>NW_026775573.1:60655936-63284269 GCF_030987335.1 Cornus florida
ACTCAAATCAGAACGGTTAGAACTCGTATTTGAACCTTCACTGGTCACAACACTATCTGAAGATTGAACTTCTCTGGCAATAGTTCTTTCAGTAGAAAGTGAGCCATTTTCGGAGAAGATGGACTATTTAAAATGTAACTTTCTTCACCAGAAGAAGTGCCAGTTGGACATAGTTCACGAGAAGTTACAGGATAACCATTGTTAAAGGAGCTTTGCTTCAGTGGAGGTGATGCTAAATTAACATTCCCACACGTTAGCCTATCATTCCCATTTGCAGTTGGGAAAATAAGAGGATAGGACTTCCCCGCATCAATTTGATCCAAGTCATGCAAAGGTGCAGTAGCTCTTGATGACCCTGATGGAAATGCCAATAATATGATTGAAAACCATCTTTTAATAAAATTATCGAACAAGGTGATGTTAGAACCAAATGAATGACTTACCGACAGCAGGATTATCAACTGAGCCAGGTGAGACCAGCTTAGAGTTAGAAATCATAGTATCTTCTGGAAACTTCTCTTTACCATTACTGTAACTAGAAGATGAAGTTGAATATCCCTCCTCAATACCACCACCATGAGAATAAGATGTAGCTGAATATCTCTCCCCCACAGAACCCCTGCAGAGAAACGCAGAGAAGTCATTAGGTACATAGATCAACAAGCATACCCCTAATTATCATGTTTCTTCAATTAATTTAACGAGGGAATCCTTTAACAGCTAAAACTATTCTTCTTGAGATGTCATCATCACCTTGAGATAGTATCTTCCATAAAAATCTCTAAACAACTAGGACTTATTTTTTGTATTTAGTACTTTACCCTACTCTAAGCATAGCCGTGGCATGAGAAGATTCAACCTCTTCAATCTCTTATCAGGGGAAAACAGGAGATAGTTTATAGTATTGTATTACAATAGCACTTGAGAAATCTCAGATCACATTTGGACAATTCACTCCATTGTCTCCCCCATATCATTTAAAGGCACAAGTCAATTCTTCGAACGGAGATGTCACAGACTCACAACTAACGGTAGTAAAAATTTCAAGCAGCATAATCTCAAGAAATCAGAAATATGGAACTAAATATTTGTTGGACCTAATTTCATGATAAACACCACAAACATAAAAGATACTCGTCCAAACATTACTTGTTTAAACAATTGATGGATCCAATATGATGATACCAGACATCGAGGCATTAAAAAGAAATCAAATTTAAATTCAAATACAGACAAACTAACCAGAAAATAGCAAAAAGAATGAACAAACCTTACTGATAATTAATGGAATGTAGATGGTGCAGAATGAAAAATGAGCCCCCTCTTCTTTGCTATGATTCTTATTCACATGAGTGACAAAAATTCCTTTTATTATTTAAACATGAAGTGAGTTGCTACAGGAACTATGGAAGAAGTTACTTGAAGAAGAATCTGAAAATAAATACAAGAAAAAAGAAAGAGAAAGCAAGATACATGAGTAAATATGGAAAGTGGAAGACTAAAAAAAAGTATTTATTATCCTATTAAACTCCTCAAACATGCAAAATATCAGAATCACAAATCATAGTTTAAATGGTTAGATTAAGAGAAATTAGGAAAGCTAGTTTTAGTTATAAGAATATAAACTTCCTTGCTAGTTTTACCCTCAATATTTGAAAAAAAGAACTTTAGACAATTTCACTACTGAGAAATCCGAAGGGCATTTATGAAGTGTGAACACAGCTTCAACATACCATGAGGGGGTTCACCTTTCATAAAAGTATAAATAACTGTCAAATGCATGATAACAAGGCCACCCATATAAATTGGAACTCAAACTGATTGTGCAAAAATTAGATCCCTCAAAGGAATTAACCAATACTTAGTCCCTTTTTCCTTTGACCTTACAGAGTACTGTCTTACTTGCATTGCTGTTTCATTGAACAAATTAAAAACTACCTCTAGTCTCTACGTGGAAACTTCTTCATTCACATCCTTAAAAGTAGAACTCAATTGAGATGCAAAGTACTCTGAGTTTGTGATTAAGGTTTGAGAGGAGAAGAAAAGAGAGAATTTCAGCCAAATGAGATAGAGCGTTATTTCGATCATTTTTCTCAACTCTTGACTATTTATATTATATAATTAACAAGTAACAAAAGTACCCTGTGTTTACACCCTTATTTTCCACTTTCCAGTAGGAGATTACCCTGGTCGATTTCAATGGAAATGTATTACCACATTCTGGTGGAAAGTCTTAAGACACATGGCAACCAAGGAAGCAAGCGGTTACAAGTGGTTACATGCAAAGTCATGGGACACATGGCAGCCTAGGAAGTGAGTGGTTACAAGTGGTTATATGCAAAGTCATGGGACACATGGTAGTCTAGAAAGTGAGCGGTTACATGCAAAGTCATGGGACACATGACAGCCTAAAAAGTGAACGGTTACAAGTGGTTACATGCAAAGTCATAGAACACATGGCACCCTAGAAAGCTGGTCGATTCCAGTGGAAAGTTACTATGACATTCCAGTTGAAAGTCTTGGGACACATGGCAGCCTAGGAAGTAAGTGGTTACAAGTGGTTACATGCAAAGTCATGGGACACATCCTAGGAAGTGGGCGGTTATAAGCGATCACATGCAAAGTCATGAGACACATGGCAGCCTAAGAAGCTGGTCGGTCCAATGGAAAGGTACTACGACATTCCAGTGGAAAGTCTTCGGATACATGGCAGCTAAAGAAGCAAGCGGTTACATGCAAAGTCATTGGACACATGGAAGCTTAGGAAGCAAGCGGTTACATGCAAACTACCATTACTAAACTCTATAAATAGGGCATGATATTGTAACTTAGAAACTGCTCAACGCCAAACACAGCATTTCAATACAATTTTACTTTACATTGCAATGCACTTTCACTATGATTAATCTTAGTCCTGCACTTTACTTTTCATTAGATAATTCCTTTACTTTCATAAGTAATTTCTCAGTTCTTCCTAGCCAGTTAACTATCCTGAAATCCTTTATCAAAGGCAAAAAGAACCCTGAGGTGTTCATTCCAGACCTCAACACAATCACCTGGTCCCACAATCTTCCTTCTAGAATATTTTTTGGATCTCTCTTTGGAACTAGTGCAATTCCTGGCACGCCCGGTGATGTTTCCGATTTTATGTATTTTTCATTTTTCCTGGAATTTTGTTAGTGCAAGGGTATTTCTGTCTTTTCACATTTTACTTACGGGATTGTGGGTCCAATTGCATTTTGTGCATTTTAATTTATGTGGATTAAGTGGTAATTGTATGTGGTGCATTTATGTGTGTGTGATGCGGAAATTAAAGCAAAAAGAAAAAGGGAAAAGAAAAGATAAATGAGTGGGCCCCACCACAAACCATTTAGTGGTCTGGAGACCGCTCTTGCTTCCCATTTTTCTCTCTCCCCGTTGGTTTTCCTTCCTCCTCATTTTCTTCTCCATTTTTCTTTTCTTTTGGTTTCAAAACTTCAAGCTTTGATTTCTTCTTCAATCATTGGAATTTTGGAGTGCCGTTTGAGGCAAAACGGAGAGCACGACGAGCTCTACGCATTAGTACCGACAATTTCAGTTTTGGTGCTCCATAGGGATTTTGAAATTGGAGACCCATTGTGAGGGTTTTGCACAAATTGAGGTAGGGGCTCTTAATCCATGATATTCTTGTACTTTAGTGAGTTAACTCTTCATAAATGGCTAATTAGCATGCTTAATTTAGGTAGTTCCTAGAAAATTGTTTAGTTGTTATGTATTTTGTTAATTGTGGGACTATGTGTATTAAATGATCCATGTGATGAATATACTTATGTGTTGATTTATGTGTGTTCAAAATGCTAGATTATTGATGTATGCGAGTATATGATAAATTCCTTTGAAATTCTTGTGAACTATACAACAAACTTGAGCTAATTGTGAAATGATGAACATTATCAAGACATTAATGCATATGTGCATTTACATTGGGCAAGAAATGGGAAGAATTGATTATGAAAATGAAAATGGGGACTTTTGGGAAAGAGTTTTGATGAAACGGTTTTATAAAAACCCGGTTACCGCGGGGGTACGAAAGGGCCGGAGGTTTAATATAGTCTAGAGGGAATTAGGGAGTCGCCCTAGCATGGTTGAGCTAGCTGGGCCCCATAATGACGCCGCGAGGGTACCAAGGGTCAGGGACACTAGCCAATCATTCTCTCGTGTCACTGCGGGGTCACAAAAGGGCAGGTTATATTAACTGTTTGAAAGTGATGGTTTTGGAATGAAAATAGGGAGCAACATTGGCTTACATTGCATTGCATCTAGTTATGTTGAGATTGGTTACTATCTTGTGTTATCTCGACCTAGTATGATCCCTATTCATATTGCTCTATTCTTTGTATGGATTCATGGGGACACAAGAGGCATGTCTTAAGTGCCTTCTACTGAGCAAATTGCTCACCCCAATATATTTTACATCTTTTTTTCAGGTCATGGCAAAGAGTTGGACGATGACAATCCACCACAAAACTAACGGAATGTTGTAAGCCTTCATTTTGCTGTTTTGTACTTAGGCTATACTTTTGTATAACCATTGTCTCAGAAATGTAATTAAGTCACCGGTCATGGCCTTGAATCATAAGAATGAAACTAATGTAATCATAGTGATTATCTCCGTGAAATTGTAGTATGTGATGTTGTAAGATGATTAAATGATGGCATATTAGTTTACGATTGTTGAATGTTCTATAATTGATGGTTTGTTTCAAGTTTCGATCATTTTAAATTTTCTGTTCAAATCCTTTCATAGCTCCACATGTGCAGCCTCCTTAATGCAGGTTTTAGGCTCGGCATAGTCATTTCGGTCGACTGAAATGGGGTTCGGTCGACCGAACCATTGGGTGACTCTCAGGATCTCAGCTTCAGTCGACCGAAATAGATCTTTAGACGACCGAAGTGAAAGGGCTCATTTCGGACAACTGAAGCTCCACTTCGGTCGACCTAAATGAAGTTATTCATCCATCTTTCAACCCTCTATCCGGTAATTGCTAACCTATGCATGGAAGTATTGCTTGAAACCTTCAAATGGTTTAATCCAAGTGTAATGATGATGTTTTGATCCGAGGAAATGACGAGTTTGCCTTAGGGACCTCGGGTTCGAGTAAGGACCAGGTTAATGGTTCGGGCCTCTGGGTCCGGGTCGTTACAGGAATGGTATCAGAGCTTTGGTTCGAAAACCTTTAGGATGACGGGTAGAGGCCTGCATAGGATTGCATGGGATGTTGTTTGTGTTGTTTATGCGACTAATTGCTACTTGTTTATTACTTGAAGAAGCATGCTTAACCGCTTAGGTGATTACGTGTTAAAATGTTTATGTTAAAGTGTATCTTGTATCGTTTTGCGTGCTAAGTGTTGGTACGTTATCATTTCATGTTGAATCAGCCACAATGGACCTCAGTGTCATGTTTTTGAACTATTTTCTCATTTTATAGAATGATGTCACGGCGAGAGGAAACCAGGGAAGTTGCCCTAGGCCGACTAAGGGTGATGTTGGCAAAAGCTCCAACTCCAATCCGGAGGAACTAAATGATGAGGACACACTTCTTAGGGACTTGATTCCCCTAAGAGTTTTCCCCATAAGGAGGGATAATGTTGAAGCACCTGTAGAAGTGGGTGAAGGTTCTGTGGCACAGGAGTTGAATTGGTTATTGCAAAGTACCATGAGGGCAACAATTGCCGCTCAGTCGTAGTCGACACCACAACCTACAGTTCAAGTTGAGAAGACACCGGCTCAGAAGCGTCTTAAAATCATTAAAGGGTTTTCGCAGTTGATGCCAGTTATGTTTAAGGGCGGTGCGGATCCAATGGTAGCAGACGACTACATGGATCAAGTTAAGACTCAGTTGACCTCAATGGAGTGACAGAGGATCATTTGAAGATCATCTTAGTAACTTACAAGTTTGCTAAGGATGTTAAGCTCTGGTGGAAGACAATTACGAATCGGCATAAGGTGGAAGAAATGAGCTGGGACAAGTTTAAGGAGCTATTTTACGAGAAGTATTTTCCGCTTTCTAAAATATGGGAGTTAAAAGACCAGTTTCTTTGCCTCATCCAAGGTAACATGTCAGTGGCAGAGTATAAGAACAAGTTCACTTCACTTTCTCGCTTTGCTCCGGAAATGATGAGAGATGAAGTTGACAAGACTCGAAAGTTTGTTTCCGGCCTTCATGACAAAATAAGGCCGTTGATAACGGCACAGTTTATCAAGATTTATTCTGAAACAGTAGAGAGGGCTTTGATACTTGAGGCTGATATTAAGGACAAGGATGCAAGAAGAGAATAGTGGAAGCAAAAGAGAGGTGCAGGGCCATCTTCAGAAGGATCTTCTTGGAAGAAGAACAAGGGTGGTTCGTTTTAGTTTCAGGGGCAACAGTCTGCACGATCTGCTCCTACACCCCTATGCCAGCTAGATCTGACAAGAGTGGAGTTGTATGTTTCCAGTGTCAGCAACCAGGGCATTACAAGTTCAGTTGTCCCATGAGTTCTTCTTCAGTTTCTTCAGCTCCAAAGGCTTATTATGGGTGTGGCTAGAGGGTCACTTGATTTGAGATTATCCTAGTCAGGGAGCAGGCACTGGTAGTAGCAGAGGGTCACGCCAGAGGCCGTCACAGTCGGCTACAGTGCAGTCAGGGTTCAAACTGCTGCCACCACCACAACCCGCTATGTTTTCTTAGGGTTCACAACCAGTTAGGAGGGATGCCCCTACTGTGTCAGTACAGCAATCCGGTATTCAGGGTGGTAGTTCTCAGGCACAGGCACCGCAGGGCCGTGTCTTTGCACTTGCACCGGCTGATGCATCTTCTGGACCGCCAGTTCTTCGAGGTATCTTTCCCATGTTTAGTTCTTGGGCTCGTATTCTTTTTTACTCTGGTGCATCTTATTCCTTCATTTCATCATCATTTGCACTTACATCGGGGTTAGAGGTCAGTTTCATGGATCAGGCGTTATGTGTTGATACGCTAGTTGGGGTTTCACTGTCTTTGAGCCGAGTTGTCCGGGATTGTTCCATTGTGATAGTCGGACGGACTTTTATGTTTTACCTTATCCTTTTGGAGATAACTAGCTTTGATGTCATTCTCGGGATGGATTGGTTAGCTTTCTTTCGTGCCATGATTGATTGTTTCAGAGGAAGAGTCACAGTTTGCACTCCTGAGGGAAATTGTTTCTTTTTCATGGGAGATCGGAGTGATTCCCAGCCTTCATCATTGTATGGAATTTGTGAACGAAGTCATGGAGACTATTTCTTGGCTAGCCTTCTAGCCGAAGAATATGATGTAGTAGGAGAAAACTATCCGGAGGTAGTTCGTGATTTTCTAGACGTATTCTTAGAGGATTTGACAGAGATGCCTCCACACCGAGAATTGGAGTTTACAATTGACTTGATGCCCGGTACTGCACTGATTTCTATGGCAACTTATCATATAGCACCAGTTGAGTTAGAAGAGTTGAAGAGGCAGCTTGACGATTTGAGGATGAAAGGTTTCATCTGACCGAGTGTGTCGTCGTAGGGCGCACCGGTCTTGTTTGCTAAGAAGAAAGATGGTTCTTTGAGGTTGTACATTGATTACCGGAAATTGAATCATGCTACTACCAAGAACAAGTATCCTTTACCAAGGATAGACAATTTGTTTGACCATTTGAAGGGAGCCAGTTATTTCTCAAAGATTGACTTGAGGTCTGGCTATTATCAGTTGCGGGTTAGGGATGAGGATATCCCGAAGACAGCGTTCCATACACAATATGGACATTATGAGTTCCTTGTCATGCCTTTTGGCTTGACTAATGCGCCAGCGGCATTCATGGACTTGATGAACCGTGTCTTTCATGATTACTTGGACCAGTTTGTGGTAATTTTCATGGATGACATTCTTATGTATTCACGGACTTGGGAAGAGCATGAGGTCCATTTGAGTACTGTTCTACAAATTTTGCGAGAACACCGATTGTGTGCCAAATATGAAAAGTGTGAGTTTTGGCTACAAGAGGTGAAGTTTTTGGGACACGTTGTTTCAGAGGGTGGAGTGCCAGTTGATCCATCAAAGATTGAAGCTCTTTTGAATTGGTTGCAACCCAAGAATGTGTTTGAGATTCGGAGTTTTCTTGGTCTAGCAGGTTACTATCGGACATTTGTGAAAGATTTCTCCCGTTTGGCAGCTTCTATGACCCAATTGACCTGAAAAGGAATTAAGTTTGTATGGAATGAAGCCTGTGAGTCATCTTTTTAAGAGCTGAAGACAAGATTGACTACAGCTCCAGTGTTGGTGATACCTGAGCGTGGCTTGGGTTATGTGATTTATTGTGATGCTTCACATGATGGGTTGGGATGTGTGTTGATGCAGGATGGTAGAGTAGTAGTGGCTTATAGGTCTCGACAGTTAAAGACTCATGAGTATAACTACCCTACTCATGATTTGGAGTTGGTGGCAGTCGTGTTTGTACTGAAGTGTTGGAGACACTATTTGTATGGTGAGAGATTCGAAGTATTCTCGGATCACAAGAGTCTCAAGTACCTTTTCTCCCAAAAGGACTTGAATAACGGACAAAGACGATGGGTTAAATTTCTAGAAGATTACAATTTTGATTTGCAGTATCATCTGGGCAAGACAAATGTGGTAGTAGACGCCTTAAGCCGGAAATCTCGTGGAACTTCGGCCGAATTAGCTATTCAGAAATGGAAGATGCTTAATGATTTGGCAGCGATGGGATTATATTGTGTTAACGACGATGGTTGTTGTGAATCAGCATTCTTGTTTAGTCTTATGGCTCAACCTACTCTTATTGTAAGAGTGATTGAGTCACAGCGACAAGACTCGGATTTAGATGCCATCTACGCTTTAATCTCCAGCGGTGAGACAGTGAAGGATTGGACCTTGCATGCAGATGGGGGTCTACGATTCAGGGGTTTGTTGGTGGTTCCCACAGTTTGTCGTGAGGACATTCTTCGGGAGTTTCACACTTCCCGCTTTGCAGTTCATCCAGGTGGTACTAAAATGTATCACAATTTGAGACGTCAGTATTGGTGGAACGGGATAAAGAAGGATGTTGCACAGTTTTTGGCAAAGTGCCTTACTTATCAACAGGTGAAGTATGAGCATCAGAAACCGGTTGGGTTGTTGCAACCATTGCCTGTAACACAATGGAAATGGGAGTATATTGCTATAGACTTTGTGACGGGTCTTCTAAGGTCACGGAGAGGCAATGAGGCTGTATGGGTTATCATTGATAGACTGACCAAGACGACTCACTTTTTGCCTATTAGGGTAATAGATGATGCAGAGACACTTGGTGTTCTTTACGTGAAGGAGATTGTAAGGTTACATGGAGTCCCAGTAACCATTGTCTCAGATAGGGATACCAAGTTCACTTCGAAGTTCTGGGAAGGACTTCAAGCAGCGTTCGGTTCAACATTGCATCTTAGTATAGTATTCCATCCACAGACAGACGGCTAGTCGGAGCGTACTATACAGATCTTAGAGGATATGCTTCGGGCATGTGTGCTTGACTTGGGTGGTAGTTGGGAAGATCACCTACCACTTATTGAGTTTTCCTACAACAACAGTTATCAGGTGAGCATCGGGATGGCTCCATTTGAGGCATTGTACGATAGACCTTGTAGGTCTCCAGTTTGTTGGATAGAGATGGGTGAGACAGCCACCTTAGGACCCCGACATTGTACTCGAGACTACGTAGAAAATTAAATTGACCAGACAGAGATTGCTTACAGCTTAGAGCCGACAGAAGAGCTATGCCAATAGGCTAAGACGACCGTTATCTTTTGAGGTGGGAGACCATGTTTTTCTATGAGTTTCTCTACGAAAAGGATTGATGAGGTTCGGGAAAAGTAGCAAGCTGTCGCCACGATTCATTGGACCGTTTGAAATTTTAGACCGTGTAGGAGAAGTTGCCTACAGACTTGCCTTGCCACCACAAATGGACAAGGTTCACAATGTTTTTCATGTGTCGATGCTATGGATGTATGAACCGGATCCATCTCATGTTTTGGATTGGGTTGATGTGGCCATTGATGAAAATGTCTCCTATGAAGAGGGACCAGTGCAGATCCTTGACACACTACAGAAAGTGTTAAGGGGTAAAACGGTGCAGCTAGTAAAAGTTCTTTGGAGGCATCACAGAGTCGATGAAGCTACTTGGGAGCTTGAATAGCAGGTTCACTCCAGGTACATAGAGTTGTTTTCTTCCCCAGGTATGGCTTGATTTCGGGGACGAAATCCTTTTTAAGTTGGGGAGATTGTGATGTTTCCAATTTTCTGTATTTTTCATTTTTTCTAGAATTTCGTTGGTGCAAGGGTATTTCTGTCTTTTCACATTTTACGTACGGGATTGTGGTTGGGTCCAATTGCATTTTGTGCATTTTAATTTATGTGGATTAAGTGGTAATTGTATGTGGTGCATTTATGTGTGTGTGATGTGGAAATTAAAGCAAAAAGAAAAAGGGAAAAGAAAAGATAAATGAGTGGGCCCCACCACAAACCATTTAGTGGTCTAGAGATCACTCTTGCTTCCCATTTTTCTCTCTCCCCGTTGGTTTTCCTTCCTCCTCATTTTCTTCTCCATTTTTCTTTTCTTTTGGTTTCAAAACTTCAAGCTTTGATTTCTTCTTCAATCCTTGGATTTTTGGAATACCGTTTGAGGCAAAACGGAGAGCACGACGAGCTCTACGCATTAGTACCGACAATTTTAGTTTTGGTGCTCCATAGGGATTTTGAAATTGGAGACCCATTTTGAGGGTTTTGCATAAATTGAGGTAGGGGTTCTTAATCCATGATGTTCTTGTGCTTTAGTGAATTAACTCTTCATAAATGGCTAATTAGCATGCTTAATTTGGGTAGTTCCTAGAAAATTGTTTAGTTGTTATGTATTTTGTTAATTGTGGGACTATGTATATTAAATGATCCATGTGATGAACATACTTATGTGTTGATTTATGTGTGTTCAAAATGCTAGATTATTGATGTATGCGAGTATGTGATAAATTCCTTTGAAATTCTTCTGAACTATACAACAAACTTGAGCTAATTGTGAAATGATGAACATTGTCAAGACATTAATGCATATGTGCATTTACATTGGGCAAGAAATGGGAAGAATTGATTATGAAAATGAAAATGGGGACTTTTGGGAAAGAGTTTTGATAAAACGGTTTTATAAAAATCCGGTTGCCGCTAGGGTACGAAAGGGCCGGAGGGTTAATATAGCCTAGAGGGAACTAGGGAGTCGCCCTAGCGTGGTTGAGCTAGCTGGGCCCCATAACGACGCCGCGGGGGTACCAAGGGTTAGGGACACTAGCCAATCCTTCTCTCGTGTCGCTGCAGGGTCATAAAAGGGCGGATTATATTAACCATTTGAAAGTGATGATTTTGGAATGAAAATGGGGAGCGACATTGGCATGCATTGCATTCCATTGCATTGCATTTGGTTATGTTAAGATTGGTTACTATCTTGTATTATCCTTACCTAGTATGATCCCTATTCCTATTGTTCTATTCTTTGTATGGATTCACGGGGACACAAAGGCATGTCTTAAGTGCCTTCTACTGAGCAAATTGCCCACCCCAATATATTTTACATCTCTTTTTCAGGTCATGGCAAAGAGTTGGCGGATGACAATCCACCACAAAACTAACGGAGTGTTGTAAGCCTTCATTTTGCTGTTTTGTACTTAGGCCATACTTTTATATAACCATTGTCTCGGAAATGTAATTAAGTCACCGGTCATAGCCTTGTATCATAAGAATGAAACTAATGTAATCATAGTGATTATCTCCGTGAAATTGTAGTATGTGATGTTGTAAGATGATTAAATGATGGCGTATTAGTTTACGATTGTTGAATGTTCCATAATTGATGGTTTGTTTCAAGTTTGGATCATTTTAAAGTTTCCGTTCAAATCCTTTCATAGCTCCTTATGTGCAGCCTCCTTAATGCAGGTTTTAGGCTTGGCATAGTCATTTCGGTCGACCAAAATGAAACATTAGGTGACTCTCAGGATCTCAGCTTCGGTCGACCGAAATAGCTCTTCGGATGACCGAAGTGAATGGGCTCATTACGGAAGACCGAAGCTCCACTTTGGTCGACTAAAATGAAACTGTTCATCCATCTTTCAAACCTCTCTCCGGTAATTGCCAACCTATGCGTCAGAGTATTGTTTGAAACCTTCAAATGGTTTAATCCAAGTGTAATGATGATGTTTTGATCCAAGGAAATGACGAGTTTTCCTTAGGGACCTCGGGTTCGAGTAAGGACCCGGTTAACGGTTCGGGCCTCCGGGTCCAGGTCATTACACGCCCATTCAATTCCATCAGAATCGGCACCAGCTTTTTCTTGGCCAAGCATAGTGGCACGCCCAGTGGGACAATCGGTAAAAGATATTGCTAATAATGTATCTGAGCTTTGTTCAGGAAGAGTACAACCAAAGGAGGGCCGAAGAACATGAAGTGTACTTCTTAAAGATGGCACACGAACGTGAAAAGTGCTACCAACGTGAATAATATTTCAGAGCTATGTCGTAGGTGCAAACAGTGCGGATACCATATGCACAATCGATGTCTTTTCCAGTGGAACAGCATGTGTAGAATCCTGTGCTAATTCCTCAACAGGTTTGTCATGATGTTTTTACTAACAATTGGCATCAATTTAGGTCTTCTCAGGATACGACTCAGGCTAGTCAATCAGGTAATCAGCTGTACTTTCCACCCAATACTACTCAACAATCAGCCGTTTCGGTGAACAGGCCAAGTACGTTTATTGAGGGGAGTCCTTATTATCAGCCTGTGCATTTGATGCCATAGGTGCAGACGTCGCAGATGCCATATGCACAATCGATGTCTATTCTAGTGGAACAGCACGTACAGAATCCTGTGGTAATTCCTCAACAGGTTTGTCATGATATTTTTACTAACAATTGGTATCAATTTGGGTCTTCTCAGGGTACAACTCAGGCAGGTCAATTGGGAAATCAGTCGTATTTTCCACCCAATGTTGGCCAGCAGAATGTTCAGCCACCTCCTACCATTCCACAAAGCCCACCTCAGGTTTTTCCTGTGGCAGTTGGGGGACAGAACGTACCAAGGGAGCTTCCTGAAGAAAAAGGCAATAGAGATCACTGGAGGAATAACCCAGACCCAAACCCAATTCTAGTGGTGTTTGGGGGGCATACAATGGCCAATTTACCCAAAGGTTGGCCAGAAACTATAAATTCATTACCCTAACCTATGGTATCGATTCCACCAGTAGTGAAGTCAATTCCGCTAGTAGTGAAGTCAATTCCGCCGCCACTTCCATCGTAGAAGTAGGTTCCACCTAAGGTACAGAACCCTTTAGCAACAGTGAAGTTGATTCCACTGGCAGTAGCTCAACCACTTCCATCACAGATGCAAGTTCCACCTAAGGTGCAGAACCCTTCAGCAACAGAAAAGTCGATTCCACTGGCAGTAGCTCAACCACTTCCATCGCAGGTGCAAGTTTCACTTGAGGTGCAGAACCATCCACCAGCAACAGTCCAGAAAGTTCAATTTCAGGTCCAACAGAATGTTCCACTTTCAAACATTCAGCAGCCTACAAGAACACCACCAAGGCCACTTATGACCTTTCCAATGGCATTCGAAATTGAACGCCCTCCAAGGAAACCTCCCGATCAAGGAGTAAATCCAATCCGCTGGAGGAATATTCCTTTGACAGACCCAAACCCAATTCCAGTGGTGTTTAGGGGGCATCCAATGGCCAACCTACCCAAGGGTTGGCCAAAAAATACAAGCCAACAAGCTAACTTCTCCTAGCAAGATTGGGGCTTGGCTATGAGGAAGGTCGATAAACCTTTCCATAGGAAGTCGTTATCACTTCTTCCATTGGAAGAAGATTTTTCACAGCCAGATTTTACTTCAGAAACGACACAAGCTTCTCAATCGTTATATATTCTTCCGTATAAAGAATATAATGGTTATAGTATTTTTCTTCCAATTTTGGAAAAAAATGCTACTATTTTATTTGTCCCAAATTCACATCTTATGAATTTTGGGGGGGCAAAACTTAGCCAATCAACTATGTATTTGGCCTGAAGATGTACAAATTCATCCTTCTCGTAAACCTCCAGACCCCGGGGGGCAATGAAATTGGACGTAAGGCTTCAAATCTTTGTTTTAGTTAAATAAAGTTGCTTAAAAGCTTTCAGCCCAATGGTACATTCTAGCTGAAAAGTTTTACTTGTTCAATTCCTTAACAATAGGAATATCACATGGCAAATTCTCACTCACATCTAAAATTTGATATGCTTTACAATTTTTTAAAGAAGATCAGGCATATCAAATTTGGGGGGCAATGTTTACACCCTTATTTTTCACTTTCTAGTAGGAGATTACCCTGGTCAATTTTAATGGAAAGGTACTACCATATTCCAGTGGAAAGTCTTGGGACACATGGTAGCCAAAGAAGCAAGCGATTACATGTAAAGTCATGGGACACATGGCAGCCTAGGAAGTGAGTGGTTACAAGTGGTTATATGCAAAGTCATGGGACATATGGTAGCCTAGAAAGTGAGCGGTTACATGCATAGTCATGGGACACATGGCAGCCTAGAAAGTGAGCGGTTACAAGCGGTTACATACATAGTCATGGGACACATGGCAGCCTAGGAAACTGGTCGATTCCAATGGAAAGTTACTTCAACATTCCAATGGAAAGTCTTGGGACACATGGCAACCAAGGAAGCAAGCGATTACATGCAAAGTCATGGGACATATGATAGCCTAAGAAATAAGTGATTACAAGTGGTTACATGTAAAGTCATGGGACACATCCTAAGAAGTGGGTGGTTACAAGCGGTTACATGCAAAGTCATGGGACACATGGCAGCCTAAGAAGCTGGTCGGTCCAATGGAAAGGTACTATGATGTTCCAATGGAAAGTCTTGGGACATATGGCAACTAAAGAAGCAAGCGGTTATAAGCAGTTACATGTAAAGTTATGGGACACATAGAAGCTTAAGAAGCAAGCGGTTACATGCAAGCTACCATTACTAAACTCTATAAATAGGGCATGATATTGTAACTTAGAAACTGTTCAGCACCAAACACAGCATTTCAATACAATTTTACTTTACATTGCAATGCACTTTCAATATGATTAGTATTAATCCTGCACTTTACTTTTCATTAGATAATTCCTTTACTTTCATAAGTAATTTCTTAGTTCTTCCTAGCCAGTTAACTATCCCGAAGTCCTTTATCAAAGGCAAAAGGAACCCTGAGGTGTTCATTCCAGACCTCAACACAATCGCCTGGTCCCACAGTCTTCCTTCTGGAATATTATTTGGATCTCTCTTTGGAACTACTGCAGTTCCTAGCACACCCATCCGGTTCCATCGGAATCGGCACCAGCTTTTTCAGGGCTAAACACCCTAATTAGAACACCAGAAAATAAAGGCACATACACACACATACAGAGAGAAAAAGGGATCTGAACCGAAATAAGATGAAAAAGGCCAAACAATCTACATTAACAACAACTATATATATATATATATATATATATATATATGGGTTAAGTGTAAAAAAAAAAAAAAAGAACCCCTTTACTATCGATATAGTACAAAAAGGTTCTTGTATGATATAAAACCCTCCTATATATACTATCAATTTGGTACAAATAGGCCCCTGTGTGGTATAAAATTGTATTTGTTTGGGACAAAAATAAAATAAACCTCAATTTGTATAAAATTGGGATAAATTAAACCAAAGAAACCTAAAACTAGATATAATAAAGACCGAAACCAAACATTCCCCACCATTGCCATTCGTTTTTTTCAACTTGCTGCTCTTAGTTTCCCTCTCATTGCCATTTGTTTCGAGAGGTCAGGGTTGTGATTTTGGATCACTTTTCCCATCTAACTCCAAGCCATTAATTCCTGCTTTATGTCATCTTGTTGAAGCTACAATAAGCTCCTACGAAGAGATTAAACGTTTATAAAGCAAAAAGAAACACAATGTATTGCTCAAACATTGCTAGAAACTTTGAGGTTAAATACACATAATGTATAAAAATAAATAAATAAACAAACAAAATCCAACCTTGTTTGAAGCTGTTGACATTTTTTATGAGACACCTGTATCGTCTATGATATTTTTCTCAGTGGGGTGCCAATTTTCCGAATTTGAATGAACTTTACCATCAAATTTACTTTCCTTTAACCATTTTCTTGTCGAATACTCTCTCAGCATCTCTAGAAATGATTAACAGTTTATGAACATCAATTACGCATATCTAAAGGAACATTTCAATGTTGGAAACCCAGATTACAGAATAGAAAACCCAGTTTATTAACATCAATTCTGCTTTCTCTCCATATCTGTTCCAAACCCAATCAAATCAACCAAATAAATTAGAGTGGGAGAGAAACTTGACCCATTTCGACAATTTAGACAGAAAAGCCCTTTGTAAGTGAAACAAAACTGCATTTATAAACTCTGTGATAGAAACTTATGAGGGAGAGTGTACGAGTACCAAAAAAAAAAAAAACACCACCACCCTATTGAAGATTAAAAAGTGAACCTGTTAAAGAGGTGTGAAACAAGGTTAGTACTAACATAGAAACAACCACCTGAAGTACTCTTTCTATTATCCTTATTACCAGTCCAATCAGCATCAGCATAGCCTGCAATCTCAGAGTTAGACTCAGAAGAATAACGCAATCCATAATTCATTGTACCATTGACATAACAAATAATGTGCTTGACTGCAAAAATGTGTTGTTCTCTAGGATCAGCTTGATACATAGCACAAACACCTACACCAAATGAAATATCTGGCCTAGTTGCAGCTAAATATAATAAGCTACCAATCATACTCCTATATAAGAAATGATCAACCTTGTTAGGATCAGAGTCTCTATCCAATTTGGATGAAGTACTTATAGGAGTTTGAACATGTTTTGAATCTTTCATACCAAACTTCTTAACTAGCTCATTTGCATATTTTGATTGAGATATGAAAATCCCATCATAAAGTTGTTTCATTTGGAAACCTAGAAAGAAAGTCAGTTCACTAACCATGCTCATTTCAAAAGTATTACTCATATCTTTAGAAAAACTATGAACAAAGTTATCATATTTAGCACCAAAAATAATATCACCCACATATATTTAAGTAACTAGAAAATCTTTTCTTTCCTTAACATGAACAATATTTTATTTGCTCCTCCTCTTTTGAAGCCTTTGTGCATTAGATAAGAAATTAACTTCTCATACCATGCTCTAGGTGCTTACTTTAAACCATAAAGAGTCTTTTTAAGATGAAAAACAAAATTAGGATTATATGGATCAATAAAACCTTTTGGTTGTGCTACATAAACTTCTTCCTACAAAATACCATTTAGAAAAGCACTTTTAACATCCATTTGAAACAATTTGAATTTAAAGTGACGTGCAAGAGCAAAAAGAAGTCGAATAGACTCAAGTCTAGAAACAGGTGCAAACATCTCATCAAAATCAATTCCTTTAACTTGAGTGTATCTTTGTGCAACTAATCTAGCTTTATTTCTCATCACAAGACCATGTTCATCAAGTTTATTCTTAAACATCCATTTGGTCCCTATGATATTAACATCACTAGGTTGAGGCACTAATTCACAAACATCATTCTTAACAAATTGAAATAATTCTTCTTGCATAGCCATAAGCCAATCAGAATTTTGAAGAGCTTCATCAACATTTTTTGGTTCAAACTGAGCCATATGACATGAGTGTCCTATGTCATCTACAATGCATGAGTGTCCTACATCATCACTGCCTGTACTCCTAGTACCATGCTTATCCCATGGACCTATTACATTTTCAACTGGATGACTCCACCTAACTCTAGAACTGCTAGATGTGGGAATATCTAGAAATGGTGCAGGAATTCCTATAAGTTCATCAGTGGAGTCCTCTAATTCCTTATCCTCATCTTTTTCCACCTCTTCACTTTATCCACCTAAATCCTCAACTCTCTCTTCCTCTTGAATTGTAGGTTCTATCCTTTCTCCTACAATTTCAAAATTAGTTTCTTCTTCATCAAGTTGAGAAGAGATTATCTTAGATTTTATATCATCAAAAACCATATTTATTGACTCCATCACCACTTTGGTTCGAAGATTAAACACCCTACAAGCCCAACTTGTTTGTGAATAACCCAAAAACAACACACCTTCATCACATCTAGAGTCAAATTTTTCCAAGTGTTCCCTATCTCTAAGGATATAATATTTACTTCCAAAGACACTAAAGTATTTAATAGTGGGCTTTCTATTATACCACAATTCATATGAAGTCTTGTTAGTTCTAGGCCTATGATAAACTCTATTTAGGATGTGACATGCAGTACGTACCGATTCAGCCCAAAAGTACTTGCAATCTTATTCTCCTGAAGCATAGTACAAGCCATACCTGCAATTGTCCTATTTTTCTTTTCCACTATACCATTCTGTTGTAGTGTTTTAGGTGCTGAAAATTCATGCTTAATGCCATTCCTATCACAATATTCAATAAACTCCTTAGGTTCGAATTCACCTCCATTGTCGCTCCTAATTCAATTAATTCAATATCCCTTCTCATTTTGAATAAGTTGGTAAATAAACCTGAAATTCACAAAAGTATTAGATTTTTCCCTCAAAAATGCAAAAAAAGTAAATGTAGAAAAATCATCAACTATAACAAGTATATATCTTTTTCCTCCAATGATATCAGGTGTTATGCGACCCATCAAATCTGTATGAATCAATTCTAAAGGTCACGAAGTGACTTTATGAATAAGTCTCTTATGTGACACTTTAGCTTGTTTTCCTAACTGATATGTACCACATATTTTGTTCTTAGGCATCTTCAATTTAGGCAAACCTCGAACAAGATCATTGTTAGAAAAATTCACTAAATCAATATAATTCACATGTCCAAGTCTTTTATGCTATAAAATAGCCTCATCAATAACTGCAAAAAAACACATCAGTGAAGGATCTGAAAACACAACATAACAATTGTCAGAAGTTCTAGTTCCTTTTAAGATGCATTCACCTTTTTTCATTAGTTCCAAAACACCCTTGTTGAGTAAAATTGACTTGAAATTCCTCATCATAAATTTGACTAATACTCAACAGATTAGCAGCTAAACCCTTAACATATAAAACATTTTTTAACTCCCCAATTCTTAAAAATTTGATCTTACCTTTACCACTCACAGTAGAAGTATTACCATCACCAAAAGTAACAATACCAGCTGAGAATTCCTTAAAAGTGGTAAATAATGTTCTATCCCTTATCATATGCCTAGAGCAACCACTATCAAAATACCAACCACATGGACCAAGTGCTCTAAGTGCAATGTGCATTCCAAGGCATTTAAAATTCTCTTTCTTTGCCCAAATAATTTTAGATTCATTATGTAATGATTTCCCTATTGTTCTAGGTAAAGTGTCACAAGGCTCAATAGTCCTAATCCTCTTCTTCCTCAAATTTAAACTCTCTAGATTTTTCAATTTCTTTCCTAGTTCAATTTTTCTTTTCTGACACTAATACTTGATATGCCCTTTTTTACCACAAAAATGATATGTTGAAATAAGTTTAGAAGAATTAGAAATAACATAAGGTTTTGTTTCAACTTCCACAAAAACATCTTTAGATTTCTGAACATACAATTCCTTTGAAGTTGATATAAAATCTCTGTTACTCATAACATTATCAACCACTCCTTTCAATTTATCAATTTTGCAAGTGTCAATATCAACTTTCTGAACAGACTGTTTAGATTTAACAAATTCACTACTCAAATTATCAAAATTAAGTTCCACTGATTTATTAAACAAATTTACCTTCTTAAGTTCCTTTTTCCAAAAAATCAATCTTATGAAGAAGATTCAAATTTTTATGGCCAATTTCTTCCAAATTTTGTTTTAGAGACAGAAACTTTTAACTTATAAATATCTCTATTAAGTTCCGCAAGATTCAATTTCTCTAACAAATTTTCAAAATCCTTTTTGAATTTAGGCCGCTCAATTTGCATGCTTGTGACAGAATAAAAAACAGGAGGTAAAGACAACACATCAACAAAAGATGAATTTTCACACATGATGCAAATAATCGACAATAAATCAACAAATATGTTTTGTCTGTATCTCGAGTAACCCGCTCTGATACCAAATTGTGAAATAAAGTTATGCGGGGTACGGAAACAATTAGTTGATTTTACTTATGATTAACTCCTTTAATAACCTAGATCTGATTATTAGGTCAATTTGCTTAATTTATGGCTGATTAACCTATATGATCAATTTAAACATCCACAATCACAAATATATGAAAAGTAAAGCAAGTTAGAGTTAGAGAGATTGCACCAGGATTTTTAGCGAGGAAACCCCAGTTGATAAAATACGTTAACTGTTATGGGAAAAATCTTGTGGACTGTGCAGTCCAAAGTAAACTAATCCACTATGCTTGAAACAAAGTATACCGAACTTTGACTCTGGCTCACACCCTATCGTTCTACCAAACACCAACTGTTAACAATCCTCTGGCTTTGCAACTCCCCATCCAATAGCAACTAAACCTCAGGCTTATGCTTGATATTTGTAAAAGAGTAGTAGGTAGATCAGATAACACTCCTTGAATGCTCCAACCCTTTAAAAGTGTGATCATTTTTACTTCTGTTCTTTAAGATCTAAACTCGATGTAGAAGAATTAAATCATGCTCTTCATACGGAATCTCTGAATCTTCAATATAGCTCTAATTTGGATGAGATAAAGAACAACACAACTAAATCACTCATGAATATAGGTGTGTGCTCTCAAAAATAACTTCAGAATAATCAGATTTGATTTTTTGAATTTTTCTCTCTCTAAAGGCTTTCTCAAAATATAGAATTGATTTTCCCTAAAGCCATTCATAAAACAATGTATATGATAAGGTTTATATAAAGTTTAGAATATCCTAATCCCTTTGAAAATATGAAAAATTTTGTGCATAGGACTTGGAAAGAAATTGGTATTGAAAAGGAAATAATCAGAACATAGAAACTGAAAACTTGATGCTGTCAGGACTCCTGAAACCGATTCCCATATTTGGTACCGGTTCCCAAAAGGCAGGAAGATTTTCGATGCTCTTTGGCTACCGGTTCCCCAATTTCTTACCGGTTCAAGGTTGGCAGTGACCAAACCTATTGTGAACCAAGATGTCCTACCAGTTCAAGGTTTGTGCTACCGGTTCCCAACGCCCAGAAACAAATTCTCTATTTCATTTACCCTTTTAAACTCCCTAAAGTATTCTCACTCACTCACATACCTTCCTAAAGCATTGTTCTTATCATCTCGGAGTGTAGCAACCCATGAACATTTAAACTTCTTCAAATCCGCTTCCGATCTTCAATCTTTGAAATTTAGAACTGAAAAATTATAGCTTGATCAGACTTGTTTTGACAACGAAATTAGCCAATTATAAAGTATATATCTCACAAGAGGCATTTGTGATATAAATGGATGGTGCATGCAGTCATGTTGCCCCTCTAGTTCTTTCAAGATGCAGCAAAATCCATGGTTTTTTGCAGACACTACACCAACATATACGGGTATTATTTATATATGTGTGTGTATAATTATACGTATCAAGCAATTAGTACTCTACCTGGTGACATGTCTTGCCATTCTTAGAATCGTAAATTTGTCTATTGACGAATACAGGTGATTTGTTTCACTTTCTGGATAAAAAAGGAGGAGTAGTGAGTTGTTTCTGTTAGGAATTGTCGTTTGACTCAGTCCGAGTCAAGCTCTGAGTCGTCTTCTTGGCCTTATTTTTAGTAATGTTGTTCTTGATTGGTTTTAGTAGTGTTTGGAGAAGTAGAAAGTGTCATTGTGTGGGACCAAAAGGAGGAGAGAAAGGGGTGGGATAGGGGGTTATATGCACATATGGGTGAGGAGCAAAATGGGAATCAAAAGGATAAAATAGGATTTTCATGTCTAGTTTTTGTCAAAAAATGGTCAGAAGGGCTTATTTGTACTTTTTTTTAATAATTTTATGGACTAAATTTTCAAAAAGTATGGACTAGTTCTGCACAAACCCTATATATCATGGGGTTTTTTGCACTTAACCATATATATATATATATATATATATATATATATCACATACAAAATTAACATCAATCCCCAATTAAATAATGAATTCCAACAAAAATGGAGCAATCCTTGTGAAATTTACCTACGAGTAGACAAAAATATAACGACAATGATTGTTGGCTTGTTTCGACGAATCAGATATCGATTTGACTCCCAAATCAAATAGCACAGCCGTATATATCTCAAATGTAAATGAATCTTTTCGATTGAAATTTTTTCCAAACGGAGAAGATATATGCTCTGATAGAGTGAAAAAAAATTGTAAGCATAGAGTTCATAATCAAATTTTGGAAGATCAAATGTAAATCAAGCTCTCTATTGAAAAACTTTTCAAACAAAGAGAATAAATCTACACAGAAACAGTGAGAAAATTTGTAATATTAGGGTTTAGAGTATGATTTTAAGAGCCACAGGGATGAGATGAGACGAGCCTAGAGCGACGAGCGACATAGTTGAGTTCGAGAGAGAGAGTGAGGACTGGGGTAGAGAGAGAGAATGATGAACGATTAGGAGCAGGATGTAGAAAGAGAAAATGAGAAATGAATAATGAATTATAAGCCCATTTTGCTACTGCCTACTACAACCAGATGCGGCATTTATTAAAAATGTTATAAGAAATGTGGGTTTTTACAACATAGTATTTACGGGACTTCTTTATTTTGCCTCGTGATTACTACCATTTACAGAGTTTATAAAAGGATCCTCGTAATTGTTACATTATTAAAGGATCCTCGTAATTGTTACATTATATAATTAATGTGTTTTATTAGACTATATAGTGAATACTAACAACATTAAATGTGTAATAAAGGGTAAAAAAAGGAAATAAAACATAACCTTAAATAAAACAAGAACCGGTCGACATGTGAACACTACACGTCAACTGGTTTAGGACAATCGGTTCACGTGTGAACAATTCACGTCAACTGGTTTGGGTCATCCACAGTGAAATTGCTCCCTGCCCAAAAAATTGGGATACCAGTTGACATGAGAAAGCTACACGTCGATCGGTTCTCCCTAGACATGTAAGATTTCCTTCTTTGAATTATTCAGCCAAATTGTACACAACCACCCACAAAACAATCACTAAACACACCGCAATTACACTACTAAAATGCCATTAAAATACCATTGTACGTATATATATATATATATATATATATATATGCACTTAGGTTAAAATACCCTAAATAAATCTATTCCTCATGTACACTCAAATGAAACCACATAGATATAATTTTAGGCTTAACGATTCACATATGTTGTGAAATACATAACATATATCCATGTGTAAGGACTCAATAAAATTTAATTTAATTAAATTACCAAAATACATAAGATATGCAATGACCTCGTTATTTTCCTTTGTTTCCATTTTTTGAAATTTTACGGATAAATTTTTTTCGTCGAATTTTCTTTTCTGAATTCAGTTACTCATCGCTTAGTGTCATCTCAAGTGCTCAAAAATGGTATCTGAGACTATTTTCTTTGAATTGACAACTTCTTTTAAAGACCAAGTCATTTCCACATTTTCATTTTTTAACACTATTCACTTTTCGTCCTTTTCCGTTTGTCACTTTGTCGGCACAACCACACTTTCGGTGTTCAGGGTTGAGTTTTGACTTCACGAGTTTTCATCTCAATTGATTTCCTCGAAACACGTAGCTTTACTTTTGGAGAAAAGCTCGCTGGTTATTTCTTTCTCCCGTAGGGGCGTGAATGAAAAGATTCTTCAGAAACATTAATGTTTCTTGGGGTGTTTTTCATAAATATCTTTTAGAGATATTTTGATTAGGGGTTTTTAAGAAAAGATCTTTTGAAAGATATTTTCATTTTAGGCAATTTTGCAGTTACCCCTTTTTGTAGGGTGTTCATTGTGTAATTAATGAAAGTTATTGCAAAATGCCTCGTTTTGAGCCTGGATCCTTATACGGGATTTATTCTCACTTTTCATCGAGTCTTGTACTCTTAGAATTTCTTTTCGGTCATTTTCCCCAGTTTTAGGGTTTTCGGTCCTAATTGCCGCCGAACTTGGTCGAGGCATATCTTCCTGCATGGGACTTGGTTTTTGATGTTGTTTCTTCCGTTGATCATTTTTTTTTATGTTGGTTCTTTTTTATTCATGGTGTTTTACCGTTTGAGTGCGTTTGCACAAATTTCACTTTTCCGAAATAGACGGGGACCTTTGGGGGCACTTTTAGGGTTTTTCTATAAATAGGGGGTTATAAAAAAATTAAAACATTTCCTCCCTTTTTCTTTAGCCAGCCAGCAGCAGCCATGATAGTCTAAAGGGCTGCCACCTTCTTTTCTTCTTTTCCACCTTCTTCCCTCGTGTAAAATGTCGTAGTACCTTAGCGTTTATCGTAGGCCTTGGTGAGACACACATTTCCCCCTTATTAGAAACCATTTTTGACTGTTTTTGAGTTCGGGTTTCGATTTTCATGGTGCCTCAAGGGTTAAAGTTGCTTCCATCGTTGTCCCCAATATAACTGAGGAGTATCATCGGATTCAGAGCACTTTTCTTTCAGTGGGGATTTGAGATTTCATCTTAAATTGAGGTAGGGGATGTTTTAGGCCTTTATAAATGTTATATTGAATGTATTTCATGCTTATACAACTTGTATATATGCCTAGGTATTTTATTTAGAATTTAATTTAATTATTTTCTATGTACAAGATTTAATTCTCATAGTTGTAGGTAGTTTTGAATTAAATTGGGGCATGCTATTAAATTAGGCCTTGATATGCTTGTTAACATATATTAAATTGAGAGGATTTGAATAAGTATTACAACATTTATTTAATCTTTCACTTGTATGAAAATTTAATTCACATGGTTGTAACTAGTATGGAATCAATTTGTAATACGACATTAAATTAGGCCTTTGTATGTTCTTTAACCTAGGTAAATTTGAGAACATTCGGAGTTATTTTAAAATCTAGAGAGAATTAATTAATTAGATTAATTAATTTTACTCTAAGTGTTCTAATCACTTAATTGGATTTTTAACTTGATATTATTGATGAGCTTGGCATGTTCTACCATATATATTAAATAGAGAATATTTGAATAAGTTTTGAAAACTTTATTTGTTTATTTTCTTAGCATTAAGTTTAATTTACCTAGTTGTAATTAATGTGTAATTAACTTATAATGTGGTTTTAAAGTATGCCTTGATATGTTCATTAACATACCTTGAATTGAGAATATTTTAATGAGCCTTGAATGCTTTGTTTAATTATTTCCTTGTATGAAATTTAATTCACCTAGTGATGCCTAGTGTAGAATTAACTTGTATCATGAAATTAAAATAGACCTTGATATGACTTTTGACATATATGATTTGTAGAATTTTTGGAGTTACTTTGTAATCTTGAGAATTTAATTACTTAAGTTAATTAAATTCCCTTTTATACTCCCATTGAGGTAATTAGGCATTGATGTTGTATTCTTACTTAATTTATGTTTTAGAACTTGTTATATGGTTATATGATAGTATTCCATGAATTGAAGTTATGATTTAACTTGTAAGTATTCACATTTTATTTTTATGACATTTAATATGCCGTTGTAGCTAAAATGCCTAAAGCATGGCTTGGGTGTATTCCATGACTTGGTTGTGCGTGGTAATTGATTTCAGCGCATTATGTATATGTGATATACTTGTTGCACAACTTGATGATTTTTGGAAAGCTTGTATGGACATTGGAAATTGTTACAGCTAGGGCATGGCTCTAGTATAGGGGATGAGAGTTCCCTCTATTTCATATAGTGTGTACAGGGTGGTACTCTTAGGACTAGTAACCTAAAATCACTAATATAACGGTTTTATTCCGGGTTTAGTTGCGCACTAGGTAGTACCTTGCGAGCTAGTAACTCGGAACCACTTGCTTGCTCATTGAGACCTTATATCCTTTGAATTTCTGCCATTGGCTGATTTCACATTCAATTCCGAGTTGTAATTGTGGATAACTTGTACCCAGGTACATGATACTTCATTTCTTACTTAGTATACGTGGATTTGTATACTTGTATACCTTATATATCATAAATGCTTAGTATACTTGGATTTGTATACTTGTATGCCATGTATGTCAACATTACTTAGTGTACTTAGAAATGTATACTTGAATATATATGCTACATTTCCATTTCAATATTGCTTAGCATACTTGGTGTGTACACTTGTATATTGATGATTTACTTTTGAGATAACATAGTATACTTGTGTCTTGTATAATTATCTTAAATACATTTCAATATTGATTGTATACTTCTGTACATATACATGTAAATTAATTATCTTGTTACATTGTGCCGAATGCTCCTATGTTGTTTAAATTACATGAATGATGTGGTTTATGCTAGAAATGTTTTAAAGTAGCTTAGGATGCTCCATGAGTCTCATTTTTGACATAGACGATAGGTGGCATGACCATTTGAGTTAAATTATAGCAAATTAATGGGCTTGTAAAATGTTAGGTCTTTGTATTCTCATCTCCTACGAGTAGCTTTATGTTACTCATCCACGTAGTGGGGACATTTTTCAGGTACAGGAATCAAGGTTTGAAATTCTCATTATGCTTGGATGATTTGTAGACTTAAATGTTTCAATTCTTATAAAGGTTGGCTTGAAATGCCACTTGTAGCCTTATATGTGAAAATGTGTATATTGAATTCTAAACATGTAATGCATACATGAGTACACTCTTTACAATATATTTGACATGTATGAGATGAGTCCATAGGCCAATGACATCTAATTTGTATTCTATGACTTTTCACTTTCAAGGTTTATTATGAAAAAAATAGAAAAATGACAAGTCATTGCCTCACCATGTTTGCATCGGGTGTGGGAATTCCATTTTTATTCTTATATAGGGTCTTATTATTCATGTATGAAGTGTGGCCAATGGACAAATGGTAATTTGATTCCATTTTTATATTTTTGGATTCCAAATTTCCTTTCCAAGTTCATTTTAGCCAATTTTAGCCGTCGGGGGGGTTGGATTTTTAATCAGGTCTTTTCAGGAGCTGCGGACCATTCCTGAACGTTCAAAATCATTATTTATGTTTGCATGCATGATCATTTTCAAGTTTAGAGTCATATTTTGCAAAATGAGCACCCTATGGACTCATTTTGACATCTTTTTGAACAAATCTGGTTTAAGGGCATTTTGGGAATTCTCTTTTAAAAATAAACTCCGGCCTTAACATAGTCACTTAGAAAACGTGATTTCAGGGAGGGTTTCTTCTTTATGTTTTTCCAGAAAATGTCATCTTGGGGCCGGAAATCCCGTGCAAAGTTCAGTTTTTCCGTTTTCACTTTAGCAGCTTTTAGGCACCATTGACTTGATTTTTCTTGGGGGCATTCTGGGCATTTCACAGTGTGTTTTTTTCGTTTTATTTCTCATGGCCAGGTAAAAAACTTGATTTTCGGGGGGGGGCGGGAGGTTTCTTCTTTGTGTTTTTTCAGAAAAATTCGTTTCGGCCTCCGTTTTTGCTCTCAGTTCGGGACCTTCACTACTGTCAACAATATTCACTGCCCAGATTTGAAACCTGGAAAGTTTAATTTTATGAAACTTTAAAGCTTCATATCATCTTTGTCTGGACTTCGAATCAGGTGATTTTTTATTCTAAATTTATTAATTTTTCCCTGTCTATTCAATGGTATGCACGATTGCATCCAATTTGGTGGCCTATCGTGGGGTACAACCAAATTTGTGCAAAATAGTGTGGCCAAGTTTTAAATTTATAAATACCACTACTACCTCTAACTAAAAAGATAGCTAGGGTGAGTAGGGATTGTCCTAAGGGATTTTTAGGCATGCTTGCAATAGAAACAATGTATAGGGTTAGTAGGTCGAGTAATCAAAAGGTGGTGTGTTTGGTTAATTAGACTACAAATTAAACTAAACAAGTTCAATGTAAAATAAGCAATTTAAATGAAATTTAGATTAAACAAGAGAGTAAGGTCTTGGGGTCGAGAGGTCACCACTAAACATCACCATTCTAGACATTCAATGTATAATTAATGAGGGGAAACATGTGTTGCAATTTGAGAGTATATGATTGATTGTTTCAACAAGCATAGATGACCAATTAAGCATATATTGTCTAAGCAACCTAGTGAATAGTACAATACATCAAAATAAGATATTAATCCTTCCTTTAAGCTCACAATGCAAACATATCACATGGTTAGAGAATAATACAACTTGCATTCATAAGCATGAAACATCAAACAACAAGCATGGATTGTCCCCCATCTAACAACTAAGGCAACTACACTACAACTAAGCTAAGGGCATGAAAATTAACTAAAGAAACTAAAGGAAAGGCACAGTCCATTAAGACATGAGTATGAATGATGAGCGTTGAAAAGTGCGTATTTAGACCCCTTAAGCTTAGGCATTCTAGCACCTTTATCTATCTTACTTTACCGTTTTAAATTGATTTCGTATTATTTCCATTTTCAGGCACTTATCCCAAAAATAAGCTAACTCAGCCAAATAAGAGATTAATTGAAGCAATTCTGGGATTAAACAAAGAAAGGAGCAAAGTGGAGAAAGAAGAAAACAAATGAAGCCAAAGGTGGGAAGCAGCAAAGTTCGATCGATCGAACAATGATCGATCTCAACACTTCAAGATAGATCTAAGCCTTGGCTTAAAAGCAAATATTTTAAAGTTCGATCGATCCAACATCACACTTCGATCGATCGAACATTTTTGTCCTTATTCAAATGATTGATCTTATCCATAGCTGTACCACCCACTAACCACTTTTGTCCTTTTCCCAAAAATATCTCCCAAAATATCTCGGATTTGTCTTTTCCCAAAAAACTCAACCAGTTGGATCGATCCAGCCTAAGTTCGATGGATCTCAGCCAGTTCGATCGATCCAAGTCCAAGGTTCGATCGATCGAACTTCCTCCAGTACGAAAAAGTTAAATTTCCAGCTTGTGCAATCCGTCCTCTATCCAATCATTAGGAAATATTGTGTGCACGACCCCAGCTCATTTTAGGTGTCATTTGACCTGCCTATATAAGGATAAGGATTGTTTTTTACAAAAAGAGAGCCAACATACAATTCTAGGGTTTATTCTCTTAGAGAGCAAGCTTAGAGGAGGAGGAGGCTAGAGACACCATTGAAGACTCTTCATCAACCAAGAAGCAAATCTCTTCCATGGAGTTAGCCCTTGAGGGTTGGAGCAACAACACCATGAGTGGCTAGACATCCTCTTGGGGCTAGAGTTAGCCCCAAGCATGCTTTCTATATCTTAATCTTGTGTATTATTGAGGGATTAGTGTTATAATTAATGTTTTGACACTTTTACATATATAGATCTTGTTTATTCAATGATTTATGTGGTTTAGTGCTTCCAATTGATCATTTCATTCTATCCATATGTCTATGTATGCTAGAATAGATGTTCATGTGCTTGTCTCTATATTTAGTGTTATTGATACATGTCTATGTGTATTGATGCTATAGATTAGAGATTGTCAAAACATAGTGCTTAAAGAAATGCTTTTATGATTTTCTTGATGGTTCATACTTATTCCTTGATGGATTGTGCCTCTCCCCTAGTTTATTTTCATGCTAGTAGTGTAGATGTAGTGTAGTTGTAGTGTAGTGTTAAATGGGAGGACAATCCATGATTGTTGTTTGATGATCCAAGCTTTTGAATGCAAGTAGCATATGTCTCTAACCTTGTGTTGTATTTGGATTGTGAGCTTAATGAAAGGATTAATGACTTGTTTTGATCTATTGTGCCTTTCACATGTTGTTTAGACAATATATGCTTCATTGCTTAGATATATTGTGCCTTTTACATGATGTTTAGACAATACATGCTTAACTAGTCATCCTTGCTTGTTGAATCAACCAAACACACACACACGCCAATATTGCAACACACCATTTGCCCTCATTAGTCACTTGTCTATGGTATAGAAATGCATTGCTTGATGGTGATCTCTAAACCCCAAGATCTCTCTCTCTCTCTCTTACTTACTCTTAATTGCATTCTTTTGTTATTACTTAATTCAATATAGTTACTCTCTAATCAACCAACCAAACAATTATTCGATCACTCGACCTACTAGCCCTAATAGCGATTCCACGACATTGTTCGATCCTCACAATCCCTTAGGACGATCCCTACTTGCCCTAGCTATATTTATAGTGAAAGGTAGTAGTGGCTTCTATAAATATAAAACTCTTGGCCCTTGCCTTAAAATTCACACTCTTAAACTTGACGGTAGTGCGGCAAATTTCGGTCAATGAACCATCAAATAAACCATAATAGTATTCTATTAAGCACTATGCCTTGACAATCTCTAGATCTATAGCATTAACACACATAGACATACATCAATAACACAAAAACTAGAGATAAACACATGAACATCTATTCTAGCATACATAGACATATGGATAGAATGAAATGATCAATTGGAAATATTAAACCACACAAATCATTGAATAAACAAGATTCATATATAAAATAAGTGTCAAAGCAAGATTACAACACAAATCCCCTCAAAATACAAAGCATTAGAGTCTAGAAGGCATGCTTAGGGCTAACTCTAGCCCCAAGAAGATGTTTAGCCACTCATTGAAGTAGTCATTCAACCCTCAAGGGCTATCTCCATGGTAGGAATGACCTCCTTCTTAATGGAAACCCTAGAAGAATGGAAGAACTCCCAAGAATGTGTCTCTAGCTTCTCCTCCTCTCTAAGAATATTTCTAAGTCTATGAGATGGTATATGAGATATGATGTAAAAGAGGCTCAAAATCCTTATATAGGTAAGTCAAGTGTCACAACCAATGGTCTAAATTTGTGCACTAGGGTCCTTGCAATGATTGCACCATGAGCCAACTTTTAATGAGCTGGAACTTATTTTTTTCAGACTTGAGGAAGTTAGATCGATCAAACTATTCTGAGATCTATCGAATTGTGCAGAGATCCATCGAATGCTACAGAGGTCAATCCATCCTTGGCGGCGCGTTTTTGAATAAAGACAAATCTCTGAGATATTTTGGGATATTTAAGGAAAGAGACAAAAGTGGTAGGTGGGGTGGTAGTTGTAGATAAGATCGAATATTTTCGATCGATTGAAGAGATATTGGATTGATCGAACTTGGTGGATTATTTTAGATAAGAACAAAGGCTTGGATCTATCTTGATGTGTCTAGATCGATGTTGCTTCGATCGATCGAAGGATTTCTGAGATCGATCGAACATGCTGATTTCCACACTTTGCTTCATTCTGCTTCCACTTTGTTCCTTTCTTTCATCCAGCTTGAGTTAGCTTCTTTAATGCTCTTATTTGGCTTAATTAACTTAAGTTTGGGATAAATGCCTGAAAAGGGCATTAACATGAAATTAGTCTAAAATGGGAAAGTAAGATAGATAAAGGTCCTAGAATACCTAAGCTTAAGAGGTTTAATTGCGTACTTTTCAGCGCTCATCACACCCCTAAACTTAAATATTGCTAGTCCCTAGAAATGAACTATGAAGTAAAGGAATGAAATGAACGACTATACAACTAGAAAGCAATAAATGGATAACGCCACTTTCGTAGGGAACACGATTGCATTTAGTGCATGCAACAAGCCTTTTAAACCCCTAGGTTACCCCTAGTGGATGAGTGAAGTCTCGTGAGGGTTTCCAGAAATGATGCCCACAAACATTAAGCTCATTATCACTAAAGAGGCACCAATATTGCAAACAAGCATTGGGAGAAAACTATCTCAAGTATGCAGTTTTTTAACCATTTCCAAGCAATCTCCCAAAATCTCAACATCAAGCAAGAAAGTATGGTCCTCCACACATCAAGAAAATGATCATGCAAATCAAAACAACACTAGAATCCTTTTTTAATGGACCGGCATCAAATATGAACCTATCTTAGCCAACTAGAGAAATGATCATATCCTTACCCTCAAACTAGCGCACAAATCTAGTTCCGATCATCGAGACAAAGAGTGGACCTTTTATTAAAGCTTTATTATTCTAGGTGCACTTATTCTTTTCACTCGATTTTTTTCTTTTTCTACCCCTAAGGATCAAAGATGGAAGCCTGGTGCAATGTGTTAATCTATAAGCTTTCTAGCTATCCATGAGGTTGAACATTAGGTCAATGACTCCAAAACCAGACGACTTTAGGGCACTAGGTGTTAAAACACCCCTAAAGACTTACAAGCTCAAATCAACTAGGCTACAAATCAAAACAACCTCCGTCTAATCATTTCCCACTCTCACCTTTTGGGAGAAGTCCTCACTTTTTTATTTGTTTTTACAAAAACTTCTTCTTCTTCTTTTTTTTTTTTTTTTTTTTTTTTTTTTTTTTTTTTAAAGATAGCATTCAATTATTAACCTAGAGTTTGAGCCCTGCACCTTTTGGCGAGAGAAATTCAGTACTTGATGAGGCTAGAATCCAGGCTACAGAGTGAAAACGGTTTGTGATCCACTTTTATCAAAATGAAAGCTTTCAATGCACTACTAGCCCAATTAGGATATAACCAATTCAATAATCAACTAAGTATGTACCCCACAAATAACTGCTAGTGTGCGCCTGTGCTAGTGTAGAATCATAGAGTGAATCTCAAAACAATCACAAAATCAGGATGATGTTGACCACAAGTGCAAGCAAGATATTTTCAAAAAATTTACTCATAAATGGCATCCACAAGGCATACAAAGAGTATTGGACTCTCAAGTCAAGAAATTTTTAAATTTTAAGCAATATAGTCCTCAAAAGATCAAAATCGTAACTAGCTATGGACCAATCATAGAAAATCCCTCAAATACACAAGTCATACTTAAAATTTTGAATTGAAAGCAAATACTATAATTAATACCATTACCCCCAAACTTAAATGGCACAATGTCCTCAATGTGCAAAGAGAACAAAGGGAAGGAGTATACCAGTGTAACTAAGGCAAAGAATGGCTGGGACACAAATATCTAAAGTGGGTTGTATAACCCCCCTAAACTTGGGATTAACTGTAGTCCTAAAAAGATGGCACTTGGATAAAACTCATCAGATAACAAAAGGGATAATAATAGTGCACAGTGGACATGCAAGTGTAAATGGGATAATAAATGAACTAAGGAGAGAGGAATAAGGGTGGCCTTGAAAAATTTTGGGCAACACTCTCTCTTACTTAAGTCACTAGGATGCACCTGATAAATGGAGTCAATCACAGACAGATATATCAATATAAAATCTAGACATCCAAAAATATCATGCATAAAAAAAAATTATGTACAGCACATCACAGTATTAGGGCCAATAGACTAGCTGTAAAAATATCAAAATAGTAACAATGTAACAATAATATCACAGATATATAAATGAGTGAAGAGATGCCACATCAGTACTGAGGGAGGCCACATCTGACCGAAGAGAGACAACGGCGTCCTCCAAGGTCTGTATACGCTCTCTTAGGCCGGGTGTCTATACTAGAGCGTCAAGTATGACTGGGTCAGGAGAATGATGTTTATCCTAACTAGGCTCCGAGATATGTAGTGGTGACCCTGCCTGAGAGTGATGTGGTGACTCATGTGCTCGCTCTCGCTCCAGATCTATCTCCATATGTACCACAGCTGCTGGTGGCTCTGCTGGATCATGCTCTGCTATTGCTGCTATCTCCGCTTCCTCAGCCTCTGCAGCCTCCTCTGCTGCTAAGATATCATCCTTTTCCAGGCTCTTGATAAGAGCATTGTAGCTTTTGTTCCAGTCCTTCTTGCTGTAATGGCAAGCCCCAGACTCAGAACGCTCCTGTTGTTGGAAAGGGTAGTGCTGGTCTCGCAGAATCTGTGTAATGAGATGAGCAAATGGAAGATACTTAGCCTGTTTGGGCTTTACCTTGCTAATATAGTCTATGTATAGCTTCATCATGACATTCCAGTAGAGTGCCAGAATAGAGAACCACTTCCTGGTGTAGAAAGCATATAGGACTACCAGAAAGTCAGAACGCCTCTGGATCTTATGCCCCGCCATAAATACATTTTGGTACAAGACTGAATCGAAGAACCATAGGTCGTCGGGCAGATAAGTCTTGGTGGCAAAAGTCTCACCAGCTGCATAATGGCCAGTAAGGGCAACAACCATGTCTGCATCAAAAGGCCTCCTCAGAACAGGATAATCAAGTCCTAGAGGGCAGACATGGGGGCATCAAGAAGATGTGGCCAATATGTCGACGGTGATGCAGGTGGGATATCCATAGATAGTAGTATGCAGCTCTGAAGGATTACCCGGGGCCGGTCTGAGGTTCTGGAAGAACATCCGAACAAGTCGCGGGAAAATTGGATAAGTAACTGGCACCAGAATGGCTAGAATACCATGCCGTTCGATGTCATCGAAAGCTACCCGGGTCAAAACTGATCAGGAGAAGAAAGTTATGTCAAATACTGACTCATGTGATACGAAAAGGCGTCTGAACTTCTAGACAGGTCAGTCTTGGACCTGGCCAGGCTATACCGGTGGTGAAGAAGGAGAAGATATATACTCATCCTCATCGAAATGGGATGAAGATGCAGAAGCGGTAGAGGTAGAGTGGGCAGACTGAGCCGGAACTGGTTCCACATACTCCTATAACTGCTCAGCTTGCTCAGCCTACTCTGGAACTGGATCCCGAGCATGAGAGGGATCTGCGGGCTCCTCTGCAAGCTGTCATACCCTCCTTGGATACTGTCTATGGGCGACTGTCTTAACCCGTGCCATATCCTGCAAAGAACGAAACACTTGCAGAGTTAGCAATCAGATAAATAAGAATTAAAGCACCATATATAGAAACATGTTTGTCAAGTAAGATAGACAACTCAGAGTAATGGACATGAATCTATGCAAGAGAAAATACAGCCAGCTAAACAGTAACTAAATGAAGCATGCTAAATAGTGTAAGTATAGAATGCATCTAATGTGGAAAAAAGCACAAAAATTGGGCATCAAAAAACTAGCATAAACACTATGGATAGTGTGTGAAGTGCACATATGCAAATCTATGAAGTTCGATCAATCAGGAAAATGTGAGATCAATCTCTATCAGATCGATCAGGAGTAAGTTCGATCGATCTTTCTCAGATCGATCTGAAAAAACTTTGATCGATCGAACTACTGTGAGAAATTCGAAAAGTTATAGATCTGTGACGTAGATAACACGGGGGTACCCAAGCAAGCTTGTAGGCCCCTCTATACCTCAACAACACAAAAATGGTCACTTGGGGACCCCAAAATCAAATCAGAAACGAAAATATATAAAAATATATACACATACATATACATATATATATACACATGCTTCGAAGATCAAAAATGGCTAGAAATCATCAAGGAAACTTAGATCTATACATGGAAAGCACTAAAACATGTGATTGAAGCTTGAAATCCAAAGATACAACTCAAACTTACCAAAACTCAACGAGAGAAGCGGTCCGAGAGAGAGAGATGAGATCTAAGATGGGAGATGAAGTTTCGAAGCTTGTGGAAGGTCAACGGAGGTTGGGAAGGTAGGTTACAGCGGTAAGAAATGATGAGGGTCAAGATCGATGTGTAAATCGATCAAATGACCCTAGGGTTTCTATTTTTAAAAACTACCTCCGACATATTCGATCGATCTGGAAATATCTTCGATCGATTGAACATAGACCGATCTGAAAATAACTCAAATCGATCTAACCTTGTAAAACATATTTTTGGAAATTTTAAAATTTTAAATATTTAAAAATTCAAATTTTAAAATATTTTTTTGGATTTTTGGAAAAATAAATTAAAATAAAATAAAAATCTTTTTGGAAATTTTTTTTTTTTTTTTGAGGTTTTTGAAAATAAAATAAAACAAAATAATTTAAAATAAACATTAAAAATAAAAAATGTAGTCAAAGTCAAAGTCAACAGCGAAATACAAATCGATCACTCCAAGATCGATCTGGAAAATGCTTCGATCAATCGAAGTGTTGGAACTGAAGATTGATCTGAGGGAATTTTTGATCGATCTTAGAGTACTCAGATCGATTTGAACTAAAGTTCGCTCGATACATAGAGAGATAAAATATGCAGGTTTGATGCAGGAATGAATGTTCGATTAATCGAACATCCTTTGAGATCAATCGAACAAGTGCAAAATCCCTATTTTCAGAATGGAAGTGCATGTATTCTCAATCATAGTTCCCAGCAATGTGTATAAACCCAGAATATATCTAGACGACGACAGAAATGAAAGGTAAAATAGAAATGAGGAAGGAGTAGGGTTGTAAACCCTACGAAGCATTTACTAGTCTTTAATGTCTCTAGCAAGACATTGGGCTCTTTTAGCCCGGATCAAATATCTTGTTATGCATCCCCTCCTTGATAGGGTGAATGGATTTTTGAATCCCACCTAATAAATGGTTCTTTAAGGAACTTGTTGGATTTGGATCATAAGACATTGATGGTCCTTGGTCAAAACAACTCTTGGGCTTCCATGCCCTTTCAAACTTTGCTTTTGAAGCAACTTGCTTTGAATCCTTTTTGGTAAGCAAACCATAGGAATGTTCAATATCAAGTAGAGACTCAACTTTAGCAAATTTATTGGAAATACATTTTTCAACAACACACACTTCTTCATGCTTGTCTATGGAATTCGGGGTCGGATTAAAGATGTTCAACTTCACCTTCATATGCCTAAATGAGATTTTCATTATCCCCGTCCTTTAATTTATGTTGGCATTCGCGGTTGCCAAGAAGGGATGGCTAAGGATAATGGGAATTTGGCTCCTGGGGTTCGGAACTGGTTCCGTGTCTATGACAACAAAATCAACAGGGAAGAAGAACTTACCAATCTTAATCAAAACATCCTCTATGATACCCCGGGACTTTTTGATCGATTGGTTGGCAAGTTATAAAGCCACCGACGTCGGTTTCAAGTCTCATAAGCCTAATTTGACATACACTGAATAGGGAATAAGGTAGACACTTCCTTTTAAGTCTAAAAGAGCTCGATTAATGACATGGTCACCAATGATGCAAGAAGTAGCAGGTGAACCGGGGTACTTAAATTTTGGGAGAGTGTTATGTTGTAAAATGGAGCTCACTTGCTCGGTCAAGACCACTTTCCTTGGTGCTTGGCTTTTGTTCTTCCTCTTTTGGGTGCAAAGATCTTTCAAAAATTTAGCATAAGCCAAGATTTGCTTAATTGCATCCAAAAGTAAAAGATTGATCTTCACTTGCCTAAACACATCAATGATTTCATTAGTCTTGGTCTTTTGTTTGTCAAGAGAAATGGATCCTTTCAAGACATCCGGAAATGGAGTTTTAGGCTCAAAAGCTTTTTCAAAATCTGTCTTTGAAGAATCTTCAACACAAGAATTTTTTAAACTGTCACAAGAATTTTTCAAATCATTTTTCAAAGCTTTGTTCAAATCATTTTCCATTACTTTTTCAACAAAGGGGTCATGCATATGCAATGAAGGAGGAATAGGATGTGAAATGGGATGGGTGTCATCTTTTGGTTGCACCGGTTCACTCTCTTCATTGGACATACTCACTTGGTTGTCCACAATTCTCCCACTTCTCAAGGTTGTCACCACATTGACATGTTTGATTGTGTGACCTTTCGATGACGATAACGTCTCCACAACACATTGTTGTTTTGGTGGAGCATTCAAAGGCATCTTCCCTTTCTCTCTCGTATTTAAGGTACTAGTTATTTGCCCGACTTGGGTTTCTAGCTTAGCAATGGATTGGGAATGGGAATAAAACAATTAAGTGTTCGCCTCTAGAGTGCCTAGAGCGGTCAACACTTTCTCCTCAAAAGTGGGACTCCTAGAATTTCCTTGAGAATATGATGGTTGGTTAGGAAAATGAGAATTAGAGAATTTATTACCATGCGATTGAAATGATGATGATCTAAAACCTTAGGAACCTTGGCCTTGCATAGGAGGTGGAACATACTTGTTTTGAAAACCACCTTGGGGAGGGTTTGAGCCTTCCCCTTGGCTTTTCCAAGAGAAGTTTGGATAGTTTTTCCAACTTGAATTGAAATGAGTGCCATAGGGATTATTCCCTTGGTTGACAAATGTAGTATTGACTTGCTCATGGTTTTCACTTAGCACATGTCCATGGGGACAATTGGAAGTAGAATATAAAACACTAGAACAAGTCATGCATGATTCATTGGATGCATGATGATGAACATGATTAAGGGAGGAAGACATTTGGTTCGCTGAAGTTTGGTTAATCAAAAATTAATCAAACCTTTGGGATAAGGATTTCATCTCAGCAGCTATGTAATTGGAATTGTCAAGTTAATATAAGCCAACATTCTTCCTTCCACCTAGATTTCTACCATTTTTAGAGGATAAAGATCTATATATTGAATTTTCACTCATACTTTCATACAATTGCCACATATCATCCTCATGCTTGTCAAGATAAGAACCACCCATAGATGCATCAACCATACCCTTGTGACTATCCGGTAAACTTTTAAAGAAATATTGGACTAGTTGCCACTTAGGTATGTCATGATGTGGGCACTTCCTAAGCAAGTCATTAAACCTTTCCCATGCCTCATGAAACATTTCCCTATCCCCTTGAGAAAATTCACGAATGGAAGTCCTCATGGCATTGGTCTTAGAAATCAAATAGTACTTCTTCAAGAACTCTTGTTGCATTTCTGCCTAAGAAGTTATCGAAAAAGGCTATGATTGTTGAACCAATATTTTGCCTTATCTTTAAGGGTGAAAGGAAAAGGTTTCAGTCTTAAAACCTCTTTCGGCATGTTCGTGTATTTCACGGTGGAACACACTTCAAGAAACTCATCCAAATGCTTATAAAGTTCTTCACTTGAAAGTCCATGATAGTTGGGAAGCATTTGAATGGTTTGCGGTTTAATCTCATAGTGATATGCTCTAAATGGGGGCAATTGAATACAAGTGGGTGCATTATATTCATTAGGCACATAATGGTCTCTTAAAGTAATGGGAGGATTCACAACTGGCAGTGCTACTCGGACACCTTGATTGCCTTACATAATGGGAGGTTGTGGAGCAAACATTGGCCGAGGCATTCCCAATGGAATTTGTCCATAATATTGTGGTGGAATGAATGGTCTAGGCAAGCCTAATGGTACTTGAATGTTTTCATGATGCACATTAGGGTGAAGGATGCCTTGTTGGTCTATGTGACCAAGGTCCTCTACATGGTCGTCATTTAATTCCTCCATTAGTGAAATAGAGTGATGAGAACTACCTTTTCCCCTTGGATTACGAACAACCGATTCAAGATACAAATTAAGAGGGACAAGAGTAGAATTTAATGACCTATGACCATGCATACACTAGCTAAGCAAATAACAATCACTTCGCCCCCACAACAAATCAATCAACAAACATTCTCCACATACAATGATCCCATACTCCCATACTTGAACAACATGCAAAGAAAAGTAAATTGCCTCCACGCGGGCTCACGATTTATCTATGAAATGAAAAACTTGCCACCACGCGGGCCGACGATTTAACTAGAGATTGAGTTAGAAAGATCTCACAAAGGGTCCTTAAGCAACTTCAATTAAACTTTTAAGTTTCAAGACTTGCTATGCTTTGCAATTTTTTTAGATTTTAGCTCCTTTTTGCTTTTGCTTAGCTTCATTTAGCTTCCTTGCTTCCTTTGCTTGATTTCCTTGCTCAATGCACCTAATTAAATATGAACAAACATAATAAGTAACAAAAATAAAATAAAGTAAAAACATGATCAAAAGAGTACTAATTCCTATTTGTTTCCAAAACACGGCGTTGCCAATTTGGATCCCTGGCAACGGCGCCAAAAACTTGGTGGCCTGTCGTGGGGTACAACCGAATTTGTGCAAAATAGTGTGACAAAGTTTTAAATTTATAAATGCCACTACTACCTCTAACTAAAAAGATAGCTAGGGTGAGTAGGGATCGTCCCAAGGGATTTTTAGGCGTGCTTGCAATTGAAACAATGTATAGGGTTAGTAAGTCGAGTGATCAAAAGGTGGTGTGTTTGGTTGATTAGACTACAAATTAAACTAAACAAATTTAATGTAAAATAAGCAATTTAAATGAAATTTAAGTAAAACAAGAGAGTGAGATCATAGGGACTAGAGGTCACCACTAAACATCACCATTCTAGACATTCAATGTATAATTAATAAGGGGAAACATGTGTTGCAATTTGAGAGTATGTGATTGATTATTTCAACAAGCATGGATAGCCAATTAAGCATATATTGTCTAAGCAACCTAGTGAATAGCAAAATACATCAAACTAAGCCATTAATCCTTCCTTTAAGCTCACAATCCAAATACATCACATGGTTAGAGAATAATACTACTTGCATTCATAAGCATGGAACATCAAACAAGAAGCATGAATGGTTCTCCCATCTAACAACTAAGGCAACTACACTACAACTAAGCTAAGGGCATGAAAATTAACTAAAAAAACTAAGGGAAAGGCATAATCCATCAAGACATGAGTATGAACCATCAAATAAACCACAATAGTATTCTATTAAGCACTATGCCTTGACAATATCTAGATTAATAGCATCAAAACACATAGACATGCATCAATAACACAAAAACTAAAGATAAACACATGAACATCTATTCTAGCATACATAGACATATGGATAGAATGAAATGATCAATTGGAAGTATTAAACCACACAAATCATTGAATAAACAAGATTCATATATAAAATAAGTGTTAAAGCAAGATTACAACACAAATCCCCTCAAAATACAAAGCATTAGAGTCTAGAAGGCATGTTTAGGGCTAACTCTAGCCCCAAGAAGATGTTTAGTCACTCATTGAAGTAGTCATTCAACCCTCGAGGGCTATTTCCATGGTAGGAATGACCTCCTTCTTGATGGAAACCCTAGAAGAATGGAAGAACTCCCAAGAATGTGACTCTAGCTTCTCCTTCTCTTTTCTTCCTCTCTAAGAACGTTTCTAAGTCTATGAGATGGTATATAAGATATGATGCAAAAAAGGCTCAAAATCCTTATATAGGTAGGTCAAGTGTCACACCTAATGGTCTGGATTCGGGCACTAGAGTCCTTGCAATGATTGCACTATGAGCCAACTTTTAATGAGCTGGAAATTATTTTTTTCGGACTTGAGGAGCTTAGATCGATCGAACTGTGCTGAGATCCATCAAATGCTGCAGAGATCGATCCATCCTTGGAGGCATTTTTTTAAATAAAGACAAATCTCTGAGATATTTTGGGATATTTTGGGAAAGAGACAAAAGTGGTAGGTTGGGTGGTAGGTGTGGATAAGATCAAATATTTTCTTTCGATTGATCGAAGAGATGTTGGATCAATCAAACTTGGTGGATTCTTTTGGATAAGAACAAAGGCTTAGATCCATCTTGATGTGTTCAGATCGATGTTGCTTCAATCGATCAAAGGATTTCTGAGATCGATCAAACATACTGATTTCCACACTTTGTTTCATTCTGCTTCCACTTTGTTCCTTTCTTCCATCCAGCTTGAGTTAGCTTCTTTAATGCTCTTATTTGGCTGAATTAACTTATTTTTGGGATAAGTGCCTGAAAAGGGCATTAACATGAAATTAGTCTAAAATGGGAAAGTAAGATATATAAAGGTCCTAGAATAATTAAGCTTAAGGGGTTTAATTCCGCACTTTTCAGCGCTCATCACAATTATATCTGAAAAGACCATTTTACCCATTATCAAGTACCCTTGCCGCACTAATTTGAAACCCAAAAGTTTATTTTTATGAAACTTTGGAGTTTCATATCTTCTTCTTTCGGACTCCGAATCAAGTGATTCTTGAGTCTAGATTTATTAATTTTTTCTTGTCTATCTAATAGTAAGCTTAGTTTTATTTAGTTTTGTTTGCAAATGTCATTTTACCCCTAGTTAAGTACCCTTCCTATTTTATAATCTTAGATTCCGCATTTGATTCTTTTAAGTTCCGTGACTTCATGGAAGGTTACCTTGGTGTCTTAGGGATGTCATATATCCCTAGAGACCTTGTTTCTTTTTTCGCTTCCGCATTCGGATTCGTTATCGGGTTAACCTTTGGCTCATCACAGGATGCACGGGCTTAAAAAACCAGGGCCGTCACAAGATATTCCTAAAAGAATATAATTACAAATTTAGACCCTTACGATCATAAATACAATGCTTTACAATTGAATTTACATAAACTAGGCCTTAGCTACAAAATTAATGAAAAATGCTCCAGTTAACCCAAACTATGCATGTGAGGTTCCGTCATCTAACGCATCTCTGTCATAACCTGGAAAATGATAAAGGAAGGGGTAAGCATAGAGGCTCAGTAGGAGATGCCTAAAGCACCAACTTTAGACTCCCTTGAGCGACACATCACACATACGGGATAAATAGGAAACCGGGATCATACATGGGGTTTTTATAGAATTTAATCCATAAATCAATAAACACAATAGCATTTTGGCATGTCAATACAAATATGCGTAAAATGCAATGCAATGCCCAACAGTCTCCCAACCTTGGTCTCTACTGACCCCAACTTGGCTTACACTGGCCTAGACTTGGACTCTACCTACCCCAAACTCACATTTGAAAACCGCTAACCGACTTTATTGAGGTGAGGTTGATAATTATCCCTAGTACCAAATCCAATAACCATTTGGGGCCTAGTATCAACTTTTTCACTTCCAAAACCGGCACGCGCTCCCTCTAGCACCGACTCGCGAAAACCGGTTCATTTTTATAAAAATCATTTCAAAATCCTTTTCTCATTCCCATTTCCCGCCATATTATGCTTATGCCTCATTTCAATAATTTAGCATCAATTTCGTTAAACCAATAACAATGGCCGTACATAATACTTTCTACAATGACATCTCGACATGGCATTCTTCAAGGAAATGAACACAAGCATGATATTTCATTTCAATTAACCACAAGCATGCTTATTATAAAATCTCACAACATCATAGTTCATGCTAGCATTTTCAATTTTGACAACTTTGCACCAAGGCATGTTATACACATATTTAGCATATAAATAAACATATTTTTATCTCACTCATTAGCATGCCTTCAATCATATTAATACTTCATCATCCTCAATTACCATAAAATCATATAATCACATAACTTGCCTGTAACATAGAATAAATAAGAAATCAAGAAAAAATTGCTCAACAAAAGGCAAAAGCTTTGAAGCATTAGAAATCCCTACCTCAAGAAGTAAGCCAAACAAGCCATTATGCTAAGCCCCAATTTTCGAAATCCCTAACCCCTTAAAATATTGGTCTCAAATGAAATCTCTCCTTAAGCTTATCAACTTCTCCTCCTATGGCTTTAGCAAAATCTCACTTTAATCTCTCCAAAAACAAGCTTGAAGTGTAGAAGACATTTAGTATATATAGATAGATATAGAGAGAGAAAGAGAAGCATTAGAGAGAGAGAGCATTCTGCCGAAATGAGGAAAGGAGGAGAATGTTAGCCAAGCTTCAATTTTGGTTCCATGGTCTTAAAGACACTATGTGTCAACAATGGGTTGGTTTCTAAATTTTGCGAAGTTACTCTTTTAGCCATACTCTGCCATCTTAACTCCTTCTATGTTAATAAATATCTTTTTAATGTATAGATATAGACATATATATGCACGTGGAATACCAATAACGCCCCTCACATAAAATGAGAAAACCGGGAGAAGTTTCCGAACTCGGAAATCGTCCTGACTTCCTAAAAATCCTAAAATTAATCTCGTCACCTCCAATTGACTTAAAATAATAAAAAAATACATTTCCAAAACTCTCAGCTCAAGAAAATGACAAAAATGACCCTCGAAACCCACGTGGCCCGTAAAATGAGGCACAAAAAATAAATAAATAAAAATTAGAAAAAGTCCAAAACAATCCGGGACATTACAATCTACCCTCAATAGGACGAAATCTACACTCCTTAAGATGAAGGCCCACAACCGTTCCCCTTCCCGGAGAACACCACACAAAATCTGTAAGACTATGAGCTCACCACCTTATTGCCTTTGACACCGAATGTCAATAGGCAATTACACAACCACTGCCATTAACTACACAATGATGACCACCCTATGTGGGTACTCATCATACAACATCTTACCACGTTACCTATTGGAGTCTATACCTGGCTTAAGGTCGATATAAGTCATTCTCTACACATCCACACAGAGCTACGGAGCTCACAAGAAGAACGGTCCCTCGACCTCTGAAAATGACAACATCCAACCTCAATTCATCTCTTAAAGGGTACACATCCCTGTCAGATCAGCTATCTAACACATAGCTACACCATCACATATCCGCGCCAACGATTACCAACCGTACTTTTCAGCTATCATCATACTTAACACCTTCAAGATAACTAAACAATAAATTCCCCAACAACTACATAAACATTAGTCACTCAATCAGTACAGCATACTATCATGTACCCAGGACCCAAATCCTCAAAACAAGATCTCTATAATCAATGGTCGTACCACACACCTTTATCAGACATATGGTCCTACCTAATATACCTCGTAACTCGAGGCAAACCACCTGAATCTATCACTATCTTAAATAAAGGTTTTTCCCATACTAGATCCATCCTATCACATTAACACAACACACAACACCACGCTCTTACTGTCACTAACAAGTTAAAATAATCATTGACCTTTGACCTGACATTATGTTAAGAAGGAACTAATTCAAGATAAATAGTTAGCCAGGCCATCTTCGTCATCACCCCAACCTCAACACTAATGTCATTCCTGCTCTCAGGTCCAAACCTCAATCACAGTCCCAAGTTACCATAAGACAACCATGAGATTCATTCACTATCCATTCATCTCTCCAAGTAACCTTAACAACAATAGTGTTTGTCATGCACCTTATGTGACTATCTTTTGCCTGCAACCTCAAAACCAGAGTTAATCATTACCATATCCTCAAAAGAATCCCACATTCTCTTATCTAACCACACAACACTCAAACAATATCAACATTTATCCCCAAGACACTGCTTAACGCAACCATCTATGAAAACATATAAGCACGTGACTCATATCACACCACTTGGTCTTCCCAGAACTTACAGTTAATGACACATCCCCTAGCCATCACTGCTAGCACTAGACACTGGAAATACACCATCCTCAGTTAATAACTCAAGCCTGACATTCTATCGGTCACTACTATCCATAGAATATACATTACAAACACCAAAGACTTCAGCTCCCTCTGTGGGGGTAAGTCAACCAAACCAACTACTAGGGACCTCTAATTAAAGGAGTAAAACTGTCACCGATCCGCATGCATAACTCCTAAATGAAGGAACAAGACTCCCAGCCAACGACGTCCTTGTCAGGACCCAAACAAACAAAAAGGGTAATAACTCCGCTCTCATATGAGGCTGACAGTCCAGATCTAGGCGTACCTAACACCATGTCGCTAACTATTTCATCAAACATCTAACCATGGACATCCAATCTCACTCGAGATGATACTGGACTCTTTACATACAAAAAGGTGAATCAAACAGGATACCCGTATGAAACTCTAAACTCATAACTAGGCGACCTCACCACAAACCAACCATCTCGCACTACTAGTGCCTAATTGGAAAACATACAAAAACCCAACACTAAAACCTCGCATACTCAATGCTTGACACAAAGAATCTAGTACTCAACACCTGTATGCTAAATGCTAAAATGCAGCCTACAACAGTATTACTATACAAAAGCATCAATGCTCACAACTCCCCAGCACTAGTAACTATCACTGCCTACCAGACACTGCGTCCCGTTTTACTCAGAAACAATAATCCCTGAATAGGAACCTCTATACCATAGAACGACACTCCACCACCCATTCCATTCCTACTTTTCTAGGTGACACTGCCTCAAACACCGTCCACATAAGACCTATAACCTCATCCATAACAACCCACTAACTCATTAGAAGAAAAATGTGCCTATATGGCAACATCGCCCTCGTTGGCTCTAAAGACTAAAAATCCACAATCACCTCGATCAACGTATAACCCCATCACTTACTTGACAATGTACAATAAGTAACTCGTTCAGGTCACATCTTAAACCATCTTACTCATCAGCACTAAGGCATCACGCCAAAACACCTCTATTACTATCATTCTCGAATGACAACTCGGACTCACATCCCACTAACTTAACAAGCTATTACTAAGGGATCTTCCCTCAGCATCCCTACGATAATATCATCACAACAAGAGAATATGCATTACTCTTGATACTTCCCATAGTGACCACTACCTGCCACTAAAAAATAACCTTTATACAGTAATGCAGACAAATCCCAAAAAGAAAAAATGAGCACCAAAACCAGAATGCTCCACACCCAACTGTCTCCTCAAAACCAACTACAACACAATCAGCTGCTAACACTTAACCGATTACTCAAACCACCCTTCCTAAGGAAATCTACGCTCCTAATCAAGGAACTTCATGCTCTAGGTTCAAAATCATTACCTCTTTGCTTCACCATTCCTTAGAACACCCTTAGCCCTAACAAATATCAAATGGGGCTTCCAGTTAAACCTACGGGATCACCCTCATCCCAGTCATTCTAATTAATAGTCTATCTCTTTGGATCCTCAAACAACCAGCACTACCTCATGATATTCTAGACTCAACCAGATTATAACCCCAATATACATCTTTCAAATTATAAAACACAATTTATGTGGTAACACAGTACCTACCATCTATCATATCATCTGCAAATGACCGAACGCTTTAATGATCACATACTACCTGCCTTGTCATGCAATCCTGCACTATACAGCTAAAACTGACCGCTATACACAACCTCGAGTCTTTGTCGACAATCGTGCCAACCTATGACCCCAAATGATAAAGAGAGGACTATACTTTAGGGGAACCCAAAGCTACCCAAAGTGCACCAAACAATAAAAGAGCAGAGGCGTGGACCACCTGAAAATCATAAAGGATGGCTAGAACCCGCTAGAAAATAACTCTGCTTATGTCATAGGGTAAGATGAAATCTAGAATGGCAATGGAGAAAGAGATATAAAAAATGCCCAGTTGATGTGGCATGTCCTTAATAAGGACCACACACCATGATCGAGAAGACCAAAGGTCAGAGTAGTGACAAAATCACCAAAACTTAAGAGGCAAATTGACGAACCAAGAGGGGGTGAATTGGTTCTTCTTTAAATCCTTATTTTGATACTTAGATAAATTTTAGATTCAATGCATTAATGGAAAGTGACATTTGATGAACCTTAAAACTATTCAAGAGAACATAATGGTTTTATAAGGAAAATGCCTCTCAATATGGTAAAAACTATAGTTCTTGGCCTTAGCCAATGCAAATCCACTAGTTGTATGTAAGTAGTTACACACTCAGCTGTCTCACATTCTGCATACACCCTGGTACAAGTTGAAACACTAGTTTTCACAACCTCTACAAAAACACTAGCTCAACACAATGCTTAACAGCCTCCTCCTGTCCACAACACCCTCGCTTGGACCTTATAAGCTCTCATAGCTCACCAACAATACATATAAAAGTTACAATCAATAATACTCAAGCTACAACACAAGAGCAGAGTGAGAAAATAACTTAAAGTATCAACAGCAACACCTAGGCTTTTTTCTGTGTATACAAACCAAGAGATTTAATGACCCGGCACTACAACAAAATAGGGATTCATCAGTGCTTTTTAAAAAAGCGCTAGTGTTGTGTACTAATTACTAGCGTTTTTATAGAAGCGTTGGTATAGATATGTTTTAGCCAAGGCTTGATAAAAAAACACTAGGATAGATATGTTTTAACCAGCGCTGATATGGTGTATAGATATGTTTTAACCGGCATTTTGTTAAAAAACGCTGGTAAGTGCAAAATTCAGTGCGGCAAAATTTGGCGCTCTAATATTATTTCACTTTTTTATTTCTAACCTTATCTCATCCGAGCCTCTAGTTTCTCTTCAGCCTCCCAAATCGCCTCCATCTCTATTCTCGGTCTCAATTCTGAACTTGCCTCCCCTCTCTTTCTGAACTCCCCAGTCACCTCCATCTCCCTCTCTGCAACTCCCCAATCGCCTCCATCTCTATTCTCCTTCTCAATTCTAAACTTACCCCCTCTCTCTCTGCAACTCCCCAATCGCCTCCATCTCTATTCTCGGTCTCAACTCTGAACTTACCCCCCTCTCTCTCTGCAACTCTCTAATCACGCGCCTCCATCTCTATTCTCGTTCTCAACTCTGAACTTGCCCCCTCTCTCTCTCTGCAACACCCTAATCTCCTCTATCTCTATTCTTGTTTTAAACTCTGAACTTGCCCGATAAGCACCGAATATTACATATTCAAGTGCCCTTATTTGCATTAGTTAAGTCCATAAATTGGTTTTATTATATAGATTATCTCCAATGCCGGGTTTCGGTTTATTTTCAGGTTTGTCTTCCAAAAGGAAATAAAATGGAAGATTTTAAAGGCTTTGTGAAGATCAAGTCATTCCGGGCCTTTGTGTCCCTTGATTTCCAAGAAGAAATTGCTAAAATGGGTTTATAAAGACTTTCTACAAAACAAAAAGGCAGATGATACTCAATAACCCAAAGCCAAGATTAAAGTGAAAGAAGTTCAAAGCAGAAGAAAAGAAAAATAAACTCCAAGGTATGAACAAGCGCTCGTCCAGTGCCTTACGAGCGTTCGTTCAACAGTCATGAGCAACCAACGCACACCACCATGTCATACGAGGGCTCGTCATTCTTACGAGCATTCCAATTCAAGGCAGAAAGAAGTAAGCTATCTACGAGCGCTCATAACCTCTCTTACGAGCGCTCATCTCTACAGCTCCGGACCATGAGAAGAAAGCTAAGGCATTTACGAGCGCTAGTGCTGCGTTCTACGAGTGCTCATGCTGCGTTCTACGAGCACTCGACCAAGCACTGCTAACCCACTTGGCTTCTTGGTCCTTTCAATTGGATTCCCTCCTTAATTGGGTGGTTGGAAAAACACTTTTGGGGGACATGGACCTCAGTTTTTGGGTGGTTTGGTAGACATCTTGTCTATAAAAGAAGGCTTGAAGCTTTTAATAAAGGATATCTTACATTTTTGCAAAGTCTAGAGAGAGAAATATTGGAGTTTAGAAGGTTTGTGGGTCTTGGAGCTCTTAGGTGCGAAAATAGAGGGTGAGACCACTTCTTCTCCTTCGTCCCTTGCATCCATGGGTAACTAACTCCCTATCTAGGGAGGTGATGAAGCCCTTCAATGTAAGCATGTCTTAGTTTTGGGTTTAATTTGGGGAAATATGTATTTATGTGGTTGTTTCACATTCTAGAGCACTCATTTTGATGTAATGGATGTTAATTTATATAAATGATCATGTTGAATCAATTATCTTATCTTAGATTTTTTGTTCTCATGGTTGTATGGCTTGCATTTTCATGGTGAAAATGGTTTTAATGGCATGTATTTGTGAACCTTGTTAGTCCATGGCTTAGGGCCTCCCTTTGATGGATTAATCTTGATTTTTAACTTCATGTACTTGTATCATTTAATTGAGAGCTTGATAATCTTTAGCTTAGTGAGCATACGTAAGGCTACACCCTAGTTTAGGTAGTTCAAGCATGCAAATCTTTGATAGATTATTCTTGCCTATTGATTTCATGGATTTCTTGAAGGAATATAGCAATTTGGTGTTGTCACATTCCATGGTCACATATTTACGTTGTACCCCCAAGTTAACATCAACTAGCATGTTAAATAGGGTAGGTAGTGGATTCACTTCCCTAGTCCTCTCTTTATTATCTTCATCTCTTCAATTCTTTGCAATTATTCTTTTAAGCAATTTCAATTCCTAATTCTAGTGACAAACCAAACAAAACTCTATACCCCTTTCATCAAACTAAAAGTGAATTTAAAGATCTTGGTTGTCATAAACTAGCAGTCCCAGTGGTTCAACTTACCCATCGAATAGCCCTATTTTACAATGATTTGTGCTATTAAAAAGGGTTGATTATCATTAGTAGTCGACGAGACCGACCAATTTTTAGCGCCATTGCCGGGGATTACAAATGATTTTATAACCGAGGTTTTAGGATTAACTTTGGTTTGATTGTAAATATTGTGTTCTTGTGGATATTTTCTTGTTGGTTTTGATAATTTATGTTTCAAGTGTTTTTGTGAGATTCTAGGTATGCAAGGCTGTCGTAGAAAAATTAGAAATATCATAAGTTTAGAGGACTTTAGGTAAGTTTTCAAAATTCTAGAATCACAATTGTGAATATCTTGCATGTGTTTAATTTAGAGATTTTTAGCTTGTGGAGCCATTGTCGAGGCTATTTATTATTTCTCTATATTGCAAAGCATCGGTCCTTGTCGTGGCCAGTTATTTTTGATCTTGTTAATAATTGAGGAGAAAGGGAACATCGTATGTGGAGGCTATGGTGATGAATTGTTGTGTTGCTTGTGAAGTGTGTTGTTAATGTTTTGTCATAAGTCATTATCTTTGCCAACTCTTGATCGTCCATTGACATAAATTCGCTTGAAAGGACTTTTAGAAGAAACCTTAGGGAATCTGTAAATATAAGAGGAATTAAACTCGAATTTAATACAATGGCCGGTAATAAAGAAAATGTCAGGAATGAGGAAATTAACAATAATAGGGCTGAAATTCCAAATGTTGTTCCTATGACTCTTATGGACCATTTCATCCTTACAACTTATGTCTCTCATTCTTGTATAGTGATGCCAAACATCGATGCAGCCCAATATGAAATCAAATCTAGTACAATTCAAATGCTTCCTTCCTTTCATGGCTTAGAACATGAGGATCCCTATAAGCACCTTGATGAGTTCCTTGAAATTTGTTCTACCATCAAGCTGAGGGGCTTCCCTGAAAATGCTCTCCATTTGCATCTCTTCCCATTCGTCTTAAAAGATAGGCCAAAATATTGGTTGAACTCTCTTGCAGCAAATCCTATCACTACATAGGCTCAATTGCAACAAGAATTTCTAAAAAAGTAATATCCAGTGAGTAAAACCAACCTAATGAGGCATTCCATTCTTAGCTTTTCACAAAGCTATGGGGAACAACTCTATGAGACTTGGGAAAGATTACAAGATCTCCTTAGGAAATGTCCGCACCACCTAATTCCAAAATGGCAATTGGTGCAAGCTTTCTATGCTGGTTTAACCGGCACCTATAGATTCATGGTTGACTCATCATGTGGAAGGATGTTCATGTCTAAAAGTGCGGATGAGGTATGGACCCTACTTGAGAATTTGAGTGAAAACTCAATGCAACATAAATCTCGTAGTACTCCAACCTCAACCAATACAAAGAACACCAACCCTTGTTAACCAAAAACAATGAGAGAAGAATCTTCTCAAGTGGATGCCATAGCTCACAAATTCTATTAATTAATGGCACCACATCTTTCTCCTTCATTGTCTCAAAATTTAGCAAGTGCGGTGTGTGCATTATACACTAGTCCTTTCCATCTCTCGGAAGATTGCCCCACACCGGAGCAATTCCCTAGTCCCAATCAAGAGCAAGCAAATGTGATGTTTTCCAGGCCCAGAAACAATCCTTATTCTAATACCTACAATCCGAATTTCTCGTGAAGAGATCATCCGAATTTCTCGTGGAGGCAACAAGCCCCACAAAATTCGTAATTTCAAAATCAAGGGCAGCAAAATCAGCCCTCTTCTCAATTTCAAAATAGGCAATTTCAAGCCTCTTCAAGTTACCGTTCCCCTTATAATCCAAATGTCTCTAATCAACCTCCTGTGTTTCCAACTGATGAGATTTTGGCTGCAAATAAGCAAATGATGGAATCCCTAAACAAGCAAATGATGGAATCTAATAAGTAACTCTTAATAGCAGTACAGCCCACTCTCCAAATGGTTTATTCTCATACTCAATCCATAGCTAAACTTGAAAATCAAGTAGGACAAATAGCTACTTCAATAAACCAACTTCTTCAAAGAGATAAGGGAAAACTTCCCGCTCAACCATTTGAAAATCCTAGAGGGATGCATGTGATTGACGAAGCCCCTTCTCCGAGTGGGCCTACTTATGAACAAGTCCAAGCAATCACCACCCTTCAGAGTGGTCGAGTTGTGGACAACAAGGTTAATGGAAGAAATAATGACAAAGTTCTTCCTCCTAAAAGTCCAAATCTCCTCTTTTCTAATCCAAAGTTCACTCTTGAAAATCTAAATTCTAGCACTGAAAATTCCAAGCTTATCAACCCAAATATAGAGACTTCTTATGAGCCTAAGGCTCCATTTCCTCAATGTCTCCAAGAGTCAACACATTTTAGGAACAAAAATTGTAAAATTCAAGACATATGGGAAGTCTTCAAGCAAGTAAAGATCAACTTGCCTCTCTTAGATGCTATCAAGCAAATCCCTCCCTATGCAAAATTTCTCAAGGATTTGTGCACTCAAAAGCGCACTTCCAAAAATCATTTACCAAAGAAGGTAAGATTAACTGAAAATGTGAGTACAATCATTCAACATAGTGCTCCTCCAAAGTATAAGGATCCAGGCGCCCCAACAATCTCGTGTGTCATTGGCGACAACAAGATAGAAAGGGCCCTCCTTAACTTAGGAGCTAGTGTGAACTTGATTCCATATTTAGTTTACTTACAACTTGGGTTGGGTGATCTAAAGCCAACTTCCGTGGTTTTGCAGCTTGCCGATAGATCGGTCAAGCACCCGCGAGGCATTCTTAAAGATGTTATAATCAAAGTGGACAAATTCTACTTCCCGGTAGACTTTGTGGTTCTTGACACGAAATCGGTCCATGATCCAAAGAAGTATATTACCGTGATCCTCGGTAGGCCATTCTTAGCTATGGCTAACGCTTCAATTAATTGCTGAACCGAGGTGATGGACATCACCTTTGGAAATATGCAAGTCAAACTCCATATCTTCCATGCAACTCAACATCCTTCGATGAGGATGATTATTTTCTTGTTGATATGATAGATGAAGTGGTCGAATACTCTCTCCCCTTCACTCTAAGTACAGATCCTCTTGAAACTTGCATGTCTCACTTTGACTTCTCAAACTTTGATATTGTCCAAGCCATCCAACAAGTAAATTCTTTACTTGACATTGGTGCTATCATGGACTTTCCTTGAGCTAAAGCCACTCCCGGTCCACCTCAAGTATGTGTTTCTTGGAGCAAACAAAACTCTTCCAGTCATCATTACATCAGACTTTTTAAAGGACCAAGAAAATAGCCTTTTAGAGGTGCTACAAGAGCACAAAGAAGCTATTGGCTGGGCAGTAGCTGATTTGAAAGGAATCAACCCTTTTATTTGTATGCATCGCATTCATATGGAGGATGACGCACAACCTTCTAAAGAGGTACAGCGCCGGTTGAATTCCAACATGAAGGAAGTGATCATAAAAAAAGTAATCAAGCTACTAGATGCGGGAATCATCTACCCCATCTCTGATAGCAAGTGGGTGAGCCCCACTTAAGTTGTTCCCAAGAAATCCGGACTCACCGTTGTTAAAAATTCAGCGGGAGAACTCGTGTCTCAACACTACCACAGGGTGGCGTGTGTGCATTGATTACCGGAAACTCAACTCTACCACTAGGAAGGATCATTTCCCACTCCCATTCATTGATTAAATCCTAGAGAGGCTAGCCGGCCAAAGCTACTACTGTTTTCTTGATGGTTATTCTAGCTATAACCAAGTGGCAATTGATCCTCAAGATCAAGAGAAGACCACATTCACATGTCCCTTTGGAACATTTGCCTATAGACGCATACCATTTGGGCTATGCAATGCACCGACAACTTTTCAAATGTGCATGATGTCCATATTCTTCGATATGGCCGAAAAGTTTTTGGAAGTTTTCATGGACGATTTTTCCGTCTTTGGATCTTCCTTTGACTCATGTCTCCACAATCTATCCCTTGTGCTTCAAAGATGCAAGGAGACAAATCTAATTTTAAGTTGGGAAAAGAGCCATTTTATGGTCCAAGAAAGCATTGTCTTGGGACATGTCATTTCTAAAAGGGGAATCAAGGTCAACAAGGCCAAAGTTGAATTGATCTCTAATCTTCCTCCTCCAAATTCTATCCGACAAATCCGTTCCTTTCTTGGTCATGCCAATTTTTATCACCGCTTCATCAAAGATTTTAGCAAAATATCCCAGCCTTTGTATAATCTACTCGCCAAGGATATTCCATTTAATTTTGATGAAGCCTGTTTGGAAGCTTTTGGGAAACTCCGTACTCTTCTCTCATCGGCCCCAATCATGAAACTGCCCAACTGGTCTCTTCCGTTTAAGATCATGTGTGATGCATCCGATTATGCATTGGGTGCGGTTTTGGGCCAGCGTGTGGACAAGCTTCCGTATGCTATCTATTACGCTAGCAAAACTCTATCTGATGCTCAATTGAATTACACTACCACTGAAAAAGAATTGTTAACCGTAGTGTACGCCTTGGATAAATTCCGCTCTTACCTTCTTGGATCCAAAGTCATTTGTCTTTTCAGACCATGCCGCTCTTAGGCATTTGCTCGCTAAAAGAGAGACCAAACCCCGCCTAATTTGATGGATACTCTTACTCCAAGAGTTTGACATTGAAATCCGGGATAAAAAACAGACAGACAATGTTGTCGCTGACCACCTCTCTCGCTTACTCATTGAGAAATTATCTGAATGCGCTGCAGTTCGTGATTCCTTTCTGGATGAGTAACTATTCCAGATTCCTCATTCAAATCTTCCTTAGTTTGCAGATATTGTCAACTACCTTATGGTAGAAAAAATTTTATCCAAATGGTCCAAACAAGAAAAAGACCGCTTCTTCTCCCAAGTCAAGCATTTCTTTTGGGAAGATCCGGAACTATTCAAGTATTGCCCAGATCAAATCATCCGGTGATGCATTCTCGAATCCAAATTCACAAGTGTCCTAAATTTCAGCCACACTCTTGCTTATGGGGGTCACTTCAATGCCAAGAAGACCACTGACAAAGTCCTTCAGAGTGGATTCTATTGGCCTTCTTTGTTTTGGGATGCTTACAACTTCTGTAAATCTTGTGAGCGTTGCCAAAAGCTCGGCTTCATATCTAGAAGAGATATGAAGCCCCTCACTCCCATCTTAATCATAGAAATTTTTTATGTATGGGGGATTGACTTTATGGGACCACTTCCATCTTCTTATGGCTATGAGTATATTCTTGTAGCAGTGGACTATGTGTCTAAATGGGTTAAGGCCGAGGATACCAAAACCAATGATCATAAAGTTGTGGTCAAGTTCATTCAATAGAATATTTTTAGTCATTTTGGTACGCCCCGAGCACTCATCAGTGACTGCAGATCTCATTTTCGAAATCACTATCTCAAATCCGTCCTTCTTAAATACTCCGTCATTCATAAGGTTGCCACACCTTACCACCCTCAAACGAGTGGTCAAGTGGAAGTATCTAATCGTGAGATCAAGCATATTCTGGAAAAAATGGTTCGATCGGACCGCAAAGATTAGTCATTAAGACTAAACGATGCATTCAAGGCCTACCGGACAGCGTATAAGACGCCCATTGGCATGTCTCCATATCGACTTGTCTTTGGCAAAGCTTGTCATCTCCCAGTCGAGTTAGAGCACCATGCTTATTGGGCCATAAAAAGGCTCAACTTTGATCTTAAACAAGTCAGCTCTATTTGCAAATTGCAGGTTAATGAGCTCGAGGAGATTCGAAATGATGCGTATGAAAACACCAAAATCTATAAGGGAAAGACTAAAGCATTTCATGACAATCACATTGTTAACAAGTCTTTTGCCCCTGGACAGAAAGTTTGGCTTTTCAATTCTAGCTTGCGACTCTTTCCCAGTCCATATGTCATCACCGCTGTCTTTCCTCATGGTGCAATAGAATTCCAAGATCCTACCGATGGATCTCTCTTTAAGGTTAATGGCCAAAGGCTTAAGCCTTATATTGATGGCATAGTCCCTATTCGTAAAGTAGAGAAAGTCCTATTATCGGACCCAATTTACGAGAACTAATGTGAAATCATGTACATCTAGCTATCGACGTTAAATTTAGCACTCTTGGGAAGTAATAACTTCAAAGCTTCCTTCTTCTAAGTTGCCTTAACCATGAATTTTCCAAAAATTAGCTAAGTTTAACCAAACTGTGACCTTTTCTGGAATTGTCTGAACTACATTCCAAAAACCACCTTCGGTTTTTCTTAGCCATTTTAAGGTTTCGGTACCGTTTCAGAATTTTTTTTCGTGGTCGCTTCGGCACTTTTCTAAGGAAACTCCAAACATCACGGGCATTTCGAACTCTTAAATTTGTGCCTTTGTAAATGCACTCCGAGTCTCATTCCGCCGACTTTTCAAGATGTCCCGGGTCTATGGGAACTCAAAATTGGCAAATTCTTGGACCCCGGTACTGATTTCGTTCGGCTAAGAATGAAAATCCAGCATTAAAGGGGTTTGCAAATTTTCCAAGGCACGGACAAGCACTCGTCCATCCATTCACGAGCGCTCGTAAATCCAAAAAGGGGCACTGTCCAGTTTTTGAGCGCTCGTCCAATATGACGAGTGCTCGTACGTTGAAGCCAACTGCCTCCTCGTCGCCCCCAATGCCTCACGAGTGCTCGTAACCTCATTTTTGTGTGCTCGTGTTTCCCAAAAATGTTACTAACCTGAATTGGAGCACTCGTCCAGTTTCAGTCCCTTCTTAAAACGACCTCCTCTCCCTCACTTTTCATATTCCCTTGTTCTCTCTCCTTGCCTCCCACGACCCCCCATGCATGCATCTTCCCATAACTTCTCCCAACCTTCCTCTTCCTCATTCATTCTCTCATCTCCCTTGCATACCCAACCGCTTCAACCCTCCCTTCTCATCCCCTTCAAGCTTCTTTGAGTCTTCTTGGTTCTTCTTCACAGGTATGCTCTCCTCAACATTTTGTTTCTCTTTTCCTTTATCTTGATAATGAGGAGTGTGGGGATTAAATTTTTGGAGGTTGTGTGTTGTTGTTGATGTTGATTGTTGGCCAGGGCCATTTTGGCACAAAAATTTTGGGTTTTTCTTCCCACTTGGTAACCTTTTTTCTGTGCACACTAGGTGCTTACTAAAATTCCCCATCCAATTCTACATCTCCGAATGGCTCGTGGGGAATCATCTCGCCGTCCTAGAATATTTGAGGATGCCCCAGCTATAGTCTGAGAGCAACCACGAGCTCCTTGGCTCGCCAAAAAGCTCAACTATGAGCTCTTCTTCCAACTTAAGGGTGTTTTTGCCGACCATCCTACGTCCTCTTGGGCTGTCGCTGAATTAACCAATCGGCGTCTATAGGGTATATGCAAACCGGTTGCCAAGGTTGCCTACCCACGAGTGGTACGACTATTTTATCAAAACCTCCATTCCTCGGAAGAGCCGGCCAACACTCTCGCCACCTTCATTGATGGCACTCTCTATTCCTTCAACATGGAAGACATTGTGGCTATTTCTGGCTATCCTCTGCAGTGCCCCGATGATCTTTTGGATCGTAGGGGTCATCCATTATATGAGCAAGTTGATGATTTAACTATCGAACAAATTGTTGCCACCATTTGTAATGTTGCTGACCCTCATCGGCCTTGCAGTTACACTCTCAAATCCACTCTCCCCGAGCGGGTATGGTTCCTTGATTCCGTTCTTAAGCATAATGTGTACCCTTTGGTACATAGCACCGAGAGCCGTGGTTTGATGTTAAATGCTTTGTATGCCCTGGACCAAAGCTTTTGGATTTCTATTCCAGAGTTAATTTGGAATCAGTTCATGAAGTTTTGGGATGAATGCATTAATTTGAGGCATCAACGAGCCCAAACCTGGGCTTTGCCATTCCTATTCTTCATTACCAAGCTCCTGAAACACAAAGGTTTCATCATTCCTCCCTATGAAGAAAAGGGCAAAAATATTCAAGCATTTTCCATCAAGCGATGGAACAATGTGCTTGGCCATCTCCCGCCCAATCAAGTCGCTGCTGCTATGCCACCACGAGTACCATCCCCTCCCATCCAAGAGGATGATCCTATGGCCGAATATTTTGATTAGGAGGAGCCGCCTGTTGCACCTCAGCATAACCATGCTTTTCTTCGGGCTAGCATTGTTGGTATCCATGCTCGGATGGACAACTTTGAGAGCGCCCTAGCTAAGTACAATAGGGCCGTGCGAGAAGATTACCTTGCTGTGGCAGAGGACCGTCTTGTTGCTACCGAAGACCGTCATGCTGCGGTGGAGGAGCGTCGGGTGGTTCAAAAAGAAAGGCGTGAAACTCGATCCCTCCTCATTGCACTCCTTGCACGTTTCCCTCCTGGCCCCTAGCTAGCTTGACCCATTCTTGTCTCTGTTCTGTGTTTTGCATTTTATGGTTATTTTTATTTCTAGTTTCTTGTTATGTGTTGTCTTTTTGTTGAACTTTGGGAATCTATTTTTGCTCTAGCTTGGTAGGTTGGACTTTTGGTGTTTCACTACCCCTTGTAAAATTGTCAACCTCATTTTCAATAGCAATTCCCTCTTTTATTTTTCTTACTTGTTACTTAACTGTGTCATCTTTCATTATTTCTGTCCCTAGAGTTATTTCTGTTTCTCTTAATGGCTCTTTGCAGGTTCTCCATTCCAAGTTTGGGGGCGTGACTTTTGGAATTCCCATGGTGACTTGTTGTCATAGCGCCACAAATTTTCCTCTCACTTGGTATTATTGCCCTTTTTACTCTCTATATTTTTCGTTTGTCATTCTTTGTCTACTCCCATTGCTTACAATGTGACATTCAAGTTTGGGGGTATCTTTTGGTAATGCATTTTTTATTTTGTTATACATTTTTGTTTACATATGCTAATTGTTCATGTAAAGTAAATAAAAAAAATAAAAAAATAAAAAATAAAAAATCATTTTTGGAAAGCAATGATAGTGTAATCTTGGAACTTGTTGGAGATTAAAGTATATGTTTAATACTTTGTGTATAGAGGCAAATGATAGTTTTGAAAATAAAGAAAAATTTGAAATGATCATGTTGATTCAAACCGGTTTGTATAAATGCTTCAATTAGATTTTCATAAGATTTCATACTCTTCTATGCTTCACACTACACAGATGCACACCGAAAACTCAATTGTAAGGCATGTAACCTGATTGACCTTGACCTTGACCTTGACTCAGCTGATTTGAATTGATGACCCTAATGAATGAATATCTTTGGCATTGTTATATATATATATATAATAAAATAAAATAAAATAAAGGATAATGACTAGTTTGAGTTCGTAGCCATGCTAACTCGAGTTATTAAGCCCTTGTAGTGTCCTTACACTTGGCACCCTAAAGCCATCCGGTTTGGGAGTTGCTGGCCTAACACTTGTTACATGGGTTAGTTAGAAAGCTTAAGAGACTTAGGCATTGCATGGTCATTCACAAAAATGTAAATAAATGTGGTTCGTTGGAGTTCCTAGAGTGTCCTTACACTTAGCACCCTAAAGCCATCCAGTTTGGGAGTTGCTGGCCTAACACTCGCTACATAGGCTGGTTAGAAAGCTTCAGGTACTTCGGCATTGCACGACTATAATATGTATTATCTAAAATAAAAAAATAAAAATAAAAAAAGAGAAAGAACGGCAAAAGTTTTTTTCTGAATAAATTCATGCCTTAAAGACCTCATTTAAAAGGGAAATTCGATGATTTGAAGACTTGTGTTATGAAATTGGAAAAAGAAGGTAAAAGCCACATATTGGGAATTCGGTTCACTTTCAATGAAGCTTGAGATGATTTCTGTTTTAGATATGACAATTGAAGCATTTATATGGACTATGATGTTAATGTATAGGAAAAAGAAGGATGTTTAGCCATTTTATTGTTCAAGGCCTCATATACACACGGTAGTCTTCATAGTGATTCCATCTCCAATATTCTCTATGTTCTGAGTTGCGTTTGAGCTTCGTGCATCTTCGTGCACCATGGTCGATATTTTTGGGTAGCATTCCAATTGTTGTCATTTCATTGAGTATCTCAGTTTGGTTTTGCTATGGGACTAGAAAAATGTAAGTTTAGGGGTGTGATAAGCGCCAAATATTGCATATTCAAGCGCCCTTATTTGCATTAGTTAAGTCCATTAGTTGTTTTATTGTATAGATTATCTCCAGTGCCATGTTTCTATTTATTTTCCGGTTTGTCTTCCAAAAGGAAATAAAATGGAAGATTTTAAAGGCTTTGTGATGATCAAGTCATTTCGGGCCTTTGCGTCCCTTGATTTCTAAGAAGAAATTGCCAAAATGGGTTCATAAAGACTTTCTACAAAACAAAAGGGCAGATGATACTCAATGACCCAAACCTAAGATCAAAGTGAAAGAAGTTCAAAGCAGAAGAGAAGAAAAATAAACTCCAAGGTACGAATGAGCACTTGTCCAGTGCCTTACGAGCGCTCATTAGGCAGTCATGAGCAACCAGCGAGCACCACCATGCCACACGAGCGCTCGTCATTCTTACGAGCGCTCCAATCCAAGGCAGAAAGAAGCAAGCTATCTACGAGTGCTCGTAACCTCTCTTACGAGCGCTCGTCTCTGCAGCTCCGGACCATGAGAAGAAAGCTAAGGCATTTACGAGCGCTCGTGCTACGTTCTACGAGCGCTCGTCCAAGCACTGCTGACCCACTTGGCTTCTTGATCCTTTCAATTGGATTCCCTCCTTGTGGTTGGAAAAACACTTTTGGGGGACATGGACCTCGGTTTTTGAGAGGTTTGGTAGACATCTTGTCTACAAAAGAAGGCTTAAAGCTTGTAATAAGGGATATCTCACATTTTTGCAAAGTCTATAGAGAGAAATATTGGAGTTTAGAAGGTTTGTGGGTCTTGGAGCCCTTAGGTACAAAAATAGAGGGTGAGACCACTTCTTCTCCTTCCTCCCTTCTATCCATGGGTAACTAACTCCCTATCTAGGGAGATGATGAAGCCCTTCCATGTAAGCATGTCTTAGTTTTGGGTTTAATTTGGGGAAATATGTATTTATGTGGTTGTTTCACATTCTAGAGCACTCATTTTTGATGTAATGGATGTTAATTTATAGAAATGATCATGTTGAATCAATTATCTTGTCTTAGATTTTTTGTTCTCATGGTTGTATGGCTTGCATTTTCATAGGGAGGTGATGAAGCCCTTCCATGTAAGCATGTCTTAGTTTTGGGTTTAATTTAGGGAAATATGTATTTATGTGGTTGTTTCACATTCTAGAGCACTCATTTTGATGCAATGGATGTTAATTTATATAAATGATCATGTTGAATAAATTATCTTGTCTTAGATTTTTTGTTCTCATGGTTGTATGGCTTGCATTTTCACAGTGAAAATGGAAATGAGATTGTGAAAATGGTTTTAATGGCATGTATTTGGGAACCTTCTTAGTCCATGGCTCAGGGCCTCCCTTTGATGGATTAATCTTGATTTTTAACTTCATATGCTTGTATCATTTAATTAAGGACTTGATAATCTCTAGCTTAGTAAGCATGCCTAAGGCTACACCCTAGTTTAGGTAGTTCAAGCATGCAAATCTTTGATAGATTATTCTTGCATATTGATTTCATGGATTTCTTGAAGGAATGTAGCAATTTGGTGCTGTCACATTCCATGGTCACATATTTACATTGTTCCCCTAAGGTAACCTCAACTAGCATGTTAAATAGGGTCGGTAGTGGATTCACTTTCCTAGTCCTCTCTTTGTTATCTTCATCTCTTTAATTCTTTACAATTATTGTTTTAAGCAATTTCAATTCCTAATTCTAGTGACAAACCAAATAAAACTCTATACCCCTTTCATCAAACTAAAAGTGAATTTAAAGACCTTGGTTGTCATAAACTAGCAGTCCCAGTGGTTCGACTTACCCGTCCAATCGCCCTATTTTTCAATGATTTGTGCTATTACAAATGGTTGATTATCATTGGTAGTTGATGAGACCGACCCCATCTTTATCTCTGCAACTCCCCAATTGCCTCCATTTCTATTCTCGTTTCTCAACTCTGAACTTGCCCCCTCTCTTTCTGTGCAACTGCTAACTAGAAAATCTACAAGAATCAGAAGTTCAAAACCCATATATTTTAGTTTATCTATCTGCCTGCAAGAATCAAAAGTTTAAAACCTATTACCTACTCAAAACCCATATCTGATATGCCAGATTGTTCAAAAAATCAAAACCCATATTTTTCAATTTCCATCGCCCGCTGTTCCAGTTCGGGTTCGCCATTCACAAGCTTCAGTTGTTGTCTCTCAACTCTCAAGCTTGCCCCATTTCTCTCTCTACAACTACTAACTTTAACTTGTATGTATGGGTTTTGTTTTAATTTTTTTGATATTTATTATTGTTTGTGCCTATTATGTTTTTCGACAAGGAAGAAACACGGATGAAAATCTACTATGTCTCAACTAGACACTATTATGCATTTGGAGCCCTTGTATCTGAAGAACTTTCATACAAGATCAAAGGTACTTCGTGTACTTTGCTAATTTTTCATCTCAATCATCACCCATAACATCATCAATATTCTAAGCCTCCAAGAATGTCTGCCCAGCAAGTTTCCATGCATGGGCAGCAAGTTGGCAAATGTCAGCCTCTTTAGTACTTGATCAGCAAGTATTTGATGACCCATTTAGGCTATAAATAGCCTGGCCTTCTCATGGTTTTGGCATCCAACAATTAAGTGAGTTTGTTTAGTAAAGAAAAGTAAAGCAAAGTGTGAGAGAGTTTTAGGTGTAATTGGGTTTTGGGTGTGAGCCACTTAAGCATTGTATCTCTTTATTTTCATAGTGAAATATTGTTCTGTCTTCTCCCCGTGAATATAGGTATAGCCGAACCACGTAAATCCTTGTCTCGTTTGTGTGTGCACTATTTTATTTTCCTTGTCATTTATTTTTCTCTTATTCTCATAAACTCTTATTCGATCATTATTTTTGTAACAAATTGGTATCAGAGCTCGGTTCGTGTATTGTGTACAGATATTGTTCACACATAGAGTATTGTTCACAAATATAATATTATTCACCAAGAAATATTTTAGGGAGTTTTTTGAGATGTCAACCAGATACGAAATTGAGAAATTTGATGGCAAGATTAGTTTTAGTCTTTGGAGCATCAAGATGTAGGCCCTGCTGACTCAACAAGGTCTAAAGAATGTGTTGTTCAGGAAGGACAAGTTGCCAGAAACTATGTCCAATGAAGACAAAGATGAGGTTGACGAAAAGGCACACAGTGCGATTCTCCTAAATCTAGTTGATAAGGTGCTGCGTGAAGTTATTAATGAAGACACTGCGGCAAAGTTGTAGCTGTAATTGGAGAGTTTGTACAAGATGAAGTCTCTCACCAACAGACTGTACCTGAAACAAAGACTCTACACCCTTCGTATGAAGAAAGGTATGCCTCTTAAGGAACATGTTGATAATTTCGATTCTATTATTATGGATTTGAAAAATACTAATATTAAAATTGATGAAGAAGATCAAGCCCTTATTTTGTTGTGTTCTTTACCTCCTTCCTATGAGCATTTTGTTACTACATTGCTTTTTGGAAAAGACACCATTAGTATGGAGGATGTTAAATCCTCACTGAACTCTCAAGAGTTGAGAAAAAAAGGTGTCTCGAAATAATGGAGATAATTAGGCCGAGGGTCTAGTTTTGAGGGGAAAAAGTGAGAAAAAGGGTTCTAGTAGTAGGGGTAAATCGAGATCTAAATCTAGGTCTCATAAAGATACTAAATATTATTATTTTCACCAAAAAGGGCATATTAAGTGGAATTGTCCAAAATTGAAAAATAAAAGGAAAGATAAAAAGGATAAAAATGAGTCTAAGGATAAATCCACTAGTAATTCTTCTGATATTGCTAAGGAAAGTTCCTCGGACGTCAAAAATGTTCTTTCAATTTCTGTCAGTGATTATCACTCCAGTAGTGAATGGGTTCTTGATTCTGGTTGTTCCTATCATATGTGTCCCAATAGGGACTGGTTTTCTACTTACCGTTCTATTAATGGTGGTACTGTCTTAATGGGGAATGACAATCCCTATTGTTGGCATAGGCATAATCCAAATTAAGATGCATGATGGTATTGTTAGAACTTTAACTGATGTTCGACATGTTCCAGATTTTAAAAAGAATTTGATTTCTATTGGTAGTCTTGACTCTAATGGTTACAAGTTTTCAGCTGAAGGTAGAGTTTTGAGAGTTTCTAAAGGTGCTCTTATTATCCTTAAGGGAAAACATAGAAAAGCGCCCTTAATTGCATTATTTAAGTCCATTGTTTGCTTATTTTATGTAGATTATCCCCATTTGTGTGTTTGTATATATTTTCAGGTCCTTTTGCCAAAAAGGAGTACAAATAAGACTTTGTGGATTTTAGACCATCAAAAGGCACAAGGCTGAATTTCTGGCAGCAGTGGAGTCAGGACTTTGCTCGCCATTTTGACCTTGAAAACTCGAGAACTGGACTTCCATTATAAAATGGCATATTTAGCGCTCTGAATTAGCTTTCTAAATCTTCAAATGGTTTGTCATTCGGAGCTCGGAGCAGAGAGTTATGGCCTTGTTACCAGAGGTGCGCAAAACTGCCTGGCAGCAATGAAATTCTGCCTTGATCTTCATTTTTGACCAATCATCCTTGAGAATTGGATCTTTGCCAAAACATGAAGTATTTAAAGCTCTGAATTAGCTCTCCAAATCTTCAAACTTTTTGTCATTCGTAGTTCGGAGCGCAAAGTTATGGCCATTTCATCAAAGTAGGTCTGGGCGGAGCAAGTGAAGCATGGAGCTTTTTACACTAAATTCGAGTGCTCGAGGCCTTGCTTCGAGTGCTCGAATTTTGGGCAGAATGCCCTTTGGAAATGGCTCATTTCGGCCCACTTGCACCTTGGTTTCTTCATTTTGTTTTCCTCTTTAATGAAGTGGTTGGAGATGTTGGTTGGTAGCCTCTTGGAGTGGATAAGATATCTAATAAAGGGAAGCAAGGCCACACAAAATCATTAAGCTACATTTTGCAAGATAGAGGAGAGAGAAGAGAGCAAGAAAGGAAGGTGTTCTTGAAGCTTAAAGGAGGGAGCTCGAAAATTGGAGATGGAGTTCAAGCTTCTTCTTCATTCTAAGGCTCCAATGGGTAACTAACTCTTCCTCTAGGGAGGTGATGAAGTCCCTCCCTTGTAAGCATGTCCTAGGGTAGTCTATTTTGAGGGATTGCAATGTATATTTCTATGGTCTTTTTCATAACTAAGAGCCTTTCATTTGTTGTAATGAATGTTTATATATGTATGGTTGATTTCTTCAAGTTCATTATCTTGATTGTTAGGTGATGTCTTGTATGAATCTTATTGCTTGAGTTTTCATGGTGAGAATGGGAACAAGGTTATGAAATGGTTTCATGGCATGTTGATAGGTGACTTTGATAGACCATTGCTTAGGAAATCCTTTGATGGTGTATGCTTAATCTCTAGCTCCATGTGCTTCATCATTTTGTCAAGAACTCGATAGTCTTTCATTTAAGTAAATGTGTATAAGCTACACCTTAGTTAGGTAGTCTAAGCATGTTTACCTTTTTGATAGATTATGCTTGTTTGAGACTTAATGTACTTCTTGATCAATTACATGGCAACCATGTGTTGTTATGTAATTCTTGACCATTATATGTTATTTTTCCCCTTAATTAGTTCTAATCTAGTATGTGTATAGGGATGGAGACGGATTCATCTCCCTAGTCTTCTCTACTTGCATTTCACCTCTTTACATTCCTTACAATCTACTATTTTATACATCTTAATTTCATAGCTTTAGTGACAAACCAAGCAAACACCTTATTCCCCCTTATCATTCTAAAACGATTCTAGACGCTTAGGTTGCCTTAAACTAACGCAGTCCCAGTGGTTCAACTTACCCGACCAATAGCCCTATTTTACAATGATTAGTGCTTTTGCGAAGGTTGATGTTTAATTGACCAACCGATCAATTTTTGGCGCCGTTGCCGGGGATTTGCAAACGGTTTAGCAACCAAAGTTTAGGGTTAAATTTAGTTTGATTGTGCATATTGTGTTTTGTGCATATTTTTCGTGTGGTTTAACCATTTTCATGTTGTAAGATTCTAAGGACTCGAATCTCGCCGTGGGAACGCTAGCAAAGCGTAAGTCTAGAGGACCCCAGGTAAGTTTCTTGACCTTTTAGTTTCACATTGTAAGATATCGTGCATGTGTTAAGCTTAGAAGTAGTTAATTTATTTGCAAGCCCTTGTTGAGGCTATATTATTGTTTTAATTCTGTGTATAAGCATCTGTCCTTGTCGTGGCCATTTATTTTTGTCTTGATAATTGAGGAAAAAGGGAACATCGTATGTGGAGTATTGATGATGAATTGTGTTGTTGAATATATGCTTTGTTGTTGATGTTTGGCCGTAGGTCACTCTCTCTGCCCACACTTGACTCGCCTATTGATATAAATTCACTTGAAAGAACTCTCAGACGGAACCTTAGGGAACCCACTCTTACAAGGGATCTTGAAACTGAATTTAATACAATGGGAGATAACGTAGGAAATCCGGGGAATGAAAGGGCTGAAATTCCTAATGTAGAACCAATGACTCTTAGAGATCATTTCATCCCTACCACCTATGCTTCTCCTTCTTGCATAATAATGCCAAACATCGATGCAGCTCAATATGAGATCAAATCAAGCACCATCCAAATGCTTCCATCATTTCATGGCTTTGATAATGAAAATCCATATAAGCATCTTGATGAGTTCCTTGAAATCTGTTCGACCATCCGGTTGAGAGGTTTTTCGGACAATGCACTCCATCTCCATCTTTTCCCATTCTCCCTAAAGGATAGGGCAAAATATTGGTTGAACTCCCTCGCTCCCAATTCCATTACTTCTTGGGCTCAATTACAACAAGAATTCCTTAAGAAGTATTATCCGGTGAGTAAAACCAACTAAATGAGGCGTTCCATTCTAAGCTTTTCTCAAGTTGATGGAGAACAACTCCATGAGACTTGGGAAAGGCTACAAGATCTTCTTCGGAAATGTCCTCATCATTTGATCCCAAAATGGCAATTAGTGCAAGCTTTCTATGCCGGCTTGACCGAAACCCATAGATTCATGGTTGATTCTTCTTGTGGTGGGATGTTCATGTCCAAGAATGCGGATAAGGCTTGGACCCTACTTGAGAATTTAAGCGAAAATTCACTTCAACATAATTCTCGTAGGGCTCCGACCTCAACCATTGCAAAGAACACCAACCCTTGTCAACCAAAATCAATAAGGGAGGAATCATCTCAAGTGGATGCCATCGCTCATAAATTCTACCAATTGATGGCACCACATCTTCCTCCTTCATTGTCTCAAATTCGGCAAGTTCAGTTTGTGCTTCATGTACTAGTCCATTCCATCTCTCGGAAGATTACCCCACACCGGAGCAATTTCCCAATCCCAACCAAGAGCAAGCTAATGCCATGTTCTCACAGCCCAGGAACAATCCATATTCCAACACCTACAATTCGGGTTGGCGAGATCATCTGAATTTCTTGTGGCGATAACAAGCCCCACAAAATTCCCAATTCCAAAACCAAGGGCGGCAAAATCAGCCCTCTTCTCAATATCAAGGTAGACCTTTCCAAGCCTCTTCAAGCTACTGTCCTCCTTACAATCCAAATGTCTCCAATCAACCTCCTGTGTGTCCAACTGATGAGATAGTAGCTGCAAACAAGCAAATGATGGAATCATTAAATAAGCAAATAATGGATGCCAACAAGCAACTCTTGACATCCTTGCAGCCTACTCTCCAAATGGTTCACTCTCATACTCAATCCATAGCTAATCTCGAAAATCAAGTGGGCCAAATAGCTAACTTGGTGAATCAATTGCTTCAAAAGGACAAGGGCAAGCTTCCCTCTCAACCTTTTGAAAATCCTAGAGGAATGCATGTGATTGATGAAACCCCTCCTCCGAGTGGGCCGACTCATAAACAAGTTCAAGCTATCACCACCCTTCGGAGTGGTAGAGTGGTTGACAACAAGGTTGATAGAGGCACAAGTGAGAAAAACCCTCCTTTGAAAAATCCAAATCCAAGCTCTTCAAATCCAAATTCAAGCTCTTCTAATCCAAATTCTTGTCCAAATACCATTCACGGAAATCCCACACATGTCACCCCAAATGTGGAAACTACTTATGAGCCAAAAGCTTCGTTTCCTCAATGTCTTCAAGAGTCGACACATTTTGGGAACAAGAATTGTAAAATTCAAGACATGTGGGAAATTTTCAAGTAAGTGAAGATTAATTTGCCCCTCTTGGATGCTATCAAGCAAATCCTTCCCTATGCAAAATTTCTCAAAGATTTGTGCACTCAAAAGCGCACTTATAAAAATCATTTGCCAAAAAAGTGAGGTTGACTGAAAATGTTAGTGCTATCATTCAGCACAGCACTCCTCCGAAGTATAAGGATCCGGGTGCCCCCACAATCTCTTGCGTCATTAGTGACAGCAAAATCGAGAGGGCCCTCCTTGACTTAGGAGCTAGTGTGAATTTAATTCCATATTCAGTCTACCTACAACTTGGTTTGGGAGATCTTAAGCCGACTTCCGTGGTTTTGCAACTTACCGATAGATCGGTCAAGCATCCACGAGGCATTCTTGAGGATGTTATCATCAAAGTGGACAAATTCTACTTCCCAGTAGACTTTGTGGTTCTTAATACGGAACCGGTCCATGACCCAAAAAAGCACATTCCCGTGATCCTTGGTAGGCCATTTTTAGCCACGGCTAATGCATCAATTAATTGCCGAACCGGGGTGATGGACATTGCTTTTGGAAACATGCAAGTCAAACTCCACATCTTTCATACAACTCAACATCCCTCCAATGAGGATGATTATTTTCTTGTGGATGTCATTGATGAAGTGGTCGAAGAATCTCTCCCCTTCATTCTAAGCAAAGATCCTCTTGAAACTTGCATGTCCCATTTTGACTTCTCAAACTTTGATGTTGATCAAGCCATTCAAGAAGTCAATTCCTTGCTTGATATTAATGCTATCGTGGATGTACCTCTTTGGAAAATTCCAAAAGAACCACTTCCCCAACTTTCCACCACTCCTCCGATCCCATCATTGTTATCTCCGCCACAACTTGAGCTTAAGCCGCTCCCGGCCCATCTCAAGTATGTGTTCCTTGGTCCAAAGCAAACCCTTCTGGTCATCATTGCCTCGGACCTTCAAAAAGACCAAGAAACCAACCTTTTAGCGGTGCTCCAAGAGCATAAAGAAGCTATTGGTTAGACAATGGCAGATTTGAAAGGAATTGACCCCTCTATTTGTATGCACCGCATTCATATGGAGGATGACGCAAAGCCTACTAGAGAGGTCCAGCGCCGGTTAAATCCAAATATGAAGGAAGTGGTCATGAAAGAGGTGATCAAATTGCTAGATGCGGGAATCATCTACCCTATCTCTGATAGCAAGTGGGTGAGCCCCACACAAGTTGTACCCAAGAAATTCGGTCTCACCGTTGTTGAAAATTCAGCGAGTGAGCTCATGCCACAACGGACTACCACCGGGTGGCGTGTGTGCATTGATTACCGGAAACTCAATTCGTCAACTAGGAAGGATCATTTTCCACTTCCATTCATAGATCAAATCCTAGAAAGGTTAGCCGGCCAAAGCTTCTATTGTTTTCTTGATGGTTATTCCGGCTATAACCAAGTGGCAATCGCCCCCCAAGATCAAGAGAAAACAACATTCACATGTCCCTTTAGTACTTTTGCCTATCGACGCATGCCTTTTGGTCTATGCAATGCGCCAGCAACGTTCCAAAGGTGCATGATGTCTATATTCTCCGATATGGTTGAAAAGTTCTTAGAAGTTTTCATGGACGATTTTTCCGTATTTGGCTCCTCCTTTGACTCGTGTCTCAAAAATTTATCTCTTGTGCTTCAAAGATACAAAGAGATGAATCTCATTCTAAGTTAGGAGAAAAGCCACTTCATGGTCTAAGAAGGCATTGTTTTAGGACATGTCATTTCTAAGCGGGGAATCGAGGTAGACAAGGCAAAAGTTGAGTTAATCTCTAATCTTCCTCCTCCTAATTCAGTCCGTCAAATTCGTTCTTTTCTTGGCCATGCCGGATTCTATCGTCACTTCATCAAAGATTTTAGCAAAATCTCACGGCCCTTGTGTACTCTCTTAGCCAAGGATGTTCCGTTCAATTTTGATGACGCTTGCATGGAAGCTTTCATCAAACTTCTCACTCTCCTCTCATCTGCCCCAATTATGAAACCCCCTAATTGGTCTCTTCACTTTGAGATCATGTGTGATGCATCGACTATGCATTAGGGGCGGTTTTGGGCCAACGTGTGGATAAACTTCTGCATGTCATTTATTATGCTAACAAAACTCTCTGCGATGCCCAATTGAACTACACCACCACTGAAAAAGAATTGCTAGCTGTGGTGTACGCCTTGGATAAATTTCGCTCTTATCTTCTTGGCTCCAAGGTCATCGTCTTTTCAGATCATGCTGCTCTTATGCATTTGTTAGCGAAAAAAGAGACAAAACCCCATTTAATTCGATGGATCCTCTTACTTCAAGAGTTTGACATTGAAATCCGGGACAAAAAAGGGACCGACAATGTTGTCGCCGATCATCTCTCTCGCTTACTTATTGAGAAATCTTCAGAATGATCCATGATCCCTTTCCGGATGAGCAACTTCTTCAAGTTTCACATTCTACTCTTCCATGGTTTGCGGATATTGTCAATTATCTTGCGGTTGGCAAAATTCCAGCTCATTGGTCCAAACAAGAGAGGGACCGGTTTTTCTCCCAAGTCAAGCATTTCTTTTGGGAAGATCCGGAACTATTCAAGTATTGCCTGGACCAAATCATCCGGCGATCCATTCCTAAAACCGAGGCCACAAGCATTCTAAATTTTTGTCATACTCTTGCTTGTGGAGGCCATTTCAGTGCCAAAAAGACCGCTAACAAAGTTCTTCAAAGCGGATTCTTTTGGCCTACCTTGTTTCGGGATGCATACAATTTTTGTAAATCGTGTGAACGATGTCAAAAACTTGGATCCATGTCCCGAAGAGACATGATGCCCCTCACCAACATTTTAATTGTTGAAATTTTTGATATGTGGGGGATTGACTTCATGGGACCATTTCCATCTTCTTATGGCTATGAGTACATCCTTGTAGCGGTGGATTATGTGTCTAAATGGGTTAAAGCCGAGGCTACCAAAACTAATGATCATAAAGTTGTGATCCATTTCATTCAGTCTCACATCTTTAGTCGTTTTGGTATGCCCCGAGCAATCATTAGTGATGGCGGATCTCATTTCCGAAATCGTTATCTCAAATCCGTCCTTGCTAAGTATTCCGTCATTCATAAGGTTGCTACACCTTACCACCCTCAAACGAGTGGTCAAGTAGAGATTTCTAACCGGGAGATTAAGCATATTTTGGAAAAAATGGTTAGACCGGACCGCAAAGATTGGTCATTAAGGCTAAACGATGCGCTTTGAGCTTACCGGACAGCTTATAAGACACCCATTGGCATGTCACCATATCGACTTGTCTTTGGCAAAGCATGTCATCTCCCGGTAGAATTAAAGCACCTTGCTTATTGGGCCATAAAAAGGTTCAATTTTGATCTCAAACAAGCCGGCTCTAATCGTGCGTTGCAATTAAATGAACTTGAGGAATTGCGTAATGACGCATATGAAAGCGCAAAAATCTACAAGGCAAAGACTAAAGCTTTTCATGACAAACACATCGTCAAGAAGTCTTTTGCCCCGGGACAAAAGGTTTGGCTTTTCAATTCCCGCTTGAAACTCTTTCCCGGTAAACTCCGGTCAAGATGGGATGGTCCATACATTGTCACTACCGTCTTTCCTCATGGAGCAATCGAACTTCATGATCCTGCAAGTGGATCACTCTTCAAGGTAAATGGCCAACGGCTTAAGCCTTGCATTGACGGCACAATCCTAACCCAAAAAGTTGAGGAAGTCCTCTTGACGGATCCAATTTATGAGGATTAGTGCCTACTCTAGCTTTGTCTAGCTATCGACATTAAATTTAGCACCCATGGGGAGCAATTCTTTCTACTTCAATGCCTCCCTAATGTTCAATTGTCTGAGCCATGAAATTTTCTGGGAAATGGTTAAGAAATGCCAAAATTTAACTTTCTCTGGAACTATCTTAAGTTGTGTTCCACATTTTTAGACTGGCTTCTTAGACCTTCTCAACTCTGATTTTCATTCCCGAAAATTTCCATCGCTTCCTAGCAATTTCACCGGATCTTGGGAATGCTACTCATGTGCATAATGTCTCATTTGTAATACATTCTTGAAAATTTTCGCAAAATCATCCATGCATTGAAATTCTTGCACTGTTTAAAATTTTTCCATGCATTTGCAATGTTTGAAAATTTTTTAAAATTCCCCATGCATTATCCCGTGCAAAATTTCAATTTCTTTCCATGCATGCAAAGCTTCAAAAATCCATCCATGCATTAGATTGGAATAATGTGCAAAGTTTTAAAATTTTCCATGCATGGCTTGAATTGAAGCTGCTGCTTGCAGTGATTTTTCAATGCATGGGAATGACATGAAAAATTTTCGATGCATGGAATGGCATGCAAAGTTTTTAAATATTTTTCCAACTGTCATGCAAAGCTTTAAAAATCTTTCCATGCATTGGAATGGCATGCAAAGTTTTCAAAATTTTCCTAAAAATCTATCTATGCATTGGATTGGAATAGCATGCAAAGTTTCCAATGATTTTCCAATACAAAGTCTCCATTTCTTCCCATGCATGCCAAGCTTGAAATTTTCATTTTTGAGAAATTCATCCATTTTGCATCATGTTGCAATGTGTCAAGCTTGGAAAATTTTCCATTGGCATAATGTTGCAATTGTTCAAAAAATCCTTCCCAGTGATTTCATCCGCCTAGCATGCTCACTGCCTCCAGTTCGAGGGCTCTAGCACCCATTCCGAGTGCTCAGCATTTCATCTCATAAGCCTCTTCATTTCCCGAGCTTACTAATCCAATTTCGAGCACTCGAATTGGCATTTCGAGTGCTCGACATCCCTCCACATCTTGGCCATTCTCTCTGCCCCAAGCTCGAGCACTCCAGCTTCCTCTTTGGAGTGCTCGAATTTTGCTCCATCCCATACTAACCTCTCTCAATCTCACTGCCCAATTTCCGAGCACCTCTAGCACCCATTTGGATTGCTCAACAATGCCCAACTCCAAACCTTCTCTCTCTCGGCAACAACCCACTTCCAGCAATCACCTTCCATCTGCAACCCTCCCCAAATGCATGAGCCACCATGCAAGAAACAACTCACCCTTCTTACCAACCTACACCAACTTCACTCACGCCACCTCTCGGCCACTATGCCATCAACATATCAATACACACCATGCACCATGTCAACCCCCACATCCAAACCCACCATCTCTCTCTCTCTCTCTAAACGACCATGCAACCACCACACCAACTCACAACCTCCACAGCTTTGCACAGCATCTCAACCTTTACCCCACTTCGGCACCAACCAAACCAACTCCATGACCTGCTATCCAAAACCTCAACCCAAACCATCAACTTCCCTTCCCATGCAGCCCCTCCTGCATGCCCATCTTGCATGCAAACCCAACCCAACCCCTTGCATGCACCAATACACACCTCCTCTGCATCTCACAACCCACCCACTTCCTCACCTCATGCATGCCCATCAACCCTGCATGCCCATGCATGAAAACCCACACAGCCAACCTCCACCACTCAGCCACCTCAAAACCTCTCCACCAACCCACCATGCCGAGTGCACCATGCATAGACCATAAACCCCAACCTTCCAACCCTCACCACAACTCACCATGCAAACCCAACACAGCACCATGCTCGAACACTCTCGACCAACTCTCTCTAACCCCACGACCTTGCACACACAGCACTCTCTCTCTCGGCTACCTCACCATACAACCACTCTCCACTCTCTCATCCAACCGGCAAACCAAACTTCACCCTCACCTCTCTGTAATATTTTCGAGCACTCAAAGCCAAGCTTCGAGTGCTCACAAATACTCGACCTCTCAAACCCATGAATCCAACTCACTGACCCCATTTCGAGTGCTCGAAGTGTAGCTTCAAGCACTCGAACCAAGCCCACTTCCTACCTATTTTAAAACCCACCTAACCCCACACACTCACGCCCTCCTCCTCTTTTAAATCCAAGTCCTCACCACCCACAACCAACCACCACCTTCTCTCCCTCTCAACTCTCGGCTACCCCAACCTCCATCCCTCCATCACTCACCACCCCACATTACTCACCATCCATGCACCTCCTTTCTTCTTCTTCTTCTCAAGGTATGTGAGCTTCATATTCTCCTCATTTCTTTGTCTTTATTTCCATTATACGGAGTGTGGGGATGCATTGTGGAGGTTGTGTTGAATGTTTTTGATGATTGCTCTATGATATACCTTGTTTTCTTGCCAAAATTTTTGGGTTTGATCATCCGTCCCACTCATTTTTACCTTCTCCTTTTTGTGGTGCACGCCAGGTGTTTGCTAAAATTCCTCAACCAAGTCCACCTCTCTAAAATGTCTCATGCCGGTCCTTCTCGGCCTCCTAGACCCTCTGCGGGTGCCCGTGCTGTCAATCGTGAGTGACCACATGATCCTTGGGATCGCAAACAACTCAACTACGAGCTTTCTTTTCCGCTCACAGATGCCTTCAACCCACTACTTTATGGGCTGTAGCAGAATTGACTAACCGGCATCTGCAGCACATTTGCGCGCCCCTTGCTAGGGTTGCCTACCCCCGTGTAGTGCGCCTCTTCTACCAGAATCTCCAATGCCCTGAAGAGCCACCCATTTCTCTCACTACATCCATTGATGGCACCACTTATGCTTTCACTATGACTAACATCATTCAGGTTTCTGGTTGCCCCATTGAGTGCCCTGATGACATTGTCAATCGTGAGAATCTCCCTTTATATGAGGAGCCGGATACATTAACTGTGGAGCAGATTGTCGCTGCCATTTGCAATGTTGACGATCCTAATAGGCCCCGGTCTTTTATCCGCAAAACCAATCTTCTGGAACGCCTCTGGTTCATTGACACTGTTTTCAAGCACAATGTTTGCCCTTTGGTGCATAGCACCGAGCGTAGGGGCCTCCTTTTGCAAGCCTTATATGCCATGGACCAAGGCCAATGGTTCTCCATCCCGGAGCTCATTTGGACAACATTTATAAAGTTTTGGCATGACGCTCATAATGCGCGGGCTCCGCGAGTTGAAAATCAGAAATTGCCTTTGCCGTTTTTCATCACTCGGCTCCTAAAGCACAAAGGTTTCATTGTTCCTCCCCATGAACCAAAAGGCGAAAAGATTAAAATTTTTACCAAGCGCCGGTGGATCAATGTTCTTAGCCATTCTAGTACCCCTCAGCCTATTGCCCCCCTGTTCATCCAAGCTCCACCTCCTCCTCCTTCTGAGGATGCTTCCACAGCAGCAGCCGCTGCAAGGGTAGAGCCTCCGGTCGACTCTCAGCAGGACCAGGCTTTCATCCGGGTTAGCATTGCCGGTATTCATGAGCGGATGGATTATTTTGAAAATTCTTTGTCCGCATACACTCGGACTATGTGTGAGACTTTTTCCCATGCCGAAGAAGATCGTCGTCTTGCTGCTGAAGACCACCGTGTCGCAGCTGAGGAACGTCGTTTGGCTTCCGCCGAACGGCGTAAGACTCAATCTCTCCTCCATTCCATCCTCGCCCGTTTACCCTCTGGACCGTAGCTTGTTGCGAGTGTTGGACCTTATCTTTTTGTTTCATATGTAAATATTTCTCTTGTATCTTTTGTTTTCCTTTTGAACTGTAAGAATTTGCTATGTATAGGTTGCTCTAGTAGACATGATCCCTATACAGCTCTTTTTGTAATCATGTAAACTCTTTTTGAAATGCAAATTCTCTCTTTTCTGTTAACTTTATGTACATTATTTTTCTGTATTTATGCTTGTGCTATTAATGCTTTTTGTCGTTGTCTCTCTCTGTTTTTTTCATGATGTTCTCCAGGTTGCGCAGTCCAATTCAAGTTTGGGGGTTCTTCTCACCCTGCCGTTTCCTCCCCCTAAGTATTTTTGTTCCTTTTTATACTCTTTATCATTTTTGTCTTTAACTTCCATTCATGGCCCACATTGAGGACACTGTGTCGTTCAAGTTTGGGGGTGCATCAAAGCATTCTTGGCATAGTTTTGGTATCATATTTTTGTAAAGCAATGATAGTGTAACTTGGAACTTGTCGGAGACAAAGCATATGTTTAATACCTTGTATATAGAAGCAATTGAGAAATTTTTGAAAATAAAGAAATTTGAATTTGAAGTGATCATGCAAATACAATGTAGTCTGTATAAATGCATCAATTAGATTCTTGCTGGATTTACACTCTTATAAGCTTCATAATGCACAGATGCACATTGGAAACTTAACTGTGAGGCATGCAACTTGATCAACCTTGACCTTGGCCTAGTTAATCTGATTTGATGAACCTGATAGATGAATATCTTTGGCATGATTTAAGTTGGACCTGAAAAAAAAAAAAAAAAAATGAGAAAGAAAGAAAATAATGACCAGTTGAAGTTCGTAGCCTTTCCAACTCGAGCTATTAAGCCCTATAGAGTGTCTCTACACTTAACACCCTAAATCCGTCTGGTTTGGGAGTTATTAACGCTTGCTACATGGGTTGGTTAGAAAGCTTAAAGGACTTAAACATTGCACGGTCATTCAAAAAATGTGTGTAATGAACATGGTTTGTTGGAATTCGTAGCCTTTCCAACTTGAGCTATTAAGCCCTAGGAGTGTCTTTACACTTAGCACCCTAAAGCCGTCTGGTTTGGGAGTTGTTGGCCTAACGCTCGCTACATAGGTTGGTTAGAAAGCTTAAAGGATTTCAACACTGCACAACCATTTTATGTTTCACTTTTCAGTTATAATAAATTCTTAACAGGCAACAAAAGTTGTCTAGAAAATAAAATCATGCCTTAGGGACTTCATGTAAAGGGGAATTCATCGATTTGAAAACTTGTGCCTTGGAATTGGAAAAGAAAGTAAAAGCCGCATGTTGAGAATTCAATTCACTTTCACTGGAGTTTGAGTTATTTCCATTTAAGAGATGACAATTGAATTATTTATATGGACTATGATGTTGATGCATGCATGTTGAAATGGTTTTTGCCAATTTTTGTATCAATGCTTCATATATGCAAGGTAGTCTTCCCAATGATCCCCGTCTCCAGCTCTTTATCTGTTTCAAGTTGTATTTGAGCTATGTTTATGTTTATTTTTGCCATAGTGGATATCTTGGTAATAGCATTCCCATGTTTTTCATTCCATTGAGCTTTGCATTTTGGTTTTGCTAAGGGACTATCAAAATGTAAGTTTGGGGGTGTGATAAGCGCCGAATATTGCATATTCAAGCGCCCTTAATTGCATTATTTAAGTCCATTGTTTGCTTATTTTATGTAGATTATCCCCATTTGTGTGTTTGTATATATTTTCAGGTCCTTTTGCCAAAAAGGAGTACAAATAAGACTTTGTGGATTTTAGACCATCAAAAGGCACAAGGCTGAATTTCTGGCAGCAGTGGAGTCAGGACTTTGCTCGCCATTTTGACCTTGCAAACTCAAGAACTGGACTTCCATTATAAAATGGCATATTTAGAGCTCTGAATTATCTTTCCAAATCTTCAAACAGTTTGTCATTTGGAGCTCAGAGCAGAGAGTTATGGCCTTGTTACCAGAGGTGCGCAGAACTGCCTGGCAGCAATGAAATTCTGCCTTGATCTTCATTTTTGACCAATCATCCTTGATAATTGGATCTCCACTAAAACATGAAGTATTTAAAGCTCTGAATTAGCTCTCCAAATCTTCAAACGGTTTGTCATTCGGAGTTTGGAGTGCAAAGTTATGGCCATTTCATCAAAGTAGGTCTGGGCGGAGCAAGTGAAGCATGGAGCTTTTTACACTAAATTCGAGTGCTCGAGGCCTTGCTTCGAGTGCTCGAATTTTGGGCAGAATGCCCTTCGGAAATGGCTCATTTCAGCCCACTTGCACCTTGGTTTCTTCATTTTGTTTTCCTCTTTAATGAAGTGGTTGGAGATGTTGGTTGGTAGCCTCTTGGAGTGGATAAGATATCTAATAAAGGGAAGCAAGGCCACACAAAATCATTAAGCTACATTTTGCAAGATAGAGGAGAGAGAAGAAAGCAAGAAAGGAAGGTGTTCTTGAAGCTTAAAGGAGGGAGCTCAAAAATTGGAGATGGAGTTCAAGCTTCTTCTTCATTCTAAGGCTCCAATGGGTTACTAACTCTTCCTCTAGGGAGGTGATGAAGTCCCTCCCTTGTAAGCATGTCCTAGGGTAGTCTATTTTGGGGGATTGCAATGTATATTTCTATGGTCTTTTTCATAACTAAGAGCCTTTCATTTGTTGTAATGAATGTTTATATATGTATGGTTGATTTCTTCAAGTTCATTATCTTGATTGTTAGGTGATGTCTTGTATGAATCTTATTGCTTGAGTTTTCATGGTGAGAATGGGAACAAGGTTATGAAATGGTTTCATGGCATGTTGATAGGTGACTTTGATAGACCATTGCTTAGGAAATCCTTTGATGGTGTATGATTAATCTCTAGCTCCATGTGCTTCATCATTTTGTCAAGAACTTGATAGTCTTTCATTTAAGTAAATGTGTATAAGCTATACCTTAGTTAGGTAGTCTAAGCATGTTTACCCTTTTGATAGATTATACTTGTTTGAGACTTAATGTACTTCTTGATCAATTACATGGCAACCATGTGTTGTTATGTAATTCTTAACCATTATATGTTATTTTTCCCCTTAATTAGTTCTAATCTAGCATGTGTATAGGGATGGAGACGGATTTATCTCCCTAGTCTTCTCTACTTGCATTTCACCTCTTTACATTCCTTGCAATCTACTATTTTATGCATCTTAATTTCATAGCTTTAGTGACAAACCAAGCAAACACTCTATTCCCCCTTATCATTCTAAAACGATTCTAGACGCTTAGGTTGCCTTAAACTAGCGCAGTCCCAGTGGTTCGACTTACCCGACCAATAGCCCTATTTTACAATGATTCGTGCTATTGCGAAGGTTGATGTTTAATTGACCAACCGATCAATCCCAGAGGCTAGAAGTGGAATACCAAAGAGGGAAAAACAATGTGAACCAAACAAGGGCACTTCGATTGACCGAAGTGGAGCTTCGGTCGGCCGAAGCAGACCTCCAAGAATCGGTCGACCGATACTCTACTTCGGTCGACCGAAGGTGAGATACTGAGAATGGAAGGATGGTTCGGTCGGTCGACTATTTCAATTGACCAAAATAGGAGATCCTGAGAGCTGCAAGAGAATCGGTCGACCGATGCACCATTTCTGTCGACCGAAATGGCTCTGCCGAGCCTAGAACCTGATGCTGAGGAGCTGCACCTATGGGACTAAAAAGAAACTGAAATGGGGACTTTACAATTGATCTCAACTTGTCCAAACGTCGAGAAAATGAGTTGTTCTACAAATCAAAGACGAAAACACCGCTACATGATCCCATTTAAATAACATTAGATACTATTACAAAAAGTTTATACATAGTCCTTGCAATTATCATAATTTACAACAAAATGACTTCGAGCTTCAAGTTACAACAAGATTTGACATGCCAAATGAACTTAATACATTTCATAAGTTATGTTTTACAAAATGTGTTCAAGTTCTACAAAATACATCCAATACGTCCTTTAAGTCCTCATCCTAGCTTGTGGTGGATTATCATCCACCAACTATTTGCCATACCCTGAAAAATGTTAAATATATATATATGGGGTGAGCAAATTGCTCAGTAGGTGGTGCCTAAGACACACTTCTTGTGTCCCCGTGAACCCAAACAAGGAATAGAACAATAAGAGTCGGGGTCATGCAAAGTCGGGATAGCACACATAATATCCAAGCTCAACATTAACAATTTAATGCAATGGAATGCAATACATGTCAATGTCGCTCCCCATTTTCAAAACCATTCATCTGTCACTTTTCAAACTGTTAACGTAAACCCCTTTGGTACCCCCTCAGTGCCGAGGGAAGGATTGGCTACTGTCCCTAGACCGTTGGTGACGCCGCAGCCTCATTATGTGGCCCAGATAGCTCAACCACGCTAGGGCGATCTCCCTAGTTCCCTCTAGGTTACATTAACCTACCGGCCCTTTGGTGACTCCGCGGCGACCGGGTTTTCTAAAAATCTCTTTAATCAAAACTTATTTCCCAAAATTCCCTTTTTCATTTCGAAACACTTTTCCCCATTTTCATGCCCAATGACATGCATGAACATTACATACTTTCTCAATGACATGACAATGAAAGACTTTTATACCACACAATTTAACATGCTCCGATTCAACAATTCATAATAAATTACTAGCACCATAGGTAAAAAGAATTTACACATAAACATGTTTCCCACATAGCAAATTTTAACAAGGTTACAAACACTCTAGTATATAGAATCAACAACTAAACATTTTTATTCTCACAAATCCACATATACACATAATCATGAATTTCATGTACAACACCAAATCATTTTAAAGGCATTCATCTCAAATCAAACAAGTTTAACTATAATTAACAAAGATTAATTCACAAAGGAGCAAGAAACTCATGGATTGCAAAACCCTCAAAATGGGTCAAGATTTTCGGAAATCCTAGGGAGCACTGAAATTGCTTGTAGGGATTCGAAGGACTCGCTGTGGGCTTCGATTTGCCACAAACGGCTTCCAAAATGATCAAGTAATGAAGGATAAATCTTGATTCAAAGTTTAGTGTAAAATGAAAAAGAAAATGAAGAAGAAATGAGGGCAAGAGAGAGAACCTGCAGGAGAGTGAGTGAGAAATGAGACCATATGTGGTCTCTAACTTGCTCTTAAGGGCTAAGGTGGGTCCCACCACTTTTGATTTTTTTTTTTCTCTTTTTCTTTAGCTTTATTTTACACCACATATGCATATACACATTTAAATGATGCACAACCTTATACAACACATTAATTAAATTAAATATGATGCAAATGAATCCACCCAAAATCCTAGGATGCAACAGTACCGGGAGCGGGTCCTACACGAGACCGTCCGGTTCAAAAAACTGAAAAATGCAAAAACAACCTACCTTGCATTTCAAAGAGTGCCGAGCTCAATAAAATGCTCCCAACAATTATTCAACACACCCGGCACACCCCACGGTGTCCGGTACGTGAAACATGAAAAAAAAAAATGAAAATGCCCCCGTGGCGACAAAACTTTCAAAAAAAAAGAAAAATGGTAAAAATCGGAAACATTACACACCTTTCTCTCTTCTTTTCCGGCCACTTCCCTCTTGAAAAAGGTTGTAGTGCCTTAGTGTTTATTGTAGGCCTTGGTGAGATCTTCCTTTCCCCCTTATTAGAATTCATTTTTGACCATTTTTGAGTTCAGGTCTTGAGTTCGGAATTGGATTTTGGTGGTACCTCATTAGGGTTTAATATTCACCTTGTTGTCCCTGACATAACCTACGAGTATCATCGGATTCAGAGCGGTTTCCTTTCGGTGGGATTTGAGATTCCATCTCAAATAGAGGTAGGGGATGTTATAGGTTTATATTTTTGTTGTCTTGCATGCTATTGATGCTTATACAACTTGTATGCATGCTTTTGTTCATAATCTAGAATTTAATTTAATTATTTTCTTTGTGTGAGATTTAATTCACATGGTTGTATATGTGATAGAATTAAATTGTGGCATGCTATTAAATTAGGCCTTGATATGTTTATTAATATATATTAAATTGAGGACATATGAATAAGTATTGCATCTTTTATTTAATAATTTTCTTTTATGAAATTTTAATTCACATGGTTGTAACTAGCATGAAATCAACTTATAATGTGATATTAAAATAGGCCTTGGTATGTTCTTTAACCTATGTTAACTTGAGGACATTTGAAGTTGTTTTAAAATCTAGAGGAAATTAATTAATTAGAATAATTAATTTTATTTTAAGTGTTTTAGCCACTTAATTGGATTTTTGACTTGATTTTGTTGATGACCATGCTATGTTTTTTAACATACATTAATTTGAGGTTATTCGGAATTGATTTGAAATCTAGAGAATTTAATTATTTTTATTTAATTAAATTTTATCTAATTATTCTATGGATTTAATTATGTTTTAGAAGTTATTTCTATATATAAATCATGGATTTAGACTTGTTGTGTATTCACTTGGTTGTATTTTAAGTATTGAATAACATTGTTGTTAAATTTATATTCATGAGAACGTGTTTCCAATATTGAATATATTATTGTCTTGTGTAATGAATTGCACAATTCGTATTTGACATTATATATGCCATTTTAGAATTGAAACCCTAAGACATGGATTGTGTGGTTTCAACCTACTTGTGCATGAAGGTGGTTTCATGCATTATTTAATTATGTATAAGGTGTGAACTTATTTATTGATTTTGGAGTCACTTGGAACATTTTTACTTTGACATGGCTAGAGTTTGGCTCTAGTGCGAGAGGTATGAGGTCCCCCCAATTTATAGTGCACACTAGGGTGGTATTCCCAGCGGGTTAGTGTCCGAAATAACCGTTTAGGTCTTGGTTTTACTCCGAGATTTGATATCCAAGTCTTCCACTATTTGATTTCAGATTCAATTCCAAGTTGACAACCAATGTTTAATTGTGACTTGTGGTTTTAGTTATTGGCGATTTAATGTTGTTAAGTACATTTATGTATTATGATTTTTAATGAATCATCACAGTTTTAATGTCGTTAAGTAAATTTATGCATTATGGTTTTTAATGAATCACTGCAATTTTGATGTTGTTAAGTACATTTATGCTAAAATGTTCAAATGTAGCTTAGGAATGATCCTATAGATTCATTTGGAACATAGACGTTAGGTGGCATGACCCATTTAGTTGTTTTTACATTTTAGATTTCAAGTTGATAACTTTAATAATCTATATATTGTTGCGTTGTACTGTATGCTCCTATATTGTTTAATTGCCTAAAAATGTGGTTTATGCAAGAAATGTTTTAAGGTAACTTAGGATGATCCTTGGGTCTCACTTTTGATATAGACGTTAGGTGGAATGAACCACAATAATTAAATTATACAACTTGTAAAACGTTAGGTCTATGCATGCTCATTCCCTACGAGTAACTTGTTTACTCACTCCAAAGTTATCGAGCTGTTTTCAGGTACGGATACCTTAGTTTGGGATGCACAATATCCCTAGGTCGTTTCGATGGATTGAAGTTCATTTAAGTGTATTCTTGTTCACATGCAAGTGTTAGCATGTTTAAGTTTTGCTTATAAGGATGTAATACATAGCTAGGTTCAATATGCCATTTTTGCCTCATGATATGTAAAGTGTACTTAGATACACTATTTGGAACCTATTTGACATGTATGTAATGAGGCCAAGGGTCACAAACTTTAAAGTTCAAGTGTATGCATTTAAATTTCAAGTTTTGTCTTTGAAATGTAATTTTTCTAACTTTGGATGTTTGGCATGTGATTTAGAGTAAATGTTATGTAATGAGGCCATGGGCCATTGTAACACATTTCAATATGTAAAGTACAATTGTTAGCATGCTTGCACAACTTTAAATTTTGTTTTTGGACCATTTCATGATGGGGTTGAGGCTTGAATGAAGCCTTATCATTTTTGGTGCATAACAGGTGTTTTTGCACTTTCTTGAGTCATTTCGGCCGATCAAAATGCCATTTTAGTCGACCGATAGCTTTTAGGATTCATTTGCACAGTAAAAAGTCATTTTCCAGTAGCATTCGCATTGTTTTGGTCACAACCGGTCGACCGATTCTTCATTTCAGCCGACCGAAGTGAATTTTCCTCAAAATTCAGTTTTTTGGTGATTCTTGATGCATTTCGACTGACTAAAATGGCCATTTCAGCCAACTGAAATAACTCACACACAACTGCCGTTCAGTTTTGTATCAGTTTTGCTTCTTTGACTTCAAATGGTCATAACTTCTTCATTCCTAGTTCAAATTGGGTGATTCTTGAGTCTAAACTCAAGGATTTTGAGTCAGATTTCCAATGGTGTCAATGCCATTCTTAGATTAAAATCACAGTGGGAGTTATTCATGTTTTAGTGAGACAATGTCAGATTTTGTTAAAACGGGGAATAGGAGTCTTGTGGGATTCTTGGCCAAAGTTCTTAGAACCTCTTGGAATGTTGTAAAATGATTAGTTTAGGTTGTATGGACCTCATTTGACTTACTTAGAGTCAAATTTCCCTTCTCATTTGTAAATTGACCGTTTTACCCCTTGATTAACTGATTTTGCCCATTTTGACTCTTGTTTGCTCATTCATTCTTTTGGAGTTCCGTGAGTTTATGGAGGGTCACATTAGTGTCTTGGGAATGATCTATATCTCTATAGACTTTGGTTTTATCCTTTCCTTCCGTATTTTGGACCTGTTACCGGGTTAACTTTTGGGTCATCACTGACAAAACGGGTTACAAAACTAGGGCCGTCACAAGAGATGTTGTAACGGCCCTAGTTTTTCAAGTCAGTGCATCCTGTGATGACCCGAAATGGATCTAGAATACAGAAGCAAAAATAGAAACAAGGTCTCTAGGAATATACGACACCCCTAAGACGCTAAGGTCACCCTCCATGAAATCACAGAACTCAAAAGAATCAAATGCAGAAGCTAAGATTATAAAATGGGAAGGGTAATTAACTAGGAGTAAAATGGTCTTTTCAAATAAAACTGGATGCAACTGAGCATATCAATAGATAGACAAGGAAAAATAAATAAATCTAGACTCAAGAATCACTTGATTCGGAGTCCAGATGAAGAAGATATGAAGCTCCAAAGTTTTATAAAAATTAACTTTTGGGTTTCAAATCAATACGGCAAGGGTACTTGATAAGGGGTAAAATGGTCTTTTCAGAAAGAACTGGATGCAACCATGCATGCCATTAGATAGACAAGAAAAAATTAATAAATCTAGACTCAAGAGTCACTTGATTTGGAGTTCGGATAAAGAAGATATGAAGTTCCAAAGTTTCATAAAAATTAACTTTTCGGGTTAAAAATCTGGACAGTGAATAATGTTTTGACAGCAAGCATCATTTCTGATTTTTTTCCCAGAATTGAGGCTAAAAACAGACCCGTAGTCGAATTTTTCTAGAAAAACACGAAGAAGAAACCCCCTCTAAAATCACGTTTTGTTTGAAAAGACCATTTTACCCCCTGATCTAGTACCCTTCCCATTTTATAATCTTAGCTTCCGCATTTGATTCTTTTGAGTTCCGTGACTTCATGGAAGGTCACCTTGGCATCTTAAGGATATCTTATATCCCTAGAGACCTTGTTTCTATTTTCACTTCTGCATTCTGGATCCGTTTCGGGTCATCTTACGGGACATCACAGGACACACTGGCTTAAAAATTCAGGGTCGTCATAGGTAGTATCAGAGCTCCTAGGTTCGAATATCTTAGATGATGGGTTTTAGGTGCATATTATGCTTGTGTTGCCAAGCTCTATGTGTTTAATTGCTTCTTGATAACATGTTTTGATTTGATAACATGTTTGTTTACTTATGTGGAAACTTGTTTAGAGGCTTACCTTAACTGCTTTAGCATACGATTTATGCTTGTTTATCTTAGCATATGGTATATACTTGTTTATCATAGCATGCTGTATATACTTGTCTGCCTTAGCATACTATATATGTTTGTCGGCCTTAGTACATTGTACGCGCTTGTCTGAGTTATCATGTTATTTATGCTTGTTTGCTTTAGCGTGTTATATATGCTTGTTCATCTTAGCATGATTATATGCAGCATATCGCCATGCTTTACGTTTTCTTCCGTGTACACTAACATGCCTTATGTGATTTTTACTACCTGTGTGAATAGGTAGTCCTTTGCTATGTTGTATACTAGCTGTTTACTTTTATGTCATGTTTTGACATTGCATGTTGTCCTAGCTTACCACTAAGCTCATGTAATTAACCTCTTGCTTTCTATTAATGAGGAATACATTGTTGTGAACAAAATGCGATAACCAATTACAATCAAATTCATGTATGAATTGTCTACTTAAACTAAGTATAGCACAAGCCATCAATTCTAAGCATGACCCATCAAACTAGTCACAATTGTAGTACACACCAATTTAGAGAATCATGGAATTTACAATAATAAGCTATAGAATATCAAATCAAGCATAGATTGTCTACCTACCTATAAGCATGAATTGAATTGTAGAACCACCCGTCAAGTGTAAGCATAAACCATCAAATTAATTTACAAACCCATTCAATGAAAACCCATGCTTAGCCATCGCTAGATTCTCAATCAACCACACATAGATATGCAATTAATAAAGAAAAACTAGTGTAGAAGTTAATTCCCAAATAATCACACATAAGACAACATGTAATCACAAAGAGAATCAATAGGAAAAATTAATCCATATGAATCATGTGAGACATAATTCACAATTTAATCACACATAGACATGTAAATAAATTAGAGAATTAATAAGATGAATTAAACCATAGAAATCATAGAAATATACCAAGATTCATTAAATTCATAAGGCTAGAACACTAATCACAACAATATAAATATAAATCTCCAAAAATAGAAATACAAGATTTTAGATTACACAAGACTTAGGACTCATCCAAGCCCTAAGTGTAGATCTAGCCAATCATGGAGGAGGTGGATGTAGTCATGAAACCCTCAAGGGTAAGCTCCAAACATGGCTCCATCTTCTTCTTCCTCTTCTTATTCTTCTTCTTTGAAGCTCTAAAAAGAGAGAGTGTGTGGATCTAGAGATGGGTTCGTGAGATGTGCCTCCACTTCCATCCTTTCTTCTAACCCTAATCTCTAACTTGCTAGAAAGAGAAACTAAAATTATAATGAAAATAAATCAAAGGCAAAAAGATATATTACAAAATGGTTCAATTCCCTTTAAATACAAGGTCCTTTTCTTAGTCATTGAGTTAGAAATATAGCCCCAAAAATATCTAATCTCACAACTATGTGTAGGTGGAATTCTGGCACGCGGGAATAAAACAACTTGCTGCCAACACATTTTCGATCGATCCAACTTTTCTTCGATCGATCTGGGTTTGATCGATCTCACTTTTCTGCAATCGATCTCACTTTTTTGTGATCTATCTCACTTGGCAATTTTCACCATTAGCCTCCTTTTTGCTCTAGATCAGCCTCATTTTTGCTCCAGATTCTCACCAAGACTTAGTTTGACTCCAAAAAGGCCAGGGCATCGTCTCTTGAGGTCTATCTTATTCCTTGGATACATTCTTGTCTTGTTGAGTTTCTTCCTTGGATAGGAGAAATTCATTCTATAAGGACCTATGACGGGAACTTTCTTGTCCTTTTTGTCAGTTTGGTTGTTTCGAGACCTTAGTTTGACGGTTGATACGAGTAAGGCTCATGTGAGTGTAGAATCGTAGTCTTTATCTAGAGGAGTGAGACATTGGCCAGGGAGGCATCATTTCATTTCCTTTTCCTTCGTGGCTTCACGACGTTTCCATCAGGTGTGGGAATTCCAAATTTATTCTTTCATAGGGTCTCATTAATTATGCATGAAGTGTGGCCAAGGGCCAAATGATAATTTGAAACCATTTTATAATTTTAAGTTTCAAAATTCCCTTTGTATGTGAATTTTTGCCCTTTTTGGCCGTCGGGGGGTCGGATTTTGCATTGGGTCTTCTCGGGAGCCGCGGACCATTCCCCCGCGCTTCAAATCATTTATTACACTTGCATGCATATTCGTTTCAACCTAGAAAGGGTCAAATGCATACTTGGTATAAAGTTGCATTTTTTTGAGTTTTTGCCCTTTTCTGATCTAGAGGCATTTTGGGTATTTCACAGTGTGTTTTTTTTCGTTTTCTTTCGCATAGTCGGGTAGAAAACTCGATTTCCGAGGAAGGGTTTCTTCTTCTTGTTTTTCCAGAAAATATCGTTAAAGGACCCATTTTTGCCCTCTGTTCTGACATATTTTAGAAAAGCATGTAACAGCTTTTTTTTTTTTTTTTTTTTTTAACTCTCTTGACCTGTGCTGATCTAGGGGCATTTTAGGGATCTTACAGTGTGTTTTTTTCATTTTCTTTTGTGTGACCGAGTAGAAAGCGTGATTTTAGGGCAGGTTTCTTTTTTATGTTTTTCCAGAAAATTTCGTTTAAGGGTCCGTTTTTAGCCTCAGTTCTGGAAAAAAAAAAAAAAAATCAGAAATGATGCTTGCTGTCAAAACACTATTCACTGCCCAGATTTTTAACCCAAAAAGTTGATTTTTATGAAACTTTGGAGCTTCATATCTTCTTCATCCGGACTCCGAATCAAGTGATTCTTGAGTCTAGATTTATTAATTTTTCCTTATCTATCCATTGGTATGCACGGTTGTATCCAGTTCTTTCTGAAAAGACCATTTTACCCCATGTCAAGTGCCCTTGCCGCACTGATTTGAAACCCTAAAATTGATTTTTATGAAACTTTAGAGCTTCATATCCTCTTCATCCAGACTCTGAATCAAGTGATTCTTGAGTTTAGATTTATTAATTTTTTCTTTTCCATCTAATGGTATTCTCAGTTACATCCCGTTTTGTTTAAAAAAACCATTTTACCCCTGGTCAAGTACCATTCCCATTTTATAATCTTAGCTTCCGCATTTGATTCTTTTGAATTTCGTGACTTCATGGAAGGTCACCTTGGCATCTTAGGGATGTCTTATATCCCTAGAGACCTTATTTCTATTTCACTTCCGCATTCCGAATCCATTTCGGGTCATCACAGGATACACTAGCTTGAAAAATTAGGGTCATCATAGATGTATTCCACAACCTTATATCTTCAATACAAACATGCTTAGATGATAATAATGATGAGTATATCATGCAAACATAATCACCACACAAAAATAGGCCTTATTTTGTAGAAACTTCAAAAGTTAGGGCTTTACAAGGTCAAAAACTGAAATGACCATAACACTATGCAAAACTTAACTTCAGCAGCCTTGATTCAAGTATATAAACTTGCTAGGATAATAAACATGCGATTTACAGCAAGATATAACCAATATGTACTCAAATCAAAAGGCTAAACCAGAAAAACAAGCACAAATGTAGGTATGAGACATCAAAAACAAATGCGGCAGTATAATGGTCAAGAATATGATTTCGATCTGCAGATGTAAAATGATAAAATACACTTGCCTCAACCTTGTCTAATAAGCGCTGGATATTGCATATTCGAGCCCTTAAATGTTCATACGTCAGGGCCTTAAGTGATATTTTTATCTGTTTTTATACTGATTTTTGATTATTTGCTTTTGCAGGTGATTTCCTAAAGAAAATGATCAAATTGTGATTTTTAAACATTAAACAATGTTCCTAGGTCCTTTGGAGGTGTTTTGAACCTTTTGAGCTGAATTGGGCATCATCTGAGTGAGATTTGATTAAATTTTTAAATAGGGCTCGAGTACCCTTGACGAATTTTGGACTGTTTCAGTATTTTGGGTATAACCTTTTACTCAAAAATCCAAATTGGACAAACTCAATGGCTAAAGAAAGAAGACTCAAACGCCATCATTTTTATTTGTAATAGAAATTTTTAGATTCCGACTCCAAATAGTTCAAAACAACGTTATAAAACTGCATGTTGGGAGGGTGCTCGAGCACCCTAGCCATGGTGCTCGAGCACCATGCTAAAAAATGCTAAAATTTGGCTAAGTGTTGGGCAAAAAGACACTTCAGAAATTATTTCAGAAAAATTGGCTAAGTGTTGGAGAGGGTGCTCGAGCAATCTCATGCTAAGACTTAAAAATTAACTATGGGGTTATTCTAAAATCAGCCCTTTTGACCCAGATAACTCCAGAAATCTTAAAGTCCATCCAAGAGGGAATAGAAGTCAGTTTTCTTCTATTAAAGAGGGTGAATGGTCATAAGAAAGCTCTCTTGCGGCGACTTTTAGGGTTTTGAAGATTGAAGAATAATATCCAAAGAAGAGGAATTACAGTCCATGAAGATGTTTTCCAAACCAATAAAGATGACATTTTCCATCTCCATAAGTAGCTAAATCCTCTCTTAGGGAATTGATGTAACCCGAGTCCGATCATTATGGTTTGATTGTTCTTCAACTTTGGGATTTTTAGTATTTATGTATTTTGATCGCATAATTGTGGGCAATTGACTTAAATCTTCTAAGCAATTGGGTTTTAACTAAATAAAATTAGTTTTTGATAAATTAATCTCTTGTCTTAGAATTAATTATTCGTTAATCAAATTTGAACTATTCTTATTATTTGAGATTGGCGATTAAGGGCTTCTCATGACAATAAAAATTGTGATCATATGCAATGGTACTTAAACCGTTTTTATTAAAGAATGTTTTGATAGTTTATGCTTAGAAAAGATGAATTATACTACAAATTAGTTTAAAGTAGGTAGGTAGATAATTCGTGTCAACCGAAGATAGGTTATTCTTAAGAAACATTCATAATTTATCTTTTTCAAATTGAATTAAAGAGAATGTTAATTTATTTAATTCTTAATTAAACATAAATAATGAAACCCATGAAGTTGAATCAGTTTACCATTTTGAGAGGTTCGTGGTGAAATCAAGCCCTAAGTATTTCTCTCCCTTGATCTCAGTTTAATCCATTGATTTATTTTATTCTCATGCTATTTGAACATCATCAGAACAAACACTTTTTTTCTCGAAGTAGCCCTTTCCTGCAAATGGTTCATTCTATTGCGAGTGATCTTTTGCAATTGAAAAAGAAAAAAGTACACATCAATTTTTGGTACCGTTGTCGGGGATTGTGTAATGGATCTTGTTGAGTTCAAAATTCATTCTACTTTAATTTGTAGTTTAGGAATCTCTTTTATCTCATCTTTTTTCTTTTTCTTTTCAAGTGCAGAAATCTATAAGAAAGGGCAACGAAGCTTAAAGAAAAGAATCTATGGTTTCAGGATCTTCTGTGAGCTTTTGTTATTTTATTTCTTTACTTGAAAATTTTTATTTTGATTGTTGCCATTGAACTTAGTGCATGTTAGGTCGCTGCTCCTTGTCATACCCTTTACTTGAATATGACCCAGAAATTGAGAAAACTCTTAGGCAAATTAGAAAACCTAAAAATAATTCTAAATTGTTAGGAGAGTCCTCTAATCTAAATATGGCTAACAATAATGGTGATAATCCATTGGGAGTTACTGTGCCACACCATTCAGGGATCATAATATTCTAACATCACGCTAATGCACCCCATTTTAAGATCAAACCAGCCATAATCTAGATGCTTCTGTCCTTCCATGGGTTTGCCACTGAAGATCCCTATAAGCACTTATATGAGTTTCTAGAATTGTGTTCAACTACCGAATTATCCACTTTATCTAATTATACTTTTAGGATGAAACTCTTCCATTTCCCTCTTAAAGATAAAGCTAGAACATGGTTGTATTCCTTTCCAAATAATTCCATTGGAACTTGGGATAAAATGTAACAAGAATTCTTAAAGAAGTACTACATTATAGGTAAAACCACTCAAATGAGAAGAGAAATCATGGCGTTCTCCCAAATCCCGGGTGAACAACTACATAACACTTGGGAGAGATACAATGATCTTCTGAGAAAATGTCCACACCATGATATTACTAAATGGCATTTGGTGCAAATCTTCTGTGATGGTTTAGCTGAGCCACATAAGAACATGGTAGATGCTTCTAATAATGAATATTGTACAACATGCTTCTTCCTCTAGGTCTACGTCCACTCCTGGTATCCAAAAGGTAGAAAGTCTGTTTAAAGTCGAGAAAACTCGAGAGTTAGCTACTCAAATAAAAGCATTGACCCGCAAATTTGACCAAGTCTTAGCAGTGGAGTATGTTCCTATTCCTTCTCCGCACTCCTCCATACCATATAAGGCGTGCTCAATATGCTTTAGTCCATCCCATCTTATTCGAAATTATCCTCTAACGAAACAATCTTCTGAATTTCTTCAAGAGCGGGCTAATGCAACATTCTTTAGACTTGGTTAGAATCCATATTCCAATACTTATAACCCGGGAAGGAGAGATCATCCAAATCTGTCATGGCAGACTCAGGGCCAAGAAACAATTTCAAAATCAATTCACTCTCTTCCAAACAATAATTCTTTCAATCCATCATCTAACTTGTAATGTCACGGACTTTTTTGGACTTTTTTGAATTTTTATTTATTTATTTTTCGCGCTTCGTTTTGCAGGCCAATGTAGTCCCGAGAGTCATTTTGGTCATGTCGCACCCAAAAATTTCCCCGTCCTTTCTAAGGGTTACAACAAACACTTATGGGTTAACAAAGGGGCTTAATGCGACAGAGTGGCTATGGCTTATGATTATTTATTTGGAGTAAGGCCAATTTATTAATTTTTAGAGTCGCCACCTAGCATAAGATTATGGTGTGCTAGGTCACCTATAATATCTAAGGATTTTGAGAATATATATAACTACTTGGATACATGAGAGGTCTATTTTGGGCCCTAATATATTTTTTTTTTCCTAGTTGGTACTCACACACACATGCCTCCACTGAGGCTCGAACCCTTGACCTCCCTTTGGGAGGTAGGGGCTTGATACCGCTAGGTCACTGTTTGACATCCACTTAGTCTACGTAAACTAGATTAAAGGATTCAGGGGTTTGATTATGCATGGGGAAGGTGTTAGACACCCCCACACATCCGTGAAATACGGTTGCCTTATTTCTAAGTTGCATTCCTAAGTTAATGTATTTATTGAGTTTAAAATGTTACTAAGGAAACTCATGTAAGATTTTATTTTAAAAATGTTTCTAAAGAAACTTGTAACTGAAGAAAGTATATATATTTATAAGGAAACTTATATTTTAATAAAGTATATTTCGAAGGAAAGTGTGTTGTGTATATGTGTGTGTATATATATATATATATTTCTAAGGAATATTGTATTTTTAAAATGTTTCTAAGGAAACTTGTAATTTAGGAAAGTGCATACATTTTTTCTAAAGTAATTTGTATTAATATTTGAAGAAAGTAATATGATTTAAGAAAATATAGCTTTAGGAATATTATTTTCAGAACATATGATTTCCAAGGAATAAATAATTTTTTAGAAAATATGGTCTTTATAGAAAATATAAAATAGGAGAATTTTTATGATTATTTGTTAATTTAATTTAGAAATCAAATATCTATGAAAGAATACTATCTTTTGGGAAAGCTTTATTTTAAGAAAATGGCTTTTGGAAATACTTTAGTTTTAAAAAATAATTCTTTTGAAATGATATGATTTTTAAGGAAATATACATTTTTTTTAGTAAAAATGCATTATTTGGATCCTTCTTTTCTAAAGAGTGATATTTGAGGCAGTTTTTTTAAATAAATTTTATTTTATTTAGAAAAAATGATTTCACAAAACATTAATTTTATGAAAGATTATATTGAAAATATATTTTTTAGAGAACCACTGATTTTAGGAAATATGAGTTGCTTAGAATATTATTATTTCTAAAATATATATACATATAATTCAAAAAAAGAGATCCTTAGGAAACACTAATAATATAATTAAAAAAATATAATTATTTATAAGCTATGACTACCCTGTGGGGGAGAAATGTAATTTTTAGGATAAACAACTTCTAAAAAATAAATATTATTTTTAGGAAAATATTATTTTGGTGAATATTTTGATGATATGATTACTTTTAGAATCTTTTATGCCCAAAAATGTTTTTATATGCAGAAACCTTGTCCGACTATTGATTTTTGTGTCCAAAACATTCTCCCAGAGAATGTTTTACACAAACAAAATTTTTAATTATATGCTTATTGCTATTATTAACATTGTATTTTTTTTTATATTATTACCCTTTTTGGCACGTGGTTTGATGCCACAAACTATGTAATATATTGGCTACCTCTTGCCATGAACTGATTACTAATTTCAATCCAATTAAAATAAATTATTTTTATTATATACAATATTCATATATGACTTTTAGAAAATAATCATCCTGAGGCAAAACTTATTTAGGAAAATATGATTCTAGATGCAATATATATAATATACACAACATTTATGAGATTAAGAAAAAAAATACTCAATATTGATGAAATTCATAAAAAAAATTTATGAGCAAATATTTATTGTATACGAACACCCATGAAATTCATAAAAAAAATTTATGAGCAAATATTTATTGTATACGAACACCCATGCATGGAATAAAAGATTTGCATAAGAGAATTATAAGAAGAACCACCGTTTTATAAAAATCCAACTAAAATGCATACAGGTAATTAGATCTGTACAAAGAGAAGTTTAAGAAAAATACCTCTTGGAGGTATAACAATTTTTTATTTTCGAGACCCTTGGGCAGAGCTTTGGGTGAGCTTTGCAAACTATAATAAGTTATGTCAAGCATTAATCACAAATAAACATAAATTTCATAATCTTAGAACTTCATTTTTCTCACATACCTATAATACATAAATAAATATAATTAGATATAAATACCTTGATCTGTAATTGCAAATCTGATAGAGATCAAACCAAATAACGAAATTCTTTCTACGGAACGAAAAACATGATAAACTGCAAGTACAAACAATAACAAAGCGTGTGGAAACTGATTTCTCTCTCTTAGCCTTTTGCACACATAAACCTGGTGTGCCCTTGTCGTTGATGACAACCAAATTGCAATGTAGCCAAGTTTGAATTTATAGAATGTCACTACCACTACTAACTAAAATATAGTAAGAGTGAGAAGGGATCATCCTAAGGGAAATGAGTCATGCTTTGGAATCAATTGTTGGATTAGTAGGTCGAATGATCAAATAAGAGATTGGATTTGAATAAACTAAGGTTCAATTAAAAACAATGCAATTATCAATCTAGAATTTAGAGGGAAATAAATGAGAAAGAGGTCTTGGGGCTTAGAGTTCACCACTAAGCTTCACTTCACCAAACATTAGCAATTGTAAATTAATAGGGATATTTAAATTGCAAAATGTGTGTGTGTGTGTGTGTGTCACTAATTGAAAACTAAGCATGGATGGCAAGTAAGCATAGATTGTCTAATCAATCTAATGAATAGCACAATCTATCAAATGAGACCATAAACTATTCAATTAAACCATAATTAGAACACATACAATAATCTAGAGAAATGTACTCTTTGCACTCATAAGTATGGAACATCAAGAAATAAGAATAGATTGTCCATCTATCTAAGAAATTAAAGCAATTATACTACATCTAAGCTAGAGACATGAAAATTAAACTAATTAAACTAAAGGTGTGGCACAATCTATCAAGAAACAAGTGTGAACCATCAAATAAACTTCAAAAGTATTCAATTAAGCATTATGTTTTGACCATCACTAAATTAACAACATCAATATACATAGACATACATCAATTTCATTAAACCTAGAGAAAAACACATAAACATTCATTTTAGCATACATAGTCATATGGATAGAACTAAATGGTCAATTAAAAGCATTAATCTATAAAAATCAAGTAGAAATTACAAAATTTATATTTACTCAAGGTCAAAACATTTATTACAACTACAATCCCCAAAAATATACAAAAGCTAGGTTTAGGAAGCAAGCCTAGGGTCTATCTCTAGCCCCAAATAAAGAATTTAGCCACTCATTGTAGTGGTCATGGAACCCTCAAGGGCTAGCTTAAAGGTTGGCATTATCATCTTCATCCTTGCTTTATTCCCAAAACCCTAGTTCTAGAGAGAAAAATATCTATTCTATGAATATTTCAAGATAAAATGAAAATTGTTCAATTTAACTCATTACAAGCCTCTTTGAGTAGGCACCAAGTCAGAAATACTGCCTATGATTGGACAAAATTCACAACTACTCAAGTTAGGTAGAGATTGGCGTGCTTGAGAATTAGACAACACACTACCAGCAGGTAGTTCGATAGATCGAACACTTATCTTTGATCAATCAAAGGTGACGTGACATCAAAATATCTTCTGAGCCTTATCCACTTTGCTGAGCTGGCACCACCACATTTCGATTGATTGTAGCCAATTTCGATCGATCGGGATTCCCTTTGATCGATCGAAGCTGCTCTGGTGCAATTTTCTTAGCTTCTTTCCAACTTTGCTCCTTAGCTCCAAAATTGGGCTAAATGGCTCTTGTTAGCCTGTTTGAACTTTATTGACCTGAAATAAGCAAAAACACAAATAAGTATTTAAGACATGAAAGTAAAATAGATGAATGGACTAAAATACCCTAGCTTAGGTGCTAAAATGCTTCACATTTGAGCACTTATCACACCCTCAAACTTAAATATTTCTAGTCCCTAGCAATGAACTATAAGAAAAAGAAAGACATAAACAACTATACAACTATGAACTAGAAAGCACTAAAAGGATAACGCCACTTTCATAGGGAACACGATTGCATTTAGCACATGCAACAACCTTTTAAACCCCTAGGTTACCACAAGTGGACGAGTGAAGTCTCTTGAGGGTTTCTAGAAATGATACCCACAAACATTGAGCTCTTTCTCACAAAAGAGGCACCAATATACAAAACAAGTATTGGGAGAAAACTAGCTCAAGTATGCAATTTTTCAACCCTTTCCAAGCAATCTCCCAAAATCTCAACATCAAACAAGCAAATATGGTCCTCCACACATCAAAACAATGATCATGCAAATTAAAACAACTCTAGAATCCTTTTTAAGTGAACCGACATCAAATATGTTGTTATATAAGCCAACTAAAGAAATAATCACATCCTTACCCTCAAACTAGCACACAAATTTAGTACCGATCATCAAAACAAAAAGTAGATCTTTTATTAAACTTTATTCAACTAGGTGTGCTTATTCTTTTCACTCGATTTTTTTTTTTTTTTTTTACTAACCTAGAGGATCAAAGATAGAAGCATGGTGCAATGTAGTGATCTATTAAGCTTTCTAGCGATCCATGAGGTCGAGCGTTAAGTCAATGACTCCCAAACCGGACGGCTTTAGGGCATTAGGTGTTTAAACACCCCTAAGGACTTACAAGCTCAAATCGACTAGGCTACAAATCAAAACTACTTCTATCTAATCATTTCCCACTTCTCACCTTTGAGGAGAAGTCCTCACTTTTTTATTTGCTTTTGCAATAACTTTTTTTTTGTTTTTTTAACAAGTTTAACCTAGAGTTTAGGCCCTCCACCTTTCGGCGCAAGAAATTCAATACTTGATGAGGCTGGAATCCCAACTACTCAATGAAAATGGATTGTTATCCACTTTTGTCAAGATGAAAGCTTTCAATGCACTACTAGCTCAATTGGGATATAACCAAATCAATAATCAACAAAGTATGTACCCTACAAATGAATGCTAGTGTGCGCCTGTACTAGTGTAGAATCCTAAAATGAATCTCAAAACAATCACAAGATCAAGATAGTGTGGACCACAAATGCAAGCAAGATATCAATCTTTCGAAAAATTTACTCCTAAATGGCATCCACAAAGCATACAAGGAGTATTAGACTCTCAAGTCAAATAATTTTTAAATTCTAAGTATCATGGTCCTCAAAAGATCAAAATCATAGCCCAGGACTCTCAAATCATACCACATGCATAGAAATAAAGTGCGAAATGTAAAATATGCTAACACACCCCCAAACTTAATTTGTGCATTATCCTCAATGTACAAAAAAGCAACAGATAAATGGGTGAAGCAAAAGGAACCCGGCAACGGAAGCTTAGCTTTAGAAGGCGCATCCCCAAACTTAGATTCCGAAAACCTATCTAAAAATGGTCATACTAGCAATAGTCAAAGCATATGCATCAATGATATAAATGAGAGGTGAAACTGAGAACTGGGCAAAAATCATGGTATCTAGCAATGTAAAGCATAGAATAGCCAAAACTGATATCAATATCCCAGAAATCCATATATAACAAATAAATCCAAAACAAATATCCACAAAGCAATATATAGCAAGGGCAGTGCAAGCAATAATATTCAAAATAATATCCAAAACTAGTGCAAGTGGCTAGATGGTGCAAAAATATCTCAATCATAACAGTGCAGATATCAATGATAGATAATGAGTAAAAGAGAGAGAATGGAGAGAATCAGGTGGTGGGATCTGGGGTCATCATGTCAGCAATGTGCTACAGCATGTCGGACATCTGGTTGTTGTGGCGAGTAAGAGAAGTGGTCTATCCTCAAAGCTCCAAGCTCACGTCTCACCTCGGCTACCTCAGCTCTCAGCTGATCAGATCGCCGAACTAAATCATCGTATCTCCCCACCAAGTCGTCATGTCTCCTCACCAGATCATCATGCTTCCTCGTGATATCCTTGTGCCTCCAAGTCATATCAGCTCTGAAAGATATGAAATCTGTGTGCAGCTGAGCTATCTCTGATCTGTAGCTAGAATCAGTGCTGGTATGTGCTGTCGGCTCGGTAGGAGGGACATGTGAAGGGCCAGTCTGCTGAGATGTAATAGGTATATCTAACTGAGAGGTAGAACCTGAAGTGGTAATGCGACGTCTCTGTCTGCTGTATCATCCTCTAGAGCATCATCTGCTACAGCTGCCTGTGTTGCTCTCTACTGCTGTGCCTGTAGTCTCTTCATATCCCTGTTTGCCCTGTTCTTACGGCTGGAGTTGAAAGTCTTTGTCCACCTCGACTGATCAAATGTTCTCTTCTCTTTCTCTCTCTACATCAGGCTCTGGAATCTCCTCGGGGTTAAACTAATAACCCTGGTCTAGTAGCAGCTGAGTAATCAAGTGGCCAAAAGGTAAGGGCTAGGTCGTTGCTCTAGTACTGCGTGTGTGATGCAGGTTCTTCCAAAACTTGTGCATGAGCTCCCAAATCAGTGCAAGGATAGAAATCCAGTACCCTTAGTCTAGACAATATAGGGCCTGAAAGATCCCCTCTCGCCGTTGAGTGCCATGGCCTGTCGGAAAAGCATTGAGGTGCAGCACTGAATCAAAGAACCAATACCGGGGATCAATCTCGACCCAATCTGCAAAGGTGTGCCCCTTAAATGCAGCATGTGGAGATAATGTAGCCACCATGGTCAGCTTAGTGGGAAAAGGTAGAGCTGTAGGGTACAGAGGCTCCTAAGAATCATCAGCCAATGGAGAAGTGTGGGGTCATCAACTGGCAGCAACTATGACCAGAATAGAAATATTAATCTCCTGGCCTTCACTGGTAGTGTGAAGAAGAAGTCAGTCATCCTCATCCATCCGGAGGTACTGGTAGAACAAAGCAACTAACCAGGGTTAGACGACTGTGTCTGCTAGAGTCATAATGGCATCAATGCCCCGACTCACAAGCTTATCATAGGACCACTTGGTCTGATCCAAAATAGAGAATAGGTCTCTATCAAATCTGTACTCGGGCTCTCGTGTCTTACTGGCGTAAGACTCAACGGGGACCTCTCGGATAATAGCATACTCAGCGTCCATGGAAGATGGCTCAGACTGAACTGATGCCGAAGATGAAGATGATGAAGAAGAAAGCTCTGCCACTGCAAATGGGGGAGCTCTCTGTACTCTTTTTCTAGCTAGTATCTTTCGTCTACGCTGTATCTATAAAAGGAACAAGTATAAATCAGTGCACAGGTATAGGATAAGGTAAGCAACTGATAAGAAGACACAAAGCATGCTTGAATCAAGTAGAAACAGATAATAAACAAATAGGATCATGCTTATGCAAGAAATGAATAAGAAAGCTTCAAAATTATCATTCAACATACCTCAGCTAGACAGGATAGATCAAAGCAGAATATGATGGCATAGAAGGCAGAAAAGTCACATATAGAACATTCTGAGCAAAAATATGATCAACAGGACAAGCATAGGCTGTGATGTACATAAATGATGCACGTGCATTCACAAACCTAAAACTCAAGTAGATGGTGCAATGACATGACAAGTAGACTCTAGGATGACATCGTATCAAGTCCTAGTAAGAATGTCTACAAGTGCAACAATAAAGATCATATGAAGTAAGCAGGATAACATGGAGCATATAGGCATGTCAAATGTCAACCTATGATTCAAGAAGCAGGCATGTCATGTAATAAAGACTAAATGAAATGCACGGTTGCAAAACACTATAATCCAAGGTATGTTATGACAAGCAAGGTCAAGAAAGAATCCTAGACATGGTATGCAACTAGATGACATATATTAGAATGAGGCACATATATCAAGAAAAACTCCAGATAAAGAAATATCATGTACTACAATGCAAAAAAATTAACATCCTATGATCACTCATGGCTCGTGACTCCCTCTAAGGCTTAAATGAAGCAGAGGACATCAACAACTGAAAATACAAGAAGCTTACCATCTGGAAGTCAAAATCTGGACCGGAAAGAACCTCGGTGATAAAAATGGATCACAAGTTATAAGGTATCAAGCAAATAGCATTCAACAGACAAATATCAAGATCAAGCAAACATATTCCCAAACTTAGTTCAAATTGCATTTTAGAATTCAAGTTAAGCTCAAGAATTAATACTAAAGCCAAAGAACATAAACAACATCCAAATCACGCAGTTTAAACTCCAAGAATCCATAACACACCCCCAAACTTAGTCAGAAATCAATTCTAAGAAGATAGGCTCGAAGGATGCACAGAAACTCTAAAAAAAACTGTCGATGTGATATAAATGTGTATAAACTGGTGTATATACAAGCAACAAGTTGCAATTATTCCAAAGTGCACACAATTATTCAAAAGAAATCACATTTGACAAGTTTCAAAGTCATTAAGCAACAATGGAATCAGTTGGGTTAGTGTGGCAATTCAACTCAATTTGCACGAGAAGATCAAAATCATGATAAGGAAGGTCAAAAGACATCAAACTGTTCCCTAGCATGGCAAGAATCAAGAATTACATCGCACACAAGTTCAAAGGCACCTAGAGCATACAAATGGATGCAAAGGAATCAAATGGAACAAGCTTCAACTCAAACAAGGGCATTTTTGGTCAACTTTGGGATTACTCTACACTTTTGGGGCAAAACTAGATTTTTTAAAAACTTTGGGGTCAAGACATTCAATTGCATTGTAGAAAAACTTCATGATGAGAATCATGCAATGAATGAATAACAAAAGAAGGAATCATGCAACTCGACTTCTTATTTTTCAAACAAAGTTCAAAAATTTACCCTTTTAATCATTTAAAACCCAACAAGTATGATCACAAAGCATTTTATCATTAAAGAGATCATTTTACGAAAACAACGCACTTGAATCATGAGCAAGAGTCAATTGAAGATTAAAACTTGTCAAAGAAGTTCATTTGAAGCACTTTTTGAGCATTTAAGACAAGGCTTTGCAAATTCAAGTTCAAATGTACAAGTTTCAAGTCAAATCATGTTTTCAAGCAATTAAGACAATTTAAATCACATCCATCCATTTCATATGCAAGACAAGCAAATGAGACAAGTCGGGACTATGCTCAGGACATTTCAACTTTTCAATGCTAAATAAATCAAAGTTTAAGAATTTTACAAAAATTCGGCATGGTCTTCCCTTAAAAATGGACTTTTCCAAAAAATTTCAAACACAACAAATGTTATTTCATTCACAACCAACAATTAAATAGCATATGGCATTCAAAACAATCTCATTCAATCAACAACAAGGGACACCGACCACAAAATCAAAACCACAAATCCAAGTATAAATTACCCATTCTTGTAAGGTTCTTCACTTGGTAGCCCATGATAATTGGGAAGCATTTGAATTGTTTATGGTTTAATCTCATAATAGTGTGCTCTAAATGGAGGTAATTGAATACATGTTGGTGCATTATACTCATTTGGCACATAATGATCTCTTAAAGCAAGAGGAGGATTCACAATTGGTGGCTCAATATAAACCCCATGATTAACTTGAGCAACGGGAGGTTAGGGTGGAACAAAAATTAGCCGAGGCATTCCCAATGGAACTTGGCCTTGTTGTGGTGGAATGAAAGGTCTTGCATGCCCAATGGTACTTGAATGTTGTTATGATGCACATTAGGGTGAAGGATACCTTGTTGGTAGATGTGATTAGGGTCCTCCACATGGTCCTCATTTAGCTCATCCATTGATGAAATGGAGTCACTAGACTTACCCCTTCCCCTTAGATTTCGAACAACCGATTGAAGATGAAAATTAAGTGGGACAAGAGTAGGATTTAATGACTTACGACCATACATGCACAAACAAAACAACAACTAGCAACAAGCTAGTAGCAATCATTTCTCCTCCGCAACAAATCAATCAACAAACCTCCACATACATTGTTCCCATACTCCTATGCTTTCAACGATATGCAAGAAAAATAAAATTGCCTCCACGCGGGCTCACAATCTATCTAAGAAATTAAAAACTTGCCTCCACATGGGCTCACGATTTAACTAGAGAGAGTTATAAAAGCTCACAAAGGGTTCTTAAGCAACTTCAAAAAAAATTTCAATTTTTTTTCTCTTTGCCTTGCTTTGCTTTGTAATTTTTTTTTATTTTTAGCTTTTTATGCTTTTGCTAAGCTTAACTTGGCCTACTTGCTTTTTTGTTTTAAAATCCTTTTGCTTCACTCCTCTTGGCTCAATTCACCTAGCCAATCAAGAATAGACACAATAAATAACAAAAATAAAATAAAATAAAAACACGATCAAAAAAGTACTAATTCCTAATTGTTTCCAAAATACGGCGTTGTCTATCCCTGGCAACGACGCCAAAACTTGGTGTGCCCTTATCGTCGATGACAACCAAATTGCAATGTGATAAAATGTGGCCAGGTTTGAATTTATAGAATGCCACTACCACTACTAACTAAAATATAGCAAGAGTGAGTAGGGATCGTCCCAAGGGAAAGGAGTCGTGTTTTAGAATCAATTGTTGGATTAGTAGGTCGAATGATCAAATGATAGATTGGATTTGATTAAACTAAGGTTCAATTAAAAACAATGCAATTATCAATCTAGAATTTAGAAGGAAATAAATGAGAGGGAGGTCTTGGGGCTTAAAGCTCACCACTAAACTTCACTTCACCAAATACTAGCAATTGTAAATTAATAGGGACATTTAAATTGTAAAATGTGTATGTGTGTGTCACTAATTGAAAACTAAGCATGGATGACAAATAAGCATAGATTGTCTAGTCAATCTAATGAATAGTACAACCTATCAAATGAGACTATAAACCATTCAATTAAACCATAATTAGAATACATACAATAATCTAGAGAAATGTACTATTTGCACTCAAAAGTATGGAACATCAAGAAACAAGAATGGATTATCCACCTATCTAAGAAATTAAAGCAATTACACTACATCTAAGCTAGAGACATGAAAATTAAGCTAATTAAACTAAAGGTGTGGCACAATCCATCAAGAAACAAGTGTGAACCATCAAATAAACTACAAGAGTATTCATTTAAGCATTATGCTTTGACCATCACTAGATTAATAACATCAATACACATAGACATGCATCAATTTTATTAAATCTAGAGAAAAACACATGAACATTCATTCTAGCATACATATACATACGGATAGAACTAAATGGTCAATTGAAAGCATTAATTCATACAAATTAAGTAGAAATTCCAAGATCTATATTTACTTAAGGTCAAAACATTTATTACAACTAAAATCCCCAAAAATATACAAAAGCTAGGTTTAGGAAGCAACCCTATAGGCTATCTCTAGCCCCAAATGAAGGATTTAGCCACTCATTGTAGTGATCATGGAACCCTCAAGGGCTAGCTTGGAGGTTGGCATCATTATCTTCATCCTTACTTTCTTCTCAAAACCCTAGTTATAGAGAGAAAAATATCTATTCTATGAATATTTCAAGATAAAATGAAAGTTGTTCAATTTAACTCATTACAAGCCTCTTTGAGTAGGCACCAAGTCAGAAATACAGCCTATAATTAGAGGAAATTCGCAACTGCTTAACTTAGGTAAAGATCAGCACGCTCGGGAATTAGACAGCACACTGCTAGCAAGCAATTCGATCGATCGAAGATGTTCGATCGATTAAACACTTATCTTCGATCGATCGAAGGTGACGTGGCATCAAAATATCTTCCGGGCCTTGTCCACTTTACTGAGCTGGCACCGCCTCATTTCGATCGATTGTAGCCAATTTTGATCGATCGGGATTCCCTTCGATCGATCGAAGCTCTTCTGGTGCAATTTTCTTAACTTCTTTCCAACTTTGCTCTTTAGCTCCAAAATTGGGCTAAATGGCTCTTGTTAGCCTGTTTGAACTTTATTGACCTGAAATTGGCAAAAACACAAATAAGTATTTAAGACATAAAAGTAAGATGGATGAATGGACTAAAATACCCTAACTTATGTGCTAAAATGCGTCACATTTGAGCACTCATCACACCATATTACTGATAATATCCTAGTTACTCACGAACTCCTGCACTTTTTAACAAATAAGTGGAAGGGGCGGAAAGCTTTTATGACACTAAAACTTGACATGAGTAAAGCTTATGATCGAGTTGAGTGAGGATTTTTGTTTCAAATGCTGCATAGGTTGGGGTTAAATTCTCATTAGATCAAAATGATTTCAGCTTGTATCTCCACTGTTTCTTACTCTCTTAAAATTAATGGGAATTCGGTTGGTTTTTTCCACCCTTCGCGGGGGTCGCGTCAGGGCGATCCACTATCCCCGTATCTTTTCATTATCTGCGCTGAAGCCTTCTCACTTGCTTTCCTGCGCGCGCAGCAAGCCCGATTGTTGTCGGGTATTAAAATTTGTAGAGGAGCTCTTTCTATCTCTCATCCCTTCTTCGCGGATGATTCAATTGTTTATTGTGCGGCAGTGGAGTCTGAGGTTCGGTTTCTGAAAAGAATTTTGGCAGATTATAAGAGGGCATCTGGGCAACAAGTGAATTTTAGTAAATCTTCTATATTTTTCTCTAAGAATACTCCATGTTCATTGCGCTGCCTTCTTAGTTAATGCTTGGGCCTACAAGTGGAAGGTTTGCATAGTCGGTATTTAGAAGTATCAGTTGTTCTAGGTCGGTCCAAGCGGGATGTCTTTCAATTTTTGTTAACTAAATTACAAGAGTGATTGTCCTCATGGAAAGCAAAATCTCTGTTGACGGGTGGGAAAGTAGTGTTGATTAAGGCAATGTTGAGTGTCTTGCCTACGTATGTGATGTCTTCTTTCAAACTCCCCCGTACGTTGTGTGTTGATTTGCTATAGCATATTCGCTCTTTCTAGTGGTGCAATAAGGATAAAAATCGTGCAATTCATTGGATTCATTGGGATTATTTATGTCGGCATAAGAAAAGTGGTGTACTTGGGTTTTGGGATTTTGAGGCGTTTAATTTAGCGCTTTTGGCAAAACATGCTTGGCAATTTCAGGTTAACAAGCAGGGATTGGTGTTCCAGTTATTTAAGGCAAAGTATTTTCCTTCATGCTCATTTTTGGAAGCTTCGTTGGGATCTAATTCCTCCTGGGGATGGTGTAATATTTGGTCTACCCAGACACTATTGAGTAGGGGGTTGAGATCGTTGATTGGAAATGGTAAATCTATACATATTTGGAATGATCATTGGTCCTTGCACTCCCTCAGAAACTTTCACCACCACAGGTTGATGTTCCCTTTTGTTTTGTTACGGATATGATTAACCACCAGCAGTCGACTTAGAAAGTGGACGTCTTGCACCAAGTTTTCTCTCCTCTTGAAGTTCAGGAAATTTTACACTTGCATGTTAGTCGATGGGACAAATCGGATGTTCAAATTTGGGCGCCTGAGAGGACGGGTAAATTTTCTGTTCAGTCCGCTTATCATCTTGCTATCTCAATGAGTATGTCTTCGATTAGTGCTTCGGCTAATTTTTCTTGGTCTTCAATTTGGCAGTGCAATACTTTATCAAAGGTGCAACATTTTCTCTGGAGGTGTTGTCATAATGCATTGCCTACTGGTGTCTCTTTGTTGGCGCGTGGTTGTGTTGTGCCGCCTTAATTTGTGTCCATGCTATGGGTTGGAGGAGGAGTCAGTTGTGCATCTTTTATTCTTGTGCCCTCATTCCATACGGGTATGGAAGTTGTCCCCGCTACGTTTTGATTTTTCAGCATCTGTTTTTCCCTCTTTCGTGGATGGGTGGTGTTTTATGGTGAAGCAGACTGTTTCCTCGATGAATTATTTGGGGGTTCTTGGAATAATATCATTTTGTGCTTAGTGTATTTGGAAAGCAAGGAATTGCTTAGTTTTTGAATGGGTGTTATGGAGGCCGGAGAAAGTGGATAAGGCCGTAGCAAGTTTTTGGGAGTTTAAGGAAGCTAAGTCCCAATGTACAGCTTTTGTCCCGGCAAAGGCCTCGCCATCGGTGGTTAGTTGGGTTCCTCCTAGTCTAGGTACGATTAAATGTAATTTTGATGCAAGTTTTTGTTCGGGATTGTCCATGGGTGAGGGAGGAGCTGTTTTTCGTGATTTTAAATTAATGGTTCTTCAGGCAGTTGTGTTTTGCCCGTTTTATGCTTCATCGGCCATGGCAGCGGAGGCTCTAGCTTTTCAGCAAGCTATTTATTGGGCTTCAATTTTGGGTCATTCTTCTTTATGGTTTGAATCTGATGCTAAGGTTGTTGTTAAAGTTGTGAGGGATGGAGCGCTTTGTCCATCTGAAAGCGTCTCTTTGTTTTGATATCAAGGCGGATCTTCAGCGTTTTCCTTGGGCTTCCTTAAGTCATGAGTGGCGTACGGGTAATCGGGTGGCTCATGCCTTGGCGATGCTTTCTCATGCCTTGGTTGCGGCTGATCGAGTGTTGCCTTCGATCTATTCCATCTCGGATAGTGCGCCTTGCTTGGATGATGTTTTAGGTTAAGGTTTTTATTGTTGGTTGTGTTTGTGGCTGGGTGTTTTGTTGTTTTGTTTGGTGTTGTTGCCAGAAAAAATAAAAATAAAAAAAATGTTTTGAGCACCACAAATTGACAAATATGAACCCTATTCTCTTCTTTCTCTCATCTCCATGTGCACTCTTAATCAACATTGCATCAGACTACATCCATACAATAAAGATATCGTTATAACACTCACACACCACATTTATGTCACAAATGCAATAATTATGTAACATATTATATCAAACACTACAACATTATTAAATGGCATTGCATCAAGAATTTATCACTTTAACTAGGGGAAAAAATAAATAAATAAATAAAATTATCACTTTATAAATTATTGCATATTGTTTTAAAATAGTTGTATTATACGCAATAAATGGCCCAGAAACCTTCGTACACTTTTCAAACCCACTGTGATCTCAATACACTTCCTCTACTAGACCATGATAACCCTAACCTTGACCAATGGATACCATCCGCTATCAAATCCTACGCCCTCATGCATACACTCAAAGCTCTGTTACCTTCCCTACTACCTGTGCATTGGCATAAACTGGTTTGGTTCTCACCTTCAATCCCTAAACGCAATTTCTGTCTCGGGACTGTAATCCAAGAAACGTTACTTACACTTGATAAATAAACAAGAATGCAACCTAATGTGTGTATTCTGTGTGTGAAAGCAAAAGAGAGCCATGAACACTTGCTTCACCATTTGTCAAACACATGGCAAAATTTTCTAATATGGGCATATCCTTAAATTGGAAACAAAAATGAAGGATATGAAAACTTACCTTGGCAAGTTATGTATACCACATTTGGAGGAGAGAAACAAAATCTCTCCTCCGAAGAAGACACTGAATGCCATTGTTGACAGCGCGAGATTGAGACTATTCTGTGTCAAAAGATGTAAATGCCCGTATGCCATAACCATTGCAGCTTATTGGAACCTACCAGGCTCTTTCTTTCAACCTCCCCACAACAATCCTTCCTTTCTTCTCTTTTGTCTAGACTTAACAGTGATGCTCTCATGTTTGTTGATTTGCCCGCCCAGGTTTAGATTTGAAGTCCTGTTCTTCAAATGGGAATGGATGGTGCACGTGGACTGATTATGTTTTGTTTGGGCCTGTCATGTGTATGGACTCTTTTGCTTAGGTTGGTTGTTCTGGTTTTGACTCATGGGCTTATATTGTAGCTTTGAGTTTTTGTGCTTCTCTCGTTTCTTGTTTTGGTCTTGGGCCTGGGTATGCCCCTTGTAAAATAATGTACCTAGTACAATTTTTGTTTTCTTTTATATATTAGTATATTACAGTTATTACTCACTTACTTACCAAAAAAATAAAAAATATAAATATAAATCACACGTAGACTTAAATTTTATTTTTATTCCTATTTGTTTTTAAATAAAACAATTCACTCACACACTGTTTTAAGTAAACCTTCCTTTGATTAGAGTGAATTAACAAGAAAGGAAAAGAGAATAAAATTTTTAAATTCTTTTGAGAGTTTGGTTAGACAAAAAATGAAATTTTTGAATGAAATTAGATTCTGCATCTTATGAATTTTTTTAAAACAACGTAAAAATATACCAAGTTAGAGTAGGTTGTTGTGAGAAACAACATAAAAATATGTTAATTTCTTATTATTCTGACCCAAGTTAGAGTAGATTGTTTACATATTAAGTGTTAGGTTATCATATGAAATATCTCCAATGAATGACATCAACTGAAAATTATACACTTAACCATTTATCAACTTATAAATTAATATTGAATAAGTTTTTTTTTTTTTTTTTTTTCGGAGAATGAAGCTAATATTAATAATTAAAGGAGCTGTACATATGAGGCCTTTGGCCCAAACAACTCATACATGATGGAACCAAAGCCCAAAGGCTAACAGATACAAGGGCTAGGCCCAATGAAATCAACAACAGAGCATCAAATAACGGCTAATTAGCCGTTAATGGTGGTCTGATACACATCCGGTGACTGGCTTTTGCAGCGATTGAAACTTAAGGCTTCAAATCTTCAATCAGGTGGACGCGGCGGCTATTGAATAAGTTCATAACTTATATTATATGATAATCCTCATTCATGATATTGAAGTTGAAATCACGACCAACAAATAAAAAATAAAAGGGTAAATTGCGCTCACCACTCTCAGGTTTGAGTTTAAGACACCGACTTATAATTTTAACACTGTTTGAACAATGTGACCCTTAATATTAAGAAAGTTAACAAGCACATCCCAAATCAATTTTTTGGACATTACTACCCTTTAACTTATGAATTGAACAATAAAAATATCATTTACCCATTCATTCCATCTCTAACCTTCTCAGTGTTCATCTCACCGAAAACTTCATCGCCACCTCCACCACCGCAACTTCCACCCTCTCTCGATTCGCAACCGGACCTCCCTCCGCAACCTACCTCCACCGCCACCGCCACCGCCACCGCCACCGCCACCGCCACACCACATCCACATTCTCATCGCCACCACCTCCTTCATCGCCACATCCACCACTGCAACTTCCATCCTCTCTCGATCCGTGACATCATCAACCCCAAACCCAACTTCTCCCAAACACAACCCTCTCAATCCTCACCAAACTCGACAGTGGCGCAAAGCCCGAGGAAACTGCTCTAACCCCCTCCTCTTCTTCCACACCCTCAAACCCCCAATCCGTAAATTAAACCCAATTCTCTCTCTATTTGACATTAATGGAAAATTTGTATTCCATACATCAATCTCCGGCTAAAAAATCACACATCTCCATCCATATCTACACAGATTTTTTTTACAGATAGGAAAAGTATGTTACAGAAAGAGAAAACAATCTGATCAAAATGAACTAAATTAATTATAAAATTGTAGATCTGAAGCTTAGAGGTTGGGAGGACGAAGTAGATCTGCCCAGCCTGAAGCTCATCGCCGGGAGCTAATGCCGGGATGAAGTCTTCGTAATACAGACGGTCGGAATTGCAGACGAATGAGGAATATAACGAATTCTCAGTCTAGAGAACTTGAGAGACTTACCGGAACTTCGTATTCTCGGAGAACGGCAAGATAGAGAGAGAATTGGGTTTGATTTACGGCCGTCCATCACTGTTCCACTGCCCGTCCACCGTTGTTCCGCGCTCTCTGCTACGAACCGTCCATATTCGATTCCAAACAGCCGTCGCTCACCGCCGCAGTTCATCGCCGATTCTGTCCATCCCATGCGTCACCGCCGCAATTCAGCCGACGTCACCACTCGACCGCCGCAGTTCAACGCCGATAGCGAACGGCGGGCACAATGGTCCTCAAACTCAGTTCCACCTCTGATTGCTTCCCCAAAACGGCGGCAGGGCCGGCTCTACTCTTAGGCGGTGGCCTAAGGCCCAGCTAATAGGAAGGGCCCAAAAATTTTAAAATTTACTTATATTAACTTCTATTATAATTATTGTTTAATATTATTAAACCCTAATAAATATAAAAAAATTTATATTAGGCCTCAAATCTTTATATCTTAAAATAATATTTTTGTTTATTCACTATTCGATTTTATATCAGGCCTCAAATATTTCTATTCTAAAATAACTTATTTTTTATCTTTTTTATCTCTCCTTATTTATTCCGATTTTATGTTAGGCCTCAAATATTTATATTCTAATTTAACTTCTTTTTTTTCTCTTTTCTCTCTTCTCTCTCGTTACGTTGAACTCTAATTAATACATAAATTTAATTTTACCCTCCAAAGATTTACTTCCTTATATGACTTTTTTTCCCTCTTTTTTCTACTCCCATTCACGTTTTACAATAAAAACAAAATAGAAATTTAATTTTAGGCCCTAAAAATTTGTATCATTAAATTTTTTTTTTTTTTTTTTCCTCTTTCTTTCTCTCTCATTCATATTTTTTACAGCAACACTAAAAACATTTTGGGTAAGATACACCAACAGTAAAATATTAAATATCTATTTAATATTGTTTGGAAAAATGATGAAATTTTTTCATTATTTATTTTATTTTTTATTATGTTTTATGTTTTTCTTTGAATAAGTCTTCTCCTCTCACTCTCATTGCAAGTTTACAGTTATTATGAACACATTTTTATTTTATTGAAAATTTGTAGAAGTATTGGATTTGGGTTTTCCAAATCAGGTTAAATGGTTCTTTTTCTTTAATTATTTTTTTTATTTTAATAACTTTTGTTATTATAAATTTGGGTGTATATATATTTGTATATTTTGTTTTTGAGTTATGACTAATTTTATTTATATTATTAAAAAGGCTACTTTTTTTTTTTTCGCCTAATGCAAATTAGATTGTAACTCCCGATATAGCAGTAAAAGCAAAACGTGTAGGTGGGTCGACTCATCAAGTTCCCATTGAAATAGGATCCACACAAAGAAAAGCACTTGCTATTCGTTGGTTATTAGCGGCATCCCGAAAACATCCAGGTTGGAATTTTTGCATTTAAATTAAGTTCCGAATTAGTGGATGCTGTCAAATTAGATTGAGCCGCCCCTGAACGGCGGGCATGATGGTCTAAGATTAGCGTCACCACCTTTGTGGTCGTTGTGAGTGGTCCGAGCTCTGCGTCGCTATATATATATATATATACAAATAGAAAAGTTCTCAGGCAATCCAAAAAAGCCGACTATTGAACAGTCTTTTAAGGGGGTAAGTGCATAAAACACCTTTAAGTATACTTTTTGTAGTAACTTTATCCTTTATTTAAAAAAGTGTGTAATAAACACACCTAATTTTTTAAAATTGTGTAAAATTATCCATTTGTCAGAAATCTTACATAAATTATTGTTGTAATACCAATCTTACCCTTTTACTCTTCCGAAAATAACCCATAAAACTGTGTCACTTTATAATTTAGCCTTCAATTATATATTAATATTTATAAAAAAATTGTATTGTTTCTGGTGGCTGTTGGCGACGATGATAATGAAGGTGAAGGAGGTGCCAGAACATGCAGAGATCGTCGGACCAGTTCTATGGCCACAGCTTTCTCTCATCTCATGTCATCACTTCGTATCTGCTTCACCCCCAAATGCAATTGTAACGAGTCAGCCATGGCTGCAGAATGCTCAAAGTTTTGAATGATCCGATCGAATAGCTTACCACTGGCATAATCCGTTGTTTATAATGACGTTGTCGGCGGCGGTGTTGATTGGGTGCTTTGCCATCAATTTCACATTTTATCGATTGCTTGACCAACAAATCCTTTACCTGAAGATGATGACCTCGATTCCCTAAGGTCACGGTCATCATGACGCCGGAGAGAAATTGAAGTCGGTTGAGTGTTTGGAAAGCCGATTTTGAAACTTCATCGAGTTAGCCAGAAATGCATAGGAGCCTTCATCGCCGTCCGGATACGGAATTCCAGCGTAGATCGACCGCAATTTGCCGCCTGCGAGCACCATCTCCGCATGCGGCTCAACACAGCTGCCATTTTCCGGTAGAGAGGAGACTAACGACGCCGTTCACCAAATTCACTATGCGACTATATGCTTTGAACAACAGTGATTGAAACAGAGCTTAAAGACAAAATAAAAAACAAACAAAAACCAAACAGAATGAGAAACAAATCAATTGAATAAGCAAACAGAAAACAAAGCTTTGATCAAATCAAATTAGGTTTTTGATTACCGACTCTCTTGTTCTCCGGCACGGCGGAGATGAAAGCCATGAGTTCATGGTTGCCTCAGCCACCGTCTCCCCCATTAACGCCACAGCCTCCGAGGTCACCGCCACCTGGGACATCTCTCTTCTGATAAAAAAATAACACCAAGCTCACCGACAGTCTAGATGCCTCACTCTTCTATGCCAATTTTCTCCTATAACCCAGACAGAATTGTAGCAAAACGACAATGTTATGTTTTATGGTCCTTTTTGGTCTTTTTACAAAATTTTGTATTTTTATATATTTTATAAAATTATTGACTAAGGGTACTTTGGTCATGTTTGATTTTAAATGTGCAATAGGGACTTAATTGCACCAAATTGAAACTTGAGGGGTGTTTTTTGCACGGGAGTGGTGTGATATGCATTATATGCATACTTGAGGGGTGTTTTTGCACTTAACCCGTCTTTTAAGTGAAGTATATTTTTAGGACTTAAAATCCATGTTGGTGGGACCACTTTTAAAAGGGCGGCTCTTTATTATGTCTCTCTCATCTCTTTGTCTCTCCAACCTAACTTCAAGTACCAAGAGGGGAGATCCGGCGAGAAGCTATTGACGGCACAGTAACCCACGGCCAGAAAACACACACCCACGTGTCCGGCGACACGTTTTCTCTCTCTTCTTTTAGTTTATCAAATTTTTTTCCTGCCGGTGAAGAAACAATCCCACGGGCTTTGTCGTAGCCGGCTTTCCCTATCCTTTGGCGATATGAGAGTTGGTGGATTAGATTTGGGTTTTGCTAGGATTCGACATCAATTGAATACTCCGATGATTGATTAAAAGAAGGGGGAAAAAGTGATAACGAGAGGGGAAAGGGTTTTGCAGAGTAAGGGACTAGAGAGAAAGGATGTGCGCATGAAGAGAGAGAAAGGTTTGTGCAGATTAGATTTCTGAACAACGACAATAATAGTGGAATTTCTGCAATGAGCCCGCAGGCAGTGGACGGATGGTAACAACGGCATGAAGTATTCTTACTGGCAAGCATGGAGTCCGGCAAAGACAACGACTGTAAAAGCCGAACAACCCGAACTGCCGGTAGCCAAGGATGAATCACACCGGCGTTTCTGTTTTAACCGGCGATGCAAGGAGAGTGATAAGGCAAACAACAGACTTAGTCTACGCCGAGAATTGGGTTTCAGTGGTCCCACCAATATGGATTTTAAGTTTTAAAAATAGACTTCACTTAAAAGACCATTCAGGAGTTCGCTTTTTGGATCGCTTGAGAGCCTCTCCCGATATCCAGATAGACATATATATATGTATATGTATATATATGCCTCTGTGTTGAGACTTAGGTGTGTGCAAACATTTGGGACTGGGTGTGCCCAGTTTTCGGTGAGATGAACGCACGAGAATGTTAGAGATGAAATGAATGGGTAAAATGGTATTTTTATTGGTCAATTCATAAGTCAATGGGTAGTAATGTCCAAAAAATTGGTTTGAAGTGTGTTTGTTAACTTTATCTATATTAGGGGGTGTCATTGTTCAAACAGTGTCAAAGTTGTATATAAATGTCTTAAACTCAAACCTGGGGTGGTGAGTGCAAATTACCCAAAATAAAAAAAAATTAATAATCTATATATTTTACTATTTATTTATTAAAATAAACATTAAATATAAAAGGGCATTCATATAACATAAATTTATTTATTTTATAAGTATTTGAAATTAAAACCGTATTTTGATAAGTAAAATCATTTTCTTTTCCTTTTTATGCTATTCAAATTAATAAAATAATATTTTTTCTCGCAATTTTTGTCAAAAAATTTCTTACTAAAATGTATGATGGAAATTGGGCATGAAATAGAAAATTGTATAAAAAAAGTTTAGTTTTCTAAAAATCATTTTCTAAAAACTCAGTTATAAAAAGATTCAGCCTTTACTTAATTTGTAACTCTGTGGACAATTTTCAATTATCAAAAAATTGAAAATAGAAAATTATATAAAAACTCTGCTTGATTCAGTTTTATAAAAGCTATTTTTAAAAACTTAATTATAAAAACACATGTTTTAAAATAATTATCTTTTATTAATATCTAAAATTTATTTTTTATTTTTCTGAATGTCTAAAATCTATCTTTAAAATTACAAAACAAAACCCGCCTTTAATTTTTCTTTCTTTTATTTCACTCCTTTCACTCCGACATAATTTTTGTATCTAACAAAACGGACCTGAAGCATAAGAAGGATGAATCTGATATTGATGGGCACCTGTCCGTGGTTACCTAAAATTGCGTCAGAAAGAATTATGATCCCCACACAAAGGGTACTGTAGACTTTTATGAAGCGCGGGTCCGTTACACGGTGCAAAGCAGACACATGGCGCATGCATGTATCTATTTATAAAGTTAGAAAACATAGACAGAGAGAAAGCGAAACGTGGAAAGCTTGAGCTTTGCCACATGTGCAATGAAGCAAACATGCGTATATAAAAACATATACGTAGTATATAAGAGGGAGAGATATCTCTTAGAACAAATTAAAGATGGATTTGAGAGGAATAGGGCAAGTGATGAAGGACTCAAAAGGTGATAACAACCACCCAGTTTCTTCTTCTTCTGATGGCCGTAGCAACCCACATGCGGATGCGGATTCAGCCACCGCCCTCCAACTCTTTCTCGATCGCATCCCCATCAACTCAATCCCCGGCATCAATAACTCATCCACCGGTAATTTAAATATATACATATATACACGCATGTTCTTATATATATTTATTATATATTTTCTTGGCTAAGTCACACATGTTCATATAAAGTATTATTATTGTCTTCATAGAGCTCAAAGATTCTGGTATGACCCACATTTTGTCAAATTTAATGCACGTCAAAATTGGAAGAAATTAAGTTGTCCAATTTCAAATCCAAATTAAGCACCATTTCTGTGCTTCCTGATGCAATAAATGCTTAATTATTATGCATTTCTAATCTCATATGTTGATTGATTAAAGACAATAGAGTATGTTTCAGTTGTTTTCTTATACTAGCAGATTTGACGTTGAAATTGAACTTATCCACAATGCAATGAAGTGTGTTTTGTATCTTTGGGTGTTCTTCAATTTTTAATAATATGCATGGTAATTGGCTGTTTCTTCAAATTTTATAGTGTTACTGACGATACGATTTTGGACGGATGATTTTAGGGTTATTTGCTAGGGGAAAAAAAAAAAAAATTGAAAACAGACATTATTTTTGGTTATGGAGTTGTCTAGATCGATCGATCAATGGAGCTCAAAGTTTGTGCAATCATTAGCAACATTTTTAACATAATCTGTAGAAAATGCATTTTTACACCCATTAACAACTTAAGGTTTTAGGGAAACGGGTTGTTAATACAAGTGGCAATCTGATACTGGAGCACATGATTTGTTCTTGAACATATATGTATGTATGTATATACTTCTATGATGGTTCTTTTGCAATTTGAACTTTGCAAGTTTCGGAACTCAAAAAGGGAGATTGCCTGGCGGATGCTATTCGTTTGATGTATAAGAAGAATGTGTTTGGTGCTCCTATAGCCGACGATGTGTTAGATAGTGATACCACCACCAATAAATTCTTGGATAAGTTCATGGGTTTCATTGATTTTCCTACCATGGTTCTCTGGTGTCTTGAGGTAATTTCCTTCACATTGGTTTTTATCGATTTTGTTAGCATGGTTCTTTCAGGAATACCAAAATTTTCTGAAATATTCAAAAAAAATTCTCAAATTTATCATATTTCATATTTCTATAATTATAGAATTAAGACCTCATGTTTTTCATATTTCTACCAAATGTTGTGTTTTTTTAGCTCAAAAATGTTTCCAAGATTATGATGTAATTGTTACTCGAATATTTTCCCAAATTGCAATTATTCTTGTACCGTAATTCTGAATTTGGTACTATGTTTCTTGGCCTCTTGAGGTAAATTTTTTTTCCTACAAGCCCAAATTCACATGCATTTGCATAAAAACAGCAAATTGATGGTTTATTACCAGTTAATGCTAGTAACTTGAGCATGCTGACAAAATTCACATAAATGGCCATCGCAGGAATGTGAAGACGTTCATATTCATACGAAAGATGAGGAAGGCAATGAGATGGGCAGCAACAGTTTCTTCTCCATGCTAGATCAGAATCCTCGGGTCGCCCAAACTAAGGTGTCTTTTCCCTTCACTCTGTTGTTGAATTGATTACATGCATCCACAATACTAACTACCAAATGCAGATTTTACACATCGGTTTTTAAGTACATGTTGAATTCTAAAACGAGATGTCAATACATATAGAATGTCCTGTCCAATTCATGGCTTTGTGCGTGTCTCTGCGCATTCTTTACCGCTTTGTTCGTTGTTTAAATGAGCAGATTGGTGAGCTAGCAAAGTCATTCCTTTGGGATCCTTTCTTCCCTGTAAATCTGGAAAACACTCTCTTCCATGTTATGCTGCTGCTTTCCAAGCACCCCCTTCAGTTCGTTCCTGTTACTGAGCAGTCCAGCTCTAAGGTCATTGGCTTCGTTTCGCAGGTAGCTTAACAAATTAGTAATTTTTATCTGTTTGTTGATATAGTAGTTTATAAACTAGACCGAAATGGTCTCATTTGGTATATGAATACATGAATGTGCACGAGAAAACAAATGAAAAAAAATTATCAATATTATCAGGTGATCTGATGTATTGGCTGGTTCAGATTGGAGGATTATTATTATTATTTATTTTTAGTGTGTCCTATTAAAGCATCAAATTGAGGTTCAAATGGCTTGACTCAAAGTGATTCCTTTGGGACGTGTGTTTTTCATCCGATAAATTTTTTTTATATGTATAAACTGCATATTGCAAGTCAATACGTAACTCTTTGCTTCTTGTAGAATGCAGTAATCCAGTTGCTCTTTCAATCAAGTGGACTGGAGTGGTTTGATAGCATTGCAGACAAGGCTCTATCAGAGTTCCAGTTGTGACCAAATTTATTACATTAAGAAATTTGTTTATATATATATATATCATATTAGTTGACCCATACGGAGACCAATTTGTTTGTTCTTTGTTCAGTTACGAAAATGACGAGCATGTTGTTCATGTTTATGGAGACCAGAGCATTGCAGAGGCCATCCACATTTTGTGGAAAAAAAGAATTGGAGCAGTTGCAGTTGTAGAACGTGAAACCAATAGGCTCATTGGTTGCGTGAGGAGCACCGACCTACATCTTCTTCTAGACAATGATGATCTGTTTAGCAACAGAAAGTAAGTTCCGTTTTATTTACCTTGTGGGAAAAAAAAGTAAGTTCTGTTCATTTCATTCTCTTCCGTTCTATGTTTTCCAGGGTTAGTTCTTTAGATCGCAAAAGAATTTGCTTGCCTCACTAGAAGTTATTAAAAAAATTTTAAAAATCCTAATAGACTACTTCAGGTTAGTACTGTACTTTCAAAATTAACAATCTGATCAAGACATACAATTATATTCCCTGAGGAGGTTCCACCCCGTGGAAACGTTCTTTAATGGAACTTTTAGCTTTATCCGGTCGTGACCATGAAACCACTGGATTCACTTGGGCTGGAAATGCCCGACTTTTTGAATTATCCGGTTAGGCAGTTAACTAGGGGCTCATGTTGCCCATGCCGGATTAGTGTATTCTGGGCTGGAGCAGGGATTCACAGATTTTTTGAACAAAACATCAATCTGCCTTTGAGTTGAGATTGGAATTGAATTTTGATTGAAGAAAGAGTAAGCCTATTTATTTCTAGCGGGGTTTGTTGCTAAAGCATGGGTGTTTTGTATCCATCGAACAAATACGGGTTGTAATTGTATAGTGGTATCTGAAAACATATCTTGGGGACGCCCTAAAGCGCTCGTGATAACATTACGAATATAGAAACCAAAACTGTGAAAGCCTAGAAATATATATATATATATATACATGCCCAGTTGAATTGCTTTGATGGACAATTATGAAGTAAACTTGTCGAGTAAGACGAGATGAAACTTGAATCTTGATTGACACAATTTCAGGAGTGTGACAGTGGAGAAATTCATTCATATGGACACCAGCAAAGTAGACTCTGATCCCACCATTGAACGAGACCTTGGGGCTCTTCTTTCAGCGGGGACTCCCGCTCTAAGAAACAACTTCCTTCCGAGGATGGACTCACCGGTCACCAACAGGAAAACCGACACTCTCAAGCAAGCCATGAAAAATTTAGCCGAGAGGAAATGCAATTTCAGTTTCCTAATTGACGAATCGCATCAAGTAAAAGGTATGCTCATATTGAGAGACATTATTACTCAGTTTTCGCCACCTTCTGTCGATTCAACGTTCAAAGGGGGTGGTTTCTTTGACACTGCATTAGAACAAACTGGGTGTCACGTAGAGAGAGGAACCATAATTTGTGATCATTGATATGTTATCTATTCAAGGCTCTATACTTTCATCAACAATCAAAATTTTTATTTTTTTCCCAATTTGTAGTGGCAAGTTGACTTCAGCATATAGATGTACAAACACTAATAATTTTTTTTTTTTTTTTTTGGGAATAGACAGTACGTAATCTCGGTTTTTTGTTGCATAGTGAAATATTTTCGCCAATCCTCATTATGGACGTATGTTATATGCTGAACAACGTAAATCTTTGTAGTTTGCATGGGTTTGTGGTAACATTCCAATTTATGATTGAAGCAGTTTATGCACATTAAAAATCACATAATTAAGCATCACTGAGTATCGAAAAGAAAAATTAAATAATGTCAGGACCCAAGCTGCCCTTTCCAAAAAGACCATTTACTTGTAATATATTTTTCCTTAAATATATACTTGTATGAGAAGTTGGTTCGAGTCAGTTAATTAACATAACTATTTTCTTTTAAACAAAAATAATAATTTTTACTTTTTTTTTTTAACACAACAAAAGAACATAATTAACAACGGTTCCAATTGTCCACAAGCTCATTCATTATATAATAAAGATAGGAAAGAAAGGGAAGTTTTGTCACTGCAAAATAAACATGTTCCCAACTTAAATCAAGGTGATATGTCTTCCCAAAAAGCAATGTACATGTTCGAGTCAAATGTTTATGTTATTTGTGCTTCATTGGGCAGAAAGGAAGGAAGGAGTGTTTTAGAGAAGATACGGAGGGAAAAATAAACTTTTTTCATTCAGTAAAGAGCAGACGATGAGAGAAAAGATGTTTTTCTCTTTTATAAATTTTCATCCTCCAAATAAAGATGATGGATGTTGTTTGGGTTGGTTACTTGAAACACATTCATATAAATATTCACCTAAAAAAAAAACGTACATAAAAAAATGAGGGTGACACATTCCCTTTTATAGGGATGCCCCATCCATTCCTTTCCCTCTCCCTTTTATATATTTTTCCATCCCTCCAACCAAACGAAGTATAATAGTTACACAACTTGGTCATCTACACATAGCATTGGAGGCCTATAAATAGGGTGATTGGGATTACATTCGATGTCAATTTCTTTAAATTATCATTTATCTTTTCATACATTACAATGTTTTGTATTAATTTCAATACAATTTTTTTCATTTAAAGTCTTTGCACTTCAATTCATTTGTATATTTTCGAATTACACTTCAATTCTTTTACATTTCTTACACTTGCATTATATTGCAATGTTTAGACTAAAAGTCTTTTCATTTAGGCATAAAGAATCTAGTTAAAGTTTTTTAATTTTTTTCTACTCAATCGTCTAAATGATATTTTGGTTTGATTCCTCAATTTTTTCTATGACCTGGCACGCCCTGTACACTTCCACAAACAATTCGTGAGCGAACAACTAATATCTCAAAAATTATTGCTCAATGTTATTCAATATTCAACAAGTAATAATTATATTTAGGGTTAAAATTATAAAATTCCTACTACTTTTAAATTTTGATCATAAAACTCTAACTTGTTTCGGAAAATTCCTACATTTTTAAAAAGTGATTCATATTACCCCAATATCCATATTACACCAGTTAACCGGGCTATGAAATGACAAATTTAACTTTACTATTTAATGTAAAATTTAAAATTTAAAATTATTTTTTAAATTTACAAAAATCAGGTTTTAGAGAGGGGGGTGAGTTTTAGAGAGGGGGTGAAGACTGAAGAAGAATGTTAAAGGGTATTTTTGTAATTTTTAAGAAAATAATTTTTAGTTTTTAATTTAACATTAAATATTAAGGTTAAATTTGTCATTTCATGGTCCGGTTAATGATCGGACACGGATATTAGGGCAGTTTGATCACTTTTTAAAAGTGTAAGAGTTTTCTGAAAAATGTTGATTTTATAATTAAAATTAAAAAATAATGAGAGTTTTATGATTTTAACCTTATATTTATTTTTGGAAACATTTAATGTATTTAAATGTATAGGGCAATTGACGTGAAGCTTGATCCAGTTAATCTGCATTATTGTAATCTATTATGCCCTCATTCTTTTTACTCCTAATTCAATGTTCCGAAACATAGTTGTTCTTCATTCTACTTGCTATTGAATATAATGTACATATATATATATATATATATATATATATTCTTTTCAATTATTATTTTTTTTTGTCAAAATGGATGGGCTTTTATCATCAACAACATATACATCAAAATTCAAAGACATTTCATATCTGAAATGGATGGTTGAAAAAAAAAAAACCATTTGCTTATAAGTTAAAGGTATAATATTCTTTCAGATTGAAGGTCTAGATTGAAATAAGGCGAATTGCAAAAAACTTATGAGCTTTGTTAGCGTATGCATTAATATTAAATAAGGCGAATTGCAAAAAAACCCCCACGACTTTCATCTGTTTGCAAAAAATTCCCCTTATGAATATCTTCACTACACAGCACTTCTCAAACGGACCCTTAGCAATTAATCTCCCTCAACTATTATGAGGGAGTCATTTTAACTAACATCTGCTAGAGTGATTGTGTAAAGAAAATTTTTAGACAAAATTACCCTTAACATGAAACATCCATTTGAGTGATTGTGTGATAAAATTTTCGGATGAAATTACCCTTAAAATCAAAACAATACATTAATATTACTAAAGTACCTCCCACTCACTTTTTCTTTTTCTTTTCTTTTTTTTAATTGCATAAAACGCTAAAACGAGGTCTCTAATTTTGAAACGTGACCTTTGATTTTTTCTTTCGAAATGTTCTTGCATTTGTAATATATATAGTTATATGATAGTTATTTATTAGATGTCAACTTAAATTGATTTTGGTGAAAAAGAAAAAAACTTAAATTGATTTTTTATAAAATAAGATAAAGAAAGAGGTATATACAAAAGATCCAAAAATATCATTACCATGATTTTTTATAAAATTTAAAAGTAGAAATTTATCAAACTATGTGGCAAAATCATCTCATAATTAGGAGGAAGTGCTTTTTTCATTTTCTGTGTGTGAGTAGCATATCACAATTTAATTAAAAAGTATTGGAATTAAGATTTATAATGTTGAAATAAATCAAATTTTATGTCATAATAAACACTTTTTCTACAGAATAAATAAATAATTAAAGATAGTCCAAACAAATATTTGTTATTTAAGTGAAATATATTTTGACTATAAAAAAATAAAAAACAAGTGTGAAATATGTTTTGGGGGCTAAGGGAGGGGGATTTTATTTTGATATTATGGTGGACGCCATTAGATTTTTTTTTGGTATGTTATATTCATATTTTTTTAGAATCTTATAAATTTCTACTTTAAAATTTTTTAAAAAATCATTGTACAAGTTTTTTTTTTTTTTCCTTCACCAAAATCAATTTAAGTTGACATTTGATAAATAACTACCATATTACTATATATATTTCAAATGCAAGAACATTTTGAAATAAAAAATCAAAGGCCTCATTTCATAATAAGAGACATTGTTTTAGTGTTTTATGCAGTTAAAAATAAATAAATAAAGTGAGTGATGGGTACTTAAGTAATACTAATGTATTGTTTTGATTAAAATTTTATCACACCATCATTCTAACATAGGTTAGTTAAAATGATGCCCTCATGATAGTTGAGGAAGGTTAATTGCTAAAGATATTCATAAGGGATATTTTTTACTAACGGATGAAAGTCGATAGGATTTTTTTACAATTTGCCCTATTAAATATTCTAAACTATAAAAAGTTACAAATATCTGAATAGCCCAATAGGTTAGTGTCTTCGATTACACCTACTAATCTAACTTTTATTCCGAAATCAATTGACGAACCTATCATTTTTCATATATATAACTATTAAAAGCCTCCAAATTTTTATTTTTTATTTTTATTATTATTTTTTTATATATGTAAATTTTCAAATTACAAAAATAGTATTTTTCGTATACCGAACAAGACTGCGCGTACATCTCACCCTCCAAATTCCGGTTAATGTCCAAACTCGAGCTACCCGGCTCGACTAGGCCCTAACGAGCGTACCCGTCATTTCCCAACTTAAGGACTAACCAAACCTGACTCGGCCCTATTAGCCATTCCCATTCGGCATTCATACGGCTCTAAAAGCATTCAACTGAACTCATCTCTTCGTCTTTCAACCATTCTTCAACCGCTTTTCAATCTCTCCACTGCTTCACAATCTTCGCAGGTAATGCTTCTTTTTCGATGAACTTTTCAGTCATCGAACCATAATCTGATCGTTGATTAGCTCCAACTAAATTTCCCAATATAACATATAGATACATTATATCTCTCTGCATTTCTCTCTGTACATGTTCGCTTTTTGGAAATTAGGGTTTCTAATTTAGTGTCTGTTCACTTTAGATCTAATTCTCGATAATTCTATGTTAAGGGTTACTTCTATGTATTAAACTCTTAACCATTTGTTTGGCTGCTGAAAATTTTATATCATATTATAATGTTGTTTTGATTCTAGTCATTGAATGCTCTCATTAGTGAAGCCAAGTAGCTTTTCAGTGAAACCTTGATTCTCTCATTAAGATACCATAATTTATTTTGCTTCTTTGTTTAGCTTTTTCATGCAACTAAACTGAACATACTATAATTAATTTTGTGTATTTGAACTTTTTCTCAAGTATAAATATATACATGTATCTATATGCTTGAGTTGATTGGGGATTTCTGTGAGATCTGTAGGATTGTGGAGCTTAATTTGCATGGATGGTGTTGGAGGTGATGGTGCTACAGTAGCAAAACCTTTGAACCAATGGAGGCATCATTTGTGGATGTTTTATCAGTCTTATATAGATAAAATTACCCCACATGCTGTTTACAGATGGATCGGAGCCTTCATTTTAGGATCTTTTTATGCTTTGCGAGTCTATTATGCTCAAGGGTTTTATGTTGTCACGTATTGTCTGGGCATTTATATACTCAATATGCTAGTTGATTTTTTGTCACCTATTGATGACCCCGAGCTGGAACCTTCAGATGGGCCTTTGCTACCGACCAAAGGTTCTGAAGAATTCAAGCCTTTCATTCGCCGCCTCCCCGAGTTTTGGTTCTGGTAATTGTATGTCACCCTTTGCCTTTGTTTCTCCTTTTTTCTTTTGTACACTGTGTGCTATTAGGTTTTCCTATTATTTATCTCTTCTCAGCATGCTATAGCCTATAGCCGATTCTTTCATGCTTTGTGCCTTTATAGTTTGTCTAATCTAGTTGTTTTTGAATTGCTGATTCTGTTTCCTTTTAACTTTGAATTATTTGATTTAGAAAATTAGATTTGATATTGGATTGCTTTGGGCAAATTATAACAGCAATACTGGGCAGGATATCTTGGAAATCTTGGGAAATTTGAAAAGGATGTTATCAGATAATAATTTTTTAATTTCACATAAAATAAATGACCCTCAAGAGTCAAGAAATGGGACAATATTATCCGACTATTTTGAAGAAGCTGCATTGCATTTTCCTAAATTTTTATGGTGAACTCATGCCATATCCCTTTCCTTTAACAGTTTTTATTTTATTTTGTTGTAGAGAGGTGGATGTTTCAATAAAGTGGTGTCATATCCCTGTCATTTAGCAGTTCCTTTTTGAGAGTTGGAAAGCCTATTTTAGATAAAGTTGTGCCATAGTCCCCCCTCCCTCTAGATATATGGAAAGTTTGTTTACAATGGTGGAATTCTATTGTCCTCATAAATCATTGCTAATAGAAGATCCTCAAATACAAACCTCAAATTTTTGACATGATATGGGTCAGTTTACTTCATGCATTACCATACTTAAATTGTAATAGCTCCCTATCCTTCTTAAAGTTTGCGTAAGTAGCATTATGTTGCTGGGATTTTTTTCCTCCTTTTTTGATATTCTATATTTGATACTAAAATTAATAAAGCATGGAATGCAACGATTTTAATAAAATTATTGCATCTCATAAGTTGGGGGACTCATTGGAGTAACAAATGCCAGTCATCCTTGGTGATGGCTGTAACCTGTCTAATATTTAACTGCATCATTGTAGAGTTTGGTGATCTAACAGTTTTGGTTTGCAAATGTGCCTTACTGCGTGTTTTTATAAAGGAAAGTGAGATATGTGTTGAAGAAATTTTCATCTCCACAAGTCTGGTTTCATTTCCAAACTCTAAAGTCTCCTACCTTTCAGAACTATGCCAAATGTAGCAGAGGCCTATATCGTGTACATCAAAGTGCTTAAGGGCTCAGATTCATTTTAGATGTCAGGATCTGCCAGTTCCTTGGGTGCAAGGGCCGTGTTGCAAACCACTTCTGCCTAAAACAAATATTTGATAATTATATGATTAAGTGGGTATGACCTGGAGAATAACATTGGGTTCTTCAGGAGGGTTTATATCTATTAGATTGAACTCTTCCTTATTACATATGTTGTTTTATTAAGACTGTATTACAAGGAAATGGCAATTAGAATGGTGTATAATGCATTTTTCTGTAAACTAGATAGTTAGTGATTAGACAATAATGTACAAGGTTAGAAGGAAATTAGGTCTTTCTGTTGGGGAAACGGAAGTTTTTAAATGAGGGATTTTCAAATAAAGATCTTGATTCATGTGTAGAGACAAGTTTTATGCATGAAGAACATAATGATTCATTCAATTAGAGATAGAAAACTTACATCAAGGTTTGAGTAAACCTTAGATCTTTCCTCTAAAGTGAATGTTCTCACTTATTATAGATCCCTTTGCCATATGCCTCTTCCTTGGATCTTCATCTTGTTGGTAATTAACTTGCCTTTAGGAATCACCCATAAGCCTCCATGAATGACCTTGGAGAGTTGAGCTTGTGGGAGCCTCCATCAGATGATAACACTAACCCTAAAATCTTAAAGAGAGAAAATATTTTCTTATCTTCTAAAAATTATTGCACAAAGGCGCACCTAAAATATACATAGACCCCATGTATATATAGGCAAAATAAAAATAATAATTGAAGACAATATATTCTTCTCAATCTCTAAAATTCACGTGATATCTCAAATCTAATGGGCCTCCAATATGAAGTTGGGCTATGAGTGAGAATCCTTTGGGTTTATTATTTTCTTGGCTACAATGAATTAATACTTGGCCTGATCCATTATACCGTGGACCCAATTCAATTGATTCATAAATTAATTTCTACTCCACTAAAAGAAATTAATTGAACTCCAATTAAATAATAAATAACCTCTAATTCAATGTTGTATTTTGACCCATCTATGCATGATTAGTTATCGGATAAATAAAGTCATCAATCCGATTACTAATTTAATATATATTTATTTTGGTACATTTGATTATTTACGACTTGATCACAATAAAATATTTGTTTGACAAAAATAATAATTTAAATAAATAAATATATAGAAAATCATTTTGTCTAAAAACACGAAGGCCTTCGAATTTACTTTATGATCAACCATAATCAATACAAAATAAATACAAGTAGCAATGATGCAAATATTGAAAATATAACCCTCTAACTATTAATTACATAATTACCTAAAGTACCGGTTTATGGATTCCGAAGAATCCACCGAACAAATTAAAGTAATTACTAATTAATAAAAGAGTTTCATGCTTAAAAGTCAAATGCCATGACAGTGATAGGGAGCAATTACATAGGACGACTCTCACAATATATCTCAACCTAACGCGAATCCGGTTCAAGTCTTAGTTAATAATGAGTCCATCGATAATTACTGACTATGAATAATTTATGATTACTATTTATGTTCATGTATTGATCACCATCACGTACATATAAATATCTCTTGTAATTAAATGGACACTATCAATTTCATAATGAATTGAAACATAATACATTGAATTCACCAATTGTATAAAGTATAAATATTTTAGATATGTTAGGAACATATGTCACTTTAATCCAAATAGGAATTCACTATGCCAGGGCATACAAATCCCAACACTTTCATCTAGTATGGTTATAAGGCTAAAAGGAAATTAGGAATTTGATCCAGTATGTCATAAACTTAAAATGAGGCACAACACCAAAAGAAAGTTTTTCTCTTGACATTCCAATTTAGTATGGTAGCAGCTTCATATTTGGACACCTTAAAATTGTTACTTTTCTTATTTGGTCTGGACAACAACTTCTAAACACTGTTGGGAAATTCTGAGAGTCCCCAATAAAGTCAATATATCTTATAAAACTTTTTATTATTCTCTCATAAGCTTCATAATCATTTCACGTGTAACCGTGCATCTGTGCCTGCACCAATGTTTTCATCTGTATTCATGAAATTGCAGCTTTCTCACCTCAGTAGATCCTGCTTGCATTTTTACCATTTATTCCTCTTTATTTATTCAACAAAAAACTTATTATGCTGTGGTAGCATGATAAAGATCTTCTATTCATGTGACAAAAGTTATATATGTATATATATATATATATATATATATATATATATATATATATGTATGTATGTATGTATGTATGTATGTATATATATATGCTATGTGGTTATGTATTCAATCTCGTCATCTGATGCCTTCTCATGGATGAGTTATTCTTTTGCCCACATAGATAGTTCAAATAGTACAGCAGAGAAAAAGAACTCATTCTATAATTGTTGCTAACATAATTCGTACATCATCGGCTTGCTTGATAATATAGCTCATGGTATTTAAGAAGAAGACTTTATTTTAATGTTTTTGAAGCAGTACGTAGCTAATTTTGGCCAAGTTTAATAATGTTTTTACTTGCAGTTGTGAGCAACATTGCAACACGGGTTAATACTTTTTTTTTTTTTTGAATATTAATACTTCCTTCTTCAGGCCATACATTTTTGTCTAAGAATTTTTTTATTTTTATTTTATTTTATTTGTTCAACATTGATATCACCTATTTATCTCTTATTTGTGGCAGTGGGAAGTCACCTTTGTATGCATTGTCTCGATAAATATTAACTTTTTGTGCTTAGTAGTGGCAGTTTTCAATCTAGACCTTCTATCTTCTCAAAACCTATATAAAAAAGCTCTCTCTGTCTCTCTCTGTCCATACGTAGACACATATATTCTTTCCCTCCCTCTCTGTCTCCCCATACATATACACACATATTCTCTCCATACACATATATTTTCTCCCTCTCTCTCTCTCTCTCTATATATATATATATATATCAATCTCTATTTATCTTCCTCTCATTATGCATTTGATCTCCTTATAACTTATATTGCTATATGCATATCTTATATGCTCTCCGATACATTTTTGTTTTCCTAGTTGTGCTTTCCGATACTTTATTTAAAATGTTTTAAATCATTAATTGATCAAAATAAATTCTAGTTTTCCTCATTTTTAGTGCCGTGAATTTTCTTTTGTTCTCATTTTTTGTTAACACTTAACAAGTCCCCATGTCCTGTACGTGCAGAATTTTTACATTTTTATAATTTGTTTAAATTCCATAAATTCACAGGATAAGCCTGTAATTGATGCTTTGTTCAGTATCAATAATTTGTTTTATCATTATCCATTTTTGGACCTCTGAGAACAACTGATCTTAATGGTACACCAAAATTAAGTTGTTTCTCTCTTTTTCTTCAGTATTCTTATTGTAATTATCTTAATCCTTTTGGCCTGGTTATTTCTTTGTTTTGGAATTTAATTTCCTGTGATCGTTAATGTGGTTAAAATGCTGTGTGAACAACCAGACACACACTTTAGGTGGTACCTATATCCATGCAAAACACTGAAGACTTCTGAAAATAGCATGGTTAGGACCCAAGCCTACTAGTAATGACTGAAGACTTACTATTTATCTACTGCACTATGCAAGCTGATCCGACCTAACCAGTTTCCATTTAAAAGCTTCTAGTCATTAACATAATTTCAGAATGTAATTCTTTGGTCATCCCCTTGAGGATGTAAACTTGATAAATTGATATAGAATCTCAACTGAACGGAACTATTTCTCAAATTTCTTGGGGCCAGTTCACAGTATGTTTATTCGTCCGCATTAGTATAATTCTTTTGTTTGTTTTCGTGGTTCCAGGTGTGTAATCACAAGGGCTTTCTGTTTGGCATTTGTCCTGACCTGCTTTTCCACGTTCAATGTTCCCGTCTATTGGCCTATATTACTTTGCTACTGGATTGTGTTACTTTACGTTACAATGAGGCGCCAAATCCTGCATATGATCAAGTACAAATACGTCCCATTCGACATCGGAAAGCTGGTGAGCTCCGGGTAACTTTTAGATATTTTTCCAACTTATGCTTCAACTAGTTATGCAAGCATCTTTTGTTTGCGGCATTGTTGGTATGTGCAACGGTCATGGCCGCCCATCTTGGAACATGTCATTTTTTGAGGTGCTTTTAAATACTAGTACTTTTGTGATTTCTGTTGTTTGGTTGCAGACATATGGTTTCAAGAAAACTGTGGCAAGTAGCAGCAGCTCCTGTGCGGTCTAAAGCTTTGCCAAGTTGTAATTCGGTAATATGGAAAAGGGTGTAAAGAACAAGAAAAAACTAGATAGAAAGATAGAGGCATTCAGGGATTTGAAAACTTACATAGATCTTTATTTTACGAATCGTTGGTCTACACTATTAAGGATTTGATCATGGAATTAGATATAGTAATTCAGTTCTGTCCCATTGTTTGATGATGCTAGCTTTACGTGTCCATGTTGCAAAATAAGTTTAATTAATCTTAGGGCATTACTCAGTAGCCTAGTTGGTTGAAATCCAAATCTCATTTCCAGGTTTATGGAATTGAAATTATGTAATTGAGGTATATGGAATTGAGAATGAATTACAATTCCATACTAGTTTAAGAGAACCGAACAATCAATTTGGAATTGAAAGGTCCAATTCCAAAGAGCCGAACAGACCCTTAGGATTTGTCCCTGCATATTGAAGTTTATGATTGTATACAAGTAGATTGTGACATTTTGACGAATGTTATTTCATATTTGGTTTAAAAAAGTGAGTTGACAATAGAAAGGACAATTGAAGAAAGAGTGGTTTACATTTAATATATTTTTTTATACATTTTTTAAAAGTTGTGACGAATGAACTCCAAGTTCACCTCAAATTTTTATTTTATTTTTGTCACAATAAAATGTGCTTGTATGAATTGACTTGCAACATATGGTTAGGGGATCTAACTGAAATATTGTGTTTCTGAGGTTTATTTGTGTGTTATAAATGCAAACTCATTGTTGCTTAGCAACTCCAATATTCTTGTTTTTCTCACCCGAATGCCCTCATTGTGATTGGGGTCCAGATTATTAGAGATACTAATTGTAATAAGTTAGGTGATTCAAAAAATATTAAGTATTAACACTCAATTCATATATATTTATTTTACTTCCCAATGTGAGACACCTCTAATACACATCAATTATACCCCTTAGGTGTAAGGCCCCACCTGAGAGAGTCTAGTTTAGATTTTAGCCTTTAGGTTCCACAGTAAATTTTCTTGTTACTTAGTAACCTAAATTGTAAACTTAAATTATGCACAAACTTTATATTACTTTTATTACCACTCAGTTCTTTAGTTCATTTGAAATCCTTCTCAGTTATTAACATTAATAAAAATAAACAAATTACTAATTCAACTAGGTTATTATTGAATTTACTATAGTTTGTAACAAAAACAATATTAATACAAACTGTAATCAAATCATTATGACTAAGTCCGAAGAACAAGAAGACCATAAAATGACTATCAAAGAATAGTCTCATGGGCGTTGTAGCAAAGTTTTATTAAAAGACGATGTTGTCTTTCAATAAAATCACTTAGTTCACAATATCCTTATTCTCCGTGTTACATTTTATTGAAAATAATTGCAAAATAATCCTAGTCAAACATGTCATTCTTAAAGTTAAATTTATGAAAAGTATTCATTGAATTTTTTATTTACTTTTCAATTCTTGTTCTTTAGCTTGAATTCAATTAGTTTGTTCTTCCTGAAACGTTTTTGCATGAATGTTTATAATATACGGTCCAACTTACTTGGTGATGTCATTCTTAAAAGTTTCAACTAGAGATCTCCTTTTAGACTTCAAAATATATTCGCAATTAGTGTTAATGTGTTACACCCCTTGGGTGTGCGTGGCATAGAGATATTTCGTCATCTCAAACCTAAAAATTTGAAGGAGAATTTTCAACAACTTTGAGATGAAGAAACTGTAAGGAATAAAGGTTCATACTTTGTAAATATTTATTCAAAATGTGTATATTCTATATAATTAGCATAGTTATGTCAACCTGGTTTAGCGTCCCATCTTTTTATTTTTTATTTTTTATTTTTATTTTAAAAAGTTTTAGGCTTGTCATTGATACCGTAAATTTAATAAATAAAAAAAAGATAATGCTTAGCTACTCACTGGTGAGTAGGGAGAAGCCACTCATTCGTATGTGATCCAATAATAAAATAACACATCACATTTAATAATAAAATAATACACACCTAAAAACACTATATACGTTTATTTAATGGTTGATCCGACAAAATAGAGAAATGTGTGAAGTATTTTATTATTAAAAGTAATGTATTATTTTGTTATTGGACCACATAGTGGTAGCTGAGCATTGTTCATAACAGTATGTATAGACATAATTTTCTGCCAAATACGTAGTGCAGAGGTAAAATGCAATAGTCCCATTTTAGATGTCCGTGTTTGAAAGTCGAACTTTTTAAGAGATTGGTTTTAATATTTTTATTACATTATAATGATTGAATTTTCAAATTTACCCAATGTAATTAGGGTAAATTAAGAATATAACAAAATATAGTTCATTGAGTTTTGAAACAAGACTACTATTGTGGGACAATTAAAAATAAAAAGATCGACAATTTATATGAGAACGAGTGAGCAAGGGAGTTAGGTTCGTTTAACCCAAAAAATGAAGGAGCCAGGGCTGAATATTCTTGAGTGTGGCTTGGTTTACTTAAGAACAAAAAGAAAAATCAATCAATCTGAATATTTATAGTGACCATAAACTATAAATTTCACAACACATAAAACCTTTATATATATATCGATCACTGAAATGAAACGACATAGGTTACAGACTCAGCACATCATCTTTCCTTCTAATCACCCGATAACAACTCTTCTATCGATTTATTTAGACAGACAGAAGCTTAGAATAATACACACTCATCAGTTTAGTTTCTCACACAAATTGGTTAAGGTACTCGTCCACACTGGTGTATTTGACATCAGGATAAAGCTCTGATGCTTCCACTCCAAATGATGGTTCAATCTCGAAATTCGTCTGATCTCCCTTCACGAAAACAGAGTGACTGATCGACAGTATCACATTGACTGGAATCGGAGCTTCTGCAAGAACAAGCAACGTAAAATTTGACATCATTCTAAGCAAATCATAGACCAACTCAATAAGTTTTTGAAGTATATGTCTCACTTACCTAGGATGTTCTTCAGAACTTCCTCTTCCGGAACATATATGCGTTCGAGTGTTTTGCCGATCTTCTTCTCCCACAAGGACACAAGGTCATTGAACGAGTAGATGTTGCCGGGAGGTCTAATGTAGAGGATTTTGTTCAAGGTTCTCGGATCATCCACGGCTTTGATGGTATACGTGCCAATGTCGTCTTCCTTGTTAAAGATCGCTGTCATGAAAGATGACACTGGTAAGATCAATGTGTCTAAAATGTCTATGACACTTGTTTAACTAGGATCGATCACTTAGAATATGTAATAATAATAATATGTAAATACCATTTAAACTTGTAAATTATACGGGACATGTACTCTGTACACTTCAATGCACGTTTCAAGGGAAGTGTTCATTACCTTTCGGATTCCCGTCCCCTAAGATAACAGCTTTATCTCTAGGAGGAGCTGTTGCTCCTGGCTGTGACAACGTTGGAAGAAAATAGCCAGCAAAAAAGTTGGAAGAAACATAAGTATACGGAATTCCCGCAGCCTCGACAGCTCTGCGGACTTGAGCCTTTATGGCGAATGCTGTTTTTGCTGGCTCAACCGCATTGACACGATCCACATCGTTTCCAAACTCCGAAGGGAAGAATCTCTGAATAACATAAAGCATTTTTAAAGCATAAACTTCAACAAGGCTGGAGTTCTCATAATATTAGAACAAAGAGAATCTTAGTTAATTAGCGGCTCAGATGACAATGACCGAGAAATAAGACAACACAAGAAATATATATATTTTTTTTTTGGATAAGTAAAGACAACACAAGAAAACTTGAAGTGAAATTTTAACCAATTCAACGAAGAAGAAAAACAATCTAAAATCCTTAGAGATCCCGGGTCATTTCAGTTTGTTAACTTATTGAACTAATAATATACCTAAATATTTCACCTAAAAACTCCCTAGTTAGGCAACATTTATGTCATCATGTTGAATAATTTGGGAAAAGAGAGAATATCGAGAACCATCAGTAATAGATACGTACTAAAACAACATAAAATAAATAACACAAGATGATTTATGTGCTTCAACATGTAGATCTTATCATAGTTCACAGTCACGGTATCGGTATTGGTCGCGGTGCCTGTGTACCGGATTCGGACAAATATCGATGTAAACCAGCCGAACCGGTTGGTTCATGGAGGTATATAACAGTATGTGACTCTTGAAAAAGGGTTATGAATTGCTCAATATGGCAAACCATGGTTCTTATTCGTTATGTCTCAATGAGTAAATGGAGATCACAAATTAAGTAAAATGAGTGACAACAATTAAAGAACACGATTTAAGGAAATTAGCATCAATCGCTCTCCATATCAACACACAAACAGAAACAAATCCCATAAATCTCTTTACTAGATTGGTGACAAACTGCTAAATCAAGGAGAACACTATTGCAATTGGGAGAAGGTCCTCACAAGTTCTGCTCTTAAAGTTAGTGATCAGCAATGAAACTTAACTCCTGGGAAAGAGATAAAGTCAAGTAATGTCCAACTGTTTTTCTACCAAGAGATCAAGTATTTAAGTTAACAAATTTAAGATGGCAAAATTGCCCTGGCATACAAGAATGATTCAACGTAAAAACAAGGGAAAATTGCATAAAACCCCTCCACTTTCAATTTTTGGCACAAAACCACCCTGCAAATGTCTTTGACATGAACTACCTTTAACTATCCAATTATTGCAAAATGATGTTTTAAAGATGAAAATGCCCCTTAATATAAATTTAACAAAATTTTGGTTTTGTTTTCCTTTTTAATTTTTAGAAAATAGAACTTTAATTTTTTTTTTTTTTTTTTTAAATTACACACCATTAAAGTAATGTTATAATGATGAAAATGCCTCTTAATAAAAATTTTAAAAAATTTAGGTTTTCTCTTAAAATGATTTTCATTGTAAGTTTTTTTTTTAATATAAATTGTTTCAAGGTATTTTCATTTACTTATAGATGCACCATTATTATTATTACTATTATTATTATTATATTTATTTATTTATTTATTATTGTATTATTATTTAATGTTTTTTTTTTTTTTTTGCGAAAATAATTCTCAAGAACACTATGCTAAATGAGTGATTTGTTTTAATTTTAATCTTATATTAAGGGTCACCATTTCCTTAATTTTTATTTTATTTTTTTTATTTTTAATTTTTTTTTTTCTAATTGGGACTTACACACTGCCTTCACACACACTGTCTCAGCTGAGGTTCGAACCCCCAACCTCCGTTTGGAAAATAGGAGCCTTCCGTTTAGAAAATAGGAGTCTTATACAGCTAGGCCACAGTTATAACCTCACTTTGCTATGGTCATGAATCATGAATGATGTGTTCCAATATTATACGAATTTTAGAATTAATGTTGAAAATATTCACACAATATTTGGGATATTTGAGAAAGTGTGAAACTTATTGATAGTTGCAATAACAAGGAATACAAGTGTATGTAATAATACAAAGCATAAAGGACCATTTAAGATCAAGACAACAAAAAATGAAGAAAAGACTTGGAAAAAAAAAAAAATGAAGAAAAGACTTGGGAAAAAAAATGGGAGATTGAAGAGCTTTTACCTTAACATTACCAGCTTCTTTAATGGCGGCGATGAGGTTGACTTGATCGGCCAACTGACCGTGACCAACGGTTGAGATCACCACATCAACCTGCTTTATCGCCTTCACCAAACTCTCGTGATCGTACAGATCTCCCTGTATGTATATATTAGTAGTACCAACAAAACACTCTCAATTAAATGATCAACCAAACAGCCCCTTACCCAAAACACTAACCCAACACTTAAAACCTAACCCTCCAAGAAAAAAGAAAATAGAGTAAAATTAGCAATTCACATTTTACAGACTCATTCCAAAAATAACGCAAAATACATCCACTCAAATTTTAAAAAAGAATAATACTTCATGTGTCATTTTCTTTCATTTTATTCAGTTTTCTAGGGAACCAAACAGATTCAATTCATAAAGAAAATAGAGGAGAGGGAATCGAACTGTACGGACATGGATCAAAGTGACGCCGGAGCTCTTGAAGCTCTCGATGATTTGGGATTTGTCAGGACTTGAAACAGTGGATTCTCTCACAAGAGCAAACGTCGGGTGGCCGGAACTGGCGCTCGCCCGAACGATGAATTTTCCAATGTATCCGGTCCCTCCGATGATCAGAATCTTGCTTTTCTCGGCCATTTTCAGAACTTTCCTTCAAAATTCAGGCTAAGTTTGTGTTTAGCGGTGAGAAAATCAGACAGAGAGAGAGAGAGAGAGAGAGTGAAGTTTAAGCTACACACAGATACTCTTTGCTTAGACAAGCAGAATATATAAATGCTATAAATACTAGAATATAATCCCATGAATTTTGGGGTTAGTGAAATTACATAAATACCCTCATATTAAGTAATATCTTCCAAAATGCCCTTATTGAGTATATAGCCCAAATGAGATGTGGTTCATGTATCCGTCTATGTTCTGATTAGGGAAAAACATGATTAGGAAAAAACATGAGCTGTGCTGTGAATGTGACTGTGACGAGGGCATGACATAATAACTATACTAGGTAGTAGGTAGCATCAGTAGTACTATGTTTATTTTAATTAAATGTTTGCAATTCTGTAACATTTATATATATATATTGATTGAGATAGGAAAGCCATTTTGGTTTATATGGTTGTGGATTTATTGTTGCATGATTCGATTCCTGTTTTTTCGAAATTTGAAAATGACAGGTTTGACAATTACTTCTATTTGTCATAATTATTTTCAAGGCGAAGATTCAATCAATCATCTCTTTTGCTAGTGTTAGGTCGTTGTCTAAAGTTACAGCCAATAGAAATATTTTTATTTTTTATTTATAAATTTGTATTTCTATATATATTATAATATTTTTAATTTTTATATTTTTTTCCTACTTATCTCAATTTTAAAAAGGCATGGAAATAAAATAAAATTTAATAATGAGCTTAAAAGATTTTTATACGTATCTTAAAAAAGAAAAATGAGAATTTTTCTCATAATTCCATATTTTTTATTATCTTCAAGCGTTGTGGGAATCGGTAAAACTTTCCATATTACCCTCTAAATTTTTATCTTCTCTCCATCCTCTCTCTCGTTACATCTTCTGCACTCATCACAATCTCAGCTCACTTCATCTAAATTTTATTTTATTTTATTTATTTTTTTTAAGCATTTGGACCTGATTTTTATAAATCAAGTTCTATTATTCTTTAGCTTAAATTATTTTGTAGTCTTATTATTTTTTATTATCATAAAATTGTATATTTTGTTTGTCACTTGTGACTATTTTTATTTATATGATTGAATATGTCTTCTAAAAATTAATAGAATAATAAATAAACTAATTTAATCTAAAAAATGAGCACCAACTCTTTAAAAAAAAAAAATTATTTCCACCACCAACTTATATTGTATGACCAAAGGTTAAGGTATGTAAAAGAAAAAAAAAAAAAGGAGGAAAATTTGAGAATAAAAAAGGAAAAATAAAAGACTTAAAAATAAATAGTACCACTAAGTTGGTGGTGGAAATAAAACAATTGAAATGTTGGTGGTGTAGACAGTGACAGACCTAGAAAATTTTGTGAGGGGGGACGGCCTTTTAATTTGTGCACTTATATAGTGGGTCCATTTTTTGTAATTTCAATAGGATTTTCGTCATAAATTTTTTAAATTTTAAAGTATAAAATGAAGAAAAAAAAATAGTTCGTTTGGGAAAATTGTAATTTTAGTGGGGACATCTTCATAAATTCTAAAAAAAATAAGGTATAAAATGAAAATATAAAAAATTTAGTGGGGACATCCGCCCCCATTGGTCCTATGCTAGGTCAGTGTCTGGGTGTAAAAATAAAATATGCATAAAGGAAGAAAATGAGGAAATATTCCTCACTAGCTAGGAATAATAAAAACGAAAACGATGAAGGAATAAAATTCAGTTAGTGGAAAATCTCCACATATCATATATATAATAGGATAATGTTTGGCTACTCACCGGTGAGTAGTTTCTGTTGACCTTAATAATTTCATCCAAAAACAATAAAGAGGTTTTGATGATAACAAACCATTAATGGTGTTTAAGGACTAATGTTTACATTGAGTGTAATATAGATTATTCATATTCAAAGGATGACCTCAATGAAGTACGGAAGATCATAAAGTCAATTCCAAGTATTCCATTATTCAAGATCACATCAAGAAAAACAATGGATACAAAGAAGACAAGAAGTTGCAAAGAAACAAATGCAAAGTCCATTCAAAGATAGCTTGGACTACAACGAGTAAGAAAGCAACTCAAAGAAAGGAAGAAAGCAAGTCTACCTAAAAACCTATATGATCATGGACAAAGCGTAAAGAAATGGGTAGATAGGATGGTGAGTGTTTATGATTCAATGTTAAAGTATTTATGAATCCATTTGAAGCTCTTCTCTATAGGACCATGCATATGATATCATCATTTATATGTTCCTATATATATTAGCAATAGACTATGCACTTCATATATAATTGCATATGAAGTCATTGCTAAAGTGTGAGTTAGTTCAAGCTTACATAAGCTTTGAAAGAACTCATCACTTGTGCTAGAAATGCTAAGACCATGCACATCAATCATATAATTCATACTGGTCAACAATTAAGGCATGAGAAGCCTTCATTATCATGAGTTGGTAACTGATATTAGGATCCCTGAATGCACGTCATAAAAAAGTGTGTTTTTGGCTAAGTGTGAAAAATGAATTTTTGAAATAATGATTATTTCAAAATAATTTTTTCCGGTAATAACTCTTTATACTTCAACTAGTCTAAACTGATTTTATCAGAATTTTTGACCAAGTCTACATTGGTCTACACGAGGATTCATTTTTACCAAAACTGTCGGAAATCCAAATTTGTACTAAAACTGAATTTCTACATTTTGATTTAGTTGGATTTCAATTTTCTAGTATTTTTTATTGAATCCAAATGTGGGGTACTTCCTTATTTACATTGTAAATTTAAAGTAAATGGACATATAAATTAACGTAAAGAGATTTACTTTAATGTTTTTAATGAAAATAAGGTATGTGTGGATATCCTGTGCACAGACTGTTTCATCTGTTAACTTAGAACATTTTCTGAAGCATCAGTTCTATTTCGGTCTACCGAAATACAAGACCAAGTTAGTTCGGTCTACCAAACTAAGAAAATGAAATGTTGCTCTAAGAGTTTCAGACGACTGAAACTAAGGAGCCAAATGCATTGGCTCGTCCGATTCTCACAGAATGGTTTTGAATAATGGAGGAAGCAGTTTCGGTTGACCGAACCAAAAGCAAGAATCCTTCGGTCTACCGAAATAAGTATGATGGCCAACCTCAAACAGCTTCGGTCGACCGAACCTCAGTAGTGTTTCATTTCGGTCTACCGAACCAGCGCGAATTCAAATTCAAATGGCTATTTTGCCTTGAACCGCGTGCACAACAGCTATATTTTTGAATTGGCTTATCAAAACTTTATAAATAAAGCTACGGATTTCGAGATTAAGTGTTGCTACCATTGAGAAATATTATATAGCATCCAAAGAGTTTTTGTTCTTTATTCATATCATACTCTCTTATCCTATATCATTAGTAGAGTATTGAGCTTCAATCTATTCATACATATACTCTAGAGTAAGCTAAACTTGTACATCAAATCTGTGAGAGATTATTATGAGCTTTGATTTGCATATCAATCTTTAAGAGATATATTTGTATGCAACAAATCTGATCTTCATTTGTAAAGGCTGGTGTGGCCCAAGAAAGAAGAAGCACGCTAGCTTCATTTTGTAAGGGTTGGTGTGACCCAAAGGAAGACTAAGAGAGGTTGTCTCTTAGCAAAGTGAAACAAGGAATTGCTTTAAATCAAGGTTTACTCTCCACCCGTAAGGAGGTGCCATAGTGGATTGGGAGGTCTCAAAAGGGGTCTTGAGCCGAGGAGTAGGAGTTTCCGAACCTCGCTAAAATCACCGTGTGAATGTTTGCAATCTTTCTTTCCTTATCTCCTTTACATTTATGCTATTAATTGTTCATATTTATATCTTGATAATTGCATAATTGTTAGAAGGGTTTAGTAATATTTGCAAATCCGAAAATTGGCCATTGTTTGCCAAAGACTCTATTCACCCCCCCTCTAGAGTCTATACTTGGGCAACAGTTTTATCCTACTGACCTCTTATGTGTCCCAATAAAAAAATAACACATCAACTTAAAAAAATAAAATCAACAAAATAATAAATAAAAAAAAGAAAAGAAAAGAAAGCTGGATCAACCCATTTTAATTAAAAAGCTCTGTGTGTTTTATTCAATGGTTCGTTGTATTTATAAAAAAAACTTGTACTAGAAAGCATATATCAACCATAAATCAAAATAATAGTGGTCAAATGGAATCAATAGTTTAACTTCTCATGATGTCACTAGAAGAAGTCACAGTTGCACTTATATATAGTTCATGCTTCTTGGAGTAGATCAAGCGATATTTCAAATCGCTCAAAGGAATCAAATGAAGTTGATTCAGTTAATTCTGGTGATACCACCACCACCTCTGCCGTAACCTCCCACCATGGTCTCATGATGTAAATGGATGGATCTAGATTGATCTGTGGGTTACTCCTATGTTTGTTTTTACACTTTTTTGCACGAATCAAGCATGGTGGTGGTGATAAGAGATGTGATATTGTGCAATCACCGATTTGTGGAGAGAGATGGTGGCAGCGGCTGTGGTTGAGGAGAAGTGGTGGCAGTGACGGACCCAGAAAATTTGGTGAGGGGGGGCGAATTTTTAATTTGTGGGTACAAAATTATATGATGGGTTCATTTTTGTAATTTTAATAGGGTTTTTTTCATAAATTTTTAAAAAATTTAAGTATAAAATGAAAAAAAAAAAATTAAGTGGGGCAAATTATAATTATAGTGGGGCATTTTCATAAATTATCAAAATTTGAAGTATAAAATGCTAAAAAAAAAAAGAATCCAGTGAGGGCGAATTGTAATTTTAGGGGGGCATTTTCATAAATTTTAAAAACATTAAGGTATAGAATGAAAATATTAAAAATTTAGGGGGGGCAAATGCCCCCCCTAGTCGCCTGCTGGGTCCGTCCCTGAGTGGTGGAGTATAAGGAGGAAGATGAAGGTGGCGGTTATGGTTGAGGAAATGGTGGTGGCAGGATGTGGTTGAGGAGATGGTGGCAGCGAGATGTGGTTGAGGGTAAGTGGTGGTGGTTGTGGTTAAATGGTTGTGGTTGAGGAGATGATGGCGGCGGGTGAAGAGAGAGAAAGGGTGGGGATCGATGGGTTAGAAGAGCTTGGTAGAAGGGCAAAAGTGTTATTTTAAAATTTTAATATTTTACAGTTACAATTAGTTAAATATTGATGGGCAATTTTGTCTTTTCAAACCTTTTAAGGGTCTGCTTGGCTCCAAATTTTGTTAGGGGGTGTCATTGTCCAAAAAATGTCTAGCGGAAGAGAGGGAAAAACATAAGTATTTTCCTTCCCTTTTCCTTTTTCTTTCTCTTTGTTTTATTCCTTCTCCTCGTCCTTTTCTTTATTTTAGTCTGTTTCATGTTGTTTGGCTTAAAACATCTGCCAAAGCAACTTGGGATGGATGTTTCATATTTTTATCAGACATGCCTTATAGAAATGGGAACATCACTCAAGCTTAAAATAGGTATTGCTTGAGAGGCTCAGGACCTCGGGAGGATTAATAGGTTCTGTGAATGATGTCGGAGTGACTAAGATGTAAAATTTGTAAATTTCTCACGGTGTAGGCAGACGGTTATGCGTTACATCGAGGCATCTAAGGTTAGTTTTGGTGCGCCGATACGGATAGGGACATGTACAAAACTGTCTATAAGAGTAACACCTGGTAGATAGGTGGAAAATTGATAATTGAATATCATTGGAGATTTTTGTCACTTCTTTTTTCAAATTGGGATATGAGATGCATCATCCTCTATATATTTCTTTCTTTAATTTCTTTATTTACTTCCTCACATAACTTACGTAAATAACTTAATACTGAGCGTTAATCAGGCAAAGCTATTTTGTATCCTTTGTTACATAGACTTTTTCATTTCATGATGACATGACACAACATGGGTATCTATCGGTAAAGGATGTGTCCGATTGAAACCCAAATTGGACGTCTTGATCCTTCACAAGACATGGCTAAAAAAGAAGGAACTCAAGATAAAACGTAAGACCGGAACACGAGACTCTGATACAAAGTTATCCAAGGTCCACTAATCTAGACATAGCAAGGTGGTAATATTCCATTGCAGGCAGCACACTTAGATTCTGAAAGTGGTTAAAAAACGGAAGGAAAAAAAAAATTGTGCTATAATATTAGTCTTTAATTAACAAAGACTGTAGTATAGTGGTATATTTTTTATCGAGTTTAAGTTCACGAGGAAACAAATAAGTGTGTCAATTTCTTTTCAATAAAAAAATATAATATTAGTCAATTTCTTGTATTATTATATTACTTTAATTTTTGATGATTGTCTCGAGGCAAACTTCTACTCCAATACAAATATTCATTTGTCCATGGAAAGGAGAAGATTATTATGGCCTTATCATCCTAGTGTGAAAGAATGTACATGTATGCAGCTTATTGCTCCATATAAATTCTATATTTTTAACAGACAGAGAAATTTCTAAAGTTTTTTTGGTTAATGCTAGTTGAGAAATAATATTTTCCATATTTATTCATTTACTTTTCCTCGAGGCCGAGCCTTGGCGCAATGGTAAGGTTGCTCCATTGTGACCCGGAGGTCACGGGTTTGAAACAAGGAAACACTCTCTCTGCATGCAGAGGTAAGGCTATGTATATCTAACCCTCCCCAGACTGCACAATGGCGGGAGCCTCGTGCACTAGGTTTGCCCCTCCTAGACCGCACAATGGCGGTAGTCTCGTGCACTAGGTTTGCCCCTTTTTTTATTCACTTACTTTTCCTTAGCCCTTTACTAGGAAAGGATTTTAGGTTTTTGACAACACTATAACCGTAAATTGGAAAGAAGTTTTATAGGTTATTAAAAAAGATTCTCTATGCCTTTTGGGGTGAATGTGTTTTATGAACATGTGGCAGTGGCACTATCAGCATTAATGCAATAATGCCATTACAGGTTTACTAGAAATACCATTTTACTACCATGTACGTATTTTCGGTTAGATACCGATGCCTGGATCACGCTTCTGCAAATATCACAGAGCAATAGGAATGTAATAAAAACAAGGAACATTACTTCCTTTAGTGATTGATATTGACGTACTTAGATACTCTAAAGCTCTAATGGAATAAAATCTTCTAAAACCAAAACATCATTGATTAGTTGATTAATTTGCTCAAGATATTGGTTAGCCCAGTGCACGAGGCTCTAGCCATTGCGGGGCCTAAGGAGGCTTAGATGTACACTGATTCCATTTGACCATTATTATTTTGATTTATGGTTGATATATGCTTTCTAGTATAAGTTTTTTTTTTTTTTTTTATAGATACAATGAACCATTGAATAAAACATACAAAGCTTTTCAATTAAAATGGGTTGATCCAGCTTTCTTTTCTTTTCTTATTTATTTATTTATTATTTTGTTGGTTTTGTTTTTTTAAGTTGATGCGTTATTTTTTATTGGGACGCATTAGAGGTCAGTAGGATGAAACTACTCAATAGTTTAACTTCTCATGATGTCACCAGAAGAAGAAGTCACTTATATATAGTTCATGCTTGCCTATTAATTGATATATTTGGTCCATTTGACATCACACATAATATTCCCTCTTTTATAAAACTCAACCTGGGCCATCAAGAACAGAAATTAAGAACAAAAATAAATAAATACATAAATAAAGGAAGAAAGAGAAAAAATTGAGAATACTAGCTTATTGAATGATGATTGAAAGCCCCTTTCCAAAAATTAAACCCTAAATGTGCAAAGCAAAAAATTAAATCATACTTCCACTACAAGACCTAGTTGAACTTACAGTTCTTACTTCCTTGTTGAGTGATGATGTTCAATGGAGCACGAGAGAAAAAAAAAAAATTAACCCAAACACGAATCAAATGTACTTGTTTATTGATTGATGATGTCCCATAGAGGTGAGAAGAAGAAGAACAGTGGAGAGAGGAAGGCATGGGTTTGGGAAGCCCTAAAAAATAGAAAGAAAAGAGAAATGGTGATTACCCAATTAAAACGGGTTGATCCGGTTTTCTTTTCATTTTTTTATTTTATTTTATTTTATTATTTTGCTAATTTTGTTATTAAAGCTGAAGTGTTATTTTTTCATTTGGAACACATAAGAGGTCAGTAGGGTGAAACTACTTACCAGTGAGTAGCTAAGCATCATCCTATACAATATATCTTTAACTAACACGTAAGACACAAACATATTCGCCAAATTGGAAAAAAAGAAAGAAATACGGAGTAATATTATATCATCTTGAGAAGTTAGACAGGTTCTAATCGAACATATTATATTGTTATAATGATTAATCTTGATGCATTTATATTTATGGATTGTAATATCACTTTACCTACCATTAGGGTTTCATAAGGGTTTCACTCCCACCTACTCGATTATCATATATAATTGATTTGTACATTACTCACCAATCTCTATTCTTCTCCTATATACAATAGCATTGTTTACATTGTTAATTATTCAATATAAGATATACAGTTCACATATTCATTTTCTTTGATATATTTAACATAGTATGAGAGCTAAGTTCATAAAATCTATTTATGTTTTACTTCTCTTTTGTTTCATTTCTCTGCTTTATTATTATTACTATTATTATTATTTTTCGGTATTTTTCAGGCTAGTGACATAACCACTTTAGTGGTCTCACAATCTGTTCATGGTTAAAAACCGGTCTTCGTGAAGTCCTTTCTCTATTCAGGCTATATCAATTGAAGGTTCAGGCTTAGATCGTGACAACACAACCGAAAATAGCCAGAAAAGAGTGCTCATGCACCCCCACACACCGTTATAAGCCTCTGCCCATTTTTTTTCCAACACGCCCCGCTAGTCACCATCATGCGCTCTCACACACCAGGTTTTCCTCCAATTCGCCACATCATCAACTCTATCCGATTTAGCAGCCTTGTTAGTAACTATGCTACCACTGGTGCCATATCAACAAGTGCCACATCAGACACCACATCAACAATTGGTTTGACTTCTCTGCCACATCAGTTGAATTGCCACGCCACCAAACATAGCAGCAATAGGTTATTTTCTACCACGTTGGCACCTGGTACTCAATTCCTGCCTTTTGTGCCACATCGACATTACTGCCACATCAGCAACGGAGATTTTTTATTTTTATTTTTTATTTTTTATTTTTTTAACATACAATTCTAGCTTAGTTTTTCTTGCTGATTCCAAACTTATGGTCCATTTTTTTATGTTTGGAATATTGTTTGGTGGGAAAGTGTAATCGGTGGGTTGCCACATGGTCAAGAGGGATCTCTGGACTGCGTTCAGGCATGCCAGGATAGACTTTGGTCTAATGTTACAAGAGGATGGGTCGCGGCCTATACTAATTGCTACCAAGCAAAATTTCTAGTGTTGTATGGCTGAGGTGGCTTATAGTCTTAGGCCTATATCTAACTTAAGTGACTGCGGAAAGTATGAAATGATCCCCCCAAAGGTCCTTTATGATACCCCTCAATTCCAGAGCCACGGGTGATTAAGTTCGAGCACAGATTCGAGGGATACCAAACAATTAATATTTAAATAAGCAGGATTACAAAAAGAATTAAGAAATAAATAATAAAGGCTGAAAAGAATTCTAAATAATAATCATTAAAAATGTTAATTAAATAATCCTCCAACAGAATCCATAAAATCCTCCAATAATAGAACAACTCGAGAATCCATCGAGTGGAACCCTAATAAGAAACCCAACTGAAAATAACTGAACTAAAGAATAAACCCAAAACTAAACATTAGTAGCAGGCCTACATAGTCAGAAGAATGAGTGACCGTCTCTACTCAGCACGAACAAGTTCTAAGACTGGAACTATCCGATACCTGAAAAATAATAGTGGGTCAGGCCCACGAACAAGTTCTACTTTAACTACAATTCAAACAGAGACCCGATACGCAGATACATCCTAGATAACTTAACAATAACTATGTAGTCCATAAATATATATAACCACACTAAGGGATTTTCACTAGATTATAAGACGGTCTCAACCTGACTAGTAGGCAACATGCAAAACGTACTTAAAGTGGGCATGAGTACCTAGACCTAACAGGGTACACCTCTACCATCATAGCCAGCTATGCATCCTAATGCATATACGCTCCCTAACCATCGATCCTGAGACTCAAGCTCATATCGTGGTACCATAAATATATATTTATAATCCATCCACAACCAAAGTAGTGCCACTCAACTGTTCGTTACCTTGACACGATATATAAGTAGGATGTAACATTATTATTAATCAATTCCCTTATTCCAGAGTAGGTAGGATTTAGTATTTTGAACTAATCTATCCCTAGCATGCCACCGTCCCATACCGGTGCATACAATCCACAGCATCCATGTAATTAACATAACATAATTTAATGGTTCATCAATTAAAATTCAGAATAAGCATAATAAAGATCTGATAAGTATATGACCAAATTATGCACCCAATACAAGATTTAAAAATCATATCCCAGCCATTTAAATTGCTAAAATCAAATTAAGCAATTAATTCCTTTATATCTGTTAATAGCATGCAAAAATTGTTTAAACTTTCACACTGTGCAAACCATTAACAAATAGACGTAAATTATGCAATAAGGGGTTTTAATACATCATGAAACAATATTTAGAATCCTCAATATTAACCTAAAACAATTCGGGAACCCCATAACATCCAAATAGTGCCCAAAACATCCTCTAGTATGCATTAAAACAAGAGAGCCTGCTCTAAAAAATTGAGAGCAGACTCAACCACATATGGAGCTGGCTCCATACACCTTGGAGCCGGCTCTACACATGAGGGAGCCGACTCCCTAACCCATGGAGCCGGTTCTTTGCTTGAGGGAGCCAACTCCCACTTCCATGGAACCGACTTTCTCTCTCTCTGAGAGCCCTGAACCTGTTTTACCCCTTCTGCCTCATCTCCGACAAGTTTTAACTCTTCTGTTCTTCATTAATACTGATCCTAAGAGTCTGAACTATGTCCTGTACCATCCCAATCATTTATATACAATAGTTTGCATTATTAACAATAAAGGAACAATTAATCATGCCATATGCTTCAAGATCAATTAACTATAATTTAAATTAACAAAACTTGTTCCAGATCAAATTAAATATGAACAGAAGATTAATTTAACATTCAAATAAATTCCTGGAGACTACCTAGGCATGCATAGAACACAAGTCTAAGGGAAGAATTAAGATATAGAACTTGCCTTTGAGATTTTAGAATAAAATCTTGGCATCGTCTTTGGGGGTCTGCCATGGGACCAATGTTTAAAGATGCACTAAGAGTGTTAGTGTCCAATGTGGCCAAGTTTTAAATTTATAAAAGTCACTACTATCTCTAACTAAAAATATAGCTATGGTGAGTAGGGATCGTCCCAAAGGATTATAGGCATGCTTACAATGGAAACAATATATAGGGTTAGTAGGTCAAATGATCAAAAGATGGTTTGTTTGGTTGATTAAACTACAATGCAATTGAAATTAAAGCAAGTAAAAGGTAACAATTTAGAATGTAGGTAAAAAGATATAGAGGAAAGGACTTGGGGTACTAGAGCTCACCACTAAGCTTGACTTCACTAGACACTAGCAATTGTATATCAATGGGGGAAATTGAATTGTAACTTGTGTGTGTGTGTGACATTAATTGAAACTAGGCATGGATGACAAATAAGTATAGATTGTCTAGCCAATTCAAATGGAAAGCACAACCTATCAAATGAGACCAAAATCCATTCAATAAAACCACAATTTATGCACACACAACAATCTAGAAGCATACTCTATTTGCATTCATAAACACCAAGGAACAAGAATAGATTGTCCACCTATCTAAGAATCTAAAGCAATTACACTACATCTATACTAAAGACATGAAAATTAAACTAAGTAAGCTAAAGGTGTGACACAATCCATCAAGAAACAAGTGTGAACCATCAAATAAATTACAAGAGTATTCAATTAAGCACTATGTTTTGACCATATCTAGATTAACTTCATCCATACACATAGACATACATAAACTCCACTAAATTTAGAGAAAAACACATGAATCATCCATTCTAGCATACGTAGACATATGGTTAGAGATATAAAATCAATTAAAAGCATTAAAATCCATACCTATCATGTAGAAACCACAAGATATGTAAATAAATCTAAGATCAAAACATTTATTTCAAGCAAATCCCCAAAAATATACAAAACACTAGGTTTAGGAAGCAAACTTAGGGGTTACTCTAGCCCCAAGTAGATGTCTAGCCACTCATTGAAGTAGTCATCCAACCCTCAAAGGCTATCTCCATGGTAGGCATGACCTCCTTCTTGATGAAAACCCTAGAAGAATGGGAGAACTCCCAAAGATGTGTAAAAGCTCTCTAGTCCATAAACATCCTCTCCAAGATATGAGTTATGATATGTGTATTGAAGATATGAAGATTCTCTCCAGATATGTGTAAAAATGGCTCAAAATTCTTATATATGAGGCTCGAGTGTCACACCCAATGGTCTAGATTCGTGCACTAGGGTCCTTGCAATGATTGCACCATGAGCCAACTTTTAATGAGCTGGAATTTATTTTATTTCGGACTTAAGGAGGTTCGATCGATCGAACTATGTTGAGATCGATCGAACTGAGGTGAGATCCATCTAATACTACAGAGATCGATCATCCTTAGCGGCGCCTTTTTGAATAAAGACAAATCTCTGAGATATTTTGGGATATTTTTGGAAAGAGATAAGAGTGGTAGGTAGGGTGGTAGGTGTGGATAAGATCGAATAATTTCGATCGATCGAAGATAAGTTGGATTAATCGAACATGGTGGAATCTTTTAGATAAGGACAAAGGCTTGGATCCATCTTGAAGTGTCCAGATCGATGTTGCTCTGATCGATCGAAGGAATGTTGAGATCGATCGAACTTGCTAATTTTCCACACTTTGCTTCATTTTGCTTTCACTTTGCTCCTTTCTTCCATTCAGCTTGGGATTGCTTCTTTTAAGCTCTTATTTGGCTGAATTAACTTATTTTTGGGATAAGTACCTAAAAAGGGTAATAACATGAAATTAGTCTAAAATGGAAAAATAAGATAGATAAAGGTCCTAGAATACCTAAGCTTAAGGGGTTAAATTGCGCACTTTTCAGCGCCCATCAGTCTTCCTAACTTTTTCGGCAATCTTTCACTGCTCTAACTCCTCTGTTGCCCCTTGGTTCAACCCACGAGCAACACCCCTTCGTTCTCTCCTTGGCTCAGCCTTAGTCTTAGCCAAACCTTAATTTTCCCTCTATTTATTTTCTCTCAGACCTCTCTGTTCATGAATAGGGTTTTAACCCTATATAGACATATAATGGTATATTTATAGCCAAACTTAATTCTAACCTAATTCTATTCACATGAGAAGCCAGAAAAGAAAAAGAAAAATATATAATAAAATAGATATATGTATATAAGTCGGCGACTTCATAAAATATATATAAAACTCTAAACTATATAATACATATATATTGAATACAGATACTAACATAATCATCAATAATGAATAATAATTAATTAAACCTCATATACATATATACCCATATATATATGTATAACCATCCATGGGTATTAATTGTACCCAGACCCACAAATCCAAATAATCCATGTGACCCCAAATGGTTGGTCCATAACACTATCTAGCCCAACTCCTTAAATTAAAATAAACATTTAATTTAACTTTTACTTTAAGCCCATATAAATACAGAATTTCCATTAAACAAAAAAAATCAATTTAAACAATTAATGCAATACCACATAAGCACACAATTCAATTAAAACAATTAAATCACTTAGACAATTAACCAATTAAATAAATAGCTAAATAAAAAAATACAAAATTTAAGATTTCAAGAAAACCATAAAAGAAAAATACCGAGACTATCCTTTTAAAATTAAGGGTATTACATTCTTCCCCCCTAATAAAAGAAGTTCCGTCCTCGGAATTCGCTCTTACCTTATTCCAGTATTTCAGGAAACTGCGAGCGAATGATATCCTCCCGTTCCCAAGTAGACTCAGCCTCATTATGGTGACTCCATTGAATACGCACTAAAGGTATAACCTTTTTGCGAAGAATTTGATCCCGACAGTCGACAATACGACACGGTGGTTCCATATATGTTGCATCCGGCTGCAACTCAATTTTACCAACATCGATATGCTGATACCGATCCTCATCACGCAGAAATTTCTGCAACATGGAAACATGAAACACATTGTGCACACGATCCTAATGATTCGGAAGTGCCAACCGATAAGCAACAACGCGAACTTGATTTGTAATCATGAATGGATCGACAAACTGTGGTGACAACTTCCCTTTCTCCCCAAAACGCATCACTCTTTTCATAGGAGACACTTTGAGTAGAACCTAATCTCCAACCTGAAACTCCAATGCACGAGTACGAAGATCGGCATAACTCTTCTGCATATTCTGGGTAGTACGCATGCGATCCTTAATAAGAGCAATCTTTTCAGAAGTATCATTAATGAATTCAGGACCTAAAAATCTGCTCTCATTAACCTCCATCCAACAAACAGGAGATCAACACGGTTGGCTGTACAATGCCTCAAACGGTGCCATACCAATAGTCTTTTGGAAGCTATTATTATATGCAAACTCTACAAGTAGCAAATAATCCTCCCAGTGGCCCTTGAAGTTAAGAACACACAAATAAAACATATCCTCCATAATCTGATTAACCCTCTCGGTTTAACCATCTGTCTGAGGATAATAAGCAGTACTAAGATGCAATTCTGTACCCAAAGCTTGCTGAAAACTCTTCCAAAATTCTGACACAAAGCTCGAATCCTTATCCGATATAATAGATAATGGAATGCCATATAGCTTCACAATCTTTGTAATGTAAAGTCTCGCTAACTGCTCCGAAGTGAAGTCAGTGCGAATAGGCAAGAAATGAGCTGATTTAGTCAACCTATCAACGATGACCCAAATTGAATTGTGATCCTTAATTGAATTAGGCAATCCCTCCACAAAATCCATAAAAATGTTCTCCCATTTCCACTCTGGTTGTGACGACCCTGGTTTTTGGGCCAGCGCGTCCAGTAATGAACCGAACGTAGATCCGATAATGAATCCAAAATGCGGTAGTAAGAAACAAGACAACGGTTTCCCAAGGCACAACACACCTCTAAGACACTTTGATGACCTTCCATGAGGTTGTGGAACTCAATGAGAACTGACGCGGAAGTAAAAGATCAGAAAATAACAATTAAGCCCCCAGGGGCAAAATAGTTATTTTACATGGAAATGACGTCCCTAGAATGTATGGAAACGGAAAGCAAGAAAAATTGGACAGAATGGCCCCAAGGGCATAGTTATTTCTGAAACTATGGATTTGGGTGCCATCGAGTACACCACTGGAAAGACAACGAAAAACTATTCAAGATAGACTCAATAATTGCATGATTTGGAGTCCAGATGAAGGAGAAACGGCATGACGAAGAAAAAAGAGCACTTAAGGCTAAAAGGGTAAACTGGTAAATTTTTAGGAAGATTCGGGTGCAACTGAGCACACCTTTGAAAATACAACAAAAAATTAGTCAAGCTCAAAAAAAAGTTCACTCGATTTGGAGTTCGCACGAAGGATAACGAGCGAAAACAAGAATCGACGTCACGATGTCGAGACGAGCACCCCACGAGCATCTTAACATGTTAGGGGAAGAAAAAAAAGGCTCAGCAAGAATTGAGAGCCGAAACGAGGTCCGAAATGACTTTTTCTGGGAAAACACAAAGAAGAAACCCCCCCTAAAATCGAGTTTTCTACCCGACACCACGGAAGAAAACAAAAAAAAGAAAAAAAACTCACTATGAAATACTTAAAATGCCCCTAGATCAGAAGATGTCAAGAGGGCAAAAAAGAACTGCTACAGTAACTGTCCACATCTGAGAGTAGAAACGGGCTATTAAACAAATTTTTCTTAAAAAACATGAAGAAGAAAACTTTCCCAAAATCAAATTTTCTACCCGGCCACGTGGGAGAAAATGAAAAAGACACATGTAAAATGGCCAAAATGCTCTTAGATTAGAAAAGAGTTAAAAACTCAGAAAATGTAACTTTGCACCAAGTATGCATTTGACCCAAAATGCATTTCTAGGTTGAAATGAATGTGCACGCAAGTGTAATAAATAATTTTAAGTGTGCGGGAATGGTCTGCGGTTCCCGAGAAGCCCCGACTCAAAATCTGACCCCCCAATGGCCAAAAATGATAAAAATGAACTTGGAATCGGAATTTTGAAAACCAAAAATGTGAAATGGTTGGCCCTTGGCCACATTTCATACATGATTAATGAGACCCTGTGAAAGAAAAAGAATGGAATTCCCACACCTGATGCAAGCATGGTGAAACAATAACTTGCGATTTTTCAATATTTTCATAATATTTTATGAAGTCAAGAATTTCATAAGATGCAATATAAATGTCATTGGGCTCTGGCCTCATCTCATATAAGTCAAATATATCACAAAATGTGTACTTATGTACACATTACATATATCGAATCAAGGATACAATTTTTGACATATAAGGCTACAAAATGACATTTCATGTTAACATTTGCATGAAATGAAAACTTAAAAAGCTACAAGTCATCCAAGGAATGATGAGCATCATGAACCAATTCTTCGTACCTGAAAAATGCCCCGGTAACTTTGGGGTGAGTAACATAAAGCTACTCGTAGGAGATGGGCATGCATAGACCTAACATTTTATAAATTTATCACCTTAAGGTGAAACATGTTAAAGAGGCTCATGCCACCTAACGTTTATGTCAAAATGAGACCCAGGGAGCATCCTAAGCTACCCTAGAGCATTTCTAGCATAAACTACAATATTTGTACAATTAAACAATATAGAAGCATACTATACAACGCAATAAGATATAAATTCTCAAAGTCATCAACTTGAAATCTAAAACACAAAAATAACTAGAGTGGATCATGCCACCTAACGTCTATGTTCCAAATGAATCTATAGGATCATTCCTAAGCTACATTTGAACATTAAAACATAAATCACGATATCGATGCAATTTAACCAACATTGAAACTTCCAATACAATGCATAAAACATGATTTATCAAAGTTAACATCTTGAAACTTGAATGGGAAATCAAATAAGGAACAACAAGTTACAACATCATCTAGTTATCAACTTGAAATGAAATGCGAAATCAAACAAAGTGGATACTCGGACATCATGCCAGATCAGACCGACACTATAGTTACTTTAGGATTACTAGCCCACGGGTAGCCTCCCTATGTGCGCACTAGACTATAGAGGGACAATCCCCCGTACTAGAACCATGTCCTAGCCATAGTCAAACAACAACATCCCCAAGTTTCTAAAATCAACAAGTTGTGCAACAACGTATATATCAACATGTATATACAAGATAATCAACTATCTACCACGCATAACCAAATTCAGAAACACATACAATACATTCTCTAAGTCCACACCTACTATGGCATGATAAATGTCGAATCTTCAGTGTACGATTCGTTACACGCAATAACAATGTTACTTAATATTGAAAACATAAACTCATGAATCTAAATATAACAACAATGTTATTCAATGCTCAAAATATAACCAAGTGAATGTACTACAAGTCCAAGTCTATGATTTAAATATAGAAATAACTTCCAAAACACAATTAAATCCATGGAGCAATTAGATAGAATTTAATTAAATAAAAATAATTAAATTCTCTTGATTCCAAATCAATTCCAAATAACCTCAAATCAATACATGTTAAAGGACATAGCATGGTCATCACCTATATCTATTCAAAAACTTAATTAGGTTATTAGAACAATAAAGTAGAATTTAATTAAATCATGATAATTTAATCTTTAGATTCTAAAGCAACTCCAAATGGTCCAAAATTAAGACATACTAGTAAATAAGTCCTAGTCATTACAAATATCAAGTTTAAAACTTAATCAAGCCAATAGAACCATTAAATAAATTTTAATTAATTCTTTTAATTCAAATCTCTAGATTTTAAAACTCATCCAAATGTTCTCAAATTAAAGTATGTTATAAAACATTCCAAGACTTGATTTAATAGCCTAATACAAGTGATTTCCATGCAAGCTATAACCATGATAATCAAACCTTCATACAAGAAAAATAATAAATGAAAGGTTTCAAAACCTAATGAAATATTTCTGATTTAATATATGTGAAAGTATATGGCATGCACATCAATAATATCAAGTCGGAAATCTAATGGAGTGAATAGTGCACTTGGAATAAATTAATTAATTATCTTTAGATTTTAAAACACCTCTGATTACTCTCAAATTCACCTATGTTGAAGAGTATGCTAGGGCCTAATAGAATATGACATCACATTTTGATTTCAAGCTAGTTAAGGCCACATGAATTAAATTTTCATTCAAGAAAAATATTAAATAAAAACTTCAATACTTGTTCAAATGCTCTTAATTTAATATATGTCAATGACCATATCAAGAGGTAATATAATGTCATGTCACGTGTTTAAACTAAGTTATAACCAACCGGGTAAATCAAATTTCACATAAGAAAAATAAATAATAAAATCTTTAGATGAAAATGAGTTGCATAAGCATCAATAGCATGCAATACATCAAGAATATAAACTATAACACTCTCTACCTCAATTTGAGATGAAAATCTCAATTCCCCACTGAAAGAAAAATACTCCGAATCCGACGATACCGCGGAGTTATGTCGGGGACAACGAGAGGAATAACTTTAACCTTTAAGGTACTATAAAAATCCAAATCGAAACTTGAAACCCGAACTCAAAAGTGGTCAAAAATGGATTGTAATAAGGGGGAAAGATGCGCGCTGTCAAGACAAACATTAAACACAAAGGCACTACGACTTTTTACACTAGTAAAGAAGGTGGAAAAGAAGAAAAGAAGGTGGCAGCCATGGCTGCCAAGGATGGTCGGCCAAGAGAGGGGAGGAAGATGATAACATCTGACTTCTTGACTTTAAGTCCCCTATTTATAGAAAAACCCTAAAAGTGCCCCGCCGGGTCCGAAAAAGTAGAATTTGAGCAGACGCGCTCAAACGGCAAAATTTTGTGAACAAAAAAGAACCAAAATGAGAGAATATGAATAACAAAAGAAACAACATCAAAAACTAAGTCCCGAGCAGAGAGATATGCCCTAAACAAGTTCGGCAGCAACTAGGGCCAGAAACCCTGAAATTGGGAAAAAATGACCAGAAGGAAATTCTAAGAGTACACGACTCGATGAAATGTGAAAATGAATCTCGTACGAGGATCCAGACTGAAAATAAGGTATTTCTATAATAACTTTAGTTATTTGCACAATGGCCCCTCTAAAAAGTGTTAACTGCGCTAATGGCCTAGAATGAAAATATCTTCAAAAAATATTTTCTTAAAAACCCCTAAAATAAAATACCTTCAAAATATTTTTATGAAAAACACCCCAAGAAAAGAAATTTTTTTTGAAGAACTGTGCATCCATGCCCTTATGGACACCGGGAGCAACCAGAGCACTTATCTACAAAAGTAAAGATACGTATTTTGTGGAAACCAATTAGAATGAAGATACGTAAAGTCAAAAACCAACTCCGAGCATAAAAAGTGAGGTTATGCCAAAAAGTGACAAATAGGGAAAAGATAAAATAGGGAAAAGGACGAAAAGTAAATAGTGTCCAAAAAGTGAAAATACAGAATTAACTCGGTCCATAAAGGAAGTTGTCAATCCACATGAAAGAGTCTCAGAAACCATTTCCAAGCACCAGAGATGACACCTAGTGACGAGAAACAGAACTTGGAAAAGAAAATTAAACGAAAAAAATTTATCCGTAAAATTTGAGAAAAAGGAAAGAAAGGAAAATGACCAGGTCATTACACTGGTATACGTAGTGGTTGTATGTGATACCCCTCGATTCTAGAGCCACGGGTGATCAAGTCCAACCACAGATCCGAGAGATACCAAACAATTAATATGTAAACAAGCAGGAATAAAAACTGAATTAAGAATAAATTAATAATACGCTGAAAGAAATCTAAAATAAAAATCTTCAAACTTTAAATAATAAATTAATATAATTTAAATCCTTCAAATCCATACAACTCGGAAATCCATCTAGTGGACCCCTAATAATTCCAACTGATAAAACGTTTACAAAATTAAAATCCAAAACTAAAGTAAGAAAGAAAATCCTATATAGTCGGAAGAGTGAGTGTCTGTATCTGCATCAACACAATCAAGCTCTAAGCCTGGTACTGACGAACACCTGAAAAATAAGAGTGGGTCAGGCCCACATGCAAGTTCCAATCTACTACAATCCGTACATAAACCCGATACGCAGATACATCCTAAATAGCTCAACAATAGCTAAAGTAGTCCATATAGATATAAGTACACACTATAGAATGTTCGCTAGTCCAGTAGGTCTGTCTCAGCCTGAGTAGAGATACCATGCAAATCACACATAATGTGGTCATGTGTACCTAGACCTACCAGGGAACAACACCTATGTCTAGTTATCCATCCTAGGCGATATACACATTCTTACCGTGATCAAGAGACTCAAGCTCATACCACGGTACCATAAATATATATATAAATTCCTTCCTAAGATTGAAAAATAAAGCAACCATCCATTATGTCGTTCAACTATTTTAGTTGACAGGACATACATCCATGTAGGAGTTAACTATTTTAGTTAATCCATTCCATATGTATGAATGGGTTGGAATTAGCGTTTTGATCTAATCCGTCTCTCCGTATGTCACCGTCCCATACCGGTACATACAATGCAAATGATTCATAAATGATGCACAGTCAATTGAACATCAATTACATCCAGAGACAAACATAATAGCAATCAAATATAGACAAGATCCTATTATGCATCTAGTATATGATTATAATCATAGATCCTCATTTTAAATTGTTAAAGTAATGGTAAACAATTTAAACCCATCCATTTCCATATAATTGACAGAACAAAAATTATAACAGTTCAGCAATTAACAACCATAGCACGACATAATGCTAAACAGAATTGTAACTAAACACATTATACCAGCATGCAAAAAAAATAATACGTCCATATTAGTCCATGTACTTTACTAAAGCAACCCTAGCAATTAAATCCTCCTCAATCCTTGACGACATGCAGATTAATATTCAAATTTCATAATGTCATTTATTCCTCAAATATAAACCCAGAGCATAATATATTGAGGCACAGAAGTGTAAACTAAACACATTATATTTGAATGCCAAAACTACCTCCATACTAGCCCATTTAGTTTTCTAAAGCGAGATTAGCAATTACAACTTCCACTCCTCTTGACAGCATATAATTTAGTATCTAAATTTCATGATGTCTATAACTATAGTAGAAACCAACATTCCTGGGACTTAATAATGTTATATAAATCATTAATATAGAATCCCAAAGTTACCTTTTAATTCAGTCTATTTAATTTGCTAAACAACTAGCAATTAAATCTTCCTCATTCTTTGACAGCATGAGTATTATTTTTTCTATATTTCATGATGTACATTCTCATAGCCTACACCAATAAGCCTAGGTATTTAATGTGTTATAAATATCATTTAAGAACCCCCATCAAAGTTTAGCACTGCTTTTTAGTCCCTGGAGTAACAAAAATTACAAAAATCCACGTACTGGGCACTTATTAAAATTGGAGCCGCCTCCAATTTTAAGTTGAGATGGCTCTACCCACATTGGAGCCGCCTCAACACTTTGTGGAGCCGGCTCCACTTCAATGGAGCCACCTCTATTGAAGTGTGGAGCCGCCTCCACTTCCCCTACCTCCGTTTTTCCTTCTCTGCTTCCTCTGTGTTGCCTTCTTCGTGTCCGGCAAAGCCTTAGCCCTCTGTCCCACCTTTTGTTAAAGATTTCTAAGGTTCAAATTAAGTCCTAACAATCCTAGAAACTTCTCCAACTCCAGAATGAATTACTTGACACAGGCTTAAACTATGAACGCAACAGTTTATGTTTTCTCCGTTTGTCTTCTTCGCGTCCGGTGAAGTTCAACTTTTCATTCTAGAATTTTTTTTCTTACATTCCTAGGGTTCAATTCAAGTTCATTCAATCCTAGAAACTCCTCAAATTCTCTTGTGAAATTAATGACAAAAATTTAAAACAAAAACACAACAGTTCATAGTTTCAAAAACGAACAGGGGTCTAAACTTGTACAGAGACTCTATCATGCATAAAACATCCGTTTTAATAGTTATATTAAATTCCTGGAGACTATAGAGAATGCACAGAACACAAGTTTACAGGAAGGAGATAGAATGAAACTTGCCTTACGATTCTGGTTTGAAATCTTCACCGCCGTCTATGAAGTTTCCGACGAACGGACGACTAGCGGCAACCTTCCTACTGCTCGATCCAGTTCTATTCCACCATCAACCCCTTCCTTCCTTTGTGGCACACCCACAGTCTATAGTTGAAAGCTCTCTGTTTTTCCCCTCAAACCTCTCTGTTTCTCTCTTCTCTAGTTTTCCTCTATGTTTTTTCTCAAGATAATTATGTCATGAATAGGATTTGTAACCTAGCAGACCATCCTGTCTTATATATATATATATAGGTTCCTTCTAAACCCTAATCCTAAATCCACCCCATTCATACGTCCGCTACCCTATTATACATAAATTAAACCCTAAACTTAATTATAAATACAACACACATAAATATTCTAAGCTACCAAAAAATATACGTCAATTAAGTTACGAATAATCAAATAATTAAATCACCAATACACCAATTAAATTAAAACACATAAACCATTACAATTAAATAATTAAAGTAAAATAAATAAATAATTCACAATTAATCAATTATGCAAATAATAAAATAAATAACAATTTCAATTAAACACCTAGCCAGAAAATTACATCAAAGTGCACATAAAACAAATAATCAATTAATCAATTAAAATACACATAAAACAAATAAATAAATTCCAGTTATATCCTTTTGAGAATTAGGGGTATTACATTGTAGAACTCTTGGCGGCCTCTGATGATCAATTTTGATCATCTGATAAGTACTACACCGAGAGACAAAAATAGCAATGTCCTTTTTCATACCTACCTATCAAAACTGCCACTTCATATCCTGATACATCTTATTTTCTCCTAGATCAACAGAAAACTCAGAATGATAAGTCTTAGTCATCACATCCTTCCTCAAATGATCAGTAGAAGGTACCACTAAACGTCCCTTGTATCTCAAACCTCCATCAGTTCCAACATAGTAAAATAGAACCTCCCTAGAAGCTATCTCTGCAACTTTGTCAATGCACTGTTAATCCGTGAGTTGTGCAGTCAAAACCTTATGAATGATAAAAGGTGTAAATACCATGTAAGCCATAAAAGCATCAGATAACTCATCAACTATCTTCAAAGCATTCCACTCAGTGGTGAACAAAATAAAAAGACTCGCATAAGGTTGGCGACTGAGTGCATCTGCCACCACATTCGCTTTCCCTGGATGGTACTGTATAAAGAAATGATAGTCCTTCACGAACTCCAACCACCGGCGCTGTCTCATATTCAACTCCTGTTGAGTGAACAAATACTGCAGACTCTTGTGATCACTAAATAATCTGAAGGACTCTCCCAACAGATAATGCCTCCAAATACGCAAGCAAAGACCACAGCTGCCAACTTCAAATCATGTGTTGGATAATTAAGCTCATGAGGCTTAAGTTTACGAGATCCATATGAAATTTATCGTTCATCCTGCATCAAAACACACCCAAGACCTTGTAAAAAAGCATCTGTGTAGACAAAATACTCTATTCCACTCTGTGGAGTAGACAGAACAGGTGCAGAAGTCAACTTACTCTTTAGCTCATCAAAAGCTTTCTGACAATGTTCATCCCACATAAACCGTACCCCCTTCTTAGTTAAGTGGGTGAGTGGTCCCGCTATCTTCGAGAATCCCTGAATAAACCTACGATAATATCCTGCCAATTCGAGGAAACTCCAAATCTCGGTAGGTGAAGTAGGTTTTCCCCACTCTACTACTGCTAAAACCTTGGCTGGATCTACAGTTATTCCCTTTTCTGACACTACATGACCCAGAAACTTCACTTCCCACTGCCAAAATTCACATTTCTCGAACTGGGCATATAACTGCTATTCACGAAGTGTTTGCAACACTGTGCGAAGATGTCTAGCATGATCATCCTTTGACTTAGAATAAATTAAAATATCATTAATAAAGATGATGACAAATTGATTTAAGTAAGCCCTGAAGACTTTGTTCATTAAATTTATGAAGACTGCTGGTGCGTTAGTCAATCCAAAAGGCATGACATGAAACTTATAAGAACCATATCTAGTGAGAAACGTTGTCTTATGAACATCTTGCTCCCTAACCCGAAGTTGATGATATCCAGAACGGAGATCAATTTTAGAGAAGTATGTAGCTCCCTTCAACTGATCAAAAAGTTTATCAATCCTGGGCAAAGGGTACTTGTTACGAATAGTAACCTTGTTCAATTCCTTGTAATCTATACACAGGTGAAGTGAACCATCCTTCTTCTTTACGAACAAAACTGGTGTTTCCCGAGGTGAAGTACTCCTGCGAATGAAATCCTGACTGAGCAATTGCTGAATCTGATCCCTCAGCTCTCGCATCTTCACTGGTACCATCCTGTACGGTGCTCTAGCAATAGGTGTAGTGCCTGGAGCTAAATCAATCACAAAGTCTATCTCTCGACTAGGTGGCAATCCTAGAATCTCTTGAAAAACATTCAGAAATTCCTGTATAATTGGTATGCTATCCAATGACACAGTAATCTCCTCCTCCATTTCCTCCTCCACACAGAACAAATAAGTGCTAGTGACCCTGTTAGAATGTGGCATAGCGATGACGTACATATCCTGACCAGGTATGGTAAAAACAACAGACCTATCATAACAATAAACTTGGGATTGGTAGTGAGATAACCAATCCATCCCAAGTATTACATCATAAGTGTGCATGTCCAGGACCATTAGATTGGCTAGAAATCTGAGTCTACCAATATCTAGCATCTCAGGCCCATCACTCTCAAGTAAAATGGCAGTATTGCCTAAAGGTGTAGAAATACCATGAGGTCTATCACATACTCGCATCCTCATCCCAGATAATGCAACAAAAGATTTAGATACAAATGAATTTGTAGCACCCGTATCAAATAAAACACGACCCTGTGAACCATGAATAAGAAACATACCCTCAATAGCCTGGGGTGCCTGAACAACCTATGGCATGGGGTTGTACACCCTGCCATAATGCAACTGCTGCGGTGCCTGTCCCTGAGGCTATGGCGGTGTTGGTAAAGCTAGATATGTCTGTCCCTGAACCCGCGGAATCTGTGGAGCAGGTAAAGGTACTGGTGCCCTCTGTCCCTACTGCACATGCTGTCCCTGTCCCTGTCCTACTTTAGGACACTGCTTGGAAGTGTGTTCAAGCTTTCCACATGTATAACAACTACCCTTAAAGGTGCTACACTGTTTCCTCTACAATTAAACTTATAGAATTGATTTCCACAAGTTTCATTTAAAAATTCATTGGTAATCGTCCCGTCTCATCACAACATACCTATAAGCAAAAAAAATATTTGTTTGCTTTCACAAATACGAACTACTCCACTTTGATATTTCTAAATCATCGCATTATCACATTCCAATCAAACCATTTATGGAAATCTAAAAATACTCATATGAAACACAATTGAGGTGCCAAAACCACTAGTTCACTTTATTAAGAACTTCTTTAAACCATAAACTTCCAAAAGAATAATCATAAAATATTTTCTGAAATACTACTAGTTTATGTGATTAAATCAGTACTACACTTCTAATAATACCTCCACTGCTACTAGTAATAAAAATCATATCACTCTTAAAAGAGCTTTCATTCTTGAACTCCAATACCCTCCATCTTGGATGCTCTGGTATCTCCTCCATCATGATCTTCTTCGGTGTCCACCTCTCCACTTGACTCAGCTTCGAGCACCACCGAAGTTGTGTTAGGTCCATAGTATGGTGGCCAATCTTGTACACAAGAAAGCTTCCTTGGCTTATACTCTGAAACAACACCTATTGGAACCAATTTTTTGATCTCTAATTCTGCCTTCTTGGTCTACCTTCGCAGAGGAATCGTCAGAGTAATCTTTTTCTTCTTTAGGATCATTCTTTGTTTTCATTGCTGACCACATCCTTTTCCTAGTGCCAAACATTCTGAAATTACAAAATAAAATTGACATTAGTACATTCAAAGTGAACCGTAAAAAAATACAATGAATCATAAACTTAAACTCTAAATAAGAGAATACGCTACGCGGAAGTCTTAATACAAAATACACTAGAGACACTGAACCTGGAGTGCTCTGATACCAACTGTGATACCCCTCAATTCTAGAGCCACGGGTGATCAAGTCAGAGCACAAATCCGAGGGATACCAAACTATTAATATTTAAACAAGCAGGATTACAAAAAGAATTAAGAAATAAATAATAAAGGCTGAAAAGAATTCTAAATAATAATCCTTAAAAATGTTAATTAAATAATCCTCCAAGAGAATCCATAAAATCCTCTAATAATAGAACAACTCGGGAATCATCGAGTGGACCCCTAATAAGAAACCCAACTGAAAATAACTGAACTAAAGAAGAAACCTAAAACTAAACATAAGTAGCAGACTTACAAAGTCGGAAGAATGAGTGACCGTATTTCCTCAGCACGAACAAGCTCTAAGATTGGAACCGTCTGATACCTAAAAAATAATAGTGGGTCAGGCCCACGAACAAGTTCTACTCTAACTACAATCCAAATAGAGACCTGATATGCAGATACATCCTAGATAACTCAACAATAACTATCTAGTCCATAAGTATATATAACCACACTAAGGGACTCTCACAAGACTACAAGGCGGTCTCAACCTGACTAGTAAGCAACATGAAAAATGCACCTGAAGTGGGCATGAATACCTAGACCTAACAGGGTACACCTCTACCATCATAGCCAGCTATGCATCCCAATGTATATACGCTCCCTAACCATCGATCTTGAGACTCAAGCTCATATCATGGTACCATAAATATATATTGGTAGGTTGTCGTCAACCCCAATCCAAAGTTTGTGCACTAATAGATAGTGGTGTAGGGCTATGGTCAATGTGGCCAAGTTTTACATTTCGAAATTGCCACTACTACCTTTCACTAGAAATATAGTTAGGGCGAGTAGGGATTGTCCCAAGGGATTGGTGGGTCATATTAGGTTGCGGAATCGAGATTAGGGTTAGTAGGTCAAGTGATCAAAAGATTGGTTGGTAGTTGAATTACACTAAGATGCAATTTAAACTAAAGTAAATGATTAAATGTAATCGAGAGAAAATAAGAGAGAAAGATCTTGGGATTTAGAGATCACCACTAAGCATAACTTTTCTACACTCTTAATGAATGATTAATGAGGGGGAAAATACATGTATTGCAACATAGTGTAAGTGTGTGGTTGTTTCAACAAGCATGGATGACAAATTAAGCATATATTGTCTAAGCAACATGGTGGATAGCACAATATATCAAACTAAGCCATTAATCCTTTCTTTGAACCCACAATCCAAACACATCACAAGGTTAGAGATATATGCTACTTGCTTTTATAAGTATGGAACATCAACCAACAAGCATAGATTGTCCTCCCATTTAATATCTACACTACAACTACACTACAATTAACCTAATGACATGAAATTAAACTAATTAAACTAAGGGAGAGGCACAATCCATCAAGAAATGAGTATGAACCATCAAATAAACTACAAGAGCATTCCATTAAGCACTATGCTTGACAATCTCTAGATCTATAGCATTAATACACATAGACATGCATCAATAACACAATAAATAGAGACAAACACATGAACATTTATTCTAGCATATATAGACATATAGATAGAATGAAATGATCAATTGGAAGCATTAAACCACACAAATCATTGAATAAACAAGATCTATATATATAAAAGTGTCAAAACATGTATCACAATACAAATCCCCTCAAAAATACATAAATCAAGATGTAAAAAACATGCTTAGGACTAACTCTAGCCCAAGAGGATGTCTAGCCACTCTTGGATGATGTCCTCCAACTTTCAAGGGCTAACTCCATGGTAGAGATTGCTCCTCTTCTTAGTTGATGGAAGAACTCTAAGCTTGTGTCTCTAGCCTCTTTCTTTCTTCTTTTCTTCCTCACCAAGAATATGGAAAAGTGTCTCTATTCTGTGTATCTACTATCAAGTATTTGCTCTCAAGAATGGCTCATATTCCTTATATAGGTAGGTTAAATATCACCCCCAATGAGTTGGGCTCGTACACCAATATTCCTTCCAATGATTGGATATAAAACAACTTATAATGAGCTGGAAATTGGATTTTCTCGGGCTTTGGGAAGTTCGATCGATCGAACTTGTGGTGAGATTGATCGAATATGGCTGAGATCTATCGAATTTAAGCTGGATCGATCCTCTATGGCGGCGCCTTTTTGGATAAAAATAAATCTAAGATATTTTGAAAATATTTTTGGGAAAGAGACAAATGTGGTAGGTAGGGTGGTACAAGTGGATAAGATGGAATCTTTTCGATCAATCGGAAGAAAGTTGGATCGATCGCATTTTGTGGGATCTTTGGATAAGGACAAAAGAGCTTGGATCCATCTTAGAATGCTGAGATCGATGAACTTTCGATCGATCGAATATTTTCTAAGATCAATCAAACTTACGGAATTTCCACCACTTGCTTCCTTTTGCTCCCACTTTGCTCATTTCTTTGATTCATCTCAAGATTACTTCAATTATGCTCTTATTTAGTTGAGTTAGCTTATTTTGGGGATAAGTACCTGAAAATGGAAATAATACAAAATCAATCTAAAGTGGGAAAATAAGATAGATAAAGGATCTAGAACACTTAAGCTTAAGGGGTTTAAATGCACACTTTTCAGCGCTCATCACACCCCCAAACTTAAATATTACTAGTCCCTAGCAATGAACTAGAAAGTAAAGGAATGAAATGAACAACTATACAACTATGAACTAGGGAGCAATAAATGGATAACGCCACTTTCGTAGGGAACACGATTACATTTAGCATATGCAACAAGGCTTTTAAACCCCTAAGTTACCCCTAGTGGACGAGTGAAGTCTCGTGAGGGTTTCCAGAAATGACACCCACAAACATTAAGCTCATTCTCACAAAAGATGCACCAATATTGCAAACAAGTATTGGGAGAAAACTACCTCAAGTATGCAATTTTTCAACCCTTTCTAAGCAGTCTCCCAAATTTCAACATCAAGCAAGCAAGTATGGTCCTCCACATATCAAGAAAATGATCATGCAAATCAAAACAACTCTAGAATCCTGTTTGAGTGGACCGGCATCAAGTATGTTGCTATCTAAGCCAACTAAAGAAATGATCACATCCTTACCCTCAAACTAGTATACAAATCTAGTCCCGATCATCAAGACAAAGAGTGAACCTTTTATTAAAGCTTATTATTCTAGGTGCGCTTATTCTTTTCACTCGATTTTTTTTTTTTTTTTTTTTTTTTTTTTTTTAACAGGATCAAAGATGGAAGCATGGTGCAATGCGTTGATCTATTAAGCTTTCTAGCGATCCATGAGGTCGAACGTTAGGTCAATGACTCCCAAATCAGACGGCTTTAGGGCATTAGGTGTTCAAACACCCCTAAGGACTTACAAGCTCAAATCAACTAGGCTACAAATCAAGACGACCTCCATCTAATCATTTCTCACTTCTCACCTTTTTGGGAGAAGTCCTCACTTTTTTTATTGCTTTTGTAATTTTTTTTTTTAACATTCAATTATTAACCTAGAGTTTGGGCGCTCCACCTTCGGCGCGAGTCAGTGCTTGATGAGGCAAGAATCCCGGCTACTTAGTGAAAAGGGGTTGTTATCCACCTTTATCAAAATAAAAGCTTTCAATGCACTACTAGCCCAATTGGGATATAACCAATTCAATAATGAATAAAGCACGTACCCCACAATTGAATGCTAGTGTGTGCCTATGCTAGTGTAGAATCCTAAAGTGAATCTCAAAACAATCACAAAATCAGGATGATGTGGACCACAAGTGCAAGCATGCTATTAATCTTTCGAAAAATTTACTCCTAAATGGCATCCACAAGGCATACAAGGAGTATTGGACTCTCAGGTCAAACAATTTTTAAATTTTAAGCAATATAGTCCTCAAAAGATTAAAATCATAACTAGTTATGAACCAATCATAGAAAATTCCTCAAATACACAAGTCATGCTCAAAATTTTGAATTTAAAGCAAACACTGTAAATCACACTATTACCCCCAAACTTAAATGGCACAGTGTCCTCAATGTGCAAAGAGAACAAAAGGAAAAAGTATACCAATGCAACTATAGCAAAGAATAGCTGGGACAAAAGTATCCAAAGTAGGTGGTATAGCCTCCCCAAACTTGGGATTAACTGTGGTTCTGAAAATTTAGAACTTGGATAAAACTCATCAGATAACAAAAGGGATAATAATAGTGCACAGTGGACATACAAGTGTAAGTGGGATAGCAACTGAAAATAAAGAAAGGTATAGGGTGGTCCTAAAAATTTTGGCAGCACTCTCTCTCTTGTTGAAGTCACTGGGATACACCTGATGGAGTCAGTCACAGACAGATATATCAATAGAAGAATATGACATCCAAAAGATCATGGATAAATTAAAAAAATAGAATAAAGTACAGAACATCCAGTGAGATATCAAGGCCAATAGACTGGCCGCAAAAATAATATAACAGTATAAAAAATATGCAGATATCACAGATATATAAGAGGAATAAGAAAAATGGAAAGATCAAGTGGAGGAGGAAGGACGGGCAGGGAGTGCTCCGCTGATGTCTCTGGATAGATCACGTAATGCAGCTATGACATCCGTGCGGAGTGAAGTAATGTCAGCTCGGATAGAGACAATATCTGCTCGGATAGAGACTACGGCATCCTCCATAGCCTGGATGCGCTCTCCAAAGCTGGGTGTCTGTGCTGGAGCCTTAGGTACCGCTGGGTCAGGAAAATGATGTGCATCTTGAGCCTGCTCCTCATCATGATCGGGCGACCCAACCAGAGAGTGATGCTCTGGGTCCTCTACAGGCTGCTTCAAGTCAATATCCATGTGCATGGCAGCCGGATCGACTGGTACATCATCCGCCGCCTGCTCTGCTGCTGCTGTCGTTGCCTGCTCCAAATCTTCTCTCTCTAGCTCCTCAGCTGCCTCAACAGCATCATCCTGCAGACTCTTGATAAGAGCCTTGTAGCTTTTATCCCAATCTTCTTTTGGAATGTGCAGGCCCCAAACTCAGTACGCTCCCGTGGCTGGAAGGGATAGCGCTGGTCTCTCATAATCTGTGTAATGAGATGGCCGAATGGGAGATACTTAGCCCTTTTGGGCTTGGTCTTGCTGATATGGTCAACATACAGCTTCATCATAACGCTCTAGATGAGCACAGGAATGGACAGCCAGTGCCCTGTATAAAAGACGTATAAAGCTGTAAGATAGTTGCCGCGCCTCTGTATCTTATGGCCGGCCATGAAAACATTTCGGTATACACCGAATCGAAGAACCACAGGTCGTCTGGTAGATAAGTCTAAGTGGCGAAAGTCTCGCCACTGGCATAGTGACCTGTGAGTGCAATGGCCATATCTGCATATGAGGGCCTCCATAAGGTAGGTTATGTATCCTGGAGATCGGGAGGAGGGCAGACGTGTGGACAACGGCAAGATCTAGAAAGAGTGGTCACCGTGATACTGATAGGGTAGTTGTCAATGGTAGTCCGCAGCTCCGCCAGGTTACTCGGGGCAGGTCGGAGGTTCTGGAAGAACATCCGGACCAACCTCGGGTACACTAGGTATGTGACAGGGGCTAGTATGGCTGAGATGCCCCTCTGGTCTATATCATCATATGCTACTCTGGTAAGAACAGACCGGGAGAAGTAATCTATGTTGAAGACCGACTTATGCGCCACTCGAAGGCGTGAGTATCTCGGCAATGGCCGGTCTAAGGCCTGGGCTAGCTGAGCTAGTGGTGGTGATGGAGATGGTATGTGCTCAGCGTTAGCACTAGCCTGTGAAGAAGATGCCTCAGCTGAAGACTGTAGTCTACTATTAGCGGACGGAGACTGAGGTGGAGTAGGCTCTGCTGGCTCCTCCTGAATATGAGAGGGCTCTGGCTCGGACTTATGAATGGGGTCCTAGGCGTGAGATGGACCTGCCTCGTCGTCTAATCTTTGCCTGGCCCTGCGGTGATAATGTCCGTGAGCAACAGTCTTGACCCTAGCCATGGCCTACAAAATAAAAGGAAAACTTGCAAAACGGAAGTCAGTGCCAGTATAAAGAATCATGTATGTCAAATAGGATAGACAAAGCAGATATGAAACTTGAATCTATGCAAGTAACAAGGAATGAGTGACATGATGTGAAGCATGCTAGACAGTATAAGTATGGAATGCATCCAATGTGGAAAACACATACATTGGGCATGTATGAGATAGCATGAAACACAAGAGATGTTGTGTGAAATGTGTATCTGTGAAGTTCGATCAATCACAAAAATGTGAGATCGATGCAAGTTTGATCGATCGAGAATAAGTGAGATCGATTTGTTACAGATCAATCGGAGAAAAACTTAGATCAATTGAACTGTGAGGTGAAACTCGAAAAGTCACAGATCTGTGACGTAGATGGCACGGGGGCCTCACAAACAAGCTTATGGGCCCTTCTACATAACAAATCAACATATTTGGTCACTTTCCATGGCCCGTGACCCCCAAAATCTAGATTAAAATCAAGAAAAATATAAAACCTATATATACATATATATACATAGCTTCAAAGCTTCATCAATGGCAAGATTCATCTTCAAAACACCTTAGATCTAACATTTAAAGCATGGAATCATGAAATTAGAGCTTGAAATCAAAAGAGGAGGGTTCGGATCTTACCTCAAACTGAGAGATGAGATGAGATGAAGATGACATTTAAGATCCAAGATAAAGAAGAGAGATTCTAGGTGAGATGGAGTCGTCGGAGGGTTCGCTGGAGGTGGGGAGGTGAGTTGCAGCGGCGAGGGACGAAGGAGAGGGTGTGAAATCGATCTGTGGTATCAATTTAACAACCCTAGATTTGATTTTTAAAAACATTTCGTTACCAGTTCAATCGATTGAACTGAAATCTCAGATCGATCGAACTGTGATCGATCTCTCCTCACTAAAAGACAAAATTATTTTGAAGCTTTTGAATTTTTTTTTTTTTTGAATAAAGAATAAAACTAAATAAAATAAAAATAAAATAAACTATTTTTGGAATATAAAACAAATATATATATATATATATATATATATATATATATATATATAATTTTTTTTTTAAAAAAATTAAACTTAAAATAGTAAATCAAATAACAGAGATCGATCTCTCCAAGATCGATCTCAGATGAACTCCGATCGATCGAACATGCAAAAATCTGCAGACATGTTTGATTGATGGGACAAAGAGCTGAAATGTAGGTGGGATGCAGGTTCAAAATTTTTTTAAGTGTTGAGACTGTAGATCGATCCAAGATGAAGTTGGATCGATCGAAGAACTAAAGATCGATCTAGGAACAAGTTCGAACAATGGGACAGAGAGCTAAAATATGTAGGTTTTCTTCGAATGATTGGACAGAGAGGTGATTGGATGTAGGTTTGATGCAGGTATGGAGTGCGATTGATCGAACCTCCTTGGAGATCGATCGAACTTATGCAAAATGCTCATTGTTAACATGAAAGTGCATGCAATTCTAATCACAGTTCCTAGCAATGTATATGAACCTAAACCAAATATCTAGACTTCGCAAGAAATGAAATTTAAAATAAAAATGAGGGAGGACTAGGGTTGTGACACCCTACGAAATGTACTAGTCTTTAATGTCTCTAATAAGACGTTGGACTCTTTTAGCCCGGGTCAAACATCTTATAGTGTATCCCCTCCTTGATGGGGTGATAAGTGTTTTGAACTCCACCTAACAAATGGTTCTCTAAGGAACTTGTTGGATTAAGCTCAAAAGAAGTTTTTGGTCCTTGTTCAAAATGATCTTTAGGCTTCTATGCCCTTTCAAAACAAGATTTTGAAACAACTTTCTTTGGTTTCAAGGTTGAAGATGAACTTTTTGGAATTTTGGTTTCACACAAAGACTGAATTCCTTCACATGTATGGTCATGACATTTCTCTACAATATTCACTTCTTCATGCTTGTCAAATGAATTAGGGGTCGGATTAAAGATATTCAACTTCACCTTCATGTGGCCAAATGAAATCTTCATTATCCCCGTCCTACAATTAATGTTGGCATTCGCGGTTGCCAAGAAGGGACGGCCAAGAATAACGGGAATTTGGCTCTTAGGATTTGGAACCGGTTCCATGTCGATGACAACGAAATCAAAGGGAAAGAAGAATTTATCAATCTTGATCAAGATATCCTCAATAATACCCCTAGGCTTTTTGATTGATCGCTCGGCAAGTTATAAAACTACCGATGTTGGTTTCAAGTCTCCTAAGCCTAATTTGACATATACCGAGTATGGAAGAAGGTTAACACTTTCTCCCAAATCAAGGAGAGCCCGATTAATGATATAATCTCCAATAATGCATAAAGTGGTAGGTGAACCGGGGTCCTTAAACTTTGGAAGAGTGTTATGTTACAAAATTGAGCTTACTTGCTCAGTTAAGACCACTTTTCTAGGTGGTTGGCTTTTGTTCTTCCTCTTTTGGGTGCATAAGTCTTTTAAGAACTAGGCATAAGCTGGAATTTGCTTGATTGCATTCAAAAGTGGAAGATTGACTTTCACTTGCCTAAACACATCCATAATTTCATTTGTTTTGGCCTCTTGCTTATCATTTGAAATGGATCCTTTTAAGGCATCCGGAAATGGAGCTCTTGGCTCAAAAACCTTTTCAGACATTTTCTTTGAAGTCTCTTCAACACAAGAAGTTTTGAAATCATTTTGCAAATTTTTCTTTTCAAAATCACTTTTCAAGATATTCTCATTTGAAAGATCATGCATATGCAATGAAGGAGGAATAGGATGAGAAACGGGATGGGTGTCAACTTGTGGTTGCATCGGTTCACTCTCTTCATTGGACATACCCACTTGGTTGTCCACAATCTTCCCACTTCTCAAGGTTGTCACTGCATTGACATACTCTATTGTGTGACCTTCCGATGAGGAATGAGTCTCCACAACACATTGTTGCTTTTGTGGGGCATTCAAAGGCATTTTCTCTCTCTAGCATTTAAAGTACTAGCTATTTCCCCTACTTGGATTTCTAGCTTAGCAATGAATTGAGAATGAGAATGAAGCAATTGGAGGTGGAACGAATTTCCCTTGGAAACCACCTTGGGGAGGGTTTGAGCCTTCCCCTTGGTTTCTCCAAGAGAAATTCAGGTGATTCCTCCAACTAGGATTATAGTGATTGCCATATGGATTGTTCCCTTGATTAACAAAAGTTGCATTGACTTGTTCATGATACTCATTTTGCACATGTCCATGGAGACAATTGGAAGTAGAATGTAAAACACTTGAACAAGTCATACATGTCTCATTGGATGCATGATGGGAATGGTTAGGGATGGAAGATACTTGATTTGCCGAGTTTTGGTTGTTAAGAATTGATCAAACCTTTGAGATAAGGATTTCATCTCGGCGGCTATTTCATTGGAATGGTCAACTTGATGTAAGCCAACACTATTCCTTCCACTTGAATTCCTACCATTTTTAGAAGATAGAGTTCGATGCAAAGAATTTTCACTCATGCTCTCATAAAGACGTCACACGTCATCCTCATGCCTATCAATATAAGAGCCACCCATGGAAGCATCGACCATGCCCTTGTAATTGTCCGATAAGCTCTTAAAACAATATTGAACTAATTGCCATTTGGGCATGTCATGATATGGACACTTCCTAAGTAATTCATTGAATCTTTCCCATGCCTCACGGAACGTTTTCCCATCCCCATGTGAAAACTCTTGAATTGAGGTTCTCATGGCATTGGTCTTAGAAACCGGATAATACTTCTTCAAGAACTCTTGTTGCATTTCTGCCCAAGAAGTTATTAAAAAAGGCCTAAGATTGTTAAACCAGTATTTTGCCTTGTCTTTAAGGATGAATGGAAAAAGTTTAAGCCTTAAAACCTCTTCCGGCCTGTCCGTGTATCTCACGGTGGAACATACTTTAAGAAACTAATCCAAATGCTTATAAGGTTCTTCACTTGGAAGTCCATGATAGTTAGGAAGCATTTAAATGGTTTGTGGTTTGATCTCATAGTGGTGTGCTCTAAATGGTGGTAATTGAATGCATATGGGTGCATTGTATTCATTAGGCACATAGTGATCTCTTAAAGCAAGGGGAGGATGAGATGCAACATGGGCACCTTGATTGCCTTGAATGATGGGAGGTGGTGGAGCATAGATTGGCCTTGGCATTCCCAATGGAACTTGGCCTTCTTGTTATGGTGAGTGAATTAATGGCCTAGGCATACCTAATGGTACTTGCATGTTATCATGATGCGCATTGGGGTGGAGGATGCCTTGTTGGTCTATGTGACCAAGGTCCTCCACATAGTCCTCATTATGTCCTTCCATTGATGAAATGGATTGACTAGAACTTCCTCTTCCCCTAGGGTTTCGAATAATGGATTCAAGATGAAAATTAAGAGGGACAAGAGTAGGTTTCAATGATCTACAATCATGCATGCACAACAAAACACAACAAGCAACAAGCAATGAACAAACACTTCACCTTCGCAACAAATCAACAAACTTCCTCCACATACAATGATCCCATACTCCCATGCTATCAACAATATGCAAAGAAAACTAAAATTGCCTCCACGTGGGCTCACGATTTATCTAAGAATTGAAATACAAGTCTCCACACAGGCCAACGATTTAACTAGAGATTGAGTTAAGAAAGAGCTCACAAAGGGTCCTTTAGCACTTCAATTCAATTTTCAATTTTAGTCCTGCAAATTTTTTAGATTTTTGCTTTTTCCTTGCTTTTGCTTAGCTCCTTACTTGAAATGCTCCTTTGCTCACCTTCTTTTCAATGCATCTAGTCAAACAAGAACCAACACAATAAGTAACCAAAATGAAAACAAAGTAAAGACACGATCAAAAGAGTACTAATTCCTAATTGATTTCACAAATACGACATTGCCTTCAATCAATCCCCGGTAATGGCGCCAAAAACTTGGTAGGTTGTCATCAACCCCAATCCAAAGTTTGTGCACTAAAAGATAGTGGTGTAGGGCTATGGTTAATGTGGCCAAGTTTTACATTTAGAAATTACCGCTACTACCTTTCACTAAAAATATAGTTAGGTCAAGTAGGGATCGTCCAAGGGATTGGTGGGTCGTATTAGGTTGTGGAATCGAGATTAGGGTTAGTAGGTCGAGTGATCAAAAGATTGGTTGGTGGTTGAATTACACTAAGATTCAATTTAAACTAAAGTAAATGATTAAATGTAATCGAGAGAAAATAAGAGAGAAAGATCTTGGGATTTAGAGATCACCACTAAGCATAGCTTTTCTACACTCTTAATGAATGATTAATGAGGGGGAAAACACATGTATTGCAACATAGTGTAAGTGTGTGGTTGTTTCAACAAGCATGGATGACAAATTAAGCATATATTGTCTAAGCAACATGGTGGATAGCACAATAAATCAAACTAAGCCATTAATCCTTTCTTTTAGCTCACAATCCAAACACATCACAAGGTTAGAGATATGCTACTTGCTTTCATAAGTATGGAACATCAACCAACAAGCATAGATTGTCCTCCCATTTAACATCTACACTACAACTACACTATAATTAAGCTAATAACATGAAATTAAACTAATTAAACTAAGGGAGAGACACAATCCATCAAGAAATGAGTATGAATCATCAAATAAAACACAAGAGCTTTCCATTAAGCAATATGTCTTGACAATCTCTAGATCTATAACATTAATACACATAGACATACATCAATAACACAAGAAATAGAGACAAACACATGAACATCTATTCTAGTATACATAGACATATAGATAGAATGAAATGATCAATTGGAAGCATTAAACCACACAAATCATTGAATAAACAAGATATATATAAATAAAAGTGTTAAAACATGTATCACAATACAAATCCCCTCAAAAATACATAAATCAAGATGTAGAAAGCATGCTTAGGGCTAACTCTAGCCCCAAGAGGATGTCTAGCCACTCATGGATGATGTCCTCCAACCCTCAAGGGCTAACTCCATGGTAGAGATTGCTCCTCTTCTTGGTTGATGGAAGAACTCCAAGCTTGTGTCTCTAGCCTCCTCCTTTCTTCTTTTCTTCCTCACTAAGAATATGGAAAAGTGTCTCTATTGTGTGTATCTACTATCAAGTATATGCTCTCAAGAATGGCTCCTATTCCTTATATAGGTAGGTTAAATATCACCCCCAATGAGCTAGGCTCGTACACCAATATTCCTTCCAATTATTGGATATAAGACAACTTTTAATGAGCTGGAAATTGGATTTTCTCAGGCTTTGGGAAGTTCTATCGATCGAACTTGCGGTGAGATCGATCGAACATGGCTGAGATCTATCGAATTTAAGCTGGATCGATCCTCTATGACGGCGCTTTTTTAGATAAAAATAAATCTGAGATATTTTGAAGATATTTTTAAGAAAGAACAAATGTGGTAGGTAGGGTGGTACAAGTGGATAAGATGGAATCTTTTTGATCGATCGGAAGAAAGTTTGATTGATCAAACTTTGTGGGATCTTTGGATAAGGACAAAAGAGCTTGGATCCATCTTGGAATGCTGAGATCGATGAACTTTCGATCGATCTAACTTGCTGAATTTCCACCACTTGTTTCCTTTTACTCCCACTTTGCTCCTTTCTTTGATTCATCTCAAGATTACTTCAATTATGCTCTTATTTAGCCGAGTTAGCTTATTTTGGGGATAAGTAACAGAAAATGGAAATAATAAAAAATCAATCTAAAGCGAGAAAATAAGATAGATAAAAGTTCTAGAACACATAGCTTAAGGGGTTTAAATGCGTATTTTTCAGCGCTCATCACATATTTATAATCCATCCACAACCAAAGTAGTGCCTGTAATACCCGATATTTTAAAAGTATTATTAATTAAATTATATTATATTATATTATTATTATTATTATTATTTTTAAATGATTTTTTTTATTTAATTAGGTGCGTTGATAGTTGTGATTTGTTTTATTTAATTAAGTGCGTAGATAAATTGTATTGTTTTAATTAAATTATATTTTGTAATTTTATTTGTTAAATTTATATGGTGTTTGATTTGTGGAATGCTAGTTAGTGAATTGTTTATTTGATTTGTGTGATTTTATGTTGGTGTAACTTTATTGTTAATTATTGGTAGTTATTAAATTTAATTTCATTATTTTAGATATTTAAATTATTTGGATTGGGATTAAGGGAAGTTGGACCAACGAATGTGGTATTGGGCTTGAAGGAAGCCTTGTTGGGTTAATTGGTAAAGGCCTATGGTTGTGAGGATATTTAATAATTATTTTTGCATAATTATACCTATATAATTACATAGGTATAAATTTAATTCATTATTAAATCATGTGGAGGGGTATATATGTCAATATAAATATATATTGATATATATAGGTATATATAATTTATTTAACTAATGGTTATATATGGAAGGTAATATATATATTTATATTAAAATATATATATGTATATATATTATTTAAAAGATAAATATTATTTATTTTATATGATAATCCTAATGGGAAAAGGATTTAGGTTTTTGGATGTGTATAAATAGACACATAAGACTTTAGGGTTAGGAGTTTTTCCACGTTAGAAAAATAAGAGAATTAGAGTGGGAAGAAGAAGGGCTAACGAAGAGGAGGCCGGATCAAAGAACGTAAGAGGAGACCGGATTTGGAAAAGAAAAGTCAAGCTCTTCTCTATTTCTCCTCTTGAAATTCATAAACCTCTCACCTTGAATATGAATTATATTTTTATTTGGTTGATTAAAAACAAGCTATTAATCGAATTTAATGAACATGTTTTCTTTGCAAAGCGATAGATTTAAACATGAGAATAACTATATGAATTATAAAAAAAATAAGTTAGTTTAATATATAAGAGGTTATATTAATTAGGTTTTTTTATTTTCTGTAATTATTAGGGTTTGTTTTGAGTTGGTTTAGCATGATTAATTAAATTTAATGAATTTTAATTTAATTATATTTGTTCATTTATGCCTAAAATAATAAATAAAGCTTTTGGAATTTTCTGAGGTTTTTTGGAAATTTTCTGGAATTAATTTATATTTTTAATGTTATTTTAGAAATTATTTATATATACTATTATATATAAAAATATGTTAAATTGTTTAACATATTACACACTGGAGGCGGTGGTTGGTTGGGCATCAATAGGATTTTGATCCAGTGTGGTCGCATGCGTAGGAAAAGGGTGCACTCGTTGATCTAAGCCATAGGATTAATTTAAATTAGTTGGATTCATCTGGTGTGATGCGGCATATCATAAGTTGTTACACATGCAGCATCTAATGGTTAGATTTAATTGAGGGAGGAGAGATGATTCAGTGCATCATGGTTCATGGGATTAAGATACGCATGCACATCAGGTCTGTTGACTTGGTCTGGTCAACAGAATAGTGATCCTATGTATTGCGGCACACAAGAACAGGAGGGGCAGCCAATCAAAAGCAGCCACACACGCGCCAAGAGTGTAATAGGCGCGTGAGGGCGCGTGGCAGTGCGTGGACGCGCCTACCAGTGAATGATGGTGCGTGGAAGCGCGTAAAGTGAGTCTGGGGGCGTGGGGCGGCGCGTGGGAGCGCGTGCAGAGGTGTTTGAGGACTAGGAAATCTTCTGTGGGGTCTAGTACTTTAACGAAATTAGTTTTTAAGTTGTTAGGGTTGAAAGCTACCGTTAAAGGATGAGTTCGTGGTATTATGAGAGTCATAGAGTGTCACGATGGTATTTAATGTGTGTGCATCTACTTAATTTATAGTTGGGGGTGGAAGGAATTGTATATATATATTTGTTATATATATATGTAATGTATGATTTAATTAATACATAATTACTATGGAAGGAGGTATATATATATATATATATATATATATATATATATATATATTACTTGCGAGTATCTGGATTTACTAATTATTAAATTAATGTTATGTGTGTAATATGCATAAGATGTTTACGTAGGGATTAATTGATAGTTACATTTAAAGGTAGTACATGGTTGAATTGTAGGCATGGATGAGTTGCCAAAGGCTTAAATATACTGCCTCATTAGATATGAATAAATTTCATATATGGGAAGCATGGTTGAGTTGTTAGTTAACTGTATAAGTAAACATACTTAAGGAAGCATGGTTGAATTGCTAGTATATAAATAATGATATTTATAAATGGCATGGTTGACTTGCCAGTGCATAATTAAATTGCTGTGTGTTTAGATGATTAAAATTTCACCTAAGGTCATTGTATGTATAAGTTGGATTATAATTAGCATAATCTAGTACGTACGAGTTAGTGCATTATTTTATATTAATATTGGCAGAGAGATGGATGATTTGTCAAAGCTTAAATTTTGGATGTAGTTTAAACAATCAATAGTGTTATTGGGTTTTGGATTTATTGGATTGTTCTTTAATTGGTAATTTATTACTTTCATGATTAAACTACTGTTTAGGATAGAATTAAGGTGAGTGGTGCTTATTTTGTTTTTATGAACATTATAGATGGGGAATTGTTCTAGATATGATTAATAATTAATCATTGATGAATGGTTTTGATAATTCAATGAACTTATTAACATATAGGTTTATTATACTATATATATATAAGTGGTTATATTTATTTGTAGCATTGTATATTAAAGTTAAAAGCTTTATTAGGATTGGTTTTAGTAGAGATGATCTGTTTATTAGTTTTCAGAGGCTTTATAGAGAGAGCTTGCTCGTAAGATTTAACCCGCGAATTATTTTTTCAGGTTATTAGAAGTTCAAGTCTAAAGGTTGAGAATCCGCAGCTGAAGGACTTATCCACTCTCTCGATTTATTTACAAGTAGGATATTATTATTAGTTAGTTGGAGATTAGTACTTAATAATGAACTTCTGGATAATGGATTTTATTTAAGGGGTCCTTGAGTTACAGGATTCCTGAGTTGTAACCATTTGAGAGTTACTAATGAATTTACTATTAATTAGTTTTCTTCAGCGTTTTATTTTATTCTTTATTCCATTTTGTAATTCGTGCTTGTTTAAATACTTAAATTGTTTTGATATCCTCTGATTTTGTGCGCGGACTTGATCAACCTGTGTTTTGAAATTGGGGGGTATCACAGTACCGCTCAACTGTTCGTTGCCTTAACATAATATATAAGTAGGATATACCATTATTGTTAATCCATTCCCTTATTCCAGAGTAGTTAGGACTTAATATTTTGAACTAATCCGTCCTTAGTATGCCACCATCCTATACCGGTGCATACAATCTACAGCATCCATATAATTGACAGAACAAAATTTAATGGTTCATCAATTAAAATTCAGAATAAGCATAATAAAGATCTGATAAGTATATGACCATATTATGCACCCAATACAAGATTTAAAAATCATGTCCCAGTCATTTAAATTGCTAAAATCAGATTAAGCAATTAATTCCTTTATATCCATTAACAGTATGCAAAAATTAGTTAAACTTTCACACTGTGCAAACCATTAGCAAATAGATATAAATTATGCAATAAGGGGTTTTAATACATCATGAAACAATATTTAGAATCCTCAATATTAACCCAAAACAGTTCGGGAACCCCACAACATCCAAACAGTGCCCAAAACATCCTCCAGTACGCATCAAAACAAGAGAGCCTGCTCTCAAAAATTGAGAGCAGGCTCAACCACATATGGAGCTGGCTCTATACACCTTAGAGCCGGCTCTACACATGAGGGAGCTGGCACCCTAACCCATGGAGCAAGCTCTTTGCTTGAGGGAGCCGGCTCCCACTTCCATGGAGCCAACTCTCTCCCTCTTTGAGAGCCCTGAACCTGTTTTACTCCTTCTGCCTCATCTCCGACAAGTTCCAACTCTTCTGTTCTTCATTAATACTGATCCTAAGAGTCTGAATTACGTCCCGTACCATCCCAATTATTTATATAAAATATTTTGCATTATTAACAACAAAGAAACAATTAATCATGCCATATGTTTCAAGATCAATTAACTGTAATTTCAATGAACAAAACTTATTCCAGATTAAATTAAACATGAACAGAAGATTAATTTAACATTCAAATAAATTCCTGGAGACTACCTAGGCATGCACAGAACACAAGTCTAAGGGAAGGAGTAAGATATAGAACTTGTCTTTGAGATTTTAGAATAAAATCTCGGCGTCGTCTTCATAGCTTTTCCGGCAATCCTTCACTGCTCTAACTCCTCTGTTGCCCCTTGGTTCAACCCATGAGCAACACCCCTCGTTCTCTCCTTGGCTCAGCCTTAGTCTTAACCAAACCCTAATTTTCCCTCTATCTGTTTTCTCTCAGACTTATATATTCATGAATAGGGTTTTAACCCTATGCTGACATATAATGGTACATTTATAGGCAAACTTAATTCTAACCTAATTCTATTCACATGAGAAGCCGGAAAAGAAAAAGAAAAATATATAATAAAATAGATATATGTATATAAGTCGGCGACTTCATAAAATATATATAAAACCCTAAACTATATAATATATATATATATATTGAATATTGATACTAACATAATCATCAATAATGAATAATAATTAATTAAACCTCATATACATATATACCCATATATATATGTATGATCATCCATGGGTATTAACTGTACCCAGACCCAAAATCCAAATAATCCATGTGACCCCAAATGGTAGGTCCATAACACTATCCAGCCCAAATCCTTAAATTAAAAATAAACATTTAATTTAACATTTACTTTAAGTCCATATAAATACAGAATTTCAATTAAACAAAAAAAATTAATTTAAATAATTAATGCAATTCCACATAAGCACACAATTCAATTAAAACAATTAAATCACTTAGATAATTAACCAATTAAACAAATAGCCAAATAAACAAATACATAATTTAAAATTTCAAGAAAATCATAAAAGAAAAATACCGAGACTATGCTTTTAAAATTAGGGTATTACATCCTTTCTCTCTATAACCCTACTCAAGGGATCTGTTGCTAAGTTTAAATTATCTTTTTAGTGTTTTTTTGTTTCATAAGGATGAAGGAGAATAAAAGATCTTGCTCAGTTTCAACAAAGAGATGCCATCCCATTAAACACTTGGACGAGTGAGTAACATTCAACCACAAGTTTTCACTGCACAATGTAGGTCCTAATCTAAAGCCAGGTACTAACAGTTTAAATGAACTAGAGAGGTAATGAATGTAAACAATAAATGTAGTAGTGTCCCGGATTTTTTTTTTTTTTTTTTCGGCATTTTTCCTTATTTTCATATTTATTATTTCTGAGCATCGTTTTTCATGCCACGTGAGTTTTGAGAGTCATTTAGGTCATTTCTTTGAGTTTAGAACTCTTAGAAATGTATTACGGTGCGTTTCACCATTTTTAAGTTTTCGAGCCCGAGAGATCTCGTGTGGGCCTAAGGCTGGGTTTCCTTGCTCAGGAATTTTCCCGATTTCATTGCCATTTCATTTCTTCATTAATTGGTGTATTTATATGTGTGATTATGTGGCTAGATATTATGTGGCATTTTTGCAATTGCAAAAATGGTCATTGAGGGCATTTTAGTAGCCTTAGTGTAGGAGGTGGGGACAACTATTTGACTAATGGTGTATGGAAGATACTAGATATATACATTTTGGCCACAAAATCCATCACATTCTCTCTCTTTCCTCATAATTTCTTCTCTCTCTCTAGCTTCTTCTGTCTTCCTTTTTACATACAAACCCAGCCATTTTATTTGGCCCTTGATTTCATTAAGTTCAAGTAAAATTTTGAGAGAGTGATAGTTAGTAATGTGAGAGAGTTTGAAGGGCCTATAAGATGATGTAATTTTTGTGGCCATTGGAGCATCTTTAAAATTCGGACCTAGGCTAAAGCTTGGCTTTTGGGGTGCCTTCAAAAAGAAAAGTTGTTCTCTTCTTCCTCTTCAATTTGGTTGAGTTTCAACCTTGGAGTAGCTTAGGGTTTGCTCATCTTCAAGAGGTAGGGGTGTCTAATTCATGAAGTCCTTTAATTTTGTGAGTTCTTACATAATAATTTTGTGATATAACATGCCATGTGTGCTCAAATGGTGTAGTGTTCACTATGTTAGATTTCTTGCTATTTTCTTGCCTCTTTGATGTTTAATTGAGTAAATTACGTGCCATCTGCCAACCTTAAGGATTTCATCCAAGGACAATTTAGTTGTTTTGATGATTACAAACCATTAACGGTGTTTAAGGACTAATGTTTACATTGAGTATTATAGATTATTCATATTCAAATAATGATCTCAATGAAGTAATAAAGATTATTCCAAGTATTTCATTACTCAAGATCACATCAAGAAAAACAATGGATGGAAAGAAGACTTGAAGTTGCAAGGAGCCAAATGCAAAGTCCATCCAAAGATAGCTTGTACTATAATGAGCACAAAAACAACTCAAAGAAAGGAAGAAAGCAAGATTAACTCAAAGCCTAAATGATCATGGACAAAGCTTGAAAAAGGGGGTAGATAACTTAGTGAATGTTAGCTTAAAGTGTAAAGTTATTTTTGAAATAACTTCATTTATTTGAAAGCTCATCTTTTATAGGACCATGCATATCATTATATCATTTATAAGTTCCTATGACCATTAACAATAAATTGCAAACTTCTTTCACATATATAATAGACACATGAAGTCTTTGCTTAAGCTTTGAAAGAACTCAACACTTGAGCTAGGACACTAGGACCATGTACATCTACCACATTATTCATTTTGGTCTCTAGAAAGTAATGGTTAAGGCTTAGAAGTGAAATTACTCATCTATAAAGCCTTCATTAGCATAACTTGGTAAATGACCTTAAAACCCTTTTCATACGTCTCATGATAAACTGTTTTTTTGGCTAAGTATGAAAAATGGACTTTTAAGGCAAACATATTTTCAAGATAATTTTTCCCGGTAATTAATTCTTACATTTTAAATAGCATAATGTGATTTTATTAGAATTTATTACCCATTCTACATTGGCCTACATGAAGAATCAAGTTTTACCAAAACTGTCGGGAACCCCAATTATTACTAAAACTGAATTTTTACATTTTGATTTAGTTGAATTTCAATTTTCTTATATTTTTTATTGAATAGGGTGGGGGGGAGGGGGGGTACTTCCTAATTTACATTGTAAACTTAAAGTAAATGGACTTAAATGTTTTCAATGAAAATAAGGTATGCAGAAAGTCTAATAGAAAGTCTAATATGAAAACAAAATTATAAGCATATATTTTCTAAGGGTCAGGCGACTGGTGATAATGCCCAGTATATGATAACCGGTCGATAGAAAAACAGAGAGTTGGGTTCTGAAAATCAATCGTTTCAGCCGACCGAAGAAGGCTGTCAACCGACTAATAAGGCACTTTCAGCCGACCGAAAGTGTACCATCAGGCGACCGACACTGAGACAGAATTTGAAATAACGGCTAGTTTGACCATTTATGTAATGTTTCTTAATATTTACATTTTTTGAATTTTCATATTTATTTATTTTTTCACATTGTTTTGGGTACTACACACCGGTTAGCGTGCCATGAAGGTTCCGAGTGAGGTTTGGGGCAATTCTTTGAGTTTAGAACTCTTAGAAATGCATTTCTAGTCTCTTTTTCTTTTTCTTTATTTCTTTTTTTTTTTTTTTTTTTTTTTTCAGATTTTCGAGCAGGGAGGTTTCGGGTGGGTCTCGCACCTGAATTTTTAGTACTCGGGATTATTTTTTGGGATCATTGCATTTCATGTATCGTTATTTAAGTTATATGTATGTGGTTATGTGTTGAAATTATATTAATGTGGCATGTTTGGGGTCATATTGCATGTAAGGGGCATAATGGACTTTTTATTGGTCAAGGTGGGGACCATACCTTTTGACCAAGGTATATATACACACAATACAGATTTTTTGGTCATTATTCTCTTCCTCAACTGAGAGCTTTCTTTAGATTCTCCTTCTCTCTTTAAATCTCAATCTTCAAGCCCTAATTTCACCTATTTCCTCTTGGATTTGGACTTTGCCATTAAAGGCAAAGTTAACGAATATGACGAGGGCTACAATTTGATTGGAGCTGATCTTTATTTGGGTGACATTGGTGATTTCAAATTTGGGGAAAAATTTAGGGCTTTTGCTTGATTTTGAGGTAGGGGTTTCTAAACCTCACATCCTTTGATTTTTGTGAGTTAATTCCCTTAAATTGTACTATGGCATGTGTGATTTGTGAATTTAATGCATGACCATTATGGTTTATTGTTGTAAAGTATGACAATTATGTTTCTTATATGATTTATGTGTTGAATTGCATGCTTATATGGATTTTTGTGAAATTATGTGATGGATTGACATTATTACATGCTATATATGCTTAAAATGCTACGATTGATAGAATGATTGCATGAGAATTATTATGTTAATTTATTCCCAAAGCATGCAAGTATGATTATAACTTGATGTAAGAAATTTCATGTTGGCACGATGTAGAAATTCTTGGAACAATCACGCATTGGCATGGTGTGAGTAAAAAGGGGAAATTGTTTTCCGAATGAAAAGTTGATTTTGGGGAAGGTTTGAAATGATATTTGTGAAAATCGGACGGCAAGGAGTCACCTTGTGTCTGTGGCATTAATGAGACTTAGAGAGAACGTAGGGAGATTGCCCTATGCGTGGTTGAGCTAACTAGGACCCAAATGACACTAAGGAGCTGCCTTAAGTTAGGGATAGTTATCCAATATTTTTCTCGTGGCGCCGGTGAGTTGCCTCGAGCCGGATAACATTAACGGTTTGACAATTGTTACCTTGGTAAAGACTTTGGAAAATGGGGAGTGACATTGGCATTACATTGCATGTTGTTGATTATATTCGAATTTGTGTGATAATGAGTAGTTGATCTATTTTCCCCAAAGTGAGCATGATCCTTCCTCTATACCCCATTCTTTATATATGATTCATGGGATTATTAAGGAGTGCGTTTTAGGCATGTCCTACTGAGCCGTTGTACTCACCCCTTATTAACATTTTTTAGGTCATGGCAAGGAAGTAATTGACGACGGACCCTCACAAGCCTAGTTAAGGTTAATTAGTGCATTTTGTAAACTTTTGTAATTCAATGCTTAGACTCTAGTATTCTTTTGTAAAGCATTATAATTGTGGTATTATGAGTCCTAACTTATAACCATATTATTTTGGTATTATTTTGATGTAAATTTAAGTGTTGTAATGGCCATTAAAGCAAGCATGAACCATGTTGCTACTTTGGAATGAATCGAATGGAAATGAACTATTTTAATACCTATGTTGATGTTTAAGGTTATGGGATGGTTATTCTATAATTATTGTGAGTTGGGATAGATTTGGCATGGCCTAAGAAGCCAATTCATGACTTAGGAAATATGGGAATCAAAATGAGGCAAATGGCCATTTTTGGGTTTCTACGACCGGACGTAGATGATATACTTGGGATTTTTGTGCCATGTTACTGTAAAATAGAGAGTGTGCAAATCTATGACCGATCGTAACTTCCCATAATTGGACGTAGATTGCCATGCCGAGCGCTAGTGGGCATCACCTTGCAAGCGCAAGGGGTCGTAGGATACCCTACGACTAGTTGTAGGAGGCTACGACTGGACGTAGCCCTTATACCTTAGCCAATTTTCCATCTTTTTTTCTCTCTCTCGTCTTGAGCCTGGAACTTCATGGAATGTATCCTAATGCTATTTAATGACTTTTAACCACCTAATGGGCTATAATTAACCTAGTAAAGGACTTAATGACATAGATTAACCATTTTACCCTTGGATGACCTCGGGTACGGGCAAGGACCTGGTTAGCTATTCAAACTCCAGGGTTTGGGTCGTTACAAGTTTGGTATCAGAGTAATGATTCGAAAACCATTACGATGACGAGTAGAGGCTTACCTAAGGTTGTGTGAAAAGTTGATGTGTAATGCGTACATGCTTATGTGTTAAAGCGTTTCTTGATTTGCAAGCATGCTTACCTGTTTATATGATTACGTGTTAAATTACTTAAAGTCGATGTATATTGTTAGCATAGCCATGTATGTTAGAATTTGTATGTCCCATGTATAGGAAATGTGTTTAATTGACTTCATCTTATGTTGTATTATTTGTGTGAAGACGTCGTTCTCGGGCGGACTTTTTGTGTCATTGTCATTGATTTATTTTCTCATTTTATAGCACCATGCCACCACGTCCTAGACCAATGGTGGTTGGCGAAAGGCCACCAAGAGGTGATGTTAGGGAGAGTTCTAGCTCCAATCCCGTGAAGCAAGTTGATGAGGATACACTTCTTAGGGACTTAGTTCCTCCGAGAGGTGTTCCCGCTTGAAGGGATGATGTTAAGACAACCGTTGAAGAGGGTGAAGGTGCGGTTAGGCAGACCCTGAACACACTATTGCAAGATGTATTCCGGGCTACAGTTGCTAGTATTTCGCAACCGGTGCCCCAATCGGCACCACAATTGGTAGTTCAACCAGAAGAGACAGAGATTGAGAAATGCCTCAAGTTAATTTTTAGATTTATCAAGTTGATGCCTATTATGTTTAAGGGTGGTCCATACCCTATAGTGGCAGATGATTGGTTTGACCAAGTGAAGAAGCATTTGTCGACTATAGGTGTGTCGAATGATCACTTGAAGATCATCTTGGCCACTTATAATTTCTTTAAGGATGTGAAGCTTTGGTGGAAATCAGTTACTAACCGACATGATGTTAAGACAATGGATTGGGATACGTACAAGGACTTGTTCTATGACAAGTATTTTTTAGTAACCAAGTGGTGGGAGCTAAATAGGGAGTTTGATCTCCTTATTCAAGGCACTATGACGGTGACGGAGTACGAGAACAAGTTCACGTCTCTCTCTCATTTTGCTCCCGAATTAGTAAGGGACAAGGCGAACAAGACTCGAAATTTTGTCTTTAGCCTTCATTATAGCATAAGGTCAGCCTTGACAGCTCAGAATATTAAAGTGTACACCGAGGCGGTGGATAAAGCTTTAATGATAGAAGCTGAAGCGAAGGACAAGAATGCGAATTGGGAACCGTGGAAGCAGAAAAGAAATGTGGGGCCATCTTCAGAGGGCCAACTAGGGAAGAAGCACAGGAGTTGTTTTTCTCAGTTTCAGGGGCAGCAGCCGACTTGATCCACTCCTACTACGCCTATGCCAACTAGGTCAATAAGGAGTAGAGTCATTTGCTTTCAATGCCAGCAGCCTGGACATTACAAGTCCAATTGTGCTATTGGTTCGTTCACATTTTTTTCAGTATCGAGAGCTTGTTTTGGGTGTGGCCAGTAAGGCTATATGATTCGGGATTGTCCACAACGGAGTGGAGGCACAGGCAGTGGTAGGGGATCACAACAGAGGCCAGCATAGTCCGCTATAGTTCAATCAGGTTTTAGACCACCACCACCACAACCTGCTATGTCTTCTCAGAGTTCATGGCCTACTAGAAGGGGTACTCCTATTATGACCGCACATCAGTTGGGCATTCAGGTTGGCAACACAAGCACCTCAAGGTCATGGCTATGCAGTTATTTTAGCTGACACATCATCTGGCCCATCAATAGTCCAAGGTATGTTCCCAATGTTTGGTTTTTGGTGGCCGTGTTCTGTTTGATTCTGGTGCATCCCATTCTTTCATCTCATTCTCATTTGCTCATGCATTGGGTTTAGAGGTCAGTTACCTAGATTGGGCATTATGTGTCGATACGTCAGTAGGAGGTTTATTGTCTTTGAGTAGAGTTGTGAGGGATTGTATTATTGTTATAGCTGGATGGATATTTTTGTTTAACCTTATCCTTCTTGAGATGACTAACTTTGATGTCATTCTTGGGATGGACTGGTTAGCTGCTTTTCATGCCACATTTGATTGTTTCCAAGGAAGAGTCACAGTTTGTACTCCCATGGGAGATTGTTTCTTTTTGGTGGGAGATCGAAGTGATTCGCACACTTCATCATTTTATGGGTTTAGTAGACGGAATCGACGTGACTTCTTTCTGGCTAGCCTTTTAGCCGAAGAAGAGGATATTGTGGAAGAGTTTTATCCGGCAGTTGTTTGTGACTTCTTAGCTGTTTTTCCAAAAGATTTGACAGAATTACCTTCTAAAAGGGAGATTGAGTTTACTATTGATTTGATGTCTCGTACCGCGCCAAACCCAGTGTGCCCTGTGATGAACTCAAGCGGATCCAAAATGCAGAAGTTCAACATAAACAAGTCTATAGAGATGTACATCATCCCTAAGACACGAGAGTGACCTTCTGAGGAATCCCGTGACTCAACGGAAGTAAGACCAAAGTTAGAGTTTCAAAACCCTCCAAGGAATGGACCAAGGGCAAATTAGTCATTCCAAACTGAAATGGGTGCCACTGTGCACACCATGGGAAATACAACAAAAAATTAACAAAGATAGACTGAAGAATCACTTGATTCAGAGTTTGAATGGCAAAGATATCAAGTATTAAAGTTAAAGGAAGAGAAACCCCATCCCGGTTTGAACCAAATCCTGACACTACCTCACTAAAACTTAAATATATCAAGGTACAAGTGAAATCGAAAACTATAATTGGTACCATTGGAAAGCTTATTTTGACACGGTCAGTTTAGACTCGAGAACGGACTAATTCAGAGTTAAAACGAAAGAGATATGACAATTTAAAGTCGGAGGCTCAAAGTTGAGTCAACCTAAAAAAGGGGGCTTAAGCGCTCTTCTAAGAGCTACGAGCGCTCATACATACTGACATACTGGATGAGTGCTCATCCGGCTATCGTGTGGCTATTGTAGTTAAGCCTGAGCCCACTGCCCAAAGTTGAAGCGCTTGTCTAATGCTCAGTGCACCAGACCAGCCAACTTGAAATATGATTTTGAGGACTTTTTGGGCCTTTTTGAAAAAAACACAAAGAAGAAACCCCTCCCAAAATCATGTTCTCTAGCCAACCATGCCAAAATAGAACTTTATTTTTCATGTAAAAACCCCAAAATGCCCTTATGCATAGTTTTTACAAAGAAAATATAAAATGAGTCCATATGAGGCTCATTTCACCAAGGAAAGAGTTTTCATAAAAATGATCATGCACATAGACGTAACTTACTTATTAGGATGTGCTATAATGATCCACGACTTAAACATACTACCGATGCAAAATTTGACCTATCCAAACCCGAATGCATCAAAAATGTCCTTCAAAGGCAAAAAATGAAAGAACTGTACTTTAATGTAATCAAAAGACCGTTTGGCCCTTGGCCACACTTCATGCATATTATATGAGTGCTCATGGATGGGCTCATGCACACTATATGCCACCCGATTTGAAAATGAACCCTTAAAGGCTCAGATTTTCCTATTTTAGTCCAAAAATGCAATATATGAAATTAAAATGCAAAACCTAAAACAAAATAGTGTTTGGCCCTTGGCCACACCTTATATATGGTAAATGAATGCTCAAGGATGAATTTCATACACAATGCATACTTCGGTACAAAAATGACATGCTAAAACCCTAGTTTTTCATATTATTCACATTAAAGGCAAAATTCTACATTTTCGAATATACATGGATTTCAAATGAAGTTTGGCCCTTGGCCATATATCATATACATAAAATAAGTGTCAAAAAGTGTGCTTAGGCACACTATGACGACCCTAGTTGAAAGTTTTTCAAGCTAGTGCGTCTGGTGATGAACCGAAGATTGAACCGATAATGGATACGAATGCCGAAGCGAAAATAGAAAACAAGACTCTAACAAGTCAAAGTAACCTTCCATGAGACCACAGATATCAATGAGAACAATGCAGAAGTGAAAGATTGGAAAAAAAAAAAAAGATCGCACAAGCCCCCAAGGGCAAAAATTATCTTTTTACAAGAAGCAACGTCTCTGAAAATGTACATCATTCCCAAGACACATCCGTGACTTCCCTTGAAGCCATGGAACTCAAAAGAAAGTAGCGGAAGCAAATTAAAAGAAACCAGAGAAATTTAGCCCCAATGGCAAAATGGTCACTTCTGAAAATATAAAATCAGGTGCTACTGAGCACACCACTGGAAAGACTGTGAAAAACTAATCATGATGGACTCAAGAATCGCATGATTCGGAATCCAAACGAAGGAGATATGGTCTAACGACGAAAAACAAGCAAATAAAGCTAAAAGGGTAAACTAGTAATTATTCAGGAATATCTAGGTGAAACTGAGTACACCGTTGGATAGATGATGAAAAAATAGTCAAGTTAAAAAAAAAATTCACTTGATTTGGAGTCCGGACGAGGGAGAAACAAAGGTTTGAAGTTGTGACGTCGTGGCGGCCCGACGAAGGGGCCACGGCAGCCCCATACAGGCGCACGCGCGCACCCACTGGCGTCCCATGCGGCGCCCATGGCATGGCACGGCTGACTGCTAGGAAAAAAAAAAAAATAGGTTTTCTAGAATTGAGGCTTAAAGCGGAGGTCGAAACGAATTTTTCTAGAAAAACACGAAGAAGAAACCCACTCCTGAAATCGAGTTTTCTACCCGGCTACATGAAAGAAAATGAAAAAAAAAACACACTGTGAAATGCCCAAAATGCCCCTAGATCAGAAAAGGGCAAAAACTCAAAAAAATGTAATTTTGCACCAAGTATGCATTTAACCCTAAATGCATTTCTATGCTGAAACGAATATGTACACAAACGTAATAAATGATTTCAAGTGAGCGGGAATGGTTCGCGGTTCCTGAGAAGACCCGATATAAAATTCGACCCCCCAACGGCCAAAAAAGGAAAAAATGCACATGAAATGAAAATTTTGAAATCCAAAATTATGAAATAGTTTCAAATTACCATTTGGCCCTTGGCCACACTTCATACATGATTAATGAGACCCTATGGAAGAATAAAAATGGAATTCTCACACCTGATACAACCATGGTGAAATAATGACTTGTTATTTTTCAATATTTTCATACTATTTCATGAAGTCAAAAGTTACATAGGATACAAAATAATTGTCATTGGCCTCCGGCCTTATCTCATACATGTCAAATACATTCCAAAAGGTGTGCTTATGCACACATTACATATTTAAAATCAAATATACAAGTTTTGACTTATAAAGTTACAAATAGCATTTCATGCTAACATTTGCATGAATCATGAACTTCAAATCTACAAATCATCCCAAGCATAATGTGAATCTTGAATCTTGATTCCTGTACTTGAAAAATGTCACCACTACGTGGGTGAGTAACATAAAACTACTCGTAGGAGATAAGCATGCATAGACCTAACGTTTTACTATTCATTAAATTGATATAATTCAATATAAACGGTCCATGTCACCTAGCGTCTATGTCCAAGGTGAGACTCAGGGAGCATCCTAAGCTACCTAGAATATTCCTAACATAAACCATATCATTCATGCAATTTAAACAACATAGGAGCATGCAGAACAACACAACAAGATAATCAATTTACAAGTATACGTACACAAGTATACAATCAATATTGAAATGTATTTAAGACAAATATACAAGACACAAGTATACTAGGTTATCTCGAAAGTAAATCATCAATATACAAGTACACACACTAAGTACGCTAAGCAATATTGAAATAGAAATGCAACATATATATTCAAGTATACATTTCTAAGTATACTAAGCAATGTTGACATACATGACATACAAGTATACAAATCCAAGTATACTAAGCATTTTTGATATATAAGGCGTACAAGTATACAAATCCACGTATACTAAGTAAGAAATGAAGTATCATGCACCTAAGTACAAGTTAAAAGTAATCCACAATTACAACTAGGAATTGAATGCGAAATCAGCCAATGGTGGAAAGACAAAGGACATAAGGTTTCAATAACCAAACAAGTGATTCCGGGTTACTAGCCCGCAAGGTACTACCCAGTGCGCACTAAACTCAGAATAAAACGGTTATATTGGTATTTTTGGGTTACTAACCCTCAGGGTACCGCCCAGTGCGCACTATATGAAATAGAAGAAACTCTTATCCCCCGTACTAGAGTCATACCCTAGCCGCAACAAATTTCAATGTCTATACAAGCTTTCCAAAAATCATCAAGTTCTGCAACAAGTATATCACATATATATAATGCACAAAATCAATTACCATGCATAACCAAGTCATGGAATACATATAAGCCATGCTCTAGGCATTCAAGCTACAATAGCATATTAAATGTCATATAAGTAAAATGTGAATACTTACAAGTTAAATCATACCTTCAACTCATAGAATACTATCATGTAATCACATAACAAGTTCCAAACTACAAATTAAGCAAGTATACAACATCAATGCTTAATTATCTCAATGGAAGCATAAAAGGGAATTTAATTAACTTAAATAATTAAATTCTCAAGATTACAAAGTAACTCCAAAAATTTTACAAGTCAGACATGTCAAAGGTCATATCAAGGCCTATTTTAATTTCATGATATAAATTAATTCTACACTAGGCATCACTAGGTGAATTAAATTCCATACAAGGAAATAATTAAATAAAGTATTCAAGGATTATTCAAATATTCTCAATTTAAGGCATGTTAATGAACATATAAAGTTCATTCCAAGCAAGGTATAACCATGTGAATTAAATTCCATACAAAGAAAATAATTAAATAAAAATCTCAAAACTTATCTAATTATTCTCTATTTAATATATTAGAAGGAACTTGCCAAGATAGTCAACGATATCAAGTTAGAAACTTAAACAAGTCATTGGAGTAATAAAGTAGAATTTAGTTAAATCATGATAATCAAGTCCCTAGATTCTAAAACAACTCCGAATGGCTCCGATATTAATACATGCTAGTAATCAAATCGTAGTCATAACAAGTATCAAATTAAAAGCTTAATCAAGTCCATGGAACCATTGAATAGATTTTTTTAATTAATTCACTTAATTAAAATCTCTAGATTTTGAAACTCATCCAAATACTCTCAAATTAAAGTACGTTATTAAACATGTCAAGACTTAATTTAATAGCATAATACAAGTGAGTTTCATGAAAGATACAACCATGAGGATTAAACCTTCATACAAGAAAATAATTAAATGAAAGGTTTCAAAACCTAATCAAATATTCTCGATTTAATATATATGAAAGTATATGGCATGCTCATCAACAATATCAAGTCGGAAATCCAATAAAGTGAATAGTACACTTGGAATAAAATCAATGAATCTAATTAATTAATTATTACTAGATTTTAAAACATCTCCGAATACTCTTAAATTCACATATGTTAAAGAGTATGCTAGGGCCTAATTTAATATCACATTACATATTGATTTCAAGCTAGGTACAACCATATGAATTAAATTTTCATTCAAGAAAATAATTAAATAAAAGTTTTAATACTTGTCTAAATGCTCCCAATTTAATATATGTCAATTAACATATCAAGGTCTAATTTAATAGTATGCCATAAATTTAATCCAATCTATAATCAACTGGGAGAATTAAATCTTACACAAAGAAATAATTAATTAAAGTTTCTAGATTTGATACAAAGACATGTAAATAGGCTACATAAGCATGAAATACAGTCAACATAACAAACATATGAACCTAAGACATCTCCTACCTCAATTTGAGATGAAATCTCAAATCCCCACCAAAAGAAAAGTACTCTAAATCTGACGATACTCCTTGGTTATGTTGGAGACAACGAGGGAAGCAACTTTAACCTTTGAGGCTCCACCAAAATCCAATCCCGAACTCGAAACCCGAACTTAAAAATGGTTAGAAAAGGTTTCTAATAATGGGGAAAGGTGCGCTTCGCCAAGGCCTTCGATAAATGCTAAGGCCCAGGCAAATAACAAAGGGAAGCAAATGGAGAAGAAGAAAGAAGGTGGCATCCGCTACCGGCCAAAGAGGGGAGAAGATGATGAAAAAATCTGATTTTGACTTTAGGGCAACTTATTTATAGTAAAACCCAAAAACTGCCCCGAATAGGCCCCGACGGGTCCAGAAAAGTGGAATCTGCACAGATGCGCTCAAACGGTAAAACACCATGAACAAAAAGGAACTGAAATAAAAAAATATAAACAACAGAAGAAACAACATTAAAAATCGAGTATCGTGTAGAGAGATATGCCCCGAACAAATTCGGCTGCAATTGGGGCCGAAAACCCTAAAACTGAGGAAAACAACCGTGCGGAAATTCTAAGAGTACATGACTCGACAAAAAGTGAAAATGAATCACGTACGAGGATCCAGGCTCAAAATGAGGTATTTTGCAATAACTTTCGTTAATTGCACAATGGCCCCTACAAAAAGGGATAACTGCAAAACTTCCTAGAATTAAAATATCTTCCAAAAGATATTTTCTTAAAAACCCCTAATCAAAATATCTCCAAAAGATATTTATAAAAAAACACCCCAAGAAACATCAATGTTTCTGAATAATCCTTTTATCCACGCCTCTACGGGAGAAAGAAACAACCAGCGAGCTTTTCTCCAAAAGTAAAGCTGCGCGTTTTGAGGAAATCAATTGGAGTGAAAACTCATGAAGTCAAAACTTAACTCCGAACATGGAAAGTGAGGTTGTGCCAACAAAGTGACAAACGGGAAAAGGATGAAAAGTGAATAGTGTTAAAAAAATGAAAATGTGGAAATGACTCAGTCCTTAAAGGAAGTTGTTAATCCAAAGGAAAGAATCTTAGAAACCATTTCTGAGCACTCGAGACGACACTAAGTGATGAGTAACTGAACTCAGAAAAGAAAATTCAACGAAAAAAATTTATCCATAAAATTTCAGAAAAAGGAAAAGAATGAAAATGACCGGATTATTACACACACATTACATTTCGTTAAAAGTAAAACTCAAAAATACTAACACTTGCATGTGAATAAGAATACATTTAAAGAATTTCAATCCAACGAAATGACCTAGGGATATTGTACATCCCAAACTAAGGCATCTATACCTGAAAACAGCCCGATAACTTTGGGGTGAGTAAACAAGTTACTCGTAGGGAATGAGCATGCATAAACCTAGCTTTTTACAAAGTTATTACATTAACATGAAACAATTCAAAAGGGATCATGCCACTTAACGTCTAAGTTTAAGTGAGACTCAGAGATCATTATACGCTACTCATGCAATTGAAATGAACTACGGCATACAAGTATACATGCTCCAATATACAAAGCGCTGCTAAAACACGATATACAACATATAACCATACATTTACAAGTATACTAATCCATATTAAATCAAGTTATGCAATGTCTAAGCATACCTGCACAAGTATACTTTTAAAATGGAAATCTCGTAAATCAAGTACACAAACACAAGTATACTAAGCTAAATGAATTGAGCGTAAGACAAGTATACACGGCACAAGTATACTAACTGAAACCTACACACACGGAGTAAGTCTACAAGTTCAAGTACACTAAAAGAGACTCAAACATACAAGCAAGTACACTAGTCCAAGTATACTAGATGAGATCTAAATTCATGAAGCAAGTATACGGTTTCAAGTATACTAAATGAAATCCAAATACACAAAGCAAACACCAATTCACAAGCTACAAGTAATCCATGATTAGCTACTTGGAATTGAATGCGAAATCAAGTCAAATAGTTAAAGGACTATAAATACTTGATTACTGACCAAGCAAGTTATTCTGGGTTATTACTCTCGCAAGGTACTACCTAGTGCGCCATGTATAAGTGATTCTGGGTAATTACTCCCACAAGGTACTACCTAGGCGCACTTCATATGACTAAAGAGACTCTTGTCACCGTACTAGAGCCAAACTCTAGCTATCACATGTTCCTTTTCCTTAAAAGCCTTCCAAAATCAAAAGTTCAAAACTTATGCAAAATCAATAAGTTAGACCAAACTTATATAAACTCAAATAATGTCTAGGAATCAATTTACATGCACAAGTAAGGTTGAATCCACACAAACCATATCCTAGAGTTTAAGTCTACAATGACCTTCGCAATGTCGAATCTTTAATGTACGATTCGTTACACGCTATCACAATATTATGTCAATATCGAAAACACGATCTCATCCAAACAATCCCTAATCAATATATGTAAAACAATATAGTATAGCCATTACATAAACCATCTCAAAACTAAGTTAGGTCATTGGAACAAAAAAATAGGATTTAATCAAAATACGGTAATTGAATCTCTAGATTCTAAAGTATCTCCAAATTGCCCCAAATTCGTATATACTAGTGAACAAGCCTTAGTCACTACCATTTTCAAGTTAAAAACTTAGTCGAATCACTGGAACCATTAAATAGATTTTAATTAATTCATTTAATTTAAAATCTCTAAATTTCAAGACTTATCCAAATGTTCTCAAATTAACATACGTTAAAGAACATACCAAGGCCTATTTTAATATCACATTACAAGTTGATTTCATACTTGTTACAACTATGTGAATTAAACTTTCATAAAAGGTAATTATTAAATAAAAGTTGTAATTCTTATTCCAATAATCCCAAATTAATATATGTTAATAAACATACCAAGGCCAAAATTACTAGCATGCCACAATTTTAATTCCAGCTATATACAATCGTTAGAATTAAATCCTATACAAAAAAAATAATAATTAAATTAAATTCTAGGATTTGAACAAAAGCATGCATACAAGTTGTATAAGTTTATAAAACAATCAATATAACTTAAATATAAACCTATGACATCCCCTACCTCAATTTGAGATTGTAATACTAATTTTAAAAGGATAGTATACTAATTTTTATTTTGGTTTTATTGCATTTTTGTTTAATTAATTGATTATTTGCTAATTGTTTGATTATTTTATTAGTTATATTATTTAATTGTTTAATTGTGTATTTAATTGTATTTGTTTGTTTGTTTGGTTGTTAATTGATTAATTGTATTTTATTTGTCTATATTGTAAATTAATTGATTAATTGTATTGTTATTTATTTTAATTGGAAATTATTGAAAATTACTTGTTTTAATTGTATTAAATTAGTGTAATGGTTATAGCTTTAAATTATAATTCACGTATTGGTCGACTTAGCTTACACATTTAGTTGTTATCTTTTCCTTCTCGGATCATAATTAGAATTAGGGTTATATTTTACTAAGCCTATAAATATATCATTACGGTGGCTTAGGGTTTTAAACACATAACCATAGTTTGTTCACGTAAAGAAAGGGTTGAGAGAACAGAGGCACAGTTAGGGCTACCAAGGAGGAAAACAGAGAGGACCAAGGAGGTTGATTGTGGATTTGAGCCGGAGCAGTAGGAGGCTTGATGATATTCAGTATTGCCGAAAACTTAGAGACGACGCCGAGATTTCATAACTGAAATCTCAGGCAAGTTATTTTCTTTCTTTCTCTCGTTGGCTTGTGTTATGTGCACCTAGATAATCTCTAGGAGTTTAATTGGACATTAACTGAATCTTGCATGTTTATTATATGTTAAATTAATTTTCTGTATGCATTGAATTATCTCTATTACAATTCTTGCAAGTCTGGGTTTCAGTTTGGTTTTAAGCATGTTAAATCGGTAGCGGTTTTAATCACTCTAATTAATTCCAACTAGTGTAAACAAGTCATTGGAATGCTATTGGGTATAAATAAGACTCTTAGGTTCAGTATTAAAGAGGAACAGAAGAGTTGGAATGGCCGGAGACGAAGCAGATGGTCAAAAATGGAGGAGAACTGGACTAGAGGCTCTCAGAGAGGGAGAGAGCCGGCTCCATGGAAGTAGGAGCCGGCTCCCACCCCTTTAGAGCTGGATCTAAGAGGCATGGAGCCGGCTCCATGCATTAGGGAGCCTACTCCCAAGTTCATGGAGCAGGCTCTCTCATGTTTGCGCGTTTTGGACTTTTCTAACGATACTGTTTGATATTGTTTGGACGCTTGGATTGTTCCGATTAATTTTGGGACTTTACTGGGGGTTTTAATAATTAACTTTAGGTGTTATCAAGGTCACTAATTGCATAAGTTACCCCGTTTTATTAATGGAATTAATAGTGTGCAATTTAACAACTTTGCATGCTGTTAACGGTTGGAAGGAAATTTAATTACTTAATTTTAATTTGGCAATTTAATGAGTTATAACATGATTTTAAATCTTGTTTTAGATGCACAGTAGGGTCTTTTATTTAATAGATTGGACCTGTGCATGCCCTGGATTTTAAATTGCTGAAATATTAGTTCTTTTCTACAATTACATGAATAAATGATTGGATTTAATTACTGAGATATTTTACACTATTCTGCAATTAACTGGATTATGGTTTTGGATTTAATATTTGAAATATTACACAGTATTTTGCAACTAACTGGATTACGGTTTCGAACTTTAATTGCTGAAATATTATACACTATTCTGCCATTACCTGGATTATGGTTTTGAATTGGATTATGGTTTTGGACTTTACTTGCTGAACTGTTATTTAGGTTCTATAATTTACATGGATGTTGTGGATTGTATGCACCGGTATGGGATGGTAGCATGTTAGGGATGGTTTAGCTCAAAACGCTAAGACTTACCCTATTGGAATAAGGGAATGGATTGTAAAAATTGAATCCTACTTATATTTAGGTCAGATCAACTGAGCAAGTTGAGTGACTACATGGATTAACTGTTGTTTGCAGTTAAGTCATATGAACTGAATAAGTTGAGTGATTAACTGGATTTTAAATCGATTGTCAAATCAATGAACAATTGAATGATATACTCTGGTTTTGGATGAACTTTAGATATATGATTATGGTACCATGAGATGAGCTTGAGTCTTAGGCTCATTGGTTAGGGTGCGTATATGCAGTGGATGCGTAGCTGGCTATGATAGGTTGAGGTGTACCATGTTAGGTTTAGGTATTCATGCCCACCATTGGGTGCATTTTTGCATGTTGCCTTTTATTCAGGTTGAGGCCCCCTTAGTAGTCTAGTGAATGTCCCTTAGTGTGGATATATATATATATATATATATATATATATATATATATATATATATTTATGGATTAGTTCGATATTGTGAGATATCTAAGATGTAGCTGCGTATCGGGTCACTGTATGGATTGCAGTTAGATTAGAACTTGTTCGTGGGCCTGACCCACTCCTATATTTTTCAGGTATCGAGCGGTTCCAGTCTTAGAGCTTGATCGGGCTGAGCAGAGACGGTCATTCATCTTACTGACGACGTAGGATTCTATTTCATGTTTTAGATTTGCTTTTCTTCTGTAGTTTACTTTTTATTTGGGTTTTTGTTTAGGGGTCCATTGGTTGGATTCTCGAGTTCTACTCTTGGAGGGTTGGAGAGTTGGATTATTTTAAATATTTAATTTTGGAGGATTTTATATTTAGAATTTCTTTCAGCTTCATTATTTAATTCTTAAATCTTTTTATATTCTGTGTTTGTTTATATATTAATTGTTTGATATTCCCTTGGGTTTGGGCTTGGGCCTGATCAACCCGTGTCTTGGATTCGAGAGGTATCATAGAGATGAAAATCTCAAAAGCCACCAAAATAAAACCGCTCCGAATCCGAGGATGCTTCTTGGTTTTGTCGGGGACAACACGGTGAACATTAAACCCCAAGGAAGTCATACAAAAATCCTAACATGGCTTCAAATCCAAACTCAAAAATGGCCAAAAAGGGATTCCAACGGTTGGAATCGAAGGCCTCGCCAAGGTAAATATTAAACACTAAGGCACTACAGCGTTTTACTAAAGGGAGGAGGTGCAAAAGAGGAGAGAGAAGGTGGCAGCCCCTTGGGCTGCTATGAAATCCGGCCAAAAGAGGGGAGAGAGATGGAGAAATCTCATTTTTTTTCATTTTAGACCCCCTATTTATAGAAAAACTCAAAAAGTGCCCCGAACGGGCCCCTCCGGGTCCGGAAAAGTGGAATTTGAGCAGACGCACTCAAACGACAAAATTCTATGAACGAAAAAGAACCAAAATGAAAAAAAAAAAAATGAACAATGAAAGAAACAGCGTCAAAAATCGAGTCTCGTGCAGATAGATATGCCCCAAACAAGTTTGGCGCTTACAGAAGCCGAAAAACCGAAAACTGTAGGGTTCGACCTCAAGACAATTCTAAGAGTACACGACTCGACAAAATGTGAAAATAAATCATGTACGAGGATTCAATTCCCAAGGAGACACTTAGCAATTAACTTTCATTAATTGCACAAAGTCCCCTACATAAAAGGGTAACTGCGCAAGTGAACCCAAATGAAAATATCTTCCAAAAGATATTTTCTTAGAAACCCCTAAATCAAAATATCTTCAAAAGATATTTATGAAAAATACCCCATGAAACAATAATGTTTCTAAAGATTCTTTTCATCCACGCCCCTCCAGGAAAAAGAAACAACCAACGAGCTTTTCTCCAAAAGTAAAGCTACGCATTTCAAGGAAACCATTAAGACTGAAAGTACATGAAGTCAAATACCAACTCTGAGCACGAAGAGTGAGGTTACGCGAAAGGAAATTTCGACAAAAAAAAAGATTAATCTGCAAAAATGGAGAAAAATGAAAGGAAGGAAAATAACCGAGTCATTACAACCCTCCTCAAAGAGATTTCATCCCTGAAATCAGGATCATTCCTAGAAGAACCGAACAAGGAAAGTACACATGGTCACACCAAAGAATGGATCAGGAAGTACCCAAGGACAACTCCAAAGGTCTCAAGATCCACAAAAGGATACGAAACCACGAACCGTGAGACATTTCTCCAACGAATTGACATACTAACCCAATGTCAACCACCCCAAAGGAGACCAAGGCAACAAGACGTCAAAACAAGGAACACAACCAGAAGTGACATGGCAGCGTGAATAGTGACTAGAACCCGCCCACAATATACCCAAGGTGTGGTAGCATCGACAACATCAAGTGTCCGCCTACACTCGCATTACTAGCTAGGTAATGTAAGGTAGCATCGATGTAATAACCCTAATTTTAAAAGGATAGTCTCGGTATTTATTTATTTGTTATTTAATTGATTATTTGACTAATTGCTTATGTGTTTAATTGAATTAGGTATTACTTGATAATTTGATTATGTATCTATGTATTATTTGTATTTGTCTATATGTTAATTGTTTAATTAGGTTATGTGCTTAAATACTATTTTGATTAATTGTAAATTAAATATTTTCTTTTCTCTTATTATTTTATTTTATTTTTCTTTTATGGTTATGGTTAGTAGTAATGGGCAAACCGATTGGGTCCCATAGACTACTTGGATAGGAGGTTGGATGTGTATGGATTATTACCCATGGATAGTTGTGTATATATATATATATATAGATATATATTATATACATATATAAAAAGGAAAGTAATTTATTAATTACTTTTATGGTAACTTGGATAGTAATATTTAATCTGATGTATATGTTTTATATTTAAATAATAAAAATATACATAGATTTGAGACGTGTTATGTTTTAACTTACTTTATAATATTATGGTAACTTAAGTATTATTGGATAATCCATTAATAAATAATGAAATGTGTATAATTTATTTATTTAATAAACGTATACATAAATTATATACGTAATATATTTTACTTACCTTTTTAATATATATATAAAAGGGAAAATAATTTATTAATTACTTATATGGTAACTTGGGTAGTAATATTTAATCTCATGTATATGTTTTATATTTAAATAATAAAAATATACACAGATTCGATACGTGTTATGTTTTAAGTTACTTTATAATATTATGGTAATTTCAGTATTATTGGATAATTCATTAATAAATAATGGAATGTGTATAATTTATTTATTTAATAAAGATATACATAAATTATATACGTAACATATTTTACTTATCTTTTTAATATTTTAATTTTTTTTTTTTAAGTTGACGTGGATTGGGAAAAGGGTTCGGATTATTTTATTTAGCCTATAAATATATAGTTATAAGTTGTAAAAGGGGGTTAGAAATATTCACGTGATATATTTTAGAAAGAGAGAGTTAGAGAAGGAAGGAGGAAAAGGAAGGAAGGAGGAGAAAAACCCTGTAGAGAGAAGATCAAGGAAGAAGAAGTTTAACTTTTAATTCGAAAGTTTAAGGCAAGTTCTTCTTCTATCTCTTTCCCTTTGATTCGTGTTTCTGTACATGCCTAGGAAATTCCAGGATTTATTAAACACATAAAATTAAATAATTATGCATGTTTAATTGGGTTAGAATATAGGTTTTATGAAATTGGTTCATATTTGTTCTTGTGTTATGAATTGATAAAATGCATGATTTTGATTTGATTTCTTATGTGAATTTTTACATGTTTAAATTATGTATTTTTCATATCTGTGAAATGATGGAACGTAGAAACATGCCTAGGATTCCTGAACATTAAATAGGGACTAGGTTTGGGTTTTAATAAATTTAAATAGACTCAATCATAATGATGCTTGCTATTTAAATGTTTTAAACAAACGAATGGATTTAATCTTTTAAAATATTTTAGCAATTGAGATTAAATGTGTAGGATGAATTGGATATAGAGAATCCTTATTTAACGGTATAATAAAATATCATCATGTATAAGATTCAGTTCGTGTAGGACATATGATATAGGAAGTTTAAAGAAATAATAAGTCATTCCTATTATGTGTAACTTGATATCATATTTATCATAGTTATTTATGGAATGTTTGATGTATTTCCTTAATTGTTACACCAATTGTTGGATTGTGTGGTTTAATGCACCGGTATGGGACGGTGGCATTCTAGGGATGGATTAACTTATCAGTTAAGTCCTACCTATTTTATATAAGGGAATAGATTAACTAAAATGTTAAGTCCTACTTATATTTAAGTCAAGTTAGCTGAACAAGTTGAATGACTTATGGAGGATTAATTTATTATATAAGGGAATGGATTAACTAAAATGTTAAGTCCTACTTATATTCAAGTCAGGTCAGCTGAACAAGTTGAATGACTTATGGAGGATTAATTTATACTGGATAGGATGGTTACTAGATTATATATATATATAAGTATGGTGCCATGATATGAGCTTGAGTCTTATAATCAATGGTTAGGGCGCGTATATCGCCAGGGATGTGTAACTAGATATAGTGTAGTTGTGTACCCTGGTAGGTCTAGGTACTCATGCCCACTATATGTGCGTTTTGCATGTTGCCTACTATTCAGGTTGAGACAACTCTATAGTCTAGTGAGGTTCCTTTAGTGTGTATATATATATATACGGATTACTAGTTACTGTTGGATTGACTAGGATGTATACGTGTATCGGATCTCTGTTTGGACGGTAGTAGAGTAGAACTTGTTTGTGGGCCTGACCCACCATTATTTTTCAGGTGTTCGTCACGAGTAGAGGTTGTTCGTGCTGAGCGGGAATCAGTCTACTTCATTCTTCCGATGCTACATAGGAGTTCCTTTATGATTTAGTTTCCTATTCTAGATTACTGTCATTTGTTTAGTTTGGATTTTCTAGGGGTCCACACAATATGGATTCCCGAGTTGTATTTTGGAGGATCAGTTGTAGCAGAAAAGTTTATTAATTAATGGAAATATATTATGAGGTTTATTATTAGATTATCATTTTAGTTTCTTGTCAGCATTTTACTTATTCTTTTTTATTCTTTTGTACTCTGTGTTCGTTTATTATCAATTTGTTTTGATATCCTCGGGTATTCGGGCGTAGGCCTGGCCAACCCACATTCGAAAATTCGGGGGTGTCACAGTTGGTATCAGAGCACTCCAGGTTCAAGTGTCCTTAGGAGTGTCTTTCATTATGTGACTTCCGCGTTGCGTCTCTTAAAACTTAAAGCCCGTATTAGGATTCGTTTTACTCTATTTACGGTTTGTTAGGAGGAGCTGGTGTCAATTATATTCTGTAGTCATAGAATGGTTGGCACTAGGAAAATGATGGATTCAAGGCGAAAGCAATAAAGACTCAAAGGAGTAAAGGAGTCGTTATCGATTTCGTTGCCAGAAGGCAGAGTTAGGAATCGATGGTTTAGGTTCGTTTGGCGTTACTTTAAAAGTATAAGCCAAGGAAGGATTTAGGTGTACGTGATAGGTCACCACATATTGGGGCCAACACGACTTCAGTTGATCTCAAAAAGGAGACAAGCGAAGAGTAGCAGCCGAAGATGGTCCTAATGAAGGAGATTTATATGCATCCAATAAAGAGGGTACTAAATCTTAAAGATGGATGATCGCGCGAGGTGATCTGAATTGCTAGTAGTATAGCGAATGTTATTAGTAGAATTGGGGTTGATCAATCTACAAATAATTAAGTTTTCTTCTTATATCTAAAAGAGGTATATAAGAAGTATTGTTCAGGAGTTTGGGGATCGGATGTGTTTTTATCATAATGAAATACATAATTTTTAAATCACATACAAGAGGGCATTGGTATTATGTTGTGACGTTCTAATTCACTTTAAAAAGTCAAGTTAGACAGTTTATATTCCGCATATAAGAAGGATGAGGGTTAAGCCCTTAGTATTTGCTTAGGCAAACATTTGTGTTTTTAAGTTATGTTTTAAATGATATGTTTCGAGGTTGGATAATTATTTACGAAACTATAAAAGAAAATTTTGAAACAATCTAGTAAGGTTGATTTCAAAGGAGACTTTCTTTTCTAGAAAGAACGATGTCCTAAGTAGGAGTATATTTTGTTTTATTGTGTTTATCATACGGTTTTTTTTTTTTTTTTTGTTAATTACTCGGGATTTGGTATGTGGTTTAGTTGGGGACATAAGTGTGTGATCAGCCAATTATTGTTCTAATAACATGGTGTAATAGCGCTATTTACGTTAGATTTGTGAGCGTACGGTCGTAGAATTTGGTAGATAGACATAAATCTAGTCAATTTATTGGACCTGGACATATGTTATTATGGTGTGTTTTGGGATGGGATAATTAAACCATCACTACGAGTTAAACAATCTAGAACGATTAGTTTGATATACTTTACGTTAGGTATGTGATGAGCACTGAAAAGTGCGCATTTAAACCCGTTAAGCTTAAGCATTCTAGTACCTTTATCTATCTTACTTTGCCATTTTAGACTTATTACGTGTTATTTATATTTTCAGGCACTAATCCCAAAATTGAGCTAACTCAGCCAAATAAGAGCTTAATTGAAGTAATCCTGAGATAAACCAAAGGAGGGAGCAAAGTGGAGAAAGCAAGGAGCAAAAAGGAATCAAAGTTGTGCAGCTGAAAAGTTCGATCGATCCAACTTAGAGTTCGATCGATCGAACATCTATGATCGATCATAGTACTTCTCGATAGATCCAACCTTGGCCTTTGCTGAAATTCCAAGTTCGATCGATCCAACATCACCTTCGATCGATCGAACCCTATTTTGTCCTATTCAAATGATTGATCTTATCCACAGCTGTACGCCTACCAACCACTTTTGTCCTTTTCCCCATAAATATCTTCGAAATATCTCAGCCTTGTTCTTATCCGGAGGAGTCAGACCACTTCGATCGATCCAAGATGCAGTTCGATCGATCGAACCCATCTTCGATCGATCCAAGTTAAGGTTCGATCGATCGAACTTCCTCCAGCGAGAAAAAGTTAAAGTCCAGCTCATTTATTCCGTCCTTCACCCAATCATTGGAGAATATGCCTTGCACGACCACAGCTCATCGTAGGGTGTATTTGACCTACCTATATAAGGAATATGATACACTTTTTGGTGAGGAGTCTAGAGTCTCTTGTCACACATTGAAAATCATCTTGGAGGCTATTCTTAGAGAGGAAGAATGGAGGAAGCTAGAGCAACCATTGGAGGAGATCTTCATCTACAAGGAGCAACCATGGAGTTAGCCCTTGAGGGTTGGATCATCACTACCATGAGTGGCTAGACATCTTCTTGGGGCTAGAGTTAGCCCCAAGCATGCTTTCTATACTCTAATCTTGTGTATTATTGAGGGATTAGTGTTGTATGATACATCTTGATATTCATATATATATAAATCTTGATTATTTCATGCTTTGTATGGTTTAATGCTTCCAATTGACTATTCTATTCTACCCATATGTCTATGTATGCTAGAGTAGGATATTCATGTGTTTATCTCTAGATTTAGTGTTTTTGATGCATGTCTATGTGTATTGATGCTATAGATCTAGAGATTATCAAGATGATATGCTTAATGAATGCTATTTTGGTTCATTTGATGGTTTATGCCTATTCTTGATGGTTTGTGCCTCTCCCCTAGTCTAGATAGCTTTATTTTCATGCTAGTAGTGTAGATTTAGTGTAGTGGTAGTATAATGTTAGATGGGAGGACAATCTACTCTTGATGTTTGATGTTCCATGCTTGTGAGTCCAAATGGCATATTCCTCTAATATTGTGTTGCATGTGGATTGTGAGCTTAATGAAGGATTAATGACTTGTTTTGATCTATTGTGCTATCCCCATGTTGTCTAGACAATATATGCTTTATTGCTTAGATATATTGTGCTCTTCACATGATGTTTAGACAATACTTGCTTGATTTGTCATCCTTGCCTATTGAATCAACCTAATGCACACACACCCTTATCATATTGCAACACACCCATTACCCTCAATTGATCACTTGTTAGTAGTATAGAAAAGTATTGCTTGGTGGTGATCTCTACACCCCAAGACCTCTCTCTCTTGTTTACCTCATATTATTTTATTTAGTTGAATTCAATTTAGCTTAATCAACCAACCAACCAATTGTGTGATCACTTGACCTACTAACCCTAATTACCATAATTCACAATTTGATACACCATCAAATCCCTTGGGACGATCCCTACTCGCCCTATCTATATTTTATATAGAGAAAGGTAGTAGTGGCTTTTTATAAATGTAAAACTTGGCCACCTCATAAACACACACAACTCTTCAAGCTTGACTTGGTATCGCGACCCTTGTAAAGGACCCGGTCAGTATGGATTCGTATCATATTACAACGCCATGATATTGGTGGTTGTTAATGTTTCGGTATACGTGAGGTAGTGGTAAATAAAGATCACTATAACGCTATGATGATTTATCAGAGGTGCTGGATTTGCTGAACATCTTCTTGAAAATTTTAGAAGTTACCAAGTCGGATGGAGGATTTAGTACTGGATTAAGTACTTATTGGAATGACACCGAGTGAGGATAGGAGACTGAATAAATATTCATCAGTAAATTCTTAATCAAGAATTTATTCAAAAGGGTGTGTCATTGGGAGGAATTTGCCGGTGTTGCACATGGAGGAGGAAACTAAGTCTCTTCATTGCTATAAATAATATGGAATTATTTTTTAGTCACAATTTGCAACAATTAGCTGTTGCAAGGAAATTGATGACTTATGTAGAGGATGGGAAGATTTCATGTTCTTTTGAAGTTAGATAAAGAAGTCGGATTGTCATTAACTTGTCTTAAAGAAACATGGTGTGTCAAAGACAAGATGGTGAGACCAAATACTTATATAAAGATGAGGTGCATGGTATGTATGGAAAGGTTGTAGTTTGTTGACTTTTGTTGAGTTAAAGTCATAGTTAACTATTGATAAATTGAATTACCGATTGATTTTTAATATCGGCAAGTTTATCACAGATCAGTGGTGGATAGATTTAGTTACAGAATTCGCTTTTGAAGATGCTCCAATTTAAACAATGGGTACAGACGAAAGCTAGTGGTACCGGACTAACGGTACTTTCTGTAGACAAATTTGATGGAGGATGGAAGGATTGAGTTTCACAACTCTTAGTTCTTTATTCACCCTAGTAGAAACATGATGCTTCACAGTATGAAGCAGATGTTTGGAGGACAGGCAGGAAGAGGAATATAGTGTTTTTTCGCTAAGTCTAATATTTATTAAATAGTAGAGATGGACCATCAGAGATCACTGGATTCTTGCAGCTATTTTCTATACTGAAATGGAAATGACAGAGCATTTTCACGGATTTAGTTGAGGGATTGCTGATTTGATGCAAGGGTCAGGATTCTAAATGGGATATTGGTTGACTGATAAAATTAAATCAGTTTTATTTTGTCTATTTTGATTGAGCTGGTAAGATATCAGTTCATACGAATATAACGGATCACGAGACGGCTTAGATGGATGCAATAATAACACTTGTTATTACCAAGGTAGTTCAGGAGTTCAATTTTGAATATCGGAGCTGACCCTAGAGAATGTGTTACCTTACTCAGATGGAGTTTAAGGTACTGGAGGAGGAGTTAGTAGTTTCTATAAATAGTAATATGACTGTCGGGCGACTGAGATGGAAATTTATAATTTTTCTTGGTACACCCAGACGGTTTGAAGGTACATCACGATATCAAATGTCAGTTTTGGTGAACAGGTACGGATAGGGACGTGTATATAATTGTCCTAAGTGTAAAACCTGCTACAAAGGTGGAAAGTTGATCATTAGATATCATAGGAATCTTTAGCCACTTCCTATAACTGGAGTGATAGTTGGTGGGAAAGATCGACATTGATTTGGAATTTTAATTTTCCATATGGAATCCGAGTGGTGGATTGAGAAAGATCGCTTGAGGACATAAATTTGAGTGATGCTTATTTTAGAACTTCATAGTAATTATATAGTTCAGTGATAGTGGTGTTATAGCATGTGGATGTCCATATTAGTGGATGCAAAATGCTATTTCGAAGGAGCTTTATGAAGATTTTGGAACAGCAGCTCTACTCATACATATAGACGGATGAATTAATCGAGAGATTAAATTAGACCACAAAAGATATGTTTGAGGCGTATATCCTAAATTTTCATGGATTGTTGGAAGTGTTTACTTCACTTGTCAGAATTTTGTCTGTGATATTGTTGGCACAAGGAGGTTAGTGTGACAACTTTGGAGGTTTTGTATCTTTCACAATGCATACCTCTCATTTGTTGGTTGGAAATGGAAGTAAGGGTTGTACAATCAGACCTCGACTTCATTTAAAAATATGTCGGAAAAAGATACTTCCCTTTGTATTGAACTGCGCGCGGTTGGGAGGCGACAGTGGGATGTTGTAAATAGTTGAACTCGTATACTAGAGTTTTTCTATCAGGGAGTAGTTTGCTCGTTCTGTTTTCCATGTAGGAAGAAAGGCGATTTTTGGAGAAAGGTCAATTTTACTTATTACATTGACTTTTAGAGAATTGTGTTTCGCAATTGAGGCAGTCGCCTCTGAATTGGCGTTACCAAATTATTAGCGTTGGGTGCATAGGAGTTTGTGCGTATATTCTATGGCACTTGGAGGTATGTAGATCATTCCCCTGTCGACATGGGAGGATTACGTTGTTATTTGATACAACCTACGCATCGTATGATTATTGTGTTTCTTAAAATATAGGAACCCTGTATACCACATGGTATATTGGAGTTAAGTGAAGCCCTTATAGTGAGGTTGCGTCTACTTGGGAATAAGAGGATATTTTTCGCTCACAGTTTCCAAGCAAAATGGAAGAAAGTAAGGGCGAATTTCGAGGACGGAATTTCTTTTGTTAGGGGGGAGAATGTAATACCCCTAATTTTAAAAGGATAGTCTCAGTATTTATTTATTTGTTATTTAATTGATTATTTGACTAATTGCTTATGTGTTTAATTAAATTAGGTATTACTTGATTATTTAATTATGTATCTATGTATTATTTGTATTTGTCTATATGTTAATTGTTTAATTAGGTTATGTGCTTAAATGGTATTTTGATTAATTGTAAATTAAATATTTTCTTTTCTTTTATTATTTTATTTTATTTTTCTTTTATGGTTATGGTTAGTAGTAATGGGCCAACCGATTGGGTCCCATGGACTACTTGGATAGGAGGTTGGATGTGTATGGATTATTACCCATGGATAGTTGTGTATATATATATATAGATATATATTATATACATATATAAAAAGGAAAGTAATTTATTAATTACTTTTATGGTAACTTGGATAATAATATTTAATCTGATGTATATGTTTTATATTTAAATAATAAAAATATACATAGATTTGAGACGTGTTATGTTTTAACTTACTTTATAATATTATGGTAACTTAAGTATTATTGGATAATCCATTAATAAATAATGGAATGTGTATAATTTATTTATTTAATAAACGTATACATAAATTATATACGTAACATATTTTACTTACCTTTTTAATATATATATATAAGGGAAAATAATTTATTAATTACTTATATGGTAACTTGGGTAGTAATATTTAATCTCATGTATATGTTTTATATTTAAATAATAAAAATATACATAGATTTGATACGTGTTATGTTTTAAGTTACTTTATAATATTATGGTAACTTCAGTATTATTAGATAATTCATTAATAAATAATGGAATGTGTATAATTTATTTATTTAATAAAGATATACATAAATTATATACGTAACATATTTTACTTATCTTTTTAATATTTAATTTTTATTTTTTTTTTTTTTTAAGTTGACGTGGATTGGGAAAAGGGTTAGGGTTATTTTATTTAGCCTATTAATATATAGTTATAAGTTGTAAAAGGGGGTTAGAAATATTCACGTGATATATTCTAGAGAGAGAGAGTTAGAGAAGGAAAGAAGAAAAGGAAGGAAGGAGGAGAAAAACCCTGTAGAGAGAAGATCAAGAAAGAAGAAGTTTAACTTTTGATCCGAAAGTTTAAGGTAAGTTCTTCTTCTATCTCTTTCCCTTTAATTCGTGTTTCTGTACATGCCTAGGAAATTTCATGATTTATTAAACACATAAAATTAAATAATTATGCATGTTTAATTGGGTTAGAATATAGGTTTTATGAAATTGGTTCATATTTGTTCTTGTGTTATGAATTGATAAAATGCATGATTTTGATTTGATTTCTTATGTGAATTTTTACATGTTTAAATTATGTATTTTTCATATCTGTGGAGTGATGGAACGTAAAAACATGCCTAGGATTCCTGAACATTAAATAGGGACTATGTTTGGGTTTTAATAAATTTAAATAGACTCAATCATAATGATGCTTGCTATTTGAATGTTTTAAACAAACGAATGGATTTAATCTTTTAAAATATTTTAGCAATTGAGATTAAATGTGTAGGATGAATTGGATATAGAGAATCCTTATTTAACGGTATAATAAAATATCATTATGTATAAGATTCAGTTTGTGTAGGACATATGATATAGGAAGTTTAAAGAAATAATAAGTCATTCCTATTAAGTGTAACTTGATATCATATTTATCATAGTTATTTATGGAATGTTTAATGTATTTCCTTAATTGTTACACCAATTGTTGGATTGTGTGGTTTAATGCACCTGTATGGGACGGTGGCATTCTAGGGATGGATTAACTTATCAGTTAAGTCCTACCTATTTTATATAAGGGAATGGATTAACTAAAATGTTAAGTCCTACTTATATTTAAGTCAAGTCAGCTGAACAAGTTGAATGACTTATGGAGGATTAATTTATTATATAAGGGAATGGATTAACTAAAATGTTAAGTCCTACTTATATTCAAGTCAGGTCAGCTGAACAAGTTGAATGACTTATGGAGGCTTAATTTATACTGGATAGGATGGTTACTAGATTTTATATATATAAGTATGATGCCATGATATGAGCTTGAGTCTCAGGATCAATGGTTAGGGCGCGTATATCGCCAGGGATGTGTAGCTAGATATAGTGTAGTTGTGTACCCTGGTAGGTCTAGGTACTCATGCCCACTATATGTGCGTTTTGTATGTTGCCTACTATTCAGGTTTAGACAACCCTATAGTCTAGTGAGGTTCCTTTAGTGTGTGTATATATATATACGGATTACTAGTTACTGTTGAATTGACTAGGATGTATACGTGTATCGGATCTCTGTTTGGACTGTAGTAGAGTAGAACTTGTTTGTGGGCCTGACCCACCATTATTTTTCAGGTGTTCGTCACGAGTAGAGGTTGTTCGTGCTAAGCGGGGATCAGTCTACTTCATTCTTCCGATGCTACATAGGAGTTCCTTTATGATTCAGTTTCCTGTTCTCGATTACTGTCATTTGTTTAGTTTGGATTTTCTAGAGGTCCACATAGTATGGATTCCCGAGTTGTATTTTGGAGGATCAGTTGTAGCAGAAGAGTTTATTAATTAATGGAAATATATTATGAGGTTTATTATTAGATTATCATTTTAGTTTTTTGTCAGCATTTTACTTATTCTTTTTTATTCTTTTGTACTCTGTGTTCGTTTATTATCAATTTGTTTTGATATCCTCGGGTATTTGGGCGTAGGCTTGGACAACCCGCATTCGGAAATTCGGGGGTATCACAATCGACGGTAACGAGCACTCGCCCACACACAACCTGTACGATAGCATGACTGTATAAAGCCCTAATTCGTCATCTTCCCCTAACAAGCTTACTCGTGAAACCTATCAATACAAATGACATCAAAGTTAAATGATCGTTACCGAAAGCACCACGGAAATCAGGCATTCTATGAGAGTTGCGATATGGTCCAAAATGTTCGACCAGACCATTCTGGCCAATCCAAAACTCTGACAACAATGTCATAGACATCGCTACGCTTGAGGCCCTAAATCATCAACACTAGAAAAACTGACAATCTCGTGTGCAGTATAGGAATGATAAACAAAATGAACTAATTAAAATAATTAGTCACAAAACATATATATATATATATATATATATATATATATATACAAGCATACACAAGTATACTAAGCAAAATCAAAACGGAAACGCAATATATACATGCACAAGTATACTAAATAGTACTAAATCCAAGGTATACAAGTATACGGGCTCAGTATATTATACCAAAATGAAATGAAGTAAACAACGTACAAGCATACTAGGTACAAGTATACTAAACATAAATAAAATTCTATAAATAATTTCACAGAAACCAAATCGCACCATACAACTAAACACATAGTGTACAAGGGCAATCAAATATGCTACCTATCACATAGGGGTCAAGCATCAGAGACACGCTACACATCACCTATAACGCTAGCACGCTAAAACAGATATAGTGAATGGAGAACACATCATCTTCATCAGCACACAACTACCAAATAGTCACATCCCCTAAACATGTTTCTAAAGTATGCTCAAAACAACAAAGCATATAAACATGTAAGAATGACTATGCAAATAACAATCCCGCATAAACAAAAACAAGATGGGATGAAATGCCTCTCAGAAGGACAAACTCACAAAAAGGAATCTCAAAAACCCGGATGAGTCCGATCTCTCACCACGAGGAAAGGAATCATCTCCCTATAATGAACACTAAGGTTCCCTAAACAAAGAGCCTACAAGTCTTTCTCAAGATGACCCAAACCCAATGTGGAGTTCAAATGCCACTCAAAACAAACCAACGATGTAATAAATAGTTCTAACACTAGCCATTACAAGATATCAACAAGAGAACGCAACTCAAGACGCTGATGAGTTCGATGGGAACTCTTCAGGATCCTATCAGAACCCTAAACACAACCCAAGTCTCTGATGATGAGGGAGAGTAATTAATTCCACTAATGCACTTAATTACATGGAAACACTCACATCCTAATCGTAGCTCGTAAAAGCTATCCAAGGCAAGACAAGAAGAATCCTAGGTCAATGCACCTATCAAACCCCTAACCAACACTCTAAGAAGAAGAGGCACGAGAACCTCACTATTGAGGCTCATGAAAAAATAAAACTCCCAATTCCCAAGGAAGAACTTGAGTCAATCCGACTCATCATCCCATGACACTAAAAATAAGACCCCAATGACGTCATCACATCAAGGCCACCACGAAACCCCAAGAGATGATACCAATACCCCAGACACTCCCCGATCACGTCGTAAACCATAAAGGAAAAGGAGATGAAACGGTGCCTCCCTGGCCCATATCTCATTCCACCAGATAAGGACTACGACTCTACGCTCACATGAGCCTTACTCGCATCAACCGCCATACTAAAGTCTCGAAACACCCAATTTAACAAAACAGGTAAGAAGGTTCCGTCATGGGTCCTTATAGAATGAATTTCTCCCACCCGAGGAGGAAATTCTGCCAAAACAAAAATGCATGCAAAGGGATGCAACGGACTCGAGAGATTATGCCCTAGCATCAATCTCAACTAACCAAGCTGGAACAATTCGTAATGCCTAAATAAGACATAAAAATAAATAGCTACTAAGCAACATAGTAATGAACTACATACTCACACAAGTAGTAAAATCACATAAGGCACGTCGATGTATGCATCATACAATCATGCTAAGATGAATAAGTTCATATAATACGCTAAAACAAATAAGCATATCCTACATGCTAAGTAGACAAGCGTAAAATAACAAGCTAAGACAGCCAAGTATATACAATGTACTAAAGCTAACAAGCATATATGGTATGCTAAGGTAAACAAGCACATACAATACATTAATGTAAACAGGCATATGAAATATACTCAGACAGACGAACACATACAATATGCTAAAGCAGTTAAAGAAAACTACTAAACATACGTCCATATAAGCACGTAAACATGTTATCAAACCAAAACATGCTATCAAGAAGTAATTAAAAACATAGAGCATGGCAACGTAAGCATGACATGTACCCAAAACCCGTCGTCCTAAGGTTTTCGAACCTAGGAGCTCTGATACCACCTGTGACGACCTAGGATTTTACAAACCCAGTGTGTCCTGTGATGACCCAAAGGGGATCCAAAATACGGAAGCTAAACATAAACAAGTCTATAGAGATGTACATCATCCCTAAGACATGAGAGTGACCTTCCAACGAGTCCCGTGACTCAATGGAAGTAAGACCAAAGTTAGAGTTTCAAAACCCTCAAAGGAATGGACCAAGGGAAAAATAGTCATTCCAAACTGAAATGGGTGCCATCGTGCACACCATTGGAAAGACAACGAAAAATTAACAAAGATAAACTCAAGAATCACTTGATTAGGAGTCCGGACGACAAATATATCAAGTATTAAAGTCAAAGGAAGAGAAACCCCATCCTGGTTCGAACCAAATCGTGACACTACTTCACTAAAACTTTAATATCTCAAGGTGCAAGTGGAATCTAAAACTGTAATTGGTACCATTTGAAATTTTATTTTGATGCTGTCAGTTTAGACTTAAGAACGGACCAATTCAGAGTTAAAACGAAAGAGATATGATAATTTGAAATCGGAGGGTCAAAGCTGAGTCAACTTGAAAAAGGGGGCTTGGAGTGCTCGTCCATGCTGACATACCGGACGAGTGCTCATCCGGCTATCGTAGTTAGGCCCAAGCCCATTGCCCAAAGTTGGAGCGCTCATCCCCCATGGACAAACGCTCGTCCAATGGTCAGTGCACCAGACCAGCCAACTTGAAATGTGATTTTGAGGACTTTATGGGCCTTTTTGAAAAAAAAAAAAAAAAAAAAAAAAAAAAAAAAAAAAAAAAAAGAAGAAGAAACTCCTCCCAAAATCATGTTTTCTAGCCCCAACCATGCCAAAAGAAAACTTTATTTTTTATGTGAAAATCCCAAAATGCCCTTATGCACAGTTTTTGCAAAGAAAATGTAAAATGAGTCCATATGAGGCTCATTTCACCAAGGAAAGAGTTTTTCTTGAAATTGATTGTGCAAGCAAACGTAACTTACTTATTAGGATGTGCTATAATGATCAACGGCTTAAAAATACCGCCGATGCAAAATTTGACCTATCCAAACCCCAATACGTGAAAAATGCCCTTCAAAGGCAAAAAATGCAAGAACTATACTTTAATGCAATCAAAAGACAGTTTGGCCTTTGGTCACACTTCATGCATATTATATGAGTGTTAATGGATATGCTCGTGCACACTATTCACCACCCGATTTGAAAATAATTAAAGGCTCGAATTTTTCTATTTTAGCCAAAAAAATGCAATATATGAAACTAAAATGTAAAACCTAAAACAAAATGGTGTTTGGCCCTTGGCCACACCTCATATATGTTAAGTGAATGCTAAAGAATGAATTTTATACACAATGCACACAATGGTGCAAAAATGACATACTAAAACCTTAGTTTTTCATATTATTCACATTAAAGGCAAAATTCTACATTTTCGAATATATATGAATTTCAAATGAAGTTTGGCCCTTGGCCACAAATCATATATATATAATAAGTGTCAAAAAGTGTGCTTAGGCACACATTACAAGTCCAAGGAAAAAAATGACATTTTGACCTGACTATACATTACAACTTTAAAAGTAAAACTCAAACATATTAGCGCTTGCATGTGAACAAGAATACATTAAAGAATTTCAATCCAACGAAACGACTTAGGGATATTGTGCATCTCGAACTAAGGCATCCGTACCAGAAAACAGCCCGATAACTTTGGGGTGAGTAAACAAGTTACTCGTAGGGAATGAGCATGCATAGACCTAACTTTTTACAAAGTTATTACATTAACATGAAACAATTCAAAAGGGATCATGCCACATAACGTCTAAGTCATAAGTGAGACTCAGGGATCATCCTAAGCTACTCATTCAATTGAAATAAACTACGGCATACAAGTATACATGCTCCGATATACAAAACGATGCTAAAACACGATATACAACATATAAGCATACATTTACAAGTATACTAAATCATATTAAAGCAAGTTATGCAATGTTAAAGCATACCTACACAAGTTTACTTTTAATATGGAAATCTAATAAATCAAGTATACAAACACAAGTATACTAAGCTAAATGAATAGACAAGCATACGCGGCACAAGTATACTAAATGAAACCTACACACATGGAGTAAGTCTGCAAGTTCAAGTACACTAAAAGAGACTCGAACACATAAACAAGTACACTAGTCCAAGTATACTAGATGAGATCCAAATACATGAAACAAGTATATGATTTCAAGTATACTAAATGAAATCCAAATACACAAGGCAAACACCAATTCATAAGCTACAAGTAATCTATGATTAGCTACTTGGAATTGAATGCAAAATCAAGTCAAATAATGAAAGGACTAAGAATACTTGGTTACTGACCAAGCAAGTTATTCCAGGCTATTACTCCCACAAAGTACTACTTAGTGCGTTATGTATAAGTGATTCTAGGCGATTACTCCTACAAGGTATTACCTAGGCGCACTTCATATAACTAAGGAGACTCTTGTCGCCATACTAGAGCCAAACTCTAGCCACCATATGTTCTTTTTCCTTACAAGCCTTCTAAAATCAAAAGTTCATAACTTATGCAAAATCAATAAGTTATACCAAGCTAATATAAACTCAAATAATGTCTAGGAATCAATTTACATGCACAAGTAAGGTTGAATCCACACAAACTACAATGACCTTCACAATGTCGAATCTTCAATGTGCGATTTGTTACACGCTATCACAATATTATGTCAATATCGAAAACACGATCTCATCCAAACAATCCCTAATCAATATATGTAAAACAACATAGTATGGCCATTACACAAACCATCTCAAAACTAAGTTAGGTCATTGGAACAACAGAATAAAATTTAATTAAAATACGGTAATTAAATCTCTAGATTCTAAAGTATCTCCAAATGGCCCCAAATTGGTATATACTAGTAAACAAGCCCTAGTCACTACCATTATCAAGTTAAAAACTTAGTCGAATCAATGGAACCATTAAATAGATTTTAATTAATTCATTTAATTTCAAATCTCTAGATTTCAAGACTTATCCAAATGTTCTTAAATTAACATAGGTTAAAGAACATACCAAGGCCTATTTTAATATCACATTACAAGTTGATTTCATACTTGTTATAACTATGTGAATTAAACTTTTATAAAAGATAATTATTAGATAAAAGTTGCAATTCTTATTCAATTAACCCCAATTTAATATATGTTAATAAATATACCAAGGCCTAAATTACTAGCATGCCGCAATTTTAATTCCAACTATATACAATCATTATAATTAAATCCTATGTAAAGAAAATAATTAAATTAAATTCTACGATTTGAACAAAAGTATGCATACAAGTTGTATAAGTTTATAAAACAATCAATACAACTCAAATATAAACCTATGACATTCCCAACCTCAGTTTGAGTTGAAAATCTCAAAAGCCACCAAAATGAAACCGCTCCGAATCCGATGATACTTCGGGGTTTTGTCGGGGACAACACAGTGAACATTAAACCCCAAGGAAGTTATACCAAAATCCTAACTTGGCTTCAAATTTGAACTCAAAAAATGGCCTAAACAGGATTCCAATTGGTTGGAATTGAAGGCCTCACCAAGGCGAACATTAAACACTAAGGCACTACAGCGTTTCACTAAAGGGAGGAGGTTCAAAAGAGGAGTGAGAAGGTGGCAGCCTCAGCTGCCATGGAATCCGGCCAAGAGAGGGGAAAGAGATGGAGAAATCTCATTTTTTCATTTTAGACCCCCTATTTATAGAAAAACTAAAAAAGTGCCCCGAAATAGCCCCGCCGAGTCCAAAAAAGTGAAATTTGAGTAGACGCACTCAAACGGAAAAACTTTGTGAATGAAAAAGAACCAAAATGAAAAAAAAAAAAAAAAAGAAAAAAAAAAAAAAAAAAAAAAAGAAAAGAAAAGTTAACAACGGAAGAAACAACGCCAAAAATCGAGTCTCGAGTAGAGAGATATGCCCCAAACAAGTTTAACGCTAACTGAGGCCGAAAACCTGAAAACTATAGGGTTCGACCTTAAGACAATTGTAAGAGTACATGACTCGATGAAATATGAAAATGAATCCCATACGAGGATTCAAGTCCCAATGAGACACTTAGCAATTAATTTTTATTAATTACACAAAGACCCCTACACAAAAGGGTAACTGCGCAAGTGACCCCAAATGAAAATATCTTCCAAAAGATATTTTCTTAGAAACTCTTAAACTAAAATATCTTTAAAAGATATTTATAAAAAATTCCCCATGAAACAAGAATGTTTCTGAAGATTCTTTTCATCCACGCCCTTGCGGGAAAAAGAAATAATCGACGAGCTTTGCTTCAAAAGTAAAGTTACGTCTTTCAAGGAAACCATCAAGAATGGAAGTACGTGAAGTTATAAACCAACTCTGAGCATGAAGAGTGAGGTTACGCGAAAGGAAATTTCAACGAAAAAAAAAAATTAATTTCTAAGAATGGAGAAAAAGGAAAGGAAGGAAAATGACAAGGTCATCACAATTCTCGGAATGGATTGGTTAATTGCTTTTCGTGCCACGATTGATTGTTTATAAGGAAGAGTCATAGTTTGTACTCCCGAGGCAGATTGTTTCTTTTTTGCGGGAGATCGAAGTGATTCCCATACTTCCTCATTTTACGGGTTTAGCAGATGGAATCGATGTGTCTTCTTTTTGGCTAGTCTCTTAGCCAAAGAAGAGGATATTGTGGAAGAGTTTTATCCGGCAGTTGTTTGTGACTTCTTAGATATTTTTCCAAAAGATTTGACAGAATTACCTCACAGAAGGGAGATTGAGTTTACCATTGATTTGATGCCTGGTACCACGCCAATTTTTATGGCACCATATCGTATGGCACTGGCAGAATTGGAAGAGTTGAAGAAGCAACTTGATAACTTGAAGATGAAAGGTTTAATCTGACTGAGTGTTTCACCGTGGGGAGCACCAACTTGTTTGCTAAGAAGAAGGACGGTTCCTTGAGGTTGGGCATTGATTACTGAAAGTTGAATCATGCTACTATCAAGAACAAGTATCCTTTACCAATGATAGATGATTTGTTTGACTAGTTGAGGGGAGCTTGCTATTTTTTGAAGATTGACTGGAGGTCAAGCTATTATCAGTTGCGGGTTAGGGATGAGGATATTCCTAAGACAACTTTCCGTACATAGTATGGACATTTTGAGTTCCTTATGATGCCTTTCAGTTTGACTAATGCACCGGCAGCATTTATGGACTTAATGAACCATGTCTTCCATGATTATCTTGACCAGTTTGTGGTAGTGTTTGTGGATGACATCCTTGTGTATTCACAATCTCGGGAGGAGCATGAGATTCATTTGAGAATAGTCTTGTAAATCTTGTGAGAACACCGTTTGTATGCCAAGTATGAGAAGTGTGAGTTTTGGCTGCAGGAAGTGAAGTTTTTGGGACATGTTGTTTCAGGAGGCGGAGTATCAATTGGTCCTTTGAAGATTGAAGTGGTTTTGAATTAGGAACATCCCAAGAATGTGTTTGAGATTCGGAGCTTTCTTGGCTTAAGGGGTTATTATCGGAGAATTATGAAGGATTTTTCCCGCTTAGCAACTCCTATGACTCGGTTGACCTGAAAGGGAATAAGTTTATATGGAATGAAGCCTGTGAGTTATCCTTTCAGGAGTTGAAGATAAGGTTAACTATGGCTCTAGTGTTGGTGATACCTAAGCGTGGCTTGGGTTATGTTATCTTTTGTGATGCTTCACTCGATAAATTGGGATGTGTATTGATGCAGGATGGTAGAGTAGTTGTTTATGGGTCTAGACAGTTAAAGACTTATGAGCATAATTACCCTACTCACGACTTTGAGTTAGTGACAGTTGTTTTTGCCTTAAAGTGTTGGAGGCACTATTTGTATGGTGAGTGATTCGAGGTGTTCTTGATCATAAGAGCCTCAAGTACTTTTTCTCTCAAACAGACTTAAATATGAAGCAAAGGCGATGGGTTGAGTTCATGGGGGATTACAATTTTGACTTCCAGTATCATCCGGGTAAGGTAAATGTTATAGCTAATGCCTTAAGCCAGAAATCTCATGGTACTTTGGCTAGCTTAGCCATTCAGAAATAGAAGATGCTTGAGGACTTGGCTAAGATGGGATTGCATTGTTTTGAAGACGATGATAGTGGTGATATGGCATTTTTATTTAGTATTGTGGCTCAACATACTCTTATTGGTCAGGTGATTGAGTCACAAAGGCAGGATCTAGATTTGCATACCATTCATTCGTTGATTTCTAGTGGTGAGATAGTGAAGGATTGGACCTTACATGCAGATGGAGGTCCACGGTTCCATACTTCTTGCTTTATAGTTCATCCAGGTGGTACTAAAATGTATCACAATTTGAAACGTCAGTATTGGTAGAGTGGAATGAAGAAGGATGTAGCACAGTTTATGGCTAAATGCCTCACTTGCCGACAGGTGAAGGCTGAGCACCAGCGACCCGCTAATTTATTGCAGCTATTGCCGGTAGCGCAATAGAAATGGGAGCGCATTGCCATGAATTTTATGACATGGCTTCCTAGGTCATAGAGGGGGAATGAAGCTATATGGGTTATCATTGATAGATTAACCAAGACGGCTCATTTTTTGTCTATTAAGTCAACAGATGACACAAAGACACTTAGTAAATTATATGTAAAGAAGATAGTGAGATTGCACGGAGTTCCATTATCTATTATTTCAGATAGGATGCCAAGTTTACATCGAAGTTTTGGGAGGGATTACATGCAGCGTTTGGCTCACCATTGCATTTTAGTACGGCATTCTATCCACAGACAGATGGTTAGTCGAAGCGTACCATCCAGGTCTTGGAAGACATGCTTTGGGCCTGTGTATTTGACTTAGGTGGTAGTTGGGAGTATCATCTATCGCTTATTGAGTTTGCCTACAATAACAGTTATTAGTTAAGTATTGAAATGGCTCCATTTGAGACGTTGTATGGTAGGCCTTATCGGTTTCTTGTTTGTTGGACTGAGGTGGGCAAGACAGTCGCCTTATTACCCAACATTGCACTTGAGACTACCGAGAATATCAAATTGATTAGACAAAAGTTGCTTACAGCTTAGAGCTAACAGAAGAGTTATACAGATACGTGGAAACGGCTGTTGACCATAAGGGTTCATCCAAGGACAATTTAAGTGTTTTGATGGTTACAAACCATTAATGGTGTTTAAGGACTAATATCTACATTGAGTGTTATAGATGATTTACATTTAAAGAAAAACCTCAATGAAGATCACAAAGATCATTCCAAGTAGTCCTACTCAAGATCACATCTATGGAAAGCAAATGATATAAAGGAATAAAGCTAGACTACCTCAAAGCCTACACAATCATAGACAAAGTATGAAGAAAGGGGTAGATAGGTTGGTGAGTGTTTAGGATTCATTGTCAAAGAATTTATGAATCCATTTGAAGCTCATCTCTATAGGACCATGCATATCATTCATCATTCATATGCTTCTATATCTACTAGCAATAGATTATGCACTTCATTCACATATATAATTGACATATGAAGTCATTGCTAAAGATTGAGTTAGTTCAAGCTTGCTTAAGCTTTGAAAGGACTCAACACTTGTGCTAGAATGCTAGGACCATGCATATCAATTACATGATTCACTTTGGTCGCTAGAAAGTAAATGATAAGGCTTAGAACTAATTTGCTTATCTATAAAGCCTTCATTACCATGAGTTGGTAACGGACATTAGGACCCTAGAAAACGTATCATGAAAAACTGTGTTTTTGGCTAAGTATAAAAAATGGCTAAGTGTAAAAAACGGATTTTTGAAATAATGATTATTTCAAAATAATTGTTCACAGTAATAAGTCCTTATAGTTCAAATAGCCTAAACTGATTTTATCAAAATTTATGACCAAGTCTATATTAGTTTATATAACGATTCATTTTTACCAAAACTGTCAAAAATCCAAATTTGTACTAAAACTGAATTTTTACATTTTGATTTAGTTGGATTTCAATTTTTTTATACTTTTTATTGAATCCAAATGGGGGGTACTTCCTTATTTACATTGTAAACCTAAAGTAAATGGACATATAAATACTGTAAAGACAATTTTTTATCTGTCAGCTGACTGGTGAAAATGCCCAGTATGTGGTAGTCGTTGCATTTGTTGTCATTGCGTACCTCACCTCTCTGCAGATGTCATTGCATACCTCACCTTAACCAACTATATTGACCTTCTCTCACTATAAATATGGGCTGAACTTTTAGAAACAAACACACAACAATTGAGAGTATTCTTGAGAGTATTGAAGAGCATTCAAGAGAGTATTTAAGTTCATTCAAGTTCTTATTTGATCATTCACTTCATATCTTTCATTCTCTCATATCATCTTAGAGATTTGAGCTTCATTTGATTCATATATTTACTCTAGTTGTGAGCTTACACTTTTATATCTATCTTGAGAGAGATTTTATCTTGTATTTCAATTATATACATTGCTAAAATCTTGTAAGGGTTGGTGTGACCCAAAAGAAGCCTAAGAGAAGAGTGTTCTCCTAGCAAGGAAGAGAAGCGAGGAGTTGCTTCATATAAAGGTTTGCTCTCCACCTGTAAGGAGAATCCATAGTGTATTGGGAAGTCTCAAGAGGGTTTTTAAGCCGAGGAGTAGGAGTTTTCGAACCTCTCTAAAATCGCAGAGCACTTGTTTGCATTCTCTCTTCCTTTATCTCTTTTACTTATATTGTTAAATGTATAAGCTTATGGTTTTATGATTGCATGATAGAAGTAAATCTGTTGTAGCATAAAATCTGTTCTATCATTGGATAAATGTTTTAATAGTATATGTATTACTTGCTTATTTATTGAAATAAAAAATTATCTGTTGTTTGCAAGACTCTATTCACCCCCCTCTAAAGTCAATACTTGGGCAACAACAGCCATTATCCTTTAAGGTGGGGGACCATGTTTTCCTTCGAGTTGCTCCACGGAAGGGATTGATGAGGTTCTGGAAGAGTGGCAAGTTGTTGCCACGATTCATTGGACCTTTTAAGATTTTGGAACGTGTAGGAGATGTTACCTATAGACTTGCATTGCCACCATAGATGGACAGAGTCTACAATATTTTTCATGTGTTGATGCTATAAAAGTATAGGCTAGATTCATCTCACTTTTTGAGTTAGGTTGACGTGGATATTGACGAGGATGTTTCCTACAAGGAGGGACCAGTTCAGATCCTTAACACACGGTAGAATGTGTTAAAGGACAAGACGATACCGTTAGTGAAGGTTTTGTGGAGACATCACGTTGTTGAGGAGGCTATATGGGAACAAGAACAGGAAGTTCATTCCAGGTACTTAGAGCTATTTGCTTCCTTAGGTATGGCATGATTTCAGGGACGAAATCTTTTTAAGTTTGGGAGATTGTAAAGTTTCTCAATTTTTTCATTTTTCGGGCATTTTTTAAATTTTCTGATTTATTTATTTTCTCGCCTTGTTTTGCATGCCACGCACTGGTTGGCTTGCCACGAAGGTTCCGAGTGAGGTTTGGGGCAATTCTTTGAGTTTAGAACTCTTTGAAATGCATTTCTAGTCTTTTTCCTTTTTTTTAGATTTTTGGGCCGGGAGGTCCAGGGTAAGTCTCCCACCCAGATTTTTAGTACTTGGGATTATTTTTCGGGATCATTACATTTCATATATCATTATTTAGTGTATATCTATGTGGTTATGTGTTGAAATTAAATTAATGTGGCATGTTTGGGGTTATATTGCATGTAAGGGGCATAATGGACTTTTTATTGGTCAAGGTGGGGACCACACCTTTTGACCAAGGCATATATACACACAATACATTTTTTTTGGCCATTATTCTCCTCCTTCAGCCGAGAGCTTCCTCTCTCTCTCTCTCTCTAGGTTCACTTTCTGTTTATATCTTAGTCTTCAAGCCCCCATTTCACCTATTTCTTCTTGGATTTGGACTTTGCCATTTAAAGCAAAGTTAACAAGCACGACGAGGGCTACGATTTGATTAGAACTGATCTTCATTTGGGTGACATTGGTGATTACGAATTTGGGAAAAATTTTAAGGCTTTTGGTTTATTTTGAGGTAGGGGTCTCTAAAACTCACACCCTTTAATTTTTGTGAGTTAATTCCCTTAAATTGTACTATGACATGTGTAATTTGTGAATTTGACGCATGACCAATATGGTTTATTGTTGTAAAGCATGACAATTATGTTTCTTATATGATATATGTGTTGAATTGCATACTTATCTAGATTTATGTGAAATTATGTGATAGATTGACATTACTATATGCTATATATGCCCAAAATGCTATGATTGATAAATTAATTGCATGAGAATTGTTGTGCTAATTTATTCCCAAAGTATGTAAGTATGATTATAACTTGATGTATGAAATTTCATGTTGGCATGATGTAGAAATCCTTGGAACAATCACGCGTTGGCATAGTGGGAGTAAAAAAGGGAAATTGTTTTTCGAATGAAAAATTGATTTTGTGAAAGGTTTTGAAATGATGTTTGCGAAAACCAGACGGTAAGGAGTCGCCTTCTATCCATGGCATAAATGGGACCCAGATGGAATGTAGGGAGACTGCCTTATGGGTGGTGGAGCTAACTAGGCCCCCAAATGACACTAAGGAGTTGTCTTAGGTCAGGGATAGTTAGCCAATCTTTCTCTCGTGGCACCGGGGAGTTGCCTCGGGCCAAGTAAAATTAACGGTTTGACGATTGTTACCTTGGTAAAGACTTTGGAAAATGTAGAGTAACATTGGCATTACATGGGCATTACATTGGCACTGCATTGCATGTTGTTGATTATACTCAGATTTGTGTGATAATGAGTAGTTGATCTATTTTCTCTAAAGTGAGCGTTATCCCTCCTTTGTGCCCCATTCTTTATATGTGAGTCACGGGATTATTAAGGAGTGCGTTTTAGGCATTTCCTACTAAGCCATTGTGCTAATCCCTTATTATCAGTTTTTAGGTCATGGCAAGGAAATAATTGACGACGGACCCTCACAAGCCTAGTTAAGGTTAATTGGTGTATTTTGTAAACTTTTGTAATTCAATGCTTAGGCTCTAGTATTCTTTTGTAAAACATTTTAATTGTGGCATTATGAATCCTAACTTGTAACCATATTCTTTTGGTATTATTTTGATGTAAATTTAAGTGTTGTAATGGCCATTAAAGCAAACATGAACCATGTTGTTACTTTGGAATGAATTGAATGGAAATAAACTATTTTAATGCCTATGTTAATGTTTAAGATTATGGGATGGTTATTCTATAATTGTTGTGAGTTGGGACAGATTTAACATGGCCTAAGTTACGAATTCATGACTTAGGAAAGATGGGAATCAAAAGGAAGCCAAATGGCCATTTCTGGGATTGTACGACCGGCCGTTGCTTTCTACGACCAGATGTATGTAAATGTTATAGTTGGAATTTTTGTGCCATGTTACTGTAGAACAGAGAGTTTGCAAATCTATAACCGGTCATAACTTCCTACCACCGATCGTAGCTTGCCATGCCGCGCACCAGTGGGCGTCACCTTGCACGCGTGCAAGGTATCGTAGGACACCCTACGACCGGTCGTAGAAGGCAATGACCGAACATAGACCTTATGCTTTAGCTAATTTTCCATCTATTTTTCTCTTTCTCGTCTTGAGCCCAGAACTTCATGGAATATATCCTAATGCTATGTAATGACTCTTAACCACCTAATGAACTATAATTAACCTAGTAAAGGACTTAACGACATAGATTAGCCGTTTTACCCTTGGATGACCTCGAGCTTGGGTATGGCGGGGGTGGATCAATCCCCCACTGATTTTTTTTAAAAAAAAGTGGGGTTGGAACCCCTTTTTGCCTCTTTTTCATCTCCGTTCCCGTCCCTGAGCTATAATTTGGTCTTTTTGACCACCATACCCCTATCCCAACTCACGAACATGTATAAGATGTGGAATATGAAATTAATGCAACAATTTACAGTCTTGGAAATATTAAATCATACCGATTTCATTTACACGATCCTTATTACATTGAAAATGATCCAATTGAATACAAGTTACAAAATTAGACCCTTACGGTCGAATTTACAATGCTTTTCAAGAATTTACATCAACTATGCATTTAATACAAAAATAATAAAGGTAAGCTTCTGTTAACCCTAACTACGCATATGTGGGGTCGTCATCAACCACGTCGCCATCATGGCCTGAAAAATGTTAAAGGCAGGCGTGAGCACGGAGGCTCAGTAGTGGATGCCTAAGGTGCCAACTTTGGACTCCCTTGAGCCACACAACACACGATAGGGATAAAGGAAACTGGGATCATACATAGGGATTTCAAAGCATTTAATTCATAGATCAATCTCAACAATAGTATTTAGGCATTTCATACAAGTGTGCGTAGAATGGAATGCAATGCCACATAATTTTCAAACCTTAGTCTCAACCGACTCCAAACTTGGCCTTTACCGGCCCCAATCCCCACCTACGCTAACCGACTTTATCGAGCTAGGATTGACACTATCCATGGCCTCTTGGCCATTTGAGGTCTAGTATCAACTTTTTCACGTTCTATACCAGACCGCGCCCCCTCTAGGTTGAGTTAGCACTGGGCTCGCGATACCCGATCCATTTATAAGATTCCTCTTTCTCACCCATCCTAAGATGGCTAACTTGTCAATCTCTTTCCACTCCCTCACCATTCTAAAATGGCCTATTGTCTTTCTCATTCAAAATTCTCACCATGCCATCCATATGCATCAATTCAACTTCAATTCACAACTACACAATAGCAATGATTTCAATATGGCATTCTTTATAATTTAACCACAAGTATAGCATTCCTTCCACAAAATGAATAAAAATATGGCATTTCTCCATTATTTATTGACAAGCATGCTATTCAATTAAGCCATCATAGTATCACAATTCTAGCATTTAATTTCAACATAGAATTGCACATTCTTTCCACATAGCATACTTTGAACACTAAATCACATCATTCACATCCATTTAGCAACAATTTCGTAGATATGGCATTCAACTTGAAATTAATAGAAGAATAAGAATTGGTTTTCAATGAAAGGAAAAGTTTGAAGGCTTAGAAAACCCCTACCCCAAAGTGCTTAGCTAGCCCCCAATCTCGAAATCCCTCCAAACCCTAGCAATGGTAGTCTCAAATTGTAGCACTTACTAAGCACATCAACTTTCTCTTCTTGGCCTTCCTCAAAATCTTACCCAAACGTTTCCAAATTCAAGCTTGAAACAATCTATGTATATATGTATATATATAGAGAAAGAAGAAGATGAACTAGAGGGAGAAAGGGCCTTGCCCGAAAATGAAAAAGAAAGTGGGGTAGCTTGGTCTTGCAAATTTAGGTGTGATTCTAAGCATGCTACTTGTCAATTTGTGGGTCAATTTGTGGGTAATTTCACCTTTTGCTTAAGTTACCTTATTGCCCTCACTTAACAAACCATACTCCATCCATGTCCCATAAAATATCTCCCAATGTCTAGATACATGTATATGTATATGTGTGTGAAATGTCCTCAATGCCCCTCAATGAAAATGACAAAATTGGGATAATTAAAATACATTTCTAAAACCCTCGGCTCAAGAAAATGACCTAAATGGCCCTCGGGACCCATGTGGCATGCAAAACGAGGCACGAAAAATAAATAAAATAAAAAAATTCAAAAAAATCCAAGACATTACAGGTGGTTTGAGGATAGATAGGGGCATTTTGGCTTCCCTGAATGAGTATTCTAAGGTCTCCACCCATAAAAGTTTGTGAAGGGAAATGAGCGTTATGGTGCTCATCGTTGAGTATTATAGGGTTTCCACCCTTGGTTTATGATTGGATGGACTAAATGCAGTCCATGGTGTATATCCTAGATTGGTGCTATGATTAAAAGGGGATGATTGAAATTAGGGTCATTTGATCCTAACAAGAAAGTTCATTTATTCAAAAGATATTTCCAAATTACCAACTGCGATCCCTTTAGCACATAACCAGGCAGGTTCCCAAGAAGGATGGACGAGATCATTATAATCTTGCTTAAAGACCCAAACCCCCTAGACAACACAATCACCTATTTTTGACATAACGATTCTAGACATTGTGCGGTGAAGGAATATATCAGTGGTAATGATGATCCTACACCGGTATGATCCTTTCATGTTTTAGATGAACCGAGTCCACATGATTCGGGTTGGTCATTTGAAGATACTTTGAATGGACATTTCTAAATTGTCAATTAATATTCACATGACGTATGACTAGTTAAGCTCCCAGGAAGGAAGATGGAGGGGTCACATTTATCCCACTTAAAAATCATAAACCTTGGGCCCGTAAGTTGGTTGACAGAGTTTTGCTAGACATTGTAGAATCATGAGACACATTAATTGACACCAATTATCCATTCTTATTGAGTAGCTTCAAATAAAGGTTAATCTTGAGAACTTATGCGCTTTCAGAATATGTGCGTGTGTGAAAGTGTTTGTGCTCGTGCTTACTTTTGGAAAGTGCATTGGTTTAAGTTGAAAATGATCATTTTATTGGACTTGAATCCTCTAAGTTTAATATTTTTTAAGTTATTCTAAGTTGAATTCGCTACAGATTGACACGTGACATTTAAAATCTATTTATTGCTGGTGTTAAACAACATTAACTAATTTAAAAAAAGTTTGAAAACTGCATCGTTTTGAGATAAGAAAAATTTACCAAATTTTAAAAACTGCACCCTTTTAAATTAAGGAAAATTCACCATACTCTAATGCCATTATCTCTCTCTCACTTTTTCCAAAAAAAGATCCCCCTCTCCCTCCTTTTGCTCATTCCCACGAATATGTAAATGGATATTGATAAACTTTGGAAAATACAACTAAAAGCCCTATATATAGAAAAGATTAGAGAAAACATTGGTCAGGTTAAAAGAGAAATAGAAACCATCGCGACTAGTTTAAACTAGGAATAAAGAGGAAAGAGATGGAGAATCTTTTTGTTTTTTTAGAAAAGATGAAGAAGAGATAACGACGTGAAACGTCGTTAGAGTATAGTGAATTTTACTTAATTCAAAACGGTGTAGTTTTAAAATTTTGGTAAATTTTTCTTATCTCAAAACGGTACAATTTTTAAACTTTTTTTAAATTAATTGACGTGGTTTAACACCAGCAGTAAATAAATTTTAAATGTCATGTATCAATTTGTAGCGAATTCAACTTAGGATAAGTTAAAGGATCCAAGTCCCATTTTGTTTTAGTGGTGATTCTCTTGACTTGAAAAATGCACACTTCACTTGAATTGGTTTTTGATGACTCAAATTCAACCAAAATGGTTATTTTGTTTTGCAAAATGCTTTAGTACCAAAAGTGACCAAAAATAACCATTTTGGTATGAAAATGATTTTTTGTTGTGCCGAGAGGGCAAAAATGACCATTTAACAAAAAGTGAGATTTTTAGGAAGTTATAGATGACCAAAATGTCCTTTTAAACAAAAGCTGATTTTTAAAGTGTCGAAAAATGACAAAAAGGGCATCTTTCAAAGAAAACAACCATTTTCAAGTTAAAGTAGAATATGATAACAAAAATAATCTGAAATGACCGAGATGATTATTTTATGAAGAAAAAGTGTTGAAAAAGCCAACGGTAGTGATTCCAAAACCGGAAAAACTACGGGTGCATCCCATGAAAGGAAATCAAATTGGTTAGCTTCCGGACGTAGTGACCTCACGAGAATCACCTTTTGCATTTATAATGCCAGTTATAAAAACAGTATGACAATTGAAATTTTACTTTGCAAGTACGCTAAAATCTGATCACCGGTACAAATGAAAGTGAATCGGAGAGGAGTCAACAAACTAAGCCTAAGAATATCACAGATAAAGAAAGCTCCTCGCCAATTCCTATCTTAGCTTCAGCCCAAGCAGTAGCGATTCAACGACTATGAAATCATGTGATTACAACATATATCAAGAAGTTCAAAACAAATCCATTAAGGGATTATTTAATACATAAATAAACCCTAATTGTCCACTAAAATTAAGAAAAAAATTAGTGCCAGTTGTATTGCCAATTTTCGGTGATAGGAGATGGCCTGTATAACATTTTGTCCTAAAACTTAACCAATTTAATAATTGAGGGGAGTTATTTGTAGTTGAGAAGTATTAGTTGCAGTTGAGGTATTTTTGAAAGTGATTTATTGCACTTTACCCTTTAAATGTAGGGACAAACTGACTGTTGTTCTTGGAAGGCGTTGTATGTGAGCAAATTCTCCAAGATCTTCTATTCACAGTAAGTAATTAAAAATAACACTCATATAATTAAGCAAAATGATACCAAATTTACTTGGTTAAACAATATGCCTATGTTCACAAAAGAGATTAAATAAAAAATCACTATCTAAAAATTATGGTGTACATGAGCACTCAATCACTCAAACTATTCTCTTAACCTTTTCAAAATATTTTCTCACAAAATTTGACTCCCTTCTTTTCATAAAAAGTGTTACTTCTAAATAATCGTCACTCTCACAAATTAAACTACTCTTATTTTTTAAACACGATACTATTTTTAGTACGGAGACAATAGGCCTTTTCACGAATTGATTTTTTGCGCTATCTCAATAATGTACAATCTCATATCTCACAATGAGGTTCTTCTGTCAATTTTTTACTCTAAATTCACATATATGGTGGGTCCCATATTTGTGTACATAAAATCTCCACCTTATCTCAAAATTCTACCGAGTTTTCTCCAAGATTTTCAACGTCTATTGGGTCTTTTGAGGCACTTCAATGCACCCTCTATAACTGCATGGTGCACAACCATTCTTCTTTTCTTCCTAACTCTTTCTTCAAAGCTCCACAGTCTCTCTTGATATGGCCTTCACTTCACCTCACGTTTTCTTGTCCGTGACTTTGATCGAGATATGTTCCTATAGGAACCTCTTCCATTGTCTTTTGTTTCTTCCACACTTCTGTTCTGCCAACAATCCCTCTGTCTAAAACTCTTCCCCAATCGGTTTGTTTCTCCTCTCGTTCGCCAGAGAGCTGCTGTAATCTCTGTCAGCACTACAGTATCCTTACCAAATAGCAAGGTCGTCACCAATTCATCATAGGATTGAGGCAATGAAGCCAAAAGAATTGCGACTTTATCTTCTTCACCAATCTTGACTCCGATGTTTAACGACTGAATAATCAGGCCATTAAAAACGTTGAGATGCTCTACAAAACTGGAACCCTCTTCCATCTGAAGCCGGCGGAGTTGTTTCATGAGATATAGCTTGTTCGTTAAAGATTTCACCATTTATAAGCTTTCGAGTTTGTTCCAAACATCTATCGTCGTTTCTTCATCAATCACATTGTATATGACCTCGTCTGAGAGACTGAGTCTGATGGTACTTGCAGCTTTTTCGTCCATTTCCTTCCAATCTTCTTCGCTCATCTTTTCGGGCTTTCTCTCTTTTCCTTGCAGCGCTTTGTGTAATCCTCTTTGTACGAGGAGATCCTTCATTCTCCGTTGCCAAAGGAAGAAGTTATTCTTCCCATCAAACTTCATCTGTGAACTGAAATTCAAGAGGTTAATAAAAAACACACAGAAAGTCTCACTCCTTTTTCTGAACTGATCTCTTCTGCACACTCTCATATCAAAACCATGAAGTTCTCTACCTATTTATAACCAAACAGCCATGTAAATTGCAGCTTCATATCTTCAAGTGTGGACTACTCTGCGTAATTCGGCCGCCCAACTTTTCTTCTCCCTCTTTGTGTTTTTTCTTCCGCTCCTTTTTGACTCTTCACTCAATTTGAGTCATGATGATGGACAGACATGATAGGGTCCATTTCTGTCGGTTTTGTTTTCTTGCGTTCCTTTTTGACTCTTCCACTCAATTTGAGTCATGGTGGATGGATGGATGGATGGACATGATAGGGTCCCATTTCTGTCACCGACACTAAATCCTCAATTGATGGAATACATAAAAAAATATTATTTCTACATAAACATGATAAGCACTATGTCATGATGTTGCAGCACACACCAAGGTGGTGCAATTTGGAAAGAAAAAAGTGTTAAGAGATTTTTTATTTTTTATTTTTTATTTTTATTTTTTTAATCTAGACCATTACATTGACATTAAATCCACTATTCCAATGTAAATGTCAATAGTCATGTGACAGAACAAAAAAGCTCATTACAAGAGCCTATGACAATATATATATATATATATTGCAAAGTTTTATCGTTCTGAGATTTGAGCAAATTTTATACCATAAACAGTTCAACATTTACTTATTTACCTGTTGTCAAGAAAAGGCTTGGCGGAAAGTTAAGGTAATAAACATTTAAAGGCCTACAAGTGGCCCCTGCTTTGGCACTTGTTAGGTCTAATAAGCAGGGCGAAGCCAAGGTGGGCCAGCAGGGCCATGGTCCCTCCAAATTTTTTTGAATTTTTTTTTTATCCCCCAAGTATTTTTAATAGATATATTGACCAGTTAAATTTTTTTTTTAAATTCTATTAATAGTTTCTAAATATTAAATAATTTATAAATTTTGTTCCTAAAATTTATTAAAAGTTTTAATTGACCCCCCAAATTTTTTCAAAACACATATATTGACCCAAAATAAAGAATTTGAAAATAAATTTAGTTTTTGTCATTCTTGAAATTTAAAATTTTTTCAACTTGCACTTTTTAAACTATACTTCTAAAAACTCAAATATTATGAAACAAAGATGTAAGCTCATTATTATTATAGTCATTTTTTTGATAAATAATTATTATAGTTGTTATCGTAACACATTAATATTTTTTTTATTTACATGTACACGTACGATATTTATAATATTAATTTAAGAGAGAAAAATAAATAAATAAATAACTAATGTTCCGCCATGTTTAAGTAAAAATGCATGAATCTTTTTTTGTCAAACATTTTTGTAAAATGGTGTTTACAAGAAAAATATCTAGAATTATATAACAATCTTTATGACAAGTCCTAATAATATTTGCACTTTTTATACTATACTTCTAAAAACTCAAATATTATGAAACAAAGATGTAAGCTCATTATTATTATAGTCATTTTTTTGATAAATAATTATTATAGTTGTCATCGTAACACATTAATATTTTTTTTATTTACATGTACACGTACGATATTTATAATATTAATTTAAGAGAGAAAAATAAATAAATAAATAACTAATGTTCCGCCATGTTTAAGTAAAAATGCATGAATCTTTTTTTGTCAAACACTTTTGTAAAATGGTGTTTACAAGAAAAATATCTAGAATTATATAACAATCTTTATGACAAGTCCTAACAATATTTGGAAAGAAGATAAATTAAAGTATTGTAAGACTTTTAATAATAATAATAATAATATCATATATGCTAATACTTTTAGTTATCACTTTCTAAATAACAAATTTTATAACTTTTTGTATCTTGTTTAGTAACACAATAATAATCTTGTTGAAATTAAAATAATTTCTTTGAGTTAAAATTCTTTATGTTTTTCTAATCTTTTATTTAGGTATACTTTCCCAAGTAGAATCAAAGTATTTAATTTTCTTCTTCCAAAAAAAATAGATTTATAAAAAACTAAAACAATTGATAAAGGAAAATTGATTCTCTAACTATGCTTACGTCTTTCCATTTCTTCTTTATAATTTTCTTTCTAACATCAATTTTATTATTATTATTATTATTTTGCCTAAGTTGTATCTTTCTCATTTTTGAATTTTCTCAAGTATGCTATGACTAGTATTTTTAAGAAATTATATTAAAATTGATTTATAACTTTTAAATTTTAGTTACTGAAGTTGCAATGAAAATTTTCTCTCAATTAGGAAAAGTGATTTCTTACCCTTCAAAATATCTCAACCTCTTTTCCCTCTCTTTTCCTCCTATTTATAAATTGATACAAGTATTCTAGAAGCTTCCTCTTTTATCTTTCATGCTTGGCTGATCCTTTGGGCTTTTCTTTCAATACAGGTTCATTTTCTTTCCTTTGAGATTGGGCTTGGAGATCTTCTTAATGAAGATTTGGCCTGATGGGCTCATCCAATCGAGTCAATTGTTCTTTCCCGATCCAATCTTTAGTGGGATGGGTCATACCCGGCCCAAGCTCAATTCCGGAACCCCCAATCTTAAGTTTCTGGCTCCGCGCCAGGTAATAAGTCGTGGGGCTCTTAAGATTCTCATGACCTGCCTATTGAAAGGACTGAGTGAGTTCACAAAGTTCAGGTGTTTACTGAGTGAATCAAATAGTACTATTCAATCCCATTATCAAAAGTCAGTAGCAACTAGCCAAATGATTCATATACACTAACGAAGAAAAGGAGGAGGATCAGCTACATTTAGTTCACGAAGTAGGAATGTAAATTCTTACAATAGGGTGTCCAGATACTCGCTTATCGTTGTGTATTTCAGATGCGGATACAATTGCGTCCCCTCCACGCCACCAGACGACTCGATATCGAAATATGTTTGATCTCCCTTCACGAATGCAGAATATATGAAAACCATCTCCATGTTGTTCGGATATGGAGTCTCTGAAATGCAACAATCAAGGTATTTTCAGCAAAAGACTAACACAGAAATGGAACGGAATCACAAGAACCAAGAGGTCCAAAAAACTGATAAAAGGAGGGGAAAAAACTCCGAAAGCCCTATAAATTTGTTATACAAAATCAAGTAGAATCTGTATTATACACCTAAGGCAATTCCCAATTAGCAATCTTTATTCTCTCCCTGGTTATTGTCTACTAGATCAGATCTACTGTCATTCCAAATAATTATTCAGGTATAGTACCAGAATTTATCCAAACAAGATCAAGACCGACCTATTGTAGGCACTGCAAAGGAAGAGCCTTAGTTAAAATTAAGTAAACAAGCGCAAGTCTAAACATGTGGATCTACTGGCAAGTCCTAATTAAATTGGAAGATCTATCTGGAACATATCTAAAGATCCAGGAAATGGGTGGCATATAACGAACAAAATGCATTAGGTGAATAATGCTATTCAGATGAATTTAGTTTTCCGATTAAGCACATCATAGCATGACTTTTGATTTTGATTTTTATTTAATTTAAAGGATTTATTGTATCACTCTTGTTATCAGACGAAGAAAGAAAGATCTAAATACCATAGAAACCAAGTATAAAAGACTGCTAGATGAAGGGGAAATCTGATGAACTAGTTCCAAAATATAGCATTTGTCAGGATTCAGAACAAAGAAAGAAAGATCTAAAATACCAGAGAAACCAAGTGAAGTATAAATGACTGCTAGATGCAAGTGAAATCTGATGAACTAATTCCAAAATATAGCATTCACATGGCAGGGTTATTGATATGAGATCTTTCAATCAGTTATCCTGTAAATGAGCATATTTCTGATTTCCAAAGAGTCTGATATGAATGCTTATTGAGCTGAATTCTTATTGTGCAAAAAGCATTCGGAGACCAGTTTAAAATAAGATAAAGAAATTTCAAATTTTCATGGAGTTTACTATTAGTCTACTGATCTCTTTTATGTCTCAACACTACTAAAAAGGGCCATTTAGAATTTCAAGAATGACTGCTCCTTTTTAATAGTTGTTTTGGTGCTTCTGGTGAAACTATTTCAGTGTTTGGTTTTGCAATGATAAACTGAAGAGAGTATTAACTTCGCACTAATTGGCCCTTTTCAAGTGATTGGAAATTCTGTGATGGTAGTTACACTTTTTACAATTACAGATATACCTTTAATTTTCTTAAGAAGCTCCTCTTCTGGCATGTAACTCTTCTCAAGATTCTTCTTGATCTTAATCTCCCATAACTCAACCAGCTCATTCATGGAGTAGACATTTCCCAGGGGCCTCAGATACAGCACCTTATTCAATGTACGTGGATCATCCACAGCACCGATGGTGAAAGCAGCAACATCACTTTCCTTTACAAAAACACCTGCAGAAAATGCAAGGAAAAGCAGCAAACAAATAAAATAACTAAGGTTCATGATTATAGTGACAGCTTAGTATCAAGCCAAAGATATTACAAGCAGAATTAAATTTTGATCAACAAACCTTTAACATTTCCATCTCCAAATATCGTAACTTTGTCCCTTGGAGGGTTCTTAAGGCCTGGTTGAACTAGTGAGGGAAGTAAGTAGCTCGTGTAAAAGTTGCAGGAGATGTAGGTGTAACGGATGCCTTCAGCTTCTACAAGACGACGAATTTCAGCTTTCCTCGAATAGAAGTTGTAATCCAAGTGAGATATTTGAGTCTTATCTGGATCTAATCCGAATTCTGATGGAATGAACCTCTGCAAAGTTCACACTTGTTGATGCCTCAATGAAGAAAAATGCCAATCTTACACAATGAGGACTTTTCGCCCCCCTAAATCTAGATGAAAAACACGGTGAAACATACACAAGCATATGCTATGTATATGATCTAATTCTTATAAAAAAATTCCTTCATGGCCCACTGTATGCAAAATGCAAGATTATAGTCTACAAAGATGAATGTACCTAGTTTTTTTGGTTACTTAACCAATTAGAAAATACTAACTAGTCAAAGAGGAACACTTTTCACCTATATTCTTGAATAATTCAAAGTGTGTTTCAAATATCTCTTGATTCTCTTCCATGGGTCTCCGGCCAAATAGTATTTAAACTTTGGACCATATTCTACCAAACCAAACACAGGTGATATCTTGACAGAATGATTTTATTTTATTTGTTATTACGGCAAGTTTCCACATCTTGCACTAGACAAACTTACCACCAAAATAATAAGAAATAAATAAATAAATAAACCAAAAATAAAAAAAATAAAAATGTCTGGCACTAGACATGCCATCTCTTTTCAGTGGAAGAAAGGCCTATGCTCAAGAATACCTATTTAGACCACTCACAGTACATTCTTTAGTAGTTTGTTAATTCTGAACTTACAATTACACCAGTACCTCAAAAACTAGTCAAGAAGTGGTACTATGCCCACTGAAAAAAAAAAAAAAAAAAAAAAAAAATTACAATTTTAAAAGAATCAAGTAACTTTAACAAATTAGAAAACAAAGGGCTTAGCTACAAGCACAATGAAAGCATTTTACTACAATGTGCAAACAGTAGAGAACACATTGATTAGAGCATATATATATATATATATATATATCAATTTTATCTTTTATCCCAAATCTTCTCAACAATCAAAACAGAACATTAGAGAAAACCATTTTCGATCTAATCCAGAATGAACAAGTTTAGCAGATATAATATATTGAATTCACATTGTATGAGAGTGTTTGTGTGTGTATGATGGAATAGAAAAGGAAGAGAAGAATGACCTTGATACATCCAGCTTGTTTAATAGCTAAGATGAGATGCTTCTGTTCGAGGACTTGCTTGGACGAAACAGCACAAATCACGACATCGACTTGCTTGATCGCTTGAATCAGGCTCGCTTCATCTTGCAATGAACCCTAAAATTCAAAAACAGAAGAATACTGTTTTAGAGAGAGAGAGATGTTTAGAGAGAGAGAGGGGAGGATTCCCACCTTGAGAAGGGTGGCACCAGCGTCGGAGAGGGTTTGAAGTTTGTTGGATTTGAGTGAGTCAGAGAAGGCGGAGTCTCTGACAAGGGCAAAGGTGGGATGAGAAGCTTGGATGCTGGCTTTTGCTAGTAGAAACCCTAGATTACCTGTCACTCCTACTATCAGAACCCTGCTCTTCCCCATTGTTTCGTCCTCCAAAGTCATTTCATTTCCGTTCATTTGCTGAGTTTTTCCATCTCATCTCATTTCTCTTTTCCCTCAATTATTTTTCTATTTTTTTAACACTTTCTATTTTTTTTAATTTACGTTGGTCTTTCCTAAACTTTAAACAAATTATATACTCATAGACCATTCAATTTTTATTACTTTTTTCGCCTTAAATATTTTCATAGGATATCAAAAAGGACGGTGAGCGTAAAAGGTCAATTATACCCTTAAATTATATAATATAATATATTACAAATATTTGTTAGAGTAAAAAGTCATAGATGCCCTTAAATACAACTTGTGTCAGGTACCAATTGTAAAGCAAACAATCCATCTATCGTTCTTGAATTCTCGTCCTCTCCTTTCTACTGTCGTTGCCTCCCCACCCCTCTCTCTCTCTCCAATTCACCTCCTTCCTCCACCGTTATTATCCTTGGTTCTCTCTTTAATGGTGTACTCAAACAGTACAAGACAAACCTAGGCCCGTGACATTTCAAGTATTCTTAGATTAGGAAGATTTGATCAAGCATTGGTGGATTTGTGTTCATCTGACCCGCAACATTTCTTTCTCTTCTAAATCTCTCTCTTTTTTTTTTTTTTTTTCTTCTGTAAATCATATATTAAATGTCAAATGTTTAGAGCCACCGTATATGGCGATGGAGTGGTGATGGATTTAGGTGTGATTTTTGTTTTTGAGTTGGGTGATTTGAGAGTGCAAATATAATAGATGGGGCTTCACAATGAGTATTCTATGGACAGTTCTATTGTCCATAGAATTTAGAAATGGGGTTTAACGATGTAATGGATGGCACTGATGGAATGATTTGTTGTGGTGTTGGGTACGGTAGATGTTTAGGTGAGGAGGTGCAAGCAAATGAAAATGATACGAACTATTGAACTAACAGTAGAATGGAGTGTCCCCTTGCTTACAACCACTATTGGTGAATGAACTTGTGCCTTAGTTGTCTCTTGTTTGCTACACACAGTTTTCTATACTCGATATTAAAGACACAGTAATAAAGAAAAGTATGTCTCTTTTCTACAAATTAGAGACCATACTTTGTTGTATATCTCCTGTTAACTATACTTAGTCAATAGGAGTTTGTTGCACGACTTTGGCTACACACGATTTATAATCATCATTGTTGCACGACTTTGGCTACACACAAGGAATTTGTTACGACAAAGGAATATGTTGCATCAATATACACGATCAATACCAAAATTCAAAATTTTGATGAATCCAACCAGCCGACTGAAAGTTCCATTGTGGCTAGGGCTTAAAGAAGGGCCAAACTAGCCGATTGGTTCTCAAACCAACCGGCTAGTTTGCAGATCTGAGAACTTAAAAGGGGCCATTCAATTAGATTTTTCTTACTTTTTCATTTACCTCCTTTTCTCAGACACAAACCATTCCCTCACTATCTCTAAACTTACCACTATCCCTCATTTTTCACAATTATTCTCCATTTTTGACCCCCAAATCCATCTTCTCCATCTTCAAACTGTTATTTTCTTCCTATTCACCAAACCATGGCCCTCTCCATCTTCAATTCACTCATGGCACCAAAGAAGAATACTCAACAGTGTGACAAGCACACCAAACTTGTTCACAACCAAGGGCAAAACTCCATAGTGGTTGACTCTCACAAGCTCTACAAGACTCCCAACCACAAGGAGATAAATGAGCAAAACTTCCTTAATAGGACCGTGGCAAAAGGCAAGATAGTGTGTCCAAACACTTGTAATGAGTTATATTTAAACACCTATTCTTTTTTGCGGCTATTGGTTTGGGTTATTTTGTAATGATCCTCACCCTGGCCAGTCACAATATTGTTTGTTTTTGGCTTCTTCAGACTGAGACTTCTCAGAGGGTCACATCCTAGTACTACTCCAGATTAAGTACACTTAACCCTGGTACTACTCTAGATTAAGCACACTAAACTCTAGAGTTTTGATGAGTTCACAACCATCACGGTTTTAAAATGTATTGGGTCATAGTAGAGTGTTGAATCTGTATATAGTATTTGCCCCCTCCACACCTAGATGATGTGAAATTGTCTACCTGTAGCTCACCCAATGTGGTAGCCTACTGGTGCCACCTGCACACGATCACACACACCCGCCCATAAAGTCACCACAATCAACCCCCCCTTTCGAGCCCAACGTCCTCGTTGACTATATTTCTGGCTGGGTAAGGATCTGATACCATTTGTAACGACTATCATCCTAGCCAAACACAATATTATCCGTTTTTGGCTCCCCTGAACCAGAGACTTCCTATGGGGTCACCCATACTGAAACAGTGAATTACTCCAGATAAAACATGTTTAACTCTAGAGTTTTGGTGGGTTCACGACCATCACAGCTTTAAAATGCGTTGTGTCATAGAAAGGTATTGAATCTGTATATAGCACTTGCCCCTTCCACACCAAGACAATGTGGGACTGTGCACCTGTAACTTGCTTAATGTGATAGCCTACTGGTGCCACCTGCACAAACTCACACACACCCGCCCACAAAGTTGCCACATATTTTATTGCAATGGATATTCCACACTATCCCAAATTCGTGAAATTGTTCTACACCAACTTAGAGAAGATTCCCCATGAATCGGCTCTATCATCATTTATGGCGAGAAAAGACATTGAGATCACAAAAGAGTCATTGAGAAAGACACTAGGTCTTAACCAAGGAGGTTATAGGTATTGCACCACCCACAGTTGGTTTCATGGTCGGGAATTTATTCCATTGATGGCGGTTAGACAAATTAGACATGACAAAGAAGTCATCGACATTAGTCGAATTTATTCAAAACAATTGACTATGCAAGCACGCATCATTCACAATGTCACCACATATGCCATTCTTCCAAAGTCTAGTGTACGTTCGGATGTCTAATATGTCGAAGTTTTCCTTATATGGTGCATTTTGAACAGCTAGGAATTTGATCTTTTTTACCTCATGTACCGTCATATGCTGGATTGCAAGAAGAAGGGATGTCTAATATGTCGAAGTTTTCCTTATATGGTGCATTTTGAACAGCTAGGAATTTGATCTTTTTTACCTCATGTACCGTCATATGCTGGATTGCAAGAAGAAGGGCACTCATCTCTAATAAGCCATGGCCCTCACCAAGATTTTCTTATCTAACGATGTCATCATTGCTCATGAGGATGAGGTTAGAGAAGGTCAACGGGACGTGCTCAATTCCACTACCCTCGAGCTTGATTTATTTATCTTCGTATAATATTGATGAATTATTGTATTAAGTGGGATACGTTGAACAAATCGTCAATAAGTGGAAAAATTACCTGCACCATCACAAGTAATTTTCTTAATCTTTTATTAATATAAGTTGACTCTTAATCCTGAGAACTATACCGGCTGGGGTTATATTAATATTTGCTTTGATATACTTGAGTGATCTAACACTGCAAAATGTATTTCATCAAAATAGAATCCATGTGTGAAAGTATTTTGGCTAAGTTGATTTGGTTACAGGAAACTGGTTATTTATATTTAATATTATGTTTTTGTTTACAAATATTTATTGAATATATGTATCAAACCATTGAACCCAAGTGACCAAATATGGAATAATAAGTATATTGGATTGATTTTAATATATATCCAAATAACTAATGTAAGACACGCTTGATTGTAATATTTTATGTTTGATCTCTCTATATATGTGGCTGGGCATTTATGAATGAATATACAAGCTATGAGAAACATTTATACGAGATATTAAGAGTATTCATCTGAGCATTCAATACACTACCATTCTCTCGCTCATTCAACAGACTTGAGTTTCATTTTGAACTTCATTAATACTCTAGTCTTGTAAGTTCTGATTTGAGAAATCTATCTTTGAAGAGATATTGATTGTAGTACATTCTTCCTACAAATCTAATGGTTGGTGTGACCCAAAATGAAGTCTAAGATAAGGTAATTCTCTTAACAAGAAGGAAGGAGAAACTAGTTAGCTTCTTGTAAATGTTTGCTCTCCATCCGAAAGGAGAAGCCATAGTGAATTTGGAAAACTCTCAAGAGAGATCTTGAACCGAGGAGTAGGAATTCTGATCATCACTAGATCGCCGAGTCAATTGTGTTTAATTCTCTCTTCCCTCGTGTCATTTAAATTGTGCTTGCTTCAATTATTTTCATATCTTGTTTATTGCACAATTTATGTTGATATTGTATAATCTTGCTTAAATCTTTTAATCCGAATTATTTTCCCCTTTAGAGTGAAAACTGGAGCTAACACATTTATTTTGATGACTTGACTTATCACACAATTGTATATGTTCCACACTAAGAAAGTTAGGAAATCAACTCAATAATACGAAGACAAAAATGAGTATACGCAATGATGTAAATAAACATCCCAGAGTTTTTTCATGGGGGGATGGATTGGAGGTGTGTGTGTGTGTGTGTGTGTGTGTGTGTGAGAGAGAGAGAGAGAGAGAGAGAGAGAGAGCATATTTAGCCTACAATATGCATATGCAATAATCAGCATCTCAATCAACATGTCTCCTTTTGCCCAAAAAGGAAGCACTAGAGTCCGCAGGTTGAGGTTGGGTCATTTGTAGGAATGCTTTAGATCGTCATTCAGCTTTCTATCTACGATCAACTTGTGCCACTTGACTGACATTGTCATTCAGGTTTCTTTCAACATAGGATCAACTTGTGCCACTCGATAGTTTTGCTATATTTTTTCACCATTTGCTCTCACCATTTTTGCCAATTCTTTGAATTTCCCTCTCATTTGCACTCACCCCCGATTTAGATATATAGTATTTCACATTTCCGATGAAAAAAATATATTAAAAAAATAAAATAAAAAAAGCTTGTTATTGAGAATAAAAAGATTTATATCACTATGATTATTATTTCTACAGTACGATTGTCCTTACAATTATATACAATATGTATTTGTGTAAGGAGAAAAGGAAAAGGAAAATAATCAGGATTGAATTCATTTGGATGAAACTACATCGTCAAAAAAACTCCCATGATCAACATTCTGATTCAGATATCCATTCGGGGTGTTAGCTTCAATAGAACCTGCAAAAAACGAATCTCAACTCTTTAGTTTCAGCATTTAGAGCTAGCAAATCTGATCTATTGCACGTGTTAAAATACATGTATATATTTATTATGTATCGAATTTGTGTGTGATTGGGCTGTGAGTATATGGATGGGAGAGCATGAACCAACCCGAATCCTCTCTTGTGTGCCCAAATATGCTCGCTAGTAGGTAAAAGAGGAAGTCAGTTTCATTTTAGTAATGCATGTGCTCTGTTTCATGGTTAATTGATGGTATCCATCGATAGCCTTGTTGTGTACATCATGGACCAAAATGCAATATGAGAGTGAGAAAGTCTACAATATCCTGGGGTACCGTACCCCGGTGCCTCACAGCCGTTGGATCATCCATCAAGTGGGTCTCACCACAACATTCAACGGCTGGAAACTTTAAGGTATTGTAGACTTTCACAGTGAGAGCAAGGTATATATTGTCGCCATTTCTGAACACTTCAAACTTTTGGGTAACCCATAGTCAAACAATTCCTTTAATTGCTTTACCTTTTCTAGAAGAAAAGTTGATTGTCAGCTAAATATCTCATGGTTTTGAGCATTTTGTGTGGAAGACAGGAAAAGAAGGAATACCCAATAAAGAACCATCTTGATATCTGTCAGGGAGGACTCATATTTATTCCTAAGAAAAATCATTATCATTTGTGTGGCTGTGGAGAAATTATCGAATGGTCCCGGAATCAATCTCATGGGGACACACCAAGTGAAATAAAACTATCACAAAGAAGCTGATGCATTTTCTTGCATGTCAACTAGCGATTAGCCTGAGACCAATAGTCCTGGGACCATGTCACCGTCATATGCAGTAATAACCACTTTCTTCAGTTTCTTCCTTCTTATGGAATAATTAGAAACAAGAACTAAAATACTGAGTAAAACATGTTGGTTCTCTATACCTGAAAATTGCTGGGTTGGAAATGATGTTGATCTTCCTAGATGAAACTCCACACCATAAAGGCTTTGTAAATCAGTATCCCAAGTTGCTTGTGAGGTCTGGATTTGCTGTGTTGTAAGTTAATCTTAGTTGGGGAAAAAAAAAACACACACACATAAAATTTAAACTGTAAAGATAATAAACACTTAAATTCAAGTAGAAGAAATTACATTGAAACATGAAGAGTCGATAAAAGTTTCAGGAATCGATACAGGAGCACTGATAGTTCTTCGCAGTGCCATATCGGGAGGATTGATCCCCATTTCCAGTCCAGAAGATGAAACTACTTGTTGTGATGGATTAAATTGAAGGTAGGCAGGATTAGCCATTTCCGATGATACCCCAATTGTCGGAAAATTAGATCCGCAACCTGGAAATACCTGTTCATATAGAACCAGAAGAAACTTACTACTAACACATGAGCACAATTATCAACACTTATGGACATGTTTGATTTAGTTTTCTAAAAACCATTTTCAGATAATTATAAAAGGCAGTTATCTAAAAACAAGTCATTTTTTAACCAAGCTTTCAAGAACAGTCCACCAAACAGATTTTTGTATAGTTCACTTATTTTCAGTTATCAGTTCTTAGAAAACTAAACCAAATAGGCTATATGTCCATGCATACTGTATCCCTACTGCTTAATGTATTCTTTACCTCTGTAGAAAAGAAGTTGTCGTTGCTGTCAAGCGTTGGACTTGCCGCAGCAAGTTTCATTGACAAGAACTGTTGCAATGAACCAATTACGAATATCAACTCAGACTATTAATAACTATAATTAGATGATTTTTTACGACAATTATTGGGTATTTTATACCTCTACTTGTCTTTGAAGGGATTGGACATAGTTGATGATTTCGTCGAGCATTGCAGCCTTTCCATTGACCTTATTGCAGCCTGGTACTAAATCTTGCAGATACATCATTCTCTCACTGATTTTTTCCCTCCTAGCCTGCACAGTTAATCAATTCACATATATGTTGCAAATACTTTAGTAGTCCAGAATTAATGCACAAGAATTCTAGTAGAGCGCCAAATTTTAAAACAAAAAGGACTGCCACTAATTACCCTCTCAGCAAGGCTGTGACTGTCGGTGGCTTGGCCGCGACGTGCTCGGACATGGATGTAATCAGTAGTATTAACATGCACCTCAGAAGCCTTTGAATTCACCTTTGAAGCATCAGCAGAAATTTCTCTGCTATTGCTACTTTGCTCTGTGATTATGGACTCTCCTTCACCACATCCTTGTATTCTCTTGTCTCTGCTGTCATCTTTTGCCACCACCTAAACATGTCTCAAACAGAGTTTGTTGTCAAATTGATAACACTTTTTTTTCAAACTTTTTTTTCTTTTTTTTGGTAAATTATAATTTTCAAACTTACTAAAGCATAATAGTTGTTTAATTGACAACATTCCATACAATTTGTCAAAAAAATATTCAAATTTTTTTCAAAATAAACTTACTACAGCATACTAGTTGTTAAATTGACAACACTTCCATACAATTTCTCAAAAAAAAAAAATAAATAAATAAATTCAAATTTTAATATCTTCCACTAAAGCATAGTATTTGTTTTTATTGATAACTCTTCGTACAATTTGTAAAAAAATTTCAAAATATTCTTCTAAATAAACTTACTACAGCATAGTAGTTGTTAAAATGATGCCACACCTCCATACAATTTCTCAACAATATCAAATTTATAAACTTACTACAGCATAGTAATTATTAATTAATTTTTGGGTAAATATAGTTGTTATTGAAACTATAACACAGAGGATAATATATATATATATATATAGATAGATAGTTAGATGTTCATAATTTCACATACAGAGGATAATATGGTCAGTGTTGATAAAACAAAAGGTGCACACCTTTGGATTTTGGTTCTTATCAGCCTTTCTCTTCTTGAAGCTCTCTGTTCCAACCGAAGAACTCAGCTTTCCCGGCAAAATATATTGTCTTCCCTTCATATCAGCCGCCGCCACCTCCGACATCGCCGCTGCAACCACCGGTGGGCAGCTGGCAGTCCTTGAGATGCCATAATTCATCTCCAACCCAAACCCAAAACCCAAATCATCCCCACCCAACTTCCCCATATCGACCCACCCGCTTTCCAAATCCTGATCCACCTTCACCGTCCGACTCCCAAACCCATGAAACTCACTGAAAAACTCATTTCCATTGAAATCACTTTGTTGTTCTTGCTGCTGTTGTTGCCAATTCAAGCGCGCTCTTTCCCTCTCGAGGACGCTCATGCCCGTATAACTGCCGGCGAGATTTTCCGGCGTTTGGAGACAGGGTAACATCTCCGACCAACAATTGAAGCTCTATCTATAAATGAATTAGCTTTTTAGAGAGAGAAAGTGTTTGAAAGAAAGGGGTAAGAACTAGCAAGAACTAGTGTTGGTATCGCTTTCAGTACTGTGCGTGTCAGTGTGTGCGCTTTGCGGAAAGTTAAAGGGACCTTTGGTATGCTTTCATGCCTAGCTATACACTATAGTAATCCATATATATATATATATGTATGCGCCTTTGAATTGTATTTGTGCGAGATATATAAAGGAATGAAGATGATGGATGTATAAGGCTAAAACGAGCGCCGGAATCTGACACAAGTAGCCGGAATGTGTGTGTGTGAGAAAGGCGGTATTAGGAGACGGAGGGGAAGGTGGGCCCAGAATGACATGAACCCTCACGTGGGTTTGTCTGGTAGAATGGGAAAAGAAAGGAAGACCCAGCGGTTATTGTTTGGGGGCCAGAAGAGGCCCAAAGGCAAGTGGATCGTTCTCTTTTAGTTACATGTTAAACGAAACCACATGCTTCTCTGGCTTTTACTTAGGCGTGGCATTTGGATAAATACTCTATGTCTGACGTGATCCATGGGATTACGTGGGGTGACGAGGATAGATGGGGTTCCACAATTTGCACCTGGCTACTCAGAGAATGGAAACACGGATTAATCGGTTGGCTCTAGTGGTATGGTTTTGCAAGCGACATCATTTCCGAAAGTAAATGGGGATTTATGATTGGGTGTTAATCTTATTGAAGTGTTTAAGTTTTTGACTCACGTGGCGAATTACTCATCCGTTACCGTTACTAAAGTTCGAGAGTATTTTCGGATGGCAGAGTGGTTCGATCGCAACGACGGCAGTACGAGTTCAAATGAGAAATAATATTACAAGTGTCCAATATCGGATCCGAATGAAAAAATAAATGAGTATATATAGATTGAGTGTTAACCCCACCTAATAACTTAAACTTTTGAATCGAATTACGAAACACTCGCCCATTACATAGGACCCTCAATGAGTGTAAGTAATTTACTTCCCGAATGATAATTTTTTGGAGCCAAAATGTTATATTTTAAGAATTCTGCTCCAATGGTACATTTTATCCAAAATGTTATATTTTAGCAATTCTGTTCCAATTGTGCTAATACTTTAACCATTACTTTACTTTTTTTTAATCAATACATTATTCTTGCTTTTTCATGTGACTTTCCAGCCAATGTCTTGCGCAAAAAAAAAAAATAGCAACCTGCTATATATGAGAAAAATTTTGAGAATCTCATATTTTGAGAGATTCTATAGCACACCATTGAAGTGCATTAGAAAATAAAATCTATGAGGACATTTAAGAGAGCATTGGAGACGCTCTTATAAATCTCTAAATTGAGACAATTTTTTTTATATATATTTGTGAAATGTTAAATAAATTCAATACGTTTTGGTCTAATGGTAGTTTCTCTACCTCTCAAAATAAATGGTGAGAATTTGAATTCTCAAAGAAACAAATTAAAATATATAAATAGTGTGTATTTCTTGTCAAAAAAAATTAAAAATTAAATAAATAAAAAAATAAATTATTTATCTATGATTAACACCACCCTTTTTATTATCATGAAATGCAATGGGATTCTCTTAAACTACTATACTGCTACGATCCAATCAATTCTACAGTATGTCATACTAAAAAATATTTGAGGCACCTACAAAGGCCCATGACAACTGAAGATAACTAGTGCACGAAGGACTCTGTCAGTCCCTAAATTAGCGTAATTCCAGTTCCGTTTCTTTTTCTATTTTTGGGATCTTTGTTCAGGTAAGCATTCATTTGTATCTTTGCCTTCAATAGTAATGCTTATGTAACTAGTAAGCATTCCATTGTATCTTTGCCTTTAATACTAATGCTTATGTAACTAGTAAGCATTCCTCTGTATCTTCGCCTTTAATAGTAATGCATATCTTCGTCTTTAACAGCAATGCTCATGCAACTTTCTACTGTAAAATCCCATGAATTGCAAACTGTAATATATATATATATATATATATATATATATACCAGTTTCACAATTTGGGGATCAAAACTGAATAGATTTTGAATCAAGAATAAGAGAGACAACATTTTAATTTATAGCTTTCATTTCAATTTTATATAATTTTGAGTACTGTTTCTAAGAGGATTCTCTCGTGAGAATAGACAAGAGCTCCTCCTAGGATTGGAACAAGTTTTAAAGATATGTGAAAAGTCAAATAAATTATTTAATACATGTTTCAATTCAATATTTAAATAAGGAATAAATTGTTACTCTTCCCATGAGAGAGTCCTATTAGGAGCTCCGCTGGCCGAAGCTCGTTCAAACACACAAGTGCTGCTCAAACTTGGCTTGAGCTCAACTGAGCTTTGGCTAGCCGAGTTCAAGCTCGACTCGCTGGTGTATGTGTGTACCTTGCATATGTATGTGTTCAAATTACACACTAAACAATAGCTCATGTATGTGTGTACCTTGCATATGTATGTGTTCAAATTACACACTCAACAATACCAATGCACGGTGATAGTTGAATTCCCTTTGGAATCAACACACAAACACGTGTGTGTGTGTGTGTGTGTTTTATGAGCTTCACTCAACAGTCCTTTTAATAAGGGAATAATTTTTACGAGCTTCATTCAGCTCGCCCCTTTGATAAGGAGAGTAATAATTTTGAGCTTCACCCAACCCGCTATTTTAATAAATGGTTTAATTTTAATTTTTTCGAACTTCACTCATCTCGTCCTTTTAATAAAGGGTTAGTTTTTATAAGTTTCACCAAGCTCGCCCCTTTAATAAGGGGACATTTCGCTCGAGCTTTATAAGTTAGCCCTTTAATAAAGGAATATGTTGTTTTTTGTTTTGTTTTTTGTTGTTTTTTGAGCTTGTCCTTTAATAAGGGAGTAAATTTATTGAGTTTTGTGAGCTTATCCTTTATGCTCGCCTTGCAATGTGGCTATGGTGGCAAAGACTTGCCAGACTTGATGTGCAGTGGATAAGGCTTGGTTCCTGGTAGAAGAGACCATACTTGATGCTCAATGGTCAAAAACCTTATTGGGCATGGGACCACCTTGGACGTGGTGAACTCTTTGATTGTAGAAACTTCATTGGACTTAAAGTCCTGATTGGGCATGGTTATGGTTTCGGATGATTGGGCATTGGTCTTGGACGACCAGTGCTTGGTCTTGGAAGACCAGGTAGCCCAAGGGGTCAGATACTAGCTAGTGAGAGAGACCAGTAACTCGGTTGGCTTAATGTACCGAGGTTGATGTGCCTGTCCTCTAAACTTTGTCATCATATGTAGATCAACGATTGATATCATGTGATTCATTGCTCTTCCCCAGTATGATGAATGTGGAGTGTTGGGTGAGGACCAATTCTATAGAAATTTAATGAAGGCGGACCGGGTGTCTTGGTGCTACAACAATTTACAATTTACATGCCAGTGAAATTGATTTTAAGCGAGTAACTAATGGAGTTTCTGAAAGTTTGAGGAAATATAGACATAGATTGAAGAATCATTTTGACAAGCATCTTCCTATTGAGAATGCATGCTTGCGTCCTTATGTAGGTATTCATACTGATCTTTGGAAAAACTTGTGCGATTGGTGGATATCACCAGAATTTCAGGTTCGGATTTCTTAACTACTTGTATTTGAAATCATTGATTATAATACATTGATTCACTAGCTATTTAGGTGTGTTAACTTTTATTAGTCTTTGAATTACTATACAGAAAATAAGTCGAAGAAAGAAAGCTAACCATTTGAAGAATGGGATTCCACATGTTTCAGGATCGATGTCTTTCGTCAAACGTTATGATGTTTATGTATGCAATATATAAAACAATAATTATATCATTTCAATCTATTATCCATCTAAACCATATATTATCTAATGCTAACTATTACTTTGTGTTGCAGGAAAAGGAAAGTCAACAAAGGCATAGTGAAGAAGATGGGTAAGTTCAAAGTCACCAGGAGGGTCCTGCTATTCGTCTGTACAGGGAGACACATTTTAGGGAAAAAACTTGATGGTACATGAGAAAGCTAAGCAGAACTACGTAAGTAAACCAACTATGCCTATTATGATTTTAGCTGGAGGCACACACATGCACCCTCAGGTTCTTATATACTTATAAATTATGTGCCGTGGGTGTGTTGTACATATGCATGTTTACATTAAAATTTCTTCCTTCCAATTTTGGGGATAATTTTTAGTTTATTTCATTTGTTGTTTTTGTTGCTTGGGTTTACCTTTTTATTGGGAAAAATTCTGGTTTTTAGTTATTTAAAAAATGTGGTATTTAAATCGATTTGGGGTTTGTTCATTGTTAATGGTTTTGTTTTAGCAAGGGATAATCTCTGGTTTTGATTGTAAATGAGTTATATATGCTTGTTTAGATTACAGTTTCTTTATTCAAATTTTGGGGATAATTTTTAATTTATTTCTTCATCTGTTCTTTTAAAATTTGAAAAAACTAGAATTTTGGTTAAGAGAGTTGGAGCTTAGAGAAGATACAAGTGGATGTTACTAAAGTCCTAGTTTATTTTACACACACAAGGGGCAACTAAGCCTTTAAAATGATTGTGATGGGAGATTGTTTTATTTTACATGTACAAGGAGGAACTAAGGCTTTGAGAGGTTTGTAGCAGATCCAGTTCAGATTTCAGCATGATACAATTGAACTTCTTTTGGACATTGAAAATATGACCTTTTTGTAAAAGCATATTCAATCCTAAACACAGCGTGTTCGAATCAAATTATAGTTTTGTTTATCTCTTAGTAATAAGTTGCTTCAGGGGATGTATTCAATCTGCAGGTAGCTCTGCTTTTCATAATACATGTTCATTGATAGCACCTGTAAAAATGGATCTATAATTTTTACTTCTTGTTAGTTTGTCAGTTCTTTCAATTTTCTATTCCACTTGACTTGTTTCCTCCAAATTTTAGAAAGTGAAAGCTTTAAAATCACAAGAATATGACAAGCTGAAGCATAACTTTGAGTATGGTTGTATTTCAACAAGGAGACCTTATCAATGATTGTTTGGCTCTTACTGAAGTTCCTTTGGATAGGAACTCTGTTGGGCTTCTGATATTGTATCTCAATTCTTAATTCTAAGACTTATATGTCAATTGTAGGATAAAATGATGGATAAGTCTTCCCAGATTTGTCAAAATTCTGATGGTACCAGTCCAGTGAGAAATGATGTTGAGATAGTGCAAAACCAACTTGATATCAGGAAAGGATATCCCCGTGGGTTCGGACATGGTTTCGTGATTCCAAGCCGTCAACGTGCATCCTCATCTTATGAAGAGGCTTCTCGTCAAAGAGTAGAAATTGTTGAGGAAAATAATGAACAACTGAAGGAGGAAGTAAAAAGTTTGCGGCAATATATGGAAAGAATTGAGAAGATGCTTCAGCAGTAGCAGTCACCGCCATGGTTCCAACAATATCAGCAATCCTCATCAGATTCCCAACAAGAATCAGTCCCACTAAGCAGGTCGAGCATCCATCGCCACCAGATTCTCACCTTTGACAGCCGCCACCACCATGGCGGCAATATCAGCAGCCGCTGCCACCATGGTGGCGATATCATAACCACCCGCGAGCACCACTACAACCACAAATCAAATGACCAATATGATGGAGCCAAATATTTTGGTACAAAATTATGGAACTTTCTTATGACTAATATATCTAGCCCTTTTTATCTTAATTGAACTACATAGATTCTGTTGGGCATATATTTTGGTACAAAATTATGAAGCTTTCTTATGACTATGTATGTAGCCTTTTTTGTCTTTGAACTACACAGATTTTGTTGGGCATATATTTTGGTACCAAATTATGAAGCCTTCTTAAGACTATGTATGTAACCTTTTTTGTCTTTGAACTACACAGATTCTGTTTGGCATTTAGTTTAAAATGATGCTCTGATTTTTGAACATGTTGGAAGAGGTTTAAAGTTTATTTTTATATTTTACCTGTCTTTATTTTGATGTTTATCTATGGTGTGCGGTATAATATTTTGTGGGTTAAGTTAAGAGTTTGAATTTTCCTTATAAAGAATCTAAGAAGAAAAATATATATATATATATCTACAAACATAGCTGTAGGGGGGGGGGGGGGGTTAATATGGATGGTTTCTAGTTGTCACAATTGTGATAAAAAAAAAAAAAAATTAAAAAAATAACTTATTAGGGACAGTAAATACTGTCACGAATAGTTTATGTATTAGTGACAGTCCAAAAACTGTCCCTAATATACAACTTATTAGTGACGGTAAATACTATCACGAATAGTTTATGTATTCGCGACAGTCCAAAAACTGTCCCTAATATACAACTTATTAGTGACGGTAAATACTGTCACGAATAGTTTAGGTATTAGTGACAGTCCAAAAACTGTCCTTAATATACAACTTATTAGTGACGGTAAATCCGTCCTAATAAATTTTAGGGACGGGATTATTTGGGACGGTAAATACCGTCAGTAAAGACCGATTTTTTGGTGACGGTCATTTTTACCGTCACTAAAGATCTTCTAAGATGCTTTAACTAGTGATGGACGATTTTTATTTTTAGTGACGGTTTAAGGGCTTTTAGTGACGGATTTGATTGTCACTAAAGACCCATTTTCTTGTAGTGAGGATAGAGCCAAGGTTTGGTTTAATGCTTTTAGGGAAAATACCATTACTTCGTGGGATCATAAGTTGATCTGATGTTCGTATTGCTTATCGTAATTCCTTAGTTGACATTGATACTCCTGATTCTTTTCCCAATAGCAATCATGTTGATCTGATGTCCCTATTGCCTATCGTGAGGGTGTTCATAGTTGTACAAAACATTCCATATCTCAGTTTGTATATCCTATAATGCCTTATATCCAACATATCGTGCTTTCGATCACTTCTTGTATCTCCTCTGTATATGTTCCTTCTAGTGTTTCAGATGCTCTCAATCAAACTCCAATAGGCTGCAAATGGGTCTACACAATAAAGTATCATGCGGGCGGAATAATTGAGAGATATAAAGCCCTGTTAGTTGCAAAAGGCTTCACTCAAACATATTGGATTGATTATCTGGAAACATTTGCTCCAATTGCCAAAATGAACTCTATACGTATTCTTATTTCTTAATTTGGCCGCTAATTTGAATTGGCCTTTACATCAGTTGGATGTAAATAATGCTTTCCTTCATGGTAACTTGGAGGAAGAGGTGTATATGACTATGCCGCCAGGGTTTCAGCTTACCAATTGTCAGAATTTAGTGTACAAGATAAATAAAGCCTTGTATGGGTTGAAGCAGTCGCCACATACTTGGTTTGAGAGGTTCAGAAATGCTGTGAAAAAGTGTAGGGTACACACAAATTCAAGTAGATCATACTCTCTTCATCAAGAAACACTATAGCTACACCATTGTCCTCATTGTATATGTTGATTATATTGTTATAATTGGAAATGATCCAGAAGAGATTCATCGCATGAAGTCATTCTTGGGGACAGAGTTCAAGGTTAAAAATCTCGGATCATTGAGATATTTTTTTGGCATCAAGGTGCAGATCGAAGAAAGGGGTGTTCGTTTCTCAATGGTAGTATATGTTAGATTTGTTGGCTAAAATAGGCAAGCTTAGAGCTAGAACTATTGATATTCCTATTTAGCATAACTATAGGCTTAATGATGTAGATGGAGACCATGGGAAGATTTCAGCGATTGGTTAGGAGACTGATTTACCTATCTCTCACGCGCCTGGATTTTGCTTGCGTTGTTAGTGTGATTAGTCAATTTATGCATGCTCCACGTACATGAGGCAGCTCATCATGTTCTTTGCTATCTCAAGGGTTCACCTGGTAAGGGGACATTATTTGGCGTCATGGCCACTTGCATGCTGAAGCCTGTATTGATGCTGATTGGGCAGGGTCTGTGATAGATCAATCATCTACTTCAGGATATTACACATTTGTTGGAGGTAGTCTTGTTTCATGGCAAAGCAAGAATCGGTCTGTAATAGCTAGATCTAGTGCAGAGGTTTAGTTCAGATCCATGGCACAAGGAGTTTGTGGGTTGTTATCGCTACAAACTATGTTGGGTGATTTGGGTTATCCTGTTCCCGAGTCAACGAAATTGTATTGTGATAACAAGGATGTTATTAGTATTGTCCACAATCCAGTTCAACATAACAGAACAAAACATATTGAAGTCGATCTCGATTGACACTTCACCAAGGAAAAACTTCATCTTGGGCTGATTTATACTCCATACGTCAACACATATGATCAGGTTGCTGATGTTGACTATGGGTGTGAGCAAGACTTACTTGCGAAATATGTTAGTCAAGTTGGGCATGATAGATATCTTTGCGCCAACTTGAAGGAAAGTGTTGTCAGGAGCTTATTTGTTATTACTTATACAATGTTGATGCTTCTTATATTTTAATCTTGATTTGATTATTTCTTAGAGTCAACACAACTAACATTCTTTTTTACCTACAACAATTTTCGAACACCTCTGTTGATAAAAAAAAATAATAATAAAATAAAATAAAAAACTACTTTTTTACTACACCACCGGCAAACAAGCTATCGAATATCAGTCTCTTGTGAGTTGCAGATGATATAAGACCAAAGTAGAAGATTCTTATTATGATGCCAAATTGAATTACACTAACAGGCTCACAAATTGAACTGGCATATTAAGAGTAATGTTTGAAATACATTAGGATCTAAATGAACAAAGAAAAATAAATAAATAAATAAAAAGTCAGTGTTGCTTCCCATCTGCCATCAAAGATGCAAGAATATTCTTGAGATGCCGGTTGTACATTAAGGGTCTTTCCAGCTGAACAAGGTGACCTGCATTCTTTATGTATTGCAGTGTGGCTTTCTCTCCTAATTTCCTGTGATTGTGGTTCAATAGCATCTCATTAGTTTCGGTCAAGTTGTCAAAAACAAGCTTTACATGTTGAATAATGGTTTGGCAGATAACAAAAATATTCGGAAAATACAAAGGAAATAATAGAAACATCTTCTCTAGTTTCAAAAATTATATGGAAGTCCCCGTAATTTTGTTCGAAGTAATACTGATATCCCTGTCATAAAATCTGTGCTAATGTCATACCTAAAAAAAAAATTTGAAAACCCAAATTTGCCCTTCAATAAATGAGTAAAATTATCATTTCACACTTTTACTAAATTGACAAATTGGCGGGGGAGATCAATATTATTTTTAAAACTATAAGAATGATCCTTCTTATCTAGACATTTTATAAGGAATGTGAGTGTAATTTACACTATATTATAAAAATAAGAATAAAACTTACTCTTTTATGCTGTGGGCAAGTTCCAAGTTGAAGATCTTGTCGTCGTCTCCCCACAAGAGATGGATCCTCTGCGACAATATTTATGAAATTAATACAAATGTAATATTAAAACTAAGAGTTTATCCTTAATTTCCACCTCATAGGCAAGTACTAATTTGAGTTACAAAGTGAAAAGTAAAAAGTGAACTACTAATTCACAATTATGGTGACAAATAATATTACATGAAAAGTTTGGAGGGGTGGATGAATCCAGTTTTTGGGCTGAGTCGCTCCTCTTAATTTGTCAAGATAAACAATTAATAATAAAGCTCCTCTTAATTTGTCAAGATAAACAATTAATAATAAATTTTATCTCAGCATATGAAGATACTATTTATTATTATTTAAAACTAAATTAGAAATTAATAGATGTGAAGATTCGAAATCGGACTTTTTAGAATAACGGACCGTTGAACTACGAAGACACTTGCATATTTTTTATTTTATTTTAACCTAGTGACTTTCAGACTCCAATCGATCAAATCTTATGGTTAGCTGAAATCGATCTTCAAACTATTGATAAAAATTTCAAGTCCCATTAATACTCCATTATTGTAGTAGCATGGACTATGGAGTGGGATTCAGTAGTTGTGAATTTATTGAGAAGCAATGAATTACAAGATTTGCAGCCAAACACGTGGGGTTGTATTTGGAAGTCTCTTCTGAAGTTCAACGATAATATATATTTATACATTTCATTTCAAGGAAGTCCTTTAATTGAGACAAGTTGTTAATATTATCTGCTTCATCCACCAGTCAAACATTCAATTGTTTAGCCAATAATTAGGGTTATATAATAGGTATGTATGAACAAATTCGAAAATTATTAAGAAACTTTGAGCTACTTGCTATTAGGATTGTCAATTGGATTCGATTTAGGATCATCATAATTAATGATCGGGAAAGAGAGTTTAAAATGGGCAATGCCTCCATTAATAATTAATATATAAACAAATATTTTTCTATTACTTGTAATTTTTATTAGGATTGTTCAATATTTAATTATTAGACAAAAAAAATTTATAAAATTTATTTTAAACTTTTGTTAACCTTTGTTACCTTGTGAGTTACTTTTGTGCATGCATGTAGCACTTTTTGTCATTAGATACCATTTTTTATGTTGTACAAAAAATTGATACTTAGACTATGTTTGTTTGGATGTAAAATATTTTTCAGAATTTTTTTTTTTATTTTTTATTTTATGATGTGTAGTTATTGTAAAATATTTAGGAAGAAAAAAATATATTAAAATTTAACAAAAATAATTTATCAATCAATTTTTGACAAGTTATTTTACATGCTCCGCCCGATGGACTCGACCTCAACTTCGACGTACACTTTTGCTAAATACCGACAAAATAAAAATAAAAGAATATTAATTTTACTTGAAAAAAAAAAAAAAAAATTTCAAAAAGAATATTTTACGTCAAAACACAAAAAGTGGTACATATGTGCACAAAAAGTGGTACATGTATGTCCAAAATAAAAGTGATACCTGATGTACAAAAAGTGATATCTATATGTCTAAAAGTGATACCCAGTGAATAATGTCTAAAAGTGATACGCAGTGAATAATGTTTTTTTTTGTTCACGTCAGAATTCTGGTCAACTTTATTCTTTTTAAAATTATAAGACTTTGACTCTATGATAAATATAAGTTTTTAGTACAATTTATTTGTAATAATTCTTTTTAGAAAGGAGTGTGGGATCCGAAAGGTGTGTTTGTGTGAAAGGAGCGTGTATAAACGCAACCAAGTTTTGCAAGCCCTTATTTTTCAAAAAAAAAAAAGTTTTGCAAGCCCATATTAACAAGTTGGACACGATAACGAAGCCTTAGGAGACAAAATCAATCACGATAACCAAATGTCGAAGGTAACAAAAGTTTCAAATAAGTCGGTATGGAAAACCCGGAAAAGGAAAAACAAAACAAATGAAAAAAAAAAGAAAAGCAAGAAAGGTCAAAGTAAGTTTTCAAACCTGGGAATATTCGGGAATGGTTGAGTCCTCGTCACTGACGACCAAAGCCTCTAGAAGTTCAGCTCTCTCTTTCCTGTTGCTAAACATCACCTGTCATGAAGAACAGTCAATGAATGAATTGGTTCATGATTCAAAAACATGCGACTCGTAAACTTGTCCAAACATTGTGGACATTGACTTCTTAATGGATAACGGATTCATCATTCAAAACTGGTTAATTTAGAGTTCGAAAGTGATTGATTTAATCATTAATGGAATTTATCTGACTGTTGGACTTTTATCATTATTATTTGTTATAAAAGAAAAAATTAAAATTAAAATAATAATAATAATAATAATCTCATAGTGCTTAAGGAGAATAAAATATCAACCTTAAATGGTGTTGGGGAGAGATTGTGGAGATAAAAGAATGAAAGAATTATTTTCTATTTAGAGTTACAAGGACAAAAATTGAGAAAAACAGTTAAGTAGTTTATTTCCAACAAAACAAACGGGTACTAAGGTGTGCTGGATCAAGCTATCTCCAGCTTTCAACTAATATTTTAAACAAGTCATGCTGGAGAATGGCATATCTGTTACATAGGAAAACCAGCCTTTAACCATTCCCATTGGAACGTAGTTGTGATATATATATATATATATATATATATATATATATATATATATATATATATATATGAGAGGATTGAGTTGAGAAGGTATGCTGAAATAAGATTATTAATTTATCATTTGTGATCCCAGTTCAGTCATATCCACACTCCTTGTATTTTAAGGACTCCAAATTATAAATATTTAAAGACATGCATGTTACGTTCAATTTTCTAAAAATTGTAAATGAATATATAAACTTATCTACCGTCAATTTTATGAAATTTAAACAAATTTTATACTTGTTTAACAAAATCGAAAATGCTAATCGAGGCATTTCTATTAGTTGGATACCTCGGAAAAGATCAATATTTTACTCATATTCAATGCATCCAAATGATAAAAATTTCTGGACTTGCATTCTCAATCAGGGTTTTAGGGTTGGGAATCATTATAGAAATGCAAATACCTAATTGATCATGAAAATCAAGAAATGAAACTAAAGAGATATGCATAGAGAGAGAAAGTACCTCCAGAAAATTTTTATAAAAAAAATTAGGGAGCCACGGCAACTTGTGAGTACCAATTGAGAGAAGAACTTTGACACCCTCGCCGGAGTCCGGCAACAAATAGTCCGACCACCGACGGAACCCGATGTTCTCGAGCGACGCAGTACTGATGGACTGGGTTAACTCCACAACAGTGCTAGACATCACCATAGACTCCACCAAGTCCGGATACAACTTGGCCATCTTGAACCCAACCATCCCACCATAGCTAAGCCCCACCAGTGTGCACCTCTCCACACCCAACTTCCTCAACCCTTTGGCCAAACACTCGGCCTGAAAGGCCGTCGAACGCTTATCTCTATCGGTGACTGATCCGCCGAAGAAGATGAGGTCAGGCACGTAGACTGCGTACTCGCTGGTTAGGGCTAGCACTTGGAATAACCATGTCAGAATACCGTCTGTAGCGAATCCATGAACAAGAACCACAACAGGTTTGTTTGTGGTTTCGTTTGGGACCCACAAGTTCATGTCCGTGCCGGGCTCGATCTTTAATGTTTGGGGCTTCACTCCGGCTAGCTTCATCACCATATGTAACAATGGCTTCAGTGCTGTAAACACGTTCACCATCTCTCTCTCTTTCAGAATTTTCTCTCTCTAAAAAATTAATGAATATTCTAGTGCACAGAATATGGTCGAAAAAGTTCCACATATAGCGATTCACTGTTTCATCGAGCCTGATAAGTTGTCATTGTTTGATCATTTTTGGTGGGTTTGACCAAAATAAATCGCTTGTAATAAATGGTGTCCGGGTCACCACCTGACATGGCTAACATTGACATTTGATTTTAATATTGAGAAAACTTGTAAAAATAAAAAATTACATTAAATTTCTTTCGACTCCATACTGATATTAAACCTAGAAGATCAAATCCAATGTCATGTTCAAATTTCGGCAATGCAAATTTGCCATCACTATCTTTCAAAAGTCACATTATCATTTCTAAGAATCACATCAGTATTTTGAACTCTTATGTGATCTAATAGTATATTTTCACTCTCCAATAATATTAATATTTTGATATTTTTTAATTTTTTAATATATATATATTTTTAACTTTATCTCTAAGTTCTAAACCACTAAATTTTTAAGGGCTATATTATAAAAAGAAATTAAACAATACAATATCCATTATAGAATTTTTTTTTTAAAAAAATAAACAATACAATATCTATTATAAATTTAACTAATACAATATTCATTAAGCCTTTAAGGAAGTAGTTGGGAAGAGGAAAAAAAAATGAATTTGTCCTTTTTATTTTCCCCCAAAAAAGCCTTTCAGCCAAACAGTGCATTAACAACTATTTGGTTCAGTTGTGTTGAGCAAAAATAATAATAATAATATAAAGGTCAAAAAAAAAAAAAAGAAAAATGATTTATGGCATTTTTTTCTACCCAAACGAACTCTTAAAACCAATTATAGGTTGCTACAGTAGATTGGGCCTTTAAAAAAAATATGCATTCGAGCCCGCTCATGAGGGCCCATGGATCGCCAAAAGGCGACCCTTATAGCAATTATAAATTAGCAAACCAAATTTGGCGACCCGCAATGGAGCGAATAGGGTGGCCAAATTGGGCTGGGCTCACCCAATATGGCACTGTTGGAGTTGCTCTAACCCGTTGAACCAGCTTCCAAGACTCACATAAGTTGAATTAGGAAACTTAAATAACACAACGGTCAAGACTCACATAAGTAGAATTAGGGAACCTAAATAACAAAATGGTCAATTTTAAAAATTTATTTTTAAATTTGATTGAATTAAACAAATTAATTACAAATGCATCAAAAATTACTATTAATGTCTAAAATACCCTCTAAGCTATTATATCAAAATTTCAAAAGATTCTCTTAAAATTATAAAATTCTAAAATACCAAAATAGATAGTTGAGAATCCATTTGAATTAACAAATATGAATAAATTGGCCAAGTGCATTCTTCTTGCAAACCCTTATCCACAAGGACCACGACCACCTCCCAAATCTATCCTCAAAGTCCCGGACACAACAACTACCACTTATTAATGTGTTATTATTAGTAGTACATAATATATACGGTGTATTCTATCCTCAAAAGTCCTGGGCCCAACTACTACCACTAATTACTGTGTTCCACCACCATCGCATGCTCTATGCAATTATCACTTTTAGCTGATACATTCACAATCAGTTTAGTCTACTATTAAAACATTGTCCATTTGTCAAAATTGGATGCGGAGCCATTGTTTTTTTAATTGCTTTATTGACTAATGCTGGTCATGGGAAAGTTCTGTAAATAAGAAGAACAAAATAAAGTTTCCATAGTTTTGGAGTTTAGAGATGAGAATCGGAATATTAAAAACAAAGTTTGTGAGAAGAACAAAGCAACCATTAGAGAGAGAGAGAGAGATCAGGGAGGTAGGGTTTATGTTGCTAAAGCCAAGATCTTGAGAGAGAGAACAAAATATGGGCACTTTAATACTAATTTTTGATGTATTTGTAATTATTTTGTTTAATTTAATTACGTAGTAATTTGAAAAATAAAATTTTAAAATAGACTATTTTGTTATTTTAAAATTTTTAACTCTACCCATGTGCAGTTTATCAAATAAATAATTGTTTGTGTTGGTTAACCAACAGAATTCTTTCGATCTATCAGAATCAGTGAGTCACCTAAGAACCACGGATTTTTCGAGTCCATCATTCAAATGTAATTGTAAGTGTATAAATTTACAAGTATAGGAAGCGAACACACTCACACCAACCAAACTAACAAAATATATCAAGACTCTTGTTAATGCTAAACCAGGACTGGAATACAAAAATATAAATGTATCAATTTTCTCTCTACTGTTGTTTCATATATCTTTCCTACATTTTCTCCAAGTATTTATACAAAGAGTTGCACTTGATTTAAGGCTCATCTTGTCATGATTTTTGGGAATTGGTGCTAATCCTCCGCTATAGTCAAGTGAATTGTACAATCTTAATCCAAAGAGCATCTCCAACAGTTGTTTATATAATTTTTTTTTTTTTGTGTAAATATGATGTGTCAAAATAAATTTACACAAAAAATTTAGATTATTTATTTTTAGTTTCAGTGGTTATTTTATACTTTTTGTGTAAAAATATATCCTCCAATAATAACCAACTAGTGTCATGTCTGAACCCCACATAATTTTTACAACACTACTTAATATAAGGTTGATTTGTTAATGGAATAAGAAAAAGGGAGGAGAAAGGTAATATACTGATGTGGCTGTGTAAAAAGGTTATTGATAAGTGCTGAAATATGTACATTTCAGCCCTTAACCTTGGATATTTTAGAACTTTGATCTATTTTTATTTTACCGTTGTAGTCTTAATTTGTTTTATTTCTGATTTCAAGTTCATAAGGCTTAAACAAGCTAAATCAAATGCCTTAAAGCCTTTGGGAAGGTCAAACAGAGTTTTGGCAAGGAATGGGAGCAAAAGAAAGCTCAAGTGTAGAATTTACTATTCAGCTCGATTGATCAAGTTCGCTGTAGAAGCTATACAAAAGCATATCTGAAGCTCTTTTCGAACCAACTCCGGCTATGTGTGAATTGTAAGATTCTTGGGCCGAGTTCTAACCATCCTAGAGCACAAATCTGAGCATTTATGGAGGATGAAGCCTCCTTTGGAGGAGGATGCAGATTGGAGTTGTTGAGAGGCCAAGCTTTGAAGACTTCCTCTCTCTAGAAACCCTTTCTCAACCGTTAAAGATATTAGGTTGCGCTTGGAGATGGAGACTGGAGCATTTATATTCATCTCTGTCATCTTCGTGGCTAGCTATTTCTTCTCTTAGGGCTTGGATGAAGCCCTACGCCAAGTGTTGTATTATTTGTTCTTAAATTTGGGGATTATTTGTGTAGATTTTTTAACGTTTCCTTGCGAATTATACTTGATTATACCAAGATTAGTTGTGTGTTTAATTCTTTCATTAGTCTTCTTATGATCTTTGTATTGTCTTATGCATTGATTATGGTTGATTGATCTTAATATCTTCATTTCTTGTAGTTGTGTGAGTGATGGTTAAACAGTGGTATTTAATTGATGTATTTGCACTTGATTTGATAGTTCATGCTTAGATTTGATGAGTTGTGCTACAACATTAGTGTAGAAGTAGGTAGGTAAACAATTCATGCTGAGATTTGATGAGTTATGCTTATTAGTGCATTTTATATATTCTTTTGACCATGATTGTGTGTTTGCAGCCACAAATCTATTATTGCACAAATATTTTCTCTAATTTGATTGCAATGGTACAATTACAAGGCTAAAGGTGGATTCTATGACCTAAGTTTCTCAATATTTCCATTCTGTTATCAATTTATCTTTTCTTTTATTTGCATTTATTATTTTGCTTAGTTTAATTATAAACAACCTATCTTTTCTATTGAATCATTTGTTCACTAATTTTAAATTGAATCAAGTCGCCAGTCCTTGTGGACGATCCTTACTCACTACGCTATATAGTAGTAGGTGGTTTTATAATGTAAAATTGACTTTCAAAACTTTCAAAACCACATTCATATTGACCTTGTGAAGCGACCTGTCGTAAATACCAGTTAATTGTGTAAAATACACAACAAATTTACACATTGATGACGTGGCAATGTATTTTAACATATTACTGCAGTTAAAAAAAATTTACACATTATACATGGCAGTATATATTTTACACAATAGAGTGTCTTAACAGACTGCTGGAGATGCTCTAATTCTACTCTTTGCTGATTTCGTGGGATCCTAGCTCGTCATGTGGCTGATTTAGAGGGCTGAACCGCCTTTCTAGCCCATTCGGCCAGACGTGTGTGGTCGCAAATGCATTGGTCAGGTGTCGTGTTATGTCTTATTAGTGATTTTTACAAGTGGCACGTCTTCATGTTTGCAACCTAAAATATTTTTCAACCATTGGTGCCGATCAGTTGCTTAAAAATATTTTTATTCGACCATGAGGTGCTGATCAATTGGGATTGCAATATAATGTGTTGTTTTAAGACTTCTATTTAGAAGAAGAGTCTTAATTAGCATGCGACTTCCTGATTTGGCCATTTGGTGTTGATTAATTTTGAAGAATTTTAGTTCAGCCTTATGGTGCTGATTGGTTTTGATGAAGGTTTTGATTTAACCAACTGGTGCTGATAGACTGGGAATAATGTAGCATGCTAGAGGAGAATGATTTCTAGACATCTATTACGAAAAGGATTCTAAATTAGCATGTAACTTTTTGATTCGGCCACCCGGTGTCAATTGATTTGAGAAGGTTTTAGTTCAAATACTTGGTGCTGATTGACTGCGAGAATTGTTTCCTTTACAATGGTTGCATCAATAGAGAATTACTTCCAGCATCACATCATCAATAAGTTATCTTTCATATTTGTTTAAAGGCACGTGCTTGTAAAGGAGATATTACAAGATGATAAGGTTCAGACAAATTATGTTTGAATTTAAATTTAAAAGGGAATTGCTACTGCTTTCAATCACTGTATCAGACCTCTATAAATAGCACTCGAGGGGCTGTGCAAATGGTCCATGACCAACACCAGAATTCTACTTTATGCACGTACTTTTCATACTTGTACGTTTTTTGGCATTTTAATTACTTCTTTCCAAAGGAGTAGTTTAGTATTTTACTTTTTTTCTTAGAAGTACTGCTGCTAGAATCCAATTTTTGTACTTTGTATAAGAATTTCACTTATGAAATAAGATGGACGCTAGTACTTTAAGTATTCCCTCCATTATTCTTTTGTAAGTTCTTTGGTATTGATGAACACTTGTATAGTTATTGTTGATCCCTTCATCCATTCCAACGCTAAGTTTATTAAAGTCCTCTTCATTGAGGCGCCAAGAAACATGAAGGAAGAGGTTATTCTTGCTTTCCAACAGTTGCCTGATTCACCAATGGCTGATTCTAGATACTTTCAGAGCCAATAATTGTTTGGCAAGTCCGGCGGGACACCAGATATGTCTAGCTAAATTCAACCTCACAAATTTTTTCAGAGAAACAGCCTCAACATTAAGAATAAGGGGTTGAATTATAAGTGAATCAACAGCCTCAACATCAAGAACAATGGGCTGAATTCAAAATGAGTCAACAACCAAGTAATCAGATATTGGTTGAGAGTGTTAACAACTAAGTGCAACGGGTGGAGACTACCAGCCGTACCTTTCATGGAGCACTAAAGCAAATTCATATACACTACAAGAAAAACAATTTTTTTACCATGTCCTTTTTACCACGATTTTAAAATAACCGTGGTAGAAAGTATATATTTTATCACGGTTAAGAAAAAACCGTGATAGTAATTGTATTTTTTACTACGGTTATAAAAGAATCATGGTAGAAAGTGAATTTATTTTACCATGTGATAAAAAGTGAATTAATAAAGTGGAATTAATTTGACTCAGATTTAGTCTTGCTCTTTTTACAATGGTTAATGAAAAATTATGATAGTAAGTTATTCTACCACAGTTCAGGCACTGTGGTAGAAAGTGAATTTGGTTTAAGGACTGTACGCGGGTCTTATTCCCGCTACTTTCTTAAAATTTTAGGGCAAATCATTTTAGACCACACACATACGCCTCCATCTTTATTCTCGTTCTCGAACTTGCCTTCTCTGTCTCTGCGACTGTAAACTACAAAATCTACAAGAATCAGATCAGCCTCCCAAATCGCCTCCATCTCTATTCTCGTTCTCAACTTTGAACTTGCCCTCTTTCTTTCTCTGCAACTGCAAACTACAAAATCTACAAGAATCAGATCAGCCTCCCAAATCGCCTCCATCTCCATTCTTGTTCTCAACTCTGAACTTGCCCTCTCTTTGTCTCTGTAACTACAAACTACAAAATCTACTAGAATCAGAACCCATATCGGTATATCAGTTCAGATTGTTCAAAATATCAAAACCCATATCCTTCAGTTTCCATCGCCCACTGTTCTAGTTCGGGTTCACCGTTCGCAAGCTTCAGCTGCTGGCCCTCTGTCTCTCAACTCTCAAGCCCTTCTCTTTGCAACTGCTAACTTGTATGTAAGGGTTTTGTTTTATTTATTTATTTTTTTCTAAATCAATTAATCAAGGTCTGTAATTCTTGTTTTGCAAACTAAATCCTATTTAGTGAAATTTTTTGCAGGATTTGAAAGACTAATTGGTGAATTTGGGTTGAAACAAGCTTTCTCATTCGGAATATGGATATGTTGGCGACGACAGTTTTCCCGTGGCAGGTAATAACTCTAATTATCTCTCTCTGGCCCTTTCACTATTTCAATATACTATTTCTCTTATTTAATTGCAAACCTTAATCACTGTCTATTCCATCGAACGTACCAAGCCCTAACCTCTCTCTTTCCCTTTCTCTGATTCAAGAAAACCCTAACCGGCTATGTGAAATATTTAACCTTATAATCATGTATACTTTCTTCCTTTTTCTTCTCTCCCACCACACCCCGCACCCCCCACCCCCCCCCCCCCCCTCTCTCAATTTAACAATTTGTGATTTGTGTAATTATTTACTTCTCAAATACAGTGTAACATATGTATAGACCTAAAAAATCTTCCATTAACCCTACTTTATATACTGATAGATTCAATTTTATGCTCCAAATGCCTTGTTCAAGTCTTTTTTTTTTTTTTTTTTTTTTCCCTGGAGCTGACCAAAACAACACACTAACGATTTATTATTATTATTATTATTCTCTAAATTGGTTTGTGTATATAAAAGATAAAACAATGAAGTACGGAGTTAAAATGAAGGCATACCCCCACACTGTAACAAAATTTTGATCCTTGGTGATTCTTGCACGAAAAATGGGATTACCTAATTTCTTGTTTGTCAGGGGTGGGTAAGAAGTAAAGACTTGATTATTGATAATTTTATGGAAGGAAGAAAGTTAATCTGGAAAATAGGTTCACATATTAAATACAATTATTATTATTATTATTATTATTATTATTATTATTTCCCTTTCTTTCCGTTTCTCCCTCTTGCCTTTTCTATGATTGAAGAAAACCCTATAACCTCTCGCTTTATAAATCCACAAAACAGACATTTTATATTATTTATAAAGTCTGACCTATGCAATGATTGTTTTATGGAAATTTGTACAATGTAGACCAGAGCAAAAAGGGCCAATCAATTGGTAACAATAAGGTATGTTTGTTAACATGAAGTTCATATATTCTATTATTTTTTTATATTTTTTTTTATTTGCATTTTACTGGTTTTGCATCTCAGTTATTTACTTGGAGGAATAAACAAGAGCATTAAATGTATAGATGTAGTTATATACATACGTATTTGTGGCTTCATACTTGAGAAAAGGGATTTTAAGAACTGTTATAGCTTGCAAAAGGCTATCTTTTTAATTTGCAGTGTGTACTTTTAACAGGACTGACTTTATGTATGCTAATTTGATTGTTGGTTTATGGCATTTCTTTCCAAAGGAAAGTTGGAAATGAAGGCATATATAAGATATTTAATTACTTGTTTATAACCAGAAAAGTAGTGTTTACTTATGTATGTTGGAAAAGTAGAGAGGATCAGCATTGATGAGTAGTAGTTGGGACTGTTAGAGTAAGCCCTAACTCCATTCCAAAAGCAAAAAGGAGTGCCAGTAGTAGTTTTGATTTCTGCACAGTAAAGACACTGTTGATGTTGACGTTTCCAGTTAGCCAAAAAACTAAGAAACTGCACTCAAAGGGAACATTTTAACAATGATGTAGTATCAGCATTGTCATTTGATGACATATTTTAAGAATGAATGCATGTCAAAATGCCTGAAATTTTAGAGTTTGGTTCATGTTTGTGTTATAGAAGGCCAAAGTATAATGATTTGACATTGTTCATCTTGTTATACAGTCCCCTGCTTACAGCTCCAGGAAAGTGCTACATCGAATTTTACAGGAAAGTGCTACATCGAACTTTAATCACTATATATTATAATGAAATGGATTTTTTTTCTTCAATTTAGTATTATTTTTTTGTTGTTCTGGTGATCAATTTGACGAGTATATCATTCATACCGATCTTCTCTATTTTCTTGTTTCCAGACTTCAGTATTGTTTTCCTTATGTTCTTTTTTTGCACTTAGGCATCCAAAACATATACTAAGGCTGAAGTTTCCTTGCATGACAAGAGGACTGATTGTTGGATCATCATCAGAGAAAAGGTTCGTCAATACTGAAGGTTAGAAACTTGCTTCATTTAGTAGATTTATAAGTACCTTATTCTTCTTTGCCAAGGGGACTAATTAATTATACGTACATATGATCTTTTATATATACAGTTGATCATACATTCGGATTGTTTTGACACCAATTATTGTTTGGTGCTGGAGATAACATTACATAACTTCTTTTGTAGAAACTAAATTGCCCAGGTACATAATATTACTTGTTTTCATCCCTTTTTCTTTTTTAGTTTGGATACATTTGCTGCATTATGTGTTTTGATTCTTCATTTTTGTGCATAAAAATATAATCTACATTGTTTGGTCAATATATATATATTTTAATCTCTTTATGTTAGTGTGGAAACTTAATTCCCCACGTAATATTACTTGGTTTCTTTTTTGTATGATTTAGTTTGTATATGTTTGCTGCACTATGTGTTTTCATTCTTCATATTTGTGGATAGAAATACAATATATATTGCTTATATTTTGATCTATATACTAAAATCAAGTTTATTTTCCAGCACTTGATCATTTCAGATATTAGGCTGGTTTTGGTGCTTTATTTAGTCCTTTAAGATTGAAGTGGCTTTGAGTTGGACTTAGTTGATATCACTTGTAATTTTGGCAACTTTACAACTTACTTCTTTACATTAATTCTCTTACTTCAACTATTATATCTTTGTAGGTCAAAGCTAGGATTGCGGGTTGCGGTTGTTGTTACTTTTTTTGTTGCCGCTATATTTTTTGTATGGCTCATGAAGAAGTTGCAAGAAGATATGAAGAATTTTTGTTTTATTTTGGTTAAGTAAATATATAAGGTGTGGATCATGTACTTATTTGAAATTTGTATATGGCTAATTTTTGTATAAAACAACGATTTGGAATTGGTCATATATATATATATATGTTGTTATTGGTCAATTGTAAATTATTTTGGTTATGGTGTTTTTTTTTATTTATTTAGGATTTGATTATGGGATCCTTGCAAGGCTAGTAGTAGGGAAAAAAAAAAAAAAAAAAAGGGCTTCAAATGGGCTACACTAATTTTTTTTTTAAAAAAATTATATAACACTTTCTACCATGGTTATGCACCGTGGTAGAAATTAAATCTATTACTTTTTTAAAAAATAGACTTTCTACTACGGTGCGGAATCGTGGTAGAAAGAAAGACTTTCTACCATGGTTCCGAACTTTCTATCACGGTGCGGAACCATGGTAGAAAGTAGACTTTGTACCACGGTGCAAAACCGTGGTAGAAAGTCTCTACTTTACTACCACGGCTGTTTCCACCGTGGCTCAAAACCGTGGTAGAAAGACTTTTTTACCTTGATAAAAAGTCATTTTTCTTGTAGTGATAATACATTGGTTAATTTGAATGACTCTGACCATCCTATCAACAAAGTTTAATCAAGACCTTATGGCACGGTCGAATACTACTGATACTTTGTTGAATGCACAACAAAAAGTTTCAGCACCTGTTGGAGTTTAACAATGTCATTACCAACAATAGTAAGGGTTTCAACCCCTTCAGTAGCCACTACATGGACAGTATAAACCACGGGCTAATCAACCACAGGCTAATCAGCCGCAACATCAGATACCAAAGGAGTGCCAACTAATCAGAGGGGCCAATCAGAATGTGAATTGGCGACCACTTAATTCAATTTATGAACACCAACTACAGGTATGTTAGCCCCATGAGGGGCAAGATAATTTTAATAATGGCTTTAATTTTCCAGCGCCTCAGCCTCAGGCACCGTATGTGCCTCAGCCTCAGGTGCCTTATGTGCCTCAGCCTCATGCACCTTATATACATCAGCCTCAGGCACAATAACCAAATTATCAACCCCTGATTGTTGATAGAGATCAATTGGCTAATTTAATTTAAGAAACTTATGGATGAGTCCCAAGAAGAGTTGGTCATCCTACATATAGGAAGCCATATCTGGATTATATAGACCGATATGAGTTTCCAAGAAGTTATAAAGTTCTTGATTTCATTACCTTTTCGGGAGAAGACTCCACTTCAACCATAGAACATATTGGTCGATTCATCATTCCACGTGGTGACGCTGTATGATACCCCTCGATTTCAGAACACGGATTGATCAGGTCCGCACACAAAACCGAGGGATATCAAAACTATTAAGGCGATAACGAACACATAATACAAATAGATAAATAAAGAATAAATAAAATTTGAAAGGAAAACAAAAATATTGATTAAATAATTAAATCCTCAATTAATAAAATCCTTTAATTAATAAACTTCTCTGATACCAATAATCCTCCAAAATACAAGTTGGGAATTCTTACTATGTGGACCCTTAATAATATCCCAACTGAAATAATAGACAAATACTAAATATGATATTCTGAAAAATGTCCTACATCAATGATCAGGAAGAGTGAAGATAAACAATCTCTAATCTACACGAACAACTCTGAGATTGGTACTGACGATCGAGGACCTGAAAAATAAATAGTGGGTCAAACCCACAAACGAGTTTCCTATACTACGACCCAATCAGAGAACCGATAATCAATACATCCCTAGCCAAACTCATGTTATATCTATATAGTCAATATATACGTATATATACACTAGGACTTTCACTAGTAATAGAACAATTTCAACCGTGTAGTAGGCATCATGCAAAGCGCACACAAGGTGGTCATGAATACCATCATCTACCAGGGCACACACATCTCCTATTCCAGCTACCCATCCAAATCTGGTAATATATGCCCCATACCTAACCATAAATCTTAAGACCTCAAGCTTGTATCATGGCTCACACACACACACACACACACACACACACATATATATATATATATATATATATATATATATATATACAATATCAATAAATAAATGCCATATCTAACAACGGCACAAGTAGAGTGTCATGACTTATTAGTTAGCTCACCTGTATATATATATATCAATACCATATCTAACAATAATATAAAGTATCAAGGAGTTTGGCTTATTAACCATCTCAATGATCACATCACATACAAGAATAAATCTCATCATATCAACAACACAATAATTATAGTCCATTATAATTCCAATGAAGAACAATATACAGGTATGATAGAAGAATTATTAATATCATAATAATCTTTTATTCATAACTAATCATGTTACCACAAATAATTACAGCCATGTATCATGCTAGTAATTCATAATTAGTAAATCAACAACAATGATTAAAATAATATAACTGACAATCATATTTAATTACAAAAATTAAATATCAAGAAAGATTAAGTCATATTTATTTAATTGATTGAATCATTCATAAGTAAATCAACAACAAATATTAAAATAATATCATTAACAATTATATTTAATTACATAAATTAAATAATAAGAAGGATTAAATCATATTTATTTAATTAATTTAATCATTTCCATCTAATATAAAAATATGAAGATCTACCACCAAAATATATATTTTAGACCTATATTATTGTTCCCAATACTCATAAACATGTTCAAGATTGATTATACTTAAACACAGTCATTTAAATTTTTTTTAACAAACACAATCCTTAGAGCTCGAGCACAAACCCCAATGCTCGAGTACTGAGCGTCGGATAGCTTTGTGCTCGAGCACAAGGTCACTGGGCAGAATTCGCAGATCCAATTTTTGACCTGTAACTCCTCGATTTGGATCTTAAAACCTACTTTTTAAGTCCCATATGATCATCAATGATTTATACAGAATATACAACAGATTCAACAATTTAATACAGGATTTATGCATCAAATCAAAGAATTCATCAAGTTGAAAAATAAACAAATAAGAATATGAAATCCTTTAGTTTAATTCATGCATAGCAATTAATTTATCCATTTAAATTTTTTGATTTAATTCCAAAAGCCTAGCATGTGATGGAGAGATCATAAATTCAAAGGGGAAGAGATAAAAAAAGAACTTGCCTTATGATTTTCGAATTGAAAATCAACTATATGGATTATTCGGTCTTCTTCTCTAATTCTGCAACCTCTAAGCTATTCCGGTCACCTTAATTCTTCTTCCCCTCTCTCTCTCTCTAGATTTATGCCTCTTTTGTAACTCACGTATAATGTAAATCAACTATATGAATTCTCCGGTCTTTTTCTCTAACAAACACGGTCCCCAAAGAATAGCTAAGTCGATCGCAGAACCTAGAGCCTTGATCTGACTCCTAACTTTGGCATCACAGGACTTAGAGCCTCATTTGTGCCAAGGCACAACCAAGTAGATCGCGGACCCTAAGCCTTAATTTGACTGACATCAAACGCCCAGCACCTCGAATGTCCCACTGCCATGAATTATCAATCAACGGACCCAGTGCCTCGATCTGACTTAGACATCGAGCTCCTAGAGCCTCTATGCCAATGTCATGAATTGTCAATTGACGAACCTAGAGCCTCGATCTGATTTGGACATTGAGCGCCCAGAGCCTCAATGCCAATGCCATGAATTGTTAATTGACTAACTCGAAGCCTCGGCCTGACTTGGACATCGAGCGCCCAGAGCCTATATCCCAAAGCCATGAATTGCCAATCGATGGACCCAAAGCCTCGATTTGATTGACTTGGACATCGAGCTTCCAAAGCCTCTGTCCCAACATTATGCATAGTTAATTGACGGACCTAGAACCTCAACGGGCCACTCCCTCAGGTCATCACCCTGGCATCCATACCAGGTCGATCATCCAAAACCTCAATGGGCCACGCCTTCGAGTCATCTAAACTGACATCTAAATTAGGTCACCAAAACTGGACATTGACCGACACAAAGTCTTAAATGTACCAGCAGTTGATCGATGGACCTAGCATCTCGATTCGACTACCCCAAATTGGATAAACATCTTTTTATACTTAACTAACCTTCTACTTTCTATGAAGCTCACCCGTGCAGGGGCACTGTGATACCCCTCGGATCCAAGACACGGGTTGATCAGGCCCAAGCCTAAACCCGAGCAAATATCAAACAATTAATATTTAAAACGAATACGGAATACAAAAATGAAATAAGAAATAAATAATTAAGAGCTGAAAGAAATCTAAGTTTAAAAATCCTTGAATAAATAAAATTAAAATCCAGAAATCCAATCCTCCATAAAACCTCCAATAATTAACAACTCGGGAATCGATCTCTAGTGGACCCCTAATTAAAACCAAACTGAAATGAAAGTAAACTGAAAGAACATCCAAAGTTCAACCACAGAGAGAAGTCTTATGTTGTCGGAAGAGTGACTGATAGTCTCTGCTCAGCACGATCAATCCTAAGACTGGAACTGTTGAATATATACCAGAAAAATAGAAGTGGGTCAGGCCCACGAACAAGTTCCATCCTATTACAATCCAACAGAGACTCGATACGCATGTACATCCTAACCAACTCAACAATAACTATGTAGTCCGTACATATATATATATATATATATATATATATATCCACACAATGGGACTCTCACTGGAATATGATGAGGGTCTAAACCTCAGTAGAAGGCAACATACAAAATGCACCTGAGTGGGCATGACTACCTAAGCCTAATAGGGTATATCTCAACCAACATAGCCAGCTACGCATCCTACTGCATATTCGCTCCCTAACCGTCGACTCTGAGACTCAAGCTCATATCGCGGTACCATAAAAATATATTTAAAATCCTATCATATCCATCCATAAGAAATCCAGTAAGCCGTTCAGCTTGTTCAGTTGCTTTGACTTACATATCCATATCAAGTAGTCCAGTTAGTCATTCAACTTTGTTTCAGCTGATCTGACTTAAATATAAATAGGATTTATTTTATAATCTATTCCCTTATTCCGTATAGGTAGGATTTAGTATTTTGAAACTAATCCGTCCCTAGTATGCCACCGTCCCATACTGGTGTATACAATCCATCCATCCAGTAGTTGATAATACATATAATGAAAGTAAATATCAACTAATCCATACATCCAACAATTGATAATTAAAATATTAAATATAAACATTAATTGTTCCATACTAAGCATGATAAAATTCTGTAATTTGACAGGCTTATTTGATACAACTCCGCACAGTCCAACAATTGATAATACAGATCCTACACGTAAACATCAATTAATTCCAAATAAGCATAATAGAATATATAAATTCACATACTTATTTATAACACTGGAACATGATTTAAACTATAAAATCATTTTCAAAAAATTGCTAAAATAATGATGAACAATTTTAATCCTCCACATCTAAAACAATACACCAATTTGTGTAAGAATTTTATACTGTTCAAACTATAATACAAGGTGATTAATTATGCATTAGCAAGGCTTTTGAGAGCTTTAAATAAGCTCAGGACACCTCTGAGAACCTCCAGTATAGCTTCTAATTAAACTGGAACATCAAAATCCAAGTACAGGAGTAAAATCCATTGCTGAAATTAAAAACAAATTGAAAATTCACAAAGGAGCAAGCTCCAAAAGGATGTAGAACAGGCTCCAATTTAAGGTAGAGGAGGCTCCAATTTAAGGTAGAGCAGGCTCCACTCCCCTTGGAGCCGCCTCTACATCATGTGGAGCCGGCTTCATTTCAATAGAGCCGCCCCATTGAAGGGTGGAGCCGCCTCCACTCTTCCTAGCCTCTATCTTCCCCGACGCCGACTATTTTCTGACTTTCTGATTGTCTTTGCTAAGGTTCCTAAGCCTCTATTCTAGGTTCCAGACAGTCCCAACAATTTATTAAATTCATTATGCATCAATTAACATCAATTAAAACATGAATTATGCAAAGAAATTTACAAACAAGCAAACACTAATTCATGTAAAGGCATACTATTGTATTTGAAATTAACATGCGAACTAGATTAATCTTTAATGTCTATTGACTCCTGGAGTTATGTTAGGCATATATAGAACATGAGTCAAAGGGAGAGAGTTAGGAATAGAACTTGCCTGCGAGATTTTGAATTAAAATCTCTACGCCGTTTTCCTAGATTTTCCGGCGATCCTTCACTGTTCTAATTCCTCTGTTTCTCCTTGGTTTCACACACGTACAACACCCCTTCATCATTCCTTGGTTCAGCTTTAGTCCCAGCAAAACCCTAGTTTTCCTCTCTCTGTTTCTCTCAAGTCTCTCTCTGTTTTCTCGCTACATCCAGAACGTGTATAGGGTTCTAAAACCCTTGAAGATTAATACAGATATATTTATAGGCCAATCCTTTAATCCTAATTCTAATCATATTCAGAGATGGAAAACTGAAAAACAAATAAAGCTAGAACAATAAAGCTTTAATAAAAATGTCAACTTTTTGTCTCGATGATCGGTACTAGATTTGTGTGCTAGTTTGAGGGTAGGGATGTGATCATATCTTTAGTTGGCTAAGATAGTAACACATTTAATGCCGGTCCACTCAAAAAGGATTCTAGAGTTGTTTTGATTTGCATGATCGTTTTCTTGTTGTGTGAAGGACCATACTTGCTTGCTTGATGTTGAGATTTTAGGAGATTGCTTAGAAATGTTTGAAACATTGCATACTTGAGGTAGTTTTATCCCAATACTTGTTTGCAATATTGGTGCCTCTTTTGAAAGAATGAGCTTAATGTTTGTGGGTATCATTTCTGGAAACTCTCACGAGACTTCACTCGTCCGCTAGGGGTAACCTAGGGGTTTAAAAGGCTTGTTACATATGCTAAGTGCAATCGTGTTCCCTACAAAAGTGGCGTTATCCATTTATTGCTTTCTAGTTCATAGTTGTATAGTTGTTCATTTCATTCCTTTACTTTCTAGTTCATTGCTAGGGACTAGCAATATTTAAGTTTGGGGGTGTGATGAGCGCTGAAAAGTGCGTATTTAAACCCCTTAATCTTAGGCATTCTAGTACATTTATCTATCTTACTTTACCATCTTAGATTGATTTCGTATTATTTCCATTTTCAGGCACTTATCCCGAAAATAAGCTAACTCAGTCAAATAAGAGCAGAAATGAAGCAATTCTGGGGTGAATCAAAGAAAGGAGCCAAGTGGAAGTAAAAGGAAGAAAAAGGTGGAAATCAACATCTTCGATCGATCTCAGATCAAGGTTCGATCGATCCAACATGATCTATCTCAGCACTTCAAGATGGATCAGAGCTATGATGACATTTTCAGAGATCTCAAAAGTTCGATCGATCCAACATCATTCTTCGATCGATCGAACTACCCTGTCCTTATCCAAATGATTGATCTAATCCAGTTGTACCACCTTACCAAAAATATCTTCGAAATATTTCAGATTTGTTTGTATCCAAAAAGCACAGCTATTGAGGATCGATCTAACTTCAGTTCGATAGATCTCAGCCATGTTCGATCGATCCAAGTCCAAGGTTTGATCGATCGAACTTCCTCCAGTGCGAAAAAGTTAAATTTCCAGCTCACAAAAAGTTGTCCTCTATCCAATCATTGGGGAATATTTGCTGTACGACCCTAGCTTATTTTGGGTGTCATTTGACCTACCTATATAAGGATAAGGATTACTTTTTACATCATATCACATCATATCATATCATACCTTGTAGAACTATTGGAGAGGAAGCTTAGAAGAGGAGGAGGCTAGAGACACCATTGGAGACTCATCATCAACCAAGAAGCAAATCTCTACCATGGAGTTAACCCTTGAGGGTTGGAGAAGCACTACCATAAGTGGCTAGACATCCTCTTGGGGCTAGAGTTAGCCCCAAGCATGCTTTCTACATCTTGATTTTGTGTATTATTGAGGGATTAGTGTTGTAATACATGTTTTGACACTTATATATATATAGATCTTGTTTATTCAATGATTTATGTGGTTTAATGCTTTCAATTGATCATTTCATTCTATCCGTATGTCTATGTTTGCTAGAATAGATGTTCATGTCTTTGTCTCTATTTTTTGTGTTATTGATGCATGTCTATGTGTATTAATGCCATAGATCTAGAGATTGTCAAAACATTGTGCTTAATGGAATGCTCTTGTAATTTTCTTGATGGTTCATTCTCATTTCTTGATAGATTGATAGCTTAATTGTAGTATAGTGGTAACATAGTTGTTAGATGGGAAGACAATCCATACTTGTTGTTTGATGTTCCATACTTTTGAATGCAAGTAGCATATGTCTCTAACCTTGTGGTGTATTTGGCTTGTGACCTTAATGAAATGATTAATGACTTGCTAGATATATTGTGCTTTTCACATGCTATTTAAACAATATATACTTAATTGCTAGATATATTGTGCTTTTCACATGTTGCTTAGACAATATATACTTAATTGGTCACCCTTGCTAATTGAATCAACCAAATACACACACACACACATCAATATTGCAACACACATTTCCCTCATTAGTCACTTATTAAGGGTGTAGAAAAGTATTGTTTAGTGGCAACCTCTAGACCCCAAGATCTTTCTCTCTCTTACTTACTCTTTATTACATTCAATTATTTAGTTTAATTTGCTCTCTAGTTTAATCAACCAACCAACTATTTGTTTGATCACTCGACCTACTAACCCTAATAGTGATTCCATAACCAAATTCGACTCCAATCCCTTGGGATGATCCCTACTTGCCCTAATTATATTTTTAGTGAAGGTAGTAGTGGCTTTTATAAATGTAAAACTTGGCCCTCGCCTTAATGCACACTCTTAAGCTTGTGGTGTAGCGACTCGCCATCGTTTTTGGCGCCGTTGCCGGGGATTAGGCAACGTCGTATTTATGGAATTCATTAGGAATTTGTACTCTTTTGATCGTGTCTTTACTTTGTTTTTATTTTTCTTTTGATTATTTATTGTGTTTGTTCATCTTTGACAAGAAGCATTGAGCTAGGAGGCAAGCAAATGAGCCACCAAGCAAATGAGCTAAGCAAGCAAGGAAAAATGCTAAATTTTTTTTAAAAAAATTACTAAGCTAAGCTTTAAATTTGGAGTTGAAGTGCTAAAGGACCTTTGTGAGACTTTCTTTACTCAATCCCTTAGTTAAATCGTCGGCCTGCGTGGAGGCTTGTTTTTAATTTCTTAGATAAATAGTGAGCCCGCGTAGAGGCATTCTTAATTGTTCTTTGCATCATTGTTGTTAAAACATAGGAGTATGGGTTAAGTGTTTGTGGATGAAGTTTTATTGAATTGTTGTGAAGTCGAAGTGTTTGTTCATTCATTGTGTTTATCTGTTTTTACATTGTGCATGCATGGTCGTAGATCACTAAGACTAACTCTTGTCCCTCTTGATTTGCATCTTGAATCCGTAGTTAGAAATCCTAGGGGAAAAGGAAGTTCTAGTTCTACCCAATTCATTACATCAATGGAAGGCCATAATGAAGAGCATGTGGAGGACCTTGGTCACATAGACCAACAAGGTATCCTCCATCCAAATGTGCATCATGAGAACATTCAAGCACCATTAAACATACCTAGGCCATTCATTCACCAACCACAAAAACAAGGCCAAGTTCCATTTGGAATGCCAAGGCCAATGCATGCTCCACAACCTCCCATCATTCAAGGAAATCAAAATCAAGGTGCCCATGTTGCACCTCAAATTGCTAATCCTCCCCTTGCTTTAAGAGATCACTATATGCCTAATGAATACAATGCACCCACATGCATTTAATTGCCACCATTTAGAGTACATCACTATGAAATTAAGCCACAAACCATTCAAATGCTTCCTAACTATCATGGACTTCCAAGTGAAAAACCTTACAAGCATTTGGATGAGTTTCTAGAAGTATGTTCCACCGTAAAATATACGGACATGCCGGAAGAGGTCTTAAGACTCAAAATTTTTCCATTAACCTTAAAAGACAAGGCAAAGTATTGGTTTAACAATCTTAGGCCTTTTTCAATCACTTCTTGGGCAGAAATGCAACAAGAGTTCTTGAAGAAGTATTATCCGGTTTCTAAGACCAATGCCATGAGAACATTAATTCCGGAATTTTCACATGGGGATGGAGAAACATTTCATGAGCCATGGGAACGCTTTAATGAATTGCTTAGCAAGTGTCCACATCATGACATGCCCAAATGGTAATTAGTTCAATATTTCTTTGAGAGCTTATCGGACAATTACAAAGGCATGGTTGATGCTTCCATAGATGGCTCATACATTGATAGGCATGAGGATGACGTGTGGCGTCTTTATGAGAGCATGAGTGAAAATTCTTTGCATAGAACATTATCATCTAAGAATGGTAGAAATTCATAAGGTAGGAAGAGTGTTAGCTTACATCAAGTCGACCATTCAAATGAAATAGCTGCCGAAATGAAGTCTTTATCTCAAAGGTTTGATCAATTTTTGATTAACTAAAACTCGGCGAACCAAGTATCTTCCTTCCCTAACCATTCTCATCGTACATCAAATGAAACATGCATGACTTGTTCTAGTGTTCTTCATTCTACTTCTCATTGTCCTCACGGACAAGTGCAAAATGAACCTAATGAATAAGTCAATGCAGCTTTTGTGAACCAAGGGAACAATCCTTATGGTACTCATTATAATCCAAGTTGGAGAAATCATCCGAATTTCTCTTAGAAAAACCAAGGAGAGGGCTCAAACCCTTCCCAAGGCAGTTTTCAAGGGAAGTACATTCCACCTCCACTTCAAAACCAAGGATCCCAAGGTTATAGACCTTATCAATCACAAGGGAATCAATTTGCTAACTCTCATTTTCCCAACCAATCTTATTCCCAAGGAAATGCTAGAAGTCCTGCATTTGAAGAAAAAGTTTTGAATGCTTTGGGCACTTTAGAGGCTAACACTCAATTTCTTCATTCCCACTCTCAATCTATTGCGAAACTAAAAACCCAAGTAGGGCAAATAACAAGCACTCTTAATGCAAGATAGAAGGGAAAAATGCCTATGAATGCCCCACCTAAGCAACAATGTGTTGTGGAAACCCATTCCTCATCGGAAGGCCACACCATTAAACATGTTAATGCGGTGACTACCTTGCGGAGTGGTAGGATTGTGGACAATCAAGTTGAAATGTCCAATGAAGAGAGTGAACCGGTGCAACCTCAAGTTGTCACTCGTCCCGTTTCACATCCCATTCCTCCTTCATTGCATATACATGATCTTGTGAATGAGAAAGTTTCAAAATGTGATTTGAAGAATGATTTTGAAAATGATTTGAAGAAAAATTAGCTGAAAAATGAATTTGAAAAGGTTTTGTTGAAAAGTGATTTGAAACAAAGTGATTTGAAAAATTCTTATGTTGAAGAGTTTTCAAAAGAAAATGCTGAAAAAGTGTTTAAGCCAAAAACTCCATTTCCGGATGCCTTAAAAGGATCCATTTCAAAATAAAAGCAAAAGGCAAAAACCAATGAAATCATGGAAATATTTTGGTAAGTGAAAGTCAATCTTCTGCTTTTGGATGCAATCAAGCAAATTCCGGCTTATGCCAAATTCTTGAAAGACTTGTGCACCCAAAAGCGGAAGAACAAGAGCCAAACACCAAGAAAAGTGGTTTTGACCGAGCAAGTAAGCACAATTTTGCAGCATAACACTTTACCAAAGTTTAAGAACCCCGATTCACCTACTACTTCATGTATCATTGGTGATCATATAATTAATCGAGTGCTTCTTGACTTAGGAGCAAGTGTTAACCTTCTTTCATACTCGGTTTATATTAAATTAGGCCTAGGTGAATTGAAACCGACGTCGGTAGTTTTACAACTTGCCGACCGATCCATTAAGAAGCCTAAGGGTATAATCGAGGATGTATTGATTAAAATTGATAAATTTTTCTTCCCCGTTGATTTCGTTGTCATTGACACGGAACTGGTCCCCAATCCTAAAAACCAAATTCCCGTTATCCTTGGCCGTTCTTTCTTGGCAACCGCTAATGCCAACATCAATTGTAGGACGGGAAAAATGAAGATCTCATTTGGCCACATGAAGGTGAAGTTGAATATCTTCAACCCCACACCCAATTCATTTGACAAATATGAAGGAAAGGTTAATATTGTAGATAAATGTCATGATCTTCAATGTCAAGGAAGTGAGCTTTTGTTTAAGACCAAAACTTCAAAGGGATCATCTTTAACCTTGCATTCTCAAAGTCTTGCTTCAAATTCTTGCCTTGAAAGGGCATGGAAGCCCAAAGATTGTGATTGCATTGACAAGGGATCAAAAGTTTCTTTTGAGCTTAATCTAACAAGTTCTTCAAAGAACCATTTGTTGGGTGGAGTTCAAAGCATCTATCACCCCAACAAGGAGGGGATGCATTATAAGATCTTTGATCCGGGCTAAAAGAGCCCAATCTCTTGCTAGAGATGTTAAAGACTAGCACGACATTTCGTAGGGTGTCAAAACCTTATTCATCCCTCATTTTTATCTTAAATTTCATTTCTTGCGAATTCTAGATACTTATTTTTGGTTCATATGCATTGCTAGGAACTGTGATTAGGATTGCATGCACTTTTATGTTGTGATTGAGCATTCTGCATAAGTTCGATCGATCTCAAACGAGAGTTCGATCGATTGAATTTCCACCTGCATCCAACACTTAGAAAAATTTTCGACCTGCATCCACCTACATCCAAATCACCTCTCTGTCCCATCGTTCGAACTTATTCTCAGATTGATCAGAAGACCTTAAATCTATCCAACTTCAAAGTTCGATTGATCTCATGCTCCAATACTTAGAAAAAAATTTGAGCGTGCATCAACCTGCATATTTCAGTTTTATGTCTCATCGATCGAAAACATTTCAAGATTGATCTAAAGTTCTTCGATCGATCCAACTTCAAAGTTCGAACGATCTGCAAGTTCCAACACGTAGCCAAATTTTTGAACCAAAAACCTACATATTTTTGCTCTCTGTCTGATCGATCGAACATTTTGTTTAGATCGATCTTTGTTCTTCAATTCTCTATTTTGACTTTTGTTTGACTTTATTTGACTTTTTAATTTTCAAAAATCCAAAAATATTTATTTTATTCTATTTTATTTTCCAAAAAAATACAAAAAGATTTTCTTTTATTTACTTAATTTTTCAAAAAAAAAAAGAAGAGAAAGATTTTTACTTTACTTATTTCAAAAATTCAAAAAGATTTTATTTTCTTTATTTTATTTTTATTCTTATTTTTCAAAAATCCAAAAATATTTTCTATTTTTCAATTTTAATTTTTAATTTTTAATTTTAGTTTTTAATTTTTCAAAAATTTCAAAAATTCAAAAACCACTTTAAAGAGAAATCATCACAGTTCGATCGATCTGAAATCTCAATTCGATCGATCGAACTGATCGGGAAAAGTTTTTAAAAATAGACCTTGAGGGTCTCAAGATCGATTCATTAGATCGATCCAACCCTCCAAACCCTTGTCCTTCATTCCCGTCACCACTGTGCACCTATCTTCATCATCTTCTCCGGCGAATCTCTAGCGAGATCCAAACGTTAATTCTCTCTCTCTCCTCTCGGATTTTCATCTCCATCTTCTTCTCATCTTCTCTCGCGACTTGAGGTAAGATCCGAGCCACATCTTGTGATTTCAAGCTTCAACTTGTTCAATACATGTTGCTTACTGTTAGATCTAAGATGTATTGTTGACGATTTCCTCCATTGATGAAACTTGAAGCATGTTATGTATATATGTATATAGATTTGTATATATGTATATATATTTTGAGTTTTGATTCGATTTGTAGGAGTATGGACTTTGTAAAGTGACTAGGATTGAGGAATTGTTGTGTTGATGGGCCCACGACACTGTTCGTGTGGCCCCCGTGCTTCCAAAGTCACAGATCTGTGACCTTTCAGTTTTCGTCTTCGCATAGTTCGATCGATCGAACTTCTATCTCAGATCGATCTTGAGAGATCGATCGAACTCAGTTTTTCTGTTTCTCAGATCGATCGAAGTTTTGAGATCGATCTCACATTTTTTTGTGATCGATCGAAATTCACAGATCTCATACACACACTTCATTCATCATGTATTATGTTCTTGTTATCTCATATATGCCTAATGCCTGTGATATTCCACATTGGGTGCATTTCATACTTATATTGTTTAGCATGCTTCATATCCTGTCACTTGCATAGATTTATGTCATCTATCTGTTTTGTCTTATTTGACATGCATATTTCTATTTTGTGCTTTCAATTCTTTATTCTAGCACTGACTCCCCTTGCAAGTTTTTAAATTACTTTTCAGGCTATGACTAAGCACAAGACTGTTGCCAAGAGGCAACACGGGCCTCAGAGACATATCAGACCTAGGTTAGAGGAGCCAGCAGAGCCCTCTCATGCACAGGAAGAGCCATTAGAGCCTACTCCACCTCAGTCACGTTCTCATGAGGCTAAGGCTGATCATATTCCATCTCCTTCTGAGGCTCAGCCTGCGTTTACACCGTCTCCATCTCCATCACACGCTGAGGCTGAGGCTGAGCATTCACCATTACTATCTCCACCACACCAGCCAGCTCAGCCAGCTCGAGAGCGTGATAGGCCCGCGCCTAGATATGCACATATGACAGTGGATCATGAGTTAGTGTTCGACACAGATTTTTTCTCCAGATCGGTGTTGACTCGATCAGCTTATCATGATATTATCCAGAGGGGCCTTGCAGCTATTCTTTCCCCAGTTACTGAGCCAGTCTACCTGCGGCTAGTACAGATGTTCTTCTAGAACCTCCGACCGTCCCTGCGTACCACGGCAGAGCTGGTCACCACTATAGATTGCCATCAGATTACTATTACTGTGGACACACTAGCCAGATCATGCCATTGTCCACACCGATGCCCTCCGGAGCTACAGGAGCTTTATCCTAGGCTATACAAGCCTTCTTATGCCGACATGGCAGTTTTCTTGACAGGTCACCATGCCGATGGCGAGACTTTCGCCACCCGCACTTTTCTTCCAGATAACATATGGTTCTTTGATTCCGTTCTCTTTCGGAACATATATATGGCCGGGCACAAGATTCAGTGGCGAGGAGACTATCTGACAGCCCTCTACGCATTTTATACAGACCACTGGGTATTTATCCCCGCGCTCATCTGGAGCATGATGAGAAAGCTCTTCGATGAGAATACCAGTAAGAAGAAGCCCAGAAGGACTAAGTCTCTCCCATTTAGCCACCTCATCACCCAGATACTGATTGATCAGCGCTATCTATTCCATCCTCAGGAGCACCCTGAGAGAGGTTCCTATCACTTCTTGAAGAAGGACTGGAATAAGAGCTACAATGCTATTATCACCAGACTGCAGGACCACGCAGTAGTGGCTACAGAGGAGCTCGAGGCTGAGGAGGCAGAGGCAGTAGTAGCAGACCCCACAACGGACAACGTACCAGTAGGTCCAGCTGCTGAGCACATAGACATCGATTTAGAGCAACCTGTAGATGACGCAGAGTAGCACTCTCCAGCTGAGTTGCCAGTACACGAGGAGGAGCAGACTCAGGATCTTTCTTCTGATTCATCAGTACCTGAGGCTTCTAGTCAGACCCCTGGCTTTGGAGAGCATCTTCAGGCTCTTGAGGATGCAGTGGTTGCTATTAAAGCTGATACTGTTGCCATTCGAGCCAATGCTGTAGCCCACCGAGCTGATTTTGCTACATTCCGCACGGATGTCATGACTGCATTCCGAGACTTATCTAGGGATATCCGCGGAGCTCGCCCTACCCATCCTGCCTCGTCCACCTGAGATTCCCAGTTCTTCTATCTTTTCATATTATAGCTCTGTGATCTATACTTCATTTTTGTCACTGTATATTATTTGCAGCCGAATATGTCGGCTTTGCTATTTTGATGTACTCTATACTTTATTTTCTTTATATATGTTTTTGCTATGGATGTCATCTATTATATTCTTATCTCTGTATGTTTGACTTCATTAGGTACATCATAGAGACTTCAGTGAGAGAGTGCTACCCGATTTTCAGGACCACCCTTATACCTCTCTCACTGTTTTATTTCATTTACACTTACATGTCCACTGTGCACTGATTATCCCTTTTTGTTATCTGATAAATTTATCCGAGTGCCAAATTTCAGGACTACAGTTAATCCCAAGTTTGGGGGGGCTATGCCACTACTTTGGATACTTCAGTCCCAGCCATTATTTGCCTTAATTGCACTGGTATACTCTTTCCTTTTGTTCTCTTTGCACATTGAGGAGATTGTGCCGTTTAAGTTTGGGGGTAACGGTGTACTTTACAATGTTAGCTTTAAATTTCAAAATTTTGAGCATGACTTATGTATTTGAGAGATTTTCTATGATTGGTCCATATATAGCTATGATTTTGATCTTTTGAGGACTATATTGCTTAAAATTTAAAAATTGCTTGACTTGAGAGTCCAATACTCCTTGTATGTCTTGTGGATGCCATTTAGGAGTAAATTTTTCGAAAGATTGATATCTTGCTTACACTTGTGGTCCACATCATCTTGATTTTGTTTGAGATTCACTTTATAATTCTACACTAGCACAGGCGCACACTAGCATTCATTTGTGGGGTACATGCTTTGTTGATTATTGAATTGGTTATATCCCAATTGGGCTAGTAGTGCATTGAAAGATTTCATTCTTGATAAAGGTGGATAACAACACCTTTTCACTAAGTAGTCGGGATTCTAGCCTCATCAAGCACTAAACTTCTCGCGCCGAAAGGTGGAGGGCCCAAACTCTAGGTTAATAATTGAATTCAAAAGAAAAAGAAAAAGAAAAAGAAAAGAAGTTGCAAAAGCAATAAAAAGTGAGGACTTCTCCCAAAAGGTGAGAAGTGAGAAATGATTAGATGGAGGTTGTCTTGATTTGTAGCCTAGTTGATTTGAGCTGATAAGTCCGTAGGGGTATTTGAACTCCTAATGCCTTAAAGCCGTCTGGTTTGGGAGTCATTGACCTAACGTTCGACTTCATGAATCGCTAGAAAGCTTAATAGATCAACACATTGCACCATGCTTCCATCTTTGATCCTAAAAAAAAAAATAATAATAAATAAATAAATAAATCGAGTGAAAAGCATAAGCGCACCTAGAACAATAAAGTTTTAATAAAAAAGTCCATTTTTTGTCTTGATGATCGGTACTAGATTTGTGTGCTAGTTTGAGGATAAGGATGTGATCATTTCTTTAGTCGGCTAAGATAGCAACACATTTGATGCTGGTCCACTCAAAAAGAATTCTAGAGTTGTTTTGATTTGCATGATCATTTTCTTGATGTGTGGAGGACCATACTTACTTGCTTGATGTTGAGATTTTGGGAGATTGCTTAGAAATGTTTGAAACATTGCATACTTGAGGTAGTTTTCTCCCAATACTTGTTTGCAATATTGGTGCCTCTTTTGAAAGAATGAGCTTAATGTTTGTGGGTATCATTTCTGAAAACCCTTACGAGACTTTACTCGTCCACTAGGAGTAACCTAGGGGTTTAAAAGGCTTGTTGCATATGCTAAGTGCAATCGTGTTCCCTATGGAAGTGGCGTTATCCATTTATTACTTTCTAGTTCATAGTTGCATAGTTGTTCATTTCATTCCTTTACTTTCTAGTTCATTACTAGGGACTAGCAATATTTAAGTTTGGGGGTGTGATGAGCACTGAAAAATGCATATTTATACACCTTAAGCTTAGGCATTCTAGTACCTTTATCTATCTTACTTTACCGTTTTAGATTGATTTCGTATTATTTCCATTTTCAGGCACTTATCCCGAAAATAAGCTAACTTAGCCAAATAAGAGCAGAAATGAAGCAATTCTGGGATAAATCAAAGAAAGGAGCCAAGTGGAAGCAAAAGGAAGAAAAAGGTGAAAATCAACATCTTCGATCAATCTCAGATCAAGGTTCGATCGATCCAACATGATCGATCTCAGCACTTCAAGATGGATCAGAGCTATGATGACATTTTCAGAGATCTCAAAAGTTCGATCGATCCAACATCATCCTTCGATCGATCGAACTACCTTGTCCTTATCCAAATGATTAATCTTTTCCAGTTGTGCCACCCTACCAACCATTTTTGTCCTTTTCCCAAAAATATTTTCAAAATATCTCAGATTTGTTTGTATCCAAAAAGCGCCGCCATGGAGGATCGATCCGACTTCAGTTTGATAGATCTCAGCCATGTTCGATCGATCCAAGTCCAAGGTTCGATCGATCGAACTTCCTCCAGTGCGAAAAAGTTAAATTTCTAGCTCACAAAAAGTTGTCCTTTATCCAATCATTGGGGAATATTTGCTGTACGACCCCAGCTTAGTTTTGGTGTCATTTGACCTACCTATATAAGGATTAGGATTACTTTTTACATCATATCACATCATATCATATCATACCTTGTAGAACTCTTGGAGAGGAAGCTTAGAGGAGGAAGAGGCTAGAGACACCATTGGAGACTCTTCATCAACCAAGGAGCAAATCTCTACCATAGAGTTAGCCCTTGAGGGTTGGAGAAGCACTACCATGAGTGGCTAGACATCCTCTTGGGGCTAGAGTTAGCCCCAAGCATGCTTTCTACACCTTGATTTTGTGTATTATTGAGGGATTAGCGTTGTAATACATGTTTTGGCACTTTTATATATATAGATCTTGTTTATTCAATGATTTATGTGGTTTAATGCTTTCAATTGATCATTTCATTCTATCCGTATGTCTATGTATGCTAGAATAGATGTTCATGTGTTTGTCTCTATTTTTTGTGTTATTGATGCATGTCTATGTGTGTTAATGCCATAGATCTAGAGATTGTCAAAACATTGTGCTTAATGGAATGCTCTTGTAATTTTCTTGATGGTTCATTCTCATTTCTTGATGGATTATGCCTCTCCCTTAGTTTAATTAGTTTAATTTCATGTCATTAGCTTAATTGTAGTGTAGTGGTAGCATAGTTGTTAAACGAGAGGACAATCCATGCTTGTTATTTGATATTCCATACTTTTGAATGCAAGTAGCATATGTCTCTAACCTTGCGGTGTATTTGGCTTGTGAGCTTAATGAAATGATTAATGACTTGCTTGATATATTGTGCTTTTCACATGCTATTTAGACAATATATACTTAATTGCTAGATATATTGTGCTTTTCACATGCTGCTTAGACAATATATACTTGATTGGTCACCCTTGCTAATTGAATCAACCAAACACACACACATATCAATATTACAACACACATTTCCCCCATTAGTCACTTGTTAAGGATGTAGAAAAGTATTGTTTGGTGGTGACCTCTAAACCCCAAGATCTTTCTCTCTCTTACTTACTCTTTATTGCATTCAATTATTTAGTTTAATTTGCTCTCTAGTTTAATCAACCAACCAACTATTTGTTTGATCACTCGACCTACTAACCCTAATAGCGATTCCACAACCAAATTCGACTCCAATCACTTGGGACGATCCCTACTCACCCTAACTATATTTTTAGTGAAGGTAGTAGTGGCTTTTATAAATGTAAAACTTGGCCCTCGCCTAAATGCACACTCTTAAGCTTGTGGTGTAGCGACCCTCCAACAATCACAACCCTACTACAAGTACCTGTATATTTGTGGTCCACATGATAGTGACATATCATCAACAGACGGCCACGGTTCCGCATTTTCTACCACAGTGCAAAACTGTGGTAGAAAGTCTGTACTTTACTACCACGGCTGCTTCCACCACGATTCAAAACCGTGGTAAAGAACCTTTTCCACCGTGATAAAAATTCATTTTTCTTATCGTGATAATACATTGGTTGATTTGATTTGAATGACTCTGACCATCATATCAACAAAGTTTAATCAACACCTTATGGCACGGTTGAATACTACTGATACTTTGTTGCGTGCACAACAAGAAGTTTCAGCACCTGTTGGAGTTCAACAATGTCATTACCAACAATAGTAGCAGCCGCTACATGAACAGTATAAACCACGGGCTAATCGACCACAGGCTAATCGACCACAGGCTAATTAGCCGCAACATCAGATACCAGAGGAGTACCAACTAATTAGAGTGGCCAATCGGAATGCGAATTGGCGACCACTTAATTTGATTTATGAACACCAACCACAGGTATGTCAGCCCCGTGAGGGGTAAGATAATTTTAATAATGGCTTTAATTTTCCAGCACCTCAGCCTCAGGCACTGTATGTGCCTCGGCCTCAGGTGCCTTATGTGTCTCAGCCTCATGCACCTTGCTAAGGTTCCTAACCCTCTATTCTAGGTTCCAGACAGTCCCAACAATTTATTAAATTCATTATACGTCAATTAACATCAATTAAAACATGAATTATTCAAGGAAATTTACAAACAAGCAAACACCAATTCATGTAAAGGCATACTGTTGTATTTGAAATTAACATGCGAACCAGATTAATCTTTAATGTCTATTTACTCCTGGAGTTGTGTTAGGCATATATAGAACACGAGTCAAAGGGAGAGAGTTAGGAATAGAACTTGCCTGCGAGATTTTGAATTAAAATCTCTACGCTGTCTTCCTAGATTTTTCGGTGATCCTTCACCATTCTAATCCCTCTGTTTCTCCTTGGTTCCACACACATACAACACCCCTTCATCCTTCCTTGGTTCAGCCTTTGTCCCAGCTAAACCCTAGTTTTCCTCTCTCTGTTTCTCTCAAGTCTCTCTCTGTTTTCTCTTTGCCTCCAGTATGTGTATAGGGTTCTAAAACCCTTGGCAGATTAATACAGATATATTTATAGGCCTTTAACCCTAATTCTAATCATATTATGATATGGAAAACTAAAAAACAAATAAAGCTAGTCGGCCAAAAACTCAATTACCTAAACAGAAAATAAAACCCTAATTAAACATTTAATGAAAACAAACAATTAAATTACCACCTAAACATACATTAATGAAAACAAATAGTTTAAAACAAATAATTTAACTAAATAAAAACAATTAAACAAATAATTCAATTTAAACAAAAATACACAAATAATTAAATTAAATAAAACCACAACCCAACAAATAGGCAAATAGACAAATAAGCCAAAAATGCAATAAAACATTCAATAAAATGCCGAGACTATCCTTTTAAAATTAGGGGTATTACATTTTCCCCCCCTAACAAAAGGAATTCTGTCCTCAAAATTCGCTCTTACCTTCTTCCAATATTTCAGGAAACTGCGAGCGAATTACATCATCTCGTTCCCAAGTGGACTCAGCCTCATTATGATGACTCCACTGAACACGCACTAAAGGGATAGCCTTATTACGAAGAATTTGATACCGACGGTTGACAATATGACACGGTGGCTCCAAATATGTTGCATCCGGCTATAATTCAATCTCCCCAACATCGATATGTTGATACCGATCCTCATTTCGTAGAAATTTTCACAACATGGAAACATAGAACACATTGTGCACACGACCCAAACTCCGGAAGTGCCAACCGATAATTACAGCTCTAACTCGATCCGTAATCATAAATGGACCGACAAACCGCGACGACAACTTCATTTTCTTCCCAAATCGAATTACTCCTTTCATAGGAGACACTTTAAGTAGAACTTGATCCCCAACCTGAAACTCCAATGCACAAGTACATCGATCGGCATAACTTTTCTGCTTACTCTGGGCAGTGCGCATGTGATCCCTAATAAGAGCAATCTTCTCAGAAGTATCCTCCATGAACTCAGGACCCAAGAATCTGCTTTCACCAACCTCCATCTAACAAACAAGCGATCGACACTGTCGACCGTATAATGCCTCAATTGGTGCCATACCAATAGTCTTTTGGAAACTATTGTTATACGCAAACTACATAAGTGGCAAATAGCCCTCCCAGTGGCCTTTGAAGTCAAGAATACATAACCGAAGCATATCCTCCATGATCTGATTAACCCTCTCAGTCTGTCCATCAGTCTAAGGATGATAAACAGTGCTAAGATGTAATGTTGTACCCAAAGCCTGCTGAAAACTCTTCCAAAATCCTGACACAAAGCTCGAATCCCTGTCCGATATAATGGACAACAGAATGCCATGCAACTTCACTATCTTTATAATGTAAAGTCTCGCCAACTGCACCGAAGTGAAGTCAGTATGAATAGGCAGGAAATGAGCTGATTTAGTCAATCTATCCACGATGACCCAAATGGAATTGTGATCCTTAAAGGAATTAGGCAATCCCTCCATAAAATCCATAGAAATGCTCTCCCATTTCCACTCTGGTATCTGTAGAGCTCCTGGCGGCCTCTGATAATCAATCCTGACCACCTGACAAGTACTATATCGAGAAAGAAAAAAAGCAATGTCTGTTTTTATACCTGCCCACCAAAACTACCGCTTCATATCCTGATATATCTTGTCTCCTCCTAGATGAACAGAAAACTCAGAATGATGAGTCTCAGTCATCGCATCCTTCCTCAAATTGTCAGCAGAAGGTACAACCAACCGTCCCCTTGTACCTTAAACCTCCATCAGTCCCAACATAGTAAAATTGATCCTCCCCGGAAGCTATCTCTGTAATTTTGTCAATACACTGCTGATCCGTAAGTTGCGCCTTTAAAACTTTGTGAATAATAGAAGGTGTAACTACCATAAAAGTCATGAAAGTATCTGATAACTCATCCACCGTCTTCAAAGCATTCCACTCAGTGGTGAATAAAGTAGAAAGACTAGCATCGGGTCGGCGACTAAGTGCATCTGCCACCACATTCGCTTTCCCTGGATGATACTGTATTGAGAAATGATAGTCTTTTACAAACTCCAACCATCTGCGCTATCTCATAATCAACTCCCGCTAAGTGAACAAATACTATAGACTCTTGTGATCATTAAACAATCTGAATGACTTTCCCAACAGATAATGCCTCCAAATACATAAGGCAAAGACCACAACTGCCAACTCCAAATCATGTATTGGATAATTAAGCTCATGAGGCTTAAGCTTTCGAGACCTATATGAAATTGGTCGCTCCTCCTGCATCAAAACACATCCAAGACCTTGCAAAGAAGCATCTGTGTAGACAAAGTACTCTTTCCCGCTCTGTGGAGTAGACAGAACCGGTGCAGAAGTTAACTTAGTCTTTAGCTCATCAAAAGCTTTTTGACAGTGTTCATCCCATATGAACCTTACACCCTTTTTAGTCAGATGAGTGAGTGGTTCCGCTATCTTGGAGAACCCCTGGATGAACCTCCGATAATATCTTGCCAATCCGAAAAACTCCGGATCTCGGTAAGTGAAGTAAGCTGTCCCCACTCAACCACTGCTGAAACCTTGGCTGAATCTACCGCTATTCCCCTTTCTGACACTACGTGACCCAGAAACATCACTTCTTGCTGCCAAAATTCACACTTCTCGAACTTGGTATACAACTGGTATTCACGAAGCGTCTGCAACACTATGCGAAGATGTCTATCATGATCGTCCTCTGACTTAGAATAGATCAAGATATCATCAATGAAGACAATGACTAACTGATCCAAATAAGCCCTGAAGACCCTGTTTATTAAGTCCATGAAGACTGCCGGTGCATTAGTCAACCCGAACGGCATCATACAAAACTCAGTAGATCCATATCTAGTGAGACACGCTATCCTAGGAACATCCTACTCCCTAACCTGAAGTTGATGATATCTGTAACGCAGATCAATCTTAGAGAAGTACGTAGCTCCCTTCAATTGATCAAAAAGATCATCAATTCTAGGTAGAGGATACTTGTTACGAATAGTAACCTTGTTCAACTCCTTGTAATATATACACAGGCAAAGCGAACCATCCTTCTTCTTCACAAACAACACTGGTGCTCCCCAATGTGAAGTACTTCTACGAATAAAACCATGGCTAAGTAATTACTGAATCTGATCCCTCAGCTCTCGCATCTCCACTGGTGCCATCCTATACGATGCCCTAGCAATAGGCGTAGTGCCTAGAGCTAAGTTAATCACAAAGTCGATCTCGTGACTAGGTGGCAACCTGAAATCTCCTGAAATACATCCGAAAAATCTTGTACGATCGGTATGCTATCCAAAGATACCGTAATCCCTTTCTCCGTTTCCTCTTCCATATGGAACAAATAAGTGTGCTAGTGACCCCACTAGAACGTGGCATAGTGACGACGTACATATCCTGACCAGGTATTGTAAATACAACAAACCTATCATAACAATTAACTTGGGCGTGGTAGTGCGATAACCAGTCCATCCCAAGTATCACATCATAAGTGTGCATGTCCAGGACCACTAGATTGGCTAGAAATTTAAGCCTACAAATATCTAGTGTCACCAACTAAACTATTCAAACCAGAATGCTGAATACTTCGGAGAGCAAAACACATAAGGTAACCAAAATACTCCGACGCTACTCCCTTTTAGATTATCGTGCTATCCTGGGAATTCCTCCTTCGAAAACCAACCTACCATATCAACTTACACAAGTTTGTTTATAAACTCTTTGGTAATCATCCTGTCTCAACACAGTGTACCCCAAATAAATATTTGTTTGCCTGTCCAAAAACCAAATAACTCCACTGTGATAATCATTTATTATCGTAACATACACATTCCAATACAATTTAATAAAATCATATATGTATAAATCACAAAAATACTATCACAAAACACAATAAAAATAGCTAAAACCACTAGTTTACTTTATTAAGAACTTTTCCAAACCATAAACTGTCAAACAAATAATCGTAAGATATTCCTTAATAAAATACTAGTGTACGTAATTAAATCCATACTACGCTTTTAGTAATATCTCCACTACTACTATTAATTAAAATTACTCCTAGAAGAACATTCATCCTTGAACACCGGTGCCCTACATCTTGGATGCTCCAGTATCTCCTCCATCCTGATCTTCTTCAGGGTTTTCCTCTCCGCTTGGCTCAGCTTCGAGTACCACCAAAGTTGTGTTAGGTCCACAGTATGGTGGCCAATGTCGCACACTAGAAACCTTCCTTGACTTATACTCTGAAGCAACACCTATTGGAACCAATTCCTTGGTCTCCAATTCTGCCTTCTTGGTCGGCCTTCGCACGGAATCGTTGGAGTAACCTTCTTCTTCCATGGGTCCTTCTATGCTTTCATTGCGGACCACATCCTTTTTCTGGTGCCAAACATTCTGAAATTACAGAATAAGATTGACATCAGTACGTTCTAAGCGAACCGTACAGGAATACAATGAATCATAAACTTAAGCTCTAATCAAGAGAAAATGCTATGCAGAAATCTTAATACGCAACACCCTAGAGACACTTGAACCTGGAGTGCTCTGATACCAACTGTGATACCCTTTGGATCTGAGACATGGGTTGATCAGGCCCAAGTTCAAACCTGAGGAAATATCAAACAATTAATATTTAAAACGAACACGGAATACAAAAATGAAACAAGAAATAAATAATTAAGAGCAGAAAGAAATCTAAGTTTAAAAATCCTTGAATAAATAAAATTAAAATCCAGAAATCCAATCCTCCATAAAACCTCAAATAATTAACAACTCAGGAATCCATCTCTAGTGGGCCCCTAATTAAAACCAAACTGAAAGAACATCCAAAGTTCAACCACGGAGAGAAGTCCTACGTCGTAGGAAGAGTGACTGATAGTCTCTGCTCGGCACGATCAATCCCAAGACTGGTCAGGCCCACTTACAAGTTTCATCCTACTACAATCCAACAAAGACTCGATACACATGTACATCCTAACAAACTCAACAGTAACTATGTAGTCTGTACATATACATACATATATATATATATATATATATATATATATATCCACACTATGGGACTCTCACTGGACTATGATGAGGGTCTCAACCTGAGTAGAAGGCAACATACAAAACGCACCTGAGTGGGTATGACTACCTAAGCCTAACAGGGTATACCTCAACCAACATAGCCAGCTACTCATCCTACTGCATATACGCTCCCTAACCCTCGACTCTGAGACTCAAGCTCATATCGCGGTACCATCAAAATATATTTAAAGTCCTATCCTATCCATCCATAAGAAATCCAATAAGCCGTTCAGCTTGTTCAGTTACTCTGACTTACATATCCACAGTAAGTAATCCAGTTAGCCATTCAACTTTGTTTCAGCTGATCTGACTTAAATATAAGTATGATTTATTTTATAATCCATTCCCTTATTCCGTATAGGTAGGATTTAATATTTTGAAATTAATCCGTCCCTAGTATGCCACCATCCTATACCGGTGCATACAATCCATCCATCTAGTAGTTGATAATACAGATAATGAAAGTAAATATTAACTAATCCATACATCCAACAATTGATAATTAAATTATTAAATATAAACATCAATTGTTTCATACTAAGCATGATAAAATTCTGTAATTTAACAGGCTTATTTGATACAACTCCGTACAGTCTAATAATTGATAATACAGATCCTACATGTAAACATCAATTAATTCCAAGTAAGCATAAGAGAATATATAAATTCACATGCTTATTTATAACACTGGAACATGATTTAAACTATAAAATCATTTTCAAAAAATTGCTAAAACAATGATGAACAATTTTAATCCTCCACATCTAAAACAGTATACCAATTTGTGTAAGAATTTTATACTGTTCAAACTATAATACAAGGTGATTAATTATGCATTAACAAGGCTCTTGGGAGTTTTAAATAAGCTCAGGACACCTCTGAGAACCTCCAGTATAGCTTCTAATTAAACTGGAACATCAAAATCCAAGTACAGGAGTAAAATCCATCGCTGAAATTAAAAACAAATTGAAAATCCACAAAGGAGCAAGCTTCAAAAGGATGTAGAGCAGACTCCAATTTAAGGTAGAGGAGGCTCCAATTTAAGGTAGAGCAGGCTCCACTCCCCTTGGAGCCGCCTCTACATCATGTGGAGCCGGCTCCACTTCAATAAAGTCGCCTCCATTGAAGGGTGGAGCCGCCTCCACTCTTCCGAGCCTCCGTCTTCCTTGACGCCGGCTGTTTTATGACTTTATGATTGTCCTTGCTAAGGTTCCTCATCTATTCTAGATTCTAGACAGTCCCAACAATTTATTAAATTCATTATGCATCAATTAACATCAATTAAAACATGAATTATGCAAGGAAATTTACAAACAAGCAAACACCAATTCATGTAAAGGCATACTGTTGTATTTAAAATTAACATGCGAACCAGATTAATCTTTAATGTCTATTTGCTCCTGGAGTTGTGTTAGGCATGTAAAGAACACGAGTCAAAGAGAGAGAGTTAGGAATAGAACTTGCCTGCGAGATTTTGAATTAAAATCTCTACGCCGTCTTCCTAGATTTTTCGGTGATCCTTCACCATTCTAATCCCTCTGTTTCTCCTTGGTTCCACACATGTACAACACCCTTTCATCCTTCCTTGGTTCAGCCTTAGTCCCAGCTAAACCCTAGTTTTCCTCTCTCTGTTTCTCTCAAGTCTCTCTATTTTCTCTCTGCCTCCAGTACGTGTATAGGGTTCTAAAACCCTTGGCAGATTAATACAGATATATTTATAGGCCAATCCTTTAACCCTAATTCTAATCATATTAAGAGACGGAAAACTAAAAAACAAATAAAGCTAATCGATCAAAAACTCAATTACCTAAACAGAAAATAAAACCCTAATTAAACATTTAATGAAAACAGACAATTAAATTACCAATTAAACATACATTAATGAAAACGAATAGTTTAAAACACATAATTTAACTAAATAAAAACAATTAAACAAATAATTCAATTTAAACAAAAACACATAAATAATTAAATTAAATAAAAACACAACCCAACAAATAGGCAAATAGACAAATAAGCCAAAAATGCAATAAAACATTCAATAAAATGCCGAAACTATCCTTTTAAAATTAGGGGTATTACAGGCACAACTCTACTACATGTACCAGTATATTTGTGGTCCACATGATAGTGACATATCATCAACAGATGGCCACAACCTCGATTTAGAATCATGACCATTTGAAATCATCGAGTGACCCAGAGCCTCGAATGAACTATCATAAAAATTAATCAAGTGACCTTGAACATTGACTAAATTTCACCATTTGAAATCATCGAGCAACTCAGAACAATTACCCGCTATCTACCTCCTTCAGAGTAATCCTACCTAAGGATCTTTTGTTGCGTAGGTTTTTTCCCAAAATTACCACGAAATGTCTCACCATCCTTGACGAGTTCTTAGCCTTGAGTCCTACTTCAGCGAGCTATTTGCCTCGAGTCCCACACGATATCTCGTTGCTATATTTTTGCTGAGAAACCTCCACAAGATGACCTTTTCTAAGATACCTCATCTCGGGATACACTTTGCTGCTTAAAATTTTTTCTCATAAAGTTTTTTCCTTTCAAAATCTCGAAAGATTCTTCATTTTCTTTTACGATTACAAAACATCATTTTATACCCGATTGACCTTCTACTTTCTACGAAGCTCACTCCTGTATGGGGACTAATGTGGGTGTCATACCCTCGAGTCCACATGGTAAACGCCACATCAGTCAAGTGGTTAATGAACTATGCCACATCAATAGCGATGGCCCACATAACCTGGTCAATAGTCAAAGTTACCGTGGCATCAACATACTTCGAATAGAAGAATGAAAACCTAAGTTGGGAGCAGGCCTTGGGAGCACCTGGGATCTGAAGAGGTGTTGGTTTGGTGGCTGAAGTCTAGGGTTCGTCGAGTCGACACTCGGCCTGACTTGTAAAGATATAAATACCATTTTGACTCCTGAGCATTTAACCCCATCTTATTTAACATTGTTTTGTGATTATTTGAGAAATTAATCTCTTTTAATTATTTTGTTAGTGAACCAACATATGATGTCATCAATGACATCACCCACTCTCACTTGGCCTATAAAAAGATAAGACCTAAGGCCAAGAGGGGGGTAGACAAAAAAAGAGGAAATGACCTCCCACATGGAAAGAGCTTTGGGCTCTCTATCAAAACCAGGTTTCCCCACACTTCACACCTTCATCAAGGGAGTCAATTGTGTTATTGTGCACTGCCATCCTCTTTCTATCTCTCTCTCAAGTTTTGCCTAGGCTTCCACCTCTCTCGATCCACCTCGGATTCCATTGTGTTGTAAGATATACCTCTCTATTTGTTACTTTATTATGATTTTGAACCCACCTAAATATCAGGTACCTACAACTACAGACAAAGTTGAACCGGTTCAGGGCACTTGAATCGGTTCAAGCGACGCTGTGAGTTGTAACACGTTTGGGTAAAAAAGTTGAATCGGCTCAAGTGAGCTGAACTGGTCTAACTCCCCTGGGAACCTACATGATTTAACAAAAGGCAAGTTCTTGTAGGACAAGCATTGTCCAGGACTATATATATATCAACCTTAAGATGACTTGATGAGAGAATAATTGTATGATTGATTAATTTGTGCCAACACAAAAGAGAGCAAGTGAGAATTGGGAAAAAATTCTCCATTGTAATTTGTGCCAACACAAGAGAGAGCAATTGAGAGAGATTGAGAGAAAATTCTTATTGTAATTCTTCATCTTTTTCATAGTGGAATTTGTTCGGTGTGCGGTATGGACGTAGTCTTTGGGTGAATCATATTTATCTTGTATTCTTGTGTGTGATTTTTTTTATTCTTCGTGATAGCTTGTATTTATTCTTCGAACATTGTTGTTTTTTTGCGTTTCCCACGCAACAACTGGTATCAGAGCATCCGGTTGTTTGTGTAGCAACTCCAACAAGCTCATCTTTCCCACTCGAGAGTCTCAACGTGGATTCCGAAGGTCAGAGGTGTTTTTAATAAAGTCTTGCATTTCACTTTGATTCTGTAATGTTCTCTCAGTTTTATTTTTCATTTTCCGTTTCAGTTTCCATTCCTGAATTGTTCATGAACAAGAATTTCAATCGTAGTAAACAAAACACATATAATTATAATATATAATTTCAAATCGTACAATTCATTACACAAACATAAAGGAAGTAAAAAGCATAGCTTTAATTTACCTTCCTTGAAACACTAATACACAGTTCAAAAACTAATAAGAACAACAACAATCCGAAGAGCCGCTTATTGCGATTCAGGGGGAGAAGACCAATTAATGCATCTTCATTCCTGCTACCTTGAGGCCGTACTTCACCGGAGCTTTAGATTTTTCATCCTACATATACAAAAAAATTAGAGTAATTTTCAGCTACCAAAGAATTAAATAGTACAACATGCATGTGTTCATACTTACATTTAATTGGTAAAATATCAATCTATTACATCATATTATAAAACATGTGCCATCATAGGATAACAAGATAAATTTCAGGAAACCCAAAGGGTTGGCTTCTGTGGTGAAACCTTGAGATAGATTTAGTGTCATTAAGTTTTAGGTTCGAATCCTTTTGAATACGATCAATTCTTTAGATGTCACAATTACGAACATAATTTGAGTTTTACTCGATTCGTGTAAAAGAATCGGCTTTGCAATATTCAGCGCAAAGCCCCCGACACTCCAATTATCGAAAAAAGAAAAGAACGAGGTAAATTCCAGGAACAAAATAATAAGTACACATTCTTGAGTCTTGAGATAACTCTCTTCTTGAGTCTTGTAGCTTTAGCCACTTAAAATTGTTGTTGATACTATGGTTAATCCACAGCTAACACTGTTTTGAATTGAAGGACAGACACAACATGGTACATTCGAGGTTGGAAGCTGTACCAGAAATCAATACAGGAGTACATATATATATATATAGGAGTAGATAATAGCTATATGTTGTGCATGGGTCACTTTGTTCTACACTAGGTGAGGGACTTTTAAGTAATATTACCTCGTTTCCTCATAACTCATGTTAATGTTACCCTGGCTGCTTCCTCCAGTGGACCTGTATTTGGGGAAGGGCACTTGGTCCTCTTCAATATTTTTGACATCCTCCACAAGGATTTCGTAATGCCTCTTCACTTCCTCCACGGTCTTTCCACCAACGGCCTTGGTGATGTTAAACCAACGGTCAGGAGTGTCTCTGTCATACACTGCCAGAGCCTTCTCAAAGTCCTTGTTCTGCTTAGCAGTCCAAGAGCCGGAGCCACGGGCGGACATTGAGCCGGACGCCATTTCTCTCGTAGAGATGGCGGGAGTGGGTTTGCCCTTTAGATTTTAGCTGAAAGTGAAAGAAGAAAAGAAGCAAGAAGAAAGTGGAGAGAGAGAGAAACCCTTGTGTAGGGCTGATGTGTGCAAAGAGGTGGCAATGGCTGCTCTTTGTAATTTCCAGGAGTAGAGTGGGGTTGGTGGGGTCATGCCAGTTGGCCTATTAAAGTCGCAAACATTGTAGCATTTCTATGATTTGTGTCTCCTTAAGAACCACAAAATCTAGGAGGACAAACAACAAGAGAATCAGTATCTCCGAGAACTTTTTGATTTTTCATTTAACTTCTTAAAATATAAAAGTTTTAGTCCTTTCTTATTTTATTCTATTTAGATGTCATATCAAAAGTAGATTTTTCTTTAGTAAGATATAAGCATGTGATTCGTACATGAAAAAATTTACTGCAAGTTCCAATGAAAAAAAAATAAAAAAGGTAGAATTTGTTATATCAATCATATAAGTTCAGAAGCCTAAATAGAATTTTAAAATTAAAATAGATGGAATTGGAAAAAGTTCAATTTAAAATTACAGAAGAAAATTGAACTAATATTTTATTTTTATTATATGAAACAATTTTTTCGTATTCCTTCTTTAGTATATGAAGTGAGTTCGGTATTTAAACTTGGCATTAATATAATTCCAACAATATTTTAAAGCCACAATGTCAAACAAGAAAAAGAAAATCGAATCCCACAATTTTTTAGATTCATTTATACTCAAAATAATAAAACAAATTTGAGCATTTGATTAGCTATTGTCTTATTGAAAAAATTCCACAAGATTTATAAAAATAGAATTAAAATCTACTGACTGAAACTCTTCTAGCTGTTTAGATGAGTTTAAAGTTTAATATTTTCATCTTTATCTGTTTCGTTGATTTTGAGATGTTATTGTTTTGATGAAATTGAGCATTACTGGCTTATCATGATCTTCTCACGTATTGGGTTTATTATGATTGAGTAACTCCTGGATAATTAGGTAATTTTGTTGGGCTAGAGCTTCAAATGATGAGTCCTATGCCACCACAGAAAAATCTATATAGCAATCTCATTTCCAGTAAGATTTTTATTCAGACTATATATCACTTCCTGTGATATTTGAAACCCCATCTTCTTCCCTAAGATTTACGTGGGCCCAAATCTAAGTCCTATGTTACGTGTGTTTGAGTTTAAATATATATATCCGTGACACTCCATGTTATTTTATATTTTATGTTATTTTTTTTAAAAAAAAATAATGTCTTTATTGAACACAATGTATCATATAAGCATTTGCGATTTATTTTCAAGTAACAACATACGGAGTAATAAATTGAATTATTAGATGTGTTTTTGTAAGTGCATGTCTCTATACTCATATATGAGTCTTGGGATACTTATTATTATTATTATAATTTTATTGATTGGTCAGAAACATCACCCCACTCATACACAACCATTTTACTTCTTTGGGGACCGAACTCTTATTATCCATTTTAAAAGATAAGAAAAATATCACTTGGTCACAAAAATTTTGATTAGGTTACCAATATTTCACTTACTTGAGTTGGTGTAACACAGTTCAAAACGAGCGTTACTTAGTAACTTAGTTCTACTATCTACATTGTGCCCTTGTTGTAGTTGCTCTGCCTAATTAAAAATAAAAAATAACAAGGTTTGTCAACAATTCAGTCTGGTGCTCCCTTGGATATAGGTAATCTTATAAGTGTACTTTGTCCTAAACAACATTCCAAGCTTCATAGCTGGCCGGCTGAGTTGTGCAATTATGATGTTATGTTTTTTCTCCAACAAAAATCAACATGTTTTACCTACTCTCCTCCAGTAGAAACAAAACCACTGGTAGCAGGTACGCACTTTTCTCTCTCACTTGGGAGGAGAAGTCTTTTGTTCCATCAATTATTCAAGACTGGTTTTGTACTGTGCTATCACCAAACATGGTTTCTATATCTCCTATAAATATATATATATATATATATATGAACACATTAAATTTGCTCCTAAATCTATATAAGACATGCTATTAACCCTTTTGAGGGTCATTACCTAATTCAACAATTTAATGTTTGAAGTTCGAGTTTAGTCTTAGAATGGCCGTAAATATCAAAGTTGGGTCTATCGCGAGTACTCTCTCTAGGCCGGATCTGTTATAACCGAACTGAATAATGTCTCTTATTATGGAGGTTTGATACTATGAAAATTGATGTTTAGAATATGAACTAATAGGTATTATGGCAGCTTGACCCCTCTTAAGAATCAAATTTATAGTTTGATACTTCAATTGTTCATGTCAATCATGAAGAATCAGAATTAAAAAAACAAAAACAAAACCATGTTTTTCACTTTTGATAATCCAAAGGAAGTAATGTGAAATTTATGGAACGATGGGCCATTGATTATAATTTATGATACATAAAAATCATGGTTCTAGGCCTTGAAAAGTAATAAAGCTGATTACCCTAGTTTTTTATAACAGAGAGGACTGACTCATTCCCTTCATGTGTCAAAACAGAAAAAAAGCACATATCTAGAGAAAAAATAAAAAATAAGACAGCACCAAAAATAACACGAAAATCTCTAATGCTTGGGTTGGTTGGGGATGAAAAGGGTTGGATGATGCATCCATAATAAAGGAAAGTTGTATTCTTGATTGGATGGAATGAATTGTAGAAATTGCATATGTTGTAATTAATACATTGTTTTTGTTTGTTAGAAAGGAAAGGGAAATATATTTTTTATATTATTTTTACTAATATACCCACATCATATAAAATTATATTTATATATATATATATATATCCATTCCAAATTACGCAACAAGAAGGTTAAAAATAAAAAATAAAAATTTGTTTGTTATTATCTTGTTTTCTCTCTCCTCTTCCCCCCCTCAATTTTGGGGGGATTAAAAATTAAAAAGGAACGATTGATGAAGCATTTCCTCCCTCTTTTCCATTCCCTTCAACTAAACACAAAACATTTCTTTTTATTCCCCTCTCATCCATCCCTCCAACCAAACATACCATAAATGATTTGGTCTTTTTGTTGCTGTAACTAAAGGATGGTGTGATGGAACAACACTTGGCATGCGTGTTGCGAAATTAAATATAAAATATAGAAAAATCAGGTCAAACACACGTAATAAGAACACACGAATTTTTTACTTGGTTCACCCCAAATTAGGATTACGTCCAAGGGGTTTAGAAATTTTACTATGATGATAAAAAAACGGAGAGTTCAGAATAAAGAAATATATATACTTACCAAAATACCTCTCAAAAAATTTGGCATGACCCAAAGTAGTCATAAGCTCCTAGTGAAAATCAAATCCTGGACTTAATGCTAGAAGCCCCAAAGCTCAAGTGTGATTTTACCACTACCCTGGGTTATCACTTGCCTAGTTGTTCTTTGATTTTAACACATTATGGATAAGAATCATAACTGTTGACTGGTAATTTTAGTCATTTCTCAAGTAAGAAGAAAAGTTACTAGGAGTCTACTTCTCTATTGGGTGAATATATGATTTGAGGATGGATTGGCCGCATTACTTGTTTATGGGAAGGTCTAAAATATCAGTTCGGTTATAGGAAAGAAAAATGTAATAATATAGAAGATTTATTTTTATTTTTAATTGTATGTATTTATTTATTTATTTTTTGTGGCCTAGATGCAAGAGTAAGTGGTCCAGTTGGGTTATTTGTTTTTTTTTCTCCTTTTTTACATTAATTTGCCATAGATTCTTTACCAGGATTCTCATTTCAGAGATCAGATTGGAGGATAGAGTTCCATTTATGTATTCATTTATTATTGCTATTAAATATATATATATTGAGTGAGCCTATTGGAAGATAGGTTTTGTTAGGACATCAAGAGATTATTTGCAGCCCTACAATGGGTTATGTTAGGTCTATTATATGCATACATGTAGATTGCAATAACTCTTTTATCTCAGCGCTTTGGTTCTTTGCTGCTATTTGTTCTGTAAACTTGAGTATTAAATGTATATCATAAACAATGCATCTAAAGCATATAGTTGTATGCTTACATAATTACTAATAAAACTTAGGAGTGACTCTTACCTCAAATAAGTTCTAGATTAATTTCTTTATCAACAGATGTGAGACTCATTGGCGTCCTTGTAATTTTGTTATTTGATAAACCACAAATGGGAATTTTCTTTGCAAGTTTTCATGTCATGTTGCCAATATCTTCCTCATAATCTAGGATATCCCATTGGACTCCGATGTTTCCATTTTTGTTATTGTTCAATTATTGAAGATTTTGAAATTTTGAAAGTGATTGCGGCCCCTATGATGATCAAATTGCATGAGTCATTTTCTTGGGAAATCAACCACTTGGTAATGGGGCTGGAGGTGATCATTGGTTGAAAATTACCTCTGCAACTTTCTAGGCATCTTCCCTTGAAAAAGTGAAGCTTTGAGGTTTGAGACACACACATATATATATATATATATACACACACACACACACACACACACACACACCCCTTGTTATTGATATTTATAATCCTTGTCATCTATTACATCTTGTATAAGCAGTAATCTATGCAGCTACTACTCCGTCAGTGTGTGAGCACGAGGGATCGCTTTTGCTGGTGGTCCTAGTGTGTGTATATTAGGTTTTTTCTTTTGCTGGTGGTCCTTCTTCCAAGTTGGAAAAGCTGGGGTACTTTGGTCTCTTAATGGTCCAAGGGCATTACTTTGATCAATAAATTGTTTAGTGAATATGGAGTGCAATGTGTAATTATATACTAAGTTCTTATGGATTTAGCTATTGAATTATGATATAACTCACGAAAGTTGAACACATCCGACTACATTTATGTGAGTGGAGGATGACATTATGTCATCTCCATTCGCATAAAAAAGTCGAATGTGTCCTACTTTCGAACGCTTTGTCATTTTCCTTAGCTCTTTCGTGTCTATCCCGATCCAACCCCTTGCTTAAAATAACTTCTAAATATTGTTGGAAGTTAGTTGCACAAAGTAGTGAAATGATCTCTTGGAACATAGTACAAAGTGGGGAATGAGCAGGGATGCTGTTCCTGTGATTGACAATCATACAACATTACAACCTCCTGCTGGGTTGTTGATAAGGAGCTTTGTTCATGTTTGGTTCTATTTACGTACATTTTGATTTTCAAAGTTGATAATCCGTATGTGGCTTATATTAGTTGGATGAGATAATGAAGCTCAGTTGGACAAGAGACATTTGAGAAAGGCAAACCCAAATGTTGAAGGTATAATTGGATGAAGAGTGTTGAGTATCACAAATCAAAAATCCTTTCTTTTGGATGTTCTATTGAAATTCCAAGATCAAGTTGTTGTAGATCATGCTGTGGTTATTGTAGTAAAGTTTGGCTGAGTGATGACTGAAAATTCTTGAGACTTCCTCATATGTATATTAATGTTACCACACCAATTACAACCATACTTCAATAGAATGCTAGAAAATTTAGTGAGATGATGTTAATATTTTGTAGGCTATGCATTCATGTATTGTCTTCTTTAAGTTTTATAAATTGATTATTTGTTGTATAAATTTCTTCTGCTACATAATTACTTGCCCAACCCATTAGGCCTAATCATATTCATTAATTAACAAGCTTGAGGAGGGGGGGAGGGGGGGATTAACAAGAGTGTTTGTACAGAATTGTTGAATTTTACAATAGATTTACACAATTTCTGAACCAACAATTAGGCTACAGAATATTCTTTAATAAACAAGATTTTAAGTGATTATCAATTTATATATTAGATGCGCAGAGTCTAAATACTTGCACGTGTATGCATGAGTTGCACAAGTTGGAGTGGTTATGGAAAACAAGCATGGAAAAATACCTAGACGGGGTGAAACGGTTAGACTTGCCCTTTTATCCGATATTTACCAAATTTAATTTTTACCAAAATAAAACTAATTATCGACACACAAAGCAAAAATAAAGTGCACGTTGTAGACACCCCATTTTTTTTCTCCCATCATCACAACACAGGTCACATTTCCCGAGACTGGTTATCAATAGGGTCCATATACGGCAAAAAATTGAAAATTGAGAACCGAACCGTATGCTCGGATATCTAACTTCACCATCACACACTAGGCACCTGCAATCCTTACAAAACACCTAGGATCTAGTACATCGCACACTTTTTGGATTACCAATTCTCCGAAAAAGGGCAAAATTGAAATTTTGGCTACAACCCCTCAATCCGATTGTCAAAACAAAAAACGGATTCCACCATTGCATCCAGAATACCCAAAAACCCTAGGGTACACCCTTCCTCGGGGTCACCACCCTTCCACAACACTCAGCTTGACCAAACCCTAGGTAGGGGGCAAAATGGTCAACCCTAAGTACGAATTTTCAAACCAACAATTAAAATCACCCACATACCTCACAAGCTATTGTGCTTTGAAGATCCAAAAACCTTGAGAAGCACTATAATATTGCCTACCTTCCATTCCGAACCCACCTTTAACGAAATGTTTTCGGTAAGGATCAAACGGTCAACTTCGACTTTGACTTTTCAAAACAAATTGTTACCTAGACAAACGGACGTCTCCATTGTATTCAAAAGGTTCGAAAACCTTAGAAACCATTATAATATTGGCTATATTTTAGTCTGGGCCCCTTTAACCAAAAATCCACTCCAATGGCAAATCAGTCAATTCACACCTGTGCCGAGTTGTCCAGACCTCACAACAGGACAAAATAGATGACATCATCTTGAGATAAAAAGAAATTAAAAAAAAAATTATCAAAATTTTAAAAAATGGTAAAATTACAAATTCTGAAAATTGGAAAGCAAAATAGGAATTTATTATTCAAAAAGCAAAAAAGCAATAACATGATGGCACGTATTAACATGTGCCATGAACCTCTACTTTTGCATGAAAGGTTGGCCCTCCCTTTTTGGCTCCACTTTTCATAAATTTCTTAGGGCCCTTGGATTAACTTTTGTGCACCACAAATTTTAAGTCTACGACTCCCTTTTCTATAAATAAAAGGCCATTTCTTCCATTTTCAACACACAACCCCTCCATAAGGAGAAACTCTCTCTAAAAACCCTTTCCCTCTTAAAACTCTCCCACTCCACACATATATCCATATATACACATACATCTTCATATACACACACACTAATCTCTACACTTTTCTACACACACTACACATTCTCTACATTTTTTAGTCTTATTTTTTTTCTCTCTCTACACTTGTAAAGAGGAACCATTTGTCTTCCTAAACTTCCAAATCCATACATCGCTTGAAGAAGAAGAAGAAAAGCACAACCAAATGAGGTATTCAAATCAAAGAGGGGTAAAAAGAGGTTTTCTAAACTTATTTCTTTCGTTTTTTTACTTCTTACTTTTTCCTTTGTTATTTTGTTGTACATTTGCTTATGGTTACGAGACTGAAGCCTTCATCCCTAGGGGAGTGGTTTCTGAGACAGTAGTGGCCAATTTTTGAAAATTACCCGTCTAGAGACTAAAATCGTAGAGATGTGTATACTTGTCTCAACGACAAAGGTTAGTAGAGTGTAGTGGCCGGTTACTGAAAATTACACAACTACTAACTAAAATTGTAGAGATGTGTATTTTTGGCCACTTTTTCAAACACGTGACATTTTACTTGTTTTTGTGTTTATTACATCTTTTTGCATTAAATCAGCCACACATGTGCACACGCGTGTTTGTTTCGGCAGAATGACATTCTTTTCAAACCATCGTAATACTAAGCATTCTACATGGAAAAGATGGTTCATGTGAGATCTCTACAATCTCTTGAAAGCGAGCCAAAGTGATTTCCCTCACGGGATGCACTGGTAGCTTTTCAGGCCTTGGAACCATCATCATTGTTTTGCTTTTTACACTAAATACACCCTAAATCATCATTCCGAGCATTTCAGACCTTTTCCTCAAAAAAAAAACAAGCATTTCGATTGTTTTTACCATTTCCGTCATTAAAATCAGCTTCGCCTTTAAAATGGTCATTTTTCTTTAAAAGTGATCATTTTCGTCGTTTTTGACACTTCAAAACCTTTTTTTTTCTCAAACGGTCACTTTCATTGTTTTCGACACATTAAAACCCATTTTTACCAAAACGGTCACTTTTGTCACTTTCGACACATTAAAACCCTAAAATAGTTGTTTTCGTCATTTTCGACACATTCAAACCCATTTTTACAATAACAAATATTTTTGTCACTTTCGACACTAGTTTTAAAACCCACTCCAAGGTGGTCATTTTTGCCTCTTTTGGCACCAAAAACATCTTCTTTACCCAAGAGGTCATTTTTGGTCAGTTTTGGTACCAAAATAATTTTCAAAATAAAGTGACCATTTTCATTACATTTTGGTCATCAAAAACCACTTCTTCAGAATTGTGCATTTTCAAGTCTTAAAAAACACTTCTAAGAAAAAGATATTATTTTCGAGTCCAAAGTCCTTTCCTTTTCCTTCCATTTCAAAACATGCAATTCCAAACATATCATTCCAATACAAATCAAACCAACCATTAAAAATCAACTAACGCATTTTCCAAAATCAAATCAGAAACATTTTGTATTCATATCCCAAGAACCATAAGTTCTCAAAATCATTCCTCATTTGAAGATATTCGATGAGGAAGAATAATTGTTGTCAATCAATTAGTCTTTTAACACTACAATGTCTATGAAAGCTCTGTCAATTGGCATATGTGCCTAAGGATTATGCAACTTACGTGGGACCGATGTGACCCTTCTTTCTTTCCGAGAGCTTACCTGGTTATATGTTATCGAAACTTTGATTTACAATTCGAAAACATTATTTTCAAAATACCTTCAAATTCCAAACAAAATCCAAATCATGAATCCTCATTCCATCTTAAATATGAAGGTTCACCTCAGGAGAGAATCACCATTGTTATCAATGACCCTTTGATTACACATTGTCTAAGAAAAGTTATGCCAAAAATAGACAACCATGTTGTCTAAGGAATTTGGGTCTGAAGTAGGATTGTCACAATCCCACCCATTCTTCCTGGGAACACTTTTGGTTGTGTATCAAGGGATCATGATCGGCAATTCAAAAACATTCTTTCAAGTTAAGAACATTCAAGTTTAGAGATCAAATGAATCAAACCAAGCCCCTTTCATTTCATTCTCATTTCATCACCCTTAATACTTAACCGTCAACACCATAACACCCATTCCTTCCTTTATGTCACCCTTTATGAGTCAACACCTTATAATACTAAACCATTAGCGAAATAATGCTCATTCCACCCTTCTTTCATGCGGGCGGAGCCCTTAAATTCAAATTTGAGCCATAGATGACTCATTCTATTTTCGATTCATAGACAAATCATTCCATTTTCAATTCATAGATGACTTATTCCAAATTGGAGTTATGGATAACTCATGCCACTTCCAACTTACATACGACTCATCCTTCACCCGTGTCACTTATAACTTACTTGGATGGAGGTTCTTAAACTCAACTCTTCCAAACTACTTTTAATTAACTTGATTCCCTAATCCCGTGATATGTATGCAGCTTAGGCAACCTTAAGTTCAATCAAGCCACTACCATCTCCACCATCCCATCTCCGCTTCTCCCATCCTTCATTTTCCCTCCACATCATCTTCACCGTCATATCATCTCACATGTAAATCTTTAGCATGCATCTCATTATCCATAATATAATCATGTAATTGAATGAAACTTAACAGGAAGAATCGGTAACCGTTCTTGTTACAGATATCTTGGGGTGTCTAACCCCTTTCTTGAGCGTAATTGAACCCTAAAATCCCACCTTTTGGTTAAACAGACCAGACGGTATTCATCTTAGGTCCCCACATCCATCAATTCCGCATCATACTTAACCTAACACACTAGAACTAAATGTTAAGCGGCGAATCCAAAAATCTCTTCCATTTGGCCCTATCACACTATTTTAATTTTTAATGATGTAGCCATCCCGACTCTGCTAGGGATAAGCAAGCAATATGCTTGAATGGGTTTAAGCCAAAAACATTCTTCATGTTATCTTTCATTTCCATCTTGTATTTAACATGATTATATTCTATGCATGTGCATGATATTAGTACTTACACTGGGATCATCCCTAAAGGCTCAACATTTGTACTATAACTTTTTTTTCCTAGTTAATACCCACACACCCACCCCCTCAAAGTTCTTACACTATGACTTTTGTTACCAATCTTTTGTTGCCATTTTATAGGTGCATGCTTTGAGAAAAATTCTCAAAAAGGTTTACATTTCAGTACCTTTACATTCATGCTTTACATAACTGACATCATTTTTACTTTATGAAAAAAGTGTGTTTGCCTTTCCTTCATTGTACACATATCATTTCATGTTGCACTACATACCCTTTGTTTTTACTTCTAACCCGGGGGAACAGTAGATTGGATGGCTAAAGTGAAAGTGTACGGGTGCTTAAGAGAAAAGAAAGTGGTCGGAGGTTTAAAGGCATGGAGTCGAGCCTTTAAAGTTAAATTAGTCAGCCCCTACATCATCTTGGATAGCTATTTCATATCACAGAAGGAGAGGGATACTCTGTCTATTTATACTAACCCACGCATAGGTCCATATCCTTTCTAAACATAAATTCTTATACTGTTATGCACAAAAGAAATCCTTAGTAGAGATAACTCTCAAAGAAGTCTTGCTTAGGAAAACCTACATAGTCTAAGGGTCATGGCGAGCGTCATACATACATAATGTCGAAGTACCCCCCATTGTGCCAAAGGGATGGGTGTCCAACAACTAGAAAACCTCCCCGAATGGAGGATGTCATAAAAGTCCATAGTGATATGATATCAATTTATTTCATTATATCCCAAAAGCCAATGTATATTTCATGCACCCTAGTATTCCAATGTAAATAAAGTTAAGATGTAACAAGACCCCCAAGTAAGGCCATTTTTTCCTTTTTAATGTCTTAGGTGTTGCCCCTAGTTGGGGCAGTTTTTAAAACGCTGAGTGTCCATTGTCGCCCCAAGATGGGGAGGTTTTTCAGGCCCTGAGTGTCCATTGTCGCCCCTACTGGGGTAGTTTTTTAGACCTTGTGTGTCCATTATTGGCTCTGGTTAGGGCAGTTTTTAAGACTCCGTATGTCTACCCCCCCCCCCCCCTAGCTGAGGAAGTTCCTATGCAATGAAAAGAATATCCATCCCTTCGATTTTTTCATTTCACTGTTAGAATCCCACTCAAAGGGAAAACCAACCTTAGGAAATACATTGCATCAAATATTTCAGTCCCATCACAACTAACACGTGTGCTTCACTTGTGTAGGTCCATTTAAACAAACAAAATTTGTCCATATTGCCCCAATGAAATAGAATTAACTCAATTACAATCAAACCATGTCCTCTAGTAGCAATAACACTGGGGCGGCCAAACAGTCAGTCATAATGCTTTCAACCAAATAGAAGAAGAAATAGCCAATCTGAAGGAAACTGTTCGATCACTAGTTATGGCCTCCCATACTCAAGACCTTTTGCAAACCATTCCTGTAAAATATGTTCCTCCTTATGGTGTCGACAAATAAGAGGTCCACATAGTTAAGGAATACACACATGTTCCTATAAAAGATGACTTCCACCACAAGATCTGCAATACTAAAGAAATGGTTGAGCCTGTGAAGACAATTAATTACCAAGACCCTTGTCTCATCTCCAGTGATAGATCACCTGCTAAGTTCAAGATCCCAAACTTTATAAAGTACATTCACCTCAATGTTTAATGCGGAAAACTAGGCAATCACACTTATAATAAAAGCCCTATATACAACTTTTCAAAAGAAGTCTCACCAGATCCGCATCACATTGGTACACCGAGCTTAATTCTTAAAAGATCCATATGTGGGATGACCTTACAAATGCTTTCTTGCATCAACACAATTACAACACTAGTATAACTTTTGACCAGTTCGCACTTATGAGGACCCTTAAGAAACTTTCAAAGTTGCCCAAAAGCAACACTCAAAGGATACGTGAGATGGTTCCCCATGGAAAGTCCCCCATGACTAACGGTCGTGTATTTTCGGATATTGTCATTGTGGATACACTCCGTACAAAAATAATTTATTTTTCTACAATCATTTTATTAAAAGTGTACAGTGATAAGCAGGGTCGAACCCAAGGAAATGCATTGGTCAACTAATATGAATCCAAGTTAATTTAAATTTTAACACAGTAAAAATTGGGTAGATTTGAAAATGGATTTAAACTAAATAAAAAAAATAAAATAATAAAAGATAAAAGATATGAAATTAACTTCATCACAAATCTCATAACAATGTCTAATTGTATCTAACATAGGAAAATTCATTATATGCATAACTATGATATGTAGAGATACATGATAACTTTAATACTGTCAAGAAGATAAATGCACATATAATCAAGATCTACGCATAACCCATCTTCGGTTGGAACGGGCCATCTACCTAACTACATAACTCTAAGATTGTAGTATAGTCCATCTTCCCTAGGCATGGCCTATCAAAATCCTCGCATTACATGCCATGAAAACCATTGCATAATCATCATTCTCATTGTCACTATAAGAATGATTTTGAGCTTACTCAAGATATATTTTCTATCTAGATTATGCAACTATCACACATATGAATAAATTTCCCCAATTATAAATACAATCAAACGAATATTACTTGAATGTAATTACATAAATCCTGAATAAGAAAAAGAAAACAAACAAACAAAAAAATAAAGAAAATAGAAAAACAAAAGAAAATAAAAACAAACACTGAAAGGGCAGGAGCCCCTTCTCGGACTCCAATATGTGGCTCTGTTCTATCCTCTCTCCAAGTCTTCTATGAGAATTTATAGTTGAAATCTCAAAAAGTCTAAGTCTTGTATGGAAATTTATAGTTGAAATCCCGAAGTAATATTCTTCTTGATTCTTCATATTTTTTTCTTGATTCTTTCAATTTCCTTGTGATTTTGCTCATTCTTTCCCATCAATTCTCCATTTTCCTTTTACATTTATTTCTCTCATCTCTCTTCTTTTTTCCTTTTATATTTATTTCTCTTCTTTTTTTTTTTTCTTCCTTTACGTTCTCCCTCATGTGGTTTGTTCTCTATCAAATCTTTCTTTCCATTCTTCTGTTGATAAAGTAATAACAACTGGTGGGCCTACTTGATGACGTGGCATTGGTGGGTCCGGATGATGATGTGGTAGGACCGCCCCACGTGATGATGTGGCAGGTTATTGGTGACGTTGACGTGGTAAGTGATGGATCCGCTAATGTTGACATGGAATGATGACATGGCAATTGACTGGGACATTGACCAAAATTATAAGGATAAATTGTGCACCTTAGAAAGCTAAACCTGAGACACCTAAAGAAACAAGCTAAAGACTTTGCCATCTTTGCTGGAGAACTCTTGTGTTACATGTTGATTGAAAATATATATATACTCTTGTATATCCTATAGCCAACTTCCTATTGTCCGCCAATTTCTTTCTATAATTTATCTATTTTTCTTCTTTTTGGTGAACATTACAAATAATACAAATAAATATAAAAATCAACTAATTAATAAAAATAAAATACTAAATAATATAAATTTGGGGATATAAAATGTAGACTCATCACCCCAAAAGGAGACAATTGGTTGGCTTATTCCCTCACCCAAGAAGCTTTGGCATGTCTGGATCTACACATTTTCTAAGGCCATTTCCTTTGAAATCTCCTACATCTGGTAATCCACAACCACGAGGACTAAAGATAAACTCTTTATGCTAGGAGAAGACCAATAAAGACCATATCTTCACCTCCATTGGATGCTTCTACGCTAAAGCATGCATGCAACTGAAAAGTCATCTTCTACCGCTTTTAGGACAAGTCTCCAAGAAGGCCATAGACATTATAAACCCACAAAAAAAAAAAAATGATTATCATCTGGGTGCTATAGGACATTCCATAGAGGTTTGCTTATCCTTGAGACACAAAATACAAGACCTCATAGATGTTGGGCTGAAGTTCAATCCCACATTTTCTATTGATAAGTCTAACCAAGATTTTGTGAAAAGGTTACAAATGGATTACCCAATAATATCCATGTTGACAAAGCTCAAGAAAAACAATCTATCATCCAAAAGATGCACTCTGATACTCCAAGATCACTAGATGGGCCAGTCATTGTTGCTCAAGAACAACTAACAAAGAAGACCTCCATAAAAAAGTGACTCAACTGGCCTTCCAAGAAGGAAGAGAGTAACAAAGAAGACAAGCTTTAGTGCGGTAACTTTACTCCCCTTAATAATAACGGATGGCCTGCTTGGCAACTAACAAAACCTTCCAAAAATGGGTGCCCTGCCTATCCTCTTAAAAAAGAATAGAGTGATTTCATTCCTCTTTTATTTGGATCAGACTGTGATACCCCTCGGATCCGAGACACGGGTTGAACAGGCCCAAACCCATACCCGAGAGAATATCAAACAATTAATATTTTAAAACGAACACAGAATATAAAAAATGAAATAAGAAATAGAATAAAGCTGAAAGAAATACTAAATATAAAATCCTCCAAAGTTAAAGATTTATAAAATCCAACTCCCCAAAACCTCCAAGAATACAACTTGGGAATCCATCTAGTGGACCCCTAAATCAAATCCCAGCTGAACATAAAATAAATGGAAATAAAACCAAATCTAAAATATGGAATGAAACCCTACGTCATCGGTAGAGTGAATGATAGTCTCTGCTCAGCATGATCAAGCTTAAGATTAGAACCGTCCGATACCTGAAAAAATATAAGAGTGGGTCAGGCTCACGAACAAGTTCTAATCTAACTACAATCCATACAGTAACCCGATACACAGATACACCCTAAATATCTCACAATATCTATCTAGTCCATAAGTATATATATATCTACACTAAGGGACATTCACTAGATTACGAAGGGGTCTCAACCTGAATAGAAGGTAACATGCGAAAACGCACCCCAAGGTGGGCATGAGTACCTAGACCTAACAGGGTACACCTCAACCTAACATAGCCAGCTACGCATCCACTGCATATACGCACCCTAACCAACGAGCCTGAGACTCAAGCTCATCTCGTGGTACCATAACCATATATCTAAAGTCCGTCCAAAACCAGAGTATGTCATTCAATTATTCATTGAGCTGACATACAATATACAATCCAGTTAGTCACTCAACTTATTCAGTTGATATGACTTAACTACAACCAACTAATCCAGGAAGTCATTCAACTTAGTCAGTTGATCAAACTTAAACATAATTAGGATTCAAGATTTTACAATCCATTCCTTTATTCTAATAGGTTAGGTCTTAGAGTTTTGAGCTAAACCATCCCTAGTATGCCACCGTCCCATACCGGTATATACAATCATTAACATCCATGTAAATTACAAAACATAAATAATAGTTCAGTAATTTACAGTCCAAAACCATAATCCATATAATTGCAGAATAGTGTTAAATATTTCAGCAATTAAAATCCAAGCGTTAATCCATGTAATTGCAGAAAAGAGTTTAATATTTCAACAATTAACATCCAGAGTATGCATAGATCAAATCTAATAAATAAATAACCCTATCATACATTCAAAATAAGATTTATAATCATACTATATCCTATTAAATTGCTAAAATTAAACTAAGCAATTAATTTCCTTCCATCCGTTAACAGCATAAAAAGTGCATGAATTTGATACTGTTCGTCCCATTAACTTAGAGGTAAAGCTTATTCAATTAAAGATCTTAATAACACCAAAAATTAAATACTTAATCGCTTTGTGAAGTCCCAGAATTAATCAGAACAATTCAAATCCTTAAATAGTGTCAAACAGTGTGTAAAAAAAAATTCCAGAAAGTGCAAAATTGAGAGAGCCTGCTCCATAAACTTGGGAACAGGCTCCCTAATTCATGGAGCCGGCTCCATGCCTCTTGGAGCTGGCTCTAAAGGTGTGGGAGCCGACTCTCTCCCTCTCTGAGAGTCTTCGGTCCAGTTTTGCTCCGTTTCAACCCATCTACTCCGTCTCCGGCCATTCCAACTATTCTGTTCCTCTTTAATACTGAACCTAAGAGTCTTATTTATACCAGTAGCATCCCAATGATTTGTTTACAATAGTTAGAATTAATTACAATGATTAAAACTGCTACCGATTTAACATGCTTAAAGAACAAACTGAAACCCAGACATGCATGAACCGTAATAAAATTGATTCAACGCATACAGATCATCAATATAACATATAATAAACATGTAAGTTTCAGTTAATGATCAATTAAACCCTAGAGACTATCTAGGTGCACAAAACACAGGCCAACGAGAGAGAGGAATAAAAGAATTTGCCTACGATTTCAGTTATGAAATCTCGGCGTCGTCTCTAAGTTTCCGGCAACAACTGAATACCGTCAAGCCTCCTACTGTTCCAGCTTTAATCCACGATCAACCCCTTGGTCCTTTCTATTTTCTTCTCAATCCACTCTCTATTTCTCCCTAATTCTATGATCCGTGAATAGGGTTTATCTAACCCTAGCAGACATACTGTTCTATATATAAAGGTTAAAATAAAACCATAGTCCATGTATAATTAGAGACAAAACTCTAATTAAATCTTAGTCGGCCCATAGAACAAAGCCTAAGTTATAATCTATGTCAGCTACACATACGTGACTTCTAAAAGAAAACCCTAAGTAATTAACATATTTAAATACTCATTTAACTTATTTGCATAATTAAACAATTATAATAAACCAATTAAAGATACATAATAAATAAAAATAATTTACCAATTAAATCAAATAATTCAATTAAATCAAATAATCCAAATAATTCAAATAACTCAAATAATCAAATAATCCAAATAATTCAAATAACCAAGCAACAAAAAAAATAATTAAAGAATTAAAAATGCAACAAAATACTTAATTAAAATACCAGGACTATCCTTTTAAAATTAGGGGTATTACAGTCAACTGATCCCACATCCCAATTGACAAAAAGTTCAGGAAGCTTCCTATGAGCCTACTGGAGATATCTACAAAGCCACTTGAAGCTCAGCAGCTTTTCTAATCCACTCCCTTAGTATCAGGAGCTCTAGTACAGGGAGGGAAGCCACATACTTCTCTTCCACCTATCTATCTTCTTTTTTTGCATTATGTTTAGTTTTTGTCATGCATGTAGTCCATTAGCTTTGCTATTTCATTTACTACCTTCAATTAAGTGAGCTTTAAAAAGCTTCATTGCCTTTGTGTAATATAGCTTTATGTTATCAATGAAATGGACTCTTACTCTTCCTTTCAAAAAAAAATATACGAAAAATACTTTTCGTAATTACTGTTTGGTATATGTTCCCAAAGAACAAGATATTGACATAAGACACAAGAAATCTTGGATATTATCGAACACCAAACCTGAACCACTCCACACCTTAAGACATGAACCTAAACCTTTAACCATAAAGTCACTAAAGGACCTTAAGATAAATAAGTACTCTGCGACATTGATGTAACGACCCGAACCTATAGGTCCGAACTACTAAACCCGAACTCGAGGTTTCGTATATCAATCAACATTGTAACTATTATTCACGTGTCATCCTTGTGTCCTAATTAAAATTCAAGAAGGCTTCTAATAACTTTTTAGAATTCAGGGTTTAAATGAGCCGATGAAAGGAGAAGAGTACACAAAACAGTGCCATTTCAGTCAGCTGAAATGGGACTTCGGCCAGCCGAAATGGCCTCTGAAGCCACCCTCAAACCGGCCGACTAAAATAGGAATGAGGTCGGCCGAAATGGAAAGTCCCGAGACCAACAAAAGTTTCAGTCGACCGGAATAGCCATTCCGGTCGGCCGAAATGACTCTGCACCTGTAAATTTGCTTCTGGCTTGAGCATAAGTTTTGTTATGAACCCTTAAAGCTGAATAAAACATGTCCCAATATATGCATAAACATTGATTATAACATCACAATGTCCATTCAAGTCCATTAATAACATCATCATATATGGTTCTTCGTAATCTCATACAAAATACTAAAAGTATATAAGATTTGCAATCCATGAGTTGCATCAGTTTCCATAACCCCGACAGTTACAACATTATACAAACTACATTCGATTATTACAAAAGATCAAGGTTCATGTTTCTACACAAAAGTTAGCAAAATGGTAATCCCGGTCCAATCTAGGTTTATGGAGGATTGTCGTCCGCCACCTCCTTTCCGTGTCATGAAATTTTGTAAAAAATATAAGGGGTGAGCGTAAAACTCAGGAGAAGTTACCTAAGGTGTTAGTTTTGAACTCTCTTAAGTCAAATCACACATAATAGGATAGAAAAGATGCTAGGATCATGCAAAGGGGTTCACACATCATGATCAACTTAGCAAGAGAACAATATCAACACATGTCACAATTCCAACAAATGAAATGCATGAAATGGAGTGCAATGCATCCGTTCCAAATTTAGTTTATACTGACTCAACCCACACCTTTTGAAATCTGTTAACTGACTTTACCGAGGCGAGATTGATAACTATTCCCGATTCCATTACTGGCAATGCCTGGCAACCGTTAATGGGCTTAGTATCAACTTTTTCACGCCCTAAACTGGGCCGCGCTCCTTCTAGGTCAAGTTAGCCCCGGACTCGCAAAATCCAGTTCATTTTAACAAAACCCTTTTTTTTTATTTTTGCTTCCTCAAAAGAAAACTCAACTTTCTAAAATCAACCTCTTATTTCAATTTTTCACCAAAAGATCCTTCCTTTATGCAATGATATACTATGCAATAACCTTCATCACTATATCAAGAACATATTATCATAACACTAATAATAATCAATACAACAAGGCATCACCATCTCAAGTAAAACATGTACAAGGGTCATTCACAACAATTTTAACATGTGAAATACATACAACCTCATGCTTCAATAATTAAAACATTTCCAAATCCTTAATCTCGTGTCAAAATTTGCAATTTTAAGCATATAACAATAATAATAGAATTTTACTTAAAATGAGAGACAAAGCTTGATGCATTAGAGAACCCCTACCTCAAATTAAAGGTCAATCAAGCAAGGACCTAATTTCAATCCCAAAAACCCCAAATTCGAATTCCTAAGAGTGCTCCAAACTAAAATTAGCTTCTATCAAGATGAAGGTCTCAATTAGTTCTTCAATTTTGCTTAAGGAAGCACCACCAAATTCTCACTAGTACTAAGCTTAATCAAGCCTTAATCTTAAAGAAGAAAAGAGAAAGCAAAAGAAATTTAGAGGATGAGAGAGAGACTGCCGGGTAGGGAGAGGAATAGAGAAACAAATGAGGCCAAAAAGGCCTCTTAGCCACTAATGAAAGTGAGTGGGGAGTGGGCCCCACCACTATACCAAAATATCCCACTTTCTTTTCCTTATTTCTATCTATATATATAATTAATTCCTACCACACAATTAAACCCACATAATTTCATTCTCAAAAACACAATCAAGCACAAAAATAATTATGTATAAAATGCAATGAGCCCGTGACGCAACAACTCCGGTAGTGGGTTCCACCTAGGACCTTCCGACCTGAAAAACGAAAAAATGCCTAAATGACAACTGGTACATTTTCAAGAGTCCTAAACTCAATGAAATGCCCTAATTAACACACGGATACACGGTGTCCAGTACACAGGACGAGAAAAACGAAAATACCCTTGCAAAAACCAGAAATTTCCAAAAATGAAAAATGGCGAAAATCAGAAATATTACAATTAAGAGATGATTTAAATTACTCGAAGCTGAACAAAAAACATCTCCACATGAACCTTGCATGAATGAGCTTCCAAGATTAACAAGTCAAAGTTGAAAGGATGTGAGGCTATCATTTCTCTTTATCCCCATATAAAATAAATGATAAAGTTGCTAAGCCCTTTGGGCTTGATTTTTTCCTTTCATTAACCTAAGTTAGTAATCGTTCTCCTTATAATAAGCAGCCAGGTTTACTCAAACAACTCAAAAATGATGAGATGCTAATAAGCCAAAGCTTCAATACCTTAGTGTTTGTGTCTAAAAGTACAAGAGGTACTCATTTATGCTACCATGCACTGACAAGAAATCACTTGCCAATCCCTTGAGCCGCAATGACTATTTCTTTCATTACATCCACCGATGATCACACCCCACACTGGGACCAATTTTTAAACGTTATCACTTATTTATGGCAGTCTCGTGTTAGGCTAGTAATAGTTTTGATAACTAAATAATCAAAATTAAGATGAAGAGAGGTCATCATTTCCATTATCCATTATATATTAATCCCATTTGATCATCCCATAGAGCCTTGTTGCACTACTTCTTCTTAATCCACCAATGTTCATTACAGGTTTATTCCAATTAATTGTTCCTTCAAAAGAAAGCAAAATCAAAAAGAAGAAAAAGGTGCCCAAAAATTAAAACAAGTAAAAATGCCCAAAAATCAAATCAAGTGAAGGTGCTTAAAAAGCAAATCAAACGACTAGAAATCAAATCAAATAATAGTGCCCACAAAGCAAATCAAATGAAGGTGCCCACAAAGAAAATCAAACGAAGGTGCCCCAAAAAGGTAAATCAAGCAAAGGTGCCCAGAAGTCAAATCAAACGAAGGTGCCCCAAAAAGGTAAATCAAGCAAAGGTGCCTAGAAGTCAAATCAAGTAAAGGTGCCCGAAAGAAAAATCAAGTGATAGTGTCCAAACCCAAAAGAAGTAGTGGCGTCAAGAATGCCAATCAAAAATAGACAGAAGACCCTATTGTACACCACAGAAGGTTAAAAGATGATCATTGGTCTTTAGACCCTCATTATAATTTAAAGCATTTCATAGTTTTTCCTTCATTACCCTTAAGCCCATGGCCATGTTACAACCCATGTGAATTCCTCTGATTAAGGATGATTATGAAGTTTGAAAAACTTTTATCTAAACTAAAATAAGAAAACATGCCCCAAGATAGGACTATTTATTTTACTGGTGATCACGATTTATGACAACCCCCACATTAGAGTAATATCTTCAATTCTTACCATCCTTTCCTTGGTACCCTACACCTAGCCTACATTACTGTAATACCTATAATTTTAAAAAGGATATTCCTGGTATTTAATGGTATTTAATTTATTATTTAAGTGTATTTTATTTGATTATGTGTCATTATTTTTTTTTATTAGGTGCTTAATTATTTTCTTTTGTGGTGATTTAATTTATTTAAATGATATTTATTTTTAGTTATTTGATTGGAATTACTTGTTAGTGTTTTCATTATTTAATTGGCGTTACTATTTTAATTATTTAATTGGCGTTAGTGTTTTAATTATTTAATTGGCGTTAATGGTTTAAGTGTAATTGGTTTAATTATTCTATGTGTGTCTTATTTTATGTGTGTCTTATTTGGTTTAATTGGGTTTACTAATTATTATTTTGTTCAATTAGATTATTTGTTAAGTATTTAATGGTGAATAGGGTAATTAGGTAAATACATCTAACTAGGATTTTAATTACAGTATAAATTAGGGTTTTATATTATAGCCGTCGTAGGTTTTTACGTTAATTGGATGGGTCGGTTAAGATTGTGAGTTGGACTTAAATGAACCTAGGGTTTAGGAAAACTCTATAAGTATAAGGTAGACGTCTGTGTAGGGTTTTTTTTAAACAAAGCACACGTTTTGTGGAAGTGGACAAGGAAAAACGCAGTTTTTACATTCTCCCAAGGTTTGATCAAAGCTCCGATCCTGCTTCGTCCGTGGTCCGATCGAGCTGAATTTTGGAGGAGAGGTTTATGACTCAGTGACGCACAATCTGAACGGTGAAGATCAGAGTTTGACCTCGGGAACTGTGATTAGTACTCGTGAACAGTAACTGGGTCGCACAGATTTGTTTCCATTCTGCCCAGATTTCATCAAACATCCGATCCGCTTCGTCTGTGGTCAGATCGAGCTAAAATTTGGAGGATAGGTTAATGACTCAGTGTCGCACAATCTAAACGGCGAAGATCAAATTTTGAGTTCGGGAATAGTGTTTCATACCCGTGAACAGTAACCGGGTTTTGGAACTCGCCGGGATTTTTTTAAGAAGACGACGTTGAAACTTTGAACAAAAGTTTCTGAGGCAAGATTCTATCCTTACTCTTTCCCTTAGGCTTCATACTCTTTGCACTCTTAAATGATTTCAGGATTAATGAAGATTAAACCAAACTAAAATGTTATCTGTTTTGCTATGAAACTGGTAGTTACAGTAGTGTTGTATGCTTGTTCAACCTAGACTAAGCATGTTTGTGGATGCATTGTGGTTCTGTGGTTCATGTTTTTTCTTACCATTGCTAGTATAAATTATTAGAAGGACGGGTCTAGATGATAGCTATCTTAACTTCTGTAATAGCAACTGTTGGAACTTAAATACTAGGAGGATTTGAGTTTAACACTAGATCGGTTTTGTGGAACACTATAATTTGAGCATGTCTACATACATACTGTGAATATTGTTTTGATGCTTACATTATCACAGTTAGTATCAACTGTAGAGGTTAGGATTTTGTGATACATACCCTACATATCTGTATGTCATTTGTAAGGTGTTAAATGGAAGTTTTAATTAATTCTGTCTTTATATCAGACTAAAGGGAACAACTTAAATTGGGCATGTATATGTTGTTGTTGTGACCCTGTTTATCAATGCTTATTTTATCACTGCTAACATTGAATGTTGGATGTTGGAATTTAGTTGATATATACTTAATTTATTGGTATTATTGACTACTGGAGGATTGGGAAGTAGGCACCGGTATGGGACGGTGGCATACTAAGGATGGGTTTGGTTTTTAAAACAATCCCATTACCCACCTACTTGGAATAAGGATGGGATTAACTAAAAGTTAAGTCCCGTGGATTTGTATTGTCATGGCAACTACTTGTTGAGCAGCAATACCAGGGATTTTGGATGGATTTTATATATGTACTGTTATGGTGCCTCGGTATGAGCTTGAGCCTCAGGATTGATGGCTAGGGAGCGTATATGCATCGGGATGTGTAGCTAGCTACGATGGTTGGAGGTGTACCCTGTTTAGGTATAGGTACATATGCCCACTTCGTGTGCGTTTTAGCATGTTACCTCTATTCAGGTTGAGACCGGCCTGTAGTCCAGTGAGAGTCCTTTAGTGTGACTATATATATATATTTACGGACTATTAGCTATTGTTGAATTGTTTAGGATGTACATGCGTATCGGGCCTCTGTTTGGATTGTAGTAGTATAGAACTTGCGCGTGGGCTTGACCCACTTCTATTTTTCAGGTACACGACAGTTCCAGGCTTAGACGTGTTCGTGCTGAGCAGAGGTCTCTATTCACTCTTCCGACGATGTAGGGCTCTCTCTATAGTTTTATTTCTGGACGTTTATTACAGTTGTTCTATCTTCCGTTTGGATGTTTAATAGGGGTCCACTAGAGATGGATTCCCAAGTTGTAAACTGATGGAGTTTTGGAGTTTGGGTTTGATGGATTTTAATAATTATAATATTTTGCGGATTCTATTTTTAGTTCCTTCTAGCTTTAATTTCATTTCTTAATTTATTTTGTATTCCGTGTTCATTATAAAATATTAATTGGTTGATATTCCCTCGGGTTTGGGCCTGGGCCTGATCAACCCGTGTCTCGGATCCGAAGGGTATCTCAGTTGGTATCAGAGCACTCCAGGTTGAAGTGTCTCTAAGATGTTTTCGTATTAAGTCTTCCGCGTAGCGTTTTCTCTTGAATAGAGCTTAAGTTAGGATTCATTGTATTCCTTATGGTTCGTATAAAAAGGGTACTGACGTTTGTCTTTTCGTGTTAACAGATGGTTAATGCTAGAAATGGACAGAACATGCAAGGAACTAGGAAGGAAAGGAGAACGGCACGTAAGCAACAATATCTCCTACGGCGTCAGCAAATGGAGGAAGAGCAGCAAAGGCTTGGGTTTCAAGATGACATAGATCAGTTTCAGGAGGAACAAGAGAATGTTCAATAGACTCTGGACCAGGTCAGAGATCCAGAGATTCCTCCTCACCTCAATGACCTCGTTGCTCGGGCTATAGAGCCTGGGGTAACAGCTGCACTTTGGAATCAGCCTCAGGTACAGCCGGCACCTATACCAGCACCAATGGTTCAGACGGATTCTTAGGGAAAAGCTAGGAGCTCTTTCACAAAGGGGAGTCCACCTGTGTTCTCAGGCTCAACCGATGCGAGAGCAGCTCACCAGTGGAAACAGGACATTGAGCGTCATCTTCGTTTGGTTCAGTGCACGGAGGTTCAGAAGCAAATGCTTGCTACTTTCAAGCTAGTTGGGGATGCACTGCAGTGGCGGGAGTCAGTTACCACCTTAGAGGAGAGGATGACATTGTCTTATGATGAGTTCAGTACTCGCTTTAATGAGAAATATTTTCCCTATGCAGTCAGGGCAGCTATGAAGACCGAGTTTCTAAGTCTGCAGCAGAGAAACATGACAGTGGCGGAGTATGAGCAGTAGTTCACACACTTGTCTCTCTTTGCACCGGAGGAAGTGGATACAGAGGAGAAGAAGCGCAACAGTTTTGTCAAGGGACTGATGTGGTCTATCAAGAGAGCTATTACAGGTAGTCCAGCCTATACTACCTATGCTCAGGTGGTAGACGCCGCTCTACAACAGTATCAGTTGACTGTGGACATCAGACAGTCTCGTGGTGAGAAGCGGGAAGATAAAGACTCTACTAATCAGTCAGCTGAAAAGGGGAATGGCAATGGTCACCGGCAAAATGAAAAAGGCAAGTTCCAAGGACAATAGCCTTGGAAGAAGAACAAAGGTGGTTCAGATGCTCACCGGAATGGGGCACCTATTCAGAGGCAACAGAATGGGGGACCACAGGCAGGATAGGGTCAGCCACAGGTTAACCGACAGAGGAGGCCATTTGGTACTTTTCAGGGTAGTTGTTACACTTGTGGAAAGTATGGTCATACCACCAGGCAGTGTCCTAAAGCAGGACAAGGATAGGGACAGAGACAGTATGTGCAGCAGAGACAGAGGGCGCCAGTGCCTCTACCGCTCCACAGGTTCCACGGATTCAGGGACAGACACATCTGGCTTTACCGGCACCGCCGCAGACTCAGGGACAGACACCACAGCAGTTGCACTATGGCAGGGTGTAAAACCCCATGCCACAGGATGTTCAGGCACCTCAGACTATTGAGGGTAAGTTTCTTATTCATGGTTTGCATGGGCGTGTTTTATTTGATACGGGTGCTACACACTCATTTGTAGTTAGGACTTTTGTTGCTTTGTCTGGGATGAGGACGAGGGTATGCACTAGACCTCAGGGTATTTCTACACCATTGGGTGATACAGCTATTATACATGAGAGTGATGGGCCTGTGACACTAGATATTAGCAGACTCAGATTTCTAGCCAATCTATTGGTCCTGGACATGCACATTTATGATGTGATACTTGGGATGGATTGGTTGTCTCACTACCATGCCCAAGTTATTTGTTTTAATAGATCTATTATTTTTACCATACCTGGTCAGGATATGTATGTAGTAGCTATGCCACGTTCTAAAGGGGGCGGTAGCACCTATTTGTTCTATGTGGAGGAAGAAAATGAGGAGGGGATTACTGTGTCATTGGATAACATACCGATTGTACAGGATTTCCCGGATGTATTTCAGGAGATTCCAGGGTTGCCATCTAGTCGCGAGTTCGATTTTGTGATAGATTTAGCTCCAGGCACTGCGCCTATTGCTAGGGCACCCTATAGGATGGCACCGGTAGAGATGAGAGAGCTGAGGGATCAGATTCAGCAGTTACTCAGCCAGGGTTTTATTTGTAGGAGTACATCACCTTGGGGAGCACCGGTTCTGTTTGTAAAGAAGAAGGATAGTTCGCTTCATCTGTGTATAGATTACAGGGAGTTGAACAAGGTTACGATTCGTAACAAGTATCCTTTGCCCAGGATTGATGACTTGTTTGATCAGTTAAGGGGAGCCACATATTTCTCCAAGATTGATCTGCGTTCTGGGTATCATCAGCTGAGGGTCAGGGAGCAGGGTGTTCTAAGACAGCATTTCTCACGCGATATGGTTCTTATGAGTTTCGAGTTATGCCGTTTGGGACGACTAATGCACCTGCAGTATTCATGGACTTAATGAATAGAGTCTTCCGGGCTTATTTGGATCAGTTTGTTATTGTCTTTATTGATGACATCTTGATCTATTCTCGGTCGGAGGACGATCATGCTAGACATTTTCGCATAATCTTGCAGACGCTTCGTGAGCACCAGTTATATGCCAAGTTCGAGAAGTGTGAATTTTGGCAGCGGGAGGTGAAATTTCTGGGTCACGTGGTGTCAGAAAAGGGGATAGCAGTCGATCCGGCCAAGGTTTCAGCGGTGGTTGAGTGGGGACAGCCTACATCACCTACTGAGATTCGGAGTTTTCTCGGTCTGGCAGGATATTACAGGAGATTCATCCAGTTCTCCAAGATAGCAGAACCACTCACTCATCTGACCAAGAAGGGTGTACAGTTCGTGTGGGATGAACACTGTCAGCGAGCTTTTGATGAGCTGAAAAGGAAGCAAACTTCTGTACCGGTTCTGGCTACTCCGCAGAGCGGGATAGAGTATCTTGTTTACACGGATGCTTCGTTGCAGGGTCTTGGATGTGTATTGATGCAGGAGGAGCGACCGATTTCTTATGTATCTCAGAAACTTAAGCCTCATGAGCTTAATTATCCAACACGTGATTTGGAGTTGGCAGTAGTGGTCTTTGCCTTGCGTATTTGGAGGCATTATCTGTTGGGTGAGTCCTTCAGATTATTCAGTGATCACAAGAGTCTGCAGTACTTGTTCACTCAGCGGGAGCTAAATATGAGACAGCGCAGGTGGTTGGAGTTTGTAAAAGACTATCATTTTTCTATACAGTACCATCCAGGGAAAACGAATGTAGTGGCGGATGCACTCAGTCGCCGACCTGTTGGTAGTCTTTCTGCTCTATTCACTACTGAGTGGAATGCTTTAAAGAGTGTGGATGAGTTATCGGATGCTTTTATGGCTTGCATGGTGGTTACACCTTCCATCATTCGCAAGGTTTTACAAGCACAACTCACCGATCAGCAGTGTGTCAACAAGGTTGCAGAGATAGCTTCCGGAGAGGTTCCATTCTACTATGTTGGGGCTGATGGAGGTTTAAGGTACAAGGGATGGTTAGTGGTACCTTCTGCTGATAATTTGAGGAAGGATGTGATGACTGAGACTCATCACTCTGAGTTCTCTGTTCATCCAGGAGGCGATAAGATGTATCAAGATATGAAGCGGCAGTTTTGGTGGGCAGGTATGAAGAGGGACATTGCTCTTTTTGTTTCTCAATGTAGTACTTGTCAGATGGTTAAGATTGATCATCAGAGGCCGCCAGGAGCTCTACAGCCACTACCAATTTCGGAGTGGAAATGGGAGAGCATATCTATGGATTTTGTGGAAGGGTTGCCAAATTCTTTCAAGGGGCATAATTCCATATGGGTCATTGTGGATAGGTTGACCAAGTCAGCTCATTTCTTGCCTATTTGCACTGACTACACTTCGGAGCAGTTGGCGAGGCTTTACATTTCAGAGATTATGAAGCTACATGGCATTCCATTGTCTATTATATCGGACAGGGATTTGAGCTTTGTCTCTGGATTTTGGAAGAGTTTTCAGCAGGCTTTAGGTACGGAGTTACACCTTAGTACTGCTTATCATCCTTAGACTGACGGACAGACTGAGAAGGTGAATCAGATTATGGAAGATATGCTTCGGTCGTGTGTTCTGGATTTCAAGGGCCACTGGGAGGAATATTTGCCACTTGTGGAGTTTGCTTATAACAATAGTTTCCAGAAAACTAATGGTATGGCACCATTTGAGGCATTGTACGGTCGACCGTGTCGGTCACCTGTTTGTTGGATGGAGGTTGGAGAGAATCGATTCTTAGGTCCTGAGTTCATCAAGGATACCTCTGAAAAGATTGCTCTTATTCGAGATCGCATGCGTACTGCCCAAAGTAGGCAGAAGAGCTATGCTGATCGTCGTACTCGGGCTTTGGAGTTTCAAGTTGGGGATCAGGTTCTACTCAAAGTGTCTCCTATGAAGGGTGTTATGCGCTTTGGGAAGAAAGGGAAGTTGTCACCGCGATTTGTTGGTTCATTCATGATTACGGATCGCATTGGAGCTGTTACTTATCGGTTGGCACTTCCGGATACTTTGGATCGCGTCCACAACGTGTTTCATGTTTCCATGTTGCGGAAATTTCTTCGAGATGAGGATCGGTATCAGCATATCGATGTTGGGGAGATTGCGTTGCAGCTAGATGTAACTTATTTAGAGCCACCGTGTCGTATTGTCGACCGACGAGATCAAATTCTTCGTAATAAGGTTATTCCTTTGGTTCGTATTCAGTGGAGTCATCACAATGAGTCTGAGTCCACTTGGGAACGAGAGGATGTCATTCGCTCACGGTTTCCTAAAATATTGGAAGAAGGTAAGAGTGAATTCCGAGGACGGAATTCCTTTTGTTAGGGGGGGAAGAATGTAATACCCCTAATTTTAAAAAGGATATTCCTGGTATTTAATGGTATTTAATTTATTATTTAAGTGCATTCTATTTGATTATGTGTCATTATTTTTATTTATTAGGTGCTTAATTGTTTTCTTTTGTGGTGATTTAATTTATTTAAATGATATTTATTTTTAGTTATTTGATTGGAATTACTTGTTAGTGTTTTAATTATTTAATTGGCGTTAGTGTTTTAATTATTTAATTGGCGTTAATGGTTTAAAGTGTAATTGGTTTAATTATTCTATGTGTGTCTTATTTGGTTTAATTGGGTTTACTAATTATTATTTTGTTCAATTAGATTATTTGTTAAGTATTTAATGGTGAATAGGGTAATTAGGTAAATACATCTAACTAGGGTTTTAATTACAGTATAAATTAGGGTTTTATATAATAGCCGTCGTAGGTTTCTACGTTAATTGGATGGGCCGGTTAGGATTGTGAGTTGGACTTAAATGAACCTAGGGTTTAGGAAAACTCTATAAGTATAAGGTAGACGTCTGTGTAGGGTTTTTTTTAAACAAAGCACACGTTTTGTGGAAGTGGAGAAGGAAAAACGCAGTTTTTCACATTCTGCCAAGGTTTGATCAAAGCTCTGATCCCGCTTCGTCCGTGGTCCGATCGAGCTGAATTTTGGAGGAGAGGTTCATGACTCAGTGACGCACAATCTGAACGGTGAAGATCAGAGTTTGAAATCGGGAACAGTGATTCGTACTCGTGAACAGTAACTGGGTCGCACAGATTTGTTTCCATTCTGCCCAGATTTCATCAAACATCTGATCCCGCTTCGTCCGTGGTCCGATCGAGCTGAAATTTGGAGGATAGGTTCATGACTCAGTGTCGCACAATCTGAACGGCGAAGATCAGATTTTGAGTTCGGGAATAGTGTTTCGTACCGTGAACAGTAACTGGGTTTTGGAACTCGCCGGGATTTTTTTAAGAAGACGACGTTGAAACTTTGAACAAAAGTTTCTGAGGCAAGATTCTATCTTTACTCTTTCCCTTAGGCTTCATACTCTTTGCACTCTTAAATGATTTCAGGATTAATGAAGATTAAACCAAACTAAAATGTTATCTGTTTTGCTATGAAACTGGTAGTTACAGTAGTGTTGTATGCTTGTTCAACCTAGACTAAGCATGTTTGTGGATGCATTGTGGTTCTGTGGTTCACGTTTTTCCTTACCACTGCTAGTATAAATTATTGGAAGGATGGGTCTAGATGATAGCTATCTTAACTTCTGTAATAGCAACTGTTGGAACTTAAATACTAGGAGGATTTGAGTTTAACACTAGATCGGTTTTGTGGAACACTATAATTTGAGCATGTCTACATATATATTGTGAATATTGTTTTGATGCTTACATTATCACAGTTAGTATCAACTATGGAGGTTAGGATTTTGTGATACATACCCTACATATCTGTATGTCATTTGTAAGGTGTTAAATGGAAGTTTTAATTAATTCTGTCTTTATATCAGACTAAAGGGAACAACTTAAATTGGGCATGTATATGTTGTTGTTGTGACCCTGTTTATCAATACTTATTTTATCACTGCTAACATTGAATGTTGGATGTTGGAATTTAGTTGATATATACTTGATTTATTGGTATTATTGACTACTGGAGGATTGGGAAGTAGGCACCGGTATGGGACGGTGGCATACTAAGGATGGGTTTGGTTTTTAAAACAATACCATTACCCACCTACTTGGAATAAGGATGGGATTAACTAAAAGTTAAGTCCCGTGGATTTGTATTGTCATGGCAACTACTTGTTGAGCGGCAATACCAGGGATTTTGGATGGATTTTATATATGTACTGTTATGGTGCCTCGGTATGAGCTTGAGCCTCAGGACCGATGGCTAGGGAGCGTATATGCATCGGGATGTGTAGCTGGCTACGATGGTTGGAGGTGTACCCTATTTAGGTATAGGTATATATGCCCACTTCGTGTGCGTTTTAGCATGTTACCTCTATTCAGGTTGAGACCGGCCTGTAGTCCAGTGAGAGTCATTTAGTGTGACTATATATATATATATTTACGGACTATTAGCTATTGTTGAATTGTTTAGGATGTACATGCGTATCGGGCCTCTGTTTGGATTGTAGTAGTATAGAACTTACGCGTGGGCCTGACCCACTTCTATTTTTCAGGTACACGACAGTTCCAGGCTTAAACGTGTTCGTGCTGAGCAGAGGTCTTTATTCACTCTTCCGACGATGTAGGGCTCTCTCTATAGTTTTATTTCTGGACGTTTATTACAGTTGTTCTATCTTCCGTTTGGATGTTTAATAGGGGTCCACTAGAGATGGATTCCCAAGTTGTAAACTGATGGAGTTTTGGAGTTTGGGTTTGATGGATTTTAATAATTATAATATTTTGCGGATTCTATTTTTAGTTCCTTCCAGTTTTAATTTCATTTCTTAATTTATTTTGTATTCCGTGTTCATTATAAAATATTAATTGTTTGATATTCCCTCGGGTTTGTGCCTGGGCCTGATCAACCCGTATCTCAGATCCGAGGGGTATCTCAATTACCGTCCAAATTAAAGACCTTTTCTATTGGTCATGACCATTTAGGATTGAAATATCTCGCTTATTAATGTCTTATACAATAAATGACATTCGACGTCATGCCCCAAGATAAGGCAATTGTTGAGAGTTCATCACCCAGGCATATGTCAATTTTTTAGCCTAATATGACCTTTCCTTTCTCAAACCACTTTACTAGAGACCCCATTATAGCCTAGAGTAAAGTTCGCTTTGATCAATTATGACCTATTAATCAAGAAAGCTTAACAATTTGAGGCTCAATATTGGAGAGACAATAATGAATCCATACAAAAGTAACAACCAGAACAACATCTACAGCTAAAATCTAGTTCATCGCACTCTCCCTTTCATTAGGTCGAGCCTGAACTATGTTTGATGTGATTCCTGGGCACTCAAAACCCGAGATATGTAGGTAGCCCATCTTTAGATTCGATCATACCACACATTACCTTACACCATATATCACCCTAGCCTATAGTATATACAGTAACCTACCTATTTGCCAATAACCCCAAGATCCCCTACATCTTTATTGAACTATGTAACGACCTGATTCTTAAAGAACTCAAGATACATAGGCAACTTGGAATCCCCTTAAGCATGGTCAAACCACCCAAACCAATCAAATCCTTTGACAATTATGGTAGACTCATATAATGGTACAAAGTCAAGGTCTATAAGTGATGGGGCAAGTGATATGTCCAAAGTTATGTTCTGTAATGCAAAAGCAGAAGTTTGTCACAAACAGTGTCTTTAAGCAGGCACACTGTAGGTCAAAGGACTCCCACTGAAGATTGACTGTCATGTCATGGTTTTTCTCCTTGGCCCTCTTCCCAGGGGTACGAGGAAAAAAACCCACTTAAGCTTTGTCCCCCCCGGGTTGGGAGGTCAGGCTGTCGTTGTCGGCATTTATATGCGACGGGTGTGATTTGGAGGTTAATATAATTGATAGGGCCAAATTCATAGATTTCAAGGAGTCACCACCTAATATTGAGTTTTAGTGTGTTAGGTCACCAAAGATTGTGAAGAATTTGGATTGAATTTGAGGGCCTGGATGACTCGTGGTCTGCTTCACTAAAGATGGGATTTTAGGGTTTCTTTACGCTTGGGGAAGGTGTTAGGCACCCCAAGACACCCGTACGAAGTACGGTTACCTATACCCTGTGCTAAATTTCATTTCCATTCATATAATTATGTGATGATTAAATAGGAGGTACATGCATACGGGTTTTTCAGTCATGGTATGGATAGTGGTGATGGAGATGATATGAGATGGACATTGAATGATGGATGTTAGTCCCGGTGGAGGACATAACTGAACTTAAGGAGTGCCTTAAGCTACCTATGTATCCTAAGGTATGGGAAGCAAGTCAAAATGTGGTACAGGATTGGTGAAATAAAATGGGTGAGTTAATATTGACTCCAAATGAGTTTAAGGACCTCCGTCCGCGCTGAAAGAGGAGTTGAACCTTATGTGGTTCAAGAAGTGAGTTTTAGGAGGTCTCCACCTGAAATGAAGCAAGCATCGATGTGCCTACCTGGAGGGGTATTGTTAGGGGGTCTCCACCTGAAATGATGATTAATGATAGAAAGAGGACTCATGGTACCTCTAAATGAGTATTGTAGGGTCTCCACCCATGGTGAGTTGAATTGTAAGATAGACATAGATGTTTTGGCATCCCTGAATGAGTATTATAGGGTCTTCACCCGATGATGAAAGGATTATGAGGAAGAATGAGCATTATGGTGCTCTTGTCGAGTATTATAGGCTCTCCACCCAAGACAGTAACATTTTGGTATCCCTGAATGAGTATTATAGGGTCTTCACCCAAATTTGTGATTCAAATGGACCGAAAGCAATCCATGGTGTAAGTGTCCTAAAGTTGTGCTATGTTGGATGGATGATTGAAGACGAGGTTTATTAGATCCTGACATAAATGTTCACTTATTCAGAGGATGTTTCCAAATTACTAACCACTATCCCTTTTACGCACAACCAGGCAAGTTCTTGGGAGGAATGGGCAAGATCATTAGACTACGTAATCGCCTATTTTTGTCGGAACGATTCTAGACATTGTGCGGTCAGGGATACATTGGTAGTAATGATGATCCTAAGCCAGTCGTAAAGCATTGATTTTTCGGATGGAATGATTCTGCATGATCTTTTGGTTGGTTATTTGAAAATACATTGAAGGGACATTTCCAAATTATCAATCAATGTTCTAATGACATACAACCAATAAGCTTCTAGGAATATTGAAGGGTCACGTCAGTCCCACTTAAAAACCATAAACCTTGGGCCCGTAAGCCAATAGAAAAAGCTTTGCTAGACATTATATTGCCATTATACGCATTGACAGACAACGATTCTCCATTCATACCGGGTATCTCCGAATAAGGGATGTTGTTGAGAACTTATGTGCTCTCAAAATATGTGCACGTGTATGTGTTTACGCTTGTGATTGCTTTTGGAAGAATGATGTTTTTTATGCAATTTGATTACATCGGGTGTTGGAAAGTGTGTGATGTGGTTGATCGAGGTATTTTGTGTTATTATGGGATATCATTAGTGTAATGGTGAATTCTGATGTCCAATCAGACAGTCTAATTGTTTGTTTTCAGTTTTCTATCGTAAGCTAGCCCTACTGGGGAAATGGTCGATCTCGAGAGATGGAAACGTCGTTTCTTTTCGAGATTTGGAAGGTTGGTAGGTCGAAGGGGGAGGGAAAAAATGGGGTGTGTACGACAGGACACAGAGATTCGTAAAAGTACATTTTTCCCCCAAAAGTTTCAAATAAACAGCACATGAGCCCCCGCTATCTTCGACAAGATGCGTTCAAGTGTCATTTCTATTCTTACAATATTTTTCAAATGAATCATGTAAACAAAATACATGATAAGCAAAGTAAAATTCATATGGCAAATGTCATATATAAGTTGTCTATATCAAATGCGTTTCTAACCCAATGACTCTCTACATATACATTAAATGAAGTGGAACATCATTATCATATTTGGGACTAATCACTGCCCGGCCACAACCCTACCCCCAGCCCGTAGATTGACACTCTCACAGGTACATACGGAACGACTCCATACAACCCCAACAATGGAATTAAGTGCCTCTCACGGCCCTCTAGCACAATCTCATGCCGGTTCATAAGCTCAGTACACCAAGTCTACTAAAGTGAAGGTGGTGCTCCATGGAAGAAGAACGAGGCAAAGGGATCTTTACAAGGAAGAACATTCCATTGGTGTATTGATCTAAAACTTTCTCAAGTCCTGATATGAGTATTTTTTTTTCCTTTAACCTTCCCCCCAAAAGGAATTGTTTGCACCTAACAGTAACGATTCCATGAGTATTCTAACTTTTATATGTGAATCATCTTCTTCTTGCATGAAAAAGGTCTCTACACACGAATCAAGGTCATAGAATGAAAAAGCCCTCTTTAGTTTTTTTAACATCTCTATTTCCCTAACGAAAAATTAAGAAGTGCTCTTACTAGAAGATTGAAGTAGTTAATAATAATAATAAAGCAATGAATTAAGTAATGTGCATTTTAATGAAAGAATTTTGTTTTTAAAAAACAAAAAATTGTGATAAATATCATTTTAATGAAACATCCAACATATATATATTACAATTTGCTAACTAACTTGTAAAACCAAGTTTATAAAACTGAAAATTTTATGGAATATTATATATTTGGTAAAAACAAATTAATATGTATAAAGATATATATATATATAATTTTTAATTATTTAATATTCATAATTCATCAAATTTATAGTGGAATAACAATGTCTAAATTGCAAATTTATAAGCTTTACAAAAATTGTGAAGTGTGTTGATAATATTCTATATTTAATAAAATTTAATTGAAAGTTAGTTGTAAATTGAATGTAATATATGAAAAATTATGTCTTATTTATTTATTTATTATTATTATTATGTATAGGGAGTGCTAAGGGCAGTATAGCCATTGTGTGTTAGTGTGTTACTAAATGAGGGTATTGATGTCTTTAGAATTATTGTAATTGTAAAGTTCAATTTTTAAAAACTTTATTTGATGATATAATAAAAAATATTTATTGACTAACTGTGACCCTTGAGGGAAAACTGTTAACAACATTTGTTTTTAAGGGACGTCAGTGTAATTTTTGAGAGGTCAGCGTAACTTGGCTTAACTAGAGGGAGTAGTGTAATGTAACCCATTAAAATGTAGTCCAATTGTCTTCCCACAATAATAAAGCTCCAGCACCATGAATATAACTATATATAGATGAAAACATAAAACACCTTACCAAAGAATGAATGCAAGATACTCTGTTAGCCCTGATGATCAAACAGACTCTGAATGTGTATCCATGCAAATGGAGTGTGATATATATAATATATAAATTGAGAGTATAATTACGAGCCCAATTTCAACATGACTGGACGTTCCAATAGCCCCACAAATTGAACCCTAGAATCTACATTTACTAACCCACTTGTAAATGATGCACTAGCCCGTTGCACCCAAATGCAGCAAGTCTGGTTAGCCCCATCTCACAACTGAAGATTCAAATTGGGGTGGTGTGGATCCATCAAGGCTTGCTGCTGAAAATTCCAAAGTAATTGTGCATTAGTCCCTGCTTGATGGCCTTGTGGAGCTCTCTCATGGACATTTCCGGCATTGAACACTAGCCCTTGAGGCGGCACTGCAAACTGCCCTCCTTGCTGAAGAAACGTGTTCCGGCACAACAAATTCATGCCAGTATGCTCCGGTTGCATGTGCTGATCCAACGCTAGCTGGGTGTCTTGCCTCACATATACATCCTGGTCTAATGGGTTTGCATGTCTAGGCTGAAGGTGCATGCTAGGAACCATTCCGAGCTGTGCTCCTTGAGCAAATGTATCCTGGCCCAACAAATTAATCGCATTGGGCTGTGGTTGCATGTTACCAGCCAATGCAAGCTGCTGCTGCAGAAAAGTGTTGTTGCCCAACGGATTCACCTCCTCAGCCTGCATGTGGGGAACTGAAACAGGCTGTTGTTGTACATCCGGAAAATCACAGATTGCCTGTGGACCCCAAGGTGTTGGTAAACTCCATTCCATCGCTTGACTCACCTGAGTGGAGCAGAAATTATGAATCAGCTGAGAGTTATTTTGCTCCACTCCGCTCAGGGAATGTGAGTCCAAGGCATGCAAAAGCGTGTCGGTCTGACTCGAATTCAGTGGCATGATCACTTCTGAAGGGTGTACAAGTGATCTTGGGCGTCGATAGCCTCTAGACAGGAATTCGAGCAGTCCTGATTGTGATCCGGATGCCCACTGAATTGGCTGGATCTGATCACCCAACTGGCTCGAATCCACCTTTGTATCAGCTGTCATGTACTTCCCACAGGGCTCTGCGATCCTAGCATTAATATCTTCCCCAGCAGCTTGCAGCAAGAGACTCGTGTTCTCCCCTGGCTGAACCATTAGCCTCGAAAGCGCACCACTGTTCCTTGCAACGTTCAGGTTTTTTCCACAAGTGCCACCATAGATGTCCATGCTACTGCCAATGACGACATTTTTTCCTTTGGAAGTAGCACCATGAGGAGCCATCCAATCTCTGCTAGTGCCACTATGGATTTCCATGCCCTCACAAGTTTGAACAATTTTTCCCTTTGAAGCACGGTCAATATTCACTCTGTCACTTGCATAAGCTTTCATTCCTCTACTAGGGTGACGGAAGATATCCATCCCCTCACCAGTAAAAACATTTTTACCTTTTGAAGCAGCGTAATGAATATCTGTATGTTCACTTGCAGCAGCACCATGAATATCCATCAGGCCACTGGGTTCAACAGTTTTCCCTTTAAGAGTAGCAGCATGGATGCCCAATCTGTCATTGGCATCTCTAATTATAACCAAATGACCAGGCCTGTTGCCAAAGATACTAGGCATTTGATTTTCGATAACAGGTCCCTGTTGCGCAGTTGTTAAAGAAATCAGACAATCTTTGTACTCGACTGAATTGCTAGATTTCTGGGATTGATATATTAGAGCCTCTGTCATAGATCCTATCTTCCTCTGTGCCACCATTTGAGCTGTTGGACCCAAATGTTTAACAAACTGGAGCAAACTTTCTTTGTAACCCAGACCTCCATCACCCTACAACATCATGAAAATAGATCATAATCAGCATAAAGGGAAGGCTGAGGCTTGAATGATCCTAGCTTCTAAAATTTTCTTGTCTTGATATTTGTCATGTATGAACTTCCATGCATAGAAACTCTATGTAGTCTAAGATGGTCTGCTTTTTCATATAGTTGGGATCATCCAAAAAATCATGCTCTTGGAGTAACAGATGCTTAAATCTACAACATAAGAAAAACAACACTTAACGAATGATATATTGACTAAAAGCTAATTTTGCCACAACATGGTTATCGTTTCTTTCCTTCTATTTGGTTGGAGATCATAAAGGAAAGATAGAAATATGATGGTCATTTTACCTTAGTTTGAGATTCGTATTATCCGGACAAGATGGCATGTCCTTATTCATATGCTTTAGAAAATATAAACAAACTTTTGCGCCCTAAATGAAGCATGCAGCTTGTGAACAGAGAACATGTCCTAAAAAAAGTCTTGTTTAACGCATATTTTTCGTACAACCAGTTCGCTAGACAAGATGGTAGAGTCCACCATCTCCTTGTGAGAGAGCCGGCTTATGCCGACTTGGCTTGTAAGAAAGGTCAAGAAACCAATATGAATAAAAAGACATATCCAACTATGCAGATGGATGTTTCATCAAGTTAACTTTATGAAATACGACCAGATATAGTATGGGAAAATTAAATAAGATTCTTTTAATCTGACAACACCTTAGTGAATCCAGCTCTAACTAGTCGAGAACCACCATGAGGAGATCAGACAGGAGACAAATATTGGCATGAATGAACAACAAAGACTATTGCACATATTAGCTTCCATACCACTCAAGTGATCACAAACAAGGTAAAAAAAAAAAAAACACCAAAACCAATTATATTTTCTGAATTCAGGAAGTTTAACTTTTCTAATTAAGTTATTATAATTATAATCTAAGAAAAAAATTAAAATGTTCTGCAATCATAAATGGAAGCAAAGAAACAGCTGGACCAAGTAAAATTGTTGAGCTCTTATTGGGTTTGAGTATATGGAACTTACAGGGACAAGTTGATTCGAGCAATTATAAACTATGGAAATAATGGGCTCGTTCTGGGTGACTAAAGAAGACCGAGACTTATAAGTTTGACGCCTTTCTGTTTGGCAGAATTTCACATTTCCACCATCTCCAGACCCTGTTTAGAGACGGGAAAACAAAAAAAATTAGCCAGTCTTCAATTCTATAAGATTAATTCACATAATTCAGTAAACATCCCAGATGAAATGGAAAAGGCTTAGATGAGAAAAAGGGTTAATAGTTACCTATATACAACCATATTACAAACTCATGCTTTATAAAAAAATTATAACACAACTGGTTCCAGAACCCAAAAAAATAATAATAAATAAAAAGAAAAATGTCCTTAAACAGTTGTAGTCCCATAGAATGACCATAACAGTAAACATCCACAATTTATGACAATATTTCTACATAAAATTGAATATGCCACTGCTTTAGTCACATATGTGAAACAAAGCATTCCATTTTTTCTTTTACTTTTTTTTTTCTTTTCCATAATGCACCCTGGGTGTGCTGTTTCTAGTAGTATTTAAGTGTTTTTACCATAATTGCTTTCAAAAAGAAAACAATCACTTCAGCACATAACACAGCACCACCTAGAAACCAACACCCATCATTATCACTTCAATCACCATCATATCCACCATTTGACCACTAATTGCGCTTACACTAGCAGCATCAGCATTCCTACCACTGACTTCTAAAATAGACATTATGCACAAAATAGATGCAAGCTGCTGAAAACACCTGTCACCTCCACAACTGTTGGTGCTAGCTGCTACCATCACCACCAGCACCAACACCTACTGCCATTATGACTTCATTGCCACCACTGTTATCACCTAAGAAGCACGGAAACAAATATGGGACACGGATACGACATGACACAGATATGGCGACACCGGAAATCCTAAAAATTTGGACACCGACACGGTAGGAGCACGGCAAATAAAAAATATATTTTCTATATATATGATGTTGTACTTTTAAGAAATTAAGAGTTATATTCTTTTTAACAATCTCATAATGAAAAAGAAAAAGTGTTTTGCTGGAAAAAGAGAAGGAATGAAAGAAAGAGGGTTGAGAGAGAGAGAGAGAGAGAGAGAGAGAGAGGAAAAAAAAAAAAAAAAAAAAGAAAAAAAAATTAAGAGAGAGAGAGACAGAAGAGTAGGGTTTTGTTAAAAAAGCATTAGGCCTTGGTTAAAAATAAAGGTAAGAATCCATAGAAGAGAAAAAAAAAAAAAAGTTCATGGGGAATAGAGGAAAAAGGAAAAAGAGACAAAGAAATTTATTGTGAAAGGAAAAAAAGAAGTATTTAGGGTTTTTGAAGAACAAGAAGAAATGGAGGAAGAAGAATAAGAGAGAAAAGAGGAGAAAGAGATAGAGAGACCATTCACCGGTAACGAAGATTGGTTGGTGGGACAACAAGGAGTCAAACATGATCGTGCAAGAGTTCCAATCTTTGAACTAAAATATAAGAATAAATATATAATTGTTTGAACATAAAATTATTTTATGAAACCACAAGTTTTTAAGTAATTATGTAGTTAAACAACTCCTAATATTTACAACTCAACATTGTTCTAAAACTTTCTTTAAAATCCCCAAAGAGTGAGACACGCGTTTCGGACACATATCCATGGAATGTCGGAAGCATGTCCACGACATGTTCGGATCTTCGAAAGAATATAAAATATTCAGACACATATTTTGACGCGTCCGACACGTGTCGGAGCGTGTCCGGTGACACCGACACAGATTCTTTGCCCTTTTAGGCGTGTTCGTGCTTCCTAGGTTATCACCAAAACCACTAACAAGATAGCCAAATTTGCCACTATGTTATATAATGTGTTCGTGCTGCTTTCAATTGAGTATCACTTTTACATAGTGTGATGTTGTGGCCTGGGTAACCACTAACAAGATTGCCAAATTTGCCACTATGTTATATAATGTGTTCGTGCTGCTTTCAATTGAGTATCACTTTTACATAGTGTGATGTTGTGGCCCGAATTTGGTGACGGGTCGCGTTGCGCCCCGACAACCCGTTGGATCGAAAAATTTTGACCTGTTTTTGCTCATGGGTTGTGAACTCTAATTAGTACTCTCTTATAGCCCAATATATAAGGGTGCTTAGGGTTTGGAGTGTGACCATCAAGAGACACTAAAAATCATACAGAGAGAGTGGGGCTGAAACTTATAATCTCTGATTTTACACATAATGAAGACTTACGCCGGATCTCCACCGTGGACATAGGCTTTGCCGAACCACGTATAAATCTTTGTGTTTTTTGTATGGTGTGTTTATAATTGTTGCTTGGTTCGCTGCGTTTGTCGTAACACATAGCAAAAGGCAAAAAAGCAAACAAAATACTTGTTTCTCCAAGATACTTTGTATAATCATAGCAATATCCTCTCTCTCCACCATTTGAATACATCTAGTAAGGATAGAGGCATCACCATGCAACACCAAAAATGAACACATAAAGCAGTGATCACAACTCACCAGCCAAGTTACAGTGTAACAGAAGATGATTCATCAACAAATCTCCACTAACACATTCAACACTTGTCAAGGAAAACACTTCATTTCTTACTTGATTATCCACCATTAGTATCCAGTAGAGCATTCTAATGAATGATGAAAGGAGCTCCCAAACCTTCCATATGTTTGAAATAATTCATTGAGGGGAGAAAAAAAATAAATTTGCAAGCTTGGTTTGTTTTATAAAAATAAATAAATAAAGGAAAAAAAAAAAAAAAGGGGGGGGTGAAGAAGCCCAAGTTTTTGTTAAGGTAGGTCAATTTTTTCAATATATCTTCACCAACACATTAGAATGGTAAGCTTACATATATCTTCACCCTTTCCCATCTTCCATGTCCAACTATATATGGCACATTTGCCAAAGGAGATGAACAATTAATGAATATCTCAAAGCAAGTAAGTCCTCCTTCGAGTGGACTCCTATCTTAAATTTCCCTTTTAATATATTTAACTTATTTCACCTTTTAGGTTAGCTTATAATCTCATTAGCTTAACTATTTAATTTCAAAGCCACCAGAAAAAGAACTCAATTGATTGTATAAAATATTGTCCCTCTAATTTTTGAGGCAAAGTGATCATGATAATTTAGCAATATACCTTAGACTCTACAAAATAGCCGGTTTTCATATTTTTTTATTTTGTTTTTGTTTTTTCAGAAAAGTAAGTATTAGATGCCAGTTGCTTCCACTATTTTTCAAGATTAAAATTGATACATGAATCTACTCTCCCAAAATTAAAGTACTTGTATAGGTCCCAAATTTTCGTTGAACCCTTGTTTTCTGATCTTCAAGTTTCTTGGAAAAGAATGGTGTCTATAGCTATCTTTGTAAATTTCTCTCATCTACACTAATAATTTTCCAACTTATATATATTTCAGAAGGTAAACTCATATTTTCTAAAGCTAGAACAGGAAGAAGAAGATTAAACCTACTCAAGATAACACAAGTTTGGCAAACAACTTCAACTAAGTTAGACTAGATTTTGGATATGCAAGACTATTAATGCAGATAAGTGCTCTGCACAAATAATAAGAATGAAACAATTTTACAAAAACTAGGAACAAAGATATGAGGTAACACAAGTATGAAGAACAAACTTCAATGAACTCGCTCACCCATAAATTATGTGAGCTAAACAATTTCACAAAAACTAGTAAAAGTTATATAAATGTCAGCCTAAAGGCCCCTAAACAATGTACTACTTTCTGCTGAGTAAAATGAAAAATTGCACACAAGGAATAGAGACAAATGTCAAAGGTAGGAAACACATGTAATCACTTCGCCATACTACGATGAAAAAATATATAAAATATTTGGAATGAGTTGCATATGTAGAGTACTCCAGTCCATAAAAGTCTAACAAGAGTACCACAACATCTTTGGATTGTGCTGGTGTCTAGAAAAGTATTAGTTTGGCTAGATTCTTACCAGGAAGAACTGCATTATCCCTTTGGTCAGCAAGAGGATCTGAACTAGATGACCCACGGCATGCTTGGGCATTTCTCCTAAGATTAGCAGGCCTAGTGCGTGAAGGTCCAGCTTCACCTTGGGGTTTCCTACCAGGTCTTTTTCTTGTATGTGAGAACTCATCTTCAATTCTTCCTGGATCTGTTTTGAGAGTATGAAAGACCCTCTTAGCCAGCTCATGTATAGCACGGGCCTGAAAGTCGCAAGATTTTAATACAATTAAAAGAGAGAACTGAAGATTCATTTTGTATAAGTTAGAAGATAATTTTCTTAATCACTCGTTCTCATAAAATAAATAAACCCACCTGTCTGAAGAAGATGGTCGTGGATGAATTAAAAAGCATCGCGTTGCTGGATATTAGAAATACATCCTTCTAAATAATAGTTCAGAGAATAATTTATTAGTTAGAAATAAATATATATAACATTCCAGAACTGAATAAGGTGAAAATTTATGAGTTTGCAATAGGGGGAACTCTCTCTATATATATATCTTTCTCTTTCTATATATATATATCTACATGATCACACTTTAAAGTTCACAATTCTACACTATGTCACCAACCCAGCTACATATTGTACCACTAGGACAATGTATTGAGAATAAAATTCATGGGTGGTTAACCATCTTGGCAATTCATGCTATTAATAGTGGAGGGTAATATAGAATAGGAAAAAGGATAGGAGAAAACAATTGTGCATAAGGAACCAAACCTCAAATTGTTCCAGGGTAGTATACATTCCTTCCTGAAGTTTAGCCCTCATGGTGCCGAAATCCATTGGCTCTTTAATAGTATCATAGTATCCCTCCACCTAGTAAAGCAAGAAACTCATCATCATTGAAGATTAGAAAAGAAATTCAAATTGAATATATAAATCTGGAAACGAATGCTGACCTCTTCTCCATCAACTGGCTGAGCAAATATTTCATGTGTATCTCTCCTATAATTTTGGAAGAATAAATAAGATACCATATGTCAAAAAAAAAATCTGTATAATTGAAACTATTTTTTCTTCAAAATCTCAAGGGCTGCAATAAATTCTTCCTTATACATATATATATATATATATATATATATATATATGTAATAAAAGAAAAAAGAGCCTGATAAGTTGGCCAAATACAGTTACTAATAAGAAAGGGTTACCTTTGCAATATATCAAGGAGAAACTCAAGTTTATCTTTCCCGGGCATCTGCTGTGCAGATGGCGAAATTGCTGTATTAACATATATAAACAACAAATAAATTACTATTCCAGCACACAACTGGTGATCAGAATTTCAATCCAAAAAAATAGGTAGTATTATTTTGATCAAAGTAACAGTCTCACCGCCACTAGCATGACTATCTTCATGTTTTGGGTTTTCACCATCCTGCATGTAATTAAACATGAGATCAAGAAAAGGAAACAGAATAAATAAAAATAAAATAAAAAATGTATGAATAGATCCTCAAAGATCATTACGTAAGTGACCAAGCCAATCTTGAGCTCGTTACGAGAATACTAACATTATCTCACACAAATCAAGCTTAGAATAATTAGTGTAACCAGGTTGATTTCTGCTGCCTCACAAATTATTGCAAAAGGTTGACAAAATATGGGCAATATTGTTCATGGTGAAAAATATTGGAGGATGTTATGAATTAATCCCTTTCGTACCAACTTTGATACAACTTGTTAGGAATTAATCCACCCAAGATCACACACACAAGTATGCAATGACAATAAAGAGAAAATAGGATGGAAATAAGACACTCAACAGAAAACAAGGTTTACACATGGATGAAGAACCACTCACTATTATTACAGAAAAGAGAATTAACAACACTCAAAACCGATTACCAAGAGGTATTTCACACACACTCACTAAGAAGGAAACACACCCTCTTCTAAAGAAATACACTCACTCTTGGCCCACAATAATTCCTCTCTTTTCTCTCTATTCTCTTCACTCACTCTTTCTGTTCTTCCTACTTTCTTCACTGCCATGCACCTCTATTTATAGGCGAGCATACTCGTAGCTTCCTTCACCCTTACTTTTCCTTAGCCAAAAAGCACACACACCGCCTTGGACAGGTCAACAATTTCAGCACCACTTTCATTAACCAAACACTCCCTGGAACATAGCATATCACCTTTTGTCCTTCTCTTTTGCGTTTGTGTGACGATCCTAGGCTTGATAGATCCTCTGTTAGAAATTGACAAAAAAAAATATATGGCTCAATGTAATTGGATGAGTGATGTGTGTGTTGGTGATTGCATGTTGTGGTCAAATGTGTGGCTGTTTGAATGCATTAAATGTGCCAGCTAAGAGAGCTTCGCAAGTATCAATATATAGAGGTTGGCACACTGTCAATTCATAGCAACATGTGATCCGGTTGAAGCCCCATGCATGGGGACCATCTTGTCCACTTTGGCAACCTTGGTGATGGGCCTTGTTTTGGCAGAGGATGTAGGTCACCAAGGCAGATGCCCACTAGCACATTAACCCGCCTTGAGGTTGAGAGCAAGTGTAACAGCAGCATGCCCACAAAGCACCCCTTAAAGGCACATCAAACATGATCCCTGGGCACAAAAGACATAGATTGAGTTGCAAGCAAAGCATATGGAGCTCTATGAGGTTGGTGTCCATTGACAGGGGAACTCTGGCATTCCTCGTCATGCTATGGGATGGCTTAAAATTCTTGGCTTGGCAGCTAGAGTCAAAAGCAACTCAAGGCAGGTGCCATTCAGTCATGAAGCACAATCATTCACTTGAAACCATTATAAAATGATTCACTCATATTATCCATGCCATTTATTGGTTGCCTACATTGAAACATATAAGAATTTAGCTAATGTGTACACTTCTTTCTTTCCGTATAAATAAGAAATCTTTTAGGATAGAGCTTGTAAATCTTTGCAGAGCCTATTTATTGAATTGAGAGTTGGCAAAGGGAAAGAGTAGCAGCAACTACTGGACAATAATCTGCCAGGGCTGCAAATAATGTTGTGATGTAGGAAGAACGTTTAAAAGCTAAATAAACACAAAACACCACCACCTCCCCCCCGCCCCCGCCCCCCCCCCCCCCCCCAAAACCCAAAAAAAAAAAAAAAGAATCAATGGTTGTTCGTCCAAATGTAGCTGTTGACTAACAAGAACCAGATATTGTAAACATCCATTGGTATTCAAATGATTTAATTTCCAATTTCAAATATGATTGTAATATAGATTTAACCATATGAGCTCTTTAACAATAGAAATAACAACTTTGTAAAAAGAAATGAGTGTATCCAAACAATGTGATCATGTAAGTTGATGACTTGACAGTAATGCTATAAATTTGCTGAAACAGAATTAACTTTAGGGTAAATTACACGGACCTCCCCTATGGCTTGCCATAATTACAACCTCTCCTATGGTTTGAGAAATTATATGAACCTCACCTGAAAATGAAACATTGTTACACAGACCTCCATTTTAAACAGTCAACACAAGTCAAAGACGGAATTTACTGATGTCATGTACTTAATAAATTAAAATTCCCATATTACCCTTGATTGAAGTATGCTTATATGCTTATATATATATATATATATACACTTATGTATACAACTAGGGGAAAGCTAACATCCCCACCTTCATGTGATGATAAGCTTGTTCCCATATTGTTTTGGATAATAAAAGCCCCTAAGTTTGGTTGTTAAGCATTTTAAGTGAAGACTGTTCCAGTCATTTTATATTTCATCTTTTTTTTTTATCACTTTTTTTTATTCCCTCTCCAATTCGACTTTGCTTTTTCCTTCATCTACAACAACTAATCGACGAGTTATGTGGTTTCCGGCAAGCATTGGTTCCACAACCACCACCACCACCACCATCCCCACCCCCGCAACCACCACCACCACCACCATCCCCACCCCCGCAACCACCACCACCACCACTACCAATGTATGTATTCTGGCGAAAGAAACACCACCGTCTCCACCCCCAAAACCACCATCACCACTTTGTATTATGACGAAACAACCACCACCAACACCACCACAATCGGGGGGCACCATCACCAACATAATCGCAACATCGCCACCACCACGGCTGTGTATTCCGACACACCATCACCACCACCAAATTGGCAGCACAATCTCCTCCATCACCACCCCCACAACCACCACGGCTATGTATTCCAGCACGATGTGAACGGGAAATTTGAGAACTGAAAGGAGGACGGAGGCTTCAAGATACTCGTGATCACGTTCTTCATTGTTGTCGCTGGGTTTGCCATTGGAGCTTACTTGAGAAGACCTACAACATACAAGGATCGATTTTGATTTACGAAAATGTTTGTTGCGTTCGAAACCTAATTGAAGCAATAGGCAATTCAAAGAGTAAACGAGAGGCAAATTCGAAATCGAACGGCCAGCATTTTCCTGATCTGTCGCCGTCCAAATGCCAGAAATTGTACAGTCCCATAACTGAGCTCTGATCACCATCTAACGATGATCACAATGATATATGTGAGTGTGTGTATGTTTATATATCTAAATATAGAGAGAGAAAAAATTTGATAGTTTTACTTGTTGAGGGCATTTTAATAAATTAGACAGGTTCATTAGTCCGTCACTAGGAGGGGAAGTCCGCGTAACAACGTTTCATTATTAGGGGAGGTCAATGTAATTTCAAAAATCATAGGGGAGGTCCTTGTAATTATGAGAAACCATAGTGGTGGTCCATGTAATTTACCCTTTAACTTTATTAGTTGGCCAATTTGGGATATTCATTCCTAAAACAGAAATTAAATGACTTACAAGAGTTTGGAGCAGCTTCCTAACGAGAGAAGTCCTTTATAATTAAAGGACTTACAAGAATGACTTTTTGGAAGGAATTTGAAAAAGAAAAAAAGGTGTTTGGTGAACATCATTTTTACCAAAGTTTTTTTCTACTTAAATAACTATAAATTTACAATAATATCCTTACATCTAATGTTAACATGTATTACAATTGATAGAATTGTTGAACCATATTAATACCAATTTTGTCATCCAAATTATATTAAGATTTTGATCACTAATTGCAAAATAAATAATAATTAACTAAAATAAATAAATAAAATTTGTAGAATAAATTTATAGACATAAAAAGAAACACATTTCACCTTCAATAGGATAATGGAGGCTTTTTACAGTAGCAAGAATTAGAAACCATTTAGGAATAGAATTTTCTCCTCAAAGAGAACTTGACTGAATGGGGAGTCTCATATTTCACCTTCCATGGGATTAGGAGAGCAACATAGACCAAATAAATCTCCACTCCCATTTCTATCTCTTTTTAACCCTTATCTATTGCCTTAAACACATGTCATCGTACACTTCTTATCTCCTTGATACATGCTACCCATCATTGATCCCAAACCACCCCAGACAATCAATGGCTTGCCCACGTTGAGCAATAATTACCGGTGATCGATCAATTGACTCGTGTGCATGGTATTTTCTTCTTCTTTTTTTCTTTTGTCATTCTTCACATCCCAAGAAGTTTCAGCAAAGAAAAACCAATCAATGGGAAAATAGAGTTTGCAATTGAATCAGTTAATATAGGGAGAAATATGTTATAACTTAATTTTGTAAACTCATTTTACTACTTCAAATACTGTTTACCTTCGTTCAGAAAGCCTGTGTTTTTCGGCTTCAGTCTAACGGGCTTCCAATGACTTCCGCTTTGGGCAAAAGTCCGTTACATAATAATCTCCACCAAACATCATTATTGTTGTGAAATGCGTTTTTGGGCTTAGAAGCCCGTTTTGAAGGCCTCATCCACGCCAAACAGTCACTAGAAAGGCCTTCGGCATAATATAGAATTAAGCACACAACAGTATTATGTGGCGGACTGACTACCCGCGATACCCTTTTAGGGTCAGTGTCTCCAAATCACAATCACAATCGAGTCAAATTCATATATCTCAACATCCAAGTAGTAATTGAAATTTGGGTTCACACTGAAATCACATTTCATAGCAAATTCCAAAATACCAATTACTCAAATATCAAAATTCATCTTTAAAGGACACAAATACACTCCAATATACTAATCATTTCTCATCAAAAGAAATTACATTTCAATAAATAATCAAACCCCATGTTTCTATGACAACATAGCAGCAGTTAATCAACTAAGCATGCAAGAAGATTGATAAATTCTATATATATATATATATATATATATATATATATATTAAATGGAAGGTAAAGCACCTGTCGAGTTGTAGGAGCAGTAGAAGAACCAGCGACCTCGTCGAGCCTCTTCTCCTTCTGACCACCGCTACCGGAGCCCGCAGAGACTGTAGGTCGGAACGGCGGCGGAGGCGCTGATGCAGGTGTTGCATTCCTCTGAGAAGCTTCTCCTCCTGTCTGTCTGTTTCTCTGGTCTTTGTGGGCGGCTGTCTCAAGTGCTGAAATGCGAGCACTCTTCCTCTTTTGCCCTTCTATGTTCGACATTTTTACCACTTCTTTATTTCAATATATATATATATATGCACAATAAATTATATTAGTAATATATAAATAATATATATATATATTTACATTTACCGGCAGTGGTTGCCTAATAAAACAAAATTCACACATCCCCACCACATTGTTAATAACTCTTGTCATGTATTTTGCAAATCTGTGTGTGTATGTGCGTTTTTTTGTGCAAAGAGTTTGGACAAAATGCCAGCATGAAGCATCAAAACTTCAAACCCCACTTGACAAATTCATTAAGAACTTTATTTTTTAAAAGGAATAAATAATAATAATAATAATAATAATAATAATAAATATATTGATCATAGACAGCAATTCTCTCTTTTACCCCTTATATAAAGGATTAATTCAGACAAATAAAAATAATAGAAAAATGAGAAAAGAAAAGAAAAGAAAAGAAAAAGACAATTGTGATTGTGATGTGATCAGGACCCGCAAAACAGGTTTACCAAATAAAAAGAAAAAGGCGATAAATAATCTTGTTATCTTTAAGGGCTTTTTAGGAAGGAAGTAAGAAAAAGAAGGGAAAAAAATGAAAAATGAAAAATTAAAAATTAAAAAACAAAAAACAAAAAGTTGTGTGGGTGGTCAAACATGGGGAGAGAATCTCCAGAGGTCTGACAGACCTTATTTAACGTATATACAGTAATATAATTTGTCGATTAGAAAAATATTTATGTACTATATATATAGATATATATATATATATATATATATATAAACAAAAAAAAAAAATACTGTATTGAAGAGTATTACTGTAGTTTGAAACATGATATGCCTGGAAAGGAGAAGATATTTGCACGGACATATTAAAGTCGTTCACGGACACATTATAGTCGTTCGTGTTGGGCACATATACACACGAATATGAACAGTTGTGATGGTCTGATAATGGTGCATCAAGTACATCGAATATCTTCTTCATCAAAGGGAATAGAAGAAGTAAAATTTATCATGTTGATCTCATTTTCTTTACCAAACAACAAGGTATGAAAAACTTGATCAATTCTTAAACATGTAGGAGAAAATCTCTCAAATTTAGAAAAGAAAATTTGGGTCCCAAAAAAAAAAACCAAGTTTTTTAAATTTTTATAAATCTTTGCTAAGCTTTGAAAATGTATATATATATATATATACAATGCCCAACTCACATGAAAAAATAAATAAATAAATAAATAACTAAATAAGAAAGCTAACTTACCTGCTTCTATTACCTTAAAGCTTGTTCAATTTATTTTCCTTACCTACAAAGAAAGAAATTATTTTCGAATTTTAAACGGTATAGATCGTTTAAATTTCAACTAGAAGAACAGCTCGGTTTTCAAAAACAAAAATCTAATTTTATCTTCAGTTTATAAAGCCTCGTTAAGTATGAGATATATAGACTACCATGTTTAAGTTAGTTTTATATAAAATACATCGAGGTGACAGAGAGGGACGGAGTGGCACGTGTCCTCCCGAGCCTTAGTTGACTCATTAAATTTTTAAGTATATAGACTTGTACAAAGTAATTTGTAAATTATTACATAGAATCCCCCTAAATTTTTTTTTCTAAAAACCCTCCTTGGCCAGGCTAGCCCATTAATTAATACTCCATTTGTACAAAAAAAAATTGTCTTTTTTGGGAACTGTGACTCACAATGAGTCACAATTTCTAAAAAAGGCATTTATTTTGAAATATATAGATATATATATATATAAACACAAACACAAACACAAATCTAATTTATAAAGTATTCCATAATATCCCTTGAAATTAAATCCTAAATCCGCCTCTGGTGCTGAATAATATAGTCGGTGGCACAATAATAACAAATATTAAACGAACAATCTAACATTTGTACCAACGGGTCAGTGGCTTAGCGATATCAACCATTTACTTCCTAAAGGGAGGTTAGGGGTTCAAGTGTCAAAAGAGATATATATATGTGAATACCAACTAAAAAAAAAAAACTTGTAATAATGATTGGCAAACTTAAACAAGAGAACGTGCAATATAATTTACTCATCATTTTTATGTCTTAATGCGCTATGTTCATAATTAATGGTGCGTTTAATATTGTTACAAATATGACAAAAATGATATGATAAACACGAATATATCCGTTGAAAGTATAAAAGACCTAATAACTTTAGTTATTATTTAAAGTAAAATATCTTAAAATACTTGCAATATAAAAAGTAAAAATCTTTGTCAAAAATTTAAAAAAGAAAGTAAGAGTTATCGTAAAATAAATTTTGTTCTTTTAGACACCACTTGAAAGAATTAGTTGGATAATGTCTCAAGTATTAGCTTTCACGAAGAAGATCCAAGATAGAAAAGTAAAGGACAAAGAAGATCAAGAATTCATTGATGGGTTATGAATAAAACTAAAGAACTATAAAATAAAAGAAAAAGAAAAAATTCACAATGCCCAACTCATCTGCATTAAAAGAAGGCACAAAAAAAATAAATAAATAAATAAAAATAAAAATAAAAAATCCGGTTTTTAAAAACAATCCGGTTTTTAAAACCCAAATTTATCTTCAATTTATAAAGCCTTATTAAGTTTGAGATTTATATATTGTACATGTTTAAGTTACTTTCAAATAAATACATCAAGATGCCATACAATCTAATCGGTGGCAAGATAACCGCAACATGAAACATATAATTAAACACTTGTAATCATGATTGGCTGACTTAAATAAAAATAGCATGCACTATAATTCAAAAGAGCATGCAATATAATGTATCATTTTAATTATGTCTTAAGACTCCACGTTTGTCGCATTGATGGTGTGTTTACTGTCGTAATAAAGACGCCAAAAAATTTTAGATAAAACTCGAATATATTCTGTAACCATATTGTTGAAAGCGTAAAAGATATAATAACTTTAATATTATTTAAAGTAAAATATCATTAAATACTTGAAATATAAAAAGTGCGTTTTTTTTTTTTTTTTTTAAAAAAAAAGAAGTAAGAATAGTAGTACTTGAATAACATTGAAGCGTTAGCTTCTATAAAGTACGAACACTTCTACTATGTAGGAGTTGTACCTGTGTTGTATCGTATCGTGTCGTATTCGTGTCAGAAACTGATACTCGTTATACACTCCTCAGATACGTGTAAACATCATATGTATCCCTAAACAAATTTGTATTATTTCATACACTTTTTGGACACTTAAGTTAACACTTTCAAATATTTCTAACACAAACCGATAATATTGAAAATAATATGAACGCATTTTAAAGTGTTCAAGTTTTTTCTTTAAGAAAAAATAAAATTATACATATATGACCACAAACGAAACATTAAATGATATTTATTCATTTAAAATAAAAATATTTTTATGACAAAATAATAGAATAATTGTATATATATGATATAAAAGTCATTACAACTCTTAATATAAAAATTATAAATGGATTAAAGTTTTATAATACTATTATTCAATACATATATATAAAAACTCCATAAAAATTCATATGTATATACTCCCTCTGTCCCAAAATAAATGTCTCTTTTGATTGTGACTCAAATTGTGAGTTATGGTTTCCCAAAAAAGATATTCTTTTTGAACAAAGAGAGTATAACCATATCCGAGCTGTACCAGTGTTCTACTTTTACAAAATTTAACGTGTTAACATATCTGTGTCGTGTCATATCCGTGTTCATATTACCTCGGTTAGCTTTCACAAATTTAGTTTAAAAACTAGAGAATCAAAAATTCCAAAACAAATTAAGAAGAGTGGTCTTAATTTATTATTGCAACCAATTTTGACTAAATGACAATATGAACCCTAAATACTTGGTGAGTCACTTTTCTGTAGTGGGGATCTTTGATTTAAAATACTAAGTCAATGATAGAGAAAAGCAAAAGCTTAAAAAAAATAAAAATTAATAGATAAAAATATATAAATAAAAGTAAAGAATGAGAAAAAAAATTAAATATAAGTAAATAAAAACTATAGGAGTACATAAGTGACCAATTTATACAAGAAAATAAAAGGGCCTGTTTGACAACCACAGTTTCTTTGTATTTTTACTTTGATCCGAAGTAGAAGTAATGTTTTTGCTTTATAATGTGTTGAATACTGTTTTGAAACTTGTTTGGTAATGTTTTAAAAAGCAAATGAAAACATGTTTGGTAACATCCTGAAATTGAAGCAAAACATTAAAACATGTTTGGTAACGTCCACGCTTCGGAAGCAAAAACATGAAAACATGTTTGGTAACATCAGTTGTAACGACCCGAGGTTTTCAACCCTGGTGCATCAGTGATGACCCGAAAGTTGACCCGATAATGGATCCAGATGCAGAAGCAAAAGGTATAAGATAATGGTCTCTCAAGGCATATTACACCTCTAAAACCCTAAAATAACCTTCCATGAGGTCACGTAACCCAAAGGAATAACTAAAAGCGAAGATAGAATGAAAAGGTCACTTGGTACCCTATGGCACCAATGACAACCAAAGGAGCAAGATCTAGTTCAAACTAGACCATGTACGTCATTAAATGGCTCAAGCAAGATCAACAAGGTCAAGTGGAAGTAAATCAATTGGTACAAGCTTGAAGGAGCAACAACCAAACAAAATCAACAAAGTAGCTGAAAGTAGGCTATTTCGGTCGACCAAAATAGAGTTTCGGTCGACCGAAACTCACAAAAACATTTTTGAAGTCTAAATTTTGAGGCAAGGCTGGTTCGGTAGACCGACTTGAGCCATTGGTTGATCGAAATGGAATTTCGGTCGACCGAAACTCCTCAAAGGGCTGCTAAAAGTCCTGTTATGAACAAAATTTATTGAGGCTTCACCCAAGCCTCAAACCCCAACATGAATGTAGATCAAAAACATGATTTTAAGCTATACAAGCATGCTCGCAAGTGTACTTTATATATTGAAATATGTTACAATGGCCTATGGCCTTATTACATTTCATTCACAAAATTTGGCATGCCAAACCTCCAAAATTGATAAAAATACATTTTTAAACAAAATAAGGCACCAAATGAGTACAAGTGCAACTATAAACATGCTTGGCCCTTAGCCTCATGTCATATACATCAATTACCTTACGAAAAGTGCATTTATGTACACATTACATAAATGAAATCAAAGAATACAAGTTTTGTCATACAAAGCTACAAATAGAATTTCATGTCAACATTTTCATGAAAATGATACTTCAAGTCTACGAACTTCTGTGGCATAGTGTGCATCCCAAATCAAGGTCCCTGTACCTGAAAAATGTCCCCACTACGTGGGTAAGTAACATAAAGCTACTCGTAGGAGATGAACATGCATCGACCTAGCATTTTACAATTATATCACCTTAAGGTGAAACATGTTAAAGGAGCTCATGCCACCTAACGTCTATGTGTGAGACTCAGGGATCATCCTAAGCTATTTATGCAATTTAAAGTAAACAACGGCATACAAGTATACATGTTCAAGTATACTAAGTAATGTTAAAACATGTTCTACAACATACAAGCATACATTTTCCAAGTATACTAAACCATATTAATAAGTTATTCAATGTCTAAGCATGCATGTACAAATATACAATTAACATAGAAAACTCATGAGTCAAGTATACAAGCACAAGTATACTAAGCTAAATGAATTAAGCATAAGACAAGCATACATGACATGAGTATACATAAGTCTGATTGCACAAATCAAACATACAATGCGTAAGTATACTAATTAGGGTTTAGACACATAACCAAGGATACAAGTTCAAGTATGGTAAATGAGATCTAAATACACAAAACAAATATACAGTTTCAAGTATACTAAATAAGATCGAAATACACAAAACAAGTATACAGTTTCAAGTATACTAAATAGGATTCAAATACCCAAGCAAGCATTAATTCTCAAGTTACAAGTAATCCATGATTAACAACTTGAAATTAAATGCGAAATCAAATAGTGAAAAGACTAGGATCCTTAGCTACAGACCAATCGAGTTATTGCGGGTTACTAACCCGCAAGGTACTACCTAGTGCGCACGTGTATAAGTTATTCCGGGTAATTACGATTCACAAGGTACTACCTACTGTGCACTTCATATGACTTAGGAAACTCACGAATCCGTACTAAGGCCATACCCTAGCCATCACATGAACATGATCCTTACAAGCCTCCAAAACAATAAGTTCAAAACTTATACAAAATCAATAAGTTAAACCAAACTTATACATTTCAAATAATGTCTAGGAATCAATTTACATGCACAAGTAAGGTTGAATCTACACAAACCATGTCTTAAAATTCAAGTCTAGATAGCATATGACGTGGCAAGTCTCCATTATGAAATTTATATACAAAGTAAGAATATTTTACAACAATTGAACCACATTACCATCCTAAGCCACAAGTACTAAATAAGCTACAATTTAGTAACAAGCTCTCAAGGTAAGCAATTGTAATATTCTAACAAGCTATATACCTACATAAGATATATTTAAACGAGTTATTCAAGGCAATGATATCACCTACCATGCTAAGTCAAATTACCATCTTTAGAGGCTACACGTACTAATTCTACAACAAGTTAGTAGCATACTCACAAGGTAATTAAACGGACTACATTTCAAGGAATTATCAACCTATTACCTCCAATATCAATTTAAGTGACTAACACGCTTAAAACAAAATTAATTAAGCTAATTAATTAATTTTTCTCTAAATTTTCAAACATATCCAAATATCCTCAATTTAACACATGTTAAAAAAACTCACCAAGGCCTACTTTAATATCACATTATAAGTTGATTTCGTACTTGATACAACTATGTGAATTAATCTTTTACAAAAGATAAATATTAAATAAGTTTTGCAATTCTTATTCAAATGCCCCAAATTTAATATATGTTACACAACTCACCAAGGCTTAATTTACTAGCTTGTCAAAATTTAATTCTAAACTATAGACCATCATTAAAATTAAATTCTAAACAAAGAAAATAAATAAATTAAATTCTAAAAACTTGAATAAGGCATGCTCACAAGTTATATATACTTATAAAACAATCAATACAATAATAATATAAACCTAAGACATCTCCTACCTCAATTTGAGATGAAAATCTCAAAAGCCCACCGAAATGAAACCGTTCCGAATCCGACGAAACTCCTAAGTTTGTCAAGGATAACACGATCTACATGAACCCCCAAGAAACCCCATCAAATTTACAACTTGACTTCAAACCCAAACTCAAGAAATGGTTAGAAATAAATTCTAATAAGGGGGAAAGGTAGAGCACGTCAAGGGGAACGATAAACGTTAAGGCCGAAGAGTTTCCACTAAGGAAATCAAGTAGAGGAGAAGAAAGAATGAAGGCAGCCCCTTGGGCTCCCATGGTTGCCGGCCAAGAGGGTGAAGAAGATGATGGAATTCTGACTTTTTGACTTAAGACCCCCTATTTATATAAAATCTCAAAAAGTGCCCCGAAAGTCCCCGTCGGGTCCGAAAAAGTGAAATTTGAGCAAACGCGCTCAAACGGTGAAACTCCGTGAACAAAAAATATTCAAAATGAGAAAATATGAATAACGGAAAAAACAGCATTGAAAACTGAGTCCCGAGCAAAGAGATATGCCCCAAATAAGTTCGGCGGCAACCTGGTCCAGAAACCCTGAAACTGGAGAAAAATGACCAGAAGGAAATTCTATGAGTACACAACTCGACGAAATGTGAAAATGAATCCCGTACGAAAATCCAGGCTCCAGACGAGATATTTTGCAATAACTTTCGTTAATTGCACAATGGCCCATACAAAAAGGGTTAACGGCAAAACTGCTCCAAAATGAAAATATCTTCCAAAAAACATTTTCTTAGATGCCTCTGAAATAAAATATCTTCAAAAGATATTTATGAAAAACACCCCAAGAAAAAAAAAAGATTCTAAAGAACTGTGCATCCATGCCTCTTTGGACACCGGGAGCAACCAGAGTACTTTTCTGCAAAAGTAAAGGTACGTATTTCATGGAAACCACTTAGGTTGAAGATACGTGAAGTCAAAAACCAACTCTAAGCACAAGGAGCGAGGTTATGCCAACAAAGTGACAATCGGGGGAAGAGACAAAATAAGGAAAAGAACAAAAAGTGAATAGTATCGAAAAATGAAAAATGTGGAAATGATTCGGTCCTCAAAGGAAGTTGTCAATCCAAAGGAAAGAGCCTCAGAAACCATTTTCGAGCACTCGAGACGATACTAAGCGACGAGAAACTGAACTCAGAAAAGAAATTTCAACGAAAAAAATTCATCCGTAAAATCCTAAGGAAAAAGGAAAGGAAGGAAATGACCGGGTCATTACATCTGTATTGTGAAAATATTGAAAACAAAAATATAAAACTTGTTTGGCAATGACTGTTTGTATTCTTTTATTTTATTATTTAAATTTATTTATAATAATATTAGATTATATAAATAATATTAAAAAAATTATAAAAATATACTTCAACAACCAACCAAAATTGCAAAACACAAGTGTGTAATATGTAGTATAAATTCAAGTTACAAAAGGTATTTTATGAAATGAAGTTCAACTTTAAAATTTAGGCAAATTTATAATTCTATAAATTATATTCCTATTTCAAAGTTTATAATATTTGTATCATTGGTATTATTTTTTTAAAAAAAAAAAATTAAAGGACATGGTGGAAATAATTGAAGAATTGAAAATTTTATTAAAATTTAATTAAAACAAATTTAAAATCAATCTTATAGACACCTCCAAATCATTATAAATTGACAATTTGCGTTAGGATGAACTTTATGAATTTTTAGTATTTTTATGTGTCATTTTTAACGGTCCACCAAGGGCACTTCCCTTTCTCACTTGCAATATAGTCTGTCAGTTTTAAATTTTCGTAGTCACATGCATCACAATGCCACCAAAAAATTCCTTTTCATTTGAAAACCAGTGAAATTTGACATGGCCACAATAACAAATACCCGATAAAATACACACCATTCATTCCCTGGGACATTGAATTAGACAATCCTTCCACTGGAAACTTTTGGAACAAAAAATTCAAATAGAATTTTGATTTAAACCATGATGTCCCAATATACACCTCACATATATAATTAACATACCTGCAACAAATTTACCCAAAAAAAAAATAATAAAATAAAAATAAATAAACAGACCTGCTACTAAATTCTAGGGCAAAACCTATAAATATTCAGATACATAGCAATGCAAATTATCAACTTTGCACTTGGATCCCAACAAAATGAACACTCAAGCTCAAGCAGCAACATTATCGATGCATATCATATGATCGAACAATCATATTACATACAATAATTATACCCAGTATTTCACTATATATCTTTAGAGGTTCCTATGCTAATATACAACATATACTGTTGGATTACTAATCATGGAAATACAACACATGCCATTCACCACGCTATAGTGAAGAGATGGCGCGTATATAAAAAATATGAGCCAACTTTCGAGTCATCCAAAACATGAGGAGTTACATATTTTGGAGTTCTTGAATGATGTTCCTTGCTCTACTAAGAGGGTTAGTGTGATAAACTTCTCTAGCCCGTATATTTTGCAGTGGAGGCATCACCATATCCATTTCCATACAGCGTTTCTCTAGCTGTTCGTTAGCTGTTGAATCCATTAGAGTACCAACAACAGTCTGCCTAAGCAAAAGACTAAGCGTCTCATTATAAGTAAAATGTAGATATGCTTTTTTTTTTTTTTTTTTTTTTCAAGTTTCAATACTATCTATAAGCTTATGAAATTGAAAGACGATCAAATCACTGCACATGATAAAAGTATGTGTAGATACATTATCTTGGGAAATTAAATTATAATGAAATTCATTAGATAAAAATAAAAAGGTCAAATACAAAAAAATTAAAAAAAAATCAAAAGACAAATAGATAGAAGAAGTATACCTTGTTTTTAGTATAAGTAGTTTCATCACCCAGAAACCAAATGACCACCACCATGTTCAGCTTAGTACAAGTAGTATCATTACCCAAAATAAAATAAAATAAAATATGCATTGGCATACAGTCATCCCGTAGTATATAACTGTTAGGAAACGTACTAGTTTTAAAAACTTTTTGAGGGATTTAAATTCATAGATCTTGATTCATTACATAGAGACAAGTTTTATGCAAAAATAAAACATGATGTATCATTCAATTAAAAGATTGAATACTTATATCAAGGTTTGAGTAAACCTTAAATCTCTCCTCTAAAGTGAATGTTCTCACTTATTGTAGATCCCTTAGCAAGATGCATTCTCCTTGGATCTCCATCTTCTTGGTAATTGTTTTGCCTTTAGGAATCACTCATATGCCTCCATGAATGACCTTGGAAAACTAGGCTTGTGGGAGCCTCCATTAGATGAGAACATAAACCCTAATATTCTAGAGAGAAAAAAAATATTCCTTTTTCCTTCTCATAAAAATCACCCCCTAAAATATACATAGACCATGTATATTTATAGGCAACATAAAAATAAAGAAAAGAAAATAACAAATCATTCTCCATCTCTAATTCATATGTCTCAAATCTAATATGATTCCAATATCAAGTTGGGCTATGAGTGAGAATCCATTGGGCCTATTATTTTATTGGCTACAATGAATTAATAATTGGCCCGGTCCATGGACCCAATTCAATTAATTCATAAATTAATTTCTACTCCATTAAAAGAAATTAATTGAACTCCAATTAAATAATAAATAACCTCTAAGTCAATATTGCACTTTGACCCCTCTATGCATAATTAGTTATCGGATAAATAAAGCCATCAATCCGACTACTTAATTAATATATCTATTTTGGTACCTCTGATTATTTCTGGCTCGATCACAATAAAACATTTGTTTGACAAAAATAATAATTTAAATAAATAAATATATAATAAATCATTTTGTCTAAAAACATACGAAGGCCTTCGAATTTACTTTGTGATCAATCATAATCAATACAAAATAAATACAAGTAGCAATGATGCAAATATTGAAAATATAACCCTCTAACTATTAATTACATAACTACCCAAAGTGTCGGTCTAATGATCCCGAAGAATCCGCCGAACAAATCAAAGTAATTATTAATTAATAAAAGAATCTATACTTTTCTCATGCTTAAGAGTCAAATGCCATGACGGTGATAGGGAGTAATTGCATACGACGGCTCTCGCAATATATGTCAACCTAACGCGTATCCAGTTCAAGTCTTAATTAATTATGAGTCCATCCATAATTACCGACTATGAACAATTTATAATTACTATTTATATATCATGCATTGATTGCCATCACATACATATATATAAATATTTCTTATAATTACATGGACACTATTAATTTCATAGTGAATCGAAACATAATACATTGAATTCACCAATTATATAAATCATAAATATTTCAGATATGTCAGGAACATATGTCACTATAATCCAGATAGGAATTTGCTATGCCAGGGCATATAAATCCCAACAGCTCCCACTTGCCCTCATAGCCAATTCAAATTGCACCTAACTCCAATGTTATCCAGATGATGATCAAAATTATTGATCAATGACACCTTTGATAATGGATCAACAAAGTTGTGTTCCAATGCAATGTTCTAACTACAAGTGCATTTTCTTGCCGGATAATATCATGTAGAACATGATACTTCCTCTCAGTATATCTTGTTCCTCTATGGAACCTTGGGTCATTGGCTTGGACTACTTCTGCACTATTGTCACAACATAGCTCAATAGGCAGGCTAGTATACTCCACAACCTCTAAATCAGTGAGATCAAACTAATAGGCTTCCTTTGCCGCCTTTAAGGCTGCAATATATTCCACCTATAGGTTTGAGTCAGCAGTTGAAATCTGCTTAACAATCTACCAACTGATCTCCCTTCCATTAAGTGAACATACACTAAGTCATGAACCTCATAGTATCTACTTCTGATTGAAAATCAGAACTAGCATACCTGACTAGGACCATATCATCACATCCATAAATGAATATGATATCATTGGTTCTCCTTAGGTACTTAATGATATTTTTCACAATAGACCAGTTGTCAAGTCCAGTATTGGACTGATCTCTACTGACTATCCCTACTATGTAGCGGATGTCCTGTTTGGTATAGACCATGGCATATATGAGACTCTCATATGCCGAAACATATTGTTCCAGTCTCATTTGCTCAATCTCCTTTGATAGTCTTGAAAAACTACTTACTAGAGAGAGCCATCCATATCTATAAAGCAAGAACTCATTCTTTGAGTTATGCATACCAAACCTGGTCAAAACTTTATCAATGTAGGATTATTAAGATAAGCCTATTTTCATTTTAACCTGATCTTGCAAAAGCTTGATCCTAGGAATATAGCTTACATCTTGAAAATCCTTCATTTAAAAGTAATTGAACAACTACCTTTTTTATTGATGACAAAACTTCCACGTCATTATAAATGAGTAGGATGTCATCAATATATAGAATTAAGAAAAATAATGACATTCCCTTGTACACTCATGATTTATTCACTAAGAAATCTTCTGGTATCTTTTTGTAGATTAACTTGCCTTCCATAGGTATCACCCTACTAGAAAGTTCTACAAGATCCCAGAATTTATTAGAATACATAGATTCCAACTCTGATTTCATAGTAACTCGCCAAAACGATCTATATCCATATCGGTTCATGCTTCCGTGTAGCTTACTGGGTCCAACTCATGTTTAACAGGGATGTCCATAATGGTCTCACCTAAAAACATGATTCTATCGGTTGGATGATAATCCTCCCATTACATTAATGTACCGATGGAGGAATCTGTGTACTAGATGATGCTGACGCATCAATAGAGAATTCATATATTATTCTCAATCTCTATAATAAGTGTGTTCACATATGGTACATCTGGTACTCATACCATATTCTCTAACATTATGCTACTAGGTATGTAATTCATAATATGATCCTCCTATAGATAAACAGTGAGTGTAAACAATCAACTTTTATCATTGAGATCATAAAATAATCCATCCTAGTGACTTTTAGAGTAGCTATCAAATCTATTATGCGTATGATCTGTTTCCAACTTACTTGTCCATATCAAGCGCACATGTGCAAGACTACCCAATATGTACATGTGATTCAAACTAAGATTTAGTAAAAAACACAGCTCAACGGTATCCTTGAGACAGACTAAGATGGAATGCAGTTCATAATGCGCATCGATGTAATTAACGCTAAACTCTTAAATGAAAGAGATAATATAGCATAACTGATCATAGATCTAACCATGTTAAGTGGAATTCTGTTATTCCTATTTGACACCTAAATGCATTTAGCGTCAATTGCGGAAAACTAGTACACAACCCCTTCATTGACCATATAGTCTTTGCACTATCCCAAGAAATACTCATATCCTTGATCAGATCGACGTGTCTTGATAAGTTTACCTAATCTGTGCTCCACATCAGTCTTGACCCTCTCGGAATATACCAAAAGTATAAGACTTGTGTCGCAACAGGTAAATTTATCCAAAACGTGAGTAATCTTGCTTGGATGTTCACAAGACCACACGTGTCTGTGTGTACCGACTCCAATTGTTCTTTATGTCTATTTCATTTGGCTGATTAAGCCCTTAGAGTATTCTATCATTCAAAACAGGATTCACAAGTTTGGTTTAGGCTCCTCTGCCTCACTAGGTAATAAACCTTCTTTGACCAATCTTTGAATCTCATTTTGATTGATAACAACCCAAAAATAGATATTAAAAATACAATGAGTTAGGAATAACAAATTTTCTCTTAACATTCAATCTAGAAGATGCAACATTAGTTTCTACATCTTGCAAATCTTAAGCGTTTGTGATTATAGTATATTAACCATCTTTCAATGCACCAGAAGCAATCGCATATCTATTCAATTTTATAAAACCAGTTTTACAAAATAACAACACAATTTTTATAAACCACAAGTGAAACAAAAATTAGATTGCGTCTAACTTCTGTGCATAAAGATAGTTCTCTAATACTAATATCCTCATACTCTCAAATTTCAGATGTAATACTCCCACTGACCTAACTACAACCTTGGCATCAGGTCAAAAGATAAATATATATCCATATCATCAAGGCTTCTGGATTCCTGAAATCCTTACGATGAATTGCAAACATGTTTAGTGACTCCAGAATCTATCCATCAGGAATTAATAGATGCAACCACATAACATGGCTCAATGATTAAATATATATTTTCTTATGCCACGTCATTGCTTAGACAGTTCGTCCTATAGTGTTTTAGTTAACGGCAAAAGAAACAGTTTCATTCGCCCTCAACATACACTGCCTTATTCCCTTTAACCTTTTAGATACCTATGTTTTGTGCTAGCCTAGTCCTATTATCATCCTTCTTCTTTGCTTTGCCCGTCCACTTGGGCCTAGAAGAAGATGGTATAGACTAGGTTAGATTGAGAGGAACGCCCAAACTCTTGATTATCCTTTCATCTGTTACCAATTCTATAAGAATATTAGCGAGTGTGAACTCAAACTGATTCCTTATTTACTTCACTCTAATAGAGTCGAACGAGTTTGGTAATAAGACAATAATCATGTCAACTTGAAACTTACCACCCAAGTCAGCCCTATTGATCTCCAGCTAATTTTAAATAATAAACAATCATTTTCCAAAATTCGATTTCATACTGGAATTCCTTAGGCTATCTTGATGCTATTCAAGTCTGATATAGTACTTTAGCATAGTCTCTATCTAATCTCACCAAAACATCTTATTGCCATTTAACATGATGCTTGAAGAAAATAAAATAATGTAAATGTTAGCTTTGGAGCGTATTCGAAGTAAACTCTAAGAATATTGCACCAATTCATCTCATTTGCCTTATTTCACTTATTCAAAGCATTAATGTTCTCTTGGGTATCTTAAAGTAAAAGGATTAGGTTTTAGGAGTAGTAAATACATTTGTACCACCACGTTGTGAATAAAATATCTAAATTCATTTTCTAGTAATTATAAATGAAGTCCACATACATTGAAATTAGCAAGCAGATAAAATGGATTAGACATAATTAGTCTGAATATAATTGCATTCATACAATATGCAAGGTGAATTATTAATACTGTCATGCATATTTAAAATTAAAATGAGTTTGTTTACCATATAATATAATAAATCTTAATCGAACAAGAGATCATTATCATTATTGGTGAACAATCCCTTTTAATTAATGTGGGTCCCTCAACTCTGTAGCATAATAAATCAATTAATCAATATGTCAATAACTTATCCTGTTGGAGGAGTTCATTATTACTATTGTAGAGATTCATTTGCTATTAGGTGAGAACTTCCATTAAAATAATATGTGGGTCCCTTAACCACTGCATGAAAAATCGGATAACCAATACACCAATAACTTATTCGGTTGGCGAAGTTCATTATTGTTATTGGCGGGCAAATCCCATCATCTCCATATTTCTTAAGACAATGTCTTGTCTATCTATATGAAATGATTCCCGATTATGTTTAGCCTTTCTAAAATCACTTAGTGTAGACCACTCCGTTGGGGAGCTAACACTATTGATTTTAGATTGAGTGTATAACGTTATTAAAGCTCTAATGAAAAATAAAATATTAAATATCTTGTCATTATAATCTAAACTCTTTAAATCATGCGTAGGGCCTTATTTTTAAAGATTTAATTACAATGAACATTTAATATTATTATTTTCATAAGATAACCATTCTTGTAATATTAAGACTCTTCAAATCATGCGTGGGGCCTTATTTTTGAAGATCTAATTACAATGGTGTTAATAACAAAGGCCATGGGGTAATGTATAAAAATCCCCGCTCCCACTCAATTTTTAATCATTCATAATTAGGGTTTTGAATTTATCTATTTACATGATATAATACATGCAAAACGTCTTGATTTTAATCCAATTAAATTTAGAAAATATTTGGACTTTAAACGATTCACTAATATTTAATTTGAAGCACACTTTAAAAATAATTTACAAAAATAATTTTTTCGTTTCCCAATAAGTGCTCTCAAATTAATTAGTAATCAAATCCAATTAATTTTCATAATTTAATTAATATAAATCAAGTCATTTAATTAAATATCATGGACCCAATGCATAAATAATAATAATAAACAATTAATTATTCCATGCATCAGTTAAATAAATAAATAACAGACAGAAGCAATTTAAATGGCCAATGGATTCAGCTTTTAACATTTATATGCTCTAAGTAATGCGCAAGGGTCTATCATTAGCCGCGTCACATGGGATTATTTCCCATCAATCCCTCTTGATCTCCGGCCAAAACCTTGCCGCCGACAACTCTCCGGTCGCCGGAAAATCGCCGAAAAATTCCAGAAATTAAATTAGGCCTTAAAAAAATTCCAGAAAAATTCCGGAAAATTTCTAAAAAATCCCAGAAAATTCCTGAAGCCTAATTTAACCCTCTTGGACCTTCTTGAAACTTCATAGCATTCTTTAATGAAGATTACATGGCTTTAAAAATATTTACAATTTGAAATACAATGGAAAAAAAATTAAATTACATCATTGAACTTTCAAACGGCTAAATCAAAGCCTTAATTACATTCATCCAAAGATAAAATTACATTAATTTAACCTATAAGCTTCATCCATGACCCAACCATACATCAGCATTCATTCACAATTATTCATACATCATCATGTATCAATATATATCAACATATTAAATCATACATCAACATACATCAATAAAAATATAAATGAATATAATTTTGGATCCATGAATGATGATTTTCATAAAATCATGATCTCTAGTAATGAATCAAACCATACTCTGATACCACTGTTAGGAAACGTGCTAGTTTTAAAAACTTTTTGAAGGATTTAAATTCATAGATCTTGATTCATTACATAGAGGCAAGTTTTATGCAAAAATAAAACATGATGTATCATTCAATTAAAAGATTGAATACTTACATCAAGGTTTGAGTAAACCTTAGATCTCTCCTCTAAAGTGAATGTTCTCACTTATTGTAGATCCCTTAGCAAGATGCATTCTCCTTGGATCTCTATCTTCTTGGTAATTGTTTTGCCTTTAGGAATCACTCATATGCCTCCATGAATGACCTTGGAAAACTAGGCTTGTGGGAGCCTCCATTAGATGAGAACATAAACCCTAATTTTCTAGAGAGAAAAAAAATATTCCTTTTTCCTTCTCATAAAAATCACCCCCTAAAATATACATAGACCATGTATATTTATAGGCAACATAAAAATAAAGAAAAGGAAACAACAAATCATTCTCCATCTCTAATTCATATGTCTCAAATCTAATATGATTCCAATATCAAGTTGGGCTATGAGTGAGAATCCATTGGGCCTATTATTTTATTGGCTACAATGAATTAATAATTGGCCCGGTCCATGGACCCAATTAAATTAATTCATAAATTAATTTCTACTCCACTAAAAGAAATTAATTGAACTCCAATTAAATAATAAATAACCTCTAAGTCAATATTGCACTTTGACCCCTCTATGCATAATTAGTTATCGGATAAATAAAGCCATCAATCCGACTACTTAATTAATATATCTATTTTGGTACCTCTGATTATTTCTGGCTCGATCACAATAAAACATTTGTTTGACAAAAATAATAATTTAAATAAATAAATATATAATAAATCATTTTGTCTAAAAACACACGAAGGCCTTCGAATTTACTTTGTGATCAATCATAATCAATACAAAATAAATACAAGTAACAATGATGCAAATATTGAAAATATAACCCTCTAACTATTAATTACATAACTACCCAGAGTGTCGGTCTAATGATCCCGAAGAATCCGCCGAACAAATCAAAGTAATTATTAATTAATAAAAGAGTTTATACTTTTCTCATGCTTAAGAGTCAAATGCCATGACGGTGATAGGGAGTAATTGCATACGACGGCTCTCGCAATATATGTCAACCTAACGCGGATCCAGTTCAAGTCTTAATTAATTATGAGTCCATCCATAATTACCGACTATGAACAATTTATAATTACTATTTATATATCATGCATTGATTGCCATCACATACATATATATAAATATTTCTTGTAATTACATGGACACTATTAATTTCATAGTGAATCGAAACATAATACATTGAATTCACCAATTATATAAATCATAAATATTTCAGATATATCAAGAACATATGTCACTATAATCCAGATAGGAATTTGTTATGTCAGGGCATATAAATCCCAACAATAACAACTTAAAGGCAAATAAATAGAAAAAAAAACATACCAACTTAGTATAAGTAGTATCATTACCCACACAAAAAATAAATAAATAAAGAACATTTGCATTGGCAAACAGTCATCCCGAAGTGCATAACAATTTAAAGGTAAATAAATAGAAGAAGTATACCTTTTTTCAGACTTGTTGCAAACAGCAGCAACCAAATGACCATCACCATGTTCAACTCAATATAAGTAGTATAATTACCCCAAAAAAAATAATAATAAAATAAAATTTGCATAATACTTTGTATAATAGTTAAACACAATGTCCATCAACAATAAATTTTCCTTGTCTTCTTAATTAGACTCAATCAACTTAATTAATATCCTTACACCCATATATAGAAACATAATTTAATGGAAAACAAAGATATCACATCATGACGACATACAAGTTATAATAAGAACATTATAAATTACAAAGCCAATAATTAAAAAACAGAGCAGTAAGTAACATATAAGGATAGGTTAAAAACTGATGATAATTAAAACAAAAATAAACAACTGGTCAACATAGCAGTTTTAGGACAACAAATACGTAAAACATAGCAGTTAGTATAGTCATCCAACAAAAAAGTTAAACGTAGTTATTACAGTCATCCGGGAAAATAAAAGAAATAGCAGTTATATAGTCATCCAAGTTTTAAAACAAACACACGACTGAAGAAGTACATCAACCATGAACGTCAAGACCCATCACCCATCCCACTTTCCTATCATCAGGAATGCTAAGAAAGATATCCCCTCCACAATGGTGAGTCATGGAACATCCCTAGGGCCTTATTGTAATGGGAAGTATCAAGTCCTTCCAAGTTAGTCATAACCCTAATGCAACCTTGCACTTCTTCCCTATCCTTGTACCTTAGGGTGGGAGAGTTACAATCACCTGCCTCATGGGATGCTACATGATTCGAAGAGGTAATAGCTATGGCTTTTTCTATTGCCTCAAATTTCCTCTTTGAATTCTTAGTCATGGTTGCAATGACTGAAGACATTGTGGATGCAAAACTACCTTCCTAGCTTTCCTAGGTCAGGGTTCAAGTGATGGAGTCCTCTCTTTACCTTGTACATCATTTCCTTCCTCATTGATAGTATCATCAAGAGAATTAATGTGAGACATATTTGTGGGTACATGCGACGTTGGGTGAGATCTAGTAAAAGGACGGACTTGAGATCCTGTTGCATGTGTGTCTCCAAAGATGGTGGACAACTTGTCAAAGTGCTTAATTACAACCCTTCTTGCGAATTTTTTTCCCACATTTAAGAACCTACATGTTATAATAAGCTTATTATAAAAACATGTGTATCCCAAAAACAGTAAAAATAATACTACAACAGATCACAAACCTTTGACAACCTTACCCATCTCTCATCTTCCATTACAATCATTCCACTCTCAGCATTATAGCCCACACCCATCTCAGACAACAACTTTTTGAAATCCTTGTGTATTGCCCTCAATTGGTTGAATTTATTTCTAAGTTGTTTAATGGTGTATGTTTTTCCTGTTTCAACCATCATTCCTTCCATTATCTTTCTCCACCCAACATTGTTAAAAGTTGCATTTGTACGATTTCCTTGCCTAACCTCTTCCCCCATCAGCAAAATGAATTTTTCTTCCAAATAGTCATCCCAAATATTTTTCCCATCATCCATCGTGTCCATCAAATCTACTTGCACCTCATCACCCAAGCTCATTTCATTGGCATATTCATATAGATTATTGGGATTAAGATACATCTAACAAACAGAATGGTTATAAAAGTATAATCAGAAATATTACTGAAAACCAATCATAAAAGTTTTTTAAATGAAAAAAAATTACAAGTTAGAAGTCATTTTGCATACAGGTGGCATGATACACAATTTTACAATTTGATCTATTCAATTTTCAAATAGTTATACACAAAAGATGAGATTCAATACAAATAAAAAGTATAAGAAGAAATATTATTTTACTGAGAACCAATCATAAAAGATTTTAAATATAGGTAGGCATGATACACAATTTAAACAACTAGATCAATTGTGATTCAATTCAGTTTGCATATAGTTCTACAAAAAAACTGAGATTCAGTAACCAATGAAAATATATTTTTAAATGAAAAAAAAGTTACAAGTTGAAAGTCACTTTGCATATACGTAGCATGTTACACGGTTTTACAATTTGATCAATTAGTTTCAATTCTGTTTTCATATAGTTATACACAAAAACTCAAGTTCAGTACAAATAAAAAGTATAACAAAATATATTATAACTCTTAGTGAGAACTAATCAGAAAAGATTTTTAAATCAAAAACAGTTACAAGTTGGAAGTCAATTTGAATATAGGTAGCATGATAAACAATTTTAACAAATAGATCAATTGGGTTTCAATTCAGTTTGCATTTTGTTGTACACAAAAACGAAGTTTCAGTAACCAATGACAAAAGATTTTTACATCAAAAAAATTTACAAAATCGAACTAACCAATCTGTAATTTCAACACAAACAAGATCATTAGACACACATATAAAAAATGAATCGAAGTAACCAATTTGTAAATTTAGAAAAATGGAAGACAGAAAAAACCCACATTTATACACAGCATAAAACAAAAATTTATCCAATACAAATCTGTAAATTCAGAAGTAGTGTTGAAATTTTTACTTTTAGGACGAATAAAAGGCCAGTGACAATGTCATGCCATTGCAACACTCATACTCTATAAACGAACAACACAACACAAACACAAAAAATTTAATTAAAGTGACAAAAATGTTAAAAACAGTTGAAATTTCATTTCAGAAGTAGGGTATCCAAATCGAAGACACAAATAGACCCAAAGTTATACACAACATAAAACAAAATTGAATCAAAGTACCAGACTAGATTTTTCAGAAGAAGGGTTTCCAAATCCAAGATAGAAATAAACCCAAAATTATACACAACATAATAAAATATGAAACGAAGTAAGAAAACTTGAAATACTGAAATACGATTTTCAGATCCAAGCACAAATTCAACCCAAAACAAGACAAAAGATAATAAAATCTAAATCGAAGTACAAAACTTAAATTTCTGAAGTACGGTTTCCATATCCAAGCACAAATTGAACCCAAAATTATACACAAGATAAAAAAATATGAATCAAAGTAACAAAACTTGAATTTTCGAAGTACGGTTTTCAGATTCGAGCACAAATTCAACCAAAAATAAGACAGAAGATAATAAAATCTGAATCGAAGTGACAAAACTTAAATTTTCGAAGTACGGTTTTTAGATCCAAGCACAGAGTTAACCCAAAATGTTACACAACATGACAAAAAACTCATCCAAGTAACAAAACTGAAACCCTCACCACTAGGGTCGTTTCAGATCCAAGCAAAAAAACCAACACGAAATAGGAAAAAATTACCATCAAGACGAAAAAGAAGAGGAATAAGAACAAAATGGAGTTATATTTACCGATCGGAGCCTGTAAGAACGTCGCTTGTAGCGACGGGATGATTGAAGCTCGGTGCACAGTGGAATCGCCTCTGAATCGCCTTAGGGTTTGCTCTCGTTTACTTTCAACATTTGTAGCTAGATATGGAATAATTGCTTCAAGCATTTTAGGCCCAATGATTCCATTAATGGGCTACAGTGCAGGAAGCATTTTACCGCTACAGTTCTGGAAGCAACAAGAAGCATCATTTTCAAAAGTGTTTTAGCACTGTTTGGAAGCGTAGCAGTTTTCACCAAACATGCTTTGGGCCAAAATTTTGCTACATTAACTAGCCCGAAGCAAAAAACATGTGGCAGAAGCAGCCACCAAATAGGGCCAAAAGAATGCACAACTTATCTACAACAAAGGAAAAAGGAAGAGCAATTTATCATGTTCATTTCCTTTTACAAAACATGCATTTTGTGTAATTTTCTAACCTGGATTTATGATGTATGCCTTGAATCATTATATGTAATGAGGCTTTAGAGCCACTTGTTTATTTCATTCTCTTATGTATTAAACACAAATGTATGTATTCACACGCCTCTGCACGTTTAAAATTTATGTTAAACCATTTCATGTTGGAGGATTTGAGGTATGCATGAACTATTACATTTTCTGGTTTACAGCAAAGTATTCTGCAGTTTTCAAGTCATTTTAGTCGACTGATACAGGTATTCGGTCGACCGGTATCTTTTTGAGCCATTATAAGAGTTGAGACGGTAACCATTTTACTGTTGGGACCACATTTGGCAGATGGATATAAACTTTCGGTCGACCGGTAGTCGGTGTCCCATTTCTGTCGACCGATTTGTTTGCAGGTTGGCCAGCCTTACTTGGTCACTTGCTGAGATACCCCTCGGATCCGAGACACGGGTTGATCAGGCCCAGGCCCAAACCCGAGGGAATATCAAACAATTAATATTTTATAATGACACGGAATACAAAATAAATTAAGAAATGAAATTAAAGCTGGAAGGAACTAAAAATAGAATCCGCAAAATATTATAATTATTAAAATCCATCAAACCCAAACTCCAAAACTCCATCAGTTTACAACTTGGGAATCCATCTCTAGTGGACCCCTATTAAACATCCAAACGGAAGATAGAACAAATGTAATAAACGTCCAGAAATAAAACTATAGAGAGAGCCCTATATCGTCGGAAGAGTGAATAAAGACCTCTGCTCAGCACAAACACGTCTAAGCCTGGAACTGTCATGTACCTGAAAAATAGAAGTGGGTCAGGCCCACGCGCAAGTTCTATACTACTACAATCCAAACAGAGGCCCGATACGCATGTACATCCTAAACAATTCAACAATAGCTAATAGTCCGTAAATATATATATAGTCACACTAAAGGACTCTCACTGGACTACAGGCCGGTCTCAACCTGAATAGAGGTAACATGCTAAAACGCACACGAAGTGGGCATATGTACCTATACCTAAACAGGGTACACCTCCAACCATCGTAGCCAGCTACACATCCCGATGCATATACGCTCCCTAGCCATCGGTCCTGAGACTCAAGCTCATACCGAGGCACCATAACAGTACATATATAAAATCCATCCAAAACCCCTGGTATTGCCGCTCAACAAGTAGTTGCCATGACAATACAAATCCACGGAACTTAACTTTTAGTTAATCCCATCCTTATTCCAAGTAGGTGGGTAATGGTATTGTTTTAAAAACCAAACCCATCCTTAGTATGCCACCGTCCCATACCGGTGCCTACTTTCCAATCCTCCAGTAGTCAATAATACCAATAAATCAAGTATATATCAACTAAATTCCAACATCCAACATTTAATGTTAGCAGTGATAAAATAAGCATTGATAAACAGGGTCACAACAACAACATATACATGCCCAATTTAAGTTGTTCCCTTTAGTCTGATATAAAGACAGAATTAATTAAAACTTCCATTTAACACCTTACAAATGACATACAGATATGTAGGGTATGTATCACAAAATCCTAACCTCCACAGTTAATACTAACTGTGATAATGTAAGAATCAAAATAATATTCACAGTATGTATGTAGACATGCTCAAATTATAGTGTTCCACAAAACCGATCTAGTGTTAAACTCAAATCCTCCTAATATTTAAGTTCCAACAGTTGCTATTACAGAAGTTAAGATAGCTATCATCTAGACCCATCCTTCCAATAATTTATACTAGCAGTGGTAAGGAAAAACGTGAACCACAGAACCACAATGCATCCACAAACATGCTTAGTCTAGGTTGAACAAGCATACAACACTACTGTAACTACCAGTTTCATAGCAAAACAGATATCATTTTAGTTTGGTTTAATCTTCATTAATCCTGGAATCATTTAAGAGTGCAAAGAGTATGAAGCCTAAGGGAAAGAGTAAGGATAGAATCTTGCCTCAGAAACTTTTGTTCAAAGTTTCGACGTCGTCTTCTTAAAAAATCCAGGCGAGTTCCAAAACCCGGTTACTGTTCACGGGTACGAAACACTATTCCCGAACTCAAAATCTAATCTCCACCATTCAGATTGTGCAACACTGAGTCATGAACCTATCCTCTAAATTTCAGCTCAATCGGACCACGGACGAAGCGGGATCGGATGTTTGATGAAATCTAGGCAGAATGGAAAAAAACCTATGCGACCCAGTTACTGTTCACGAGTACGAATCACTGTTCCCGAGGTCAAACTCTGATCTTCACCGTTCAGATTGTGCGTTACTGAGTCGTGAACCTCTCTTCCAAAATTCAGCTCGATCGGACCACGGACGAAGCGGGATCGGATGTTTGATGAAATCTGGGCAGAATGGAAAAAAACCTGTGCGACCCAGTTACTGTTCATGCGTACGAATCACTGTTCCCGAGGTCAAACTCCGATTTCCACCATTCAGATTGTGCGTCACTGAGTCGTGAACCTCTCCTCCAAAATTCAGCTCGATCGGACCACGGACGAAGCAGAATCAGAGCTTTGATCAAACCTTGGCAGAATGTGAAAAACTGCATTTTTCCTTCTCCACTTCCACAAAACATATGCTTTGTTTAAAAAAACCCTACACAGACGTCTACCTTATACTTATAGAGTTTTCCTAAACTCTATGTTCATTTAAGTCCAACTCACAATCCTAACCGGCCCATCCAATTAACGTAGAAACCTACGACGGTTATAATATAAAACCCTAATTTACACTGTAATTAAAACCCTAGTTAGATGTATTTACCTAATTACCCTATTCACCATTAAATACTTAACAAATAATCTAATTGAACAAAATAATAATTAGTAAACCCAATTAAACCAAATAAGACACACATAAAATAAGATACACATAGAATAATTAAACCAATTACACTTAAACCATTAATGCCAATTAAATAATTAAAACACTAACAAGTAATTCCAATCAAATAACTAAACCAATTACACTTAAACCATTAATGCCAATTAAATAATTAAAACACTAACAAGTAATTCCAATCAAATAATTAAAAATAAATATCATTTAAATAAATTAAATCACCACAAAAGAAAACAATTAAGCACCTAATAAAAAAATAATGACACATAATCAAATAAAATGCACTTAAATAATAAATTAAATACCATTAAATACCAGGAATATCCTTTTTAAAATTAAGGGTATTACACTTGTCTATGCATGTTAGAATTAGGGGTATTACACTTGCCTATGCATGTTAGGATCCTTGTATCACTTCCATTTTATGTTATTGACCTAGTATAAATTGTTTTAGAACATGTATGACCTAGTTTGGTCCTAGTACTTGTTCTTTGAGTGTCATTTGTGCCAGCATGTTAGGATCCTTGTATCACTTCCATTTTATGTTATTGACCTAGTATAAATTGTTTTAGAACATGTATGACCTAGTTTGGTCCTAGTACTTGTTCTTTGAGTGTCATTTGTGCCAGAATGTACCGCTTAACCTTTATTACCCTTTCGTATTCGTCTTCTACTTTAGTCTCGTAATTTCTTAGGAGGTCACTTTGTTATCTTAGAGGTAATGCTTAAATAACCTCTTCTCTTTTCTTGTTTTTGCTTTTTGGATTTGATATCGGGTCAATTTTTAGGTTACTCGTTAAAGTACCTATATTATGAAAAATCAGGCGGTCACGGTGATGCTATCTCAACCAAAAAGTACCAGATCAGAAAGTCACAAGAATCTGCATTTATATATTATTGTTAAACTTCTCATTACTCTTTCCCAAGTCAATTGAACACAAGCAAATCAAGCTATTAGTATACAATAAATTTTTTTAATATAGTGCATACAAGAGTTGGTGAACAGAATTGACTACATAAACATGTCTACACGACAGATATAATTATTTTGCAGCTGCAGTTGAGTTGGCAACATGTTATTTGGAAGTTTCCAATCAAAGCAATGCACCAACTGTGCCACCACTAGCCGGACTATTGTGAGACCCAATTGCATCCCGGGGCAACTTCTCCGGCCAGAGCCAAATGGGAGAAGTTGGTAGCCTAGTCCCTTGACATCTATACTACTTCCAGCAAACCTCTCTGGAAAGAACTTCTCAGGATCAGTCCATGTATTTGGATCTCGCCCGATTGCCCATGCGTTTATGGTGATCCGAGACTTCTTGGGTATGTGAAAACCATCGACCGTGCAATCTTCTGTGGACTCATGCGGAAGCAGTAATGGCGCAACTGGATGGAGCCTGAAGGCTTCCTTCATCACCATGTCAAAGTACTTCAAGCTCTCCAGGTCTGATTCCTCCACTAACCTGTCCATGCCCACAACTTCCTCCAACTCTTTTTGTACCTTTTTCGTTACTCGCGGATGCTTTAGAAGTTCGGAGAGTGCCCATTCGATTGTTGTTGCTGAAGTATCCATTCCGGCTACAAGCAAGTCCTGCAAATAATTTTAGAATCACTTGACATCTTTTTGGGACAGAAAGTACTAAAATTAGTAGAAAAGTTCAATCAAATTAATTACCACCATAAGGGCTTTGACGCGGGAACGATCCATAGGATACTCAGCTTCTTCAGATCCCATGTGTGCCAAAATGATATCAACAAAGTCCTTGGTTTGGCCTTGGTCCCTAGCTCGAAGATGATCATCAATGATCTTCTCAAAAAATTGATCAAACACCTCGCTAAGAGCCTTAAAGCGCTTATCGAGTCCCTGAAGATCGAGTGCTCCAACATAGGGGAAGTAATCGGCAATGTTGGGAGTGACTGCCAACTCCATGCCCTCTTCCATCATAGCTTTGAACCCCCTCTCATCGAAGTCCTCATCCGTGTACTTCTTCCCAAACATCATCCGGCAAATCATTTCCGCATTCATGGATGAAACCTTGGCACTAAGATCAACACCACCACCATCCTGAGCCGCCGCCGCCTCTTTGATTGATTTTATCAGAATTCCGACCTCTTCCCTCCTCATAGACATGAACGAATTTATCTTAGCGCTGCTAAACAACTCTAAGGTGCACAATTTGCGCATACTGCGCCAATAAGGGCCGTGTTCAGCAAAAATCAAGTCCCTTTGCCCATAAGTCACATACTTAAGAGCCTGAATAATTGGCCTACCAGCAAAAACATGGTCATGGGTCTTGAGAAATTGCTTGGCTGCTTCTGGGGATGAGACAACGATGTTGGAGACGAAGCCGAAGCGCGTGTACATGATGGGACCATATTTTTTGGCTAGCCGATGGAGATCTCGGTGAGGGAACTTCCCTAACATATGCAGGTGTCCCAAAATTGGGAGGCCTCGAGGGCCTGGAGGTAGTCTCCTCCCATTCTTCTTCTTTCTAATTGTAAACCATATTGCTTGCAGAATATAAGCAGCTAGAGGAACCAATGCAAGCATTAACCAAGTTGAAGCCATGGTTAATATGATAGAATTACACAGGCTTGTGTCGGCCATTCTCATGCTCAAATGGTCAAGATCTCTTTGCCCACGTCTTCATAATATATCTGTCTCTCTGCCAGTCTATAGAGTCAGAGCTCTTTAACTACTTGAAAGTTCCATACATATCTTGATAAAATCTCTCTCTCCCTCTCTCTGTCATTTAAAAGTAGAGAAGACAAATTTAAAATATCTTTGGTACAGACATAAAATCTCTTTGATATAGACATAAAATATCTTTGATATAGACGTAAAATATATATATATATATATATATATTTAAAATTTAATTTTTTTTTAGTATTTGATTATCGTAAAATATTTAAGAAAAAAAAAAATTTAATTTAAAAAAAAAAAATTATTTATTAATTTTGAATAAATTATTTTACATGTTCAATCCGATAATTTTGATTTTAATTTCGAAATAGACCTTTATCAAATATTAATATTAAAAATAATAAAATATAGAGAAAGAAAAAGTAGTTGTGGTCATCAATAGTGGTACCGCTGCAGTAAATAGCTTGGGCACTAGCATGGTGCTTCTGGACTTTGAGTTGATTGGGGTTGAACAAAATCAAAATTCTACCAAGAAGTGGAGTAGGCATAGTTATTACATAACTGCCAAGAGGAAGCTATATGTCTGGGGCCTGGAGGTAGTCACCTCCCATTCTTCTTCTTTCTAATTGTAAACCAAATTGCTTGCAGAATATAAGCAGCCAGTGGAACCAATGCAAGCATTAACCAAGTTGAAGCCATGGTTAATATAGTTGTGGTCATCATGCTCAAATGGTGGATCTAGATTCTAGGAAAAAAGTATTAAGAAAAACAAAGAGAGACGTGGTCAAGATCTCTATGCCCACATCTTCATAATATCTCTGTCAGTGTGCCAGTATAGAGTCAGAGCTCTTTAATAACTAGAAAAGTACGTATCTTGATAAATCTCTCTCTGTCTGTCATTTAAGAGCAGAGAAGACAAATTTAAAGTATCTTTGACATAGACGTAAAATATCTTTGATATAGACGTAAAATAAAAATATTTTTTGTTTATTTTTAGTGTTTACTTATAGTAAAATATTTTTTAAGAAAAAAATATTAAAATTTAAAAAAAAATAATTTATTTATCAATTTTAAGTAAATTATTTTACATGTCCAGTTTGATGAATTCGATCTTAATTTCGATCTAAACTTTTACCGAACACTAAGTAAAAATAAAAGAATAATATTTTTTAAAAATAATATTTTTCGTCTAAACAAACGGAGTCATTATTTCAATTGTGTGCATTTTCATCTGATCATGAAATAGTCTGCCATTAAGCATGTAGATGAATACGACAGGATTGTTGAAAAATAAGGGCACAATATATATTATTAAAGGTAAATAATACTAAATTAATATATATGTATTTATTCATAAATTTTAGATAATATATAATTCATTTATATAAAGGGAGGAGATATTGACACTCCACTTTTCTACACTCGCACTATACCTTTTTTTTCCTTCTAAATAAAATGAAAAAAAAAAAAAAAAAAAATCTCTAAACTCATTAATACACCATCTCTTTTTTTAAAATACCATAACTACCCTTTATACTAAAAAGTTTACTTCTTTTAACTTTATTTTTTGATGTGATAAGTTTACTTCTTTTAACTTTATTTTTTTATTTTTATCACATCAAAAGAGATAATTTATTCAACATACATAATTTATTTTGGGTTTTTTTTTTTTTTTTTTTTTTTTTCAGAGGGAGAGTGGTTTTATCAAAAGAGATAATTTATTCAACAGAGATAACCTTTTTTCTTTTTTTCTTTTTGGTCCCAAAAGGTAATTTTTTTCAGCAAATATGACTTTTTTTGGGGTTTTTTTTTTTTTTTTTTTTTTTTTGTGTTATACAATTTTTTATTTTTTATTTTTTTTGTCAAAAGAGATAATTTTTTTAATATAGAGATATATATATATATATATATTTAATCTTGTCAAAAGAGAAACTTTATTCAATTGAGATAACGTATTTTTTTTTTAGGGACTGTCAAAGAGACCAAAAATAATAAAGACGGGAGACTGAAGGGTTAATATCAATTATAACTTAGAGGGTAGTTATGTAAATTAAAAATAAATAATTATGAAGTTAGGGTTAAAAGAGTCATTTTCTTTTAAATTGAAGTGCAAACATAGAAAAGTGAATTGTAAATATCACCTTTCTAGATATATATATATATATATATATATATATATATATATATATATATTGATATGAAGTTAGAAACAATTGTGACAAATAATATAGGAGTTAAAGAATAAATATTACATATAGCAATACATCTGTTTTGAAGAAATTTTAAACCATTTTTTTAACAATTATACGTATGATATTATTATTATTATTTTGTCATTTCAAAGGCACAAAGGTCAAGCCAACGGCAATACAGAGGCACAAAGCCAAATCTAAAAAGGCATACAAATCATAAAGCAAAGTAATAAAATGAAGAACAGGCTCCAGATCTGTGGAGAAAACATAACCTAAAACTCTGCAACGAAACTACCATGGGAGAAATGTAGCAAACTGGAGTGACCCAAATGTCAGGCCAATATGATATTATTATTAGAAAAGTTATATTTCATTATTCAAAAGACATTTGAAAGTATCCCATACATGGTCGAACTTATAATTAAAAAAGTTATATTAAAATTATAAATACTCTTAAGAATTATATGACTTTGAGTATTCATTGAAGTGTCAATATTTGGATGTGATGGTTTTTAACCACGGTGAAAAATGCTTTCCACCATAGTTTTGGCCCATTCTAGTAACAGCCGTGGTAGTAAATGGGAGGTTTTCTACCATAGTGCCTGACCGTGGTAGAAAATCAGTTTACTACCATGGTGCCTGACCATGGTAGAAAGTCAGTTTACTACCAGTGTTTAATCGTGGTAATATGTGTTGGATTATACCACGGTTTTAGCCCATGGTAGAAACTATACGTTTTTAAATATATATATATATAATATGGTGAAGTGCATTAAGCCCCCCTAAACTATACCCCAATGAGCAAAACCCCCCCCCCCCCCCCCCCCCCCCCCCGGAATTTCAAAATGAGCAAAAAAACCACCTTAAACTATTCAATTTATTGCACTTTACCCAATCCGGCAACCGACCAATCAATTTCCTTGCACGTGAGAGGCCACATAAATGACCATGCGACCCTTATCCAATTTAAAAGACTATAATACCCATGAAACACCATTGGACCTTAACAAGCCCTAACTAATTCACTCATTGTCTTCTTCCTCCGTCTTTCCAAATCATTGTATATTGCATCCCCTCATTCCAAAAATAAAATAAAATCAAAAATTAAAAAATAAAAACCCATTTACAAAACAAGAAGCTTGGATTCATTCTTGCCGGCCGTTCTTCTCCACCACCGCATTTCTTTCTCACGGCTGAGCCCTCGCCGGTCTGTCACCGCCACTGCACCACCCGCCGTCCATCATAGCCAACATCATCCAAAGCCGAAACCGCCAAGGCCATTTTCATCCTCTCCACCGTCCGAAGCCTCCTTACTCGCCGTGAGTTCGGCCGCCGTTCAAACCCTCCAAGCTCGCCACCACGAGTCATTCACGGCTGAGTCAACCCCAGCCACCGGCAATGTACAACGGTGAGATCGAGCAGCCTAGGGACAACACGACGTTGGTGAATTGAGACTCATAAACAAATGACAAAGCCCCAACCAACAACCAACAACCAAAAAATCAAAAGGCGACGCCCCAACCAGTCACTTGGCGACTATTTTATACTGACTAGCACAACAATCCACTAACAGAAGAACGCGATGAACCGCTAAAATAGAATGGCGAGGGCAAAGCTTGCACACAATGATCGTAAATGATTTGGGGTTCAGATTTCTTTCTTTCTACTCTGCCAATGTGAAGCTGACAATTGGGTATAAAAGCTTTTACGGTTTAATCATTGTTCTAAAACTCATCGGTTGGATGAAACCGCTGTTGTTAGGTAGGCGATGGCAATCTCGGTGGTAACCCCTTCAACTACTCGTTGTGTGCCAATTTTTGTCCCAATTGTGATTTTGGGTGTTTAAGTGTAAGTAATATTAGAGTTGATCTTTGATTCAGCGTGGTGGTGGAAAGGAAATCGGCGTCTTTATCATATTGATGTATGAAGATAGAGAACGAGTTAGGGCATGTTTGCTAGGGATTGGTCCAACCATCAGTAAGGGCATTATGGTCTTTTAAATAAATATTTGGCATTTTATTTTCTTCAATATGACGCGGCACCATTTTATGAAGGGTAAATTAGACTTTTCTAATTTCCAGTAGCTAGAAATGATCGACCTGAAAAACATTCTCTGTCCTAAGATTGCACCAAGACCATAGTTGAGGGGGTTATTTGTAGTAGAGGGGGATTAATTGCACTTGGGTTATAGTTGAGGGGGGTTTATTGCACTTTACCCTATATAATATAGCCCCTAATTAAGCAGTCATTTTCCTTTGCTAACCCTAATGAATCAAAAATAGCAAGTAAAAAATTATGCAGAATCAAAGCCCAAACCAACTTAAAACTTGCCAACCTTAAGCCTATTAGGGCCTTTCACTGGAAAAAGGTCATAATGGGGAAATGGGATGATCCAGATTTATCGCAGCTTTTATAATCATAACCAACCAAACGCATGGTTTTACAGAAATACCATATACAAATGTGGACCCAAAGAACATATTGATAACAAGGCAATCCTCTTTCCCCTTATCTTTTCCTTCTATGTACCAAGGGATTCTCTTTACTCTTACAACAGGCTGTAGCACAACGGCAACACCATGGAGTTTCAATTGGTAGAGGGGTTGATCCTCTAACTCATTTGTTTTTTGGCTGATGATGCGCTCCTTTTTTGCCGGGCAAATGTCTTTGAAGCTATAACTTTAAAATCTATTTTATCCATTTTATCTATATCTGGTATTTTCTTTAGCTTTACTTCTTATGAAGAGTTAAAAGAAAATTTACAACATATTCTGGGGATTTAAGAAGCAGGGTGGGTTAACAAGTACCTGGGGTTACCTACTATTTTTGAGCGCTCTAAATTAGCATCATTGAAGTTTTTATCCGAGAAGATTGGGACTAAAGCTCAAGTTTTGAAAAGAGAGATGTTATCAAAAGCAGGAAGGGAAGTGTTATTGTCTTCTGTTTTGGCTTCTTTGCCAAGCTATGCTGCTCAGTGTTTTAAAATTCCTATTCAGTTGTTTTGATTTTGGTGATGAAACTCAAACTTCTTGGAAGCAAGTTGCCAATTTCATATCTGGATGACCCTTCTAATCCGGTTCAAAAGTAGATTGCTCTAGATAGTGGAATGTTGAAGTTAAATTTTGATGCATCCTTTATGTTAGGGAAATCCTTTTGTGGTAGGGGTTTTGTGTTGCGAGACTCTCATGGAAGTGTTGTAAAGGTTGCTACCACTGTGATTCAGCATGTGGGGAATGCATAGATGACTGAAGCAGTGATGTTTCGGGAAGGTATAAAGTTCCTGTTATAATGGGGTTATACTGAAGATGTTATTATTGAAGGTGACTGCAAAGGGGTTGTTACTTTGACTCCAATTGATTGTCTTGCTACCATGGTTTGTGATGACATTAAACATCTACTTAAGTTTCATCCTAAGTGGGTTTTGAGTTGGTGTCCAAGGTCCTGTAATAAGGTTGCTCACTATTTAAGTATGTTTACATCTGCTTAAGTTTCATCCCCCATGGCTTCTTGCTTCTTTGAATAATGATTGTAATGTTTCTGCTCTTTAATGTTATTTGTTTTTATTCTGACCAAAAAAAAAAAAAAAAAGAAGAAGAAGAAGAAGAAGAAGAAAAAAAAAAAGTGGTTCAACAAGTCAAAAAGTTATGTCAAAATAGAAGCAAAAAAAGGACAAGAAAGAATACATGATCCACCTCATCCCCTTTGTATATTTTACTTAACTAAAACAAAACAAAGGTTCCTCATATATATAAGTTCTTTCTTTTTCTTGGTCTCTTTTAGTCTTTCTCTTCCAAATTCTTCACGAGGTATGCAAGATAATAGTAGCAACAAAAAAGTAGCGGCAACTGTAGCCCTGGACAACCACTCTAGCTATGTCCTACAAAGATGAAATTGTTGAATTAAGAGAATGCAAAACAAGTTCAAAATTAGCCAAAATTAAATCGGGTTAGTAGCCTAAGTCATCAAAAACACAAATAGGTCAAAAGAAAATGTCATTTTGGAGTCCGTTCTATCAAGTATCAACAATTTGCATCACTACATTGGAGACAAATTTATGTGGCATGAGTACATATATATATATATATATATATAATAATAATAATAATAATAATAATAATAATAATAATAATAATAATAAAAATAAAAAAATAAAATAAAAGCAATGTGCAGAGACAAAGATTCTACAATAATAGGTTAAAAGTTATCACCATAATCTCTTATATTTGAGAAATTGGTGTGTATTGAAGCCGTTGGTTGCACCTAAAAGTTTGCAAAGAGATGAACTAAGAGTGTGAGTGTGCAATGTGGCCAAGTTTTAAATTTATAAAATCCACTACTACCTCTAACTAAAAATATAGCTAGGGTGAGTAGGGATCGTCCCAAGGGATTGTGGGTGCCTTTGCAATGGAAGCAATATATAGGGTTAGTAGGTCGAGCGATCAAAGATTAGTTGGATTTATTGATTAAGCTATTATGCAAATGAAATTAATGTAAACAAAATTTAATAATTAATAAAGTAGAGAAAGATATAGAGGGGAGGACTTGGGGGTACTGGAGCTCACCGCTAAGCTTGACTTCACTAGACATTAGCAATTGTACATTAATGGGGAAATTGACTTGTAACCTGTGTGTGTGTGTGATATTAATTAAAACTAAGCATGGATGACAAATAAGTATAGATTGTCAAACCAAATCAAATGGAAAGCATAACTTATCAAATGAGACCAAAATCCATTCAATGAAACCACAATTTATGCACACACAACTATTTAGAAACATGCACCTAATGCATTCATAAGTATGGAACACCAAGGAACAAGAGTAGATTGTCCACCTATCTATGAATTTAAAGCAACTACACTACATCTACACTAAAAACATGAAATTAAACTAAGTAAGCTAAAGGTGTGGTACAATCCATCAAGAAACAAGTGTGAACCATCAAATAAATTGCAAGAGTGTTCAATTAAGCTCTATGTTTTGACCATCTCTAGATTAACTTCATCCATACACATAGACATGCATAAACTTCACTAAATCTAGAGAAAAACACATGAATTATCCATTCTAGCATACATAGACATATGGTTAGAAGTAGATAATCAATTGAAAGCATTAATCCATACACATCAAGTTGAAACCACAAGATATATATATAAATCCAAGATCAAAACATTGTTACAAATAAATCCCCAAAAATATATAAAGAACTAAGTCTATGAAGCAAACTTAGGGGCTACTCTAGCCCCAAGTAGATGTCTAGTCACTCATTGAAGTAGTCATCCAACCCTCAAGGGCTATCTCTATGGTAGGAATGACCTCCTTCTTGAAGGAAACCCTAGAAGAATGAAAGAACTTCCAAAATATGTAAAGCTCTCTAATCTCTAGCCTCCTCTCTAAGATATGAGATATACAAGTTATGTTGAATGTTACAAATTATGATGTAAAAATGGCTCAAAATCCTTATATAGGTAGGTCAAGTGTCACACCCAATGGTCTTGCTTGTACACCAAGGTCCCTCCAATGATTACACCATGAGCCAACTTTTAATAAGCTGGAATTTGTCTTTTTTCATACTTAAGGAAGTTGATCGAACTGTGTTGAGATCGATCGAACTTGGCTGAGATCCATCGAATGCTGCAGAGATCGATTATCCTTGGCGGCACTTTTTTGAATAAAGACAAATCTCTGAGATATTTTGGAATATTTTTGGGAAGAAGACAAAAGTGGTAGGTGGGTGGTAGGTGTGGATAAGATCGAATCATTTCAATCGATCTAGAAAATGTTGGATCGATCGAACTTGTTGGATTCTTTTGGATAAGGACAAAGTCTTGGATCTATCTTGAATTGTTTATATCGATGAACTTTCGATCGATCGAAGAAATGCTGAGATTGATCGAACATACTGAATTTCCACAGTTTACTTCATTTTGCTCCCACTTTGCTACTTTCTTCCATTCAGCTTGAGTTAACTTCTTTAATGCTCTTATTTGGCTGAATTGACTTATTTTTGGGATAAGCACCTGAAAAGGGCAATAACACGAAATTTGAATAAAACGGGAAAATAAGATAGATAAATGTCCTAGAATACTCAAGCTTAAGGGGTTTTAATGCGCATTTTTCAGTGCTCATCACACCCCCAAACTTAAATATTGCTAGTCCCTAGCAATGAACTACGAAGTAAAGGAATGAAATAAACAACTATACAATTATGAAATACAAAGCAATAAATGGATAATGCCACTTTTGTAGGGAATACGATTGCATTTAGCATATGCAACAAGCCTTTTAAACCCCTAGGTTACCCCTAGTGGACAAGTGAAGTCTCGTGAGGGTTTCTAGAAATGATACCCACAAACATTAAGCTCATTTTCACTAAAGAGGCACCAATATTGCAAACAAGCATTGGGAGAAAACTACCTCAAGTTTATAATTTTTCAACCATTTCCAAGCAATCTCTTAAAATTTCAACATCAAGTAAGCAAGTATGGTCCTCCACACATCAAGAAAATGATCATGCAAATCAAAACAACTCTAGAATCTTGAGTGGACCAGCATCAAATATGTTACTATCTAAGCCAACTAAAGAAATGATCACATCCTTACCCTCAAACTAGCATACAAATCTAGTACCGATCATCAAGACAAATAGTTGACCTTTTATTAAACCTTTATTGATCTAGGTGCGCTTATTCCTTTCACTCGAATTTTTTTTTTTTTTTTTTTTTTTTTTTTTTTTTTTTTTTTTTTTTTCCTATCCCTAAGGATCAAAGATAGAAGCATAGTGCAATGTGTTGATCTATTAAGCTTGCTAGTGATCCATGAGGTCAAGCGTTAGGTCAATGACTCCCAAACCAGACAGTTTTAGGGCATTAGGTGTTCAAATACCCCTAAGGACTTACAAGCTCAAATCAACTAGGCTACAAATCAAGGCAACCTCCATCTAATCATTTCCTACTTCTCCCCTTTTGGGAAAAGTCCTTACTTTTTATTACTTTTGTAACTTTTTTTTTTAAGTTCAATTATTAACCTAGAGTTTGGGCCCTCCACCTTTCGGCACGAGAAATTCAGTGCTTGATGAGATTAGAATCCCGGCTACTCATGAAAATAGGTTTGTCATCCACTTTTATCAAGATGAAAGCTTTCAATGCACTACTAGCTCAATTGGGATATAATCAATTCAATAATCAACAAAGCATGTACCCCACAAATGAATGTTAGTGTGCGCCTGTGCTAGTGTAGAATTCTAGAATGAATCTCAAAACAATCACAAAATCAGGATGATGTGGACCACAAGTGTAAGCAAGATATCAATCTTTCGAAAAATTTACTCCTAAATGGCATCCGCAAGGCATGCAAGGAATATTGGACTCTCAAGTCAAGTAATTTTTAAATTCTAAGCAATATAGTCATCAAAAGATCAAAATCATAGCTAGTTATGGACCGATTATAGAAAATCCCTCAAATACACAAGTCATGCTCAAAATTTTGAATTGAAAGCAAATACTGTAAACAATACCCATTACCCCCAAACTTAAATGGCACAGTGTCCTCAATGTGTAAAGAGAACAAAGGAAAGAGTTTACCAGTGCGGCTATGGTAAGGAATGGCCGGGACAGAAATATCCAAAGTAGGTGGTATAACCCTTCCAAACTTGAGATTAACTGTGGTCCTGAAAAGATGGCACTGGGAGAAAAGCTGATCAGATAACAAAGGGGACAATAATGGTGTACAGTGGACATACAAGTGTAAATGGGATAATAAATGAACTAGTGAGAGAGGAAAATAGTGGTCCTGAAAAATTCGGGCAGCACTCTCTCACTGAAGTCACTGGGATGCACCTGATAATGAATTCAGTCACAGATAGATATATCAATAGAAGAATATGACATCCAAAAGATCATGCATAAAATAGGAAAATAAAAACAGTATATGGTACATCACAGTAATAGGGACGACAGACTGGCCGCAAAAATATTACAACAGTATCAAAAGAGCAGTAATATATCACAGATATAATGGAATAATGAAATAGAGGAATAAAGATCAGGCAGATGAGGTAAGGCGAGTGGGGCGTGATCCCCTGATATCTCTGGATATGCCCTACAGCGCAGCTAAGACATCAGAGCGGAGAGTAGTCATGTCCGTACTAAGAGATGCCACATCTGATCGAAGAGAGACAACTGCATCCTCCAAGGACTAGATACGCTCTCCTAGGGCAGGTGTCTGAATTGGAGCCTCAGGTATGACTGGATCATGAAACTATGGTACATCCTGAGCCTGCTCTGGAGAATGAACTAGCGACCATGCCGGAGAGTGATGTGGTAACTCCTCTGCTGGAAGCTCTCGCTCTAAGTCTATGTCCATATGTACTGCAGCCGCCGGTGTGTCTGCTGGATCGTCCGCTACTGCTACGGCTGCTGCTGCCATCTCCTCCTCCTCAAGCTCCTCATCTGCTAGAACCGTGTCCTCCACTAGACTCTTGATAAGAGCATTATAACTCTTATTCCACTCCTTTTTGCCATAGTGGCAAGCTCCTGTCTCTGGATGCTCATCTGGGTGAAAAGGATAACGCTGATCTCGGAGGATCTGAGTAATAAGATGGCCAAATGGGAGGAAAGTGGCCCGCCTGGGCTTAGCCTTACTAATGTAAGTCAAATACAACCTCATTATGACATTCCAGTAGAGTGCTGGCATAGATACCCAGTGGCCTGTATAGAATACATATAAAGTAACCAAAAAGTCTGACCGTCTCTGGATCTTATGGCCTGCCATAAATACGTTTCAGAATAGTACCGAATTGTAGAACTAAAAGTCATCGGGCAGATAAATCCGGGTGGCGAAAGTCTCGCCATCTGCATAGTGTCCAGTCAGTGCCACAGCTACGTCTACGTAAGAAGGTCTCCACTCCAAGATAGGATAATGAACATCAGGAGGGCAGACATGCGGGCATCGAGAAGATCTGGCAAGAATATCAACTGTGATCTAGGTGGGGTGGCCATCAATAGTAGTGTGCAGCTCTGACAGGTTACTCGGGGCCGGCCAGAGGTTCTGGTAGAACAACCAAATAAGCCGCGGGTAAACTGGATAGGTGACTGGGGCTAAAATAGCTGAAATGCCCCTCTGGTCAATATCATCGTAAGCTGACCGAGTCAGGAGATACCGGGAGAAGAAAAAATATCAAATACTGACTCATGCGTCACCTGAAGGCGTGAGTATCTCTTGATAGGTCTGTCGCGGTCCTGGCCTGGTTGTGCTGGTGGTGGTGAAGGAGAAGGTATATGCTCAGTCTCAGCTGAAAAAAATGATACAGAAGCTGAAGACTGTAGTCTAGAGTTGGCTGAAGGGGACTAAACTAGATTTGCCTCTAACTGCTCAGCCTCATCAACCTGCTCTGGAGCTGGCTTTGGAATGGGATCTTGAACATGAGATGGTTTTGCCTGCTTTTCTACTCTCTGCCTCATTCGGCGTGGATAATGCCTACGGGCAACAGTCTTAACCCTAGCCATGGCTTGCAAAACAGAAAGAAAAACACTTGCAATATAAGTTAGTACCGGCATAAAGAATTGAAGCACAGTATATAGAAACATGTATGTCAAATAAGATAGACAACTCAGAATAATAATCATGAATCTATGTAAGCGATGACGCAGCCAAATAAACTGTGACCAAGTGAAACATGCTAACAATATAAGTATAAAATGCATCCAATGTGGAAAACACAGGCATTGGGCATAAATAAGATAGCATGGAACACAAAAGATGGTGTGTGAAGTGTATAGGTAAATCTATGAGGTTCGATCGATCAGGAAAAGATGAGATCGATTCAAGTTGGCGATCTGGACTTAGGTGAGATCGATCTTACTCAGATCAATCTGAGAAAAACAGAGATCGATCGAACCTACAAAAAATGCAAACAGTCACAAATCTGTGACGTGGATGGCACAGGGGCACCCGAGCGAGCTCGTGGGTCCCACAATTCCTCAACAACACATAAATGGGCACTTGTTTGGGCACGTGACCCTCAAAATCAATTTGGAAATGAAATATACAAAAATCTATACATATATAGATACACATATATAAATATGCTTAAAGCTTCATATATGGAAAGAAATCAAGCATGGCATCTCAAATCTAAGATGGAAACATCAAAATCATGTAAATTGAAGCTCGAAAATAGAAGTGAAACACGAACTTACCTAATCTGAGGAGAGAAGTGGATCAAAGGAAAGAGAGATGAGATATGAGGTGAGGGAGAGAGATTCGAGGCTTGGGAAGCTCGCCAGAGACACGCCGGAGGTTGGGAAGATAGGGTTTGCAGCGGCGAGAGAGATGAGGGTCTGAGATCGATGTACAAATCGATCAAAATGACCCTAGGGTTTTATTTTAAAAATTGGTTCCGACAAGTTCGATCGATCTGGAAAAATCTCAGATCGATCGAACATAAATCGATCTTGAAAGATCACAGATCGATCTATGCTTCAAATGACAAAGTATTTTTGATTTTTTTTTTTTAGTAGAAAACTGAAAATATTTTTAGATTTTTGAAAAATTTCCTAAAATTAAAAATATTTTTGAAATTTTTGAGAATAAAATGAAATAAACTAAAAATTCAAAATATTTTTGGATTTTTATTAAATTAAAGTTCAAAATTCAAAAGAGTAGTCAAATCAAAGTCAACAAAGGGGGTACAGATCGATCTAAAAGAATCTTCGATCGATCGAATAGGTGAAAACCTGCAGACAAGTTTGAACGATGCACAGAAAGGCCTTTTTCATGAATCTCAAAAAAATTTCTATGTGTGGAGTGAAGATCGATCCAAGAAAAAGTTGGATCAATCCAGGAACTTTCAGATCGATCCAAGGAAAATTTCAATCGATACACATAGGCTGATTTATGCAGGAAAATTTTGATCGATGGAACAGAGAGATGATTGGATGCAGGGATGGGATGTTCGATCAATCGAACCTCTTTTGAGATCGATCGAACAGGAACAAAATGCCTATTTTCAAAATGGAAGTGCATGCATACTCAATCATAGTTCCTATCAATGTGTATAAACCCCAAAACATATCTAGACGACGTAAGAAATGAAATGCAAAATAGAAATGAGGGAGGAATAGGGTTGTAAACCCTACGAAGCATTTACTGGTCTTTAACGTCTCTAACAACACGTTGGGCTCTTTTAGCCTGGATCAAATATCTTGTTATGCATCCCCTCCTTGACGGGGAGAATGGATTTTTGAACCCCACCTAACAAATTACTCCCTAAGGAACTTATTAGATTTGATTCAAACGACATTTACGGTCCTTGGTCAAAACAACTCTTGGGCTTCCATGCCCTTGGAACACTTGATTTCAATGTAACTTTTTGTGCTTTCAAGTTGGTAGATAAACCATGAAAATGTTCAATATCAAGTAAAGACTTGACTTTATCAAATTCGTGGTTTACACACTCCTCTACAGCACACATTTCTTCATGTTGGTCTATTGAATTCAGAATTGGGTTAAAAATGTTTAACTTCACTTTCATATGCCTAAATGAGATTTTCATTATCCCCATCTTATAATTGATGTTGGCATTTGAAGTTGCCAAGAAAGGACGGCTAAGGATAACGGGAATTTGGCATTTGAAATTCGGAACCGGTTCCGTGTCAATGACAACGAAATCAACTGGGAAGAAGAACTTATCAATTTTAATCAAAGCATCCTCAATGATACCCCGGGGCTTTTTGATTGATCGGTCGGCAAGTTGTAAAACTACCGACGTTGGTTTCAAGTCTCCTAAGCCCAATTTGACATACACTGAAAATGGAAGAAGGTTAATACTTGCTCCTAAGTCTAAGAGAGCCCGATTGATGACATGCTCACCAATGATGCAAGAAGTAGTAGGTGAACTGGGGTCTTTGAACTTTGGGAGAGTGTTATGTTGCAAAATAAATGATGAGCACTTAAAAGTGCGTATTTAAACCCCTTAAGCTTAGGCATTCTAGTACCTTTATCTATCTTACTTTACCGTTTTAGATTGATTTCGTATTATTTCAATTTTCAGGCACTTATCCCGAAACTAAGCTAACTCAACCAAATAAGAGCTTTATTGAAGCAATTCTGGGATTAATCAAAGGAAAGAGCAAAGTGGAGAAAGAAGGAAGCAAATGAAGCCAAATGTGGCAAGTAGTAAAGTTCGATCGATCCAAGTTCAAGATTCGATCGATCGAACAATGATCGATCTCAGCACTTTAAGATAGATCCAAGCATTGACCCAAAAGCATAAAGTTTCAAAAGCTCGATCGATCCAACACCATCCTTCGATCGATCGAACACTTTTGTCCTTATTCAAATGATTGAACCAATCCACAGCTGTACCACCCACTAACCACTTTTGTCCTTTTCCCATAAATATCTCGGATTTGTCTTTTTCCAAAAAGCTCAGCCAGATGGATCGATCCAGCCTAAGTTCGATCGATTTCACTTACTTTCGATCGATCTCACCTACTTTCTATCGATCGAACTTCCTCCAGTGCGAAAAAGTTAAAATTTCATCTCATTGAAAGTTGTCCTTTATCCAATCATTAGGGAATATTGTGTGAACGACCCCAGCTCATTTTGGGTGACATTTTGACCTACCTATATAAGGATAAGGATTACTTTTTCAAGGGGAGCCAACATTACTTTCATATCATCTCTCTTGGAGAGGAAGCTTAGAGACACCATTGGAGACTCTTCATCAACAAGGAGCAGATTTCAACCATGGAGTTAGCCCTTGAGGGTTGGAGCATCATCACCATGAGTGACTAGACATCCTTTTGGGGCTAACGTTAGCCCCAAGCATGCTTCCTATATCTTAATCTTGTGTATTATTGAGGGATTAGTGTTGTAATTGATGTTTTGACACTTTGATATATATAGATCTTGTTTATTCAATGATTTATGTGGTTTAATGCTTCCAATTGGTCACTTCATTCTATCCATATGTCTATGTATGCTAGAATAGATGTTCATGTGCTTATCTCTAGATTTTGTGTTATTGATGCATGTCTATGTGTATTGATGCTATAGATTTAGAGATTGTCAAAACATTGTGCTTAAAAGAATACTTTTGTGATTCTCTTGAGGGTTCATGCTTATCTCTTGATGGATTGTGCCTCTCTACTAGTTTATTTTCATGCTAGTAGTGTAGTTTTAGTGTAGTGTTAAATGGGAGGACAATCTATGCTTGTTGTTTGATGATCCAAGCTTTTAAATGTAATTAGTATATGTCTCTATCCTTGTGTTGTATTTGGATTGTGAGCTTAATGAAAAGATTAATAACTTGTTTTGATTTATTGTGCCTTTCACATGTTATTTAGACAATATATGCTTCATAGCTTAGATATATTGTGTCTTTCACATGATGTTTAGACAATACATACTTAACTAGTCATCCTTACTTATTGAATCAACCAAATACACACACACCAATATTGCAACCCACTATTTGCCTTCATTAATCACTTGTCAGTGATATAGAAATGTATTGCTTAGTGGTGATCTCTAAACCCCAAGATCTCTCTCTCTCTCTCTCTCACTTACTCTTAATTGCACTCTTTTGCTATTTCTTAGTTTAATTTAGTTGCTCTTTAATCAACCAACCAACCAATTGTTTGATCACTCGACCTACTAGCCCTAATTGTGATTCCAAGACATTGCTCGATCCTCACAGTCCCTTGGGACGATCCCTACTCACTCTTGTTACGTTAGTAGTAGTGTTGGTAGTGGTTTTTATAAATTTAAACTTCACCCGAAAAGGCTTTTCTTGAACCGCACATTCACTACACATCAATTTAGCGTACAAGGAACGGCCCAGTAGACCAAATTTTGGGGCCGTTGCCGGGGATTTGTTGATTAGATTTGGCAACGTCAGATTTGTGGAATTAATTAGGATTAGTACTCTTTTGATCGTGTTTTTACTTCATTTTTATTTTTCTTTTTGGTTACTTATTGTGTTGTTCTTATTTAACGAGGTGCATTGTTGGAGAGGAAGCATGCAAAGGAGCCATTGAACATTCAATTCAAGCAAGCAAAGAAAGGAAAAATGCTAAAAACTTTTTTAAAAAAAATTTTGCTAAGCTAAGCTTTAAAATTTGGAGTTGAAGTGCTAAAGGACCTTTGTGAGATTTCCTTTACTCAATCCCTTAGTTAAATCGTTGGCCCGCGTGGAGGCTTATTTTTTATTGTTTTGCATCATTGAGTTAAAGTATAGGAGTATGAATTTAATGTTTGTGGAAGAAATCTAATTGCATTGTTGTGAAGGCATAGTGTTTGTCATTCTTTGTGTTTGTTGTGTTTTGTATTGTGCATACATGGGCGTCGTTCATTGAGACCAACTCTTACCCCTCTTGATTTGCATCTTGAATCCATCATTAGAAATCCTAGGGGAAGAGGAAGTTCAAATAGAGCCAATCTTTCAATGGATGACCATAATGATGATCATGTTGAGTACATTGGTCACATAGACCAACAAGGTATCCTTTATCCCAATGTGCACAATGAGAACATACAAATACCATTAAGCATGCCTAGGCCATTCATTCACCAACCACTACAACAACAAGGCCAAGTTCCATATGGAACGCCAAGGCTAATGTATGCTCCAACCTCACGTCAACAATCAAGGAATTCAAAACCAAGGTGTTCATGTTGCACCTCAAGTAGCTAATCCACCTCTTGCTTTAAGAGATCACTATGTGCCTAATGAATACAATGCACCTACATGCATCCAATTGCCTCCATTTAGAGCACATCATTATGAAATTAAGCCACAAACCATTCAAATACTTCCTAACTATCATGGACTTCCAAGTGAAGAACCTTACAAGCATTTGGATGAGTTTCTTAAAGTATGTTCCACCGTAAAATATACAGACATGCCGGAAGAGGTTTTAAGACTCAAACTTTTTCCATTCACCTTAAAAGACAAGACAAAGTATTGGTTTAACAATCTTAGGCCTTTTTCAATCACTTCTTGGGCAGAAATGCTACAAGAGTTCTTGAAGAAGTACTATCCGGTTTCTAAGACCAATGCCATGAGGACCTCAATTCGAGAATTTTCAAATGGGGATGGAGAAACATTTCATGAGGCATGGGAATGCTTTAATGAATTACTTTGGAAGTGTCCACATCATGACATGCCCAAATGGTAATTAGTTCAATACTTCTTTGAGAGCTTATCGGATAACTATAAGGGTATGGTTGATTCCATGGGTGGCTCTTACATTGATAGGTATGAGGATGACGTGTGGCGTCTATATGAAAGTATGAATGAAAATTCTTTGCATAGAACACTATCATCCAAGAATGGTAGAAATTCACAAGGTAGGAAGAGCGTAGACTTACATCAAGTCGAACATTTAAATGAAATAGTCACCGAAATGAAGTCTTTGTCTCAAAGGTTTGATCAATTTTTGATTAACCAAAACTCGGCGAACTAAGTATCTTCCTTTCCTAACCATTCTCATCGTGCATCAAATGAAACATGTATGACTTGTTCTAGTGTTCTTCATTCTACTTCTCATTGTCCTCATGGACAAGTGCATAATGAACCTAATGAACAAGTCAATGCGGCTTTTGTAAACCAAGGGAACAATCCTTATGGTACTCATTATAATCCAAGTTGGAGGAATAATCCAAATTTCTCTTGGAAAAACCAAGGAGAAGGCTTAAACCCTTCCCAAGGAAGTTTCTAAGGGAAATACATTCCACCTCCACTTCAAAACCAAGGATCCCAAGGTTATAGACCCTATCAATCAGAAGGGAATCAATTTGCTAATTCTTATTTTCCCAACCAATCATATTCCCAAGGTAATACTAGAAGTCCCGCCTTTAAAAAGAAAGTTTTGAATGCTTTGGGCACTTTAGAGGGTAATACTCAATTGCTTCATTCTCACTCTCAATCTATTACAAAGCTAGAAACCCAAGTAGGGCAAATAGCAAGCACTCTCAATGCAAGAGAAAAGGGAAAGATGCCTATAAATGCCCCACCTAAGCAACAATGTGTTGTGGAAACCCATTCCTCGTCGGAAGGCCACGCCATTAAACATGTTGATGCGGTGACTACCTTATGGAGTGGTACGATTGTGAATAATCGAGTTGGAGTGTCTAATGAAGAGAGTGAACTGGTGCAACCTCAAGTTGTCACCCGTCCCGTTTCACATCGCATTCCTCCTTCATTGCATACACATGACCTTGTAGATGAGAAAGTCTTAAAAGATGTGTTTGAAAAATAAGTTTTGAAAAAGGATGTTGAAAAGGTTTTATTAAAAAATGATTTGAAAACTTCTTGTGTTGAAGAGAGTTCAAAAGAAAATCTTGAAAAAGTGTTTGAACCAAAGGTTCTATTTCCGGATGCCTTAAAAGGATCCATTTCAAAAGACAAGCAAAAGGCAAAAACCAATGAAATCATGGAAATGTTTAGGCAAGTGAAAGTTAATCTTCCACTATTGGATGCAATCAAGCAAATTCCAGCTTATGCCAAATTCTTGAAAGACTTGTGCACCCAAAAGCGGAAGAACAAGAGCCAATCACCAAGAAAAGTGGTTTTAACCGAGCAAGTAAGCTCAATTTTGCAACATAACACTCTTTCAAAGTTTAAAGACCCCGGTTCACCCACTACATCATGCATTATTGGTGATCATATCATTAATTGGGCGCTTCTTGACTTAGGAGCAAGTGTTAATCTTCTTTTATACTCGGTTTATGTTAAATTGGGCTTTGGTGAATTAAAACCAACGTCGGTAGTTTTGCAACTTGCCGACCGATCCATTAAGAAGCCTAGGGGTATAATTGAGGATGTTTTGATAAGGATTGACAAATTCTTCTTCCCAGTTGATTTTGTTGTCATAGACACGAAACCGGTTCCCAATCCTAAGAGCCAAATTCCCATTATCCTTGGCCGTCCTTTCTTGGCAACCGCTAATGCCAACATCAATTGTAAGATGGGGATAATGAAGATTTCATTTAGCCACATGAAGGTGAAGTTGAATATCTTTAATCCCACACCCAATTCATTTGACAAATATGAAGGAGAAGTCAATGTTGTAGATGAATGTCATGATCTTCAATGCCAATGAAATGAGCTTTTGTGTAAAACCAAAACTTTCAAAGGATCATCTTCAACCTTGCATTCTAAAAGCCTTGTTTCAAACTTTTGCTTTGGAAGGGCGTGGAAGCCCAAAGGTTGTAATTGCATAGACAAGGGACCAAAGACGTCTTTTGAGCTTAGTCCAACATGTTCTTCAAAGAACCATTTGTTGGGCGGAGTTCAAAGCATCCATCACCCCAACAAGGAGGGGATGCATTATAAGATCTTTGATCTGGGCTAAAAGAGCCCAATGTCTTGCTAGAGAGGTTAAAGACTAGCAAAAGCATTCGTAGGGTGTCAAAACCCTATTCCTCCCCTATTTCTATCTTTCATTTCATTTCTTGTGAAGTCTAGATACTTATTTTTGGTTCATATGCATTTCAAGGAACTTTGGTGAGGATTGCATAAGCTTTCATGTCATTATTGAGCATTCGGCAAAGTTCGATCGATCTCAAACTTGAGTTCGATCGATCGAACTCTTCTCTGTATCCAACATTTAGAAAAAATTTCGACCTGCAGAAACCTGCATCCAAATCACTTCTCTGTCCCATCGTTCGAACCAACTCCAAGATCGATCAAGAGACCTTCGATCGATCTAACTTCCAAGTTCGATCGATCTCATGATTCAACACTTAGAAAAATTTTAAGCCTGCATCCACCTGCTTATTTTCAGCTCTCTGTTTGATCGTTCGAAACATTCCAAGATCGATTTAAAAGTTCTTCGATCGATCTAACTTTCCAGTTCAATCGATCTCATGTTCCAACACTTAGCCAAAACTTTGAACCAAAAACCTGCATATTTTTGCTCTCTGTCTGATCGATCGAACTCTTGTTTTGATCGATCATAAATCTTCATTTCGTTGTTTTCACTTTAGTTTGACTTTTCAACTTTTCAAAAAACCAAAAATATTTTCATTTTATTTTATTTTCTCTCTCATTTTATTTTGTTTTAATTTTCAACAAGTTTTCAAAAATTCAAAAATATTTTAATTTATTTAGTTTTTGATTAATTAAATTTAAATTTAAATTCCAAAAAAAATAAAAATAAATTAAAAAAATCCAAAAATACTTTGAAAGGAGTTCACCAAAGTTCGATCGATCACAACTTATCTTCGATCGATCAAACTAGTCGGGAAATGCTTTTAAAAACAAATCCAAGGGTCTTGAGATCGATAGTTTGGATCATCCCACTCACCAAACCCTACCCTCTCGTCCCTCTTCACTGTGAATCATCTCTCCTAGCTCCGGCAACTCCTCCGGCGAGATCCAAGAATCTCGAATCTCAATTCATCTCCATCTTCTTCATCTCAGATCTTCTCAGTTTATTCTCCATTCTCTCGCCCTCTTGAGGTAAGATCCGAGACATCCTTCCCTAGATTTGAACTCTCATGTATTAATACTTGTTTCAAATGTCATAATCATGTTGCTCTCATGTTGAATCTTCCATTCTCAAGGCTTTAGCATCCATGTTTATATATATATATGTGTGTGTGTGTATATATGTGTGCATAGATTTTGAAGATTTTGTTAGATTTGGGCGTTTGGGCCACGTTTGGAGTGCATTTAGGCTTGATTTGTGTTGTTGGAGGGCCCACGAACCCATTCGTGTGGGCCCCATGCTTCAAAAGTCACAGATATGTGTCTATTGGGTTTCATCGTCGCACTGTTCGATCGATCGAACAAATTTTTGATCGATCGAAGATTTGCGATCAATCCAACTAATTTTCCATCGATCCAAATTTTGTAATTGATCCAACCCAACCTTCGATCGATCTAACTTTTGTAATCAATCTCATTTCTTTTTCTGATCGACCGAATTTCACAGATCTCATATACACACTTCATTCATCTTATCTTATGTTCATGCTACCTTATATATGCCCAATGCCTGTGATATTCCACATTGGATGCATTTCATACTCACATTGTTTAGCATGTTTCATATTCTGCCACTTGCTTAGAATCATGCGATATTTTGTTTTGTCTATCTTATTTGACATACATGTTTCTATATTGTGCTTTATATTCTATATATGTTGGCACTAACTTTTGAATTTCTATTTGCAGACTATGGCTCGCGTTAAGACGGTAGCACGTAGACATCGTCACAGCTCCCGCCGTAGACTTGACGACGGAGCCGGCCCATCTCATATCCGGGATCCTAGCCCCGAGCATACACAGAGGAGAGTCTGACAGCGGACTGGGGAGACTGCGCAGCTGTGATACCCCCAAAAAATTAGGGGTATTACACAGCCCTCTCATATAGATGAGCCATTACACCCTACTCCACCCCAGTTGCCGGCTCATCCAGCATTCGCTCCATCACCATCTCCACTGAATAGAGGCGCTGAGCAGCCAGCTCATCTACAGCGTGACAGACTCACGCCTCGATATGCACACATGACTATCGAGTATGAGTCAGCATTCGACACCGCATTCTTCTCCAGATCAGTGCTGACTCGATCTGCCTATCAAGACATTATTCAGCGGGGCCTCTCAGCTATTCTTGCCCCAGTCACAGAGCCGATCTACCCGCGACTGGTACGGTTGTTCTACGAGAACCTCCAACCGTCGACGCGCACTACAGCCGAGCTCATCACCTTTATTGATGGCTATGAGATCACCATTACAGTGGATACTTTGGCCCGTTCGACTCGTTGTCCACATCGGTGCCTGCCCGAGCTACAGGAGACATATCCCAGGTTCCGCAGGCCTTCTTACGCCGATATAGCGATTTTTCTCACAGGTCATCATGTCGATGGTGAGACCTTCGCCACCCGGACATCCTTGCCAGATGACCTGTGGTTTACAGATTCGGTGCTCTACTGAAACATATACATGGCGGGACACAAGATTCAGAGGCGGGGCGACTATCTAGCAACCTATACGCCTTCTATACCGGCCACTGGGTGTCTATTCCTGCGTTTATCTAAAGCGTGATGAGGAAGCTTTACGATGAGTACGTCAGCAAGGAAGCACCCGAAAGGGCCAAGTCTCTTCCATTTAGCCACCTCATCACCCAAATTCTCATTGACCAGCGCTATCCCATCCACCCGCAGGAGCACCCCAAGAGAGGTTCCTGTCACTTCCTCAAGAAGTACTGGGACAAGAGCTACAGAGCTATTATCACTCGCCTGCAGGTCCATGCCATACTGGCAGCTGCAGAGCTGGAGTTAGAGGAGGAGGCGGCAACACATGCCCATACAGAGGCACCGGCAGAGGCAGCAGCAGCACATCCCGCAGCGGACGACGTACCAGTCGATCTAGCTACCGAGCATTTAGACATTGACTTAGAGCGCCCTGCAGACGATGTAGAGTAGGACTCTCTAGCCAGGTCGCCCATTCATGTGCATGAGCAGACTCCGGAGCTTTCTTCTGATTCATCCATGCCTGAGACTCCAGATATGACCCCCGGCTTTGGAGTACGTCTGCAGACGCTCGAGAATGCTGTTGTTACCATCCGAGCTGACCTCACAGCCCACAGAGCTGATTTTGCTGTCTTCCGCACGGATGTTACGACCATGTTCAGAGATTTATCTAGAGACATCCGCGGAGCCAGACCTGCCCGTCCTACCTCATTTTCTTGAGCTCCTAGTCATTTCTATCTTATAATCCCTCTCTCCTTTTGATACTTTATTACTGTCACTGTATTATTTTTGCAGCCGGTCTGTCGGCTTTGATATTTTTGTTATACCTGCACTTTCTCTATTTTATATACCTATTTTTGCTATGGATGTCATATGATTGTATTCTCATATCTATCTGTTTGACTCCATCAGGTGCATCACAGTGACTTCAGTGAGAGAGTGCTACCCAATTTCCAGGACCACCCTTATACCTCTCTCATTTCGTTATCTGTTTATACCATTTACACTTGCATGACCACTGTGCACTGATTATCCCATTTTGTTATCTGATAAGTTTATCCAAGTGCCAATTTTCAGGACCACAATTCATCCCAAGTTTAGGGGGGGGGGGCAATACCATCGACTTCGGATACTTCAGTCCCGATCATTCTTGCTTAGTTGCACTGGTATACTCTTTCCTTTGTTCTCTTTGCACATTGAGGACATTATGCAATTTAAGTTTGGGGGGAATAGTGCTCTACAGTGTTAGTTTTAAATTCAAATTTTTAGCATGACTTGTGTATTTGAGGGATATTTCTATGATTGGTCCATATCTAGCTATGATTTTGATCTTTTGAGGATTATATTGCTTAAAGTTTAAAAATTATTTGACTTGAGAGGCCAATACTCCTTGTATGCCTTGTAGAAGCCATTTAGGAGTAAATTTTTCGAAAGATTGATATCTTGGTTGCATTTGTGGTCCACATCATCTTGATTTTGTGATTATTTTGAGATTCACTCTAGTCTTCTACACTAGCACCGGCGCATACTAGCATTCATTTGTGGGGTACATGCTTTGTTAATTATTGAATTGGTTATATCCCAATTGAGCTAGTAGTGCATTGAAAGCTTTCATTCTTGATAAAGGTAGATAACAACCCCTTTTCACTAAGTAGCCGGGATTCTAGCCTCATCAAGCACTGAACTTCTTGCGCTAAAAGGTGGAGGGCCCAAACTCTAGATTAATAATTGAACTTGCTTAAAAAAAAAAAAAAAGTGAGGACTTCTCTCAAATGGTGAGAAGTGGGAAATGATTAGATGGTTGTTGTCTTGATTTGTAGCCTTATTGATTTGAGCTTGTAAGTCTGTAGGGGTGTTTGAATACCTAGTGCCCTAAAGCCGTCTGGTTTGGGAGTCATTAACCTAACGCTCGACCTCATGAATCGCTAGAAAGTTTAATAGATCAACACATTGTACTATACTTCCATCTTTGATCCTCAATAAAAATTAAAAAAAAAAAATTTGAATGAGTGAAAAGAATAAGCGCACCTAGATGAATAAAGCTTTAATAAAAGGTCCACTTTTTGTCTTGATGATCGGTACTAGATTTGTGTGCTAGTTTGAGGGTAAGGATGTGATTAATTCTTTAGTTGGCTTAGATAGCAACGCATTTGATGCCGGTCCAGTCAAAAGGATTCTAGAGTTGTTTTGATTTGCATGATCATTTTCTTGATGTGTGGAGGACCATACTTTCTTGCTTGATATTGAAATTTTGGGAGATTGCTTAGAAAGGGTTGAAAATTTGCATACTTGAGGTAGTTTTCTTCCCATGCTTGTTTGCAATATTGGTACCTCTTTTGAAAGAATGAGCTTAATGTTTGTGGGTACTATTTCTGGAAACCCTCACGAGACTTCACTCGTTCACTAGGGGTAACCTAGGGGTTTAAAAGATTTGTTGCATATGCTAAATGCAATCGTGTTTCCTACGAAAGTGGTATTATCCATTTATTGTTTTCTAGATTCATACTTATATAGTTGTTTATTTCATTCCTTTTCTTTCTAGTTCATTGCTAGGGACTAGCAATATTAAAGTTTGGGGGTGTGATGAGCACTGAAAAGTGCGTATTAAAACCCCTTAAGCTTAGGCATTCTAGTACCTTTATCTATCTTACTTTACCGTTTTAGATTGATTTCGTATTATTTCCATTTTCAGGCACTTATCCCGAAAATAAGCTAACTCAGCTAAATAAGAGCTTAATTGAAGCAATTCTGGGATTAATCAAAGGAAAGAGCAAAATGGAGAAAGAAGGAAGCAAATGAAGCCAAAGGTGGCAAGCAACAAAGTTCGATCGATCCAAGTTCAAGGTTCGATCGATCGAACAATGATCGATCTCAGCACTTCAAGATAGATCCAAGCCTTGACCCAAAAGCATAAAGTTCCAAAAGTTTGATCGATCTAACACCATCCTTCGATCGATCGAACACTTTTGTCCTTATTCAAATGATTGATCCTATCCACAGCTGTACCACCCACTAACCACTTTTGTCCTTTTCCCATAAATATCTCGGATTTCTATTTTTTCCAAAAAGCTTAACCAGATGGATCGATCCAGCCTAAGTTCGATCGATCTCACTTACTTTCGATCAATCTCACCTACTTTCGATAGATCGAACTTCCTCCAGTGCAAAAAGTTAAAATTCCATCTCATTGAAAGTTGTCATTTATCCAATCATTAGGGAATATTGTGTGAACGACCCCAGCTCATTTTAGGTGACATTTTGACCTACCTATATAAGGATAAGGATTGTTTTTTCAAGGGGAGCCAACATTACTTTCATATCATCTCTCTTAGAGAGGAAGCTTAGAGGAGGAAGAGGCTAGAGACACCATTGGAGACTCTTCATCAACAAGGAGCAGATTTCAACCATGGAGTTAGCCCTTGAGGATTGGAGCATCATCACCATGACTGGCTAGACATCCTCTTGGGGCTAGAGTTAGCCCCAAGCATGCTTCCTATATCTTAATCTTGTGTATTATTGAGGGATTAGTGTTGTAATTGATGTTTTGACACTTTGATATATATAGATCTTGTTTATTCAATGACTTATGTGATTTAATGCTTCCAATTGGTCATTTTATTCTATCCATATGTCTATGTATGCTAAAATAGATGTTTATGTGCTTATCTCTAGATTTTGTGTTATTGATGCATGTCTATGCGTATTGATGCTATAGATTTAGAGATTGTCAAAACATTATGCTTAAAAGAATGCTTTTGTGATTCTCTTGAGGGTTCATGCTTATCTCTTGATGGATTGTGCCTCTCCACTAGTTTATTTTCATGTTAGTAGTGTAGATGTAGTGTAGTTGTAGTGTAGTGTAAAATGGGAGGACAATCTATGCTTGTTGCTTGATGATCCAAGCTTTTGAATACAATTAGCATATGTCTCTATCCTTGTGTTGTATTTGGATTGTGAGCTTAATGAAATGATTAATAACTTGTTTTGATTTATTGTGCCTTTCACATGTTGTTTAGACAATATATGCTTCATAGCTTATATATATTGTGTCTTTCACATGATGTTTAGACAATACATATTTAACTAGTCATCCTTGCTTATTGAATCAACCAAATACACACACACCAATATTGCAACCCACTATTTGCCCTCATTAATCACTTGTCAATTATATAAAAATGCATTGCTTGGTGGTGATCTCTAAACCCCAAGATCTATTTCTCTCTCTCTCACTTACTCTTAATTGCACTCTTTTGTTATTACTTAGTTTAATTTAGTTACTCTTTAATCAACCAACTAACCAATTGTTTGATCACTCGCCCTAATTGTGATTCCAAGACATTGCTCGATCCTCACAGTCCCTTGGGACGATCCCTACTCACTCTTGCTACGTTAGTAGTAGTGTTGGTAGTGGTTTTTATAAATTTAAACTTGACCCGAAAAGGCTTTTCTTGAACCGCACATTCACTACACATCAATTTGGCGTACAAGGAACGGCCTAGTCAACCAATAGAACTCACTTGCTCAGTCAAGACCACTTTTCTTGGTGTTTGGCTTTTGTTCTTCCTCTTTTGGGTGCAAAGATCTTTTAAGAACTTGGCATAAGTCAGAATTTGCTTAATTGCATCTAAAAGCGGAAGATTAATCTTCACTTGCCTTAACATTTCAATAATTTCATTGGTCTTGGTCTTTTGCTTATCAAGCTAAATGGATCCTTTCAAGGCATCCGGAAATTGAGCTCTTGGCTCAAAAGTTTTTTCAAATCTCTTTAAAACATCATTAACACAAGAATTTTTTAACTCCTTTTTCAAATCATGCTTTGATTCATCTTTCAAATCATTTTTCAATGCTTTCTCAATATAGTGATCATGCACATGCAATGAAGGAGGAATAAAATATGAAACGGGATGGGTGTCAATTTTTCGTTGCACCGGTTCACTCTCTTCATTGGACATACCTACTTGGTTGTCACCGCATTGACATGCTCAATTGTGGGACCTTCCGATGAGGAATGAGTCTCCACAACACATTATTTTTTTGGTGGGGCATTCAAAGGCATTTTCCCTTTCTCTCTAGCATTTAAAGTACTAGCTATTTGCCCTACTTGGGTTTTTAGCTTAGCAATGGATTGAGAATGAGAATGAAACAATTGAGTGTTCGCCTCTAGAGTGCCTAAAGCAGTCAAAACTTTCTCTTCAAAAGCGGAACTTCTAGAATTTCCTTGAGAATATGATGGTTAATTAGGGAAATGGGAATTAGAGAATTGATTGCCATGTGATTGAAATGACGATGATCTAAAACCTTGGGACCCTGGCTTTGCATTAGAGGCGGAACATACTTTCCTTGAAAACCACCTTGGGGAGGGTTTGAGCCTTCCCCTTGGCTTTTCCAAAAAAAGTTCGTATGGTTCCTTCAACTTGGATTATAATGATTGCTATAGGGATTATTCCCTTGGTTAGCAAAAATAGCATTTGCTTGCTCATGGTTATCATTTTGCACATGTCCATGGGGACAATTGGAAGTAGAATGTAACACACAAGAACAAGTCATACATGATTCATTAGCTGCACAATAATGAACATGATTAAAGGAGGAAGATATTTGATTCACTGAAGTTTGGTTTATCAAAAATTGATCAAAGCTTTGAGATAATGATTTCATCTCGGCAGTTATGTTATTGGAGTTGTCAACTTGATACAAGCCAACATTCTTCCTTCCACCTAGATTTCTACCATTTTTAGAAGACAAAGATCTATGCATGGAATTTTCACTCATACTTTCATACAATTGCCATACATCATTCTCGTGCTTGTCAAAATAAGAACCACCCATAGATGCATCAACCATACTCTTGTGATTATCTGGTAAACTTTTAAAGAAATATTAAACTAATTGCCACTTAGGTTGATGTGGGCACTTCCTAAACAAGTCATTGAATCTTTCCCATGCCTTATGAAACATTTCCCCATCCTCTTGAGAAAATTCACGAATGGAAGTTCTCATGGCATTGGTCTTCAAAACCAAGTAATACTTCTTCAAGAACTTTTGTTGAATTTCTACCCAAGAAGTTATTAAAAAAGGCTTAAGATTGTTGAACCAATATTTTGCCTTGTCTTTGGGGGTAAAAGGAAAAAGTTTGAGTCTTAACACTTCTTCTGGCATGTCCGTGCATTTCACGGTGGAACACACTTCAAGAAACTTATCCAAATGCTTATAGGGTTCTTCACTTGGAAGTTTATGATAGTTAGGAAGCATTTGAATGGTTTGTGGTTTGATTTCATAGTGATGTGCTCTAAATAAAGGTAATTGAATGCAAATGGGTGCATTATATTCATTAGGCACATAATGGTCTCTTAAAGTAAGAGGGGGATTTACAACCGGTGGTGCTACTCGAACACTGTGGTTAGCTTGAACCATAGGAGGTTGTGGAGCAAAGATTGGTTGAGGCATTCCCAATGGAATTTAGCCTTGTTGTTATGGTGGAATGAATGGTCTAGGCATGCCTAATGGTACTTGAATGTTTTCATGATGCACATTAGGGTGGAGGATGCCTTGTTGGTCTATGTAGCCAAGGTCCTCCATATGGTCATTATTTTGCTCCTCCATTAATGAAATGGAGTGATAAGAACTACCTTTTCCCCTAAGATTACAAACAACTGATTCAAGATGAAAATTAAGAGGGACAAAAGTAGGATTCAATGACCTACGACCATGCATGCACTAGCAAAGACAATAACAAGAAATAAGCAAGTAACAAACATTTTGCCCCCACAATAAATCAACTAATCTTCACATACAATGATCCCATACTCCCATGCTTGAACAATATGCAAAGAAAAATAAATTGCCTCCACGCGGGCTCATGATTTATCAAGGAAATGAAAAACAAGCCTCCATGCGGGCCGACAATTTAACTAGAGATTGAGTTAGAAAGATCTCACAAAGGGTCCTTAAGCAACTTCAATTCATTTTCAATTTTCAAGCCTTGCTTTGCTTTGCAATTTTTTTAGATTTTTAGCCTTTTTGTGCTTAGCTTAGCTCCTTGCTTGAATTCTCCTTTGCTCAACTTCCTTCACTCAATGCACCTAGTTAATCAAGAACAAACACAATAAGTAACTAAGAAGAAAATAAAGAAAAGACACAATCAAAAGAGTACTAATTCCTATTTGTTTCCAAAACACAGCGTTGCCAATTAAATCCCTGGCAACGGTGCCTAAAACTTGGTGTGCATTGAAGCCGTCGGTTGTAACCAAAAGTTTGCAAAGAGATGAACTAAGAGTGTAAGTGTGCAATGTGGCCAAATTTTAAATTTATAAAAGCCACTACTACCTCTAACTAAAAATATAGTTAGGGTGAGTAGGGATTGTTCCAAGGGATTGTGGGTGCCTTTGCAATGGAAACAATATATAGGATTAGTAGATCGAGTGATCAAAGATTGGTTGGATTGATTGATTAAAATATTATGCAAATGAAATTAAAGTAAACAAAATTCAATGATTAATAAAGTAGAGAAAGATATAGAGGGAAGGACTTAGGGTACTAGAGCTCACCGCTAAGCTTGGCTTCACTAGACATTAGCAATTGTACATTAATGGGGAAATTGACTTGTAACTTGTGTGTGTGTGTGTGTGTGTGACATTAATTGAAACTAGGCATGGATGGCAAATAAGCATAAATTGTCAAACCAAATCAAATGGAAAGCACAAGCTATCAAATGAGACCAAAATTCATTCAATGAAACCACAATTTATGCACACACAACTATCTAGAAACATGCACCAAATGCATTCATAAGTATGGAACACTAAGAAACAAGAGTAGATTGTCCACCTATCTATGAATTAACAGCAACTAAACTACATCTACACTAAAGACATGAAATTAAACTAAGTAAGCTAAAGGTGTGGTACAATCCATCAAGAAACAAGTGCGATCCATCAAATAAATTGCAAGAGTGTTCAATGAAGCTCTATGTTTTGACCATCTCTAGATTAACTTCATCCATACACATAGACATGCATAAACTCCACTAAATCTAGAGAAAAGCATATGAATCATCCATTCTAGCATACATAAACATATGGTTATAAGTAGATAATCAATTGAAAGCATTAATCCATATACATCAAGTAGAAACCACAAGATATATATATAAATCCAAGATCAAAACATTGTTACAAATAAATCCCCAAAAATATACAAAGAACTAAGTCTAGGAAGCAAACTTAGGGGCTACTCTAGCCCCAAGTAGATGTCTAGCCACTTATTGAAGTAGTCATCTAACCCTCAAGGGCTATCTCCATGGTAGGAATGACCTCCTTCTTGATGGAAACCCTAGAAGAATGAAAGAACTCCTAAAATGTGTAAAGCTCTCTAATCTCTAACCTCCTCTCCAAGATATGAGATATACAAGTTATGTTAAATGTTACAAGTTATGATGTAAAAATGGCTCAAAATTTTTATATAGGTAGGTCAAGTGTCACACCCAATGGTCTGGGCTTGTACACCAAGGTCCCTCCAACGATTGCACCATGAGCCAACTTTTAATGAGCTAGAATTTGTCTTTTTTTGGACTTGAGGAAGTTCGATCGATCGAACTATGTTGAGATCGATCGAACTTGGCTGAGATCCATCGAATGTTGCAAAGATTGATCATCCTTGGTAGCGCCTTTTTGAATAAAGACAAATCTCTGAGATATTTTGGAATATTTTTGGGAAGAAGACAAAAGTGGTAGGTAGGTGGTAGGTATGGATAAGATCGAATCATTTCGATCGATCTGGAAAATGTTGGATCGATCGAACTTGTTGGATTCTTTTGGATAAGGGCAAGGGCTTGGATCCATCTTGAATTGTTTAGATCGATGAACTTTCGATCGACCGAAGAAATGCTGAGATCGATCGAACATGCTGAATTTTCACATTTTGCTTCATTTTGCTCCCACTTTGCTCATTTCTTCCATTCAGCTTGAGTTAACTTCTTTAATGCTCTTATTTGGCTAAATTAACTTATTGTTGGGATAAGCACCTAAAAAGGGCAATAACACAAAATTCGAATAAAACGGAGAAATAAGATAGATAAAGGTCCTAAAATACTCAAGCTTAAGGGGTTCAAATGCGCACTTTTCAGCGCTCATCAGAAATAATGGTGAATGGTGAAATCACAATCATATATAAAGAACACTGACATATATATATATATATTTGACTTGAATTAGTTAGCACCTAATGAGATTTTTCAAAGAATCTGCAATATAGACAGTTCAGAACTTGATTTTTTTTAAGAACTTGATAGCATAGTTCTTAAAGATAAGAGTTGGCAGCGAACTTTTTGATTCCATGAGGGGAGGTTTAACGTATAACACAAGATATCGTGAAATAAAATTATACAAGAAAAAAATTATAGCTCGGTGTAGTGGCGAAGCTCGACTGCTATATAAAACATAGTCAAACCATGTTAATCCTTAACAAAACTTCATTTTTAGTCCAGAGCAAGATTTCATTCTCGTCACCTTCTCAACTTGTAACTGATTAATTTTGCCACGATATTCTCACAACTACATATAGATTCTAATTCTACACTTGATTCTAATTCTACTCTAGCTCCTAAGAAGAAGCATTTGTCAACTGTTGAGATTTCTAGCAAAGACGAAAACGATGAAGACTATGAGGTTGAGGTTGAGGTAGCCACAACAGCAGAATCCAATTCCCCCGTAGCACAAAAAAAAAAAAAAAAAAAAAAAAAAAAAAAAAAAAAAAAAAAGAAAAGAAAAAGAAGAGGACTTCCCCAAAAAATAGAATTCAACCAAGATTTGATGAAGAGAATGATGACTATTTGGATATAAGAATGGAGAAAGTGGTGGGCAACAATGGAGATTTGCTTATTCTCTTTCCTTTTCCTTTTCTCCATCACATAAGCCCTTAATTTATTTCAGTTTTTTTCCTCTCCATTTTTTTTTTTTAGTTCTTATAAAACCTAAGTGATTTTATTTCACTAGTACTAAAAGTCGTGTTCCTCTTTGTTCTATACCCTAATTTATTTAATATGATTTTGTGTGACATTATTGGAAGTCCAAAAATTAAAATCATAAAATGCAATTCTTATTTTAATTTTCTTGTCTCAATTGCATCAGCGTCATTAATTAATTAAATCATACAAGAACAAATCTAGTTAGATGCAGAAACACTATAATAATAATTTTCAATAATATTTGTTGACATGCTTCTTAGTAATGGTGAATGCTAGAATTGTGGAACAAATAATAGTATCATGGGAAGCATTACTCATCGGGATAAAGGAGCCAATCCAAATTGATATTGCAGCAAGTCAATAACCAATATTTTTCCTAAGGATTTCTTTCTGAACCATATATATTAAAGGGTGTTTGAAGGTAATGTGTGAGTCAGTAATTGAATTCTCAGTTGGCAGACTATATTAGCACATTAATTGGATTGGGAAAACATCACTTTGTTCTATCACATACCCACAATAAAAATCAACTAAAAAAACTACATAGAAGTCCACTAACAAAAATTATAGAGAGTCACTACAGAAGTTTACCTAAGAAACAAACTTTCCACACAAGATTTAAAGCTCACCAAAATAAAGATGAAGCACATTCTGTCAGAAACAAAGAAAAGGAAAGAAAAAAAAAATGGATCAGATTAGTTCGCACTAGGGTTCCATGACTAAACTAAGATTCTGTTAAATTCTGCTTGTCCTTTCGTTGATTTGAACTAAAGATTTCAACTTTGAAACAATATTTTAGAGTAAATTGGCAATAGCAAATGCGATGTAATCTTTCAATCTTTTTTTCTCAAACCTAGGGCTTTTACATATGACGAAAATAAGCAAACATGTGTCGATTTGAACTCATACTACTAGAAAATAAACAAAGGTTGAGTAAAGCACGAGGAATAAATAAAACTCATAAAAGAGTAAAGCACAAGGAATCTAGCATCCCTTAAATAATTAATTTACAAGGTTCCTAGCCTTTCATTAATAATTAATTTAAGACACAACTAGCCTCTCGTTAATAATTAATTTATGAGATAGATGAAATCTCGTTATTAATTAATTAATGAGTTGTATATCCACTAGTTAATAATTTATTTACGAGACTAATGGCCTTTAGTTAATAATTTATTTACAAGATAGATGAAATATGGTTAATAATTAATTAACAAGTTGTTTATCCACTAGTTAATAATTAATTAATGAGGTACATAGCCACTCATTAATAATTAATGTACGAGTTACTTGGCCTCTCGTTAATTAATGTACGACACATTTGACCTCTCATTAATGCACCTATATATTTTATTTACGAGGTGTGAAGCCTCCCATAGATAGCTATATATATATATACACACATATATATATATATATATATATATATTTATTTATTTATATAATAAATACACCCTCAAATACTACCCACTCATTCACATATATATAACCTGTAACTTGTAATGGTCATAGTTTCAACTAAACAATAGTATAAAATGCTAACGATTTGTATTTAATGTCAATACTCAAAACAATCCATTTTAAATTTACCATTAAACATATCAAAAGATAAAGGTATTTTACAATTCATCATTGTTCAGCGTGCCAAACTTAAAAAGAAAATCCAATATTTACCAAAAATAGATCAATATGTCAATGTTCACATTATTCATTAGTTCCTGGCACAAGTTGACTTTCAATTTTTCACACTTCCTCCACCCCGTTGTCTATGGTACAAAATCCAACCACGTACCTGCATCACACAAGTCTTAATTTTAGTATAATAATAATGTATACGAAGTCATGAACTGTTAGTAGAGAAAATATATACGAAGGTTTATAGTAGAACTAAAGAGAGGCACCTAGAAAATAAGGGCAGAAGTGCAAAACGACTGTTGCTGTGTCTCCATTATATCCTAAGTACATATACACAATAAAATGTTGGTTATCTATTTCATGTATTCTAAAACATTTAGGTGTGAACATCAAGAATGGAGTCCCACACTTTGAGAATCCAACAATCAAAAAATTCCAAAAGAAACATGCAATCCACATGCCCATGCTTTGCCAGGGACTCAAATCTGTCATGCAATCCTCCAATTCTAGATAGAACAAAAAAGTTAAAAAAAAACAGGGCAAACACCCGCAAGTGCAAGTTCCGTGTCTACAACTTGATTATCATGAATGCCAACTGCCAATAAAGTTGCAGATCACCCTCGGATAAACCAACACATTTTAAGTCATGAGGAAATCATTACATGCAAAAGGGTGATCCATATAATTGGCTTAGACTTACAAAGCAGAAACATTAGGTGAAATTCGTTTTCCTTGATATGAAAATCAAACAATAACATTTATGATGTTTAGTTAGAAGTACCAGTATCATTATGGCTTATGCATGTAATATTCAGTTAAAACTACCAGTATCCTATACACACATATTAAAAGTTTAGACATCGAATGTAAGAAACATAACTGTTATACTCTTTTAAATCTCTAACGCACATTGATACTTTAACATCAAATAAAAAATAACAACTTCAACATGGAACCTAAAGATGCTAGACACAAATATAGTTAATGTTGTAAAACAACCACAAAGCTGAACTCATGCTACTAATTAGTTCAAGAGGACATATTGGAGAACTTATTGGCTTCAACATAATAGTGTTTTGTTCAATAAATTACTAATATTAAACTTAAATATGAATAATAAATATACGAAGCGTGGGTATGGAAACTAGACAAGGACGACGATGTTAGCATTTTTGTGAAGAGGAAAAATTTAGGATAAGGAAAATTGCCTTGACATTACCAACAACTTTCCACTATTATGCCTTTCTGGCTTAGTTCATAGGTTAGTGATTCAAATGTATGTTCTTCTTTTGGAGCTTTGATCCAAGTTCACAGAGGCATTGATAGTTCCCAGTTAGTAAATTAAGTTTTGCATTTGGAAAGATGGTTGAGGAGAGCAATTTGGGTGGAGATACGAAAACAGAGCAGGCTGCAACATCAACAAGCCATTCGCCAATGATGGAGACTCAGAAAACAGTTGAGAATTCTTGCAGCCAGGATAATTCGGATAATACCCAAAAGAAAAATGATCACTGAAACTGTTCCATATTTCAAACTGTTCTCCTTTGCTGACTCCACTGATCATACACTAATGTTTGTGGGCACAAAAAGCGCAGCTATAGGGAATGGAATCTGCATGCCTCTTATGACCGCGCTAATGGAAATGTAATCAATTCCTTTGGACAGAATGTGAACTCAAAAAATGGGGTTCATTAAGTTTCCAAGATATCTTTAGCTTAACCTTGATACTCACTCCACCATAGTAAGACCAGTTCTTGCTTAATTTCTTGAAAAATAAGTTTCTTCCTGATCTGCAATGGTAAAAGAAAATTTTCATAATTCTTATTGAAACTCTGAAAACTCTGATTGCATCAAAGCCTTTTTTAACTCAACAAAATTGTTTTTCCTGGACATTTATGCCTAAATTTCAACACTTAGTGCGTTCTCCATCCTGTTGTAGTAGAAATATTAGTTTATTGAAAAAAAACAGTTATTGCTTTAGGCTCCTAACAAACAGTATAATGTTGCCATTGGTGAAAAGGTATTGCTGCTATGACATTAGCATGGGAGCCCCAACATTATCAGAAATACTCTATTCCTATTTTCAAGTTAAATTGGTATGGAAACTAGACAAGGGGACGACGATGTTAGCATTTTTGTGATGAGGAAAAATTTAGGATAAGGAAAATTGCCTCGACATAATTAACCAAGATATGTAATTTGCAAATTCAATGGATATGAAAGTTCTATATGTAATTAGGTCAACCTTCAGAGAGCTAAGGGTAATTTTAGCTTTAAAATATTAATGTTTGTCATGTTATATATATGTATTCACATTTCTTAATAAAAAATTACAAACCACCATGATATATTCTCATTATTTCTCAATAATTTCTTTTCTGAATATTGATAAAACCTTTCAGCTTTCATAAAGCATTTTATCAATTTATCATTCAAGCTGCTAATTTGTCAAAAATATCATGTCATTACCAGATATATCAAAAATTTACTACGATCCAGTAATGTCCATCACATTCCACGAAATTTCCAATTTCAAATAGAGAATACAATTAGATATACACATACATATACCATATAACATATATTTAGACACATGAGATATTGACATACCTGAAAGAGACAAGAAAGTATTAATAAAGGGTGGGTTGTGGTTTAAACATCTTACCTTCAAAAGTAATGGTTTTGTTCTACTCCTGATGAACCAGTGAAGATAGATCCTGTGAGGAAAAAAATTAAAAATGTAATGTCAACATATATAAAAAATAAATAAAATCAGATCATATGTTAATTACTACTTTTCAAAAAAAAAAAAAAAAAAATAGAAGTTAATAAATGACTAATTGACCTCTAGAATTTTCACATATTTGGTAGGTCATATAACCGTGCTTGTGCGAGCATCGCGAAGACAAAACATTTCATATTGGTTTGTTCGATACAAAGGACAATCCTTGTCGATGACATCATTAATCCAAACTTTCCAGCAATGTGGACCAACCGCTAATTTTAATATGCCTTCATTGACTTTAACAGATTAACCAGTAAGCCAACAGCTACTTTTATGAAATCCACCTAAAAAAAAAAAACTAGTTCATAAAGCTCTAAAAACTAAGGCAACATTATAAATCCACCAAACATATAAAATAATAGATCCAAATTAACTTATTAAGCCAAGAATATGTCAAAGTAAGAGAGCCACTTAATAGACTCCTGATAATCAAAACCCACATAAGCAACACGTTAACAAGCTGACAACTTACTGTCCAAAGAATAAAAAATCGCTGGACAAAACTATTGGTGACAATTTACTAGAATAAAAGCAAAATTTGCCAAATTACAGAAAAAAAAAAAAAAAGAGGAGGTAATCAAACTTATAAAATCAAGATGCACCCTACCATAAAACACATATTTAAATAAATATATACATACATATATATATATATATATATATATATATATATATATATATTAAAAAAGAAAAAGAGAACACAATGCAAATAGCACATAGATTAAAAAACTGATCAATAACAATATAAACCATAAAAACGATGAGATTAGATTGGCAGAAAAAAAACTAGCATTTGTAACATTTCCAATTAAATAACACAAATTTGACAACCATAATAACATCTGCTAGAATTGCAGCCAAGCTAGGAGTACCATTAAGGATAAAAATTAAAATCATGAAACTTATGTCATGGCATCCACACATCAACCCGAAACAAAGTTCAACAGTTGGCCCAATCATGGAAGACGGATACAGCAATAAGCGCATGTGAGAAAACGCATACAAGCTAGCTAATAGGTTTAAAGTCCTGTACTCTATTGCATTACCTATAATGGAACCCCGCCATGGTATGGTTTATAGGAGGGGAAAAAAAAAAAAAAAAAATTATGGAGTGTTCCAGAAATGGGAATGTTAAAATAAATGTGACATGGTACCAAGAAAAAGTAAAAATGAAGTTGATTCAAATTTGTGATATGGTTGAAATAACATTTATTGGCGATAAAATGTTTGAAAACAAATTAAGTTTGTTTGGAAATGTTAGGGGTGGCAAATTGGGTTGGGGGGGGGGGGAGGTTGGGTCGGGTTTGGGCTGGGTTGAAAATGGACGGGTTAACACCCATATTCAATCCGTTCAGAATAGGTTGAAAATGAACGGATAAAAAATGTATAAGGTCAACCCGTAGACTCATTAATTATTATTTTTTAACTATTATTTTTAAAATTTATTTTTTAAAAATTTTAATTTGTTTAATTTTTTAAAATTGTATAACTTTAAAATTTTTAATTATTTTTTTATTTTTAAAATTTTAAAAAAAAATTAATTATTATTATTATATATATATATATATATATATATTTTTTTTTTCCGGAAGGTTTTATAATTTTATTTAATAGCAAATTAAAAAAACAATCTCAAACTCAGTAATATTTGTCGACTCGTTTTAGAGAGAGAGAAGTGAAGAAAAAAGAAGAAATTTCTAAAGAGAGAAACTTAGAGATGGGATTAATAAGAGACAAATTTAGAGAGAGATGATAGTGAGTAAGAGAATTTTAGAGAGAGAAATGAGTTAGGTGCAATATAAAATAAGATATGTGTTGTGTGTTTATTATATGATAGGTGAAATATGGGTTAAATATGGCCATACTCAACCCATCTTAACTCTCAAATTAAGTGATAAAAACTTATCCAACCCATTTTTGACACATTTTAAATACGATTCACTCCAAATTATAAAAAAAGGGAAGAATATGAATAAGTTGATGGGTTGTTACCCATTTTGCCACACCTAAAAATGTGCAGCAACAATCAATAACAACACCAGTTAGGAAATTGACGTACCTTGCTTGTTTAGTCACCTAGCCCGTGGGTTCAAAAATGCAAAATGCTTCACAAGAAGCATTAAAATCTATAACCCACGGGCTAGCCGACTAAAGAAAATAAAGATAACTATCCACTATGAGCCCGTATTTTGAATACAAAAAAGAATGATTTAATTGCCAGATGAATGTGAAGACAGCATTTCTCAATGGAGAATTGGATGAAGAGATCTATATGGATCCACATAAGGCTTTGTGGCAAAAAAAAAAGGATAAGGAGCACAAAGTCTGCAAGCTCTAACAATCCATCCATGGCCTAAAGCAATATCAAAAGGGAACACATGTGTAGCTAGCAATTAAAATATATGTATTCTTTTTCTCCTTTTCTTCAATTTTTTATTTATTTTAAGAGATTCTTGACCAAAAAAATTACATCAAATTTCATAAGAATCTAGTCACGGAATTTTAAAATCCCAGGATTTTAAATCAAATGGTTGTCAAATCCCATATTCTCTCAAGGTCATTATTCAGAAGCAATTTTTTGAAATTCTCTATGCAATTTAAGCAACAACACAATGATGAGTATTTTAACAGAATTTTCCAATGTTCATGTCATTTTGGCCGGGACATGAATCGGTAAATCCTACTTTTTTAGGATGCAGAACAAATAAAACAATTAAAATACCAATTCTAGAAACCCCAGCCTCCAAATCTAGCAAGAGGTCCACTAGGAAACAAGGGATCATACCTTGCTTGACATGCTCTTTAGAGATTTCTCTCAATTTAAAAAATTTCTTTTAGCTTGTAAAACTGTTCTCCGCAAGAAAATGAATGTTATAATCCATTTAACCCAAAGAGTGTTAAGCACACATTCCATAGGTGTGTGACTATAGCTACTTGGTTCCAAGAATAAGACTTTAGCGCCACCACCAAATAAAAAAGCTCCCTTTTAAATAAGGGATTTTTACCAATACATGGGCTTAAGGCCCAAATACTACAATATAACGAGGACAAGGTCTTAAAAGTTTCAATAATTGGATGGACCACCAAAATATTTCTCTAAAATGGATTTCACTTTATGCTTTGTACCACACAATAACTTATATTATTATTAGAGACCCAAACAAAACTTTTATATTATATTGACCTTAGAGTTTTGTAATAAACTTGCAAAAAGATCCTTGAATAGTTATGAAAAAAAATTATTTTAAGTTTTCACAATAGATTAAGATGGACATAGAGACTTCTTTTAGACAAAAAGACTTATATATAAATTAAATTTAACGAAACAATATAGGCTCTGATACCAAAATTAAGTTGAAACTAACTGGATAGAAGCATGCAAATAATCATAGAGATAAAATAACAATTAAATCACATAAATGACTGCCGAACCTGATAACGGTCTGATAACGCCCTGTAGAAACGCATGAACACCAGCAAAGAAAGGGCCAACAAGTCAACAGTTCGAGTCAACTCACAGAAATATTGTTACATTAAAACTAAGGCTGCTTGTACTGGTTGGATTTAAGAAAATTTTAGGATCTACATTGTCTGACTAAATAAAATTTATATATTTGATCTTTTGTCGACCGAAATCTTTTGCCCGAAAGTACTTAAAATACTAAATAGGGATAAGGAATTTTTGAATAAAAGCAAACTGGATAATTTATTTCATAAGAAATATGTACATGGATACACTCTGTTTATATATGGATACACTCTCACACACTATTTTACAAAGTGATATGTACTGAAAGAAATCACAAAAAAAAAAAAAAAAAAAAAAAAGCACACTAGAAAATTATGGTAGAGGAATGGAATGTTTGATGACTCTTAACTTGGTTTCTCTAAAACTCGATGATCCTTGCTTGAGAAGAGAGGCGCCTTTTATAAGAAAGGAGAGAGATGAATCTTTGGCTGAGATTGAAGATGCTGCATAGACGGTTGAGATGCAAGATGCTTTGAGATAAGATGGTTTGAATTATTGCTGGACTATTGATGTCTACTTCTGGAGAGTCTTATCAACTTTTACTGTTGAGAATCTGCTTTCGGTGGATCTATTTTTATCTGTACACTATTGTAAATCTGCTTTTCTTAGATGCTGAGGCTGCCTTTATTTGTACACTATGGCGAATCTGTTTTTTCTCTAGAATTCTTTCATATTGGACAAATTAATGTTGGTAGTGCTATTTGTTGGGTTGTCATTTCTTTCTCTTTCATGCTTGCGGGCCAAATAAGCATCAGTGCTGTCTGGTGAGCTAGTTTCTTCATTTCTGTAGGCGATATCAAATTGTTCCAACAACATCTTTTCTTCATTTATTATTTCTTCAACTTCTGGAGATATCTCAATCTCTGGAGGAGACTTAATGACACGAGGAATTCTTGCTTTGACGAAAATTTCCATGTTGATATTATGGTCATAGAGTTTGAAACCATGATTATAGCTTGGGTTAACTTGACGATAGGCTTTATAATACACCAAATGGTTAAAGGTAACTAGTTTTATCTCATTACAAAAGTTATTTACAAAATCAACATGTTGGGTAAGAACTTTGACTTCTGTAGGATCAGAATGAATGTAAATTTGATGATATCCCAAAATTATAGCTCCATCTTTTACCCATTCTGGGAGAGTAATGTGAATTTGAAGGAGAATTGGACTTTCTGGCATAAAATTTTGGGTTAATTTTTGTTCGAAAGTAATGGCTTGGTTTAATCGATTGGGAAAGTTACCTAAAGAATCTAGGTATTCTAATGGCATGCCTTTTGGTATGGTGATGCTGTAGATCATTCCTAACTCTAATGGCTTGCTTAAATAATAGATGGTTATTCTTGTAGAGAAACAAGTTTTTCTGGTTATTTCAAAAGGATAGAAGAAAACAATGTTTACGTCTAACAAGATAATGGCCATAGGTATGAGGTTGCCTGTTTGTATAAATCGTAGGAAAAAAATAGTTATAACGAGTTCCTTTAGGTGGACTATTATTTTTGAGGTAGTTTTGGATATCAACCAATTCTTTGAAACCATCAGACTTGATTTCTTCAATGATAAGATCCTTGAGGTCATCAGGAAAGAGTTCAACTTGTTGTCTCAAGATTTCTCTGTAGGTTGGAGAGAAAAGGGGTAATAACTTGGCATACTTGGTTTGTACCTGTAGAAATTGAACTTTCTAAAGATTTTCATCTTCATCAGTCCTTTGCTCAGAAATAGTTAGTTCTATGAGGTTTGCTGTCATTTTTTGATAAGCTAGATTCAACTTTTTATAATGAGATATAAGAGTCTCATGTTCTTACTATAGATTCTGATATGCTTTATTAAATGATACAAAATATTCACTTAAAGTATTTAGATTTCTGACGAGGTATCTATCGGGATTATTTCTCGAAAACCAAATATTATCTAAAATAAGTTTTTGGTCAGGAAAAATATTATGTCTGGAGCGGAACTATTGAGCTGGGTTTTGGATAGTCAAAAGAGGATTAGAAGTGCCTGGTATAAGGCTATAGTTGTTGTTGCTCTTTGTTTCCATTCCTACAAAATTTAACAATCAATTAAACGGGATAGAATATCTGCTAAATAATTTTCTTTTCCTTTGACATGTTCAAATATAGGTTTAAAACCTCTTCCAGTACTACAGTCAATAAAGGAAATCCATCTCTTTGCAGACATCTGTTGTTGTTTTGCTTTGTTTGCAAATTTAACTATGTTATCACAATTTGTTCTTATAAGAAATTTTTTATCAAAGAATATCTGAAATTTTTCAGTAGAGTTGGTTACTCCTAGAATTTATAGATCTGTTGAAGGTAAAGTAGATTGTGCTTTATTAAAAGTTCCGCTAGCATGACGATAAATTTGTTCTTCGTCTCGATAAGATTCTTTTGTAGGTCTTTGAAGAAGTAAACCTGCCCATCCTTGAGCTAATGCATCTGTCTGGATTATTTTATAACTATTTTCAAGTGGGAGTTGTAAAGGTTCTAACTGAGTGACTAGAGATTTAATTTTCTTAACTAGCTCTATATCTTGGGTATGAAAATATTTTTGACCATATTTACCTAATTTTGAATACAATGGTCCTACTAACTGTCCTAATTTTGGGATGAAATTACGACTATAGTTTAATAATCCTAAAAATGCTTATAATAGCTTCGTTTCTTCTAATTTATCAGGAAAATCTAAAATTTTTTGAACAATATGTGATTGTAATTCTACTTTTCTGTCCTTTATGTACAAGCCTAAAAATTCAATGTCTTGTTTTTCTAATATCATCTTTTTACTACTTATAATGAGTCCTTGTGTTATAAATTCGTTGAATATAAGTTCAAGATGTTTTCTGTGCTCTTTTTTAGTTTAACTGAAAACTAGAATATTGTTAATGTAAACACAACAGAACTTTGAATGTTTATTGAATATAGTATCCATTTTTCTTTGAAATTATTGTGGTGTATTTTTTAATCCAAAAGGCATAACAAACCACTCATAATGTCCTTCAGGACATGTGAACGATGTCCATTCAATGGATTCGTCAGGCATACAGATTTGCCAAAATCCTGATTTACAGTCAAATTTAGAAAATCATTTTGTATCTTGTATTCGATTTATTAAAACATCTTTATTAGGAATTTTGTAACTGTCATCGTGTGTGTTATCATTTAATCTCTTATAATTTATAACCATACAAGCTTTTCCTCTTTTTATTTCGGTATGATTTCAAACCATAGAAGCTGGACTCCTATGTCTACTATTACTTTTTCTTATTACTTTTAGTAATAAAAGTTCTTTAATTTGCTTTTGAAATTCTTCTTGATCATCTAAAGTATGAGGTTTAACTTGTGTTTTTATAGTTATGAAATGATTTATTATATTTAATTTGGCTTCGATTTTATTTTTATATCAGTGTTTCTGAGGATCTTCTCCTAGAATATCAGTGGTTTCAGCTAGTTTTATAAGTTTATCAATATTTAATTTGAAACTTTTTAATATAGCTTTATTATTAAGTAAAATCTTTGGTTCATCTACATGATTAAGAAACATTAACGCTTTGGAAACATCTTCTACAAATTCGGTTACATAAAATAAATTTTGTGTCTTTTCGTCCATCATAGGTAATTCTGTTATAGGTAAAGTATTGATATATGTAATAGCTCCTTTTTTTTCTGAGGAATACAAAGAGAGTTAGATGGAATAAAGGTTCATTTCTTAAAAAACTGTAAATCTGTAGGAGTATACATGAATCCTCGGGTGAGTGAATTTATAAAATTTAATCCTAAAATAAAATTGTATGTACTAAGACTATTATTAACTACACAGGATTGTGGTAAAACGAATTTTTCATTATTAATTACTATAGGAACATTCTGGACACAATGAGTTTTGGCAGTTTTTCATTATTATATTGACTAAAATTAACATTATAATTTAATTTTATTAATGCTTCCTCTGGTACTAAGCGTCTTTTAATTATGCTTTTAGAAGCTCCAATATCTAACATAGCTGAAGTTTGGACTAATTTTTCTTTAAATTCTAATGTTACAGGAAATTGGATTAAACTAGATGGTTTATATATTGAATTTATGGATTCAACTAATGTATTTTCTAGCTTATGTTCGTATTTATTATAACAGTCGTGTCATAATAGGTTTTTACAATGGTCTTTACAATAATATCCTTCCTTAATGGAAAAGCTACATTGTATACAGTTGTAATCTAATAAATGAAATTTAACTAACTCATAATGACATGAAGAATTGCTTATAGTACAAATACAATCTTCCATAGAATGAAGTCCTTATTCAAGATCTTCATCAACTTTACTATCAATACTTTCTATACTATATATACTTTCATTATCGTTATCGGAATCATTAACGTTTTCAATTCATATAATTCATCTATCTGTTCCTCAATATCTTCAAGTATATTGATTTTTTCTTATATTTGCCTAATAGGGTTTTGCTTATATCTATAAGGGCAATTTAGCCTTATATGATCTGGATCTCCGCAAATAAAATATTTGCAGCTTCGTTCTTTTGTGGGTAATGTAATCACTTTGCTGTCTTTATTATCCTTATTATCTTTTTTTATCTTTAATTATTTTTCGTTTTTTATACCAAGGGCGCTTTCTAAGTGGTTTGGGGTTGCTTTTAAAATTCTTCAAATATGATTTTTTATTGTAATTTTTATAGGTTCTACTTTTTCTTAATTTATATTTTCTAGGTTTATTTCTTTTGAAGGTTTTCTAAGGTATACAACCATTTTGTTGTAACGACCCACTCTACCACATGGCATGATATTGTCCGCTTTGGGCCTGAGCATGCACCGTTTTGTTCTTGGGCTTCACCCTAAAAGGCCTCATACCAATTAAAGTGACACACCTACATATAAGCATTTCACCTTTCCCTTTCCCAGGCAATGTGGGATTGTGCACCCGTAGCTCGCCAATATGGTAGCCTATCAGTGTCTCACACCCGCCCACGGCACACCCACCCACAGGGTCATCACAATCCACCCCCCTTAGAGGCCCGACGTCCACGTCGGCACATTTACGGCTGGGTCAAGCTCTGATACCATTTGTAACGACCCACTCCACCATATGGTATGATATTGTCCGCTTTGGGCTTGAGTCCGCAAGGTTTTGTTCTTGGGCTTCACCCCAAAAGACCTCATACCAATTGAAGAGACACGCCTACATATAAGCACTTCACCTTTCCCTTTCCCTTTCCCAGGCGATATGGGATTGTGCACCTGTAGCTCGCCAGTATGGTAGCCTGTCAGTGTCTCACACCCGCCCACGGCACACCCGCCAACAGGGTCATCACAATTGTGGAGGTACATCTAATTGCTTACATACATCAAAAAATTGTTTCTTAATTTGTTTAGACTCTCTACATTGTCTGCACTCCTTTTTTAACATGTCATAGACATGGTTAACTCTGTCTCCTATAGTTAATCAATCCCTTCAAGGATTTTCTAACCATTTTTCCCAAATCTTAGTTCCTACACTTTCAGGTAATTTCTGAAGATATCTATCAAATAAGATTCGGTCTCCAGTTTTTCCTGTAATGGCAAAATATTCAAAAAACTTATTGGTGTAGTCTCTTATATATCGAAAATCGCAAATTTGAAATAGCTCTAGATTACGTAAGGCTTCATTTCGCTTGATTTGGGTTTCTTTTAATAGTCTGTCTTCACCTAATAATACCTGTTTAATTAAACTAGTAAACTGTTGAATTGTAAAATTATCTTTTAAAATGTTATAATCATCAACATAAGTAATTTTATAAGATTGTCACTAGTTTTGAATTGTACCTCTTAATAGAGTTTCATAATAAGTTAATGCTTGTGTTCTATTATCAAACCGGGTTAGAATAGCTATTCTAATACAATCTTGTTCCCAATCGTCGATTACTCTTAACCAATCTTGGGGATCGTGTCGTGATATATCTAATATGGTTCTTGCATCATGTGCTAGGATATTATCGTAGCGTCTACGATGTGGTGTCCACGTGTACATGTCTAAAATGTTTCTATTTTCTACATATGTTTCTTGTGTAGGTTGCAGTCTTTGTCCCATGGTATATTCATCATTTGTTTTATTGGTATTACTAGTTGCATTATAAATTTCTTGATTTACAGATCCTGTAGGTTGGGATGTAGATCCTTCTGGTTGTTTTCCTTCTTTATGCTCTACTTGTTCTTCATTTACGTTTAATTCTTCTTTTAGTGTATTTAGTTCGTGTTTCGTGTAGAAAGATTCAAAACCTACTTTTAATATATTTCTCTTAATATCATCATTATTTCCTTCGCCTGGATAGATGCTTTCTATGAGTTGGTAATTTGGCTCAAGATATTTCTCTTTCAAATCATCTACTTCAAGATTATCAAAGTCATACATTATTTTATCTAAAATTTCATCTTCTAGTCTATCATAAAGGACATTTATTTCTTCAGGAGATTTTATTTCAATGAGTGTAGTTAAGAAGTCTTCTTGGGTATCATCGACTAAATTATCTTATCTTTTATAATTATTAAACTGTATGCTAGCTTCTCCACTATTTTTAACATATATCATATTACTTTCGGGAATCTTTTTAGTTGTAGTAGTAAGATTAGGTAATTTCCATTCTGTTCCTTCGTGGGTAATACTACTTACTTTTCTATCTTCTATCATCTGAACATATTTGCTACTAAATGGTTTAATTATTTCACTGAATTGAGCTTTAAAATTTAAGTTATTTTGATTAACAACTTTTCCCATCAATAGAGTATTAACTAACAGATTTTCAAGTTGTCCTATCATATTGTATCCTTTTGTGGATTAGCTATCTTAATATGTTTACTGAATTCTCTAGTGGTCGTATAATTGGGGATACATCCTACAATAGCTGTATTGTCTGCTAAATCTATTTCGGCGCTGGCTATTTGTGCTTGTTGATTGATCATCATAAATATAAACAAGTGCTCTAGTTCCTATTTCAGCTCCGGTTAATCCTACTAATCCTATCATTATGACACCTAAATGCATAAGTTCTAAATTATTATCATTTAACTCTTGATAGGCTTCGGGTGTTATAAGGTCTAAAATAACTTGATTGTTAACCACACTTATTCTTTGCTGGCTAAAATGATTATATATCTTGCTCTGAAAATCTAGTAAATTATTGGAATAAAGAGTGACTTTATTATTTACTTTCTTCATTTTTTTCTCTATATATTTTTTAGCATCATGTTCATTGTCATATAAATCTTCTACTCTCATTATTTATTTGGCTTTTCTAAGAATAATGGCTATTGTGGTGTTTGTTTATGAAGTTGTAATAAGTTTACACGCTTGGTGGGTACAGGCGAGAACTGATTAGTAGTTGATAACTTTATACCCTTTATTTTATCGGATAATTCGGATAATTCTTTAGAAGATTCTCTGGGAATACTTTCTTGTATTACTTCTAATTTTTCTTCAAGTTTATTAACTTTTTCAGAGGTAATTTCCATTCTGTTCCTTCATGGATAATACTACTTACTTTTCTATCTTCTATCATCTGAACATATTTGCTACTAAATGGTTTGAATAAACTTTAATAATTTAGATAATTCTATCAAACGACTAGGAGAAAATCTTGAATATATTAACTGGATTGAAAAGTTATTTTGTCTAAAATGTATATTAGTTGATTGTACGTCTATTTTAAAACTTGTAAATCCTATAGGTTTTTATCGATTTTATAAAGTTCGAATAAAGCAGTTAGATAATCAAGACTACTAATACTCATAAAACTATTGTAATAGCTCTTGAATATCGGTTTTAAGAGATTTTAAATAGTCTATAATTATTTTTTTATTTTCAAAAATAGTTTTAATGTCGCTATTTATATTTTTAATTGCGACTAATATTATCTTGTTATCTAAATTATTTGGACTAAAATTCTATATTACTTGTTCTTTAATATAATCAAGATTTTCTCCTAGTCGTTTAATAGAGTTATCTAAATTATTAAAATCTATTATATTCATAAACTTAACTAAAATAGTTGTCTTCTAGCTTCTAAAATATTCTGTATTCGAAGAATTCTAGATCTAAGCTCTTCTACTCTTCGTTGTAGGCTACGAGTTGTGTTCCTAATTCTTGTGAGATGTAACAATTCCTAAGTGCTATTTCTTTGGGTAGATTATGCATAAAACTAACTTTAGGGGCGAAAATATAATTTTAGCTTATAAAAGCTATTAAACTAAAATTAGTTCATGTATTTATAAATATGCAAACTACGTTCATGGATAGGTACTGTACTTTTGTTACTTCCACTTTACTGTAAAATTCCCCTTAAATAAATCCTCATTTCTTTGTTTCCTTGATGACTTTCTTGGGCAATACACAAATGGACATGCTCCATTAAACTTGAATAGAAAATAGCACTAAGTTAATCATTAAAAATAATCATGAGATAAATAAAATAATCAAAAAATGTCAATTGTTCATTGAATAAACTAACAATAGTTGGCATAGCAACTTTACTAGACTATTATAATAAGAAGAAAAGCCTCTAGAAAAACAACTTCAAATCGCTATAGAAGCCATAACCCGGATGTTCTCCGGGGTCATTACATAGCTTATGCCTCGTGTTATGCAATTTTTGCATTATTAGATAGTGCGTGTGGTGCGTTGTACTAGGTATATTACTAGTGGCATTGAATCTCCATCAAGTTGAATCTCTTGGTGATTCAGAATAAATAAAACTTGATTTTCCATCTTATTCCACATGATTAGTTTAACCATGGTTCAAAATTCCCATTGTTGACACCCATTTTGGCAAATCACATGTGATGATGTGGTGCTAACGTGAATAGAATTGAGTTGGTTCAATGAAGATGCACGTGTAGAAGATTATTGTTAAAAGACGTTTGGTAGAAGAGATTTTATAATAGAAATAGGATAAGCTTTATCTATTTGATACGTTTACGAGGAGTCTTTATTACGAAGGACTTGTTGGTATCTAAGAAGAGTTAATTTTGAGAGCAAGAGCATCCATATATTTACTTATATATATTTATTCCAGTTAAAAAATTATAATTTTAATTTTATTACATATTTTTTGATGAATTTTTAAATATTAAATAATATATATTTATAATTAATTTTACAAAGTAGTTATAATAGAGGGGAGTAAGCATTCAGTATACAAATATGCTTAAGGTGGGTATTTATCATCAGCAAAGTTTAATTGACAAATGATCAATATGGTGGTGATACAACAATTACACATTACGAGATCAAGTGATAATTTTGGATAATCAATTGTAATTCAATGGCAAGATAAAGATCAAAAAAGGATCCCACCACTCCTAGCTAACGAATGGAAAAGTTTTCCTTCTTAGTTTTTTTGTTTTTTTTTCTTCTCGGGTCCCGATCCAAAGAACAAATTAAATCCTAAAATATTGAATTTGATGAAATATTATATTTTTTATACCGACTCATCTATCACACTTCTTTGTCTTCCAAGAAAATTAGATCATTAAAATGGAATTTAGAACTTGACTCCTTTCTTTTTCCATTTCATGGTACTTCATCATTGTAAAGGAAGACGTCGGGTTATAGAAAAGCAAAAAAGAATGATAAAATAAATTTTAAAAATCTTGATTGGATCAGGAATCCAATTTTGGATTCGGCAATTCTGTTGATTTGATAGCCCGATTCAATACGATTGAGAGGTAATTCATCCATTAAATTAAATTTACAGAGATTAGCAGTCCTCTATGAGATCCTCCATGAACAGGATTTTCGAAAGAATCGGAAAAGATCGAAAGATGAAACAGGATCCACACATTTCGAAAGATGAAACGATCAACTAAACCCTCTTGGGGACCCTGAATATTTAATTATAAAGTCGGAGTCGAATTAGCCGCCGATCTTACAAGATCGATCCGGCGGGCTGCTTGGGGCTGGTTGGGAAGGGGTGATTAGCGGAGAAAAGAATCGCTGAGATAGATTCTATGTATGAATTACATACTCCATATATGGAATTGATAACTCACCCGCCGTATTTTTAGTTTAATTTATAGTTCCTCGGTTAATTATTACTAATTGAATTGAAGAGGATTTTTATTGACATAATTAGTGGGTGATTTTTATTGACATAATTAGTGGGTATTGAATAAATAAATAAACACACGCACATCATTTAATATTTTAATATTTTATCCAGGGTTTAAGCAGAGATATCAAAACAACAAATAACAGACAATAACAAATATAATTTCTAAAAAGTAACCTTTCATTCATATCATATTCGAAACCAAAAACACCGAGAACCAACGGTCAAAAAAGACGGTAACACTTGAACATAGAGAGAACCATAACCATAAAATAACATAGAGAGCACCCAAATCCAAGCAAAACGATGCATAGAGACCCCAACCAACCAAACCCTTGAGATCCTAACCCTAACTTCTAAAAATCTAACTCCTCCAGCTGCGATCTGAAGCACCACCGCCTTCCCTAGAGTAACGGGAACCACCACCTTCACCACCACCATAACCACGTTCCCGTCCACCACCACCACCATATCCACCGCCACCGCCGTATCCACCGCTGCCACCGCCACCATATCCACCGCCGCCACCGCTGCGACTGTACCCGCCACCGCCTTCACGGCGTCCACCACCACCACCGTTGCTGCGGAAACCACCACCGCCTCCGCCACCGCTTCCACGTGACTGGGCCTCGTTGACGGTGATGCTGCGGCCGTCGAGGTTCTGGCCGTTCATCGCCTCGATTGCGTCCCTCATCGATTGCTCGTCCTTGAACGTCACGAATCCGAAACCCCTAGATCTGCCAGTCTCGCGATCATTGATGATCTGAACCAAATCAAGACAAACCACAAAACACGTCAGATCTGATAAAAATCATCAAAACAAAACACATAATACACACGACATAAAACTGAAATTCGATCGATCTTCGTCTTTTATCAAAGAAGAAGATGAACGTACCATTTCAGGAGATCAAATAAAGTAACATAGAGAGATATATGACAGAACAGATCAACACAAAAACCAGAGAAGAGTATCAATGATAGAACAGATCAGCGGTCAACAAAGATCAATCAAGTCGGAGACGATCTCTGCGACATGGCCTAACGGACCTTCGAGTCGACAACATCGCCGTACTGAGAGAAGGCCTCCTCGAGCGATTGGTCGGTGGTGGCCCAAGCGAGACCACCGACGAAACATCTGAACTCAACGTCTGCGGCCGCCATGGAAAATTAAGAGACAAAGTAACCCTAAAAAGAAAGAGAGAACAGAGATGAAAGCACGAGAAAACAAGAGGCGCCCTTGGCGTGTTATATAGAAGTATGTGCGGTGTTCCGGGTTTAACTAGGGTTCGTTAAGTTGATCCGTGTGCGCACTGCGCTCTTGCCGTTTTCAAGGTTTTAGGGTAACTAGGGTTAGGTTTAGCTTATGATGGAGCTCAGTTCTGTTTGGTTGCAGGTGCAAGTTTTTCCAATTGTATCATAAGTTTTAACCATGGTAATCCAATAATCCGGTTTAGTTCTCATTTTTAAAAAAAAAACAAATAAATAAAAAAATAAAAGATTGAGTGTTCAAATTTTGGGGAGGATAAAATTGTATGGGTATGTTAATTGTCAGGATAAAAAATAATAAAATTAATTTTTGTTGTATCTTTTCAATTTTTAAAAATAAAAAATTTAGGGTTAAAGCGTTCCCAAATTGTATGATTTTGTTATTATTCAGTGTTTCAGTCTTTAACAAACTTGTTTAGCAATGTTTGTGAACCTGTTTGGGGTTGCTGTTGAAATAAAATCACGGTTGGTGCATGTTAGGTTTAAATTTATTTTGTAACAATATATTTTTAAACATTTCTATTACTAATTTTACAATAGTATCCTTTAATAAAATGTTACCATATTTCATAATAGCAACTTTTCATAATTAAATTATTTTTTTAATTTATTTTGTAGCAATATTTTTTTAAACATTGCTATTACTAATTTTACAATAATATCTTTTAATAGAATGTTACCAAATTTAATAATAACAACTTTATTAAGAAATTAGTATAGACGGTATAGTTTGAACCAATATATTTTTGGGATTTCAAATTAGAATTGGCAAAGGAAAAAAAATAGTAATTTAAATAGGATTCTATTTGCAGTTTGGAATAAATTAAAATTCCTTACATTACCATATTTCCCTTCAAATCTTGTCAATTTTTGTCTCCTTTTAAAATCCCATAATTCCAAATAAATCAAATTCCTTTTGAAATATAATTCCCATGAAATTCTGGAATTTCAAACACAGTGAGACTAAATAATAATAATTTATTGTTGCTTAGTTAAAGAGAAAGACAAAGACAAAGACATTATGTGAATGATGAGAAAATGTAAGTAATTGATTAATATCACATATTTCAAAACACTATATACAAAAATCGTAATTTTATTACTAGTCTGAACTGATTTTGTTATTATCAAGTGTTCAAGTCTATTAACAAACTCCTTTAGTTATGTTGTGTGTTTTAGAGCTCATTTGGGGTTGTTATTGAAATAAAATTGTAGATCGTATATGTTAGGTATTTGGCAACACATTATAATAAATATTTTCATACTTAAATTATTTTTTAATTTATTCTATAGCAATATTTTTTAAAAATATTTCTATTACTAATTTTACAATAATATCTTTGAATAAGATGTTACTATATTTGATAATAGTAACTTTATTAAGAAATAAGTGTAATGGAGTACTTTTCATAATTAAATTATTTTTTAATTTATTTTGTAACAATATTTTTGTAAATATTTTTATTACTAATTTTAAAATAATATCCTTTAATAGGATGTTACAATAATTGATAATAACAACTTTATTAGTAATTTGGAATTAATATTAAAAAAGGTAATAGATTGTAATTTAAATAAGATTCTATTTGCAGTTTGGAATAAATTAGAATTCCTTACGAAACAATATTTCCCTCCAAATCTCATGGTTAGAATATTCGAATATACAAAACAATAGTAGAATTGAATCAGGATATAGATGTGCTTTTAACCAAACAAGCAGGTTATTTGACTAACTCGGGTTAAAACATTGGGGAAAGATATTTTAGGTGGAGTCAGGTCGAGTGTTTGTCGTTGATATTTTGGTAGGTGGGGGTCTTAAAAATATCTTAGATGTTAAAATTACAATTGTGTCCATAAATAGTTGACGAAAATAGTGAGCTGTCATGAGTTGTCATTTTCAATCTTCGCTTTTTTATTTTATTGATTGAGATCTGTGGACGCGTAAAGAACGGGATAAGAACGAAAACACCTATTTGTTTCGGTGGACAAGAGGACGTGATAACGATAAATGTCCAGAGACGGTCGAGAATTAAGTCCATAAAAGGGAAATTTTTATTGGAAATTTGATTATTAGAAAATAACTTTTTTTACTTTTTTTAATAAAGAATTTAAATGTCCAGAGAAGGTCGATAATTAAGTCCATTAAAGGGAAATTTTTATGTTAGAAAAGAATTTTTTTTAATAAAGAATTTACATAGGAAGAAAATAAATATATATTTGAAGGCTTAATTTCTTATTGTTAATGCTTTTTAAGTTCTGGTAGCATGATTATTATCGTAATTATGTAATGAACAATATGAATATTATTCTGTCTATATTATGTTTATCCCAGATTCAATTATGGGTCGTCCAAAAGTCGCGTTGGAATGTTTAACCCATTTTTGCATTAAATTGCTGTACAGGGTATTGTTTCCAGTAAATCGTTGACAGACGAGTAATAGAATCTCTCTTCAGCAGAAAGACGACAGAATAGTAACTTACTGTTCACTATATAATATTATAATATTTATACTATGCAGACCTTAAAGCATTAACAATAATTAACAGACATGTTACAACCATCTTCTTCCTCCTCTTCAGGAATACAAGAAAACCAGGATTCAGAACTGGTAAAAAATACGGAAGTAGTGGAATGGACCAATGTTCAAAATAAATTGAACAGACGGACTATCCCTCCAGTAAGTGCAAAAAGCATTTACAAAATCGGAATGCTTAATTTAACTGATCTATGGACTATCAAGACCATGGAACAGACCATGCAATTAAGCACTAAGGATACAATAATTAAGTTATTGTCTTCTCGTGACCTTCAGAGGCACATGCATAAATATAAGCAAACTCAATGCTGCGATTAATAGGTCTAATTTTCCCATCATAAATTTCATGTCCAAGAAATCTGACCTTAGTTAAAAACAGTTTTAGTTTAGGAGCAGAAACCACTAAACCACTACGGTAAATGACATCTTTGAAAATTTTCAAATGTTTATAATGCTGATCTATGGATTTTGAAAATATGAGAATATCATTAATATAAACAATAGAAAATTCAGTAAAAGGATTAAATATGTCATTCAAAATATGTTGAAATTCTGAAGGGGTATTTTTTAATCCAAATGGCATCACTGTCCATTCATACTGTCCAAAAGGTACACAAAAAGCTGTTTTGTACCTGTCTTCTTCTGCAATTTGTACCTGATAATATCCAGATTTAAGATCAAATTTAGAAAAGATTACAGCAGATTGTAACCTATCTAAAAGATCTTTAATGTTGGGAATTGGATACCGGATCCAACTCAAAGCAAGATTGAGTGGCCGATAATCAATAACCAAGCGAGGAATTCCTCGTTCTTTCTCAGCATTTTTATTGACATAAAAAGCTCTGCAACTCCAGGGGGAGTAGCTAGTAGTGACAAGCTTTTTTGCCATTAAAGAGCTGATTTCAGTTTTACATAATTCCAAGTAGTCAGCTTTCATGTGGCTGGGACTAGCTTTAGAAGGAATCATGCGATCGGTAAATCCCTTTTCATAGGGTAAAGAAACAATATGCTTCTTTCTGGCCCAAAAAGCATTAGGTATCTCACTACAGATTTCCTTTAGAAAGTTTTGTCTTAGTGACTCAATTTTCTGTTGCTCAGTGGGTTGTACCAATCTTTGATTAATTGCTAAGGAGGATACCTCCTTTTGCAAATAATTCAGTTGCTTTTCCTTAAAGATAATGTTATCTTTAAGAGCATTGATATGCTTGTTTACTGGTGGGGTCAAGAACTGGAAAGTAAGTGACTGGCCATGTAAATTAGAGTATATTCCATGAGAATCAATTTTCTCAATTAGCATAATTAAAGCTAAAAAGGGGGTACCCAAAATAACTTGATGTGCCATATTCCTGATGAGTAAGAAAGTAGATGGTAAACAAATACCTTATTTACAAATGAAAACATGATTAAGTTTATACTTAATCTGCATCTTACCTCCACTTGCACTGGTAAGACCTTGGGTGGTTTTCTCAAAATATTGAGTAGGAACCAATCCTTCCTGTATGCAGTTCATGTCTGCACCACTATCAACTAAGGCAATTGCATTAGTGATTGTGTACTCCTGATTAATTACCAAATTGATAGAGATATACCATTTTTGGTAAGTAACTTGATTCAAGAGTTGGAGATAATTAGTACCTTCCGATGGAGGGACTTCATCATTAGATGATGAAGTTGGAATTGCAGATTTTGCTTTTAAAAGAGTAATTTCTAAATCCATCTTAGTCTGACGAGACTTTAATTGACGAATTTCTTCTTTTAAAAGATTAATCTCCATTCTGAGATCAGGGAGATTAGCAGGACGAGAATTTTGTCCTTGGTGTTCTAATCTGCTTAGAACTTCTTTCATGCTGTAATGATTTTCTGCTCTCAGAACATCTGGATTATCCGTATCCTCATTAGATCGTGCCAGAGCAGAACCTATTTCAAAGACTTTCATCTTAATTTGAGGATCCTGGATATGATCTATAAGATCCAATAAGGATTGTTGAGTCGAAGTCAAAACATTTAAGCTTAATCCATTCATCTCAACAATTGCCTTATAATACTCATCATGTGAGGGATTACAGGAACATCTAGGGTTGTCAATCCCTGCTTCAGAGGAAGAAGAAGACTGTAATTCCATGACAACATCCCCATAATCACTTGATGATTCTGATTCAGAAGAACTAGTATTAAGTAACAATTTACTTAATTGAAGTCTCAGTTCTTCTTCGATATGAAGACTACTGAGTTTCTCCTTAGTTCTGCACTTGTTTGCATAGTGGTCGATACGTCCACATTTGAAACATTTAGCCTCAGCTTTGGGCTTTCCTTTACCCTTTGCTTTAGGAATATATTTCCTTTTAGGCTTAGTATACTGTCTAGAATTATCCTTTTCCTTTGAATAATTCTTTCTTTTGGAATACTTCCTTTTATAAGGTTTTTCAACCTTATTTCTTTTCCTAGGTTTAGGATAAGAAAAGGGAGTCTGGTAGGCAAATTGATCACAAAATTCACCTACTTCCTTTCGACCAGTTAATCTTTGAGATTTTAACTGGGATTGTAACTTCAGATTATTACAGAGAGCTAGACCTTCCTGGATTACAATGTTGACTAATCCACCATAGGTATAGTTTCTGTAAGGGATAGAGATACCATTATTCATATCTCTAAGCTTTTTCCTGATTCTTTCAGCAAAGAAGGTTGGTAAACCATCTACAAATTTGGCTTTCCAGTGCTCATGATTTGCATCATTGAGTTGGAGAACTTTTGCCAAGAATACATCTTTGTACCACCTGAAATGAGTTAAAGATGGACATCTTAGATTCTGTAGAAGTTCACGACTGCGTTCACTATTAGCACCTTTAGGGCCAACAAAATGTTGGATGATGGTGGTGATGAGGGTATAAACCGCATCCGAAGCAGGTCCTGATTGTTGAGTAGCTTCATCCTTAACAATCTTGGTAGCAGAAAAGATTTCAGCTTTCTGAATGTCAGTGAGAACATTATCCCACCAGCCTTTAAGGATTCCTGTAAAACCAGCAACGACAAACTTAGCAATGGTTGAGTCAGTATTGTTATTGATTTTACAAACTTGGCTGTACATCAATATTTGATGAATAACCTCGTAAATCTGATAATCAGATTTGCCATCTATGTTCCATTCATAAATGGTCTTGCCATGAAAAGATTTCTGTGTATGAAAATAATCTTCTTCATACAAGATATCTTGAGGTGTGGGTCGGGGATAATAATATCTACTCGGAGCAGGGGCAGTATTAGAGTGGATATTCTTATCATAGACAATTCGGTTTAACTCAGGCATCTGAGTAAAATTATTTTGGAATACCTCAATATGAGGTAACACATTCTCAGAATCAGAACCAATTTCAGATTCATCATGGGATAAAGTCTGAAGTTTAAGTCCTTGAATTTTCTGAGTAAGAAGAGTAAGAAATTCTTCATTCTTCTTAGGATGTGTAAGATTGAAGCCTTGAACTTCAATTGCAGGTTTCACCAATGCTTTGGATAAGGAAGCTTCTGGAGGAGAAGTTTTAACAGAAATACACTTAGTATTAATTGTATTTAATACCGTGTCAATTCCCGTTTCAAGTCTCCCAAGCTGGGACCCTATCGTTTGTAAGCAAACATTAGTATAATTGTTCTGCCTGTAAACATGAGAAATGTCCTTTTTAGTAGCATTACAGGATGGATCAATTATTCTGGGTTGGCTATAAGCCTTGGCTTCCACTTTAGAACCACTGTCAGGGTCAATTCTTTTCAGAATTAGATGTTCAGTGGGAGGATGGACAAAGTGAAAAACCTTATCTTCAGATGTGGTCCATGGTTTGAGAAAATCATCCAATATGTTTATATTAACAAGAGAATGATTGGTCATGTAGAACCAAGAAACAAAAGGTATAACCATTTTGCGTTCTTGTAGAAATTCATAAAATTGGGTTTTAAAAAGCTGTAATTGATTTTGGTCAAAAACTTTAAAATACCAATTTCTGAATTCTTTATATTGATTCTGTTGAAATTCAGTATTAATGGCAATTCTATCAGGGACAAAATCCATTAAAACTAATATTCATGAGGGTCATTGATGTCTGGAGGATCATCAAATTGATCCTTGACAGATTCATTTCCGATTCCCATTTCAGATGGAGTTGGGCTGAATTCAATTCCGAATTGGCGACGAGACATACCTATTGGTGCTTTCTCGTATACTCCTCTTGGAATTTGATTCGGAGATTGCTGTATTCCTTTCAGCTTGAGCTTGGAACCAACCGCTTCAGGGAGTTCTTCCTTTCGGTAATCCGACGAGATCGAATGTCGAGAAGGAGGACAAGAAACATGATAAGGAAGATGACTTCCTTTAGATGATGTAGATCTGGATAGATCTATGGCTTTTCTGAAATTCAGAAAAACATCACCATCTTGGTCCTGAATAACATAGTCTAAGCTATGATTAGCAATTGGCTGTGCTGGAACGGCATTAGAAATCGTCCAGTGTTCAGGAAATGTTATCTCACTCCAAGGAATCATCCTTTTTGTGGCAATATTTGATGTGTACATGTTGGTGTCCCATAACGCTGTTACTCCTTTAGAGTCTTTGCGTATGGCATTGGGACACATAGTATCAAGTACTTTGTAATGGATGCGATACATAACACTTATCACTTCCGATCCAGGTAAGTAATCATACCCATAAGTCTGAACCCTAAGACTAACTGCCTCATGGATATTTTTATCTGTCAATGATAAATTCAGACTAGGATAGACATTAAAATAAACCGGTCCATGACATAGACTGGTTTCCAGTGCACCCATCAAGGAAGGGTGAAATTTCAAACATCGAGTATCCCTAAGGGTTGCTTGAATACAAGCATCCATACCTAACAAGGTTAAAGGTTTAAAAGCAATTTGAATTAAACCTATATGGATGTACTTATATTTATGCATGTGCCTCTGAAGGTCACGAGAAGACAATAACTTAATTATTGTATCCTTAGTGCTTAATTGCATGGTCTGTTCCATGGTCTTGATAGTCCATAGATCAGTTAAATTAAGCATTCCGATTTTGTAAATGCTTTTTGCACTTACTGGAGGGATAGTCCATCTGTTCAATTTATTTTGAACATTGGTCCATTCCACTACTTCCGTATTTTTTACAAGTTCTGAATCCTGGTTTTCCTGTATTCCTGAAGAGGAGGAAGAAGATGGTTGTAACATGTCTGTTAATTATTGTTAATGCTTTAAGATCTGCATAGTATAAATATTATAATATTATATAGTGAACAGTAAGTTACTATTCTGTCGTCTTTCTGCTTAAGAGAGATTCTATTACTCGTCTGTCAACGATTTACTGGAAACAATACCCTGTACAACAATTTAATGCAAAAATGGGTTAAACATTCCAACGCGACTTTTGGACGACCCATAATTGAATCTGGGATAAACATAATGTAGACAGAATAATATTCATATTGTTCATTACATAATTACGATAATAATCATGCTACCAGAACCTAAATGGTCTTGCCATGAAAAGATTTCTGTGTATGAAAATAATCTTCTTCATACAAGATATCTTGAGGTGTGGGTCGGGGATAATAATATCTACTCGGAGCAGGGGCAGTATTAGAGTGGATATTCTTATCATAGACAATTCGGTTTAACTCAGGCATCTGAGTAAAATTATTTTGGAATACCTCAATATGAGGTAACACATTCTCAGAATCAGAACCAATTTCAGATTCATCATGGGATAAAGTCTGAAGTTTAAGTCCTTGAATTTTCTGAGTAAGAAGAGTAAGAAATTCTTCATTCTTCTTAGGATGTGTAAGATTGAAGCCTTGAACTTCAATTGCAGGTTTCACCAATGCTTTGGATAAGGAAGCTTCTGGAGGAGAAGTTTTAACAGAAATACACTTAGTATTAATTGTATTTAATACCGTGTCAATTCCCGTTTCAAGTCTCCCAAGCTGGGACCCTATCGTTTGTAAGCAAACATTAGTATAATTGTTCTGCCTGTAAACATGAGAAATGTCCTTTTTAGTAGCATTACAGAAAATATATTTAAGTAGATTTAGGAACCTTAAATAACAAACCGATCTATTTTTAAAGTTAATATTTCAATTTGGTCGAGTTAGATAAAATAATTACATATGTATTAAAAACTATTATTTAGGTCCAACATACCCTTCAATCTCATATTTAGTAAAAAATCATTATATATAGAATATTTTTATGTGCACATAACTTTAATCATATCTCCTAATTCATACCAATATAAACACGTAAATGTGAAAACTTTTATATGAATATATATATACACACACACATAATCATGAAAAAACAACATGGTTGCTTTGATAAATGGTACACAAACAATCATTTTTTATTTATTTATAAAACAAGAGTAATTAATTGAGCCAAAGTATTGATGATCATCTCAAGACATGCACTACAGTAAAGACGATTTATATATTCTTGAGTTTAATTATATTTTTCTTTTTGGAGACTAATCTTTGATTGCCCCCCTTTTTTACTATATTGAATTTTTTTTATTATTTGTATAAGTTCTCGTGTGTGTGTGTGTGTGAAAATTGCAGCAATATGGTTCAACATTAAAAGAAAGATCTTGTTTTTCTAAATTTTTCGTAAAGAAATTATTTTAAGATAGTACATGATTTTTAGTATTTTGGAATAAGTGTTTAGATGGTATTTTGGACCTAAGTAATAGTTATTGATGCATATGTAATTATTTTACTTAATTCAACCAAAGTGAAAATTGAACTTTTAAAATAGACCATTTTATTATTTAAGACTCCTAAATATATGTAAATGTAGTTTTCCCAGTAAATAATGGAAAAATTACACATAAATTTAATAGGGTGTATAATAAATTGGTCGAAGTTGTGTTTTTACTTTGGTTGAATTAAACAAAATAATTATATATGCATTGAAAACACATTATTTAGGTCCAAAATATCAACTAAATTCTTACATAAAAATATAAAATTATCTTTTTTAAAATCAAAGAAATTCAGAAAAAAATAATTCCTTCACCAAATTATCATTCTACCCCAACTCTTATTTGGCTATGCTTAAAAAAAGAAAGAGCCTTCTCTTGCGTAGTAAAATTGAAAGCCAAAAAAAAAAAAAAAAATGGGGGAAAAAAGAAAACATGGTGCTTCCTCTTTCCTCTCACCATGTATATATATTTTTGTTTTTTTTTTTTTTTTGTTTTTTGTTTTTGTAGATGTAAATATATATATCCCAACTAAAAACACGTTGAATTCAAAGATGCGGTGCCCTTTGGGACCAACATATCTACATCCATCCATTTAGCGTTGTCTAGATAAAAAAAATTATATGATTTAAAAAGAATATTTTGATTTTAAAATAATAATTTTGAGAGTATTTTGAACATTAACAATGATTCTATATGTAATTATTTTGTTTAATCCAACCAAAGTAAAAAATAAAGTTTTAAAATTGACTAATTTGTATGCGGAGTTTACAGAAAATAAAATAGGTAATTTATGGTAGAGTTATATAGAAATTATTTTATTTTCTTTAAATATTTTCTCGTCTAATTAGATTTTATTTTATTAAAAAACTCATAATAAATAGACAAATACAGTTTATATGTGAAAATATTTTATAGAAAATAAAATAAGTAATTTGTGGTATAATTTTATAGAAATAAGTAATTTGTAGTAGAGTTTTAAAATATGTATTTTATTTTCTTTAAATATATCATTGTCTAATTAGATTTTCTTCTATTAAAAAACTCATAAAAAATAAATAAATAAATAAGTAATTTGTATTAGAGTTTTATAGAAACTCTTTTAAAAACTCATTTTATATTAATTAATAAATATTTTTTGTGGTAAAGTTTTACGGAAATTATTTTATTTTCTTTAACTATATCATTGTCTTTTATTAAAAAATCATAATAAATAGATAAATACATGTTATATGTAATAGAATTTTATAGAAAATAAAATAGGTAATTTGTGTTAAAGTTTTATAGAAATAGATAATTTGTGGTAGAGTTTTATAAAAATTATTTTATTTTCTTTAAATATATCATTGTCTAGTTAGATTTTCTTTTATTAAAAAACTCATAATAAATGTCTTTTATATGTGATAGAGTTATAAAGAAAATAAAATAGGTAATTTGTGGCATAATTCTATAAAAATAGGTAATTTGTGGTAGAGTTTTATAGAAATTATTTTATTTTATTTTATTTTAAATATATCATTGTCTATTTAGATATCATTTTATTAAAAAACTCTTAATAAATAGATAAATAGATAATTTGTGTTAGAGTTTTATATAAACTCTTTTAAAAACTCTTTTTATATCAATTAATAAATATTTTTTTGTGGTAGAGTTTTACATAAATTATTTTATTTAAATATATCATTGTCTAATTAGATTTCCTTTTATTAAAAAAACTTATAATAAATAGATAAATACATGTTAGATGTGATAGAATTTTATAGAAAATAAAATAGGTAATTTGTGATAGAGCTTTACAGAAATAGGTACTTTGTGGTAGAGTTTTATAGAATTTATTTTATTTTCTTTAAATATATCCTTGTCTAATTAGATTTCATTTTATTAAAAAAGCTCATAATAAATAAATAAAAGGATAAAAGGTAATTTGTGTTATAGTTTTATAGAAACTCTTTTAAAAACTAAATATGTAATTTGTGATAGAGTTTTGTAGAAATAAGTAATTTGTGGTAGAATTTTATAGAAATTATTTTATTTTATTTAAATATATCTTTGTCTAATTAGATTTCCTTTTATTAATAACTCATAATAAGTTTTATAGAAATTATTTTATTTTCTTTAAATATATCATTGTCTAATTAGATTTCCTTTTATTAAAAAACTCATAATAAATAGATAAATACATGTTAGATGTGATAGAGTTTTATAGAAAATAAAATAGGTAATTTGTGGTAGAGTTTTATAGAAATATGTAAATTGTGATAGAATTTATAGAAATTATTTTATTTTTTTTAAATATATCCTTATCTAATTAGATTTCCTTTTATTAAAAAAACTCATAATAAATAGATAAATAGGAAATATCTGAAACACTTTTAAAAACTCTTTTTATATCAATTAATAAATATTTTTCTATGGTAGAGTTTTATAGAAATTATTTTATTTTCTTTAAATATATCATTGTCTAATTAGATTTCTTTTTATTAAAAATTCATAATAAATAGATAAATAAGGTTATATGTGATTTAGTTTTATAAAAAAATAAAATAGGTAATTTGCTGTAGAGTTTTATAGAAATTATTTTATTTTCTTTAAATATATCCTTGTCTAATTAGATTTTCTTTTATTAAAAAACTCATAATAAATAGATAAATTGTTTTAAAATTTTATAAAAACTCTTTTTATATTAATTAATAATTATTTTTTTATATTAATAAATAAATATTAAAATACTGAAACTCTTTACCCGTTTAATAATAGTATCAATATAGATATACACATATGTATTTTATATATCTATTATATGAATTAAAGAGAGAAAAATACAAAATTACACTAATTTTTCATATTTAAATTGATGAAGGATTTGGTTCAACCCCCTCTTCTTCTTTGACTTGTCATTTTCCGAACTGGCCCAATGATTCTCGTGGGATTTATGGGAGACCTTTGGGTCGTCCATCCTTAAATCCGTCGCATCACTTACAACATGTCGTGGTTGCATTATCCAGTGTGGGTGATCCAAATAGGTTTGCAGGTGTCGATAGCTAAGGGAAAGGAGTGGTGGTGGATTTTACTCCTACTGGGGATCACCTTCTTATTCCTGAAGCGGGTCCGGTTAAGAGTTATTCTGTTCAAAGTCATGTTGCATCCATGCAGGTGGATGATAAAGTCAATTTTGATCCTGTTACCTCACCCATTAAGGGTCGAATATTACCTTTGGAAATGTGGGATTAAATGGCAAAATAAGGAAAGAAAGGGAAAACAAAGTTGGTCTGGGGATTTGGGACTCAATCTGACTCATCTGCTACTTCTAATAGTCAGGGTTCTCCTATGGTTCGGCGAGGCCGTAAACATTAGAATACAGTCTCGGGTGGCTTGGTTGAGACTCAGATTCAAAGGGATATGCGGTTCAAGGGTGGTTCAGGTGGTGGGGTGACAATTAGTGACAATTAGTGATTCACAAAAACCCATTTAAAAAGATAAATCATCTCTCTACGTGTAGTAAAAACAAAATAAAAAATATTCTCTCTCCTAAGTGTTCGTATGAATCACTAATTGTCACATCGATTAATTTTTAGGATTGTCAAGTTAATCATTTTCTCTCTTTATTTTTTTTATTAATTAATAAGTAAGCTATTTTATTTTATATAGACAGAACTTAATGCCTTATTAGTTTGCGGACCATAATACTTAGGCCTAAGAGGCTAAAATCGAAATGGCTAACATATTATGCTTATCGGACTTAAATCAAATCGACCATGATCCAATCCGTTTACAGATCCAAATCAAATCGACCATGATCCGATCCGTTTTCATGGTCGATTTGATTTGGATCCGAGAAGCATAATATTTTATCCAATCTGATGATTCGATGGATTTTTATAAAATGAGAAAGAGAGGGGATTTATTGTGATAGACAAAAAAAAAAAAAAAAAAATAAGGCATAGAAAATTAGGACTTCCAGTAAAGAAAAAGAAAGTAAAAGAACTGAGAAAACACAAACAGAAGACGCATTATGTGAGGGTTACAGCTCCAAAGTCACAGTTTCTAGAACTTTAATTTCGTTGCTTTTCTTGAGCTTGAAAGTCCCTTACAGTTTTGGTGGTCAACATGACAACAAGCAATATGTATTAGTACAATTATTATTATTATTATTAGAGTTAAGTGCAAAAAACTCCCCTGAACTATTAGCAAATTGCAACTAACCCCCCTGAACTACAAAAAACCCCCCTGAACTATGAATTTGTTGCATTTTAGTCCATTCTGGTGACTGACTTAACCGAAAAAGTAAAAAGTCTGATTTACCCTTATGATTATTCACTACTGTGTTATATATATGTGTTTATATATATACTCTATATAAATTCAGTTACTAGAAATATATATATATATAAGATTGGAGATTGAAAAGAGAAAGAAACATGCTGTTGATTTCGGCAATTGGAGAAGGAATCGTGAATAAAATGAAGGAAAAAGATGTTGTCTCTTGCGCCTACCCCGCCACTGTCTCTTGCGGTGGCAGATGGGATGAACTCGGACGGTGGAGAGGAACGACGAGCAAGGTGGGCTGAATGGTGATGGGCTGGTTCGGCCTTGGTTGACTTATGGCGATGGGCTGGTTGCGGCTTAACTGCATAGCGGCCAAGCTTCACCTCATCCACCGACCTCCCCGTTCTAATCGGGATGGTCACCCACTTCTCATTTTCATCGAATTCCATATATTCGACCCCAAATTGCTCTGCAATCATCCTCCACAAATGCTTCCACTTGAACAGACCTACCATATCTGGTGCTCTGCTATCAGATCGGAATCTGACGCCACCAAGTAGCAGTTCTACGCTGCTTTCATTCCTGGGGGAGAACCAGAGATTGTGTTTGAAGGGGGTGGTGGCAGTGGGTTTGTGGGGCTTTGGTTTCACAGTGTGTGATGGAGAGAAGGTTGGGCTGTGGTTGGTGATGAAGGGTGATGGTGGTGGCGAGATTGGGGTGGTGGTAGTGGGTTTGTGTACTGGTTCGATTGGGTTTGATGGTGTGCCGTTAAAATGCCGATGGAGGTGGTAGGTTTGATTTGGTTTAACGGTGTGTTTTGGCATGAGTTCAGGGGGGTTTCATGGTGGTTATGTTGGTGGTGGTGGTTATGGTGGTGATCACAGACAGTGGTGGTGGTCGCAGACGGTGGTGGTGGTTATAGGATAATTTGGTATTTTCATATATGGAAGGGCATTATTGTCCAAAAACTCAGTTTGTTTGTCGCGTGAGAATCACACGCTCATTTCTGGAGGGGCGGTCACTGGATAGGGTGATCTGCAACTTTTTTGCATAGTTCAGGGTGTTTCTTGCATTTTTGCTAGTTCAGGGGGTTAATTGCAGATTTCCCCATAGTTCAAGGGGTTTTTTTTGCACTTAACCCTTATTATTATTATGTAGCTAAAGAATACTATACTTCTATAGGTATAAAATTGTGATGATTGATATATGTTAATATATAAATTTAAAAAAAATATGATTGTGCCTGATATACACGCTGGCTCTTATGCGGTTTAAAAGAATGGATTTTTCAGCGGACCAAAAGTCAAATAGTCAATTAGCACTTTTTTTATTTTATCAGACCTAACCATAGTTAATATTTGTTACCTTTATTCAATCTCTCTCTTCCTTAATCTCTTCCATCTTCCTTGCAATCTCAACTATTACCGCCATATCCATACCATCACAGCCACCATCTTCACTACTACAGCCTTAACATAACTACCATATTCATTCTCCAAAATCGAACTTCAAGGCTTCCAAATCGAGGTCACTCTCTCTTTCTCTCTCTTCTTTTTGCACTCTGATTTATTTATTTATTTATTTTTTTTACTCTCTTAATTTTTTTCCCTTGATGACCTGACTATTGCTCTCTTATTATTATTATTTTTTTTTTGCTTTCTTAAGTTTTTTCTTCGACCCATTATTCCACACTTCGTGAATAATGGAGTCTCAAACAGAAAGTATATATTACTTAATCCCGGCGTGTAAACAATAAAAGGTCTCCAAATTTGGATTTTCTGAGATAAAAATAAGAAAAATCTCCAAATTCTGATTCTGGCAATTTTCTCGTTTTCATTCCCATTTATGTTTTTACGCATTACAATTTCCTTCAAATTTTATGTCACAAATACAATTAAATATCCAATCTCATCATCCCAATTTTGGAAATATTTCAGAGTGATTAGTATCTCCTCCCTGCTCTTCTAAGGGATATACTTGTGTAGGAATCAATTGGCCTCCACCCACCTCCGTTGACCTGGAAGTCGATCTGGGGAATGAAGCTTCGAAATTGAGGTGGCTAATGCTTCTTATTATTTGGAAAAAGTCCAAAGCAAAGGATTGAAACCGGACGTTCAAAATTTTAAATATCTCAAAAACTATTTCCATTACTCAACTTCTTTTTTACATTTTTTGGTGGTTGAAAATAATCATGCAGAAACATTTTGGCGAGGCCATGTAAAGTGCACAAAACACACACACATACACACACCCCATTTACCACTTTCACAGTTTCTCCAATTTAGATCATCATTAACAAGAACTTTAATACTATATGTCTAGCAATTCATGGTACTATTTGCACAGGTATATCAAACTAAACCTTATTTATCAATTTTCAATGTAAATTGGAAACTCCTTCTCATGCCATTAATCTGCCAATTGGTTCCCTGTACTCTAGATACATGTGGGACAATCCTTAAATTAGTTTCTGAATGATGCTTAAATTTTAATCGAAAATAACTAAGATCGCATTGCTGGGTTAAAAGAACAAATTGAGAACAAAGTGTGGAATAATTACTGAATAAGCTTTTTTCATGGGTTCAAAGATTAATTAATTTTTTAGAGTTTGTGAATAAGCTTTTTTAATTTTTTTGCTCTATTAATTTTTTTCTTTTCAATTTAGAGGGATTTTTTCACGAGCAATTGTGAGATATTATTTTATTTTTGGCAATAATGGTAAACAAAACAAGTCCAAGTTGAGTTGTAATTTAAGTTACTTGGTCTGCAAGTTATCAAGATCGACAGTGACTACAGAACTGGGAAGTTGTTCAAACTTACCGTGATTGAAGATCTTTTGAAGAAAAAGGTAAGAACAACACATTAGGAAGGATTCTAAATAGGTTAGGACACATTATACACTTTTCATATTTTTCAGAATTGCCTGTAGAATATTTTTAGGCTGAAAATAACCAGTATCAAGTTCTGGCCAACTTGAACTGGTTCAGCCCCTCTAAACCGGTTTAAGAACTCAAGCAAGCCTCGAATTTACATGTTGCCAAACTTGAACCGGTTCAGCCCCTCTGAACCGATTCAAGGTGTTCTGATCAGAATACAACTTTTAGTTTCCTTATCCTGATTTGTTTCCAGTTGGTTTAGAATTGTACTAAATCCTATGCACAATTTTTTATTTTTATTTTCAGAGGGATTAGATCATTCTATACTCTATATAAACCTTGTCATATACATTGGTTTATTCACGGCTTTTGTATTATCAGTTTATTATTCTTAAAAAGCCTAAGGAAGATTTTTATCTTAGGAATTCTTAGAGAATTTTATATTTGTCTTTCTAGAACATATACACATAAACATGTAGTGAGTTTAGAGTTGTGTTGTTCGAATCCTGATTGTGATCATACAGTTGCATCTACATTGATCAAACAAAAGTAGATCTACTTCTACATCGAATTCAGACGATTGAAGAATAAGAAGTAAAAGCGATCACACTTTGAAAGGGTTAGAGCATTCGTAGAGTGTTGTTTGATCTACCTGTAATACCCCTAATTTTAAAAGGATAGTCTCGGTATTTATTTTATGGTTTTAGTGAGTTTTAAATTGATTATTTGAATATTTGTATAATTGTTTAATTGTTTAAGTGACTAATTGAATTATTTGTTTTAATTATTTATTAATTTAAATGGTATGCTTTTATTTGAATAAATTGATTAATTGAATAATGTGAGCAAATGTTATGTGCTATCTGTTTTTGTGTTAAGTGTTTAGTTGACATTAATTAAATTAAATGTTTATTATATATATATATTTTAAATGGAGCTGGGCTTGGATAGGGGATTAAATAGGTACAGTTTTACCCATGGATGTATATACATGTATATATGGGTATATATGTATATAGGGTTAGGTTAATTATTGGTAATTATTAATAATTAAATTAGTATTATTATTATTCATTATATAATGTATAATATACTATTAGGGCTTTATGTTTTTATGGAATCACAGGTTAGCCGACTTAGTGATATATTTATTTTATTTTATTTTATTTTCCTTCGCTAAGTGTAATTAGAATTAGGTTTTATATGCCTATATATATATATATGTTGAATTTCTGTCAAGGGATTGATAACCCTATTCACGTAACAGTGGACGCGGCGAGATATATATAGAGGTTTGAGAGGAAAACAGAGGGAGAATTAAGGTTTGGCTAGGAACAAGGGCTGAACCAAGGAGGGTTAGTTGAAGCTTGCTCGTGGGTTGAACCAAGAGCAACGGAGGGTTTGTGAAAGCAACCAAGGTCGTCGGAGTTATTAGTGAAGAAGGTGTAAAGTTTCAAAACTGAAATCAAAGGCAAGTTCTATTTCTTGCTCTTTTCCTTAAACTTGTGTTCTGTGCATGCCTAGATAGTCTCCATGAACTAAACGGACATTAAAATTGATGAAGTATACATGTGATTTAGAGTTAAACCATTGTTATATGTTGATAATTGAGATTAAATTATTGTATCAATTGTTTCGTATTATGTACTTTAATTGTTGTTTATGATGCATATAATGTTTTAAATTTTTCTGGGATAGTTTTAGGACATGGACTGACCTCTGGGAACCTAAACAAGACATTACAGAAGGTTTTTACCATCGCCGGAGGCAAGGAAGATGATAGGAAGCAGGGGTAGAGCCAGCTCCATGAGAGGGAGAGCTGGCTCCCCCCCTAAGGGAGGCGGCTCTCTCATTGATTGTACACCTAAGGGAATGTTTTGATGGTTTTTGGAACTTCGGGGCTTAAGGGTGATTCTGGATTATTGTGGGGGGTTTTAAATGAGTTAAATGAACATGTTAAAAACTTAGGATTTGTTAGACTGTGCTATTATGCTAATGTCTTGAACAGTATGAAAGTTTAAACAAGTTTGCATGCTACTAATAGATAGAGAAGATTTAATTGCTTAATCTTATTCTAGCAATTTAACGGACTGTGACATGACTTTTTAAATCTTGTATTGGATGCATAATATGATCATATACATATCAGATTTTTATTATGCTTATTCTGGATTTTAATTGATGAACTATTTAATTCTGTTATGTTAATTACATGGATTATGTGGATTGTATGCACCGGTATGGGACGGTGGCATCCTAAGGATGGATTAGTTCAAAATACTAAATCCTACCTACTCTGGAGTAAGGGAATGGATTAACAATAATGTTGCATCCTACTTATATATTGTGTCAAGGCAACAAACAGTTGAGCGGCATTACTTTGGTTGTGGATGGATTATAAATATATATTTATGGTACCACGATATGAGTTTGAGTCTCAGGATCGATGGTTAGGGAGCGTATATGCATTGGGATGCATAGCTGGCTATGATGGTAGAGGTGTACCCTGTTAGGTTTAGGTACTCATGCCCACTTCAGGTGGATTTTGCATGTTGCCAACTAGTCAGGTTGAGGACGCCTTGTAGTCCAGTGAGAGTCCTTTAGTATGGATATATATATTTATGGACTTAATAGTTATTGTTAAGTTATCTAGAATGTATCTGCGTATCGGGTCTCTATTTGGATTGTAGTTAGAGTACAACTTGTTCGTGGGCCTGACCCACTATTATTTTTCAGGTATCAGACGGTACCAGTCTTAGAGCTTGTTCGTGCTGAGCAGAGACGATCACTCATTCTTCCGACCACGTAGGCCGGCTATTTATGTTTAGTTTTGGATTTCTTCTTTAGTTCAGTTATTTTTTCAGTTGGGATTTTTATTAAGGGTCCACAGGATGGATTCCCGAGTTGTTTTATTATTGGAGGATTTTATGAATTCTGTTGGAGGATTATTTAATTAGCATTTTTTTTTAGGATTATTATTTAGAATTCTTTTTAGCTTAATTATTTATTCCTTATTTCATTTGTACTCATGCTTGTTTAAATATTGATTGTTTGGTATCCCCCAGATCTGTTCTCGGACTTGATCACCCATGGTTCTAGAATCGAGGGGTATCACAGTTGGTATCAGAGCACTTTGGGTTCAAGTGTCTCTTGGATTTTATCATATAAGACTTCTGCGTAGTGTATTCTCTTGTTTAGAGCTTAAGTTTATGATTCGTTGTATTCCTTTACGGGTCACTTAGAACATACTGATGCCAATTTTATTCTGTAATTTTAGAATATTTGGCACTGGAAAAAGGATGTGGTCAGTGATGAAAGCAAGGAAGGACCCAAGGAAGAAAAAAATTACTTCGACGATTCCCCTGCGAAGCCAAACCAAGAAGGTAGAATTGGAGACCAAGGAATTGTATCCAATTGGTGTTGTTTCAGAGTATAAGCCAAGGAAGATTTCTTGTGTGCGGGATTGGCCACCATATTGTGGACCCAACACAACTTCGGTGGTGCTTGAAGCTGAGTCAAGTAGAGAAGAAGACCCTAAAGAAGATCATAATGGAAGAGATACCGGAGCATCTAAGATGGAGGGTACCGGAGTTTAAGGATGAATGCTCTTTTAAGAGTGATATGATTTTTTTTTTTATTACTAGTTATAGTAGAAGTATTATTGGAAGTGTAGTAAAGATTTAATCATGTACACTAGTAGTATTTTAAAGAATATTTTATGGTCATTCTTTTGGAAGTTTATGGTTTAAGGAAGTTCTTAATAAAGTGAATTGGTGGTTTTGACACCTCAATTGTGTTTCATATGGGTATTTTTGAGATTTCCATAAATGGTTTGATTGGAATGGGATTGTGTGATAATATAGAGATATTAAAGTGGAGTGGTTGGTATTAGTGAAAGCAAACAAATATTTTTGCTTATAGGTATGTTGTGTTGAGACGGGACGACTACCAATGGGTTTATAAGAGAAACTTATGGGAATCAATTCTGAAAGTTTGATTATAGAAAAAGACAGTTTAGCACCTTTAGGGGTAGTTGCTACACTTGTGGAGAGTTTGGTCATACTTCTAGGTAGTGTCCTAAAGTAGGACAGGGACAGGGACAACATGTGCAGTAGGGACAGATGGCATCAGTATCTTTACCCGTTCTACAGATTCCATGGATTTAGGGACAGACATATCTGGCTTTACCAGCACCGCCACAGCCTCAGGGACAAGCATCGCAGCAGTTGCATTATGGCAGGGTATACAACCCTATGCCACAGGATATTCAGGCACCTTAGGCTGTTGAGGGTATGTTTCCTATTCATGCTACAAATGGTCGTGTTTTATTTGATACGGGTGCTACACATTCATTTGTGTCTAAATCTTTTGTTACATTGTTTGGGATGACGATGCGAGTATGCGATAGATCTCATGGTATATCTACACCTTTAGGCAATACTGCCATTTTACATGAGAGTGATGGGCCTGTGCCACTGGATATTGGTAGACTCAGATTTCTAGCCGATCTATTGGTCTTGGACATGCACACTTATGACGTGATACTTGGGATGGATTGGTTATCTCACTAACATGCCCAAGTTAATTGTTATGATAGGTCTGTTGTTTTTACCATACCTGGTCAGGATATGTACGTCGTTGCTATGCCACGTTCTGACAGGGGTTGTTAGCACTTATTTATTCTATGTGGAGGAGGAAACAGAGGAGGAGATTACTGTATCATTGGATAACAAACCAATTGTACAGGAATTTCTAGATATTTTTCAAGAGATTCCAGGGTTGCCATTTAGTCGAGAGATAGACTTTGTGATTGACTTAGCTCCAGGTACTACGCCTATTGCTAGAGCACCATACAGGATGGCACCAGTGGAGATGCGAGAGCTGAGGGATCAAATTCAACAATTGCTGAGTCGGGGTTTTATTCGTAGGAGTGCTTCACCTTGGGGAGCACCAGTTCTGTTTGTGAAAAAGAAGGATGGTTCACTTCGCCTGTGTATAGATTACAGGAAGTTGAACAAGGTTATTATACGTAATAAGTACCCTTTGCCTAGGATCGATGATCTTTTTGATCAGTTAAAGGGAGCTACATATTTCTCTAAGATTGATCTGCGTTTTGGATATCATTAACTAACGCGCCAATAGTCTTCATGGATTTAATGAACAGAGTCTTCAGTGTCTTCATTGATGATATCTGATGAGCACTGAAAAGTGCGTATTTAAACCCCTTAAGCTTAGGCATTCTAGTACCTTTATCTATCTTACTTTGCCGTTTTAGATTAATTTCGTGTTATTTCCATTTTCAGGCACTTATCCCGAAAATAAACTAACTCAGCCAAATAAGAGCTTATTTGAAGCAATTCTGAGATTAAACAAAGAAATGAGCAAAGTGGAGGAAGGAAGAAGCAAAAGGAAGCAAGGCAGCAAGTTCGATCAATTCAAGTCCAAGGTTCGATTGATCGAACATTGATCGATCTCAGCATTTCTTGATAGATCCAAGCCTTGGCCCAAGAGCATAACTTCCAAGTTCGATCGATCCAACATCATTCTTCGATCGATCGAACACCTTTATCCTTATCCAAATGATTGATCTTATCCGTAGCTGTCCACTCACTAACCACTTTTGTCCTTTTCCCAAAAATATTTCCCAAAATATCTCGGATTTGTCTTTTTCCCAAAAAGCTCAGCCAGATGGATCTATCCAGCTTCAGTATGATTGATCTCAGCAAGTTCGATCGATCCAAAGTCAAGGTTCGATCGATCGAACTTCCTCTAGTGCGAAAAAGTTAAAATTCCATCTCATTGAAAGTTGTCCTTTATCCAATCATTAGGGAATATTGTGTGCACGACCCCAGCTCATTTTGGGTGTCATTTTGACCTACCTATATAAGGATAAGGATTGCTTTTCAAAAGGAGGCAAACATTATTTTTGATATCATTTCTTAGAGAGGAAGTTTATAGGAGGAGGAAGCTAGAGACACCATTGGAGATCTTCATCAACAAGGAGCAAACCTCTTCCATGGAGTTAGCCCTTAAGGGTTGGAGCATCCCCACCATGAGTGGCTAGACATCCTCTTGGGGCTAGAGTTAGCCCCAAGCATGCTTTCTATATCTTTATCTTGTGTATTATTGAGGGATTAGTGTTGTAATTAATGTTTTGACACTTTGATATGTATAGATCTTGTTTATTCAATGATTTATGTGGTTTAATGCTTTCAATTGATCATTTCATTCTATCCATATGTCTATGTATGCTAGAATAAGATGTTCATGTTCTTGTCTCTAGATTTTGTGTTGTTGATGCATGTTTATGTGTATTGATGCCATAGATTTAGAGATTGTCAAAACATAGCGCTTAAAGGAATGCTATTGTGATTCTCTTGATGGTTCATGCTTATTCCTTGATGGATTATTCCTCTCCCCTAGTTTACTTTCATGCTAGTAGTGTAGATTTAGTGTAGTTGTAGAGTAGTGTTAAATGGGAGGACAATTCATGCTTGTTGTTTGATGTTCCAAGCTTATGAATATCAGTAGCATATGTCTCTAATTTTGTGTTGTATTTGGATTATGAGCCTAATGAAAGGATTAATGACTTATTTTGATTTATTGTGCCTTTCACAAGTTGTTTAGACAATATATGCTTCATTGCTTAGATATATTGTGCCTTTCACATGATGTTTAGACAATACATGCTTAACTAGTCATCCTTACTTGTTGAATCAACCAAATAAACATACACACACACCAATATTGCAACACCCTAATTGCCCTCATTAATCACTTGTCAATAATATAGAAATGCATTGCTTGGTGGTGATCTCTAAACCCCAAGACTCTTCTCTCTCTTACTTACTTTTAATTGCACTATTTTGCTATTACTTAGTTTAATTTAGTTGCTCTTTAATCAACCAACCAACCAATTATTTGATCACTCGACCTACTAGCCCTAATTGCGATTCCACAATCAACTCCGACATTGCTCAATCCCCATAATCCCTTGGGATGATCCCTACTCACTCTTGCTACGTTAATAGTAGTGTTGGTAGTGGTTTTTATAAATTTAAACTTGACCCAAAAAGCTTTCCTTGAACTGCACATTCACTACATCAATTTTGGCGTGTAAGGAATGGCCATTAGCCGTCAAATTTTGGCGCCGTTGCCGGGGATTTGTTAATTAGATTTGGCAATGTCGGATTTGTGGAATTGATTAGGATTAGTACTCTTTTGATCGTGTTTTTACTTTATTTTTATTTTTCTTTTTGGTTACTTATTGTGTTGTTCTTACTTAACTAGGTGCATTGTTGGAGAGGAAGCAAGCAAATGAGCCATTGAGCATTCAATTCAAGCAAGCAAAGAAAGGAAAAATGCTAAAAACTTAAATTTTTTTTTTTTTTTTTTGCTAAGCTAAGCTTTAAAATTTGGAGTTGAAGTGCTAAAGGACCTTTGTAAGACTTTCTTTACTCAATTCCTTAGTTAAATCGTTGGCCCGCATGGAGGCTTGTAATTCAATTCTTAGATAAATCGTGAGCCCGCGTGGAGGCAATTTTATTATTCTTTGCATCATCTTTGTTAAAGCATAGGAATATGGGTTAAGTGTTTGTGGAGGAAGTTTAATTGCATTGTTGTGAAGTTGAAAAGTTTGTCATTCTTTGTGTTTGTTGTTTTGCATTGTGCATGCATGGACGTCGTTCATTAAGAACAACTCTTGCTCCTCTTGATTTGCATCTTGAATCTATCGTTAGAAATCCTAGGGGAAGAGGAAGTTCAAATAGAACCAATCTGTCAATGGATGACCACAATGATGACCATATTGAGGACATTGGTCACATAGACCAACATGGTATCCTTCATCCCAATGTGCACAATGAAAACATGCAAGTACCATTAGGCATGCCAAGGCCATTCATCCAACCACCACAACAACAAGGCCAAGTTCCGTATGGAATGCCAAGGCCAATGTATGCTCCACAACCTCCCATCATTAATTAAGGAATTCATAACCAAGGTGTTCATGTTACACCTCAAGTAGCTAATCCACCTCTTGCTTTAAGAGATCACTATGTGCCAAATGAATACAATGCACCCACATGCATTCAATTGCCACCATTTATAGCACATCATTATGAAATTAAAGCACAAACTATTCAAATGCTTCCTAACTTTCATGGACTTCCTAGTGAAGAACCTTACAAGCATTTGGATGAGTTTCTTGAAGTATGTTCCACCGTAAAATATACGGACATGCTGGAAGAGGTTTTAAGACTCAAACTTTTTCTATTTACCTTAAAAAACAAGGCAAAGTATTGGTTTAACAATCTTAGGCCTTTTTCAATCACTTCTTGGGCGGAAATGCAACAAGAGTTCTTGAAGAAGTACTATCCGGTTTCTAAGACCAATGCCATGAGGACCTCAATTCGAGACTTTTCACATGGGGATGGAGAAACGTTTCATGAGGCATGGGAACGCTTCAATGAATTACTTAGGAAGTGTCCACATCATGACATGCCCAAATGACAATTAGTTCAATACTTCTTTGAGAGCTTATCGGACAACTATAAGGGTATGGTTGATGCTTTCATGGGTGGCTCTTACATTGATAGGCATGAGGACGACGTGTGGCGTCTTTATGAAAGCATGAGTGAAAATTCTTTGCATAGAACTCTATCATCCAAGAATGGTAGAAATTCACAAGGTAGGAAGAGCGTAGGCTTACATCAAGTTGAACATTCAAATGAAATAGTCGCTGAAATGAAGTCTTTGTCTCAAAGGTTTGATCAATTTTTGATTAACCAAAACTCGGCGAACTAAGTATCTTCCTTTCCTAACCATTCTCATCATGCATCAAATGAAACATGTAAGACTTGTTCTAGTGTTCTTCATTCTACTTCTCATTGTCCTCATGGACAAGTGCATAATGAACCTAATGAACAAGTCAATGCGGCTTTTGTAAACTAAGGGAACAATCCTTATGGTACTCATTATAATCCAAGTTGGAGGAATCATCCAAATTTCTCTTGGAAAAACCAAGGAGAAGGCTTAAACCCTTCCCAAGGCGGTTCCCAAGGGAAATACATTCCACCTCCACTTTAAAACCTAGGATCCCAAGGTTATAGACCTTATCAATCACAAGGGAATCAATTTGCTAATTTTCATTTTCCCAACCAATCTTATTCCCAAGGAAACACTAGAAGTCCCACCTTTGAAGAAAAAGTTTTAAATGCTTTAGGGACTCTTGAGGCTAACACTCAATTGCTTCATTCTCACTCTCAATCTATTGCAAAGCTAGAAACCCAAGTAGGGCAAATAGCAAGCATTCTCAATGCAAGAGAGAAGGGAAAGATGCCCATTAATGCCCCACTTAAACAACAATGTGTTGTGGAAATCCATTCCTCATCGGAAGGCCATACCATTGAACATGTTAACGCGGTGACTACCTTGCGGAGTGGTAGAGTTGTAGACAATCAAGTTAAAATGTCCAATGAAGAGAGTGAACCGGTGCAACCTCAAGTTGTCACCCGTCCCGTTTCACATTACATTCCTCCTTCATTGCATGCACATGATCTTGCAAATGAGAAAGTTTTAAAAAATGTGTTTGGTAAAGAAGTCTTGAAAAATGATGTTGAGAAAGAAGTTTTGTTGAAAAATGATTTGAAACAAAATGATTTGAAAACTTCTTGTGTTGAAGAGAGTTCTAAAGAAGATTTTGAAAAAATGTTTGAACCAAAAATTCCATTTCTGGATGCCTTAAAAGGGCCCATTTCAAAAGACAAGCAAAAGGCAAAAACCAATGAAATCATGGAAATGTTTAGGCAAGTGAAAGTCAATCTTCCACTTTTGGATGCAATCAAGCAAATTCCGGCTTATGCTAAATTCTTGAAAGAGTTGTGCACCCAAAAGCGGAAGAACAAGAGCCAAGCAGCAAGAAAAGTGGTTTTGACCGAGCAAATAAGCTCAATTTTGCAACATAACACTCTTCCAAAGTTTAAGGACCCCGGTTCACCCACTACATCATGCATCATTGGTGATCATATCATTAATCGGGCACTTCTTGACTTAGGAGCAAATGTTGACCTTCTTCCATATTCAGTCTATGTTAAATTGGGCCTAGGTGAATTGAAACCGACGTCGGTAGTTTTGCAACTTGCCGACCGATCCATTAAGAAACCTAGGGGTGTCATTGAGGATGTTTTGATCAAGATCGATAAATTCTTCTTCCCGGTTGATTTCGTTGTCATTAACACGGAATTGGTTTCCAATCCTAAGAGCCAAATTCCCATTATCCTTGGCCGTTCTTTCTTGGTAACCACTAATGCCAACATAAATTGTAGGACAGGGATAATGAAGATTTCATTTGGCCACATGAAGGTGAAGTTGAATATCTTTAATCCCACACCCAATTCACTTGACAAGTATAAAGGAGAGGTCAATGTTGTAGAAAAATGTTATGATCTTTATTGCCAAGGAAATGAGCTTTCGTGTAAAACCAAAACTTCCAAAGGATCATCTTCAACCTTGCATTCTAAAAGTCTTGTTTCAAACTCTTGCTTTGAAAGGGCATGGAAGCCCAAAAGTTTTGATGGCATAGACAATGGATCAAAAGCCTCTTTTGAGCTTGATCCAACAAGTTCTTTAAAGGACCATTTGTTGGGTAGAGTTCAAAGCATTCATCACCCCAACAAGGAGGGGATGCACTACAAGATCTTTGATCCGGGCTAAAAGAGCCCAATGTCTTACTAGAGATGTAAAAGACTAGCAAAAAGACATTTGTAGTGTGTCAAAACCCTATTCCTCCCTAAATTCTATCTTTCATTTTGTTTCTTGCGAAGTCTAGATACTTGTTTTAGGTTCACATGCATTGAAAGGAACTTTGGTGAGCATTGCCTAAGTTTTCATGCCATAATTGAGCATTTGGCAAAGTTCGATCGATCTCACATTGGAGTTCAATCGATCGAACTTGGATTGCATTCCAACACTTAGCCAAATTTTGAACTTGTATCGACCTGCATCCAAAATCAGCTCTCGGTCCCATCGTTCGAACTCATTCTTAGATCGATCATATATCTTCGATCGATCCAATTTCCAAGTTCGATCGATCGAAGTCCATTCTGCATCCAACACTTAGAAAAATTTTGGGCCTGCGTAAACCTGCATATTTCAGCTCTCGGTCCCATCGTTCGAGTTCAATTCAAGATCGATCTGGAAATTTTTCGATCGATCTGAGAATATTTCGATCGATCCAACCTTGAGGTTAGATCGATCTCAAGTTCCAGCACTTAGCCAATTTTTGAACAAGAACCTATACATTCTTACCTTTGTATGATTGATCGAATTCTTATTTCGATCGATCACATTTCTTGCATTTCATAATTTTGACTTTATTTTGACTTTTCAACTTTTCGAAAATCCAAAAATATTTTCATTTTTATTTTATTCTATTTTCACTCTCATTTTATTTTGTTTCAATTTTCAACAAGTTTTCAAAAATTCAAAAATATTTTAATTTATTTAGTTTTTGATTAATTATATTAAAAAAAAAAAAATTTAAAACAAATCAAAAATATTTGGTTTTACTTTATTTTCCAATTTTTAATTTTATTTTTGCAAATTTCAAAAAACCAAAAATCCAAAAATACTTTGAAAGGAGTTCATTAAAGTTTGATCGATCACAACCCATCTTCGATCGATCGAACTAGTCGAGAAATGTTTTTAAAAACAGAACCAAAGGTCCTGAGATCGATCATTTGGATCGATCTCAACACATCAAACCTTAGCCTCTCATTCCCTTCTACTGCAAATCATCTCCCCTAGCTCAGGTCACCACTCCGGCGAGACCCAAGCACCTTGAATCTCAGTCCATCTTCATCTTCTTCATCTCAGTTCTTCACGAGCTCGTTCTCCACTTCTCTCATTCTCTTGAGGTAAGTTCCGACACAACCTCCATGGATTTGAACTATCACGCATCAATAGCTGTTTCTAAATGACATAATCGTGTTGCTTTCATGTTAAATCTGCGATTCTCCAAGCTTGAGCATCCATGTCTTTGTATATATATATGTGTATATATGTGTATATGTTTTAGGGATTTTGGTTAGATTTAGATGTTGGGCCATGTTTGGGATGGAATTAGGATTCATTTGTATTGTTGGAGGGCCTACGAACTCATTCGTGTGGGCCTCATGCTTCAACAGTCACAGATCTGTGACTGTAGGGTTTCTTCATCGCACTATTCGATCGATCGAACAAATTTATGATCGATCGAAGATTTGAGATCGATCCAACTAACTTCCGATTGATCCAAATTTGGTGGTTGATCTCACCTAAATTTCGATTGATCCAACCCAATTTTTGATCGATCCAACCTAACCTTCGATCGATCCAACTTTTGTGATCGATCTCATTTCTTTTTCTGATCGATCGAATTTCACAGATCTCATACACACACTTCATTCATCCTATCTTATGTTCATGCTATCTTATATATGCCCAATGCCTGTGATATTCCACATTGGATGCATTTCATACTTACATTGTTGAGTATGTTTCATATTCTGTCACTCGCATAGATTCATGTCATATTTTGTTTTCTCTATCTTATTTGACATATATGTTTCTATATTGTGCTTTATACTCTATTTATGTTGGCACTAACTCTTGAATTTATATTTACAGACTATGGCTCGAGTCAAGACAGTAGCACGCAGACATTATCACGGCTCCAGCCGTAGACTTGATGATGGAGTCGGTCCACTCGTGTCAGGGATCCTAGTCCCGAGCATACACCGAGGAGAGTCTGACAGCGGACTGGGGAGACTACACAACCCTCCCATACAGAGGAGCCACTACATCCCACTCCACACCAGTCGCCGGCTCATTCAGCCTTTACTCCATCACCATCACCACCACATAGAGGCGTTGAACAGCCATCTCAGCCAGCTCAGCCGGCTCCATATGCCCAGCCAGCTCCTCTACGGCGTGACAGACTCGCGCCTAGATATGCACACATGACTATCGAGCACTAGTTAGTATTCGACACCGCATTCTTCTCCAGATCGGTGCTGACTTGATCTGCCTATCAGGATATCATTCAGCAGGGCCTCTCAGCTATTTTTGCCCCAGTCACAGAGCCGATCTACCCGCGACTGGTATGGTTGTTCTACCAGAACCTCCGACCATCGCCGCGCACTACAGCCAAGCTCATCACCTCTATCGATGGCCATGAGATCACCATTACAGTGGATACTCTGGCCCGTTCGACTCGCTGTCCACATCGGTGCCCGCCAGAGCTTCAGGAGACCTATCCCAGGCTCAACAGGCCTTCTTATGCCGATATGGCAATTTTTCTCACAGGTCACCATGCCGGCGGCGAGACCTTCGCCACCCGGACATTCTTGCTGGATGACCTGTGGTTTATAGATTCGGTGCTCTACCGAAACATATACATGGCAGGACACAAGATTCAGAGGTGGGGCGACTATCTAGCAGCCCTGTACACCTTCTATACCAGCCACTGGGTGTCTATTCCTGCACTTATCTGGAGCATGATGAGGAAGCTCTACGATGAGTACGTCAGCAAAGAGGCGCCCGGAAGGGCAAAGTCTCTTCCATTCAGCCACTTCATCACCCAGATTCTCATTGACCAGCATTATCCCATCCACCCACAGGAGTACCCCGAGAGAGGTTCCTGTCACTTCCTCAAGAAGGACTGGGATAAGAGCTACAGAGCTATTATCACTCGCCTGCAGATCCATGTCGTACTGGCAACTGCAGAGCTGGAATTAGAGGAGGCGGCAGCACAGGCAGCTGATCGGTTGGTCAATTAACATTAACCTTCGCAATAGCACGAATCATTGTAAAATAGGGGTATTGGTCGGGTAAGTCGAACCACTGGGACTGCGCTAGTCTATGGCAACCTAAGAGTCTAGACTACTTTTAGAATGATGAGGGGGTATATAGAGTTTTGTTGGTTTGTCACTTATACTATGAATTGAAATATGCATTAATGAAAAACTTGCAAGAATTTAAGAGATGAAAGATGAGCAAAAAAGACTAAGGAAGTGAATCCGTCTCCATCCCTATACACATGCTAGATTAGACCTAAATTAGGGGAAAAACAACATATGATGGTCAAAAACTACATAGCAACACATAGTTGCCATGTAAGTAATCAAGAGGTACATTAGGTCTCAAACAAGTATAATCCATCAAAAGGGTAAACATGTTGAGACTACCTAACTAAGGTGTAGCTTATACACGTTTACTTAAATGAAAGACTATCAAATTCTTGACAAAATGATGAAGCACATGGAGCTAGAGATTAAGCATACACCATCAAAGGATTTCCTAAGCAATGGTCTATCAAAGTCACCTATCAACATGCCATTAAATCATTTCATAACCTTGTTTCCATTCTCACCATGTAAACTCAAGCAAAAAGATTAATACAAGACATCACCTAACATAAGATAATGAGCTTGAAGAAATCATCCATACTTATATAAACATTCATTACACCAAATGAAGTGCTCTTAGCTATGAAAAAGACCATAAATATACATTGCAATCCCCCAATATAGACTACCCTAGGACATGCTTACAAGGGAGGGACTTCATCACCTCCCTAGAGAAAGAGTTAGTTACCCATTGCTAAGCTAGAAGAAGGAAGAAGCTCCATCTTCATGGCCATTTTCGTGCAACCTTCTTGGAGCTTGAAGAACACACCTCTTTTGCTCTCTTCTCTCTCCTCTAATCTTGTAGAAAAATGTAGGATCGGAAGTGTGTGGCCTTTGGTAGCTTTTTATTCTCCAACAAAACCCTCTCTCTCCTCCAAGGAACACCTCCAACCACTTCATAAAGAAGGAAGATGGCATTGAGGAAACCAATGTGCAAGTGGCTGAAATTGAGCCATTTCCGAGTGCAATCTGCCTGATTTTCGAGCACTCGAAAAGTGGTCTCGAGCACTCTAAATTAGTGCAATGTGCAACATGCTCTTCTTGCTCAGTGCTAACCTACTTTGGTAAAACTGCTATAACTTTGTACCCCAAACTCCGAATGATGATCTGTTTGAAGATTTGGAGAGCTAATTCAGTGCTTTAAAAACTTCATGTTTTGATGAAGACCCAATTCTCAAGTCTGGTTGGTCGAAAATGGGGAGAAAGGCAGTACTTCAGTGCTGCCAGGCAGTTCTGCGCACCTCTGTTACGAAGATCATAACTCTCTGCTCCAAACTCCGAATGATGAAACGCTTGAAGATTTGGAAAGCTGATTCAGAGATCTAAATCTTTCATGTTATGATAGAAGTCCAGTTCTTGAGTTTGCTAGGTCGAAAATGGCAACAAAAGTCAGGATCACTGCTGCCAGAAATTCAGAAATGGCATCCTTTTTGTTCAAAATTCCACAAGGCATCATTTTTGCTTCCTTTTTGCACTTTAACCTGAAAATGCATAAAAACATGCAAATGGAGTTAATCTATATAAAATAATTAATAACGGACTTTGTTAATGTAATTTAGGACGCTTGAATATACAGTATTCAGCGCTTATCACACCCCCAAACTTACATTTTGCTAGTCCCTTAGCAAAACCAAAATGCAAAGCTCAATGGAATGAAAACATGGGAATACAATTACAAAAATATTCACCATGGCAAAGATAAACATAAACATAGCTCAAATACAACTTGAAACAGATAAGGAGCTGGAGATGGGATCATTGGGAAGACTACCTTGCATATATGAAACATTGATACAAAAATTGGGAAAAAAAACATTTCAACATGCATGCATCAATATCATAGTCCATATAAATAATTCAATTGTCATCTCTTAAATGGAAATAACTCAAACTCCAGTGAAAGTGAATTGGATTCTCAACATGCGGCTTTTACTTTCTTTTCCAATTCCAAAGCACAAGTTTTCAAATCATTGAATTCCCCTTTAAATGAGGTCCCTAAGGCATGATTTTATTTACAAGATAACTTTTGTTGCTTGTTGACAATTTATTGTAACTCAGAAGTGAAACATAAGATGGTTGTGCAATGCTGAAGTCCCTTAAGCTTTCTAACCAACCCTTGTAGCAAGCGTTAGGCCAACAGCTCCCAAACCAGATGGCTTTAGGGTGTTAAGTGTAGAGACACTCCTAGGGCTTAATAGCTCAAGTTGGAAAGGCTACGAACTCCAACGAACCATGTTTATTACATTTTTTTTTTTGAATGACCGTGCAATGTTTAAGTCCCTTAAGCTTTCTAACCAACCCTTGTAGCAAGCGTTAGGCCAACAACTCCCAAACCAGACGGCTTTAGGGTGCTAAGTGTAGAGATACTCCTAGGGCTTAATAGCTCGAGTTGGAAAGGCTACGAACTTCAACTAGTCATTTTTTTTTTTTTTTTTAGATACATGCCAAAGGTATTCATCTATCAGGTTCATCAAATCAGATTAACTAGGCCAAGGTCAAGGTCAATCAAGTTGCATGCCTCACAGTTAAGTTTCCAATGTGCATCTGTGCATTGTGAAGCTTATAAGAGTGTAAATCCAGTAAGAATCTAATTGAGGCATTTATACAGACTACATTGTATTTGCATGATCACATCAAATTCAAATTTCTTTATTTTCAAAAATTTCTCAATTGCTTCTATACACAAGGTATTAAACATATGCTTTGTCTCTGACAAGTTCCAAGTTACACTATCATTGCTTTACAAAAATATGATACCGAAACTATGCCAAGAATGCTTTGATGCACCCCCAAACTTAAACTACACAGTATCCTCAATGTGGGACATGGATGTAAGTTAGAGACAAAAAAAAGACAACGAGTATAAAAAGGAACGACAATACCCAGGGGGAAGAAACGGCATCTTGAGACAAGAACCCCCAAACTTGAATTGGACTGCGCAACCTGGAGAGCAACATGAAGAACAAAAAGAAACAACCACAAACAGCATTAATAGCACAAGCATAAATACAGAAAAAGAATGTACCGAAAGATAACAGAACAGATAGAATTTGCATTGCAAAAAGAGTTTACATGATTACAAAAAAGAGCTGTACAGGGATCATGTCTACTAGAGCAACCTATACATAGCAAATTCTTATAGGTCAAAAGGAAAACAAAAGATACAAGAGAAATAGGTACATATGAAACAAAAAGATAAGGTCCAACACTCTCAACAAGCTACGGTCCAGAGGGTAAACGGGCGAGGATGGAATGGAGGAGAGATTGAGTCTTACGCCGTTCAGCGGAGGCCAAACGACGTTCCTCAGTGGCGACACGGCAGTCTTCAGCAGCAAGACGACGATCTTCTTCAGCACGTGAAGAAGTCTCACACAGAGTCCGAGTGTACGCGGACAAAGAATTCTCAAAACGATCCAGTCGCTCATGAATACCGGTAAAGCTAGCCCGGATGAAAGCCTGGTCCTGGTGAGAGTCGACCGGAGGCTCTACCCTTGCAGCGGCTGCGGCGGTGGAAGCATCCTCAGAAGGAGGAGGAGGTGGAGGGTGGATGAACAGGGGGCAGCAGGCTGAGGGGTACTAGAATGGCTAAGAACATTGATCCACCGGCGCTGGGTAAAAATTTTAATCTTTTCGCCTTTTGGTTCATGGGGAGGAACAATGAAACCCTTGTGCTGAAGGAGCCGGGTGATGAAAAACGGCAAAGGCAATTTCCGATTTTCAACTCGCGGAACCCGTGCATTATGAGCATCATGCCAAAACTTCATAAATGTGGTCCAAATGAGCTCTGGGATGGAGAACCATTGGCCTTGGTCCATGGCATATAAGGCTTGCAAAAGGAGGCCCCGACGCTCGGTGCTATGCACCAAAGGGCAGACATTGTGCTTGAAGACAGTGTCAATGAACCACAGGCGTTCCGGAAGATTGGTTTTGCGGATAAAAGACCGGGGCCTGGTAGGATCGTCAATAAGGCAAAGGGCAGTGGCAATCTGCTCCACAGTTAATGTATCCGGCTCCTCATATAAAGGGAGATTTTTACGATTGACAATGTCATCGGGGCACTCAATGGGGCAACCAGAAACCTGAATGATGTCAGTCATAATGAAAGCATAGGTGGTGCCATCAATGGATGTAGTGAGAGAAATGGGTGGCTCTTCAGGGCATTGGAGATTCTGGTAGAAGAGGCGCACTACACGGGGGTAGGCAACCCTGGCAAGGGGTGCGCAAATGTGCTGCAGACGCCGGTTAGTCAATTCGGCTACAACCCACGAAGTTGTGGGTAGAATGTTAAAGGCATCCGTGAGCGGAAATGAGAGTTCGTAGTTGAGTTGTTTGCGATCCCAAGGATCACGTGGTCGCTCACGAGTGACAGCACGGGCACCCGAAGAGGGTCTAGGAGGGCGAGAAGGACCGGCACGAGACATTTAGAGAGGTGGACTTGGTTGAGGACTTTCAGCGAGCACCTGGCGTGCACCACAAAAAGAAGAAGGTGAAAGTGAGTGGGATGGAGGAGCAAACCCAAAAATTTTTTACAAGCAACGAAGCTCTAGCATAGAGCTAGTATCAACAAACCATCAACACAACAAAACACCAACATTGCAAGCCCATCCTCCTTGTAAAATCATAATGAATGAACAAAGGCAGGAAAAACAAAGGAAGAAGAGACTGACCTGAATTACACTCTATCCTAGAGTAAGAAGAATGGTAGGAAGAGGGAGGGGAGATGATGGGTTGGTGGTTGTGGATGAGGGATAGGTGGGTGAGTAGGGTGAATTGCATGGGGGAGAAAAAGGTGGTGGTTGTGGGGGGAGGTGAGGAGAGGTGGGGGTGAGGGGGTTTTGAGAGAGTATGGATGAGAGAGGAAATGTGGTGATGGTTGATGGAGGTGGTGAGGGTTTAGAGAGAGAGAGAGGTGAGGTTTGGGTGAGTTGGTGTGGGTGAAATAGAGGAGGGCTGGGGGTTAAAAGGAGAGGAGGGAGCTTGGGTCGAGAGAGAGAGGTTGTGTGGTTTTAAAAGAGAGAGGGAAGCTTGGTTCGAGCACTCGAAGGGTGTTTTCGAGTGCTCGAAATTGGGGCAGTGGCCTCGACTGAGGATGGGGCATGGTGCTCTACACTTCGAGCACTCGAAATGGGACTTCGAGTGCTCGAAGTCTTGGCAGTGAGGTTTGCTGTGGCATGAGAGGTGGTGGTGTGTGAAGTGGGGGTTGGTTGGTTGTTGGGGGCAAGCATGGAGTGTGGATGCATGAGGGTTGCAGGGTTTGATGAGGGTGGTGAGGTGGCTGGGCAAGGAGGCATGCATGAGGTGGTGGGTTGTGGAAGTTGGTCTGCAGAGATGCCGAGAGGGGGTTATTGTGAGCATGGTGGTGATGCTGTTGGAGAGAGAGGATTTTGGTGGTGAGGTTGGGTTTGGTTGTGAGAGAGATGGTTGATGGAGCTCGAAGTTGCCGAGAGAGAGAGGTTTGTTGGTGGCTGGTTTCATGGTGGGGTTTGATGAGAGAGAGAGGTGGGTTGCAATGCATGGGTGGGGGTGAGGTGGAAGTTAAGAGTGAGATGGAGTGGTTTGGTGGAGGCTGAGAAGAGAGATGGTGATGAGGGTGGGTTGCTTGTGTTGGTGTGTGCATGGGGTTGGGATGGTGTTGGGTGGTCGTGCATGCATGGGCATGCATGGATGTGGGTTGAGAGGAGATGGAGGTGGGTTGTTGGGTTGGTTTGGTTGATGAGCGTGGGGGTGGGGTTGTGCATGGGAGTGGGTTGCATGGTTGATGGGGTTGAGGGTTGGAAGGTTGTTCATGCATGGCATTGGATATGTGGTGGCATGCAGGGTGGTGAGGGTTGGGTTGGGGAATGCCGAGAGGTGTGTGTTTGGTGGTGTGTAGAGAGATGATGTCGGGATGGGGATGTAGGGTTGAGGTGGAGTTGGTGAGGTGATTGGAGGGTGGCTGGTTGAGGGGCATGCATGCATGGGCTTGCATGCATGCATGCAGGGTTGTGGGTTGATTGATTCGAGTGCTCGAACTGAGCTTGCGAGCACTCGAATTGAAGGCAGCCGAGAGAGGTTGTAAGATGGATGCAGGTTGGTGGTTTGTGGAAGTTGGTCTGCATGGGTTGGGGGGTGGTTTGTTGATGGAGGTCGAGCACTCGAAGCTTGGCTTCGAGTGCTCGAAATTTGGGCAGTGAGTTGGGTTAAGAAACTTGGGCACTCGGAAGGGGGTTGGGATTGCTCGAAAGTAAGGCAGAGAGTTGGGGTCTGTGGGTGAGAGAATTTCGAGCACTCGAAGCTCAACTTCGAGGGCTCGAAGCCTGGACAGTGAGCTCCACTGATGAGTGCATGTGAGTGCAAAGTTTATGAGGGCATTTGAAGAGCAATCAAGCTGTTGCATGCAGTGGCTTGAGTGTTGGGGAGGAGGAGTTCAGATGAATGAAGCTTGGGAGGAAAACTGGAGCACTCAAAGCTTGCATGAGGATTAAAAAAATGCATGAATGCAATGCAATGGTGCTTTAATTCAACATGTGAACCTGAACTCTAACATTTCTTGACCATTTCATGCAATGCAAGTTCTGGAACCTGAACTTAATACAATGCGAGTTCCTTTGCATGCATGAATAAACTGTGCATCATGTTGGCATCAAAGCTGCATGCATTATGATTATGAGTATGATAAAAATATGTATATATATAAAGAGGTGATTAATGATTATTTATTTATTTATTGATTTATATATATATATATATATATATATATATATATATATATATTTAAATTTTTTTTTTTTATATAGATCAATGGAAAACTTTCCAAGCCTTGATACATTGCAACATGATGCAAAATGGATGGAATTCTCAAAAATGAATATTTCAAGCATAGAGAATTTTTGAAAATTTTGCATGTCAGTCCTAAATTCAAGCCATGCATGGAAAATTTGAAACTTGGCACATTATTCCAATCCAATGCATGGATGATTTTGAGAAAAAGTTGGAAAACTTTTCGACTTCTCTTGAATGCATGGATGATTTTGAGAAACCATGATCCAACTATGCATTGAAGATAAGAGGCTATGCATGTGAGAGCCATGTCGAAAGTCCGAGAAAATTGCCTGATAGAGCCAAAAACTTCCGGGAATGAAAACAAGAATGAAGAAGGTCTAAGAAGCCAGTCTAAAAATGTGGAACACAACTTAAGATAGTTCCAGAGAAAGTTAAATTTTGGCATTTCTACACCGTTTCCCAGAAAATTTGCAAGGCACGAGCAATTGCAAAGAGAAGGAAGCTTGGAAATTGAAAGAATTTCTTCCCTTGAGTTGCTAAATTTAATGTCAATAGCTAGACAAAGCTAGAGCAGGCACTAATCCTCATAAATTGGATCCGTCAAGAGGACTTCCTCAACTTTTCGGGTTAGGATTGTGCCGTCAATGCAAGGCTTAAGCCGTTGGCCATTTACCTTGAAGAGTGATCCACTTGCAGGATCATGAAGTTCGATTGCTCCATGAGGAAAGACGGTAGTGACAATGTATGGACCATCCCATCTTGACCGGAGTTTACCGGGAAAGAGTTTCAAGCGGGAATTGAAAAGCCATACCTTTTGTCCCGGGGCGAAAGACTTCTTGACGATGTGTTTGTCATGAAAAGCTTTAGTCTTTGCCTTGTAAATTTTTGTGCTTTCATACGCTTCATTATGCAATTCCTCAAGTTCATTTAATTACAACGCACGATTAGAGCCGGCTTGTTTGAGATCAAAATTGAACCTTTTTATGGCCCAATAAGCACGGTGCTCTAATTCTACCGGGAGATGACATGCTTTGCCAAAGACAAGTCGATATAGTGACATGCCAATGGGTGTCTTATAAGCTATCCGGTAAGCCCAAAGCGTATCGTTTAGCCTTACTGACCAATCTTTGCGGTCCGGTCTAACCGTTTTTTCCAAATGTGCTTAATCTCCCGATTAGAAATCTCTACTTGACCACTCGTTTGAGGGTGGTAAGGTGTAGCAACCTTATGAATGACGGAATACTTAGCAAGGACGGATTTTAGATAACGATTTCGGAAATGAGATCCGCCATCACTAATGATTGCTCGGGGCGTACCAAAACGACTAAAGATGTGAGACTGAATGAAATGGATCACGACTTTATGATCATCGGTTTTGGTAGCCTCGGCTTCAACCCATTTAGACACATAATCCAACGCTACAAGGATGTACTCATAGCCATAAGAAGATGGAAATGGTCCCATGAAGTCAATCCCCCACACATCAAAAATTTCAACAATTAAAATGTTGGTGAGGGGCATCATGTCTCTTCGGGACATGGATCCAAGTTTTTGACATCGTTCACACGATTTGCAAAAATTGTATGCATCCCGGAACAAGGTAGGCCAAAAGAATCCGCTTTGAAGGACTTTGTTAGCGGTCTTTTTGGCACTAAAATGGCCTCCACAAGCAAGAGTATGGCAAAAATTTAAAATGCTTGGGGCCTCGGTTTTAGGAATACATCGCCGGATGATTTGGTCCGGGCAATACTTGAATAGTTCCGGATCTTCCCAAAAGAAATGCTTGACTTGGGAGAAAAACCGGTCCCTCTCTTGTTTGGACCAATGGGCTGGAATTTTGCCAAGCACAAGATAATTGACAATATCCGCAAACCATGGAAGAGTAGAATGTGAAACTTGAAGAAGTTGCTCATCTGGAAAGGAATCACGGATGGCTGCGAATTCTGAAGATTTCTCAATAAGTAAGCGAGAGAGATGATCGGCGACAACATTGTCAGTCCCTTTTTTATCCCGGATGTCAATGTCAAACTCTTGAAGTAAGAGGATCCATCGAATTAAACGGGGTTTTGTCTCTTTTTTCGCTAACAAATGCCTAAGAGTGGCATGATCTGAAAAGACGATGACCTTGGAGCCAAGAAGATAAGAGCGAAATTTATCCAAGGCGTACACCACAGCTAGCAATTCTTTTTCAGTGGTGGTGTAGTTCAATTGGGCATCGCAGAGAGTTTTGCTAGCATAATAAATGACATGCGGAAGTTTATCCACACGTTGGCCCAAAACCTCCCCTAATGCACAGTCGGATGCATCACACATGATCTCAAAGGGAAGAGACCAATTAGGGGGTTTCATGATTGGAGCGGAGGAGAGGAGAATGCGAAGTTTGATGAAAGCTTCCATGCATGCGTCATCAAAATTGAACGGAACATCCTTGGCTAAGAGATTACACAAGGGCCGTGAGATTTTGCTAAAATCTTTGATGAAGCGACGATAGAATCTGGCATGGCCAAGAAAAGAACGGATTTGACGGACGGAATGCGGAGGAGGAAGATTAGAGATTAACTCAACTTTTGCCTTGTCTACCTCGATTCCCCGCTTAGAAATGACATGTCCTAAAACAATGCCTTCTTGGACCATGAAGTGGCTTTTCTCCCAACTTAGAATGAGATTCGTCTCTTTGCATCTTTGGAGCACAAGAGATAAATTTTTGAGACATGAGTCAAAGGAGGAGCCAAATACGGAAAAATCGTCCATGAAAACTTCCAAGAACCTTTCAACCATATCGGAGAATATGGACATCATGCACCTTTGGAACGTTGCCGGTGCATTGCATAGACCAAAAGGCATGCGTCGATAGGCAAAAGTACCAAAGGGGCATGTGAATGTTGTTTTCTCTTGATCTTGGGGGGCGATTGCCACTTGGTTATAGCCGGAATAACCATCAAGAAAACAATAGAAGCTTTGGCCGGCTAACCTTTCTAGGATTTGATCAATAAATGGGAGTGGGAAATGATCCTTCCTAGTTGATGAATTGAGTTTCCGATAGTCAATACACACACGCCACCCGGTGGTGGTTCGTTGTGGCACGAGCTCACCCGCTGAATTTTCAACAACGGTGAGCCCGGATTTCTTGGGGATAACTTGTGTGGGGCTCACCCACTTGCTATCAGAGATATGATAGATGATTCCCGCATCTAGCAATTTGATCACCTCTTTCATGACCACTTCCTTCATATTTGGATTTAACCGGCGCTGGACCTCTCTAGTAGGCTTTGCGTCATCCTCCATATGAATGCGGTGCATACAAATGGAGGGGTCAATTCCTTTCAAATTTGCCACTGTCCAACCAATAGCTTCTTTATGCTCTTGGAGCACCGTTAAAAGGTTGGTCTCTTGGTCTTTTTGAAGGTCCGAGGCAATAATGATCGGAAGGGTTTGCTTTGGACCAAGGAACACATATTTGAGATGGGCCGGGAGCGGCTTAAGCTCAAGTTGTGGTGGAGATAACAATGATGGGACCGGAGGAGTGGTGGAAAGTTGGGGAAGTGGTTCTTTTGGAATTTTCTAAGGAGGTACATCCATGATAGCACTAATATCAAGCAAGGAATTGACTTCTTGAATGGCTTGATCAACATCAAAGTTTGAGAAGTCAAAATGGGACATGCAAGTTTCAAAAGGATCTTTGCTTAGAATGAAGGGGAGAGATGCTTCGACCACTTCATCAATGACATCCACAAGAAAACAATCATCCTCATTGGAGGGATGTTGAGTTGCATGAAAGATGTGGAGTTTGACTTGCATGTTTCCAAAAGCAATGTCCATCACCCCGGTTCGGCAATTAATTGATGCATTAGCCGTGGCTAAAAATGGCCTACCAAGGATCACGGGAATGTGCTTTTTTGGGTCATGGACCGGTTCCGTATCAAGAACCACAAAATCTACCGGGAAGTAGAATTTATCCACTTTGATGATAACGTCCTCGAGAATACCTCGTGGATGCTTGACCGATCTATCGGCAAGTTGCAAAACCACGGAAGTCGGCTTAAGATCTCCCAAACCAAGTTGTAGGTAGACTGAATATGGAATTAAATTCACACTAGCTCCTAAGTCAAGGAGGGCCCTCTCGATTTTGCTGTCACCAATGACGCAAGAGATTGTGGGGGCACCCGGATCCTTATACTTCGGAGGAGTGCTGTGCTGAATAATAGCACTAACATTTTCAGTCAACCTCACCTTTTTTGGCAAATGATTTTTAGAAGTGCGCTTTTGAGTGCACAAATCTTTGAGAAATTTTGCATAGGGAGGGATTTGCTTGATAGCATCCAAGAGGGGCAAGTTAATCTTCACTTGCTTGAAAACTTCCCACATGTCTTGAATTTTACAATTCTTGTTTCCAAAATGTGTCGACTCTTGAAGATGTTGAGGAAACGGAGCTTTTGGCTCATAAGTAGTTTCCACATTTGGGGTGACATGTGTGGGATTTCCGTGAATGGTATTTGGACAAGAATTTGGATTAGAAGAGCTTGAATTTGGATTTTTCAAAGGAGAAACTTCCTCACTTTTGTCTCCATCGACCTTGTTGTCAACCACTCTACCACTCCGAAGGGTGGTGATAGCTTGAACTTGTTCATGAGTCGGCCCACTCGGAGGAGGGGTTTCGTCAATCACATGCATTCCTCTAGGATTTTCAAAAGGTTGAGAGGGAAGCTTGCCCTTGTCCTTTTGAAGCAATTGATTCACTGAGTTAGCTATTTGGCCCACTTGATTTTCGAGATTAGCTATGGATTGAGTATGAGAGTGAACCATTTGGAGAGTAGGCTGCAAGAATGTCAAGAGTTTCTTGTTGGCATCCATTATTTGCTTATTTAATGATTCCATCATTTGCTTGTTTGCAGTTACTATCTCGTCAGTTGGACACACAGGAGGTTGATTGGAGACATTTGGATTGTAAGGAGGACGGTAGCTTGAAGAGGCTTGGAAAGGTCTACCTTGATATTGAGAAGAGGGTTGATTTTGCCGCCCTTGGTTTTGGAATTGGGAATTTTGTGGGGCTTGTTGCCGCCACGAGAAATTCGGATGATCTCGCCAACCCGGATTGTAGGTGTTGGAATATGGATTGTTCCCGGGCCGCGAGAACATGGCATTAGCTTGCTCTTGGTTAGGGTTGGGAAATTGCTCCGGTGTGGGGCAATCTTCCGAGGGATGGAATGGACTAGTACATGAAGCACAAACTGAACTTGCCGAATTTTGAGACAATGAAGGAGGAAGATGTGGTGCCATCAATTGGTAGAATTTATGAGCGATGGCATCCACTTGAGATGATTCCTCCCTTATTGACTTTGGTTGACAAGGGTTGGTGTTGTTTGGAGTGGTTGCGGTCGGAGCCCTACGAGAATTGTGTTGAAGTGAATTTTCACTCAAATTCTCAAGTAAGGTCCAAGCCTCATCCGCATTCTTGGACATGAACATCCCACCACAAGAAGAATCAACCATGAATCTATGGGTTTCGGTCAAGCCAGCATAGAAAGCTTGCACTAATTGCCATTTTGGGATCAAATGATGAGGACATTTTCGAAGAAGATCTTGTAGCCTTTCCCAAGTCTCGTGGAGTTGTTCTCCATCAACTTGAGAAAAGCTTAGAATGGAACGCCTCATTTGGTTGGTTTTACTCACCGGATAATACTTCTTAAGAAATTCTTATTACAATTGAGCCCAAGAAGTAATAGAGTTGGGAGCGAGGGAGTTCAACCAATATTTTGCCCTATCCTTTAGGGAGAATGGGAAAAAATGGAGATGAAGTGCATTGTTCGGAAAACCTCTCAACCGGATGGTTGAGCAGATTTCAAGGAACTCATTAAGATGCTTATATGGATCTTCATTATCAAAGCTATGAAATGATGGAAGCATTTGAATGGTACTAGACTTGATCTCATATTGAGCTGCATCGATGTTTGGCATCGCTATACAAGAAGGAGAAGCATAGGTGGTAGGAATGAAATGATCTCTAAGAGTCATTGGTTCTACATTAGGAATTTCAGCCTTTTCATTCCCCGGATTTCCTACGTTATCCCCCATTGTATTGAATTCAGTTTCAAGATCCCTTGTAAGAGTGGGTTCCCTAAGGTTCCGTCTAAGAGTTCTTTCAAGTGAATTTATATCAATAGGCGAGTCAAGTGTGGGTAGAGAGAGTGACCTACGGCCAAACATCAACAACAAAGCATATATTCAACAACACAATTCATCATCAATACTTCACATACGATGTTCCCTTTCTCCTCAATTATCAAGACAGAAAATAAATGGCCGCGACAAGGACCGATGCTTGTACACGAAATTAAACAAGATAATAGCCTCTACAAGGGCTTCACAACTAAATTAACTACTTTTAAAATTAACACATGTACGATATTCACAATTCGAAACTAGAAGTCACGAGACTTACCTGGGGTCCTCTAGACTTACAATTTGCTTGCAATCCCACGGCGAGCTTCGAGTCTCTAGAATCTTACAACACGAAGATGATCAAAACATACAAGGAATATTCACAAGACACAATATGCACAATCAAACTAAATTTAACCCTAAACTTTGGTTGCTAAACCGTTTGCAAGTCCCCGGCAACGACGCCAAAAATTGATCGGTTGGTCAATTAACATCAACCTTCGCAATAGCACGAATCATTGTAAAATAGGGCTATTGGTCGGGTAAGTCGAACCACTGGGACTGCGCTAGTCTATGGCAACCTAAGAGTCTAGACTACTTTTAGAATGATGAGGGGGTATATAGAGTTTTGTTGGTTTGTCACTTATACTATGAATTGAAATATGCATTAATGAAAAACTTGCAAGAATTTAAGAGATGAAAGATGAGCAAAGAAGACTAAGGAAGTGAATCCGCCTCCATCCCTATACACATGCTAGATTAGACCTAAATTAGGGGAAAAACAACATATGATGGTCAAAAATTACATAGCAACACATAGTTGCCATATAAGTAATCAAGAGGTACATTAGGTCTCAAACAAGTATAATCCATCAAAAGGGTAAACATGTTGAGACTACCTAACTAAGGTGTAGCTTATACACGTTTACTTAAATGAAAGACTATCAAATTCTTGACAAAATGATGAAGCACATGGAGCTAGAGATTAAGCATACACCATCAAAGGATTTCCTAAGCAATGGTCTATCAAAGTCACCTATCAACATGCCATTAAATCATTTCATAACCTTGTTTCCATTCTCACCATGTAAACTCAAGCAAAAAGATTAATACAAGACATCACCTAACATAAGATAATGAGCTTGAAGAAATCATCCATACTTATATAAACATTCATTACACCAAATGAAGTGCTCTTAGCTATGAAAAAGACCATAAATATACATTGCAATCCCCCAATATAGACTACCCTAGGACATGCTTACAAGGGAGGGACTTCATCACCTCCCTAGAGAAAGAGTTAGTTACCCATTGCTAAGCTAGAAGAAGGAAGAAGCTCCATCTTCATGGCCATTTTCGTGCAACCTTATTGGAGCTTGAAGAACACACCTCTTTTGCTCTCTTCTCTCTCCTCTAATCTTGTAGAAAAATGTAGGATCGGAAGTGTGTGGCCTTTGGTAGCTTTTTATTCTCCAACAAAACCCTTTCTCTCCTCCAAGGAACACCTCCAACCACTTCATAAAGAAGGAAGATGGCATTGAGGAAACTAATATGCAAGTGGCTGAAATTGAGCCATTTCCGAGTGCAATCTGCCTGATTTTCGAGCACTCGAAAAGTGGTCTCGAGCACTCTAAATTAGTGCAATGTGCAACATGCTCTTCTTGCTCAGCGCTGACCTACTTTGGTAAAACTGCTATAACTTTGTGCCCCGAACTCCGAATGATGATCTGTTTGAAGATTTGGAGAGCTAATTCAGTGCTTTAAAAACTTCATGTTTTGATGAAGACCCAATTCTCAAGTCTAGTTGGTCGAAAATGGGGAGAAAGGCAGTACTTCAGTGCTGCCAGGCAGTTCTGCGCACCTCTGTTATGAAGATCATAACTCTCTGCTCCGAACTCCGAATGATGAACCGCTTGAAGATTTGGAAAGCTGATTCAGAGATATAAATCTTTCATGTTATGATAGAAGTTCAGTTCTTGAGTTTGCTAGGTCGAAAATGGCAACAAAAGTCAGGATCACTGCTGCCAGAAATTCAGAAATGGCATCCTTTTTGTTTAAAATTCCACAAGGCATCATTTTTGCTTCCTTTTTGCACTTTAACCTGAAAATGCATAAAAACATGCAAATGGAGTTAATCTACATAAAATAATTAATAACTGGACTTTGTTAATGTAATTTAGGGCGCTTGAATATACAGTATTCAGCGCTTATCAGCAGCCCCAGCACCAGCAGAGCCAGCAGCAGCAGCTCCCGCAGCGGACGATGCACCAGTCGATCCAGCTACTGAGCATGATGACATTGATATAGACATTGACTTGGAGCACTTAGTAGATGACGCAGCTCAGCATTTTCTAGCTGGGTCACCTATTCACGAGCAGGAGCTGTCTTCTGACTCATCCATACCAGACTTGACCCCTGGCTTCGGAGTGTGTCTGCAGATGCTCGAGGACGCTGTTGTTGCCATTAGAGCTGACCTCATGGCCCACAGAGTAGAGTTCGCTACCTTCCGCATGGATGTCACAACTATGTTCAGAGATCTATCTCGAGACATCCGTGGAGCCAGACCTGCCTGTCCCACCTCATCTTCCTGAGCTCCCACTCTTTTCTATCTTATGATCCCTCTCTCCTTTTGATACTTTATTATTGTTACTGTATTATTTTTTACAGCCGGTCTGTCGGCTTTGATATTTTTGTTGTACCTGCACTTTCTCTATTTTATATATCTATTTTTGCTATGGATGTCATATGATTGTATTCTCATATCTGTATGTTTGACTACATCAGGTGCATCACAGTGACTTCAGTGAGAGAGTGCTACCCAATTTTCAGGACCACCCTTATACCTCTCTCATTTCGTTATCTGTTCATCCCATTTACACTTGTATGTTCATTGTGCACTGATTATCCCATTTTGTTATCTGATAAGTTTATCCAAGTGCCAATTTTCAGGACCACAGTTCATCCCAAGTTTGGGGGGGCCATGCCACCCACTTCGGATACTTCAGTCCCGATTATTCTTGCTTCGTTGCACCGGTATACTCTTTCCTTTGTTCTCTTTGCACATTGAGGACATTGTGTAATTTAAGTTTGGGGGGAATGATGCTCTACAGTGTTAGTTTTAAATTCAAATTTTTAGCATGACTTGTGTATTTGAGGGATATTTCTATGATTGGTCCATATCTAGCCATGATTTTGATCTTTTGAGGACTATATTGCTTAAAATTTAAAAATTGCTTGACTTGAGAGTTCAATATTCCTTGTATGCCTTATGAATGCCATTTAGGAGTAAATTTTTCGAAAGATTGATATCTTGCTTGCATTTGTGGTCCATATCATTCTGATTTTGTGATTGTTTTGAGATTCATTCTAGGATTCTACACTAGCACAGGTACACACTAGCATTCATTTATGGAGTACATGCTTTGTTGATTATTGAATTGGTTATATCCCAATTGAGCTAGTAGTGCATTGAAAGCTTTCATTCTTGATGAAGGTGGATAACAACCCCTTTTCACTAAGTAGCCGAGATTCTAGCCTTATCAAGCACTGAACTTCTCGTGCCGAAAGGTGAAGGGCCCAAACTCTAGGTTAATAATTGAACTTGCTTACCAAAAAAAAAAAAAAACAAAAAAAAAAAAACAAAAACAAAAGCAATAAAAAGTGAGGACTTCTCCCAAAAGGTGAGAAGTGGGAAATGATTAGATGGTTGTTGTCTTGATTTGTAGCCTAGTTGATTTGAGCTTGTAAGTCCGTAGGGGTGTCTTAACACCAAATGCCCTAAAGTCGTCTGGTTTGGGAGTCATTGACCTAACGCTCGATCTCATGAATCGCTAGAAAGCTTAAAAGATCAACACATTGCACCATACTTCCATCTTTGATCCTCAATAAAAAATTATATATATATATATATATATATATATATATATATATATATGAGTGAAAAGAATAAGCGCACATAGAACAATAAAGTTTTAATAAAAGGTCCACTTTTTGTCTTAATGATCGGTACTAGATTTGTGTGCTAGTTTGGGGGTAAGGATGTGATTAATTCTTTAGTTGGCTAAGATAGCAATACATTGATGCCGGTCCACTCAAAAGAATTCTAGAGTTGTTTTGATTTGCATGATCATTTTCTTGATGTGTAGAGGACCATACTTGCTTGCTTGGTGTTGAGATTTTGGGAGATTGATTGGAAAGGGTTGAAAAATTGCATACTTGAGGTAGTTTTCTCCCAATGCTTGTTTGCAACATTGGTACCTCTTTTGAAAAAAAATGAGCTTAATGTTTATGAGTACCATTTCTGGAAACCCTCATGAGATTTCACTCGTTCACTAGGGGTAACCTAGGGGTTTAAAAGGCTTGTTGCATGTGCTAAGTGCAATCATGTTCCCTACGAAAGTGGCGTTATTCATCTATTGTTTTCTGGTTCATAGTTGTATAGTTGTTCATTTCATTCCTTTACTTTCTAGTTCATTGCTAAGGACTAGCAATATTTAAGTTTGGGGGTGTGATGAGCACTGAAAAGTGCGTATTTAAACCCCTTAAGCTTAGGCATTCTAGTACCTTTATCTATCTTACTTTGCCATTTTAGATTGATTTCGTGTTATTTCCATTTTCAGGCACTTATCCCGAAAATAAGCTAATTCAGCCAAATAAGAGCTTATTTGAAGCAATTCTGAGATTAAATAAAGAAATGAGCAAAGTGGAGGAAGGAAGAAGCAAAAGGAAGCAAGGCAGCAAGTTAGATCGATCCAAGTCCAAGGTTCGATCAATCGAACATTGATTGATCTCAGCATTTCTTGATAGATCCAAGCCTTGGCCCAAAAGCATAACTTCCAAGTTCGATCGATCCAACATCATTCTTCGATCGATCGAACACCTTTATCCTTATCCAAATGATTGATCTTATCCGTAGCTGTCCACCCACTAACCACTTTTGTCCTTTTCCCAAAAATATCTCCCAAAATATCTCAAATTTGTCTTTTTCCCGAAAAGCTCAGCCAGATGGATCAATCCAGCCTCAGTATGATCGATCTCAGCAAGTTCGATCGATCTAAAGTCAAGGTTCTATCGATCGAACTTCCTCTAGTGTGAAAAGTTAAAATTCCATCTTATTGAAAGTTGTCCTTTATCCAATCATTAGGGAATATTGTGTGCACGACCCCAGCTCATTTTGGGTGTCATTTTGACCTACCTATATAAGGATAAGGATTGCTTTTTCAAAAGGAGGCAAACATTATTTTTGATATCATCTCTTGGAGAGGAAGTTTAGAGGAGGAGGAGGCTAGAGACACCATTGGAGATCTTCATCAACAAGGAGCAAACCTTTTCCATGGAGTTAGCCCTTGAGGGTTGGAGCATCCCCACCATGAGTGGCTAGACATCCTCTTGGGGCTAGAGTTAGCCCCAAGCATGCTTTCTATATCTTTATCTTGTGTATTATTGAGGGACTAGTGTTGTAATTAATGTTTGACACTTTGATATGTATAGATCTTGTTTATTCAATGATTTATGTGGTTTATTGCTTTCAATTGATCATTTCATTCTATCCATATGTCTATGTATGCTAGAATAAGATGTTCATGTTCTTGTCTCTAGATTTTGTGTTGTTGAAGCATGTTTATGTGTATTGATGCCATAGATTTAGAGATTGTCAAAACATAGTGCTTAAAGGAATGCTATTGTGATTCTCTTGTTGGTTCATGCTTATTCCTTGATGGATTGTTCCTCTCCCCTAGTTTACTTTCATGCTAGTAGTGTAGACTTAATGTAGTTGTAGAGTAGTGTTAAATGGGAGGACAATCCATGCTTGTTGTTTGATGTTCCAAGCTTTTGAATACAAGTAGCATATGTCTCTAATTTTGTGTTGTATTTGGATTGTGAGCCTAATGAAAGGATTAATGACTTGTTTTGATTTATTGTGCCTGTCACACGTTGTTTAGACAATATATGCTTCATTGCTTAGAGATATTATGCCTTTCACATGATGTTTAGACAATACATGCTTAACTAGTCATCCGTGCTTGTTGAATCAACCAAATACACACACACACACACCAATATTGCAACACCCTAATTACCCTCATTAATCACTTGTCAATAATATAGAAATGCATTGCTTGGTGGTGATCTCTAAACCTTAAGACTCTTCTCTCTCTTACTTACTCTTAATTGCACTATTTTTCTATTACTTAGTATAATTTAGTTCCTCTTTAATCAACCAACCAACCAATTGTTTGATCACTCGACCTACTAGCCCTAATTGCGATTCCACAATCAACTCCGACATTGCTCAATCCCCATAATCCCTTAGGACGATCCCTAATCACTCTTGCTACGTTAGTTGTAGTGTTGGTAGTGGTTTTTATAAATTTAAACTTGACCCAAAAAGCTTTCCTTGAACTACACATTCACTACATCAATTTTGGCGTGTAAGGAATGGCCATTAGCCGTCAATATCTTGATCTATTTTAAATTCGAGGACGATCATGCCAGACATCTTCACATAGTGTTGCGGACGCTTCGTGAACACCAGTCATGTGCCAAGTTCGAGAAGTGCGAATTTTGGCAGCGGGAAGTGAAGTTTCTGGGTCACATAGTGTCAGAAAGGGGAATAGCGGTAGATCCAGCCAAGGTTTCAGCAGTGGTAAAGTGGGGACAGCCTACTACACCTACCGAGATTTGGAGTTTCCTTGGATTGGCAGGATATTATCGTATGTTCATTCAGGGGTTTTCGAAGATAGCGCGACCACTCACTCACTTAACTAAGAAGGGTGTACGGTTCGTATAGGATGAACACTGTCAGAAAGCTTATGATGAACTAAAAAGTAAGTTGACTTCTGTACCTGTTCTATTTACTCCACAGAGCGGGATAGAGTATCTTGTTTACACAGATGCTTCTTTGCAAGGTTTAGGGTGTGTTTTAATGCAGGTTGAATGACCAATTTTGTATAGATCTCATAAGCTTAAGCTTCATGAGCTTAATTATCCAACACATGATTTGGAGTAAGCAGCTGTGGTCTTTGCCTTACGCATTTGGAGGCATTAGCTATTGGGAAAGTCCTTCAGGTTATTTACTGATCACAAGAGTCTGCAGTATTTGTTCACTCAGCAAGAGCTAAATATGAGACAGCGCCGATGGTTAAAGTTTGTGAAAGACTATCATTTCTCTATATAGTACCATCCAGGGAAAGTGAATGTGGTGGAAGATGCACTTAGTTGTTGACCCTATGCGAGTCTTTCTGCTTTATTCACCACTGAGTGGAATGCTTTGAAGACAGTTGATGAGTTGTCTGATGCTTTTATGGTTTGCATGGTAGTTACACCTTCTATCATTCATAAGGTTTTGAAGGCACAACTCACGGATCAGTAGTGTATTGACAAAGTTACAGAGATAGCTTCTGGGGAGGTTCCATTTTACTATGCTGGGACTGATGGAGGTTTGAGGTACAAGGGGCATTTGGTAGTACCTTCTATTGACAATTTGAGGAAGGATGTGATGACTGAGACTCATCATTCTGAGTTTTCTGTTCATCCAGGAGGAGACAAAATGTATTAGGATATGAAGCAGTAGTTTTAGTGGGCAGGTATGAAGAAAGACATTATTATTTTTGTTTCTCGGTGTAGTACTTGTTAGATGGTCAAGATTGATCATCAGAGGCCACCGGGATCTCTACAGCCACTACCTATACCAAAGTGGAAGTGGGAGAACATTTCTATGAAATTTGTGGAGGGATTGCCAAATTCATTCAAGGATCACAATTCCATTTGGGTCATCGTTGATAGGTTGACTAAATCAGCTCATTTCTTGCCTATTCGCACTGACTTCACTTCGGAGCAGTTGGCGAGACTTTACATTACAGAGATTGTGAAGCTACATGGCATTCTGTTATCTATTATATCAGACAGGGATTCGAGCTTTGCGTCAGGATTTTGGAAGAGTTTTCAGCAAGCTTTGGGTACAAAATTGCATCTTAGTAATGCTTATCATCCTCAGACAGATAGTCAGACCGAGAGAGTTAATCAGATCATGGAGGATATGCTTCGTTCGTGTGTTCTTGACTTCAAGGGCCACTGGGAGGATTATTTGCTACTTGTAGAGTTTGCATATAACAATAGCTTGGAGAAGATTATTGGTATGGTACCATTTGAGTCATTGTATGGCCAACCATGTCAATCTCCTGTTTGTTGGATGGAGGTTGGAGAGAGCAGATTTTTGGGTCCTGAGTTTATTAAGGATACCTCTGAAAAGATCGCTCTTATTCAGGATCACATGCATATTGCTTAGAATAGGCAGAAGAGTTATGCCAATCGTCATACTCGTGCATTGGAGTTTCAGGTTGGGGATCAAGTTCTCCTCAAAGTGTCTCCTATGAAAGGAGTAATATGCTTTGGGAAGAAAGGGAAGTTGTCACCGCGGTTTGTCGGTCCATTCATGATTACGGATCAAGTTGGAGCTGTAGCTTATCGGTTGGAACTTCCGGATCATGTGCACAAAGTGTTCCATGTTTCCATGTTGCGAAAATTTCTGCAAGATGTGGATCGGTATCAGCATATCAATGTTGGGGAGATTGAGTTGCAGCCAGATGCAACTTATATGGAGCTACCGTGTCGTATTGTCGACCGTCAGGATCAAATTCTTTGTAATAAGGTTATCCCTTTAGTGCGTGTTCAGTGGAGTCACCATTATGAGGCTGAGTCTACTTAGGAATGGGAGGATGTCATTCGCTCGCAGTTTCCTGAAATACTGGAAGAAGGTAAGAGCGAATTCCGAGGATGGAATTCCTTTTGTTAGGGAGGAAGAATGTAATACCCCTAATTTTAAAAGGACAATCTCGGTATTTATTTTATGGTTTTAGTGAGTTTTTAAATTGATTATTTGAATATTTGTATAATTGTTTAATTGTTTAAGTGACTAATTGAATTATTTGTTTTAATTGTTTATTAATTTAAATGGTATGCTTTATTTGAATAAATTGATTAATTGAATAATGTGAGTAAATGTTATGAACTATCTGTTTTTGTGTTAAGTGTTTAGTTGACATTAATTAAATTAAATGTTTATTTTATATATATTTTTTAAATGGAGCTGGTCTTGGATAGGGGATTTAATGGGTACAGTTTTACCCATGGATGTATATACATGTATATATGGTTATATATGTATATAGGGTTAGGTTAATTATTGGTAATTATTAATAATTAAATTACTATTATTATTATTCATTATATAATGTATAATATACTATTAGGGCTTTGTGTTTTTATGGAATCACGGGTTAGCCGACTTAGTGATATGTTTATTTTATTTTATTTTATTTTCCTTCTCTAAGTGTAATTAGAATTAGGTTTTATACGCCTATATATATATATATATATATATATATATATATATATATATATGTTGTATGTCTGCCAAGGGATTGATAACTCTATTCACGTAATAGTGGAGGCGGCGATATATACAGAGAGGTTTGAGAGGAAAATAAAGAGGGAAAATTAGGGTTTGGCTAGGAATAAGGGCTGAACCAAGGATGGGTGGTTGAAGCTTGCTCGTGGGTTGAACCAAGAGCAACGGAGGGTTTGTGAAAGCAACCAAGGTTGTCGAAGTTATCAGTGAAGAAGGTGTAAGGTTTCAAAATTGAAATCAAAGGCAAGTTCTATTTCTTGCTCTTTCCCTTATACTTGTGTTCTGTGCATGCCTAGATAGTCCCCAGGAACTAAACGGACATTAAAATTGATTAATTATGCATGTGATTCAGAGTTAAACCATTGTTACATGTTGATAATTGAGATTAAATTATTGTATCAATTGTTTCGTATTATGTACTTTAATTGTTGTTTAGGGTAAAGTGCATTAAACTCCCCTGAACTTTCTTCTCTTTCTCAAAAAAACCCCCCTAAACTTTAAGAAATACACTTAACCCACTAAATTATTTAGTTTGTTGCAAAAATTGGAACTACGTTAGTTGGCCGGCTAAGAATTAACAGTAAGAGGATACACGTGGCCTATATGCCTTGGTTAAAATATAAAATATCATATATACCCTTATAACAGTTAAAGACTATATATATATATATATGTATATATCCCATTCGTACCAGAGAATCCCAAAATTTGAAGCTCTAACTTTCAGTCTCAGCAATTCCTCTTGTTCAGCGTCGATTTTCAACAATAATTTTCATATCCAGGTGACTCTCTCTCTCTCTATCCACTGGTGGTAGCTATGTCCATCCGGCCATCACCGCCCCTCCTATGTCTCTCCACCTCCTCATTAGTATTTCTTGGCGCCAACAAGAAATTGGAAGAGATCGATGAGGGAAAAATGTAGAGTAATACCATCAGAATATCAAAATGGGTTCCAATTTAAAACAGGTTGTAAATTGGGGTTGATCGGATTTGGTGCGTGATGAGTCTTTCTCCATTGACAGTGATGTTGGTAATGGACGTTGTCTTTCTCCATTGATGACATCATACGCTGAGAACAAACCTATAAATTGCAAGCAAGGAATCGGCCTTGAGTTCGGTGAAGAACAATGATCTTAGGGTTGATTTGAATCAGGATGTGAATTTGTTATAAAAGATGATGATGATTAAAGGAACATAATTACAGACACATATGGTGGATTTTAAAATTTTTTTTTTCCTTGATCATATGGTGAAGTTACTTTTACAGGAAATGGGTTTTTAAACCCTAGGCTTCAACGGTCGTTGCTACATCTTTCGCGTTGGATTAGAGTTCTTTGGATTGATCTTGTCAACAAAAGCAAATCTCCGTTGAATGATTTTCCACCTTTTCGAAGTTCTTGTCGTCGCTTGAGTTAGAGGCCAACGATAGAGAAAAAAAGAGAGAGAGGTGGGTTGGAGATAGGGCGGGTATGGTGGGGGCCGTGGGCAGTGGAAGTGGTTATGAGGGAAGAACATTCTTTGTGGGGGAGAGAGAGTAGTGGTGGCGACAACCATGGACAGACCATGGATGTGGTAGCCATGGACGGGACGGTGAAGGTCGTTGGAGAGATATGAGGGATGTATATGTTTATATATATTTGTATATATAATTCACATTCAATGGCCATAATTTTGTCAGATACAATTGAGAACCAAGAACTGAGAGCAACGGAAGCAGATTGTTGATTGCGATGGAATATGTTTGGTGCCATCAAATGTTGCCGGGTGATGTTATTGATAAGGTTAGGTGTCGCATCTTTATTGGTTCTCATATTATATAGCCATCAACAGCAAAATAGAACTAAAACGACGCTCTTCAAAGTAAGGGCTTAACGGTCATTTCCTTTTTCCATTAATGGCTGCAGACGGATTGTCTTTGTGTGCAACACAATCATACTTTAAGGGGGTTTTACTTACTTCAGGGGGGTTTATTGCAATTGGGTCATACTTCAGGGGGGTTTAGTGCACTTTAACCTTGTTGTTTATGATGCATACAGTGTTTTAAAATTTTCTGGGATAGTTTTGGGACATAGACTGACCTCTGGGAACCTAAATAAGACATTACAGAAGGTTTTTACCGTCGCCGGAGGCGAGGAAGATGATAGGAAACAGGGGTAAAGTTGGCTCCATGAGAGGAAGAGCCGGCTCCCTCCATAGGGGAGGTGGCTCTCTTACTAATTGTACACCTAAGGGTGTATTTTGACGGTTTTTGGAACTTCGGGGCTTAAGGGTGATTCTGGATTATTGTGGGGGGTTTTAAATGAGTTAAATGAACATGTTAAAAACCCAGGATTTGTTAGACTATGCTATTATGCTAATGTCTTGAACAATATGAAAGTTTAAACAAGTTTACATGCTGCTAACGAATAGAGAAGATTTAATTGCTTAATCTTATTCTAGCAATTTAACGAATTGTGACATGATTTTTAAATCTTGTATTGGATGTATAATATGATCATATACATCTAAGATTTTTATTTTGCTTATTTTGAATTTTAATTGATGAACTATTAAATTCTGTTCTGTCAATTACATGGATTCTGTGGATTGTATGTACCGGTATGGAACGGTGGCATACTAGGGACGGATTAGTTCAAAATACTAAATCCTACTTACTTTGCAATAAGGGAATGGATTAACAATAATGTTGCATCCTACTTCTATATCGCGTCAAGGCAACGAATAGTTGAGCGGCACTACTTTGGTTGTGGATGGATTATAAATATATATTTATGGTATCACGATATGAGCTTGAGTCTCAGGATGATGGTTAGGGAGCGTATATGCATTGGGATGTATAGCTGGCTAGATGGTAGAGGTGTACCCTGTTAAGTCTAGGTACTCATGTCCATTTTAGGTGCATTTTGCATGTTGCCTACTAGTCAGGTTGAGATCGCCTTATAGTCTAGTGAGAGTCTTTTAGTGTGGATATATATATTTATGGACTAGATAGTTATTGTTGAGTTATCTATGATGTATTTGCGTATTGGGTCTCTATTTGGATTGTAGTTAGAGTAAAACTTATTCGTGGGCCTAACCCACTATTATTTTTCAGGTATCGGACGGTTATAGTCTTAGAGCTTGTTCGTACTGAGCAGAGACGGTCACTCATTCTTTCGACTACATAGGCCTGCTATTTATGTTTAGTTTTGGATTTCTTCTTTAGTTCAGTTATTTTTTCAGTTGGGATTTTTATTAGGGGTCCACATGATGGATTCCTGAGTTGTTCTATTATTGGAGGATTTTATGGATTCTGTTGGAGGATTATTTAATTAGCATTTTTTTTTTTAGGATTATTATTTAGAATTCTTTTCAGCTTAATTATTTATTCTTTATTTAATTTGTACTTATGCTTGTTTAAATATTTATTGTTTGGTATCCCTCGGATCTGTGCTCAGACTTGATTACCCGTGGCTCTAGAATCGAGGGGTATCACACTACCTGCTACTCTTCTACAAATATCAAGCATAAACCTGAGATTAAGTTACAGTTAGATAGGGAGTCGCAAAGCCAGAGGATTGTCCGCAGTTGGTGTTTGGTAAAATGCTAGGGTGTGAGCCAGAGTCAAAATTCAGTGTACTTTGTTTGAAGCATAGTGGATCGGTTTACTTTGGACTGCATAGTCCACGAGGTTTTTCCCAAGCAAATAGTTAACATATTTTATCAACTAGGGTTTCCTCGCTAAAATCCTGGTGTTATCTCTAACTTTATTTTGCTTTATTTTAGATTGCATGATATTAATTTATTAATTGTTAAAATAAAGAAAGTTAGAAAACATAAGATCTATTTTTAAAAGAATCAAACTTTCTAAATATTCCGCTACATACAACTCACAAATTGGTATCAGAGCCAATCTCTACATATTAAGTTGATCCTTGTTAACAATTTTGTTTTGATTTCAAAAATTGATTTTTAATTATGTCTTATGCGTTGAAAGAAGGTAGTTCTAATCAACGTGGTCTTTTGTTTGAAGAAGATAATTAAAATTTTTGGAAATCAAAGATGAGAGCCTATTTGCAAAATTCTGGTGGTAAAACTTGGGTAATTGTTGAATCTAGCTATACACCACCTGCAGTAGATACAACTATGGATGGTAAAGTAATCAAAGAGTTAAAAGATGCTTTTGCTTTTACTGCTATTGAAACTGAGCGTAATGATGCTAATGGCAAAGCTTCATATGCAATTATTAATTCTGTTGTTCTATCTGAATATACTAGAATTTCTGATTGTAAAACTGCTAAAGAAGCTTGGGATATTTTGCAGGTTACTCATGAAGGAACTTCAAAAGTGGAGTTATCCAAAATTCAGATACTTTCTCATAACTTTGGGAACATCGTGATGAAAGAAGATGAATCCTTTTCTGATTTTTACTCTAATCTTCTTGAAATAATTTTTGAACTGCGTCACTTAGGTAAAAAAGTTAGTGATAAGAAAATCTGTGAGAAAATCTTAAGGTCTTTACCTATAAGATTCCAGATTAGAGTTGAAACCATCACTGAACATTGGGATTTGACTACCTGTAAAGTTGATGAGATGGTAGGTTCATTGAAAAATTTTGAGATGCAGAACTTTGATTTAAATTAGAAGGACAAGAATCTTGCTTTAAAATCTACACAGGTTGAGAATTTTGTGGATGATAACTCTAATGATGATCTTGCATTTTTGTCAAGGCAATTCAGTCAGATTTTGCAAAGACAACCGAGGAGAAGGAATAACAACATGGCCAATCCTCAAAATTTTGACAAAACGTCAAAGTTTAGGTTTAACGAAAAGAAAGTAGAAGAATTACAAGAAACTGAATTCATTTGTTGGAATTGTGGTGGCAAAGTTCACGTATCTAATGTTTGTCCTAGTTTTAGGAAAGAACAAAAGGATAAGAATAAAGGAAAAGTAATGAAAGTTTCTATGTCTAAAAATTTTACTTTAAGTGATAATGATTCTTCTTAGGGTGATACTAATGATTTTTTTTTTTAAGTCGCTTTTCTTGAAAGAGGTCCTCATGTCGTTACTTTATCTAACTCTGACATTTCAGATAATGAAGAAAGTGAAGTTCATGATGAACAGGTGGATGAGGCTGAAAAAGGACGATGAAAGATTGAAAAAGATGGTCAAAGAAACCATGGAGGTAAAACAGGCAATCAATAAGCTAACAAAGGAGCTTATCCAAGCAAAAGGAGAGAATGAAGATATAAAAAAATAGATTGATGAAGGCAAAAGGAAAGTTTTTGAAAGCAATTCTGTCATCACTGAGCTTGAGACGTAGATTATCATTCTTGAGGATAAGGTAAGTATTGCTTAACTCATTAAATGAATGTTTGTAATGTTACCGTCTTTTCTCGTTTTGTGTGCCGGACACTGCTGGATGTGCCTGAGAGTCGGGTGGGACATTTCCTTGAGATTAGGACTCTTGAAAATGTACTGGTTGCTAATTCGGAATTTTTCTGTTTTCGGGTCCGAAGGTAGTGGGACCTGATACTGGAGTGGTTGTGTACGGGGGTTGTGTCACGGGTCAATTGCATATCATGCATAATTTAATTAAGTTATATATATATATATATATATATATATATATATATGTGTGTGTGTGTGTGTGTGTGTGTGTGTGTGTAGTTTTGGTTGGATATTTTAATTTGGTGGGACTCACCATCTTTTTTTTCCTTCTAAGGCCAAGAGGCCATTTGGGTAGCCTCAAAATTTTCTCTCTCTCTCTCCACGTTTTTCACTCCCTCTCGTTATTTTTTATTTATTTATTTTTACAAAGCTTAAGGCTTTGATCCCTTTATCATCTTTGAGATTTTGGTGTTACCGCTTTGGGCAAAGTTGTAGAGCTTATTGAGGCCGTCGTTTTGATCGGAGCCAATATCCGTTTGGCCACCTTTAGGAAATTCGAAATTCTAGGGCTTAGGGTGGAAATTTGGGGTTTTTTCTTCAAATTGAGGTAGGTGTTTCTAAACCTCAAGTCCTTGGATTTTTTGTTAATTAATCTCCTAATTGTGATATAATATGCTTATTTTATAATTTTTAAGCATGATTTCCATGTATTATGTAATGAAATGTGTAAAATGTTATGATTATGTGAGTTGTTGTGAAGATTGGTGTTTAATGTATGTTGTATCATGACCTTTTTGAGTAAAATGTTATGTTTGTGAAGTGACAATATCTTTCTTGCTTGTTGTGTTGAGATTCTTTCTAAGCTTGTTATGTTATTAAGGTTCAAAGGCATGGAATTTCTAGACATTGAATTGCATATATATATATATATATATTCATGTATTAGCATGGATGAGGAAAGGGAAAATTGTTTTGGAAAAGAAAGGAAAGCGTTTCGGAAAGGAAGGAAAACTGTTTCGGGAAAAGGCTTGGAAATGGGGAGTGACATTTCATCTCTTGGATTTGCATAGCATTACACTCATTGTGTATGGATTGTATGTAAAGATGTGTGATGGTATATTTATTCCCCAAAATGAATATGACCCCTCTTTTATATGCCGTTCTTTGTTTGGATTCACGAGATCGTTAAGGGGCGCGTTTTAGACACTTCCTACTGAACCATTGTGCTCACCCCATTTTATCAGTTTTCAGGAGCTGCAAGGGAGGCAGTGGACGATTCACACTTTATCTATGCTAGTGTGTAGATGTTTTTCATTGATTAGGTCCTTAACTTATTTAGAAATTGATATTTTGATGTAATCGTTTATATTGTAAAGGATTATGTATTTATTGAAACTTCTCGACTATTTGGATTCATGTAAGGCCTTAAGACTATATTTTGATGTAAATTAAGACTATGTAGATGTTTCATGTTGAATGGGAATGTGATATTATACCTTGAGAATTTATGGATGCTTTTAAATGTATAATGTTATGCGTTGTTGCCGTGAATTTGGAATTTTGTCGTGCATCAGGTTTGGTGAAGTTGGCTCACAACGAGCCTTGATTTATGGACTTTCAGGCTACACATAGTAGCATCCCAGGGCTCATTAGCCGGCTGACAAGGCATGTTAGCAGATGGACAGGCTTTTTGTCACCATTCCAGTGAGTTGGGTATTGGGAAAACCCTGTTTCGGCAGACCGAACTTCACCATCGGTCGACCGAAACTCTTTCATTAGCCGGCTGGCACCCTATCTCCAGCCAGCTGATAGTTCACTTTGAGAAAGTTCTTAAGCATAAAATTTTGATAATCATTTCAGCTAACCGACACTGTAGGTCAGCCAGCCGACTATGCATTTTCAGCCGGCTGACGAAGGGCTATCAGCCGGCTGATCTTGCCCCTTTGACCAGTACCTTTGACTTTTCCTCCCAATCTTGAAGTACCATGGACCTTAGAATGACCTGTATACTACCTATGAGCCTAGCAAAGGACGGTGTTACCCTTAGTTGACCTCGGGTCCAGGTAAGGACCCGGTTAACGGTTCAGACCCACGGGTTCAGGTCATTACAAATTTGGTATCACAGCTTTAGGTTCGGAAACCTAAGGACGATAGGTAGGGTTGATCTAGTGGAGTTAGAACTGGGCTTGACGGCATTACATGCTTATGTGGTTAATATGTTTTGGTTCAAAAGTATGACTTATTGCTATGTGCTTAGATGTTACCATGTTTAGTATATGTTTATGTGTTTATTACTTGTTGAGTTTTTTTTATTGTTGAGTGTAAAAGCATGATCAACAGTTTGATGTTGAATATTTACGTGTAACTGATTATATGACTAAAATTGTTTATAACATGTTTGATTTGTTATGTGCTTATTTGTTAATTATTACTGTTGATGAAAACATGCTTAGTTGACTACGCGCTTAATTGTTAAGTGTTTATTATTATTAAAAACATGTTATACAAGTTCTTATTGTAAGTAATGAAGTATGAGTTATGTAAAGTATATATTATAAGATGTGACAAATTTTATTTTGAGCACGATAGTTATGATTCTGTTTCAGAACGTAGTTGCACGTTTGGGTTTACATTGTGGTCGTTCATCCACTAGAGAGTGGATGTAGGCATAACTTGTTTGTTTGTTATTGATCGGTTTGAGTTTTCATGGCAATGCTGTGTGTTGGGCTACGGAGGGTTCTGACCCATGTATGTGAGGGGCTTGTTCATTCCTATGTTTATAAATGTTTAGTTCTTATCAAACGGATAATGTGAGCACCATAGTTCGTGGATTGAGCTATTTCATGTATTCTTGTTTTGATCGTATAGTTGCTTTTGTAGAAACGTGTTTGAGGACCACGTAGAGAGATGGATCTGAATCAAGTTGGATAGCAAGCAGGGGCCATCCCAACCAGATAGGGGTTTAATGGGACATGGCCAAGATAGAGAGGTGGATGATAATCCACAAGTACCGGTGGACGATATCTGTACTACCCCTAGTTTTAAAAGGGATAAAATTGGAATTTTACTATTTATTTTTTTGTTTTCATTATTTCCTTTATTATTTTTAGGTGCTTACGTGGCTATGTGTTTTGATGATTTCTTGTTTTATGTGAAATTTGAATTATGTGTTGTGTGAATTGATTTGTTGGTTTAACTTAGGTATATGTTTAATTTTATTTAATTGTTTAATTGTAGTTAGATTAAATGTGTATTTTATTTTTTTTTAGTTTAAAAGGATGGGCTTGGATAGTAGTGATGGAACAACCGTTTGGGTCTCATGGACTACGCGGATAGAAGGGTAATGGGTACAGTTAATACCCATAGATGCTTATACATATATCTTAGGGTATATGTATATGGGGTAAGTCTAATTAATATACTTTTAGGGTTTTATATAAATATGAATCCGTAGCCGACTTATATATTATATATTTTATTTTATTTTCTTTTCTTGTATTATTAGCCAACTTTGTTATTAGATTGGAGTTAGGGTTTTATTTAACTTATATAAATATGCACGAGGTCTGCAATAGGGTTTTGGAAAAACCCTTATAGCAGTAGTAAGGGACGGGAGAATACATAGAGGTTTTTGAGAGAAACTGAGAGAGAAGAAGCTAGGGTTTTGGCCAACGAATTAGGTCGGACCAAGGAGGAAGGTTGAGGGTTAGAACAGGAGCAGAGGAGTCCTTGACGGCAGTTGCGATCGCCGGAAAAACGTACTTAGGAAGACGACGACGAGGTTTTTATTCAAAAATCGCAGAGGCAAGTTCTTTTCTTTTTCTCTCCCGTTGGCCTGTGTTCTGTGCATATCTATATGGTCTCTAGGGTTTACTTAAACAATAACTGAACCTTGCATGATTGGTTTACATTAAATTAAGCGACTGTATGAGTTTTGGTGTACTTTGTAACTATGCTTGCAAATTTAAGTTTTAATTTATGTTAACGCGTAATGAATCGGTAGCAATTTTAAGTCATTATAATTAACTTAAACTGTCAAAGAAAACCACTAGGATGCATCTGGATATTCTTTAGACTCTTAGGAATGGTATTCATAGAGAGTAGAAGGGCTGAAAACGGCTGGAAACGCAGCAGACGAAGCGAGGAAGTGTAGAACTCTGGGAGAGGGAGAGAAAGCCGGCTCCATGGGAGTGGGAATTGGCTCCCCTCTTTACAGAGTCGGCTCCAAGGGCTAGGGAGCTGGCTTTGGGATGCTTGGAGCCTGCTCCATCTTTTTGAGAGCAGGCTCTATGGTGTTTATACGTACTGGGTTGATTTTGGGGTGTTTTTGGACTGTTTTTGTGCACTGTTTGACTAAAATTTGTTATTCTGAACTGTGTTGAATTATTGAGATGATCTTAAACATTAATTCATGGAGTATTAAAGCCCTAGGATGCATCAACTTATTTATATGCTAATGTTTTAAACAGTAAGAAAATCTAAAACAAGTCGCTTGCTGTTCACAGGTATAATGGATAGGAAGGATTTAATTGCTCAAACTGTGTCTAGCAATTAAAAGGGTTGGAACATGGATTCCAAATATTATATTATGCTATATTAGAGCCACATTGAATAAATTAATGTCTTTGTGCTCATGGATTTTTCCATAGGAAAGTTTAACCAATTTTTCAGACTGTTAACGAATAAGCAGTATTAAATTGGTCAGTTTTATTTTAAAAATGTAATGGACTGTAGAATGATTTTTAAATCATGATCTGGATGCATAATAGAGTCATTTAATTATCAGATTGGTTTTATGCTTGCTTTGGATTATAATTGCTGAGATATTATACTTTAATCTGTAATTATATGGATTACAGTTTTGGAATTTTAATTACTGAGATATTAAAACTCTGTTCTGTAATTACGTGGATAAAATGCTTTGGATTCTCTTTGCTAAATTGTTAAATAAGGTTCTAGCAATTTACAGGGATATTAGTTTGGATTTTGGTTAATAAACTGTTTAAATTCTATTCTATCAGCTATATGGATTATGTGGATTGTATTTGGTGTGCTGTATGAGGTATTGTATCATTTACAGATCATTTGCATTATATGTACCAGTATGGGATGGTGGCATACGGAGGGAAGGGTTAGATCAAAACGCTAACTCCTGCCCATTCATATATACGGAATGGATTAACTAAAATAGTTAAATCCTACGTGGTTTCATGTCCTGTCAACTAAAATAGTTGAACGACATATTGGATAGTTTATATTTTTGTATTAGGAAGGATAGGGATTTAATTAAAATATTTAAATCCTAATTATATGTCGTGTCTGGATGACGAACAGTTGACCGACACAACATTTCATTTGGATGGAATTTATATACATATATTTTATGTTAGTCTGTGCGGCTGAATAAGCTAAACGACTAACTGAAGTTCTTATAGACGGATAGGATTGGACTTTAAATATATATTTATGGTTCCGCAGTATGAGCTTTGAGTCTCAGGATTGTCAGTTAGGGAGCGTATAATAGGATGCACAGCTGGCTATGGTGGTTGAGGTATACCCTATTAGGTTTAGGTAGTCATGCCCACTCAGGTGTGTTTTGTATATTGCCTTCTATTCAGGTTGAGACCCTCATCATAGTCCAGTGAGAGTCCTGTGGTGTGGATATATATATATATATATATATATTTACGGACTATATAGATATGGTTGAGACGTCTAGGATGTATCTGCGTATCGGGTCTCTATTTGGATTGTAGTTAGAGTAAAACTTGTTCGTGGGCCTAACGCACTATTATTTTTCAGGTAACGGGCGGTTCCAGGTCTGAGAGCTTGTTTGTGCTGAGTAGAGACGTCTACTCATTCTTTTGACGATGTAGGAGTTTGTTTATGGTTTTCTTCAGTTGTTGTTTTCAAGGTTGGAGTTTTATTAGAGGTCTACCAGATGGATTCCCGAGTCGTATTAGAAATGGAGAAGTTAAATGTATCAGAAGAATTTCTTATTTATAAAATTAATTCTGAGGTTTCAGTTTCTGGATTATCATTTTAGTTTCTTTTCAGCATTTTATTTATTCTTGTTTATCCTAATTGTATTATGTGTTCGTTTATTACTAATTGGTCTGATATCCTCTGGTAATCGGGTGTGGACCTGGCCAACTCGCATCCGGAAATCCGAGGGTATCACAGTTGGTATCAGAGCACTCCAGGTTCTAGTGTTCTTAGGAGTGTTTTTGCTATAAGACTTCCGTGTTGCGTCTCTTAAAACTTAGAGTCATATTAGGATTCATTGTACTTTCTTTACGGTTCGTTAGGAGGAGTTTTTGTCAATTATATTCCATAGTTATGGAATGGTTGACACTAAAAGGAGGATGGGGTCCAAGGCAAAAACGATACAGACCCAAAGGAGTAAAGGAGTACGTTATCAAGTTCTTTGCCAGAAGCAGAATTTGGGATCGAAGGTAGTTCCGGGGTTGGCATTACTTAGAAAGTGTAAGCCAAGGAAGGATTAAGGTGTAGGTGTTAGGTCACCGCATATCGGGGCCAACACAATTTCAGTTGTTCTAAAAAAGGAGACAAGTAGTCCGAAGAGGTTCTTAAGGGAGGAGATTTCAGCATATCCAAACAAGTGGATATTGAAGCTTGAAGATGAAGGATCACACGAGGGTGATCTTATTCGCTAGTAGTATGGTGAGTGGTACTAGTAGAGTTGGTGTGGATCAATCTATATATGGTTGAATTTTCGTATCATCTCTCAGTGAGTTATTTGAGAAGTACTCTTCTGGAGGGTCAGAATTTGATAGAGTTTTTATCAGAATGAAGACGTGATTTTATATCACATTTTGGAGAGTATGGGGATTAGGTTGTGACGTTCTAAGTTGCTTTGTAAAGCTGCGATAGACAATTTGCATTCCGCATATAAGGAGGATGAGGGTTAAGCCCTTTTGGTTTTTGCTTAGGCAAATGAATGTTGCTTTTAAGCTATGGTTAAACATATATTTCGAGGTTGGATGATTACCTACGAAACTATAAAAGGAGATTTTTGTGAAACAATCTTATGAATTGTTTCCAAAGGAGGATTTATTTTCTAGAAAGGACGATGTCTTTAGTAGAATTATTTATTTATTTATTTTTGTTTTATAATGTGTGTATTTACGTGTTTCATTTTTTTTCTTACGTATTTTATTTTCGTTAATTGTTCAGGATTGGGAATATGGTTTAGTTGGGGACACAAGTATGTGATCAGCCAACTATTGTTTTAATAACATGGAGTAATAGCGCTATTTGCACTAAGATTGTGGGCATATGGTTATGGGAGTTGGTAGAAATACATAATTCTAGCCACTCTACTGGACCTGGAAATGCATCAATATTGTATGCTAGATGGGATAGTTAAACTATCAATATGAGTCAAATAATCTAAAATGATTAGTTTGATATACTCTATGCTAGGTAGGAATTCGTTTTTAATGTTTTGGGGATTCGTGAGGTTGTGGTAGGTAAAGATCACTGTAATGCCACTATGGTTCGGACGGAGGATTTTGTGCTGGTAGGTTCTTATTAGAATGATGCCAAGAGGGGATAGTGAACTGATTAAATCTTCATGTAACCAAGACACTATACACGAGGGTGTCATTTGGAGGGGTTGCTGGTGTTGCACTTGGAGGAGGAACCAAAGTTTCTACACTGCATAAAATGTGGAAATTTTTTTTAAGGGTCATAATTCGCAACAATTATCTGTTGCTTCGACATTGATGACTATATGGAGGTGGAAAAAGTTCCATATTCAATTGAAACAAGATAAGAAAGGTGAGACCCAACACCTATATAAGGACGCGGTGCACGGTGTGTGTGAAAAAGTCATAGTGAGTTGACTTTCGATGAATGGAATTACCGGTTGATTTTATTATCGGTAAGTTTATCACTAATTGGTGATGCATAGATTCAGTGCAGGGTAGCTTTTGAAGATGCTCCAATTTAAACAATTGGTGCAGACGAACGCTAGTGGTACCAGACTAACGGTACTTTCTGTAACTAAATTGGAAAAAGGATGTAAGGACTGAGGTTCACACCTCTTAGTTCTTTAATTGTTTTCTGGTGAAAACATGATGCTTCACTGTATGAAGCAGACGTTTGGAGGACAGGCCGGAGGAGGGACATAATGATTTGGTATCCCAAGTCTAATATTTGTTAGCTAATCGAGATGGACCATCAAAGATCACTCGATCCTTACTGACATTTTCTATACTCAAGTGGAAATAATAGAGCCTTTCACGGATTTAGTTGAGGGGTTGCTAACATTCCAAAAGGGTCAGGATTTTGGTTGGGATGTTGGTAAGTGTCTTTATTAAATCAACTCAATTCTGGTTTATTTCGAACTGGTGGGATATCCATTCGTATGACTAAAGTGGATTACGAGATGACTTAGATGCATCGAAGTGGTGATTCACACTTTGTATTAAGTTCTGTCTAGTGGAAGGGAATATGGAAGTGGACGCTCTCAACAATCAATAGGAGATTCATACCTTTTGATTAATTATTGAGCTCGTAGTTGGAGTTTTTGCTTGTCTAATAATTACATTGGCTGCTATCACGGAAATTAAGGAGGTTAACTGCAAATATTGGGGTTGATTTTTGTGGGGGTGTTACTTTACTCAACTAGAGCTTAAGGTACTGACGGAGGATTAGTAGTTTCTGTTGGTGTTGTCAGAAGGAATGCGATTTAAACTCGGCATTTCTTTTCCATGCACTCGGACGATTATAAGGTACATCAGGACATCGAATGTCTGGTCAAGTGAACCGGATGGTGTAGGACATGTTTAATTTGTCTATCTGGATAGGATGGTTTTAAATTAACGTTATGTGTATGATATGCATGCTCAGACTATGAGTGATTTAGTTCTTCGTTAAGTTTAAAATCGGTATATGGTTGAATTAAGGCATGGTTGATTTGCCAAAGTCTAACTAAATATACTTAAGGCGGCATGGTTGATTTGCTACAGACATGGTTGAATTGTCGGCATGGTTGCTTTGCCAAGGTATAACACAATATACAACAAAGGGGCATAGTTGATTTGCCAAAGTATAAATAACTATACTTTAGGAGGCATGGATTAGTTGCCAAGTTATGAATAAATATATATTTATACTGATAGAGCTGAGTCCACATGAGAACGGAAATGAATTTTAAAAGCAATAATTCAGAGTTTCGTGAATTCCGAGGACGGAATTCCCTTTGTTAGGGGGGAAGAATGTAATACCCCTAGTTTTAAAAGGGATATAATTGGAATTTTACTATTTATTTTATTGTTTTCATTATTTCTTTTATTATTTTTAGGTGTTTACGTGGCTATGTGTTTTGATAATTTCTTATTTTATGTGAAATTTGAATTACGTGTTGTGTGAATTGATTTGTTGGTTTAACTTAGGTATACGTTTAATTTTATTTAATTTTTTAATTGTAGTTAGATTAAATGTGTATTTTATTTATTTTTAGTTTAAAAGGATAGGCTTGGACAGTAGTGATGGACCAACCGTTTGGGTCTCATGGACTACGCAGATAAGAGGGTAATGGGTACAGTTAATACCCATAGATGCTTATACATATATTTTAGGGTATATGTATATGGGGTAAGTCTAATATACTTTTAGGGTTTTATATAAATATGAATCCGTAGCTGACTTATATATTATATATTTTATTTTATTTTATTTTCTTGTATTATTAGCTGACTTAGTTATTGGATTGGAGTTATGGTTTTATTTAACTTGTATAAATATGCACGGTGGTCTGCAATAGGGTTTTGGAAAAACCCTTATAGCAGTAGTAAGGGACGGGAGAATACAGAGAGGTTTTTGAGAGAAACTGAGAGAGAAGAAGCTACGGTTTTGGCCAACAAATTAGGCTGGACCAAGGAGGAAGGTTGAGGGCTGTTCGAGGGTTAGAACCGGAGCAGAGGAGTCCTTGACGGCAGTCGCGATCACCGGAAAACTTAGGAAAACGACGACGAGGTTTTTATTCAAAAACCGCAGAGGCAAGTTCTTTTCTTTCTCTCCCCCATTGGCCTATGTTCTGTGCATATCTAGATCGTCTCTAGGGTTTAATTAAACGGTAACTCAACCTTGCATGATTGGTTTACATTAAATTAAGCGACTGTATGAGTTTTGGTGTACTCTGTAACTATGCTTGCAAATTTAAATCCTAGTTTATGTTAACGCGTAATGAATCGGTAGCAGTTTTAAGTCATTATAATTAACTTAAACTGTCGAAACAAACCACTAGGATGCATTTGGATATTCTTTAGACTCTTAGGAACGGTATTCATGGAGAGCAGAAGGGCTAAAAATGGCCAGAAACGCAGCAGACGAAGCGAGAAAGTGCAGAACTCTAAGAGAGGGAGAGAGAGCCGGCTCCATAGGAGTGGGAGCCGGCTCCCCTCTTTACAGATCCTGTTCCAAGGGCTAGGGAGCCAGCTCTGGGATGCTTGGAGCCTGCTCCATCTTTTTGAGAGCAGGCTCTATGGTGTTTATACGTACTGGGTTAATTTTGGGGTGTTTCGAGACTGTTTTTGTGCACTGTTTGACTAAAATTTGTTATTCTGAACTGTGTTGAATTATTGAGATGATCTTAAACATTAATTCATGGAGTATTAAAGCCCTAGGATGCATCAACTTATTTATATGCTAATGTTTTAAACAGTAGGAAAATCTAAAACAAGTCGCATGCTGTTCACAGGTGTAATGGATAGGAAGGATTTAATTGCTCAAACTGTGTCTAGCAATTAAAAGGGTTGGAACATGGATTCCAAATATTATATTATGCTATATTAGAGCCACATTGAATAAATTAATGTCTTTGTGCTCATTGATTTAACTATAGGAAAGTTTAACCAATTTTGCATACTATTAACGAATAAGCAATATTAAATTGGTCATTTTATTTTAAAAATGTAATGGATTGCAGAATGATTTTTAAATCATGATCTGGATGCATAATAGAGTCATTTAACTATTAGACTGGTTTTATGCTTACTTTGGATTATAATTGTTGAGGTATTATACTTTAATCTGCAATTATATGGATTACGGTTTTGGACTTTTAATTGCTGAGATATTAAAACTCTGTTCTACAATTACGTGGATAAATTACTTTGGATTCTCTTTGCTAAACTGTTAAATAAGGTTCTAGCAATTTATAGGAATGTTAGTTTGGATTTTGGTTGATAAACTGTTTAAATTCTGTTCTATCAGCTATATAGATTATGTGGATTGTATTTGGTGTGCTGTATGAGCTATTGCATCATTGACGGATCATTTCCATTATATGCACTGGTATAGGACGATGGCATACGGAGGGAAGGGTTAGATCAGAACGCTAACTCCTGCCCATTCATACATACTGAATGGATTAACTAAAATAGTTAAATCCTACGTGGTTTCATGTCCTGTCAACTAAAACAGTTGAACGACATATTGGATGGTTGTTTTTATTTCTGTATTAGGAAGGATAGGGATTTAATTAAAACATTTAAATCCTAATTATATGTCGTGTCTGGACAACTAGCAGTTGACCGACACAACATTTCATTTAGATGGAATTTATATACAAATATTTTATGTTAGTCTGTGCGGCTAAACAAGCTGAACGACTAACTGGAGTTTTTATGGACGGATAGGATCAAACTTTTAATATATATTTATGATACCGCGGTATGAGCTTGAGTCTCAGGATCATCGGTTAGGGAGCGTATATGCAGTATGATGCGAAGTTGGCTATGGTGGTTATGGTATACCCTGTTAGGTTTAGGTAGTCATTCCCACTCAGGTGCGTTTTGCATATATATGTATATTTACGGACTATATAGATATGGTTGAGACGTCTAGGATGTATCTGCGTATCGGGTCTCTGTTTGGATTGTAGTTAGAATATAACTTGTTCGTGGGCCTGACCCACTATTATTTTTCAAGCAACAGACGGTTCCAGGTCTTAGAGCTTGTTCGTGCTGAGTAAAGATGGCTACTCATTCTTCCGAACATGTAGGAGTTTCTTTATGGTTTTCTTTAGTTGTTGTTTTCAAGGTTGGAGTTTTATTAGGGGTCTACCAGATGGATTCTCGAGTTGTATTAGAAATGGAAAAGTTAAATGTATCAGAAGAATTTCTTATTTATAAAATTAATTCTGAGGATTCATTTTCTGCATTATCATTTTAGTTTCTTTTCAGCATTTTATTTATTCATATTTATCTTAATTGTATTCTGTGTTCGTTTATTGCTAATTGGTTTGATATCCTCGGGTAATCGGGCGTGGGCCTGGCCAACCTGCATCCGGAAATCCGGGGGTATCACAATATCTTATTAGCAAGGGTTATAGCCTCAGCCTTTCAGAATTTAGCGAGTACCATAGCTCCTTAAGTGGTACCACAATCAGTTATTTAGCCACATGAGACGGTGATGGAACAGAATCTTAGGTACCTGATTCAGTTTGTTAAACTCATGAAAGTAGCATTTGAGGGAGGTCCAGACCCGTTGGTGGTGGACGATTGGTTAGATCAAGTTAAGAAGCATTTCATGGCAATAGCTGTATCCGATGATCGGTTGACGATCACTTTAGCCACGTATAAGTTTGTTAGCGACGCGGCGGTATGTTGGAAGACCATGACTAACGCGCATGATATTGACAGTATGAGTTGGGATGTATTCAAGAGTTTTTTCTTTGATAAGTATTTCCCGCAGACTAAGAGACATGAATTAAGGATGCAGTTTGATGGGCTTGAACAAGGTGACATGTCAGTGACAGAGTATGAGAATAAGTTCACTTCTCTTTCACATTTCGCTACAAATATGTTAGGGAACGAAGAAGAGAAAGATGGCAGTTTGTGTATGGTCTAAATCATTTTATTAGGCTGGGGGTGACACTTTTGGGATTACAGAATTATTCTGAGGCGGTTACAAGAGCACTGATGGCGGAGGCAGAAGCCAAAGATTGGCAAGAAAGGTGTGGTATTGTGGGTTCTCAAGATAAGGTGTGAGTGTAGGTACTTCTTCCGGGAGCCAGGATAGGAAGAGGTACAGAGGTGCTTCATTGCTTTCTCAAGAGCAGTGGACGGCATATGCTACTCCTACTATTGGTATGTCTCTAGAATCTTTTAGGCGAGTGTGGTATGTTATCATTGTAGACAGTCAGGACACCGTAAGGCGAAGTGTCCTTTTAATTGACCTAGCTCTGGAGTTTATTTTTAGTGTGGTCAGCCGGGCCACATGAAGAAGGATTGTCCACAAAGGAAATGAGGCATTACTGTGATTTACTGTGATGTAATGGGGGGTTACTTGTGACTTTGTAACGGGGGATACCTTTAGGTTTTGTAACGGGAGCTACCTGTGAGTCGTATTGTGCTGTAATATGAGACACCTGTGAGTCATGTCGTGTTGTAACGGGGGACACCTGTGAGTCATGTCATGTTGTAACAGGGGACACCTGTGAGTCATGTTGCATGGTTGTCTGTGAGTCTTGTTGCATAGTTATCTGGGAGTTATATCGCATTATCTTATGTGCGTCTTGTCATGTTATTGCCAGTACATCGTGTTGTATTGTAATGGGGGCTACCTGTGAATCGTGTTGTGTTGTAACGGGGGATACCTATGAGTCATGTCGTGTAGTAATGGGGGATACCTGTGATTGTGTAATAGGGGATACCTGTGAGTTCTGTAATGAGGATGCTTGTGAGATTGGGTGTGACAGGAGATACCTGCATATTGTTGCTCTGGTAACGGGGGCTACCCATGAGTTTGGACAAATGCTTGTGCACTTTGTGCAGTGTCGGGTTTATCTGTGCCAGGATGGTGGATATGTCCCATAGTGTGGTTCTGGATTTGGATGATGCTAATGATGGTTAATGTGTGAGCCCTTTGGGAAGGATATAGATCGAGATGTTTTGTATAGGTTTCATGTTGTAATGTTGTACCGGTTGTGACCATTATGTATTAAGGCAATGATGTATTTGTAAGATTATATGGGTATTTTAGACAGTTTTATTGGATAATGATGTATATTTTATGAGTAGTTGGGCTCTTATGTGTTGGTTTTATTAATAGATTGATGATAAAAGGGTTTTTAGCCATGTTACCTTAAAGGTTATGGGTGTGGTTGTGGCGTTACGTAGTTGTTTCTATGAATGAAAGGCATAGATTTTTGCTTGTAAGGTTCGTCTTTGGGCAGGATGGGACGCGATGTCCTAGGACTCGTTGTCTAACCTCTGGCATTTCTGGAAGGGACACTGTTCTCTTATACGTATGGATGTTAGGTGTATGAGTTACAGATCGAGTTGTTTCGTCTCTGTATAGTTCCTCTTTCTTGGTGTATCATATGCAAGGTATCGATAGGTGCGTGTTTAGTTCTATTGTGGTAGAGGGACTTAATCTTTTTTCTTCTTGATTTTGATCTAACTAGAACAGTGTTGCCTGTGAGTTTCGTATCTCCACATAGGGGGTTGTGCGTGTCAGTGGACGAAAGGACTTTATAGAGTCTTTTTCTTATTAAGGAACCTAAGTGAGGGTTTGATCTAGATCGTTCGACTTACCTCCACAATATGAGGTGAAGTCCTTGGTTTTGTGGGATTCGTTTCGAGAGGTTATGATTGATACGGCGTGAGACGCGACTTGTTGACCGCTATGTATGTTTTCTTAGGGTCTTGGTGTTAATAGTGGTATCTAGTAGCTGTGATGCCACTCGTGTGTTGGGAATGCTTAGACCGTGTGTTGTGAACCGTGTGTCTAGAGTTAGGCGTAGGGATTGATATATGTGTATGCTTGAGGATTGGACCTGAGGACAAGAATAACGTTGGTGTTAAGGTCAGATCGATGATGGAAATGGCCTGGCCAACCATTTATCTGAGTTAATCTTTCCTTAACAAAATGTCGGGTCAAAGGTTAACGATCATTACTTTTGGTGTGATTAGTGACGGTCAGAGTACAGTGCTTTGCGTTGCGTACGTTTGGATGTGCGATCCTATTTTAGAGTGAGCCTCGTTTGGGATTGATGGTATTCTTGTATGTGTTCAGGTGACTTGTCGTGGATGATGGTGTACTCGGTATGGGACCACGTGTCCAAGGAATTTTAGTTGTTGGATCAGTTGATCCTTAAGTTATGCTGATGGGTTGTTTTCCCGGGTACCTGATGGTGTATTTTGGTAGGTTAGATGGTTTTCTTGATTTCAGTTGTAGGTGTTCAGCTATGATATAGTTATTGAAGGTAGTAGTCATTAGAGATGGTTTTAAGGGTATCTTTGGAATAGCGAGTTGAGCTTGTATGTTGGTTCGTTGAACAGATTTGTAATCACTGTTTTGTTGGCCTTAGGGTGTGTAACGCGAATTATGTGAGGCGCTTCTGGTTGGACCTACCATGTATGGGATCCAACCGCTTTATGGTGGAATGTCTCGTGTGGATCGCGTTAATGTGATTTTATGTATCGAATTGGTTTTGACCTGGGTTGAATGTTTCACGCCTTGTTTTTCACATGCGGAAGTAGATAGTTGAGTGTCATGGTGACTTGGATTGAATGATTTTTTTTGTGATGCGTGTTGTCGTGTGGGTTAACAAAAGTCGTCGTTTATGGATTTAGTATCGTCTAGTGGTATGTTTTGGTTCGAAGGATGACAATCCTAATGGTTTTATGTGGTTAGTATTCAGTGGAGTCATGGAGTTTGGTTAGGGGCTTGTGCCTCATGTGCTTATAGGTAATGGTAGAGAGTTTTGTTCGGTACTATGGTGCCTTTTTCATTCAGTTAGTTCTTGTAGGGGATGTGATCATGTGTGGTTGTGGTCACTGTTCGGTCAAGGTTGCGTTGGGTCACAAGCACAGGGTTGTGAGTGATATGGGATGTAGATTCTTCGTGTCAATGTTTTCGGTGTAGCGTGTTGGTTGGGGTACTTGGAGACTTTGGTGGGTTTCTAGTCGTGTCGACTAACCAAAGTTGCAATGAAAGTGTGGCCAAGTTTAAATTTATAAAGAGCCACTACTACCTCTAACTACTAATATAGTTAGGGTGAGTAGGGATCGTCCCAAGGGATTGAGGGCTATATTAATATGGAAACAAGATCGGATTAGTAGGTTGAATGATCAAAAGATTATTTGTTGGTTAATTAAACTACGACGTAATTGAATTCAATACTAAACAACTAAAGTAAATAAAAGGGTAGAAAACAAGAGAGAGAGGTCTTGGGATCTAGAGGTCACCACTAAACATCACCATTCTAGACATTCAATGTGTAATGAATGAGGGGAAACATGTGTTGCAATTCAAAGAGGTGTGATTAATTGAATCAACAAGCATGGATTGACTAATTAAGTATACATTGTCTAGACAACCTAATGAATAACACAATCTATCAAACTAAGCCATTAAACCTTCCTTTAAGCTCACAAACAACACACTAACAAGTTAGAGAATTATACTACTTGCATTTATAAGTATGGAACATCAAACAACAAGCATGGATTGTCTTCACATCTAAGAAAGTAAAACAACTACACTACTTCTAAGCTAAGGACAGGAAAATTAAACTAATTAAACTAAGGTAGAGGCACAATCCATCAAGAAATGAGTATGAACCATTAAACAAATCATAAGAGTACTCTATTTAAGCACTATGCCTTGACAATCTCTAGATTCATAGCATCAATACACATAGACATGTATCAATATCACAAAAACCAAGAGATAAACACATGAACATCTATTCTTGCATACATAGACATATGGATAGAATGAAATGATCAATTGGAAGTATTAATCAACACAAATCATTGTAAGAACAAGATTCATATATAAATAAAGTGTCAAGACAACATTACAACACAATTCCTGTCAAAATACAAAGCATTCAGGTCTAGAAGGCATGCTTAGGGCTAACTTTAACCCCAAGAAAATGTTTAGTCACCCATTGATATAGTCATCCAACCTTCAAGAGCTATCTCCATGGTAGAAGTGCTCTTCTCCTTGATGGAAACCCTAGAAGAATGGAAGAACTCCCAAAATGATGTGTCTCTAGTCTCTAACCTCTCTTCCTTTCTTTTCTCAGTCTCTCAGTATGTATGTGAATGAATGTTGCTCTTAAAATGGCTCCAAATCCTTATATAGGTAACTTAAGTGTCATACCCAATGGTCTGGACTCGTGCACTAAGGTTCCTTCAATGATTGCACTATGAGCCATCTTTTAATGAGATGAACTCTGTTTTAATTCGAACTCTATTTTGAGGAGGTTCGATCGATCGAGTTCATATGAGATCGATCGAATTGTGGCCAGATCCATTGAAGTTAGGCCAGATCGATCAATCCTTGGTGACCCCTTCTTGGAATAAGACAAATCTGAGATATTTTTAGGATATTTTGGGAAAAAGACAAAAGTGGTAGGCGGGGATAAGATCAAGGAAGTTCGATCGATCTGAAGAAAGTTGGATCGATCGAAGATGAAAATTCTTTGAGGATAAGGACAAGGGGTCTGATCCATCTTGGTGACATGAGATCGATCAATGTGAGATCGATCGAAAATATTCCTGATCGATCGAAGATTTCTGATTTCCACCACTTTGCTCCATTCTTCCATTCAGCTTGAGAATGCTTCTTTTATGCTCTAATTTGGCTGAATTAACTTATTTTGGGCATAGACACCTAAAAAGGGTAATAACATAAAATTAGTCTAAAACGGGAAAGTAAGATAGATAAAGGTCCTAGAATACTCGAGCTAAAGGGGTTTAAATGCGCACTTTTTAGCGCTCATCAGACGTACTCCGTTTTCTGTTTTCTTTCGTCATTCTCTTGTGAGGAGGGTTGATTTCAGGGACGAAATCTTTTAAAGTTGGGGAGATTATAATGTTACTGATTTTTCCTATTTTATATTTTTTGCAATTTTTCGATTCTAGTGGGCATTTTCGTTTTTTCTTATTTTGTGTGTCGGACACTGTGGGGTGTGCCTAAGAGTCGGGTGGGACATTTCCTTGAGATCAGGACTATTGGAAATGCACTGGTTGCCATTTCGGCATTTTTCTATTTTCGGGCAGGAAGGACCCGGGTGGGACTCGATACCTGAGTGGTTGTACACGGGGGTTCTGTCACGGGTCCATTGCATATCATGCATAGTTATTTGTGCATAATTTTATTGTTGTAAGCTAAATTATGTGGTTGGAAATTTAATTAAGTTATACATATATATATGTAATTTTGGTGGGATATTTTAATTTGGTAGGATCCACCATCTTTTTCTTTCTTTTAAGGCCAAGAGGCCATCTGGGTAACCTCAAATTTCTCTCTCTCCACGTTTTTTTTTTTTTTTTTTTTTTTTTTTTTTTTTTTTTTTTTTTACGAAGCTTAAGGCTTTGATCCCTCTCCCATCTTTGAGATTTTGGTGTTATCGCTTTGGGCAAAGTTGTAGAGTTCATCGAGGCCGTCGTTTTGATTAGAGCCAATTTTCGTTTGGCCACCTTTGAGAAATTCGAAATTCTAGGGCTTAGGGTAGAATTTTGGGATTTTTTCCTTCAAATTGAGGAAGGGATTTCTAAACCGCAAGTCCTTGGATTTTTTGTGAATTAATCTCTTAATTGTGATCTAATATAAATATTTTATAATTCTTAAGCATGATTTCCATGTATTATGTAATGAAATGTGTAGAATATTACGATTATGTGAGTTGTTGTGAAGATTGGTGTTTAATGTATGTTGTATCATGACCTTTTTGAGTAAAATGCTATGTTTGTTAAGTGACAATATCTTTCTTGCTTGTAGTGTTGAAATTCTTTCTAAGCTCGTTTTGTTTTGTTATTAAGGTTCAAAGGCATGGAATTTATTGACAATGAATTGCATATATATATATATATATATATATATATTCATGCATTAGCATAGGTGAGGAAAGGGAAAATTGTTTTGGAAAAGAAAGGAAAGTGTTTTGGAAAGGAAGGAAAACTATTTCCGGAAAAGGCTTGGAAATGGGGAGTGATATTTCATCTCTTGGATTTGCATAACATTACACTTATTGTGTATGGATCGTATGTAAAGATGTGTGATGGTATATTTATTCCCCAAAATGAATATGACCCTTCTTCTATATGCCGTTCTTTGTTTGGATTTATGAGATCGTTAAGGAGTGCGTTTTAGGCACTCCTTACTGAGCTATTGTGCTCACCCCATTTTATCATTTTTCAGGAGCCGCAAGGGAGGCAATGGACGATTCACACTTTATCCATGCTAGTGTGTAGATATTTTTCGTTGATTAGGTCCTTAAATTATTTTGAAATTAATATTTTGATGTAATTGTCTATATTGTAAAGGACCATGTATTTATTGAAACTTCTTGAGTATTTGGATTCATGTAAGGCCTTAAGGCCATATTTTGATGTAAATTGAGACTATGTAGATGTTTCATGTTGAATGGGAATGTGATATTATACCTTTGAGAATTTATAGATGCTTTTAAATGTATATGTTATGCGTTGTTGCCGTGAATTCAGAATTTTGTCGTGTATCAGGTTTGGTGAAGTTGGCTCATAACGAGCCTTGATTTCTGGACTTTCAGGCTGCACATAGCAGCGTCCCAGGGCTCATCAACTGGTTGACAAGGCATGTCAGCCGACTGACAGGCTTTTTGTAACCATTTTAGTGAGTTGGGTATTGGGAAAACCTTATTTTGGCTAGCCAAACTTCACCATCGGTCGACTGAAACTCTTTCATCAGCCGGCTGGCACCCCATCTCTAGCCGGTCGATAGGTCACTTTGAGAAAGTCTCGAGAACATGAAATTTTGATGATCGTTTCAGCCGACCTACCCTGTAGGTCAGCCGGTCGACCAAGCATTTTCAGCCGGCTGACGAAGGGCTATCAGCTGGTTGATCTTACCCCTTTGACCAGTACCTTTGACTTTTCCTCCCAAGTCGTATCTTGAAGTACCTTGGACCTTAGAATGACCTATATACCACCTATAAGCCTAGCAAAGGATGGTGTTACCCTTAGTTGACCTCGGGTCCAGGTAAGGACTCGGTTAACTGTTTGGACTCACGGGTTTGGATCATTACAATGTTTTGCTTTGAAAAATGAATATTTTGAAATTGAATTGAAATCTGAACAAGATAAACTGAAAGGGTTCAATATGAGTCAAAACAGTTTGAATAAGATAATCAACATGAGAAACGATGTAAATGATAAGACTTGGTTAGGATTTGTTAGAGGTTCATCTAGTGGTCAAGGTAAAACAATTTTTGTTAAACCTGTTGATACACCAAAATCATGTTTGTCTGATTCATTGCATTTTGGTATGTCTTATATACCTAAACTGTTGCATTGTACTTTCTGTTAAAAGACTGGACATAAGTATCACTCATGTTTTCAAAGAAAAAAGAAAAAGTCTTCAAAAATTCATTCTCAGAATATTCAAGCTAAGAAAATGGTGTTTTCTAAAAAGAAAAAGAATTTTGTGCCACCTAAGTTTTCTAAAGCTGTAAATTTGCCTAAGAAAGAGATAAAGAATGAGAGAGAATTTTAGGAAGTAAGAGTAAAGACTGATTTGATCACTTTTGTGCCTATTGAGTCCTTAGAACTAGATTCCAAAAGGATTTCACCTTTAAACTGAGTCCTACAAAATTCAGTGATCATGGCTTGTGCTTAAAAGAAATTTTTTTTGCCATTGGATCACTTGTTAGGGTTTGGTTAGGGTTTTGAATTTCTAATCATAATCTTCTTGATATACATGTGAAAATTTCTTTTAAGGAATTTATGATCTATCTTTGAATGCAAATTGAGACATATGATAATTTGGGTAAAAATATATTATTGGTTTGTAATCTATACAATGAAAGATGATTTGTATTGATTAGGGGATTTTTAGATTTGAATCTCTTAAATTAATAGATTTTTGTCCACTAGTCCATCTTTGACAAATTTGATTAAAAATCTTTTGATCTATTGACTAGGGTTTATTGTTCTCAAAATCTATAAAAATTATTGTCTAAAAAAAAAAAGAGCTTATAAAAAATTTGAAAAATATTCAGCTTGAAAAGAAATTTTTTTGAAAGTTACTGAATACTTTGTTAAGGAAAAGGCTACTTATTAAGATTTGATCGAAAGCTCCCATTTAACTATGAATTAAAGCTAAAAGTGGAGATAAGTTGAGTTGGGGAATTGCTGACTACTCTTTAGAGTGAAAGCCGCTTTGCTTAGAAAAATTGCTCAAAACAATTTTATCTTGATACTTTTCGATTAATAAGGTTTAGACAATGATCTGTTGAAATTTAACTGAAGATGGATTAGATTAGATTTGACACACACACACACACATACGAACTTACTAGATTAATTTCTAAATTTTTCAGTAAAATTTGTAAGTTTGATTTCATGTTGTGATTACTTTCTGAGATTTGAAATTATTTGAAAAGTCTGTGGAGTCAAATATTTGTTCTCTAAGATATTTTAAAATTCTTTGAAAGGGTTTTGAATCTTGTGTTGACCGGATGATTTTAATCATTGGTGATTTGAGTTTAAGTTTAAAAAAAAAAAAAAAAAAAAAAAACAAGAAAAATATGGAAATTTTTAAAAAAAATTCAAAAAGATTTTGAGTTGTTTTTAGGTTTTTAGATTTTTTCTTTGTTGTTTTTTTAATCACCGATGTGTTAGAAGTTGTTTGAAAATTTTTGGAATTTTTTTTTTGGATTCAAGACTGGGGGTCTTGAATTGGTTCAATAGGGTTGAACCGGTTCAAACTTTGTGCACCAAAGTGCACTGCCCTTCTTGAACCAGTTCAAGGGCTCAGGTTTTGGGTGTTTAAAACTGCTTCGAGCTTCATTGTTTGCACAATCTCTCTATCTCTATTGTTCTCCCTCACTGCATCATTCATTCATACATATATATACGTCATATATAATTCATATCATATATATTTTGTCATCATTCCATACTACATCATTGATTATTACATGAAAATTGGAGGATTGAAGACAAGAATTGAAGATTATGAAGATTGATTTGGGTTTGAATGAGTTTTGTGGAGTTTGGGATTAATACTTGGAGGATTGGTTAATTTCTGATTTGTTAAAGAGAAATTGAAGCTTTATATTGTTGTTGTGATCATAACCTTACCTTGTTGTTGATTTTTGTGGAGGATTGAAGATTGAATCAAGCTTTTCTCTATAACACCTTTGGGGTTGCACACCAAGTGTTCGATAAAATTACTAAAAGAGTTTACAAGCTTCAAAGCAAAAATCTTTGTGAATCAAATGGCTCCTAAACTATCTAAGGAGACTAAAGGCAAAGGAATTGAACACCCTAGACCTCCCAAAAGGTCCCGAACAGGTATAGCCATCTAAGAACCTCAAAGTGGTTCACATGCTTTAAGAGATGCTTTAATGAGATATCCGTCTGTTTCTAGCACCGGTATAATTGAGTTTAACGAGTCACATTTCTACAATGACGATGCTTGGAAAGTTTATCTCTCTATGTACTAGGATGGTCCTATCAAGTTAGAGAGGAATGTTAATCTTCAGAAGCTTCAAGACATAGCTGGCTGCAAGCTAGTGAACTACATCAAGTCGTATAAATGACTTTTCTTCACTAAGCTGATGAGCGCCGAATAATGTATATTCAAGCGCCCTAAATTACATTAACAAAGTCCAGTTATTAATTATTTTATGTAGATTAACTCCAATTCTATGTTTTTATGCATTTTCAGGTTCATTGGCCAAAATGGAACAAGAATAAGGCCTTGTGGAGTCTTGAGCAACAAAAGGGTGCCAATGCTGAATTCTGGCAGCAGTAGAGCCTGGTCTTTGCTTGCCATTTTGACCTTCCAAACTCGAGAACTGGACTTCCCTCATAACATGAAAGATTTAGAGCTCTGAATCAGCTTTCCAAATCTTCAAGTGGTTCATCATTCGGAGTTCGGAGCAGAGAGTTATGATCTTCACAACAGAGGTGCGCAGAACTGCCTGGCAGCACTGATGTACTGCCTTTCTCCCCATTTTCGACCAACCAGACTTGAGATTTGGGTCTTCATCAAAACATGAAGTTTTTAAAGCACTGAATCAGCTCTCCAAAGCTTCAAACAGATCGTCATTCGGAGTTCGGGGCACAAAGTTATAGCAGTTTTCCCAAAATAGGTCAGCACTGAGCAAGAGGAGCATGTTACACATTGCACTAAGTTAGAGTGCTCGAAGTCACCAAGCGTGCGCTCGAAAATCAGGCAGAATGCCCTTCGGAAATGGCTCATTTCAGCCCACTTGCACATTGGATTCCTCAATGCCATCTTCCCTCTTTATGAAGTGGTTGGAGGTGTCCCTTGGAGGAGAGAGGGTATGGTTGGAGCATAAAAGGCTACCCAAAGGCCACATATATCATTAAGCTTTATCTTGAGCAAGAGAAAGGAGAGAGAAGAGAGCAAGGAGAGGGTGTTCTTGAGTGCTACAGTAGGAGCTCGAAAATTGGAGATGAGGATGATGCTTCTTCCTTCTTCTAGCTCACCAATGGGTAACTAAACCTCATCTAGGGAGGTGATGAAACCCCTCCCTTGTAAGCATGTGTTAGTATAGTTTATTTTTGGGGATTACAATGTATTTTTGATAGTCTTTCCATGGTCAAGAGCCTCACTTTTGTTGTAATGAATGTTGAATGTTTTAAATGATTATTGTGAGTTACTCATCTTGTCTTGGATGGTTGCCTTTCTTAATCATATTGCTTGCACTTCCATGGTGACAATGGAAGTTAGATCATGGAATGGTTTTAATGGCATGGAGTTGGAGAACCTAGATAGTTCATGGCTTAGGGTTTCCCTTTGATGGGCTATACTTGATTCTTAGCTTTATGTGCATTCACCATTTAAATTAGGGCTTGATAATCCTTGGCTTAGTAAGCATGTTCTAAGCTACATTTTAGTTTAGGTAGTTGATCATGTGAACCTTTGATGGTTTATTCTTGTCTTTCTAATTAAATGAACTTCTTAAGGATATTATAGCAACCTAGTTTTGTTATGTATCATGACTATCATATATGTTGTTTTCCCCTTAAATTAATCTTAACCTAGCATGTGTATAGGGATGGAGGTGGATTCATTTCCCTAGCCTCCTTTTCTAGACTTCTTCATCTTAAATTCCTTACATTTATTTCTTTAAGCACATTTCAATTCTAGTGACTAAGTGACAAACCAACAAAACTCTATATACCCCCTCATCATTCTAAAAGTAATCTAGACTCTTAGGTTGTATTAGACTAGCGTAGTCCCTGTGGTTCGACTTACCCGACCAATAGCCCTATTTTACAATGATTCGTGCTATTGCGAAGGTTGATGTATGATTGACCAACCGATCAATTTTTGGCGCCGTTGCCGGGGACTGCAAACGGTTTAGCAACCAAAGTTTAGGGTTAAATTTAGTCTGATTGTGCATATTGTGTCTTGTGAATATTCCTTGTATGTTTTGATCATCTTCGTGTTGTAAGATTCTAGGGACTCGAAGCTCGCCATGGGAATGCTAGCAAATTGTAAGTCTAGAGGACCCCAGGTAAGTCTCGTGACTTCTAGTTTCGAGTTGTGAATATTGTGCATGTGTTAAATTTAGTTTTAGTTTAGTTGTGAAGCCCTTGTTGAGGCTCTTATCCTGTTTAAATTTTGTGTTAAAGCATCGGTCCTTGTCGTGGCCATTTACATTTTCCGTCTTGATAATTGAGGAGAAAGGGAACATCGTATGTGGAGTTGTGGTTGATGAATTGCTTTGATTGAGTATATGCTTTATTGTTGATGTTCGGTCGTAGGTCACTTTCCTTACCCAAAATCGATTCGCCCATTGATATCAATTCTCTTGAAAGAACTCTTAGACGGAACCTTAGGGAACCCACTCTTACAAGGGACCTTGAAACTGAATTCAATATAATGGGGGATAACGTAGGAAATCCGGGGAATGAAAGGGCTGAAATTCCTAATATCGAGCCAATGACTCTTAGAGATCATTTCATCCCTACCACCTATGCTTCTCCATCTTGCATAGTGATGCCAAACATCGATGCAGCTCAATATGAGATCAAGTCTAGTACCATTCAAATGCTTCCATCATTTCATGGCTTTGATAATGAAGATCCATACAAGCATCTTGATGAGTTCCTTGAAATCTGTTCAACCATCCGGTTGAGAGGTTTTCCGGACAATGCACTTCATCTCCATCTCTTCCCATTCTCCCTAAAAGATAGGGCAAAATATTGGTTGAACTCCCTCGCTCCCAACTCTATTACTTCTTGGGCTCAATTGCAACAAGAATTTCTTAAGAAGTATTATCCGGTGAGTAAAACCAACCAAATGAGGCGTTCCATTCTAAGCTTTTCTCAAGTTGATGGAGAACAACTCCACGAGACTTGGGAAAGGTTACAAGATCTTCTTCGGAAGTGTCCTCATCATTTGATCCCAAAATGGCAATTAGTGCAAGCTTTCTATGCCGGCTTGACCGAAACCCATAGATTCATGGTTGATTCTTCTTGTGGTGGGATGTTCATGTCCAAGAATGCGGATGAGGCTTGGACCTTACTTGAGAATTTGAGTGAAAATTCACTTCAACACAATTCTCGTAGGGCTCCGACCGCAATCACTCCAAGCAACACCAACCCTTGTCAACCAAAGTCAATAAGGGAGGAATCATCTCAAGTGGATGCCATCGCTCATAAATTCTATCAATTGATGGCACCACATCTTCCTCCTTCATTGTCTCAAAATTCGGCAAGTTCAGTTTGTGTTTCATGTACTAGTCCATTCCATCTCTCGGAAGATTGCCCCACAACGGAGCAATTTCCTAGTCCCAACCAAGAGCAAGCTAATGCCATGTTCTCGCGGCCCGGGAACAATCCATATTCCAACACCTACAATCCGGGTTGGCGTGATCATCCGAATTTCTCATGGCGGCAACAAGCCCCACAGAATTCCCAATTCCAAAACCAAGGGCGGCAAAATCAGCCCTCTTCTCAATATCAAGGTAGACCTTTCCAAGCCTCTTCAAGCTACCGTCCTCCTTACAATCCAAATGTCTCCAATCAACCTCCTGTGTGTCCAACTGACGAGATAGTAGCTGCAAACAAGCAAATGATGGAATCATTAAATAAGCAAATAATGGATGCCAACAAGCAACTCTTGACATCCTTGCAGCCTACTCTCCAAATGGTCCACTCTCATACTCAATCCATAGCTAATCTCGAAAATCAAGTGGGCTAAATAGCTAACTCGGTGAATCAATTGCTTCAAAAGGACAAGGGCAAGCTTCCCTCTCAACCTTTTGAAAATCCTAGAGGAATGCATGTGATTGACGAAACCCCTCCTCCGAGTGGGCCGACTCATGAACAAGTTCAAGCTATCACCACCCTTCGGAGTGGTAGAGTGGTGGACAACAAGGTCGATGGAGACAAAAGTGAAGAAGTTTCGCCGTTGAAAAATCCAAATTCAAGCTCTTCTAATCCAAATTCTTGTCCCAATACCATTCACGGATATCCCACACATGTCTCCCCAAATGTGGAAACTACTTATGAGCCAAAAGCTCCGTTTCCTCAACGTCTTCAAGAGTCGACACACTTTGGGAACAAGAATTGTAAAATTCAAGACATGTGGGAAGTCTTCAAGCAAGTGAAGATTAACTTGCCCCTGTTGGATGCTATCAAGCAAATCCCTCCCTATGCAAAATTTCTCAAAGATTTGTGCACTCAAAAGCGCACTTCTAAAAATCATTTGCCAAAAAAAGTGAGGTTGACTGAAAATGTTAGTGCTATTATTCAGCACAGCACTCCCCCGAAGTATAAGGATCCGGGTGCCCCCACAATCTCGTGCGTCATTGGTGACAGCAAAATCGAGAGGGCCCTCCTTGACTTAGGAGCTAGTGTGAATTTAATTCCATACTCGGTCTACCTACAACTTGGTCTGGGCGATCTTAAGCCGACTTCCGTGGTTTTGCAACTTGCCGATAGATCGGTCAAGCATCCACGAGGTATTCTTGAGGACGTCATCATCAAAGTGGACAAATTCTACTTCCCGGTAGATTTTGTGGTTCTTGATACGGAACCAGTCCATGACCCAAAAAAGCACATTCCCGTGATCCTTGGTAGACCATTTTTGGCTACGGCTAATGCATCAATTAATTGCAGAACCGGGGTGATGGACATTGCTTTTGGAAACATGCAAGTCAAACTCCACATCTTTCATGCAACTCAACATCCCTCCAATGAGGATGATTGTTTTCTTGTGGATGTCATTGATGAAGTGGTCGAAGAATCTCTCCCCTTCATCCTAAGCAAAGATCCCCTTGAAACTTGCATGTCTCATTTTGACTTCTCAAACTTTGATGTTGATCAAGCCATTCAAGAAGTCAATTCCTTGCTTGATATTAATGCTATCATGGATGTACCTCCTTGGAAAATTCCAAAAGAACCACTTCCCCAACTTTCCACCACTCCTCCGGTCCCATCATTGTTATCTCCGCCACAACTTGAGCTTAAGCCGCTCCCGGCCCATCTCAAGTATGTGTTCCTTGGTCCAAAGCAAACCCTTCCGGTCATTATTGCCTCGGACCTTCAAAAAGACCAAGAGACCAACCTCTTAGCAGTGCTCCAAGAGCATAAAGAAGCTATTGGTTGGACAGTGGCAGATTTGAAAGGAATTGACCCCTCCATTTGTATGCACCGCATTCATATGGAGGATGACGCAAAGCCTACTAGAGAGGTCCAGCGCCGGTTAAATCCAAACATGAAGGAAGTAGTCATGAAAGAGGTGATCAAATTGCTAGATGCGGGAATCATCTATCCTATCTCTGATAGCAAGTGGGTGAGCCCCACACAAGTTGTCCCCAAGAAATCCGGGCTCACCGTTGTTGAAAATTCAGCGGGCGAGCTCGTGCCACAACGAACCACCACCGGGTGGCGTGTGTGCATTGACTATCGTAAACTCAACTCATCAACTAGGAAGGATCATTTCCCGCTCCCATTTATTGATCAAATCCTAGAAAGGTTAGCCGGCCAAAGCTTCTATTGTTTTCTTGATGGTTATTCCGGCTATAACCAAGTGGCCATCGCCCCCCAAGATCAAGAGAAAACAACATTCACATGTCCCTTTGGTACTTTTGCCTATCGACGCATGCCTTTTGGTCTATGCAATGCACCGGCAACGTTCCAAAGGTGCATGATGTCCATATTCTCCGATATGGTTGAAAGGTTCTTGGAAGTTTTCATGGATGACTTTTCCGTATTTGGCTCCTCCTTTGACTCGTGTCTCAAAAATTTATCTCTTGTGCTCCAAAGATGCAAAGAGACGAATCTCATTCTAAGTTGGGAGAAAAGCCACTTTATGGTCCAAGAAGGCATTGTTTTAGGACATGTCATTTCTAAGCGGGGAATCGAGGTAGACAAGGCAAAAGTTGAGTTAATCTCTAATCTTCCTCCTCCGAATTCCGTCCGTCAAATCCGTTCTTTTCTTGGCCATGCCGGATTCTATCGTCGCTTCATCAAAGATTTTAGCAAAATCTCACGGCCCTTGTGTAATCTCTTAGCCAAGGATGTTCCGTTCAATTTTGATGACGCTTGCATGGAAGCTTTCATCAAACTTCGCATTCTCCTCTCCTCTGCCCCGATCATGAAACCCCCTAATTGGTCTCTTCCCTTTGAGATCATGTGTGATGCATCCGATTATGCATTAGGGGCGGTTTTGGGCCAACGTGTGGATAAACTTCCGCATGTCATTTATTATGCTAGCAAAACTCTCTGTGATGCCCAATTGAACTACACCACCACTGAAAAAGAATTGCTAGCTGTGGTGTACGCCTTGGATAAATTTCGCTCCTATCTTCTTGGCTCCAAGGTCATCGTCTTTTCAGATCATGCCGCCCTTAGGCATTTGTTAGCGAAAAAAGAGACAAAACCCCGCTTAATTCGATGGATCCTCTTACTTCAAGAGTTTGACATTGACATCCGGGACAAAAAAGGGACCGACAATGTTGTCGCCGATCATCTCTCTCGCTTACTTATTGAGAAATCTTCGGAATTTGCAGCCATCCGTGATTCCTTTCCGGATGAGCAACTTCTTCAAGTTTCACATTCTACTCTTCCGTGGTTTGCGGATATTGTCAATTATCTTGCGGTTGGCAAAATTCCAGCTCATTGGTCCAAACAAGAGAGGGACCGGTTTTTCTCCCAAGTCAAGCATTTCTTTTGGGAAGATCCGGAATTATTCAAGTATTGCCCGGACCAAATCATCCGGCGATGTATTCCTGAAACCGAGGCCACAAGCATTTTAAATTTTTGCCATACTCTTGCTTGTGGAGGCCATTTCAGTGCCAAAAAGACCGCTAACAAAATCCTTCAAAGCGGATTCTTTTGGCCTACCTTGTTCCGGGATGCATACAATTTTTGCAAATCGTGTGAACGATGTCAAAAACTTGGATCCATGTCCCGAAGAGATATGATGCCCCTCACCAACATTTTAATTGTTGAAATTTTTGATGTGTGGGGGATTGACTTCATGGGACCATTTCCATCTTCTTATGGCTATGAGTACATCCTTGTAGCGGTGGATTATGTGTCTAAATGGGTTGAAGCCGCGGCTACCAAAACCGATGATCATAAAGTCGTGATCCATTTCATTCAATCTCACATCTTTAGTCGTTTTGGTACACCCCGAGCAATCATTAGTGATGGCGGATCTCATTTCCGAAATCGTTATCTCAAATCCGTCCTTGCTAAGTATTCAGTCATTCATAAGGTTGCTACACCTTACCACCCTCAAACGAGTGGTCAAGTAGAGATTTCTAACCGGGAGATTAAGCACATTCTAGAAAAAACGGTTAGACCGGATCGCAAAGATTGGTCATTACGGCTAAACGATGCACTTTGGGCTTACCGGACAGCTTATAAGACACCCATTGGCATGTCACCATATCGACTTGTCTTTGGCAAAGCATGTCATCTCCCGGTAGAATTAGAGCACCGTGCTTATTGGGCCGTAAAAAGGTTCAATTTTGATCTCAAACAAGCCGGCTCTAATCGTGCGTTGCAATTGAATGAACTTGAGGAATTGCGTAATGACGCGTATGAAAATGCAAAAATTTACAAGGCAAAGACTAAAGCTTTCCATGACAAGCACATCGTCAAAAAGTCTTTTGCCCCGGGACAAAAGGTCTGGCTTTTCAATTCCCGCTTGAAACTCTTTCCCGGTAAACTCCGGTCAAGATGGGATGGTCCATACATTGTCACTACCGTCTTTCCTCATGGAGCAATCGAACTTCATGATCCTGCAAGTGGATCACTCTTCAAGGTAAATGGCCAAAGGCTTAAGCCTTGCATTGACAGCACAATTCTAACCCGAAAAGTTGAGGAAGTCCCCTTGACGGATCCCATTTATGAGGAATAGTGCCTGCTCTAGCTTGGTCTAGCTATCGACATTAAATTTAGCAAAGCAAGGGAAGAAATTCTTTCGATGTTCCAAGCTTCCCTACCTTCTTAAATTGCTCGTGCCTTGAAATTTTCTGGGAAATGGTTTCGATAAGCCAAAAATTTGATTTTTCTAAAATGGTCTTCAGTTGTGTTTCGCAATTTTAGACTGGCCTCTTAGACCTTCTTAGCTCTAATTTTCATTCCCGGAAATTTCTATCGCTTTTGAACAATTTCATAGGACCTATGGCATGCAACTCATGTGCACAACCTCTCCTTTTCAATGCATTGTTGAATCATGGTTCCTCAAAAATTTTCATGCATTAGAGAGAAGCTGCAAGGCTTGAAAATTTTCTCAAAACTTTCCAGGCATTGGAGATGAAATGCAAAGTTTGAAAAATTTTCATCCAGGCATTAGAAATGTTGAGCAATTTGACAATTTTTCCAAAAATTTTCTATTCATGCATTGGAGAGGTGTTACATTTTGAAAAAATTTCCAATTTGATCCATGCATTAGAAAGAAGTTGAAAAGTTTTCCAATTTTCTCTAAAAATCCATCCATGCATTGGATTGGCATAATGTGTCAAGTTTCAAATTTTCCATGCATGCCTTGAATTTAGGACTGACATGCAAATTTTCAAAAATTCTCTATGCTTAAAATTTTTATTTTTGAGAATTCTATCCCTTTTGCATCATGTCGAAATGTTTTAAGTTTGAAATTTTCATTTTTGAGAATTCTATCCCTTTTGCATCATGTTGCCAAAAGCTTGAAAATTTTCTTAAACTCATCCATGCATTGTGTGCAGTGCAAAGTTAAAAAAAAAAAAAAAAAATTATTTTTTCCATCCATGCAAGCTCATGCATGGCCATGCAACAGCATTCAAGCTCCATTCAAGGTTCAAGCACCAACAATCATGAGCCTGCTGCCTTCATTTAGAGCTTTCTAGCTCCCAGTTGGAGTGCTCTAAGCTTTTTAGCCCATCTTCCGCAGCTGCATGCTACTGCCTCAGAATCGAGCACTCGTAGCCCAAGCTTCGAGTGCTCGAAGCTTCACCATTTGCTTGGCCAACTCACTGCTCTTATTTCGAGCACTCGAGCTTCCTCTTCCGAGTGCTCGAACTCCCTATGCAACCCACTCGAGCCTGCTGTCTCCATGCAGAGCACTCGCCCTCCCCCTTGCGAGTGCTCGAAGACTCCATCCCACTCAGCAAACCTCTCAACCTCCACCACCCTGCCTGCATGCATGCACGCCCCTGCGTGCATGCCACCCCTCTCACCTCATCACCCCTCCCACAACCACCCTTCCCACCCTAACCAACATCATCCCACCTCTCTGCAACCCATAGAACCATGCACAACACCTTGCACCACCTCACCACCTCGCACACATAGAACCATGCAAGCATCAACTCCAACCTCAACTCCTATCTCTCTCCTCAACCCAACGCACCCAACCAACCTTCCAACCTTCTCTCTTTCTCGGCTTCTACAAACCCACCATCTCTCTCTAACCCATACCTCACCACCCTGCATGCATGCACGTCCATGCATGCATGCCACCTCTCAAACCCACATTCTCTCTCTCTCGGCAACTTCAAGCTCCCTCAACTCACCACCATTCAAAACCCACCAACCATGTTCAGCTTTCAGCTCACTCAATCCCAAGCCCTCGCAGCCATCCCATGCAAACCACACCCTGCATGCAAACCCTCAACTCTATCTCACACCATGCACACCAACCTTCCCCTCTCTCGCTCTTCCCAAACCAAACCATACATCCCCACCATGCATGCATGCATGCACGTCCATGCATGCATGCCACCTCTCAAACCCACATTCTCTCTCTCTCAACAACACACCCTCCAACACCCTGCACCACTACCACCTCTCGGCCTCCACCCCTCACCACCCTCCTACCAACCATCCCAACCAACCTTCACAACCAACCTCAAACCCTCACACTGCTCAAACTTCGAGCACTCGAAGACCCAACCTCGAGTGCTCGAACTCCCCTTCACACACCCGAGCCCCTCACCCAACTCTCTGCCCCCATTTCGAGCACTCGAAGTGGGCCTTCGAGTGCTCGAACCAAGCTCTCACTCTCCCTCTTTTAAACCCCGAAGCTACCCCCTCACTTTCCTCCCCCTCTCTTGGCTCCAACTTCCTCACCTCTCAAACCCACATCCTCTCTCTCTCTCTACCTTCCCCAACCACCTGCTCGACCCTCTCACACACCACACCAGCTTTTCTCTCCCTCCCACTCACAACCAAGTGCACAACCACCAGCATGCAACACACCTTGCTTGCATGAACATCCAACACCCATCATCCTCGCAGCCAACTCCTCCACCCACCACCTTCAGCATCCACTTGCATAACCAACCCACCTCCATACCTCACCACCCCATCCTCTCACCTCCCTCTTCCTGCCTTCCTTCTTGCTCTCGGATACCCTGACATTCAGGTTTGTGTCCTCTTCCTTAGTTTTTCTTTTCCTTTGTTCATTCATGGTGTTTTACACGGAGGATGGGCTAGTAATGTTGGAGTTTGGTTTTGTTGATGATTTGTTGTTGCTTTGTCAATGCTAGTGCTTGTTTCCTTGTTAAAAATTTTGGGTTTGCTCCTCCATCCCACTCACTTTCCTCTTCTCCTTTTTGTGGTGCACGCCAGGTGTTCGCTGAAATTCCTCAACCAAGTCCACCTCTCTAAATGTCTCGTGCCGGTCCTTCTCGCCCTCCTCGACCCTCTTCAGGTGCCCGTGCTGTCACTCGTGAGCGACCACGTGATCCTTGGGATCGCAAACAACTCAACTACGAACTCTCATTTCCGCTCACGGATGCCTTTGACATTCTACCCACAACTTCGTGGGCTGTCGCCGAATTGACTAACCGGCGTCTGCAGCACATTTGCGCACCCCTTGCCAGGGTTGCCTACCCCCGTGTAGTGCGCCTCTTCTACCAGAATCTCCAGTGCCCTGAAGAGCCACCCATTTCTCTCACTACATCCATTGACGGCACCGCCTATGCTTTCACTATGACCGACATCATTCAGGTTTCTGGTTGCCCCATTGAGTGCCCCGATGACATTGTCAATCCTGAGAATCTCCCTTTATATGAGGAGCCGGATACATTAACTGTGGCGCAGATTGCCGCTGCCATTTGCCCTATTGACGATCCTACTCGGCCCAGGTCTTTTATCCGCAAAACCAATCTTCCGGAACGCCTATGGTTCATTGACACTGTCTTCAAGCACAATGTTTGCCCTTTGGTGCACAGCACCGAGCGTCGGGGCCTCTTTCTGCAAGCCTTATATGTCATGGACCAAGGCCAATGGTTCTCCATCCCAGAGCTCATTTGGTCCACCTTTATGAAGTTTTGGCATGATGCTCATAATGCACGGGCTCCGCGAGTTGAAAATCGGAAATTGCCTTTGCCGTTTTTCATCACTCGACTCCTTCAGCACAAGGGTTTCGTTGTTCCTCCCCACGAACCAAGAGGCGACAAAATCAAAATTTTTACCCAGCGCCGGTGGATCAATGTTCTGAGCCATTCTAGTACCCCTCCGCCTCCTGCCCCCCTGTTCATCCACGCTCCACCTCCTCCTCCTTCTGAGGCAGTTTCCACCGCCGCAGCCACTGCGAGGATAGAGCCTTCGGTCGACTCTCACCAGGACCAGGCTTTCATCCGAGCTTCCATTGCCGGTATTCATGCGCGACTAGATCGTTTTGAGCATTCTTTGTCCGCGTGCACTCAGGCTCTGTGTGAGTCTTCTTCACGTGCTGAGGAAGATCGTCGTCTTGCTGCTGAAGACCGCCGTGTCGCCGCTGAGGACCGTCGTTTGGCTTCCGCTGAACGGCGTAAGACTCAATCTCTCCTCCATTCCATCCTCGCCCGTTTACCTTCTGGCCAGTAGCTTGTTGCGCGTGTGGACCTTCTCTTTTGTTTCATCTGTACCTATTTCTCTTGTATATTTTGTTTTCCTTTTAAACTGTAAGAATTTGCTATGTATATGTTACTCTGGTCGACATGATCCCTGTACAGTTCTTTTTGTCATCATGTAAACTCTTTATGCAATGCAAGTTCTTTATGTTCTGTTAACTTTCGATACATTCGCTTTCTGTCTTTATGCTTGTGCTATTAATATGTTTGTGGTTGTTTCTTTTGGTTCTTCATATTGCTTTCCAGGTTGCGCAGTCCGGTTCAAGTTTGGGGGTTTTTGTCTCCAAATGCCATTCCCTCCCCCGGGTATTGTTGTTCCTTTTGTACTCGTTGTCATTTTTGTCTCTCACTTGCATCCATGTCCACATTGAGGACACTGTGTCGTTTAAGTTTGGGGGTGCATCAAGCATTCTTGGCATATTTTTGGTTCCATAATTTTTGCTAAGCAATGATAGTATAACTTGACACTTGTCGGAGATGAAACATATGTTTAATACCTTGTGTATAGAAGCAATTGAAAAATTTTGAAAATAAAGAAAAATTTGAGTTGAAATGATCATGTAAATACAATGTAGTCTGTATAAATGCCTCAATTAGATTCTTGCTGGATTTACACTCTTATAAGCTTCACAATGCACAGATGCACATTGGAAACTTAACTGTGAGGCATGCAACTTGATTGACCTTGACCTTGGCCTAGTTAATCTGATTTGATGAACCTGATAGATGGATACCTTTGGCATGTTTTTTCAAAAAAATAAAAAATAAAAAAATAAAAAATAAAAAAAAAAATAAAAAAAAAAATAATAATAATAATAATAATGACCAGTTGACGTTCGTAGCCTTTCCAGCTCGAGCTATTAAGCCCTAGGAGTGTCTCTACACTTAGCACCCTAAAGCCATCTGGTTTGGGAGTTGTTGGCCTAACGCTTGCTACAAGGGTTGGTTAGAAAGCTTAAGGGACTTAAACATTGCACGGTCATTCAAAAAAAAATTAAACTAGTAATAAACATGGTTCGTTGGAGTTCGTAGCCTTTCCAGCTCGAGCTATTAAGCCCTAGGAGTGTCTCTACACTTAGCACCCTAAAGCCATCTTGTTTGGGAGTTGTTGGCCTAACGCTTGCTACAAGGGTTGGTTAGAAAGCTTAAGGGACTTCAGCATTGCACAACCATTCTATGTTTCGCTTATGTGTTGAAATAAATTGTTAACAAGCAACAAAAGTTGTCTTGAAAATAAAATCATGCCTTAGGGACTTCATGTAAAAGGGAATTCATTGACTTGAAAACTTGTACCTTGGAATTGGAAAAGAAAGTAAAAGCCGCATGTTGAGAATCCAATTCACTTTCACTGAAGCTAGAGTTGATTTCCATTCAAGAGATGATAATTGAGTTATTTATATAGACTTTGATGTTGATGCATGTATGTGGAAATGTATTTAGCCAATTTTTGTATCAATGCTTCATATATGCAAGGTAGTTTTCCCAATGACCCCATCTCTAGTTTTTGTCTGTTTCAAGTTGTATTTGAGCTATGTATCTATCTCATTTTACCATGGAGGATATTCTTTGTAGTAGCATGCCCATGGTTGTCTTTTCTTTATGTTTTTCATTGTAGTTTTTGCTAAGGGACTAGCAAAATGTAAGTTTGGGGGTGTGATGAGCGCCGAATAATGTATATTCAAGCGCCCTAAATTACATTAACAAAGTCCAGTTATTAATTATTTTATGTAGATTAACTCCAATTCTATGTTTTTATGCATTTTCAGGTTCATTGGCCAAAATGGAACAAGAATAAGGCCTTGTGGAGTCTTGAGCAACAAAAGGGTGCCAATGCTGAATTCTGGCAGCAGTAGAGCCTGGTCTTTGCTTGCCATTTTGACCTTCCAAACTCGAGAACTGGACTTCCCTCATAACATGAAAGATTTAGAGCTCTGAATCAGCTTTCCAAATCTTCAAGTGGTTCATCATTCGGAGTTCGGAGCAGAGAGTTATGATCTTCACAACAGAGGTGCGCAGAACTGCCTGGCAGCACTGATGTACTGCCTTTCTCCCCATTTTCGACCAACCAGACTTGAGATTTGGGTCTTCATCAAAACATGAAGTTTTTAAAGCACTGAATCAGCTCTCCAAAGCTTCAAACAGATCGTCATTCGGAGTTCGGGGCACAAAGTTATAGCAGTTTTCCCAAAATAGGTCAGCACTGAGCAAGAGGAGCATGTTACACATTGCACTAAGTTAGAGTGCTCGAAGTCACCAAGCGTGCGCTCGAAAATCAGGCAGAATGCCCTTCGGAAATGGCTCATTTCAGCCCACTTGCACATTGGATTCCTCAATGCCATCTTCCCTCTTTATGAAGTGGTTGGAGGTGTCCCTTGGAGGAGAGAGGGTATGGTTGGAGCATAAAAGGCTACCAAAAGGCCACATATATCATTAAGCTTTATCTTGAGCAAGAGAAAGGAGAGAGAAGAGAGCAAGGAGAGGGTGTTCTTGAGTGCTACAGTAGGAGCTCGAAAATTGGAGATGAGGATGATGCTTCTTCCTTCTTCTAGCTCACCAATGGGTAACTAAACCTCATCTAGGGAGGTGATGAAACCCCTCCCTTGTAAGCATGTGTTAGTATAGTTTATTTTTGGGGATTACAATGTATTTTTGATAGTCTTTCCATGGTCAAGAGCCTCACTTTTGTTGTAATGAATGTTGAATGTTTTAAATGATTATTGTGAGTTACTCATCTTGTCTTGGATGGTTGCCTTTCTTAATCATATTGCTTGCACTTCCATGGTGACAATGGAAGTTAGATCATGGAATGGTTTTAATGGCATGGAGTTGGAGAACCTAGATAGTTCATGGCTTAGGGTTTCCCTTTGATGGGCTATACTTGATTCTTAGCTTTATGTGCATTCACCATTTAAATTAGGGCTTGATAATCCTTGGCTTAGTAAGCATGTTCTAAGCTACATTTTAGTTTAGGTAGTTGATCATGTGAACCTTTGATGGTTTATTCTTGTCTTTCTAATTAAATGAACTTCTTAAGGATATTATAGCAACCTAGTTTTGTTATGTATCATGACTATCATATATGTTGTTTTCCCCTTAAATTAATCTTAACCTAGCATGTGTATAGGGATGGAGGTGGATTCATTTCCCTAGCCTCCTTTTCTAGACTTCTTCATCTTAAATTCCTTACATTTATTTCTTTAAGCACATTTCAATTCTAGTGACTAAGTGACAAACCAACAAAACTCTATATACCCCCTCATCATTCTAAAAGTAATCTAGACTCTTAGGTTGTATTAGACTAGCGTAGTCCCTGTGGTTCGACTTACCCGACCAATAGCCCTATTTTACAATGATTCGTGCTATTGCGAAGGTTGATGTATGATTGACCAACCGATCATAAGCTTAGCAAAAGCTTTTACTGTCCGGATATGGTGTGTTATTTCTATGCAAATATTCATGAGGTACATGACTCCTACTTCATCATATCTATGTTTGGAGTTGGTTATATTGTAGACAAGAAGGATATTAAAGCTATCCTAGACCTTCTAGACAGTCAATTGACAGGACAGACTCTACCTTTGACAATCATGGGTCTAGATTTTTCCCGGATTGTTTCAAAGATTTGTGTGCTGAACTCTTTTCTGAATCAAGACAGTATTCCAGCTCGATTTCTGACAGATGAAACTTCTTTCTTCAATTTGTTTGCTATGGCAAATCTGGGCTACTTCGGAAAGAAAGATGACATAAATCTTGATCGAGTACAAGTGCTTTATTTTCTTGCTATTAATGAGACTATTCTGCTTGTATCATCTATTGTGCAGCTTATGATAGCTCATTACAAGAAAAACTCGCGAAAGTATTCCTCTCTTTTTCCAATGATTATCATGGAAATCTTCAAGAAGAAGAATGTCCAGATTCCTCCAAGGGCTTATTATAAGCCCTTGGAGGAAATCATGACTGAATTGGGTCCTCATACCTTGAATAAGTCTAAGACTGTTAGGGAGAATGCAAGAAAAGCTTGGAGAAGTGTTGATGAGAGGTCGCTACAAGCGCCATAAATTACTCATCTATTTCTTCTAAAAGGAAATTTCACTCGAGCAGATGCAAACATCATGTATTCTCATCTACTTTAGCATTAGACTTCTATGTTTGATAGGATGATGGTTGAGATTCGAGATATCAAACTACAGATGAATAAGATGAGAAAACAGCAGTCAGGGGTTCTGGATGAGGATGTCTACAGGCCTGCACCTCCAGATCCATCACTGAGAGCTGAAGATGAAGAAGATAATGAGGATGGGGGTGTGTATTTAGATGTGGATAAGGAAGATGAGGAGGAGAGTGGTGAAGACTAAAGATGATGTTTTTCTGACAGAGTGGTTGAAAAGACAATGATGCTGACTTTTGTGTTAATTTTTCATGCATCATGACACCATGTTTTGTTTGGTTGTTGTTAACATTGTCATTATTTTTGGATATTCTTGGTATATGCTTAATGACTTGTTTGGATAGGGATTATTTGTTCTCTTATTTATCTACCATGCTTTGACAATTTGTTACAAAAGGGGGAGATCATAGTGAGATATTAAGGGAGAGAGATGATATGATATTTTTTTTTTGGGAATTTCTGGATATATACTTAAGGGGGAGTTTTTATAAATTTTTATTTATTAAACTTCACCGGTAGTTGTTGCTTGATAGTGTGCAAGAAATCAGGTCAAGTCGTGTATCCAAGAAGAAAAGAGAAAAGTGATCATATTCCATGTTTTTGCCTTTGAACAAAAAATGTAATTTACTTTTCTGCTTTGGGTAGATTGCAAAAATTATTTTTAGGGTTTTGTCACGAAATTGCTAAAGGGGGAGATTGTGAGATATTATTTTATTTTTGGCAATTATTGTAAACAAAACAAGTCTAAGTCGAGTTGTAATTCAAGTTACTTGGTTTGCAAGTTATCAAGTTTGACAGTGACTACTGAACTGAAAAGTTGTTCAAACTTACCATGATTGAAGATTTTTTGAAGAAAAAGGCAAGACAACACATTAGGAAGGATTCTAAATAGCTTAGGACACATTCTACACTTTCCATATTTTCAGAACTGCCCGTAGAATGTTTTTAGGCTGAAAATAACCAGTATCAAGTTTTGGTCAACTTGAACCGGGTTCAAGAACTCAAGTAAGCCTTGAATTTAGTTGCTGCTAAACTTGAACCGGATCAGCCCCTCTGAACCTGTTCAAGGTGTCTTGATCATAATACAACTTTTAGTTTCCTTATCCTGATTTGTTTCCTAATTGGTCTAGAATTGTACCAAATCCTATGTACAAATTTTTCCTTATTTTCAGAGGGATTAGAGAATTAAATACTCTATATAAACCTTTTCATATACATTAGTTTATTTACGGTTTTTGTATTATCAGTTTATTATTCTTAAAAAGCCTTAGGAAGATTTTTATCTCAAGAATTCTTAGAGAATTTTCTATTTGTCTTTCTAGAACATATACACATAAACACTTAGTGAGTTTAGAGTTGTGTTGTTCGAATCCTGATTGTGATCATACAGTTGCATCTATATCGATCAGACAAAAGCAGATCTACTTTTACATTGAATTCAAACGATTGAAGAATAAGAAGTAAAAGCGATCGCACTTTGAAAGGGTTTTCTAATCTACCTGCTACTTTTCTACAAATATCAAGCATAAACCTAAGGTCAAGTTACTATTGGATGGGGAGTTGCAAAGCCAGAGGATTGTTAGCAATTGGTGTTTGGTAGAACAATATGGTGTAAGACAGAGTCAAAGTTCAGTATACTATATTTTAAGCATAGTGGATCGGTTTACTTTGGACTGTACAGTCCACGAGGTTTTTCTCACGCAAACAGTTGACATATTTTATCAACTGGGTTTCCTCGCTAAAATCTTGGTGTCATCTCTAACTTTATTTTGCTTTATTTTATATTGCATGATATTAATTTATTAATTGCTAAAATAAAGAAAGTTAGAAAAACACAAGATCTGTTTTTAAAAGAATCAAAACAATTTTAATATTCTACTGCATACAACTCATAGCAATGATTACAAATTTATGACCAAATTAACTGTTGCTCTCTTATTTATTTTTTATTTTTAATTTTAATTTTTTTGCTCTCTTAATTTTTTTCCTTTGATGGGTTTATCCATTATTTTTTCTTCCAATTTCATGTAGCCATGGCGGTTTTAGAGGAGGAATGGTGATACTCACACTCTTTTGGGCGTTTGGTTGGTGGCACGTAGTCGACGACGCCTTGTTTAGCGGAATTTTCGCTTGATGGCCTGACGGTTGCATGTCACTTTTTAGCTTTTGTTAGTGCCTTTGAATTTGCTTTTGGGTTTTGTTTCTTTTCAAGGGGTTGGTCTTGTGGGCATTGTACTAAAAAATAGAGCCTTTGAGCTTTGTGGTTTGATTCCTTTTGTTTGGGCGTTTGCCTTAGTTAGTACAATATTTTTATTTTTATTATTATTTTTTAAATACAACTTATACACCAATAATTCATGTAGTTAAATGAAAGATCCCCAACTTAAAATAGATCTCACTACATCTTTTGCTGGAAAGGAAACAATAAATCACTTTACTGACTGATAGAAAACAACATTATTCAATCTTAAATCAACATTAGTTTTAATCTTCACTAGTGTTCTTCAATAAACTTCTTGAATGCTAGATAATTGAGAAAACAATACACACACAAATATAACCTTTGGATAAAGAAAAACCTTACACATTCAACTTTCTAACTCTCATTTTCTATCAACCCCCACTCTTTTACTGTAGAATAAGATCTGTGGTGAAATTAATGCTGACCTTTCTACCTCAAATACTATGGAAAAAAGGGTCACACACTCTATATAAAGTGTGATTGTGCTAAAGAAGCATTTACAACCACTGTAATCTGATAAATGGGAAAGAAGCTCAAGCCCAAACGACTTGAAGAAAATTTAAAGAATACAACACGCACCACCGCATATAATCAAAGCATAGTGAGGACTGCTTGTGATGGTTGACTGCACTAAGTATGGGAAGCTTGAACATTAAAGTTGGAAATTCGTCAACCAACTTCTACCACTAATAAGAAGAGCTCATTGCTCTAAGAGTTTATTCAGTTCATAATTAGAAGCTGCTTGTCTAAGCAAAGCCGAATTGGATATTTATTTATAATCATTAAACACATTCATCCATACACATTTATATAAATTGAAATCAAATCAAATCAAATTTAGAGTTTTAATACAATCATTAAACATTCTTTATAAGAGTCTTTCGCAACTAGAACAAGTAATGCATAAAAAGAAATCAAATACATCCAAATCCCTTCAAACAAGCAAATACATCCAAATCCTATCAAACATTTTCACGTACAAGTTATAGTGATATTCCTGAAATAATAAACAAAATGTTAGATGATTTTCCAAATTAAAACATTCTTTATAAAAGGCTTTCGCAACCACATGTGGATAAATAAGTATCAATATCTAAACTTTGGCCTAAAGTTGCATCGTCGTTAGGAAATAAATATCTACAATAAAAACCAACCAAAAATCATGCAAGATTTACATACATTTTAGTAACTATCAAAATAAATGGAAAATTATTAGTTTCTTACCGATTTGTAAGCATTGGACAATTTCTTTTATTGTGTGACTGGCCAACAAAACCACACCCATTGCACTGTCTAGCTTTAAAATTTTTGGCCCTTCCTAATGCTTTCGCTTTCCCTCCTTTAAGCCTTTTGCCACACCCTTTTGCACGTACTTGGCTCGGTTCACTGTAATAATTGCAGCTCACATTACTTGAAGCAACTACACTTTGAATTTGACTTCTTTCTATAACATCAACTAAACTTGTACTACAACCAACCATTTGATTGATTTTATCACGTGCACTACCCAAAGCATCAGTATAAACCTTAGTTGCTTCTCCACTAGTAAGGGCCTTATCAACCACATCCAAAGCTAGTTGAATTAATTCATTGCGTTTAAGTAAATATGATCTATCATCAATTATCTGAATGCCGCTCTCATCAACCGCTGTACCTAATTTTGCCTTTTTTGTCCATCTACTCAAAATGTATTGACTTGGCAATTTTTCATAATCATGTTTTTTGTGCAAGTACCCTAACACGTGCCAACAAGGAATTCCCGAACTCTCAAATTTTTTGTAAGTACATGAAGCAAAATCCAACACCTTGTCATAATGAATTTCTCGCAATGGATAATGTTCGACATTTTTTCTTTGAATCTTGTATATATTGTGATCTTCATCCTTCTTCAGAAGTTCAAACCTATACGGCAAGCTCTCCAAGATCTCATCATGAAATTTATAAAACATTTCACGAGTATAGATATCAACCACATGCAACAAAAACTCATGGGTCATTTTCACTTTAGGCTTCTCAACCATATCTTTGTGATCTGCCATTAATTCTTCATGACGTTGACGCATAAGTCCCCTACCAAATTGAATCATAAAATCCACCAATGAATTATTTTTTTAAACATATTTTTTGAGAAACGAGTGGGAGCTTTCTGCTTGTTGGCTATTTGACATGCCAGCCGAAAAAACATGATTTACATAAGCCAGCACCCATTTTGAACGAATTTGATACATTGATTGTAGCCTTTTGTTGTCATTTAATCCACTATTCCCAACAAGATCTATCCATTTCAAGTCAAACTCTTCCTTAGTCTCTGATTTCCAAATGCAATTCGAAAACTCTTTATAGTAAGCACTATATTTAATTGAATCTAATTTCTCAGAAAATTTGTTAAAATGTGCCAACTACAATATCTGTGAAATGTTTTTGGTAGAGTTTGTGAAATTGCATTTGTCATAGCTGGATCTTGATCAATAATAATCATCTTAGGAGCATCACCCAACATAACTTCCAAAAATTGGTTGAAAAGCTAAACAAAAGAATTTATGGTCTCATCACTCAAGAATGCACAAGCAAATTGTTGAAAAGGAAAGATTTGGTAGTAATACTACCAAATATTATTAGCTGTAAATATAATATTTGGAGAATATTTTCTGCAAATAGAATATTGGTCAAATGTTGTAAAATAGAAAATTATTAAATAGGCCAGCTAGGTATGTACATATATTCTCTCTTATAAAGAGAACTTGTGTAAACTCGTGAATTGTGTGCTAATACAAAAAAAAAGATTTTTCTATTTTTCTTTCCTTTATAGTTTATATGGTATCAGAGCCACCCTAAGGGAAAAAAAAACCCTAATTTTCTTTTCTGCACAATTTCTTCACTGATCAGTCATGTCTGACGGTTCCACCTCATTCTCCCCCTGAAGAGAATTTTTGGGAAAGTAGGATTTATTTTCAAAGAAAGAGACATCCATACTTACATTAAATTTTCTTGTTTGGGGATTATAGCACTTATATCCCTTTTGATTAGAAGCATACCCTATGAAAACACATTTTTCAGCTCGAGGATCAAGTTTGGACTGAGTGTTATTGGGTATATGAACAAAAGCTATGCAGCCAAAAACCTTTAGAGGTAAATCCGAGTATATCCTTGATAATGGAAAAGTTCTTTTGAAACATTCTAATGGCGTGCTATATTTTAAAATACGTGAAGGCATTCTATTAATCAAATACGAAGCTGCTAAAATAGCTTCCTCCCAAAGATATTTTGGAACATTCATTGAAAACATTATAACACAATCCACTTCAAGTAGATGTTTATTTTTTCTTTCAGCAATTCCATTTTTTCCAACCTCAGACTTTTCATTCATCAAATAAACCCAACATAAACGGGTATGATCATCTATAAAAGTAACAAACCATTTTTTCCTAGAGATAGTAGTGACTCTTGAAGGTCCCTAAACATCACTATGTATTAAATAAAATGGTTTTGAAGAAGTATAAGGTTTTGTCAAATAAGTAGTACGATGACTCTTAGATAAGCAACAACTTTCTCAATAGAACGTTGAACAATCCAAACCTTTAAATAAAGTAGGAAACAAATGTTTAAGATATGGAAAGCTAGGATGTCCTAGTCTTAAATGCCAAAACATTATTTGTTCATAAACAGAGTTGGAACTAACACTACTAAGGCCCTGAGCCTTTTTATTACTGGAGAAGTCCCCATCAAAGTAGTAAAGTCCATCTATTATCTTAGCACTGCCAATCTTCTTCCCTGAGCTCTGAACCTGAAATTCACAGTAAGAATCACAGAAAATTACATGACAATTAGATTCTTTGGTTAGTTTACTCACAGACAAAAGGTTACAGGCTAGTTTAGGGACATGGAGAACATTTTTAAGATTTATATTCTCGGATAATTTTATCAAACCTTTTCCTGCAATAGGTGAGAAACTACCATCTGCAATTCTAATTTTTTCAAGACCAGAACATGGTGAGTAAGTGCTAAAAAGATTGGAAAGGCTGGTCATATGATCAGAGGCTCCAGAATCGATGATCCATGGAGTATAATTTAAACAACAAGAAAGAGCATGAAGTGCACTACCTGTTTGTGCAAGAGAAACATTAGGAATACCAGATGAGGAATTAAATTTCAGCAGCTTCAGAAGGTGATCCATCTACTTCTTGTTTAAGGGACTTGTCTCAACTTCATTAGCAGTAGGAACCACACGCCTATTTCTGTCACCAGGCTTGCTACTCTTCCAATTTGCTGGTTTTCTGTGGATTTTCCAGCAATTCTCTCGAGTATGGCGTGGTTTGTTACAGAAGTTGCACCAAACCCGTGGCTTTTCTTCAAGTTTTAGCTGAAAATTGACTGCTTTATTAGCAGCAGTCTCGGCAACAATAAGGACAGAACTTTTAACAGGTCCGCTGGTAGTCTTCTTCCCCAACATTACATATCTGCGGCTCTCTTCTCTTCGAACCTCAACAAACACTTCACCAATTGGAGGAAGTGGAATCCTGCCAATGATCCATCCTTATACTTCATCAAATTCTATGTTGAGCCCAGTAAGAAATTTGTAAATACGATGAGCCTCCATGGTTCGTTTGTATTGATTGGCATCTTCAGTGGATTTCTATTCATAATCATTGAATAAATTCATGTCCTGCCAAATGCGCTTTAATGAACTGAAATACTTGGTGATCGAGTCTTCTCCCTGCCGAATCTCACCAAGTTTTAGAGTCAATTCGTAGATCTGAGACTGATTTACTAAATTAGAGTACATCTGATTCACGTTCTCCCAAAGCTCCTTAGCCGTGGAGTAACACATATAGTTGGAGCTAATATCCTCGTCCATGGAGTTCACAAGCCAAGTCATCACCATTGAATTTTTTGCATCCCAGGTCACGTATGTTGGGTCTTCCGATGCTGGTGCCTTCTTGTCTCCCGTTAGGTACCCAATCTTTCCCCACCCTCTGATGTACATCTAACGGACTGGGACCATCGTAAATAATTGTCACCATTAAGGTGAATATTGGTGATCTGAACTGAGTGAGAATCGGTACTGGGGGCTTGGGTTGTCAGATTTGTTGACTGGGTTGTGGAAGAAAATTTTTAGGATTTATCTCCTACTCCTTTACTAAATGTGATTTTGACTCCTTCACCTCATCCTACTGTTATTCCCGAAATTCAAAGTCAAGAACAATGTGATAAAACCAATGAAAACAATGAAGAGAATCCTAGTCATATAGTGCCAAACATTATTGTATCTGAAAGAGGGGAAAAATCACTACAACCGGGCACAAAAGTTCCCAATACTGAGCCTCTAGTTTATACTCGGAGAATACTTCATCAAAAGAGTCAAAGTCAGCCTATTACTCTTGGAATTGATCAATCTCAATCTCCGGGAACTGGCTTCCAGATATCATAGGTAATTCTGATCCTAACTCATCTTCAGTTCCTATTGCTTCTCCTACTCAAGAACCATCAGACCTTGATATTCCTATAGCTGTTAGGAAAGGTATTCAAATCAAATATCCAAATCCAAAATATCCCATTGCCAAATGCCTTTCTTATGAAAAACTCTCTCATACTCATAGGGCTTTTGCCTCAAAAATCTCACACTTATTTGTCCCGAGAAACATTTAGGAAGCTCTTGATGATCCGAATTGGAAGTTAGCAGTGATGAAAAAGATGAATGCTCTTAGAAGAAGTGGTACTTGGGAGATAGTTGATTTACCTAAGGAGAAAAGAACAGTAGGCTGCAAGTGGGTCTTTACGGTGAAATGTAAAGCTGATGGTAGCATAGAGAGGTACAAGGCAAGACTAGTAGCAAAAGGGTTCACCCAGACCTATGGAATTGATTATCAAGAAACTTTTGCTCCTGTAGCCAAGATAAACTCAATCAGAATTTTGTTATCTTTGGCTGTGAATTTTAGCTGGCCATTACACCAGTTAGATGTAAAAAATGCCTTTTTAAATGGAGATCTTGAGGAGGAGGTCTTTATGAATCTACCACCTGGGTTTGAGGGAAAATTGGGACCTAATAAAGTCTGTAGACTGAAGAAATCTTTATATGGTCTCAAACAGTCCTCTAGAGCTTGGTTTGAGAGATTTGGGAGAGCTGTGAAGAATTGTGTCTACTGTCAGAGCCAAGCTGACGAAACCATGTTCTATAAACAAAGTAGATAAGGTAAGGTTGCAGTGTTAATTGTCTATGTGGATGATATAGTCTTGACAGGTAATGACAATGAAGAATTGGAGAGACTGAAAAAGAGACTTACAGCTGACTTTGAGATCAAGGATTTGGGTGCATTAAAATACTTTCTTGGAATGGAGTTTGCTAGATCCAAAGAAGGTATATTTGTGAATCAACGTAAATATGTTCTTGATTTACTTAGTGAGACAGGTCTGCTAGGATGTAAACTAGCCGAGACACCCATTGAGCCCAACCTTAAGCTGCAGCATTCTAAAGATGAAGAAGTTCTGAATAGAGAGCAGTATCAAAGACTTGTTGGAAGACTGATCTACTTGTCACATACACTTCCAGATATAGCTTTTGCAGTCAGCATGGTTAGCCAGTTCATGCATTCACCTGGACGAGAACACTTTGATGCAGTCTATAGAATTCTTAGATACCTAAAGGGGACCCCTGGAAGAGGTCTATTGTTAAAAAATCGTAGGCATTTGCAAGTCGAAGCCTATACTGATGCAGATTGGGCTGGGTGTGCTATTGATAGACGGTCAACTTCTGGCTACTGCACCTTTGTTGGAGGTAACCTTGTCACCTGGCGGAGTAAAAAACAGAATGTAGTAGCGAGAAGCAGCGTAGAGGCCGAGTTTAGATCAGTTGCTCATGGAATTTGTGAGGTGTTATGGATTAAGAAACTATTGGATGAATTAAAGGTCTCTAATCCATTGCCTATGAAATTGTACTGTGACAATAAAGCTGCTATTTCGATCGCTCACAATCCAGTGCTTCATGACAGAACAAAGCACGTGGAGGCTTCATGACAGAACAAAGCACGTGGAGGTAGACAAACACTTCATCATGGAAAAGCTAAAAAATGGATTAATCTGTATGCCATACATTCCTACTACCGAGCAAGTTGCAGATGTGCTTCCAAAGGGACTTCCTACAAGACAGTTTGACCGACTAATTGGCAAGCTGGCTATGGAGGATATCTTCAAACCAGCTTGAGGGGGAGTTTGAAAAGGAAAGATTTGGTAGTAATACTACCAAATATTATTAGCTGTAAATATAATATTTGGAGAATATTTTCTGTAAATAAAATATTGGTCAAATGCTGTAAAATAGGAAATTATTAAATAGGCCAGCTAGGTATGTACGTGTATTCTCTCCTATAAAGAGAACCTGTGTAAACTCGTGAATTGTGTGCTAATACAGAGAAAAAGGTTTTTCTATTTTTCTTTCCTTTATAGTTTATACAAATATTATTGTTTGACCGTGATTGTTGATCCCCACTACTGGCGCAAAGATTAATCCGTACCGATTAGTATCATAAGTAGTATCAAATATTATCACATCACCATAAAACTTATAAGCTTGTCTTGAGGTTGCATCGGCCCAAAAACAATGAGTAATCCTATTTTCATCATTTGCCTCAATTTTAAAATAAAATGACGGATTTTTTTCCTTATTCAAACTTTAAATACTTATGCAACATATCTCCATCATGCCCCTTTATCTCATTGCGCTTATCCCTTTCGTGGTTATACAAATCTTTTTATGTACAACCAATATTTTCAAACTCCCTTGCCTGCACTCCCACTAAATTGAATTGTTGATGTGGTGGCATATTTACCATGTTGAGCTGTTCAGTCAATGCCCTTTGGGCAGTCGAAACGTTGCGCTGAGATCGTAAAAAATGTGTTTTCCGTGGAGTTGCCAATGGGTGACTATGGCTCTCATCAAATATATTAACTTCATATAAGCCGCTAGTTGATAACATAACAGCAAGTTTTGCATTACAATTCTCTTTGATTGATCCTTGGTGCCTGTTTGCCTCAATGTTCGCTACTATTGTACCCTTCCCTTGTTTCTAACAAACAAACTCTTTCCTTATGATCTCACCACTTTCTCGCCTCTTTTTGACAGACGAATTTCGAACACTAAAGCTAGAGGCTTTCACATATGCATTGTAACATTTTTTGACATCATCAATTGTTTGAAATTGTTGACCAATTTTAGGCTTAAGCTCAGCTGCTACTTGAGGATTGTACATTATATCTGAACAATTTTCATCTGATGCCACATATTGTTCTTCCCTTTCACTAAACATATTACCAATGTTTTGTCTACTCTCTAATTCAAAGTCCATATTCCCCCCTATTTCCCTGTATAAATTATCTCCCTCCCAAGATTTGATACCACCTATAATGGTTTTATAATCAAATGACCTGTTTATACAAAATAAGAGTAAAATTTATGTTAATTTAATTTAATATTTCACATAGTGAGTGCTAATATTGTCATTTATTTTGCCTTTTATAAAACTCTAGAAGTCACTGTTTCTACAACACAGACAAACATTGAAAATGTGCTAATAATTCCATAACCCACATGCATATAATATATTAAACAAATTTTGACAAAGAAAAAGTTAAGAGAGAAAGACCCGTGATGCAATAAGCTCCCAACAGGAATAACAACACTTTGAACTAAACCAATATTGTCATTTATTTTGCCATTTATAAAATATATTGTCATTTATTTTAGATAAAAAAAATTTAATTGAAAAAAAAAAAAATTAATAGTGTGAAAAAAAAAAAATCAAAGTGCTGAAAGAAGAGAGAGAAAGAGAGAGTGACCTGGTTGACCATCCAAAGAAGCTCCCAAGACAATATATTGGTTGACATAAAGCGCAAAAGACAAGCAATCCCCCTAAATTGAAAAGAAAAAAAAATTAAAAGAGCAAAAAAATTAAAAAAACTTATTCACGAACCGTAAAATATTGGTATCCTTTGAACCCATGAAAAAAGCTTATTCGGTAATTATTCCACACTTCGTTTTTAATTTTTTCTTTTAACCCAGCAATGCGATCTTAGTTATTTTCAATTAAAATTTAAGCATCATTCGGAAACTAATTCAAGGATTATCCCACATGTATCTAGAGTACAGGAACCAATTGGCATATTGGAAGCATATGATAGATTAATGGCATGAGAAGGAGTTTCCAATTTACATTGAAAATTGATAAATAAGGTTTAGTTTGATATACTTGCGCAAGTAGTACCACGAATTGCTAGACATGTAGTATTAAAGTTCTTGTTAATGATGATCTAAATTGGAGAAACTATGAAATGGTAAATGGGGTGTGTGTGTTTATGTTTTGTGCACTTGACATGGCCTTGCCAAAATGTTTCTGCATGATGATTTTCAAGCACCAAAAAAAGTAAAAAGGAAGTTGAGTAATAGAAATAGTTTTTGAGATATTTTAAAATTTTGAACGTCGATTCTCTGATACCATAAACTATTTCCAAAATTGGGATGATGAGATTGGATATTTAATTGTATTTGTGACATAAAATTTGAAGGAAATTGTAATGCGTAAAAACGTAAATGGGAACGAAAACGAGAAAATTGCCAGAATCAGAATTTGGAGATTTTTTTTATTTTTGTCTCAGAAAACCCAAATTTGAAGACCTTTTATTATTTCCATGCCAGGATTAAGTAATATATACTTTCTGTTTAAGACTCCATTATTCACGAAGTGTGGAATAGTAGGTCGAAGAAAAAAATTAAGAAAGCAAAAAAATAAAAAAATAAATAAGAGAGCAACAACAAGCCATCAAGGGAAAAAAAATTAAGAGAGCAAAAAAAAAAATAAATAAATAAATAAATAAATCAAAGTGCGAAAAGAAGAGAGAGTGACCTGGATCTGGAAGCCTTGGAGTCCGATTTTAGAGAATGAATATGGTAGTTGTATTGTGGCCGTAGTGGTGAAGATGGTGGCTATGATGGTGTGGATATGGCGGTAGTGGTTGAGATTGCAAAGAAAATGGAAAAGATTAAGGAGGAGAGAGATTGAATAAAGGTAACAAATATTAACTATGGTAAATTGAATATTAAGGTAACAAATATTAACTATGGTTAGGTCGGATAAAGTAAAAAAGTGTAATTAACTATTTGACTTTTGGTCCGCTGAAAAATCTGTTCTTTTGGACCGCATGAGAGTCTGCCTGTGTTTATATATGTTAAATTGTATAATATATAAAATATAGGATAAATTACAATCCCATCCCTAATGAAAGATATATAATTTCGGCTATTTTTGAATCATGACACCCTGTCAAAATTGTGATTCAAATCAGGTCTTAAAAGGTAGAAAAAGACGACATTGTCCTTTAATATTTAAATCATTTCCATTGTTACATACTAGCACTTATAAACATTATTTTTTGTCCATTAACTAATTTTTTTGCGCCCCATGCACGTCTAACCATTCATTACACGTGGGCATGTATATTATAAGAATGGTATGAATGTGCCCGTTGTACGGTACAACGGATGCAAATAAATTTTTATCTTTAGAAACTACGGCGCCATCTCTCTAATTTTCTCTCTTCCCGTCTTCTCTTCCTATTTGCCGATTTTTCCTCTAGTTCCTCGATTATGCTCTCTCCTTCTTTCTCTCTTCGATTTCACATTTCTCCACGTATTTTCATTTACTTATAAATGCACCATTATTATTGTTTTTTCGAAAATAATTCTCAAAACCACAATGCCAAGTTATTTGTATTAACTTTAATTTTATATTAAGGGTTACCATTTTCTAAAATTAATACTAAGGGGGTATATCCCCATTATAACATCTTTGCAATAATTGGATGTTTCAGGTGACTTTATGTTGAATGGGCATTTTTTTTTTAATAAGAAAATACTAGGATAATTTGTGACTAAGAAAAGAACATGTCACGAATCAAGAATAATGTGTTCTTTTTAATTGCAATAATATAGGAATTATAGAAGTAATGTTGAAAATACTCGCACAATATTTGGGATATTTGAAAAAGTGTGAAACTTATTGATAGTTGCAATAATAAGAATAAATACAAGTGTATGTAATACAAACTACAAAGCATTAAGGATTTTGGTTACTTTAATTTCTTCTTGAAATTTAATTATTACAATGTTGGTAACTTATTCCTATGAATGCTGAAGTCAAGCAACACAAGGCCATTGAGAACGTGAAGCGAACAGAAAGTGTTATACCTGAAAATGTGAGAATTAAAAACTTCACTTCTTCTTTCCGAAAGAGAAGAGGAAGAAATAATTTTTTTAAAATTCTCATCTGGAAAGCACTTGTATTTTTTTTTTTTTTTTTGTTATTATTCAAACTAATAAAAGAGTGGATTAGAATCGAAGGAAGAAATTTAGTTTGGGTATTTGTCGTGTTACCAAGGTGGATCAGAAGTGAGATAGGCTTATTTCTATACTGGAATCGCCAACTAGAACTTAAAAGATGTCCATTTTATGAACCAGTAAAAAACTTCTCAATACTTTGTTTTTGTTTGATTTTGCAAAGTCGTAAAGGGAGAAATTTATTTTATTATGGGTTAATATCATAATAATATGATTTACATGCAATTGTAAAAGAATTGGCATTAGAGAGGGAAGAGAGAGAGTTTTACAAAACTTTAATAGAATCAAAATTAGTGCTGGAATTAGAGAGGGAAGAGAGAGAGTTTTACAAAACTTTAATAGAATCAAAATTAGTGCTGGAATTAGAGAGGGAAGAGAGAGAGTTTCACAAAATTTTAATAGAATCAAGATTAGTGCCGTGGTCATCCAACCGGTTGGTTCCTTCTTGGTTGTGAAGCATCTTCTTTAGAGTTATAGGTTTTTGTCGGAGAGCTGTAGTTATATTGAACCTTTAGTATCCTCCAATATCTCAAAATTTAAAATTATTTATTTTTTCAAATATTAAACCAGAATTAAATGGTTGGTTACACATAATTATATGAATATGTAATGAAAAAACAAGAAGGAATTGTTGGAAACTAATTATGATCTTACTTTAAAAGAGATGAGAATATCAAACTTTGTTGAGTCTCTTCCAAATTCAATATAAAAATATAAGGCAGAGATACTTAAATGCTTGAAATCATGTAGTAAGTTTCAGCAGTTGGTTGGAAAACACATTAAGTATGTTCACACTAAATAAGATTACTACAAAGAAAATATGAACAAATAATGCACGATCTATTTCATACTTATTTTTCATGTTTGGTTAGTCCACACTTAACTGCACAAGCGTAGCATAAGTTAGACATTTGCTTATCCAGTGAAAATATGTAGAAATTCTGAAAAAAATATTTTTTCCTCATATTTGCCCAAATGTATTTCTATGGAATGATAGGTATTAGGTTTCTTTTTATAAGATGGATTGGAAGGCTTTTTTCAACTTATCTTGTTTTTCAAATTATCCAAAAAAAATAAATAATAATAATAATAAAATAAATACTTATTTTCTGTGTGTGAAGTATGTAAATATAATAGCAGACATAAATTTCCTAAGTTAGAACTACTGGAATTCGTGGACTAATATAATTTAAATTTATTTTCTATGTCTGAAGTATGTAAACATAATAACAGACATCAATTTCGTATTTTAGACAGACAATCCTTAGTTCACATGGACAACAATTCACTTTACACAATTACTTATAGTAAGGAATAGAAAAATGGTTTTTTAAAACAGTGGACTAGATATGTCCCAGTTTTCCCAACCAGATACTCAAGGCAGAATTTGGATTCGTATTTAATCTATATTACATACTAATTCATATGTCACCACCCAAAATAGGGATTATTACAAACCATTCAGCTTACGCGAATGGCTTAGGGTGTTACACCTTAAGTCTAGTTTTTAAAGAATTTTAGTTTGCCCTGTTTAAGTTGGTGATTATTAGAGTAATGCTTTGAGTATTTGAGTAAAAACTAGATTGCAGCTGAAAAACTTTTTAATAGTTAGTTTTTAAAAAGTAACTAAAACTGAAAGAAAATAATGTACATTACTGAATCGCATGATCCGATCGTGATACAACTTAATGGACTAACTATAGGATCAAATATATGATTTTTACAAAAGGATAGATTTGGATTATATTAAGGGTAAATTATACTGCCAGAAATGTTTAGCTTATATGTCTATTGTCTTGTCATCATTCTACTTCAGTGACAATGATTTTTAGATTTTTATGAAAAAAATTGCGATTCCCTCTCTTAAATTTTAAAATTTAAAACATGCGTAACAGTGACAATTGTCATTTTTGATAAATATGATCATATGAAACACCCTATTCTTTTTATTATGATTTTATCACTCAGATGAAAGAATAAGGATTTGATGTTTGGGTAAATTATACAAAGATAGACCGTTCAACGTTTAGTATTTTAACCTCACCTAAATTTGCTTGTCAACCGGCCAAAACATGACATTTGAGTGTGAAAATTTAGTGACACCCTTATATTATATTGCATTCTACGGAGGGAATGACAAAATTATCATTTTATATAATTTGGTTACCACAAAGAAAACGTTGGGTGTCGTCAAACAAATTTGCCAAATTTTAGAAAAATCAAAATAATAAAATACTAAACTATCTATTCCTATATAATTTGTTCAAACCTTAAAGGAGATAAGTGTAATTTACCCTTATATTATTGAGTTAAACATTTGTAAGAGCAAGTTAATCACCTGTTTGAAACAAAATAACAATGTGACGTAACTAAAATTGGCAATCCATGTACAACCAATCTTATTAATTTCCGAATTGATAGAGAAACTGAAAATATATGCTATTGGAAGAATGTAATGTAACAACAAATATCCCAATAGGAACAAAAATATTAAGGGTAGGAAAAATTCAGAGAACTATTACGTGAGCTTTTTTGCGCCTAATAAAGACCAACAAAGGATTCACAGGTCATGTGTGATTGAGCATTCATAGTACACCTAATTTTATTCGTTACATCCATAGTGTTGAAAAATATATATATATATTTCATGTGATATTTAAGATATAACACACCTTATATTAATATGTTATTAGATAATTAATAATATGTTAAGAAATAATTTAATTAAATATTTAACTCAATATTTAATTAAACATGCAAAATAATGTAATAAAATTAACAATAATAAAATAAAGAACTTGAACCATTGCTAGTATTTGATATTATGTCCTTAAGACAATTTATGCACTGCATGGTGCCGACGGACTCAATGGCGTTTGTCTCCCAAGATACAACGATCTACATCCACCAGTAGTAGTACTTTAAACTCGTGAATACGGCGAACCTCCTCTGTGTAATACTCTCGCTGACTAAAAAATGCATCTATACTTTAAAAACTATGAATTGGGTTCAATCTGAACCAAATGGTTCTGACCAATTTTAATATTACTCATCCATATTGTTTTTGGGTCTAAGTGGCTTGGACCACTTGACCTATGGCTTAAACCTACACTCACTTGAGTTGGGTTCATGTTGAGAGAGGGAGAGAAGAATGAAAAATGAACGAATGAATTATGTAGCCAAGTGTGGATATTTATAGAAGAAAAAAAAAAAATGGTGCCTCTTGGTTATTGGGTGTGTCTATTCATCACTAGACGCAAACATTTATATGTGTTTGTTCATCACTAGACACACCCACTCTAATAGGTTGCAATACTTCACTTTGAATAGGTTATGTTTGTTGGTTTTGAGTTACATCTTTTCATCCCACAACGAACCAGTGATCACACCTGTTTAGTCCAACGCATCAATATGGTGAAGGTGCAGCCTAAACGTAGACAATCACCATCTTTAATAATGTTATGGCAATAACCATATTTCCCAAGATGTGTTAAAGAATAGATGGACCTTTCACACTAAACATATCAACTATACATGGTTTTCACGTATTCTGTTGATGATTGATCAAACAATTTTCATTCACAAATTCTAACAATCCCCCACATGAATAGAAATTAGTTGCTTAAATGCAAAAGATGATTATGTAGACACTAGAGAGAGTATAGACGAAAAGTTGCTGCATCAGGAAAGGTAGTTTTGGGCTTTGAACCTTCCCTAGTGTATTGTTATCGGATTTACTGGCTAACCAAGACAATAGCTTTCCTAGTATATCTTGAACTGTTCAGACATTGATGTAAACCAAGACAATAGCAAATACACAGTACCTTACTTGAATTTCAAGATGTAAGAGTCCTTAAAAGCGTTGCTTATCTTAATCCTCGCTGCATGTAGCATTGTCTCATCATAGAAATAGGTAGAAGATTTATATCTTCTCAGTGTTTCTGGTGAGTCATTCTTCTTCTTCTTCTTCCTTTTTTTTTCTTTTTTTTTTTTTTTTTTTTTTTTTTTTTTTTTTTTTTTTTTTGTTTAAGGGCGCACCAGTCTTTCGACTCTGAGGGGTTGGATAGCTGGCGTTGATCGAATTTGTAATTGGCCTTTTTGTGAATCAGACGACTGTTGGAAGGTAAGGAGAGAGATACGATTTTTTGTCTTTTTGTCTGCCAGGAAATAAGAGAAGATCCCAGAAAAACACAATAACCCGTAGTGGATCTATGAGATATTGGACAACCAGCCTAATCCGAATCAGGAAAAGCTCGCAAAGATAAATCATTCTAAGAAGGGAAAAACAAACCTTGTCTTGTACTGCTTTTCAAATAAAACAACACATGCAAGGCAGCTTCCATGTGTGGTTTGCGTGGTGCATGCATGAATCTGCTTAACACATGGACCGAATAGTTGATATCCGACTGGGTAATAGTCAAATAAATTAGGCGTCCAACAAGTCGCCTATATTGAGATGGATCTTTAAGCAATTCACCTGAATTCGAGAGCTTTATGTTTTGCTCCATGGGAAAGTTCACAGGTTTAGTACCCAAAAATCCACCATCTTTTAAAATTTCCAAAGTATATTTTCGTTGCGAGTTGGATATACTTTTCTTTGACCGAGAAACTTCGATGCCCGGAAAATACTTCAAATCACCCAAATCTTTAATTCGAAAATGACTATTCAGAAATTGCTGGAGAGCTAATATGGCATTGACATCATTGCCCGCAATAAGAATGTCATCAACATATATCAACAAAGCTGTAAAAGATTTTCCTCTCTGATATGTGAATAACGAGTAATCTACTTTGGATTGAACAAATCCAGCAGCTTGGATAGCTGTGAAGAACTTGGAAAACCATTGTCAGGAAGTTTGCTTTAAGCCATATAACGACTTGTGAAGGCGACACACTAGATTCTTCCCCTGTCGCCAAAGAATAAGAGATGAAGATATATAAATTTCTTTATGGAGATCACCATGAAGAAAAACATTGTTGACATCAAGTTGGTGAAGAGACCAATTCTGGGCGGCTGATAAAGCCAATAAACAACGAACAGTAATCATTTTAGCAGTAGGAGAAAATGTGTCATGGTAATCTATACCTTCCAGCTGTGTGAAACCTTTCACAGCCAAACAAGCTTTAAAACTCTTAATAGTGCTAGCCGAGTGTCGTTTGATTTTACAAACCCAACGATAACCAATTACCAGGAGGAAGACAAGTGAGGGACCAAGTGTGGTTGGCTTCTAAAGCAGCCAATTCAAATTTCATTACTTCTTGCCAATGGGAATGAGAAACTGCTTCGGGATAAGATATAGGCTCAATATCTTGACTGACAGCAGCAGTAAAAGAGCAATGTTGTGGTGAGTAATGATGATAAGAGACAAAATTGCAAAGGGGATATCGCGTGCCTTTTTGTGGACCTGATAACAAAGGCGGCCAATGGTTGGGAAACGTCACTTGGTTGTAGACATAATCACGTAAAGCCGTGGGAGGGTGATAAGGTCATTAAGAACAGCGTAAAATAGGTTCGGGAGGAGGACTAGCAGGTGATGGCTGAGGAGAAACTGGATTTGGTGGTGAGGGTTGTTGGATGGGAGAAATTGGTTTCGGTGGTGAGGGTTATTGGACTAGTGGGGAAGGATCGAATACAAAAAGAGGAATCACTGGGGCTGAATTTGAGGAAGTGGATGGAATGGACTTACAAGGAAAAATAGTTTCATGAAAAACAACATCACGGCTAGTGAACATTTGATGGGTGGCAAGGTCATAGAGCTTACAAGCTTTTTGACCAACTAGATAGCCAAGAAAAATACAACGTTTGGCTCGAGGAGCGAATTTATGGGGGACACATCAGTAGCATAGGCAAGACACCCAAAAACTCGAAGATAGGAACAAGAAGAAAGCTTGCCATAAAGTCATTCAAAATGAGTTCGGCTAGAAAGGAAACGATTAATTATATGAACAGCAGTAGAAACACATTCTGCCCAAACATATAAAAGAATGTGGGCTTGAAAATGAAAAGCTTGAGCTGACTCAAGAATATGGCGGTGCTTGTGCTCTACAACCCTATTTTGTTGAGGAGTATAGACATAAGAATGTTGATAAGTGGTCCCTTTTTGTTTAAAAAATTCACGCATAGAGAAGAATTCTCCACCATTATCAACCCGAATGTTGGCTATAGAAACATGGATTTGTGTTTGGACAAATGAGCAAAAATTGATAAGTAAATGTTGTGTTTCATTTTTATGATGCATAAAAAATACCCATGTGAATCTAGAATAATCATCCACAATAGTCAAAAAATATTTCGCACCAGAAAGAGTGGTAATTTTATAGGGGCCCCAAATGTCATAATGAATTAATTCAAAAGGTCTAACAGACGAAATTGAACTAACAGAAAATGGAAGTCGACTTTGTTTTGCAAGTGCTTTAACATTACAAGCATTATTAGACTGGAAACGAAAAATTAACAAATGCTTTGCCATAAAATCTATTCTAGAGGAAGATAAATGCCCTAATCGGTGATGCCACAAAGCAATGGAGGAGGTGACCTAAGAACTGGGTGAACGGCAAGAAGTGGCTGTTGCGGATGGAGTTAGAGGTTTTGGCTTCCTTGATGCTAATGCAACCAAGTAATAAAGTCTGTCTCGTTGTTCACCCAAACTAATCATCGTCTTCGTCATCAAGTCCTGCAAAATACACCGATGAGGGAAAAAGGTTACTGAACAATTGAGATATCTGGTAACTCGACTCACAGACATTAAATCCACCTTAAAAGATGGCACACCAAGCACATTTTTTAAAGTAACAGCGGAATTCAAAGGTAAATTCCCAATGGATGTAATCGGAGCCTGTTTTCCAGTTGGCATAGCAACTGGTGGCAAAAGGGCGTTTTTACTGTTGTTAACAAGCAAAGTTGGACATGAAGTAATGTGGTCTATTGTACCATTGTCGATAATTAATTGATAGAGGCGCAACAATGTTTGTAACAAACCTGAGGAAGCATCAACAGCTTTAGCTTTAGGATTGGTGGATTGTGTTGTCCCTTTACCCTACATGATAGATAAGATTTGTTGGATATGCAAATCAGAGAGTCATTTGTCAGCGACGGCACTTTCTGCATTATTGGACCTTCCTTGACATTGTTGACTGAAGACTGATGGCTATTGTTGTGCTTAAAATGAGTGCTTCCTTGATTAGACCTGTTTGATGCATGTTTAGGGTGTTTTAGTGGGTACCCATTCAGCTTCTAGCATGTCTCTCGCACATGATGGTCACGGTCACAATAAGAGCAACGCAAAGGTTTTCGATTAGATGAGTTAGAACGAGAAGAAGAACCTTGTCCACGTCGAACAGCCAGAGCCACTGGTTTTAGCCCTTTGAACAACTATAGCTGAGTTCTCCTTCATCCCACGTGCAGCCCCCAGGCTTCGCTGCTTCTCTTCTTGTACAATGGAAGAGTAAGCCTTGGTAACATCAGGTAGTGGATTCAGCAATAGAATTTGCCCTCGGATTTTTTCAGCCTCATGGTTCATCCTACAAGAGCAAACGGTGTCATTATAGGATCCTAGTTCATCCCATAATTTTTTTAGCCTTGTGCAATAAGTCGCAACAATCATCTGATCTTGAGCAAGACAAGCAATGTCCCTCTCAATCTGAAAAATACGAGGGGCATTTGCTTTGAGAAAAACGATCTTGAAGGTCTTCCCATACCTCCTGGGCGGTGGTCGAAAAAATGACGTTGTGTGCAAGATCCTATGTGAGTGAATTGAGAATCCAAGAGAGGATCATATTGTTACATTTTTTCTATGAAGCATAGTCGTCTGGTTTGGCTGATGTAATGACCCACTCCACCACATGGTATGATATTGTCCGCTTTTAGCCTGAGCCTGCACGGTTTTGATATTGGGCTTCACCCCAAAAGGCCTCATACCAATTAGAGATGACACGCTTACATATAAGCACTTCACCTTTCCCTTTCCCAGGCGATGCGGGACTTAAGCACCCGGAGCTCGCTAGTGTGGTAGTCTATCAATGTCTCTCGCACCCACCCACGGCACACCCCTCCACAGGTTCATCACAATCCACCCCCCTTGGAGGCCCGACGTCCCCGTCGGCACACTTTCGGCTAGGTCAGGCTCTGATACCATTTGTAACGACCCACTCCACCACATGATATGATATTGTCCGCTTTGGGTCTGAGACCGCACGGTTTTGCTCTTGGGCTTCACCCCAAAAGGCTTCATACCAATTATGAGAATCACAATTAAGCTTATATGGAATTTCCCACTTAACTATCACCTGGTCCAGTAGCTTAAATTATCATCAACCATAGCTGTCCTTATACATAACCTACTGATCTAGTCATGCAATTTCATTTATATATATATATATAAATAATGATTAATCATGTGGTTTAATGGTCACAATCCAGAACACCTTACTCACTTTTTCCAACAAACATATCTAACAAATTAACATCATACTAACGTACAAACTCTATTGTTTAATGATACCCTGATATAACCCATCACATATAATTATGTTTAACTAATTAATTGTCATTTTTTTTTTATATAACAACAGTGAATAAAAGATACTCAACAATTTTATTACAACAATAACTCTAAATTAATAAGAATTAACAGATGTATAACTATATATATTATATATATCAACTCTCAAAATACCTATATAGAATCTATTTTAATTACTCAAACCATTAATATGAGAATTACAGTATACGCATTTATGGCCATTTATATCCAAATCTTGATTCTACAACTAAAGGTGAAAGAAAGTGACTCCTTAAAAAGTATCCCTTCACAATACCCATCATTGTAATCAAGCATAATAAAATGGGTACCTTCCTATTCACTTTAATGAATAATTTATTATAACAGTGGAAACAATTTAGGTTTCATGCCTTAAAAGGGAACATAGTACGTATCACATTAGAACTTTAAGGTAACTAAAATATACTAATTAATTAAATACAAAAGATCACGTTATACAAGTTCATGCAAAACTAATCTTAAAATTATCTTAGATTAATTTAACACATTTAACCTAACATATAATTTTTTTTAACTATTTTAATATAATTCCACATCGAGTTATGATTATATATAAAAATATAAAGCAAGATTAACTTGCCTGGAACGCTAATCCCTTCTACTATACGAATCTCCGATCACTGACTCTCTTCCCAGAAACTGCAGGCAAGTACGTGACATCAGATCTCACTCACTTTATATAACCCTATTATCTTTATCTCTCTTTCGATTTATAAAAATATTGTAATTTGATACACGGAGCAAGATAAACTTATAAAGAGTAACAATAACTGGTAGGTGAGATAATTTAGGATCCCTTTTTTAAAATTTCAAACTTTTTAAAAAGAAACCTATTATCACTAAGATTTCTTAAAAAGTCAACTAAATAAATAAATATTCCTAATAAAAAAAATACGGGTATTACATCATACCCTCCTAAAAAGAAATTTCGTCCTCGAAATTTGCATACCTTATTAAAAAAGATGTAGGTACTTTTCCTTCATTTCAGACTCTAGCTCCCAAGTAGCCTCTCTCTCATCCTGATGATTCCACTGCACCTTCACTAGAGGTATCTCTGCCCGCCTCAACTGTCTTATCATACGGTCAACAATGTGAACAGGTGTCTCAACATAGGTTGTATTAGAATGCAATTGAACCTCTGTGGAATCAACAGCCTGAGTTTCATCCCTCAAGCACCTCTTCAACATGGAGACATGGAAAACTTCATAAACAGCAGAGAGTCTGGGTGGTAAAGCCAATCTATATGCCACTTCCCCAATCTTCTCTGTGATCTCAAAAGGTCCAATGAATCGAGGAGCTAGGTTCCCTTTCTTCCTACCAAATATCGTAACCCCCTTCATTGGTGATACTTTCAAGAATACCAAGTCACCCACACTAAACTCCAAAGCACGACGGCGTCGATCTGCATAACTCTTCTATCGACTCTGAGCTATGCGAAGTCGATCTCGAATAATGGCAACCTTCTCCGTAGTCTCTTGCACCAATTCTGACCCCAAAAAACTACCATCACCAACCTCAGCCCAACACAAAGGTGGACGACAAGGTCTACCATAAAGTGCCTCACATGGTGCCATGCCGATACTAGCCTGGTAACTGTTATTATAAGCAAACTCAATCAGTGGAATGTAATCCTCCCAATTGCCTCGAAAGTCTAAAACACATGCACAAAGCATATCTTCCAAAACCTAAATGACCATCTTGGACTGGCCATCAGTCTGAGGATGAAAAGCAGTACTCAGACTCAAAGGAGTACCAAAAGTTGCATGAAAACTACTCCAAACCGTGATGAAAAATAAAGATCACGATCTGAAACAACACATGATTAATCATTATATATATATATATATATAAATGAAATTGCATGACTAGATCAGTAGGTTATGTTTAAGGACGGCTATGGTTGATGATAATTTAAGCTACTGGACCAGGTGATAGTTAAGTGAGAAATTCTATATAAGCTTATTTGTGATTCTCATAATTGGTATGAGGCCTTTTGGGGTGAAGCCCAAGAGCAAAACTGTGCGAGCTCAGGTCCAAAGCGGACAATATCATACCATATGGTGGAGTGGGTCGTTACAAATGGTATCAGAGCCTGACCCAGCCGACGGGGATGTCAGGCATCCAAGGGGGGTAGATTGTGATGACCCTGTGGGCGAGTGTGCCGTGGGCGGGTGCGAGATGTTGGAAACGGGGGCATTAAAAATATAAACTTTGGATGAGATTTGGATTAGATTCCGCTAATAATTTTTTGCGGATCTCTAGACGAACGCATTTCTCTCCGTAAGAAAATGAACGTGATATATTTACTTTCTCAAATCCGTTTCCGGGTGAATGAGAAATTAACTCCAAAGTGTGGTGTTTTGATAAGCTTAAATGGGTATGCAAAATGTGAGAAGTGTTTGTCCCACATGAAAAAAAATAATGTTGAAACAAATTGAAATTTAAATAAGCTGAGTTTAGGATTTGGGCTTGGGCTTGGGCTTGGGCTTAATTGTAAAGTCCAGATTATTCTTTTTGGGAATTTTGGATTGGGCCTAATTTTAGGCTGGGCTTATTTAAATGGGTTTCACAAATGGGTGGATTTTTTGGGTGGTTGGTTTTTTGAATTAAAAAAACTACTTTTTAGTTTTTCTAAAAGGTTACACCTTTTAAATTAAAAAACCATATTTTAGTTTTTCTAAAGGGTTACACCTTTTAAATTAAAAAACCACTTTTTAGTTTTTTCAAAGAGTAACCCATGGTTGCACCCACTCGAAAAGGCACATTGCAACCTATTGGAATGGATGTGTCTATTGGTGAACAGACACCATGTGAACCATTGCAACCTATTGGAATAGATGTGTCTAGTGGTGAACAGACACCATGGGAACCATTGCCACCTATTGCAATAATTGTGTCCAATAATGAAGAGATACACCCAGTCCGAAAAGGCATTTCTGTTTCTATAAATACCCCCCTTTGGATCATTTGCAAGTTATTCATTTTCATTTTCTTCTATCTCCCTCTCATGACTTGAACCCAACCTAAGTGGGTTCAAACCATAGGTTAAGTGATCCGAACCACTTAAACCCTAATCCAATTTCATCGAGCCATATTAAGATTGGTCCAAACCATTTGATTCGAATTACACCCAATTCAGCATTTATATAGCATAGATGAATTTTTTGAGTCAGAGAGAGTATTACACGGAGAAGGTTCGCCATATCCACGAGTTTGTAGTGCTGCTACTGGTGGATGTAGACCATTGTATCCTAGGAGATAGACGCCACTGAATCCGTTAGCACCATAGCGGGGCGAATCTGTCTTAAGGACATAGTATCCAATACTAGCCTCGGTCCAAGTTCTTTATTTATAATTATTATTTCATTAATTTATTTTGCATATTTAATTAAATATAGAGTTGCATATTTAATTAATGATTTCTTAGCATATTGTTAATTATCTCATGACATATTAGTATAAGGTTTGTCATATCTTAAATGTCACATGAAACATATATTTTACCATCACGAAAGACACTGACAGACTATCATATTGGTGAGCTACGGGTGTACAATCCCACATCGCCTAGGAAAGAGAAATGTGAAGTGCGTATATGTAAGTGTGTGATCTCCAATTAGTATTAGGCCTTTTGGGGTGAAGCCCAATAACAAAACTGTGCGGGCTCAGGCCCAAAGCGGATAATGTCATACCATGTGGTGGAGTGAGTCGTTACAAATGGTATTAGAGCCTGACCCAACTGGAAGTGTACCGACGGGGATGTCGGGCCTCCAAGGTGAGTGGATTGTGATGACCTTGTGGGCGGGTGTGCCGTGGACAGGTGCGAGACACTGTCAGGCTAGGTGGCCCAAAGCGAATAATATCATACCATGTGGTGGAGTGAGTTGTTACAGCGGTAGATGACATTGTGGTGGTCTCGTTTATGAAACCTAACTTGGATTTGGCATTCAAAGAAATCGTCATGGCTCGATAAAAGGAAGGAAGGCAAAAAGAAAAAGGGCAGAGTGCTAGGTATCGTTCTCTGCTCTGATACCATGTAAAAGAAGGAAAAAAATATTTTCCTTTTAATAATTTCTATTGAATTAGGAGACGTTGCTTTATACAAGAGATTTCCTATAATCATGCTAATTTATTGTAGGTAGTTTAAGTATAAAAGGCAACTAAACAAATATACAACTAATACAATATATTTGTCAATGAATGGCCGGATATTTTGTCAATGAAAGGCAACATATCATTTACCTTCTCAACATTTACAAAAGAATACTCAATTTCTAATAAAATTAAGATGTTCATTTGGGCGTTCTTGCACTGGAATCGTCAATTGTAAAATAACACCCCATTCAACTGGTTGGGAAGCGTACATATTCAGGTTCTTCTTTAGGGTGATTGTGTTCCAAAGAGATACTAGAGTGTGCTGTGTTTCTTATAACTTTTGAAATTCAATCAATTTTTTTAAACTATATTGAACTTTTAGTATCCTCCAATATCTAAAAATTTTTAAAAATAATTTCCAGTGTTAAACAAGAATTAAATGGTGGGTTACACATCATTATATGAATATGTAATGAAAAAAGAAGAAGAAGGAATTGATGGAAACTATTTAATTAAGTATGATCTTACTTTAAAAGTATGAGAATATCAAACTTTGTTAAGCCTCTTCCAAATGCCATATAAAAATATAAGTTAAGAGGATACTTAAATTGCTTGAAATCATGCCGTATGAATCAACAGTTGGTTGGAAAACACAAAATATGTTTACACTAAATGAGATTACTATTAAGAAAACATGAATAAATAATGCATGATCTATTTCATACTTATTTTTCATGTTTAATTAGTCCGTACACTTATCTGCACAAGCTTAGCATAAGTTAGACATTTGCTTATCTAGTGAAAAATATGTAGAAATTCGGAATAAAATAAATTTTCTTTAGATTTGACCAAATGTATTTCTATGGAATGATAGGTATTAGGTTTCTTTTTATAAGATGGATTAATTGGAAGGTTTGTTTGGACTTATCTTGTTTTTCAAATTAAAAAAAAAAAAAAAAAAAAAAAAAAAAAAACCTATTTTCTATTTTCTCTGTGTGAAGTACGTAATGTAAATGTAATAGTAGACATCAATTCCCTAAGGTAGAACTACTGAAATTCATGGACTAGTATAATTTAAATTTATTTTCTATGCGTAAAATATGTTAACATAATAGCAGACATCAATTCCCTACATAAAATTCTTGACATTATTTATATAGACATAATCATTAGTTCATATTAGGGATGCACAAAGAACCGGTGTAACCGTTAGGAGCCGGTGCTTCTGTTTTGGTTCCAAATATTTGGAATCGTTAAGTTCCGGTTTCGGTTCCGATTCCAGAGTCTGGAATTGGAACCGGAATCGGTAGGAATCAAAACCGTACTAATACTTATAGATATTATTTTTTAGTTATATAATTACTAAAAGATATGCCTATATTTACCGAATATATATATATATATATATATATATATATATGGATATTGATGCTTGTTGTGGCCCAAGTATTGCCTTAGTCAAGGTATTGCTAAATAATAAATAATAATAAAATAATAAAAACGGAACCAAAGCCAAATTAGAATCGGAACTATGGAACCGATTCGATTCGGTTCCAGTTTCGGTTCCATTTCCCTAACGGTTCTGATTCCAATTACTAAAAATTGTTGAGAATGGTTCCGGTTGTAAGTTCACATAGACAACAATTCACTTTACACAATTACTTATGGTAAGGAATATAAAATGTTTTTTTTTTAAACAATGGACTAGATATGCCCCAGTTTTTCCAACGACGAGAACTCAAGGCAGAAGGCAGAATTATGGATTAATATTTAATCTATATTAAATACTGATTCATATGTCACCACTCGAAATAGGGACTATCATTCAACTTCAGTTTTTTAAATTTTTTTAATTTGTCCTATTTCAATTAAAAATTAATTTCTATGAATTATTGAATAATTGTTTAAGTCGGCGATTATTAGTGTAACGCAGTGAGTATTTGTTTGAGGTTATTTGTGTTGATTTGACACCATAAATGGACTATAAATTTGTATTTACAATGATTTTTAGTGATTTTATTCGAATGATTTTCCAATCATGTTTTGTAATAGCCCTATTTCGGATTGTGACATATGAATTAGTATTTAATATATATTAGTAATATAGATTAAGTTTCTATGTGTAAAGTATGCAAGTGCAATAGATATCAACTGGTATACATATATACAATGATTTAAACAAGACTTATACCCAATGAATGTCCGCGACAAAAAAATAAAATAAAATAAAAAATAAAAAAGGAAGAAGAAGAAGAAGAAGAAGAAGAAATACCCAATGATTTAAAAATTAGATTGCAGGTGAAAAACTTTTTAGTAGTAGTTTTTAAAAAGTAACTAAAACTGACAAATAAATAAATAAATAAATAGGGTATGTTAATCACAGATCCAATCGTGATACAACTTAATGGACTAACTATAGGATTAAATAAATGAATTTTACAAGGGTATAACTTTGTATTATATTAAGGGTAAGTTACACCAATCTTATGATATATGGGTACCGTCTCGTTTAACGTTTATTATTTTAATTAATCTTCTTTAAATTCGCTTGTCAACAGTCAGAAAAGTGACATTTAAGTGTGAAAAGTTCACTATATCCTTTTATTCTAATAATATATTATATTGCATTCTACACAAGGGAATGACAAAATTGTCAATTTATAGATTTGATCACCGGAAAGAAAACGCTTGGTGTAGTTAAACAAATGTGTCAAATTTCAGGAGAGGTAAAAATAATAAATATTGGACGGTTTACTCGTATATTAGTTGCTCAAACCTCAAGAGAGGTCAGTGTAATTTACCCTTATATTAATGGGTTAAATCTATGTAGCATGGACACGGACACCAATACGGATACACGTCAAAATTTTAAAAAGTAGGACACAAGTACGGAGTGGACATGGCTACATATAAATATAAATATTTATTTTTATACATCTATTTAGTAATAGTATTATAAAACTTTAATTCATTTATAATTTTTATACTAAGAGTTGCTTTGAAATGAATTAGAAAATGAAATTATGTCATTATTATAATAATTTTTATATCATATATACCATTATTTTACTATTGTGTCATGATATTATTCATATTATTTTCAAGAATATTAGGTAGATTTCTGTTAGAAATGTTCGGGAAGTGTTAGAGAAGTGTCCAGAAAGTGTTCGAAATAATAAAATTAATTTTTATTTATGGACACGTATATGAAATGTTGTTGGATATATATTCGAGGAGTGTTCGATGTGTATTGATATCTGACCCGAATACAATACAAATACAACTCTTTTGTAAAAATGTTCGTACTTCCTAGAGTTAAGCAAACAATGCACAAATTCATTACGTTACATTGTACAAGTATGTCACACTGTTAATCACTGCCCCAACCTAATTCTATTATTTACAAAGTTCATGTGTTGCAGACTTGCACGTGATTAAAATTATAAATTAACCTTTTGTACTTTAAAGTTGAATTGCTTACTGAACAAACTTGGTAAAATACAATTTATCAAACAATATCATATCAATTACTTTTGATATAAATTTTTTTAAAAAAAATAGAAAACATGACATTTTATGTCATATGTTAAATAAATAAACAAGATACACTTAATTACACTATTAATTAAGATAAGCATTTTAATTGAAAAGGCAACTTAATGAGATGATCAATGAAAGAAAAACATTTTGTGTTGTGTAATTACAATAAGAACTGTACAATAATGTTTCTGATAATTTAATAAATGACTATGACATAATTATAAATACGACATATACAAGAAAGAATGGGTGTATAAAGTTATTCAATACAAAATAATTTCGTATATGAAAAGTATCTATACAATTAGAACAAAATTACCCCTCACTTTTTTAAGAATTACCCAATACTCCCTCCTCTACATACACACATATAATACACAACCGAGATCAACCCATCTTCTCCAAAACCAATCACTGCCGGCCGTCGCTACTACCACCACCAGTTGGAAAAATGATTATCATAAATCACTAAAATCATCTGCACTTACATAAATGGCGAAAATACTATTTTTAAAAAAAATCGGACCATAGCTTGGAGGCGTGTAAACGCTTATTGAAGATAGTCAAAGCCTCCCACAAGGTGCAAAAGAACATGGTAGCTCTATCTCTGAGATTCAACCAAGGATTGATTCAATCCAATAAGGGGTGGAGCCAAAAATTTTCAATTTGGGGGCCGAATAGTGATATAAAGTTAAATTTAATATATAAATAAAATATATGTAATATTTTTTTATCTTGGTGCAATTTTAATGTACATTTTTAAGAACAAATTTCTAAACGATATGAGAAAAATAAATAAAAAGAAGATTAGTTAACAGTCCATTGATAAAGTTGTCATTATCCTGTGTGTGTATATATATATATATTTTCTTGTTTCTTTAGTCTGTCTCTTTAAATCATAACAAATAATTTATATTATATATATATATAGAGAGAGAGAGAGAGAGAGAGAGAGAGTGAGTGTGTGTGTGTACTAATACATTTTAGCATAACTTACAAAATAATAAACACTTATATTATTAAGTTTGAATGTTTTAAAGTCAATTAAGTTCAACATGTTCAAAAGAGTCGTGAATAATTTATTTCACAAACCATCTTTAATTTGTATAGATAAGTAACTATAAATGAGAACTTTATTAAATTTTGGTATGTCAACTTTGAGTGCAGCAATAAATATCTTTTGAGAATGCCTAAAAAATAGAAGAGAAAACTTTTAAACTTTGAAATAAGAAAACTTAATCATGAAAGGGGATTGAACTTGATCTATATTTCATCCATACTTAAGAATTCTAGAATGAGAGAAGTGTGGTCCTCTTAAGATGAACTTCCGTTGATGCTAAAATCAGCTGGCTAAAGCCGATTCTAATTTGATCTGTTGCGGGTGTGCCAGAACCAATAATGTGGTTCAAGTGTGTTTAGTCAACAATAATCTCTTTGAGAATTTTGACTTTTAGGCGATGCGAAGAGAAAGAGGATAAATATACTCCTTTGTGAGTTCAGTATTGCCTTAATTAAAAGGACTTTAACAGTGAATAATTATAGTAACAAGTTGAGAATGGAAAGGGGAGAAATTATAGATATAGAAAGTGATAGGGAAAAGAGATAGGGAGAGAGATAGAACGAGACTGAAATAAAGAGGGAGAGATAAAGATAACAATGATGCTATATAGGGAAAGAGTTTGAGAAACCAACAATAATAATAAAGATTCTGAGGATGCTGGACCCTTTTCTCAGCATGCCTCTACAATTATTTATAGAAAAATAAGTAAACCAACTCCTACACATAAGTATTTCACTTACATTACAACTCTATAACCCAACTAACTATAAATTTGAATTAAAAAATCTATGGATAACCACTAGTATTTAATTAAAACCAACTGAAAGATAAATACTAGCACTTGATCCCTATCCATTAGCTAATTCAAAGGCTTCTCCAATCTTTATCACTCTTATATGAAATTCCAACTCTAATCTACGTGAAAAATACCATCCACCTATAGTTCAAACACTGCCACATTACTACCCATGCAATTTTACCAAAAAGGGTGTCAACAATGCCCCCCAATTTTAAATCTCTTATCGGTTGTCTGCCGCCCAAGCCGCTAAGATATTTGAAATTTAAAGTACATTGGAAGGAAATTTTGAACAAGGGCTGCGCTAGTCAGTTGAAATAAGATTGCAAATCAATGAGTTCCAAAACTTTATTTCTTCTGAATCACCCCAAAGGTGATCTTTATTTCATATTAGCCAAATCTGCCGATTTAGGCTTCTTCCTAGATTCTCAGAAAATTTGTCGATATCGCCTGCCCATAAACCGAGGAAGGACTTACCCTCCATGCATTTTCTAACTCCATTAGCAAATCATGATCATGATTGGCAGGAATTAAATTATTGTGAAGCGTCATTCTAGTCGATCTGTCTATTATCTCTATAACATTGTTTCAGGAAGGAGTTTTCTTAGCTGATTTCATTTCAGCTGATTTTCCCTCAGCCGATTTTGCATCCAGCTCTATTGGCAAGGCTGCATCATGCCCAAAATTTCATTGATCAGCAAGCATGACCTCACTATGTTCGGCAGGCTGAAGTAGAGCGTATAGATCAACTAACTTTTGTTGGGGTTTAGCGATCACATGCCCCCCAGCAACCGCTGGTTTTTCAGCCAATTTTCTTTTAGCCGATTTTGCCTCAGCCAATTTTCTCAACTAAGCTCTAAGTAACCTTTTAAAATTAACATCGGTTAGTCATTTTTTTCTTTTCTTGAAATTGGACTGAGGACAGTGAGCTAAAATAATTCTTTCAGCTGATGATTGTTTTTGCCGATTATTAGATGTCATAATCGGCAAAGAATTCTGGTACATCGGTCGCTTTCCTTTCATCCGATTTGTACCCTTCCATTCATGGCAGCAACCATGTTGAAATAAACTAAGTTTGGTTGTCCCCAGCTGCTCTATTTTTCCGCCTTAATTTACAGGAGCAACCGACTGATCATTTGCTGATAATCGACTGCTGGAACTTGCTGATAATCGATTGTCGGTGACTAATAATATTCTGACAAACTTTGCTGTTAATTTTCTGGTAAAATTTCCTACCAAGATCTGCAAGGCTTGCCAATTTTGGTACTAGTTATTAGTAGCCCTTCATGTAACGGAGGTTGTGATACAGGGTTGGAATACTGATTTACCACCTGGTCAGGACAGGGTTTCTTGTACATAGGCTAAGGATGTCTATGCCCTTGAGCTACCTCGACCTGGATAAGCTGAGCCATCAATTCTTTAATCTTCTGATTAATCTCCCCCATTTCTTGTTGTTTTCTCTGAGGGGGAATCGGCATAATTGGTGGGTGTTGTAGAATAACCTTTGCCGATTTTACATTCGACTCAATCGGCATCAATAATATTTTTGTCATTATCGGCAGAGTGCCGATTGGCATACCAAGAGTTGTGTTCAGTGGGACAATTCTGTTGGAGTTGCTCTGCACAATCAACCGGATTTGATACCAGTTGTTGTGGCGAAAACGCAAAATAAATAACGCTGTTCAAGGAATAAACAAGCAATCACGAAGAATAAAAAAAATACATATAAGAACACAAGATATACATGGTTCACCCAAATCTCAGGGCTACGTCCATGGAGCACACCGAATAAATTCACTATAAAAAAGATTAAGAATTACAATGGAGAATTCTCTCTCAATCTCTCTCAATTGCTCTCTCTTATATTGGCACAAATTTATCTCTAACTTTCACACTCTTTAAAATCTTATTAAAGTTGATATTTATATAGTCCCAAACTTGTCCTACAAGAACTTGCCTTTTGTAGAATCCAAAATTAATAAGGAAGTTAAATCAGACCAGGAAACTGAATTTTCCTTAAACCAATAAGGAAGTTAAAGCAGATCAGGAAACTGAATTTTCCCTAAAATTCAGTACTTTTGAAGTTTCCATATAATTAAATATTCCTTAAAAACAATTACCTAATCAGACTCCACAAAACCACAATAATCTCCCACTTGGAGGCTGGAGCACTTGTAAACCTATTTTATGTTCTTTTCATGCATGTCTTATACATGTCGGTGCACTTCTCTCTATCTTTAAGCTAGAAAACCGACTGAAGTTGCGCATAACTTCAGTTTCTCCATGGTCACTATCTTGGTCAACATATTAGCTGGATTCTTGGTGCCAAGTATTTTCGCAAGTGTCAACACCTCATCTTCTAACAAAGATCTAATAAAGTGGTACCAAAGTCCTATATGATTGGTTCTTGAATGAAATGCTGAATTCTTTACCAGATGTATCGCACTCTAACTATCACTGTGCAAAACATTCTTCACCTGTTTGAATCTTAACTCTGTCAACAAACCTTGTAACCAAATCATCTTCTTACTAGCCTCTGTCATCGCCACATACTTTGCCTCTGTAGTAGATAACGCTACAATCCTCTGTATTTGCGAAATCCAACTAACTGCAGTTGTACCCACCATGAACACATACCCGGTAGTACTTTTTCTATGGTCCACCTCACCAGCAAAGTCTGAATCTACATAACCATGTAGCTTCACTTCACCCCTTTTGAAACATAGGCATCTGTCTGTGGTACCCCGTAGATATCTTAATATCCACTTTACTGCTTCCCAGTGTAGCTTGCCTGGATCTTTCATGAAATTGCTTACTGCTCCCACTGCATATGCAATGTCTAGCCTTGTGCACACCATGGCATACATCAAACTTCCAATGGCTGAGGCATATGGAATTTTAGTCATGAAGTTTTTCTCATCTTCTGTCTTCGAACACTGATCTTGAGATAATCGGAAGTGATTAGCTAAGGGAGTACTCACCGCCTTAGCATTATTCATGTTAAATTTCTTCAGAACCCGTTTTTAGGGTACTCAGCCAGAGACAACTGCAAAGTACCTTTCTGTTTGTCTCTGCTAATCCTTATCCCAAGAATCTACTTGGCTGCACCAAAATCCTTCATCTCGAATTCATTATATAACTGCTTCTTCAATTTGCTGATTTCTTCAAAATCAGAACCTGCCACTAACATGTCATTAATATAAAGTAGAAGGATAATGAAACTTGACTTAAACCTCTTGAAGTAGTAGCAATGGTTAGCGTTGCAGTTGTTGTAGCCATGTCGCTTCATAAAACCATCAAACTTCTTGTACCACTGCCTCGGGGCTTATTTCAAACCATATAAGCTTTTCTTCAACTTGTACACTAGTTTCTCTTTCCCTTTGACTGAGAAACCCTCCGGTTGTTTCATGTAAATCTCCTCCTCAAGGTCACCAAGGAGGAAAGTAATTTTGACATCTAACTGCTCGAGGTGCAACCCTTCTGTTGCAACAATGCTAAGAACTGAGCGAATGGTACTTAGTTTCACAATCGGGGAAAAAATGTCTATGTAGTCAATGCCTTGTTTTTGCTGAAAGCCTTTGACCACCATTCTCGCCTTGTATTTCTTGGAACCATCATGTTCTTCTTTCACCCTGTACACCTATTTGTTGTGAAGAGCTTTCTTCCCATTGGGCAACTTAGTTAGTTCCCATATTTTGTTGGAGATAAGGGACTTCATCTCATCTTCCATTGCAAGCTCCCACTTGCTAGCATCTTCAACCTGACATGCTTCATCATAGCATTCAGGCTCACCATCATCTGTGAGTAACATATAATCCAAATATTTCCTATTCGGTACATGAGGTCGTGTAGACCTTTTGGGTGTAGGCATAGGAGTTGGAATCTGTGGTGAACTACGCTCTGTGAGTTCTGGCCAAGAACCCTGATCTGTCTGCTCCGCGTCAATACTCTCTGGATCATCATCCAACTCAATAAACTCAGGCTTACTCTATACATAACTAGTTAACTGTGCTGCATCTCTATCCTTGTACATCACCTTCTCGTTGAAAATCGCATCTCTACTTCTGATGATTTTCTTGTTTTGATTATCCTAGATTTGATAACCAAACTCATCTCCGCCATACCAAACGAAGATGCATTTTAGTGACTTGGGATCAAGTTTTTCCCTACCATGGTCACTAATAGGCGCATATGCAATACAACCAAAAACTTTCAACCATGAAAGATTTACCACTTTGCCACTCCATACCTCTTCTGGTATTCGATGCTCCAAAGGCACCGATGGTCCACGATTAATTAGGTAGGATGTTGTATTGACTGCTTCTGCCTAAAACTGTTTGGGTAGACCCGAATGTATGCGCATAATTTTGGCTCTCTCTGTCAATGTTCGATTCATTCGTTCTGCTACCCCATTTTGCTGTGGTGTTCCTTGCATAGTCCTCTCTAGTCTGATCCCATTATCAAAACAGAATTTCTTGAACCCGGTGCCTTCATACTTACCACCATTGTCTGACCTCAACCTCTCGATCTTTAAACCTGTCTCATTCTCCACCATGGCCTTCCACTTCGTAAACACATCAAATATCTCATATTTGTGCTTCAAAAAATAAACCCATACCTTCTCGTGTGATCATCAATGAAAGTCACGAAGTAGGATTTTTCGCCAATGGATGAGACAGTGGCTAGCCCCCAAACATCTGTGTAAACTAGCTCAAGTTTCTCCTTTCTGAGATCTCTGTCACTCTTCTTGAAACTGACCCTCTTCTGCTTTCCCATCACGCAACTCTCACAGAAGTCAATATCAATTACCCGTATGCCTGGTAGTTTCCCTTTTGAGTGCATAATCTTGAGCCCCCTTTCACTCATGTGACCTAGTCTTTGGTGCCAAAGGTTGTGATCTTCTCTATTTTCTGCAACTACTATAAATCCACAAGCACTGGTAATTGTGTAGAGAGTGCCAAATTTCTTACTATGTGTAATAGTCATAGCGCCTCTGGAAACTTTCCACGAGTCTCCATTAAAGGTTATAACAAAACCTTCATCTGACAATTATCCCACTGAAATCAGATTCTTCCTCAAGTTATGGATGTATCTCATATCCTTCATGTGACGACCCTGGTTTTTAGGCCAGCGTGTCCTATGATGAACCGTAAGGATGATCCGATAACGGATCCGAATGCGGAAGCAAAAACAGAAAACAAGACTCTAAGAAGTCAAAGTGACCTTCCATGAGGTCGTGGAACTCAACAAGAACTGATGCGGAAGCAAAAGATCGAAAATGTGACAAATAAGCCCCCAGGGGCAAAATAGTCATTTCTAAAAACTGTAGATTCGGGTGCCACTAAGCACACCGCTAGAAGGACAATGAAAAACTAATCAAGATGGACTCAAGAATCGCATGATTCGGGGTTCGAACGAAGGAGAAATGGCATAACGAAGAAAAATGAGCACTTAAAGCAAAAAGGGTAAACTGGTAATTATCTAGGAAGAACCTGGTGCAACCGAGTACACCGTTGGAAAGACAGCGAAAAATTAGTCAAGTTAAAAAAAAAAATTCATTTGAATCGGAGTCCGGATGAAGGAGAAAAGTCCAAAAGAAGAATTGACGTCGCGGTGGCCCAACAAGGGGCCATGGCGCACACGGCTCCCATGCGCGAGCCCACCGGCATGCATGCCGGCACCCAAAGACATGGCTGGTGGCAGCCCTTGGCTGCTGCTACATTTTTTTTGATCTGCCCAGAACTGAGGCTTGAAACAGAGGTCAAGACGAGTTTTTCTGGAAAAATACGAAGAAGAAACCCCCCCTAAAATCGAGTTTTCTACCCGACATTGAGAACGGAATTGAAAAAAACTCACTGTAAGATCCCCAAAATGCCCCTAGATCAGAACTGAACAAGAGGGTCATAAAGCTGCTAAATGAAAACTGGAAGCTGAAACTTCATGAGGGATTTTCGGTACCAAGACGACATTTTCTGGAAAAACACGAAGAAGAAACCCCCCCTAAAATCATGTTTTTTATTCAACCATGTCAAAAGAAGAAAATAAAACTGATGTAAAAGGTCCATAATACCCCTAGATCAGAATATGCAAAAAAAATGCGAAATGAATTCACAAGAGGCTCAAAACACAAACGATAAGGTTTTGCCCGGAAACGACTATGCACGCAAATGTAACTTACCTATTTAGACGCGCTACAATGGTCCATGGCTTAAAAATATAGCCGATACAAAATCCGACCCCCCAAAGGGCAAAAAGGCAAAAATGGACTTGGAATGGAAAACATGGAATCCAAAAATGTAAAATGGAGTCAAATGACCATTTGGCCCTTGGTCACACTTCATACAAGATTAATAAGACCCTATAAAAGAATGAAAATGGAATTCTCACACCCGATGCAACCGTGGTGAAGCAATGGCTTGCGATTTTTCAAGTTTTTCATAACATTTCATGAAGTTAAAAAGTTGCATAGAATACAATATACATGTCATTGGCCTCCGGTCTTATCTCATACATATCAAATACATTGAAAAGAGTGCACTTATGTACACATTACATACATGGAATCAAATATACATATTTTGACATATAAGTCTACAAAATAACATTTCATGCTAACATTTGCATGAAATGGAAACTTGAAAGCTACATGACATCCAAGGAATGCTAGGCTTCACGAACCAAGTCTTCGTACCTGAAATATGCTCCAGTATCGTAGGGGTGAGTAACATAAAGCTACTTGTAGGAGATGAGCATGCATCGACCTAGCATTTTACAAATTTATCACCTTAAGGTGAAACATGTTAAAGGGGCTCATGTCACCTAACGTCTATGTCCAAGTGAGACTCGGGGAGCATCCTAAGCTACCTTAGAGTTTAAGCAACGAGAATCATGATATACATACGTGTATGAAACGAATCATGGTTGGGATAATCCAAAGAACACGGCAAGAAGAATGCTTGAGCATAGATTAACATGAATTGCATTTTCAATACAATTGAACTAGGTCTAGAGTAATCCATACAACATGACAAAAGCATATTTGAATACAAGTTAACAAGAATCACATTATCCATGCAATTCAACAACAAAAGAGCATGTTAAACAATGCAACAAGGTTTAAGTTCTCAAAGCCATCAACTTATAATCTAAAGCACAAAATAACAGTAGTGGTTCATGCCACCTAACGTCTATGTTATAAATGAATCAATATGATTAATCCTAAGCTTTATTAGAATGTTAAAACACGATTTTCAATATCGATGCAATTTAACCAACATTGGAACTTCCAATACAACGCATAAAGCACAATTTCGCAAAGTTAACATCCTGTAACTTAAAATGGAACGACAAATAAGAAACAACAAGTTACAATATCATCTAGTTATTAACTTGAAAATAAAATGCGAAATCAAACAAAGTGGATACTCGGACGTCACGTCGGATCAGACCGACAACATAATTACTTTAGGGTTACTAACCCATGGGTAACCTCCCTATGTGCGCACTAGACTATATATAGAGGGACTATCCCCCGTACTAGAACCACGTCCTAGCCATAGTTAAACAACGACATCCCCAAGTTTCCAAAATCAACAAGTTGTGCAACAACGCATATATCAACAGGAATATGCAAGATAATCAACTATCTACTAAGCACAACCAAATTTGGAAACCTATACAATACATGTTCTAAATCCACAACTAATATGATATGATGAATGTCGAATCTTCGGTGTGCGATTTGTTACACGCTATGCATGAAAGATGTTAAACACGAAGTGTGCAAATCATTACACAAGGTAACAATATATTCAATAAGGAAAACATATTCTCATGAATACAAGCATAGCAACTATGTTATCCAATGTTCAAAACATAACCAAATGAATATACAACAAGTCTAAGTCTATGATTTGAATATAGAAACCACTTCTAAAACATAAATAGATCATAGAGCAAATTGATAGAATTTAAATAGATAAACACAATTAAATTCTCTAGATTTTCGATTCAATTTCAAATAACCTCAATTTAATACATGTTAAAGGACATGGTATGGTCATCACCTATATCCATTTTAAAACTCACTTAGGTTGTTGGAACAACAAAGTAGAACTTTAATTAAATCATGTTAATTTAATTACCAAGGTTCTAAAACAACTTCTAATTGTCCCAAATTAATATATACTAGTAAACAAATCATGGCCAATACAAATATCAAGTTAAAACTTTAATTAAGCTAATGGGACCATGAAATAGATTTTAATTAATTCTTTTAATTAAAATCTCTAGATTTTTAAACTTAACCAAATGCTCTTAATTTAACATATCTTAGAGAACATGCCAAGGACTAATGTAATATCATATTACAAGTTTATTTCATTCAATTTAAGACCATGTGACTTAAACTTTCACTAAAGTTAAATATAAATTAAAAGTTACAATTCTCATGCAATTAATCCCAATTTAATATATGTGAACAACTATACCTAAGCTTAATTTTCTAGCATGCCACAGTACAATCCCAAGTTGTATATCACCATGAGGATTAAATCTTAAACATGAAATTTAATTAAATAAAAGGTTTCAAAACCTAACCGAATATTCTAAATCAAATATATGTGAAACTATATGGCATGTAAATCAAGAATATCAAGTCGGAATTCAAATAGAGTGAATAGTGCACTCGGGGCAACTTAATTAATCAAATTAATTAATAATTACTAATTTTCAAAACACCTCCAAACACTTTTAAATTCAACTATGTTGGAGAGCATGCTAAGGCCTAATTTAATATGCTAACATATATTGATTTTAAGTTAGTTAAGGCCATGTGAATTAATTTTTCACCTAAGATAAATATTAAATAAAATCTTTAATACTTATTCAAATGTTCCAATTTTAATACACGACAATGAGCATATCAAGGGGCAATATAAAATCATGCTACATGTTTAAACCAAGTCATGAGCAGCCGGGAAAATTAGATCCCGTATAAGAAAAATAAATAATAAAATCTCTAGATTTTATATTTAATCATACAAACAAGTAGTATAAGCATCACAAGCATGCTATATAATAAGAATTTAAACCTAAAACATCCCCTACCTCAATTTGAGATGAAAATCTCAAATGCCATCAAAATGGAACGGCTCCGAATCCGACGAAACTACTAGGTTTTGTCGGGGACAACGTCGTGAACATAACCCCCATGAAAGCCCCATCAAAATCATAACTTGACCTCAAAACCAAACTCAAGAAATGGTCAAAACTGAATTCTAATAAGGGGGAAAGGTAGAACACGGCGAGGGGAACAACAAACGTTAAGGCCGAAGACTTTCCATTAAGGAAAAGTGAACCAAAAGAGGAGAGAGAAGATGGCAGCACCCCTTGGGCAGCCATGGGAGCTCCAGGTCGTGCATGAAGAGGGGAGAAGATGAAAAATGAAATATCTCACTCCCCTTTTATAGAAATCTCAAAAAGTGCCCCGAACGGGCCCCGCCGGGTCCGAAAAAGTAAAATTTGAGCAAACACACTCAAATGGCAAAACTTTGTGAATGAAAAAGATTCAAAATGATAAAATATGAACAACGGAAGAAACAACGTCAAAAACTGAGTCCCGAGCAGAAAGTTATGCCCCGAACAAGTTCGACGGCAATCGGGTCCAGAAACTCTGAAACTGGAGAAAAACGACCAGAACGGAATTCTATGAATTTACAAGTCAACAAAAAGTGAAAATGAATCCCGTACGAGGATTCAGGCTCCAAACAAGACATTTTGCAATAACTTTCGTTAATTGCACAATGGCCCCTACAAAAAGGGTTAACTGCGAAACTACCCCATAATGAAAATATCTTCCAAAAGATATTTTCTTAGATGCCCTGAAATAAAATATCTTCAAAAGATATTTATGAAAAACACCCCAAGAAATGAAATTAATTCCAAAGATTTATGCATCCATACCCCTATGGGCACCGGGAGCAACCAGAGTACTTTCTTGTAAAAGTAAAGATACATATTTCGTGGAAACCACTCACGATAAGGATACGTGAAGTCAAAAACCAACTCCGAGCTTGAAAAGTGAGGTTGTGCCAAAAACTGACAAACGGAGATAAGACGAAATAGGGAAAATGACGAAATAACGCATAATATCGAAAAATGAAAAACGTGAAAATGACTCGGTCCTCAAAGGAAGTTGTCAATTCACATGAAAGAGTCTCAGAAACCAATTCCGAGCACTCGAGATGACACTAAGCGACACAAAACAGAGCTCAGAAAGGAAAATTAAACGAAAAAAATTCATTCGTAAAATTTCAGGAAAAAGGAAAGCAAAGCAAATGACCGGGTCGTTACACTTCAACTTCCAAGCTGACCCATTCAACTTGATTTGCACTTCACCCTTAGCAACGACGCTGCAAGGCTGATCATCACCAAGATACACCTTGCCAAGGTTACCCGGTTCATAGCTGTTAAATAACTCTTTGTTTGAGGTGCCATGAAACGATGCATCGGAATCTTAAACCCATGACTCCGCCTTACTCTCCAAAGAACATATCAATGCATCATCTGATTCTTTTGAGACAACATTTGCTTCAGTTTTTCTTTCGATTCCTTTCTTTGGAAGTCTACAATCAACACGGTAATATCCCTTCTTTCCACAATTCCAACACTCAACATCTCTAAGATCTATGGATTTCCTGAAATTTTGAGATTCTGTCTTTCCATTCCTTGACTTAGATCTGTCTCTATTTCTATTACCGTGGCCCTTCTTCTTGTTTAAACCCTTACTTCTGCTTTCAACATTCAATGCCGAATTACTGGTGCAAACCCCTGCTGTTTGCTTTCTGATTTCTTCAGTTAGAATCATGCTCACAACTTCAACAAACTTCAACTTGGTTTTCCCTGTAGAGCTACTGATTGCTGTACCTGTGCCACTCTAACTCTCGGGTAACTGCCCTAGAATTAGCACCGCTCGAACCTCGTCTTTGAAGTCGATATCAACATACTCTAAGTGCCCAACTATCTCGTTGAATGTATTTAGATGTTTGTTGAACTTACCACCTTCGACCATCTTCATGTTGAGCAACTTCTTGATCAAGTGCACCTTGTTCACTGTAGAAAGCTATTTATACATACTAGAAAGGGCTACCATAAGAGACTCCATTGTCTTCTCATTCTTAATATTGAAGGCAACTGACTTTGACAACGTCAATCTGACGGTGCCAAGAGCCTTCCTATCAAGTAATTCCCAATCTTCATCCTTTGTATCCTCTGGCTTCTCTCCCAAAGGTTGATACAGATTTTTCTAAAACAAGAGGTCTTCTGTTTGCATCTTCTAGAAATTGAAGTTTGTGCCATTGAACTTTTCGATCATAGATGTGGATATCTTATCTTTTGATGCCATTACTCCCACTTGAATGGATAGATCTAATCGAAAAACTTTTTGAATTTCGTCAAACACCTTCTGTGCCTTAGGTTCTCAACTAAAGGCTCTGATACTAGCTGTTGGAGTTGCTTTGCACAATCAACCTGATTTGATATCAGTTGTTGTGGCAGAAACGCAAAATAAACAATGCTGTTCAAGGAATAAGCAAGCAATCACGAAGAATAAAAAAAATCATACATAAGAACACAAGATATTCATGGTTCACCTAAATCTTAGGGCTACGTCCATGGACCACACCGAACAAATTCACTATGAAAAAGATAAAGAATTACAATGGAGAATTCTCTCTCAATCTCTCTCAATTGCTCTCTCTTATATTGGCATAAATTTATCTCTAACTTTTACACTCTTTAAAATCTTATTAGAGTTGATATTTATAGAGTCCCAAACTTGTCCTACGAGAACTTGCCTTTTGTAGAATCCAAAATCAATAAGGAAGTTAAATCAGATCAGGAAACTGAATTTTTCTTAAACCAATAAGGAAGTTAAAGCTGATCAGGAAACTAATTTTTCCCTAAAATTCAGTACTTTTGAAGTTTCCATATAATTAAATCTTTCTTAAAAACAATTACCTAATTAGACTCCACAAAACTACAACAAATTCCTGCCGTAGTTGTTTGTGGCCCTTGAGAAATGTTTGTCAATGGTAAAGAAATACGTTGAAAAATTGATTCATGAGCTCGTTGAAATGCCAAGTTTTCAGCTTGATGGTGACTTTATGTAACCGATATCTGAGCCTTAAATTCTTTAATCATCTGATTAATCTCCCCTAATTGGGCAAATACCTTCTGATTAAATTCTCTCATTTGGAGATTTATTTGGGATCTTATTTCTCCCATTTGTTGATTTACCACTTGCCGATAATCAGCTGCTGGTGATTGGTTTGCCACTTGCTGATAATCGGATGTTGGTCGCTAATAATTTTCAAGCTAACCATATGACTGATTGGCCATCGGCTGCCCCCCGTGTATCACCTAACGATAATCGGCTACTGGCGTCTGCCGGTAATCGATTGTTGGCGTCTGCCGATAATCAGCAACTGTTGGTGTCTGCTGATAATCAATGACTGGTTGCTGATAATTGTCTAGCCAACCATATGGCTGATTAGAATACTGATACATCAGCTGATATGACTAATCATAATATTCATACGTCGGTTGAGAAGTCGACTGCATATTTTTACTATAAATCACCCACCTAGTGGGATCCCACCGGACGTGCCAAGAATGTTGAAGCTAAAATCGGCCGGCTAAAGTCGATTCTAATTTGATCTGTTGCGGTCGTGCCAGAACCAACAATGTGGTTCAAGTGTGTTTAGTCAACAATAGTCTCCTTGAGAATTTTGATTTTCAAGCGATGCGAAGAGAAAGAGAACAAATATACTCCTCTGTGAGTTCAGTATTACCTTAATTAAAAGGTTCAGTATTGCCTTAATTAAAAGGACTTTAACAGTGAATAATTATAGTAACAATTTGAGAAAAGAAATGGGAAAAATTATAGATATAGAAGTGATAGAGAGAAGAGATAGAGAGAGATATAGGGAGAGAGATAGAAAGAGACTGAAATAGAGAAGGAGAGAGATAGAGATAACAAGAATGCCATATAGGGAACGAGTTTGAGGAAGTAACAATAATAATAAAGATTATAAGGGTGCTGGACCCCTTTCTCAGCATGCCTCTCCAATTATTTTTAGAAAAATACGTAAACCAACTCCTACACATAAATATTTCACTTACATTACAACTCTATAACCCAACTAACTATAAATTTGAATTTAACTTATTTATGGATAACCACTAGTATTTAACAAAAACCAACTAAAAAATAAATACTAGCACTTGATCCCTATCCATTAACTAATTCAAAGGCTTCTCCAATCTTTATCACTTTTATATGAAATTCTAACTCTAATCAACGTGAAAAATACCATTCACCTGTAGTTCAAACACTGCCACATCACTACTTATGCAATTTTATCAAAAAGGGTATCAACAACTTCATAAATGTGCTCAAACATCAAGTACATGAATTATAAAGATTCAAGTTCCAAGATAATGAACTTGGATGAATACATTCATGTATTACACTTATCAAAATATATGTCATAAATTTGATGAATGAACTTACATATGTTCATTGAAAAATTAGGTGAATCTAACGTATTCATTAAGAATACCAAACGTCAAGCGTAAAAACATTATCGCCGAATCAGCCATTTCGGAGCACTGGCAGGTTCGGTCCACTTGGAGATGAACAATGCAAATAGGAGGATGAAAGCTGGGCGGCCTGTGCATTGTGAGAGGACCCTAGCCCATAAACTACACATAACATCTAATAGGGAAAACTACACTTCCATCAAATTAAGAGCCTTAAATAACAAAATAGTCTATTTTAAAAATTCATTTTTCACTTTGATTGAATTAAATAAAATAATTATATATGCATTGATAACTATTGTTTAGCTCCAAAATGTCATCCAAACACTTATTCCAAACTACTAAAAGTTATTTCCCTAAAATCAAGTTCTTTCTTGAAATAATTTATTTCCTTTAACTTTGAATCATATTGTTGCAACTTTTATACATACACACACGATAAGTTATACAAATAATAAAAATGATTCAATATAGTAAAAAATGAGGGCAATCAAAGGTTAATCCCTATAAAGAAAAATATAATTAAACTCAAGAATATATAAATCGTCTTGATGTGGTGCATGCCGTGAGATCATCATCGATTTTTTGACTCTATTAATTACACATTACATCTAATAACAAAGCTCTATATTTAATATATCAATTAGTTAGTTTAGTTTTCAAAACTTTACAAAAAAAATAAATAAATAAATAAAAAACAACTGAGCCAAACATTTGGCATCAATTTTGAAAGCTGAACTTGACTTATATTTAACTAACAACGGCTTGTTGCTAAAAAAATAAATTTTGAGCTAAAAAAAAGTAAATAAAAAATTTTGCAACAAAAAATAAATAAATAAATAAGTGAACAAAATCCATCAGGTCATTTATTTTTGTGGTGAACTAGGTATTTATTTTTAAAAAATTGACTTTATTTTTAGAACCAATTATGTGTTCTATGACATGAGTATTTATTTATTTTAAAGTTAAGTTTATGTTAATTTAATGCAGAAGATTTTTAATAATACCATTAACTTAAAATTTATTAATAAGTCATTGCTTTTCTTAGACGATTTTTAAAATTCACTAAAATTCACCACCAAAATTCACTAAAAAATCATCTTTATCAAATTGTGTTGTAAAAAATTATAAAAAATGGCGTATCATTTTAATCACTACGTGCAAATTTGAAAATAATTCACGACTGCTATAACCGATATTGTTATACTGTAACTGCAAACCTTACACATCACTCATATACCCACACTATATATGTACGCACGGTGGAATTAACAATCAGAGAGCCCAAGGCATTAACAAGAACCAATCAAGAACATAACAGACCCATGTAGCATCAAAGTCATAGAAATCCCCAGAAGCAGTGACTCAAACCCCACAAGCGAGATCTGAGTCCTTTCTGTTCACACTTCACAGTCCCTATTTCAGTCCTTTTATGACACATCCACCCTATATTTTCTCTGTATTCGAATCTGGCTTTCATCATTTATCAATTTTTGATTCTTTACAAAAATATTTTTGAATTTTAAAAAATTGCTCTCTTTTATCTTGAATTTGTGCCATGTAATACCGGGATTTTTGGTATTTAGAGTTTTTGAGGTTTGATTCAAGATTTCACATGCTTAGTTTCATTCAACATTGTCTACAGATAGAATTGAGTTGCATTGTGTGCAAGTCACTCAAGTTGACACAAGAAAGAACTCGAGAAAATTGAACATCTATTTTTTATTTCGATCAAAATATAGACTTTTCAGACAAAAATGGAATTGATTGGCGAAACATTAACAATCTATGGGATTGAGGACTATGGAGAATATTCAAATCATGAATTTTAGTTTTAGGAATTGCATTGTTTTTTATTTTCTCCTTTACTTCACTAGTACTTACCTCGATGGCTGCATAAATTTTGAAATTCCTCACACACGTTTAGTTATATTTAACCTTTAGTACCCTCCAATATCTCAAAATTTTTAAAAAAAATTTTTTCCCAGATATTAAACAAGAATTTAAGGGTTGGTTACACATCATTATATGAATATGTAATGAAAAAAAAAAAAAAAAAAAAAAGAAAAGAAATTGATGGAAACTAAACTTTATACTTAAATGCTTGAAATCATTTAGTAAGTTTCAGCAGTTGGTTGGCAAAACACATGAAGTATGTTCACACTAAATGAGATTACTACAGAGAAAATATGAACAAATAATGCATGATCTATTTCATACTTATTTTTCATGTTTAATTAGTCCACACTTATCTGCAAAAGCGTCGCATAAGTTAGAAAATATGTAGAAATTCGGAATAAAATAAGATGGATTTTCTTTAGATTTGCCCAAATTTATTTCTATGGAATGATCGGCATTACTATTAGCTAGGTTTCTTTTTATTTAAGCGTAGCATAAAGTGTTGGTTTCAATCACTAATTGTCTCGATTAATTTTTAGGATTGTCAAGCTTATCAGTTTCTCTCTTTAGTTTTTTTATTAATTAATAAGTAGGCTATTTTATTTTATATCGACCGAACTTAATGGCTTATTAGTTTGAGGAACCATAATACTTAGGCCTAAGAAGCTAAAACCGAAATGGCTAACCCATTTCAGAATCTCATTTAAATCTGTAAATGGATCGGATCGGATCGTGATCGATTTGATTCGAATCCTATAAGCATAATATATTATCTGATTTGATTATCGGACCAATTTAAAACATGTTCAATATATTTAGTAGACCAAAGAGGATCGCGAATTATTTTATCAGTGAGATTAAATCACATAAAGAGAAAAAGAAAAATGAGAAAAAAAGGGGATTTACAAAAAAAAAAAAAAAAAAAAAAATAGGGCATCGAAAATTAGGACTTCCAGAAGAAAGGAAAAAGAGTGAGAAAATACAAAGAAAGAGTTTGTTGTTTTTCTTGAGCTTGAAAGTCCCTTGCAGTTTCTAGAACTTTAATTTTGGTGGTCAACATGACAACATGCAATATGTATTAGTACAATTATTATAATTATTATTATGTAGATAAGGAACACTACACTTCTGTAGGTATAAAATTGTTATGATTGATATATGTTTATATATAAATTTTAAAAAATCTGATCCTTTATATATGTTAAATTGTATAATATATAAAATATAGGATAAATTACAATCACATCTATAATGAAAGTTATATAAGTTCGGCTATTTTTGAATCATGACACCTGATAAGGAGAATTTAAACCAGAGATAAGATGACGTGGTTCAATAGGGTAAGGATAACCTTGGCACAATTTGAAGTTCAAAGGGGTAGATCATATCCCCAACAAATCTGGTAACAAACGAATCTCCTCTGATTTCACAAACGAACTAAGAGAGAGCGGCTATAAGAATGAGATTCCACCAATCAATCAGGTATGACGAAAAATGATTATTAAATCCTTGGCTTTCTTTTAGACCTCCGGTGATTGACTTGATCGTCGGAGAACTTTTGGCAGGCACCACACCGGTGTCGTCAAGATTTATCGATCTTATACTCTCTTCTTTGTAAGAAAACAGTGTCGTATCGGGTCACGTGAATTTCTTCCCCAACAGTTGGCGCCATCTGTGGGAAACGACGATTCCTTCAAATCAATAAATTACTTGGTTGGGGATATGAATTTGCCGTCCGGTATGGTAACTGGAGAAGAAACATCGTTGTAGGGATCCAGTCAAAGAGAAGGGTCAAGTAAACACCTAGACGTCCCGAATGACCAGGAACAGCTTGCAGCGTTGGAACTACAGGTCCAAACTCTGAATCAGGGTATGGACCAGATGATCCAGTAAAATACAGCAATCCTGCAACATCTTATCCCAGCGGGACCACCACCTCAACAAGAATTGTCCGACTTATATCCTCCCAATCTGAATGATGGGGGGAGAAAACGAGGAGGACCGAGAAAACAATCCTCCTCACGAGTTCGAGGCAGAACAAAGCCAAGTCAGGAACTGACACAGAGAACCTCCTCCTCCGCCTCCGTGTCTGCGAAATCCCCACCCTCAAATAGGCACAACCTTCTGTGTTAAGGAAAAAACAGAGAAAGTTACCTATTTCGACCTGCAGATCGAGGATCTCAAGGCGAAAATGGAAGGTGTAATGCAGGCTATGAAAAGGAAAGGTTCTACCGCCATAGATGACCTGGTGCAGAAGACCAACTTGCCGTTCAGCCCTCCCGTTATGAAATGCCCCATGCCTAGCAAGGTTAGGATGCCCTCGTTCGAAAGCTTCGATGGGACCAAAGATCCCCTAGATCACCTGGAGACCTTTTAAGCTCTTATGCATTTATACGCCGTGCGAGATGAAATCATGTGCCGAGCTTTTCCCACTACACTTAAGGGATAGGTAAGAGTTTGGTTCAACAAGCTGAAGCCAGGAACCATTGACACCTTCGAAGAACTGAGTAAGCAGTTTGTGAGCCACTTCGTTGCAGGTTAAAGGCATAGGAGGCCGGCCACCTACTTGCTCACTGTGAAGCAACAGAAGGGAGAGTCGATCCGGGAATACATCACCCGATTCAACACAGAGATGTTGCAGGTAGAAGAGGTGGACGACAAGGTGGCTTTGAACGCTTTCATAGGAGGACTCCAAGCCTCTAGATTCTTGTTTTCCTTATCAAAAGAACCTTCTACTAGCATGGCAGAGTTGTTGATCAGAGCCCAGAAACACATGAATGTTGAAGACACCATGAATGCACAGAAGGGAAAGGAAGGAGATGACAAGAAGAGGTGTGCCCCTAGCATTGGGGATGAAAAAGATACCAAATATAAGAGATCATTCTTTAGCCAAAGCGATAGGACATATCGTGAGAAGGACTTAGATAAGTATGCCGACTACACTCCTCTGAATATGTCAATTGACCATATTTTCTTACAGATCCAAGACGATGCGTCATTGAAATGGCCACAGAAGATGAAGTTTGATCCAGTGAAAAGATCTCGAAACAAGTATTGCAGGTTACATCAGGATCATTGGCACACTACGGATGATTGTTTTGACCTTAAGAATCAAATTGAGAATCTAATTCAAATGAGTCACTTACAAAAGTTCGTTGCCAATGAAGGGACAAACCCTAATAAGCACATTTTGGGGCAGCAATCAATTGGGGAAATCAGTATCATCTCTGGATAAGTAGACCTGGGACAATCCAACTCTGCTCAAAAGGCTAGCGTGATAAAAATTATCTCACAACTGGAATTAGCCTTATCAAGTCATTCAAAATAAAGATTAAGAGCATCTCAGTTAATCATTTTAAATGGAGGATAGCTCTCTGTTGGTCCTAAGATCCTCTAAGTCCTATTTGCCTGTTTAATGTCAAAACTTTGGTTTTGTGTTCTTTAGTGCATATTCTATCTGTATTGTGGGTTAGCATATATCACTTGGGCAATATTGACATTTATATGGCAGTGACAGTTATTTTACATTAGCACGATTTAAATTCATCACAGCTGGTACACTTGTTTCAACCAAATTGAATGGTTTCAGTCAAGATCAGCATATAAGGAACTTGTCATAGGAGCTTTCAGGGGTACTTTTGTATTTTTCCTGATGTATTCTATGGATACTCGTATGGCTGGATAGCTACATTGCACTGAACTGCTATGGTGAGCCTACATTGTGTCTAATACAGCTTCAGCAACAGGATTTTGCTGAATGTAATTTACAGCTGGTATAAGGCTTGTTTGTACAACTTTTCAAGTATTTTCAGGAGTGTGACACGTAGCTGTGGTCTAGGTATATAGTGTCCTCCAATGGTGTTGCAGATCTTAGTAGTTAAGCAAAAGCAAATGTCAATGTGTCCTCACTTGTATGAACTGTTCTTACTGATGCATGAGGTGTCACTATTTGGTGACATGTCAAGGGCAACATTGTTTTTTCATTAAGGGAATGTTAGAATTATTCTTATGCAATCATTGGTTGAAAGGTGACAGCATTGAATTAAGAGAGGTGTAGTCTAGCATTTTCACTTAAATATATATATGCTGCTATAGGTGTCTTTTAAGGTTAATGGCCTTTTATAGAGATTAAAAGCAAGCTGCAGAAGAAAATCTCGAGCTCCTTTTCATTGAACAAAGTTCTCCTGTGATTTGTAAAGATGATTTATGCTAGAAAAACCCACTGACTCAAGCCTTGTGTGTGATCAATGTGCTGAGATGTTGCTGCTGTTCAAATTGCTGAAGAAAGGGCTGGATTGAGTAGTGAATCTGAGTTCCAAGTTGCTGTGGTCATTTCTGAGGGTTGTCACAGGTATAACTATGCTATTTACACTTGCTTAATAGTTTGCTTTGAACTGAAACATACTGAAATGAATTTTGAGCTCTTAGATCAGTTGATAAGCCTGTTTTTCTGCATAAATTGTGATTCAAGTGCAAAATGTTTAAGGCTAGCTATTCTATGAACTATCTATGTGCTAGCAAGTCTATTTGGATGAATCAAAGCTATTGAAATTGGCTATGGGGCAAAACTTTGATAGACTGTGGTTGTGACTTTGCAAAACCTCTAAAACTGAGTTGAGCTGTGCTTATTTCTGAAATGAGATTGAACATTGATATAGACTCATGCTGTGCTGACTTGCTTAAGGATGTTAACATGAGTATTGCAGTAAATTAAGACTGTGGAAGCTACAGGTGAACTAATCTTGAAGGAAATTCCAATTTTACCCTTCAATCACTTACTGCAGTAGTTTAGTGATCTTGAGGCAGTAACTTGGTATTTTGTATTGCTTAAATTGTTCCAGTCGAAGAAGAAGTGTTATTATCTTATTTATCATTTGCAATGATGTATGTGGTGAGCTATATGAGCTTTGTTGGTCCAAGCAAGGGTGCTTAGGACAGGGGGAGTGTGTGTGTGCACTGAAACCAGCTAGTGTGTGTATTCGTTGTGAAAGCTAGTGTCCATTCTTGTGCTTGGGTGTGTACAGAGGGTGAGACAGCTGAGTGTGTAACAAGGTACATACAGCTAGTAGTGATCTTCATTGGCCATGGCCAAGAACTAAGGTTTTCCCTAGTTGAAAGGGTTTCCTTGTAAATACTGTTTTAAGTACTTATTGTTTGCTTGCTGAATTACTTCATTAAGTCTGTTAAGAAAGAGATTAACCAATTCACCCCCCCTCTTGGTCCATCAATTGGTATCAGAGCTTGGGTTTGCATTAAAAAGGTCTAACAAGCCTGCAGTTGGTCCTAGCTATGGATGAAGGTCAAGTTATTAACAAAGCTCCTGGTTTTGAAGGCTCAAACTATGATTCTTGGAAAACTAAAATGGAAGCCTTTTTGATGTCTCAGTCCTATGATGTTTGGCATGCTACCATACATGGTGTTGTTATTCTTAATCCTGAAAATCCATCTGCTGAAGACAAGATAGTTGTAGCTAATGATGGGAAAGCTAAACATGTTCTTTTATGTGCCTTGAAGCAGCAATAATTTACCAGAGTGAAGAATTGTAAGACAGCCAAAGAAATGTGGGATTCACTTCAAGCAGCTCATGAGGGAAATAAGGTCATAAAGGAAAACAAAATTCAGCTATTCACGGTTCAATATGAAGTTTGTAAAATGGAAGAAAGAGAAACCATTGCAGAATATAAGTTTAAAATCAATAATCTTGTAAACAATATGAGAGCTCTTGGTGAAGATATTAAAGATTCTGATGTGTGTGAGAAAATTATTAGATCTCTCACTTCCAGATTCAATGCCAAGGTTACTATTCTAGAAGACAAAGATTTGTCTAACATGAAGATTAATGAACTACAAGCATCTCTCACAGCTTATGAGATAAGAGTTGGTCCTCCTACTTTACATAGAAGAGAAACAGCACTCAAAGCCAAGGAGAATGTTGAAGAAGATGAGTCTAAATTAGAAGATGATCTTGAAGAGGATGAAGTGGCTTACCTTGCTAAGAAATTCAGAAAATTCAGGTTTAAAAGGAAATCTCAGTTGCAGAATCTAACATGCTATGGGTGTAGGAAGCCTGGTCATATTGTATCCAAGTGTCCTAACTCTAAAGGGAAAACTCAGAGAAAGTTTGAAGGACTTAACAACAAAGGAAAGTTTGGAAGAAAAACCTTACTCTCAGACTGGGAAACAGCCATTGAAGAAAAAGAGAAACTTAAAGAAGATCAAGAAGATGAATGTTTATTCATGGCCATTTTAGAACCATCAAAAGAGTCTGTTGAAACTAAAGAAGATACTGACACAGAGATTGAGGAAATTCTGGAAGAATGTGAAAGACTTGCTGTAAAGTGCAATCAATAAAAATCTCAGATCAGAAAGCTAAATTCAGAACTATTAAGGTCTAGACAAATTCTCACCAAACACTTAAAACTCAAATTGTCAACTATGTGTTCAATTTCCCTTATTTTCCTAAGCATACTCAAGATTCAAAGTAACTCTCAGTGGTCTACTAAAATATGCAAGGAAGAACTGTCTACCATACTTGAGGAGAGATCTCTAAAAATGGCTGAAATTTAGAAACAATCTACTAAGCAAATTGGGAAGACTGGAATTGGATATGTATGTGATTCAGCTAGTAAGATTAGTCAGAAACACTCAACATTTGTGAAGGCCACCACTGGAGAAGTATATGCAAGATATCCCATTATGAAACCTCTGAGATCAAGGTTTGATATTTTTAACAACATTCAATATCCTTTGAGTTTCAATAAGAGAGACTTTGTTACATCAGCTGCAAGGAACTTTAAGATCACTAAGATGTATATGAAGAAGTCAGACCTAACTCAAGGAATGAAAGTTAAAGACAAAGGGGTCAGTGGTGAAATCTAAGATGATGTGGATCCCCAAAAAGTTGAACTCTATAAGTCTTCTTGTGTATACAGCTTTTAAAGCCTGTAATACTCAGGACAAATGGTATGTTAACAGTGGCTGTTCGAGACATATGACAGGTGATGGCTCAAAATTTAACTCCTTACAGCAGTTTAATGGTGGAAATGTTATATTTGGGGATAATCAAAGAGCTAAGATTGTTGGAATTGGCATTGTGAGTAAGTCTGAAGAGTTACCAGAGATTCAAGAAGTTCTATTGGTTGAAGGGCTTAAACATAATCTCCTAAGTGTAAGTCAATTGTGTGATAGTGGGAAGGAAGTCTGCTTTAACAAAGAAAGATGCAATGTGATTGATCTGGAATCAAAACAAGTTTTGTTCTCAGCAAGTAAATCCTTAGGAAATGTCTACACAGTCACTGAAGAAAGTCAGGTCACCCAATGTAACTTAACAACCTGTGATGAAGCTAAGTTGTGGTACAAGAGGTTAGGCCATCTTCATTCAAGGAACATGTCCAAGATATTGAAGCTGAAAGCTGTTAAAGGTCTGCCTGACATTTGTTTTAAGGATGATCATCTTTGTAAAGCATGTCAACAAGGAAAACAAACTAAAGTTTCATTCCATTCCAAGGAAATCAACTCCTCTAAGGCACTTGACCTGATACACATGGATCTTTGTGGACCTACCTGAACCACAAGTGTTGGTGGTAGTAAGTATTTTATGCTACTCATTGATGACTTCAGTAGAATGGTATGGGTTTACTTTCTGAAAGAAAAGTCTGAGGCTATTACACACTTTATTAAGTTTTTCAACCTTGTTGAAAATGAAAGGAGCTGCACTGTGAAGAAACTCAGGTCTGATTTTGGTTCTAAGTTCACCATGAAAGAATTTGAGCACTACTGTGATGACAAGGGAATCAAAAAGGAATTCTCAGCTGTTGCTACACCTTAACACAATAGAGTTGTGGAGAGAAAGAATAGAACAGTTCAAGAGATGGGAAGAACAATGTTGCTTGAAAAAGGTTTGGCTAAAGGATTTTGGGCTGAAGCTGTTAGTACTGCTGTGTACATCATCAATAGAGTTCTTCTTAAACCAAATTCAACCAAGACACCCTTTGAATTATGGCATGGAAGACCTACAACAATACACTATTTCAGAATATTTGGCAGCAAGTGTTATATACTTAATCACATTAACAGTTTGGGGAAGTTTGATTCAAAATCTGATGAAGGTATAATTCTGGGGTATTCTACAAAGAGCAAGGCTTATAGACGCTACAATCTTAGATCCTCGAAGGTGGTTGAGTCAATCCATGTAAAATTTGATGAAAATCCTCAAGTGATTCTGCCTGAAGACAGCAATAATACAATTGGTTCAAATGAAGTCAGCTCTTCAATGACTGAACCTGAGAATTCAAAAGAAACTACTTACCCAGTGCTGCAAAAGCAGGTTCAAGCTGAAAACATTATTGGTTCATCTCAAGCTGGAGTTCAAACAAGGAATAGGAAGAAGTTAACTGAGTTGGAAGCTGAAGATAACAAAGAATACAGCCACTTTGTAATGTTGTCATCTATTGAACCTAAACCCTACTATGAGGCTAAGAAGATTGAGGATTGGGTTGTAGCCATGAAAGAAGAGCTGGATCAAATTAACAAAAATGATACTTGGACACAGGTACCTAGACCTGCAAACAAAAATGTTTTTGGCTCTAAATGGATTTACAAAAATAAGATGAATGAAAAAGGAGCTGTGATCAGGAATAAAGCAAGGTTGGTGTGTAAAGGATATTCACAACAAGCTGCAATTGACTATGATGAAACTTTTGCTCCTGTGGCTAGAATGGAGTCCATAAGAATGCTGTTGTCCTTTGCATGTCATAAACAGGTCAAGGTGTACCAAATGGATGTCAAATCTGCTTTTCTAAATGGAGACCTAAGTGAGGAAGTTTATCTAGAGCAGCCTGAAGGTTTTGAAGATTTTGAATATCCCTCTCATGTATTCAAACTAAGCAAAGCCTTGTATGGTCTTAAGCAAGCTCCCAGGGCCTGGTATGAAAAGTTACATTAGTTCGTAATTGAACAAGGTTTTCATAGAGGCAAAGTTAACAGTACTTTGTATGTCAGGATACATCAAGACCAGTTTCTAATTCTTCAAATCTATGTAGATGACATCATGTTTTGTGGTTCCAACACTTCATTAGCATCAGAGTTTGCCAATCTCATGAAAACAAGGTTTAAAATGTCACTCTTGGGCACTCTCAGGTATTTTTTAAGACTTCAAATTGCTCAAACATCTAAAGGAATTTTTATTTCACAACAGAATTTTGCCTCAGAATTACTCAAGAAGTTCAACATGAATGATAGCAAGCCTGTTTCAACACCATTGTGTCCAAATACTAAACTGTCACTTGATTGTACCTCAGAAGTAGTTCCATCCACACTTTATAGATCTATCATTGGCAGTCTACTCTATCTCATAGCTTCCAGACCTAATATCATGTACTCAGTAGGATTGGTAGCCAGATTTCAAAGTAATCCTAAAATGTCTCATCTCTAGGCTGCCAAACGCATTCTCAGATATGTTAAGGGCACAATCTCTTATGGTCTATATTATATTTTTTCTCCAACAATGACTATAGTTGCATTTTCAGATGCTGATTGGGGTGGATCATTACCTGACAGAAAAAGCACTTCTGACTACTATTACATTCTTGGCTTAGCAAAAAACAAGACACAGTCTCTCTCTCTACCTCAGAAGCTGAGTATATTGCTACCTCTCAAGCTGGTTCACAATTACTTTGGATGCAGTCTACTCTGACAGATCTTAGCCTTCACTTCTCCATGCCTCCCAAGCTCTTTTGTGACAATCAAAGTGCTATTGCCATCAGTAAAAATCCCACATTGCATTAGAAAAGCAAGCATATAGATATCAGGTATCATTTTCTCAGAGACAAGGTTCAAAAAGAGCTTCTTGATATTACTTATCTACCAACAGCAGATCAAATTGCAGACATCATGAATAAGCCTCTTCTTCCTCGTAGATTTTTAACCCTTCGAGATCTTCTAAGGGTTGTTCCCCCACCTCTTTGACCTTACTATTGTTGGTCCTGCTCCCTTTTGACCTTCAATGTCAAAAAGGGGGAGAAATGACTGAAATAAGGATAGTGTCACATGCTATTCTTATCATTTGCTGAGTGTTGGGTTGTTCTCCTTCTATTAGCTGGATCACTATACTTGGAGGCCTTATTTCATATCAAATCTTTTGTCATTAAAGGCAAAAGGGGGAGATTGTTGGTCCTAAGATCCTCTAAGTCCTATTTGTCTGTTTAATGTCAAAACTTTGGTTTTGTGTGCTTTAGTGCATATTCTATCTATATTGTGGGTTAGCATATATCACTTGGGCAGCATTGACATTTATATTGCAGTGACAGTCTTTTTACATTGGCATGATTTAAATTCATCACCGCTGGTACATTTGTTTTAGCCAAATTGAATGGTTTCAGTCAGGATCAGCATATAAGGAACTTGTCACAGGAGCTTTTAGGGGTACTTTTGTATTTTCCCTGATGTATTCTATGGATACTCGTATGGCTGGATAACTACATTGCACTGAACTACTGTGGTGAGCCTACATTGTGTCTAACACAGCTTCAACAACAGGATTTTGCTGAATGTAATTTACAGCTGGTATAAGGTTTGTTTGTATAACTTTTCAAGTATTTTCAGGAGTGTGACACGTGGCTGTGGTCTAGGTATATAGTGTCCTCCAATGGTGTTGTAGATCTTAGTAGCTAAGCAAAGGCAAATGTCAATGTGTCCTCACTTGTATGAACTGTTCTTACTGATGCATGAAGTGTCACTATTTGGTGAGATGTCAAGGGCAATATTGTCTTTTCATTAAGGGAATGTCAGAATTATTCTTATGCAATCATTGGTTGAAAGGTGATAGCATTGAATTAAGAGAGGTGTAGTCTAGCATTTTCACTGAAATAGATATATGCTGCTATAGGTGTTTTTTTAAGGTTAATGGCCTTTTATAAAGATTAAAAGCAAGCTGCAGAAGAAAATCTCGAGCTCCTTTTCATTGAACAAAGTTCTCCTGTGATTTGTAAAGATGATTTATGCTAGAAAAACCCACTGACTTAAGCCTTGTGTGTGATCAATGTGCTGAGATGCTGCTGCTGTTCAAATTGCTGAAGAAAGGGCTGGATTGAGTAGTGAATCTGAGTTCCAAGTTGCTGTGGTCATTTCTGAGGGTTGCCACAGGTATAACTATGCTATTTACACTTGCTCAATAGTTTGCTTTGAACTGAAACATGCTAAAATGAATTTTGAGCTCTTAGATCAGTTGATAAGCCTGTTTTTCTGCATAAATTGTGATTCAAGTGCAAAATTTTTAAGGCTAACTATTCTATGAACTATCTATGTGCTAGCAAGTCTATTTGGATGAATCAAAGCTATTGAAATTGGCTGTGGGGCAAAACTTTGGCAGACTGTGGTTGTGACCTTGCAAAACCTCTAAAACTGAGTTGAGTTGTGCTTATTTTTGAACTGAGATTGAACATTGATATAGACTCATGCTGTGCTAACTTGCTTAAGGATGTTAGCATGAGTATTACAGTAAATTAAGACTGTGGAAGCTATAGGTGAACTAATCTCGAAGGAAATTCCAATTTTATCCTTCAATCCCTTGCTGCAGCAGTTTATTGATCTTGAAGCAGTAACTTGGTATTTTGTATTGCTTAAACTGTTCCACTTGAAGAAGAAGTTTTATTATCTTGTTTATCATTTACAATGATGTATGTGGTGAGCTATATGAGCTTTGTTGGTCCAAGCAAGGGTGCTTAGGATAGGGGGAGTATGTGTGTGCACTGAAATCAGCTAGTATGTCTATTAGTTGTGAAAACTAGTGTCCATTCTTGTGCTTGGTTGTGTGCAGAGGGTGAGACGGCTGAGTGTGTAACAAGGTACTGATGCGACCTAAGCGTGTGTACAAAATAATGCATGCACTTTGGTTTTGGAAATGGTATCAAGCGGGCATCATAGTTTACATTTATAAACCGCTAGACACTTATACTATGTAGTATGAAGTGAGAAGGGATCGAACCCAAGAGACCTTTGGCTTGGATTTAAATAAGACAGTTGGTTTTAACAAGTGATTACCATAAGAGAGAGAACGAGAGAATAAAATAGATGGTTGGTTGATTAAGCTAGTGAACAATTAAATTAAAATGCAATGAAAATAAACTAAGTTAGAGTTAGGGGTTTAAGAGATAGAAGAAAATTCTTAGGGTTTATTGGAAGCACCACTAAGCTCATGCAATTAACCACTTGGTTTCCATTAATGGGGAGAACATTGTTGTAATTAAAATGTAGCTACAATCAATGGCACAATTTGCATATGTAAGCATGATCATCCAATTCATTTGTAATGCATTGCCTACCTAACCAACAAGTAAACTACGTGTAGGACAACACACCAATCTTGAGGCTTAACCTATCTCACCAATCCACAAATGCATCCAATGAGAGCACACATCAATGTGATAACACAAATTTCAATCATGATGATGGATTGATTAATCAAGTGTAGATTGTCTACCTAATGACAAGTAAACTAGGGTGTAGTATAACCTATCAAGACAAAACCATAACCAAACAAATCCATTGCCATTTGCATATAATCCAAAATCAAGAATATGATACAAATTGCATATAATAAGTGTGGAATATCAATTTCAAGTATGAATTGTCTAATCATAACACAACCCATCAAGAATAAAGTATAAATCATCAAACTAGTTAACAATTGCATCCATTAAATACTATGTCATGGTCTTCAAGTATAATTCTCAATTAATAACACAGACATGAAATTAACATAGAGAATTAATGAAAGAATTAATCTTTAACATCTAATCATGAGTATAAACCCTAGATTGATCACACATAGACATGCAACCAAAGATAGAGAAATAATGGAAGGATTAATTAACATAAATCTTGGAACATCCAAGTATGAAATCACAAGACCATAACATCAACTACAACAATATATTAATCTCCCCAGAAATAGAAATTGCAAAGGTTTAGATTGCAAGAGACTTAGGGCTTAACCAAGCCCTAAGTGGAGAGCTAGCCCATCATGGTTGTGGTAGTCCAGGTGTCAACAAGATCCACCTCCATGCTTTGCTCCTTCTTCTTCTTCTTTGATGCTCAAGAGAGATGAGTGTGTAGATATTCTTCCAAACTTGTGCCTCCACTCTTCCCTCTCTTCTCACCTTCGCCTGTTCTCCAGAGAGAACGTGATATCTCGGTACAGAAAAAAAAAATAAAAATTAATAATTCCAATAATATTCACCTAAATAAAAATAAATACTAACCCTAATCTAATGGCTCACTGGGCCTTAAGTAACAACCATATTAAAGCCCAATAGTTCACAAAATAAGCCCAAACAATAAAAAGAATCTGTAATGTTGCCAAGTCCTAGGGGATCGATCCCCCCAGAGTTGGAAATTTCCTTTAATCCCTATTTAGCTCCATTTTGCCCCGAGCTCATTAGTTTGCTTCTTCATCTTTGGGAACATCATCAAATGCCTGAGATTGACAGCTTTTGAAGAATAAACACACTATACGAGCAATGGGCTGCGACCTCCTTTTTGCCATGTTCTGAGCTTTTTCTGAATATCTTTGCTTGACTCCAAAAAGGCTTTAATGGACCGTTCTTAGCTTATTTTAACTTTATTGCCCTGAAATACACATAAACATAAATTAGGACTAAAATATGAAATTAAGATAGATGCAAAGACTGAAATACCCTAGCTTAGGTGCTGAAATGTGCAACATTTAAGCACTTATCAGGTACATACAGCTAGTAGTGATCTTCATTGGCCATGGCCAAGAACTAAGGTTTTCCCTAGTTGAAAGGGTTTCTTTGTAAATCCTGTTTTAAGTACTTATTGCTTGCTTGCTGAATTACTTTATGAATTCTATTAAAAAAGAGATTAACCAATTCACCCCCCCTCTTGGCCCATCACTCTCTCATATATTATTTCATTTTCCAATAATGTCACCATCACCAATGAGATGGATGACCCTCATTTTTTACGCACTACAATATTATGTTTTCAGTTACCTACCTATGTAATTAATGCTTTACAGAAAGCTAACAAAAAACCAAGCTCCTTTTACTAAAGGGATTAAGCGAGTAAAGCTTGTGAAAACAATTCCCTTACTAAAGGGACGAGCTGATTGAAGCTCGTAAAAAATAATTCCCTTACTAAAGGGACGAGTTGAGTGAAGCTCGTAAAACCTAATTCCCTTATTAAAGGGATGAGCTGAGTGAAGCTCGTAAAATTTATTCCTTGCCAAAAGGATAGGCTGATTAAAACCCATAAAGTCTACAAATAGTATATTGAATTTTCAAAAGAAAAATCTAGTTTTACATCACTAAGAGTCATTGACCATGGGTTTGAACCATGCCCTTCCAAAACAGAACCTTGATTGGTATCTGTATTAATTCCACCATTGGGAATAATACCCAAGGGAAAAGTGCCCAAGGGGGACCAAAAAAAACAAAAAAAATCTTACCCGAGGGATAGTACCCAAGGGAACAGTGTCCATGGGTAAAAAAAATAAAAAAAAATTACCAGCAAGAATAGTACCCAAGGGAACAGTGCCTATGGGTAAAAAAAAAAATTTACCCGCGGGGATAGTACCTAAGGGAACAGTGCCCGAGGGTACAAAAATAATAATAATAAAAAAAATCTTACCCGCGGGAATAGTACCCAATGAAGTCGAGCAATAGAAGGCCATTGAAAATGTTGAAGTGAACAGAAAGTGTTATACTTAAAAGATGTCAATACTTTGTTTTCCTTTGATGTTGCAAAGTCATAAAAGGGATAAATCAGAATAAGAGAGTGAGAGAATCGGAAAGAGAGAAATAATCAAGAAGAGAGATGAGGTAATTATATATATATATATATATATATTTTATTTTCTTTCTTCAATCAAACTACACTTTTTTTCTTTCAAAGTTTTTTCTTCACTAAAAAAATTTATTTTATTATGTGTTAATATGTCCTGTCAATGACAATGCTAATTACAATGAATATGATAATAATAAGAATTTGCATTAGAGAGGGAAGAGAGGGAGTTTCACAAAACTTTAATAGAATCAAGACTGGAATTGTCATCCAACCGATTGGCTTCCTTCTTGGTTGGGAATTATCGTCTTTAGAGTTATAAGGTTTTTGTCAAAAATTTGTAGTTATATTGAACCTTTAGTACCCTCCAATATTTCAAAATTTAATATTTATTTTTTTCGGTATTAAAATAGAATTAAATGGTTGGCAACATATAATTATATGAATATGTAATGAGAAAAAAAGGAAGAAGGAATTAATGGAAACTAAGTATGATCTAACTTTAAAACCGATAACAATATCAAACTTTGTTGAGTACCTTCCAAATGCAATATAAAAATTTAAGGTAGAGATACTTAAATGCTTGAAATCATACCGTAAGTTTCAGCAGTTGGTTGAAAAACATATGAAGTATGTTCACACTAAATGAGATTAGTACAGAGAAAATATGAACAAATAATGCATGATCTAGTTCATACTTATATTTCATGTTTAATTAGTCCACACTTAACTGCACAAGCGTAGCATAAGTTAGACATTTGCTTATCCAGAGAAAATTGTGAGTCATACGCAGCGAAATGTATTTAGGAAAGTTTTAGATTTTGTAAAACAGATCTGTGTCATTACCAACTTTACTTATTTTATCAATTAACAGTTAATCACATGCAGATAAAATAAAATAAAGTATAAAGTTAGAGATGACACCAGGATTTTAGCGAGGAAACCCCAGTTGATAAAATATGTCAACTGTTATGGGAAAAACCTCGTGGACTGTGCAGTCCAAAGTAAACCAATCCACTATGGTTGAAATAAAGTATACCGAACTTTGACTCAGGCTCACACCCTATCGTTTAACTAAATACCAACTACTGACAATCCTCTAGCTTTACGACTCCCCGTCCAACAGCAACTTGACCTCAGGCTTATGCTTGATATTTGTAAAAGAGTAGCAGGTAGATCAAACAACATTCCATGAATGCTCCAACCCTTTCAAAGTGTGATTGCTTTTACTTCTGTTCTTTAATCGTCTAAAAGACGTAGAAGAAGATCTGCTTTGTCTGATCCAGGTAGATATAACTGTATGACACGATCAGGATTCAAACTCCACAACTCTAACCTAACTAGGTGAATATGTGTATGATCCTTTTGAGTGAACCGGCATCAAAATGTGTTGCTATGCTAGCAAATCAAAGTAATGGCATAGCCTTACCCTCAAACTAGCATGCAGATATAGTACCAGACATCAAGACATTGAATGAACCTTGTTATTTAATCAGACATTCTTTTTTTTTTTTTTCCATTTTTTTATTTTTTTTTATTTTTTTTTTTTTATGTATGACCATGTGCAATGTCCAAGTTCCTTAAACTCTCTAATCACCCCATGTAACAAGCGTTGAGCCAACGACTCCCAAACCAGATGGTCTTAGGGCGTTAAGTGTAAAGACACTCCTAAAGGCGTAATGACTCGGAATGGCTAGGCTACGAACTCAAACTAATAATACATCTTACATTCTTTCCTTGTCTTCCTTTTTAATCAGTTGACATGTTGAAAGAATGCAGTTTTTTTTTTTTTTTTTTTTTTTTTTTTTTTTTTTTTTTTTTCACCTTTGGTGAGTGCTTTTATTTCTTTTCTGCAAGGTCATTTTATCAAGAATGAAAGCTTTCAAAACATACTATCTCAATTGGGATAAACCAAGACAATAATCAACTAAGCATGTACCCCACAAATTGAATGCTAGTGTGCGCAAGTGCAAATGTAGAATTCTAGAATCAACTCTCAAAGCATTTTCAACCAACAAGATGATGTGTACCACAAAAGCAAACATGATGTCAAAAATTAAAATTTACCCCTAAATGGCATCCTAGAGCATACAAGAAGTATTAGACTCTAACAACTTGTTTTTTAAAGGCACTATGCTTCAAAAGTTCGAAATCATTGCCAAATATATCTCAAATCTCAATCATGCATTTAAAGCTCAACTTAAAATAGAATGTAACAAGGCTACCTTACCCCCAAACTTAAACTGCACATTGTCCTCAATGTGCAATGAGAACAATGAAAGAAATGGAAAGAGTATACCGTGATGGCAAAAGTTAATGACGCCCGGCAATAATCCATGACGAAAGAGGTCTCCCCCAAACTTGGATGCAAAAACCTACTAGAAAAGTCACACTAGCAACTCACATCAAATATCAAATGGGATAAGTAAAGCATACATTCCAAAACAATATAGAATAAGATGTAAAGAGATATGATATCAAGCCCATTGTAAAAGATGAAAACATGCATAACTAAGCAGAAGGGCATAACTGGGATACATATTTTTGAATTTTATTCATTTATTTATTTATTTCAAGAATGGGATTGATCTCTCAGATGTTTTTTTCCTTTTTTTTTTAAAAAAAAATATAATAAACTAGAGAGAAAAATATATACTAAAATAAAATAAATATAAATATATATAAATAATAATAAATGTAAATAAAATCAATTTTTTTTTTTTTTTTTTTTTAAGAAAGAGAGAAAAAAAAAAATATATAGACAACTTACAAAATAAATAAAAAAATGAGCTAACTTTAACGTCTTTAGCAAGACGGAATGCTACTGAATTTTTTTATTTTATAAAATAAATCAATTCAATTTTTTTTTTTAAATTATCAATGCAATTGTTTTTAACAACACTTCAACTGTTTTTTTTTTTAAATATATATATATATATTTTAAACAACAATTCAAAATTTTTTTTTATTATTTAAATTTTTTATGTATTTTTTTATTTAATTTTATTATTATTATTTATTTATTTACATTTTTTTTTTTTTTTTTATGTAACACAAGCTCGCCGGAGAAGAAACCGGCAGCGCTGGGTAAATCAGTTCAAGAATCGCCGGCGAAGATTACCCACAGGCTCGCCGGAGAGAAGAGCCCAGCCAAAATAGGACTCATCCACGTCAAGGACAAGCACGGCCGGAATCGCTGGAGAATGACCCAGCCGAGATCGCTTGGAGAAAATCTCGCCGGAATCGACAGAGAACAAACCATCCGTGATTCACAAACACGCCGGAAAGAAATGGCGAATCACGGCCGGAGAAGAACGACGCCGAAATCCCCGGAGAACGATCCAGCCGCGCGACAGAGAACCCAGCCGGCGCTGGAAAACGGTGAAATCGAAATCGCCGGGAAATAACCCAGCCAGCGCTGGAAAGATCCAGCCTTGATCGCCGGATAAATGGCGAATCACGAGCTCGCCAGAAAACGCCGGAGAAAACGGCGATGCGGAAACTCGCCAGAAGGAACAAGCCGCGACGCCGCAATGATCCAGCCTTGATCGCTGGAGAAGAACCCAGTCCAAATCGCCGGAAAGATAGCCGCGATCGCTGGAGAAAATAGCCAGTCGCCGTTGGAAGTACCAGCCGCGTCGGAAAATAAAAGGCGAAGCAAACGGCGAACTCAAACTGTCAGCGGAGAAGAACTCAGTCCATGGCGCCGGAATTTGAAACTTTTGATGCTGTGGTAAAGAAGAAGAAAACAGTGAGGGATGGATGAGAAATTGGGTTTGGATGTGGGTTAAGGGTTTGCTGGGAAATAGAAGATTGATGTATTTGGATTGAAGAGATTTGCGGGGAAAGGAAGAAAATTTTGTTTGGGCACGGAGAGTAGGGCAAGCTAAGGGGCTCGATCACCCTAAGTGAGGGATCGTTAATTTTAGGCAAAAAAATTTTCCTTTACTGTGGACTGCGGAAGGGGAGATACATGGAAAATGTGATCGATCCACATGATGGGGGATCGATCACATGGGCCATTTTTTTGTTGCTCTCTGCCAAAGAATGGGATTGATCTCCCAATTGTTTTTTATTTTATTTTTTATTTTTTATTTTTTTTTAAAGCAAAACTACAAAGAATATATACACTAAAATAAAAAATATATAAAAATAAAAATAATAATAAATAGAATTGAAATAAAATCATATACTAGCCTAAATTAACTAGTACTATTTTTTTTTTTTACCTTTTTTATTTTTTTTTATTTTTTTTGAATAAAGCAAAACTAAAATGAAATATATATACTAAAATGAAATATATATACACTAAAATAATGAAAGCATGTAAAGAAACAAAATGAAAGAAAAAAAAAAAAAAAATGAAAAAGGAAAGTAAATAAGCACTATACAAGGGGTAAAAGATTTTTTTTTTCTCTGGGTGATGGTTGCCCAATGCCTGGTGAATGATTGCCCGACACTTGATAGGCAAAATTTTTATTTATTTATTTATTTATTTATTTTATTATTATTATTATTATTATTATTTTTAAAAACTACAACAAAGTATGTATAAGCAAAATAAAAATACAAAGAAATAAAAATGCAAATGAAAAACAAAAAGAAATAAGGGAGAAATAAAGTTGTGAAACTCTACGAAAAATACTAATGTTTAACGTCTCTAGCAAGACGTTGAGGCAACATGCTAATCAAAAGTATCAAAAACCGGATATGAGACATCCTCATTAATCCGTTTGTCTATTTTCCCAAGTGGATCCTTTCTCATAACAACAAATTCATCTCCCAAAAGAATGACTTGAAAAGAAATGATGTAAGATGCAATTTGTTTCCTTTCATCAATGGTCTTGAAAATGAAATCAATAATGGGCAGTCTTGAATTTGGCAAGGCAACGTCTTTCAAAGACTCAATTGAATTATTAGGAAATGCACTCTTTTCATCCATTTTCTCTTCCTTACTGATCACCATCTCTTCACTTTCCAAGTTAGCTATGGAGTTCATTAGAGAGTTCACTTCATACGTGGAGCTTTCGATGTCAAAACCACATCCTTCATACATTTTCAAAAGACATGCCTCAAGAGAATCATTGGGGATAATAAAAGGAAGGATCTCTTTTACAAGTTCCTCATTTTCCTCTCCTACCTCTATAGTGGTCAACAACTCCTCACTCTCTAAGGTATCAATTTCCTCATGCTCAAGATTATAAGGAATGTCCTCATAATTCAATTTATACTCTATTGGATTAGTTACTAGCTCACTTGCCTCACCCTATTTTATTATCATGTTTTACTCATTTTGATTAGTCATTAATTGACTTGCCTCTTCTTCCTCTTCCTCTTGACGAGAAAGAGTACTTGCAATTTCCTCAACTTGAGCTTCTAGCATCGCTAGCTTATGAGAATGAGAATTAATAAGTTGTCTCCTTTCATTAAGTTCATCAATTAGAGCTAACATTTTATTTTCAAATCCGAGAGAGTAAGGTAATGGAGATGGTTCTTCATAAAATGGTGGGGGAGGGTAATAGTCATAAGAGGGATCATAAGAGTGATCAAGTCCATTATATGATGATGATTTATGAAATGTATTGGACTCACTCTCATAAGGATCACGATATGATGGAGATGCATAAGGATAAAGGGTAAAATTTTCCCCCAAACTTGGATCAAACAAGGGCTCCATTCACATTCACAATCCGAAAACAATAAAATAATTGCCTTGACAATGGCTCATGCATATAACAATGAAAGTAATGGCCTCGACAAGGACCTATGCTTGGACAAAATATTTAAGCAATATGAAAGCCTCAACAAGGACTATCTCGCAAGCATAGAAAAATGAACAATTAGGGTAAGAGTTGCTCACAAAGGTTCTTAAGCAACTTCAAATTCGAACGATAGCTTTAAGCTCCAATGTTCGCCTTTCTTGTATCAAATACCTAATTGCACATTAGAGAGAGAAAAATAAGAAAATAATAAAAATATACAAATAATCAAATGAAAACCAATATCTAATTTTACTCCAATTAAACCAATGGTCCCCGGCAACGGCGCCAAAATTTTGATGTGACCTGAGCGTGTGCACAAAATAATGCACACACTTTGGTTTTGGAAATGGTATCAAGCGGGCATCATAGTTTACATTTATAAACCGCTAGACACTTATACTATGTAGTATGAAGTGAGAAAGAATCGAACCCAAGAGACCTTTGGCTTGGATTTAAATAAGACAGTTGGTTTTAACAAGTGATTACCATAAGAGAGAGAAAGAGAGAATAAAATAGATGGTTGGTTGATTAAGCTAGTGAACAATTAAATTAAAATGCAATGAAAATAAACTAAGTTAGAGTTAGGGGTTTAAAAGATAGAAGAAAATTCTTAGGGTTTATTGGAAGCACCACTAAGCTCATGCAATTAACCACTTGGTTTCCATTAATGGGGAGAACATTGTTGTAATTAAAATGTAGCTACAATCAATGGCACAATTTGCATATGTAAGCATGATCATCCAATTCATTTGTAATGCATTGCCTACCTAACCAACAAGTAAACTACGTGTAGGACAACACACCAATCTTGAGGCTTAACCTATCTCACCAATCCACAAATGCATCCAATGAGAGCACACATCAATGTGATAACACAAATTTCAATCATGATGATGGATTGATTAATCAAGTGTAGATTGTCTACCTAATGACAAGTAAACTAGGGTGTAGTACAACCTATCAAGACAAAACCATAACCAAACAAATCCATTGCCATTTGCATATAATCCAAAATCAAGAATATGATACAAATTGCATATAATAAGTGTGGAATATCAATTTCAAGTATGAATTGTCTAATCATAACACAACCCATCAAGAATAAAGTATAAACCATCAAACTAGTTAACAATTGCATCCATTAAATACTATGTCATGGTCTTCAAGTATAATTCTCAATTAATAACACATAGACATGAAATTAACATAGAGAATTAATGAAAGAATTAATCTTTAACATCTAATCATGAGTATAAACCCTAGATTGATCACACATAGACATGCAACCAAAGATAGAGAAATAATGGAAGGATTAATTAACATAAATCTTGGAACATCCAAGTATGAAATCACGAGACCATAACATCAACTACAACAATATATTAATCTCCCCAGAAATAGAAATTGCAAAGGTTTAGATTACAAGAGACTTAGGGCTTAACCAAGCCCTAAGTGGAGAGCTAGCCCATCATGGTTGTGGTAGTCCAGGTGTCAACAAGATCCACCTCCATGCTTTGCTCCTTCTTCTTCTTCTTTGATGCTCAAGAGAGATGAGTGTGTAGATATTCTTCCAAACTTGTGCCTCCACTCTTCCCTCTCTTCTCACCCCCGCCTGTTCTCTAGAGAGAACGTGATATCTCGGTACAGAAAAAAAATAAAAATTAATAATTCCAATAATATTCACCTAAATAAAAATAAATACTAACCCTAATCTAATGGCTCACTGGGCCTTAAGTAACAACCCTATTAAAGCCCAATAGTTTACAAAATAAGCCCAAACAATAAAAAAAATCTGTAATGTTGCCAAGTCCTGGGGGATCAATCCCCCCAGAGTTGAAATTTCCTTTAATCCCTATTTAGCTCCATTTTGCCCCGAGCTCATTAGTTTGCTTCTTCATCTTTGGGAACATCATCAAAGGCCTGAGATTGACTGCTTTTGAAGATTAAACACACTATACGAGCAATGGGCTGCGACCTCCTTTTTGCCATGTTCTGAGCTTTTTCTGAATATCTTTGCTTGACTCCAAAAAGGCTTTAATGGACCGTTCTTAGCTCATTTTAACTTTATTGCCCTAAAATACACATAAACATAAATTAGGACTAAAACATGAAATTAAGATAGATGCAAAGACTGAAATACCCTAACTTAGGTGCTGAAATGTGCAACATTTAAGCACTTATCATGCCCCCAAACTTAGATATTACTAGTCCCTAGCAATGAACTACAGCATGGAAATGAATTAAACATATATACAACTATGAACTAATAAAACAAATAAAGATAACACCACTTTCGTAGGTATCACGGTTGCATTTAGCATATGCAACAAGCCTTTTAAACCCCTAGGTTACCCCTAGTGGACGAGTGAAGTCTCGTGAGGGTTTCCAGAAATGGTACCCACAAACATCAAAAGCTCTTTCTTACTTGAGAAGCAACGACACATATTAAACAAGTGTTGAAAGTAGACTACCTCAAGTATGCAAACTTCTGCCATTTCTAAGCTATTATCAACATTTCAACATCATGTAAACAAAAATGGTCCTCCATACATCAATCAATTAATCATGCAAATTGAATCAATTCTATCATCCTTTTGAGTGAACCGGCATCAAAATGTGTTGCTATCCTAGCAAATCAAAGTAATGGCATAGCCTTACCCTCAAACTAGCATGCAGATATAGTACCAGACATCAAGACATTGAATGAACCTTGTTATTTAATCAGACATTTTTTTTTTTTTTTTTTTCATTTTTATTTATTTATTTATTTTTTTTATGTATGACCATGTGCAATGTCCAAGTTCCTTAAGCTCTCTAATCACCCCATGTAACAAGCGTTGAGCCAACGACTCCCAAACCAGATGGTCTTAGGGCGTTAAGTGTAAAGACACTTCTAAGGGCGTAATGACTCGGAATGGCTAGGTTACGAACTCAAACTAATCATACATCTTACATTCTTTCCTTGTCTTCCTTTTTAATCAGTTGACATGTTGAAAGAATGCAGTTTTTTTTTTTTTTTTTTTTTTTTTTTTTTTTTTTTTTTTTCTCACCTTTGGTGAGTGCTTTTATTTCTTTTCTGCAAGGTCATTTTATCAAGAATGAAAGCTTTCAAAACATACTAGCTCAATTGGGATAAACCAATACAATAATCAACTAAGCATGTACCCCACAAATTGAATGCTAGTGTGCGCAAGTGCAAATGTAGAATTCTAGAATCAACTCTCAAAGCATTTTCAACCAACAAGATGATGTGTACCACAAAAGCAAACATGATGTCAAAAATTAAAATTTACCCCTAAATAGCATCCTAGAGCATACAAGAAGTATTAGACTCTAACAACTTGTTTTTTAAAAGCACTATGCTTCAAAAGTTCGAAATCATTGCCAAATATATCTCAAATCTCAATCATGCATTTAAAGCTCAACTTAAAGTAGAATGTAACAAGGCTACCTTACCCCCAAACTTAAACTGCACATTGTCCTCAATGTGCAATGAGAACAATGAAAGAAATGGAAAGAGTATACCGTGATGGCAAAAGTTAATGACGCCCGGCAATGATCCATGACGAAAGAGGTCTCCCCCAAACTTGGATGCAAAAACCTACTAGAAAAGCCACACTAGCAACTCACATCAAATATCAAATGGGATAAGTAAAACATACATTCCAAAGCAATATAAAATAAGATGTAAAGAGATATGATATCAAGCTCATTGTAAAAGATGAAAACATGCATAACTAAGCAGAAGGGCATAACGGGGACATATATTTTTGAATTTTATTCATTTATTTATTTATTTCAAGAATGGGATTAATCTCCGAGATGGTTTTTTCTTTTTTTTTTTTTAGAAAAATATACTAAACTAGAAAGAAAAATATATACTAAAATAAAATAAATATATATATAAATAATAATAAATGTAAATAAAATCATTTTTTTTTTTTTTTTTTTTTTAAGAAACAGAGAAAAAAATATATATATATTATTAGACAACTTACAAAATAAATAAAAAAAATGAGCTAAGTTTAATGTCTTTAGCAAGACGGAATGCTACTGAATTTTTTTTTTTTTTTATAAAATAAATCAATTCAAATTTTTTTTTTTTAAATTATCAATGCAATTGTTTTTAACAACACTTCAACTGTTTTTTTTTTTTAAATATATAAATATATATATATATATATATATATATGTATATATATTTTAAATAACAATTCAAAATTTTTTTTTATTATTTAAATTTTTTATGTATTTTTTTATTTAATTTTATTATTATTATTTATTTATTTACATTTTTTTTTTTTTTTTTATGTAACACAAGCTCGCCGGAGAAGAAACCGGCAGCGCTGGGTAAACCAGTTCAAGAATCGCCGACGAAGATTACCCACAAGCTCGCTGGAGGAAGAGCCCAGCCAAAATAGGACTCATCCTCGCCGGAATCGCTGGAGAATGACCCAGCCGAGATCGCTTGGAGAAAATCCCGCCAGAATCGACAGAGAACAAACCATCCGTGATTCACAAACACGCCGGAAAGAAACGGCGAATCACGGCCGGAGAAGAACGACGCCGAAATCCCCGGAGAACGATCCAGCCGCGCGATAGAGAACCCAGCCGGCGCTGGAAAACGGCGAAATCGAAATCGCAGGGAAATAACCCAGCCGGCGCTGGAAAGATCCAGCCTTGATCGCCGGATAAATGGCGAATCACGAGCTCGCCAGAAAACGCCGGAGAAAACGGCGATGCAGAAACTCGCTGGAAGGAACAAGCCGTGACGCCGCAATGATCCAGCCTTGATCGCTGGAGAAGAACCCAGTCCAAATCGCCGGAAAGATAGCCGCGATTGCTGGAGAAAATAGCCAGTCGCCGTTGGAAGTACCAGCCGCGTTGGAAAATAAAAGGCGAAGCAAACGGCGAACTCAAACTGTCAGCGAAGAAGAACTCAGTCCATGGCGCCGGAATTTGAAGCTTTTGATGCCGCGGTAAAGAAGAAGAAAACAGTGAGGGATGGATGAGAAATTGGGTTTGGATGTGGGTTAAGATTTTACTGGGAAATAGAAGATTGATGTATTTGGATTGAAGAGATTTGCGGGGGAAGGAAGAAAATTTTGTTTGGGCACGGAGAGTAGGGCAAGCTAAGGGGCTCGATCACCCTAAGTGAGGGATCGTTAATTTTATGCAGACTGCGGAAAGGGAGATACATGAAAAAGGGATCGATCCACATGATTGGGGGATCGATCCACATGGGCCATTTTTTTGTTGCTCTCTACTAAAGAATGGGATTGATCTCCCAATTATTTTTTTATTATTTTTTTTAAAGCAAAACTACAAAGAATATATACACTAAAATGAAAAATATAAAAAAATAAAAATAATAATAAATAGAATTGAAATAAATTCACATACCAGCCTAAATTAACTAGTACTATTTTTTTTTGACCTTTTTTTTTATTATTATTTTTTTTTGAATAAAGAAAAACTAAAATGAAATATATATACTAAAATGAAATATATATACACTAAAATAATGAAAGCATGTAAAGAAACAAAATGAAAGAAAAATAAAAAAAAAAATGAAAAAGGAAAGTAAATAAGCACTATACAGGAAGAAAATTTTGTTTGGGCACGAAGAGTAGGGCAAGCTAAGGGGCTCGATCACCCTAAGTGAGGGATCGTTAATTTTAGGCAAAAAAATTTCCCTTCACTGTGGACTGCGGAAGGGGAGATACATGGAAAAGGTGATCGATCCACATGATGGGGGATCGATCCACATGGGCCATTTTTTTGTTGCTCTCTGCCAAAGAATGGGATTGATCTCCCAATTGTTTTTTATTTTATTTTTTATTTTTTATTTTTTTTTAAAGCAAAACTACAAAGAATATATACACTAAAAAGAAAAATATATAAAAATAAAAATAATAATAAATAGAATTGAAATAAAATCATATACCAGCCTAAATTAACTAGTACTATTTTTTTTTTTTTACCTTTTTTTTATTTTTTATTTTTTTTGAATAAAACAAAACTAAAATGAAATATATATACTAAAATGAAATATATATACACTAAAATAATGAAAGCATGTAAAGAAACAAAATGAAAGAAAAATAAAAAAAAAAATGAAAAAGGAAAGTAAATAAACACTATACAAGGCGTAAAAGAATTTTTTTTTTTTTTTTTTCTCTGGGCGATGGTCGCCCAATGCCTGGTGAATGATTGCCCGACACTTGATAGGCAAAATTTTTATTTATTTATTTATTTTATTATTATTATTATTATTATTATTTTTAAAAACTACAACAAAGTATGTATAAGCAAAATAAAAATACAAAGAAATAAAAATGCAAATGAAAAACAAAAAGAAATAAGGGAGAAATAAAGTTGTGAAACTCTACGAAAAATACTAATGTTTAACGTCTCTAGCAAGACGTTGAGGCAACATGCTAATCAAAAGTATCAAAAACCGGATATGAGACATCCTCATTAATCCGTTTGTCTATTTTCCCAAGTGGATCCTTTCTCATAACAACAAATTCATCTCCCAAAAGAATGACTTGAAAAGAAATGATGTAAGATGCAATTTGTTTCCTTTCATCAATGGTCTTGAAAATGAAATCAATAATGGGCAGTCTTGAACTTGGTAAGGCAACGTCTTTCAAAGACTCAATTGAATTATTAGGAAATGCACTCTTTTCATCCATTTTCTCTTCCTTACTGATCACCATCTCTTCACTTTCCAAGTTAGCTATGGAGTTCATTAGAGAGTTCACTTCATACGTGGAGCTTTCGATGTCAAAACCACATCCTTCATACATTTTCAAAAGACACGCCTCAAGAGGATCATTGGGGATAATAAAAGGAAGGATCTCTTTTACAAGTTCCTCATTTTCCTCTCCTACCTCTATATTGGTCAACAACTCCTCACTCTCTAAGGTATCAATTTCCTCATGCTCAAGATTATAAGGAATGTCCTCATAATTCAATTTATACTCTATTGGATTAGTCACTAGCTCACTTGCCTCACTCTTTTTTATTATCATGTTTTTCTCACTTTAATTAGTCATTAATTGACTTGCATCTTCTTCCTCTTGACGAGAAAGAGTACTTGCAATTTCCTCAACTTGAGCTTCTAGCATCGCTAGCTTATGAGAATGAGAATTAATAAGTTGTCTCTTTTCATTAAGTTCATCAATTAGAGCTAACATTTTATTTTCAAATCCGAGAGAGTAAGGTAATGGAGATGGTTCTTCATAAAATGGTGGGGGAGGGTAATAGTCATAAGAGGGATCATAAGAGTGATCAAGTCCATTATATGATGATGATTTATGAAATGTATTGGACTCACTCTCATAAGGATCATGATATGATGGAGATGCATAAGGATAAGGGGTAAAATTTTCCCCCAAACTTGGATCAAACAAGGGCTCCATTCACATTCACAATCCGAAAACAATAAAATAATTGCCTCGACAATGGCTCATGCATATAACAATGAAAGTAATGGCCTCGACAAGGACCTATGCTTGGACAAAATATTTAAGCAATATGAAAGCCTCAACAAGGACTATCTCGCAAGCATAGAAAAATGAACAATTAGGGTAAGAGTTGCTCACAAAGGTTCTTAAGCAACTTCAAATTCGAACGATAGCTTTAAGCTCCAATGTTCGCCTTTCTTGTATCAAATACCTAATTGCACATTAGAGAGAGAAAAATAAGAAAATAATAAAAATATACAAATAATCAAATGAAAACCAATATCTAATTTTACTCCAATTAAACCAATGGTCCCCGGCAACGGCGCCAAAATTTTGATGCGACCTGAGCGTGTGCACAAAATAATGCACACACTTTGGTTTTGGAAATGGTATCAAGCGGGCATCATAATTTACATTTATAAACCGCTAGACACTTATACTATGTAGTATAAAGTGAGAAGGGATCGAACCCAAGAGACCTTTGGCTTGGATTTAAATAAGACAGTTGGTTTTAACAAGTGATTACCATAAGAGAGAGAAAGAGAGAATAAAATAGATGGTTGGTTGATTAAGCTAGTGAACAATTAAATTAAAATGCAATGAAAATAAACTAAGTTAGAGTTAGGGGTTTAAGAGATAGAAGAAAATTCTTAGGGTTTATTGGAAGCACCACTAAGCTCATGCAATTAACCACTTGGTTTCCATTAATGGGGAGAACATTGTTGTAATTAAAATGTAGCTACAATCAATGGCACAATTTGCATATGTAAGCATGATCATCCAATTCATTTGTAATGCATTGCCTACCTAACCAACAAGTAAACTACGTGTAGGACAACACACCAATCTTGAGGCTTAACCTATCTCACCAATCCACAAATGCATCCAATGAGAGCACACATCAATGTGATAACACAAATTTCAATCATGATGATGGATTGATTAATCAAGTGTAGATTGTCTATCTAATGACAAGTAAACTAGGGTGTAGTACAACCTATCAAGACAAAACCATAACCAAACAAATCCATTGCCATTTGCATATAATCCAAAATCAAGAAGATGATACAAATTGCATATAATAAGTGTGGAATATCAATTTCAAGTATGAATTGTCTAATCATAACACAACCCATCAAGAATAAAGTATAAACCATCAAACTAGTTAACAATTGCATCCATTAAATACTATGTCATGGTCTTCAAGTATAATTCTCAATTAATAACACATAGACATGAAATTAACATAGAAAATTAATGAAAGAATTAATCTTTAACATCTAATCATGAGTATAAACCCTAGATTGATCACACAAAGACATGCAACCAAAGATAGAGAAATAATGGAAGGATTAATTAACATAAATCTTAGAACATCGAAGTATGAAATCACAAGACCATAACATCAACTACAACAATATATTAATCTCCCCAGAAATAGAAATTGCAAAGGTTTAGATTACAAGAGACTTAGGGCTTAACCAAGCCCTAAGTGGAGAGCTAGCCCATCATGGTTGTGGTAGTCCAGGTGTCAACAAGATCCACCTCCATGCTTTGCTCCTTCTTCTTCTTCTTTGATGCTCAAGATAGATGAGTTTGTAGATATTCTTCCAAACTTGTGCCTCCACTCTTCCCTCTCTTCTCAACCCCGCCTATTCTCCAGAGAGAACGTGATATCTCGGTACAGAAAAAAAATAAAAATTAATAATTCCAATAATATTCACCTAAATAAAAATAAATACTAATCATAATCTAATGGCTCACTGGGCCTTAAGTAACAACTCTATTAAAGCCCAATAGTTCACAAAATAAGCCCAAACAATAAAAAGAATCTGTAATGTTGCCAAGTCCTGGGGGATCGATCCCCCCAGAGTTGGAAATTTCCTTTAATCCCTATTTAGCTCTATTTTGCCCCGAGCTCATTAGTTTGTTTCTTCATCTTTCGGGACATCATCAAAGGCCTGAGATTGACTGCTTTTGAAGAATAAACACACTATACGAGCAATGGGCTGCGACCTCCTTTTTGCCATGTTCTGAGCTTTTTCTGAATATCTTTGCTTGACTCCAAAAAGGCTTTAATGGACCATTCTTAGCTCATTTTAACTTTATTGCCCTGAAATACACATAAACATAAATTAGGACTAAAACATGAAATTAAGATAGATGCAAAGACTGAAATACCCTAGCTTAGGTGCTGAAATGTGCAACATTTAAGCACTTATCAGGTACATACAGCTAGTAGTGATCTTCATTGGCCATGGCTAAGAACTAAGGTTTTCCCTAGTTGAAAGGGTTTCTTTGTAAATCCTGTTTTAAGTACTTATTGCTTGCTTGCTGAATTACTTTATTAATTCTATTAAAAAAGAGATTAACAAATTCACCCCCCCTCTTGGTCCATCACTCTCTCATATATTATTTCATTTTCCAATAATGTCACCATCACCAATGAGATGGATGACCCTCATTTTTTACGCAATACAATATTATGTTTTCAGTTACCTACCTATGTAATTAATGCTTTACAGAAAGCTAACAAAAAACCAAGCTCCTTTTACTGAAGGGATTAAGCGAGTAAAGCTTGTGAAAACAATTCCCTTACTAAAGGGACGAGCTGAGTGAAGCTCGTAAAAAATAATTCCCTTACTAAAGGGACGAGTTGAGTGAAGCTCGTAATACCTAATTCCCTTATTAAAGGGATGAGCTGAGTGAAACTCGTAAAATTTATTCCTTGCCAAAGGGATAGGCTGATTGAAACCCATAAAGTCTACTAATAGTATATTGAATTTTCAAAAGAAAAATCTAGTTTTACATCACTAAGAGTCATTGACCATGGGTTTGAACCATGCCCTTCCAAAACAGAACCTTGATTGGTATTTGTATTAATTCCACCATTGGGAATAGTACCCAAGGGAAAAGTGCCCAAGGGGGACCAAAAAAAACAAAAAAAATCTTACCCGAGGGATAGTACCCAAGGGAACAGTGTCCATGGGTAAAAAAAATAAAAAATTACCTGCAAGAATAGTATCCAAGGGAACAGTGCCTATGGGTAAAAAAAAAAAAAAAAAATTTACCCGCGGGGATAGTACCTAAGGGAACAGTGCCCGAGGGTACAAAAATAATAATAATAAAAAAAATCTTACCCGCGGGAATAGTACCCAATGAAGTCGAGCAATAGAAGGCCATTGAAAATGTTGAAGTGAACAGAAAGTGTTATACTTAAAAGATGTCAATACTTTGTTTTCCTTTGATGTTGCAAAGTCATAAAAGGGATAAATCAGAATAAGAGAGTGAGAGAATCGGAAAGAGAGAAATAATCAAGAAGAGAGATGAGGTAATTATATATATATATATATATATATATTATTTTCTTTCTTCAATCAAACTACACTTTTTTTCTTTCAAAGTTTTTTCTTCACTAAAAAAATTTATTTTATTATGTGTTAATATGTCCTGTCAATGACAATGCTAATTACAATGAATATGATAATAATAAGAATCCGCATTAGAGAGGGAAGAGAGAGAGTTTCACAAAACTTTAATAGAATCAAGACTGGAATTGTCATCCAACTAATTGGCTTCCTTCTTGGTTCGGAATTATCGTCTTTAGAGTTATAAGGTTTTTGTCAAAAATTTGTAGTTATATTGAACCTTTAGTACCCTCCAATATTTCAAAATTTAATATTTATTTTTTTCGGTATTAAAATAGAATTAAATGGTTGGCAACATATAATTATATGAATATGTAATGAGAAAAAAAGGAAGAAGGAATTGATGAAAACTAAGTATGATCTAACTTTAAAACCGATAACAATATCAAACTTTGTTGAGTACCTTCCAAATGCAATATAAAAATTTAAGGTAGAGATACTTAAATGCTTGAAATCATACCGTAAGTTTCAGCAGTTGGTTGAAAAACATATGAAGTATGTTCACACTAAATGAGATTAGTACAGAGAAAATATGAACAAATAATGCATGATCTAGTTCATACTTATATTTCATGTTTAATTAGTCCACACTTAACTGCACAAGCGTAGCATAAGTTAGACATTTGCTTATCCAGAGAAAATTATGAGTCATACGCAGCGAAATGTATTTAGGAAAGTTTTAGATTTTGTAAAACAGATCTGTGTCATTACCAACTTTACTTATTTTATCAATTAACAGTTAATCGCATGCAGATAAAATAAAACAAAGTATAAAATTAGAGATGACACCAGGATTTTAGCGAGGAAACCCCAGTTGATAAAATATGTCAACTGTTATGGGAAAAACCTCGTGGACTGTGCAGTCCAAAGTAAACCAATCCACTATGCTTGAAATAAAGTATACCGAACTTTGACTCAGGCTCACACCCTATCGTTCTACTAAACACCAACTACTGACAATCCTCTAGCTTTGTGACTCCCCGTCCAACAACAACTTGACCTCAGGCTTATGCTTGATATTTGTAAAAGAGTAGCAGGTAGATCAGATAACATTCCATGAATGCTCCAACCCTTTCAAAGTGTGATTGCTTTTACTTCTGTTCTTTAATCGTCTAAAAGACGTAGAAGAAGATCTGCTTTGTCTGATCCAGGTAGATATAACTGTATGACACGATCAGGATTCAAACTCCACAACTCTAACCTAACTAGGTGAATATGTGTATGTTCTAGGAAGACAGCAGAAAAATCAACTTTAATTTTCTGAGAGGGATAAACTTCCTAAGGCTTTGTAAAATATATGAATAATGATGTAAAGCCGTGAATAAACCTATGCATATGACATGGTTTATATAGAGGTTTGCAAAGTCCTATTCCTTCTAAAAATAGACGAAATTTCATGCATAGGACTTGGAAGGAAAGCTGGATCAAAAAGGAATTAAACAGAGTAAGGAAACTAGAATCCTTTTGCAATCAGGACACTTGGAACCGATTCCTAATCTTGGTACCGGTTCCCAAAGGACAGAGAGTTGTTCTCGAAGTTTAGCTTCTGGAATTGGTTCCTAAATTCAGGTACCGGTATCCACTTGACAGAATTCAACCTGAACTTGGAATTTCTGTATTTTTGGAACTCTAAAGATATACGATGTATATCATCGTGTCTTAAGTAGGAAACGATGTCCTAATGTGTTGTTCTTTCCTTGTCGATGAGCAACAATCCTTTCCTCTTCTGTTCAACCTCTGATTTCTGCAGTCGATGTCAAGTCTGATATGGTAACTGACATTACAACTCGACTAGGACTTGTTTTGTTACCGAAATATGCCAATTACAAAAATATATCTCACAATCTCCCCCTTTGGCAATTTCGTGACAAAATCCTAAAAACAATTATAATCTACCTAAAACAGAAAATAAATTACAATTGGCTAAGGAAACACGGAAATTTTTTCTCTCTCTGTTCTCATCTGCTCTTGGATAAAATTTCACATGCACTCCTGCACATGGATCAAGCAAAACTACCAGTGAAAGTTTAATAAAACAAGGTTAAAAATTCCCAGTGAATTAATTATCCAAAAAATTCAAAATTTTCTCCCCCTTAGTGTAACCTTGTTCTTCCCCTTTTTGGAAGAAAATTGACAAAGCAATTTAAATAGGTCATTGAGAGTAGAAATAATACTAAATAGTGAAAATAGTAATCAGTTTATTACATATCAGCAGTCAAAAGATAATATCCAAAAATATCAAGTCATGACAATATAAAAACTGAACAAAAAGTATGATGCAAGTATGATATAAACATGAAATCAAGCATCAACATCTCCTGCAAATGGAACAGTAGTAGCTGGAATGTCCTTAACACCATCATCAGTGTCACTACCACTACCATCCTCATCATCCTCTGTATCCTCATCTGTCTTATCTTCCTCATATTTGTCATCCTTAGGAACAAGTGACGGATCTGGAGGGGCTGGTCTATTGACATCCTTAGAAGTACTACCCGTCCTCTGCTCTCTAAGCAATCTAACATTTTCCTGAAGATCAAGAACAACATCTGTCATGGCCTTCTGATTCTGAAGAATTAGGGAGTAAAGTAGATTAACATCCATTGTGGTGAAATTCCGCTTAGTCGAAAAAAGCTGGGTAATCTCAGGAAGAGATGAAGGAGTGGATGCACCCCTGCTAGCTTGCCTGGATGAATCTCTTGCAGATTTGGACTTGTTATAAGCCCTGACATCCATCCCGGATATGATCTCAATATGATGAGCACGGGGTGGTAGAGGAATCTCAAAATAGTGGTACAGACCCATGATGACTATAGGGAATGGAGAGGACTTCTTCTTGGTATTGCTCTTATAGTGCGCTACCATCAGTCCATATATAGAAGAATTAAGATGAATCATAGCATCAATGGACCAGAGATATAATACCTCGGCACGATCTACAGAGATGACGTCCTTTTTTCCGAAGTAGCCGAGATTTGAGATAACAAATAAATTTAGAAATGCCGCCTCATCTGTGAGACAACGAGATGGAATATGATCTGGAGATCTAGGCTAATCTGGAACGCATAGCTCATTGTATATAGCTTCCCACTTCAGCCCGGAATGTTCCAGTGGAAGACGGTAGCCAGTGCTTGAAAAATTCTTGGGAATGCTAAGAACTTTGCCGATCACATCAGTATCAACGACATAGTCCTTTCCGAACAATGATACCTCAAAATATCCAGAGTCATAAACTTTATGGATATTTAAGTAGAAGTAATAAACTAAGTCAGAACTGTAGGAACTCGCCATTATGTTAAAGAATAACCACTTGTGCTTTTCAATGTAGTCAACCAGTTTCTTCCCCGGACTGTCTCTAAGCTTCTTCAAGTTCACATTTCATTCTGACTTAGTCAGACCGTCTTTATACACTTTAGTGTATACCTGCCAAACATGGTCATTATAGAAGTGGTCGCTTACAAACTAAACCTTCCCAACCTCAGATACTAAAGGATACCCAGATGGCATTTCAGTAGAAGGAGAGCTAGAACTCATAGGAGAAGTTGGAGCGTCCCTTGGAGCGGTTGAACCCTCTTGTGGTTCCCGAATAGAAATTGTAGTTCTCGCTCTTTTGGGAGGTGGAGGAACTGCAATACCCTAGCCTTTGGCCTTCTTGGATAGTCTTGGAGGTATCTTGTGTACGAAGAAATTTGGTTTGAAGCCCCGGAGTTCACTCGGTAATTTTGTCGAACATTTGGAGTATGGTTTAATACTTGTTCTTGAACAAGCTTGTGTTAAATCTTCAAAACCCTCAACAATCAACAATCCAATAAGCAAATATGATCCCAAGATTAAACCCAAGGTCTTCAAGCTTCAATAAATAAAGAGTTTCACTTAACTAATCCACTATAAAGGTTTCAAATCCAAACTTCTCTTTTAAACTTTATATCTCAAGCTTCAATCTTCAAATCTCAAGATCCAAGAGATGATTTATGTTCAATCTTGTAATATATGATAAGAATGATGCAAGAACAAAACAATATATGAAGATATATATAGATGGAGTTATGTAGAGAAAGAGAGTGCACAAAATAGAGAGAGAATGGATGTGTGCAATAATACCTAACAAAATAAAAATGGGTTACTGAAAGTCCTTTCACGCTGCCAGGAACTGGTAGACAAAGTGGGAACCGGTTCCCACTGGGCAGTGAGCAAAACGTGGATGTGGACCACTGTTGAACCGGTACCAAACTTGTGGTACCGGTAGCCAAGCTCTAGGCCTTGCACCTTTGCATCTTGAACTGGTAGTGAAAATATGGTACCGGTAGGATAACCACAGAATGCTTTTTAGCCTTGAAATTTTTCAAGAAAATTTTCTAACTCAATTTGATTAACTCAATGATCAACCTGCCTAAAAAAAAATCTAAAAACTAAAAACAACAAATCTTTTTGAATTTTATAATTTTTCAAAATTTTTTTTAATTTTTTTTTTTTAAAACAAAATTAAGAATTAATCATTGAGCAGTCATCCACTGTCTTTTAAGTCCACACTTGATCCAAATTTATAGAAAATTGTCAGAGATATCTATGAACACAAATTTTGACTCAATAGAATATTCAATCAATTTCAATTCTCAAGAAATAATCACAACACGAATTTTAATTTGCAAATTTGAATGAAACAGTTAGAAATCAATCTAGCAAGTTCAAGTGTGTGTGTGCAATCCATCTCATCCATTTTCAATCAATTATCAATAAATCATTGTCTAAACCATATTGATCAAAAAGCATCAAGATAAAATTGACTTTGAGCAATTTTCTAAGTAAGGTGGTTTTCACTCTGAAGAACAAACATCAATTCCCCAATTCAACTTGTCTCCACCTTTCTTTTCACTTATTTAGCTCCACTTCAAAGTCTCATGGGAGTTTTCGAACACATCTCAATAGGTAGCCTTTTTCTAAACAAAGAATTCAGCAAATATTTTTTTTTACATTTTTCTTTTTCTTTTTAAGCTGAATTTATTCATTTTTTTTAAGCTCCTATTTTTTTTCTCAGACAATAACCTTTATAACTTTTGTGATCAATATACCCTAATAAACAATTCATAGATTTTCAATCAAAATTTTCAGATTTGGACTAATGCACAAAAGGTTATGAACTTAAGAGATTCAAATCTAAAACTCCCTTAAACAATGAAAATCAATTTTTATTGAATAGATTACAAACCAAGAATATATTTTCAATCAAAAATCATGTATCCAAATTTGCATTCAAAGGTAGATCATAAATTCAATGGAAGAATTTTCTTAGATATATCATGAAGACTATGATTCGAAACTCAAACCTACACCAAACCCTAGCAAGTGATCCAATGGCAACAAAATTTTCTTTTAAACACAAGCTATGATCACTAAAATTTATAGGACTCAGTTTGAAGGTGAAGTCCTTTTGGAAACTTGTTCCAAGGACTCAATAGGCACATACTTGATCAAATTAGACTTTTTGATCCACACAGTTCTCACTCTCAATTCCTGAAATTCTTTATCATTCTTTACCTCTCTCTTAGGCAAAATTTCAGTTCTAGAAACTTTAGGTGTCAATTTCTTTTTCCTCCTAGAATACACCTTTTTCTTAGCATGAGAGTTTTGAGAATTAATTTTAGAAAAGTATTTCTTTTTCTTATGAAGGCATGAGTTATACTTATGTCTATTCCTTCCACAAAAAGTGCAATGCAACAATTTAGGCACATAAATCATATCAGAATGTGATGCATCAGGCAAACATGGTTTAGGTATAATAGCAAGTTTAACAAAAGTTATTTTACCTTGATTACTAGAAGAACCTTTAACAAATTCCAACCCTGTTTTATCATTCACATCCTTACCCATGTTGATTATCTTATTCAAGCTGTTGTGACTCAAATTGAATTCTTTTAGTTTATCTTGTTCAAATTTCAATTCAATTTCAAGATAATCATTTTTCAAAGAAAGACATTCCTTCAATGAGTTAGCAACACTTACCTTATCCTCAAGAATGATAATCTGCTTCTCAAGCTCAGTGATGACAAAATTGCTTTCAACAACTTTCCTTTTGCCTTCATCAATCTGTTTCTTTAGATCTTCATTCTCTCTTTTTGTTTGGATAAGCTCCTTTACTAGCTTATTGATTACCTGTTTGGTTTCCATGGTTTCTTTGACCATATTTTTCAGTCTTTCATCGTCCTTTTCAGCCTCTTCAACTTGTTCATCAAGAACTTCATTGTCTTCATTATTTGAACTGTCGGAGTCAGATAAATAAACGACATGAAAACCCCTATCAAGAAAAGCGACATAAGAAAAATCATTAGTATCATCTTGAGTAGAATCACTATCACTTAAAGTAGAATTTTTAGCCATAGAAACTTTCATTGTTTTTTCTTTATTCCTATCCTTTGTTCTTTTCTAGGACTATGACAAACAGTTGATGCATGACCTTTGCCACCACAATTCCAGCGAGTAAATTCAGTTTATTAGCCATGTTGCTATTCCTTTTCCTCTGTTGCCTTTGCAAAATTTGACTGAATTGCCTTGACAAGAATGCAATATCATCCTTAGAGTCATCATTCACAGAATGCTCAACCTGTGTAGATTTTAAAGCAAGATTTTTCTCCTTCTAAGTTAAATCAAAATTCTGCATCTCAAAAGTTTTTAATGAACCTACCATCTCATCAACTTGACAGGAAGTCAATTCCCAATGTTCAGAGATGGTTTCAACCCTAATCTAGAATCTTTTAGATAAAGACCTTAAGATTTTCTCACAGATTTTTTTATCACTAACTTTTTTTCCTAAGTGACGTAGTTCAAAAATTATTTCAAGAAGACTAGAATAAAAATCAGAAAATGATTCATCTTCTTTAATCACAATGTTGCTAAATTTATGAAAGAACAACTGAATTTTGGACAACTTCACTTTTGAAGTTCCTTCATGAGTAACCTGCAAAATATCCCAAGCTTCTTTAGCAGTTTTACAATAAGAAATTCTAGCATATTCAGATGGGACAACAAAATTAGTAATGGAATATAAAGCTTTGCCATTAGTATCATTACGCGCAGTTTCAATAGCAGTAAAAGAAAAAGTATCTTTTATCTCTTTGACTATTTTACCATCTACAGTTGTATCTGCTGTAGGAGGTGTACAGCCAGATTCAACTATCGACCAAGTTTTACCATCAGAATTTTACAAATAAGTTCTCATATTTGATTTCCAAAAATTGTAATTATCTCCTTCAAATAAAAGACCACGTTGATTATATTCGCCTTCTTTCAACGCATAAGACATAATTTTGAAAACAATTTTTGAAAACAATACAAAACCTTCCAACAAGGATCAACTCAATGTGTAGAGATTGGCTCTGTTACCAATTTGTGAGTAGTACGTAGCGGAATATATTTAGGAAAGTTTTAGATTTTGTAAAACAGATCTGTGTCGTTCCCAACTTTACTTATTTTAGCAATTAAACAGTTAATCACATGCAGATAAAATAAAGTAAAGTATAAAGTTAGAGATGACACCAGGATTTTAGCAAGGAAACCCTAGTTGATAAAATACGTCAACTGTTATAGGAAAAACATCATGGACTGTGCAGTCCAAAGTAAACCAATCCACTATGCTTGAAATAAGGTATACCGAACTTTGACTCTGGCTCACACCCTATCGTTCTACCAAACACCAACTGTTGACAATCCTCTGGCTTTGTGACTCCCCGTCCAACAGCAACTTAACCTCTGGCTTATGCTTGATATTTATAGAAGAGTAGCAGGTAGATCAGACAACACTTCACGAATGCTCTAACCCTTTCAAAGTGTGATTGCTTTTACTTTTTTTCTTTAATCATTTGAATGATGTAGAAGAAGATCTACTTTGTCTGATCGAGGTAAATACAATTGTATTATCACGATCAGGATTTGAACTCCACAACTCTAACCTAACTAGGTGAATATGTGCATGTTCTAGGAAGATAATAGAAAAATTAACTTTGATTTTTTGAGAGGGATAAAATTTCTAAGGCTTTGTAAAATATATGAATAATGATGTAAAGCCGTGAAAAAACCTATGTGTATTGATGAGCGCTAAAAAATGCGTATTTAAACCCCTTAAGCTTAGTTATTCTAGAACCTTTATCTATCTTATTTTACCGTCTTGTATTGATTTCGTGTTATTTCCATTTTCAGGTACTTATCCCCAAAATAAGCTAACTTAGCTAAATAAGAGCATAATTGAAGCAATTATGGGATTAATCAAAGAAAGGAGCAAAGTAGAGCAAAAGGAAGCAAATGGTGGAATTTCAGCAACTTCGATCGATCTCAAGAAAAGTTCGATCGATCCAACTTTCATTGATCTCAGCACTTCAAGATAGATCTGAGCCATGTTTGTCCCTATTCAAAGATCTCAAAAGTTCGATCTATCCAACTTCCTTCTCTGATCGATCGAACATTCTTGTCCTTATCTAAATGATTGATCTTATCCAGTTGTACCACCCTACCAACCACTTTTGTCCTTTTCCCAAATATATCTTCAAAATATCTCAGATTTGTTTTTATCCAAAAAGGCGTTGCTATTGAGGATCGATCCAGCTTCAGTTCGATAGATCTCAACCATGTTCGATCGATCCAAGTCCAAGGTTCGATCGATCGAACTTCCTCCAGTGCGAAAAAGTTTAATTTCTAGCTCACAAAAGTTGTCCTTTATCCAATCATTGGGGAATATTTGCTGTACGACCCCAACTCATTTTGGGTGTCATTTGACCTACCTATATAAGGATAAGGATTAGTTTTTGTATCATAATATAGAGGATCATATTGTATCTCATATCATATCATACTTAGAGAACTCTTAAAGAGGAAGCAAAGAAGAGGAGGAGGCTAGAGACACCATTGGAGACTCTTCATCAACCAAGGAGCAAATTTCTTCCATGGAGCTTGCTCTTGAGGGTTGGAGGACATCATCCATGAGTGGCTAGACATTGTTTTGGGGCTAGAGTTAGCCCTAAGCATGCTTCCTACTTCTTGATTTATGTATTTTTGAAGGGATTTGTATTGTGATTCATGTCTTGACACTTTTATATATATAGATCTTGTTTATTCAATGATTTATGTGGTTTAATGCTTCCAATTGATCATTTCATTCTATCCATATGTCTATGTATGCTAGAATAGATGTTCATGTGTTTGTCTCTATTTCTTGTGTTATTGATGCATGTCTATGTGTGTTGATGCTTTGGATTTAGAGATTGTCAAGACATAGTGCTTAATGTTATGTTCTTGTGGTTTATTTGATGGTTTATACTCATTGCTTGATGGATTGTGCCTCTCCCTTAATTTAATTAATTTAATTTCATGTCATTAGCTTAGTTGTAGTGTAGTTGTTAAATGGGAGGACAATTCATGCTTGTTGTTGATGTTCCATACTTATGAAAAACAAGTAATATATATCTCTAACCTTGTGATGTGTTTGGATTGTGAGCTTAAAGAAATGATTAATGGCTTAATTTGATATGTTGTGCTATCCACCATGTTGTTTAGACAATATATACTTAATTTGTCATCCATGCTTGTTGAAACAACCACACACACACACTTCATTGCAATACATGTTTTTCCCCTCATTAATCATTCAGTAAAGATATAGAAAAGTGATGCTTAGTGGTGATCTCTAAACCCCTAGATCTCTCTCTATCTTTTATTCTCTCTATTGCATTATTGCTTACTTTAGTTTAATTTGCATCTAGTTTAATTCAACCAACCAACCATTAATTTGATTACTCGACCTACTAACCCTAATTTTGATTCCTCAAGCTAGTACGATAACTCAATCCCTTGGGATGATCCCTTCTCACTCATACTACATAGTATAGGTGTTAAACGGTTTATAAATTTAAATTATGGTGCCCACTTGACACTAATTTCGAAACTCAAAGTTTTATGCATTGTTTTGTGTACCACCCGAGAAGACACCATGTATGACATAGTTTATGTAGAGGTTTGCAAAGTCCTATTCCTCCTGAAAATAAAGGAAATTTCGTGCATACGACTTGGAAGGAAAGCTAGATCAAAAAGGTATTAAACAGAGCAAGGAAACTTGAATGCTTTTGTAATCAGGACACTTGGAACCTGTTCCCAATCTTGGTACCGGTTCCCAAAGGATAGAGAGTTGTTCTTAAAGTTTAGCTTTTGGAACTGGTTCCCAAATTCAGGTACCGGTTCCCACTTAACAGAATTCAACCTGAACTTGGAATTTCTATATTTTCAGAACTCTAAAGATATACCATGTATATCATCGTGTCTTAAGTTGGGAACAATGTCCTGATGTGTTGTTCTTTCCTTGTCGATGAGCAACAGTCCTTTCCTCTTCTGTTTAACCTCTTATTTTCGCAGTCAATGTCAAGTCTAATATGGTAACTAAAATTATAAACCGACTAGGACTTGTTTTGTTACTGAAATATGTCAGTTACAAAAATGTATCTCACAATCTCCCCCTTTGGCAATTTCGTGACAAAATCCTAAAAACAATTATAATCTACCCAAAGCAGAAAAATAAATTACAATTGGTTAAAGAAACACGGAAAATTTTTTTCTCTCTGTTCTCATCTGCTCTTGGACAAAATTTCACCTGCACTCCTGTACATGGATCAAGCAAAACTACCAGTGAAAGTTTAATAAAACAAGGTTAAAAACTCCCCCTGAATTAATTATCCAAAAATTTTAGATTTTTCTCCCATTTAATGTAACTTTGTTCTCCCCCTTTTTGGAACAAAATTGACAAAGCAATTTAAACAGGTCATTGAGAGTAGAAATAATACTAAACAGAGAAAATAGTAATCAGTTTATTACATGTCAACAGTCAAAAGATAATATCAAAAAATATCAATTCATGACAATATAAAAACTGAACAAAAAGTAGGATTCAAGTATGATATGAACATGAAATCAAGCATCACCATCTCCATCAAACGGAACAGTAGTAGTCAGAATGTCCTCAGCACCATCATTAGTGTCACTACCACTACCATCCTCATCATCCTCTGTATCCTCATCTGTCTCATCGTCTTCATCTTTGTCATCCTCAGGAACAAGTGACAGATCCGGAGGGGCACATGGATTAAGCAAAACTACCGATGAAAGCTTAATAATCAAATTAAAAACTCCCCCTGAATAATTTATCCAAAAATTTCAATTTGTCAAAGTACACTCCCCACTCCCTAGAATGTCTCTCCCTTTTTGGAACAAAATTGACAAAACAATTATTTTAAATGCAACAGGTCATTAAGAGTAGAGATTATATGAAATAGAGAAAACACTAATCAGTTTACTATATATCAGTAGGCAAAAGATAATATCCAAAAATATTAAGTCATGACAATGTAAAAACTAAACAAAAAGTGACGCATGAATGATATGAATATAGAATCAAGCATCAACATCTCCAGGGAACGGAACAATAGAAGTCGGAATATCCTCATCACCACTATCAGTATCACTCCCACTACCATCCTCGTTATCCTCTGCATCATCATCTGTCTCATCATCCTCATCTCTCTCCTCCTTCGCAATAAGCGACAGATCTGGAGGGGCTAGTCTGTAAATGTCCTCAAAATTACTACCCATCCTCTACTCTTAAAGAAATTTAATCTTAGCCTTGAGATCCAGAACAACATCCATCATGGCCTTCTGATTCTTTAGAATCAGTGAGTAGAGCAAATTAACATCCAGTGTGGTAAAATTCCGCTTAGTCGGAAAAAGCTGAGCAATCTCAGGAAGAGATGATGAAATAGCTGAACCCCTGCTAGGTTTCCTTGATGAAGCCATTGTGGATTTAGACTTGTTAAAATCCCTAACATCCATCTCAGACATAATCTCAATATGATGAGCAAAGGGTGGTAATGGAATCTCAAACTGCTGATACAAACCTATGATAATCATAGGGAATGGAGATGACTTCTTCTTGGTATTGTTCTTGTAGTGTGTTACCATCAGTCCATAGATAGAAGAATCAAGATGTATCAGTGCATCAATAGATAGTAGATATAATACCTCTACATGATCTGAGGTGATAACATCATTCTTCCCGAAGTAACCTAAGATTGGAGATGGCATACAAATTCAGAAACACCGCTTCATCTGTGAGATAACAAGATGGTATATAATCGGGATATCTAGGTGAATTTGGAACACACAACTCATTAGAAATATCTTCCCACTTCAGTCCTGACTTGTCAAGTGAAAGACGATAGCCCCTGCTTGTAAAACTCTTGGGAATGCCAAGAATTTTTTCAATCACCTCTTTATCAACCATGTAGTCCTTGCCAAATAATGAGACCTTAAAATATCCAGAATCATAAACTTTTTGGATATTTGAGTAGAAATAGTGAACCATATCTGGACTGCAGGTACTCTTTATCCGTGTGAAGAATAGCTAATTATGCTTCTCAATGTAGTCAACGAGTTTTTTTCCTGGACTTTCTTTGAGCTTCTTCAAGTTCACATTCCGTTCTGACTTAATCGGACTGTCCTTGTACACCTTAGTGCATACCTTCCATGCATGCTCATTGTAGAAGTGTTCTTGAGCAAACTTAACCTTCCTGATGTCAGAAACTGAAGGTTACCTAGATGGTATTTCAGTAGAACGCGAGGAAGAATGCACGGGAGAAGTTGGTTCGTCCCTTAGAGCATATGCACCCTCTAGTAATCGTCGTTTGGGCTTTCTTTGGAGGTGGAGGAGAAGCAATTCCTTTTCCTCTGGCTTTCTGAGACAATTTTGGAGGCATATTGTGTTTGAAAAATTTTGTTTGAGACTCCGGAGTTCACTCGGTAATTTTATCGAACACTTGGCGTGTGCTCCAATACTTGTTCTTGGATAAACAAGTTTGAATCTTCAAAAACCCCAATCAACAATCAACACAACAAGCAAAGAATTGTCAAAAGATCAAAACCCAAGTCTTCAATGTCAATCCTTAAGCAGTGTCACCAAAAACAAAACCAAATCCTTTAAAATTTTCTTTCAAACCTAAACTCCTCTATCTCAATCTTCAAATCCAAGATCAAAGAGATGATGCATGTTTAATCTTGCAATATATGATGAGAATGATGCAAGAATGAAACAAAATATGAAGATATATTTATGGAGTTATGTAGAGAGAGAGTTACGTATAGAGAGAGAAAATGGATATGAAGCAATGCCCAACAATATGTCAAAATCGGCTACTTAAAGCAAAATCCTGCTGCCAGGAACTGGTAGCCCATTTCGGAACTCGTTCCCACCGGGCAGTGAGCAACCATAAAGTGTGAACCACTTTTGAACCGGTACCCGACTTGTGTTACCGGTAGCCAAGCTCCAGTAAGGTATAACCTTACAACTTGGTACCTTGAACCGGTAGAGGCCTTGGGGAACCAGTAGCAATTGGACAGTATGCTTTCTAAAGAAAACTTTTCTATTGGACTTTTTGAATCACTCAATGATTAAATCAAAAAAAAAAAAAAAATTCTACAAACTAAAATCAAAAATCTTTTTGAATTTTATAGTTTTTCATTTTTTTTTTGAATTTTTTTTTTTTTAAAAAAACAAAATTAAGAACAAATCATTGAGCAGTCAATCAAAGGCTTTCAACTCCACACATGATCCAAATTTTCGAAAAATTTTCAGAGATATCTATGAACAAAAATTTCGACTCCACAGAATATCTAATTAATTTCAATTCTCAAGAAATAATCGCAACAGGAATTTTAACTTACAAATTTTAATGAAATATTTAGAAATCAATCTAACACGTTCAAGTGTGTGTGTGCAATCCATCTCATCAATTTTCAATCAACTATCAACAATTCATTGTCCAAACCATATTGATTGAAAAACATCAAGATAAAATTATCTTTGAGCAATTTTTCTAAGTAAGGTGGCTGTCACTCTAAAGAGTAGACAGCAATTCCCCAATTCAACTTGTCTCTACCTTTCTTTTTACTCATTTAGCTCATTTTCAAAGTTTAATGGGAGCTTTCGATCACATCTCAATAGGTAGCCTTTTCCTAAACAAAGAATTCAGCCCTTTTCACATTTTAATTTCTTTTCTTTTTCAAGCTGAATTTATTCATTTTTTTAAGATCATTTTTTTTTAGACAATAACCTTTATAGCTTTTATGATCAATATACTTTAGTTAACAATTCAAAGATTTTCAATCAAATTTTTCAGATTTGGACTAATGCACAAAAGGTTATGAACTTAAGAGATTCAAATCTAAACATCCCTTAATCAATGCAAATCAACTTTCGTTGTATAAATTATAAACCAAGAATCTATTTTTAATCATAAATCATGTGTCCAAATTTTCATGCAAAGATAGATCATAAATTCAATTGAAGAATTTTCCCAAATATATTATGAAGACTATGATCAGAAACTCAAAACCCTAACCAAACCCTAACAAGTGATCCAATGGCTACAAAAATTTCTTTTAAACACAAGCCATGATCACTAAATTTCATAGGAGTTTGAAGGTGAAGTCTTTTTGGAAACTTGTTCCATTGATTCAACAACCACATAATTGATCTAATCAGATTTTTTGATCCACACAGTTTTCACTCTCACTTCTTAAAATTCTTTTTCATTCTTTACCTTTTTCTTAGACAAATTTTCAGCTTTAGAAAACTTAGGTGATACAAAATCCTTTTTCTTTTTAGAAAACACCTTTTTCTTTGCATGAATATCGATTTATAATTTATACAATGAAAGTTGATTTACATTGATTAAGGGATGTTTAGATTTGAATCATGTGTCCAAATTTACATTCAAAGATAGATCATAAATTCAATCGAAGAATTTTCTGAAATATATCATGAAGATTATGATCAGAAACTCAAAACCCTAACCAAACCCTAACAAGTGATCCAATGGCTACAAAAATTTCTTTTAAACACAAGCCATGATCACTAAATTTCATAGGAGTTTGAAGGTGAAGTCTTTTTGGAAACTTGTTCCATTGATTCAACAACCACATAATTGATCTAATCAGATTTTTTGATCCACACAGTTTTCACTCTCACTTCTTAAAATTCTTTTTCATTCTTTACCTCATTCTTAGAAAAAATTTCAGCTTTAGAAAACTTAGGTGATACAAAATCCTTTTTCTTTTTAAAAAACACCTTTTTCTTTGCATGAATATCGGTTTATAATTTATACAACGAAAGTTGATTTGCATTGATTATGGGATGCTTAGATTTGAATCATGTGTCCAAATTTACATTCATAGATAGATCATAAATTCAATCAAAGAATTTTCTCAAATATATCATGAAGACTATAATCAGAAACTCAAAACCCTAACCAAACCCTAACAAGTGATCCAATGGCTACAAAAATTTCTTTTAAACATAAGCCATTATTACTAAATTTCATAGGAGTTTTGATGAGCACCGAAAAGTGCGCATTTAAACCGGTTAAGCTTAAGCATTCTAGTACTTTTATCTATCTTACTTTGCCGTTTTAAACTTATTACGTGTTATTTATATTTTCAGGCACTAATCCCAAAATTGAGCTAACTCAGCCAAATAAGAGCTTAATTGAAACAATCCTGAGATAAACCAAATGAGGGAGCAAAGTGGAGAAAGAAAGGAGCAAAAAGGAATCAAAGTTATGCAGCTGAAAAGTTCGATCGATCCAACTTAGAGTTCGATCGATCGAACATATATGATCGATCACAGTACTTCTCGATAGATCCAACCTTGGCCTTTGCTGAAATTCCAAGTTCGATCGATCGAACATCACCTTCGATCGATCGAACCCTATTTTGTCCTATTCAAATGATTGATCTTATCCACAACTGTACGACTACCAACCACTTTTGTCCTTTTCCCCATAAATATCTTCAAAATATCTCAGCCTTGTCTTTATCCGGAGGAGTCAGACCACTTCGATCGATCCAAGATGCAGTTCGATCGATCGAACCCATCTTTGATCGATCCAAGTTAAGGTTCGATCGATCGAACTTCCTCCAGCGAGAAAAAGTTAAAGTCCAGCTCATTTATTCCGTCCTTCATCCAATCATTGGAGAATATGTCTTGCACGACCACAGCTCATCATAGGGTGTATTTGACCTACCTATATAAGGAATATGATACACTTTTTGGAGGAGACTCTAGAGTCTCTTGTCACACATTGAAAATCATCTTGGAGGCTATTCTTGGAGAGGAAGAAGGGAGGAAGCTAGAGCAACCATTGGAGGAGATCTTCACCAACAAGGAGCAGCCATGGAGTTAGCCCTTGAGGGTTGGATCATCACTACCATGAGTGGCTAGACATCTTCTTGGGGCTAGAGTTAGCCCTAAGCATGCTTTCTATACTCTAATCTTGTGTATTATTGAGGGATTAGTGTTGTATGATACATCTTGATATTCATGTATATATAAATCTTGATTATTTCATGGTTTGTATGGTTTAATGCTTCCAATTGACTATTCTATTCTATCCATATGTCTATGTATGCTAGAGTAGGATATTCATGTGCTTATCTCTAGATTTAGTGTTTTTGATGCATGTCTATGTGTATTAATGCTATAGATCTAGAGATTATCAAAATGATATGCTTAATAAATGCTATTTTGGTTCATTTGATGGTTTATGCCTATTTTTGATGGTTTGTGCCTCTCTCCTAGTCTAGATAGCTTTATTTTTATTCTAGTAGTGTAGATTTAGTGTAGTGGTAGTGTAATGTTAGATGGGAGGACAATCTACTCTTGATGTTTGATGTTCCATGCTTGTGAGTCCAAATGGCATATTCCTCTAACATTGTGTTGCATGTGGATTGTGAGCTTAATGAAGGATTAATGACTTGTTTTGATCTATTGTGCTATCCCCATGTTGTCTAGACAATATATGCTCTATTGTTTGGATATATTGTGCTCTTCACATGATGTTTAGACAATACTTGCTTGATTTGTCATCCTTGCCAATTGAATCAACGTAATGCACACACACCATTATCATATTGCAACACATCCATTACCCTCAATTGATCACTTGTTAGTAGTATAGAAAAGTATTGCTTGGTGGTGATCTCTACACCCCAAGACCTCTCTTTCTCTTGTTTACCTCATATTATTTTATTTAGTTGAATTCAATTTAGCTTAATCAACCAACCAACCAATTGTGTGATCACTCGACCTACTAACCCTAATTACCATAGTTTCACAATTCGATACACTATCAAATCCCTTAGGACGATCCCTACTCGCCCTATCTATATTTTATATAGAGAAAGGTAGTAGTGGTTTTCTATAAATGTAAAACTTGGCCACCTCCTAAATTCACACATGATCGGTTGATAATATGACCTAAATTTAATCAACCTTCGCAATAGCACGAATCATTGTAAAATAGGGCTATTGGTCGGGTAAGTCGAACCACTGGGACTGCGCTAATCTACGGCAACCTAAGTATCTAGAATCATTTTAGAGTGATATGGAGTGTTCATAGAGGATTTGTTGGTTGTCACTTAAGTTATGAAATTAAGATGCATGAACTAAAAACTTGCAAGAATTTAAATGAGATGAAATTCGATTAAAGACAACTAGGGGAGTGAATCCGTCTCCATCCCTATACACATGCTAGATTAGAGCTAAATTGGGGAAAAACAATACATAATGGCCAAGAATTATATAGCAACTCATGGTTGCCATATAATTAACAAGAAGTACATTGAATCACAAACAAGAATAATCCATCAAAGGTGAATATGTTTAGACTACCTAAACTAGAGTGTAGCTTAAACACATATACTTAAATGAAAGACTATCAAGCCCTTGACACAATGATGAAGCACATGAAGGTAGGGATTAAGCATACACCATCAAAGGGCTTCCCTAAGCAATGATCTATCAAAGTCACCTATCAACATGCCATTAAACCATTCCATAACCTAGTTTCCATTCTCACCATGAAAACTCAAGCAACATGATTAATGTAAGAGGTCATCTAAAACAAGATAAACAACTCAAATAAATCATTCATAGCAATATTAACATTCATTACAACAAATGAAGTGCTCTTGGTTATGAAAAGACCATAGCATATACATTGTAATCCCCAAAATAAAGCTAAACTAGATCATGCTTACAAGGGAGGGACTTCATCACCTCCCTAGAGGGTGAGTTAGTTACCCATAGAAGCTTTAGATGAAGGAAAAACCATGCCTTTTCCCTCCATTTTCGAGCTCCCTTCTTGTGGCTTCAAGAAAACCTTCTCTTGCTCTCCTCCCTCTCTCTAGAAATTATGCCCTTCCAAGATATTTGATAATGAAATGCTCCTTTAGCTTTTGTAGGCAAGAAAACCAACCAAAACCCCTCAAAACAAGGCCCTCCACACATCTTCTACCAACTCCAAAAAGAGGAAATAAGAGATGAGGGTGACAAGGCACAAGTGGGCTGAAAATGAGGACTTCCGGAGGGCATTCTGCCCAAATTTCGAGCGCTCGAAGGTGGCTCTTCGAGCGCTCGAAGCTACTTTCCAGCTTGAGCCACTTTGGCAAAATGACCATAACTTCCCGCTCCGAACTCCAAATGACGAACCGTTTGAAGATTTGGAAAGCTAATTCAAAGCTCTACATAAACCATGTTATAATGAAAGTCCAGTTCTGAAGGTTGGAGGGTCAAAAATGAGGAGCAAGGTCGAAATCCATTGCTGCCAGGCTGTTCTGCGCACCTTTGGTGAAAATAGCATAACTCTTTGCTCTGAACTCCAAATGAAGCAAAATTTATGTCTTTGGAAAGCTGATTCATAGCTCTTCATGTTATATGTTTTGATGAAAGTCCAGTTCTCGAGTTTGCTAGGTCAAAAATGGCGATCAAACTCACTTCCCACTGCTGCCAGAACTTCCTTAATGAGCACCATGACATTTAAGGCTTCAACAAAAACTCATTCTTGCTCCTTTTTGGCCAATGAACCTGAAAATAAATATGAACATGCAAATGAAGGCAATCTAAATAAAATAAACAACTAATGGACTTAACTAATGCAAATAAGGGCGCTTGAATATGTAATATTCGGCGCTTATCACACCCCCAAACTTACATTTTGCTAGTCCCTTAGCAAAACTAGAATGAAAAAAAAAAAAAAAAAAAAACCTTAATGAAATGACAACCAATGAAATGCTTCCCATAGACATCAACCATGGTGAAAAGGAAACATGCATAGCTCAATTACAACTTGAAACAGACAAAAGGTCAGAGATGCTATCATTAGGTAGATTACCTTGCATATACGAAACATTGATACAAAAATTTGCTAAACACATTTTCAAATACATGCATCAACATCGTGGTCAATATAAATAATTCAATTGTCATCTCTTGAATGGAAATCAACTCTAACTTCAGTGAAAGTGAACCGGATTTCCTAACATGTGGCTTTAACCTTTTCTTTTCCAATTCCAAGACACAAGTCTTCAAATCATTGAATTCCCTTACTTTTGAAGTCCCTAAGGCACGAATTTATTCACAAAACAACTTTTGTTGCTTGTTGACAATTTATTAAAACAAAAAAAACGATACATAATATGGTTGTGCAATGTTGAAGTCCCTTAAGCTTTCTAACCAACCCATGTAGCAAGCGTTAGGCCAGCAACTCCCAAACCGGACGGCTTTAGGGTGCTAAGTGAAAAGACACTCCTAGGGCTTAATAACTCGAATTGGCAAGGCTACGAACTCCAACGAACCACAGTTATTTATTCTTATTTTTGTGAATGACCGTGCAATGCCTAAGTCCCTTAAGCTTTCTAACCAACCCATGTAGCAAGCGTTAGGCCAGCAACTCCCAAACCGGACGGTTTTAGGGTGCTAAGTGAGAGAACACTCCTAGGGCTTAATAACTCGAGTCAGCAAGGCTACGAACTTAAGCTAGTCATTATCTTTCTATTTTCCTTTTTCTTTCTTTCTTTTTTTTTTTTTTTTTTTTTTTTTTTTTTTTTTTTTTTTTTTTTTTTTTTTTTAACATGCCAAAGGTATCCATCCATTAGGTTCATCAATTCAGATTAACTAGGTCAAGAACAAGGTCAATCCAGTTACATGCCTCACAGTCAAGTTTCCGGTGTGCATCTGTGCATTGTGAAGCATACAAGAGTATAAGATCCAACGAGAATCTAATTGAAGCATTTATACAGATTGAATTGCATCCGCATGATCATTTCAAATTCAAAATTTTTTCTTTATTTTCCAGACTCAACAATTGCTTTTATACACAAGGTATTAAACATGAGCATCATCTCCGACAAGTTTCAAATTGTCATATCATTGTTTTACAAAAGTTGACTTTATTGCTTTACATGGATCAAAATACATTATGCAGGCAAAAATGAAATACCAAAAATGCAATTGCACCCCCAAACTTGAATGACACATTGTCCTCAATGTGTGAAGACAAGTGACGTCAACAAAAAGTGAAAAACAAAAACAGGAACAACAATACCATGAGAATGAGGAGAGAGCATGACGGGGTGACAAAAAGCTCCCATGCGACGTCTCACAAAAACAAGCCCCCAAACTTGAATTGTGCAAGCTGCAAGAAACAGTTAGAAAGATAGATGGGAATAAACATGACAAAAATAATGAAACAGTAAAAGAAAATATGTATTGAAAAGCAGGTGGACAAAAGAACAAAAAGAACTAAAAAGGGGGCATGCCAAACCAGATCTAGAAAGACAAAAACAACTTGCCAAGTTCAAAATAAAAACGAACATACACAATTGAAAAAAAAAAAATAATAATAAACTACGAGCTAGGGGGAAGACGGGCAAGGATAGCATTGAGGAGAGAGTTGGTTTCACGCCTTTCTTCTTGAGCTATGCGACGCTCTTCAGTAGCAATACGGCGGTCTTCTTCTGCACGGTGGTAGTCCTCACGCATGGTCCGATTGTAGTCAGCAAGGGTGGCCTCAAAATGGTCCAGGCGGGTGTGGATGCCGGCAATGCTGGCTTGTAGAAAAGCATAGTCAGGTGGAGGGTCAACAGGGGGCACCTCCATGCCAGCAGCCTCAGCCATGGGATCATCCCCGGAAAGAGGAGGAGATGGAGAGCGGGGGACTGGAGGGGCAGCAAGCTGAAGTGGCCGAGAATGGCTAAGAACATTGGTCCACCGGCGGAGAGAAAAAGTCTGAATCTTTTTGCCTTTAGGTTCATGAGGGGGAACAATGAAACCTTTACGCTTCAAGAGCCGGATGATGAAGAAAGGCAATGGCAATGGCCGATTTTGAACGCGCTGATGCCGCGCATTGATACATTCGTCCCAAAACCGCATAAATGTGTCCCAAATGAGCTCTGGGATAGAGAACCATTGGCCTTGGTCCATAGCATACAAAGCTTGCAACATTAAGCCTCGACGCTCGGTGCTGTGCACCAAGGGGCAAACATTGTGCTTGAGAACCGAGTCAAGGAACCACACGCGCTCCGGAAGAGTGGATTTGAGTGTAAAGCTCCGGGGTCGATGAGGGTCATCAATATTGCAAATGGCAGCCACCACTTGCTCGACAGTTAAATCATCGACTTGCTCATACAATGGCCGGCCTGTAGGGTCTAAGAGGTCATCGGGACATTCCAGAGGACAACCGGAAATGTCAACAATGTCGGCCAAAGTGAACGAAAAAGGAACACCATCAATAGATGTGGCGAGAGAGATGATGGGCGACTCTTCAGGACAAGTGAGATTCTGGTAGAAGAGTTGCACCACTCGAGGATAGGTGGTCCTAGCGAAGGGCCGGCAAATGTGCTGAATGCGCCGGTTGGCTAAGTCGGACACTGCCCAAGAGGTGGTGGGAAGAGCGGCAAAGACATCCGTGAGCGGAAAGAGAAGCTCATAATTGAGCTTTCTGTCGAGCCAAGGGGGCTGGGGCTGCTCACGAGCAGCAATTGGGGCATCCACAGATGGTCTAGAATGACGAGAAGGGCCGGCACGAGACATTTGGAGAGGCGGACGTGGATGGGGAATTTCAGCGAACACCTGGCGTGCACTACAAGAAGAAGAAGGTGTAAGAGATGGCAATGGATGAAAAACCCAAAAAAATTTTAACAACCTATGCTCTCTATCCTAGAGCAACATCAACAAACCCAACACTCCTCCAAAATTATCATCCCCACACTCCTCAAAATGACACAATAGAAATGAACTGAAAAAGAAAAAGAAGAGGATACTTACAGTGAGAGGAAGCTTGGGAGCAAGATGATGGATGGATTGAGGGAGGAGGGTGGTGAAGAGGGGTATTTAAAGGGGTGGAAGACATGAATGGGGGTGCTGGAATGGGGGAAGTGGAGAGGTGGTGGGGTAGTTATGGAGGAAGTTCATGGAGGGAGTGGGAGAGGTGGTGGGGTAGTGGAGAGGTTAGGCAGTTGGGAGAGGGAAAGGGTGGGTTTTAAAAAAAACTGAAGCTGCTCGAGCGCTCGAAGGTGGTGTCGAGCGCTCGAGCTTCTGGCAATGTGGTCGAGAGAGGGCGCTTCGAGCGCTCGAAGGTGGCGCTTCGAGCGCTCGAGAATTGGGCAGTGGGGCATCAGGAGGCGTCGAGCGCTCGAAGGAGGCGCTTCGAGCGCTCGAGATTCGGGCAGTGAGGGGTGCAGGTTGCCTCGAGCGCTCGAGGGTGGCGTCGAGCGCTCGAGATTTGGGCAGTGGGGTGGCGTGGCTGCGAGGGGGAGCTTCGAGCGCTCGAAGGCCCTTTTTCGAGCGCTCGAACTTCTGGCAGTAGGCTCCTTAAGGCTTGAACTTCAGGGCATTGATGTTCCTAGGTCCCCTAAAAGCTTGGAATGAACTTTTTGCTACATGGTAGTGACAACAAAGTCCCCGGGTGAGTCAATGTAGGGATTAAAACACTCGGATGGACTTGGAAAACCTTGAACATTTGGTGTATTGAAAGAAGGAGGTTATGCGCAAGAGTACCATGTTGAAGGACCGATGAATTTGCCGGATAGAGCTGAAAACTTGCGGGAATGAAAACAGGAGTTGAGAAGGTCTAATAAGCCGGTCTAAAATTGTGAAACACAATTGAAGAGCATTCCAGAAAAATCAAATTTTTGGCTTTTCGAAACCATTTCCCGGAAAATTTCAAGGCTCAGGCAATTGAAATGAGGGAAGCTTGGAACATCGAAAGAATTTCTTCCCTTGCTTTGCTAAATTTAATGTCGATAGCTAGACGAACCAGGTTCAGGATCCATTGGAGAGATGGATCCTTAACGCTCCGTATGCAACTTGCCTCCTTCATATGGTCTCAGACTTGGATCAATGAATGGTGAGGGATATTGATCCTTCCGAAGAGAAACAAGGTTGGCCTTAGAGGATTTGAGCATCGCTTTTAATCTCACTTCTTTTATTTTCAGATTTAAGCAAAGGTGTTGCTTGTTCGAGATTATGGAGGCTCGTTGAATGTCATTGTTTTGACTAACAATGGTAGGATCATGACCTTTCATATTTGCAATCTCCAAGTCATATACCTCATTGTACTCAAATGGTTTGTTCACAGATTGAGTATCATGGACAATGATTCTAGATTGGGCTGGAATGATTGGAAGAATTTTCAGCAACTTGTTAACATTTTCCTTACCTTTGTCCGGTGGTTCACCCTCAAAATGTTGAGGTAACTCTGGTGAAGAAATGGAAGGAGATGGACAATCCCACGATAGAGATGGATTTGGTGCTTCCCATAAAGGAGAGGAAAATGGTGATGGAATATCAAGCAAGGAGTTGACTTCCCGAATGGATTTGTCCACACTAAAATCCTCAAAATCAAAAGGGAACAAGCAAGCATGTAGGGGATCCTCCGTTGAAGGAAATGGGATTGGATTTTGAATGTGTTCATCAGCAATAGTGATTTCAAAACACTCATTGTCATCTGAAGGAAGTTGCACAGCATTGAAGATATTGAGCTTAACATTCATATTCCCAAAAGAGATATCCATCAATCCGGATCTACAGTTAATGGAAGCATTAGCTGTAGCTAGAAAAGGACGTCCGAGAATTATGGGAATGTGTTTTCTTGGATCATGGACTGGTTCCGTATCAAGAACCACGAAGTCTACCGGGAAGTAGAATTTGTCCACTTTTATGATCACATCTTCAATAATTCCCCGTGGTTGCTTAATAGATCGATCAGCAAATTGCAACACTATCGGAGTTGGCTTTAGATCTCCCAAACCAAGTTGTAGGTAAACCGAATATGGAATCAAATTCACACTAGCTCCTAAGTCAAGGAGGGCCCTCTCGATTTTGTTGTCACCAATGACACAAGAGATTGTGGGGGCACCCGGATCCTTATACTTCGGAGGAGTGCTATGCTGAATGATCGCACTAACATTTTTGGTTAACCTCACTTTCTTTGGTAAATGACTTCTGGAAGTGCGCTTTTGAGTGCACAAATCCTTAAGGAATTTTGCATAGGGAGGAATTTGCTTGATAGCATCCAAGAGAGGAAGATTGATCTTTACTTGCCTAAAGACCTCCCACATGTCTTGAATTTTGCAATTCTTATTCCCAAAATGTGTCGACTCTTGAAGACGTTGAGGGAACGGAGCTTTTGGCTCATAAGTAGTTTCCACATTTGGGGTGACATGCGTGGGACTTCCGTGAATGGTATTTGGACAAGAAGAACTTGGATTTGGACTTGAAGAGCATGAATTTGGATTTTTCAACGGAGGGTTTTTCTCACTTGCGTCTCCATCAACCTTGTTGTCAACCACTCTACCACTCCGAAGGGTGGTGATAGCTTGAACTTGTTCATGAGTCGGCCCACTCGGAGGAGGGGTTTCATCAATCACATGCATTCCTCTAGGATTTTCAAATGGTTGAGCGGGAAGCTTACCCTTGTCTTTTTGAAGAAGTTGGTTCACTTGGTTAGCTATTTGTCCCATTTGATTTTCGAGCCTAGCTATGGATTGAGTATGGGAGTGAACCATTTGGAGAGTAGGTTGCAAGGATGTCAAGAGATGCTTGTTGGAATCTATGATTTGCTTGTTTAATGATTCCATCATTTGCACATTTAATGATTCCATCATTTGCTTGTTTGCAGCCACTATCTCATCAATTGGATTCACAGGAGGTTGAGTGGAGACATTTGGATTGTATGGAGGTTGGTAGCTTGAAGAGGCTTGGAAAGGCTTACCTTGATATTGAGAAGAGGGCTGATTTTGAGGCCCTTGATTTTGAAGTTGGGAATTTTGTGGGGCTTGTTGCCTCCACGAAAAATTCGGATGGTCTCGCCAACCCGGATTGTAGGTGTTGGAATATGGATTGTTCCCGGGCCGTGAGAACATGGCATTAGCTTGCTCTTGGTTGGGATTGGGAAATTGCTCCGGTGTGGTGCAATCTTCCGAGAGATGAAATGGACTATTACATGAGGCACAAACCGAACTTGCCGAATTTTGAGACAATGAAGGAGGAAGATGTGGTGCCATCAATTGGTAGAATTTATGAGCTATGGCATCCACTTGAGATGATTCCTCCCTTATTGATTTTTGTTGACAAGGATTGGTGTTCTTTGGAGTGGTTGAGGTCGGAGCCCTACGAGAATTGTGTTGAAGTGAATTTTCACTCAAATTCTCAAGTAAGGTCCAAGCCTCATCCGCATTCTTGGACATGAACATCCCACCACAAGAAGAGTCAACCATAAATCTATGGGTGTCGGTTAAACCGGCATAGAAAGCTTGCACTAATTGCCATTTTGGGATCAAATGATGAGGACATTTTCGAAGAAGATCTTGTAGCCTTTCCCAAGTCTCGTGGAGTTGTTCTCCATCAACTTGAGAAAAGCTTAGAATGGAACGCCTCATTTGGTTGGTTTTACTCACCGGATAATACTTCTTAAGAAATTCTTGTTGCAATTGAGCCCAAGAAGTAATAGAGTTGGGAGCGAGGGAGTTCAACCAATATTTTGCCCTATCCTTTAGGGAGAATGGGAAAAGATGGAGATGAAGTGCATTGTCCGAAAAACCTCTCAACCGGATGGTCGAACAGATTTCAAGGAACTCATCAAGATGCTTATATGGATCTTCATTATCAAAGCCATGAAATGATGGAAGCATTTGAATGGTACTAGACTTGATCTCATATTGAGCTGCATCGATGTTTGGCATCACTATACAAGAAGGAGAAGCATAGGTGGTAGGAATGAAATGATCTCTAAGAGTCATTGGTTCTACATTAGGAATTTCAACGCGTTCATTCCCCGGATTTCCTACGTTATCCCCCATTATATTGAATTCAGTTTCAAGTTCTCTTATGCTAGAAGATTCCCTAAGGTTCCGTCTAAGAGTTCTTTCAAGTGAATTTATGTCAACTGGCGAGTCAAGAGTTGGGAAGGAAAGCGATCTACGGCCAAACATCAACACTCACAACACAATCATCATAACAAAAATTTTTATCATCAACTTCACATACGATGTTCCCTTTCTCCTCAATTATCACAAGACATATAAAAATTGGCCTCGACAAGGACCGATGCTTTGTAAAACAGAAAAACAGAAATAGCCTCGACAAGGGCTTCACAAGCTAAAAATCTCTAGATTAAACACATGCAAAATATTAACAAGTTTGAAACTAGGAGGTCAAGAGACTTACCTGGAGTCCTCTAGACTTACAAATTTGCTAGCATTTCCTCAGTGAGCCCCGAATTCCTAGAATCTCACAAGATCACTTAAAACATAAAGATGGTCAAAACCACACAAGAAATATGCACAATTCACAATATTAACAATCAAACTAAAATTAACCCTAGAACTTTGGTTGCTAAACCGTTTGCAAATCCCCGGCAACGGCGCCAAAAATTTGATCGGTTGATAATATGACCTAAATTTAATCAACCTTCGCAATAGCACGAATCATTGTAAAATAGGGCTATTGGTCGGGTAAGTCGAACCACTGGGACTGCGCTAATCTACGGCAACCTAAGTATTTAGAATCATTTTAGAGTGATATGGAGTGTTCATAGAGGATTTGTTGGTTGTCACTTAAGTTATGAAATTAAGATGCATGAACTAAAAACTTGCAAGAATTTAAATGAGATGAAATTCGATTAAAGACAACTAGGGGAGTGAATCCGTCTCCATCCCTATACACATGCTAGATTAGAGCTAAATTGGGGAAAAACAATACATAATGGCCAAGAATTATATAGCAACTCATGGTTGCCATATAATTAACAAGAAGTACATTGAATCACAAACAAGAATAATCCATCAAAGGTGAATATGTTTAGACTACCTAAACTAGAGTGTAGCTTAAACACATATACTTAAATGAAAGACTATCAAGCCCTTGACACAATGATGAAGCACATGAAGGTAGGGATTAAGCATACACCATCAAAGGGCTTCCCTAAGCAATGATCTATCAAAGTCACCTATCAACATGCCATTAAACCATTCCATAACCTAGTTTCCATTCTCACCATGAAAACTCAAGCAACATGATTAATGTAAGAGGTCATCTAAAACAAGATAAACAACTCAAATAAATCATTCATAGCAATATTAACATTCATTACAACAAATGAAGTGCTCTTGGTTATGAAAAGACCATAGCATATACATTGTAATCCCCAAAATAAAGCTAAACTAGATCATGCTTACAAGGGAGGGACTTCATCACCTCCCTAGAGGGTGAGTTAGTTACCCATAGAAGCTTTAGATGAAGGAAAAACCATGCCTTTTCCCTCCATTTTCGAGCTCCCTTCTTGTGGCTTCAAGAAAACCTTCTCTTGCTCTCCTCCCTCTCTCTAGAAATTATGCCCTTCCAAGATATTTGATAATGAAATGCTCCTTTAGCTTTTGTAGGCAAGAAAACCAACCAAAACCCCTCAAAACAAGGCCCTCCACACATCTTCTACCAACTCCAAAAAGAAGAAATAAGAGATGAGGGTGACAAGGCACAAGTGGGCTGAAAATGAGGACTTCCGGAGGGCATTCTGCCCAAATTTCGAGCGCTCGAAGCTACTTTCCAGCTTGAGCCACTTTGGCAAAATGACCATAACTTCCCGCTCCGAACTCCAAATGACGAACCGTTTGAAGATTTGGAAAGCTAATTCAAAGCTCTACATAAACCATGTTATAATGAAAGTCCAGTTCTGAAGGTTGGAGGGTCAAAAATGAGGAGCAAGGTCGAAATCCATTGCTGCCAGGCTGTTCTGCGCACCTTTGGTGAAAATAGCATAACTCTTTGATCTGAACTCCAAATGAAGCAAACTTTATGTCTTTGGAAAGCTGATTCATAGCTCTTCATGTTATATGTTTTGATGAAAGTCCAGTTCTCGAGTTTGCTAGGTCAAAAATGGCGATCAAACTCACTTCCACTGCTGCCAGAACTTCCTTAATGAGCACCATGACATTTAAGGCTTCAACAAAAACTCATTCTTGCTCCTTTTTGGCCAATGAACCTGAAAATAAATATGAACATGCAAATGAAGGCAATCTAAATAAAATAAACAACTAATGGACTTAACTAATGCAAATAAGGGCGCTTGAATATGTAATATTCGGCGCTTATCAACACACAACTTTCAAGCTTTGTTGGTTGTGGCGACTCCATCAAGGAAACCAACAGCAAGTTTTTGGCGCCGTTGCCGGGGATTTTAAATTGGCAACGTCGAATTGTGAAATTCAATTAGGATTAGTACTCTTTTGATCGCGTCTTTACTTTCTTTTTATTTCCTGTTTTTTTTTTTGATTGATTACTTATTAAGTTTGTTCTTCATTAACAAGGTGCATTGAGCAAGGAGCTAGCAAAGTAATTCCAAGCTAAGGAGCAAAGCAAAGCAAAGGAAAAATGCTTAAAATGAAAAATTGCTAAGTAAAATTGCTAAGCTAAGCTTTTAAATTTGGAGTTGAAGTGCTAAAGGACTATTGTGAGACCTTTTTACTCAATCTCCTTAGTTAAATCGGGGGCCCACGTGGAGGCATTTATTTGACATACATTGCATTTGAAAATTGTGGTTGTGAAGTTTAATTGCATTGTTGAAAAAGTTGCTTATTCGTGTTGCATTGTGCATGCATGGTCGTCGTTCATTGAGACTTACTCTTGTCCCTCTTGATTTGCATTTAGAATCCACTATTAGGAATCCAAGGGGAAGAGGAAGTTCACATAGAACCAATCTACCAATGGACACTCTCAATGATGATCATGTTGAAGACCTTGGTCACATAGACCAACAAGGCATCCTTCACCCTAATGTGCAAAATGATAATATGCAAGTTCCATTAGGCATGCCTAGGCCATACATTCATCAACCTCCTCAACAACAAGGCCAAATTCCAATGGGAATTCCAAGGCCAATATATGCACCACAACCCCCCATCATTAATCAAGCTCAATATAACCAAGGTGTTCATGTTGCACCTCAAGTTGCTAATCCACCACTCGCATTGAGAGATCACTATGTGCCTAATGAGTATAATGCACCCACATGCATTCAATTGCCACCATTTAGAGCACACCATTATGAGATTAAAGCACAAACTATCCAAATGCTACCTAACTTTCATGGACTTCCTAGTGAAGAACCTTACAAGCATTTGGATGAGTTTCTTGAAGTTTGTTCTACCGTTCAATACACGGACATGCCGGAAGAAGTTTTAAGGTTGAAACTTTTTCCATTCACCCTTAAAGATAAGGCGAAGTATTGGTTTAACAACCTTAGGCCTTTTTCTATAACTTCTTGGGTAGAAATGCAACAAGAATTTTTGAAAAAGTACTATCCGGTTTCGAAGACCAATGCTATGAGAACCGCCATTAGGGAATTCACACATGCGGAGGGAGAAACTTTCCACGAGGCATGGGAACGCTTCAATGAATTGCTTAGGAAGTGTCCTCACCATGACATGCCTAAATGGCAATTGGTCCAATTCTTCTTTGAAAGCTTATCGGACAATTATAAAGGCGTGGTTGATGCTTCAATGGGAGGTTCTTATATAGACTGGCAAGAGGAAGACGTGTGGCGTCTTTATGAGAGCATGAGTGAAAACTCTTTGCATAGAACATTGTCATCTAGGAATGGTAGAAATTCTCAAGGTAGGAAGAGTGTTGGCTTGCATCAAGTTGACCACTCAAATGATATAACCGCCGAGATGAAGTCTTTGTCTCAAAAGTTTGATCAATTGATCAATCAAAACTTGGCGAATCAAGTGTCTTCCTTTCCTAACCATTCTTCTAGAGCTCAAAATGAATCATGTATGACTTGTTCTAGTGTTCTTCATTCTACTTCTAATTGTCCTCATGGACAAATTCAAAATGAACCCATTGAGCAAGTTAATGCAACATTTGTGAACTAAGGGAACAATCCTTATGGTAACCATTACAATCCCGGTTGGAGGAATCATCCTAATTTTTCTTGGAAAAACCAAGGGGAGGGCTCAAACTCTTCCCAAGGCGGTTTTCAAGGGAAATACATTCCACCTCCACTTCAAAACCAAGGATCCCAAGGTTCAAGACCATATAACTCACAAGGAAATCAATTTGCTAGTTCTCCTTTTCCTAACCAATCATATTCTCAAGGAAATTCTAGAGGTTCCGCTTTTGAGGAAAAGGTTTTAAATGCTTTGGGCACTCTAGAAGCAAATACTCAATTGTTGCATTCTCATTCTCAATCAATTGCCAAGCTAGAAACCCAAGTAGGGCAAATAGCTGAAACACTTAATGCTAGAGAGAAGGGAAAGATGCACATGAATGCCCCAATCAAACAACAATGTGCTGTAGAAACCAAATCCTCATTGGAAGGGCATAATATTGAGCATGTCAATGCGGTAACAACCTTGAGAAGTGGTAGGGTAGTAGACAATTAAGTTAGAATGCCTAATGAAGAGAGTGAACCGGTACAACCTCAAGTTGTCACCCGTCCCGTTCCACACACTATTCCTCCTTCATTGCATGTGCATGATCTTGAGAATGAGAAGCCCTCAAATTGTGAGTTGAAAGATGATTTCCAAAGAGATTCATTGAAAATAGTGTTGAATAATGTGTTTGAGAAAAGTTCTTTGAAAAATGTTATTCATGATTCTTCTTTGAAAAGTGATTTGAAATCCAATGAATCGAACAAGTCCAATGCTGAAAATTCTTTGAAAGAAAATGCTGAAAGAGTTTTTGAAAAAGCTCCATTTCCGGACGCCTTGAAAGGGTCCATTTCAAAAGAAAGGCAAAAGACCAAGAACAATGAGATAATGGATATGTTTAGGCAAGTCACAGTCAATCTTCCACTTTTGGATGCAATTAAGCAAATTCCGGCTTATGCCAAATTCTTGAAGGACTTATGCACCCAAAAGCGGAAGAACAAGAGCCAAACATAAAAAAAAGTGGTCTTAACCGAACAACTGAGTTCCATTCTACAACACAAAACTTTGCCAAAGTTTAAGGACCCCGGTGCACCTACAACATCTTGTGTCATTGGTGAACATGTCATCAACCGGGCACTTCTTGACTTAGGGGCTAGTGTTAACCTTCTTCCCTATTCGGTTTATGTCAAATTGGGCCTAAGTGAATTGAAACCGATGTCGGTGGTTTTACAACTTGCCGACCGATCCATTAAGAAGCCTAGGGGGATAATTGAGGATGTGTTGATTAAGATTGATAAGTTCTTCTTCCCGGTTGACTTTGTCGTCATTGACACGGAACCGGTGCCCAATCCAAAGAACCAAATTCCGGTTATCCTTGGCCGTCCTTTCTTGGCAACCTCAAATGCCAACATAAATTGTAGGACGGGGATAATAAAGATTTCTTTTGGGCACATGAGAGTGAAGTTGAACATCTTTAACCCCACACCCAATCCATTTGACAAATATGAGGAAGAGGTTAATGTGGTAGAGGAATATCATGATCTTGCTTGTGAAAGGAATGAGCTTTTGTGTATGAACAATGTTTCAAAGCCTTCATCTTCATCTTCAGCATTGCATGTAAGAAAAGTGATTTCGAACTCTTGTTGTGAAAGGGCGTGGAAGCCCAAGTAAAGTTTTGACAAGGAACTCAAGACGTCTTTTGAGTTTACCCCAACAAGTTCTTCTAAGAACCATTTGTTGGGAGTGACTCGAAACATCTCTCATCCCAAAAAGGAGGGGATGCATTGCAAGATCTTTGATCCGGGTTAAAAGAACCCTAGGTCTTGCTAGAGACGTTAAAGACTAGCACCGAAATTCGTAGGATGTCAAAACCCTATTCCTCCCTCATTTCTATCTTGCATTTTGATTCTTGCGAAGTCTAGATACTGTTTTTGTGGTTCATATACATTGGAAGGAACTGAGTAAGGGATTGGATGAGCATTCAAGTCATTTTGAGCATTTAGGCATAATTTCGATCGATCCAAGTTTTGGTTCGATCGATCGAACTTTGGTTCGATCGATCCAACTATGGACTCGATCGATCCAACTCTCATTTTGCACCCAACACTTAGAAAAATTTTGGACCTGCATCCAAATTCCAAAATGCATGCTCTCGGGATCTCCAAATTTTCAAAAGTTCGATCGATCGTAAACCATTTCGATCGATCGAACTACCTTTCGATCGATCCAACATGTGGTTCGATCGATCATGAGTCCCAACACTTAGAAAATTTTTGGACCTGCATCCAAATTCTAAAATGCATGCTCTCGGGACTTTTAAAAAATTTTCATGTTTGATCGATCGAATTCCAAGTTTGATCGATCCAAGGTTCCAACACGTGTCAACTCTTGAACCCTTAAACTTGTACATTCTTTATCCTCTTCGATCGATCGAAATCTTTCTTCGATTGATCGAAATTTGCATCTCATTAATTTAATTTCCTTTGATTTTTTTCAAAAAAAAAAAAAAAATTTAAGAGTGGAGACCTAGGTTCGATTGATCGAACTTAATGTTCGATCAATCGAACTCTGCATATCGTGTTTTTAAAAATAAAACCGAGTTAGATCGATACACTTGGATCGATCCAACTTCGAAACAAACCCTAACCTTAAGTCTCCCTCTCTCTCAATATCAAGCTCAATCAGGCCAACCTCCATTCCAATCATCTTTCTCATCTCCGGCGAGCCAATTCCGGCAAGGTAGAGCCTTATTTTCACCCCGGCTTCGCCCCCTCTCTCTCATCTCATCCCTCTCGGTTTTAAGGTAAACCGCGAGCCATTTCTTGATTTAAAAGTTTAATTGATGCATGATTCATGATTTTCTATATTGATTTATGTTGTATGTGTATTAATCATCCATTTTGAAGCATCAATTTCATGATTATGATATGCATATACACACATGCATTCGGTGGAACCAAAATTGGGGATTTTTTTATGTGATTTGTGGCATTTGGGGAGTGTTTGGGTGTTGAGGATTGGAGGTTTGGTGTGTAGATGGGCCCACAAACACGTTTGTGTGGGCCCCGTACTCTAGATGTCACAGATCTGCGACTTTTCAGATTCAGCATTCGCACAGTTCGATCGATCGAACTTGTGCTTCGATCGATCGAAGTAGTGAACTTCATTTCACTACCTTCGATCGATCCAATCTTGTGCACTTTCATGCTTCGATCGATCCAAGTGTTGGATTGATCCAATTCACTTCGATCGATCCAACTTTTGAACATTTTTCACTTCAATCGATCGAAAATTTTCGGTGATCGATCGAACTTAAAGTTCGATCGATCGAACTTTCAAAGATCATACATACACACTCCATTCATCTTGTGTCGTTTTCATGCTATCTTTATATGCACAATGCCTGTGATATTCCACATTGGATGCATTTCATACCTACATTGCTTAGCATGACTCACATTTCATTATTATCATAGATTCATGTCATCCATATTTTGTCTATCTTATTTGACATATATGTTTCTATTATGCACTTAAATTCTTATATATCTGGCACTGACTTATATATTGAAATTTTCTTGTCTTTTTACAGATCATGCCTCCGCGGTACAAGAGTACAGCCAGGAGATCTTCGGGGCCACAGCGACCCCGCAGACATATACGGCCCAGGATAGAGATGGTTGCAGAGCCATCTCATGCTCAGGAGGAGCCCGCACAGGTTACTCCCCCTCAGTCCCCATCCCACGAGGCTGAGGAGGGAGCTAACCACATGCCATCTACATCCCAGGCTCCTCCAGCCTTCACACCATCACCTTCTCCTGCGCGCCATCAGGCAGATGCAGCCGCCATGCCATCACCGCAGCCACCTCTACCGGCTCAGCGTCCTGACCAGTTGCTGCCAAGATATGTAGCCATGACCATGGCTCAGGAGTCGTACTTCGATACTGAGTACTTCTCCGAATCTATCCTGACCCAGTCTGGCTATCAAGATATCATGCAGCGGGGCCTCTCAGCCATCCTTGCCCCAGTCACCGACCTTGTATACTCGCGACTGGTGCGGCTATTCTTTCAGCATCTCCAGCCCTCGCCACGATCTACTGCAGAGATGATCACTACACTGGATGGCCAAGAGATTGTCATCACAGTTGACACTCTGGCCCGTGCTTGCCAGTGCCCACACCGGTGTCCACCTGAGCTTGCAGAGACATACCCGAGGCTGTATAGGCCTTCATTTTCTGACATGGCTGTCTCCTTGACAGGCCATCATGCCGGTGGTCAGACATTCGCCACCAGGACCTTCTTGCCTGACGACCTCTGGTTCATCGACACAGTTCTCTTCCAGAACATTTACATGGCGGGCCACAAGATCCAGAGGCGTCATGACTACTTGACAGCTCTTTACGCTTTTTACACGGGCTGCTGGGTATCTATCCCAGTCCTCATCTGGAGCGTGATGAGGTTGCTGTATGATTCTTTCATTTCCAGGAAGGACCCTAAGCGGTCCAAGGTCCTGCCCTTCGGACACCTCATCATGCAGATCCTTCTTGACCAGCACTACAGAGTGCCCCCAGATGAGGAGCCCCTTGCACGGTCCAGCTTCTATAGGAGGAGTGACTGGAATAAGAGCTACAATGCTCTTATTCGGAGTCTTCAGGAGCCAGCTATAGAGGCAGCAGCTAAACTAGAGGAGGAGGAGGTAGCCCAGGCACAGCCGGCACCTCCAGCAGCAGCAGATATCACAACGGACGACGCACCAGTCGGTCCGGCTACCGATCGCATGGACATTGACCTGGAGCGACCTGCGGAGGAGTATGCCGATGTTGCAGATGATGCTGATGCCGATGATACCAGTGATCGAGCCGTTGATCAGGAGCGGTTCGGGAGTCTTCTTCAGAGGCATCTCTGCATGAGTCTCCAGTTCCCACTCCCGGATTCGGAGCACGCTTGCAGACATTGGAGGAGGACGTAGCAGCCATGCGAGCCGACATCACTGCCCACCGAGCTGAGTTCACCTCTTTCAGGGCGGATGTCATGGCTTGCTTTGTCGATCTCTCCAGCCAACTCCCTGCACCTGCACCCGCACCTGCACCTCCAGCCACTGCAGATCTTCACGATCAGGCCTCCTGAGACTCCACTTCCAGTTGTTTTATGCTTTCATTTCTTTTATTTTGGATCTGTATTATACTGTCACTGTTACTGTATTATACTTTGCGGCCGGTCTGTCGGCTTTATTATTTTATTGATGTACCTGCACTTTATATTCTCTATATATTGCTTTTTGATTATGGATGTCTCTTAGTATCTCATATTTGTATGTTTGACTCCATCAGGTACACCACAGTGACTTCAGTGAGAGAGTGCTACCCAATTTTTCAGGACCACTCTTACACCTCTCTCTCTATTCTCTATTTATCCCATTTTACACTTGCATGTCCACTGTGCACTGATTATCCTATCTTGTTATCTAATGAGTTTATCCGAGTGCAAACTTTTCAGGACCACAGTTTATCCCAAGTTTGGGGGGGCTATGCCACCCACTTTGGATACTTCTATCCCGATCATTCATGTCTAAAGCACTGGTATACTCTTTCCTTTGTTCTCTTCACACATTTAGGACAATGTGCAGTTTAAGTTTGGGGGTATTGGTGTATATTTCAGTGTTACTTTAAAATTCAAATTTTGAGCATGTCTTGTGTATTCGAAGGATATTTCTATACTTGGTCCATTTCTAGCTATGATTTTGATCTTTTGAGGACTATATTGCTTAAAATTTAAAATTTGCTTGACTTGAGAGTCCAATACTCCTTATATGCCTTGAGGATGCCATTTAGGAGTAAATTTTTCAAAAGATTGATATCTTGCTTGCATTTGTGGTCCACATCATCCTGAATTTGTGATTGTTTTGAGATTCATTCTAGGATTCTACACTAGCACCGGTGCACACTAGCATTCATTTGTGGGGTACATGCTTTATTGATTATTGAATTGGTTATATCCCAATTGGGCTAGTAGTGCATTGAAAGCTTTTATTCTTGATAAAGGTGGATAACAACCCCTTTTCATTAAGTAGCCGGGATTCTTACCTCATTAAGCAGTGAACTTCTCGCGCCGAAAGGTGGAGGGCCCAAACTCTAGGTTAATAATTGATTATTTCAAAAAAAAAAAAAAAAAAAAAAAGTTGTTACAAAAGTAATAAAAGTGAGGACTTCTCCCAAAAGGCGAGAAGTGGGAAATGATTAGATGGTTGTTGTCTTGATTTGTAGCCTAGTTGATTTGAGTTTGTAAGTCCGTAGGGGTGTCTTAACACCTAATGCTCTAAAGCCATCTGGTTTGGGAATCATTAACCTAACGCTCGCTACATGAATCTTCTAGAAAGCTTAAGAGATCAATACATTGCACAATATTTCCATCTTTGATCCTCAATAAAAAATAAAAAAAATAGAGTGAAAAGAATAAGCGCACCTAGAACAATAAAGCTTTAATAAAAGGTCCACTCTCTTATCTTGATGATCGGTACTAGATTTGTGTGCTAGTTTGAGGGTAAGGATGTGATTACTTCTCTAGTTGGCTAAGATAGCAACACACTTGATGCCGGGCCTCTCACATGGATTCTAGACTTGTTTCGATTTTCATAATCATTTTCTTGATATGTGGAGGACCATACTTGCTTGCTTGATATTGAGACTTTGGGAGATTGCTTGGAAATGGTTGAAAAATTGCATACTTGAGGTAGTTTTCTCCCAATGCTTGTTTGTAATATTGGTGCCTCTTTTGAAAGAATGAGCTTAATGTTTGTGGGTATCATTTCTGGAAACCCTCACGAGACTTCACTCGTCCACTAGGGGTAACCTAGGGGTTTAAAAGGCTTGTTGCATATGCTAAATGCAATCGTTTTCCCTACGAAAATGGTGTTATCATTTTACTTGCTTTCCAGTTTATACTTGTTTAGTTGTTCATTTCATTCCTTTACTTCTTAGTTCATTGCTAGGGACTAGCAATATTTAAGTTTGGGGGTGTGATGAGTACCGAAAAGTGCGCATTTAAACCGGTTAAGCTTAAGCATTCTAGTACCTTTATCTATCTTACTTTACCGTTTTAGACTTATTACGTGTTATTTATATTTTCAGGCACTAATCCCAAAATTGAGCTAACTCAGCCAAATAAGAGCTTAATTGAAACAATCCTGAGATAAACCAAAGGAGGGAGCAAAGTGGAGAAAGAAAGGAGCAAAAAGGAATCAAAGTTGTGCAGCTGAAAAGTTCGATCGATCCAACTTAGAGTTCGATCGATCGAACATATATGATCGATCACAGTACTTCTCGATAGATCCAACCTTGGCCTTTGCTGAAATTCCAAGTTCGATCGATCGAACATCACCTTCGATCGATCGAACCCTATTTTGTCCTATTCAAATGATTGATCTTATCCACAGCTGTACGCCTACCAACCACTTTTGTCCTTTTCCCCATAAATATCTTCGAAATATCTCAGCCTTGTCCTTATCCGGAGGAGTCAGACCACTTCGATCGATCCAAGATGTAGTTCGATCGATCGAACCCATCTTCGATCGATCCAAGTTAAGGTTCGATCGATCGAACTTCCTCCAGCGAGAAAAAGTTAAAGTCCAGCTCATTTATTCCGTCCTTCATCCAATCATTGGAGAATATGCCTTGCGTGACCACAGCTCATCATAGGGTGTATTTGACCTACTTATATAAGGAATATGATACACTTTTTGGAGGAGGCTCTAGAGTCTCTTGTCACACATTGAAAATCATCTTGGAGGCTATTCTTAGAGAGGAAGAAGGGAGGAAGTTAGAGTAACCATTGGAGGAGATCTTCACCAACAAGGAGCAGCCATGGAGTTAGCCCTTGAGGGTTGGATCATCACTACCATGAGTGGCTAGACATCTTCTTGGGGCTAGAGTTAGCCCCAAGCATGCTTTCTATACTCTAATCTTGTGTATTATTGAGGGATTAGTGTTGTATGATACATCTTGATATTCATGTATATATAAATCTTGATTATTTCATGGTATGTATGGTTTAATGCTTCCAATTGACTATTCTATTCTATCCATATGTCTATGTATGCTAGAGTAGGATATTCATGTGCTTATCTCTAGATTTAGTGTTTTTGATGCATGTCTATGTGTATTGATGCTATAGATCTAGAGATTATCAAAATGATATGCTTAATGAATGCTATTTTGGTTCATTTGATGGTTTATGCCTATTCTTGATGGTTTGTGCCTCTCTCCTAGTCTAGATAGCTTCATGCTAGTAGTGTAGATTTAGTGTAGTAGTAGTGTAATGTTAGATGGGAGGACAATCTACTCTTGATGTTTGATGTTCCATGCTTGTGAGTCTAAATGGCATATTCCTCTAACATTGTGTTGCATGTGGATTGTGAGCTTAATGAAGGATTAATGACTTGTTTTGATCTATTGTGCTATCCCCATGTTGTCTAGACAATATATGCTCTATTGTTTAGATATATTGTGCTCTTCACATGAGGTTTAGACAATACTTGCTTGATTTGTCATCCTTGCCAATTGAATCAACCTAATGCACACACACCATTATCATATTGCAACACATCCATTACCCTCAGTTGATCACTTGTTAGTAGTATAGAAAAGTATTGCTTGTTGGTGATCTCTACACCCCAAGACCTTTCTCTCTCTTGTTTACCTCATATTATTTTATTTAGTTGAATTCAATTTAGCTTAATCAACCAACCAACCAATTGTGTGATCACTCGACCTACTAACCCTAATTACCATAGTTTCACAATTCGATACACCATCAAATCCCTTGGGACGATCCCTACTCGCCCTATCTATATTTTATATAGAGAAAGGTAGTAGTGGCTTTCTATAAATGTAAAACTTGGCCACCTCCTAAATTCACACACAACTTTCAAGCTTTGTTGGTTGTGGCGACTCCATCAAGGAAACCAACAACAAGTTTGAAGGTGAAGTCTTTTTGGAAACTTATTCCATTGATTCAACAACCACATAATTGATCTAATCAGATTTTTTGATCCACATAGTTTTCACTCTCACTTCTTAAAATTGTTTTTCATTCTTTACCTCTTTCTTAGACAAATTTTCCGCTTTAGAAAACTTAGGTGATACAAAATCATTTTTCTTTACATGAATATCATAAGAATGAAAATCATAAAAAATCTTTGTTTTTCCAGTGCGAATTCCTTTTAGAATGAAAAATTTTAGGTTTATTGAATTGTCAAGCATGGATGGACAAGTAAGCATACATTATCTAGCCAAACTAGTGAATATTTCAACATATCAAATCAAGCCATTATTCCTTCCTTTAAGTCCACAATTAATACACATCATCAAATTAGAGAAATATACTACTTGCATTCATAAGTATGGAACATTAAACAATAAGCATGGATTGTCCACCTATCTAAGAAAGTAAGACAACTACACTACATCTAAGCTATTGACATTAAAATTAAACTAATTAAATTAAGGAGGTGGCACAATTCATCAAGAAATAAGTATGAACCATCAAATAAACTAGAAGAGTAATCTATTTAAGCACCATGCCTTGACCATCACTAGATTCATAGCATCAAAACACATAGACATGCATCAATATTACAAAATCTAGAAATAAACACATGCACAATCATTCTAGCATACATAGACATATGGCTAGAATCAAATGATCAATTGGAAGTATTAAACTACACAAATCATTGTAGAAACAAGATTTATATATACATAAGAAGTCAAGACAAACATTACAACACAAATCCCCTTTAATTACAAAACATCAAAGTCTAGGAGGCATGCTTAGGGCTATCTCTAGCCCCAAGAGAATGGTTTAGCATTCATTGATGTTGTCATCCAACCCTCAAGGGTTATCTCCATGGTAGAAATGATCTTCCTCTTCTTGTTGGAAACCCTAGATGAGTGGAAGAACTTTTTGCCCAAATGGTGTATATCTCTCTCTCTAATCTCTAGCCTCCTCCTAATCTCAATATTGTATGTTGAATCAAAATGGCCAACATCCTTATATAAGTAGCTCAAATGTCACACCCAATGGTCAGAACTCGTGCACTAGGGCCTCTAAATGATTGCACCACGAGCACACATGCACTGCACTTCGATCGATCATAAGGGTGCTTCGATCGATCGAACTATGGCGACGCCTTTTTGAATAATGACAAAGCAGAGATATTTTCAGGATATTTTGGGAAAAGGACAAATTTGGTAGGTGAGGATAAGATAAAAAATGTTGGATCGATTGAAGAAAATGTTAGATCGATCGAAAAGGAAAATTTCCTGAAGATAAGGACAAAAGGCTCGATCCATCATGGCATGGTTGAAATGATTATAGTGTGATCGATTAGAGCTTAGTTCGATCGATCGAAGAAGCCTTCTTTTCACCATTTTGCTCATTTCTTCCACTAAGCTTGAGATTGCTTCTTTTATGCTCTAATTCAGCTAAATTGACTTATTTTGGGGATAAGTACATGAAAAGGGACGTAACATGAAATTAGACTAAAACAGTAAAATAAGATAGAATAAGGTCTTAAAATACTCAAGCTTAAGGGGTTTAAATGCGCACTTTTCAGCGCTTATCACACCCTTAAAACTTAAATATTTCTAGTCCCTAACAATGAACTACAAAGAAAATAAAGAAATGAATAACTATACAACTATAATCTAGAAAACAATAAATAGATAACGCCATTTTCGTAGGGAACACGATTGTATTTATCACATTCAACAAGCCTTTTAAACCCCTAGGTTACCCCTAGTGGACGAGTGAAGTCTTGTAAGGGTTTCTAGAAATGATACCCACAAACATTAAGCTTATTCTCACTAAAGAGGCACCAATATTCTAAACAAGTATTGGGAGAAAACTACCTCAAGTATGCAATTTTTCAACAATTTCCAAGCAATCTCCTAAAATCTCAACATCATACAAGCAAGTATGGTCCTCCACACATCAAGACAATGATCATGCAAATAAAAATAACTCTAGAATCCTTTTTAAGTGAACCGGCATCAAATATGTTCCTATCTAAGGCAACTAAAGAAATGATCACATCCGGCCTCAAACTAGCACACAAATTTAGTATCAATCATCAAGACAAAGAATTGACCTTTTATTAAAACTTTATTCGACTAGGTGCGCTTATTCTTTTCACTTGATTTTTTTATTTTTATTTTTATTTTTTTTAACTAACCTAGAGGATCAAAGATGGAAGTATGGTGCAATGTGTTGATTTATTAAGCTTTCTAAAGATCCATGAGGTCGAGCGTTAGGTCAATAACTCCCAAAACGGACGGCTTTAGGGCATTAGGAGTTTAAACACCACTAAGGACTTACAAGCTCAAATCAACTAGGTTACAAATCAAAACAACCTCCATCTAATCATTTCCCACTTCTCACCTTTTGGGAGAAGTCCTCACTTTTTTTATTTGCTTTTGCAAACTTGTTTTATTTATTTTATTTATTTTTTTATTTTTTTATTTTTTATTTGGTATTCAATTATTAACCTAGAGTTTGGGCACTCCACCTGTTGGCGTAAGAAATTCAGTGCTTGATGAGGCTAGAATCCCGGTTACTCAATGAAAAGGGTTTATTATCCACCTTTATCAAGAATTGTTAGACCAAGAGGGGGGAGTGAATTGGTTTGTTTTTAGACTTGTCTAGCAATCAATGTAAATCAATCAAACTCAGATTAGGAACAAAACACAAGATATACAAGGAAACCCTTTCAATAGGGAAAAACCTTAGTTCTTGGCCTCTGCCAATAAAAGCCTCCACTAATAGTATGAACATCGTTACACACTCAGCTATCTCACTCACTGCACACACCCTTGTACAAGAATAGATACTAGCTTTCACAACCAATCCATACACACTAGCTCACCACAGTACACACATGCACTCCCCCTGTCCTAAGCAACCTTGCTTGGACTCCAAAGCTCTCAATAGCTTAATCTATAATGGGGTGAGGTATCAAAGCCTCACTACCATTTACAATAAGTCTTAATACACCAATTACAATAAACTTAAGCTGCAACACAAAATAGGAATGAGATACACAGCCTTAAGTTGAATACAATTTGAAACCCTAGCTTACACTTCTCTGCACAAAGAGGGATAGTTTAGTCAAATCACAATGCAGCTTCACTGGTAGCTCAAACTAGGTTTCTTAGTTAGCTACACAAATGCTCAGAATGATTATACAACTCAAAACCCAAATTTACAGCCTTTAATGCCTTTTCTGCTCAAGCATAGGGAAGAGGGGTAAATCTGGAAATCTGGGACCCAAAGATTCAAGATCATAAATGCAGCTTCACAGCTAACTCAAATAACATTTCCTCTGTCTTATCTTCACAAAAAAAGCTTAATAAACAAAAGTCTTCGATATATAGCAATCAGCAACAGTTGTAAGTTCAACAAGTTTCACAAAACCCTGTGAGGTTAGATATGTAAATTCATAATGGAGCTTAGTCCCAGATCCTTTTTCTATTTCCACAGCCTTTAACTCACAAAGTAAATTTACTCAAATGATTGAAAAAGTAAACACAACAAGTGATGTAAATCATCACAACACTCAAATGGCTTGAACTCAACTAACCCTACCTTTTAGGGTTTTGTGTGTGTATATCACTGATACAGTTTCAATCCTGTACCATAAGGATTTGTCACACGTTTATTTTCTTAGAATACACTTTTTGGAGTATAGAACATTCTTAAAACAACAAGGCAAAATAATTAACAGCTTACAAACAGAACTGAAAAACTCACAGCAGGCTCAAAACAACAAAATTGAATTGACACTGATATGAATAGGTAAAACTGGTATTTTTCCTTGAGACCTCTGAAAGCTTATGTCCACAGCTCTAATTCCACACCTCACACTTGCTCAGATTAGCCACCACACAAACACAGCAAGCAATATTCAAGAAATAAATCTCAAATTGCCTACAGCTACAGTTTCTACAAAATAACTTGACTGAAGGGTACTTCTGGAATTTTATATTATCTCAGGCCTGAATTGAGTTCTCATAAACTAGTACCATCATTACACATAAGCTCTAATGTAGAACACAATGACTGGGGCATAACACTTTAATTTTAATTTTGCGATCTCCATGTATTTAGCTTAAAACCCTTGTTTATGAGGTTTAAGATGTCAAAACAAGAACTGACCATTTTTCAGGAAATAAACCAACTTCAGCAGCTTATAATCATCAACACAATCATGTTCCAAAGGTATACAACCAACTCACACCATGATTTGTATATATATAACTCAGCTCAGGTACTTAAACTAGAAATCAGCAACAGAGCAATGAGACCTCAAATTTAGCTATAGCAGTAATATGCTGAAGAACAGGTTTTTGGCAGCTATAAATAGATAGAATATACTTGCCTCAACCTTTAAAACCTCTGAACTGGCCTTCATAGATGTTGAGCCTCTGAATTAACTTTCTACACCAGAAAATCAGCAACACAAACCCTCCTTTCTGTTCAACACATTTGCAACTTCTTCATGTGGATTTCAGTAAATAAAATAGGCTTGGATCAACCTGAAATCACCCATTAAACACTCACTATATTCAGCTCTCAAGCCCCTTTTGCAATGTAGCCTATTTTAGCTTAATATTTCTCTCTTGGCTCTCTCTCTGTGCAGGCTGTTATAAGGATGCTTTATACCACCCTTTTTCCACACTGAAAAACCTTAATGTTGTGGATAAGAATGGCTGGATCCACCAATAACAATAACGAGAGTATTATCCTGACATTTTCAGTCGTATAAAGGGACCTCAACACCCATTGACACATCACACATTCTTGTCTTCTAGTGCACTCACATTCCACAACAAAAATGTATATACTGTATATTTTAGCTCAGGATAATGCAAGGCTGTCATTGTGCTTTCTCTCTCAAGGACCACTATGCATATGTCACTAACTTGTGAGTCCCCCACCATAGTAGAATTATATAGAGAATACCATAACTTCCCCTTGATTGTCACATGTTATTTGCACCAAAAATGTGTTGTTCAGTGATATATATGGATCAATCAATTACTACAATGCACCTTCAGTAAATGGTAAGCTGAATTGACCACCACAATACTGTATGTATAGAGACCAAAATACCCTTGTGACATTGACCTTTTGACATTTATTTGACATTAAAAAAGCAAACCTCAATTAGGATCAACAATCTCCCCCTTTTGCCTTTTGATGTCAAAAACCCTAACATTCTCCCCCGTTTTGATATTGAAAGTCAAAAGGGTTAAGGGAATAACTTTGATAACCTCAGATTCATACAAGGTAGGTTACAATTGTGGTACTCAACAAACATAATTCATTAAAGTAATCTTGCTAAGATCACTAACAATCAATATATAACCCTATAATCAGTGCAGTACAAAGCAGTCTTCAAATAAATGATCATGCAGTATTGTTGATTTTCAGGTGCAAAAGTGGGATTTCTCCATAGAGCAGTCATAGAACTCTGTCCCATCACTCTTATATCAACGAAATACCCATACTCAGAGTGGAAATAGGCATGGAACAACATGAATGAAAAATTTAAACTCTCTGATTAGGTAAAATCCCAATAAACCCTGGACTTGTTGTTTTAAAGGGTAACTATGCATTGTAGCTTCAGTGGGATCCCAACCATCACTTTCACATACTTGTAACAATCACAGAATGTTGCTCAATAAAAAATAACCATGAGTCTAGTAAGACATTGACAAGTTGAAAGCTCAATTAAAATGAAAGGGCTAAAACCTCAATTTTCAAGGTGAATCAATCACATCCTTGGAAAACTCCACACTTTCTTCAACCAATAGCTTCCACAGCTTTAAAACAATGATTAGAACCTGCTCAAATGAGTACTCAAGATACACAAATAGGTATAAAGCAATGTAGCTTAAATTCAATTCCAAAACAGTTCTAAAAAGGTTAAAACCCTAAAACCAAGGATAAAAAGGTAATTACACAATGTAGCTTCAGTTCAGCCCTAAAAATGCCTCCCAAGTTTTGTATCAACAAAGAACACTTGCTCAATTGATTTAGACAATTCAATTAGCAAGGTAACACAACATAGCACTGAAAGAGGCTTAACCTTAGCAAACCCTAGCTTAGAAGCTTTCAAGGGTAACTCTGTAATTTAAGCTCATGGACAGCTCAAACTTTACTTCCTCACTCTTCAATAGATAGAATATACTTGCTTAGCTGATAAAAACACTTTAAACAGCAAGGTATATCAATTTCAGTGCAGAACAGGCTTGGTTACACTTAAAATTCTAACCTTAAGGAATATAAAGGCTTTCTTCAATGTGGCTTTAAATAGACCCCATCTTGAATAATCTCAGTCTTCTTTTAGCAATATAAACATGCTCAGTGATACACTTTAGCTTGAATTCAATAAAGAGAAATATAGACTTCAGGGACTCTAATAAGCGCTGAATATTGCATATTCAAGCGCCCTTATTTGCATTAGTTAAATCCATTCGTTGATTATATTATACATTTTAGCTTCATTTGTGTGTTTTTGTTCACTTTCAGGTTGGTACCCCAAAGATAGTTAAAAGCGCTACTTTGTTGAGTTTTTGAAGAATCAAAACATGCCGTTGCCGGGGACCTTCATTTTGGCCAAGCCAGAAACCCATTAATCTCATGTTTTCCTTACAAAAAAAGCACTAAGGAGGATGCTTGCCAAAGCAGACCGAGCCAAAAGCAGCTCAAGGAGCAAGTGAAGTGCCTAGAAGCATGGCAAGCACCCACCATGCACCAGCGGGCGCCCACCAAATGGGGCAGAATGCTCATGATTTTGCGGGTGCCCGCCGCCAGCCGCGCCCTCACCTTCATGATATAGCGTGGGCACCCGCACCCGCCCTGTGCTGCGGGCGCCCGCTAATCTGTAAACATCAAAGCATGGGCCTCCTTTTCTCACCTAATGTTATCCCCTTAATTGGGGGGATTGCTCTGCACTTGTCTAGGAGTTTTGGGCCATGAAAATGGAGTTGTTGGATGGCTATGGTTGATTATTAAGGGCTTAATTCAATGTAATAGATATATCTCACATTATAGGATATTTTTAGAGAGAGAAATATTGTTCTAAGGGGTTTTGGGTTGGAACTTGTCTTAGGTGCAAAAATAGAAGGTGAGTTCACTTCAATCTCCTCCTCCTTTGCATCCATGGGTAACTAACTCCCTCTTTAGGGAGGTGATGAAGCTCCTCCTTGTAAACATGCCTTAGTTTTGGTTTATTTTGGGGAATGATGTATATATATGTTGTTATTTCATAATCTAGAGCTTGCATTTGATGTAATGAACCTAAATTGATTTAAATGATCATGTTAAATCTATTATCTTGTCTTAGATTGTATGTTCTCACGGTTATATGGCTTGCATTTTTATGGTGACAATTGAAATAAGATTGTGGAATGGTTTTAATGGCATGTTTTATGAGAAACTTGTTAGTCCATAGCTTATGGCCTCCCTTTAATGGATTAATCTTGATTCTTGACTTCATATGCTTTTATCATTTGATTGAGGGCTTGATAATCTCTAGCTTAGTGAGCATGTCTAAGACTACACCCTAGTTTAGGTAGTTTAAGCATGTAAAACTTCGATAGGTTATTTTTGCCTTTTGATTTCATGAAATTCTTAAAGATAGTGTAGTAATCTTGTGTTGTTATATATCATGGACACTTATATATGTTATTTCCCCAAGTAATCATAATCTAGCATGTTTATAGGGTTGGTAGTGGATTCACTCCCCTAGTCCTCTCTACCTAAGTTTCTTTCCTCTTAATTCCAAGTCACCTAGTGACAAACCAAACAAAAACTCTACACCCCTTTCATCAAGCTAAGTGATTTTAAAGACCTTGGTTGCTATAAACTAACAATCCCAGTGGTTTAACTTACCTATCCAATAGCCCTATTTTACAATGATTTGTGCTATTGCAAAGGGTTGATTATTATTGAGATCGTCGACTGACCATCAATTTTTGGCGCCGTTGCCGGGGATTGCAAACGGTTTTGTAACCGAGGTTCAAAGATTAACTTTGATTTGATTGTGAATATTGTGTCTTGTGAATATTTTCTTGCTGGTTTTGGTGACATTGGGTTCTAAGTTTTCTTGTGAGATTCTAGGGACTCAAGGCTTGCCTAGGGAAAACTAAAAATATCATAAGTCTAGAGCACTTCAGGTAAGTTTTTCAAAGTTCTAGTCTCAGCAATTGTGAATATTTTGCATGTGTTTAACTTAGTGATATTAAACTTGTGAAGCCCTTATCGAGGCTATTTCTGTTTTATTGTTTTATAAAGCATCGGTCCTTGTTGTGGCCATTTATTTTCTGTCTTGTTGATAATTAAGGAACATCGTATGTGGAGGTTATGGTGAAGAAGTGTTGTGCTTGTTGTGAAGTGTGATGTTGATGTTTGGTTGAAGGTCATTATCTTTACCAACTCTTGAATCTCCCATTGACATAAATTCGCTTGAAAGGACTCTTGGAAGAAACCTTAGGGAATCTGCAAACATAAGAGGAATTGAACTTGAATTTAATACAATGACCGGAAATAAAGAAAATGTTGGGAATGAGGGAATTAATAATAATAGGGCTAAAATTCCAAATGTTGTACCTATGACTCTTAAGGACCATTTCATCCCTACAACTTATACCTCTCCTTCTTGCATAGTGATGCCAAACATCGAGGCAGCCCAATATGAGATCAAATCTAACACAACTCAAAGGCTTCCATCCTTTCATGGCTTTGAAAATGAAGATCCCTATAAGCATCTTGATGAGTTCCTTGAAATCTGCTCTACCATCAAGCTTAGGGGCTTCCCTGAAAATGCTCTCCATTTGCATCTCTTCCCATTCGCCTTAAAAGATAGGGCAAAATATTAGTTGAACTCCCTTGCTGAAAATTCCATCACTACATGGGCTCAATTGCAATAAGAATTCTTTAAAAAAAAACTATCCTGTGAGTAAAACTAACCAAATGAGGTGTTTTATTTTTAGCTTTTCACAAATCGATGGGGTACAACTCCATGAGACTTGGGAAAGACTTCAAGACCTCCTTAGGAAATGTCTGCACCACCTAATTCCAAAATGGCAATTAGTGCAAGCTTTCTATGCTGGTTTAACCAACCCACATAGATTCATGGTTGACTCATCATGTTGATGGATGTTCATGTCTAAGAATGCAGATGAGGCTTGGACCTTACTCGAGAATTTGAGTGAAAATTCATTGCAACATAATTCTCATAGGGCTCTAACCTCAACCAATGCAAAGAACACCAATCTATGTCAACCAAAGACACTGAGGGAAGAATCTTCTCAAGTGGATGCCATAGCTCACAAATTCTATCAATTAATGGCATCACATCTCTCTCATTTCTTGTCTCAAAATTCAGCAAGTGCGGTGTGTGCATCATGCACTAGCCCATTCCATCTCTCGGAAGATTGCCCCACACCGGAGCAATTTTCTAGTAACAATCAAGAGCAAGTAAATGCTATGTTTTCCAGGCTTGGAAATAATCCTTACTACAATACCTACAATCCGGGATGGAGAGATCATCCGAATTTTTCGTGGAGCCAACCCGCCCCACAAAATTCGAATTTTCAAAATCAAGGGCATCAAAATCAGCCTTATTCTCAATTTCCCAATAGGAAATTTCAGGCCTCTTCGAGTTACCATCCACCCTACAATCCAAATGTCTCTCCTCCATCTCCTGTGTTTCCAACTGATGAAATTCTCGCTGCAAATAAGCAAATGATGGAATCCCTTAACAAGCAAATGTTAGAATCTAACAAGCAACTGTTGACATCATTACAGCCCACTCTCCAAATGGTTCATTCCTATACTCAGTCAATAGCTAAACTTGAGAATCAAGTGGGACAAATAGTTAATTCAATGAACCAACTCCTTCAAAGAGATAAGGGAAAACATCCCGCTCAACCATTTGAGAATCCTAGAGGGATGCATGTGATTGACAAAGCCCCTCCTCTAAGTGGGCCCGCTCATGAACAAGTCCAAGCAATCACCACCCTTAGGAGTGCTTGAATTGTGGACAACAAGGTTGATAGAGGAAAAGAGGAAAAAGTTTTTCCAATCCAAATCTCATCTCATCTAATCCAAATTTCACTCCTAAAAATCCAAAGTCTAGCACTAAAAATTCCAAGCTTACCACCCCAAATATGGAGACCTCTTATGAGCCTAAGGCTTCATTTCCTCAATGTTTCCAAAAGTCGACACACTTTGGGAACAAAAGTTGTAAAATTCAAGACATGTGGGAGGTCTTTAAGCAAGTAAAGATCAACCTACATCTTTGGGATGCTATCAAGCAAATTCCTCTATATGCCAAATTTCTCAAGGATTTATGCACTCAAAAGTGCACTTCCAAGAATCACTTACCAAAGAAGGTAAGACTAACTGACAATGTGAGTGCGATCATTCAGCACAGCACTCCTCCAAAGTATAAGGATCCGGGTGCCCCAACAATCTCGTGTGTCATCGGTGACAACAAGATAGAAAGGGCCTTCCTTGACTTAGGAGCGAGTGTGAACTTAATTCCTTATTCAGTTTACTTACAATTTGGGTTGGGTAATCTTAAACCAACCTTCATAGTCTTGCAGCTTGCCAATAGATCGGTCAAGCACCCATGGGGCATTCTTGAAGATGTCATCATCAAAGTGGACAAATTCTACTTCCCGGTAGACTTTGTGGTTCTTGGCACGAAACCGGTCTATGACCCAAAGAAGCATATTCCCGTGATCCTCGGTCGACCTTTCTTAGCTACGGTTAATGCTTCGATAAATTGCCGAACCGGGGTGATGGATATTGCCTTTGGAAATATGCAAGTCAAACTCCAAATTTTCCATGCAACTCAACATCCTTTCGAAGAGGATGATTGTTTTCTCATTGATATGGTAGATGAAGTGGTCGAAGAATCTCTCCCCTTCATTCTAAGCAAGGATCCTCTTGCAGCTTGCATGTCTCACTTTGATTTTGCAAACTTTAATATCAATCAATCCATCCAAGAAATAAATTATTTGCTCGACATTGGTGCTATCATGGATTATCCTCCTTAGAAAATGCCAAGAGAATGACTTCCTCAACTTTCAACTATTCCACCGGTCCCTTCCTTAAAATCTCCACCATAACTTGAGTTAAAGCCGCTCCCGATCCACCTTAAGTATGTGTTTCTTGGTGCAAATAAAACTCTTCCATTCATCATTACATTGGATCTTTTAAAGGACCAAGAAAATAGCCTTTTAGCGGTGCTACAAGAGCACAAAGAAGCTATTGGCTAGGCAGTAGCTGATTTGAAAGGAATCGACCCTTCTATTTATATGCACCGCATTCATATGGAAGACGATGCAAAACCTTCTAGAGAGGTACAGCGCCAATTGAATCTAAACATAAAGGAAGTGGTCATGAAAGAAGTGATCAAGCTACTAGATGCGGGAATCATCTATCCCGTCTCGGATAGCAATTGGGTAAGCCCCACTCAAGTGGTTCCCAAGAAATCCGGCCTCACCATTGTTGAAAATTCAGCGGGAGAGCTCGTGCCACAATGCACCACCACTGAGTGGCGTGTGTGCATTGACTACCGGAAACTCAACTCTACCACTAGGAAGGATCATTTCCCACTTCCATTCATTGATCAAATCCTAGAGAGGCTTGCCGGCCAAAGCTACTACTGTTTCCTTGATGGTTGTTCTGGCTATAACCAAGTGCCAATTGATGTACAAGATCAAGAGAAGACCATATTCACATGTCCCTTTGGAACATTTGCCTATAGACGCATGCCCTTTGGGCTATGCAATGCACCGGAAACTTTCCAAAGGTGCATAATGTCCATATTTTCTGATATGGTTGAAAAGTTTTTGGAAGTATTCATGGATGATTTATCCGTCTTTCGGTCTTCCTTTGACTCATGTCTCCAAAATATATCCTTTGTGCTTCAAAGATGCAAGGAGACAAATCTTATTCTAAGTTGGGAAAAGAGTCATTTTATGGTCCAAGAAGGCATTGTCTTGGGATATGTTATTTCTAAAAGGGGAATTGAGGTCGACAAGGCTAAAGTCGAATTGATCGCTAATCTTTCTCCTCCAAATTCTGTCCGACAAATTCATTCCTTTTTTGGTCATACCGGCTTTTATCGCCGCTTCATCAAAGATTTTAGCAAAATATCTCGGCCTCTATGTAATCTTCTCTCTAAGGATATTCCCTTTAATTTTGATGAAGACTGTTTGGAAGCTTTTAAGAAGCTTCATACTCTTCTCTCTTCAGCCCCAATCATGAAACTGCCCAATTGGTCTCTTTCATTTGAGATTATGTGTGATGCATCCGATTATGCATTGGGTGCGGTTTTGGGCCAGCGTGTGGACAAGCTTACTATGCTAGCAAAACTTTATCTATTATGCTAGCAAAACTCTATCTGATGCTTTATTGAATTACACCATTACTGAAAAAGAGTTGTTAGCTGTGGTGTACGCCTTGAATAAATTTCGTTCTTACCTTCTTAGATCCAAGGTCATTGTCTTTTCAGACCATGCCGCTCTTAGGCATTTGCTCGCTGAAAAAGAGACTAAACCTCGGCTAATTCGATAGATACTCTTACTCCAAGAGTTTGACATTGAGATTCGGGATAAAAAAGGAACAAACAATGTTGTCGCCAACCATCTCTCTCGCTTACTCATTGAGAAATCGTTTGAATTTGCTGCAGTTCGTGATTCCTTCCCGGATGAGCAACTGTTTCAGATTTCTCACACAAATCTTCCATGGTTCGCGGATATTGTCAACTACCTTGCAGTAGGAAAAATTCCATCCAAATGGTCCAAACAAGAAAAAGACCGTTTCTTCTCCCAAGTCAAAATTTTCTTTTGGGAAGATCCGGAGTTATTCAAGTATTACCCGGATCAAATTATCCGGCGGTGCATTCCCGAAACTGAATTCTCCAGTGTCCTGAATTTTTGCCACATGCTTGCGCGTGGAGGCAACTTCAGTGCCAAAAAAACCGCTGACAAAGTCCTTCAAAGCGGATTCTATTGGCCTTCTTTGTTTCAGGATGCTTATAATTTCTGTGAATCAAATGAGTGTTGCCAAAAGCTCGGATCCATGTTTAGAAGAAACATGATGCCCCTGACCCCAATCTTAATCATAGAAATTTTTGATGTGTGGGGAATTGACTTCATGGGACCGTTTCCATCCTCTTATGGCTATGAGTACATTCTCGTAGCGGTGGATTACATGTCTAAATGGGTTGAGGCGAATGCTACCAAAACAAATGATCATAAAGTTGTGGTCAAGTTTGTCCAATCAAACATCTTCAGTCGATTTGGTACGCCGAGAGCCCTCATCAGTGACAGAGGTTCTCATTTCTGTAATCGCTATCTCAAATCCGTCCTTAAATACTCTGTCACTCATAAAGTTGCCACACCTTACCACCCTCGAACGAGTGGTCAAGTGGAAGTATCTAATCATGAGATTAAGCATATTCTGGAAAAAAACGGTTCAACCGGACCGCAAAGATTGGTTATTGAGACTAAACGATGCATTTAGGCTTACCGGACAGCGTATAAGACACCCATTGGCATGTCCCCATATCGACTTGTCTTTGGCAAAGCTTGTCATCTCCCAGTCGAATTAGAGCACTGTGCTTTTTGGGCTATAAAAAGGCTCAACTTTGATCTTAAACAAGCCGGCTCTACTCGTAAATTGCAGCTCAATGAGCTTGAGGAAATTCGAAATGATTTATATGAAAACGCCAAAATCTTGGAATATTCCATAAAACATGAAAAATGTCTTAAATCTTCAAGGAACACAACACTTGAAATTTAAGGAACGAAATCACGGATGAAGCATAAAATCTATGCAATGAAATAAGGATGGAATATTTCATAAAACATGAAAAGGAGAATACATGAAATTAAGGATAATGCATAATTCCTCAAATAAAAATATATCAACATGCATATATATCAACATCCATAACTACTATGGCATGAAAGATGTCAAAAAATAAAGTGTGCAACTCATTACACAAGACAAAAATATACTCAATGAAGGAAAAATATTCTCATGAATATAAATATAACAACAATGTTATCCAATGGTCAAAACATAAACAAATGAATATACAACATATCCAAGTCCATGATTTAAACATAAAATCAACTTCTAAGACATAATCAAATCCATGGAATAATTAGAAAGAATTTAATTAAATAAAATAATTAAATTCTCTAGATTTTAAACCAATTCCAAATAACCTTAATTTAATATATGTTGAAGGACATAGCATGGTCATCATATATATAATATCAAATAACTAAATAAGTGATTAAAGCACTTAAAATAAAATTAATTAAGCTAATTAATTAATTTCCTCTAGATTTTTAAACAACTCCAAATGCTCATAAATTAACATAGGTTAGAGAACATGCCAAGTCCTACTTTAATATCACATTTCTAGTTGATTTCATGCATGATACAACCATATGAATTAAACTTTCACCAAAGAAAACTATTAAATAAAAGTTACAATTCTTATTCAGATAATCCCAATTTAATAAACGTCAACAAGCATACCAAGGCCTAAATTTCTAGCGTGCCACAATTTAATTCCAAGTTGTACATCATCATGAGAATTAAATCTTAACCATAGAAAATAATTAAATTAAATTCTAGATTATGAACAAAATCATGCATACAAGTTGTATAAGCATCAATAGCATGCAAGACAACAAAGATATGAACCTATAACATCCCCTACCTCCACTTGAGATGAAATCTCAAATCCCGACCAAAATGAAACAGCTTCGAATTCGACAAAACTTCTAGATTTTGTCGGGGACAACACAGTGAACATTAAACTCCAAAGAGGATATACCAAAATCCAAACTTGACCTCAAACCTGAACTAAAAAATTTGCCAAAACGACATTCCAATTGGTTGGAATTAAAGGCCTTGTCAAGACGAACATAAAACACTACGACACTATGGTATTTCACTAAGGGGATGAGGTTCAAAAGAGGAGAGAGAAGGTGGCAACCATGGCTACCATGGAACCGCCAAGACAAAGGAGAGAGAGTGAAAAATCTAATTTTTCTTCTTAAGTGGCCATATTTATGATAAAACCCTAAAAGTGTCCCGAAAGGGCCCCATCGGGTAAAGAAAAGTGGAATTTGAGCAAACACGCTCAAACAACTATACTCCATGAACAAAAAAGATCCAAAATGAGGAAATATGAATAACAGAAGAAACAGTGTCTATAACCGAGTCCCGAGTAGAGAGATATGCCCTGAACAAGTTTAGCGGCAGCTAGGGCCAGAAAACCTAAAACTGGGGAAAAGCAACCAGAAGGAAATCTCAAGAGTACATGACTCAACGAAAAGTGAAAATGAATCCTGTACGAGGATCCAGGCTCAAAACAAGACATTTAGCATGTAATGACCTGGTCATTTTCCTCCCTTTCATTTTTCTCAAATTTTACGGATAAATTTTTTTCGTTTAATTTTCTTTTTCGAGTTCTATTTCTTGATGCTTAGTGTCATCTCGAGTGCTCAGAAATGGTTTCTGAGACTCTTTCCCTTGGATTGACAAGTTCCTTTAAGGACCGAGTCATTTTCATATTTTCAATTTTTGGATACTATTTACTTTTCGTCCTTTTTCCTATTTTGTCTTTTCCCCGTTTATCACTTTTTGGCACAACCTCACTTTTTGTGCTCGGAGTTAGTTTTTGACTTCATTTATCTTCATTCTAAGTGGTTTCCACGAAATACGTATCTTTACTTTTGCAATAAAGTACTCTAGTTGCTCCCAGCGTCCATAGGAGTATGGATGCATAGTTTTTCAAAATCTTTTTCTTTTCTTGGGGTGCTTTTCACAAATATCTTTTGAAGATATTTTATTTCAGGGGTTTTTAAGAAAATATTTTTGGAAAATATTTTCATTCTGGGTCATTAGTGCAGTTTTCACTTTTTTGAGTGGTCATTGTGCAATTAATGAAAGTTATTGTAAAAATGAGTCGTTTTGAAACTGGATCCTCGTACGGGATTCATTTTCACATTTCATCAAGTTGTGTGCTCTTAGAATTTCCTTCTGGCCATTTTTCTCCAATTTCAAGGTTTCTAGCCCTAGTTGCCGCCAAACTTGTTCGGGGCATATCTCTCTGCTCAGGACTCAGTTTTTGACACCATTTCTTCCGTTGTTCATTTTTTCTCATTTCAGTTCTTTTTTGTTCACAAAGATTTTTTGTTTGAGCGTGTCTGCTCAAATTCCACTTTTCCGAACCTGGCGGAGCCTTTTCGTGGCACTTTTAGGGTTTTCCTATAAAAGGGGGGTGAGACATTTCATTTTTCACTTTCTCCTCCCTTCATGCATGACCAGAAGCTGCCATGGCAGCCCAAGGGGGGCTGCCACCCTTCTTCTCTCAATTAAACCTTTTTCCCTTTGTTAAAGAGTCATAGTGCCTTTGCATTTTGTGTTTTCTTGACTACGCATATCTTTCCCCCTTATTAGAACCCGTTTTTAGCTAATTTTTGAGTTCGGGTTTGAGGTCAAGTTAGGATTTTGGTAGGTCCTCTTTGTAGTTTAATGTTCACGGCATTGTCCCCGACAAAACCCCAAAGTATTGTCGAATTCGGAGCCGTTTCATTTTGGTGGCTTTTGAGATTTTCATCTCAAATTGAGGTACAAAATGTTTTAGGCTTTTATTTATGTTGTATTGATGATTTTATAAGCTTATACCACTTGTATGCAGGTTTTGTATTAATCCTAGATTTCCTTGTATAGGATTTAATTCTCAAGGATGTATATAACTTAGAATTAAAGTATAGCATGCTAGTAAATTTGGCCTTGGTATAGCTGTTGACATATATTAAATTTGGGTCATTTGAATAAGAATTGCAACTTTTATTTAATATTTTTCTTTTGTGAAAGATTAATTCCCATGGCCGTACCTTACATGAAATTAACTTGTGATAGGCTAGTAAATTAAGTCTTGGCATGCTCTTTAACATACTTTAATTTTGGAGCATTTGGATGAGTATGAAAATCTAGAAATTTTAATTAATGAATTAAACATAATCGATTTAAGGGTTCCATTGGCTTAATTGAGTTTTAAACTTGATATTTGAAATGACTGGGATTTGTTTACTAGCATATATTAATTTGGGACCATTTGAAATTGTTTTAGAAGTTAGAGATTTAATTATCATGATTTAATTAAATTCTACTTTGTTGTTCCATTGACCTAACTAAGATTTTGAATAGATGTATGTAATGACCATGCAATGTTGTTTAACATGTGTTAATTAAGGGTCATTTGATTGAGATTTGAAACTTAAAGAAATTAATTAGTTTATTTAATTAATTTCCATTTCTATAGCGTTAATGATTTAATCATATGTTTGACATTGGTTATATGTTTAAATCATGATTTTGGATTTTTATTAGATTCATGAGTTTATGATTTCAATGTTGAAATATATTGCCATAGTGTGTAACGAATCGCACACTGAAGATTCAACATTTGTCATACCATAGTAGTTGTGGACTTAAAGCATGTATTGTATGTATTTCCAAATTTGTTTGTGCATGGTAAATAGTTAATTATCTTGTATATACATGTTGATATATACATTGTTACACAACTTGTTGATTTTGGAAACTTAGGGATGTCATTGTTTGATTACGGCTAGGACATGGTTCTAGTACGGGGGACTATGTCTCTACAGTCTAGTGCGCACATAGGGAGGTTACCCATGGGCTAGTAACCCTAAAGTAACTATGGTGTCGGTCTAATCCGGTGTGATGTCCAAGTATCCACTTTGTTTGATTTTACATTTCGTTTTAAGTTGATAACTAGATAATATCGTAATTTGTTGTTCTTTAATTGATTTCCCGTTTTGAGTTTCAAGATGTTAACTTAGAGGAATCATGCTTTATGCGTTGCATTAGAAGTTCCAATGTTGGTTAAATTGCATCGATATTATGATTTGTGTTTTGATGTTCAAATGTAAGTTAGGAATGATCCTATAAATTCATTAGAACATAGACGTTAGGTGGCATGATCTACTTTAGTTGTTTTCGTATCTTAGGTTGCAAGTTGATACTTTTGAGAACCTATATCTTGTTGCTTTGTATAACATTTTTCTATGTTGTTTAAATTGCATGAATGATGTGATTTATGCTAGAAATGATTTAAGGTAGCTTAGGATGTTCTGAGTCTCATCTTGACATAGACGTTAGGTGACATGAGGTGATAATTTTGTAAAATGCTACATCAATGCATGTTCATTTCCTATGAGTAGCTTTATGTTACTCACCCCGAAGTTACTGGGGATTTGTTTCAAGTATGAAGACTTGGTTCGTGATGCTCATCATACTTTGGATGACTTGTAGCTTTTAAGTTTCCATTTTATACAAATGTTAGCATGAAATATCATTTTGTAGCCTTATATGTCTAAACTTGTATCTTTGATTCCATATATGTAATGTGTACATAAGTACACATTTTACGATGTATTTGAGTTGTGTGAGATGAGCCCAAAGGCCAATGACATTTATATTGCATCTTATGTAATTCTTGATTTCATGAAATGTTGTGAAAATATTAAAAAAAATCACAAGTCATTGTCTCACCATGGTTGCATCGGGTGTGGAAATTCTATTTTTATTTTTCTATAGGGTCTCATTAATCATATATGAAGTGTGGCCAAGTGAAAAACGGTAATTTGAAGCCATTTCATAATTTTAAATTTCAAAATTTTCATTTCATTTTCATTTTCGCCTTTTTGGCGGTTGGGGGGTCGAATTTTGCATCGGTGGTATTTTTAAGCCATGGACCACTGTAACACGTCCTAATAGGTAAGTTACGTTTGCGTGCATGATCTTTTTCAAGAAAAACTTTATCCTTGGTAATTTAAGCCTTCTATGGACTCATTTTGCATTTTTTTTTTTTTTTTTTGCATAATCTGATTTTAGGGCATTTTGGGGTTTTCCTTCGAGAAATAAATTCTGGTCTTCACATGGTCATTTAGAAAACACAATTTTTTTTTTTTGGGGGGGGGGGGGGGGGGGGGGGGGTTTCCAGAAAATGTCGTCTTGGTACCGGAAATCCCTCACAAAGTTCAGTTTCCCGTTTTGCATTTTAGCAGCTTTTTAACCCTCGTGACCTGATTTCATGGAGGGGCATTCTAGGTACTTTACAATGTGTTTTTTTATTTTCTTTTATAGAGTTGGGTAGAAAACTCGATTTTGGGGGGGTTTCTTTTTCGTGTTTTTCCAGAAAAATTCATTTGGTAGCCCGTTTTTGATCTCAGATGTGGACAGTTACTGTAGCAACTTTTTGCTCTCTTGTCCAATTCTGATCTAGGGCCATTTTGGGGATTTTGCAGTGTGTCTTTTTCATTTCCTTCCACAAATTAGGGTAAAAAACTCGATTTTAGGGGGGGTTTCTTCATTGTGTTTTTCTAGAAAAATTCGTTTCGGACCTTGTTTCGGCTTTCAGTTCTGACTGAATTGTTTTTTTTTCCTAGCATGTCATGGTGCTTGTCGGTGTGCTCGTGGGGTGCTCGTCTCGACATCGTGACGTCGACTTTTGTTTTTGCTCGTTCTCCTTCGTTCGGACTCTAAATCGAGTGAACTTTTTTCTGAACATGACTAATTTTTCGCTGTTTTTCCAACGCTGTACTCGGTTGCACCCGGATCTTCCTAGATAACTACCAATTTACCCTTTTTGCCTTAAGTGCTCGTTTTTCTTCTTCATGTCGATTCTCCTTCGTTCGGACTCCGACTCATGCGATTCTTAAGTCCATCTTGATTAGTTTTTCGTTGTCTTTCCAGAGGTGTGCTCGTTAGCACCTGAATCTATAGTTTCAAAAAATTACTATTTTGCCCCTAGGGGCTTATTTGTCATATTTTCAATCTTTTGTTTCCGCATCAGTTCTCATTGAGTTCCACGAACTCATGGAAGGTCACTTTGACTTCTTAGAGTCTTGTTTTTTTTTTTTTTACTTTTGCATTTCGGATCTATTATCGAATCATCCTTTTGGTTCATTACTGATGCACTGGCCTAAAAACCAGAGCCTTCACATAGCAATAACTTTCATTAATTGCACAATGGCTCCTCCAAAAAGTGAAAACTGCACTAATGACCCAGAATGAAAATATCTTCCAAAAATATTTTTTTTAAAACCCCTGAAATAAAATATCTTCAAAAGATATTTATGAAAAACACCCCATGAAAAGGAAAAGTTTCCAAAGAACTATGCATCCATGCCCCTATGGACAACGGGAGTATCCAGAATACTTTTCTACAAAGGTAAAGATATGTATTTCGTGGAAACCACTTAGAATGAAGATACATGAAGTCAAAAACCAACTCCGAGCACAAAAAATGAGATTGTGCCAAAAAGTGACCAATGGGAAAAAAGACGAAAATTGAATAGTGTCAAAAACAAAAAATCTGGAAATAACGCGGTCCCTTAAGGAAGTTGTCAATCTAAAGGAAAGAGTCTCAGAAACCATTTTCGAGTACTCGAGACAACACTAAGTGACGAGAAACCAAACTCAGAAAGGAAAAGACAACGGAAAAAATTTATCTGTAAAATTTGAGCAAAAAAGAAAGGAAGGAAAATGACCGGGTCATTACAACCTTCCCACCTTAAAGGGATTCGTCCCTGAAATCTGGCCCCAACAAAACAAAAACGCAAAACCAAGATAATTACGGAGTACATCTCCGAGTGTCCCACATAACATGCTACAAAAGCAATCCCAAAACTGAAAGACAACATACAAACCAATGTCATTTTCACCTACGTGCTCACGACAGGACAACCTCTCAAAAGAAAAGTGACCACACGGCCACACGACAAATCAAAACTCACACATAGAACCCAAGGTCAGACAAAGGAATGGAAAACAATAACCGTAAGCATCCCCCTTGATGAACCATCATACCGATCCAAAAACAACCACCAAAAGAACTTTAAGAAAACCACGTATCAAATAAGGGTACTGAACAAAGACAACGTGGCAGTACGAAAAACGACCAGAACCTGCCCACGATGTACTCAAATGTGTGGTAGCAATGACAGTGCCTAGTAGCCACCCACACTTACTCGTCAGTAAGGTAGCATCGACGGTAACTAGCACTCGCCAACAACACACAACTTGTACTGTAGCATGACAGTACAAGACACTAGTTCATAACCTGCCCCCACTAGGTCTACCCATGAAACCTCATGAAACAAATGCCATTAATGTTGTAAATCATCATTACCAAAAGCACCACGGAGACCAGACATTTTGTAAGAGTTAAGATATGGTCCAAAGATGTCCAGCCGGACCATTCTGGCCAATCCCAAAACTCTGACAACAATGCCATAGGTACCGCTACGCTCAAGGCCTTAAATCCTCAACACAAAAACCAACAACTCCAACGTCTCAAAATACTATAATCAATGACCTCAATCAAGATTCCAAAACCTAACAAGCAAATCAAAACCTTCTGAATCAGAATGAACCTCACCACAAGATATTCATCGAAAGTCCTATATATCTCCTTGAAACAGATCAACTACAAAACCACATCGTAATCAAACATCAGACCCACATCACTATCACGAATAACTAAATCCTGGAAATACAGTCCACCAAGTGGCACAAATATCTAAAATCCTGACAACCAAAGTCACATATCGAGTCTCTCAAAACCGTGCTTAGCATCACCAAGCTAAATCAAAATTCCTCAATTTTCATCTAAGAACAACCACTGAAACTACTATTCCTCAAAACCACGCCAAGTCATTACTAGGACGAGAAAACTCCACAAATAAGCCATATCTGACAACGATCTTCCAAAACTTCTCCTAAGAGTCAACCACATCCAGGTCTTCAAAACCAAAGCAAGTCTCCAAAAGACATCCCTAAATTGCGTCAAACTTACACAACGAATCAACTAAATCCTTAATCAAGTGGACACAAGTCCCTGCAAAATGATCTCACACTAATCAACTCACTCTGAGCACCACAACTCCGTCAACAAACATGACAAAAATTCTCCAAGGGGAGATACGAAGGAAAGGGAACCACCAGTCCATAGAAGGACAACACCATGACTCCATCTCTGAAATGAAAGACAATATGGTCAAAGACTTCACCCCCTACATAGAAGTAAGTCGACCAAAATCTGTCAAATCCTCACCAAGGACTCAAGACAACAACGGTGATCCTCACGGACCAATAAACCCCAAAACTATGCACAAGGCGACGAAGAGAAGAGACTCACTCCTTGTGAAGTCCCTAACATGAACCAAGAAAATGAGGAGAAACCCGATTCTCCCACAAGTGTCAATGCGACGACCATAAAGAGGAAGCATTCTTCCCACCTTAAGGAAATGGGTAGCTTAAGAAAAAACGGAGGTGATAACTCCTCGACAAGGAATTTCATAACAAAACCATTGTGGATACCCACATACACACTACGTGTGACCGAGGGAAACAAAAAGGGAAACTAAACATAGAAATCATTCAAATAACAAAGAAATATAACTACCAGGTAAGTAAATCTACCCATATAGATAAAATCAAGGGTACATGCGGCACGTCTCCACGTAAACACAAAAGTATGTTATTAAAGCATAGTAAAAACATGGCATCTCTAAGCATATAAATAAGGCATGCTAATGTCACACAATAAGAAGACAAATATGGATAGACCTCCACCTACTCATGCATCACAGTATCATAAATCATACTACTAACATGGTAGTAAATGAAACTACAGAAGATAGAATGATGCAACAATGAACCCTATGGACATCGTGTCCTATAGTGTCTAAGTAAAAGGAAAAACCATCCCTAGCCATAAACTGTCTCCAAGAACCAATGCGACAACAACCTATCTCAAAATAAACGTGAGCCCTTACCAAAATGGTAAAACTCTAACGATCCATCTCTAAATCTTAAGGTGACACTCCAAGTGACACTGACAATGCAATGTTCTCTCTAACCCGAAACATCAATCAATCGACTCGACCACAAAAGCGTCATCACGCAAGGAGAACTCAAAGAAAATGGCAACCATAGCCATACCAACAACAACCAAATCGATCACTACTACTGATCCCCAAAACAACCATCATCATCATCGATCAAAAGGACAACGCCTATCAAAACAAAACTAACTTTGATTCCATCTGAACTGCACTTTTAGCTAGCCAGTATGGTAGCATGACAGTGCCATGCACCAGCCCACAAACGTACCCGCCCACGAAAATTGTAATCCCAAAGGAATCATTCTGAACAACCAAGGATCCTAAGAGGTCCATAACCTCATCATGGCCCAAAACCACAAATCCACCACTACAGCAACGCCAAATGACTCACCTTATGAGAGCCTAAACATAAGGTGTCTCTCCACCTGCCTCAAAACCAATGCTAGGTCGACAACAACCTATACTACCACAAAACCAACTGCCAATCACCATCAACCTCACCTCGTGCCTTAATGACTAATTCTATGTCATGCCAAATATGCAACACAGTCATGCATACACAAATCTAATCTAGCATACATCACATGTCATGCTCTTTACATTAGAATAAAATTATGTTAGACAAACGACATGCCACATATAGTACATAAGCACATAAACATGTTATCAAGCCAAAATATGCTATCATAAAGCATATAAACACATAGAGCATGGCAACACAAGCATGATATGCACCCAAAACCCATCATCCCAGGGTATTCAAACCTAAGAGCTCTGATATAACCTATGACGGCCCAAGTTTTGCAACCCATTGCGTCAGTGATGAACCGAAAGTTGACCCGGCAACGGGTCTAAATGCGGAGGCAAAACCAAAAACAAGGTTTATAGAGATATCAATCATCCCTAAGACACCCAAGTGACTTTCCATGAAGTCACAAAACTCAAAGAGAATGAAAACGGAAGCAAAGTTCAAAATGGGCAAAAACCATTAACCAATTGGCAAAATGGTCAATTTACAAATAAAAGAGAAATTTGATTCTAAACAAGTCAAATAAGGTCCAAAGAACCTAAAATTATCATTTCACAATATTCCAAGAGGTTCTAAGAACTTTGGACAAGAATCCCACAAAACACCCATTCCCGGTTCAACCAAAATCCTAACACTACTTCACTAAAACTTGAATACCTCCCACTATGATTTGACTCTGAGAATAGCATTGGTATCATTGGAAATCTGACTCAAAATCCATGAATTTAGGCTTAAGAATCACCTCATTTGGGTTAGAAATGAAAGAGATATGACCGTTTGAAGTTGGAACAATAGTGTTGAAACAAACTAAAGAGGCAGCTGAGTGTATTCTATTTAGGTCGACCAAAATAGCCATTTTGGTCGATCGAAATGGAAAAAAACTCCCCAGAAAACTGAATTTTGAAGAAAAGTCATTTTGGTAGGCCGAAATAAGGCATCAGTCGATCGAAATAAACCTGAACAGTGAAAATGGCTATTGGAAAGTGATATTTTGATGTTCAAATAAATTCCAAAAGGCATCGGTAGACCGAAATGACCTTTTGGTTGACCAAAATGACTCGAAATGGCACTGAATAACCTGTTATGAATAAGAAATGTTGAGGCTGCACCCAAGCCTCAAACCCCCACATGAATGTGGTCTAAAAACATGATTTTAAGCTATACAAGCATGCCAACAAATGTACTTTACATAATGAAACATGTTATAATGGCCCATAGCCTGATTAAAATTCATTTACAAAATTTGACATGTCAAACCCCCAAAGTTGGAAAAAATTACATTTTAAAGGTAAAACTTGAAGTTTAAATACATACACTTGAACTTTAACGTTTGTGGCCCTTCGCCTCATGTCATATATATCAAAATTGTTCCAAATAGTGTCTCTATGTACACTTCACATAATTTCTAGGAAAAAATGGCATATTGTACCTAACTAAGTATTACAACTTTATAGGCAAAACTTAAACATGCTAACACTTGCTTGTGAACGAGAAAACATTTAAATGGACTTCAAAACTACAATTCACCCAAGGCAATGCGAATCCTCAAATCTTGAATCCTATACCTGAAAAATGACCTCGATAACTTTGGGTTTAACCTAATTTTAAATTTTAACTTTTCAACTTGAACCCAATTTATTCTTCTATTTTTTAAAGGGAATTTTATGGGAAATTGATAGTAACAAAAGTATATTACCAATCCATGAATGTAGTTTGCATATTTACAAATACATGAACCAATTTCTAGTTGAACCTTTTTTATAAACTGAATTTATATTTTCACCCCTCAAGCTTATTTTATGCACAATTTACCCAAAGAACGAATTGTGCAAGTTCTCAAATTTTGTCAAATAGCACTTAGGAATTGTTACATCGCACAAGAATTAGGAGACACGACGCGCAGCCTATAACAAATAATAGAAGAACTTAGATCTAGAATTATTCTAATACAAAATATTTTAGAAGCTAGATGATAAAGATTTTAGCTAAGTTTATGAATAGAATAGAATTTAATAATTTAGATAATTCTATAAAACGACTAGGAGAAAATCTTGATTATATTAAGAAACAAGTAGCATAGAATTCTAGTCCAAATAATTTAGATAACAAGATAATATTGGTCGCCATTAAGGATATAAATAGCGATATTAAAAATATTGCGGAAAATCAAAAGATAATTATCGACTATTTAAAATCGCTTAAAACTGATATTCAAAGGTTATTACAATAGTTTTATGAGCACTAGTAATCCTGATTATCTAACAGTTTTAGTAGAACTTTATAAAATTGATAAAGACCCCGTAGGAATTACAAGTTTTAAGACGGATGTGCAATCAACTAATATAAATATTAGGCAAAATAACTTTTTAATACAATTATTACTCCAGTTATCTGAAAAAGTTAATAAACTAGAAAAAAATTAGAAGTAATACAAGAAAGTATTCCCAGAGAATCATCTGAATTATCAGATAAAATTAAGGTTATAAAGTTAACAACTAATCATGTCTCGGCCCCAATCACCAAACGTATAAATCTTTTACAACCACATAGAGAATGGCCATTATCCTTAGAAAAGCTAAAGAAATAATGAGGGTAGAAAATCTTTATAGTAACGAGCATGATGCTAAAAATTATATAGAACAAGGAATGAAGAAGGTACCAAATAAAGTCAATCTTTATTCTAGTAATTTATTAGATTTCCAGAGCAAGATATATAATCACCTTAGCTAGAGAAGAAAAAGTGCAGTTAACAATCAAGTTATATTAGACCTTATAACACCAGAGGCTTGTCAAGAGTTAAATAAAAATAATTTAGAACTAATGCATTTAGGTGTAATAATGATCGGATTAGTATGATTAAATAAAGCAGAAGTAGGAACTAGAGCGCTTGCTTATATTTATGATGATCGATAGAATAACTATCAACAAACACAAATAGCCAGCGCTGAAATAGACCTAGCAGCAAACACAGCCATCATAGGATGCATCCCTAATTACACGATGACTTCTAGAGAATTCAGTAAACATATTAAGATAGCTATATCCACAAAAGGATATAATATGACAGGACAATTTGAAACCTATTAGTTAATACTTTATTTATGGGAAAAGCGGTTAATCAATATAATTTAAAATTTTAAAGCTCAATTCAGTGACATAGTTAAACCTTTTAGTAGCAAATACGTCCAGATGATAGAAGCTAGAAAAGTAAGCAGCGTTACACATGAAGGAACAGAATGGGAATTACCTAATCTTACTACTACCACTAAAAGGATCCCTGAAAGTAATATGATATATGTGAAAAATAGTGGAGCAGCTACTATAAGATTTAGTAATTATAAAAGGCAGGATAATTTAGTTGATGATACCCAAGAAGACTTTTTAACTACATTAATAGAAATAGAATCTCTTGAAGAAATAAATGTTCTTTATGATAGATTAGAAGATGAAATTCTAGATAAAATAATGCATGATTTTGATAATCTTGAGCTAGAAGAATTAAAAGAAAAATATCCTGAGACAAATTATCAACTTATAGAAAGCATTTATCTAGAAGAAGGAAATAATGATGATATTAAGAGAAATATATTAAAAGTAGGGTTTGAGTCCTTTTACACAAAGCATAAACTAAACACTTTAAAAGAAGAATTAAATGTCATAGAGCATAGAGATGGAAAGGAACCAGAAGGATTTACCTCTCAACCTATAAAACCTACAGGATCAGTAGATCAAGAAATGCATAATGCAATTAGTAGTACTAATAGAACAAATGACGAATATAGTACTAAATAAAGATTACAATCTTCATAAGAAACGTATGTAGAAAATAGAAATATACCAGATACGTCTACGTGGATACCAAATTGTAGAAGATATGATAATATTCCATCACATAATGCAGGAACTATTTTAGAAATATCTAGACACGATCCTCAAGATTGGGTAAGGGTAATTGAAAATTGGGAGCAAGACTGTATTAGAATGTGTATTCTAACCAAATTTGATAACAGATCCCAAGCCTTAACTTATTGTGAAACTTTACTTAAAAGAACAATCTATGACTAGTGGCAATCTTACAAAATTAGTTATGCTAATGATTATGCTATCCTAAAGGATACCTTTACAATTCAGATGTTTACCAGTTTAGTCAAAAGGGTATTATTAGGTGAAGACAGATTACTAGAAGAAACATAAATTAAGCAAAACGAAGCCTTACGTAATTTAGAATTACTACAGATTTGTGACTTTAGATATATAAAAGACTATACAAAGTTTTTTGAGTATTTCGCAGCTACAGGAAAAACCAAAGACAGAACTCTACTAGATAGATATCTTCAGAAATTGCCAGGAAGTATAGGGACAAAAATATGGGAAAAATGGTTAGAAAATCCTAGACGAGAAAGGTTAACCATAGGTGATAGAGTAAATCATGTTTATAACATGTTAAAGGCCAAATGTAAACTATGCAAAGAATCTAAACAGATTAAGAAATAACTCTATTTTGGATGTAGACAATTTGACTTTCCACCACAATATCGTTGCATGCCCCAGAAAACCTATAAACAAAACAAACCTAGGAAATATAACTTGAGAAAAAGTAAAACATATAAAAAATATCGTAATAAAAAACCTTATATTAAAAATAACCCTAGACCTTTTAAGAAACGTCCATGGTATCAAAACAAAAAATAAACAAAGAAAAGAAAGATAATAAAGATAAAAATATGAAATATGGGAAAATTAACATTCTACCCACAAGAGAAAGAAATTGCAAATGTCTTATTTGTGGAGACCCAGGTCATATAAGGCTAAATTGCCCCTGTAGATATAAACAAAACCCTATTAAAAGAATTCAAGAGAAAATCAATATCCTCGAAGATATTGAACACCAGATAGAATAATTATATGAATTAGAAAGTATCTATGATTCGGATGATGATAATGAAAGCATATATAGTATCGAAAGAATAGATAATGAATTCGATCTTGATAAAGATCTTGAATAAGGACTTCATTCTATCGAAGATTTCATTTACACTGTAAGCAATACATCATGTCATTATGATTCAGTTAAGTTTCATTTCTCCTCTTACAAATGTAAACAATGTAACTCCTGTATTGAAGAAGGTCATTACTGTAAAGACCATTGTAAAACCCTATTATGTAATAACTACTATTCTAAATATGAACTTAAGATAGAAGATACATTTGTTAAATCCATAAATTCAATATATAAACCCTCTAGTCTAATCCAATTCCCTATAACTTTAGAATTTAAAGAAAAATTAGTTCAAACCTCAGCTATGTTAGATACTGGAGCATCTAAAAGCATAATTCAAAAACATCTAGTACCAGAAGAAGCCTTAGTAAAGTTAAACTATAATGTTAATATGAGTCAGTATAATAACGAAAAACTTCCAATAACTCATTGTGTTCAAAACATTCCTATACTGATTAGTAACGAAAAGTTTGTTTTACCTCAAACCCATGTAGTTAATAATATTCCCAGTACTTATGATTTTATTTTATAATTAAATTTTATAAACTCACTCACCGGAGGATTCATGTATACCCCTATGGGTTTACAATTTTTTAAGAAAGGAACTTTTATTCTATCTAGAGATCCTTATATTCCTCAAAAAGAGAAATGACCCATTACTTATATTAATACTTTACCTATGACCGAAGAAACTATAGAAGAAAATTTATTTGATGTGACTAAATTTTTAGAAGATGTTTCTGAAGCCTTAATGTTTCTTAGTCATTTAGATGAACCAAAGATTTTCCTTAATAATAAAGTTATATTAAAAAATCCTAAATTAAATATAGATAATCTTTTAAGATTAGCTAAAACTACTGAAATTTTAAGAGAAGATCCCCAGAAACACTGGTATAAAAATAAAATAGAAGCAAAATTGAATATAATAAACCCTTTCATAACTATAAAAACTTAAGATAATCCTCATACCCTAGAGGATCAAGAGGAATTTCAAAAAAAAATCAAAGAACTTTTATTACTCAAAGTAATAAGAAAAAAGCAATAGCAGATATAGGAGTCCAACTTTTATGGTTAGAAACCATGCTGAAATAAAAAGAGGAAAAACTCGTATGGTTATCAATTATAAATGATTAAACGATAATACTTATGATGACAGCTATAAAATTTCTAATAAAGATGTTTTAATAAATCAACACAAGATAGAAAATGGTTTTCTAAATTTGACAGAAAATTAGGATTTTAGCAAATCCGTATGGCTGAAGAATCTATTGAATGGACTGCATTCACATGTCCTGAAGAACATTATGAATGGTTTATAAAGCTATTCGTAGGAGATGAGCATGCATAGACCTAACATTTTACAAAATTATCACCTTATTCATGCACTTTAAATAACATAGAAGCATGTGGTACAACACGACGAAATATTCAATATACAAGTATACTTCGGAAGAATGAATTATCAAGCAATTTAACAAAATTGGTACTTGCAATACATTACAATGATATATATAATTTCTCAAATTTATCAACTTGAAGTTTAAAACTCAAAACCAACAAAATGATACAATGCAACATAATTGGAGTCTCCAATATAGCACATCAAACTATAGATCATCAAAGTTACTAACTTGTAATCAAAATTGCAGAGTTAACCAAACTGTTATAATTAAACGTAATTGGAACCTCCAATATAAAACATCAAGTTATAAATACTCAAAGTTATTAACTTGAAAACGAAATTGCGAAATCAAACAAAAGTGGATAATCGGATATCACACTGGATCAGACCGACAACGTGGTTACTTTAGGGTTACTAGTCCACGGGTAACCGCCCTATGTGCGCACTAGACTATAGAGGGACAATCCCCCGTACTAGAACCATGTCCTAGCCGTAATCAAACAATGACATCCCCAAGTTTCCAAAATCAACAAGTTGTGTAGCAATGTATATATCAACATATATATACAAGATAATCAACTATCAACCATGCACAACCAAATTTGGAAACACAATACAATATATGCTCTAAGTCCACAAATATTATAGCATGAAAGATGTCAAAAAACAAAGTTTGCAACTCATAACACATGACAAAAATATATTCAATGAAGGAAACATATTCTCATGAGTATAAATATAACAACCATGTTATCCAATGCTCAAAACATAAACAAATGAATATACAACAGGTCCAAGTCCATAATTTAAACATAGAATCAACTTCTAAAACATAATCAAATCCATAGAACAATTAGAAAGAATTTAATTAAATAAAATAATTAAATTCTCTAAATTTTAAATCAATTCTAAATAACCTCAATTTAATATATATTGAAGGACATAGCATGGTCATCACAAATATAACATCAAATAACTAAATAAGTGATTAAAGAACTTAAAATAAAATTAATTAAGCTAATTAATTAATTTCCTCTAGATTTTTAAACAATTACAAATGCTCTCAAATTAACATAGGTCAGAGAACATGCCAAGGCCTACTTTAATATCACATTTCTCGTTGATTTCATACACGATACAACTATGTGAATTAAACTTTCACCAAAGAAAAATATTAAATAAAAGTTACAATTCTCATTCAAATAATCCCAATTTAATATATGTCAACAAGCATACCAAGGCCTAAATTTCTAGCATGCCACAATTTAATTCCAAATTACACATCATCATGATAATTAAATCTTAACCATAGAAAATAATTAAATTAAATTCTAGATTACGAACAACAGCATGCATACAAGTTGTATAAGTATCAATAGCATGCAAGACAACAAAAATATGAACCTATAACATCCCCTACCTCTATAAGAGAGAGGATATTTTTTTTGAAAAAGATGAGGGAGAGATATGAATTTTCCTTAATTCAAAATAATGAAGTTTTTAAACTTTGGTAAATTTTTCTTATCTCAAACAAGTATGGTGAATTTTTCTTAATTCAAAACAGTGCAGTTTTTAAACTTTAGTAAATTTTTCTTATCTCAAAATGGTGCAGTTTTCAAACTTTCTTTAAATTAGTTGATGTGGTTTAACACTTAAATAGATTTTAAATGTCACGTGTCAATCTTTAGCGAATTCAACTTAGAATAACTTAGTAAATATTTAACTTAGAGGATCCAAGTCCTATATGCGTGTGTGTATCAATGTGAATTGACCTATTTGTGTATGTATCAGTGTGAATTGACCTATTTGTGTGTGTATTAGGATTTTGTTCACTGTTAATGGGTATGTGTGTGTATATATATATACTATAAAACAATGCTTGCCTTAGGCCGCATAAGAAGGAACCTCCTTCTTATGATATGGTGGCCCAATAAAATATTAACAGGTGTTTAAGTTTTAAAAGAAAAGAAAATGATGACTTGTAACGACCCGGTCATTTGCCTTCCTTTCCTTTTTTCCTGAAATTTTACGAATGAATTTTTTTCGTTTAATTTTCTTTTCTGAGCTATGTTTCGTGTCTCTTAGTGTCATCTCGAGTGCTCAGAATTGGTTCCTGAGACTCTTTTCCATGGATTGACAACTTCCTTTGAGGACTGAGTCATTTTCACATTTTTCGTTTTTCGACACTATGCGCTATTTCGTCCTTTTCCCTATTCTGTCTTATCTCCGTTTGTCAGTTTTTGGCACAACCTCACTTCTCATGCTCGGAGTTGGTTTTTGACTTCACGTGCCTTCATCGTGAGTGGTTTCCACGAAATATGTATCTTTACTTTTGCAAGAAAGTACTCTTGTTGCTCCTGGTGTCCATAGGGGCATGGATGCAAAGTTCTTTGAAATTATTTTCTTTTCTTGGGGTGTTTTTCGTAAATATCTTTTGAAGATATTTTATTTCAGGGGTTTTTAAGAAAATATTTTTGGAAGATATTTTCATTCTGGGCCATAAGTGCAGTTTTCACTTTTTAGAGGGCCCATTGTGCAATTAATGAAAGTTATTGCAAAATGTCTTATTTTGAGCCTGGATCCTAGTACAGGATTCATTTTCACATTTCATCGATTTGTGTACTCTTGGAATTTCCTCATGGTCGATGTTTTCTAATTTCAGGGTTTCTGGCCCCAGTTTTCGCCAAACTTGTTTTGGGCATAACTTTCTGCTCGAGACTCGGTTTTTGATGTTGTTTCTTCCATTGTTCATATTTTATCATTTTGAATCTTTTTCGTTCACAAAGTTTTGCCATTTGAGCGAGTCTGCTCAAATTTTACTTTTTCGGACCCGGCGGGACCCGTTCGGGGCACTTTTTAAGATTTCTATAAAAGGGGGGTAAGATATTTCATTTTTCATCTTCTCCCCTCTTTATGCACGACCTGGAGCTCCCATGGCAGCCCAAGGGGTGCTACCATCTTCTCTCTCCTCTTTTGGTTCACTTTTCCTTGATAGAAAGTCTTCGGCCTTAACGTTTGTTGTTCCCCTCGCCGTGCTCTACCTTTCCCCCTTATTAGAATTCAGTTTTGACCATTTCTTGAGTTTGGTTTTGAGGTCAAGTTATGATTTTGATGGGGCTTTCATGGGGGTTATGTTCACGGCGTTGTCCCCGACAAAACCTAGTAGTTTCGTCGGATTCGGAGTCGTTCCATTTTGATGGCATTTGAGATTTTCATCTCAAATTGAGGTAGGGGATGTTTTAGGTTTAAATTCTTGTTATATAGCATGCTTGTGATGCTTATACTACTTGTTTGCATGATTAAATATAAAATCTAGAGATTTTATTATTTATTTTTCTTATATGGGATCTAATTTTCCCGGTTGCTCATGACTTGGTTTAAACATGTAGCATGATTTTATATTACCCCTTGATATGCTCATTGTCGTGTATTAAAATTGGAACATTTGAATAAGTATTAAAGATTTTATTTAATATTTATCTTAGGTGAAAGATTAATTCATATGGCTTTAACTAGCTTGAAATTAATATGTGTTAGTATATTATATTAGGCTTTAGCATGCTCTTCAACATAGTTAAATTTGAAAGTAATTGGAGGTGTTTTGAAAATTAATAATTATTAATTAATTTGATTAATTAATTTGCTCCGAGTGCACTATTCACTACATTTGAATTCCGACTTGATAATCTTGATCTACATGCCATATAGCTTCACATATATTTGATTTAGAATATTCGGTGAGGTTTTGAAACCTTTCATTTAATTAATTTCCTTGTTTAGATTTAATCCTCATGGTGATATACAACTTGGAATTGAATTGTGGTATGCTAGAAAATTAAGTTTAGGTATAGTTGTTCACATATATTAAATTGGGATTAATTGCATGAGAATTGCAACTTTTAATTTATATTTAACTTTAGTGAAAGTTTAATTCACACGGTCTTAAATTGAATAAAATAAACTTGTAATGTGATATTACATTAGTTCTTGGCATGCTTTCCAACATAGGTTAATTTGAGAGCATTTGATTAAGTTTGAAAATCTATTTTGTGGTCCCATTAGCTTAATTAAGGTTTTAACTTGATGTTTGTATTGGCCATGACTTGTTTACTAGTATATATTAATTGTGGACCATTTGAAGTTGCTTTAGAACCTTGGTAATTAAATTAGCATGATTTAATTAAAGTTCTACTTTATTGTTCCAACAACCTAATTGAGTTTTAGAATGGATATAGGTGATGACCATACCATATCCTTTAACATGTATTAAATTGAGGTTATTTGGAATTGAATCGGAATCTAGAGAATTTAATTTTGTTTATCTATTTAAATTCTTTCAATTTGCTCCATGATCTAGTTGTGTTTTAGAAGTGGTTTCTATATTCAAATCATGGACTTAGACTTGTTGTATATTCATTTCATTATGTTTTGAACATTGGATAACATAGTTGCTATGTTTGTATTCGTGATAATATGTTTTCCTTATTGAATATATTGTTGCCTTGTGTAATGATTTGCACACTTCGTGTTTAACATCTTTCATGCATAGCGTGTAACGAATCGCACACTGAAGATTCGACATTCATCATATCATATTAGTTGTGGATTTAGAGCATGTATTGTATAGGTTTCCAAATTTGGTTGTGCTTGGTAAATAGTTGATTATCTTGCATATTCCTGTTGATATATGCGTTGTTGCACAACTTGTTGATTTTGGAAACTTGGGGATATCGTTGTTTGATTATGGCTAGAACGTGGTTCTAGTACGGGGGATAGTCCCTCTATATGGTCTAGTGCGCACATAGGGAGGTTACCCATGGGCTAGTAACCCTAAAGTAACTATGTTGTCGGTCTGATCCGGCATGACGTCCGAGTATCCACTTTGTTTGATTTCGCATTTCATTTTCAAGTTGATAACTAGATGATGTTGTGACTTGTTGTTTCTTATTTGTCGTTCCATTTTAAGTTACAGGATGTTAACTTTGCGAAATTATGCTTTATGCGTTGTATTGGAAGTTCCATTGTTGGTTAAATTGCATCAATATTAAAAATCGTGTTTTAACATTCTAATAAAGCTTAGGATTGATCCTATTGATTCATTTATAATATAGACGTTAGGTGGCATGAACCACTACTGTTATTTTGTGCTTTAGATTCTAAGTTGATGGCTTTGAGAACTTAAACCTTGTTGCATTCTATAACATGCTCTTTTGTTGTTGAATTGCATTGATAATGTGATTCTTGTTAACTTGTATTCAAATATGCTTTTGTCATGTTGTATGGATTACTCTAGACCTAGTTCAATTGTATTGAAAATGCAATTCATGTTAATCTATGCTCAAGCATTCTTCTTGTCGTGTTCTTTGGATTATCCCAACCATGATTCGTTTCATACACGTATGTATATCATGATTCTTGTTGCTTAGACTCTAAGGTAGCTTAGGATGCTCCCCAAGTCTCACTTAGACATAGACGTTAGGTGGCATGAACCCCTTTAACATGTTTCACCTTAAGGTGATAAATTTGTAAAATGCTAGGTCGATGCATGCTCATCTCCTACGAGTAGCTTTATGTTACTCACCCCTACGATACTGGGGCATATTCCAGGTACGAAGACTTGGTTCGTGAAGCCTAACATTCCTTGGATGTCGTGTAGCTTTCAAGTTTCCATTTCATGCAAATGTTAGCATGAAATGTCATTTTGTAGACTTATATGTCAAAATATGTATATTTGATTCCATGTATGTAATGTGTACATAAGTGAACTCCTTTCAATGTATTTGACATGTATGAGATGAGGCCGGAGGCCAATGACATGTGTATTGTATTCTATACAACTTTTTAACTTCATGAAATATTATGAAAACCTTGAAAAATCGCAAGTCATTACTTCACCATGGTTGCATCGGGTGTGGGAATTCCATTTTTATTCTTTCATAGGGTCTTATTAATCTTGTATGAAGTGTGACCAAGGGCCAAATGGTTATTTGACTCCATTTTACATTTTTGGATTCCATGTTTTCCATTCTAAGTCCATTTTTGCCTTTTTGCCAGTTGGGGGGTCGGATTTTGTATCGGCTATTTTTAAGCCATGGACCATTGTAGCGCGTCTAAATAGGTAAGTTATGTTTGCATGCATGGTCATTTCCGGCCAAAACCTTATCGTTTGTGTTTTGAGCCTCTTGTGAATTCATTTCTCATTTTTTTTGCATTTTCTGATCTAGGGGCATTATGAACCTTTCACATCAGTTTTATTTTCTTCTTTTGACATGGTTGAATAGAAAACATGATTTTAGGGGGGGTTTCTTCTTCATGTTTTTCCAGAAAATGTCGTCTTGGTACCGGAAATCCCTCGTGAAGTTTCAGCTTCCAGTTTTCATTTAGCAGCTTTATGACCCTCTTGTTCAGTTCTGATCTAGGGGTATTTTTGGGATTTCACAGTGAGTTTTTTTCGATTCCGTCCACGTGTCGGGTAGAAAACTCAATTTTAGGGGGGGTTTCTTCTTCGTGTTTTTCCAGAAAAACTCGTCTTGACCTCCGTTTCAAGCCTCAGTTCTGGACAGATCAAAAAAAAAATGTAGCAGCAGCCAAGGGCTGCCACCATGCCATGTCTTTGGGCGCCGGTGGGCTCGCGCATGGGTGCCGTGTGCGCCATGGCCCCTCGTCGGGCCGCCGCGACGTCAATTCTTCTTTTGGGCTTTTCTCCTTCATCTGGACTCCGATTCAAGTGAATTTTTTTTTGAACTTGACTAATTTTTCGCTGTCTTTCTAACGGTGTGCTCGGTTGTACCCGGTTCTTCCTGGATAATTACCAGTTTACCCTTTTTCCTTAAGTGCTCGTTTTTCTTCGTCATGCCGTTTCTCCTTTGTCCGGACTCCGAATCATGCGATTCTTGAGTCCATCTTGATTAGTTTTTTGTTTTCCTTCCAGCGGTGTGCTCGGTGGCACCCGAATCTACAATTTTCAGAAATGAATATTTTGCCCCTGGGGGCTTATTTGTCATATTTTCGATCTTTTGCTTCCGCATTAGTTCTTGTTGAGTTCCACAACCTCATGGAAGGTCACTTTGACTTCTTAGAGTCTTGTTTTCTATTTTCGCTTCCACATTCGGATCCGTTATCGGATCATCCTTACGGTTCATCATAAGACACGTTGGCCTAAAAACCAGGGTCGTCACATGACTACAGACAATAGAAATTGACCCTTACATTTTTTTCTCTCACGCGACGATATTTATTATTTCTGTGTTTTGAATCTAAAATCAAACATTGTTCTGGAGAAAATATATAAATATTATATCAGCATTTTTCAGTCATATATGAGAGTTGAGACAAATAATCATTGTAAATTCATCAAATATATATATATATATATATATATATATATATATATATATATATATTCATTTTTATGATACCAATCGTGAGTAATTTTTTATTTTTTTTCTAGGATTTTTCATTGAAATAGAAATTAAAATTTTCCAATTTTTTTTTGTTCTCTTCCTTATATATAAATTTTAAAAGTTTTCATGTTCATCTTCCTTTCTTTTTATTTTCTCTTCTTTTCTCACCCCAATCTCTGTTAAATTACAAAGCATTCCATGTTCATCTTCTTTTCTTTTGTATCTAATTTCAAACTTCTCATCCAAATTTAATTGTTTAAAGATGATTATCACCAAATAAAAACAATAAAAATAAATCTATTAGATTTTTCTATCGAAAAAGTTATTTAATTTGGTATAGTGTGTCGTTCATACATTATATATAACATGTAATTCTGTATTTAAGAGAGGGAACATCATCATTTGTGATAGAACCAATATAGGCCTAGGGTCATTCCCCCACCTGGCCCCACTCTTTATAATATGTGGTGTGTGTGTGTGTGTGTATGTGTGTGTGTGTGTGTGTTTATCTATATATATATATATTTCTCCATAATAATGTTTGATTTTAGATTCAAAACACAGAAGTAATATATATCATTACGTGAAAGAGAAAGAAGGAAGAATCAGTTTCTATTTCCTGTAGTCATAATTTCTTTTTTTTCTTTTAAAACTTTAACACTTGTTGATGTTTTATTGGGCCACCTCATCATAAGGAATGTTTTTTCACCGGTTCCATCTAAATACATTTTTACATGTTGTGTTTGGGAACACCAAATTGTCCACCTTATATTTGAAATTGAAAAAAAATTAATTTAAAGTTTGAATTAATTATAAGGGTTGTTTGATAGAATTGACCATGTATGCCCCAAAATGCTTCCTCTGTTGAAGGTGTCATGGTTTGGGAGCCCTAAACCATCTTCTTCTTTATTTACAAATGAACTCTCAAGCTATCTTTGCACTTGAATTTTTCAAACCAGGACTAGACCATAGAAAGCATTTAAAAATTTATGTTTGATAAAAAAAAAAAAAAAAAAAAAAAAAAAAAAAAAAAAATTTGTGTCACTAACTGGAAGTAAATTATTTTGTTTAGGATAAACATTGTGTTTATTTGAATTGCATCTGTGAATGAGTTACTCAAAATTTAGAAATAGAAAACCATTGTAAGGATAAGAACGCAAGATATCATTTTCCTCTTTTAAATCATGTAATGTAACATATGCCTGAAGGCCAATTCTAACTGAAAATATGACAATTTGATTGTTTGAGGCGTGTATCTTGCATGGAGAGGGTCCTGAACCTCAATACAAACAGAGCCGGTTGAATCCATAGTCTCCATTATTGTCGTGTGGGTACCATTAATTATTAAAAAATGATAAATTCTTCAGGAGGATGTATCATTGCTTTTAATTATCCCAACGTCTTTTCACGTTGGGTTCCATAATAAGGTCCTTTTCAAAACCTACTCCTTTGATAATGATAATTCCTCAGGTGGTTATTGGAAGTTGCCAGTTTATATATATATAAAGAGAGAAAGGCATGCATACACTGTTATTTGAGTGGATCGGAAATAATAAAAATAAAAATAATAATAATAATAATAATAATAATAAGATTTTATTATGTAAATAAAACTTGGAAAAGTAGGATTAAACTGATAACAATTAGCATCTCCAATACACAAAATTTGTCATGATGAAATTAAGTTCTTGTATATATTTTTGGGTAATTTTATTAGTATATAACTAGAAGATCAAAATAAAAGATCTGAATGTGGTTGAAGATCTCAGTGCAAATTGTTCATAAAACAAACCTTAAGCACTCTCTTTTGGTTCATATTGAGTCTCTTCAGCTCTGTAGTCAGGTCAACTCATTTTGCATCTTGGTGAACTCATTTTTTGCTTCTCTGGTTTTCTTTATTTACATTTAGCTGGGTATATGATTTATATCATTTGGGTTCATATTTGTCTTGTAGGACACCAAAAAATCAAGTTGTTTAGCAAGTAAATTTGTGTGTTTTTTTGTTCAAAATGCTATAGAAATACTTTGCAAATTGGAGCTGAATTATTTCGTATAGCATAGAAGTAGTATTTGCTTTAGTTTGCCTCAATGAATGGTTGGTTGATACTTTAGAAAAAAAAATAATAAAAAAATGCTCTAATTTGAGAAATTAGAAAATTCTTGGTAGTTTAATATACAACAGTGTTGGTGCATATTTTTTTTGATCCTTGACATATGCGTTTTTGTCACATGTGATATAATATAATTGGTTGATAGCATAAAAGTACTGACTGCATTATTGGTGTGTGTTTGTGGACATTGTTGTAATCAAAATTAGCTCTACTTCGCCCAATTTTCTTACTTTTTGAAATGAAATCTCAAATCCCCACTGAAATGAAACGGTTCCGAATTCGACGAAACTTCTAGGTTTTGTCGGGGACAACACAGTGAACATTAAACTCCAAAGAGGATATACCAAAATCCAAACTTGACCTCATACCCGAACTCAAAAATTTGCCAAAACGACATTCCAATCGGTTGGAATTGAAGGCCTCGTCATGACGAACATAAAACACTAAGGCACTATGGTATTTCACTAAGGGGAGGAGGTTCAAAAGAGGAGAGAGAAGGTGGCAGCCATGGTTGCCATTGAATCCATCCAAGAGAGAGGAAAGAGAGAAAAATCTGATTTTTCTTCTTAAGTGGCCCTATTTATAAAGAAACCCTAAAAGTGCCCTGAAAGGGCCCCACCGGTTCCAAAAAAGTGGAATTTGAGCAAACGTGCTCAAACAGCTATACTCCATGAACGAAAAAGATCCAAAATAAGAAAAGATGAACAATGGAAGAAACAGTGTCCAAAACCGAGTCCTGAGCAGAGAGATATGTCCCGAACAAGTTCGGCGGCAACCGAGGCCAAAAACCCTAAAACTGGGAAAAAACGACTAGAAGGAAATCCCAAGAGTACACGACTCGACGAAAAGTGAAAATGAATCCCGTACAAGGATCCAAGCTCAAAATAAGGCATTTACCAATAACTTTCATTAATTTCACAATGGCTCCTCCAAAAAGTGAAAACTGCACTAATGACCTAGAATGAAAATATCTTCCAAAAATATTTCCTTAAAAACACCTGAAATAAAATATCTTCAAAAGATATTTACAAAAAATAGCCTATGAAAAGTAAAAGTTTCCAAAGAACTATGCATCCATGCCCTTACGGACAGCGGGAGCAACCAAAATACTTTTCTACAAAGGTAAAGATACGTATTTCATGGAAACCACTTAGAATGAAGATACATGAAATCAAAAACCAACTCCAAGCACAAAAAGTGAGATTGTGCGAAAAACTAACCAATGAGGAAAAGGACGAAAAGTGAATAGTGTCAAAAAACGAAAAATGTGGAAATGACGCGGTCCCTTAAAGAAGTTGTCAATCTAAATGAAAGAGTCTCAGAAACCATTTCCAAGCACTTGAGACAACACTAAGTGATGAGAAACCGAACTCAGGAAGGAAAAGGCAACGGAAAAAATTTATCATTAAAATTTGAGGAAAAAAGAAAGGAAGGAAAATGACTGGGTCATTATAACCTTCCCACCTTAAAGGGATTTCGTCCCTGAAATCCAGCCCCAATGAAACAAAAAAGCGAAGCCAGAATAATTATGGAGTACATCTCCGAGTGTCCCACATAACATGCTGCAAAAGCAATCCCAAAACTAAAAGATAACGTACAAACCAATGTCATTCGCACCCACGTGCTCACGACAAGACAACTTCTCAAAAGAAAAGTGACCACACGGTCGCACGACAAGTCAAAGCTCACACATAGAACCCAAGGTCAAACAAAGGAGTGGAAGGTAATAAACGTAAGCATCCCTCCTGATGAACCATCATACCAATCCAAAAACAACCACTAAAAGAACTCCAAGAAAACCATATATCAAATCAGGGTACTGAACAAAGACGATGTGGCAGTACGAATAGCGACCAGAACCCGCCCACGACGTACTCAAATGTGTGGTAGCAATGACAGTGCCTAGTGGCCGCCCACACTTACTCGTCAGTAAGGTAACATTGACGGCAACTAGCACTCGCCCACAACACACAACTTGTACGGTAGCATGACAGTATAAGGCACTAGTTCATAACCTGCCCCCCACTAGGTTTACCCACGAAACCTCTCGAAACAAATGACATCAATGTCGTAAATCATCATTGCGAAAAGCATCATGGAGACTAGACATTTGGTGAGAGTTGAGATATGGTCCAAAGATGTCCGGCTGGACCATTCTGGCCAATCCTAAAACTTTAACAACAATGTCATAGGTACCGCTACGCTCAAGGCCTTAAATCCTCAACAAAACAAAACCAACAACTCCAACGTCTCAAAATACTACAATCAATTACCTCAATCAAGATTCCAAAGCCTAACAAGTAAATCAAAACCTCCTAAATTAGAACGAACCTCACCACAAGACATTTCATCAAAAGTCCTACATATCTCCTTGAAACAGATCAACTGCAAAACCACACCATAATCAAACATCAGACACACATCCCTATCACGGATAACTAAATCCTCGAAATACAAGTCCACCAAGTGGCACACATATCCAAAATCCTGACAACCAAAGTCACATAACGAGTCTCTCAAAACTGTGCTTAGCATCACCAAGCTAAATCAAAATTCCTCAATTTCCATCCAAGAACAACCACTGGAACTACGATTCCTCAAAACCATACCTAGTCATAACTAGGACGAGAAAACTCCACAAATAAGCCATATCCAACAGCGATCTTCCAAAACTTCTCCTAAGAGTCAACCACATCTAGGTCTCCAAAACCAAAGCAAGTCTCCAAAAGACATCCCTAAACTGCGTCAAACTCACACAACGAATCAACCAAATCCTCAATCAAATGGACACAAGTCCCTGCAAAATGATCTCACACTAATCAACTCACTCTGAGCACCACAACTCTGTCAACAACCACAGTAAAAACTCCCCAAGGGAAGACACAAAGGAAAGGGAACCACTAGTCCTAAGAAGGACAACACCACGACTCCATCTCTGAAATGAAAGACAACATGGTCAAAGACTTCACCCCCTAAATGGAAGTAAGTCGACTAAAATTTGTCAAATCCTTACCAAGGACTCAAGACAACAATGGTAATCCTCATAGACCAACCAACCCCAAAACTGTGCACAAGGCAACAAAGAGAAGAGACTCACTCCTTGCGAAGTCCCTAACATGAACCAAGAAAATGAAGACAAACCCTATTCTCCCACAAGTGTCAACACGGCGACCACGAAGAGGAAGCATTCTTCCCACCTTAAGGAAGTGGATAGCTCAAGACAAAATAGATGTGACAACTCCTCTACAAGGAATTTCACAACGAAACCATTGTGGATACCCGCATACACACTACATGCGACCGAGGGAAATAAAAAGGGAAACTAAACATAGAAGTCATGCAAATAACAAGGAAATGTAACTACCAAGTAAGTAAATCTACTCACATAGATAAAATCAAGGGTACATACGGCACGTCTCCACGTAAACACAAAAGAATGTCATTAAAACATAGTAATAACATGGCATCTCTAAGCATATAAATAAGGCATGTTAATGTCACGCAACAAGAAGACAAATGTGGATAGACCTCTACCTACTCATGCATCGCAATAAATCATACTACTAACACGGTAGTAATTGAAACTACAGAAGATATAATGATGCAACAATGAACCCTGTGGACATCATGTCCTAGAGTGTCTAGGTAAAAGAAAAGACCAGCCCTAGCTACAAACTGTCTCCAATAACCAATGCTATAACAACCTATCTCAAAACAAACGTGAGCCCTTACCAAAATGGTAAGACTCTAACAATCCATCTCCAAATCTAAAGGTGACACTACTAGTGACACTAACAATGCAATGCTCTCTCTAACCCGAAACATCAATCAATCGACTCGACCACAAAAGTGTCATCACGCAAGGAGAACTCAAAAAAAATGGCAACCATAGCCATACCAACAACAACCAAATCAATCACTAGTACTGATCCCCAAACAACCACCATCATCATCGATCAAAAGGACAACGGCTATCAAAACAAAACCAATATTGATTCTATCCGAACTGCACTTATAGTTAGCCAGTACGGTAGCATGACAGTGCCATGCAGCAGCCCACAAACGTACCCACCCACGAAAATTATAATCCCAAAGGAATCATTCCGAACAACCAAGGATCCTAAGAGGTCCATAACCCCATCATGGCCCAAAACCAACAAATCTAGTACTATGGCAACGCCAAATGACTCACCTCATGAGAGCCTAAACATAAGGTGTCTCTCCACCTGCCTCAAAACCAATGCTAGGTCGTCGACAATAACCTATATTACCACAAAACCAACTGACAATCACCATCAACCTCAACTCGTGCCTTAATGACTAATTCCATGTCATGCCAAATATGCAACACAGTCATGCATACACAAATCTAATCTAGCATACATCATATGTTATGCTCTTTACATTAGAATAAAATCATGCTAAACAAACGACATACCGCATATAGCACATAAGCACATAAACATGTTATCAGGCCAAAACATGTTATTATGAAGCATATAAACACATAGAGCATGGAAACACAAGCATGATATGCACCCAAAACCCATTGTCCTAGGGTATTCAAACCTAAGAGCTCTGATATAACCTGTGACGGCCCAAGTTTTGCAACCCGGTGCGTCAGTGATGAACCAAAAGTTGACCCGGCAACGGGTCTAAAATGCGGAGGCAAAACCAAAAACAAGGTTTATAGAGATATCAATCATCCCTAAGACACCCAAGTGACTTTCCATGAAGTTATAAAACTCAAAGAGAATGAAAACGGAAGCAAAGTTCAAAATGGGCAAAAACCATTAACCAAAGGGCAAAATGGTCAATTTACAAATAAAAGAGAAATTTGACTCTAAACAAGTAAAATAAGGTCCAAAGAACCTAAAATAATTATTTCACAACATTCCAATAGGTTCTAAGAACTTTGGACAAGAATCCCACAAAACACCCATTCCCTGTTCAACCAAAATCCTAACACTACTTCACTAAAACTTGAATACCTCCCACTGTGATTTGACTCTGAAAATAGCATTGATCTCATCGGAAAGCTGACTCAAAATCCATGAATTTAGACTCAAGAATCACCTCATTTGGGTTAGAAATGAAGGAGATATGACCGTTTGAAGTTGGAACAATAGTATTGAAACAAACTAAAAGAGGTAACTGAGAAGTAGCCATTTCGATCAACCAAAATAGCCATTTCGATCGACCGAAATGGGAAGAAACTCCCAAAAAAATTGAATTTTGAAGAAAGTCACTTCAGTAGGCCGAAATGAGGCATCAGTCGATCGAAATGAACCTAAACAGTGAAAATGGCTACTGGAAAGTGATATTTTGATGTTCAAATAAATTCCAAAAGGCATCGGTAGATCGAAATAACCTTTCGGTCGACCAAAATGACTCAAAATGGCACTAAATGACCTGTTATGAACAAGAAATGTAGAGGCTGCACCCAAGCCTCAAACCCCCACATCAATGTGGTCCAAAAACATGATTTTAAGTTATTCAAGCATGCCAACAAATGTACTTTACATAATGAAATATGTTACAATGGCCCATGGCCTGATTAAAATTCATTTACAAAGTTTGACACGCCAAACCCCCAAAGTTGGAAAAAATTACATTTCAAAGGTAAAACTTGAAGTTTAAATACATACACTTGAACTTTAACGTTTGTGGCCCTTGGCCTCATGTCATACATATCAAAATTGTTCCAAATAGTGTATCTATGTACACTTTACATAATTTCTAGGCAAAAATGGCATATTATACCTAACTAAGTATTACAACTTTATAGACAAAACTTAAACATGCTAACACTTGCATGTGAACGAGAAAACATTTAAATGGACTTCACCCAAGGCAATGCAAATCCTCAAATCTTGAATCCTATACCTGAAAAATGACCCCGGTAACTTTGGGGTGAGCAATATTAATGAGCATGCATAGACCTAACATTTTACAAAATTATCACCTAATTCATGCAATTTAAACAACATAGAAGCATGTGGTACAATGCGGCGAAATATTCAATATACAAGTATACTTGGTAAGAATGAATTATCAGGCAATTCAACAAAATTGGTACTTGCAATACATTATAATGATATATATAATTTCTCAAATTTATCAACTTGAAATTTAAAACTCAAAATCAACAAAATGATACAATGCAACATAGTTGTAGTCTCCAATATAGCACATCAAAGTATAGATCATCAAAGTTACTAACTTGTAATCAAAATTGCAAAGTTAACCAAAGTGCTATAATTAAACATAATTGGAACCTCCAATATAAAACATCAAGTTATGAATACTCAAAGTTATCAACTTGAAAATGAAATTACGAAATCAAACAAAAGTGGATACTCGGACATCACGCCGCATCAGATCGATAACATGGTTACTTTAGGGTTACTAGCCCACGGGTAACTTCCCTATGTGCGTACTAGACTATAGAGGGATAATCCCCCATACTAGAACTATGTCCTAGCTGTAGTCAAACAACGACATCCCTAAGTTTCCAAAATCAACAAGTTGTGCAACAACGTATATATCAACATGTATATACAAGATAATCAGGTATCTACCACGCACAACCAAATTTGGAAACACATACAATACATGCTCTAAGTCCACAACTACTATGGTATGAAAGATGCCAAAAAACAAAGTATGCAACTCATTACACAAGACAAAAATATATTCAATAAAGGAAATATATTCTCATGAATATAAATATAACAACAATGTTATCCAATGCTCAAAACATAAACAAATGAATATACAACAAGTCCAAGTCCATGATTTAAACATAGAATCAACTTCTAAGACATAATTAAATCCATGGAACAATTAGAAAGAATTTAATTAAATAAAATAATTAAATTCTCTAGATTTCAAATCAATTTCAAATAACCTCAATTTAATATATATTGAAGGAAATAACTAAATAAGTGATTCAAGCACTTAAAATAAAATAACTAAAGCTAATTAATTAATTTCCTCTAGATTTTTAAATAACTCCAAATGCTCTCAAATTAACATAGGTTAGAGACCATGGTAAGGCCTACTTTAATATCACATTTCTAGTTGATTTCATGCACGATACAACTATGTGAATTAAACTTTCACCAAAGAAAAATATTAAATAAAAGTTATAATTCTCATTCAAATAATCCTAATTTAATATATGTCAACAAGCCTTCCAAGGCCTAAATTTCTAGCATGCCATAATTTAATTCCAAGTTCTACATCATCATGAGAATTAAATCTTAACCATTGAAAGTAACTGAATTAAATTTTAGATTATGAATAAAAGCATGCATACAAGTTGTATAAGCATCAATAGCTTGCAAGACAATAAAGATATGAACCTATAACATCCCCTACCTCCATTTGAGATGAAATCTCAAATCCCCATCGAAATGAAACGACTCCGAATCCGACGAAACTTCTAAGTTTTGTCGGGGACAACACGGTGAACATTAAACTCCAAAGAGGACATACCAAAATCCAAACTTGACCTCAAACCCAAACTCAAAAATTGCCAAAATAACATTCCAATCGGTTGGAATCGAAGGCCTCGTCAAGACGAACATAAAACACTAAGGCATTATGGTATTTCACTAAGTGGGGAAGTTCAAAGATGAGAGAGAAGGTGGCAGCCATGGCTGCTATGGAATCCAGCCAAGAGATAAGAGAGAGAAAAATATGATTTTTCTTCTTAAGTGGCCCTATTTATAAAAAAACCCTAAAAGTACCCCGAAGGGCCCTACCGGGTCTGAAAAAGTGGAATTTGAGCAAAAGCACTCAAAAAGCTATACTCTATGAACAAAAAAGATCTAAATGAGAAAAAATGAACAACGGAAGAAACAGCGTCGAAAACTAAGTCCCAAGCAGAGAGATATGCCCCGAACAAGTTCGGCGGCAACTGGGGCCAGAAACCCTAAAACTGGGGAAATATGATCAGAAGAAAATCCCAAGAGTACACGACTTGATGAAAAGTGAAAATGAATCTCGTATGAGAATCCAGACTCAAAATAAGGCATTTAGCAATAACTTTCATTATTTGCACAATGGCCCCTCCAAAAAGTGAAAACTACACTAATGAACCAGAATGAAAATATCATCCAAAAATATTTTCTTAAAAACCCCTGAAATAAAATATCTTCAAAAGATATTTATGAAAAATACCCCATGAAAAGGAAAAGTTTCTAAAGAACTATGCATCCATGTCCCTATGAATATCGGGAGCAATAAGAATACTTTTCTACAAAGGTAAAGATACGTATTTCGTGGAAACCACTTAGAATGAAGATACATGAAGTCAAAAACCAACTCCGAGCACAAAAAGTGAGATTGTGCCAAAAAGTGACCAACGGAGAAAAAGACGAAAAGTGAATAGTGTCGAAAAATAAAAAATGTGGAAATAACACGATCCCTTAAGGAAGTTGTCAATCCAAAGGAAAGAGTCAATTTCCGAGCACTTGAGATGACACTAAGTGATAAGAAACCAAACTCAGAAAGGAAAAGATAACGGAAAAAATTTATCCTTAAAATTTGTGGAAAAAAGAAAGGAAGAAAAATGATCGGGTCTTTACAAATCAATTAATCATCCTACAGTCTTATAAATCTCACTAAGACCTAAATCTACAGTAATGGAGGAAAAAAAGAAATTAATCATAATTAAATCCTAATCCAAAAATTCAAAAATTAACCAATAGGCCAGTGGCCTAGTGGTACCAAGCCCTTATTTCTCAAAGAGAGGTCAGGGGTTCGAGCCTCTATGGAAGCATGTGTGTGTGAGTGCCCAACTAGGAAAAAAAAAAAAAAAACCGAATCCAAAAATTCAGGGTATTACATTTGTCATCCCAAGTCAGCATGAAGCCCATAAGTCAAGAAATTTACTCATTATATTTTATTTTGCCATATATGCAAATATATCACTTTGTACGTTATATTTAGGAAAAATTAGATTTCAAAAACCGTTGAAGATAATTAATAAATCTTCAAGTAATGGATAATATTAAGATAAATCACACCAATACTAAGAAAATCATCCATTGAAAGTTCAATTCTAACAAAAACCACTCATGGCTATTATCAATTGATTAGCTCATGGTTCTGAGTCAAAATTCCATTCCACGGAAATGAGACATAAGACAATGATTTTGGTTCTAGGTTTAATTTGTCCTCGTTAGAGAGTCATGCACAATTTTTTATTTTATGCAATTCTTTGTGTTTTCTTAAACTGAAATTTGTTAACTTAAAAAAAAATAAAAAATAAAAATTGTATGTAATAAAATCCAAACAAACATAGTTCACATCAAAGATTGATGATTTAATATAAAACCTAAATAGAAGATAAACATCACAGTTTCAACCATTTGAAGATAATATGCAAAAATAAATATATACACACACCTTTTACACATATGCTAAGTATTGTATAATTAGAAAAATTCACAAACCCTGATCCTATGTTCAAGCAAAGACGTCATTGCTCCATTTAAAGGTGAAACTCTGAGAAGGGTAATTTGGGATATAAATCACAATGATCGCTTCTTTGCAATTAAGTTTTAAGTTTTAAGTTGAGTCACTATATATTCATCTTCTTTTCTTTTTTTTTTTAACTTTATGGTAATTTTACATCAATTTTATTTAGGATTGGTCACTAAAATCTAATTTTTCCTATATATTAATATATATTATATGAAAGCTGTATGTATAAATTAAAAACTTGGGAAATACGAATTTAACTTAACCGGCCAAGTCATTTTTTTACCCCTTCACTGGACCATTTCTGAAAGAGTAACTGAAGAAGATTTTTTTGTTCACTGATAACCATATAATCTAAATTCACTAGGATCATTTAATAATTCCTCACATCACTAACCAAAAATACTTTATATTTAAATGGCATGAAAGGTGAAACATAATATAACCAATCAATGAAATTATATTATATACTATTTTAAAAACCCTTTTATATTAATTATTATTTTTTAATAATAAATTAATTTAAATAATATTAATTAAGAAAATAAAAAACTCATAATAATTAGATAATTAAAAGAGTTTTTATAAAAGGGGCGTCGAAGAAAAAATTTTGTTGTACAAGTTGTTGAAAAAAGGGGCGTTAACCAGAAAGGGGTCTTAGGCAGGGGTGTCCTCTGTCTCCACTTTTGGTTACTTTGGTTACTATTTATTTTTCTGGTATGATGGATTTGGAAGTTTAGAAAGGTAAGGTGGTGCCTTCTTAAGCTGCTTTACAGGCTGGTTTACCTATTACTCATCAATTTTTTGCAGATGATCTGTTACTTGTGATTAGAGCAAATATGGGGAGTGTTTTAACTTTGAAAAAGTTGCTGACTCAATTCGAAAATACTACTGGTCTAGATGTGAACAAAGATAAATTTGAAGTTTATCTTACTAGATCAGTTAGAAGAAAGAATTCCATTATCAGGTCCTTGGGTTATAAGGTAGGAAATTTACCTTTCAATTATTTAGGATTACCTATATCTGATAAAATGCTGAGGACAGCTGATTGTTTAAGTCTGGTAGATAAAATTATTTCATTACTTCAAGATGGAATGGTTTACATTTGTCTATGGAAGGTAGGGTGGAACTTAGTAGAGCTGTTATTATCCCAATGGTTCAGTACTGGACATCAGTTTATACTCTTCCTATTGTTGTCTCTAGTTGCATTGAAAGAAGAATGAGGAACTTTGTGTGGGGTCATGTTGAAAATTCTAAAAAGATGCATGGTATGAGATGGAAAAAGATTATTGCTACCAAAGAGGAAGGGGGTTTGGGTTTGAGAAGAATCACAGATATTGACATTGCTGGGAAAATCAGTCTTGCTTGGGACTTTTTATTGTCTAAGGATAGGCTATGGGTGGCATGGTTTTCACATTGCTATTTGAAAAAGGCTTCTTACTGGAATATGATTCCTAAATTTGCTTCTTCAGCTATCTAGAGGAGTATTATTGATGTTAAAGAGATTCTAAAGGTCAATTGCAAATACATTTTTGGAACTAGGTAGAATGTTAAAGTATTTATGGATCCTTGGTGAGAAGGTAGGTTCTTAAGAGAACTTTTTAACCATAGGATTCTTGGGTAATTGAGTCGTGATAAGAAGATTAGTATGTGTGATTTCATTACAAATGGTCAATGGGATGATGACAAACTGAGCAACACTTCACAAGAGATGATACTGCTGTTTAAAAATCAGTTGATAACAGGTGGGGTGGATCAGATTAAATGGATTCAACCGTTTTGTTTTAAGGTTGCATGGGAAGCTACTAGAGTGAAATTGGAGGATGTGATTTGGGCTGGTTTATGTTGGAGTGGGGGGAGGCCAAAATGACCGATTCTTTCTGTTTTGGTTATGCAAAAAACAATTATAACTCAAACTTTTTTTGCAGTAAAGAGGTTTTAATTTAGCATCAAGATGTTATCTTTGCTATAAAGATGAAGAAACTTTGGATCATTTGTTCTATAATTGTGATTATACTTGGAAAGTATGGTGTTTTTTGGCTGAAATATGTGGATGGAATTTGCAAAAGGGGCTTAGGAATTCACAAATTAGCAACTCATTTTATTCAAGTTCAGCAACGAAAGGATTTTAAGAAGATGGCTAGAGTTATGTTTACTACAATATTGTATTTCACTTGGTGGGAAAGGAATAATCATTTACATGATAAGTAAGAAAGAGTGGCTAAGGAGCTAGCTAAAAGTATATTATGGGAGGTTCTTGATGTGTTAGAGGTTAACCTGTAGGACATTTTGTAATTTTCTGTTGCTTTTAGTCTAGTTTTTTATGTCCTTTTTTTTTTTAGGACTTGGTTTGTTTACCTTATGAGGACATGTCCTCATATGTTTCTATGTACTATTTTGTTTTATATATATATTCCTTTCATTTAGGAAAAAAAAAAAAAAGGCGTCGAGCATTGTACTATTGAAAAAATTCAAAAGATAGAGGCTATTTAAATTTTTAATTTTTTCTTATATATTAAAAAAAAAACGTTTAATGAAATCACTTTAATAAACTTTTAATGAAAGGATAAACCTTATTACTTTCATTTTGTTTACAAAAAAATGTATTTAAATTCTCAATACTGTGAAAGTGGTTAGTAACATAAGTCACACAATCCTTTTCAATAGGTGTCGCTCTCACACTTCCACTCTCATGGTTCATGCGCACACTTGCTCAAATTCTCACTGCTTATGACTTGATTCTGCCACTCCCGCTTCATGTGGCTTAGTTCATAACTATTGAAAAATGCAAAAGAAAAATTCAAAAAGTGCAAACTATTTAATTTTTTATTAAATATTTAAAATATTAATTGATAAAATATATAAACATCACTAAATTAGAAGCAAAAGATATACTTACTATTATTTTAGGGTAAATTACACTCAGACCCCCTGAGGTTAGGTCATTTTTCAGTTAGATTAGCATTCCGGTTTTAGATTTCACTTATATTTGAATTAGTGGTTTAATATTTCATTTACACCCCAAATGTCAAATTTTGGTGGGGCCATAGTACTTTTGAGGTGTTAAATGACTATCCTACCCTTTGACCTCCTGTTGACTGATTTTGTGACCAAAATTCCCTAACATACACCTTCCTTTTCTTCCTCCTCATACCATTATCATCCCGAATTCACCCTAGACAAAACCACCGCACCACTCCTCAAAATTACACACATATATATCTATATAGATATTTAAAACAGCCAAACATATATATATATATATATATATATATATATATATATATACACACACATATATGTATATAGAATCATAGATATATACACACATACAAAACAGACAAGGGAGCCAGTCGGCCAAATCGATGATGGAGGTTTGGGTTGTGGATTAGATGTGGACACCATGAGGCAGCCGACGAGGTGTAAACGACAACACTTAACTCACCGACCTCCCAACCCTCTCTGATTTGCCTCGATCTCAAAACCCAACACAACTGTTGCCGCTCTATCACCGAGAAGAAGCATAGTGCCGGAAATACCCAAATCTTATCCATCATCGCTCTATCGCCCGACGTTGTCTCTATTGCCACCGACCAGAAAATAAATTGGTACTAATTCTGTAATGACCTTGGATTTTTTCAACCCAGTATGTACTGTTATGAACCGAAAGTTGACCCGATAACGGATCCGAAATGCGGAAGCAAAAGATAAATCCAAAGTCTATAGAGATGTAAATCATCCCCAAGACACCAATGTGACTGTAACGCCCCGAATTTTTTCTAAATAAAATCCTCGATTTCATTAAATCAAAATACTTTATAAAAGACACCCAGGATCTCAAAAGAAATAAAATACCCTTTATTGATACAAAATCAATCAAATTTCCTCAAATAAATAAGACAACATCTCAAATTAATTAAATTGATACTAAATCAATTTCCTAAAAATCTCTAAAAAAAATAATTTAATTCCTCAACTCCAACTTTTCCACCTAAGTCCGCAACTATGAATCCAAGTTCATCCTCGGTACCTGAAACTGTAGGGGGGTGAGACAGTAGGAAAAACCATAACAAGGATTTCAAAGAGTTTCATGATAAATTTGCTTTACAAAAATATATATATGCTTTTAAACAAAATACATATATGCAATTTTAGCAAAATAACAATTAACAAAATTTTTCAAATAAAATCATTCAAGCCATTCAAGGTATGATGATCCCTACACTGTAAAACCATTATTCCACACTGGATCATCAAATTTATCAAGTTTTGCCTTCTCTGAGACTCTCGACTTCCTCACTGTATTTCTCATTCTCTAATTTTCTATCTCTACTTTCTTTCAGTTAATACCATCTTTGCACAAACATTCTATTTATAATGCAATTCCACCGACACTTAAACAAAAATCTACCACCAAAAATCAAATCAAATATCTAAAGTCTAACATAATAATCACAATTGACCCGCCACCCATGCTTCCTGTACTTTACTTATCCTTATATCTTCATTCATTTAATATTTTAACAATTGCAATCTCATCCCAAAAAGAAAACACCACGTGTAAAAGTAAAGGCCAAGCACAATTCAAGGCCAAATACAATGAACCCAAAAAAATGGACCCGCCACCACATATAGTTGCTTTCTATACATCAGTTTAACAAACAAAAATCTATCTCCATAATAAGTGCAAAATTAATTGGGCCAAGAATTTAACTAATGGGACCCACAGCTTTATCACAATTTCCTTACTCTTCTCACCATTTCGCTGGCAGCATCCATGTTGCCCATGCAAGGTACTAAATATATATATATATCATTATATATACAAAGGTAACCAAATAAATCAATTTGCTTTCTTCCTTTCACCAGATCAAGAAACATAAATATATATACAATGTATACAATTGTAATAAACTCAACTCAACCCATCAAATAAGTGAAACCCACCAATTATCAATTTTTTTCTTCTTCTTTTATCCCTTCGGCTGCCTCTCCAACATCATTTCAGCACTGCTCCCTTTTGATTCAATCTCCATCAAACTTAATATATATATATCACACATATATATATATATGCAAGTGCATACCTAATAAATCAAACTCAATAAATATTTAAATTGAGTAATTCTCCAAAATAAAAATTAAATTATCAATTATGACAATTTAAAAAAAAAAATCATGAAATAAAATATAATTTCAACTCTTAAAAATCCGATTTGTCACATTCTCCACCACTTAAAAAGAATTTCGCCCCAAAATTCAAATCCAACAGACTTTGCATACCCGAAAACATCAAAAGTGGTAAAATAAAATCCTAAAATTCTTACCCCAGGCGATGTGAAATTCAGTGACATGAAAAAAAATTGTGGTAGTTGACAGTGCTAGTTATCCGCCCACACACTCTGTAGCCGTTGTGGTAACTAGATGATGCCGTCACCCGTCCACAAAATAAAACCGATAGTGATCTAGGGACACCTGCCCCTAATCACTGATAGTAATTATCCTAATAACTGTCAGTGAACGACATCCGGACGCACACACCCGACTACAAGTGGTAACTAGTCAATACTAAACACTCGCCCACACACACCGGACAACATCATCACTAAACTCACACTTCCAGTTGGGTACAGGCTCTAATACCATTCTGTAATGCCCCGAATTTTTTCTAAATAAAATCCTCGATTTCATTAAATCAAAATACTTCATAAAAGACAACCAGGATCTCAAACGAAATAAAATACATTTTATTGATACAAAATCAATCAAATTTCCTCAAATAAATAAGACAACATCTCAAATTAATTAAATTGATACTAAATCAATTTCCTAAAAATCTCTAAAAAAAATAATTTAATTCCTCAACTCCAACTTTTCCACCTAAGCCCGCAACTATGAATCCAAGTTCATCCTCGGTACCTGAAACTGTAAGGGGGTGAGACAATAAGAAAAACCATAATAAGGATTTCAAAGAGTTTCACGATAAATTTGCTTTACAAAAATATATATATGCTTTTAAACAAAATACATATATGCAATTTTAGTAAAATAACAATTAACAAAATTTTTGAAATAAAATTATCCAAGCCATTCAAGGTATGATGATCCCTACATTGTAAAACCATTATTCCACACTGGATCATCAAATTCATCAAGTTTTACCTTCTCTGAGACTCTCGACTTCCTCACTATATTTCTCATTCTCTAATTTTCTATCTCTGCTTTCTTTCAGTTAATACCATATGTGCACAAACACTCTATTTATAATGCAATTCCACCGACACTTGACCAAAAATCTACCACCAAAAATCAAATCAAATATCTAAAGTCCAACATAATAATCACAATTGACCCGCCACCCATGCTTCCTGTACTTTACTTATTCTTATATCTTCATTCATTTAATATTTTAACAGTTGCAATCTCATCCCAAAAAGAAAACACCACGTGTAAAATTGAAGGCCAAGCACAATTCAAGGCCAAATACAATGAACCCAAAAAAATGGACCCGCCACCACATATAGTTGCTTTCTATACATCAGTTTAACAAACAAAAATCTATCTCCATAATAAGTGCAAAATTAATTGGGCCAAGAATTTAACTAATGGGACCCATAACTTTATCATAATTTCCTTACTCTTCTCACCATTTCGCTGGCAGCGTCCATGTTGCCCATACAAGGTACTAAATATATGTATATATCATTATATATACAAAGGTAACCAAATAAATAAATTTGCTTTCTTCCTCTCTAATTCGGTCAGGTGCCCTTTCACCAGATCAAGAAACATAAATATATATACAATGTATACAATTGTAATAAACTCAACTCAACCCATCAAATAAGTGAAACCTGCTAATTATCAAAAAAAATTCTTCTTCTTTTATCCCTTCGGTTGCCTCTCCAACATCATTTCGGCACTGCTCCCTTTTGATTCAATATCCATCAAATTTAATATATATATATATATCACACATATATATATACAAGTGCATACCTAATAAATCAAACTCAATAAATATTTAAATTGAGTAATTCTTCAAAATAAAAATTAAATTATCATTATGACAATTTAAAAAAAATCATGTAATAAAATATAATTTCAACTCTTAAAAATCCGGGTTGTCACAGTAACCTTCCATGAAGTCACGGAGCTCAAGGAAATAACCGGGAGTGAAAACTAACATAAAAAGGGTCAAATGGTACCCTATGGCACCAATGACAACAAAAAGGACAAAATCTAGTTCAAACTAAACCAAGAACACCACTAAATGGCTTACACAAGATTAACAAAATTTAGTAGGAAGGAACGAAGCGATAAAGGCCGAAGAAACAATCAACCAAACAAAACCTACAAGGCAGCACTATTTCGGTCGACCGAAATGGAGCTTTGGTCTACCGAAATGAGCCAGGAAAAAGAAGGAAAAGAGCCTTCATTTTGGTCGACCGAAATGACAAACCGATCGACCGGTTTGTGACTCGAAACTGTAAAAGGCTATTGGAATTGGACTTTTACTGTTCAATTGAAATTCAAAGGCCATCGGTCGACTGAAACAAGCTACGAATTGACCGAAACAAGTTGAAAATGCAAAAATGAACCTGTTATGCACCAAAAATGAAAAGAAGTCCCTAAGACTCAATCGGATCCCCCATTGCATGATCAAATTGAATTGTATGCAAGTGTGTGATGATGTGAACATACACGCAAGTGTAAAATAACATTTTAAACATGCTGAAATGGCCTATGGTCTTATTACAATTCATTTACAACATTTGACATGTCAAACCTCCAAGTTAGAAAAATTACATTTCATAGGTAAAACTTAAACATGCTAACACTTGCATGTGAACATGAATGCTTCCAAAGAAACGTTCATTCTGCAATTCACCCAAAGCAAGTACAAATCTCCAATCTTGTATCATGTACCTGAAATATGCCCTAGTAACTTTGGGGTGAGCAACATAAAGCTACTCGTAGGAAATGAGTATGCATCGACCTAACATTTTACTTGTTTGCATGATTTAAACATCGTGGTTCATTCCACCTAACATCTATGTCAAAGGTGAGACTCAGGGAGCATCCTAAGCTACCTAAGATCATTTCTAGCATAAAACACATCATTCATGCAATTGAAACAACATAGGAGCATGCTATACAAAGCGACAAAATATAGATTCTCAAAGTCATCAACTTAAAATCTAAAATATGTAAACAACTAAATATAACCATTTAGCATAATTGGAATTTCTAGTACCACACGTCAGGACATAGATTCTCAAAGTAATCAACTTGAAATCTAAAAGTGTGCAAACGACTAAAGTGGGTCATGCCACTTAACGTCTATGTTCCAAATGAATCTATAGGATCATTCCTAAGTCACATTTGAACAATATAGCATAGATGTACTTAGCAACATCAAAATTTATTATTATTCATTAAAAATCATAAAACATTAATGTACTTAACAACATTAAAGCATGTAATGATTCATTCAAAATCATAATGCATAAATGTACTTAACAACATTAAATTGCCAATAACCAAAACCACAAGTCACAATTAAGCATTGGTGGTCAACTTGGAATTGAATGCGAAAACAAATAGTGGAAGACTTGGACATCACGTCTCGGACTAAACTAAGAACAAAATGGTTATTCCGGGCATTAACCCGCTGGAAAGACCACCCTCGTGCGCACTATCTCAGCGGGGAGAACTCATACCTCCCGCACTAGAGCCAAACTCTAGCCATATCACAGTAACAATGTCCCAAGACTCCAAAATAAATAAGTTAACAACTTATATACGAAACATATATATACAGCACGAAACTACATTCCATGCACAAGTAGGTTGAAACCACACAATACAGGCTCTAAATCTACAACTACTATAGGATGACAATGTCGAATCTTCAGAGCGCGATTCGTTACGCGCTATAATAACATCACATGTCGAATCTTCAGTGTGTGATTCGTTATACGCTATCACAATATTTTTCAACATTGAAATATAAACTCATGCATCCATTACAAGTCTAAAATCATGCTTCAAACATATTATCAATGTCAAATACATGATTTAATCAATAATGCAATAGAAACAGAAATTAATCAAATAACTAATTAATTTCTCTAGGTTTCAAATCCCAATCAAATGGTCCCTAATTAACACATGTTATACAACATAACTTAATCATTACATATATCAATTCAAAAACTTGATTAGGCCATTTGAACAACAAAATGGAATTTAATCAAATCATGAGAATCAAATCCCTAAATTCTAAAACAACATCAAATGGTCCCAAATTAACATATGCTAACATACAAGCTCTAGTCATCACAAATATCAAGTTAAAAACTTAATTAGGCCAATGGAACCATTAAATGGATTTTAATTAATCATTTAGATTTTCATACTCATCTAATTTCTCTCAAATTAAAGTATGTTAAAGGACATGCCAAGACTTGATTTAAAAGAACATCACAAGTTCATTTCATGCAAGGTACGGCCATGGAATTTAATCTTTCACAAAAGATAAATATTAAATAAAAAGTGCAATTCTTATTCAAATAATTCCAATTTAATATATGTTAACAAACATATTAAAACAAAATTAATCATCATGCCACAACTTAATTCTAAACTATATAAATCCTTGAAAATTAAATCTTATACAAAGAAATAAATAATACTAATTTTTCTAGATTTGATACAAAGTATGCAAATAAGTTGTATAATCATGGACAACACTCTATACAACACATATAAAATTCTAAAAGATCCCCTACCTCAATTTGAGATGAAAATCTCAAAAGCCACCAAAATGAAACGGCTCCGAATCCGATGATACTTCGGGGTTTTGTCGGGGACAACACCGTGAACATTAACCCCAAGGAAGCCCCATTAAATACACAATTTGACTTCAAACCCGAACTCAAGAAATGGCCAAAATGGGATTCCAATAGGTGGAATCGAAGGCCTAGCCAAGGCGAACACAAAACACTAAGGCACTACGGGGTTTCATTGAAGGGAAGAAGCTCAAAAGAGCAGAGAGAAGATGGCAGCCCTTGGCTGCCATGGACTCCGGCCAAGAGAAGGGAGAGAGAGTGAGAAATCTAATTTTTCACTTAAAGGTCCCCTATTTATAGAAAATCTCAAAAAGTGCCCCGATCGGGCTCCGCTAGGTCCGAAAAAGTGAAATTCGCGCAGACGCGCTCAAACGGAAAAACTCCATGAACAAAAAAGATTTGAAATGAGAAAATATGAACAACGAAAGAAACGGCGTTGAAAATTGAGTCCCGTGTAAGAAGATATGCCCTGAACAAGTTCGGCGACAACTAGGGCAGAAACTCTGAAATTGGAGAAAAACTACCAGAAGGGAATTCTAAGAGTACATGACTTGATGAAAAGTAAAAATAAACCCCGTACAAGAATCCAGGCTCAAAACGAGGCATTTTGTAATAACTTTCAGTAATTGCACAATGTCCGCTCTAAAAAGTGAAAACTGCACTAATGGCCCAGAATGAAAATATCTTCCAAAAGTATTTTCTTAAAAATCCCTGAAATAAAATATCTTCAAAATATATTTACAAAAAACACCCCAAGAGAAGAAAAAGATTCTGAAAAACTATGCATTCATGCCCCTATGGACACCGGGAGCAACTATAGTACTTTACCACAAAAGTAAAGATACGCATTTCGTGGAAACCACCTAGAATGAAGATACGTGAAGTAAAAAACCAACTCCGAACACAAGAAGTGAGGCTATGCCAACAAAGTGACAAACAGGGAAAAGACGAAATAGGGAAGAGGACGAAATAGGGAAAAAGACGAAAAGTGAATAGTGTCAAAAAATGAAAAAATGTGGAATTGACTCAGTCCTCAAAGGAAGTTGTCAATCCAAAGAAAAGAGTCTCAGAACTCACTCCAGAGCACTCAAGACGACACTAAGCGACGAGGAACTGAACCCAGGAAGGAAAAAAATCAACGAAAAAAAAATATCCGTGAAAATCTGAGAAAAAAAAAAGGAAGGAAAAAGACCGAGTCATTACAAATTCTGCAACAGGAAGTTTGTTTGCATTTTCTGTTGTGAAAGAGGAAGCCACCAAGTTGGGTACTATTATCGGATTGACCTTGGGACAACTTATATCTTTCTGATGTGAAAATGAATATAGCTTACAATTTTTGAAAATGACTTAATTTTGGGAAAAATTAAAATTGTTTTCATGTTAAAATTCTAATCAACAACAAATGCCGAATTAAACAATTTCATCTCCAAACAAATTGATTGTTGAATTTCATAGTTTTCACAATCTATGATTCATAAAAAAGAAAACCTCCTCTCAAGTCTGACCTAGATTAATACACCAATGTGGCATAATTCTATCAATTAGAAAGCAAAAGATCATAAAACATTCACTTTCTTTAAATTTTCGGAGTTTTCTCAGTAACTAACCAGAGGGTTAGGACTGTTATGCATCTAAAACTATTTATATCCAGTAATTAAATCATAAACAAAGATATGCTAACTTCATCGGAATGGGAAAGCAACATAGGCGGGCGGAGACGATAGTGTAGAGGAGACCTGAGAAGACGCCAGCGTTGATTCCACCTGATCTCCGCAACTCTGATTCGCCGTAGGTGTTAAGGGTGGGGCGGCAGTTGAATATATATATGTGTGTGTGTGTGTGTGTGTGTGTGTGTGTGGGTCTTTTTGTTATTTAAGATTATATATATTTTGTATTAAAAAAATTAAGGGTAAAATAGTCAATTCACATGTATCAAAAGCCAAAAAGTAAATTAGGGTGTAAGTGAAAGTTAAAACCAAAATTCTCATCTAACTAAAAAATGAACTAACCTCAGGGGGTCAGAGTGTAATTTACCCAATCTACTGAAAAAATCCTCTTAATCCAACGTGACATGCCACGTCATCCCCATATATTTCTCCCGTCACCATCTCCGCTGCCTAATCGCCGCCCTCAATACATCACCAACACAACACCTTCCTCGTTGAAAGACACCACGGCCAAATTGTCCTTTTCACCAAGTACAGACTCATTATGTAAGTCAAACTCTCTATGCCTAGGTCCACCTCCAGTACTTTGGCCTTCTATTCTGATTCGGGCCACCAATTTCCTCGATGTCATCCACTCGATCTGCCTATATCACCACATACCCGTAAGCGATACCCATTATGGTGGATTGGACTGAACAAATTACCTTCAATCTCTCTGTAGTCCTCACCGAATTACTCCGCAAGCTAGTCACGCACCGAACAACCACACCAACCAATCAACCCGCGAGGGACATCCACCATCCGTCAAGTGAGGTTCATCGTTTCTGGGTTTTACCCAACCCACCTTTCTAGACCGTCTCAACTACCTCCGAGAAGAGGTCGCACCCAACAACTTGACTCATCTTGACTAGCTCCGAATGCAAAATAACTCGCTTGCCGAGCTCGCTGGATTCGCCAACCTCAAAACCCTCTTCCTCAACCAGAACTCCTTCTCCGGCACTTTCCCACGTTCAGTCCTCTCTCTCCACTTTCTTCGCACTCTCGATCTATCTCACAACCACCTCACTTGTTCAATCCTAACCAAGCTCACCTTCTTAGACCGGCTCAACTATCTCCGACTCAATCCCACCTCTCAACCAGTTTGCTCTTGCAATCATCGTCATCCAGTGCTATCCTTCTTGCTCGCCGTCAATCGAGCACATCGTGGTCATGGATTCCAAAAACAAAGAGGAAGAGAGTGAAGTGACTTCCCAAGTTAGATAAATTTTTAGAGAGAGAAAATTTAGGTGGAATGGGTGGGAAGAAATATCATTTCCCTTATTTTATTTAGCAATTTAGACCATTTTATTAGCTACTTACTAGACCGCGCTTCACTTAATAGAATAAGGATGGGTAACAACCTACCCCGTCACTTTTTATACCGCCCATGCTCGGAGACAATATTAAATATTTAAAACTTTAATCAATAAAATATATAAATATCAAACAATATTATAGAAGTAGTTGTAACTATTTAGAATTTTAAAAACGAAATTCAGTGCAAGTTATCTAAATTCTTAAATATTATGAAAATTTTACGTGACTTTTGAAATTTTTCAAAAGGAAAATTCAGAAGAAGCAAGATATTTAAATTCTTCTATTAAATACTTAAAATGTTATTTGATTAAAAAAAATAAAATCAACCAATATTATAAAAGTGGTTTGCAACGTTTGTAATGACCCAGTCATTTTCTTTCCCTTCCTTTTTCTCAGATTTTCATGGATATATATATATATATATTTTCCGTTGATCTTTTCTTTTCTGAGATCGGTTTCTCATCACTTAGTGTCATCACGAGTGCTTTGGAATGGTTTCCGAGACTCTTTCCTTTGGATGGACAACTTCCTTTGAGGACCACGTCAATTCCACATTTTCATTTTTTCGACACTATTCACTTTTTGTCCTTTTTCCCTATTTTGTCTTTTTCCCCGTTTGTCACTTTGTTGGCACAACCTCACTTTTGTCTTCGGAGTTGGTTTTTGACTTCACGTATCTTCATTCTAAGTGGTTTCCACGAAATATGTATCTTTACTTTTGCAGAAAAGTACTCGGGTTGCTCCCGGTGTCCATAGGGGCATGGATGCACAGTTGTTCAGAAATATTTCCTTTTCTTGGGGTGTTTTTTGTAAATATCTTTTGAAGATATTTTATTTCAGGGGTTTTTAAGAAAATATTTTTAGAAGATATTTTCATTCTGGGCTAGTTGCAGTTTTCACTTTTTGGAGGGGCCATTGTGCAATTAATGAAAGTTATTGCTCAATGCCTTGTTTTGAGTCTAGATCCTCGTATGGGATTCATTTTCACTTTTCATTGAGTCACGTACTCTTAGAATTTTCTTCTGGTCATTTTTCTCCAGTTTTAGGATTCCTAGCACGGGTTGCCGCCGAACTTGTTTGGGGTGCATATCTCTCTGCTCGGGAATCAGTTTTCGACATCATTTCTTCTGTTGTTCATCTTTTCTCATTTTGGTTCTTTTTCGTTCAAATTCCGTTTGAGCGCGTCTACTCAAATTCCACTTTTTCGGACCTGGCGGGGCCCTTTCGGGACACTTTTTGAGTTTTTCTATAAATAAGAGATGCGATAAGAAAAAATCAGATATTTTCTCTCTCTTTCCTCTCTCTTGGCCTGATTCCATGGCTGCCACCTTCTCTTTCTTGTTTTGAGCTTCCTCCCTTTAGTAAAATAACATAACGCCATAGTGTTTTATGTTCACCTTGATGAGGCCTTCGATTCCAACCGATTGGAATGTTGTTTTGGATAATTTTTGAGTTCGGGTTCGAGGTCAAGTTTAGACTCTGGTATGTCCTCTTTGGAGTTTAATGTTCACCGTGTTGTCCTCGACAAAACCTAGAAGTTTCGTCAGATTCGGAGCCGTTTTATTTCGGTGGGGATTTGAGATTTCAGCTCAAATGGAGGTAGGGGATGTTATAGCTTATATTATTGTTGTCTTGCATGCTAATGATTTTTATACAACTTGTATGCATGCTTTGGGTTAAGTTCTAGAATTTAATTTAATTATTTTCTATCTTTAAGATTTAATTCTCGTAATGATATATAACTTAAAATTAAATTGTGGCATACTAGAAAATTTGGCTTTGACATGTTTGTTAACATATATTAAATTGGGATTATTTGAATAAAAATTGCATTTTTTATTTAATAATTTCCTTTTGTGAAAGTTAAATTCTCATGGACGTACCTTGAATGAAATTAACTTGTGATATGCTTTTACATTGAGTCTTGGCATGTTCCTTAACATACTTTAATTTGAGAGCATTTGGACAAGTTTGAAAATCTAGAGATTTTAATTAAAAGAATTAATTAAAATCTCTTTAAAGGTTCTATTAGCTTAATTAAGTTTTTAACTTGATATTTGGGATGACTAGGAGTTGTATACTAACATATATTAGTTTGGGACCAGTTAGAGTTGTTTTAGAATTTAGAGATTTAATTTTCACAATTTAATGAAATTCTATCTTGTTGTTCCATTGGCTTAATTGAGATTTTAAATGAATATATGTAATGTCCATGTTATGTCTTTTATCATATATTAATTTGAGGTCATTTGAAAATGATTTGAAATCTAAAGAATTTAATTATTTTTATTTAATTAAATTATATCTCATTTTTGCATGGATTTAATTATGTTGTAGATGTTGTTTCCATATTTAGATCATGGATTTGGACTTGTTGTACATTCACGTGGTTATGTTTTAAGCATTGAGTAACATTGTTGTTAAATTTATATTCATGAGAACATGTTTCCAATATTAAATATATTATTGTCTTGTGTGGTGAATTGCACACTTCGTATTTAACATTATATATGCCATTTTAGAATTGAAGCTCTAAGGCATGAATTATGTGGTTTTAACCTACTTGTGCATGGAAGGTGGTTTCGTGCATTATTACTTATGTATAAGTTGTGAACTTATTTATTGATTTTGGAGTCACTTGGGACATTGTTACTGCGATATGGCTAAAGTTACTGTGATATGGCTAAAGTTTGGCTCTAGTACGGGAGGTATAAGTTCTCCCTATTTTATAATGCGCACTAGGGTGGTCTTCCCAGCGGGTTAATACCTGGAATAATCATTTAGATCTTGGCTTTCTCCGAGATTTGATGTCCAAGTATTCCATTATTTGATTTCGCATTCAATTCCAAGTTGATAATCAATGTTTAATTGTGACTTGTGGTTTTGGGTTATTGGAGATTTAATGTTGTAAGTACATTTATGCATTATGATTTTTAAGGAATCATCGCATACCTTTGATGTTGTTAAGTACATCTATGTTAAAATGTTCAAATGTAGCTTGGGAATGATCCTATAAATTCATTTAGAACATAGACGTTAGGTGGCATGACCCACTTTACTTATTTTTGCATTTTAGATTTCAAGTTGATAACTTTGAGAATCTATATCTTGATGTGTTGTATTAGAAATTCTAATTATTCTAAATTATTATATTTAGTTGTTTTCGTATTTTAGATTTTAAGTTGATAACTTTGAGAATCTATATCTTGTTATTTTGTATAGCATGCTTCTATGATGGTTAAATTGCATAGATATTGTGATTTGTGTTTTGTTGTTCAAATGTAACTTAGGAATGATCCTATAGATTCATTTAGAATATAGACGTTAGGTAACATAACCCACTTTTGTCATTTTCATATTTTAGATTTCATGTTGATGGCTTTGATAATCTATACCTTGTTGCTTGAATAGCAAGAACTTTTGTTGTCCGGAATTGCATGAATGATGTGATTTATGCTAGAATATTCTAAGGTAGCTTAGGATGTTCTTTGAGTCTCACCCATGACATAGACGTTAGGTTGCATGACCCATTTGAATTATTTTGCATTAATGTGATAAACTTGTAAAACATTGAGTCCTTGCATGTTCATCTCCTATGTGTAGCTTTATGTTACTCACCCCGAAGTTACTGGGGGTATTGTTTAGGTACAGGATTCAAGATTAGGAGATTTCACTTGCCTTGGGTGATTTGGAGATTTGAAGTTTCTTTTAAAGTATTCTTGTTCACATGCAAGTGTTAGCATGTTTTAGTTTTTCTTATAAAGCTGTAATGCATAGCTAGGTTCAATATGCCATTTTTGCCTAGAAATTATGTAAAGTGTACTTGGATACACTAGTTGGAGCCTATTTTACATGTATGACATGATCCAAGAGTCACAAACCTTAAAGTTTAAGTGCATGCAGTTAGATTTCAAGTTTTACCTTTGAAATATAACTTTTCTAACTTTGGGGGTTTAGCATGTAAAATTTTGTAAATGGAATGTAATGAGGCCATAGGCCATTGTAGCATGTTTAAAATGTTATGTTAAACTTGCGTGTATGTTCACATCATCACACATTAGCATATAATGTGATTTGATCATGCTATGGGGGATTCCAAATGGACTTCTTATCCTTTTGGTGCATAATAGGTTGTTTTGCACTTTTTTGAGTCATTTCGGTCGACCGATGGCTTTTGGGTTTCATTTGATGGTCTAAGTGCATATTCCAGTAGCTTAGGTACTGTTTGGGCTTGTTTCGGTCGATCGGTTCTTCGTTTCGGCCGACCGAAGTGGCTTTTCTTCAAAATCAGTTTTTGGGTAAAATTTTTGTTCATTTCGGCCTACTGAAATGGCTATTTTGGTCTACCGAAATGGTTATTTCGGCCTACCTAAATAACTTCTTTCAGCTTCGTTTCAGCTCCGTTTCTCTGACTTCAAAGGGTTATAACTTCTTCATTTCTAATCCAAATGGGGTGATTCTTGAGCCTGAACTCAAGGATTTTGAGTCAAATTTCCAATGGTACCTATGACATTCTTATATTCAATTCACAGTGGGAGTTATTCATGGTTTAGTGAGATAGCGTCAGTTTTCGCTTAAACCGGGAATGGGCATTTTGCGGGATTCTTGTCCAAAGTTCTTAGAACCTCTTGGAATGTTGTGAAATGACTAGGTTGGATTGTTTTTACCTTGTTTGACTTGTTTAGAGTCAAGTTTCTCTCTTTAATTAGGAATTGACCATTTTTCCCCTTAGTTAACAAATTTTGCCCGTTTTGACCTTTTCTTCCGTTTTCGTTCTCTTTGAGTTTCATGACTTCATGGAAAGTCACTTGGGTGTCTTAGGGATGATTTATATCTCTATAGTTTTTGGTTTTTATCTTTCGCTTCCGCATTTCGGATCCGTTATTGGATCAATTTTTGGTTCATCACTGACGCACCGGGTTGAAAAACTTGGACCGTCACAAATGGTATTAGAGCTCCTAGGTTTGAATACCTTGGACAACAGGTTTTGGGTGCATATTATGCTTTTGTTGATTTGCTTTGGTATGGTAATATGCTTTTTGATAACATGCTCGGTATGATTATATGTTATCTATACTTGTATGCTTATGTGTTTAAAAACGTCTTGGTTTGATACGTGTTTATGTGTTTAAGTACCTAGAAGTTTTCATTATTTGTTTAGCATGTTTTGTATGCTTATCTGCTTTATCATAACTGTATGTTGTATACATTGAGGTGCAACTTATTTGATGCATTCGCTGAGCGAGTTGCATTCGATCATAATAATTTATGTTATTATTAATCTCATTTCCTTTTCACGCATATAGCGTCATAGTCTTGACTCGCGGAGGGTCTTCTCATTAGGGCTCAGGTAAGCGTAGGGTTGTAGTCTCTGTCTGGCGAGATGAGACGTGGGCCACGAAGGCATTGTTTCGTCTCATTTTCTTTTATCTCTTCATGATGTAGTCATGGTAGTGGCTAAGGTGTCGGTGTCATCGCTTAGGACTTCATAGTGGTCTTGACATTATGTTGTCATTACGGTCTTTGTTTCTAGCATCATGGGACGATGAGTCAGGACTGACTCGAATCCTTCCTTTGGGAGTCGGGAGTCGCCTTGTGAGTCTCAGGGCGAGGTTCTCGTGTCTTGTTTTCTTAGGATGATGGTTTTGGGATTTGGATAGGTGTGTTAACCTAGGATCCTTTTTGTGTTGCCTTGGACAGCTCTTACGAGCTACTGTTGGGATGTGAGCAGTTTTGTGTAATTAATTATGTTGGTACAATTAATTACTCTCCCTTGTCTTTAGAGACTTCGGGCGTTGTGTTAGGATTCTGGTAGAGTCCTGTAGAGTTCCTATCGGACTCGTTGGCATCTTATTTTAGGGGTTTTTCTTATTCATGTCTCATAACGGTTAGCATTAGGGCTATTCATTTCATTGTTGTCTTGTTTCGTGTGGTGTTGGGATTCCATCGGGATCGGGATATGAGCTGGTCTTGGGAAAGAATTGATGACCCTATGTTTAGGAGACCTTAGTGGTCATTTGGGGGATGGTTCCTTTCCTCGTAATGAGAGATTGGACTCATCCAGGTTCAGTTGTACGTTTTTTGCGTGGTGTCTTTTGAGAGGCATTCCATTCATTTTTGTTAACTTTATGAACTTGCCATTTGTATGATCACTTTTACATATTTATGAGCCCCATTGTTTTCGGGCATGCATTAGAAACATGATATATGACTATGTGGTAGTTATATGAGGATGTATATGGTACTTTCGCTTATACAGTATTTGTTTACCATGTTTGTGCCATTGGTGGTGTATAACGCATCGCTATTCGTTTAACCCCTATATGATAGGTGGTTTATTTGGTTTACTTTATATGTATTGTGTGTTTAGCACTATGATATTATTTAATTTATGTTATTTAATTTTTGCGAGTATGCACTATGTGAGTATTTGGTTTATATTGTTTCATCTTTCCCGCACTTATGTTGGGATTTTGTGACCGTGGTTGTTGGGATAAAGATGTGTGAGTTACGTAGTAGACTTGTGTTTCGAGATTTTTGTTGTCTACTATAGGGATTTTGACCCAACATTTTTTTGTCTTCTATATATAGCCTTATGGTAGGTTTACTTCAGTTCGGTGCATAGGTTTTTGGTTTTGCGGGTCCGATCCATTGTCTTGAGGGTATAGACTTGTCAGGCTGTGGATCCAGGACTGGTGTTGTTGTTGTAGCATTTTCAGATGTGGGGGTCGTTAGTACGCCAACGTTTGAGATCAAGGCCTTAAGCATAACGGTGCCAATGACATTGTTGTTAGGGTTTTGGGATTAGCTACCCCAACTCTCGCAAATGCTTGGCTCCCGTAGTGCTTTTGGTAATGATCATTTTTGACATTATTATCATTTGAATCAAAAAGTTTCTTCTTGGTTGATCTGATAGGGGCATGTTATGAACTAGTGCCTTATACTGTCATGCTACCTTACTAATGAGTAAGTGTTGGCGGGTTCTGATCATTGTTCTTACTACCATATCATTTATAGCCATCTATTTTGACTCGACTTGTCGTTGTCTTGGGATTCTCTCAATGATTGACCTTGGGTTAATATGCTGATTCGTTTAGGGAGTTTCACTCAGTTCTTGGTTTTTGCGTTCCTTCGAAAGACCTTCAGGCTTTTGAAGTTGTCTTTTCGCACCTTATGGTTTGTCATTTGGTTTGATCTTGCTTTGATCCTATTCGGTTCTCTTTTGTGTATTCCGGATTTCGAGTACGAAATCCCTTTAAGGAGGGTAGGTTGTAATGACCCAGTTATTTTCCTTCCCTTCTTTTTTCTCAGATTTTCACGGATATATATATATATATATATATATATATATTTTACGTTGATCTTTTCTTTTCTAAGTTCGGCTTCTCATCACTTAGTGTCGTCACGAGTGCTCTGAAATGGTTTCCAAGACTTTTTTCTTTGTATTAACAACTTCCTTTGAAGACCACGTCAATTCTACATTTTCATTTTTTTGACACTACTCATTTTTTGTCCTTTTTCCCTATTTTGTCTTTTTCCCCATTTGTCACTTTGTTGGTACAACCTCACTTTTGTCTTCGGAGTTGGTTTTTGACTTTACGTATCTTCATTCTAAGTGGTTTCCACGAAATACGTATCTTTACTTTTGTAGAAAAGTACTCTGGTTACTCCCGGTGTCCATAGAGTCATGGATGCACAATTCTTCAGAAATATTTCCTTTTCTTGGGGTGTTTTTCGTAAATATCTTTTGAAGATATTTTATTTCAGGGATTTTTAAGAAAATATTTTTAGAAGATATTTTCATTCTGAGCTAGTTGCAGTTTTCACTTTTTGGAGGGGCCATTGTGCAATTAATAAAGTTATTGCTAAATGCTTTGTTTTGAGTTTAGATTCTCGTACGGGATTCATTTTCACTTTTCGTTGAGTCACGTACTCTTAGAATTTCCTTCTGATCATTTTTCTCCAGTTTCAGGGTTTCTGGCCCTAGTTGCCGTCGAACTTGTTTGGGGCATATCTCTCTGCTCAGGACTCGATTTTCAATGCCGTTTCTTTCGTTGTTTATCTTTTCTCATTTCGGTTCTTTTTTATTCATGGAGTTTTACCGTTTAAGCATGTTTGCTCAAATTCCACTTCTTCGGACCTAGCGGGGCATTTTTTGAGTTATTCTATAAATAGGGGGTGAGATAAGAAAAAATCAAATATTTTCTCTTTCTCTCCTCTCCCTTGGCCGGATTCCATGGCTGCCACCTTCTCTCTCTTCTTTTGAGCTTCCTCCTTTTAGTAAAATACCATAGTGCCTTAGTGTTTTATGTTCGCCTTGACGAGACCTTCGATTCGAACCGATTGGAATGTCGTTTTGGCCAATTTTTGAGTTCGGGTTTGAGGTTAAGTTTGGATTTTGTTATGTCCACTTTGGAGTTTAATGTTCACCGTGTTGTCCCCAACAAAACGTAGAAGTTTCGTCGGATTCGGAGCATTTTCATTTCGGTGGGGAAATGGAGGTAGGGGATGTTATAGTTTATATTTTTATTGTCTTGCATGCTAATGATGCTTATACAACTTGTATGCATGATTTGGGTTAAGTTCTAGAATTTAATTTAATTATTTTCTACGTTTAAGATTTAATTCTCATGATGATATACAATTTAAAATTAAATTGTGGCATGCGAGAAAATTTGGCTTTGATATGTTTGTTAACATATATTAAATTGGGATTATTTGAATAAGAATTGCACTGTTTATTTAATAATTTCCTTTTGTGAAAGTTTAATTCTTATGGACGTACCTTGCATGAAGTTAACTTGTGATATACTTTTAAATTGAATCTTGGCATGTTCCTTAACATACTTTAATTTGAGAACAATTGGACAAGTTTGAAAATTTAGAGATTTTAATTAAAAGAATTAATTAAAATCTATTTAAAGGTTCTATTGGCATAATTGAGTTTTTAACTTGACATTTGGGATGACTAGGAGTTGTGTACTAGCATATATTAGTTTGGGACCATTTAGAGTTGTTTTAGAATTTAGAGATTCAATTATTACGATTTAATTAAATTATATCTTGTTGTCCATTGGCCTAATTAAGATTTTAAATGAATATATGTAATGACCATGTTATGTCTTTTATCATATATTAATTTGAGGTCATTTGAAAATGATTTGAAATCTAAAGAATTTAATAATTTTTATTTAATTAAATTCTCTCTCATTGTTGCCTGGATTTAATTATGTTGTAAATGTTGTTTCCATGTTTATATAGTGGATTTGGACTTGTTGTACATTCACGTGGTTATGATTTAAGCATTGAGTAACATTGTTGTTAAATTTATATTCATGAGAACATGTTTCCAATATTAAATATATTATTGTCTTGTGTGGTGAATTGCACACTTCGTATTTGACATTATATATGCCATTTTAGAATTGAAGCTCTAAGGCATGGATTATGTTATGTGGTTTCAACCTACTTGTGCATGGAAGGTGGTTTCGTGCATTATTACTTATATATAAGTTGTGAACTTATTTATTAATTTTGAAGTCACTTGGGACATTGTTACTATGATATGGCTAGAGTTTGGCTCTAGAACGGGGAGTATGAGTTCTCTCTATTTTATAGTGCGCACTTGGGTGGTCTTCCTAGCGGGTTAATGCCGGAATAACCGTTTAGGCCTTGACTTTATCTGAGATTTGATGTCCAAGTATTTCACTATTTGATTTCACATTCAATTCCAAGTTGACAATCAATGTTTAATTGTGACTTGTGGTTTTGGGTTATTGGCAATTTAATATTGTTAAGTACATTTATGCACTATAATTTTTAAGGAATCATCACATGCCTTTGATGTTGTTAAGTACATCTATGTTAAAATGTTCAAATGTAGCTTAGGAATGATCCTATAAATTCATATGGAACATAGACATTAGGTGGCATGACCCACTTTACTTGTTTTTGCATTTTAGATTTCAAGTTGATAACTTTAAGAATCTATGTCTTGATGTATTCTATTAGAAATTCTAATTATATTAAATTGTTATATTTAGTTGTTTTTGTATTTTAGATTTCAAGTTGATAATTTTGAGAATATATATCTTGTTGCTTTGTATAGTATGCTTCTATATTGGTTAAATTGCATAGATATTGTGATTTATGTTTTGTTGTTCAAATGTAACTTAGGAATGATCCTATAGATTCATTTGGAATATAGACGTTAGGTGGCATGACCCACTTTTGTCGTTTTCATATTTTAGATTTCAAGTTGATGGCTTTGATAATCTATACCTTGTTGCTTGAATAGCATGAACTTATGTTGTCCGAAATTGCATGAATGAAGTGATTTATGCTAGAATATTCTAAGGTAGCTTAGGATGCTCCTTGAGTCTCACCCATGACATAGACGTTAGGTGGCATGACCCCTTTGAATTGTTTTGCATTAATGTGATAAACTTGTAAAACATTGAGCCCTTGCCTGCTCATCTCCTATGAGTAGCTTTATGTTACTCACCCCGAAGTTAATGGGGGTATTGTTCAGGTACAAGATTCAAGATTCAAGATTCGGAGATTTCACTTGCCTTGGGTGATTGGAGATTTGAAGTTTCTTTTAAAGTATTCTTGTTCACAGGTAAGTGTTAGCATGTTTAAGTTTTGCTTATAAAGTTGTAATGCATAGCTAGGTTTAATATGCCATTTTTGCCTAGAAAGTATGTAAAGTGTACTTGAATATACTATTCGGAACCGATTTGATATGTATGACATGAGGCCAAGAGTCACAAACCTTAAAGTTTAAGTGTATGCAGTTAGATTTCAAGTTTTACCTTTGAAATGTAACTTTTCTAACTTTGGGGGTTTGGCATGTAAAATTTTGTAAATAGAATGTAATGAAGCCGTAGGCCATCGTAACATGTTTAAAATGACATGTTACACTTGCGTGTACGTTCACATCATCACACATTAGCATATAATATAATTTGATCATGCAATGGGGGATTCCAAATGGACTTCTTATCCTTTTGGTGCATAAAAGGTTGTTTTGCACTTTTTCGAGTCATTTTGGCCTACCGAAATGCCATTTTGGTTGACCGATGGCTTTTGGGTTTCATTTGAATGGTTTAAGTGCATATTCCAGTAGCTTAGGTACTGTTTAGGCTTGTTTCGGTCGATTGGTTCTTCATTTTGGCCGACCGAAGTGGTTTTTTTTCAAATCAGTTTTTGGGTATAATTTTTGTTCATTTCGGTACCGAAATGGTTATTTCGGCCTACCTAAATAACTTCTTTTAGCTTCATTTTAGCTTTGTTACTCCGACTTCAATGGGTCATAACTTCTCCATTTCTAATCCAAATGGGGTGATTCTTAAGTCTAAACTCAAGGATTTTGAATCAAATTTCCAATGGTACCTATGCCATTCTCATATTAAATTCACAGTGGGAGTTATTCATATTTTAGTGAGAACAGTGTCAGTTTTCGCTTAAACTAAGAATGGGCATTTTACGGGATTCTTGTCTAAAGTTCTTAGAACCTCTTAGAATGTTATGAAATGACTAGGTTGGGTTGTTTTCACCTTTTTTTGACTTGTTTAGAGTCAAGTTTCTCTTTTTAATTAGGAATTGACCATTTTGCCCCTTGGTTAACAAATTTTGCTCGTTTTGACCTTCGCTTCCGTTTTCGTTCCCTTTGAGTTTCATGACTTCATGAAAAGTTACTTGGGTGTCTTAGGGATGATTTATATCTCTATAGACTTTGATTTTATTTTTTGCTTCCGCATTTCGGATCTGTTAGTGGATTAATTTTCGGTTCATCACTGACGCACCGGGTTGAAAAACTTGGGCCGTCACAACGTTTGAAAAAATTCAAAACGGGCCAGCTATATAAATTCTCATTATTGCCCAAAATTAATATAAGAAATAGCACATTCTATAAAAACACTTTTATGACTTTATTTTGTATTTAAAACAATGTAAGAAATAATAAAAATAATATTACACTTTTAAAAGTAGTCCTTATATAGGATATATATTTCAATATTAAAAAGTAAACAATAATAAATGTCAACTTTACTTGGTTATGAAGTCCACCTAATAAATTTGACTATACACTACATTTATTTCATGCAAGAGTATATGAACATTAAATAGATCCATATTAATTATTTATTTATTTATTGTCAAATATAAATGTCTGGTATTTAAAAATTATTTATTTTTGTATTTAGAAAAAGTATAGAAATAAAAAAAATTCTTACACTTTCAAAAATAATATAAATATATATAAATATCAATATAGATATATTATAAGATAGAATAATAAAATGTTATTTTATTAAACTTGCTTACCAAAAAAAAAATGCAATTTTACTTATTGCCAAGACAACAAAAAAAAATTTCAAAGTACATGCATCCAACAATTAAAAGTTGTTCCATTGTGGAACCCAATCTTACAACCAAACACTATTGGCCTCGCTTATGATCTGACATCACTTGTCTGCAGCATACATCTAAAAACACTCTACCAAATCCAATATTTCTATAACTAATTAAAAATACCAAATGGATAAATTAATAAATTATAATGGAAAAAATCATCTGTTTAATCTAATAATTTCTCATCTTTTCTTATTTATTGAAATACTATTATGACAGAGTATTTGTAATTTTAAAAATTAAAAAATTAATAATCAAATAAAATAATTTTTACTTGATGGTCCACTTTAATAAAAAAATCATTGGATTCTAATAATTTCCAAAAATATTTCTTTTCAAAAATATTTCTTTTAAAAGTATTCCTTATATAGATATATATTTAAATATTAAAAAGTAAACAATAATAAATGTCAGCTTTACTTGTTTATGAAGTCGACCTAATAAATTTGATTATACACTACATTTATTTCATGCAAGAGTATATGAACATTAAATAGATCCATATTATTTATTTATTGTCAAAAATAGATGTCTGGTATTTAAAAATTATTTATTTTTGTATTTAGAAAAAGTATAGAAAAAAAAAATCCTTACACTTTTAAAAACAGTATAAATATATATAAATATCAATATAGATATATTACAAGATAGAATAATAAAATGTGATTTTATTAAACTTGCTTACCAAAAAAAAATATAATTTAATTTATTGCCAAGACAACAAAAAAAAAAAATTTTCAAAGTAGATGCTTCCAACAATTAAAAGTTGTTCCAATGTGGAACCCAATCTTACAACCAAACACTATTGGCCTCACTTATGATCTAACATCACTTGTCTGCAGCATACATCTAAAAACACGCTTCCAAATCCACCATTTCTATAACTAATTAAAAGTACCAAATGGATAAATTAATAAATTATAATGGAAAAAATCATCAGTTTAATCTAATAATTTCTCATCTTTTCTTATTTATTGAAATACTATCATGACAGAGTATTTATAATTTTAAAAATTAAAAAATTAATAGTCAAATAAATAATTTTTACTTGATGGTCCACTTTAATAAAAAAATCATTGGATTCTAATAATTTCCAAAAATATTTCTTTTCAAATTTATCTTCTCTTATTTATTAAAATATTAGTAGTCATTATTTTTAAAAACTTAAAAATTAAGAAATTAACAATCCAATAAATTTGAAAGTTGAAACACAAAGTTATGTTACGAAGGGCCACCTAATAAATATGATTATTTTCAAGGCGCATACCAAAAATAACAGAGCCCAATAAATGCTTATCGTTACATGTTCATGCTGCAAATGTAATGAAAAAAAAAGGGTATTTACATAATTTTACTACACCAGAGCGGACAGATCTCCGCGTGTTACTCTGCTATAAATTCAAACCAACTCTCCCTCTCTTTTCACGAATCACTGGCTTATACAAAATCAAATACCTTCTAAAGATGGCTTTGAAATCTGTATCCCTTTTCCTTTCTCTCTTGCTTACCTTCCTTTTATCAGATGTCTCCGCCATGTCTGGCCGGGTGGCGCAGGTCGATGTCAATCATATTAAGGACCCAAAATCCTCGGCCGGTGCTTGGCAGCCGATTAAGGAGCCAAAATCCTCACTGGTGCAAGAAATAGGAGCGTTCGCGGTGACCGAACACAACAAACAGACCAAAACAGACTTGAAGTTCGAGAGCGTGGATTCAGGTGAGACCCAAGCAGTTGAGGGTCTGAATTACCGACTGATTCTCTCGGCCAATGACGGTGACGCTTCCAATAAGTATGAGGCAGTTGTTTGGGATAAGCCTTGGGTGCATTTTAGGAACCTAACGTCCTTCAAACTTATTTGAACGGCTAAAATGTAAGAATGTCGGTGGGTGAAGAGTTTCAATATTAAATCTGTTATTGACGTTCTCTGCCTACTTGAAATTAATAATATTATTATTATAAAAAGAGTATTGTTTTCTTCTCTTTTATCTATTTATACTAGATTTTAAATATGTGATTTTACTTTAAAATTTTCTTCTGGGAATTGGGAATTTTCCCGATTAATCACAAGACACCATGAACTAACCTTTAAATTGGCTTCAAATAAATAATCTTAAGATAAAATAGGTGTCCATTTAGGTCTTTTATTTCATTTCTAATTGTTGACACACAAAAATGCAGCCTAACTAGCGCCACTTTGGCATCCACGTGGACAAATGATGGAGAGACAAGTGGACCAAATTCATGGTCAAACAATAGATTGATACATTAGCTTGTGTGGTCCGGCAGATAACAAATGCAGAAGTTCATATGTGGCAGAATTATATAGTAACAGCTGACTATATAATTCAGCCACAAAATTGGTATAATTACTACTCCAAACAAGTCCTGAAAAAGAGGGATAATGGGTTACACTTGGGCTATTTAAGAAAGGCATAAATCAGATTAAAAGGATAATTTATTAGTTTCCTAAATTCAAGGATAATGGTTGTTATAGTGAATTAGTGTAGTTCCTATAATTGAGGGTGTTAATTAGGTACATGGAACATGTTTACACAAAAGAGAATGGGTCAATTCAATGGTACAGACAAGGAAGTGGGTTGGATACTTGGCAATCACAGAGATAAGGATAATAGATGAAGGCCTATTTTGAAGGTAGTGGGCTAACAATCAGTTTGCAAGCTATGAAGACTATATATATATATATATATATATATCTTCTAGCTAGATAATGGGTTTGCAGTTGAATGATCATGAAATAACTCATGGGGACACATGGCATCGCTAGAAGAAGACTGCAGTTCGTGGGTTTGGAAGTTGAACTTCTGCCACTGGCAATGGGAATTCTTTGATAGTTTGCTTCCTAAAATCAAGGAGGGGATTGGCCTAACAAGTTTGACATGTATAAGAACTGCTATAAACTGCCTAACTCAATTTAGAAGTTTCTATTTTTAAGGGATTTAAAACTAAGGAGTAATTAAGGAAAGCGGTTCCTAAAATCTAGGGATAGTGGGATCATGGTTAGGTAAGCAATCCATTTCAAAAGGAATGAAGCAGCAGCAGTTGAAGGACGTGCTATATATATATATATATATATATATATATATATATATATATAAGTAGTTAAAGAATGTGGGACACATGGCAGCAGCGGAAGAAGGAAACAGTTCGTAGGTCTGGAAGTTAAGATTCTGCCACTGGACATGGGACAAGTGTCTTGTAAAAAAGAAATAGGCAGTTATTTTATAGGACGTGGGTCCTTCTTGTAAGGCTTGTAATGCCTATAAATAGTGTACTTAGGACTACATTTCAAACTCTCTCAACGACATCGATCAACATTTAATACTTTGTATTTCAATTCAAACAATTTCAATACAAGTCTTTTCAATTCCTTTACATTCAAACACTTAATTTCAATATTGCATTTCAATTCATTAAATAACATTGTAGTCTTAACTAAAATTCCTTTCAACGAAGGCAAATCCGAAACCTCATAATTGCTTGATCATTCCAAAAGGATCTTCCTTTTTGTTCGACCTCTCTGAATCTTCCAAAATTCTGGCACGCTCGCACATTCTAAGTGTCCCAATTTTGTGGAAACACTAATATTATTATCAGAGTAGAAAACCTCTATCAACTAATAACTTCATTTTTTTTTCCTTCTTTTTCATATTAATGTTAATCTAAAATGATAACATATTTTAATTTTTAAAAAATGAAATCTGTGATGGGTGCCACTACACTCATTTGTGAATTGATGAGAGTGTAGTTGGATTGTATTTATGGAAGTCTAATTGGTGAGGGTGCTAGACATGGGATTGTATTTTTGAATATATATGCTTCAAAATTGAAAAACTACTTTCATTTAGATTAATGATATACATGTCATAATTATTTCAAGATACCAGAAATTTATAATGAACCTGTCTCATGTGTCAAAAACATTTTAAAATAATTAATAAAAATTATTTGGATTTTTTTTTGCGGATCATCTAAAAGGATTCTTTTTTTTTTTTTTTTTTTTTTCCTTATGCGTTTGAGATTTTTTATTGTAAACCCCTTTATATTGCAATCCATTACAGAAGAAGCTAAACAATTAGCCCAAACATGGTAAATTAACCACAATTGTAAGACTCTAATTATCAATGGAATTTGAAATCAATTAGGCACCTCCAGATTGCAATATGTGATGAAAAATCTCAAAATTTTGAATGCCACTAGCTTATTTGTTAATTGGTCTGCCTCTTGAGTCATTCTGGATATGGGGTTGCAACAGAGATGGTAAGCAACGAATGTGGCGACTTGAATCTTCTTTAAAGATTGGATGTAAAAGATTAGGTTTTGGGAATGGAGGAGGTGGCAAGCAATGTAGGTGGTGGAGGTCAGTGAGCTGAAGAGAGGATTAATATTAGGGTCACACATGCGTGAGAGAAAATTCTTTTTCTTTTTGAATGACCTGTGAAAAGATCCGAATGATTCAGGTTTAATTTTTTTATTTTTTTTATTATTATATTTTTTTTTACACTTGTCATGTTATTATTGGTCTATATCAACATAAGAAGGAGAGCTTTACTTATGGGGCCCGAAAATCCAATATAATAGCAATTGGTAGGAAAAAAACTTGAAGAATATACTCAAATTGAGACATTATTCAAGCAAGTAATGTTACAAGCTTTTTGGATAGTGTGTAACGACCCAGTCATTTTCCCTTCCTTTCTTTTTTCTCAAATTTTACGAATAAATTTTTTCCGTTTAATTTTCTTTTTCGAGTTCTGTTTCTCATCACTGGGTGTCGTCTCGAGTGCTTGGAAATAGTTTCTGAGACTCTTTCATTTGGATTGACAACTTCCTTTAAGGACCGAGTCATTTCTACATTTGCATTTTTTCGACACTATTCACTTTTCATCCTTTTCCCTATTTTGTCTTTTTTTCCGTTGGTCACTTTTTGGCACAACCTCACTTTTTATGCTCGGAGTTGGTTTTTGACTTCACGTATCTTCATTCTATGTGGTTTCCATGGAATACGTATCTTTATTTTTGTAGAAAAGTACTTTGGTTGCTCCCGGTGTCCATAGGGGTATGGATACACAGTACTTTAGAAATTTTTTCTTTTTTTGGAGTGTTTTTCATAAATATCTTTTGAAAATTTTTATTTCAGGGGTTTTTAAGAAAATATCTTTTGGAAGATATCTTCATTTTGGGTTAGTTTTACAGTTAACCCTTTTTGGAGGGATTATTGTGCAATTAACGAAAGTTATTGCAAAATACTTCATTTTGAGCCTAGATCCTCGTATGGGATTTATTTTCACATTTCTTCGAGTCGTGTACTCTTAGAATTTCCTCTCGATCGTTTTCCCCAGTTTTAAGGATTTTTGACCCTGGTTGCCGCTGAACTTGTTTGGGGCGTATCTCTCTGTTCAGGATTCGATTTTTGACGCTGTTTCTTTCGTTGTTCATATTTTCTCATTTTGATTCTTTTTTGTTCATGGAGTTTTGATGTTTGAGATCATTTGCTCAAATTTCACTTTTTCGGACTCGGTGGGGCCCTTTTATGGTTTTTCTATAAATAGGGCAACTTAAGATGAAAAATCAGATTTCTCTATCTCTTTCCCCCCTCTTGGCCGGAATCCATGGCAGCCATGGTTGCCACCTTCTCTCTCTTCTTTTGAACATCTTCCCTCGTGTAAAATGCCGTAGTGCCTTAGTGTTTTATGCTCGCCTTGATGACGCGCATCTTTCCCCCTTGTTAGAACCTATTTCTAACCACTTTTTGAGTTTGGCTTTGAAGCCAAGTTTGGATTTTCATGGTACCTCAAAGGTTAAAGTTGCTCTCCTCGTTGTCCCCGACATAACCTAGGAGTATTGTCAGATTCGGAGCACTTTTCTTTCGGTGGGGATTTGAGTTTTCACCTCAAATAGAGGTAAGGGGTGTTATAGTTTTATATTCTTGATGTATTGCATGCTATTGATGCTTATATAACTCATTTACATGCCTTTGTATCAAATCTAAAATTTTTATTTATTTATTTTTCTTGTATGAGATTTGATTCTCCCAGTTGGTTATAGCATGGTTTAAACATGTGGCATGATTTTAAATTACACCTTTTGACATTCATTTTGTGCATACAACATGAGGCAAAGAGCCATTAATTTTAAAGTTCACAAGTATGTTTTTAAACTTGTTTTGGATTATTGGGAATACATGTATAGCCTCAAGGTTGCCTTAACCTTGCTTACTGTTTTGTTGTTTGGCAAATTGTTGCCTTCTATTTCATCGGTCAGAACGTCAGAACGCTCGACCATGTAGGTCAGCACGTCAGAACGCTTGACCATGTAGGTTAGAACGTCAGAACGCTTGACCACAGGGAAGAATGCCTGACCCTTCAGTCCGAACGCCTGAACATGTAGGTCAGAATGTCCAAACGACTGAACCATGTATGTGCTGTGTAATGACCCGATCATTTTCCTCTCTTTCCTTTTTCCTGAAATTTTATAGATGAATTTTTTTCCGTCTAATTTTCCCTTCTGAGCTTTATTTCTCGCCACTTAATGTCATTTTGAGTGCTTGGAAATGGTTTCTGAGACTTTTTCATTTGGATTGACAACTTCCTTTGAGGACCGAGTCATTTCCACATTTTCACTTTTCAGACACTATGCACTATTTCGTCCTTTTCTCTTTTTCTTCTTATCTCCGTTTGTCAATTTTTGGCACAACCTCACTTTCCATGCTCGGAGTTAGTTTTTGAATTCACGTGCCTTCATCTTGAGGGGTTTCCATGAAATATGTATCTTTACTTTTACAAGAAAGTACTTTGGTTACTCCCGGTGTCCAAAGGGGCATGGATTCACAGTTCTTTAGGATCTTTTTCTTTTTTTGGGGTGTTTTTCATAAATATCTTTTGAAGATATTTTATTTTAGGGATATCTAAGAAAATATCTTTTGGAAGATATTTCAGGGTATCTAAGAAAATATCTTTTGGAAGATGTTTTCATTCTGGGGCAGTTTTGCAGTTAACCCTTTTTGTAGGGGCCATTGTGCAATTAACAAAAATTATTGCAAAATACCTTGTTTTGAGGCTGGATCCTTGTACAGGATTCATTTTCACATTTCGTCGAGTCGTGTACTCTTTGAATTTCCTTCTAGTCGTTTTCCGCAGTTTTAGGAATTTCTGACCCCAATTGCCGCCGAACTAGTTTGGGCCATATCTCTCTGCTCGAGACTCGATTTTTGACACCATTTCTTCCATTATTCATATTTTCTCATTTCAAATCTTTTTCATTCATGGAGTTTTGCTATTTGAGCGCGTTTGCTCAAAATCCACTTTTCCGAACCCGGCGGGACCCTTTCGGGGCACTTTTAGGGTTTTCCTATAAATAGAAAGTCATAAAGTGAAAAATTACTTTTCCTCTCATCTTCCCCACTCCTTGGCTGGCAGTCATGGCAGCCCCTTGGACTGCCACCTTTTTTCTCCTCCTTTGAACCACTTTTCCTTGGTGAAAAGTCTTCGGCCTTAACGTTTATTGTTCGCCTTGACACCGCGCACCTTTCCCCTTAATTAGAACCCATTTCTGACCATTTTTTTAGTTTGGGTTTGAAGTCAAGTTGTGATTTTCATGGGGCTTCCTAGGGATTCTTGTTCACCGTGTTGTCCCCGACAAAACCCTTCGGTAACATCAGATTCAGAGCACTTTTCTTTCGGTGAGGATTTGAGATTTCCATCTCAAATTGAGGTAGGGGGTGTTATAATTTACTTTCTTGTTATATTGCATGTTGTTGATGCTTATACAACTCATTTACATGTCCTTATATCAAATCAAGAAACCTTAATTTATTATATATTTGTGTAAGATTTAATTTTCCCGGTTATCCATAGCTTGTTTGAAACATATGGCATGATAGGATATTACCCCTTGATATGCTCATTGACATATATAAAATTGAGGGCATTTGAATAAGTATTAAAGTTTTTATTTAATATTTATCTTGAATAAATGTTTAATTCATGTGGCCTTAACTAACTTGAAATCAATATGTGTTAGCATATTATATTAGGCCCTAGCATGCTCTTTAACATAGATGAAATTGAGAGTAATTGGAGGTGTTTTAAAATGTAGAGAATATTTAATTAATTTGATTAATTAGTTTATTCCATGTGTATTATTCACTCCATTGAAATTCCGACTTGATTTTATTGATGTGCATGCCATATACATTCACATATATTATTTTGAGAATTTTTGGATAACTTTGACTAATTAATTTCCACTTAGGGTTCTAATGAGTTAGACTTGTATTTCATGGGGTTTTTGCCTTTTTATCATGTATCATGACTTGTTGCAACTTAGCTTCATTAATGTAGTTAATTAACTAGCACCCTTACATTGGAATGATTTAATTGTTCATGAGTTGTTAAACAAATGATTAAATCGTTAATTTTATACTAGTGGTATGTTTGTATCAATGGATCCCTTGTGTTTCAAATCCTAGTTTGTAGTCTATGTAGATGCATACCATGATTTCTCGACATTTCACATGCCATGATAGTTGAGAACTTAGGGCATGACTTGTATGTTTCCAAAATCTCGGTTGTGCATGAAATGTGTTTAATGCATTACTTGTATCTTGATGCTATCTTGACTTACATAACTTGTTGATTTTGGAAACTCGGGGATATCAATCAAGAAGTGACATGGTTAGGACTTGGTTTTAGTACGGGAGATAGAGAGGTCCTTACACTATAGTGCGCAATAGGGGAAGGTAATCTTGAGTTAGTAGCCCTAAAGTGATCCCAAAAGAACAATTTTTCTGTGGTGCGCACTAAAGGAAGGTACCCATGCGTTAGTAGCCCTAAAGTGACTCCAAGAGTACGGTTTTAATCCGGACGATATCCGAGTCTCCAGATTGGTGGATTTCACTATTTAAATTTCAAGTTGTTATTCCTTGAGGATTTAAACACTGTCTTATTATGTGAAATGCTCTAATCTTGTTTACTTGCATAGGTATTATGCCTTATTTTTGATTTCATGTATAACCCTTTTCATGTTATATGAAATGTTCCATCCTTATTTACTTGCATTGATATTATGCATTCTCCTCGATTTCATGCCTTGTCTTTGTCGTGTGAATTGAATTGTTTCAATCTTGTTAATTTTATTAGTTATCTCGTTCCATGTTACTTTATGCTATCGTGACTTAGGAATGATCCTATACATGTAACTTGACTTAGATTCTAGGTGGCATGGCCCACATGTAATGATTTATATCAATATGTAAACTCTCTAAACCATTAGATTTCAAGTGTGATTTCTTGAAGATATAAGGACCTTGTTGTGTTATATAGAGTATTTCCTACCTTGTTTAATTTGCATAGACATTATGCTTACTTTGTGTATTTAGACCTCATTCGGTATACTTGAAACTATGCACTTGCTTCTTGCATCTAGATTCCTTTTAGCATATTCGTGTCTTATATACTTGCCTTTTGTATACCTACCTCGTATGTTTTCATCTTCGTTTAGTACACTTGTGACTGGTATGCTTGTATGTCGTGTATCTCATTTCAATTGCATGAGTAGCTTAGGATGCTCCCTGAGTCTAACCTTTGACATAGACATTAGGTGGCATTACCCTTTTGAATTGTTTCAACTCAATGTAAAAATCTCTAAAGAAATTGAGTCGTTGCATGTTCATTCTCTACGAGTAAACTTGTTTACTCACCCCGAAGTTACTGGGGGTTTTGATCAGGTATGAAGACATGGTTCATGATGCTTGGTGTTCATTGGGATGGTTTCTAGCTTTTCAGTTTCTATTTCATGCAAATGTTAGCATGGAATATCATTTTATAGCCTTTTGTATAAAACTTGTATTATGTGCTTAAGCACACTTTTTGGTATTCATTCTATGTATATGATATGTGGCCAAGGGCCAAACTTCATTTGTAATCTATATATATTGAAAAATGTAGAATTTTGCCTTTAATGAGAAAAGCATAAAAACTTGGGTTTCAATATGTCATTTTCGCACCAGTGTGTGCATTGTGTATGTAATTCATCCTTTATCATTCATTTTCCATATGTGAGGTGTGGCCAAGGGCTAAACACCATTTAGTTTTCATTTTTGCATTTTAGTTCACATATTGCATTTTTGGGCTAGAATAGTAGAAACCGAGCCTTTAAGGGTTCATTTTCAAATCGGGTGGTGTAAAGTGTGTTCCGGAACCTCCACTAGGTCGCATTAATCATGTTTGAAGTATGGCCAAGGTCCAAATGGTAATTTCTAATCATTTGTTAGTTTTGGTTTTCAAAATTTTTATTTCAAGTTCATTTTCGCCTTCTTGGCCGTTGGGGGGGTTGGATTTTGACTCGGCCATTTTCGGGAGCCGTGGACCATTCCCGCACGCTCAAAATCACTTATTACGTTCGCGTGCATATTCCTTTCAGCTTAGAAATGCACTTGGGGTCAAATGCATACTTGGTGCAAAGTGGCATTTTTGCCCTTTTTGAGCCTAATCAGGTCTAGGGGCATTCTAGACATTTCATAGTGTTTTTTTTGGTTTCTATCCACATGGTCAAGTAGAAAACATGATTTGGAGGGGGTGGGGGGGGGGGGGGGGGGTTGTGTTTTTTTCAAAAAGGCCCAGAAAGTCCTCAAAATCACATTTCAAACTCAGATTCTGCTAAGCCTTCAGCAGAACGAGCGCTCGTAGATGTCGCACGAGCGCTCGTAAATGGGGCAGAGAGTTTTGGCCCTAGGGTGTGCACCGTACGAGCGCTCGTATCCCTTGCACGAGCACTCGTGGTACTGTTCACGCATGTGTGTGTGTGTGTCTTGGTTCAGCACTACACCTTCGACTTCGGATCATCGTATCTCCTTCGTTTTAACTTCGAATTGGTCCGTTCTTGAGTCTAAATTGACCGCGTCGAAATAAGATTTCCAATGGTACCAATTAGAGCTCCAGATTCTAATTATAGCTCATGAGATTCAGGTTTTAGTAACATAGTGTCAGTTTTTGGTTCGAACCGGGATAGTGTTTCTCTTCTTTCGACTTCAAGACTTGATATCTTTGCCATCCGGACGCTGAATCAAGTGATTCTTAAGTCCATCTTGATTTATTTTTTGTTTTCTTTCCAGTGGTGTGCTCGGTGGCACCCGAATCCATAGTTTCTAAAATGACTATTTTGCGCCTGGGGGCTTATTTGTCATATTTTTTATCTTTTACTTCCACGTCAGTTTTCTTTGAGTTCCGTGACCTTATGGAAGGTCATCTTAGGGTCTTAGAGGTATGTTGTGCCTTGGGAGACCATTTTCTTGTTTCTTGCTTCCGCATTTGGATCCGTTACCAGTCAACTTTCGGGTCACCATTGACGCACCGAGTTGAATAAAACCTGGGTCGTTACAAGTGGTATCAGAGCGTCTGAGTTTGAATACCTTGGATAACGGATTTTAGGTGCATATCATGCTTGTGTTGCCATGCTCTACGTGTTTAAATGCTTCTTGATGACATGTCTTGTTTGATAACATGTTTTGATTCGATAACATGTCTGTTTGCTTATGTGGCAACTTGTTTAAAAGCTTACCTTGACTGTCTTAGCGTATGATATATGCTTGTTTCCTTAGCATATTGTACCTGCTTGTTATTTTTGCATGTGGTATATGCTTATATGCCTGAGTTCATTATATGCGCCTGCTCATCTTGACATGATTATATGTAGCATATCATCATACTTTATATTTTTTTCTTGTATACACTGACATACTTTATGTGATCTTACTACTTGTGTGAGTAGATAGTTCGTTGCTATATTGCATTCTAGTTGTCTCCTTTTATGTCTGGTTTTGGCATTGTCACTCAGGATTTGTCGTATCCCTTAGGTGCATTCTTGTTTTACGAGTTTCTTTCTTGGATAGGAGAAATTCATTCTGTTAGACCCATGTCGGGAACCTACTTGTCTGTTTTCTTGGTTGGATGTTTCGAGACCTTAGTCTGACGGTTGATGCGAGTAAAGCTCGTGTGAGCGTAGAATCGCAGTCTTTGTCTGGTGGAGTAAAACGTGGGCCAGGGAGGCACCGTTTCATTTCTTTTTCCTTCGTGGCTTCTAAATCTAAGGCCTTAAGCTTAGCGGTGCCTATAACATTGTTGCCAGAGTTTTGGGATTAGCTACCCCAACTCTCGCAAATGCTTGGTTCCCGTGGTGCTTTTGGTAATAATTATTTTTGACACTGATGTCATCCGTATCAATAGGTTTCTCAGAGTTGACCTGGTTTGGGGGATGTTATGGACTAGTGCCTTATACTGTCATACTACCTTGCTGACGAGTAAGTGTGGATGGGTTTTGGTCACTGTTCGTACTGCCTTGTTGTCACTCTCTTCTTCTATCATGTTTCAACATTTCGTTGTCTTGAGATTCTCTCGGTGGTTGACATTGAGTTAACATGCCGATTCGTATGAGGTGTTGTCTCAGTTCGTGTTTTGCATTTTTCAGTTGATCTGGAAACTTCGGGTGTTGTCCTTTAGTGCTTTATGAGCTGTCATTCATTTGACCTTTTGTTCGGTCCCTATTCTGTTCTTTCCTGTATGTTTTGAATTTCGGGGATGAAATTCTTTTAAGGAGGGTAGGTTGTAATGACCCGGTCATTTTCCTCCCTTTCCTTTTTCCAAAAATTTTACGGATGAATTTTTTTCCGTCTAATTTTCCCTTCTGAGCTCTGTTTCTCACCACTTAGTGTCATCTCGAGTGCTTGAAAATGGTTTCTGAGACTTCTTCATTTGGATTGACAACTTCCTTTGAGGACCGAGTCATTTCCACATTTTCACTTTTCGGATACTATGCACTATTTCGTCCTTTTTTCTTTTTCGTCTTATCTCCGTTTGTCAGTTTTTGGCACAGCCTCACTTTTCATGCTCGGAGTTAGTTTTTGACTTCACGTGCTTTCATCTTGAGTGGTTTCCACGAAATATGTATCTTTATTTTTGCAAGAAAGTACTCTGGTTGCTCCCGGTGTCCATAGGGGCATAGATGCACAGTTCTTTATAATCTTTTTCTTTTCTTAGGGTGTTTTTCATAAATATCTTTTGAAGATATTTTATTTCAGGGGTATCTAAGAAAATATCTTTTGGAAGATATTTTCATTCTAGGGCAGTTTTGCAGTTAACCCTTTTTGTAGGGACCATTGTGTAATTAACGAAACTAATTGCAAAATACCTTGTTTTGAGCCTGGATTCTTGTACAGGATTCATTTTCACATTTCGTTGAGTCGTGTACTCTTAGAATTTCCTTCTGGTCGTTTTCCCCAGTTTTAGGGATTTCTGACCCCAATTGCCACCGAACTTGTTTGGGGCATATCTCTCTACTTGGGACTCAGTTTTTGACACCGTTTCTTCCATTGTTCATATTTTTGCATTTTAAATCTTTTTCATTCATGGAGTTTTGCTATTTGAGCGTGTCTGCTCAAAATCCACTTTTTCGGACCCGGTGGGACCCTTTCGGGGCACTTTTAGGGTTTTCCTATAAATAGAAAGTCAAAAAGTGAAAAATCACTGTTCCTCTCATCTTCCCCACTCCTAGGATGACAGTCATGGCAGCTCCTTGGGCTGCCACCTTCTCTCTCCTCCTTTGAACCACTTTTCCTTGGTGAAAAGTCTTCGGCTTTAATGTTTATTGTTCGCCTTGACACCACACACCTTTCCCCTAATTAGAACCCATTTCTGACCATTTTTTCGAGTTTGGGTTTGAAGTCAAGTTGTGATTTTCATGAGGCTTCTTAGGGATTCTTGTTCACCGTATTGTCCCTGACAAAACCCTTCGGTATCGTCAGATTTGGAGCACTTTTCTTTCAGTGGGGATTTGAGATTTCCATCTCAAATTGAGGTAGGGGGTGTTATAATTTATTTTCTTATTATATTACATGCTTGTGATGCTTATACAACTCATTTACATGTCCTTGTATCAAATCTAGAAACTTTAATTTATTATTTCTTTGTGTAAGATTTAATTTTTCCGGTTATCCATAACTTGTTTGAAACATATGGCATGATAAGATATTATCCCTTGATATGGTCATTGACATATATAAAATTGAGGGCATTTGAATAAGTATTAAAGTTTTTATTTAATATTTATCTTGAATAAATGTTTAATTTATGTGGCCTTAACTAGCTTGAAATCAATGTGTGTTAGCATATTATATGAAGCCCTAGCATGCTCTTCAACATAGGTAAAATTGAGAGTAATCGGATGTGTTTTAAAATCTAGAGAAAATTTAATTAATTTGATTAATTAGTTTATTCCATGTGTATTATTCACTCCATTGAAATTTTGACTTGATTTTATTGATGTGCATGCCATATACATTCACATATATTATTTGGAGAATTTTCGGACAACTTTGATTTCTAGAGAAATTAATTAATTAGGTTAATTAATTTCCACTTAGGGTTTTAATGAGTTAGACTTGTATTTCATGGGGTTTTTGCCTTTTTATCAAGTATCGTGACTTGTTGCAACTTAGCTTCATTAATGTAGTTAATTAACTAGCACCCTTACATTGGAATGATTTAATTATTCATGAGTTGTTAAACAAATGATTAAGTTGTTAATTTTATACTAGTGGTATGTTTGCATCAATGGATCCCTTGTGTTTCAAATCCTAGTTTGTAGTCTATGTAGATGCATACCATGATTTCTCGACATTTCACATGCCATGATAGTTAAGAACTTAGGGCATGACTTGTATGTTTCCAAAATCTTGGTTGTGCATGAAATGTGTTTAATGCATTACTTGTGTCTTGATGCTATCTTGAATTGCATAACTTGTTGATTTCGGAAACTCGGGGATATCAATCAAGAAGTGACATGGTAGGACTTGGTTCTAGTACGGGAGATAGAGAGCTCCCTACACTACAGTGCGCAATAGAGGAAGGTACCTTTGGGTTAGTAACCCTAAAATGATCCCAAAAGAACGGTTTTTCTATGGTGTGCACTAGGGGAAGGTACCCATGGGTTAGTAGTCCTAAAGTGATCCAAAGAGTACGGTTTTAATCCGGGCGATATCCGAGTCTCCATATTTGTTGATTTCACTCTTTAAATTTCAAGTTGCTATTCCTTGAGGATTTAAACCCTGTCTTGTTATGTGAAATGCTCTAATCTTGTTTACTTGCATAGGTATTATGGTTTGTTCTTGATTTCATGTATAACCCTTTTCATGTTATATGAAATGTTCAATCCTTATTTACTGGCACTGATATTATGCATTCTCCTTGATTTCATGCCTTGTCTTTGTCGTGTTAATTGAATTGTTTCAATCTTGTTAATTTTCTTAGTTATCTCATTCCGTGTTACTTTATGCTATCGTGACTTAGGAATGATCCTATACATGTAACTTGACTTAGATTCTAGGTGGCATGGCCCACATATAATGATTTATATCAACATGTAAACTCTCTAAACCCTTAGATTTCAAGTGTTATTTCTTGAAGATATAAGGACCTTGTCGTGTTATGTGGAGTATTTCCTACCTTGTTTAATTTGCATAGACATTATGCTTATTTCGTGTATTTAGACCTTATTCGGTATACTTGAAACTGTGCACTTGCTTTTTGCATCTAGATTCCATTTAGCATACTCGTGTCTTGTATACTTGCCTTATATGTTTTCAATCTCATTAGTATACCTATGTTTTGTATACCTACCTCATATTTTTCATTTTCGTTTAGTACACTTATAACTGGTATGCTTGTATGTCGTGTATCTCATTTCAATTACATGAGTAGCTTAGGATGCTCCTTGAGTCTAACCTTTGACATAGACATTTGGTGGCATGACCCTTTTGAATTGTTTCAAGTTAATGTAAAAATCTCTAAAGAAATCGAGTTGTTGCATGCTCATTCTCTACGAGTAAACTTGTTTACTCACCCCGAAGTTATTGGGGGTTTTGATCAGGTATGAAGACATGGTTTGTGATGCTTGCTGTTCATTGGGATGGTTTCTAGCTTTTCAGTTTCAATTTCATGCAAATGTTAGCATGGAATATCATTTTATAGCCTTTTATATAAAACTTGTATTATGTGCTTAAGCACACTTTTTGGTATTCATTCTATGTATATGATATATGGCCAAGGGCCAAACTTCATTTGTAATCCATGTATATTAAAAAATGTAGAATTTTGCCTTTAATTAGTAAAGCATGAAAACTTGGGTTTCAATATATCATTTTCGCACCGGTGTGTGCATTGTGTATGTAATTCATCATTTAGCATTCATTTGCCATATGTGAGGTGTGGCCAAGGGCCAAACACCATTTAGTGTTCATTTTTGCATTTTAGTTCACATATTGCATTTTTGGGCTAGAATAGTAGAAACCGAGCCTTTAAGGGTCCATTTTCAAATCGGGGGGTGCAAAGTGTATTCCGGCACCTCCACTACGTCTCATTAATCATGTTTGAAGTGTGGTCAAGGGCCAAATGGTAATTTCCAATCATTTGTTAATTTTGGTTTTCAAAATTTCAATTTCAAGTTCTTTTTCGCCTTTTTGGCCGTTTGGGGGTCGGATTTTGATTCGGCCATTTTTTGGAGTCGCGAACCATTCCCGCACCCTCAAAATCACTTATTATATTTGCGTGCATATTCATTTCATCTTACAAATGCATTTGTGGTCAAATGCATACTTGGTGCAAAGTTGCATTTTTGCCCTTTCTGAGCCTAATCTGGTCTAGGGGCATTCTAGACATTTCACTGCGTTTTTTTAATTTCCGTCTACATGGTCGAGTAGAAAACATGATTTTGGTGGGGGTTTCTTTTTTGTGTTTTTTTCAAAAAGACCCAAAAAGTCCTCAAAATCCCATTTCAAACTCAGATTTCTACTAAGCCTTCAGCAAAACGAGCGCTCGTAGATGTCACACGAGCGGTCATAACTGGGGCAAAGAGTTTTGGCCCTGGGGCATGTGCCATATGAGCACTCGTAGCCCTTGCACGAGCGCTCATGGTACTGTTCACGTGCGTGTGTGTATGTGTCTTGGTTCAACACTGCACCTCCAACTTCGGATCATTGTATCTCCTTCGTTTTAACTCTGAATTGGTCCGTTCTTAGGTCTAAATTGACCGCGTCAAAATAAGCTTTCCAATGGTACCAATTAGAGCTCCAAATTCTACTTGTAGATCAAGATATTCATGTTTTAGTAACGTAGTGTTAGTTTTTGGTTCGAACCGGGATAGAATTTCTCTTCCTTTGACTTCAAGACATGATATCTTCACCATCCGGACTCTAAATCAAGTGAATCTTGAGTCCATCTTGATTTATTTTTTGTTATCTTTCCAGTAATGTGCTCGGTGGCACCCGAATCCATTGTTTTTGAAATGACTATTTTGCCCCTAGGGGATTATTTGTCATATTTCTTATCTTTTACTTCCGCGTTAGTTTTCTTTGAGTTCCGTGACCTCATGGAAGGTCATCTTAGGGTCTTAGAGGTGTGTTGTGACTTGGGAGACCATTTTCTTGTTTCTTGCTTCCGCATCTAGATCCGTTACCGGGTCAACTTTCGAGTCACCATTGACGCACCGGGTTGAATAAAACCTGGGTCGTTACATGCTGAACCACTTAAGTGCTGAACCATGTTAATGCTGAACCATGTAAATGTTGAACCATATATGTGTTGAACCATGTTAATGCTGAACCATGTATGTGCTGAACTGTGTATGTGCTGAACCATATAAGTGCTGAACCATGTATGTGCTAAACCACTTAAGTGCTAAACCATGTATGTGCTGAACCATGTTAATACTAAACCATGTTAATGCTGAACCATGTAAATGCTGAACCATGTTAATGCTGAACCACGTATGTGCTGAACCATGTATGTGCTGAACCACTTAAGTGCTGAACCATATGAATGCTGAACCATGTAAGTGTTGAACCATGTATGTGCTGAACCACTTAAGTGCTGAACCATGTAAGTGCTGAACCATGTAGGTACTGAACCATATATGTGCTGAACCATGTATGTGCTAAACTATGTATGTGTAAACCATGTAAGTCAGAATGCCTGAAACACCGGATTTATAAAACTTGGACCGTCACAATTCATGATTTCCTTAACAAATTCATTCACTTGTATCAAATAGAGAATAATCGGATAAGTTTTGAGACTTATATTTAATTATTTCCTTTGTATGGAATTTAATTCACATGGTTGTATCTCGTATGAAATGGACTTGTAGCATGATATTGAACTTGTCCTTGACATGATCATTGGCATATCTTGTTCATAGAATATTTGGACTTGCTTTGTAATCTTGATAATTTAATCCTTTAAGTAGATTAAATTCCCTTTTATGCTTCCATCGAGTTAATCATGTCTTGATATTGAACTCTTGTCAAACTTATGAATCGGACTTGTATTTCATGGACTTTTATCTTTTATCAAGCATCATGACCCCTTGTATCTTGGTTTTATTAATGTACTTACTGAACTTGCACAATTGTTTTGGAATGGTTTAATTACTCATGTGTTGTTTAGTAAATAATTAAATCATTAATCTTATACTTGTGGTATATTTACATTAATAGATTCCGTGTGTTTTAAATCCTAGTTTGTTGTCTATGTAGATGCATACCATGATTTCTTGACATCTCACATGCCATGATAATTGATGAACTTAGGGCATGACTTGTATGTTCCAAAATCTTGGTTGTGCATGGAATGTGGTTTAATGCATTACTTGTATCTTGATACACTCTTGGTTGCACAACTTGTTGATTTTGGGACTTGGGATATTAATCAAGATTTGACATGGCTAGGACTTGGTTCTAGTACGGGAGATAGAGAGCTCCCTATATTATAGTGCGCACTAGGGGAAGGTACCCATGGGTTAATAGCCCTAAAGTGATCCCAAGAGTACGGTTTTAATCCGGGTGATATCCGAGTATCCACATTAGTTGATTTCACTCTTTAAATTTCAAGTCGTTATTCCTAGAAGATTTAAAACTGGTCATGTTAATTGGAATGTTCCAATCATGTTAATTGCATTGATAATGTAATTCTTGTAATTTATATCCAAGGAATCTTTTGTCGTGTTAATTGGAATGTTTCAATCATGTTAATTGCATTGATAATATGATCCTTATATTCAATTATTTTTCTTGTCGTGTTATATGGATTATACCAAACCTCGTTTAATTACATTGATAATGTACTCCTTGTTAATCCATATTCGAGTATTATTCTTGTCATGTTAATTGGAATGTTCCAATCATGTTAATTACATTGATAATGTAATCTTTGTTAACCCATATTCGAGTATTATTCTTGTGTTCTTTGGATTATCCCAACCTTGATTTGTTTCATATATGTATGTATCATGATTCATGTTGAATTATACTCTATGGTAGCTTAGGATGCTCCTTGAGTCTCATTTTGACATAGACATTAGGTGGCATGAACCCCTTTAACATGTTTCACCTTAAGGTGATATTATTGTAAAATGCTAGGTCTATGTATGTTTATCTCCTACGAGTAGCTTTTTGTTACTCACCGCGAAGTTACTGGGATCATTTTTCAGGTACAGGATTCAAGACTTGGAGATTTCATTTGCCTTGAGTGATTTGTAGCTTCTTATGACAAAACTTGTATTTTTGTTTTAAATATGTAATGTGTACATAAGTACACTTTTTGTAATATATTTGATATGTTTGACATAAGGCCAAAGGCCAAGCATGTATGACTACATCTCTATAGACTTGTTCATGTTATGCTTTCGCATTTTGGGATCCGTTCCAGGTCATCACAAGACACACTGGGTTTATAAAAAAATCTAGGGTCATCACATAGTAGTTGCATTAATCATTTTTCTTTACCTTGCTGCAGGATAACTCAACTTGGCAAATTATCCATTACCTAGAAATGTCCATATGACCTATTCATATATAACTAGTTTAAAATTCAATAAATATTCTCTAAATAATTGCATCGTCATTGGAAAAAAACAAAGTTTTTGCAATTTAATCAATTAAATTTAACCCTTGCTAGCTAAAAGTTTGTAGACTATATATTTTCATGTTGAAGGCTAGAATTTAAAGTTTAACAAGACATTTGTGAAAGGATAATTTTTGCAAGCAAATAGGGCCATGACCTATATAATACATATGGATTTTTAAAATTATTTTTACATATATATAGAAATTTATATAATATGCACCCCTTAAAAATATTAGTTTCCAAAATTTTCTTTACTTTTTCCCTTTTTCTCCTTCATTTACTCTTTAAATTTCTTTAATTTTCATTTTAAAAAATGTCAAAATTTCCTTCTACTTTGTTTCTGTCATTTTTCTTTCCCTTTTTCTTCTTTTTTGATTTTTCCTTCTACTTCTTAAAATTATTCATTTTCTTCTTTTTATTTTTTTATTATTTTTTTTGCACAGTATAGTTGTGCCCTTGAATCTAAATCCCGACTCCGCTCCTGCACAAAGGTCTTGTTTCATAAGAGGTACACAATAAGCTTGTTTTATAACCAGTATTCAAGAAACAATCCCAAAAAGTTTACATAGATCGAAGACCAGAAAAATGTGATAGTCGTGGAGACTAAGAATTACTGAAAGTTAGCAATTGTACTTTTTGTGTTGAAGGCTATAATTTGAATTATGTATTGACCTGCCTTCCCACCGCCGAACTTGAAACCCAATTGGGCTTTCTAGAATCCAAGTACAGCACCACCACCAACACCCAGATTGGAGCTGATTTAATAGTAGGAAACCACATATGTCTTATCCAAATTTATGAACACCCAACTAGTTATGAAATATAAAATTTACAAAAAAACCCTTTCTGATAATTAATACATTTAACAGAACTAATCTCTTGCTCGTGGTATCCATGCCTTTTATAGTAATTGTTAGATTTAAACTCACTTATCTCCTTTCCAAATACAATAAAACCACATTATCTCTATTCTAAATATTTAAAATTAATATTACTACTTAAAAAATATAAAATAATTACCAAAAACGCACTAGAATACTTTCAAAATCTTATTTGTGTCAAACCTCTACTCATCTAAAAACTTCATTCAATTCATGATCACATCAAAATCAGAATTCTGAGAATTTTGAGAAGAAGTTCTTTTCTCACTGCAAAAATGTTGGTCCTAGCCTTATATTAGGGCTTGTTCTTTAAATGTCAAAATTGAACTCACAGATCCATTACTATGATATTCCATCCTTTCTGGTGTGTGCAAGATGAATTTGATATACACAGGGGTAGTATAGTCATTTTCATAAGAGAGAGCTCATGTTACATACAATGAGTAAGGTACATTGTATTACAAATCATATTTTTAGGCCATCATAGTCACTTTTCTGGTGTATTGTGTGTAATGTGGATTTTATCATACTTAGGGGCAATTCTGTCATTTCAAGTATGAGTATAGTTATTATATATATATATGATAATGCTAAATATTTCATATTCGAGTCCTTAAACGTGCATATATCTGTAATAACCCAGTCATTTTCCTTTCTTTTCCATTCTTTCAAATTTTACGGATAATTTTTTTCTGTTGATTTCTTTTTCCGAGTTTTCTTTTTCCGTCATTTTTCACTATCTTTTCATTTTGTGTAACCTATCAGGTCATTCTCGGATTAGATTTTGACCTTGCATACATTCATTTTACTTGATTTCTATGTGATCCACATTTTTACTTTTGTAGAAAAGCATGCTAGATGTTCACTTTTGCCCATAGGGGTATAAATGTAAAGATTCTTGAAAATTGTTTTCTTTACTTGGGGTATTTTTCATAATTATCTTTTGATAAAATTTTGTATTTAAGGTTATTTTAAATATATATTTTGAATTACACCTCATTTTGGGCTTTCTGAGAAATTCACTTTTTGAGTTATCTAGTGGAGGGGTATTTGTGTAATTATGGAAATTTTTTGGGTTCAAACTTTTAGGAGGGGTTTATTTTCGCTTTTTATGGACTTTGGCACTTCCGAAATATTTTTTTGATTTTTATTTAATTTATTTTGAATTTTCGAACCCCGTTAGTCGTCAATCTTGTCCAGGACATATCTCCTCGTTCGGGACTCGGTTTTCGACCTCGTTTCTTTCATTGACCTTAGAATTCAATTCTAAAACTTTTTTGTTCATGGACCATTGGCATTTGAGAGCATCTTCACTGATTTCACTTTTTGGACCAGGACGGGGCTGGTTCGGACTATTCGGGACACCATTTTGACCTATTTGGGGTTAGTGGATGAGAGAAAAAGCGTCTCTAACTTTTTATTTCTAAAGTAGCAAGCACTAGCCTCCATTGAAGAACCTTAGAGCTACCCCTTCTCTCTCCTCTTTTCATTTATTTCCTCTTTGATTTTCATCTTCGCGATTTATACTTTTTTGATCTACTCGACGACGCGGTCATTTCTATCCGATCGGTTTCTGATTTGCAGCACTTTGATTTTTGGGCTAAGAGTTCAAGCTTGGATTTGGGTCTTCTCACTTAAGGATTCTTACTCTCCTTGTTGTCTCCATCAAAACCCCAAAGTTTCGTTGCATTTTGTGGAGTTTGATTTTGGTGAGATTTGAGATTTTCATCTCAAGTGAGGTAGGGGGCATTTCATATTTATATTCTTAGGGTTTTACATGTTTTTGAGGTTTATATAACTTATATGCATGCTTAAAGTTTAGATCTAGAAATGATTTTTGTTTTAATTAAATGATGATTTAATTTCATAGTTGAAGCATGCTTAGATTTAATTAATAATATGATATTTAGAGAGCCCATGACTTGTAGTTTATCATATATTATTTTTAAAATTTTTAGATGAATTTTGAAATCTAGAGATTTTTAATTAATTAATTTAATTAAAAATTAATTAAATGTTCTAGTGGCTTAATTAGACTTTTGATTTGATATTTGAGTTCTTCATGATATGTTGCTTATTATGTGTTAATTTTATGTCATTTGGTGATGTTTTACAACCTAGAGGAATTAATTAATTTTCATTTTATTAGCTTCTATTTAATGAAAATATGATTTATTTGCACCTTTGATGTTTTCAAGGCCTATTATGTTACAAGCCATGGTAGTTGAGGAGCTAGGGCATATCTTGTGTGTTTTCACAATTTGATTGTGTATGATATTTGATTAAGTACATTTAGTATATGTGTATCTACTTGTTGTGCACTATTTGTTGATTTTGGAAGCTTGGGGATGTCGTAAGTTTGACTATGGCTAGGGCTTGGCTCTAGTACGGGGGATTTGAGAGCCCTCTATTTTAGTGCGCACTTAGGGGCAAGTACCCACGGGCTAGTAACCCAAATGATGCTTAGTGTCGGTTTTATTCTGGCGTAACGTCTAAGATTCCACTTGTTTGATTTCGCATTTTAAATTCCAAGTTGTTTACTTTGCAAATTTATATTTTGTTATTTGGCATTTGATGTTCAATGTTGTTTAGTTGCTTATATATTGTGGTTTATGATGTGGATATTCTAATCTAACATAGGATGATCCCTTAGTCTCACCTTGGACATAGACGTTAGGTGACATGAACCACATCGATTGATTTATATCAACTTATAAGGACTTGCAAAACTTTAGGTTATACGCATGTTCATTTCCTACGAGTAAACTTGTTTACTCACCTTCATTGTTGGGACATTTTTTAGGTAAAGAACCATGCTTTAGGGATGCACAACATCCTTGAAGCTTGCTTATGGTTTAATGAGTTGGCGTATTTCCATTCATGCACTTATTAGCATGATCTTGCTTTAATTTGAGTTTTTTATGTCAAAACTTGTAACTTCTATTTGGGATATGTAACAAGTACCTAAATGCATCATTTGAGACTTATTTGACATGTATATGATGAGGCCAAGGGCCAAGAACCTCATGCTTTACTTTTATGCTATTTGATATTATGCTTAATAATGAGAAAAATTTGAAAATGCGAAGCTCTAGCATGTCTGTTTCATTTTGGTTGGTGGGAATTGCGTTTTATCACTTTTACTAATACTATTTTATTATATGTGACGTGTGGCCAAGGGCCAAACGATTCTTTGAATGCATCTATGATGATTGACTTTAAAATTTGCGTAAAAAAGTTTTTTTTTTATTTTTTTTTATGATTTTTGGGGTTCAAGCATGTTATATTTTGCATATGGTGTATTTTGAGGTCATAAACCATTGGGATGCATTTTATTATATATATTACATTTGCTAGAATGATCACATTGCATAAAATATCATGGTTGTGTGTTATGGTTGATGGTAGGCTTCAAATTTTTCATTATAAGGCATTTTTGAGGTTTAATAGGTCGAATTTTGTATTGGGCATAATTGGAGGTCATGGACCATTCCCACACACTCCAAAACACTTATTATGCTTGCTTGTACAATTGTTTTAGCTCACAACTTCATATTTAGTCATTTGAACACTTGGTTGCTCTCATTTTTACATTTTTCGCAAAATCTGGTTTAGTGGTATTTTGGGGATTTTCCTTCAAAAATAAATTCCTGTCTTGATATGGTCACTTAGAAAATGTGATTTTAGGAGGTTCTTCACAAATGTTTTCTAAAAAATGTCATCTCGGCCTCCAAAACCCTGTGTCAAATCTGATTTCCTGGTGCACACTTCTCAAGAAAAAAAGTGTGATCACAAGGGTAGTTTGGGGATTTCACATCAAAAATAAATTTTTCCTTTGATATGGTCAGCTTGGAAAAATTATTTTAAGGGGGTTTCTTTTTTGTGTTTTTCAAAAAAAGGTCGTTTTGGGGTCCAAAATCACGTTTGAAGTCTGAATTTTCTGTGCACATAGTAGGTGACAGCAGCCCCTTTGGCTGCCACGACATTGATTTTTCGTCGGGTCTTTTCTCCCTCATCCGGATTCTGTTTTGGGTGAACTTTTTTTTGAACTTCATTAATTTTTCATTGCATGGGAAATGACCATTTTTCCGTTGGGGCATATTTGGCCAATTTTCACCTCTTGCTTCCGCATTTGTTCTTGCTTCTGCTTCCGCATTCCGGACCCGTTATCGGGTCAACTTTCAGGTCGCATTGACTTATCTGGGTTGTGAAAATTCGGAATGTCACAATGTTAATGCTTTAACGATACCTTTATCTTGATTTTTATTTTTGTTTCTGTTTCTTGGCTATTTGTAGATTTTTACTCATGCTTGGAATGGTCTTCTCGATGCTTTAGGAGATGTTTTGGACTTTTCAAGTCAATTTGGGATTCAACCGGGAAGTTTTGAAGAAAACAAGGCTTTAGGGCTCAAGCACAACTTTTGTGATATCCCCAATTTCGGAGACATGGGTTGATCAAGTTGTCACGCCCCGAAAATTTTTGAATAAAATTCTCAATTTATTCAAATCTAAATACATCAAAATACACCCATTAAAAAAAATGCTCTCTTTTATACAAAATCAATTCCTTCAAATATACACAAAAATTCTCTAAATAAATAAAATAAATCCTGCAATGCCGACTCTTCCACCTAAGCCTGAATCTAGCAATTCCCGTTCATCATCGGTACCTGAAACTGGAGGGTGATGAGACGGAAAGTTCTAGTAAGAAAAACCATAACAAGAATTTCATGGAGGTTTAACAAAACAGCTTCACAAAATATACATATTCATGTGAGTATATAAACAAAATACATATTCATTTAATTAAAACATTTAATAAAAACTATTGAAGCAAAACTACTCAAAGCCATTTAAGGTATAGAGAACCCTACACTGAAAAAGAATTTTCCTCACTGGATCATCAAAGCCTCAAGCTCCAGCCTCTTCTGCAGACTCTCTCTCTCTCTCTCTCTCTCCTTTTAAACTCTCGGCTCACTCTCTGCCTCTCTCTCTAATTTTTTCTCAAACTACTCTCCTTTTTATTTTCTCTTCTGTTTCTTCATACAAACCCAAACACATACACCTTATTTAAAGGCCATTCCACCGACACTGTATATATCTCACCGTACAAAAAAAATCTCATTCTTATACATTTGACCAAACCCACGTGAAGCCCACACACTTTTGGTCAAACAAATCAGTTAGTGGGTCCCGCCACCCACTTTCCTTTCTTTCTTACTTTCCTTTTCTTTTTCTCTTTCCAATTCAGCCGCCACCTGCGCTATTCTATCACCATAATTCATATATGTATATATATGTGAACACAATATAAAACCAAATCAAACCAATCTGCTCCTTAAAAATCATCACCTAGTGTCCCCACCAATTAACATTTCCCATTTTCCTCTCACACTTCGGCTGGCAGCACCTCATCCACACAACTTATATATATTAAATAAAAATAAAAATAAAAATACATGCAACAAAATAAAAAATAATCTATTTCAAGATCTTGAGTGGGACCCACCCATCATTTCCTTTTTCTTTTTCCTTATCTTCACACCATTTCAATACCAAACAACACCAACTATCAGCCACCAAAAACAAAGCCACGTGAAGAAAATTCAAAGCTAAAAGAATTTGGCCCAAAAAGTCTTTAGAGGGACCCACCACCATCACATCACAATTCCTTCTTTTCTTTCCTATTTCGTTGCCCCCTTGTATTCCATCAAATGCTATATATATATATAATATGCAACAAACGAATTCAACCCATTAAATAATTCTATTAAATAATTATAATGGGTAAATCTCTAATAAAAATTAAATACCCAATCTTAACAACTAAAAATCATAGAATAGATTAAATTAAATTCCTAAAAATTCGGGTTGTCACAATCTCTACCATTAAAAAAGAATTTCGACGACGACGTACTCAAATCTGTGGTAGCAATGACAGTGTCTAGTGCCCGCCCACACTTACTCGTCAGTAAGGTAGCATCGACGGCAACTAGCACTCGCTTATAACACACAACTTGTACGGTAGCATGACAGTATAAGGCACTAGTTCATAACCTACCCCCCACTAGGTTTACCCACGAAACCTCTCGAAACAAATGACATCAATGTCGTAAATCATCATTACCAAAAGCACCACGGAGACCAGACATTTTATGAGAGTTGAGATATGGTCCAAAGATGTCCGGCCGGACCATTCTGGCCAATCCCAAAACTCTGAAAATAATGCCATAGGTACCGCTATGCTCAAGGCCTTAAATCCTCAACACAACAATACCAACAACTCCAACGTCTCAAAATACAACAATCAACAACCTCAATCAAGATTCGAAAGCCTAACAAGAAAATCAAAACCTCCTGAATCAGAACGAACCTCACCACAAGACATTTCATCGAAAGTCCTACATATCTCCTTAAAACAGATCAACTACAAAATCACACCGTAATCAAACATCAGACCCACATCCATATCACGGATAACTAAATCCTGAAATACAAGTCCACCAAGTGGCACACATATTCAAAATCTTGACAACCAAAGTCAAATAATGAGTCTCTCAAAACCATGCTTAGCATCACCAAGCTAAATCAAAATTGCTCAATTTTCATCTAAGAACAACTATTGGAACTATGATTCCTCAAAACCATGCCTAGTCATAACTAGGACGAGAAAACTCCACAAACAAGCCATATCTGACAGCGATCTTCCAAAACTTCTCCTAAGAGTCAACCACATCCAAGTCTCCAAAACCAAAGCAAGTCACCAAAAGACATCCCTAAACTACGTCAAACTCGCACAATGAATCAACCAAATCCTTAATCAAATGGACACAATTCCCTGCAAAATGTTCTCACACTAATCAATTCACTCTGAGCACCACAATTTCTTCAACAACCACGGCAAAAACTCCCCAAGGGAAGACACGAAGGAAAGGGAACCACTAGTCCTAAGAAGGACAACACCACGACTCCATCTCTGAAATGAAAGACAATATAGTTAAAGACTTTACCCCTTACATAGAAGTCGACCAAAATCCGTCAAATCCTCACCAAGGACTCAAGACAACAATGGTGATCCTCACGGACCAACCAACCCCAAAACTATGCACAAGGTGACAAAGAGAAGAGACTCACTACTTGTGAAGTCCCTAACACGAACTAAGAAAAGGAGGAGAAACCCTATTCTCCCACAAGTGTCAACACGACGACCACGAAGACGAAGCATTCTTCCCACCTTAAGGAAGTGGACAGCTCAAGATAAAACGGATGTGACAACTCCTCTACAAGGAATTTCACAACGAAACCATTGTGGATACCCGCATACACACTACATGAGACCAAGGGAAACAAAAAGGGAAACTAAACATAGAAGTCATGAAATTAACAAGGAAATGTTACTACCAGGTAAGTAAATCTACTCACATAGATAAAATCAAGGGTACATGCGGCACGTCTCCACGTAAACATAAGAGCATGTCATTAAAGCATAGTAACAACATGGCATCTTTAAGCATATAAATAAGGCATACTAATGTCACATAACAAGAAGACAAATGTGGATAGACCTCCACCTACTCATGCATCGCAATATCACAAATCATACAACTAACATGGTAGTAAATGAAACTACAGAAGATAGAATGATGCAACAATGAGCCTTATAGACATCGTGTCCTAGAGTGTCTAGGTAAAAGGAAAGACTAGCCCTAGCCGTAAACTGTCTCCAAAAACCAATGCGGCAACAACCTGTCTCAAAACAAACGTGAGCCTTTACCAAAATGGTAAGACTCTAACAATCCATCTCTGAATCTAAAGGTGACACTACAAGTGACACTAACAATGCAATGCTCTCTCTAACCCGACACATCAATCAATCGACTCGACCGCAAAAGCGTCATCACGCAAGGAGAACTCAAAGAAAATGGTAACCATAGCCATACCAAAAACAACCAAATCAAGCAACATGACTGATCCCCAAAACAACCATCATCATCATCAATCAAAAGGACAATGCCTATCAAAACAAAATCAACATTGATTCCATCCGAACTGCACTTGTAGCTAGCCAATACGGTAGCATGACAGTGCCATGCACCAGCCACAAACTTACCCGCCGATGAAAATTGTAATCCCAGAAGAATCATCCTGAATAACCAAGGATCTTAAGAGATCCATAATCTTATCATGGCCCAAAACCAAAAAATCCAGTACTACAGCAATGCCAAATGACTCACCTCACACGAGCCTAAACAAAAGGTGTCTCTCCACCTGCCTCAAAACCAATACTAGGTCGACAACAACCTGTACTACCACAAAACCAACTGAGAATCACCATTAACCTCAACTCGTGCCTTAATGACTAATTCCATGTCATGCCAAATATGCAACACAGTCATGCATACACAAATCTAATCTAGCATACATCACATGTCATGCTCTTTACATTAGAATAAAATCATGCTAAACAATGACATGCCACATATAGCACATAAGCATATAAACATGTTATCAGGCCAAAATATGTTATCATGAAGCATATAAACACTTAGAGCATGGCAACAAAAGTATGATATGCACCCAAAACCCATCGTCCCAAGGTATTCAAACGTAGGAGCTCTGATACCACCTGTGACGGTTCAAGTTTTGCAACCCGGTGCGTCAGTGATGAACCGAAAGTTGACCAGGCAACGGGTCTGAAATACAGAAGCAAAACCAAAAACAAGGTTTCTAAAGATATCAATCATCCCTAAGACACCTAATTGACTTTCTATGAAGTTACGAAACTCAAAGAGAACGAAAACAGAAGCAAAGGTCAAAATGGGCAAAAACCATTAACCAAGGGGCAAAATGGTTAATTTATAAATAAAAGAGAAATTTGACTCAAAACAAGTCCAATGATATCCAAAGAACCTAAACTAATCATTTTACAACATTCCAAGAGGTTCTAAGAACTTTGGACAAGAATCCCACAAAACACCTATTCTTGGTTCAACCAAAATCCTGACACTACTTCACTAAAACTTGAATAACTCCCACTGTGATTTGAATTTGAGAATAAAATTGGTACCATTGGAAATCTGACTAAAATACATGAATTTCGGCTCAAGAATCACCACATTTGGGTTAGAAATGAAGGAGATATGACCATTTGAAGTTGGAACAATAGTGTTGCAACAAACTGAAGAGGCAGCTGAGTGTATTCTATTTAGGTCGACCGAAATAGCCATTTTGGTTGACCAAAATGGGCAGAAACTCCCCAAAAAACTGAATTTTGAAGAAAAGTCATTTCGGTAGGCCGAAATATGGCATCGGTCGACCGAAATGAACCTAAATAGTGAAAATGGCTACTGGAAAGTGAGATTTTGATGTTCAAATGAATTCCAATAGGCATCAATCGGCCGAAATGACTCGAAATGGCACTGAATGACTTGTTATGGACAAGAAATGTTGAGGCTACACCCAAGCCTCAAACACCAACATGAATGTGATCCACAAACATGATTTTAAACTATACAAGCATGGCAACAAATGTACTTTACATAATGACATGTGTTACAATGGCCCATGGCCTGATTACAATTCAATTACAAAATTTGACATGACAAACCCCCAAAGTTGGAAAAAAATTACATTTCAAAGGTAAAACTTGAAGTTTAAATACATACACTTGAACTTTAAAGTTTGTGGCCCTTGGCCTAATTTCATACATATCAAAAGTGTTCCAAATAGTGTATCTAAGTACACTTTACATAATTTCTAAGCAAAAATGGCATATTGTACCTAACTAAGTGTTATAACTTTATAGGAAAAACTTAAACATGCTAACACTTTCATGTGAACGAGAAAACATTTAAATGGACTTCAAAGCTACAATTCACCCAAGGCAATGCAAATCCTCAAATCTTGAATCTTGTACTTGAAAAATGACCCCGGTAACTTTGGGGTGAGCAACATAAAGCTAGTCATAGGAGATGAGCATGCATAGACCTAACATTTTACAAAATTATCACCTTATTCATGCAATTTAAACAATATAGAAGCATGTGGTACAACGCGGTAAAATATTCAATATACAAGTATACTTGGCAAGAATGAATTATCAGGCAATTCAACAAAATTGGTACTTGCAATACATTAAAATGATATATATATATATATATATATATATATATATATATATATATATATATATATATATATATATAATTTCTCAAATTTATCAAATTGATGTTTAAAACTCAACACTTACAAAATGATATAATGCAACATAGTTGTAGTCTCCAATATAGCACATCAAAGTATAGATCATCAAAGTTACTAACTTCTAATCAAAATTGCAAAGTTAACCAAAGTGCTATAATTAAACATAAGTTGAACCTCCAATATAAAACATCAAGTTATAAATACTCAAAGTTATCAACTTGAAAATGAAATTGCGAAATCAAACAAAAGTGGATACTTGGACATCACGCCAAATCAGACCGACAACGTGGTTACTTTAGGGTTACTAACCCATGGGTAACCGCCCTATGTGCGCACTAGACTATAGAGGGACAATTCCCCGTACTAGAACCATGTCCTAACCATAGTCAAATAACGACATCTCAAAGTTTTCAAAATCAACAAGTTGTGCAACAACATATATATCAACATATATATACAAGATAATCAGCTATATACAATGCACAACCAAATTTGGAAACACATACGAAATATGCTCTAAGTCCATAACTACTCTGGTATGAAAGATGTTAAAAAACAAAGTGTGCAACTCATTACACAAGGCAAAAATATATTCAATGCAGGAAACATATTCTCATAAATATAAATATAACAACAATGTTATCCAATGCTCAAAACATAAACAAATGAATATACAACAAGTCCAAGTCCATGATTTAAACATAGAATCAACTTCTAAAACGTAATCAAATCCATGGAACAATTAGAAAGAATTTAATTAAATAAAATAATTAAATTCTTTAGATTTTAAATCAATTCCAAATAACCTCAATTTAATATATGTTGAAGGATATAGTATGGTCATCACATATATAACATCAAATAACTAAATAAGTGATTAAAACGTTTAAAATAAAATTAATTAAGCTAATTAATTAATTTCCTCTAGATTTTTAAATAACTCCAAATGCTCTCAAATTAACATAGGTTAGAGAACATGCCAATGCCTACTTTAATATCACATTTCTAGTTGATTTTATGCACGATACAACCATGTGAATTAAACTTTCACCAAAGAAAAATATTTAAAAAAAGTTACAATTCTCATTCAAATATTCTCAATTTAATATATGTCAACAAGTGTGACAACCCTGGATATTTTACAAACCCAGTGTGTCGTGTGATGACCCGAAACAGATCCTAAAATGCGGAAGCATAAAATGAACAAATCAATAGGGATGTAGTCATACATACTTGGCCTTTGGCCTTATGTCATACACATAAAATGAATGTCAAAAGGTGTGCTTAGACACACATTACATACTCGAAGTTTAAAATGACATGTTAAACCAAACATTACATAACAACTTCAAAAGAAAAGATAAATATGCTAACACTGGCATGTGAACAAGAATACAATAAAAAGAACTTCAATTCTACATATCGCCCAAGGCAATGGCAATTTCCCAAGTCTTGAATCCTGTACTTGAAAAATGTCACCAATAACTTCGGGGTGAGTAACATAAAGTTACTCGTAGGAGATGAGCATGCATAGACTTAGCCTTTTACAATAATATCACCTTAAGGTGAAATAAGTTAAAAGGGCTCATGCCACCTAATGTCTATGTCAAGATGAGACTTAGGGATCATCCTAAGCTACCTTAGAACATTTCTAGTATAAATCACATCATTCATGCAATTTTAACAACATAAGTTCATGCTATACAAAGTAACAAGATATGGATTCTCAAAGTTATCAACTTGAAATCTAAAATATGAAAACAACAAAAGTGGGTTATGCCACCTAACGTCTACATTCCAAATGAATCTATAGGATCATTCCTAAACTACATTTGAACAACAAAACGTAAATCACAATATCTATGCAATTTAACCAACATAGAAGCATGCTTTACAAAGTAACAAGATATAGATTCTCAAGGTTATCTACTTGAATCTAAAGTATGAAAATAACTAAATATAGCAATTTAGTATAATTAGAATTTCTAATAACACACATAAAGACATAGATTCTTGTAGACACCCAATTTTGTCCCTATCCATTTGAAGGAGTATTTCGGTAAAAACTAGTTTGGCCAAGCCAGGAAAATTAGAAAATCAGACCACTAGATCATAAAATGGATGCCACCAATGGTTCCGAAAGGACTCAAAACATTAGAGTACACCTAGAGTTAGGTTCGCAATGCGACTCCTAGCACTTGATCAAGGAAGGGGCAAAATAGTAATTTTGCACCCCTAACCTGTTCAAGTTTGATTAAACTTGAAAAGAGCAGTCTAATATAATTATCAAATGAAAAACAGACCTTACTATTGTGTCCAAAATGCGTCAAAACCTTAGAGTTGAAAAAAAATTAATAAATATTAAATGAAGAAAATAATATAAAATAATAAGTAATATAAAAATAAAAACTAAATAAATAAATATTAAATTTTGTTAATTTATTAATTGAAACACATTCAGGTCGTGGCCTTAAGCCACAAGAATAAGACCAAATATATATATATATATATATATATATATATATATATATATATATATATATATATATTAATACAATAGAAATATAAAAAAAGGAAAGGAAAAAATTATAAACTAAAAATAATGATAAAAAAGTAAAATAAATGGTGTTGGAAGATAACTCAATCTTCTTATTCTGTTTTATTTTTTAAAATTCAAATAAATAAAGTTGTTAAAGATAGATAATTGATATATTCTTATCTCATCAGTTATTTTTTTTTCTCGCTGGTAAAATCTATTTAAAGGAGGTAGTATTCATATTTTAGGGAGGAGGAGACACACATTATAAACCCTAATTAGGGATACACCAAATACGAACCCTACATATCGACTCATATGTAGACTTTATTTTTCTCTCCTCCAGTCGATGCTTATACAGAGACCAATTTTCGGAACCCAATAACCAACCCTAAAAGCCGTCTTCGTGGTTACCAGGTATCCAAGGGGGAGGTCGATAGCACATACACGGCTATACACACACCAAACATCCCTATAAATCTCTCCTTATACTATAGAAATCTCTCGCTATATTTAATTTTATATAGCCTCAACAATTTCGAAGCCCCATATTTTGATATAGCCCCAAAAGTCTTCAAACATACAAAAGAAGCCTCAACAGTTTTCATGCGTACAGTAGAAGTTGAGAATTCGTCTACAATATTCCAACATCTAAAGTGGAGCTAAAGCACTACCCAATAAACTCATTGAAAAACAAGAAGCACCAAAGGTATTTTAACAAACCTTTATTTATTTATTTCTTATTTTGCCATCAATTCATTCACTTGCGGGCTTTTTATTTTCATCATAAACTGTAGTTCTTATGGGATGTCAATATAAATGATAATCATGTAAGCTACTGATTTTGTCAGATTATGCCTAAAAACCTTCTATGTTCATTAGTGTACAAGTAGTGTGTTGTGTACATACATTCATATTATAGCGTTCTAGTCAGATTATAGCTTTGAACAATTTTGATATTATGATTATTTGATAGTATAAAATGTGACCGTTTTGTAAAACTCCAATGGTACACGTCGGAAGAACTATTTGATGATTTTAAATAAGATTATTGAACTATTTGATGACTTTAAATAAGATTATTAAAATCATTATTATTATTTTGCTAAAATAAAACATCCATTTCTTAACAAAAACACTAATGAAGATTAAAAAATAAGACTATTAGTATTTAAACATTATTAAAGGGCTTCAACTAAAATGGCTTCATTATTGTACAGATTTAACATTTTTATTCTAAGGTGATTAGATCAATTCATATTTTTAATTAGGCCTTGTTTCAGGACCCTTTTATTATTAAGTGCTTTGAGAATATAATATTCATATGACTATAAAAAAGGTGTTTTAAATCATTTACCTTGGAATAATTATTTTCTTAAAGGAATTCTATTTAGAATCGTATTTTCTAAGAAAGATGTAATTTCTAAAAATAATATTTTCCAAAAAAATAAAGTTTTCTTAAAATAAAATATTTCCAAACATCACATAAAATTTAAAAGGCTAATAGGAGTCATTCTAATTCTTGTAGATATGTTCTGAAGACATGTTTTCCTTATAAGAGTTTGTAAATTCTAAAGGTATAAGATTTTAGGAATTGGTCTTCATATCATAAAGGCCTAAGTGCAACTTTTTCAATGTTATTAAAAAATCTCAGTTTCACATTCTTAAGATATATGTAAACACTTTGGGGCTTACAGGTCTATTTCAATTTTTCAAAGGCAGTAATCTGCTACTTTAGTGTTAATTAGGTAGAAACTAGAGTTTCTTAAATCCTAAATCTAGCAATCTTAAAACTAAAAAATTGTAGCATCAACATCAACCTAAAGTATAGAATATCAAATCTTACTAAATATATGGTTAGAGATTCAATCTTTGATTAAATATTTTAAAATTAAATCTAAATATTATTTTATTTTATAGACTCATAAGTCAACTTTATTATAAAATCATACGTCTTTTCTAAAATAAAAATTCTCTTCAAAGCTTTTACTTAGAATTACTCTAAAAAAACAAACTTAAATATGCTAAGTCTTTTAAGAACTCCTAAGTTCATTTCTTTCAATAGAACTCACATGTTTAAATATATATATATATATATATATATATATATATATATATATGTTTTAAGGCCATTTTTTTTTTTTTCCTTTCTTTCTTTTCTTAATAATATGTGCTTATAAAAGTATTGATCTTATCTCTCATAGATAGGGTTAAACTTTCAAAGCTATATTCAATGGTGCATCTTCAAATGCTAAATTTATACTTATAATTTTAATAATATGTGCTTATAAAAGTATTGATCTTATCTTTCATAGATAGGGTTAAACTTTCGAAGCTATATTCAATGGTGCATCTTCAGATGCTAAATTTATACTTATAATTGTAATAATATGTGCTTATAAAAGTATTGATCTTATCTCCCATAGATAGGGTTAAACTGTGATGGCCCAAGTTTTTCAACCCAGTGCGTCAGTGATGAACCGAAAGTTGATCCGATAACGGATCCGAAATGCGGAAGCAAATGATAAACAAAGGTCTTAAGAGGTAGGAGTCACCCCTAAGACACTAATGTGACCATCCATGAGATTACGGATCCTAAAGAGAGTAAAAATGGAATCAAAGGTTAAAAAGAACAAGATTCGTCATCCAAGGGGCAAAATGGTCAATTCACATTTAAAAGGAGAAACTTGACTCTAAACAAGTCAAATAAGGTTAATAAAACCTAATCTAATCATTTTGTAACATTCCAAGAGGTTTCATGAACATCGGCTAAGAATCCCACATAATGCCCTATCTCGGTTGAAGTGAAAACTGAAACTACTTCACTAAAATATGAATAACTCCCACTGTGTTTGGAATCTAAGGATGAGATTGATATCATTGGAAATATAACTCAAAATCCTTGAGTTTAGGCTCAAGAATCACCCCATTTGGATTAAAAATAAAGAAGTTATAACCCGTTGAAGTTGGATGATCAGTGCTGAAACTCAACAGAAGCTAGGCTCGGGATCAGGCTATTTCGGTCGACCGATATGAAGTTTTGGATGACCGAAATGGAGATGCTGAGACCTAAAATCATGAAGAAAAGATGCGATTCATTTTGGTAGACCGAAATAAGGGTTCGGTCGACCAAAATGAGCTTTGAACAGTTGATTTGGCTACTGGAATGTGATGTTACTGTGCAAATACCAAACCATTTGACATCGGTTGACCGAAATGGAGTTTCGGTAGACCGAAACACCTCGAAAACCTGCTGCTGAACCTACTATGAGCCTAAGGTGTTAAGGTACTACCTCAACTTTGAATCCCATGATACTTTAATTCAAAATGGATGTGTAAAACTGATTTTTCATGAGTTTTGAGAATGTAAACATGTCAACAAGTTTGATATGAGTAAATGAATATAAAACAATGGCCCATGGCCTCATACACTTCATTTACAAGATTTTAACTTCTCAAACCTCAAAATTTGATTAAAAGACATTTGAAGCAAAACTTTGTTACGAAAAGTGTCCAAGTACAAAAGTAGACATGCTTGGCCCTTGGTCTCATTACATACTTGCTTCTAATGTCAAAAGTGATTACTTAAGCATCCTACACATCAAAGAAGTTAAATAATCTTCAAAAGTACCATACATACATGGTATACAAAATTATAACTTCAAAAGTTAAGCATACTAAACACTTGCATGTTAATATACAAAAATGCTTCAACAAGTTCAAAAGCTTCTAAGGGTGATGAGCATCCATGAATATAGTCTCTTTACCTGAAAAATAACCCAAACCACTAGGGTGAGTAATCAAGTTACTTGTAAGAGAAGTATATGCGTATACCCTAAAGTTTCAATATCATTGCAAGATCAATATAGACGAATATAAGGGAGCATTCTACTTAATGTCTATGTTCAAGGTGTGCTAAGGGATCATCTTAAGCTAACTTGAATGATTCTTTAACAATACAAATCAATATCAATGTGCTTAACAACATCAATTCGCCAATAACAAGAATTTCAAGCTACAATTAAGCATTGGTTGTCAAGTTGAAATTTAATGCGAAAACAAGTAATAGAAGACTTGGACATCACGTCTCGGACTTAACCAAGATCAATACGGTTATTCCGGGCATTAACCCGCTGAGAAGACCACCCTAGTGCGCACTATCTCAATTGGGGAGAACTCATACCTCCTGCACTAAAGCCAAACTTTAGCCATGTCACATGTAACAATGTTCCAAGAGATTCCAAAATATATATCAAGTTCAAAACTTATATATATATATAATAAGGCATACAAACCACTTTCCATGCATAAGTATTTTGAAACCATACAAACCATGTCTCAGGGTTCCAAATCTAGAATGGCATGCCTAATGACAAATTCACATCATGATATTATGCACAATACAATATCACAAATTTATCAATTCAAGTCATGCCTCAATAACAAGCTCTATATACTGATTATCAACATTTAGCAATACGCTTATAAATTAATCACAATTTGTAATTCATAAGAACATAGAATTATTATTACAAAAATATAGCAATTTAAGTCAATAAGAATTGCATATAATACTAATAATTCTACTAGAGTTTTATATTACTACCACATGTGAATTTACTAGAATTTAACGGCTACCAAATTATATAATCCTTTTACACATGGTTTACATATATTATACATGCTTAAATCAATAAACCTTAAGTCAAGAAGTGATGGTTTCCTATAATATGAAACACTATCATATCAAAAGCATGTACACAATATATATTAAACCACAAGGACTATAAAACACTTAGAATATAAACATACTACCACCCCTACCTCAATAGAGAATTGAATCTCTATAATCCAAGCTACCAAGCACAAAATAGAAAACAAGGTTAGGATTCTTGAAGAGGAGAGTGAAAGGAATCTTTTCTCTCTTAAAGTCAAAAGTCTAGGGTGAGTGGAAGAGTGTCAAAAGTGAAGTCAAAGCTCTTTACTAAGCTTTCTCTAATAGAGTCTTTGCTAGGTTTATGAAGACCAAGTGAAAAAGATAAAGGAGAAGGTGAAAATGGTGAGTGGAGTGTCTAGAGAACCTCCACTCACTATGTGGTCTTACACTACCTCTCACACACACACATGCAAGACTAAATCTTGAGCTTACACTTGTCACCAATCCAATGCCTCTTCCAAGACTTAATCCTATACCCATACTTGTCAACAACAATCAATGGTTACATGTGCACCAATCCTAAGCCAACACATGGATTGTAATGACCCGGTCATTTTTCTTCCTTTTCTTTTTCTCAGATTTTAACGGATATTTTTTTTCCGTTGTCTTTTCCTTTTTGGGTTCGGTTTTTCATCACTTGATGTCATTTCGAGTGCTCTGGAATGATTTCCGAGACTCTTTTCCTTGGATTGACAACTTCCTTTGGGGATTGTGTCATTTCCATATTTTATTTTTCTGAACACTATTCACATTTTGTCTTTTTCTCGTTTATCCTTTTTTCCTTGTATAACCTCACTTTTTGTGCTCGGATTTGATTCCGGTTTTGTATGCATTCATAATATTTGATTTCCATGATAGTGGTATTTTTACTTTTCAAGAAAAGCATGTTGATTGCTTACTTCTTTCATAAAGGGGCATTAATGCATACTTTAGTGTAATTATTCTTAACTTGTGGGGTTTTAGTGTAATTAAATAAAGTAATTATTTTTTATTTTGGGAACCATTATGTAATTAAATTTGGAAGATATTTTCAAAAAGGACCTTTTTGTAATTTTTTAAAAGTGTGACAAGTGTCACACTTTCATTGGTCAACTTGTTAACATTTGTGTAGAAACACTTTAATGCATTGGATGATGACATTTGGAGGGTGAGGATTCACTCACTTGTTGGCCTAGGATTGGTGCACTTGTTGGCTTGGATGGTTGACAAGTGTAGGTGTGGGATTAAGCCTAGGAAGGAGCCATGGCATGGATTGGTGACAAGTGTAGGTTCACAATTTAGTCTTGCAAATATTTTTGGGCCACTTTGGGATTATGGTTTTAAAGGAGAGTTTTTATGCAATTGATCATAGATGTGTGTGTTGACCATGGTATAAGAGCACATAGTGAGTGGAGGATTTCTATTTCTTCCACTCACACTTAACCACATTATTTCATTCTCTTCCTTACAAGAAAACCCTAGCCTCCACGAATGGAGCTTGAAGCCTTAGGCATTGACCTTGATCTTTGAGGCCCTTTCACTTACTTTAGACCATAAAGCTTGGAATACTTTTTGTTCCCCTCATCCACCTCTTCAAAACCCTTGAAGGATCTAGCCTAACTCCTAATTTTGCTTTGGTATCTAGAGATTCAATTCTCTAGTGAGGTATTGATCTATTATTTTGAAGTATTTTTATGTCATTATTGAGTGTTTTACATGCATGGAAGAGAAGGACTTGTATTTTGCCCTTAAACTGTTTTAACTTAAAATTAATCTTGTTAAATTAAATATGGAATATGAAAATATACTCAATTAGCTTTCATTTAGTTTTGGTTTCATGTAATTTGGATTTAAAATGAATTAGTTATGAATTTTTGAAGTTGTAAGTTAGTTGCTGGAAATTTGAAGCTTTTCCTTTACAGTCCGAAAATGAATTTTTTATATAGAGTTGTGTTGCTTCAATTGCCTTAAAATTTTTACTGGAACTTTTCCCATGGGTTTTACACTACTCAAATTTTTTTTTACGATTTTAGAGCATTTCTAAATTTTTTTAAAAAACTGAAACTATCTGCTATCCATGTTTTTATTGCAGCTGGAAAACATATTTTTAGATGATTTATTTCACTAACCTTTTGACATTGGATCATGGCGTAAATTTTCAGTTTTACACTCTCATATGTTTACTTCCAAAATAAATTAGGCTTTCGCAATTTAGATGTCAAATGAATTTTTCATGAATTTTCAAAGTTGGAAGCTACTGGCTGAAAATGTATTTTCTGGGCAGAATTTGTTTCAAAGTTGTGGGGCAAAATTGTTTCAATTGGGAAAATATTTTGTTAAACTAAATTGATATTATCAAATTACAGTGTTTAAGCTTTCATTGGGCTTTGGATTCATTCAATTTGGGTTAGAATTGAATTTTTTATGAATTTTACAAGTTAAAGGTAGCAAGCTGAAAAATCTGTTTTACGGACCGAAAATTTGGGGCGATTTCATTTCAGTGGTAATTGGGATTTTCATTCCAATTGAGGTACGGAATGTTTTAGGATTATTTGTGTGTTGTATTGTGTGTTTGCCATGATTATACAACATATATGTATGCCTTGTACCAAATCTACAAAGTTAGTAATTTTTATTTCTTTGTGTAATATTTAAAATTTATGATGATATATAACTTTGATTTGAATTGTAGCATGCTAGGAAATTATGCTTAAATATGTTAGTTAATATATATTAAATTTGGATCATTTGATTAAGAATTACAACTTTTATTTAATATTTATCTTTAGTGAAAGTTTAATTCACATGGTTGTATCAAGCATTAAATCAAGTTGTAATGTAGTATTTAAATAGGCCTTGGCATGTTCTCTAATATAGATTAAATTGAGGGCATTTGGAATTGTTTAAAAATCTAGAGGAAATTAATTAATTAGCTTGATTAATTTTGTTTTAAGTGTTTTAATCACTTAACTTGTCATTTGATGTTATATATATGATGACCATTACATGTCTTTCAATATATATTAAATTGAGGTTATTTGGATTAACTTGGAATTTAGAGAATTTAACTATTTATGTTTAATTAAATTCTACTTTATTACTCCATAGATTTAATTGCATTTTGGAAGTTATTTCTATATTCAAATCATGGATTTGGATTTGATATATGTTTACTTGATTACTTTTGAGTATTGGATAATATAGTTGTTACTTTTATATTCATGAGAATATGTTTTTCCTTATTGAATATATTGTTGCTATGTGTAAGGAATTGCACACTTTGTATTTGATATCTTACATGCCATAGTAGTTGTGAATTTTGAGCATGTATTGTATAAGTTTCCAAATTTTGGATTGTGCTTGGTAAATAGTTGATATCTTATATATACATGTTGATATATATACGTTGTTGCACAATTTGTTGATTTTGGAAATTTGGGGATGTCGTTGTTTGGCTACGGCTAGGACTTGGTTCTAGTACGGGGGATTGTCTCTATATATAGTCTAGTGCGCATATAGGGAGGTTACCTATGGGCTAGTAACCCTAAAGTAACCATGTTGTCGGTCTGATCCGGCGTGACGTCCAAGTATCCACTTTGTTTGATTTCGTATTTCATTTCAAGTTGATAACTAGATGATATCGTAACTTGTTGTTCCTTATTTGATTTCCTATTTTGAGCTTAAGATGTAGCTTTGTGAAAGCATGCTTCATGCGTTATATTGGAAGTTCTATTGTTGGTTAAATTGCATTGATATCATAATTTGTGTTTTGATGTTCAAATGTAGTTTATGAATGACCTTATAGATTCATTTTGAACATAGACGTTGGGTGGCATGACCCACACTTGTTGTTTTTGTATTTTGGATTTCAAGTTGAAGACTTTGAGAATCTATATCTTGTTGCCTTGTATAACATGTTTCCATGTTGTTTGAATTGCATGAACAATGTGATTATGATAGAAATGATCTAGGTAGCTTAGGATGCTCCCTGTGTCTCATCTTGACATAGACGTTAGGTGGCATGAGCCCCTTTAACATGTTTCACCATAAGGTGATAAAATTGTAAAATGTTAGGTTAATGCATGCTCATCTCCTACGAGTAGCTTTATGTTACTCACCCCTATGATACTGGGGCATATTTCAGGTACAAGACTCAGGATTTGAAGATTCCATTGCTCCTTGGATGGCTTACAGTTTTTAAGTTTCTATTTTATGCAAGTGTTAGCATAAGATGCCTCTTTGTAGCCCTATTTGTTTAAACTTGTATTCGTTGATTCGTATATGTAAAGTGTACGTAAGTGCACTCTTTTCAATGTATTTAACATGTATGAGATGAGGCCGGAGGCCAATGACATGTATCTCGTTTTCTATGCACTTTTGTTTTCAAAGTTTATTATGAAAATATTGAAAAATGTTAAGTCATTGCTTCATAACTTTCGCATCGGGTGTTGGAATTTCATATATTTTCTGCCCGGACTCAGAATCAGACGATTCTTGAGTCTAATTTTGTTCATTTTTCGTTGTCCTTCCAATGGTGTGCACGGTGGCACCTTTTTCAGTTAGAAATGACCATTTTGCCCTTAGTTCATCTCTTTTCGGGTTAGGCATTCTTGCTTTATTTGCTTGGCTCATTTGAGTTCCGTGGCTTCATGGAGAGTCATTTTGGGGCCTTAGGGATGACGTACATCTCTTGAGGTCATTTGGCTTCTTTCGCTTTCGCATTTCGGGTCCGTTATCGGGTCAACTTCCGGTTCATCACTAACGCACTGGGTTGAGAAATTCGGGTCGTTACATGGATGACTCTCCACCTTCCAATTGTCAAGAAACTATCGTACCAAGTCTCTCCACCCAATTGCCAACAAGTGGCACCATGAGAATGTGACACTTTTCACATTTTTTAAAAATTGCAAAATAGTCCTTTTTCAAAATATCTTCCAAAATAAATTATAAAAAAGGTCCCTAAAATGAAAAATAATTATTTTACATAATTACACTAAAATCTCAAAAGTTATGAATAATTACACTAAAGTATGCATTCATGCCCTTTACAAGAAAAGTACTAATCTAGCATGCTTTTCAAGAAAAGTAAAAATACCAATGTCATGGAAATCAAATACCATGAATGCATGCAAAACCGGAATCAAATCCGAGCACAACAAGTGAGGTTATGCAAGGAAAAACGAAAAAGGGGAAAAAGACGAAACAGGGAAAAGACAAAATAGGAAAAAGACGAAAAAAGAAAATCACCGAAAATGAAAAAAGGAGAAAAAGGACTAGATCATTACATAAACTTTCAAAGCTATATTCAATGGTGCATCTTCAAATGCTAAATTTATACTTATAATTTTAATAATATGTGCTTATAAAAGTATTGATCTTATCTCTCATAAATAGGGTTAAACTTTCAAAGCTATATTCAATGGTGCATCTTCAGATGCTAAATTTATACTTATAATTTTATTTTGGAATGCAATATAGAAAATAAGGTAACCGTATTCCACGGGTGTCATGGGGTGCCTAACACCTTCCCCATGCACAATCAAACCCCCGGACCCATTAATCTGGTTTTCGTAGACTAAAAAAATGGAGGACAAGTAATAAAAATATTTTCTAAAGTCCTTAGATATTTTAGGGTGACCTAGCACACCATAATCCTATGTTAGGTGGCAGCTCTAAATAAAATAAAATATAGGCCGTAGGCACTCTGTCGCATTAAGCCTTTTTTCTGACCCATTAGGTGTTTAATATAACCCTTATTTAAAGGGCGGGGAAAACCCAGGCGCGACACATGCTACAACCTATATAAAGTCCTCTCTGATTAAGGATGATTGCTTAGTTATAAAAATTTTCGTCTAGATTAACATGAGAAAACATGGCCCAAGCTGGGGCAATTCATTTTTTGAGTGATGACGGTTTATGAACCTCATATGGAAATAATATCTTTGAGCCTTAATATCTTTCTTCGGTTACCATACACCTAGCCTATATTACGGTCCTAATTAAAGTTCTCTTCGATTGGCAAAGATCACCAGAAATTGAAAACTCTTGCTTATTAAAGTCTCACAGAATGAGCAATATTTGTCATTATCCCCTAAACTGGGGCACTTTTCGAAGGAAGTTCAATAAGACATGGTTCATCACTGAAGAATAGTTTTGCAGATTACTTAAGAATAAGTATACATATGGATATTATATCAAGTATTGGTAGAGTTGATGCTACTTGTAAGTTGTTGACCACCTCCTGAATAATAAAAAAAGAAGAATCCGGACTCAGTGAAAACCCACTTAAGGGCGCTGAGGGTAAAAAAGTACAAAAGGCGGACTTGGTGAGAACTCAAGAATGGGCGCCAAGGGTAAAAATGTAACCAGTCTTGATGAAAATCTCTTTTGAAACGTTGAGGGCAAAAGTGATAGACCAGACTTAGTGAAAACCTGAAAGGGCGCTAAGTGCAACAGTATGGTCCTGAAAAAAATAAAAATAATAATCATCCAACTAAGGGTCCTGATTTTTAGATCAAACTACGTCTAACCCGATTCCCACCATGCTACTTATAGTTGGCAACCCATATTACACTTGGGTTTGGCCATACCATTATTTTGGTCATCATTTATCATACCATTTACCCTACCCTTGAACTAGCCCTTTAAGTTGCAGCATTTTTTAAGAGGGAACTATGAACAACTTAATACTTGACACTATCAAGATACATAGCCAATTTAGGATCCATCCTAAGTGAGGTTAACCCGCTTTCCAAACTCCATCACTCTATGATTATTCTGGTGTTGTTAAACGATGAATCAAAGGTCATCACCCGTGGGGGAGGAATCAAGCAATATGTCAAAAGTCATGTTTAAGAGAGTAATAGACAATCAACGGATAAGGAGAACAGTATCCTTTTTGTGATGTTAAACAAATAAAGCTAATTATCGTATTAATTACTTTACATTCATTACCTTCAGAATAGTACATTCATATATATGTTGTATGCTAAAGCACACGCTCAGACATTCTTAAAATAGATCATAGAACCAAAGTCTCTATATTTACATATTGCACCAATGGCATGCTCATTGTCCTAGCTCAGAAGATATATTATCTTGCTCATATTCAAAGTGTCAACTTGTGCCCATAGCGCATCTGTGTAAATATGTTTCCTTTCTTAATAATATGTGCCTTATATATATTTTAAGGCACTATGGTATTTCACTAAGGGGAGGAGCTTCAAAAGAGGAGAGAGAAGGTGGCAACCATGGCTGCCATGGAATCTGGCCAAGAGAGAGGAGAGAGAGAGAGAGAGAGAGAAAAATCTGATTTTTCTTCTTAAGTGGCCCTAGTTATAGAAAGACCCTAAAAGTGCCCCGCTGGATCCGGAAAAGTGGAATTTGAGCAGACGCGCTCAAATAGCTATACTCTATGAACAAAAAAGATCCAAAATGAGAAAATATGAACAACGAAAGAAATAGCGTCGAAAACCGAGTCCCGAGCAGAGAGATATGCCCCGAACAAGTTCGGCGGCAATCGGGGCTAGAAACCCTAAAACTAGGGAAAAACGACCAGAAGGAAATCCCAAAAGTACACGACTCAATGAAAAGTGAAAATGAATCCTGTACGAGGATTCAGTCTCAAAACAAGGCATTTAGTAATAATTTTATTAATTACACAATGGCCCCTCCAAAAAGTGAAAACTACACTAATGACCCAGAATGAAAATATCTTCCAAAAATATTTTCTTAAAAACCCCTGAAATAAAATATCTTCAAAAGATATTTACGAAAAATACCTTATGAAAAGGAAAAGTTTCTAAAGAACTATGCATCCATGCCCCTATGGACACCGAGAGCAACCAGAACACTTTTTTACAAAGGTAAAGATACATATTTCGTGGAAACCAATAGTTAGATTTATAAGAGTGGAGGATGATTAATTAATTTGTAATAACCCGATCATTTTCCTTCTTTTCATTTTTCCTCAAATTTTACGGATAAATTTTTTCTGTTATCTTTTCTTTTCTGAGTTTGGTTTCTCATCACTTAGTGTCGTCTCGACTGCTCGAAAATGGTTTCTAAGACTCTTTCCTTTGGATTGACAACTTCCTTAAGGGACCGCGTCATTTTCACATTTTTCATTTTTTGACATTATTCACTTTTCGTCACATCAAAGATTGATGATTTAATATAAAACCTAAATAGAAGATAATCATCATAGTTTCAATCATTTGAAGATATTATGCAAAAAAATATATATATACACACCCCTTTTATACATATGCTAAGCGTTGTATAATTAGAAAAATTCACAAACCCTGATCCTATGTTCAAGCAAAGACGTCATTACTCCATTTAAAGGTGAAACTCTGAGAAGGGTAATTTGGGATATAAATCACAATGATCGCTTCTTTGCAATTAACTTTATGGTAATTTTACATCAATTTTATTTAGGATTGGTCACTAAAATCTAATTTTTCCCATATATTAATATATATTATACGGAAGCTGTATGTATAAATTAAAAACTTGGTAAATACGAATTTAACTTAACTGGCCAAGTCATTTTTTCCCCCTTCACTGGACTATTTATGAGAGAGTAACTAAAGAAGATTTTTTTGTTCACTGATAACCATATAATCTAAATTCACTAGGATCATTTAATAACTCCTCACATCACTAACCAAAAATACTTTATATATAAATGGCATGAAAGGTGAAACATAATATAACCAATCAATGAAATTATATTAGAAACTATTTTAAAAACCCTTTTATATTAATTGTTATTTTTTAATAATAAATTAATATAAATAATATTAATTAAGAAAATAAAAAAATCATAATAATTAGATAATTAATACAGTTTTTATAAAAGGGGTGTTGAAGAAATTTTTTTGTTATACAAGTTGGAAAAAGTGGCATCAACCAGAAAGGGGTCTTAGGCAGGGGTGTCCTCTGTCTCCACTTTTGTTCACTTTGATTACTGGTTATTTTTCTGGTATGATGGATTTGGAAGTTCAGAAAGGTAAGGTGGTGCCTTCTCAAGCTGCTTTATAGGCTGGTTTACTTATTACTCATCAATTTTTTGCAGATGATCTATTACTTGTGATTAGAGAAAATATGGGGAGTGTCTTAACTGTGAAAAAGTTGTTGACTCAATTTGAAAATACTACTGGTCTAGCTGTGAACAAAGATAAATCTGAAGTTTATCTTACAAGATCAGTTAGAAGAAAGAATTCCATTACCAGGTCCTTGGGTTGTAAGGTAGGAAATTTAACTTTCACTTATTTAGGATTACCTATACCTGATAAAATGCTGAGGAGAGCTGATTGTTTAAGTCTAGTAGATAAAATTATTTCCATTACTTCAAGAAGGAATGGTCTACATTTGTCTATGGCAGGTAAAGTGGAACTTAGTAGAGCTGTTATTATCCCAATGGTTCAGTACTGGACATCAGTTTATGTTCTTCCTATTGCTGTCTCTAGTTGCATTGAAAGAAGAATGAGGAACTTTGTGTGGGGTTATGTTAAAAATTCTAAAACGATGCATGTTATGAGATGGAAGAAGATTACTGCTACCAAAGAGGAAGGGGGTTTGGGTTTGAGAAAAATCGCAGATATTGACATTGCTGGGAAAATCAATCTTGCTTGGGACTTTTTATTGTCTAAGGATAGGCTGTGGGTGGCATGGTTTTCACATTGCTATTTAAAAAAGGCTTCTTACTGGAATGTGATCCCTAAAGTTGTTTCTTCAGCTATCTGGAGGAGTATTATTGATGTTAGAGAGATTCTGAAGGTCAATTGCAGATACGTTATAGGAACTAGGTAGAATGTTAAAGTATTTATGGATCCTTGGTGTGAAGGCAGGTTCTTGAGAGAACTTTTTAACCATAATATTCTTGGGTACTTGAGTCGTGATAAGAAGATTAATATGTGTGATTTCATTACAAATGGTTAATGGGATGATGACAAATTGAGCAACACTTCACAGGAGATGCTACTGCTATTTAAAAATTAGTTGATAACAGGTGGGGTGGATCAGATTAAATGGATTCAACCATTTTGTTGCAAGGTTGCATGGGAAGCTGCTAGAGTGAAATTGGAGGATGTGATTTGGGCTGGTTTATGTTGGAGTGAGGGGAGGCCAAGATGGCCGATTCATTCTGTTTTGGTTATGCAAAAAGCAATTATAACTCAGACTTTTTTTGCAGAAAAGAGGTTTTAATTTAGCATCAAGATGCTATCTTTGCTATAAAGATGAAGAAACTTTGGATCATTTGATCTATATTTGTGATTATACTTGGAAAGTATGGTGTTTCTTGGTTGAAATATGTGGATGGAATTTGCAAAGGGGTTTAGGAGTTCACGAATTAGCAACTCATTTTATTCAAGTTCAGCAACAAAAGGATTTTAAGAAGATGGCTAGAGTTATGTTTACTGCAATATTGTATTTCACTTGGTGGGAAAGGAATAATCATTTACATGATAAGCAAGAAAGAGTGGCTAAGGAGCTAGCTAAAAGTATATTATGGGAGGTTCTTGATGTGTTGGGGGTTAACCTGCAGGACATTTTGTAATTTTCTGTTGCTTTTAGTCTAGTTTTTTGTGTCCTTTTTTTTTTCAGGACTTGGTTTGTTTACCATATGAGGACATGTCCTCATATGTTTCTATGTACTATTTTGTTTTTTATATATACTCCTTTCATTTAGGGAAAAAAAAAAAAAGGGCGTCGAGCATTGTACTGTTGAAAAAATTCAAACGATGGAGGCTATTTAAATTTTTAATATTCTCTTATATATTAAATTTTTTTTTTAAATGAAAACACTTTAATAAACTTTTAATGAAAGGATAAACCTTATTACTTTCATTTTGTTTACAAAAAAATGTATTTAAATTCTCAATACTATGAAAGTGGTTAGTAATCTAAGTCACACAATCCTTTTCAATAGGTGTCGCTCTCACGCTTCCACTCTCATGGTTCATGCACGCGCACTCACTCAAATTCTCACTACTTATGACTTGATTCTGCCGCTCCCGCTTTATGTGACTTAGTTCGTAACTATTGAAAAATGCAAAAGAAAAATTTAAAAAGTGCAAACTATTTAATTTTTTATTAAATATTTAAAATATTAATTGATAAAATATATAAACATCGCTAAATTAGAAGGAAAAGATATACTTACTATTATTTTAGGGTAAATTACACTCAGACCCCCTATGTAGGTGCAAAAATTCGCTCAACTTTGACAAGTCAACGAATTCTCTACAATTACTACACCCAAAATAATAATATAGAACAAACAATGAACTAGAGAAATTATATAGAGATGAAGGGTATTTTGATGATATGACCAAACCTAGGACTACCTAGATTGCCTACGTATCCAGCATAAAGCGTGGGAATCAGGTCGGAACATAGTTTTGGCAATGAGAATTGGATCTCTATTTTTGGGGGCATTGCCCTTTTTTCTCTCCCCGTTATTGACGATCCTGAGCCCTTTTTATAGGAAAAACCTTAATGGATTCCTTTTAGGAATTGCATTGCTTGTCCTTTAATAATCTAAATTACATCATACTTTCCTTATAACAAGGATTTACATTATTTGGTTTGCATAAATTATAATTCTTCATCTAATAGAACTATTACTAAATGGGTTTAGTAATATACTCGTACCTGGGCTCGGGGTCTCATCATCTCGAGCCCTATTAATAAGTTCAGCCCATTATGATTAGTTGACCCTGCCCAAGCTTCTTGCAGAAGCCCAATATGAAAGTTAAATAGTCTCAGTATTTGTGGTGGTCCCCTTATGTGTTGATGTGTTTTGTCTTAATTGGAATGGGAGATTTTTGCCCCCACACTTTTCCCCTAATTCCCTTTAGTTTGATTTGGCAATCATAACTAGAGGGGATTAATCAGATCTAGTGTAACGAATTGTATTGATTAACTGTAGTGAACCAAAAGTTCATGTCACTTGAAAAAGCTGGGATAACATGGCTTAATGGCGGTGATGTAGGTAATTGTCATGTAAGTTCACTCCTTGGCACTATTTTGTGCCTTAGAGGATTTTATATGAAAATTTAACCTTCGACTCTTTGAGTTAACTTCCATGTAATTTTGTTCTTCGGCACTATTTCGTGCCTTAGAGATATTTGAAGTTCTCAGATTCTTGAGATCCGAAGATGAATTTTATTTCTCGGCAGCTTTTCGTGCCTTAGAGGAATTTAAAGATATCGAATTCTTGAGATCTGAAGATGAATTTTATTCCTCGGTAGTTCTTCATACCTTAGAGGAATTTGAAATTGTCGGATTCCTGAGATCCGAAGATGAAATTTTATTCCTCGGCAGTTCTTCGTGCCTTAGAGAAATTTGAAGTTGTTGGATTTTTGACATTCGAACATGAAAATTTATTCCCCGGCAGTTCTTCGTGCCGTAGAGAAATTTGAAGTCGTCGGATTCTTGAGATCCGAAGACGAAATTTTATTCCTCGACAGTTCTTCGTACCTTGGAGGAATTTGATGTCCTCGGACTCTTAAGATCTGAAGATGAAATTTTATTCCTCGGCAGTTTTTCGTGCCTTAGAGAAATTTGAAGTCGTCAGATTCTGAAGATTCAAAGACGAAATTTTATTCCTCGGCAGTTCTTCATGCCTTAGAGGAATTTGAAGTCCTCGGACTCTTGAGATCCGAAGATGAAATCTTTTTCCTTGGCAGTTCTTCATGTCTTAAAGGAATTTGAAGTCGTCGGACTCTTGAGATACGAAGATGAAATTTTATTCCTCGGCAGTTCTTCGTACCTTAGAGGAATTTGATGTCTTTGGACTCTTGAGATCCGAAGACCAAATTTTATTTGTCGGCAGTTCTTCGTGCCTTAGAGGAATTTGAAATCATCGAATTCTTGAGATCCAAAGATGAAATTTTATTCCTCGGCAGTTCTTCGTACCTTAGAGGAATTTGAAGTCCTCAGACTTTTGAAATCCGAAGATGAAATTTTATTCATTGGCAGTTCTTCATGCCTTAGAGGAATTTAAAGTCGTCGGACTCTTGAGATCCGAAAAAGAAATTTTATTCCTCAGAGTTCTTCATGCCTTGGAGGACTTTGTTGTCCTCTAACTCTTAAGATCCAAAGACGAAATTTTATTCCTCGGCAGTTCTTCATGCCTTAGAGGAATTTGAAGTCGTCGAATTCTTGAGATCCAAAGACAAAATTTTATTCCTCGGCAGTTCTTCGTGCCTTAGAGGAATTTGAAGTCCTCGAACTCTTGAGATCCGAAGACGAAATTTTATTCCTCAGCAGTTCTTCGTGCCTTAGAGGAATTTTGCAGTTTTGTTGGATTCTTGAGATCTGAAGACGAAATTTTATTCCCCGACTGCTCTTCGTGCCTTAGAGGAATTTTGAAGTTTGTCGGATTCTTGAGATCCGAAGACGAAATTTTATTCCTCGGCAATTCTTCGTGCCTTAGAGGAATTTAAAGTCATCAGATTCCTGAGATCCAGAAACGAAATTTTATTCCTCGGCAGTTCTTCGTGCCTTAAAGGAATTTGAAGTCCTCAGACTCTTGAGATTCGAAGATAAAATTTTATTCCTCAGCAGTTCTTCGTGCCTTAGAGGAATTTTTAAGTTTGTTGGATTCTTGAAATCTGAAGATGAAATTTTATTCCTCGGCAGTTCTTCGTGCCTTAGAGGAATTTGAAGTCATCGGATTCTTGAGATCCGAAGAAGAAATTTATTTCTCGGCAGTTCTTCGTGCCTTAGAGGAATTTGATGTCCTCGGACTCTTGAGATCCGAAGACGAAATTTTATTCCTCGGCAGTTCTTCGTACCTTAGAGGAATTTTTAAGTTTGTCAGATTCTTGAGATCCAAAAACGAAATTTTATTCCTCAGCAGTTCTTCGCGCGTTAGAGGAATTTAATGTCCTTGGACTCTTGAGATCCGAAGACGAAGTTTTATTCCTCGGCATTTTTTCGTGCCTTCGAGGAATTTGAAGTCGCCAGATTCTTGAGATCCGAAGATGAATTTTTATTCCTCGACAGTTCTTCGTGCCTTAGAGGAATTTGAAGTCGTCGGATTCTTGAGATCCGAAGATGAAATTTTATTCCTCGGCAGTTCCTCGTGCCTTAGAGGAATTTGAAGTCCTCGGACTCTTGAGATCCAAAAACGAAATTTTATTCCTTGGCAGTTCTTCGTGCCTTAGAGGAATTTAAAGTCGTTGGACTCTTTAGATCCGAAGACGAAATTTTATTCCTCCACAGTTTTTCGTGCCTTAGAGGAATTTGACGTCCTCGGACTCTTGAGATCCGAAGACGAAATTTTATTCCTCGATAGTTCTTCGTGCCTTAGAAGAATTTGAAGTCGTCGGATTCTTGAGATCTGAAGACAAAATTTTATTCCTTGGCAGTTCTTCGTGCCTTAGAGGAATTTTGAAGTCCTCGAACTCTTGAGATCCTTTGGTCACAGGGCTTGGAGATGGCTCGTGGGCCGCCTTTGTTACCAATAGGCCCTCTTTGCGATGTTTGAATTTTTCCTTATCTTAAAAGAATCGATAATGTTGTACTTTATCGATGTCTAAAGAAAGAAAAAGAGAGAATATATATTTTTTTCTTAATATCTCTTTAGGGCTGCTCATCTTGCCCCATTACGGAAGGTATTGCCCCCTTTAAGGAAAGAAAATTAGTCTCATTCTTGTTCTTTTTTCTTTTTCTTTTTTTTTATTCTGCATCTTCTTAATGTCTACAAGAAAAATCTTGGCCCTAATCATGGCTCATGGGTTTTGATTCAATAATAGAAATCAAGAAGAAAACATTAATTAAAGAGGTGATCGTACCTTGATCGAAGATTAAACCATTGGAATACCTTTGATGTCCTTTGGATATTTGCTGCAAAATTATATGGAACTACTCCTTTGGTGATCCCTAATTTGCGATTTTGGTGTTATCCTTTGTTTGCACTTTTTCAACACCATCTAAATTTATACTGGTGGTTGTAGAAACTAGTGGTCTGCGCTCTCAGCTTTTCCAGTGCAAGCGCCTAAAGAGCATTAGCTAATGGTGGAAAGCCCTTTTTTTTTTTTTTTTTTTTTTTTTTTTTTTTTTTTTTTTTTTTCCGGCATTCTGATGCCACATATAGCATAGCTGTATAGTTGGGCTATTTGCCACTTCATTTGGGGATCGGGCTTTCCTGGCTGATAAGTCTGCTAAAGTTTGTAGCGTTCAGTGGCAACCCATCTTTGATGGATTAAAGCACTCAAAGAAAGAATTTCGTGCAAACCAGCGGAATCCTCAATAGGAAAAAAGTGGTAAGAACTGAAGTTTAAATATATAAAAATAAATGTTTAAAAAGTAAATCTCCAAAAGCACTTACACATTGCTTCAAGGAAAGAATGTCAAGAATTTCATGTGTAGAAAATTGCCAAAAGCATGCAAAAGGAGGACATGCAACATATACCAATTGATTAAAATTGGGAGTTCTAGGAGTTCCAACTAATCAGTTAGCATTTATTCATTTACTACATATAGTATTTGGCACTTCTAAAAATTATTTAAGGCATGCTATATGTTCAGAACTTTAAATAATAGATCATCACATCTTAGTGGAGAGTCAAGAGGGACCCTAGTAATACGTACAGGATTGCATGATTGAATTAAGTAATCAATCAGAATATATATATATATATATATATATATATATATATATATATATATATATATGTGTGTGTGTGTGTGTGTACAACCACATGTATACACATGCTGGATAAAGTAATTTGATACGTAATTTGTAAAAAAATCAAGATTCCTACATTAAGATTTGATGGGTCAGAAAGTAAAATTGTATGAATTAAACTTCACACATGCACATTTGAGTCATGCATAATTGCATGGGATTCGAAAATGCAAATTCAATATTTACTTTCAATCTGTCCACTGGTACAATGTGTAGCAGCTGAATATACAATATATAGCAGCTGAATACATATACATACGTAGATAGGGCAAAATTATTTTATCTCTATTGCCTAATGTATTGTACTGGCAAAGAGAGAAACTGTAGGCCTCCGGCTAATATTTTTATCTCATGTAACAGTAAAAAGAACATTAAATACTAGATATAACATGAAGTGGGCTAGCAATATATATTTATATGTATAAAATGATTGTGATTTGAGTGAATGCAAGCAACGAGAGTAGTGTTGTTAGATGCAAGAGATGAAGAAATCAAGATCCGCAGAATAACACAAGTAATAAGGTGTACATGAGTAATATTTATAAGAGGAGTAAATATTGAAATAAGGAAAGAGATGGAATGAGATCACCGTATGAAGCGTGCGTTCACATAGAGAAATCTTCCATTTTTCATGGCAGCAAGTGCAAGATTGCAAATAAAGCAATAAATCAATCAGCCTAAACCAATAGATTAATAGAGGAGGCGAACAACGAGAAGCTCGGATGTGGTGGATGGCAGGCTGTTCCGCCTGTGGGCAATGGCTTGGTGAGGATGAAGTTGGGTGGCGAGCTCACGGCAGACATGGACGGCTGGTGAGATGAAAACCGCTGGCGAGACAGATCCGGGAGCTTGGTGAGGACTTGCGGTGCAGACGAGTGGTTCGGCTAGGAGGAGCAGGAATGTTGTAATCTGAAAGAATCCCCAAACCTTAGTCACAATCGCCAAACTATTGCTCAAAAATTCGACTGAATGTTCGATCAAACTGTTTAATTCGTTGTATAGAGTGGTGGCAGTTGTAGGGTTCAATTCTTGTAGAGTGTCCAAGCAAGTGCCGTGACATGTAAGTGCCGAGGTCAACCATGTCCTCGCATCCTCAATTCTAGACGGCGATAGTAATTTCTCGCCGTCGTTCACCGCCATTAATGATATTGAATAGTTGAGGCTATCTAAAGCGTCTTCAAACACGCTCTGACAAACAATCAACGCTTTATTGGCTCGTTCGTCGTTGATATTGGAGATCAATGTATCAGGTAACGATGACACCTTCACGAGCTCGTTGAGAACCATGTGCAGAGACAACTTGAAGATCTCTTTCGGGTCGGTGGTGGCCTCCTCTACTACCAATGCTCTTGAAGAAAGAATCTGGGTACTGGGTCACATTACACACCGCCTTGATAGATGCAGAAGGTGTCATCGGAGAAGCAGAGACTCTATCGGAATCAGAGTTAGACTTCTTAACACCAACGACGACGCCGGCGATGACAGCCACTAGAGAGGCCGCGGCGACTACGAGGTAGATGACACGATTGCAGGTCTTTTAACAGAATACTTGGTCGTCATCGACCTTGCCGTTGGCTTTGATGGACTTGATTAAGTCCATGCTGGTGGGAGAGAAGAATGTGGTTTGTGCAGAGATAGAGTGAAGGAGGATGGATGTGAACTCTCGGTGGTGCACCGGAAGGCTTGACCGGTGAGAAGGACAGCGATGAGCAGCAGCTGTGGATGGGCTTGATGGCACTGATCGATAGAGAATTCGATCTATAATAAATCAACCTTCGCAATAGCACGAATCATTGTAAAATAGGGCTATTGGTCGGGTAAGTCGAACCACTGGGACTGCGCTAATCTATGGCAACCTAAGTGTCTAGAGTCTTTTTAGAATGATACGGGGTGTTCATAGAGGATTTGTTGGTTGTCACTTAAGCTATGAAATTAAAATGCATAAAATAAAAGATTGCAAGAATTTAAAAGAGATGAAATACAAGTAAAGAGGACTAGGGAAGTGAATCTACCTCCATCCCTATACACATGTTAGATTAGAGCTAAATTGGGGGAAAAATAATATATGATGGTCAAGATATATATAGCAACACATAGTTGCCATATAATCAACAAAATGTACATTAAATCTCAAGCAAGCATGATCCATCAAAGGTGAACATGTTTAGACTACCTAACTAAGGTGTAGCTTAACCACATTTACTTGAATGAAAGATTATCAAGCCCTAGATAAAATGATGAAGCATATGAAGGTAAGAAATAAGTATAAACCATCAAAGGCATCACCTAAGCAATGATCTATCAAAGTACTTATCAACATGCCATTAAACCATTTTATAACCTTGTCTCCATTCTCACCATGAAAACTCAAGCAATATGATTAATATAAGACATCATCCTAAACAAGATAATCAACTTAAAGAAATCATCCATACAAATATCAACATTCATTACAACAAATAAAGTGTTCTTGGTTATGAAAAGACCATAGAAAATACATTATAATCCCCAAAATAGAGCTATACTAGATCATGATTACAAGGGAGAGGCTTCATCACCTTCCTAGAGGAGGAATTAGTTACCCATGGAAGCCCTAGAAGAAGAAAGAAGCTTGGAAGATCCCTCCATTTTCGAGCTCCCTATCCTTGGCCATAAGAACTCTATCTTCTTCTCCTTTATTTCTCCCTATAAATCTTGCAAGATGAAATATGATATATGTAATCCATGGCTCCCTTTCCTTTTAGACATCCTGTCCACTAAACCCCACCAAACAAGGCCCTTTTTTTCTTTTCAAAAGACATCTCCAACCAATTCATAAAGATGGAAATCAGAATTGAGGGAATCAAGGTGCAAGTGGGCTGAAATGATGGTTCCCGGAGAGCATTCTGCCCAATTTTCGAGCGCTCGAACTAAGCCTTTCGAGCGCTCGAAGTCAACTTGTTCAGCTCTGAGCTACTTTGGTAAAATGGCCATAACTTTCTATTCCAAACTCCAAATGATGAACCGTTTGAAGATTTGGAAAGCTAATTCAAAGCTCTAAGTATACTGTGTTTTAATAGTAGTCCAGTTCTCAAGTTTGGTGGGTCTAAAATGAAGAGTAAAGTTGAACTTCACTGTTGCCAGGCTGTTCTGCGCACCTTTGGTAAAAATGACATAACTCTTTTCTCCGAACTCCAAATGAAGCAAAATTTATGTCTATGGAAAGCTGACTCATAGCCCTTCATATTTCATGTTTTACTAAAGACCAAATTCGCACATACAAAGGGTTAGAATTGGAGCCCAAAGTCTGATGGAAAATGAACAGGCGCCCATGCTGTTACAGCCTTGCACCAATTTGCTACTTGCAACCTGAAATGATTTGGCTTAGCCCGAAGATGCGGCAATTCTTCCTAGAACTTTTTGCATAGAGTGTCATGAGTCCCATGAAACATTAATCTTGGCCAAAATGAAGGTCCCTGGCAACCACGTGCTTTGATTCTTTAAGAACTCGTCAAAGCATCTCTTTTAACTCTCTTTGGGGAACCTACCTGAAAATAAGCAAAAGCATGTAAATGAAGCTAGAATATGCAATATGATAAAATAATGGACTTAACTAATGCAAATAAGGGTACTTGAATATGCAATATTCGACACTTATCACACCCCCAAACTTACATTTTGTGAGTCCCTTAGCAAGACAAAACTGAACACACAATGGAATAACAAAATGACTCTTCTTTCGTGAGAGTGACGATTGCATTTAGCATATGCAACAAGCCTTTTAAACCCCTAGGCATCCCTAAAGGATGAGTGAAGTCTTGTGAGGGTTTAACAGGAATGTTACCCATAAACATTAACATTGTGCATGAAAATGCACAAAGCTCAATTGCAAACTTGGAATATAGAGAACATTGGAGATGGAATCATTAGGTAGACAACCATGCATATATGGAGCATTGATACAAAAGTTTGCTAAACACGTTTCAACATAAATGCATCAGCATTCTAGTTTAAATAAATAACTCAATTGGCATCTCTTAAATGGAAATCAACTCTAACTTCAGTGAAAGTGGATTGGATTCTCAACATGCGGTTTTTACTTTCTTTTTCCAATTTCAAGACACAAGTCTTCAAATCATTGAATTCCCTTTTAAATCAAGTCCCTAAGGCATGAATTTATTTACAAAACAACTTTTGTTGCTTGCTGACAAATTATTGTAACTCAAAAATGATACATAAAATGGTTGTACAATGCTGAAATTCTTTAAGCTTTCTAACCAACCCATGTAGCAAGCGTTAGGCCAACAACTCCCAAACCAGATAGCTTTAGGGTGCTGAGTGTAGAGACACTCCTAGGGCTTAATAGCTCGAATTGGCAAAGCTACGGACTCCAACGAATCATGTTTATTACAATATATATATAGTTTTTTTGAATGACCGTGCAATGTCTAAGTCTTTTAAGCTTTCTAACCAATCCATGTAGCAAGCGTTAGGCCAACAACTCCCAAACCAGATGGCGTTAGGGTGTTGAGTGTAGAGACACTCTTAGGGCTTAATAACTCGAGTTGGAAAAGCTATAAACTCAAGCTGGTCATTATTTTCTTTTTCATTTTTTTTTTTTATCATGCCAAAGGTATCCATCTATTAGGTTCATCAATTCAGATTAACTAGGTCAAGATCAAGGTTAATCAAGTTACATGCCTCACGGTTAAGTTTCCAATGTGCATCTGTGCATTGTGAAGCATAAAAGAGTATAAGATCCAGCGAGAATTTAATTGAAACATTTATAAAGACTAAATTGCATCCACATGATCATTTCAAATTCACATTTTCTTTATTTTTAAAACTTAACAATTGCTTCTATACACAAGGTATTAAACATATGTTTCATCTCCGACAAGTTTCAAATTGCACTATCATTGCTAAAAAATGTGATGCCAAAAATGCAATATTGCACCCCCAAACTTAAATGACACATTGTCCTTAATGTGTGAAGACAAAGATGTATAAATAAAGAGCATATGGGTTAAAAGGAACAATAATACCAAGTGAGTGAGACAACTCTGGCATTGGAGCCGCATGCAATCCCATGAAGAGATACCAAAATGATCTTCCCCCAAACTTGGACATGAAGACCTGTCAAAACACAACTAATATACACATGTAAAAGCATATGTCTCTTAAGAAAAACCAAAACAGAGATACTAACATGAATTTTATTGAAAGATAAAAATCCATACAAAACATAAATATGCACACATTAGCCACAAGTTTAAAACGGATAACAAAATAATGCCAAAAGCGGTGCCATTTAGAGAGATGAACTTGGTTTAGGAATTTTGTTAAACAGGTGGTGTGCACTTTGCAAAAATTAGAGGCAAAGACAGTGAATGGTTCTTGAAAACCCAAAAAAAATTTTACTTACAATTGACAATATACAAGCCCTAAACACATACTACACCTCTACACAATCAATCTCATCCTCCATTTATACCAAAAACGTGAAAGAGAAAGAGAAAAAAGAAACTTACCCAAAAATAGAGAACCAAAGGCCCCTTGTGCTTGGTGGTAAGTGGTGGTGATGTGGATGAGAGAGTGATGGAGATGGGAAAAGGTTGGAGATGAAGAAGTGAGGAAGAGGAAGGGGTGGAGAAGTTAGGAGAGGGTGCATGCATGGGGGGTCGTGGGGATGAAGGGAGTGAATGAGGTAACCTAAACAAATGGGAGAGGGAAAGGTAGGTTTAAAAAAGTGAGGGTCAGTTCGAGCGCTCGAAGGAGGATCTTCGAGTGCTCGAAGATTAGGCAGAGGGCTTTGAGCCATGGTATGCAGGCTTCGAGCGCTCAAAGAGTGGGCAGTAAGCATTTTACAACCTTTGAGCGCTCGAAGGAAGGTTTCGAGTGCTCGAAAACCAAGCAGTATGCATTTAGGCACCTTCAAACACTCGAACTGCAGTGCAAAATTTCTCTAAGTCCTATGTGCACTTGGATTGCAATCTTTGCTACACGGTCAGAGAGTGTGCCAATGTAGGACTTAAATGCTCGGATGGACTTGGCAAACCATGATCAACCAGTGCATTGAAAATAGGAGGTTATGCACAAGAGTACCATTTCGAAGGTTCGATGAAATTGCTAGATAGAGCTGAAAACTTCCGGGAATGAAGACAAGGGTTGAGAATGTCTAAGAAAACCAGTCTGAATATTTGGGCACAATTTAAGATAGTTTCAGATAAGGTTAAAATTTTGGCTTTTCTTAACCATTTCCCAGAAAATTTCAAGGCTCAGGCAATTGGAAATTAGGGAAGCATGGAAATAAAAAGAATTTCTTCCCTTGAGTGTTAGATTTTCATTCTTAGCCGAATGGGATCAGTACCGGGGTCCAAGAATTTGTCAATTAGAACTTAAGATCTAATGGCCCCGGGACACCTCGTAAAACCTTCGGAATGGGTTTCGGAGTTCATTTGTAAGAAGCGCTTTGTTTGAGGCCCGAATATCCCATGATTTTTGGATTTTTCGAGAAAATTGCCGGAATGACCTTGAAAAATTCTGAAAATGGGACTGAGACCTTAAAATGACTAAGAAAACGAAATGTGACTTTTGGAATGCAATTCGAGACAATTCTGGAAAAAGTCACATTTTGGTTATACTTAGCTAATTTCCAGAAAATTCATGGCCAAGGCAACGTAAAGGAGAGAAGTTTTGAAATTGAAAGAATTGCTTCCCATGAGTGCTAAATTTAATGTCAATAGCTAGACGAATCTTAAAGTAGGGTTTACCCTACACCAAGTCTCTCTAGAAAGTTATACTTCCCTAAATAAGAAAGTTCTTTTAGAAGCAGAAGGAAAAGAGCTTGAAAAAAAAAAAAAAAAAGGGGTAAAGGAAATACCTCAACCCACTCTTCTTCCTCAATGAAGAACTTTGCATTATGGGGCCGATTTGGATTATGGGAAGATGGATCAAGTGAGGGCACACCTAGCAAAGGTTTTTGAAAGATCATATTTAGCACGGGAATGCCCAGAAAATTGTCCTTCAAACTTTCAACATCCTCCTCACACTTATCCGACGGTTCGGGCTCAACAGTTTGAGACAACTCAAGTGAGGGAATGGGAGGAGATGCAAGCTCCCAAGAAAAAGATACATTTGATGTTGCCCAAGGAAGAGAGTGAATGAGGGAAAGAATATCAAGCAAAGAATTTACCTCCCAAATAGAATTGTTAACATCAAAGTCCTCACAATTAAAATGAGCCAAGCAAGCCTTTAGAGGATCCTCCATTAAAGGAGGTGTATCAAGCGAAGGATTCTTTAGGGGTTGTTTTGGATTTTTAAAGGAGACAATCTCTTCATCATTATTTTTCTCATTTTGAACCACAAATTCTTCAATTTTTTGTGTGGCAACAATTTGATCTTCCACCACAATTTCTTCATTTTCACATGTGGTAACCACTTGATCATTCTCATGATGAAAGCTACTTGGAGTAATCTCATCATTCATTGAATTTCCTTTTGGATTGGCCACAATTTCAATTAGAAATTCTTTTTCCTTTTCATGATTCAGAGCATTAACCATTTGTTGAATTTGAGCAATTTGGTCATCTAACTCAACTCTAGATTGGGAATGAGAATAGGGGGTGGATTGCATGCTAACAATATCATCCAACATTTGCTTGTTGGAATCCATCATTTGCTTGTTGATAGACTCCATCATTTGTTTATTTGCAGCAATGAACTCATCCAATTGAGATGGTGGAAAAGAGAAGAGGACTGGGAATAATGATCATTGGGTTGAAAATTGGCGTGAAAATGTTGCCCATGAGATTGTGGGGCTGAATTTCCCATGTCATGCCACAAGAAGTTTTGATGATCTCCCCAACCCGAGTCATAACCATTGAAATATGGATCATTACCCGGTTCAAAGAAATTTACATTTGGTTGCTCTAGATAAAAATCTAAAAATTATTCCGGTGAAGGACAATCTCTTGTATGATGTGTATGACTAAAGCAAAATGCACAAAACTCATGTGGTGTGTAGAATTGAGTTAGAAGAGAATGACCCTCCATCTAGGACTAATTCAGCCACTTGTTTAGATACATTAAGATAAATTCACACAAAATATATACAACACAAACGAGATACACAACAACCCTTCACCAAAACATCCACATGCAATGATCCCTTTCTCCTCAATTATCAAAGACAGAAAGTAAATGGCCACGACAAGGACCGATGCTTTGCAATTGAAAATAAACAAGACAATAGCCTCGACAAGGGCTTCACAACTTAACTAATACTAGATTTAACACATACACAATATTAACAATTTCAAAACTAGAAGGTCAAGAGACTTACCTGGAGTCCTCTAGACTTACAAATTGCTAGCATTCCCTCGGTGAGCATCAAGTCCCTAGAATCTTACAAACAACTTTCAACACAAAGATGGTCAAAACCACACAAGAAATATTCACAAATCACAATATTAACAATCAAACCAAAATTAACCCTAGAACTTCGGTTGCTAAACCGTTTGCAGTCCCTGGCAACGGCGCCTAAAATTGATCGGTTGAGAATTCGATTAATAATAAATCAACCTTCGCAATAGCACGAATCATTGTAAAATAGGGCTATTGGTCGGGTAAGTCAAACCACTGGGACTGCGCTAATCTATGGCAACTTAAGTGTCTAGAGTCTTTTTAGAATGATACGGGGTGTTCATACAGGATTTATTGGTTGTCACTTAAGCTATGAAATTAAGATGCGTAAAATAAAAGCTTACAAGAATTTAAAGGAGATGAAATACAAGTAAAGAGGACTAGGGAAATGAATCCGCCTCCATCCCTATACACATGCTAGATTAGAGCTAAATTGGGGGAAAAACAATATATGATGGTCAAGAAATATATAGCAACACATAGTTGCCATATAATCAACAAAATGTACATTAAATTTCAAGCAAGCATGATCCATCAAAGGTGAACATGTTTAAACTACCTAACTAAGGTGTAGCTTAACCACATTTACTTAAATGAAAGATTATCAAGCCCTAGATAAAATGATGAAGTACATGAAAGTAAGAAATAAGCATAAACCATCAAAGGCATTGCCTAAGTAATGATCTATCAAAGTACTTATCAACATGCCATTAAACCATTTCATAACCTTGTCTCCATTCTCACCATGAAAACTCAAGCAATATGATTAATATAAGACATCATCCTAAACAAGATAATCAACTTAAAGAAATCATCCATACAAATATTAACATTCATTACAACAAATGAAGTGCTCTTGGTTATGAAAAGACCATAGAAAATACATTGTAATCCCTAAAATAGAGCTATACTAGATCATGCTTACAAGGGAGGGGCTTCATCACCCTTCCTAGAGGAGGAATTAGTTACCCATGGAAGCCCTAGAAGAAGGAAGAAGCTTGGAAGATCCCTCCATTTTCAAGCTCCCTATCATTGGCCACAAGAACTCTATCTTCTCCTCCTCTTTTTCTCCCTAGAAATCTTGCAAGATGAGATATGATATATGTGATCCATGGCTCCCCTTCCTTTTAGACATCTTGTCCACCAAACCGCACCAAACAAGGCCCTTTTTTTTCTTTTCAAAACACATCTCCAACCAATTCATAAAGATGGAAATCAGAATTGAGGGAATCAAGGTGCAAGTGGGCTGAAATGATGGTTCTCGGAGAGCATTCTGCCCAATTTTCGAGCGCTCGAAGTAAGCCCTTCAAGCGCTCGAAGTCAACTTGTTCAGCTCTGAGCTACTTTGGTAAAATGGCCATAACTTTCTGCTCCGAACTCCAAATGACAAACCGTTTTAAGATTTGGAAAGATAATTCAAAGCTCTAAGTACGTCATGTTTTAATGGAAGTCCAGTTCTCAAGTTTGGTGGGTCTAAAATGAAGAGGAAAGTCAAACTTCACTGCTGCCAGGCTGTTCTGCGCACCTTTGGTAAAAATGACATAACTCTTTGCTCCGAACTCCAAATGAAGCAAAATTTATGTCTATGGAATGTTAACTCATAGCCCTTCATATTTCATGTTTTACTAAAGACCAAATTCACACATACAAAGAATTGGAGCCCAAAGTCTGATAGAAAATGAACCAGCGCCCGCGCTGTTACAGCCTTGCACCAATTTGCTACTTGCAACCTGAAATGATTTGGCTCAGCCCGAAGACGTGGCAATTCTTCCTATAACTTTTTGCATAGAGCGTCATGAGTCTCATGGATCATTAATCTTGGCCAAAATGAAGGTCCCTGGCAACGGTGTGCTTTGATTCTTTAAGATCTCGTCAAAGCATCTCTTTTAACTCTCTTTGGGGAACCAACCTGAAAATAAACAAAATCATGCAAATGAAGCTAGAATATGCAATATAATAAAATAATGGACTTAACTAATGCAAATAAGGGCGCTTGAATATGCAATATTCGGCACTTATCAGGCACCCGGCCCGAATAGATTCTATTCCACCTTTTAGAGCTTAAATTAGAGATTGATTAATGATATTTGTAAAACCAATGACGCTGTGATTCACTTCTTTTTTTTTTAATCCTGAAATCGACTAAAAGTAGGGCTAAAAATGTTGACAAAAACTTTGAGTTATCTATTATGGCATCAGACTCATCACAGTTGAATGATCCAATAGTTAATGAAGTGAATAGAGGAATTAAGAGTGAGTTTGAGATTGACAACAATTTTTTTGTACCTAGAAAAGCCTCCTAATACAAATTTTTGGATAAAACCTGTGATTGTTAATCCAAAAATCGAAATACCTTTGGCAATTTAGGATTTGATTAACCCTACCTCTAAAGGGCTAGATAGATTGAACTATCTAATCAGGTCCTCCGAGGGTACAGGAGGAGCATATATAATGCTGAATGTATCATATGAAATTATATATATATACATATATATAAATAATATGTATTTAATTTTTAATAAAGATTTAACTATAAAAATCAAGTTGGGACTTGGCATGGGAAACTTATCTGATTAAAGACCCATCACCACGTGGGTGTTGAGTTGTGGTTACGTGTTGGCCGGATCTACATCCTTCGGCTGTGTGAGGAACACGGCGTGTTGGGTAGTCTGAAAATCCTTTTGGACGCCTGCGCTTGCTGTGAAGAGAAAGATCTGGTCATGTGTGGAACACGGGCTTCGAACGTCTGAAAAGGGTTGGATTCAAATTCATACTCCCCTTCAACTTCGTCACGTTCTGACATGGAAATTTTAACTTCAAGTCACGTTGCTGGACTTGGAGATTTTAATTTAAAGTGTTGTAACTTTGGTGGGGATATATTTTTATACGATTCCCACAGACGGCGCCAAATTGTAGGTGCAAAAATTCGCTCAACTTTGACAAGTCAATGAATTATTTTCAATTACTACACCCAAAATAATAATATAGAACAAACAATGAACTAGAGAAATTATATAGAGATGAGGGGTATTTTGATGATATGACCGAACCTAGGACTACCTAGATTACCTACGTATCCCGCATAGAGCGTGGGAATCAGGTCGGAACGTAGTTCTAGCAATGAGAATTGGATCTCTATTTTTGGGGGCTTTGCCCTTTTTTCTGTCTCTCCCTTATTGAGGATCCTGAGCCCTTTTTATAGGAAAAACCTTCATGGATTCCTTTTAGGACTCGCATTGCTTGTCCCTTAAGAATCTGAATTACATCATACTTTCTTTATAACAAGGATTTACATTATTTGGTCTCCATAAATTATAATTCTTCTTCTAATAGAACTATTACTAAAATGGGTTTAGTAATATACTCGTACCTAGGCTTGGGGTCTCATCATCTCGGGCCCTCTTAATGAGTTCAGCCCATTATGATTAGTTGACCTGGCCTAAGCTTCTTATAGAAGCCCAATATGAAAGTTGAATAGTTTTAGTATTTGTGGTGGTCCCCTTATGTGTTGATGTGTCTTGTCTTAATTGGAAGGGGAGATTTTTGCCCCCCACACCCTGAGGTTAGGTCATTTTTCAGTTAGATTAACATTTTGGTTTTAGATTTCACTTATATTTGAATTAGTGGTTTAACATTTCACTTACACCCCTAATGTCAAATTTTGGTGGGGCCACAGTACTTTTGAGGTGTTAAATGACTATGTTACCCTTTGACCTCCTGTTGATTGATTTCGTGACCAAAATTCCCTAACATACACCTTCTTTTTCTTCCTCCTCATACCATCATCATCCCCAATTCATCGTAGACAAAACCACCGTACCACTCCTCAAAATTACACACATATATATCTATATAGATATTTAAAACAGCCAAACATATATATATATATATACACACATATATATCTACATATATTTGTATAGATATATACACATGTATATGTATATAGAATCATAGATATATACACACATACAAAATAGACAGGGGAGCTAGTCGGCCAAATTGATGATGAGGGTTTGGGTTATGGATTGGATGTGGACACCATGGAGGCGGCCGACACTCAACTCGCCGACCTCCCAACCTTCTCCGATTTGCCTCGATCTCAAAACCCAACAACACTGTCGCCGCTCCATCACCAAGAAGAAGCACAGTGTCGGGAAGACCCAAATCTTATCCATCATCGCTCTATCGCCCGACGTTGTCTCTGTTGTCACCAACAAGAAAATAAATTGGTATTAATTCTGCAACAGGAAGTTTGTTTGCATTTTCTGTTGTGAAAGAGGAAGCCACCAAGTTGGGTACTATTATCGGATTGACCTTAGGATAACTTATATCTTTCTGATGTGAAAATGAATATAGCTACTTAATTTTGGGAAAAATTAAAATTGTTTTCATGTTAAAATTCTAATCAACAACAAATGCCGAATTAAACAATTTCATCTCCAAACAAATTGATTGTTGAATTTCATAGTTTTCACAATCTATGATTCATAAAAAAAAGAAAACCTCCTCTCAAGTCTGACCTAGATTAATACACCATTTTGGCATAATTCTATCAATTTGAAAGCAAAGGATCATAAAACATTCCCTTTCTTTAATTTTTCGGAGTTCTCTCAGCAACCAACCAAAGGTTTAAGACTGTTATGCATCTAAAACTATTTATATCTAACAATTAAATCATAAACAAAGATATGCTAACTTCATCGGAATGGGAGAGCAACGCAGGCGGGCAGAGACGATAGTGTAAAGGAGACCTGAGAGGACGCCTGCGTTGATTCCACCTAATCTCCGCAACTCTGATTCGCCGAAGATGTTAAGAGTGGGACGGCAGTTGAATATATATATATATATATATACACACACACACACACATATATATATATGGGTCTTTTTGTTATTTAAAAAATATATATATTTTGTATTCAAAAAATTTAGGGTAAAATAGTCAATTCATATGTATCAGAAGCCAAAAAGTAAATTGGGGTGTAAGTGAAAGTTAAAACCAAAATTTTTATCTAACTAAAAAATGACCTAACCTCAGGGGTCTGAGTGTAATTTACCCATTATTTTATGATCCGTTATACATCTTCCGAGTCAATCTACAGAAAAAATCCTCTGAATCCAACGTGACATGACACGTCATCCCCATAACTTTCTCCCGTCACCATCTCCGCCGTCCTCAATACATCACCGACACAACACCTTCCTCGTTGAAAGACACCGCGGCCAAATTATCCTTTTCACCAAGTACAGACTCATTATGCTGCCCAGGTCCACTTCCACAACCATGGCCTCCTATTCTGATTCGGGCCACCAATTTCCTCGATGTCATCCGCTCGATCTGCCTGCATCACCACATACCTGTAAGCAAGACCCACTACAGTGGATTGGACTGAACAAATTACCTTCAATCTCTCTGTAATCCTCACCGAATTACTCCGCGTGCTAGTCATGCGCCGAACATCCACACCAACCAGTCAACCCGCGAAGGATATCCACCATCCGTCAGTGAGGTTCATCGTTTCTGGGTTTTACCCAACCCACCTTTCGGACTGGCTCAACTATCTTTGAGGAGAGGTCACACCCAACACCTTGACTTGTCTTGACTAGCTTCGAGTCCTGAATATGCAAAATAACTCGCTTGCCAACCTCGCCGGATTCGCCAACCTCAAAACCCTCTTCCTTAACCAGAACTCCTTCTCCGGCACTTTCCCGCATTCAGTCCTCTCTTTCCACTGTTTTCGCGCACTCGATCTGTCTCACAACCACCTCACCAGTTCAATCCTGACCGAGCTCACCTTCTTGGACCGGCTCAACTACCTCCGACTTGATCCCACCCTTCTAGACCGGCTCAACCATCTCTGACTCGATCCCACCTCTCAACCAGTCCACTCTCGCAATCACCATCATCCCGTGCTATCCTTCTTGCTTGTCATCGACCGAGCACATCGTGGTCGTGGATTCCAAAACAAAAGAGGAAGAAAGTGAAGTGATTTCCCAAGTTAGATAAATTTTTAGCGAGAGAAAATTTAGGTGGATTGGGTGGGAAGAAATATCATTTCCCTTATTTTACTTAGCAATTTAGACCATTTTATTAGCTACTTACTAGATCCACGCTTCCCTTAATAGAATAAGGATGGGTAACAACCTACTCCGTCACTTTTTATACCGCCCATGCTTGGAGACAATATTAAATATTTAAAACTTTAATCAATAAAATATATAAATATCAAACAATATTATAGAAGTAGTTGTAACTGTTCAGAATTTTCAAAACGAAAATTCAGTGCAAGTTATTTAAATTCGTAATATTATGAAAATGTTACGTGACTTTTGAAATTTTTCAAAAGGAAAATTCAAAAGAAGCAAGATATTTAAATTCTTCTATTATATACTTAAAATGTTATTTGATTAAAAAAAAAAATCAACCAATATTATAAAAGTGGTTTGCAACGTTTGAAAAAATTCAAAACGTGCAAGCAATATAAATTCTCATTATTGCCCATAAAATAAATATAAGAAATAACACATTCTACAAAAACACTTTTATGACTTTTTTTTGTATTTAAAAGAATGTAAGAAATAATAAAAATAATATTACACTTTTAAAAGTAGTCCTTATATAGATATATATATAAATATTAAAAAGTAAACAATAATAAATGTCAACTTTACTTGGTTATGAAGTCCACCTAATAAATTTGATTATACACTACATTTATTTCATGCAAGAGTATATGAACATTAAATAGATCCATACTAATTATTTATTTATTTCTTGTCAAAAATAGATGTCTGGTATTTAAAAATTATTTATTTTTGTATTTAGAAAAGGTATAGAAATAAAAAAAAAATTCTTACACTTTTAAAAACAATATAAATATATATATAAATATCAATATAGATATATTATAAGATAGAATAATAAAATGTGATTTTATTAAACTTGCTTACCAAAAAAAATGTAATTTAATTTATTGCCAAGACAACAAAAAAAAAAATTCAAAGTAGATGCATCCAACAATTAAAAGTTGTTCCAGTGTGGAACCCAATCTTACAATCAAACACTATTGGCCTCACTTATGATCTGACATCACTTGTCTCCAGCATACATCTAAAAACACTCTACCAAATCCAACATTTCTATAACTAATTAAAAATATCAAATGGATAAATTAATAAATTATAATGGAAAAAATCATCTGTTTAATCTAATAATTTCTCGTCTTTTCTTATTTATTGAAATACTATCATGACAGAATATTTATAATTTTAAAAATTAAAAAATTAATAATCAAATAAATAATTTTTACTTGATGGTCCACTTTAATAAAAAAATCATTGGATTCTAATAATTTCCAAAAATATTTCTTTTAAAAGTATTTCTTATATAGATATATATTTAAATATTAAAAAGTAAACAATAATAAATGTCAGCTTTACTTGGTTATGAAGTCCACCTAATAAATTTGATTATACACTACATTTATTTTATGTAAGAGTATATGAACATTAAATAGATCCATATTAATTATTTATTTATTTATTGTCAAAAATAGATGTCTGGTATTTTAAAAAAATATGATTATTTTCAAGGCGCATACCAAAAATAACAGAGCCCAATAAATGCTTATCGTTACATGTTCATGCAGCAAATGTAATGAAATAAGAAGGGTATTTACATAATTTTACTACACCAGAGTGGACAGATCTCCGCGTGTTACTCTGCTATAAATTTAAACCTACCCTTTCTCTCTTTTCACGAATCACCGACCTATACAAAATCAAATACCTTCCAAAGATGGCTTTGAAATCTGTATCCCTTTTCCTTTCTCTCTTGCTTACCTTCCTTTTATCATATGTCTCCGTGTCCGGCCGGGTGGCGCAGGTAGATGTCTATCATATTAAGGACCCAAAATCCTTGGCTGGTGCTTGGCAGCCGATTAAGGACCCAAAATCCTCACTAGTGCAAGAGATAGGAGCATTCGCGGTGACCGAACACAACAAACAGACCAAAACATACTTGAAGTTCGAGAGCGTGGATTCGGGTGAGACCCAAGCAGTTGAGGGTCTGAATTACCGGCTGATTCTCTCGGCCAATGACGGTGAAGCTTCTAATAAATATGAGGCAGTTGTTTGGGATAAGCCTTTGGCGCATTTTAGGAACCTAACGTCCTTCAAACTTATTTGAACGGCTAAAATGTGAGAATGTTGGTGGGTGAAGAGTTTCAATATTAAATCTGTTATTGATGTTCTCTGCCTACTTGAAATTAATAATATTATTATCATAATAAGAGTATTGTTTTCTCCTCTTTTATCTGTTTATACTAGATTTTAAATATGTGATTTTACTTTAAAATTTTCTTCTGGGAATTGGGATTTTTCCCGATTAATACACAAGACACCGTGAACTAACCTTTAAATTGGCTTCAAATAAATAATCTTAAGATAAAATAGGTGTCCATTTAGGTCTTTTATTTCATTTCTAATGGTTGACACACAAAAATGGCAGCCTAAGTGACAGCCACTTAGGCATCAACATGGACAAATAATGGAGAGACAAGTGGACCAAATTCATGGTCAAACAATAGATTGATACATTGGCTTGTGTGGTCCGGCATATAACAAATGCAAAAGTTCATGTGTGGCAGAATTATATAGTAACAGCTGACTATATAATTCAACCACAAAATGGGTATAATTACTAGGGTAAATTTCTCAAAACCCCCAATACTTTTAAAATTTGATCATAAAACCCCAACTTGTATTCAAAAACCCTTACACTTTTAAAAAGTGATCACATTGCCCCAATATCTGAATCCGACCTGTTAATCGGACTGTGAAATGACAAATTTGACCTTACTTTTTAATATTAAATTAAAAATTAAAAAATATTTTTTAAAATTACAAAATTACCCATTAGTGGAACGCTATTGTTTTATTGTTTAAGTACGTATTGTTGCTGACGTGGCAAAAAATAATCTGAACATCCAATAGTATTGTGACAACACATCACTTATCACAATAACCACTTCACACTATTGCCAAACATGGCCTAATTACACTAATAATTTTAGCACCAAACACGGCCTTACCCACGCTCTCTCTCTCTCTCTAAGCTATCGTCCTCCTGTAGCCGAGTATATTGTCGACCAATAGCAAACTCCGGCAGCCGATTTCACCAACCAGTTGGGTCTTCAAGGAAGTTCACGATCTGTATGATACTTGCCATAAATTTTATTGATTGTGCCTGTTTCTGATTCATCGGAGACTTCACTGGTTTTGGTCACTGTAATTGCATCATTGATCCTTAGAGCTTCTCACCGGCAGTCATGGAGTTTAAGGTTGTATTCTCATCAGTTTCGATGCAATTGCGTCATTGATGCTTTATAGTTTCTCCGGCGATCTCCATCATCGTCACTATGCTCACCTAGGTCAACTCAGTTCCCACCAAACTTAGTCTCAAACTCATCAAACACAACCCTTAGCTTTGTGTGGTGGCCTCTGCAATGGTGAATTAGGGATTGTTGCAAAAAGGATCGCAAACGAACCCTAAAACCAGAAAACGCTCATATAGATACCAACGAAGTATACAAACTAAAACACAATTACACCTCTACAATGGTGGGGCAACTGGTGGAGACGGCGGTCGGCTTGATGGGTCGTCTTCTTCATAGTGATTCAATAAGGAAACAAAAAGTTGAGAAAATGACTGAGTCGACGGCCATGTGAGATCGCAATAGTCTCGAATAGCCAAACCAAAGGCCACCACCGCACTACCATCCCCATCGCTGGAACTGCCACCACCATTCTTACCTCATAACCACCACCGGCGCCACCGTCACCATCCAACACCATTATAAATGCCTCCACCACCACTTCCTTCTACCCCTTCCATTGAAACCCTAATTTCCCACCTTCTTCATCACTGAGTACCCTCGTCGTTGCCACCATGTACCTATTTAGTCCTTCTTTTATCCCAATTTGATCCCAATTGCTTCAAATTCTGTGATTCCAATTATAAATTTGATGATTGTGGCACCAATTTGATAATGGTGGTTACGGCTTCCTCCCAGTAGTGATGGTGGTGTTTATGGAGTGGAATGGTGGTTAGGGATGTGAACGACGTTGTTTGTGCATTAAAGGGTAAAATCGTCATTAAAAAATATAATTTTTAAATTTTAATTTAACATTAAATAGTAAGGTCAAATTTGACATTTCACAACTTATTTAACGGGTCGGATTCGGATATTGGGGCAATACGATCACTTTTTAAAAGTGTAAGGGTTTTTGAAAACAAGTTGGGGTTTTATGATCGAATTTTAAAAGTATTAGGGGTTTTGAGAAATTTGCCCTAATTACTACTCCAAACAAGTCCTGAAAAAGAGGGATGATGGGTTACACTTGGGCTATTTAGGAAAGGCATAAATCAGATTAAAAGGATAATTTATTAGTTTCCTAAATTCAAGGATAATGGGTACTATAGTGAATTAGTGTAGTTCTATAATTGAGGGTGTTAACTAGGTACATGGAGCATGTTTACAGAAAAGAGAATGGGTCAACTCAATGCTACAAATAAGGAAGTGGGTTGGATACTTGGCAATCACAGAGATAAGGATAAGAGATGAAGGCCTATTTTGAAGGTAGTAGGTTAACAATCGGTTTACAAGTTACGAAAACTATATATATATATCTTCTACTTGGATAATGGGTTTGTAGTTGAAAGATCATGGAATAACTCATGGGGACAGATGGCATCGCTGGAAAATGACTGCAGTTCGTGGGTTTGGAAGTTGAACTTCTGCCACTGGCAATGGGAATTCTTGGATAGTTCGCTTCCCAAAATCAAGGAGGGGATTGGCCTAACAAGTTTGACATGTATAAGAACTGCTATAAACTGCCTAACTCAATTTAGAAGTTCCTATTTTTAAGCGATTTAAAACTAAGGAGTAGTTAAGGAAAGTGGTTCCTAAAATCTAGGGATAATGGGATCATGGTTAGGCACGCAATCCATTTCAAAAGGAATGAAGTAGCAGCAGTTGAAGGATGTGGTATATATATATACAGATGTGTATATATATATATATAAGTAGTTAAAGAATGTGGGACATATGGCAGCAGCGGAAGAAGGAAACAGTTCGTGGGTCTGGAAGTTAGGATTCTACCGTTAGACATTAGACAACTGTCTTGTAAACAAGAAATAGGTAGTTATTTTATAGGACGTGGGTCCTTCTTGTAAGGCTTGTAATGCCTATAAATAGTGTACTTAGGACTACATTTCAAACTCTCTCAACGACATCAATCAACATTCAATATTTTGTATTTCAATTCAAGCAATTTCAATATAAGTCATTTCAATTCCTTTACATTCATGCACTTCAATTCATTAGATAGCATTGTAGTCTTAACTAAAAGTCCTTTTATCGAAGTCAAATCCGGAACCTCATAATCGCTTGATCTTCCAAAATGATCTTCCTTTTTGTTCGACCTCTCTGAATCTTTCAAAATTCTGGCATGCTCGCACATTCCAAGTGTCCCAATTTTGAGGAAACACTAATATTATTATCAGAGTAGAAAACCTCTATCAAGTAATAACTTCATTTTGTTTTCCTTCTTCTTTTTCAAATTAAAGTTAATCTAAAATGATAACATATTTTAATTATTAAAAAATGAAATCTGTGATAGGTGCCACTACACTCATTTATGAATTGATGAGAATGCAGTTGGATTGTATTTATGGAAGTCCAATTGGTGAGGGTGCTAGAAATGGGATTGTATTTCCGAATATATTGATGAACCAAGAGGGGGGGTGAATTGGTTAATTTCTTTTCAACAGAGTCAATAAGATATTTCAGCAAGCATACAATAAGTACTTAAAATAGGATTTACAAGGAAACCCTTTTAACTAGGGAAAACCTTGGTTCTTGGCCTTAGCCAATGAAGTTCACTACTAGCTGTATGTACCTTGTCACACACTTAGCTGTCTCACCCTCTGCACACACCCAAGCACAAGAATGGACACTAGTTTTCACAACCAATACACACACTAGTTGATTTCAGTGCACACACTCACTCCCCCTATCCTAAGCACCCTTGCTTGGACTAACAAGGCTCATATAACACTCCATATACATCATTACAAATGACAAACAATTTAGTCAAATTCCTTCTACAAGTGAAACAGCTTAAGCAACATAAAACACCAAGTTACTGCCTCAAAATCACTAAACTGCTGCAGCTAGAGTTTGAGGGGTAAAATTGGAATTTTCCTTCGAGATTAGTTCACCAGTAGCTTCCATAGTCTTATTTCACTGCAGTACTCATGTTAACATCCTTAAAAAATTTAGCATAGCATGAGTATATATATCAAGATTCAATCCCAATTCTTGAATAAGCACAGTACTACACTGTTCATGGGGTTTTGCAAGGTCATAATCACAATCTATCAATGTTTTGCACCACAGCCAATTTTAACAGCTTTGAATCATCAAAATAGACTTGCTAGCACATAGATAATCCATAGAATAGCTAGTTTTAATCAATTTGCACTTGAATCATAATTTATGCAGAAAAACAAGCTTATCTACTGATTAAAGAGCTCAGAATCCATTTCAGCATGTTTCAGTTCAAAGCAAACTACTGAGCAAGTGTAAATAGCATAGTTATACCTGTGACAACCCTCAAAAATGACCACAGCAGCTTGGAACTTAGACTCACTACTCAATCCAGCCCTTTCTGCAACAATTAGACAGCAGCAGCATCTTAGCACATTGATCACACATAAGGCCCGAGTCAGTGGGTTTTTCTTGTATAGATCATCATTGCAAATCACAGAAAAACTTTGTTCAATAATTGGAGCTCGAGAGTTCTCTTCTGCAGCTTACTCTTAGTCTCTTTTTAAGGCCATTAACCCTAAAAGACTCCTATAACAGCATATATATAGACCTGTGAAAATGCTTGACTGCTCCTCTCTTAATTCAATGCTATCACCTTTCAACCAATGATTGTATATGAACAATTCTGACATTCCCCCAATGAAAGGATAATGTTGCCCTTGATATCTCACCAAATAATGACACCTTGTGCATCAAAAAGAATAGTTCATACAGGTAAGGTCACACTGACATTTATCTTTGCTTAGCATATAAGATCTGCAACACCATTGGAGGATAATATATTCATGGAGCACAACCACATGTCACACTCCTGAGAATACTTGAAAAGTTCCACTAACTAGTTTTATACCAGTTGTATATTACATTTAGCAAAATCCTGTTGCTGAGGCTGTATTAGACACAATGTAGGCTTACCACAGCAATTCAGTGCAATGCAGCTATTCAGACATACGAGCATTCATAGAATACATTAAAGAAAGTACTAAAATACCCCTGAGAGCACCTGTAACAAGTTCCTTATACTTTAAACTTGAACAAGACCATTCAATTTAGCTGAATCAGGTGTACAAGCTGTGATGGATTAATATATGCCAATATAAAAAGTCTGTCACTGCAATGTAAATGGCAATGCTGCCCCAGTGACATATGTTAAACCACAATGCAGATAGGTTATGCACTTAAGCTCACCAAACCAAAGCTTTTTGACATTAAACAGGCAAATAGGTCTTTAGAGAACTTTAGGACCAATAATTTCCCCCTTTTGCCTTTAATGACAAAAAATTTGATATGAAATAAGGCCTCAATAATAGTGATACAGATAACAGAAATAGAACAACCCAACACTCATCAATTGATAAGAATAGCCTGTGACACTATCCTTATTTCAGTTATTTTCTCCTCTTTTTCGACATTGAAGGTCAAAAGGGAGCAAAACCAACAATTATACGAAGGTCAAAAAGGTGGGGGAACAACCCTGAGAAGATCTCTAAGGGTTGAAAATCTGTGAGGAAGAAGAGGTTTAGTAATGATGTCTGCAATTTGATCTTTAGTTGGTAGATAAGTAATATCAAGAAGCCCTTTTTGAACTTTATCCCTGAGAAAATGATACCTGATATCTATATGCTTGCTCTTCCAATGCAATGTGGGATTTTTACTGATGGTAATAGCACTTTGATTGTCACAAAAGAGCTTGGGAGGCATGGAGAAGTAGAGTCCAAGATCTGCTAGAGTAGACTACATCCAAAGTAATTGAGAACCAGCTTGAGAGGCAGCTATATACTCAGCTTTTGAAGTAAATAGAGAGACTGTTACTTATTTTTTACTGAGCCAGGATACCACATTGGAACCAAGGATATAACAGCAACCAGAAGTGCTATTTCTGTCGGGTAAGGATCCGCCCTAATCAGCATTTGAAAAGGCAGCTACAGACATTGTTGGTGAAAAAATGTAATGTAGACCATAAGAGATTATGCCCTTAACATATCTGAGAATGTGTTTGGTAGCTTGGAGATGAGACATTTTTGGATTACTTTGGAACCTGGCTACCAATCCCACTGAGTACATTATATCAGGTCTTGAGGCTATGAGATATAGTAGACTACTAATGATAGATCTGTAAAGTGTGATGGAACTACTTCTGAAGTACAATCAAGTGACAGTTTAGTATTGGGACACAATGGTGTTGAAATAGACTTGCTATCATTCATGTTGAACTTCTTGAGTAATTCTGAGGCATACTTCTATTGTGAAATAAAGATCCCTTTGGATGTTTGAGCAATCTGAAGTCCTAAGAAATACCTGAGAGTACCCAAGAGTGACATTTCAAACCTTGTCTTCATAAGATTGGCAAACTCTGATGCTAATGAAGTATTGGAACCACAAAACATGATGTCATCTACATAGATTTGAAGAATTAGAAACTGGTCTTGATGAATCCTGACATACAAGGTGTTGTCAACTTTGCCTCTATAAAAGCCTTGTTCAATTAAGAACTGATGTAGTTTTTCATACCAAGCCCTGGGAGCTTGTTTAAGACCATACAAGGCTTTGCTTAGTTTGAATACATGAGAGGGATATTCAGAATCTTCAAAACCTTCAGGCTGCTCTAGATAAACTTCCTCACTTAGATCTCCATTTAGAAAAGCAGATTTGACATCCATTTGGTACACTTTGACTTGTTTGTGACATGCAACGGACAACAGCATTCTTATGGACTCCATTCTAGCCACAAGAGCAAAGGTTTCATCATAGTCAATACCAGCTTGTTGTGAATAGCCTTTACACACCAACCTTGCTTTATTCCCGATAACAAATCTTTTTTCATTCATCTTTTTTTTTTTGTAAATCCATTTAGAGCCAATTACATTCTTGTCTGCAGGTCTAGGTACCAGTGTCCAAGTATCAGTTTTATTAATTTGATCAAGTTCTTCTTGCATGGCTACAACCCAATCCTTAATCTTCTGAGCTTCACAGTAAGATTTAAGTTCAATAGATGACAGCATAGCAAAATGACTGTATTCTGTGCTATCTTCAGCTTCTAACTCAGTTAACTTTTTCCTACTCCTTGTTTGAACTCCACCTTGAGATGAACCAATAATGTTTTCAACTTGAACTTGCTTCTGCAGCACTGGGTAAGTAGTTTCTTTTGAATTCTCAGGTTCAGTCACTGATAAGCGCCGAATAATACATATTCAAGCGCCCTTACTTACATTAGTTAAGTCCGTTAGTGGAGTTTAATGTACAATTTAACTTTATTTTTGTATTTTTGTCTTCTTTCAGGTCAGTTTCCCCGAATATGGTTACAGAAGCGGTTTTGAAAATCTCTTGTTGAAGGAGGTGCACTGTTGTTGGGAGCCATCTTTTGGACTGAGCCTTTTCAGTCATTGTTTGTGTGGAGTTTAGGGCATAATAATCATAATGGAAATCGGGGCAACGGACTGGCTCGGAGTGGCACGAGAAGTTTTGCTGAAGTGTTGAAGCTATAAGTCTCTGCGGGCGCCCGCCGCGCCATCGCTCCACAACTCACTACCTTGTTTCACGGGGCCCTGCTACAGGTTTGCGGGCCCCCGTCGTGCCACGTCGGGCGCCCGCCGTGCCACCGCGGGCGCCCTCCGTTTATGCTAGTAGCTTCGCTCGAGCCATGAAAGCCCGCGGGCGCCCGCTAACGCCCCGCGGGCGCCCGTGGATCTGCAGATGACATCTTACCTGCTCCGAATTTCAGGCTAATTTTGGTCTCTTATGAAATTTCTGTGGTTTTAATTCATCTAGGGTGGTTGGAGCTCGGGATTGGGTGGATAGAGAGTAGATTTGGGGTGGATAAAAAGGTGGAAAAGCATGACTTATGGATATCTCACATTTTAGCTAAGTTTTAGAGAGAGAAAGTAGTTTTTTTGGAGGGTTTGGAGTGCTAGCTTGCTTGAGCATGAAAATAGAGGGTGGATTTGCTTCATCTCCTTCATTCCTTATTCCTATGGGTAACTAAACCTTCATCTAGGGAGGTGATGAAGCCCTCCCTTGTAAGCATGTTCTAGACTAATTTCTATTTTGGGGATAATGATGTATAGTTTTGGTCTTTCCAAAATCTAGAGCATATTACTTATTGTAATGGATTCTAATGGATATTAATGATTATTTTAAGTTAATTATCTTGTCTTAGATGATTTCTTATCTTAATCATAATGCTTTCATTTTCATGGTGACAATGGAAATAAGGTTGTGGAATGGTTTCAATGGCATGTTGATAGAGAGCCTTGATAGTCCATTACTTAGGTAATCCCTTTGATGGTTTATGCTTGATTCCTAACTTCATGTGCCTTACCATTTGATTAAGGGCTTGATGATCTTTTGCTTAAGAGAGTATGCTTGATACTACACCCTAGTTTAGGTAGTTCAATTATATGAACTTTTAATGGATCATTCTTATTTTTTATTTAATGAACTTCTTGACGATTATATGGTAACCAGAGGTTGCTATATAATTCTTGACCATTATATATACTGTTTATTCCCAATTTAGTCTTTTTCTAGCATGTGTAAAGGGTTGGAGCGGATTCATTTTCCTGGTCCTCTATTTCTGAATTTCTTTTCTTTAAAGTTCTTGCAAGTCATTGTTTTATGCATTTTAAATTCCTAAGTTTAGTGACAAACCAACAAACCTCAATTTACACCCTTCATCAAATTAAAAGGGAATTTTAAAGACCTTAGTTGCCATAAACTGGCAGTCCCAGTGGTTCGACTTACTCGACCAATAGCCCTATTTTACAATGATTTGTGCTATTGCAAAGGTTGATGTATAATTAACAGACCGATCAATTTTTGGCGCCGTTGCCGGGGACTGTAAACGGTTTTGCAACCGAGGTTTTAGGATTACCTTTGGTTTGATTGTTAATATTTTGTATTGTGAATATTTTCTTGCGTGGTTTTGATTATTGTGACATTTTAAGTGTTTGTGAGATTCTAGGTATTCAAGGCTTACTGAGGAAAGCTAGCAAATTTGTAAGTCTAGACGACTTCAGGTAAGTTTTCGAAGCTCTAGTTTCAAAGTTGTGAATATCTTCCATGTGTTTAGATTAGATTTAGTTAAGTTGTGAAGCCCTTGTTGAGGCTATTTATTGTTCTTTTCTATTGCAAGCACGGTCCTTGTCGTGGCCATTTACATTTCTGTCTTGATAATTGAGGAGAACAGGAACATCATATGTGGATGTGATGGTGAAGGGATATTATGTTTGTTGTGAATTGTGTTGTCGATATTGGGCCGTAGATTGCTATCCTTGCCTATTCTTGAAGTGCCAATTGATATAAATTCCCTTGAAAGAACTCTTAGATGAACCATCAGGGAATCAGAAAATTTAAGAGGACTTGATCTTGAGATTAATACAATGGCCAACAATGAGGGGAATGGCAGGAATGAGGGGATCCATAATGATAGGGCTGAAGTTCCTAATGCCTCTATGAGAACCCCTATAAGCACCTTGATGAATTCCTCAAAATATATTCTACCATCAAGATGAGGGGCTTCCCTAACAATGTTCTCCATTTGCATCTCTTCTCATTCTCCTTAAAAGAAAGGGCAAAATATTAGTTGAACTCCCTTGCTGCAAACTCCATCACTTTATGGGCTCAATTGCAACAAGAATTCTTAAAAAAGTACTATCCAGTGAGCAAAACCAACCTAATGAGGCGTTCCATTCTTAGCTTTTCACAAAGCGAGGGGGAACAACTCCATGAGACTTAGGAAAGACTACAAGATCTCCTTAGGAAATGTCCGCACCACCTAATTCCAAAATGGCAATTGGTGAAAGCTTTCTATGCTGGTTTAACTGATACCCATAGATTCATGGTTGACTCATCATGTGGAGGGATGTTCATGTCCAAAAGCGCGGACGAGGCATGGACCCTACTTGAGAATCTGAGTGAAAACTCACTGTAACATAATTCTCGTAGGACTCCGAGCTCAACCAATGCTAAGAACACCAACTCTTGTCAACCAAAAACAATGTTAGAAGAATCCTCTCAAGTGGATGCCATAGCTCACAAATTTTATCAATTGATGGCACCATACCTTTCTCCTTCATTGTCTCAAAATTCTGCAAGTACGGTGTGTGCATCATGCACTAGTCCTTTCCATCTCTCGGAAGATTGTCCCACACTGGAACAATTTCCTAATCCCAATCAAGAGCAAGCAAATGCAATGTTCTCAAGGCCTAGAAATAATCCATATTCTAATACTTACAATCCGGGATAGAGAGATTATCCGAATTTCTCATGGAGGCAACAAGCCCCACAAAATTCGCAATTTCAAAATCAAAGGCATCAAAATCAACCCTCTTCTCAATTTCAAAATAGGCCATTCCAGGCCTCGTCAATCTACCGTCCTCCGTATAATCCAAATGTCTCTAATCAACCTCCTGCATTCCCAACTGATGAGATTTTAGCTACAAACAAGCAAGTGATGGAATCTCTAAACAAGCAAATGATGGAATCCAATAAGCAACTATTGACATCATTGTAGCCCACTCTCCAAATGGTTTATTCCCACATTCAGTCTATTGCTAAACTTGAGAATCAAGTGGGGCAAATAGCCACTTCAATGAACCAACTCCTTCAAAGAGATAAAGGGAAGCTTCCCGCTCAACCATTTGAGAATCCTAGAGGGATTCATGTGATTGATGAAACCCCTCCTCCGAGTGGGCCAACTCATAAACAAGTCCAAGCAATCACTACCTTTCGAAATGGTCGAGTTGTAGACAACAAGGTTGATAGAAGTAACAAAGACAAAGTTCTTCCTCCCAAAAATCCAAATCTTCTCTCTTTTAATCCAAAGTTCACTTCGAAAAATCCAAAGTCTAATGCTGAAAATTCCAAGTTTGTCAACCCAAATATGGAGACGTCTTACGAGCCTAAGGATCCATTTCTTCAACGTCTTCAAGAGTCGACACATTCTGGGAACAAGAATTGCAAAATTCAAGACATGTGGGAAGTTTTCAAGCAAGTAAAGATCAACTTGCCTCTCTTGGATGCTATAAAGCAAATCCCTCCCTATGCAAAATTTCTCAAGGATTTGTGCACTCAAAAGTGCACTTCCAAAAATTATTTGCCAAAGAAGGTGAGATTAACTGAAAATGTGAGTGCAATCATTCAACATAGTGCTCCTCCAAAGTATAGGGATCCGGGCGCCCTAATTATCTCGTGTGTTATTGGCGACAACATAATAGAAAGGGCCCTCTTTGACTTAAGAGCTAGTGTAAATTTGATTCCATATTCAGTTTACTTACAACTTGGGTTGGGAGATCTAAAGCCAACCTCCGTGGTCTTGCAGCTTGCCGATAGATCGGTCAAGCACCCACGAGGCATTCTTGAGGATATCATTATTAAAGTGGACAAATTTTACTTCCCGGTAGACTTTGTGGTTCTTGACATGGAACCGGTCCATGACCCAAAGAAGCATATTCCCGTGATCCTCGGTAGGCCATTTTTAACGACGGCTAACGCTTCAATTAATTGCCGAACCGGGGTCATGGACATTGCCTTTGGAAATATGCAAGTCAAACTCCACATATTCCATGCGACGCAACATCTTTCTGAAGAGGATGATTGTTTCCTTATTGATGTGGTCGATGAGGTGGTTGAAGAATCTCTCCTATTCATTCTAAGCAAAAATCCTTTGGAAACTTGCATATCTCATTTTGACCTCTCGAACTTTGATATTAACCAAGCCATCCAAGAAGTAAATTCGTTGCTTGACATAGGTGCTATCATGGATTTTCCTCCTTGGAAGATGCCAAAAGAACCACTTCCTCAACTCTCTACTATTCCTCCGGTCCCTTCCTTGAAATCTCCACCACAACTTAAGTTAAAGCCACTCCCGGCCCACCTCAAGTATATGTTTCTCGGTGTCAATCAAACTCTTCCGGTCATTATTGCATCAGACCTTTTAAAAGACCAAGAAAATAGCCTTTTAGCAGTGCTTCAAGAGCACAAAGAAGCTATTGGCTGGTCAGTGGCTGATTTGAAAGGAATCGACCCTTCTATTTATATGCACCGCATTCATTTGGAGGACGACAGTAAACCTTCTAGAGAGGTGCAGCGCCGGTTGAATCCCAACATGAAGGAAGTGGTCATGAAAGAAGTGATCAAGCTATTGGATGCGTGAATCATCTACCCCATCTTTGATAGTAAGTGGGTGAGTCCCACCCAAGTTGTCCCCAAGAAGTCCAGCCTCACCGTCGTTGAAAATTTTGCCGGAGAGCTCGTGCCACAACGCACCACCACCGGGTGGTGTGTGTGCATTGACTACCGGAAACTTAATTCTACCACTAGGAAGGATCATTTTCCACTCCCATTCATTGATCAAATCCTAGAGAGGTTAGTTGGCCAAAGCTTTTATTGTTTCCTTGATGGTTATTCTGGCTATAACCAAGTGGCAATTGATCCACAAGATCAAGAGAAGACCACATTCAAATGCCCCTTCGGAACCTTTGCTTATAGACGCATGTCTTTTGGGCTATGCAATGCACCGGCCACATTCCAAAGATGCATAATGTCCATATTTTCGGATATGGTTAAAAAATTCTTAAAGGTGTTCATAGATGATTTTTTCGTCTTTGGATTCTCCTTTGACTCATGTCTCCACAATCTATCTCTTGTACTTCAAAGGTGCAAGGAAACAAATCTCATTCTAAGTTGGGAGAAAAGTCATTTTATGGTCCAAGAAGGCATTGTTTTAGGACATGTCATTTCAAAAAGGGGGATTGAGGTTGACAAAGCCAAAATTGAGTTAATCTCTAACCTCCCTCCTCCAAACTCGATCCGTCAAATTCGTTCCTTTCTTGGACATGCCGGTTTCTATCGTCGTTTTATCAAAGATTTGAGCAAAATCTCTCGGCCTTTGTGTAATCTTCTTGTCAAGGACGTTCCGTTTAATTTTGATGAAGCTTGTATGGAAGCTTTCGTGAAACTTCGCACTCTTCTCTTATCCACCCAATCATGAAACCGCCTAATTGGTCTCTGCCATTTGAAATCATGTGTGATGCATCCGATTATGCATTAGGTGCGGTTTTGGGTTAATGTGTGGACAAACTTCCACATGTCATCTATTATGCTAGCAAAACTCTCTCCGATGCTCAGTTAAATTACACCACCACTGAAAAAGAATTGCTAGCCGTGGTGTATGCCTTGTATAAATTCTGTTCCTATCTTCTTAGATCTAAGGTCATAGTCTTTTCGGATCATGCCGCTCTTAGGCATTTGCTCGCTAAGAAAGAGACCAAATCCCGTCTAATTCAATGGATACTCTTACTTCAAGAGTTTGACATTGAAATCCAGGACAAAAAAGGGACTGACAATGTCATCACAGACCATCTCTCTCATCTACTTATTGAAAAATCTTTTGAATTTGCTGCAGTCCGTGATTCTTTTCCGGATGAGCAACTATTTCAGATTTCCTATTCAAATCTCCCTTGGTTTGCGGATATTGTCAACTACCTTGCGGTAGGAAAAATTCCCTCCAATTGGTCAAAACAAGAGAAAGACCGATTCTTCTCTTAAGTTAAGCATTTCTTTTGGGAAGATCCTGAATTATTCAAGTATTGCCCCTATCAAATCATCCGAAGATGCGTTCCCGACAATGAAACCACAAGTGTCCTAAATTTCTGCTATACTCTTACTTATGGGGGACACTTTAGTGCCAGAAAGACCGCTGACAAAGTCATTCAAAGTGAATTTTATTGGCCATCCTTGTTTTGGGATGCTTACAATTTCTGTTCTTGTAAGCGTTACCAAAAGCTCGGATCCATGTCTAGGAGAGACATGATGCCCCTTACTCCCATCCTAATTATTAAAATTTTCGATGTGTGGGGGATCGACTTCATGGGACCATTTCCATCTTCTTATGGCTATGAGTATATCCTTGTAGCGGTGGATTATGTTTCCAAATGGGTTGAAGCCGAGGCTACCAAAACTGATGATCATAAAGTCATGATCTAGTTCATTCAATCCAGCATTTTTAGTCGTTTTGGTACGCCCTGAGCAATCATCAGTGACGGTGGATCTCATTTCCAAAATCGTTATCTTAAATCCGTTCTCTCCAAGTACTCCGTCATTCATAAGGTTGCCACACGTTACCATACTCAAATGAGTGGTCAAGTGGAAGTATCTAATTGGGAGATTGAGCACATCTTAGAAAAACCGGTTTGACCGGACCGTAAAAATTGGTCGTTAGGGCTAAACGATGCACTTTGGGCTTACTGGATAGCTTATAAGACACCAATTAGCATGTCGCCATATCGACTTGTCTTTGGTAAAGCCTGTCATCTTCCAGTCGAACTAGAGCACTGTGCTTCAAAGACTAAAAATTTTCATGAGAAGCACATTGTCAACAAGTCTTTTGCCCCCGAACAAAAAGTTTGGCTTTTCAATTCTAGATTAAGACTCTTTCCCGGTAAACTCCGTTCACAGTGGGATGGTCCATATGTCATCACATCCGTCTTTCCTCATGGTGTAATCGAATTTCAAGATCCTACCAATGGATCTCTCTTTAAGGTTAACGGCTAACAGCTTGAGCCTTATGTTAATGGCATAGTCCTGATCAAAAAGTTGAGAAAGTCCTATTAACGGACCCAGTTTATGTGGACTGATGCACCATCATGCTTCGTCTAGCTATCAACATTAAATTTAGCACTCATGGAAAACAATTCTTTCAACTTCCAAGCTTCCCTCTTCTAAGTTGCCTTAGCCAAGAATTTTTCGAAAATTAACTAAGTATAGCCAACATGTGAACTTTTCGAAATTGTCTCTAATTACGTTTCAAAAGTCACATTCAGTTTTCTTAGTCATTTTAAGGTCTCGGTACCATTTTCGGAATTTTTCAAGGTCATTCTGGCAATTTTCTCGACAAATCCAAAAATCACGAGAAATTCGGGCCTCTAAGATGTCGCTTTTGCCATTGAGCTCCGATTCTTGTTCCGAGGATTATATAAGGTGTCTCGGGTCCATATGAGCTTATTTTCTAATTGGGTAATTTTTCAACCACGGCCCGGCCTTTGTTTGGCCAATTTATCCCAGGCTGTGACAAGCAAAGTAGTGCTTTGCAAGCTTGCGGGCGCCCGCCATGAAGCTGCGAGCACCCTCCAAATCGGGCAGTGTTTTTGCAAGCTTGCGGGTACCCACCAAAATGGGCAGTGGGCTCGCGAGCTTGCGGGCGCCTGCCCCTCATTCGGGTTTTGCATTAAAACCCCCTTAGCCCATTGTTTAAATTTTCTCACTCACTCACTCTCTTTCTCTCTTGGTCCTTCTTCTTATTTCCCCTCTTTTTCCCAAACCATTCTTCCTCTCCTCTTTTTCTTCCTCACTTCTTCCTCTCCCTCAACCATCTCCATCATCTCTCATCCATAATCCTCATCATCCCATCCTTTTTGCATTAAGAAAAGGCTTTTGGTTCCTCCATTGTTGGTAATTTTTTTTCTTTCTCTCTTTCTCTCAATTTTGGATCAATGGAGGATGTGATTGATTATGTGGAGGATTTGTGATTGTTTGGGAGTTGCATATTGCAATTGTAGGGACAAAATTTTTGGGATTTCACATCTCTAATCAACTTTTGTCTTTCTTCCTAATTTTTGTGCACGGCAAGTGTTCGATAAATTGCCTGAACCAATTCCTTCTTCCTAATGGCACCCAAAACCTCATCCAAGCTTTCTCGTTCTTCCGAGGGACCATCTGAGGATGCTCCAGCTCCAGATTGGGTTGATTGGCCTATTGAAATCAAGGCTAAATTTGTCATAAAAAACGGCTTCAAAGAAAATCCAGAAACGGCGTGGGCGGTCAAAGAATTGACGGACCGTGGCCTAAAATCTCTATTTAAGCCACGCGCTAGCTCTTTCTATCCACACATCGTTCGCCAGTTCTTTTCCAATATGTTTTATACATGTGCAGAGCCAGAGATCATTAAGACCACTATTGATGACGCAGCTTTTGAATTCAATATTTATAACCTTGCCACGGCTTTGGTGTGTCCATTGGAATCTCCTGTGGATAAGGTGGGCCTGCCTTTGTACGTTGATCCTCCAGTAGGTCTACAATTATCGAATATTGTGGAGGAAATTTGCCATAACCAGTATACCGAGAATCGCAAGTCGAGCACCAATAAGTCATTCCTCCCATGCTGGCTCTAGTTTGTGGACTCCGTCATGGCCAAAAATGTCCTCCCCGTCCCTAAGCATTCTGAACGTAAAGGGACTTTTCTGAGTTCCCTCTATGTGGCGGAGAAGGGGCATTGGTTTTCTGTCCCGCAACTTGTTTGGGACTAATTTCTCAAGGTCTATAATGACCTAATTGTGATACAATTGAACAATGCCATCACTTGGGTTTTCCCTTTCCCATACTTGATCACCAGGCTGCTAAAAAATAAACAGTTCAAGCCACCCCATAATGAGGAGATGAAGACGGATGTGTATCTTTTCAACCTTGGGGCATGGAAGTTGAGTACCGTCCAGCTTAAGACTTCTTGTCAGGCCCATATTGGCAATGTGTTGGATTGGGGAGGTCCGGTTGTCCCTGTTGCTCCCACACCTGCTGCGCCACCGCCGCTTGCTACATCCCGTGTCGAGTATGTCTCTCTCAGTGCTCATCTTGATGCACTTCACCTGCGAGTCGGGAACATCGAGGGCACCCTTACGGACTTCCGTAAGGTGACTCAGGAGGGCCATCATATATTGCAGGCCAGGCTACAGTCCTTGATTGACCGACCGTCAGGCGGCACCGGTAGCTCATCCTCCACTCCGATGATGGAGTGATTTTATGTTTTTAGTATCTATTTTGCTTTTTAGTAGCACTATTTGGATTTATTTTGGGCCGCTTTTGGCATGCTTTTTAGTTCCTCTTTTGAACTCTTAGCTGCAATTATTTTTGCTATCATGCATGACCACTTCATTTTTAGATTAAATAAATTGCAGTTGTTTATTTTTCTCTCTGTCTGGATTTATATGATGCTTGTTGTGCATAGATGTGTTTTGATAGGTTTTTAGAATCAAGTTTGGGGGCACTACTTTTGGAATTCGCATGGTGGTCTGTTTACACCGCCACTATTTTTCCTCTACTTGGTATTATTGCTCTTTGTACCCTCCTTTTTCAATTCCAATTCCATTCTTTGTCTTCTCACATTGAGGACAATGTGACATTCAAGTTTGGGGGTACATTATTGCATTTTTGGTATTACATTTTTGTTTGCATGAGCTAATTATTCATGTAAAGTAATACAATCAAATTTTTTTTGAGAGCAATGATTCTGTAATTTGGAACTTGTTGGAGATTGAAGCATATGTTTAATACTTTGTGTATAGAGGCAAATGATAATTTTGAAAATTAAAAAAAAATCTAAAATGATCATGTTGATTCAAATCAGTTTGTATAAATGCTTCAATTAGATTTTCGTCGGATTTTGAACTCTTCTATGCTTCACACTGCACAACTCTTCTATGCTTCACACTGCACAGATGCACACCGGAAACTCATTTGTGAGGCATGCAACCTAATTGACCTTGACCTTGACTCAGTTGATTTGAATTGATGACCCTAATGAATGGATATCTTCGGCATTGAATCTAAAAAAAATTAAAAAAAATGAATAAGGATAATTACTAGTTTGAGTTCGTAACCTTGTTAACTCAAGTTATTAAGCTCTTGGAGTTTCCTTACACCTAGCACCCTAAAGCCGTTCGGTTTGGGAGTTGCTAGCCTAACACTTGTTACATGGGTTAGTTAGAAAGTTTAAGGGACTTAGGCATTGCATGGTCATTCACAAAAATAAAAATAAATAAATATGGTTTGTTGGAGTTCGTAACCTTGCCAACTCGAGTTATTAAGCCCTTAGAGTGTCTTTACACTTAGCACCCTAAAGCCATCCGATTTGGGATTTGCTGGCCTAACACTTGCTACATAGATCGGTTAGAAAGCTTAATATGTATCAAAAAAAAAAAAAAAAAAGTGTGTATTTTGAATAAATCATGCCTTAGAGACCTCATTTAAAAGGAAAATTCAATGATTTGAAGACTTGTGTTTTGAAATTGGAAAAATAAGGTAAAAGCCACATATTGGGAATTTGGTTCACTTTCATTGAAGTTAGAGTTGATTTCTATTAAAAAGATGACAATTGATGTATTTATATAGACTATGATGTTGATGTATGAGAATTGAAATATATTTAGCCACTTTGTATATCAAGGCTTCATATACACAAGGTAGTCTGCGAAATGAGTCTGTCTCCAATGTTTTGTTTGTTCCAAGTTGTAAGTGAGCTATGTGTGTATTTTCTTGCACCATAGCTAATGAATGTTGATAGCATTGCAAATGTTGTCATTTTTGTTAAGAGCTTCATTTTTGGTTTTGCTATCGGACTAGCAAAATGTAAGTTCGGGGGTGTGATAAGTGCTGAATATTGCATATTCAAGCACCCTTATTTGCATTAGTTAAGTCCATTCATTGATCATATTATACATTTTAGCTTCATTTGCGTGTTTTTGTTCACTTTCAGGTTGGTACCCCAAAAATAGTTAAAAGCGCTGCTGTGTTGAGTTTTTGAAGAATCAAAGCATGCCGTTGCCAGGGACCTTCATTTTGGCCAAGCCAGTGACCCATTGATCTTATGCTTTCCCTACAAAAAAAACACTAAGGAGGATGCTTGCCAAAGTGAACCGAGCCAAAAGCAGCTCAAGGAGCAAGTGAAGTGCCCAAAAGCATGGCGGGCGCCTGCCATGCACCTGCGAGCGCCCGCCAAATGGGGCAGAATGCTCGTGATTTTACGGACACCCGCCGCCAGCCACGCCCTCACCTTCATGACACAGTGCGGGCGCCTGCCCTGCACTGCGGGCGCCCGCCAATCTGCAAACATCAAAGCATGGGCCTCTTTTTCTCACCTAATGTTATCCCCTTAATTGGGGGGATTGCTCTGCACTTGTCTAGGAGTTTTGGGCCATGAAAATAGAGTTGTTGGATGGCTATGGTTGATTATTAAGGGCTTGATTCAGTGTAATAGATATATCTCACATTATAGGATGTTTCTAGAGAGAGAAATATTGTTCTAGAGGGGTTTTGGGTTGGAGTTTGTCTTAGGTACGAAAATGGAGGGTGAGTTCACTTCAATCTCCTCCTCCTTTGCATCCATGGGTAACTAACTCCCTCTCTAGGGAGGTGATGAAGCTCCTCCTAGTAAGCATGCCTTAGTTTTGGTTTATTTTGGGGAATGATGTATATATATGTGGTTGTTTCATAATCTAAAGCTTGCACTTGATGTAATGAACCTAAATTGATTTAAATGATCATGTTGAATCTATTATCTTGTCTTAGATTGTATGTTCTCATGGTTGTATGGCTTGCATTTTCATGGTGACAAGGAAAATGAGATTGTGGAATGGTTTTAATGGCATGTTTTATGAGAAACTTGTTAGTACATAACTTAGGGCCTCCCTTTGATGGATTAATCTTGATTCTTGACTTCATGTGCTTTTATCATTTGATTAAGGGTTTGATAATCTCTAGCTTAGTGAGCATGTCTAAGACTATACCCTAGTTTAGGTAGTTCAAGCATGTGAAACTTTGATAGGTTATTCTTGCCTTTTAATTTCATGCAATTCTTGAAGATAGTGTAGTAATCTTGTGTCGCTACATATCATGGCCACTTATATATGGTGTTTTCCCAAGTAATCATAATCTAGCATGTTTATAGGGTTGGTAGTGGATTCACTCCCCTAGTCCTCTCTACCTAAGTTTCTTTCCTCTTAATTCCTTTAATTTATTGTTTATGCACATTTTAATTCCAAGTCACCTAGTGACAAACCAAACAAAAACTCTACACCCCTTTCATCAAGCTAAGTGATTTCAAAGACCTTGGTTACCATAAACTAGCAATCCCAATGGTTCGACTTACCCGTCCAATAGCCCTATTTTACCATGATTTGTGCTATTGCAAAGGGTTGATTATTATTGAGATCGTCAACCGACCATCAGGCTCGCAAAAACATTTCACACAGTTTTGACAGCAGCTTAACACTTCTTGTAGTGAGGTAGATGTGTTCAATAATCAGTGTAGCCCTAATTGGGATTCAAAAGAGGTTCTCATAGCTTAGTATCATCATATTAAACTTACTCAAATCATTAACACATAGTGCACAGAAGGTTAATAACACAGATCCGTTTAAAATCTAGCTTCAGCTGAATTTCTATAGAACTTTCTTACATACACTAAAAACTCTCGAACTAAAGGGCAGCTTGGTAATTTTCTCTAAGAGAGGGCATTCTCGAGATGCTCATAAGCTTGTTTTATCAAGATAGACTTGTACAGGTGATAATCAGTCAGCACATAACAAGTTGTACTTAGAATTTAAACTTTTCAGGTTATTTCAGCTGAAACCCTTGGTTACTCAAGTTTTACAACACAGAAAAACTCTTGGTTCATTTTTTGTGACCTCTCTATAATTATACAGCTTTAGATTGACTTCAAATTGTTGTTCACAAGATGAATATTCATGTTCAAGTAATTAAAACAATCAAGGAACTCACTGACAGTATTTTGCAGAAACTTAAACCAAATTAGTGTAGGTTTGAAGTATGAAAACTTACAGCAGCTTAATTATGAACCCATAGACACCTTTAGCAGATGAAGAATGATGAAATACACTTGCTACATATAGGAAAAGCTCCAGAAATGATACCAAGAATTTTTGGTCCTTCAGAACTCAGCCCTCATTTAGATTTTCAGTAACTTCAAGCAAGCTTGACCTTTCAATTCAAATTCTCGTAACAAAACAACATTTTCATAAGGCCTTCTTTGTCTCTAACTGGAGGAGGTTGAGGAGAGAAAACTGAGAGGCTTATTTGGCCTAAAGGATGATCATTGAAGTCTGTATGAGAAATCTTCCTCCAACACTGAGCACAGATGTTTGGTGAACTTCTTTTGTGAATGGCACCTGTATGAACACCCTGGAGTGACTTGTCCCTTAAAGGTAATGGTTTTGAGGACTTGTTTAATGAAGTAGCTTGTGTGAGAGTAAACCATTGAGTGCTTCTTTCAGCCTTGAACTTTTTATTGATAAAAGTATCATTGCACTTCAAGTGTACTGGTCTCATGTAACTCAAGAACTTTTTGAGTTTGATGTGAGAATTGCTTGTTGTAACACTTCTGGTAGACCTTAAGCTTGAACAACCATAACTGATCCTGTTACTCTTAAAGAAACCTTTGTGGCCAAAACAAGTTATCTCAGTGGAGTTAACCTTTACATTCATAAGAATGTTTCTTTTGCAAATTCTGACTTTTGGTTCTTGTGAGAGGGGATTATTTTCACCAGGCTTTGACTGAGATTCACTGTCCAGCTTAGAGCTCCACATAGATCTTCTAGACTTGAGATTCAGTGTGTAACTGACAACAAGAGATAATGAGAATGCAGTGGAAAAAAGTGTTTTAACACACTTGGAGAAGCTATTCTTAGAACACTCTTCTTGATCTTCATGAATTGTCTCAAGAGAGTCCCAAATTTCTTTAGCTGATTTGTAGTTTTTATTCTTGATTCTCTCTTTCTGTTGTAGGCAATTAGTTAGAATCTTTCTTGCCTTATCATCACTTGTCATAGATGTATCTTCATAAGAATAAACACTATCACTTTAAAGAACTCTTGGACCTTTTGTAGTGGCAGCCCACATAACATAGGATTGTGACATTAGATAAGCATTTTGATCTTCCAAACCTCAAAGCATGAATTATTGAACCTTAGAGCCTCATTTACACATTGACCTTCCATTTTGATTAAAGATTTTTTTCTGTAGGCTTGTAAAGGCCTTGGTTGTGTAGACGAAGGCTCTGATACCAATTGTTGGACCAAGAGGGGGGTAAATTAGTCTGTTTTTAGACTTGTCAAACAATCAATGTAAAACAATCAAACTCAGATTAGGAACAAAACACAAGATATATAAGGAAACCCTTTCAACAGAGAAAAACCTTGGTTCTTGGCCTCAGCCAATAAAAGCCTCCACTAGTAGTATGAATTTCGTTACACACTCAGCTATCTCACTACCTTGTACAAAAATAGATATTAGCTTTCACAACCAATCTATACACACTAGCTCACCACAGTGCACACATGCACTCCCCCTATCCTAAGCAACCTTGCTTGGACTCCAAAGCTCTCAATAACTTAATTTACAATGGGGCGAGGTATCAAAGCCTCACTACTATTTACAATAAGATTCAATACACCAATCACAATAAACTTAAGCTGCAACAAAAAATAGGAATGAGATACACAGCCTTAAGTTGAATACAATTTGAAACCCTAGCTTACACTTCTCTGCACAAAGAGGGATAGTTCAGTCAAATCATAATGTAGCTTCACTGGTAGCTCAAACTAGGTTTCTTAGTCAGCTACACAAATGCTCAGAATGATTGTATAACTCAAAACCCCAATTTACTGCCTCTAATGCTTTTTCTGCTTAAGCAAAGAGAAGAAGGGTAAATCTGGAAATCTGAGACCCAAAGATTCAAGATCACAAATGCAGCTTCACATGTAACTCAAGTAATATTTCCTCTGTCTTATCTTCATAGAAAAAGCTTGATAAACAAAAATCTTCAATACATAGCAATCAACAATAATTGTAAGTTCAAGAAGCTTTACAAAACCCTATGAGGTTAAATAGATAAATTCACAATGGAGCTTAGTCCCAGATCCTTTCTCTATTTCCACAGCCTTTAACTCACAAAACAAACTTGCTCAAATGATTGAAATAGTGAACACAGCAAGTGATGTAAATCACAGCACTCAAATGGCTTAAACTCAACTAACCCTAGCTATTAGGGTTTTATGTGTGTATATCACTAGTTTCAGTGCTATACCATAAGGATTTGTCACAGCTTTGTCTTCTTAGAATACACTTGCTGGAGCATAGAACATTCTTAAAATAGTAAGGTAGAACAATTAACATCTTACAAACAGAACTGAAAAATTCACAATAGGCTTAAAACAGCAGCATTGAATTAACAATGATATGAAGAGGTAAAACTGGTATTTTGCCTTGACACCTCTGAAAGCTTATGTCCACAGCTCTGATTTCACACCTCACATTTGCTCAGATTAGCCACCATATAAACACAACAAGCAATATTCAAGAAATAAATTTCAAACTGCCTTCAACTACAGTTTCTGCAAAATAGCTTTACTGAAGGGTACTTTTGGAATTTTGTATTATCTCAGGCCTGAATTGAGTCCTCACAAACTAGTACCATCATTACACATATGCTCTGATATAGAACACAGTGACTGGGGCATAACACTTTAATTTCAATTCTGTGATCTCAGTGTATTTAGTTAATGAGGTTTAAGATGTCAAAACAAGAACTAGTCATTTTTTAGGAAATATACCAACTTCAGCAGCTTATAATCATCAACACAATCATGTTCCAAAGGTATACAATCAACTCACACCATGATTTGTATATATATAACTCAGCTCAGGTACTTAAACTAGAAATCAGCAACAATAAAGAGTAATGAGACCTCAAATTTAGCTACAACAATAATATGCTTAAGAACTGGTTTTTTACAGCTATAAACAGATAGAATATACTTGCCTCAACCTATAGAAACCTTTGAACTGGCCTTCATAGATGTTGAGCCTCTGAATCAACTTTTTACACCAAAAAATCAGCAACACAAACCCTCCTTTCTGTTTAACACATCTGTAACTTCTTCATGTGGATTTCAGTAAATAAAATAGGCTTGGATCAACCTGAAATCACCCATTAAACACTTACTATATTTAGCTCTTGAGCCCCTTTTGCAATGTAGCCTATTTCAGCTCAATATTTCTCTCTTGGCTCTCTTTCTGTAAGATGTTATAAGGATGCTTTATACCACCCTTTTTCCACACTAAAAAACCCTAATGTTGTGGATAAGAATGCCTAGATCCACCGATAACAATAACGAGAGTATTATCCTGACATTTTCAGTTATATAGAGGGATCTCAATACCCATTGGCACATAACACATTCTTGTCTTCTAGTGCACTCATATTCCACAACAAAAATGTATATACTGTATATTCTAGCTCAGGATAATGGAAGGCTGTCATTGTACTTTCTCTCTCAAGGACCACTATGCATATATCACTAACCTGTGAGTCCCTCACCATAGTAGATTTGTACAGAGAATACCATAACTGCCCCTTAATTATCACATGTTGTTTACACCAAAATGCGTTGTCTAGTGATACTATATGGATCAATCAATTACTATAATACACCTTTAATAAATGGTAAGTTGAATTGACCACCACAATATCGTATATATAGAGACCAAAATACCATTGTGACATTAACCTTTTGCATTAATTGACATTAAAAGAGCAAACCTCAATTAGGATCAACAAGAATGAAAGCTTTTAATGCATTACAAGCTTAATTAGGATATAACCAATTCAATAGTCAACAAAAGCATGTACCCCATAAATGAATGCTAGTGTGCGCTTGTGCTAGTGTAGAATCCTAGAGTGAATATCAAAACAATCACAAAATTAAGATGATATGGACCACAAATGCAAGCATGATATCAATCTTTTGAAAAATTTACTCCTAAATGACATCCATAAGGCATACAAGGAGTATTGAACTCTCAAGTCAAGCAATTTTTAAATTTTAAGATATATAGTCCTCAAAAGATCAAAATCATAGCTAGTCATGGACCAATCATAGGAAATCCCTCAAATACACAAGTCATGCTCAAAATTTTGAATTGAATGCAAAGAACACACATTACCCCCAAACTTAAATGGCACAGTGTCTTCAATGTGCACAGAGAACAAAAGAAAGAGGAAAAAGTATACCAGTGTAGCTACAGCAAAGAATAGCCGGGACACAAGTATCCGAAATGGGTGGTGTAACAAAGGGGATAATAATGGTGCACAGTAGGCATGCAAGTGTAAGTGGGATGGTAAATAAAATAACGAGAGAGAGGAATAAGGGTGGTCCTGAAAAAAATGGGCTGCACTCTCTCACTGAAGTCACTAGGATGCACCTGATAATGGAGTTAATCAACAATAGATATATCAATATAAGAAACTGACATCCAAAATATCATGCATAAAAATAAAATAAAAATAGTGCAATGTACATCACAGTAGCCGGGCCAACAGACTAGCCGCAAAAAAAGAATAATAGTATCAAAGTATCAGTCACAAATATATATATATGATAAAGAGAGAGAGAGATATCAAGCAGATGAAGTCGGTCTAGCAGGGCATGAACCCTGGATATCTCTGGAAATACTCTGCAGCGCAGTTAGCACATCTGAGTGGAGATTAGTCATATCGATGCTAAAAGAGGCCACATCCGCTCTGAGGGAGACGACCGCATCCTCCAGTGTCTGGATACGCTCCCCTAAGCTAGGTATTTGAGCTGGAGCGTCAGGAATGGCTGGATCAGGAGACTGATGCTCATCCTAGCTCTGTACATGATGGCTCTGCTTTGGAGAATGATGTAGTGACTCCTCTGGAGGCTCCTGCTCTAAGTCAATATGCATAAAAGAGCCCTTTGCCGCCGGTGCGTCTGTTGCATCTGTTGCTGCTGCTGCTGCTGCCTCCTCCTCCTCCTCCTCTACTTCCTTTACTTTATGGGCTGCCTTGATCTCTAGACTCTTAATAAGAGCATTATAGCTCTTATTCCAGTCTTTCTTGCCATAATGGGAAGCCCCAGTCTCAGTGTACTCCTCCGGGTGAAATGGATATTGCTGGTCCCGGAGGATCTGAGTAATCAAGTGTGCAAAGGGGAGGAACTTGGCCCGCTTCGGCCTGCTCTTGCTGATGTAATCTGTATACAACTTCATCATAACACTCCAATGGAGTGCAAGAACTGAAAACCAATGCCCGGTATAAAAGGCATATAGAGCTGCCAAAAAATTTTCCTGCCTTTGAATCTTATGCTCCGCTATAAAAACATTTCGGTATAAAACCGAATCAAAGAACAATAGGAAGTTAGGCAAGTAGGTTCGGGTGGCGTAAGTGTTGATGGCAGTAGCAGTGCCATGAAGAGCTGTGGCCATGTTTGCAAGTGAGGGCCTCTGAAGGATTGGGTAATCTATGCCTGGAGGGTAGGTATGTGGGCACTGAGAAGTTGTAGATAGAGTCTCAACTGTAATGTGGATGAGATGCCGTCTATGGTAGTCTGCAACTTAGCCTGGTTACTCAAAGCCTGCCAAAGGTTCTGGTAGAACAACCGGATGAGCCTCGAGTAAACTGGATTGGCCACTTGGGCCAGAATGGGAGAGATGTTGTGGTGATAGATCTCGTCATAAGCCCACTTGGTTGTGACCGACCGGGCAAAGAATGTCTCATCAAAAACTGACTCGTGCGCCACTAAAAGGTGCGAATATCGCCGCTCAACTCTATCACGGACTATGCGGGGCTGTGCCGGTAGTGGTGCTAGAATAGATGAAAGAGGTGGCGTGTGCTCGGCCTCTTGAGGTGATGATGAAGAAGAGGCAGATGAAAAAAAGGAGGAGCGCTCGGACTGAGTAAGAGCTGGCTCCTCTACTCTCTGCCACACCCGCTGGTCATATGTCCGGTTGGCTGTAGTCTTGAACCGAGTCATGGCCAGTAAAAAGAAAGAAACACTTACAAATGTAGTCAGTAGCAGGAAATGATATACAGAATTGAAAACACAATAGATAGAAACATGCTTGTTAGATGAAGCTAGATAACTTAGAATATAAGCACATAAACCTATCTATGCAAATGGTAATGTAGCCAAGTATAAATAGTGAATAATCAAATATGTGAAGCATGCTAGACATGATAAGTTTGAAATATAACCAATGTGGAAAACACAGGTATTGGGCATAAATATAATAGCATGGACACAAATGAGGGTATAGGAGCATCAATATGCAGAAACAATGAAGTTCGAACGATCAGAGAAAAGTGTGATTGATCCAAGTTGGATCGATCATGATATGTATTGGATCGATCGTGCTATGATTGATCAGGGCACTGGTGTGATCAATCGAACCTACTGAGAAATGAAAAGTCACCCGTTCGTGATGTGGAAGACACGGGGTGAGTCCAAATGGTCACTTCAAGGCTCGTGACCCGCTATACACCTCAATAATGCAAATTTGGTCACTTGAAATGGCACGTGACCCCCAATCTAAATTCGGAAACAAAATATATATATACACATATATACATATATATACACATGCTTGCAAGTTTAAATATGGCAACGAAATCAATCATTGGAAGCTTAAATCTAAGCATGGCAAGTGAAATCATTAAAACAAAACAAAAATGAAAAATGAAAACCTTACCCAAAGTCAAGGGAGAAGTGGAGATGACTGAGAGAGAGAAGTGAAGATCGAGGTCGGAGATAAAGCTTTGGGGATGCCTGAGATGCGGAAGATGAAGGAGAGACGCCGAGAGAGAGAGAGAGAGACCCTTGGATTGATGTAAAAATCGATCCAAATGACCCTTGGGTCATTTTTTAAAAACTTTTCCCGACTTGTGTGATCGATCACATGGGTCAATGGATCGATCGAACAAAGATCGATCATGAAGGTGCTCAGATCGATCAAACCCACAAAACGACAAAATATTTTTTAATATTTTTTAATTTTGAAAATTTAAAATCTTTTTCTTTTTTTTTTTTTTTTTTTTTTAGATTTGAATTTTGAAATTTGAAATTTAAAGTCAAAGTCAAAGCTAAGAACCCAGATAGATCAAAAAATGATCGATTGAAACTCAATCGATCGAGAATGTGTAAACCAGCAGACAACCTCGAACTATACACAAATAGTTGATTTTTTTAGAGATCCAAAAATTTTCTAAGTATGGAATTGAGCTCGATCCAAGGGAAAACTAGATCGATCGAGGGATACTTGGATCGATCAGGGAGAAAGTTCGCACGATACACAGAGAGATAATTTCTGCAGAGAATTTTCATACGATGGGACTGAGAGATGAGAATATGCAGAGATGATGTTCAATCGATCGAATATCTCATGAGATCAATCGAACATGCACTAAATGCCTAATTTGAAGATGAAAGAGCATACATTTCCCAACAAAATCCCAAACAACATGTATGATCCCAGATTATATCTAGACGACGCAAGAAAAGAAATAAAATAGAAATGAGGAAGGAATAGGGTTGGAAACCCTATGAATCACTAGTGTTTAACGTCTCTAGTAAGACGTTGGGCACTTTTATCTCGGATCTGAAATCTTATTATGCATCCCCTCCTTAGCAGGGTGAATGAAATTTTAAATCGTACCCAACAAATTGTTCCCTAGGGAACTTGTTGGATTTAATTCAAAAGGAATTGAAGGTCCTTGATCAAAGCAATTCTTGGGTTTCCATGCCCTTGCAACACTTGATTTGAAAACATTTCATTTTGAAACTTTTTTAGAAAACAAACCATTGGAAGTTTCAACATCACACAAAGACTTACTTCTTTTAAATTCACTTTCAAGACATTTTTCAACAACACATACTTCTTCATGCTTGTCCATGGAATTGGAGGTTAGATTGAAAATGTTCAACTTCACCTTCAAATGCCTAAATGAAATTTTTATTATCCTCGTCCTACAATTTATGTTAGCATTAGCGATTGCCAAGAAGGGACGGCCAAGGATAACGGGAATTTGGCTTTTGGGATTTGCGACCGGTTCCGTGTCGATGACTACAAAATCGATCAGGAAGAACAACTTATTAATTTTGATCAACATATCCTCAATAATACCCCGGAGCTTTTTGATGGATCGGTCAGCTAGTTGCAACACTATCAACGTCGGTTTCAAGTCTCCTAGACCCAATTAAACATACACTGAATATGGAAGAAAGTTCACACTTGCTCCTAAATCAAGAAGAGCCCGTTTAATGACATGGTCACCAATAATGCAAGAAGTAGTAGGTGAATCGGGATCTTTGAATTTTAGGAGAGTGTGATGTTGTACAATGGAGCTTACTTGCACGGTCAAAACAACTTTTTTTGGTGGTTGACTCCTGTTCTTCCTCTTAAGGGTGCAAAAATCTTTCAAAAATTTGGCATAAGCTGGAATTTGTCTGATTGCATCCAAGAGAGGAAGATTAATCTTCACTTGCATAAACATTTCAATTATCTCATTTACTTTGTCTTATTATTTTTCAAGAAAATTGGATCCTTTCAAGGCATCCGGAAATGGAGCCTTTGGTTCAAAAACTTTTTCAAAATCCTTTTTCAAAACATCTTCAACACAAGAATTCTTCAAATCATTTTTCAAGTCTTTCTCAACAAAAGGGTCTTTCACATGCAATGAGGGAAGAATAGGATGTGAGACGGGACGGGTGTCAACTTTTGGTTGCACCGGTTCACTTTCTTCATTTTGAACACCAACTCGATTATCCACAATTTTTCCACTTCTCAAGGTTGTCACCGCATTTACATGTTTAATTGTCTGACCTTCCGAAGAGGAATTGGTCTCCATAACAAATTGTTGCTTTGGTGGGGCATTTAGAGGCATTTTTTCTTTTTCCCTAGCATTCAATGTACTAGCTATTTGCCCGACTTGGATTTCTAGCTTTGCAATAGATTAGGAATGAGAATGAAGTTATTGGGTATTTACCTCCAAAGTACCCAAAGCGGTCAACACTTTTTTTTAAAAAGCGGGACTCCTAGAATTTCCTTGAGAGTATGAAGATTGATTTGGAAAATGAGAGTTTGAAAATTAATTACCATGTGATGCTTAAAATGATGATCTATAATCTTGGGAACCTTGGCTTTGCATTGAGGGCGGAACATACTTCCTTTGAAAACCATTTTGGGAAGGGTTTGACCTTTCCCCTTGGCTTTTCCAAGAGAAGTTTGGATGGTTCTTCCACCCGACATTATAATGTGTGCCATAGGGATTATTCACTACAACAAATTTAGTCTTTAGCAACCAAAGAGTTTGTCACTAAAAGTGCATATTTTTTCGTGAAAAGATTATCACGACAAAAATAATTTTGTCACTAGGTCGTCGCTAGAAGCCGGTCACAATATGTTTTTCGTGACAAATTTTGATTTGTTGCTAGAGGTAAGATATATTGCGACAAATTATTTTTCATCACAAAATGAGTAAAAATTATGACAACACATTTGTCGTAAAATATTCAAAATTTGTCGTCTTATACCATCCAAAACTTATGAAATTTGTCGCTATTCTTCACTATTTTGTGATGAAAATTTTTTTTGTTACTATATTTATACTCTTTTGTGACAAAAATTGTCACTATAAGATATTTTATTGCGACAAAATCTTTCGTCACAATATATATCCCATGTTGCGATAAAAATATTGTCACTATAAGCTGTTTTATTGTGACAAAAATTTTTGTCGTAATATATGTACCATGTTGTGACAAAATTATTGTCGCTATAAACTATTTTTATTGTGACAAAATATTTCGTTGCAATATATGTGCCATGTTGAGACAAAATTATTATCACTTTAAGCTATTTTTGTTGTGACAAAATATTGTCGCAACAAAATTATTGTCGCTATAAGATATTTTTTATCGTGACAAAATATTTGTTGCAACATAAATACCATGTTGCAACAAATATTTTGTCACAATATGAGTTGTTTTATTGTGACAAAATATTTCTTATTGTGACAAATATGTTGCCAATGTAAACAATTTTATTGTTACAAAATAACATGTCCTGCGACTAATACAATAATATAATTTTGTTTTCACTTATTTGAAATTTGGAAGCTATAGTGTAAATTAAAATAATGATAAACTAAACAATCTAAACTAAAAGACAAGCATCTCACTCAAAATTAATATATTTGGCAATCAAACATAGAAGATAAAAACCTTCTATTCAGAATTTAGATATTAAAATGTGCAAATCATCCAAAATCTAAAATATAATTCCAGCATAAATCAAAATGCTAATATTCGAATCCAATATTACACAATGCTAATCACATACATATATCAAAATGCCAAAAGAATTCTGAATCCATATAGGGAGCCAGATTGCAATCAATGTGAAACCTGCAAAAAATAAATAAGAATAAGAATAAGAATAAGAAGAATTGAGATTAGAATTTGAACACTGAAATAAATTTTTTTAAAGAGTATTTTAGAAAACTTGATATCCTGGTGAGAACAAGATTTTCCTTCGGAATTAAGTGACTTGGCTTTTCTTATTATATCAAGCAATTTATAGACAAATGAAGAGTTGAACACATCCTTTTTATCCTATGTATATTTACTGTAGTAATCCTCTCCATAAGAATGTTTCATTTTCTTCCTAATGATCTTAGATGGATACAAATGGGTGGTCCTGAGCCTCTCAAGAATGAAAATGATACAAAAGAATGTATGTCTGTAAAAAAAAAAACAGCGTGACTTCTTATTCCTAAGTAAAATATTAAACAATATATAAGTACTCCACTAATCAGACTTAAGAAAAAAAAAAAAAAGAAGGATTATTCTATTATCAGTTAACAACAATATTTATAAACTAGTAAGTATCAAACTGATTCTTCAACAAACAAGTGCAAATATACATGTTCACACCCTAATCCAAGCACATGACAATAATGATCAAAGTAGCAATCATAACCATTCAGTAGAACCATATACAATATCAATTCTGACCTGGATACCTATAATTTTGATTTTGAAAGTTAAAAAAAAGTCACTAAAATTTCATGTGATGAAAATAAAAAGATCTTCTATTAGGCTATACATTACACTAACACTGAAGGAAAATTGATTATTAACAACCTAATATTTACATGGTACATACTTTTATATGTTGTTAAATACTTACTTTTTACAACAAATTATTTTTTTTCTTAATCTACAACATTTTCAAAACATTGTTAATATATTTTAAATTCTTTCTTAAATTTTTGATTTTTAAATATTGTTAAATGGTTACATTTTGTTATAAAAATAAAAGACATTGAGCATTTTTCAGCATTTAACAAAAGGATATGGTAAAAAAAATAGGAAAAAATAATGTTTTATACACTTTATTAATTATTCATTAATATTCACTAAATTTGAGCGCCCAAAATTTCAACTCTCTATTTTTTGGTCTCCAATTTCACGCACACGAACTTACTATCCTCTCTCTGTATTCGCTGTTAGGCATCGATTTTCCCTTTAAACCCAAATCGTTGCAAACTCATAGAACCATCCTCTCTATTAACCCATCTATTTTCCCTTTGCATCCATGGCCTGAACGATCCTCTATCATCTCTCTGTTAACCCTTTGGAATGATATTCGACGGTCACTGGAGTTGCAGTGAAATGGAATCAGCAAATTGAACCTCAAATAAGATCCAGATCATTTGGGCTGTAAAGGTCAGTTCAATCACTCATTTGACTTCCTTTCTTCCTTAGTTCTTGTAAATTACTGGTTGTCAATTACTGGTGTACATGTGGGCTGCTTCTCTATCCTTTAAAATCATGTTAATGGAAGATTTGAATTATAAAATTTTGTTTGTTCTTCTTGTGGCATAAGAGGGTATTATTTCTGTTGTTTTCTTTGAAATCACAAAAACTTATAGGGTAATTCCTAAGTTCAATATGTTTCTCCACTATAGCTGAACTTAAAATCATTGTAGTTCTCTACCAATATCTCATCCTACCCATTCGCGAACGAATCGATGGAAGACTACCCTTATCTGTAACTGTATTAATTTGGGAATCGGTGTTCCTTTTAACCACTAGTCAATTAGTTTGGAGTTCGTCGCTAGTATCTTCAATAACGATGAAACATTGCCCTAGCGGTGAGAATGGTGGTGGCGGCTTCAAATTGAATGATAATAAGAGTTTTAGATTATATATATACATACACGCATATCTTTGTGCATATGTATAGGTAGGTTGATTCCCTTTTCTTTTGTTTAATAATTTATTTTTTATTATTCTTGCTTTATCTTCAATTTATTGTATGGATTAAATTCTCAGAGTTGAGGGGTCCTTACTCCCATTATTTGTGTAGTTTTGTATATGTCTTTGTTTGGATTTTGATGTTTCAAAATGTGTCTCTATAAATTCACCTTTTACCATGAGATTTGGCATTTAGATGGATACCATTTGACATTCAACATACCACTACCATACCATATCTTTATGAACCCCTAATTACATTACTTGACATACATAGAGCTACTTCTGCACTTCACTTCAATGGAGTTGTCAAGAGCTGAACTTGCCGATCACTATTCCTATTACCGCTATTTTACTTTATGTAATGTAGAGGCCGAGACAATGTACTTCAGTTTTGAAACACATCCTTTACAATAGCAACATGAACACAAGGCAGTTTTCTTGTTTTGAGTGGAAAAAGCCTATTATTCGATATGAATATTATCTATTAATTCCAACTAACAGTTCGGTGGTAGGACTTCTACAGAAATTTATAATTGACCATTTGAAAGGGATGATGCAAAAATGATAATTGTTCATTGCAAACAACTAAACTAACTCCTCAAAGAATGAAAGTGATCTTGCTTTCTCTGCACATTTTAAGCTTTCAGTCAAAAATCAATAATTCCAACAAGAAGAAAACCAGCAAAATTTCAATCTAAAATATTCTGCACCGCGGACAAAAATCCCGAGAGCTGCATAGCTTTTTCTTCATAGCATGCAAAATGCACCCTACTAGCACTCATTTAAAAATGTAGGACCTGTTCTATATTAGATGGGTAACCCATTTGAGCCCCGGTAAAGCAGACTTCACTCTTTTTACATGGATAACTAGAGCCTAAGAGCTATTAACTCAAAATTCTAGCTTTTTCATAAAAAGATACAGCGGCTAATCCATTAATATTTGTAATATTTTATACTTTTTGTTTTAATGTTTAATTTTTTTTAGCTGTTTCAGAGGTAACTTTTTTTTATTGTTTTAGCAATATTAGTTTTAGTGAGAAACGAAGTCCTCTGGTCGCTGTAGCTTGATGTGATACGATTGAAATTAATGACAATAGTGCTAATGAGGAAGATCTTGTTGATGATCCTAACTGAGTCCTCCTTATTTATTATGAATATTATGGGTTGGAAATTATCAATTTCAAGATTCAATAATGGTTAAGATGTTCTGCACATTGTGTAGTTCTTTTTTGAAGAATTGATTCATTCCACCCATAGATTGTAGTTTGGGTGAGCTTGGTTTTGGTTTGTTTATAGAAGGCTGGTCATATCCCATCTGTTGTTGTAATATTCATGTGCATTTAGATCGGTCCAGTATGGTTTTGACCTTGCAAGTTGTAATATTCATGTGCATTTAGATCAGTCCAATCCGGTTTTGACCTTGCAAGTTGTTTGTTATGCAGTTCTGTTTTGGGTTTTACATCATATAATTGCAAACTTGACACACTATAGTTTTTTAACAAAATTATTTTTATATTTAGCATTTGATACTTATCAGTATTATCATGTGTTTAAAGTTTGCTTGCACATGCTATGTGTGCCCCAATTTCTTTTTATTTGCACTGTTATTTATCTAGTTTTGTGTTTTGGATTATATAAATTGAGTCATTGGATTTCTTTAATTAGATATGTTTGAGTGACACTTATGTTCTTATATTTGAGTGTTATATATGCTTATACCTTTTAAGTTTGCTTTCTGCTTGTAGTTATTCTGGTATACTAGGTATCTCGGTTATTTGCTGGAGTCGATACTGCATCTGGAGTTTGGTTTGACTATCTGAAGGTCGCAAATTATTGTTTATGTTTTTGCTTCTTATTTACTTCATTATTATTAATTTAGTTATTGAACATAGTAAACCAGTAAAGTGCATCAGTAGACATCAAAGTAGACATCAGTAGACATTAGTAGACATCAAAGTGGATTAGCATAGTAAACCAGCAAAGTGCATCAGTAGATACTTATAAAGTGAACCCTGTTGCATTGGCTTGATATCTTATAAAATATTGATACCTTGTTCATGCTTTGTATTGCAGTTTATCTTTCCTTATGGTATTGAAATCATAACTGAAGTTATTAGTCATTCTTTCTCTATTATTTACTCTATAGTTACAACTGAAGTTATTACTCATTGTTTCTCTATTACTTGTTTTATACTTACTGATGGTCTGGTTTCTACTATTATTTGTTTATACTTTCTGAGGGTTTAGTTTCTACAACTTGTTTCTTTCTTTGGTATTTTTCTAGGTACCATCTAATCATATAAGACTAAATATGAGACTGGATGGTTGGAGTTGGTATGAGATCAAATGTTGATATTTTTTTTTATAGATTTCTGGATTTAGAGAAATAATGGTTCTAGATTATTGAGTGGAAGAGTGTCTAATTTTTATATTACAGTGAGTGTTATAAAAAGAGATTGACAATTGCACATATATCAACTCACCTTACAAGTAAGTTCTCGAAAGCTTAAGCCTCCAGCAACAAAAAAGTTTCCACTCACTTCTAGTGTGCTGATCTGCCTTTGTGTAAAGTCTTCTAACAAGCTTCCTACATGTCTCTAGATGACAAATTATTAGAATTAATTATCCAAACAGAACATTAACACAAAAATAAAATAAAAAATAAAAAATGAAGGAAGTAGAAGAAAATTGGGGGAACATAAATAAGACTTTTTTTCATGACAAACAAACATAAAGATGGGGTAGAGTCATTCTCAAAGCCTCAAACTGAACAAGAAATATGACCCTTTTTTTGACAACCGTAAATAATCTACACTTCATATAGGAGTTGAAATTAAGGGGAGTTGAAATTAAGGCAAAAAAAGGGGTATTAAACACATGAAAAAGGACACACTTCTAAGAAAGAAGTGTCTATATCAAACACATGAAAAGAAAAAGAAAAAGTATTTAGTTTTTGAAACTTCAAGAGGACAATGGAGAAATTAAGACAAAATCATTAACAAAGAAGAAATGCACGCGCTTGAAACCCCTCCTCCAAAGTTCTTCACCTAACCACCCACTAGTCTATAATTCCCCTTATAAAAAATCACAACTGGAATAGATCAGCTAATTCTAACCCAACATAAAAATAAAAATAAAAAGAAAAAGAAAAAAAAAAGGAAAAAAATCCCATCCCTAGCCCCACAATCTTGTGTTCCAACATAAATAACTTCTAAGGACTCTAAAAACAAAACACATAATCAATCAATCAATGCACTCCAAACAATTAAGAATCCATAATTAAAAGTTAATATATAATTACTTGGAAAGACCCAAAAATAATAATAATAATTAAATATATAGAAGTACCACTATTACGTATAGATTTTATGCAATCATGATTAACTAGAATGGATCTCAAACTAGAATGAACACAAGTTCATTCACTCAATGAAAATAATCAGAATTCAGACCCATCCAACTCAGTATTAGAAAACAATTTTTTTCTTTTCTTTTCTTGGGGTTATATATTTAATTCTTACACGCACAAAATAGAAGAAGAAAAAACCACAAATAGAGTCATACAAATATAAAGACACACAAATCCTTCTAAGGTTTTACACACAAAATACAAGAAAAAAACACATAGGCATACAAATTAAAATACATCCGACAAATCCTTCAATTGATTGGAAAAATTACCTTCAAAGAACAGGCCGATTACCTTTAATTTAAACGCTGGCGTTATGTAAAGAAACTGAGACGTTTTGCACTCTCTCTAAATTAAAATTATCTCTGTAATTTGAGTGTCGGTCTACAGAATACAAAAAAGGAAAAATAAATAAAAAATTAGTCGAGTGAAAGAGCTAGAGTTAAAAATAAAAAATAAAGAAATAAAAAAAATAAAAAAATTCACCTAATTAGCCTCAATTCGCCCCCAAAAGTCCAGAAACAGTACACCCACAGAGAGCTCGACGGCGGCGAGAAATGACCTGTAGGAAAGAAGGATGGGATTAAGACGTAGTTGAGGAAAAGATAGTTGGACACGAGTAGAGCCCACCTTCTGGTTCAGTTCACAACCAACACAAATTTGTGTGAACATGTTAAAAAACAAAACAAATATAATAAGGAACAGATTATACAGAAATTGGATTCTCTTACCTTCCAAGACAAATCGAAATATGTTGTCAATATTCAGGAACGTGTGATAGATCGAGAGGCTTTTGCTGCTTTTTACAAATTAATTGAGAGAGAAAGAGAAGAAATAAATTGGGAATAATCGAAGAAGAGATGGAATAATAGAATAAAAATGGTATGGTTGCAGAGAGAAGGGTTGCTGAGAGAGTCGGCGCCTATGGATTACAGAGAGAAAAAGGCAATCTGGCCATGGGTTTAGAGAGACTTATTCATGTAGCATTCGGAGAGTACTGAGAAAAGTTGAAGAGGGTGGGTTTTGTAAAAAATCCAAACGGTGTGGTTTTTTTTTTTTAAATTTATATTTTATTTTTTTAGTTGATATTTAGAAAGGAATAGAGAAGTGTATGACTAACACATGTAATGTATAATGATGATTAGGCGCAAAAATTACAATTCCGCCAAATTTATTCCCTCCAAACTGTTGGCGCTTTTCTTTTGTTTACTTAAATAACGCCAGCTATGTTTTTGGGTGAATTGGGACAGCAATTCTCTTTTGTCCCAAAAACTCTACTGTAGGTGCAAAATTTCTTTCTATAAAAGAATTTAAAAGAAATAATACAACTCACTCAAGATAAAATAATAAGCAATAAGAATTATTCAGAGAAAATCGTATATTGCTCGATGATCTTTATTGGAGGTCTAGGCCCCTATTTATATACAAAAAGGTAGTGGAATTATGGTAGGACTTGCCTTGCATGTCCTCCAATCCATTCTATATACACCATTCTTTACAAATAGAGTTCTTTCCTTTTCATAATTCTTTCCATGCCAAACTTTCCTTGCATAAAACTTTCTTTCTATGTTGATTCCTTTGATTAGTAAGACTCATTTACTTCCATATAGTCTGGGCCAAATACATCTTGGGCCAGCTGAGATTGATTGATGGGCTGGAAGCGTAGTACCAGCGATCTTGGGCTAAATGGAGACTTAATTTGGGCTTGACCCGGATTGGGTTTCTGCAATCTATTAAAGGATCGAAAGTATAAATTTGTATTACGATGACGTGGACGACTCTCACTGGGAGGGGGTGGGGGTGGGGGATTTTTCCCTCCACACTTTGCCCCCAATTCCCTCTTTAATTGGACTACGACTCCTAATTAGAAGAAAATTAAAGTTGCACAGTTGCCAATTTTGCAAGAGGCGGTTCAAGGAGTGTCTTGTCCCAAGAGCTTCTTCAAGACTTGTTTTTGCTCTCACTGCATTCATTGAGTTCTTCATTTCATCGTGAAACCAGGTTAGTTTTTCGTCTACTTCTTTGATCTTGTATCATGAGCACCTCACCCACTCATGACCACATAGAAATTGTAGATTTCGAGTCCACACCTTTGTTTTCCCCTATTCTCATTAGGGTTTCTTCCTTTAGGGCTTCTGACCCCTTGCATCTGCGAGCAATTCAGTCAGTCGAATGGAGGATTCTTTACCTCAAGCTGATGTATCCACTTCTGGGTCAAATATTGTTTTCACCAAAGAGGAGAAAAGGATGATTTTGTCTATTTGGCTTCTCAAGTTCACCACTGAGTTTGTAATGGAGGAATTTGAAATCCCTGAAGGGGTAGAAATTGTTGAATACCCAAAGAAGGCTAACTTCAGTTCAGGCGAGGGCGTCGGGGATAATGAATTGCTTTTATCGGTTGGGCACCTTAATGCTCTTCGATTCCTTCTTCACCCTTTCTATCACTTGGTCTTCAATAAGTTAGGTTTTGCCCCTCTTCAGGTAAACCTTAATTTTATTCGAATAGTCTCGGCTCTTTTTGTTCACCGAAGGCTAAAGAGTCTTGATTTGACTCTTGTCGACCTATTAATTACCTATACCATTTCCAGGCATGGAATCAAGCCTGGCCGTTTTTATTTCACTTCCTCTCTTCAACAGAGGATATGTACGGACCTCTCTGTCTCCGAGAAGAGATGGAAAGAGAGGATGATAATTGTTAAAGGGAATTGGCTGTGTCTCAATCGAGTAAACTCCCAATCCTACGTAAATTTGGGAAGTTAGGTATAAAATGTTTTCCTTCCCCTTATGCCAAGTGCTCTGGTTGTTTCTTATGTCAAGTTTTACTTTTTCGTCACACTTATGAATTTCTTGATATTTTTTCAGCAACATTCCCCTCCTCTACAGCTAAAAATAGGCTCACCTTTCTCGAAGAATAGGTTTGGAGTGATCCCCCATCTATCAAGGATTTGCTCTCTTCGTCCAACCTCAAGGAAATTGCCTCCAGTGCTGCAGTGGCTGATCTCATGGATTTGGCACTTCCTTCTTTCGACAGCTTCCCTCTGATTGACGAGGAGAAGAAAAGAGCTAAAGCTCTTAAAAAGAAAGCAGCAGAGGATCAACCCCTTGCCGTTATCCGTTCCACTGCACATGAGAAGGAAGTTGACGATCCTCTTCTGAAGAAGACAAAATAGAACCCTCCTTCAACTAGTAAGGGCAAAAATGTCTCCAAGAGCAAAGGGAAGAGGGCTAATGAAGCTGACCTTGAGGAAAAAGTTAGGGCTTATGTCCTAGTAGAGGCTGGAGAACCTTGGAGACCCATCTTCTCAAGAACTGATAAGTCAGTTCTTCATTCTGAAGACTCGGTGGTTACTAACCCCTCTACCGCTTTGGTAGTAGCTCAGGGGATGTGGCTGCCTAAAGATGAAGAAATCATTGGAAATATGGGGTTGGACCAGCTGCGACTTTCTTTTATATTCACTTGACTTTCTTTCTGCATTATTTACACTTTTGTTGACTGTATAGAGTATGTACCATACTATGGCCCTGTGTGCTACTATTGAAGCTCAATCAATCTATATCCAAAAATTGGAGAATGAGCTGGAGATTGCTGGGAAGAAGCTCTCTCATGCACTATTGGATGTCAAGATGGCTTATGATGCCAGAGACGTATATAAAAGCCAACTTGCATCTGTTGAGGTTAAGGTTAAAAAGCTGGAGGCGAAAAGACTGTGGTGGAGGGATGCGGTTAATACTTGTACAACTACTGGAAAGCAGATGCATGAACACTACTCCTCTCTAGTACACTTGTCAAGTGCAAATGCCTTTTGGTTCGGCTTCAATCAGGGCTCAGGCGATAAACAAAAGGACCATGAGGCTTTTGATGTTGATATGGGGTGTCCTTCCCTTATAATGAGGGTCCGAAGGCTCAAGAAGCTGAAGTGTTGTTCACTGAGATGTCGAAGTCTCATCAAGGGGATCCTCCAGCACCAAGCTCTTCAGTACCTCTAGCTCCAAGCTTTTTAATACCTCCAACTTCAAGGCCGAACGTAGCAGATGCTTTTGACTCTGCTCATTTTGACCCAAAAAGGAAGTGAACCTATGTACTTGTTTTAGCCTGATGTATTTATTTTGCTTGTGCGAATAATGTTTGTAATAACTTTGATATTTAACTTTTTAGAAAATTAGCACATTTTCTAGTACTTCAGAATTGCACATTTGTGCTGAGCAACTTTCATGTCTTTGACAATAAGAAGGGAACTCTTATGATAGTTCAGCTATTAGTTAGAGATGGTTGTACCATTTAGCTATTTAACCATTAAGGGAACCCTTCTTGCCCTTGACCTTGTGTGAAACAAGTATATCAACACTTGTTTTTCCGTGTTTTATTCCGATGTGGGACAAATTACTTACTTGACTTAGCAATTGTCGTGATCAAATTCATTGATTTAAGAATAAAATGTCATAGAATATATCAACCTCTGTCTAGGTTTTGGCTTGCTCATCTGGTTTTTAGCCTAATTTATTTGTATTCAGACTCCTAGTGTCTGAAATGTGAATTCCTTGTCTTAGAGGAATAGTTGATTTATACCGGACACTTAGGGTCCGAAGCATATAATTCCTTGGCTATAAGCCTGAGAAGAATTGTATTGTACTGGACACCTATGGTTCGAAGTAGGTAATTCCTCGGCAATGAGCCAGAGATGAATTGTATTGTACTAGACCCTTAGTTCTTCGGTAATGAGCCTGAGAGTAATTGTTTATTTGTACTGGACACTTAGGGTTCGAAGCATGTAATTCCTCGGCTGTGAGCCTGAGAGGAATTGTATTATACCGGACACTTAGGGTCTGAAGCAAATAATTCCTCGGCAATAAGCCTAAGAGGAATTGTATTGTACTGGACACTTATGGTTCGAAACAGGTAATTCCTCAGCAATGAGCCAGAGAGGAATTGTATTGTACCGGACACTTAGGGTCTGAAGCAAGTAATTCCTCGGTAATGAGCCTAAGAGGAATTGTTGATTTGTATCGGACACTTAGGGTCCGAAGCATGTAATTCCTCAGCTATGAGCCTGAGAGGAATTGTTGATTTGTACCGGACACTTAGTGTCCGAAGCATGTAATTCCTTGACTATGAGCCTGAGAGGAATTGTTGATTTGTACCGGACACTTAGGGTCCGAAGCATGTAATTCCTCGGCTATAAGCTAGAGAGGAATTGTTGATTTGTACCGAACACTTATGGTCCGAAGTTGGTAATTCCTCGGCAATGAGCCAGAGAGGAATTGTATCATACCGAACACTTAGGGTCCAAAGTAAGTAGTTCCTGGGCTATGAGCCTGAGAGGAATTGTAACGTACCGGACACTTTGGGTTCGAAGCAGGTAGTTCCTTGGATATGAGCTTGAGAAGAATTGAATCATACAGGACTCTTGGGGTCCGAAGCATGTAGTTCCTCGACTATGAGCCTGAGTGGAATTTTGTTGATACCTTCGAACTCTTGGGCTCGATGATTCAAAGAGAAGGTCTTCGGACTCATGGATCCGACCATTTAAACAATTAATACTCGTGCCTCTTTCATTTTGTAATAAGATGTGGAACAAAAACGCAGTGCTTTTGTAAACCCCTATTAGGGTACTAGTTTTGCCCCCTCTTACGAAAAGAAAGAAAAAGATAAAGAATATGCAAGTGACCCAGCATCATTCAATAAATAAAGAATAGTCGTGAGTGTTGATATGTGTGTGCAAAAGGCGACCACAAATATCTATCGCACTTATGAGGAATGGCCATTTACAGGTGTAGCGAAGACCGTGAATGTTGAGAGGACATAGTCAATTAGACATCTTATGATGTAAAGATAAGAAATTGCATGCTCTCTATCACTTGGAGTACCACATACTTTCAATATAAGATGTAAAAAGGAATTTTATTAAATGGGCCATAGGCAGCCTTATTTGCATTATGAAAAATAGAAAGAAAAGCTAAATTTCTTAATGATAATACCTTTTAAGGTGTATTGCATTCCATGGGCGTGCAATTATTCGCCCATCGGCTTCGGCTAACCGATAAGCTCCTTTCCCTACCACCTCTATGATTTGGTAGGGTCCGGTCCAATTGGGTTGCAATTTATTCACATGTGCCGTTTCTTGCTTCAACACCCAATCGCCTACTATAAAACTTCTGAACCTGACTAGCTTATTATAACTGTTACGCAACTACTGTTGGTATGAAGCAAGCCGAATTGTTGCAGCATCCCTCTTCTCCTCCAAGAGGTCAAGGCTATGCTCTAACTGTTTATCATTGTTGCCTTCGAGCAGCAAATGTGTCCGAAGAGTTGGAATTGCTGATTTCGTGCAGATGACAGCTTCGGACCCATAGGCCATTGCAAAGGGACTTTCCCCTGTTGGCCGTCGTGGGGTGGTTCAGTATGCCCAAAGTACCTTGGGTAGATTCTCGTACCACTTTGATTTGAGCTGCTCCAACTTTTTCTTCAGACAGTTAAAGATGGTTCGGTTAGTTATTTCAGCCTGCCCATTCCATCATGGATGACTAACTGCGGCCAACTTCTGCCTAATTCAATGCTCGGCAAAGAACTTTCTTGTACTTCTGTTGTCCAAGTTCTTACTGTTGTCCATCATGATAACCTTTGGCACTCCAAATTGGCATATTATATTGTTCCATAACAAACTATTTACTTGCTCATGGGTTACGCTTGAGTAAGCCTCTGCCTCTACCCACTTTGTGAAGTAATCTGAGGCTAGTAATACGTATTCCTTTTGCTCCACAGCTTTAGGTAAGGGTTCGACCATATCGATCCCTCATTGTGCGAATGGCCATGGATTTGCCATTGTATGCAAATCTTCAGCAGGCTGATGCTTCATTGGGCCATGTCACTGGCACTTATCGCATCTCCTGGCATATTCTTTAGCGTTCTGAGCTAGGTATGGCCAGAAGTAGCCTTGAGTTAGAACCTTATGTACGAGGGATTTGCCGCCGGAGTGGTTGCTATAATCTCCGTCATGAATTTGCTTTAATACTCTGAAGGCCTCAGTGGGGCTTAAGCACTTCAGGTAAGGACCTGAGAATGATTTTCTGTACAGTTGATTATTAATAATAGAGTATTTGGCTGAGGCGAATCTTACTTTCCTTGCCTTGGCTTTCTGGTTCGGAAGAGTTCCATGCTTGAGGTAGGCTTCCAACGGGTCCATCCAGAATGTCCAGGATCACCATTATCTCCTGCCAAGGACTCATACTAGGTTCGTTTAGGATGTCGAGTGGCACTATCTTAACCAAATCTTCATTTGAGGAAGACGCCACTATGGCCAGTTGATCAGCTTCGGAGTTTTCTTCTCGAGGCACTTGGTGGAATTCGATTTGGTTGAATTCACGTGTAGCACTCTCTACAGCCTTCTTGTATGCTTTCATTCTTTCTTCTTTGGGCTGATACTTGCCTGTCACCTGATTCACAACAAGTTGAGAGTCACTAAAAACCTTTAGCATCTCGATGTGTGTTAGCTTGGAATTTTTTAACAAGCAAGGATAGATTGTGGATTTCATGGTATAAGTTCAAGTACACTCAACACTCTAATTATTGGAATGTAGTGGTAAAGCAAACCAGTTCTCCTATTTGGAAATCTTTAGTGGCAGTGAGAGATGTGATGCAACAACATATTCAATTCAAGATTGGGGATGGACAACATACACTGCTATTTAAGGATCCTTGGTGTAATGGTCAACTGTTTAGTGATGTGTTTGGTCATAGAGTGGTTCGAAGCCTGCAGTTACACAGAGATGCTACTGTTAGTTCTTTGATTCAGAATGGGGTTTGGTTTAACCACAATTTACAAAGTGAGTCTTTAACTCCATTTAAATTGATTCTGCAGAATATAGTGATTAATGGAGTGGAGGATAAGCTGTTGTGAGATAAGGGACATTTCTCATTCAAAACAGTATTAGGACAGCTACTACTGAAGTTTCTTGGTACAAAGTATGTTGGGGTAAGGCACGTCCTAGATGGTCTGTCATAGCAGTGTTGGTTCTCCTTGATTGGTTGCCTTCTATGGCAAATTTGCAGAAAAGGAAGGTCGTTCTAGCAGCAAGTTGCACACTATGTCAACAGAATATTGATACTACTGACCATATCTTTGTCTCCTGTCCATTTTCACAGGGGGTTTGGAAGTGGTTAGGGGGTGTCTTAGGGTGGGAGCTGCAGCAGTTGTAGGAGCTTACTTCAGTGTGGGATCTTTTTATTTGGTTGGACAATCAGACTTCTAAAAGACTTCAGAGTCTTTTTGCTGCAGGGGTATGGTTTATTTGGAGAGAGAGAAATAATACGCTTCATGGTGATATTTCTTTACTTCAGGAGGTAGTGGCTCGTTCTGCCCTCATGGAAGTTTGTGATGTTTAGAAGGTTGCTCTTAATGATGTCCTTGCTTAGAGTTGAGATTGATTTTTTGTTTTTGTACTGGAAATGGGCTTATTCAATAGGCCTTGTTTTTAGTATTGTTTGTATTGTTTTTATTTTCTTTCTCTGAGGATATGCCCTCTGTGCTCCTGTATTCATGTTGATATTTTGAGCTCAATACATCACCAATTATGAAAAAAAATAATAATAATAAAAATAAAATAAAATAAAATAAAACCTTTAGACACTTTACCTGGAGCTGGTTTGCCAACTGAAGCCCGGCAAACAAGGCCTCATACTTGGCTTTGTTGTTAGTGGCAGGAAAATTCAAACGGATTGACTACTGTAGCTTGGTGCCTTCAGGGGTTGTCATAACGATTCCAGCCCCTGCACTGGGTAGATTCAAGGGGCTATCTACCTGAAGCTCCCAATGTGGTTCAGAAAGCTCAGGTTCTTCAGGTTTATCTTCATATTCTAAGAGAAAATTGGCTAGCACCTGTCCTTTGTGTGACACCTTTGGTTCATGTGCTATGTCGAAAGAACTGAGTTCAATTGCCTATTTAGTAATTCTTCCAGATAAATCTGGCTTGGAAAAAATAGCTCACATAGGATAATTGGTAAGGACCAAGATGCTATGAGACTCAAAATAGTGCCGAAGCTTTCTCTTTCCATACACCAAGGCTAGTATGATCTTTTCTACTTTACTATATCTTGTTTCAGCATCTGTCATCGTCTTACTTGTGTAAAAGATTGGGTACTGATTCTTTTTTTCTTCTCAAATTAGTAAGGCACTAGTAGCTATATTGGAGATTGCTAAGTACATGATGAGGGCCTCACCAGGTTTTGGGGCAGACAAAATTGGTGGTTTAACCATGTAATACTTTAACCAATTGAGTACTTCCTGCTGTTGAGGTCCCCATAAATCCTTATTCTTTGATCTAATGGCATCGAAAAATGGCTTACACTTATCTGACAATCGAGATATGAAGCGGCTAAGAGATGCGATTCAGCCAGTTAGAACCTGTGCTTCCCTGCGAGTTTTTGGTTCCTGATTTTGTATGAGGGCCTGAGCTTGAGCCAGGCTTACCTCTATTCCTCTCTTGTTGACAATATGGCTGAGGAATTGCCCTGAAGAGACCGCGAAAGAACACTTGGAAAGATTCAGCTTCATTTTATACTTTCTCAAAGTGTCAAAGACTTCCTGGAGCTGCTTGGGATGATCCTTCTTCTTCATACTTTTAACCACCATGTCATCAGTGTAGGCTTCAATTGTTTTTCCTAGCATCTTGTCGAAGATCTTATTAACGAGACGTTGGTAAGTTGCCCTAACATTCTTAAGCCCGAAGGGCATGATTCTGTAACAGTAAGTGCCCTTTTCTGTAATGAAGGTGGTTGTTTTCTTCATTCTCTAGATTCATAGGGATCTGATTATATTCGGAATACTCATCGAGGAATGTAAGTCTCTCATAACCAGTGGTAGCATTAACTATCTGATCTATCTTGGGTAGTGGAAAACTATCCTTAGGGTAAGCCTTGTTGAGATTGGTAAAATCTATGCAAACTCTCTATTTTCCGTTCTTCTTTTAAACTACCACCACGTTCGAGAGCAATTGTGGGTAATGCACTTCTCGGATGAAACCTACTTGAAGCAACTTGCTTACTTCTTCAGCAATGATTCAATTTCGCTCAGGAGCAAACCTTCTGTGTCTTTGCTTAACTGGCTTGAATGCCGGATCCACCTTCAGGCTATGGCATGACATTGAAGGGCTAATTCCAAGCATGTCTGAATGATCCCAGGCAAACGCATCTGCATTCTGTCGGACGACGTCAATTAATACCCCTTTCTCCGAGGACAACTTCGACGGTTTCAATAGATTCCTCGGTAGGCTTTGTAGTTCAAATACTTGGGTATAGGGCTCTGTAATTGTTATTTGGAAATATTTTCGGGGGTCGCATTTGGCTGGGACTGCTTGATCCTCTTATTTGCCTCATTCAGTGTCAGCATATTGCATTCTTTGGCAGCGACCTGATCTCCCCAAAGATTAATGACCTATTTACCGTCTGGAGACAAGTATCGCATCACCTGATGAAGGGTAGATGGGACCCCATTCATTCGGTGGATCCATCCTCTTCCCATAATGAGATTATAGAAATGATGGATTTTTGTCAGAACAAAGTTTTCTTTCAATGTCCTTTTTGCCGCAGTGACAGATAAATCAATTACCCTAATGAGGTCCACCTTTGTGCCATCGAACCCCATCAAAGGACTAGAGGTGGGCCGAATTGATGATGATGGGATCTCCAGTTGCTCAAAGACCACCTTTGTGATAATATTAACCTTGCTACCCGAGTCTACCAAAACTCTTTTGATTATGCAATTTGTCACCAGAAGACTGATGACTAGTGGATCCTCGTGGGGAAGTTGAACTATGGATAAACCTCCATCGCCGAACCCAATACTGATACTGCCCAAAGTGATAGTGTTTACCGAGGATAACTTCCTTAGCTTGTGGGCTACTTCCAGTCTGGATCGGTACACTTCTTCTGACTCTTGGTCGTCCTCTAATCTCCCATGTATCGCATGAATGACCTTTACTTGGTTGCCCGTTACTTTTCGAGGATTGACATCCCTAGGCTTCACGTACTCTTTTGATGCGAGATAATCTGCTAACTCACCTCTGGTTTTCATGTTTTCCACTTGCCACCTATGGGATCTGCAATCATTGGTTGTATACCCGTAATCCCTATGGTAAGCACAGTGTTTGCTTTTGTCCCTTTGCTCCAAGGGTTGCCTCATTGGTTGAGGGGCTGTGAACCTCATCTTGTTCTCTTGGAATAGCCGAGCCAGTGTGGTATGAAGAGGTGTGAACCTTTCCTCTGTCTTTTACCTCTTCTCAGGTACCTAAGCGACCGGTTCTGAGGTATGTTGGCTTCTTTGACTTTTTGAACTTGAAGCTTTTTCCCGAGGCTTATTTTTTACTGTGACGAGGGTGGTATGCTGTGCTCGGTGGGCTACATTCTCCTCAAGTCGAATGTAGATCTGTGCCCTAGCATTGAGAGTCTACATGTCTGGGGGAGAATATTTGACTAAGGAGGTATGGAACTTGGTTCCCTGGATTATGCCGATCTTGAACGTTTTTATAGCAGTCGCAGGAGGACAATCTGCTATTTCCGAGGCCTCCATGTTAAATCTGGACAGGAAATCTTGCAGCGTTTCTCCTCTCTTTTGCCTTATAGTGAAGAGACTAGAGATGATCTTCTTCTGCTTCTTGTTTCCACAGTATTGTGCTAGGAACATAGCGCACAAAGTTTCATAGTTCGGGATGGACTTGTGCGGCCTATTCTTGAACCATTCCAATGCGGCTCTCGTCAGACTAGTCGGGAAAACCTTACATATGAATGCATCGTTGTGATTGTCCAGAGCCATCTTCTTTGAATAGTGATCGAGGTGATGAGAAGGATCTCCTGTGCCATCAAACTGAGTGAAAGAAGGCATAGTTAATTTCTTAGGTCTGTCAACAAGGTATATATCATCGGTGAACGGAGTCTTCACTAGAGAGTTCTTATGCTCCCTGGCCATCTCGGCGGGAGTCTGGATCCTTAGGAGCCTCTTCTTATCAAAGGCCTCGTGGACGCTAGCGCCATTCGGAATGCCATTAGACCACACCGTAAGCTTACGACTGGACTTGGCCTGTTCATCCTGCATGCGATGAGGATGATTGCTTGAAGCGACTGCTTCGGTTCTCGTCCTTTGCTTTTATTGAACTTCGTTAGGCTGAATCTCGTTAGGTTGACCATCATTGGCTTAAGATTCGTTGACCGAAGGAATGTTGCGGTTGAGGGGAGGTGCTGCCGCATCAACTGGTGGTGGCTGCGGTGCTACCTGAGCCATAGCTGCCTGAAGGGCATTGTTTTTCTGCTAAAGCAAAGCAATCTGGGCCGTGCTGGCCTCGTTTGCTTGATGAAGTGCTTTGAACTGGTGTAAGAACTCTTCTCGCATCTTTTGCATTAACTTCATCTGTTGATCAGCTGCTGCTGCAGATCCTCCGATTGATATTTCATATCGCAGTAACATAAACCATTTGAATCACTCGTGGGAGTATATTTCTATACGATTCCCACAGACGGCCAAAGTGTAGGTGCAAAATTTCTCTCTATAAAAGAATTTAAAAGAAATAATACAACTCACTCAAGATAAAATAATAAGCAATAAAAATTACTCATAGAAAATCGTATATTGTTCGATGATCATTATTAGAGGTCTGGGCCTCTATTTATATACAAATAGGTGGCGGAATTATGGTAGGACTTGCCTTGCTTGTCCTTCAATTCATTCCATATACACCATTCTTTACAAATAGAATTATTTCCTTTTCATAATTCTTTCCATGCCAAACTTTCCTTGAATAGAACTTTCCTTCAATATTGATTCCTTTGATTAGTAGGACTCATTTACTCTCTGGGCCAAATACATCTTAGGCCAGCTGAGATTGATTGATGGGCTGGAAACTTAGTAACAGTAATCTTAGGCTAAATGGAGACTTAATTTGGGCTCGACCCGGTTTGGGCTTCTGCAATCTATTAAAGGATCGAAAATATAAATTTGTATTGCGATGACATGGACGACTCTTACTTGAGGGGGATTTTTCCCTTCACACCTACCTTTTTGGGATGGAATTTAGTCCGTCCAAATAACTCATCCCAAATAGCACCATTTCTTGTCCATCAAAATAAATGTTTAGAAGTGGCAAATTGGACATCAACTTCTATATTTATAAAATCACTAAACAGCTATACGTTAGTATAGTGAGAAAGGTTTGTCCACTGGGATTATTGGCTTGAAATTTAACCTATTCTTAATGAGCGTGAGATTAAAAAGATAGTGATTGATTTGATTATACTAATGATGACTTTGCTATGTAAATCATGCAAATGAAATAAAGCTAGGGTAAACTTGGTTTAAGGTAATAAGAAGAGAGGCTTAAGGCATGGATTGCACCACTAAGCTAATGCGATTATACCAAATGCCTTCAATTAATGGGGAAAATAAATTGTAATAGAAATGTGGCGACAAGCACACATTAATGTTCAAGAAGACAATACAAATTGCAATGAATAAGTATGAACTATCAAATTCAAGCATGAAGTATTTACCTAACTACAATTACTCTAAAGTGTAGAACAACTCATCAAGACTAAGTATAATCCATCAAACTAAGAACAATTGTATCCAATAAAAACCATTTATGGCCATCACTAAGCATAATTACAAAAAGTACTCAATGTAGAGATCTACCCTTGATTAATCACACATAAGATAACATGTAATCAAAATAGAGAATCAATTGAAGGAATTAACAATATAAACCTTGGTACAACCAAGTTTGAATTCACAAGACCAAGCACTTAATTACAATTAATAATCTCCAAAATTGAAAGACAAGAGAGGTTTAATTACACAAACTTATGACTCATCCAAGCCCTAAGTGAAGAATTAGCCACTCATGGAGAAGGTAGATGTCTTTCAAATTGGGCTATCTTTTTTATTTATAGATGACTCCAATGTTCTCATAATGGTTAGAATATATGCACAAGGACACTTGATGGAATGCACCCTGAGCCCCCTTGAATCAAGACTTAAAATAACTATTCGATTCGGTCCAGTTCGATCTTAAAGAACCTTAAACCGTGACAAAATCGTATCTTTATGGTTTTACAAATTTAGAACCGTGACCGAACCAAACCATTAGCAAACCGAACCAAACTGTCCTATCCGGTTTGGATTTTCAGTTTGACCGAATTTTTGTGCACCCCTAATTCTACCTAGAGTCCTTTATTAATATTTTTATCAATATACTTGACTCAAATGGACATACTTGGAATTAATATGTTATATTTTATTTATTAACATTTATAGGTTTTGTTTCGTGTTAAGAGGGCTTACACCCAACCCATATAAACCTATTTATACACCCAATTTTTATAAAACAATTTACTTCTCCATTCATATCTGATGTGGGACAAGTCCTCATTGTAACATTTTTCCCCACTCGAACTCATAGTGCCTTCATTATAGTCGGGCCACCCTGCCCGCCCGAGGGCACGTCCGGACTCCTTATATTTCAAAGATTAGGTTTGGCTTTGATACCAACTATAATAGATCGAGTGTTTCACGATCCGACCTAAAAGCTTAAACTATTAGGTGCGGCTAACACCCAACCTATATAAACCCATTTACTTTCCCATCCAGATCGACCTAGTGACACCAATTAAATCTATTTACTATCTTTTAAAAAACTTATATTATTTGCTCCTTTACCACGATCCACGACTCAAAGGAACATAGGTGGGAGTACTACATTCAATTATTTGACATATACATTAATAGAATTATATCTCTAAGAATTAAATCATGAAATTAACAACAACTAAAAGGAAAATTTACAATCAAGTCCTATTAATTTATTTTTTTAATAGAAGACAAATAAGTCTTAAAAATATTCTTGATGAACAACAAATCCTAATTTTGAAATATTTTTTTTCATTTAGGTCCAAAATTACTAAATCTTCTATTTATATACCCTTACTAAATACAAGTAAATTTTTGGAGTTATAAATTTATTCAAGAATTCATATATGATCAATATTACTTATTTCAATAAGTACATAACAATAATTCTATATCAAAATATATGAATAATTGAGTTTCAGAATTTCAGTATATTAATTTATTTAACAATATAGTAGTAGGAAATGTTTAAATTAAATAAAAAAATCTAATTAGAAAAGGAAATATATAATATTAAAAAATAAAGTGCTGAAATAAAATAAAATAAAATCTTGGGCTGGAAAAATATATAGTTAAAAAAATTATTTATTTAATTCAATAAAATGAAATCTAATTAGAGAATGAAATAGTAATAATAATAATATAGTAGTAGGCAATATCAAAATTCAATAATTGAAAATTTAATTAAAGAATAAAATATTTAATATTAAAAAATTAATTTAATAATATAGTATAGTAGGAAATAATAAAAATAAAAATTTATTTATATTTATTATAATTATATAGTAGTATAAAATCTAATTAGAGAATGGAATATATAATATTAAAAAAAAAAATACTTAATTAATACAATAAAAGCAAATCTAATTGAAGGAAAAATCCTGATACTAATAATGTAGTAATAGAATACTAAAATTCAATAAAATATAATATAATTAGATAAGGAAATATATAATTTATTTCAATAAATACATAACATCAATACTATATTAAAATATACCAATTATATTCTACACTAAGAATTCTACATAGAAAATTATTTTATATCTATTTTAAATAATTTATTTTAAATTTTGTAATGTTATTTATTTCAATAAATAATATATTTTTATATAATAAATAATAATGCAAAATTATTCTTTTATATATTTTTTGATCCTTCAAAAATTTGTACATTACAATTATATATACACTTTCGCTCATATGTATATATATTTATATATTAGAAAAGACATTATTATGGCTTTAACGTATTATTAGAATATTGGGGCATTTTCGTAAGAGGTGTTATTAGGCACAAAATATAATTCATGGGGTTTTTTTGCACTACATCTTGATTTATGTATTTTTGAGGGGATTTGTATTGTGATGCATGTTTTGACACTTTTATATATATAGATCTTGTTTATTTAATGATTTGTGTGATTTAATGCTTCCAATTGATCATTTCATTCTATCCATATGTCTATGTATGCTAGAATAGATGTTCATGTGTTTGTCTCTATTTCTTGTGTTATTGATGCATGTCTATGTGTATTAATGGTATAGATCTAGAGATTGTCAAGACATAGTGCTTAATGGAATGCTCTTGTGGTTTGTTTGATGGTTCATACTCATTTCTTGATGGATTGTGCCTCTCCCTTTGTTTAATTAGTTTAATTTCATGTCATTAGCTTAATTATAGTGTAGTTGTAGTTTATATGTTAAATGGGAGAACAATCCATGCTTGTTGTTTGATATTCCATACTTATGAAAGTAAGTAGCATATATCTCTAACCTTGTGATGTGTTTGGATTGTGAGCTTAAAGAAAAGATTAATGGCTTAGTTTGATATATTGTGCTATCCACCATGTTGCTTAGACAATATATGCTTAATTTGTCATCTATACTTGTTGAAACAACCACACACACACACTATGTTGCAATACATGTTTTCCCCCTCATTGATCATTCATTAAGAAGTGTAGAAAATCTATGCTTAGTGGTGATCTCTAAACCCCAAGATCTCTCTCTCTCTTATTTTCTCCCTATTGCATTTAATTGTTTACTTTAGTTTAAATTGCATCTTAGTGTAATTCAACCACCAACCAATCTTTTGATCACTCGACCTACTAGCCCTAATCTCGATTCCACAACCTAATACGACCTACCAATCCCTTGGGACGACCCCTACTCGCCCCAACTATATTTTTAGTGAAAGGTAGTAGTGACAATTTTTGTTGGATAAAAAATGAATCAACCAGAATAAAAAAACTGAAAACTTTTTGCAAACAGGACTTTTGGAACCGGTTCCCAATCTTGGTACTGGTTCCCAAAGGACATAGTAGAGTTTCTCGAATCTCAGCTTCTTGAACCGGTTCCCAAATTTAGGTACCGGTTCCCATTGGACAGAATCCAATTTGAACTTGGATTTTGTGTATTTTGGTAACTTTGAACATATACCATGTAAGTAATTGTGTCCCAAGTGGGAAACTATGTCCTAATGTGTTCTTTTTTCCTTTTTGATGATCAACAGTACTCCCCTTTTCTGAATAACCTTCTTATTCTACAGTCGATGTCGATATGGTAACTGAAATTACAACTCGACTAGGACTTGTTTTGTTACAGAAATTTGCTAATTATATAAATATATCTCACATCTATTAGTTAGTTCAGTTTTTAAAACTTCACAAACAAAAAAAATAAAAAAATAATAATTTGAGCCAAACATTTGGCATCAATTTTAAAGGCCGAACTTGACTCATATTTATCGAACAACGGCTTGTTGCTAAAAAAATAAATTTTGAGCTAATAAATAAATAAATAATTTAGCTATAAAAATAAATAAGTGAACAAAATCCATCACTGTCATTTATTTTTGTGGTGAACTAGGTATTGTTTTTTAAAAAATTGACTTTATTTTTAGAGCTAATTGTGTGTTCTATATAACAGGAGTATTTATTTATTTTAAAGTTAAGTTTATTTTAATTCATTATTTTTTATAATACAAAGGATTTTTAATAATATCAGCAACTTAAAATTTATTAATAAGTCATTGCTTTTCTTAGATGATTTTTAAAATTCACTAAAATTCATCAGCAAAATTCATTAAAAATTCAACTTCATTGAATTGTGTTGTTAAAAATGCATATCATTTTTGTGAATTTGAAAATAATTCACCACTGCTATAATTGATATTGTTACCGTTGCGTAACACTAATTTACTTGTCCAAATTCGTTACACCGCAAGCTCAAATGTTGTTTGTAGGAGAAGGGACAGAACTCAAATTTATCTCTCTTCCCCTCATCGGATACTCCACTTGCATATCACGTATATATCAACACTATATATCTACACACAGTGGAATTAACAATCGAGAGCCCAAGGCATCAACAAGAACCCATCAAGAACATAACCCAACGTAGCATCAAAGCCATAGAAATCCCCAGAAGCAATGACGCAAACCCCACAAGCGAGATCTGAGTCCTTTCTGTTTATACTTCACAGTCCCTATTTGAGTCCTTTATGACACATCAACCCTATATTTTCTCTGTATTTGAATCTTGGTTTCATCATTTATCAATTTCTGATTCTTTAAAAAAAAAAAATTGAATATCCATTTGGGGTTTTGTAAAAAAAAAAAAAAAAAAAAAAAAAAAAAAAAAAAAAAAAAAATCACAATTGCTCCCAAATAACTTGAGAATATTTAACGTCTATTTTTTATTTCGATCAAAATATATACTTTTCAGCCAAGAATAAAATTAATTGGCGAAACATATCTATTATTGAAAACATTCAAATAATAACTTTTAGTTCAACTGATATGGTGATATGGGAATCCTCGTGTTTTTTATTTTCTCCCTTACTTCAGTAGTACTTACTCGATGGTTGCATAAATTTTGAACGACATCCGAGACCTGTAGTTATATTCAACCTTTAGTACCCTCCAATATGTATATTTTTTTTTTGTTTTTTTTTCAGTATTAAACAAGAATTAAATGGTTGGTTACACATCATTATATGAATATGTAATATAAAAAAGAAGAAGAAGGAATTGATGGAAACTAAGTATGATATTACTTTAAAAAGATGAGAATATCAAACTTTGTTGAGCCTCTTCCAAATGCAATATAAAAATATAAGGCAGAGATAATTAAATGATTGAAATCATGTAGTAACTATGTTCACACTAAATGAGATTCCTACAGAGAAAATATGAACAAATAATGCATGATCTATTTCATACTTATTTTCATGTTTAATTAGTCCACACTGAAAATATGTAGAAATTCCAAATAAAATATTTTTTCTTTAGATTTGCCCAAATGTATTTCTATCGAATAGAAAATGGTTTTTAAAAACAATGGACTAGATATGTCCCAGTTTTCCCAACCAGATACTCAAGGCAGAATTTGGATTAGTATTTAATCTATATGTCACCACCCAAAATAGGGATTATTACAAAACATTCAGCTTACTCAAATGGCTTAGTGATCTTACACCTTAAGTCTAGTTTTTAAAGAAATTTAGTTTGTCCTGTTTGAGTTGATGATTATTAGAGTAACGGTTCCAGTATTTGAGTAAAAACTAGATTGCAGGTGAAAAACTTTTTAATAGTTAGTTTTTAAAAAGTAACTAAAACTGAAAGAAAATAATGTACATTACTGAATCGCACGATCCGATGATACAACTTAATGGACTAACTATAGGATCAAATAAATGATTTTTACAAAAGTATAGATTTGGATTATATTAAGCGTAAATGACCATAAATGTTTAGCTTATATGTATCGTTATCATTCTACTTCAGGGATAACGATTTTTAGATTTTTATGAAAAAAATTGGGATCCCCTCCCTCAAATTTTAAAATTTAAAATATGCATATAAGTGACAATTGTTCAGTCTATTTGATAGATATGAAACCCCTGTTCTTTTGATTATGATTTTATCACTCAATGAAAGAATAAAGATCTGATGTTTGGGTAAATTACATAAAGATAGACCAGACTTTTCACCATTTAGTATTTTAACTTCACCTAAATTCGTTTGTTAACGGTCAAAAAGTGACATTTGGGTGTGAAAATTCAATGATAACCTTATATTATATTGCATTCTACGTAGGGAAATGACAAAATTATCAGTTTATAAAATTTGGTTACCACCAAAAAAACGCTGTATGTCGTTAAACAAATTTGTCAAATTTTAGAAAAGTCAAAATAATAAACTAAACCATCTACTCTATATAATTTATTCAAATCTTAAAAGATATGTGTAATTTATCCGCATATTAATGGGTTAAACATTTGTAGGAGCAAGTTAGTCGACTGTTTGAACCAACAAATAACAATGTGACGTAACTAAAAGTGACGGCAGTCCATGTACATCCAATCCAAATTGACAGAGAAGCTGAAAATATATGCTATTGGAAGAATGTAATGTAACAACAAATATCACAATAGGAACAAAAAAGTTTAAGGGTAGGAAAAATTCAGAGAACTATTACATGAGTTTTTTTGTGCCTAATAAGACCAAACAAAGGAATCATAGGTCATGTGAGATTGAGCATACATGGCACACCTAATTTTATTCGTTACATCCATAGTGTTGAAAAATATATATATTTTATGTGATATTTAAAATATAACACACTTTCTATTAATATGTTATTAGATAATTAATAATATGTTAAGAAATAATTTAATTAAATATTCAACTCAATATTTAATTAAACATGCAAAATAATGTAATAAAAATAATAATAATAAAATAAAAAACCTAAACCGATGCTAGTATTTGATATTATGTCCTTAAAACAATTTACGCACTGCATGGTACTAACGGACACAATGACGTTTATCTTTCAGGATACAACGGTTTACATCCACTAGTAGCAGCACTTCAAATTAGTGGATACGACGAACCTCCTCCGTGTAATATTCTTGCTGACTCAAAAATGAATCTATACTTTAAAAAATATGATTTGGGTTCAATCTGAACCAAATGGCTCAGACCAATTTTAATATAGCTCATCCATATTGTTCTTGGGTCTAAGTGGCTTAGACCACTTAACCTCTGGCTTGAACCTACACTCACTTGAGTTAGATTCATGTTAAGAGAGGGAGAAAAGAATGAAGGACGAACGAATGAATTATGTAGCCAAGTGGGGTTATTTATAAATAAATAAAAAATGATGCCTTTTGGTTATTGGGTCTATTCATCACTAGACACAACTATTTATATGTGTTTGCTTATCACCAGACACACCCACTCTAATTGGTTGCAATGCCTCACTTTGAATATGTTATGTCTATTGGTTTTGAGTTATATCTTTTCATCCTACAATGAACCAGTGATCACACCTGTTTAGTCTAACATATCAATATGTTGAAGGTGCAGCCTAAACGTAGATAATCACCATCTTTAACAATGTTATGACAATAACCATATTTCCCAAGATGTGTTAAAGAATAGATGGACCCTTAACACTAGACATATCAACTGTACATGGTTTTCATGTATTTTGTTGATGATTGATCAAACAATTTTCATTCACAAATTCTAACAATCCCCCACATGAATGGAAATTGGTTGCTTAAATCCAAAAGATGATTATGTAGACACTAGAGAGAGTATAGACGGAAAGTTGCTACATCAAGAAATGTACTTTTTGGCCTTGAACATTCCCTAGTGTATTGTTATCGGATTTACTTGATAACTAGTGAATGTTATAACTTGAACTGTTCAGACGTTAATGTAAATCAAGATAACCTCACTGCAGGTAGCATTTGAATTGAATTTTCAAGATATAAGAGTCCCTAAAAGCATTGTTTATCCTAATCCTCACTGCAAGTAGCATTGTCTCATCATAGAAATGGGTAGAAGATTTATATCTTCCTAGTGTTTTTGGTGAGTCATTCTGTTGGCACAAAAACTTGGCAGCCATCTCAGGGATGACGTGGACTAATGACAGGGTGACAAATATTTTCAACATGGCACCATGAGGATTGGCCATATGGATATTATTAGAGAAAAAGAAGGTGACCCGTGGAATTATATTTGATATATTGTTTGGTTGCCAAGCTAAATAAAAGGTTGTTAAATTTTAGCAACAAATAGTTGACTACTTCATAGCATATATTTACTGACTTAGAAGGAAATATAGGAATTTGGCAGTGGGTCAATAACTAAAGCCCTACAAACAAGGAAGGAAAGTTGAGTTATTATATGGAAGCTCCAATTTTGACTTAGTTTGAGGTAAATAAGGAATATAGGTTTTAACTAATTCAAAGGGAAAGCCATGATGGAGATGAATCCGTATATTATAGTTGGAGAGGGGAAGTTCATTTGAAGAAAGTGACCTAGTAAACATCAAACCCAATTTGAATTCCAAAGGAGAGAAAATCAAGGAAGGAGATATTTTAGCAAGAAATTATGAAAATAAGTTGAGAGAAAACTCTATAAATAGGAAAGTTTGTGATAAACGCTAAAATGTGCATATTTAAACCCCTTAAGCTTAGGTATTCTAGAACCTTAATCTATCTTATTTTACCGTTTTGTATTGATTTCATGTTATTTCCATTTTCAGGTACTTATCCCCAAAATAAGCTAACTCAGCCAAATAAGAGTATAATTGAAGCAATTCTGGGATGAATCAAAGAAAGGAGCAAAGTAGAGCAAAAGGAAGCAAATGGTGGAATTTTAGCAACTTCGATCGATCTCAAGAAAAGTTCGATCGATCCAACTTTCATCTATCTCAGCACTTCAAGACAGATCTGAGCCATGTTTGTCCCTGTTCAAAGATCTCTAAAGTTCGATCGATCCAACTTCCTTTTCCGATCGATCGAACATTCTTGTCCTTATCCAAATGATTGATCTTATCCAGTTGTACCACCCTACCAACCACTTTTGTCCTTTTCACAAAAATATCTTCAAAATATCTCAGATTTGTTTTTATCCAAAAAGGCACCGCCATTGAGGATCGATCCAACTTCAGTTCGATAGATCTCAGCCATGTTCGATCGATCCAAGTCCAAGGTTCGATCGATCGAACTTCCTCCAATGTGAAAAAGTTAAATTTTCAGCTCACAAAAAGTTGTCCCTTATCCAATGATTGGAGAATATTGTTGTACGACCCCAACTCATTTTGGGTGTCATTTGACCTACCTATATAAGGATAAGGATTACTTTTTGTAGAGAAAAAGAATATCATATTGTATCACATCATATCATTTCATATTTTAGAGAACTCTTGGGGAGGAAGCAAAGAAAAGGAGGAGGCTAGAGACACCATTGGAGGCTCTTCATCAACCAAGGAGCAGATTTCTTCCATAGAGCTTACTCTTGAGGGTTGGAGGACATCATCCATGAGTGGCTAGACATCCTCTTGGGGCTAGAGTTAGCCCTAAGCATGCTTTCTACTTCTTGATTTATGTATTTTTGAGGGAATTTGTATTGTAATTCATGTCTTGACACTTATATATATATATAGATCTTGTTTACTCAATGATTTATGTGGTTTAATACTTCCAATTGATCATTTTATTTTATCCATATGTCTATATTTGCTAGAATAGATGTTCATGTGTTTGTCTTTATTTCTTGTGTTGTTGATGCATGTCTATGTGTGTTGATGCTATAGATCTAGAGATGGTCAAGACATAGTGCTTAATGTCATGTTCTTGTGGTTTATTTGATGGTTCATACTCATTGCTTGATGGATTGTGCCTCTCCCTTAGTTTAATTAGTTTAATTTCATGTCATTAACTTAATTGTAGTGTAGTTAAATGGGAAGACAATCCATGCTTGTTGTTAATGTTCCATACTTATGAAAAGCAAGTAACATGTATTTCTAACCTTGTGATGTGTTTGGATTGTGAGCTTAAAGAAAAGATTAATGGCTTAATTTGATATGTTGTGCTATCCACCATGTTGTTTAGACAATATATGCTTAATTTGTCATCCATGCTTATTGAAGCAACCACACACACACACACACTCTACATTGCAATACATGTTCTTCCCCTCATTAATCATTCATTAAAGGTGTAGAAAATGTATGCTTAGTCTCTCTTTTATTCTCTCTATTGCATTATTGCTTACTTTAGTTTAAGTTGCATCTAGTTTAATTCAACCAACCAACCACTATTTTGATCACTCGACCTACTAACCCTAATTTTGATCCCTCAACCTAGTACGACACTCAATCCCTTGGGACGATCCCTACTTACCCTAGCTATATTTTTAGTGAAAGGTAGTAGTGGCAATTTATAAATGTAAAACTTGGCCACACAAGCATAAACTTTGGGTTTAAATTGACCGCTACACCAAGTTTTTGGTGCCGTTGTCGGGGATTGATTGATTGACAACGTCGTATTTGTGGAATCAATTAGGAATTAGTACTCTTTTGATTGTGTCTTTTCTTTGTTTTCAATTTTTGTTACTTATTGTGTTTGTTCTTGATTGACAAAGAGCATTGAGCTAGGAAGCAAGCAAAGGATATCCAAGCAAAGGAGCTAAGCAAGCAAGGAAAAATACTAAAAATCTAAAAATTGCTAAACTAAGCTATAAATTTAGAGTTGAAGTGCTAAAGGACCTTTGTGAGTTTTTTCTTTACTCATCCCTTAGTTAAATCGTCGGCCCGCGTGGAGGCTTGTATTTCAATTCTTAGATAAATCGTGAGCTCGCGTGGAGGCAATTTACTTTTCTTGCATATTATTGTTAAAACATGGGAGTATGAAAACATTGTATGTGGAGGAAATTTGTTGATTATTGATTTGTTGTGAAGGTGAAGTGTTTGTTGTTATTGCTTGTTGTGTTACATTGTGCATGTATGGTCGTAGATCATTGAAACCCACTCTTGTCCCTTAAATTTTCATCTTGAATCCATTGTTCGAAACCCTAGGGGAAGAGGTAGTTCTAGTCAATCCATTGCATCAATGGAAGGACACAATGAGGACCATGTGGAGGACCTCGGTCACATAGACCAACAAGGTATCCTCCACCCCAATGTGCATCATGATAACATGCAAGTTCCATTAGGTATGCCAAGGCCATATGTTCATCCACCACAATAACAATGCCAAGTTCCATTGGGAATGCCAAGGCCAATCTATGCTCCACCACCTCCCATTATTCAAGGCAACCAAGGTGCCTATGTTGCACCTCCAATTGCTAATCCTCCCCTTACTTTAAGAGATCACTATATGCCTAATGAATATAATGCACCCACATGCATTCAATTGTCACCATTTAGAGCACACCACTATGAAATCAAGTCACAAACCATTCAAATGCTTCCTAACTATCATGGACTTCCAAGTGAAGAACCTTACAAGCATTTGGATGAGTTTCTTAAAGTATGTTCCACCGTAAAATATACAGACATGCCGAAAGAGGTCTTAAAGCTTAAACTTTTTCCATTCACCCTTAAAGACAAGGCAAAATATTGGTTTAACAATCTTAGGCCTTTTTCAATAACTTCTTAGGCGGAAATGCAACAAGAGTTCTTGAAGAAGTACTATCCGGTTTCTAAGACCAATGCCATGAGAACCTCAATTCGAGAATTTTCACATAAGGATGGAGAAACATTTCATAAGGTATGGGAACGCTTTAATGAATTGCTTAGGAAGTGTCCACATCATGACATGCCCAAATGGCAATTAGTTTAATATTTCTTTAAGAGCTTATCGGACAATTACAAAGGCATGGTTGATGCTTCCATGGGTGGCTCTTACATCGATAGGCATGAGGATATAACGTGTGGCGTCTTTATGATCATCATATCAATGACAAGGAAACCGATTTTCAAATTCTCATTTTTCTAATCAACCATTATATTCCTAAGGAAATGTTAGAAGTCCCGCTTTTGAAGAGAAAGTTTTGACCGCTTTGGGCACTTTAGAGGCAAATACACAATTGCTTCATTCTCACTCTCAATCCATTGCTAAGCTAGAAAACCAAGTAGGGCAAATAGCTAGTACTTTGAATGCCAGAGAGAAGGGAAAAATGCCTTTGAATGCCCCAACAAAAGTAACTTTGTGTTGTGGAGACTCATTCCTCATCGGAAGGTCACACAATAGAGCATGTCAATGCAGTGACTACCTTGAGAAGTGGAAGGATTGTGGACAACCAAGTGGGTGTGTCCGATGAAGAGAGTGAACCGGTGCAACCATAAGTTGACACCCGTCCCGTTTCATATCATATTCCTCCTTCATTGTATATGCATGACCATATAAATGAGAATGTGTTGAAAAGTGATTTTGAAAAGAAAGATGTGCAAAATGATTTGAAAACTTCTTGTGTTGAAGAGACTTCAAAGAAAAATTCTGAAAAGGTTTTTGAACCAAAAGCTCCATTTTCGGATGCCTTAAAAGGATCCATTTCAAATGACAAGCAAAAGGCCAAAATCAATGAAATCATGGACGTGTTTAGGCAAATGAAAGTCAATATTCCACTTTTGGATGCAATCAGGCAAATTCCGGCTTATGCCAAATTCTTGAAGGGCTTGTGCACCCAAAAGAGGAAGAACAAAAGCCAAGCACCTAGAAAAGTGGTCTTAACCGAGCAAGTGAGCTCAATTTTGCAACATAACACTCTCCCCAAGTTTAAGGACCCCGGTTCACCTACCACTTCATGCATCATTGGTGATCATATCATTAATCGGGCTCTTCTTGACCTAGGAGCAAGTGTTAACCTTCTTCCATACTCGGTTTATGTCAAATTAGGCTTAGGAGACTTAAAACCAACGTCGGTAGTTTAATAACTTGCCGACCGATCAATCAAAAAGCCTAGGGGTATCATCGAGGATGTATTGATTAAAATTGATAAATTCTTCTTTCCCGTTGATTTCGTTGTCACTGACACGGAACTAGTCCCAAATCCTAAGAGCCAAATTCCTGTTATCCTTGGTCGTCCTTTCTTGGCAACCGTGAATGCCAACATCAATTGTAGGACGGGGATAATGAAGATCTCTTTTGGCCACATGAAGGTAAAGTTGAATATTTTTAATCTAACCCCCAATTCATTTGTCAAGCATGAAGAGATTAATGTTGTAGAAAAATTTCATGACCTTAAAAGTTAAGGAATTGAGCTTTTGTGTGAGACCAAGGTTTCAAAAAGTCCATCTTCAACCTTGAAACCAAAGAAAGTTGTTTCAAAATCTTGTTTTGAAAGGGCGTGGAAGCCCAAAGATTGCATTGACCAAGAACCGAAAACGTCTTTTAAGCTTAATCCAACAAGTTCCTTAAGGAACCATTTGTTGGGTGGAGTTCAAAGCACTTATCACCCCATTGAGGAGGGGATGCACTACAAAATGTTTGATTCAGGCTAAAAGAGCCCAACGTCTTGCTAGAGACGTTAAAGACTAGCACGACATTTCGTAGGGTGTCAAAACCCTATTCCTCCCTCATTTCTATCTTTAATTTCATTTCTTGCGAAGTCTAGATACTTGTTTTTGGTTCATATGCATTACTAGGAACTGTGATTAGGATTGCATGCACTTTTATGTTGTGATTGAGCATTTTGCATAAGTTCGATCGATCTCAAATGAGAGTTCAATCGATCGAACTTCGACCTGCATCCAACACTTAGAAAATTTTCAACCTGCATCCACCTACATCCAAATCACCTCTCTGTCCCATCGTTCAAACTTATTCTCAGATCGACCATAAGTCCTTAGATCTATCCAAACTTCAAGTTCGATCGATCTAGAGTTCCCACACTTAGACAAATTTCTGAACCCGAAAACCTACATATTTTTAGTCTCTGTCAGATCGATCGAACATTTTGTTCAGATTGATCTCTGTTTTTCATCTCATTGTTTTGACTTTGCTTTGACTTTTTAATTTTTAAAATTCCAAAAATATTTTTATTTTTATTTTATTTTATTTTTCAAAAATCCAAAAAGATTTTATTTTATTTTAAATTTTCAAAAATCAAAAAAATAAAAAAAAAACTTTTATTTTCAATTTTTAATTTTCAGTTTTTAATTTTTAATTTTTAATTCAAAAAAAAAAAAAAAAAATTTCAGTTCGATCGATCGAACTGGTTCGGGAAAGTTTTTAGAAATGAAACCGAGGGTTTCAAGATCGGTTTCAAAGATCGATCTAGCCCTCTTCCAAACCCTATCCCTCGTCGCTGCTGCACCCATCTTCCCCATCTCTGGTGAACATCTCCGGCGAGCTTTATCTCATCTCGGATCTCTCTCTCTCCTCTTGGATTTCGCATTTCACCCCTTCGAGTTTCCACTTCTCTCTCTCGGTTTTTAGGTGAGATCCGAATCCATCCTTTTGATTCAAGCTTCGATTTGCTATATACTTGCTTTAAATGTTAGATCCATGTTCTTTTAATGTTGAAAACCTCCATTGATGAAGCTTTGAATCACTTTGTATATATATATATATATATATGTGTGTGTGTGTGTGTGTGTGTGTATATGTGTATATATATTTTATTAGATTTTGTATTTTCGATTTGATTTTGGGAGTATAGGCTTTATTAGGTGAATATGATTGATGATTTGTTGTGTTGATGGGCCCACGACTATGTTCGTGAAGGCCCCGTGCCATCTACGTCACAGATCTGTGACTGTCCACGTTCTTCGCAGAGTTCGATCAATCGAACATATTTCTCAGATCGATCTAGTGAGATCGATCGAACTTAGTTACTTAATTTCTCAAATCGACCATGAGAGATCGATCTCACAATTTTTGTGATCGATTAAACTTCATAGATTTCATACACACATTCCATGCATCTTATCTTGTGTCCATGCTATCTTATTCATGCCTAATGCCTGTGATTTTTCACATTAGATGCATTTTACACTTATACTGCTTAGCATGTTCACATCCTATCACTTTCATGGATTTATGTCATTTATCTGTTTTGTCTATCTTACTTGACATACATGATTTTATTTTGTGCTTTAAATTCTTTATTCTGGCACTGACTTCCCTTGTAAGTTTTCAATTATTTTATAAGCCATGGCTAAGCGCAAGACTATAGCCCACAGACACTATCACCGCCGAGGCAGGCCAATTTTTGATGACGAGGCCGGTCCTTCTCATGCCCAGGACCCTATACAGGAGGAGCCGGCTGAGCCCACACAGTCTCCTCATTCTGACAGCAGATTACATTCCGATGCTGGCGCATCTCCTTCACACAGTGATGATGAGACTGAGCATATACCATCTCCACCACAGCCAGCTCAGCCAATCCGGGAGTTAAACCAGCCACTACGCAGATACTCACACCTTCCAGTGGCGTATGAGTTAGTTTTCGATACAGATTTCCTTTCCAGATCGTACTTACCCGATCAGCTTATGAGGATATACTCCGGAGGGGCTTTGCAGCCATTCTTGCCCCTGTCACATACCCGGTGTACTCGAGGCTAGTACGGATGTTCTTCCAGAACCTCCGGCCTGCCCTGCGTAACACGGCGGAGCTGATGACCTCTATTGATGGCCACCTGATTTCTATTACTGTGGACACATTATCCAGATCATTCCATTGTCCAAATGACTGCCCTCCCGAGCTACAGGAGATATTTCCCAGGCTATACAGGCCTTCATATGAAGATATGGCCGTTCTTCTCACAGGTCATTATGCCAATGGCGAGACCTTTACCGCCAGCACCTATTTGCCAGATGACTTGTGGTTCTTCGACTCAGTCTTGTTCCGTAACGTTTTCATGGCCGGCCATAAGATTCAGCGGAGAGGCGACTACTTAACAGCTTTGTACACTTTTTATACAGGGCACTGGCTGTCTATCCCTGCGCTCATCTGGAGCGTGATGATGAAGCTCTACGATGAGCACATCAGCAAGGAAAAGCCCAAAAGGGCTAAGTCTCTCCCATTTAGCCACCTCATCACCCAAATCCTGCTAGACCAGCGCTATCCTTTCCATCCTTGGGAGCACCCTGAGCGAGGATCCTGTCACTTCCTGAAGAAGGATTGGGATAAAAGCTACAATGCCATTATCAAGGGATTACAAGATGACGCAGTAGAGGTGGCAGAGGAGTTAAAGGCTAAGGAGGCAGCAACAGCAGCAGACCCGGTAGCGGATGACGCAGCAGTCGATCCGACTGCCGTACATATGGATATTGATTTGGAGCAGCCTGCCGAGGAAGTAGAACAGCACTCTCCAGCTGGGTCACCCATTCACGATGCGGAGCAGGCTCAGGATCATCATTCTTCCGATCTAGCCACACCTGAGGCTCCAGCTCAGACACCCAGTTTTGGAGAGCGTCTTCAGGCTTTAGAGGATACTGTCGTATCTATTCGCGCTGACACAATCTCTCTCCGAGAGGATGCTGTCTCCACTAGAGCTGATATTACTACCCTCCGTACGGATGTCATGACCATATTCAGAGATCTATCCAGAGACATTTACGGAGCGCGACTTGCCCGTCCTACCTCTTCTTCCTAATCTTTCTATCCCTTTCCTCCTGTTATTTTATATATCTGTGATCTCATTATGTTTTTGATACTGTTATACTATTTTTGCAGCCGTGTCTGTCGGCTCTGATACTGGATGTACTGTACTTTATTCTTTGTTTATATATGTTTCTGTATGGATGTCATATTTCCATATTCTTATTGCTATCTGTTTGACTCCATCAAGTTCATCTCAGTGACTTCAGTAAGAGAGAGTACTGCCCAAAATTTTTAGGACCACCCTTATACCTCTCTCTATTTTCAGTTGTTATCCCATTTACACTTGCATGACCACTGTGTACTGTTATTATCCCTTTTGTTATCTGATGAGTTTTATCCAAGTGCCAAATTTTAGGACCACAGTTAATCCCAAATTTTGGGGGAGGGGGGGGGGGCTATGCCACCCACTTTGGATACTTCTGTCCCAGCCATTCTTTGCCTTCATTGCACTGGTATACTCTTTCCTTTTGTTCTCTTTGCACATTGAGGACACTGTGCCATTAAAGTTTGAGGGTAATGGTGCTTTGCAGTGTTTATTTTTAAATTTAAAATTTTGAGCATAACTTGTGTATTTGAGGGATTTTCTATGATTGGTCCATATTAGTTATAATTTTGATCTTTTGAGGACTATATTGCTTAAAATTTAAAAATTGCTTGACTTGAGAGTTCAATACTCTTTGTTTGCCTTGTGGATGCCATTTAGGAGTAAAAGTTTTGAAAATTTGATATCTTGCTTCCACTTGTGGTCCACATCATCCTGATTTTGTGATTGTTTTAAGATTCACTCTAGTCTTCTATACTATCACAGGCGCACACTAACATTCATTTGCGTGGTACATGCTTTGTTGATTATTGAATTGGATATATCCCAATTGAGCTAGTAGTGCATTGAAAGCTTTCATTCTTGATAAAGGTGGATAACAACCCCTTTTCACCAAGTAGCTGGGATTCTAGCCTCATCAAGCACTAAATTTCTCGCGCCGAAAGATGGAGAGCCCAAACTCTAGGTTAATAATTGAAATGAAAAAAAAAAAAAAAGTTGCAAAAGCAATAAAAAAGTGAGGACTTCTCCCAAAAGGTGAGAAGTGGGAAATGATTAGATGGATGTTGTCTTGATTTGTAACCTAGTTGATTTGAGTTTGTAAGTCCGTAGGGGTGTTTGAACACCTAATGCCCTAAAGCCGTCTGGTTTGGGAGTCATTGACCTAACGCTCGACCTCATGAATTGCTAGAAAGCTTAATAGATTAACACATTGCACCATGCTTCCATCTTTGATCCTAAAAAAAAAAAAAAAAAAAAAAAAAAGGTCCACTTTTTGTCTTGATGATCGGTACTAGATTTGTGTGCTAGTTTGAGGGTAAAGATGTGATTAATTCCTTAGTTGGCTGAGATAGCAACACACTTGATGCCAATCCACTCAAAATGAATTCAAGAGTTGTTTTGATTTTCATGATCATTTTCTTGATGTGTGGAGGACCATACTTGCTTGCTTGATGTTGAGATTTTGGGAGATTGCTTAGAAATGTTTGAAACATTACATACTTAAGGTAGTTTTCTCCCAATCCTTGTTTGCAATATTGATGCCTCTTTTGAAATAATGAGCTTAATGTTTGTGGGTATCATTTCTGGAAACCCTCACGCGACTTCACTCATCCACTAGGGGTAACCTAGGGGTTTAAAAGGCTTGTTGCATATGCTAAGTGCAATCGTGTTCCCTATGAAAATGGCGTTATCCATTTATTGCTTTCTAGTTCATAGTTGTATAGTTGTTCATTTCATTCCTTTACTTTCTAGTTCATTGCTAGGGACTAGCAATATTTAAGTTTGGAGGTGTGATGAACGCTGAAAAGTGCGTATTTAAATCCCTTAAGCTTAGGTATTCTAGAACTTATATCTATTTTATTTTACCATTTTGTATTGATTTCATGTTATTTCCATTTTCCGGTACTTATCCCCAAAACAAGCTAACTCGGCCAAATAAGAGCATAATTGAAGCAATTCTGGGATGAATCAAAAAAAGGAGCAAAGTAGAGCAAAAGGAAGCAAATGGTGGAATTTCAGCAACTTCGATCGATCTCAAGAAAAGTTCGATCGATCCAACTTTCATCGATATCAGCACTTCAAGATAGATATGAGCCATGTTTGTCCTTGTTCAAAGATCTCTAAAGTTTGATCGGTCCAACTTCCTTCTCCGATCGATCGAACATTCTTGTCCTTATCCAAATGATTGATCTTATCCAGTTGTACCACCCTACCAACCATTTTTGTCATTTCCCCAAAAATATCTTCAAAATATCTCAGATTTGTTTTTATCCAAAAAGGCGCCACCATTAAGGATCGATCCAACTTCAGTTCGATAGATCTCAGCCATGTTCGATCGATCCAAGTCCAAGGTTTGATCAATCGAACTTCCTTCAGTAAGAAAAAGTTAAATTTCCAGCTCACAAAAAGTTGTCCTTTATCCAATCATTGGAGAATATTTGTTGTACGACCCCAACTCATTTTGGGTGTCATTTGACCTACCTATATAAGGATAAGGATTACTTTTTGTAGAGAGAAAGAATATCATATTGTATCACATCATATCATTTCATATTTTAGAGAACTCTTGGGGAGGAAGCAAAGAAGAGGAGGAGGCTAGAGACACCATTGGAGGCTCTTCATCAACCAAGGAGCAGATTTCTTCCATGGAGTTTGCCCTTGAGGGTTGGAGAATATCATCCATGAGTGGCTAGACATCCTCTTGGGGCTAAAGTTAGCCCTAAGCATGCTTTCTACTTCTTGATTTATGTATTTTTGAGGGGATTTGTATTGTAATTCATGTCTTGATGCTTTTATATATATATATATATATATATATATATATATCTTGTTCATTCAATAATTTATGTGGTTTAATGCTTCCAATTGATCATTTCATTCTATCCATATGTCTATGTATGCTAGAATAGATGTTCATGTGTTTGTCTCTATTTCTTGTATTGTTGATGCATGTCTATGTGTGTTGATGTGATAGATCTAGAGATTGTCAAGACATAGTGCTTAATGTCATGTTCTTATGGTTTATTTGATGATTCATACTCATTGCTTGATGGATTGTGCCTCTTCCTTAGTTTAATTAGTTTAATTTCATGCCATTAGCTTAATTGTAGTGTAGTTGTTAAATGGAAGGACAATCCATGCTTGTTGTTGATGTTCCATACTTATGAAAAGCAAGTAACATGTATCTCTAACCTTGTGATGTGTTTGGATTGTAAGCTTAAAGAAAGGATTAATGGCTTAATTTGATATGTTGTGCTATCCACCATATTGTTTAGACAATATATGCTTAATTTATCATCCATGCTTATTCAAGAAACCACACACATACACTCTACATTGCAATACATGTTCTTCCCCTCATTAATCATTCATTAAAAGTGTAGAAAAACTATGCTTAGTGGTGATCTCTAAACCCCAAGATCTCTTTTTTTTATTATTCTCTCTATTGCATTATTGCTTACTTTAGTTTAAGCTGCATCTAGTTTAGTTCAACCAACCAACCACTATTTTGATCACTCGACCTACTAACAATAATTTTGATCCCTCAACTTAGTACGACACTCAATCCCTTGGGATGATCCCTACTCAGCCTAGCTATATTTTTAGTGAAAGGTAGTAGTGGCAATTTATAAATGTAAAACTTGGCCACACAACCATAAACTTTAGGTTTAAATTGACCGCTGCACCAGTTTGTATTCTTTCCAAATTGTCCAGCACCACCCATAAAACATGAATTTCTTATGGCAACTTTCATTTAAAGAATTTAAGTTCCAGTACCTTAATCTTCTTTTACAATGCTTTAATTACGCTATTTCAATTCAAAATATTTTCAATTCAATGGCAATCGATTAAATTCTTGCCACTGCATTTTGGTTTCATTCCTTTACTTTCCATACAATTTCCATTCTGCCAGTTTTAATTATGTTATTTTAATTCAAAATGTTTTCAATTTAATGGCAATTGATTAAATTCTTGTCATTGCATTTTGTTGGCAATTGATTAAATCCTTGCCATTGCATTTTGTTTTACTGCAATTCTTTTCGCGCAATTTCCATTCTGTCAATTTTAGTTATGCACATTTCAATTCAAAATGTTTTCAATTCAATGGTAATCGATTGAATTTTTGTCATTCTTTTTACTGGCAATTGATTAAATTCTTGCCACTGCATTTCTATTTAGCCATTTACTTGTCATTCATTTTCATTTAGCCTTCTTTCTTTAAAGTCAATTTCCATTCAGTCTATTCATTCAAATTTCTTTAGTGTTTGCATTTTTTATTTCTTTTAACACATTGATAAAAAGTCCTTGCAAACAAGACAGAAAAAGAACATTGCTAGGACTTCTTACTATTCTCTCTCCCACACATTCGCTTGAAAGTCAGCCATGGAAAAAGGGATAGGCTGGTTTTCATTCATAATTTTGGGTATTTTATACAAATACTTTGGCACGCTCGCAAGAGTCCATCGACCAGCGTAAAAACAAAAACCGCACGAACATGTTTTGGCACGCCCGATGGGACCACTAGTGGGTGATGGAAGAAGTAAAAAATGCCACGGCTTACAAAAAATTCTAAGGCCATGAAGAAGATCTGGAGGAAGGACATCAGCCAGTTCAGGCTGAGAGCTCTGTATTGAGCCCTATGGATGAGTTAGCTATAATTCAAGTGCAGGTGAGCTCCCTGGTAGACGCAATGGGAAGGATGAGTGCACGTCACAATGACATGCATGAAACTATGTCCCAACTTTCAGCTGTCATTTTGAACAAACAGAATTAGGCTAGCAGCTCTAACAATCAGGAATTGGCTCTTCAGTCGAATCTGTCACAATCTACTCGGCTAGAGAGGGCCGTTGAATCATCACAGCCATGGCCACTAGTAATGATACTCCAACCAGTTACAACATCAAGTCAGCCGGTGAATACTCCAATAACCTAGGTAGAGAACCATCCACAACCTACTGTGTCAGGTTTTAATCAGCCACCAGTAACAGCTCCGCGGCTACAGGTAATTCCACCAGACCCTCCTTGGGTACCTTTGAACTTGGGGGGTAATTAGATTAGGTGGAGACCCCCAAACCCACTATATAATCATGTGCAACCACAGGTTAGGCTCGAGGGGCAGCCAATGGCTAATCGGCCACAAGGCTGGCCGAATTATTATTAGCCGCCAATGGTATATCAGTCTGGACTCAGGGGGCAGCCGATGAAAAATCAGCCAGAAGATTGGCCGATTTATAATCAGCCGCCAGTGGTAAATCAATCATAGCAAGGTTGGTCGATTTACAATCAGCCACCAGTAGAAAGTCAGTCGCCAGTGGTATATTAGTCTAAACCTTTGGGACTCGGGGGGCAAACGATGGCTAATCATCCAGAAGGCTGGCCGAATGACAATTAGCTACCAACGGAAAATCAGCCGCAAATGGTACATCATCCAAAATCTTTTAACCCGGGGGGCAATCAGGTAGGGTGGCGAGCTCCAAATCCATTTTATGCTCGGGAATTACGACAGCCAGGACTCGGGGGGTAGCCGATGGCTAATCAGCCACAAGGCTGGCCGAATTATAATCAACCACTAGCAAAAAATTAGCCTCCAATGGTATATCAGCCAAAACCTTTAGTACTCGGGGTGCAGTCGATGGCCAATCAGTCACAAATGCTAAATAAGCCACTAGTGGTAAATCAGGATCGACCAGTTGTTGATCATCCTAATCAGCCAACGGCGGTCAATAATGTTCAGGTGGCTAATATTATTAAGCAAGAATATGGTAATGGCCTTAGGAGAATAGGCCGACCAATGTACAAAAAGCCAAAATCAGCCACATCCGGCACTCGAACATCTACCGTATCGGCCAAAAAGGGAGCGGATGATGAAGTCATGGGGGTCGACAATGATCTTTTCATAACAGGTAGTAATGTGATCGTCCAGGCTCCCAAAGGGAAGATTGATGAAGGGAATCAGCCTAAGGTTGCCGAGAGGACACCATCAGCCATTCCAAATGTCAAGGCTTTCATACAACACAGTTGCTGCTCTGAATGGAAAAGATCAAATCAGCCAGATTACCAGAATGCTTGGCCGAGAGTGGTATCTAATCCTCAGCCAGAACCATCATTGGCCGAGAGAATTCTTTTAGCTCTTCGACCTCAACTGAATTACAAGAAAAGAAAGCAGGGATAGAAATTAAAAAAAGGTTAAGTTGAAGAGAAATCTGTGGAATAAAATAAATTGGCCATTTAATGGAAAATTTTACATGGCTGATGCAGTGCTACATGAAGAGAATCTTATTTTGTTCAAAAGAACAAATAAAATGGGGCAACCAGTATCGGCCACAATGAAAAGAAGTCTGGCTAATGGGTTAATCAGAAAGGTATTTTGGCCAATGATAATACTTCTTCGGCTGGTTGTTCAAGTGCCAAATAAAGAATTAAGGATGAGTCAGGCCATAATGGCCTCTGACATTCTGAAAGCTTACCTGGCAGATAAAAAATCAGCCATAAAAGAAATACTATTCTTGGTATTTTTGGCTGATATAGCTAAAATCATTGAAGAAGATGACTATGCAAAAACTTGGTATGGCGTACTTTCAGAAGCTCCATAGGAGTTTAAAAATTCAAGAGGATCAACCATCAGAAAAGCTCTATACTGGTAATATGTTGTTCTTCCAATAGAAAAGCCGATTAGATTGGCCCAAATGACATTACATAACGACCTGATCCCCGCCGATCATGATCATGCCTTACTAGTAGAGCTGAAAAACTTCAATGGTGAGGTCTATCATGGGTTTATAAATAGCCAATATTTTGAAGGGTATCAGCCATCTTTGTAAGAATAATAAAAGAACCAGGATCGGCCATTCCTGGCTGACACAAAATAAAGACCAACTTAGAGGTGGTCCGGAAGAAATAAAGTCTAGAAGCTCGCTGGCTACCAGTTTCTTCCATGTTATAAAAATTCCAAAAAATCTTATCGACCTGAGTGGCCGATATGACATTTAAAATTTGGGGGGCATTTGTTGGCACCAAAACTTGGCAGCCATCTTAGCGATGACGTGGACCAATGACAAGGTGACAAATATTTTCAACATGGCACCATGAGGATTGGCCATATGAAAATTATTGGAGAAAAATGAGGTGACCCGTGGAATTATATTTGATATATTGTTTGGCTGCCAAGCCAAATGGAAGGTTGCTAAATTTTAGAAATAAATAGTTAACTACTTTATAGCATATATTTACTGACTTAGAAGGAAATATTGGAATTTGGTAGTGGGTCAATAACTAAAGCCATACAAACAAGGAAGGAAAGTTGAGTTATTATATGGAAGCTCCAATTTTAACTTAGTTTGAGGCAAATAAGGAATATAGGTTTTGACTGATTCAAAGGGAAGGCCATGATGGAGATAAATCCGTATATTATAGCTGGAGAGGGGAAGTTCATTTGAAGAAAGAGACCTAGTTAACATCAAACCCAATTTGAATTACAAAGGAGAGAAAATCAAGGAAGGAGATATTTTAGCAAGAAATTAGGAAAATAAGTTGGGAGAAAACTCTATAAATAGGAAAGTTTGTATTCTTTCCAAATTGTCCAGCACCACCCACAAAATATGAATTTCTTATTTAATTGACTCTACGTCATTTTATCATTTATCTTTATGGCAATTTTCATTCAAAGAATTTAAGTTCTAGTAACTTACTCTTCTTTTGCAATGATTTAATTACGCTATTTCAATTCAAAATGTTTTCAATTCAATGGCAATCGATTAAATTCTTGCCACTACATTTTGCGTTCATTCCTTTACTTTCCATGTAATTTCCATTCTTCCAGTTTTAATTATGCCATTTTAATTCAAAATGTTTTCAATTCAATGGCAATTGATTAAATTCTTGTCATTGCATTTTGTTGACAATTGATTAAATTCTTGCCATTGCATTTTGTTTTACTGCAATTCTTTCCGCGCGATTTCCATTCTGCCAGTTTTAATTATGCACATTTTAATTCAAAATGTTTTCAATTCAATGGCAATCGATTGAATTCTTGTCATTCTTTTTACTGGCAATTGATCAAATTCTTGCCACTGCATTTCAATTTAGCCATTTACTTTTCAGTCAATTTTCATTCAGCCGTCTTTCTTTAAAGTCAATTTAAATTCAACCCTTTTCATTCAAATTTTCTTCAGTCATTGCATTTTTATTTCTTTTAGCACCTAGATAAAAAGTCCTTGCATCAAGGCATAAAAGAACCTTGTTTGGAGTTCTTACTAGTCTCTATCCCACACATTCACCTGAAAGTCAGCCATGAAAAAAGGGACAGGCAGGTGTTCATTTCAATATTTTGGGTGTTTTGTACAAATACTCTGGCATGCTCGTAAGAGTCCATCGACTAGCGTAAAAACCGTGCGAACACATTCAGAATTTCTATTGTCCCTTTGAACCTAGATCTTGGAATCTCCAGCCAGCTAGTGTGACGACCATGGTTTTAAGACCCGGTGCGTCTTGTAATGACCCGAAGGTTGATCCAAAAACAGATCTCTAGGGATATACATAGTCCCTAAGACACCTAAGGGACCTTCTATGAGGCCACAGAACTCAACGAGATTGAAAACAGAAGCAAGGGTTGAAAATAAACCAAGTATGGCACAGAGGGCAAAATGGCCCTTTCACCCAGAAAACAAGACTCTACAGATGTACATCATCCTTAAGGCACAAACGTGACCCCCTATGAAATCACGGAACTCAAAAAAACAAGATGTAGAAAATTAGGGTTGAAAACGGCAATGTTTAACCCCAGGGGCAAAATGGTTATTTCTAAAAAGATGTAAGCAATATCGAGCACACCATTGGATAGACAACGAAATATTAATAAAGTTAGAATCAAGAATCGCCTGATTCGGAGTCCAAACGAAGGAGATATGACCATTTGAAAATGGAGCGTCAAGGCTGCCCAGATGGGGGGCACCATGGGCGCCCATGGCGCACGCCGCGCGTGCGCTACAGCCTCCTGACATTGCCAATGACTTGTACTAATTTTTAGGATTAAAATGCTACTTTGAGGGCTTAAACAACATTTTTTGGAAAAAAAGTTATAAAGTAACCCCCCTCCAAAATCATGTTTTCTACATGACTATGTCAAGAGAAGTTTTTATTTTTTAAGTGAAATACCCAAAATGCCCCTTAGATCATAATTTTCTTTGAAAAAGTGCGCGCACCAGAAAATCATATTTGACGCGGGTTTTTGAAACCGAGACGACATTTTTTGGAAAAATGTTGTGAAGAAACCCCCTATAAAATCACATTTTCTAAGTAACCATAAGGCCGAAGCTTATTTTTCAAAAAAAAAATCCCCAAAATGCCCTTCAACCAGATTTTGCATAAAACTTAAAAATGCAAGTTCCTCTAAGTGTTCATTTCATGCCAAATGGTGTTGTGTGCAAAAACGATTATGCATGCAAACGTAAAATACCATTTTAAGCGTGCTGCAATGGCCTACGGCCTTTAAATAAACCCAATGTAAAATATCATACCCCAAACCTCAATTTTCATCATTTTTGTAATTTAACATGAAATCAAAAGTACTTCAAAGTAAACTTAAAGGTTCTTGGCCCTTGGCCTTATTACATACATGTCAAATACATCCCAAAAGGTGTATTTATATGTTCATTACATATTTAGAACAAAATATACAAGTTTTGGCATATAAAACCAAAATAAGGTAAAAACATGTTACAAGTGCATGAAATCAAATATTCCAAAATACTCCATTCTATGTTGTGCATCCCAAAATAGTGTTTCCTTACCTGAAAAATATTCCAAACAACTAGGTGAGTAAACAAGATACTCGTAGGAAATGAACATGCGCATAACTTAAAGTTTTAATCATTTTGCAAGTTAATATAATCGATCCATATGGTTCATGCCACCTAACGTCTAGATCCAAAGTGGAACTAAGGGATCATCCTAAGCTACTTTAGAACATCTTCTACACAAGCCACAAGGTTAACGTAATTAAACCATATTGGGATATCAAATGCAACACAACAAGTTATAATTTCTCAATATTATCAACTTGGAAACGAAAATGTGAAAAAAACTAAAATGGTTTATGCCACCTAACGTTTATATCCCAAATGAGTCTATAGGATTATTCCCAACTACATTAGAACAAGTTAACATAAATCACAATATTTATGCAAAAAGTAACATTGGAACATCAAACAAAATGCAATAAGATATAAATTCCCAAGGCTACCAACTTGAAATTTAAAATGCGAAAACAACTAACGTGGATATACTTAACAAAATTGGAATGTCCAAAATATCGCAACAAGGTATAAATTCTCAAAATATCAACTTGAAATTTAAATTGTGAAAACAACTAAGGTGGATATACTTAACAAAATTGGAATGTCCGAAATATCACAAGGTATAAATTAGTTATCAACTTGAAATTTAAAATGCGAAATCAACAAAGGTGGATATACTTGGACATCACGCTGAAATAGACACGGACACAATGGATCACTTTTGGGTTACTAGCCCGTTGGTACCCTCCCCTAAGTGCGCACTATAAAGTATGGAGAACTCGTATCTCCCGTACTAGAACTTTACTCTAGCCATAGTCAAGACAACGACATCCAAAGTTTCCAAAATCATCAAATTGTGTAACAAAGTATATATATATATATATATATATATATATATATATCAATATGTATATACAAGCAATAAGACACATATCATGCACAACAAAATTTTTGGAAACACACATTACATGCTCTAAGTCCTCAAACTATAATGGCATGTAATATGTCAAATTCATAAAGTGTATCAACATAAACTACATCTATGACATCAATACATAAAGTCCATTTATGTAATTATAAAACAAGTTCTAGTTTCATGATTTAATTATTAAAACAATTTCAAATATATAATTAAATCATCAGATCAACAAAATAGAAGTTCACTAATCAAATTAATGAAAAATACAGGATTTCAAAACATATCCAATTGAAGTAAGCTTAATATATGTTGAAGATCAAGTCAAGACCTTAATTAATATCAAGTTTAAAGTCAATTCCACGCAAGACACAACTAGAGACAAGTCTAGAATCTAATTAAAATCACATAGTTAAATCTCTAGATTACAAAACATCTTTAATTGATTTTTAGGTCATGAATGTCTTCCAAATAAATGATTAAATCACTAGAACAATTAAATAGAATTTAATTGAATAAAATAATTAAATTCCCTAGATTTTAAAACTCATTCAAATTATTCCAAATTTATATATGTCAAAGATCAAAGTAAAGCCTAATTTAGTATCATGTAATAGCCTAATTAAATCAATGGAATAATTACATAGAAATTAATTAAATAAAAATAATTAATTTCTCTAGATTGCAAACCTACTCCAAATGACTTCAATTAATTATATGTCAAAGATCATATCATGGTCATTACAATTATCAAGTTAAAAACATAATCAAATATGTAGAACAATTAAATAGAATTTAATTAAAATAAAATAATTAAATCTCTAGATTTTAAAACAACTCCAAATGATTCCAAATAACTATATGTTAAAGATCATATCATGGTCATTACATATATCAAGTCAAAACTTAATTTAAATCAAAGGAACATATTAATAAAAATTAATTAAATTAATTTCTCTAGGTTTCAAAATAACTCTAAATGACTTCAAATTAACACAAGTTATAGATCAAGTCATGGTCTTTCCAAATATTATATCTTAGTTTAATTTCATGCAAGGTACTACTACCAACAAACTTTATAATTAAGTTAAAGACATGAATACAATTATATTAAGCTACAAAAGCATTTAAAACACTAAGATTATAAACATATAACACCTCTTACCTCACTAAAGAAGTGTCTCTCTAGAATCCAAAGAAAATAAGGGTTTTTCAAGAAATCCTTCAAGGGTTTTGTAGAGGAGGGTGAGAGGAAGCTTTTGTTTCCTAAGGGTTTAGCTCTAAGGTGAGTGGAAGGGGACCAAAATGGTGGTGGTAGGTCTAGGTCAAAGCTTGCTTCAATGGATGCAAGCTTAGGGTTTAGAGAGAAAAAGATAAGAAGATGAGAAGAAAATGTGTGAGTGGAGAATCTAGTATTCCTCTACTCATTACGTGCACTAGCACCATCACTTACACACACATCTTTAGATAATTGCACAAAACCCCTTTTTACATAAATAAACACAAAAAAAAATCCAAAATAATTCTAAAATAATTGCAAAATGGTCCCTCTTCCAAATGTCTTGCAAATTAAATTGTAAAGTGGTCCCTAAGACAAAAGGTAATTACAAAATTTAATTACACAAAAATCCTAAAAACAAAGAATGTTTCCTAAGAAACGATGCATCCATGCCCTTTACGAAAAAGTAAACAAGTAGTATGTTTTTTTCTAAAAAGTAAAACTACGCATTTCATAGAAATCAAATGTTAAGGATGTATGCAAAGTCGAGATCAAATCCTAGCGCAAAAAGTAAGGTTACGCGAAAGAAATGATAAACGGGAAAAAGACGAAAAAAAAAAAAGTGCGAAGATAATGCGGCCCTCGCAAGGACGCTGTCAATCCAAAAAAAATAGTCTTGGAAACTATTCCCGAGTACTCGAGACAACTCAAAGGGACAAAAACCTAAACTCAGAAAAGAAAAACCAACGGAAAAAGAAAATCCGTAAAAATGGGAAAAGAAAGAAAGAAAGGAAAATGACCGGGTCATTACAGCTAGATTGAGTTTACATTAAGATGACTCGTTAGCTTTCGGCTTTAACCCTATTCCCCTTGATGATCTGTACACTTGCTCTCTAGTACAACCCTTAATTTTATATGTGACCACAAGGTTGTATTAAAAAATATTACACTATGAAGAGATTTTCCTAGTTGAGAGCAACAATATACTTCGTGCCCTAAAATTACTTATAGCAATATGATTTTCTTTAGTGGCAGAGGTGTAAACTTAGTTTGAAATGTCATCTTCTTTAAGTTTATTTTCTTTTCTAATTGATTTATTCAAAATTTCTATCTTTGATTTATATTAAGGACATACAACTACACCTTTAATATTGAAAACATATCTGCTCTTTTACATTTTATACATATAATTTATTAAATTATACAAAATGACCCCCTAAATTATGTTTTTTTTTTTTTTTTTTTGAAAAAAAAATGGCTCTAAATTTTTTTTTTCTTTCTCTTCTTGGACCTTTTTTTTTTTTTTTTTTTTTTTTTTTTTTGTCTTCAAAGGAACTTGTATTTTCTTTCTTCAATCAAATTATAATTTTTTTCTTTCAAAGTTTTTCCTAATTTTTGTTTTATTTAAAAATTTAATTTTATGATATTATAATATGCCCCGAGTGGGGTCAACACCAACTCATACCCAACCCCACCCATACCACCTTCATTTGGAATCCTCGGACATAAGAGGATATATAATTTTCCTTTGGAGTCTGATCTAAACTATGTACTACACAATAAAACTAGGAAATGAAATTGACAATGCTAAACTAAGGTAACTAAAATGAAACATGATAATAGTATGATTTACGATTTCAAAAGAATATTGCAATTTCTAATAGGATTAAGATTTTCATTTGTTCGTTGTTTCACTGGAATCATCAATTGTAAAAGAGCAACACATTCAACTGGTGTTTCTTATTCATACAGCTTCGCGGAATAACTTTTGAAATTCAATCAATTTTTTTAAACTATATTGAAGTTTTAGTACTCTACAATATTTCAAAATTAAATAAATACATATATTTCCACACATCATTATATGAATATATAGTGAAAAAAGAAGAAGGAATTGATGGAAACTATTTAACTAAATACGATCTTACTTTAAAAGTACGAGAATATCAAACTTTGTTGAGCCTCTTCCAAAATGCAATATAAAAGTATAAGGTAGAGGATACTTAAATGCTTGAAATCATGCCGTAAGATTCAACGGTTGTTGGAAAACACAAAATATGTTCACACTAAATGAGATTACTATTGAGAAAATATGACCACGTAATGCATGATCTATTTCATACTTACTTTTCATGTTTAATTAGTCCACACTCATATGCACAAGCGTAGCATAAGTTAGACATTTGCTTATCTAGTGAAAATATGTAGAAATTCGGAATAAAATAATTTTTCTTTAGATTTGCCCAAATGTATTTCTATGAAATGATAGGTATTAGGTTTCTTTAGATAAGATGGATTAATTGGAAGGTTTTTTTTGATTTATCTTGTTTTTCAAATTATCCAAAAAAAAAAAAACTTGTTTTCTATGTGTGAAGTATGTAAATGAAATAGCAGACATCAATTCCCTTAACTTACAACTACTGGAATTCATGGACTAGTATAATTTAAATTTATTTTCTGTGTAATTTATGTTAACATAATAGCAGACATCAATTCCCTACATAAAATTCTTGATATTATTTAAACAGACATAATCCTTAGTTCATATTAAGAGTGCACAAAGAACCGGCGTAACCGTTAGGAATCGGATTTGAAACCGGTGCTTTGGTTTCGGCTCCAAATATTTAGAATTATTAAGTTCCTCTGGAATTGGAACCGGAATCGTTAGAAACCGAAACCAAATCGTTAGAAACCGAAACCGAACTAATAATTATAGATATTATTTTTTAATTATATAATTACTAAAATATATGCTTATATTTACTGAATATATATATATATATATATATATATATATATATATGTGGCTATTGATGCTTGTTGTGGCCCAAGTGTTGTCTTAGTCAAGGTATTGCTAAATAATAAAAATAATAAAAATGGGAACCAGAGCCAAACCGGAATCGAAACTGTGGAACCGATTCGGTTCAGTTCGATTCAGTTCGATTCAGTTCCGATTCCATATCCCAATGGTTCCGATTATAATTTCTAGGAATCATTAAGAATAGTTCCGGTTGTAAGTTCACATAGACAACAATTCACTTTACACAATTACTTATGGTAAGAAATAGAAAATGGTTTTTTTTTAAATGAACTAAATATGTCCCAGTTTTTCCAACCAAATGAGGGACCAACCAAATGATGGACCAGGATCACCTCGAGTCCAACAGTATCTCATTTCTTCCTTTTTTTTGTTAATGAACAGTAGTTACTAACGTAGGTTAAAATATTTATTTATTTTATACACAATTTCCATATATTAATGCTATTTCTTCTTCCTTCCCTTATTTTCAACATAAGCCTCATCTCTTCCATTTTCTTCCAAAATATTGATTTTGATTTCTTTCCAAAATCCCGCCATTTCAGCAACTTGGATTTTGATTTCTTTCCAAAATATTATTTCTTGTGAGTTTTTTGTAATTTAAGTCTATATAAATTGCACGTACCATCCCAACATAATCTTACTTAACATCCCAAGTAATACGCACGTAACATCCCAACAGTTTGTAATTTAAATCAGTATAAATTATACGTAACATCCTAACATAATCTTACTTAACATCCCAAACACTACATATGTTAACATCAAGCACTACATATGTTAACATAACTAGATTATATTATATACTACCATAATTACATTATAGACGTTGTAACAGTGATTTACTGGCCGTTTAATATTAACCTATTTATACCTATTTGTATCATTATCATAACACCAATTCTATATACATTAATTCAATATATTCTTCATATTATATCTCTATCTCTCTGTCTTTCTATCTCTAGTAATCAACACGGTATCAGGGCCACCGTCGGAGATGTCGGCATAAGCCTCATCTCCGACGGTGATCCAAAGTCCTCAATTAAACTAACCTCTGCTTCTGCTCATCAGTCACTTCTACCGGAGTTCATCACTGCCAAATGCTACTCCATCATTTCATCCAACCCAGTCATGGCAGCCATCACCGTGTCCAGCTCCCTGCTCGCCCTTACCCGAGCTCTCTGCCATCGTCACCGCCGTCCGCCAGCTTAACCTCACCGGGTCAATCAAACTCCTAACTCGCCTCACCCATCTCCGCCTCTCAGCCACTGCTCTCTGCATCGACAACACCACCAACGTATTCTACCTCATCCTCAGCCGATACCCAACACACCAACCACCCTGCTCACAGATCCAAGATCTCCCTCAACCTTCTCCGAATCTCTGCCCCGCCATATTAAATATATATATATATATATATATATATATATATATATCACCACCGGAGCTCAATCTGAACAACCGCTCGATCTGAACCTCTGCCACCGGAGAAACACCAGCCATCCTCGGCAGCATATCTTTTCCATTACTACCGAACTCATCATCGATCGGCTCCATCTGAGCCGCCGCAGACCAGCTCGTCCCTACCTCTGCAGTGGACGTCGTCCCGCTGTCCTGCCATCATAGACATCGATCTGCAGTCGACGTCGTCTCGCTGTCCCGCCGTCCTTCGACGTCGCGACCTCACATCGATCTGGTCCGATATGGTCCCGATGTCATCCCGCCATCCTTCGTTGTCAACATCGGTCTCAAGTCAACATCGACTTTTGAAGACAGCTCATCCCTATCTCTTCACCACCATAGCCATCATCGCCGCTGCCGCCACGATTCTGCCGTCATCTGCTATCTCCGTGCTCATCTCGTCGAACTCACCGCTACCAGACATCACAGCCCCGAACTCAGTTTCGGCGCCGCCATCATCATCCTCACAGTAAGCCATCTCCCTCTTCGTCGGCGCCGAACCAGTCGTCTCCATTGGATCCTCACAGCCCGTGGCCAGATCTGTCCTGCGGCCACATCTGTCTCGCCGGCCATCTTCATCCTCGCGACTGGATCTGTCTCGCCGGCTCTCCAACAGCCGCCACCTCCATCTCCAAGCTTGCCGTTAAATTTGTCTCGGCCCTCCAACAAACCATCCTCTCCTTCACCTCCCTGCCGACTAAGTTAAAACCCAACCCTCACATGTCTTCTTTTCCATTTTTTACTTTACCCCTCTCTCTCTCTCTCTCTCTCTCTCTCTCCTTTCCCATTTCACAGTTCACATGGGCAGAATCTCACTCTTTTCAACGTGGTGAAGGCCAATTTTAGAATTGGCTCCGTTTCAACTCCGGCTTTTGACCCAGTTCAGTTCAAGTTTTAGCCCAATTCAGTTCAGCTACGGCCCAGATCAATATTCGGTCTTGTTCTAGTTCAGTTTTGGCCCAGATCAATTTTCGGCCCAGTTCATTTCAGGTTTTGACCCAATTTCAGATTCAAGTTCTAGGTACTCCTGATATCCCTCTAGAACTTGAGGGGGTGTATTTTGACCAGTTCCAGTTTCCGGAGTACAGCCCGCCTAATTTCTCGGCATTGATCTGGCTCTCTCTGATGCGCTTCCAAGCGCCCCTGTAATCGGCGCTTCCATAAGCACCCTCTGTAATCAACGCTTCCACAAGCGCCCCTGGTAATCGACGCTTCCGAGGGTCCCTAGTAATCGAAGCTTCCGAGGGCCCCTAGTAATCGAAGCTTTCGAGCGCCCCTGGTAATAGACGTTTCCGAGCGCCCCTGGTAATTGACGCTTTTGAGCACCCCTGGTAAATCGACGCTTCCGAGCGCCCCTGGTAATCGATGCATCCGTGCGTCTCTCAAGTGGTAAATTCCACTCTATGATTCCACTTAATTATTAGCTTTCAAGAGCTCATAGCTACCACATTTGCCGTAAAGTGGTCTTTATGTGCCTATGCGCATCTCAAGTGGTTATACCACTCTACCAAGCGGTAATCCCGCTCTGTCATACGCATCTGTGTGTCTCTCAAGTGGTAAATTCCACTCTATAATTCCATTCTAATATTTGCTTTCAAGAACTCTCTCAAGGCTACCACACTTACTGTAAGTGGTCTATCATGTGCTTTTAAGCACATCAACGTATTGGATCTTCACAACTCCGGTACCATCTTCCGCTCTAGATTTTCTCTCCAAACTCAAATTGGTTTCTACTCTACCAACTTGAGTTTGAGGGGGAATGTTAACATAATTAGATTATTTTATATGCTACCATAATTACATTATATTATAACCGTTGTAATAGTGATTTACTAGCCGTTTGATGTTAGCCTATTTATACCTGCTTTGTATTATTATCATAACATCAATTCTATATACATTAATTCAAAATATTCTTTCATATTATATCTCTATCTCTCTCTGTCTTTCTATCTCTGGTAATCAACAACGTATTTTGTATTGTACTAACTATATTTATGCTTATGTTATACATAAAATCCCAACAAAATTTTACTAGAAAGAGTGCGAACCAATGATATTTGTGCTCTTTAATCAGATAAGAAAAAACAGACAAAAAATTGAGATTTACATGAACAAAGCTTAGATCTATGGACGATACTCTGGAGTTTCTGCATAATACTCTAGTGAAATTACATGGGTTTTTAGAGTGTGTTTGGGTTTTGAAATAAAGCTTTAAAGTTCAAAAGTTACTGTCAGTCCTTGAAGAGTCCATTAATGGAAGCTGATGAAGCTTTTAGAGAGAGAAAGGAAGAAGACAGGCTTATTTTGGACACAATATATAAATGTGTTTATATATGTGGAATACAATATTTAAACCTTTTATATATGAAATACAAGGGTGGTGAAAATTTATTTACCCAACATTTTTAATTGATATGGTCAATTCTCCTCTACTTATTCTAAAATGATAAAAATGACTTACTATTTCATTAGAGGTGATTTTTAGATGAGAACTCAAGGCAAAAAGCAGAATTATGCATTAGTATTGCCTTGAGTTCCCTATATGAAATACTAATTCATATGTCACCGCTCGAAATAGGGACTATTACAAAACATTCAACTTTCATGAATGGCTAAGTGTGTTGCGCCATTAGTTTTTTTTAAAGTTTTTTAATTTGTCCTTTTTCAATTAAAAATTAATTTTCTATGAATTTTAAAATAACTCTTTAAATTGGTGATTATTAGTGTAACGCAAGGAGTATTTGTTTGAGTTTATTTGTGTTGATTTGATACCATAAATGGACAGTAAATTTGTATTTACAATAATTTTTAGTGATTTTATTCGAATGATTTTTGAATCATGTTTTGTAATAGTTCTATTTGGGATCGTGACATATGAATTAGTATTTAATATATATTAGTAATATATATTAAGTTTCTATGTGTAAAGTATGCAAGTGCAATAGATATCAACTGTTTGATGTTTGAAGCATAATTGATTCTACCAACTTATAAAGTTACAAAAAATATATATATACAATGATTTAAACAAGAACTTATACCCAATGAATTTCCGGGACAAAAAAAAAAAAAATAAATAAATAAATAAAATAAAATAAAATAAAATAAAAAAATAAATAAAAAGTGTACTACCCAATGATTTAAAAACTAGATTGCAGGTGAAAAACTTTTTAGTAGTATTTTATAAAAAGTAACTAAAACTGACAAAAAAAATATATAGTGTTACTCAATCACAGATCCAATCGCGATACAACTTAATGGACTAACTATAGCATTAAATAAATGAATTTTACAAGAGTATAGCTTTGTATAAATATTAAGGGTAAATTATATTTGGGTATGGTCTCGTTCAATATTTATTATTTTAATTAACTTCTTTTAAATTGGTTTGTTAAAAGTTAGAAAGTAACATTTGAGTATGAAAAGTCAGTGATATCCTTATATTATAATAATATATTATATTACATTCTACACAAGGGAAGGACAAAATTATCAATTTATAAATTCGGTCACCAGAAAGAAAACGTTAGGTGTAGTTAAATAAATGTGTCAAATTTCAGGAGAAGTTAAAGTAATAAATATTGAACAGTTTACTCGTATATAATTTGCTCAAACCTCAAAAAAGGTTAGTGTAATTTACTCTTATATTAATGGGTTAAACCCATGTAGCATGGACATAGACACAATACAAATACGTCGACACGTCAAATTTTAAAAAAGTAGGACACGGATACGGAGTGGACATGGCTACATATAAATATAAATTTTTATTTTTATACTTCTATTCAGTGATAGTATTATAAAACTTTAATTCATTTATACATTATATACTAAGAGTTTTTTTATTTATTTTTTTTTTTATTTTTTTGGAATTTAAAGCAAATTCATTGAAATGAAAGTAATAGGTATAGTATGGGCCAGAAGCCAAACGACCCTTTAAGGGGAACAGCCCAATTTTGGGCAAAACCAAAAGACCAGGCTCATGAATTGGCTCAATACAACACAAAAGCTAATAACCTGAATCAATGAATTGTAATTCTGTTAATGGAGGTTGTTTGCCTTACAATCCGGTGCACTTTAGGGCATGTAAACCGGCGACCTGCCAGCAAGCTTCAATCTGGTGGACGAGGTGGAGGTCGACAATAAGAAGGGGAGGTGTTCCATTCAGAGAGAATTTTTCTAGAAGTAGAGCAATCTTAAAGGAAACCAAGCTTAAGGATTGCAGTGATGGTAGAGTAGACTCGAGCTAGCACTGTCCTCTGAGAAGATCTCTTGTTGTTGAAGATCCTTTCATTCCTTTCCTCCCAAGTGTGATAAACCAATGTAGAAATATATACCTTCCTTAATAGGTTAGGAACTGATTTTGCTTTCCATTTTTCACTGATACATTGAATGAGTTGCTCCCAATTTGTGATTGCTGTGTAGAATTGGCATTTGTACTTGATAAATAGCCATAATGGAGAGGTAAAACAACATTTGAAGAAGATGTGGTTGGGTGATTCAGGATGTGTTTGGCATAAAGGGCGGATATTGAGATGATTTTCCATTGATTTGCTATCCAGAGTTGGCAATCTGGATTGCACTGCCAACCAAAGATTCAGCTTCATTCTAGGGATAATTGGTGAGCACCACACTAAGTTGTGCCAATTAACCTTAGGGAAGTGACTTGCAAGGAAAACAACTGTGTGGCCCAGGCTAAAAATTCCTGTAGGAGATGCAGTCCATCTCTTCTTGTCCTTTCTTGATGTTACTGGAGGCTGTAATTGCAGTAACTTAGGAATAGAACATGTGATAAGTGGTGGGAAAGACCAAGAGGAATCAACAATGAAATTGTCAACTGAAGTAGCTTGATTGATGCCAGCCTATGTGAGAATAGAGGGTGGGAATCTAGTGCATATTGGCCTTCCTGGAGCCCAATTATCCAGTCAAAATGATGTGTCTGAACCATTGCCAATGGAATGCCTTAAGAGAAGTCTAGTTGAATGTCGAAGCTGTAGTATTTTCCTCCAACTCCAGGAGTAAGATTGTGGAATGTTGAGCTCCCACAGGTTCTTTGACTTGATTAGATAGTTGTTGCACCATTTAATCCATAGTCTGTCATTGCTATTAGTTTGTAGTTCCCAAATGAATCTCATGATCCCTGCCTTATTTGACAATTCAAAATTAGGAATCCCAAGCCCTCCAGCTTCTTTTGGCCTGCAAACTTTCTCCCAACATACTTTAGCCCTTGTAGATCTCATTTCAGCACCAGACCAGAGAAAAGATCTAAAAATGTTATTAAGCTCATTAATCACTGCTTTAGGGAGGATGAAAATGCTAGACCAGTAAATCTGTGTAGAGACAAGAATAGCCTTGGTTAGTTGAAGCCTGCCTGCATAAGAGAGTGACCTAGAGGACCAATGTGATATTCTTTTGGTAATCTTCTCAATTAGTAGGCTGCAATGAGAAGACTTGAGATTGGTGGAGATCAAAGGTACCCCAAGGTATTTGATTGGTCGAGAGCCTACTTCAATTCCTAGTAAAGAAGTAATTGATTGCTGAGTGAGTTGATCAACTCCTGAGAAGAAAATAGTGCTTTTGGAAGTGTTGATGTCTAAACCAGACATTGTGTTGAAGTAGTCTATAGCTGATTTAATCACTGAAATTGAGGTAACATCCCCATGGCAAAAGAGGAGGAGGTCATCTGCATATGATAAGTGGGTGATCTTCAAGTCCTTGCATCTAGAGTGATACCTGAAATCTCTCTCACTGTTCACAAAATTGTTGATGATGGAGGACAGTGCATTCATTGCAATGGCAAAGAGGAATGAAGAGATGGGGTCACTCTGTCTTAACCCTCTTTTACCCTTGAAGTAGCCTTTGAATTCACCATTGATTGCAATTGTAAATAAGGGGGATGAGATGCAAGAATGAATGAGAGAGATAAAATGACTTGGGAATTGGTGCAGTGTCAAGCAACTCAGGATGAAGTCCCATTTGACAGAGTCAAATGCTTTCCTTAGATCAACCTTGATGGCACACTTTACAGGTCCATTATCCCTGTGATAGCCTCTGAACAATTCATGAGCCAAGAGGATAGGGTCTGTGATCTTCCTCCCTTGAATGAAGGCTGATTGAGAGCTGTCAATAATGTGGGGGAGGGTGGATTACAGTTTGGTTGCAAGCAACTTTGCAATGCATTTATAGATAGTGTTACAATAAGAAATTGGTCTATAATCATGGATGGAAGATGGATTTTGACATTTAGGGACAAGTCAGATGTATGTATTGTTTTCTTTTGAGAGTAGTTTCCCATTGGTGAAGAATTCAATAATGGCTTTGGTGACTGTGCTACCAACAATTCCCCAGCTTTTTTGGAAGAAGGCAACATTGAAGCCATCTGGACCTGGTGCTTTGTCTCTACTGAGCTTGAAAATGCAGTTTTGAACTTCAAGGAGGGATGGAATCTCATCCAAGGAGGACTGTAAATATGATGGAACTTGAAGAGTGATGAAAGCCTGTAATTCAAAGATATAGTGGGTTGATAGAGGAGCTGTACCTAGGAGTCTTTGGAAATGGCCCACTATTTCATTTATAACTCCTTCTTTACAGTCAATGATTTGGCCTGAGTCTGCTATAATGGATATGATCTTCTTTTTATTTTTTCTAGAGGATAATGACTTGTGGAAATAGGCTGAATTGCAGTCTCCAAGCTTCGGCCAAGTTATTCTAGACTTTTGCCTAAGCATGTCCTCTTGAATTTTTGCAAGTCTAAGGAATTCTGAGGTGAGAGCTCTCTCCATTTCTCTGAGGGAAACATCACTGGGGTATTTATCCAGGTCCAGTTGACATGCATCCAGCTCAATTTTTATTGAATGGAGCTTTGAGTCCATCTTGTAGAAGTCCTTATTGCATTTTTCTTTAAGGATAGGCTTGAGAAGTTTCAGTTTCTGGACTACTTGGAACATTGCAATCCCTTTGATGAATTTGCTCCAAGCCTGCTGGACTGATGGTGAGAAGTTGTGGTGAGATGCCCATGCATTGAAAAATCTGAATGGGATGCATCTCCTTAGAATCTGAAAATTCATGTTTACCAAGATAGGACTATGGTCTGAAATACCAGGTGTGAGGAATGTACATTCAGAGAGTGGGAAAGAGGAAGTCCAAATTTGATTGACAAGGTCTCTGTCAAGCTTTTTAGCAATACAAGCACTTCCCAAGCTTTTGTTGCTCCAAGAGTAGAGAATGCCTTTATATTTGAGATCTTCAAGCTCAGCAAGCTATAAACATTCCTTGAAATCTGTCATTGCAGGACTCCACCTTATGGACCCTCCATGTGTCTCTCCAACATTAGGGATGACATTAAAGTCACCCATTAATAGCCAACGTTGGTTGCTGAAGAGGCCTGTATAGTGGACTATATTCTCCCATAGAAATTGTCTTTCAGCTACACAATTAGAAGCATAAATGAAAGAGGTGAAAAAAGAAATATTCTCCCCTAGGATTGTAATTCTGCAATGTATTACCTGTGTATTGGAATCAACTACAGACAATCCAATTTGGTTGGGATTCCGCAAAAACTAGATTCTCCCAAGATCTGAGAAATTGTAGTTGTGTGTGATGTCCCAATTTGGTGCTAAATACCTGTGGATTGAATCCACTTTCAATGGAGAAATTTTTGTTTCAACAATAGATACAAGGTCAAGCCTTTTTTCAGAGATAAATTTTTTTATCTCTGACTGTTTAGAGGGCTGGTTTAGCCCTCTAATATTCCAAGTAAGGAAGGAGATCATTGGAAAGGAGGTGAAAAGTAACCTCCAGGATGCCCATTCTCTTTGGACATCATCCTAGCCTCTTTGTTGCTGCTTCTTAATGTTTTCTTGCTGAGTAGATGGTGGGAGGGGCTTTCTGTTTCACTAAGTGATGATTGGTGGTTGGGGGATACATTGGATTGCCTTAGCAAACTATGCTTCCTGGTCTGAGGGAAAGTGGTGGGTGAGTTGTATTTTAAGGTTGTGGTGGGGAGTTTAGATGGCATGGAAAGTGGTGGTTGGTGTATCTGTGATGAAGTTGATGGTTTGGTTGGAGATTTTGGGGGTGAGAAGATTAGTTTTTGCTGCATAGGGTGGAGTGATAGGTGTTGTGGGCAGGGAGGATGTAATGTAAGTAACTGATTGTGGTGAGGTTGGGGAGGGAAGCTGCGTGGGGGAGAGGGTTGAATTTTCAGATTGTGGGGTGGTGACAAGGTCAATATTTGGTTGTGAAAATGAATGGAATTTATTGTTTGTAGATGTTGAAGGCTGTGATATATGGTTCATAGTTGATACTAGAGCTTTCTTCTTCTTTTTCCTTACTGTGACCCATTCAGTGGTTGGTGGCTGGTGTGTTGCAGGGCTATTGTTCTTCATAGGTGATGTAGTAATGCCTTTTGCTTTGTGGGGTGTAGGATATATGATGTTTAGAGGTCAATTTGTGTTTGAATGGTTTAATTGGTTGCATTTGGTGCAGAATTTTGGTAGCCACAGATACTCCATGGTGATGAGTTCAATGCTGTTATCATCCATTTTCAATTGAACCTCATGCTTCAATGGTTTGGTAAGGTCAAGGTTGACACACAATCTTGCAAATTTGAGCTTTGTCCTTTCTTCAGTAGCTTCATCTGCATATAAAGGTTCTCCAATGGAGCTGGCTATGTAGCTGAGGCCCCTAGCTGTCCAGTATCTATGAGGAATGTTAAAGAACTTTACCCATGCTGGGATGCAGCCAGAGTGAGTTTGAGTGGTGTGGTTCTGTTGGTTCCATTTCATGGGTGGCCAGCAATAGACCAAGGACCCATGGTTAGGACCTTTTCAGCTTCAATGGAGGATTTGAATCTAAAAAGAAACGAATTCTTCTCACTGAGGATGGTGTTTGTGAGTCCATAACTGCCCCAAAGTTTAGCTGCAGCTGATTGGATTACTTTGAATGTAATTCTCTTGTGTAATGATACACCTATAAGGTGTGAATTTCCCCAGAATTGAAGACCTTCTTGTGCAACTTCAGGTGGTGGAACAATAATGTCTGGGGAATCCATGGGTAGAGGGATGAATTCGAGGACCATCTTTGTGCTGTTGATGCTTTGTTTGGCTACTTGGGACCACGTTTTTGTTTGTTGGGTTTTATGAGGTGGTAAGGTTGGTTTTGGAGCTTTTTCAGTGATGTGATTAGTTAGGGTTGATAGGGGTAAGGGGTTAACATTGGTTGGGGAGTTCTGCTGGAAGGACAGAGTTTGGTTAGGAAAACAGTCTATACTTTTGCCATTTGGGGTTGTTAGCTTGACAGTTTGACCATGGACTTTATTGACCACTGAGATATCATTCAAATTTAAATTCAAATTCAAACCTGGTTGTGGTCCCTCCTTTTCCGGTTGCTAAAGTGTTGTGGTGGTGGTGGTGGTAACTGGATTTTGTGGTGGAATGGAGGCGTCAGGAGGAAGAAGCTGCTGTGGTGACTCTGAACATATTCTCTCCAGAGATAGGCATGTTGTTTTCCCAGTAAAGATGACCTTGGAGTGATGATCTTCATTGCCGGGGGTGGATGTGAATGCTGCATTGGCTGTGCTGGTTGATGGATGAAATTGCTACTGTATTTGCTTTTTGACTTCTGCTAATTCAGCTCTCAATTCTGAAACAATTCTTTTCTGTTCTTTGTACATGTCCAAAGCTTTCCCCAAGTTCTATACTAAGAGTTGCTTTGAAATGAATTAGAAAATGAAATTATGTCATTAGTGTAATTATTTTTTATATCATATATACCATTATTTCACTACTGTGTCATGATAATATTCATATTATTTTCAAAATTAATTGGTAGACTTGTGTTAGAAATATTCGGAAAGTGTTAGCGAAGTATTAGAAATAATAAAATTATTTTTTATTAACGGACACGTATATGAAGTGTTGTTAATTGAACATGTATTCAAGGAGTGTCCAATGTGTGTTGGTATCCGACACGAGTACAATACAAGTATAACTCTTCTGTAAAAGTGTCTATACTTCCTAGGGTTAAACAAAGCATGCACAAATTATGTCATATTGTTACAAGTATGTCACACTGATATGCGATGCCCCAACCTAATTCTATTATTTACAAAGTTCATGGGTGTTGTAGACTTGCAGGTGATTAAAATTTTATTTTGAAACAAAATTATAAATTAACCTTTTGAACTTTAAAGTTGAATTGCGTAATGAACAAACTTACTAAAATACAATTTATCAAACAATATCATATTAATTACTTTTAATTGAAATTATTAAAAGAAAAATAGAAAACATGACATTTTATGTCATATGTTAAATAAATAAACAAGATACACTTAATTACACTTTTAATTAAGATAAGCATTTTAATTGAAAAGGCAACTTAATGAGACACTGATCAATGAAAGAAAAACATTTTGTATGTGTTGTGTAATTACAATAAGAACTGTATAACAATGTTTGTGATAATTGAATAAATGACTTTGACATAATTATAATTACGACATATACAAGAAAGAATGGGTGTATAAAGTTATTCAATACAAAATAATCACAAATACAACAATTTATACAAAATAATTTTGTATATGAAAAGTATCTATACAATTAGAACAAAATTACTGCTCACTTTTCTAAGAATTACCCATTACTCCCTCCTCTACACACACACACGCACACACAATACACAACCGTGATCAACTCATCTTCTCCAAAACCATTCACCGCGGGCCACCGCTACCACCACCACCACCAGTTGTTGGAAAAATGATTATCATAAATCACTAAAATCATTTGCACTTACATAAATTATGAAAATACTAGTTAAAAAAAATTAGGACCATAGCTTGGAGACGCATAAACACTTATTAAAGATAGTCAAAACTTCCCACAAGATACAAAAGATTATGGCAGCTCTATCTCTGATATTCAACCAAGCCTGGATTCGAACCAATCAGGAGCAGAGCCAAAAAATTTCAATTGGAGGGCTGAATAGTGTTATAAAGTTAAATTTAATAAATAAATAAAATATATGTAATAATTTTTTCTTGGTGCAATTTTAATGTACATTTTTAAGAACAAATCTATAAACGATATGAGAAAAATAAATGAAAAGAAAATTAGTTAGCAGTCCATTAATAAAGTTGTCATTTGTTGTGCGTGCGTGCGTGCGTGTTTTTCTTTCTTTCTTTTGTCACTCTCTTTAAATCATAACAAATAATTTATATATATATATATATATATATATAGAGAGAGAGAGAGAGAGAGAGAGAGAGAACTAATACATTTTAGCACGACTTACAAAATAATAAACATTTCTATTATTAAATTTGAATTTTTTAAAGGCAAGATAAAAAAGTTCAAAAGAGTCATAAATAATTTATTTCACAAACTATCTTTAACTTTCATAGATAAGGACTATAAATGAGAACTTCATAAAATTTTGGGATGTCAACTTTGAATGCAGCACTAAATATCTTTTCAGAATGCCCAAAAAATAGAAGAGAAAACTAATCATCTTTAATTTTCATAGACAAGTAACTATAAATGAGAACTTTATAAAATTTTGGGATATCAATTTTGAATGCAGCACTAAATATCTTTTCAGAATGCCCAAAAAAAAGAAAGAGAAAACTAGTTCAGTTTTCAAAACTTTACAAAACAAAACTGAGCCAAACATTTGGCATCAATTTTGAAGGCTGAACTTGACTCATATTTAACGTACAACGGCTTGTTGCTAAAAAATAAATTTTGAGCTAAAAAATAAATAGAAAGTTTACTTACAAAATAAATAAATAAATAAATAAGTGAACAAAATCCATCACGTTATTTATTTTTGTGGTGAAATAAGTATTGTTTTTTAAAAAATTGATTTTGTTTTTAGAACAAATTATGTGTTCTATGACATGAGTATTTATTTATTTTAAGTTAAGTTTATGTTAATTTATTATTTTCTTTATTTTAAAGTTAAGTTTATGTTAATTTATTATTTTCATAAAAAGTATAATACAGAAGATTTTTTAATAATACCATCAACTTAAAATTTATTAATAAGTCATTGCTTTTCTTAGACGATATTTTAAATTCACCACCAAAATTCACTAAAAAATAATCTTTATCAAATTGTGTTGTAAAAAATGTAAAAAATCGCGTATCATTTTAATTCACGACTGCTATAACTGATTTCATTACATCAAACCTTGCACATCACGCAAATCTACACACTATATATCTACATATAGTCGAATTAACAATCAGAGAGCCCAAGGCACCAACCAGAACCAATAAAGAACATAACAGACCCATGTAGCATCAAAGCCACAGAAATCCCCAGAAGCAATGACGCAAACCCCACAAGCGAGATCTGAGTCCTTTCTGTTCACGCTTCACATTCCCTATTTGAGTCCTTTATGACACATCCACCACCCTATATTTTCTCTGTATTCGAATCTGCGTTTCATCATTTATCAATTTTTGATTCTTTACAAAAATATTTTTGAATAAAAAAAATGTTGCTCTCTTTTATCTTGAATTTGTGCAATGTAATACTGGGATTTTTGGTATTTAGAGTTTTTGAGGTTTGATTTAAGATTTCACATGCTTAGTTTCATTGTTGCATTGTGTGCAAGTCACTCAAGTTGACACAAGAAAGAACTTGATAACATTCAACATCTATTTTTTATTTCGATCAAAATATACACTTTTCAGAGACGAATCACCACCCCCAAGTTAAACTGGTACTTGCTGTATCACCAGGAGCTGTTGAACCCGGTGCCTTAGAATTTTGCTTGAGAGTTTCCTACCTTATACGGTTCATCAATTCTTTGGGTGTCACATTTTAATCCATCCACCATATCTAACTTAATTAGATTTCTTATAAATTTATTCCATTTTTTTGAAATGAATGGATTAGATCAACTTGACAAATAAATGGAATTGACTGGCGAAACATTAACAATCTATAGTGTTGAGGTACTTACCTCGACGGCTAGATCTTTAGTTATATTCAACTTTTAGTACCCTCCAATATCTCAAAATTTAATTTAATTTTTTTTTTTTTTTTCCAGTATTAAACAAGAATTAAATGGTTGGTTACACAATATGTAATGAAAAAAAAAAAGGGAAGAAATTGATGGAAACTAAGTATGATCCTACTTTAAAAAGATGAGAATATCAAACTTTATACTTAAATGCTTGAAATCATGTAGTAAGTTTGAGCAGTTGGTTGGAAAACACATGAAGTATGCTCACACTAAATGAGATTATTGTGGAGAGAAAATTCCCCACTAACCACAACGTACCACGTGACAATAAAAGTGCAGTCCATTGCTAACTGAAACCACCTAGAAGCCCATTATCAGTTGGGAGCCCAGTAACGAAAAGTCCACAAATATGTCAAGTCGGCCTAATTAACGAAGGAAGCTCCACTTGACATAAAATGGATCAAGGGTCAGCCCGATCACGTTTAGTCCATAACTCCATAACGCCCGCCATAAAAGAAAGGGGCGCACAATCAGTAAGCATAAACACCCACGTCTAGAAAACTGCCAATAACGGCTCCATGTATTTCTTTGCACAAAGCATCGAATTCCCATCATTGTTTCTCTCTTGCAAAATTGTCTATTATCTTTTCCATATTTCATATACTTTCTTTTGATTTATTTCTTTTAAGTGTTTGGGTGTAAGAAATTGCACCTACACTTTGGCACCATCTATGGGAATTCGTTACAAAAAGTCTATTTTCTACCACCTTCATGTGACATCGCTCTGGAATGGCGACAGGATCAGACGCCACACGAGCATAACAACAGGAAATCATGAAAAAAATGCGTGAAGAGATGCAAATGCAGTTTGACGCCCTTCGACAAGCCAACGAAGCTAGTGTTGAATAGATCAATGCATTAAGACAGGCTCATGAAGCCAATATAGTGCAAATCAATGCTCTACGTAAGGAAAATGAAGGACTTCGAGGGAATGCTCGGCAGAATGATCCACCGATTGACCCACAACCCGAGCGTCAGTATGAAGATCCTCCTTTGGCACCCGGGTTCAATAACCCTCCTCTTCAGCAGAGAGTTCCACGGCAGCAACTTGACGAAAAACAGGATCGTGAAGATGCTGAAGAAACAACGAGTCAATCCTGTCTCCCAGGAAACTCCACTATAGGAGGGCCTCGAACCACCAAGGTCCCAACCTCGGATGATGCTGATTCAGGAAGGAAGGAGGCATGGGTCCCGATTGCCGATCAGCAATCACCAGTGAATGATTTTATCGCTAGGTTCTAAAAGAAAATGAACAAACGAATCAAAGAGCTAAAGGTCTAAACACCCGAGGACATGACGAGAGAATTCACTACATCAATAGTGAAGACTTCCTTTACGGATGAGATAGAACAGGTTGCAAGACCCAAGAAGTTTACAATGCTGAAGTTCATCAAGTTCAATAGGATTGGAAACCCTCTCCAGCACCTCAATCATTCTACTCAGGAAATAACGCTAGAGGCACACAACGATCCGTTCATGTGCAAGATATTCCTATCCAGTCTAACAGGGGTAGCCCTAGAATGGTTTAAAAATTGCCTGTGCAAGTCAATCTTGAACTTTGAGATGCTATGCATCGCGTTTCTTACCCAGTACTGCAGGAACAAGAAACAAAAAAAGACTATTGCAAGTCTCTTTACGATTCGGCAGATGAAGGGAAAAGGCGTGCAAACATTTTTCACTCAATTCAACATGGAATCCTTGGGTATTCCAGATTGCAATCAAGATACGGCCATAGAAGCATTCAAGATAGCCATGGTACAAGGTTCATGTTTTTATTATTCTCTGGTGAAGAAGACTCCGTCTAACATGTCAAAGTTGAATTCAAAAGCATAAAACTACATCAGACTCGAAGAATACGAAGTAAGCAGACAATAAAAAACAACCCTGGTCACGGTTGAGAGCCGATCGAAGGAACGCCCGAGCACCTCAAAGACCTAACGGGAAGCCCCAAGCATCGAGGGAAGAGCCCCGGATAAAAAATCTCGAACAGTCGAAAAGGTCAAACATCTCAAAGTGACTCTAGCCATATTGTATCAGGAGACTAAGGGCATAAACATTTTTTAGATCCCTCCACTGATCAGACAACCAATAGAGCAGAGAGACCAAAGTAAGCACTATGCATTCTATAGTGATTTTGGCTACCTAACCAATGATTGCAGGAGTCTGAGAAGGCAGGTGGAGGCACTAGTAACCAAAGGCGAATTAGCAGACTACCTGGTTAACTCGGGACAACAAAGGAAACCTGAGGGAGGCCGGCCAACTCTGAACATTATAACAGATAACCATCCCATTCAGGTAATCAATACAATTTATGGTCGTCCAGAAGAAGAAGAACAACTAGAGAATTCTTACGGGATTCAACTCAAGCAAGCCCATAAGTTATGAAGGATCGGCAAAATTAATGTTGTTGAGTGCAAACTGAGTCCTACGCAGATTTCCTTCCATGAGGGGGATCTCAGGAGGGTACAGTATCCACATAAGGACCCACTAGTGATCAGTCTGTTAGTAGTCAATTGCCTGGTCAGACGTCTACTGATAGATCCTGGAAGCAGTGTTAATATTATAACAAAATGGACATTCGACCAACTGAAATTGGCCACGAATCAGATCCGCCCCACCGGAAACCCCTTGGTAGGGTTCGATGGAAGAAGGGTGGAGCCCTTAGGCATAATCACACTATCAGTCACTGCAACTAAAAGATCTTTGAAAAAAAACTTTGTGATTGTGGACATTCACCCAGCCTATAACCTGTTAATGGGTTTAGGGTGGATCCACCGTATGGAAGGAGTCCCATCAACTCTACATCAAGTCATGAGATGCATTATCCTAAACGGTCAAGAAGTCATCAATATTTGAAGGGATCAGGTGGTGACAAAGGAGTGCTATAACACAACTTGTTCAACTGATAAAAGAAAGCAATTGCTGAAATAGCAATTACTAGGCTCCTCCTCTCCCGAAGAGAGGAATGAATCAGAAGAGGAACGTCCAATCGAAGTACCCCTAGAGGCCATATATATAGTTGTAGGGGATAGGCACAAGCTAACCTATATAGGGATGCTCCAATCAGCCCAGGAAGAAGAAAAACTGACAAAAATCTTAAGGCAGAATGTTAATATCTTCGATTAGAATCACTGGGACATACCAACAATTGACCCACGGATAGCATGTCACAGCCTAAACGTGGACCCGAACCACCACCCAGTGAAACAAAAGCAGAGAAGATTCGCCCCTGAAAGAAATAAAATAATCGCTGAAGAGGTTGACCGGCTTTTGGAAGCAGGGTTCTTCCAAACTTTCTCTTCGAGAAAAGCAAGCTTCTTCCTAGCCACCGAAGATGGAAACGATACTGAAAAAATACCAAAAAATTCATAAAAACGACGAAAAAGTAAGACCTGACATGGAAAACAACCAGAACACTCCGGATAGAAAGATGAAAGTCCCTCTATACCTAAAATCCCAAATTTTTGAGGCATAGGAAGTTTTTCAGATTGTGGCATGGACCATTTTCCCCGAACAATAATCATCCTTTCTTTCCATTTCTTTTCAGAAGTAAGAAGGTCCGTATATAGCCTTTTTTGAAGAGGCGAGGTGAAAAAATAGCGACCAATCTCAATTTGATGCCTGCTAATGATATCTCAATTCGATTCCCTCTAACCTTCGGTAGACAAGAAGAGCGGAAATTATTCTGAAAAAATTAGGGTTTACTTGAAGGGGAGCAACCCCCAACTTATTGAAGACGAAGTGATAGAAGGGATGAAGGGAAAAATGAAGGGCATGAAGATGCCTAATAGATAAGAGTAATTCATTCTCACCGACGCCCCCACCAGAACTGAAATCGGCATCGGAAGGGTATTTGGCTATCTCTATGTAATACCCCTAATTTTAAGAGGATAGTCCTGGTATTTTAATTAAGTATTTACTTGTATTTTTAATTATTTAAATGGTTTTGTTGCTTATTTATTTGAAATTATTTGAATTAATTGATTTAAATGTATTATTTGTTTTAATTAAAGTATTTGATTTAATTATGTGACTAATTGAAGTAATGGTTTTAATTATTGTTTTTATTAATTGAATTATTTGCAAATTATTGAATTTACGTTTTTTTTTTTTTTTTTTTAAATTAGGGTTTTCTTAGAGACGGCATGTAGGTATCTATTATGTATTATAACCTAGGTTTTTATGGGCCGATTAAATTATAGTCTAGGGTTTTAATTAGAATTAGGATTTGGAATTGCCTATAGATATTCAAGTCATATGGTTGCCTAGGGTTTTAAGAACCCTATTCACAACACAGTGAAACGGAGCGACATAACAAAGACGTGAGATATAGAGTGAGGTTTTGAGAGAACAGAGCAAGTTTGTGAGTTCTCGACTGAGATTTCAAGGCTAAACCTAGGAGAAGGAAAGGGCAGAAGTATTAGGAGGTTAGGAAATATTACAGTGGTTGCTAGAAAGCTTAGAACAACGGCGACAAGGTTTTGTTTATAAAACTGTACAGGCAAGTTCTTTTCTTCCTCCTTCCCTTTGGCTTGTGTTCTGTGCACCTAGATAACCTCTAGGGGATTAATTGGCCATTAATTGAACCATGCATGATCTATATATGTTTACTTGGGGGTCTTTTAACTGTGAAAATTTATCTGTAAAACCATTCTGTCATGTATGTGTTCTAGTCTTTGTTTTGGCATAACGTCCCACTGTTCTAATTTTTATTTTGAATCTTACTGAAATCAACCAAGGTCTGAATGGATACTAGATGTAATTTAAGTCCTTTAAATTTAAATTAGAGGAAGAATAGAGGGGTTTGAATAGAACTGATGTTGCAAATTAGTTTCAGTATTGTTCTTCAACAATGCTAGTTTAAATGGCTTTTTTTAAACTCTGTAATTGATTTCAAATTTATTGTAGACAAGTCTTGGGGATGATTCTAGGCTTAAATAAGACTCCTAGATTAATTTAAAAACCAAACAAAAAGGTTGGAACTGGCCGGAATTGGAACAGAGGTCAGAAACGAGGCTGAAACGGAGTAGAACAGGGACGGAGGCTCTCAAAAGAAGTGAGAGCCGGCTCCATGGATGTGGGAGCCGGCTCCAACATAAGTAGAGCCGGCTTCAAAGACTCCTAGAGCCAGCTCTAGGCTGAAAGAGCCTGCTCCCAAAATTTGGAGCAGGCTCCCTCTTCAATTTACGTTTAATTTTATTTTTTTTTAAGTTTTTCTACGTACTGTGTGTTATTGTTTGGAGCATGGAGATTTTTGATTGTTCTGGGACCATACAGAATGATTTAAAGGGTGGTTTTGGGTATCATTAAGACTCTAAATTAATTAAAAGTCAGTTCTAAGAACTTGGTACAAACTGTAGAAAATTAGTGGAACTAGTGTCTAACTTGGTACGCTGTTACCGAATAAAAAAGAACTAAGTTGCTTAAATTAATTTAGCAATTTATTGGACTATAACATGATTATAGAATTCATTTTAAATGCATGATAGAGTCATTGATATATTATATTTGATCTATGCCTGCTCTGGATGCTAGTTGTAGATTATTTAACCGTTTCAAGCAAGTACATGGTTTAATTCTTGGATTTAAATTGCTGAAACTTTAAACACTTTTCTGGCAATGATTTGGATATTGGTTTTAGACTGTAAATTACTAGCTTATTATTTATGTTTTGTAATTTACATGGATATGGAGGATTGTATGCACCAGCATGGGGCTGTGACATATTGGGGACGGTTTAGCTCAAAACGCATAAACCTAAGCTAATGGATTAATGGAATGGATTGAAAGATATTGAATCCTAATTGTGACTAAGTCAGATCAATTGTAACTAAGTTGGATGACTTCCTGGATTAACGGATGGTAGTTAAGTCATATTAACTGAATAAGTTGAGTGACTAACTAGTTGGTTTATTGTATGTTAACTTAATAAATAGTTGAACTACATACCCTAGATTTGGACGGACTTTATATATATGTTTATGTTACCACGAGTTGAGCTTGAGTCTCAGACTCGTTGATTAGGGTGCGTATGTGCAGTGGATGCGTAGCTGGTTATAATAGGTTGAGGTGTACCCTGTTAGGTCTAGGTACTCATGCCTACCTTTGGGTGCGTATTCGCATATTGCCTTCTATTCAGGTTGAGACCCCTATTATAGACCAGTGAATGTGCCTTAGTGTGGATATATTTTTATGTATGGACTAAATAGATATTGTGAGGTGTCTACGGTGTATCTGCGTATTGGGTCACTATATGGATTGCAGTTAGATTAGAACTTGCTCTTGGGTCTAACCCACTCTCCTATTATTCTTTTCAGGTATAGGACGTTTCCAGCCTTAGAGCTTGATCATGCTTGTCGAGGACAGTCTCACATTCATCTGATTACGTAGGATTTCTCTTGATGTTTCTAGCATTATCTATTTTCAGTTTTCAGTTTCAGTTGAACTTTTGGTTAGGGGTCCACTAGTGGATTCCCAAGTTGTAACCTTGAAGTTTTGGAGGATTGGAGTTTTGTTATTCAGTTATACATGGAGGGTTTTATAATTAATATTTCTTTCAGTTTTTTTCTATCTTTATTATTTCATTTTGTCATCTGTGTTCACTTTAAAATACTTTAATTGTTTGATATTCCCTCGGGTTTGGGCCTGGGCCTGATCAACCCGTGTCTCGGATCCGAGGGGTATCGCAGTTGGTATCAGAGCATTCCAGGTTCAAGTGTCTCTAGGACGTTTCGTATTAAGAGTTCCGCGTAGCGTTTTCTTTTGAATAGAGCTTATGTTTAGGATTCGTTGAATTCTTTTATGTTTCGTTTAAACTCGTACTGATGTCTGTCTTTCTATGTTAACAGCATGGTTAACACTGGAAGGGGACAGAACATGAATAGTTGACAGAAGAAAGCGGCACGTAGACAGCAGGAACGTCTACAACGTCAGCAAATGGAGGAATAGCAGCAAATGCCAGGGTTTCAGAAGGAGCAGGAGGAAGTTCAACGAGATCCAGAGATTCCTCCACACCTCAATGACCTTGTTGCTCAGGCTATAGAGGCTGGGGTAACAGCTGCACTTCGGAACCAACCACAGGTTCAGCAGGCACCTGTACCAGCACCAGTGGTTTAGACGGATTCTTGGGGAAAGTTTAGGAGCTCTTTCACAAAGGGGAGTCCACCTGTGTTCTCAGGCTCCACCGATACGAAAGTAGCTCACCAGTGGAAACAGGACACTGAGCGTCATCTTCGTTTGGTTCAGTGCACGGAGGTGCAGAAGCAGATGCTTGCTACCTTCAAGCTAGTTGGGGATGCACTACAGTGGTGGGAGTTAGTTACCACCCCAGAGAAGAGGATGACATTGACTTATGATGAGTTAAGTGCTCGCTTTGACGAGAAATATTTTCCCTATGCAGTCAGGGCAGCTATGAAGACCGAGTTTATAAATCTGCAGTAGGAGAACATGATAGTGGCGGAGTATAAGCAGCAGTTCACGCGCTTATCACTTTTTGCTCCGGAGAAGGTGGATACAGAGGAAAAGAAGCGGAATAGTTTTGTCAAAGGACTGATGTGGTCTATTAAGTGAGCTATCACAGGGAGTCCAACTTATACTACATATGTTCAGGTGGTACGTCACTCTACAGCAGTATCAGTTGACCGTGGACATTAGACAGGTTAGAGGTGAGAAGCGGGGTAACAAAGACTTTGCTAATCAGTCTGGGGAAAAAGGGAATGGCAATGAACATCGACAGAATGATAAGGGCAAGTTCTAGGGACAACAGCCTTGGAAGAAGCACAAGGGTGGTTCAGACGCTCACAAGAATGGGGCACCTATTCAGAGGCAACAGAATGGGGGACCACAGGCAGGACAGGGTCAGCCACAGGCTAACCAACAGAGGAGGCCATTTGGTACTTTCCAGGGTAGTTGTTACACTTCTGGAGAGTATGGTCATACCACCAGGCAGTGTCCTAAAGCAGGACAGGGACAGGGACAGTATGTGCAGCAGGGACAGAGAGCGCCAGTGCCTCTACCAGCTCCACAGGTTCCATGGATTCAAGGACAGACACATCTGGCTTTACCAGCACCGCCGCAGACTCAGGGACAGGCACCACAGCAGTTGCACTATGGCAGGGTGTATAACCCCATGCCACAGGATGTTCAGGCACCTCAGACTGTTGAGGGTAAGTTTCCTATTCATGGTTTCCATGGACGTGTTTTATTTGATACGGGTGCTACACACTCATTTGTAGCTAGGACTTTTGTTGCTTTATCGGGGATAAGGACGAGGGTATGTACTAGACCTCAGGGTATTTCTACACCATTGGGCGATACAGCTATTTTACATGAGAGTGATGGGCCTGTGACACTAGATATTGGCAGACTCAGATTTCTAGCCAACCTATTGGTCCTGGACATGCACACTTATGATGTGATACTTGGGATGGATTGGTTGTCTCACTACCATGCCCAAGTTAATTATTTTGATAGGTCTATTGTGTTTACCATACCTGGTCAGGACATGTATGTCGTCGCTATGCCGCATACTAGCGGAGTTACTAGCACCTATTTGTTCTATGTGGAGGAGGAAACGGAGAAGGGGACTACTGTATCATTGGATAACATACCGATTGTACAGGATTTCCCGGATGTATTTCAGGAGATTCTAGGGTTGCCACCTAGTCGCGAGATCGATTTTGTGATAGACTTAACTCCAGGCACTGCGCCTATTGCTAGGGCACCTTATAGGATGGCACCGGTGGAGATGAGAGAGCTGAGGGATCAGATTCAGCAATTGCTCAGCCAGGGTTTTATTCGTAGGAGTACATCACCTTGGGGAGCACCGGTTCTATTTGTGAAGAAGAATGATGGTTTGCTTCGCCTGTGTATAGATTACAGGGAGTTAAATAAGGTTACTATTCGTAACAAGTACCCTCTACCCAGGATCGATGATTTGTTTGATCAGTTACGGGGAGCCACATACTTCTCCAAGATTGATTTGCGTTCTGGGTATCATCAACTGAGGGTTAGGGAGCAGGATGTTCCTAAGACAACGTTTATCACGAGATATGGTTCTTATGAGTTTCGTGTTATGCCGTTTGGGATGACTAATGCACCTGCAATGTTCATGGACTTAATGAACAGAGTTTTCCGGGCTGATTTGGATCAGTTTGTTATTATCTTTATTGATGACATCTTGATCTATTCTCGGTCGGAGGACGATCATGCTAGGCATCTACGGATAGTGTTGCAGACGCTTCGTGAGCACCAGCTGTATGCCAAGTTTGAGAAGTGCGAATTTTGGCAGCGGGAAGTGAAGTTTTTGGGTCACGTGGTGTCAGAAGGGGGGATAGTGGTTGATCCAGCCAAGGTTTCAGCTGTGGTAGAGTGGGGACAGCCTACTTCACTGACCGAGATTCGGAGTTTTCTAGGTTTGGCAGGATATTATCATCAGTTCATCCATGGGTTCTCCAAGATAGCAGGACCACTCACTCATCTGACCAAGAAGGGTGTACAGTTCGTGTGGGATGAGCACTGTCAGCGAGCTTTTGATGAGCTGAAAAGGAAGTTGACTTCTGCACCAGTTTTGGTTACTTCTCAGAGCGGGATCGAGTATCTTGTTTACACGGATGCTTCGTTGCAGGGTCTTGGATATGTTTTGATGCAGGAGGAACGACCGATTTCCTATGGATCTCAGAAGCTTAAGCCTCATGAGCTTAATTATCCAACACATGATCTGGAGTTGGCAGCTGTGGTCTTTGCCTTATGTATTTGGAGGCATTATCTATTGGGTGAATCCTTCAGATTATTCAGCGATCATAAGAGTCTGCAGTATTTGTTCACTCAGCGGGAGCTGAATATGAGACAGTGCAGATGGTTGGAGTTTGTAAAAGACTATCACTTTTCTATACAGTATCATCCAGGGAAAGTGAATGTGGTGGCAGATGCACTCAGTCGCCGACATGTTGGTAGTCTTTCTGCTTTATTCACCACTGAGTGGAATGCTTTGAGGAATGTGGATGAGTTATCAGATGTTTTTATGGCTTGTATGGTGGTTACACCTTCCATCATTCGCAAGGTTTACAAGCACAACTCACGGATCAGCAGTGCATTGACAAGGTTGCAGAGATAGCTTCTGGAGAGGTTCTATTTTACTGTGTTAGGGCTGACGGAGGTTTGAGGTACAAGGGATATTTAGTGGTATCTTCTGCTGATAATTTAAGGAAGGATGTGATGACTGAGACTCACCACTCTGAGTTTTCTGTTCATCCAGGAGGCAACAAGATGTATCAGGATATGAAACGGCAGTTTTGGTGGGTAGGTATGAAGAGGGACATTGCTTTTTTTATCTCGCGATGTAATACTTGTCAGATGGTCAAGATTGATCATCAGAGGCTGCCAGGAGCTCTACAGCCACTACTAATACCGGAATGGAAATGGGAGAACATTTCTATAGATTTTGTGGAGGGCTTGCCCCCTTCTTTCAAGGGTCATAATTCTATTTGGGTCATTATGGATAGATTGACCAAATCCGCTCATTTCTTACCAATTCGCATTGACTTCACTACGGAGCAATTGGCAAGGCTTTACATTGCAGAGATTGTGAAGCTACACGGCATTCCATTGTCTATTATATCAGACAGGGATTCGAGTTTTGTGTCAAGGTTTTGGAAGAGCTTTCAGCAGGCTTTGGGTACGAAGTTACATCTTAGAACTGCTTATCATCCTAAGACTGACGGGCAGACTGAGAGGGTGAATCAGATTATGGAGGAAATACTTCGATCGTGTGTTCTTGATTTCAAGGGCCACTGGGAGGATTACTTGCCACTTGTGGAGTTTGTGTACAATAATAGTTTTCAGAAGACTATTGGAATGGCACCATTTGAGGCATTGTACGGTCGACTGTGTCGGTCACCTGTTTATTGGATAGAGGTTGGAGAGAGCAGATTCTTGGGTCCTGAGTTCATTAAGGATACTTTTGAGAAAATTGCTCTTATCAGGGACCGGATGCGCACTGCTCAGAGTCGGCAGAAGAGTTATGCTGATCGGCGTACTCGTGCTTTGGAATTTAGGGTTGGAGATCAGGTTTTACTCAAAATGTTGCCTATGAAAGGTGTTATACGCTTTGGGAAGAAAGGGAAGTTGGCACCGCGGTTTATTGGTCCATTTATGATTACGGATCGAGTTGGTGCTATTGCTTATCGGTTGGCACTGCCGGATAATTTGGACCACGTACACAACGTATTTCATGTGTCCATATTGCGAAAATTTCTGCGAGATGAGGATCGGTATCAACATATCTATGTTAGGGAGATTGAGTTGCAGCCGGATACAACTTATCTGGAGCCACCGTATCGTATTGTCGATCGTCGGGATCAAATCCTTCGTAATAACGTGATTCATTTGGTGCGTGTTTAGTGGAGTCATCACAATGAGGCTAAGTCCACTTGGGAACGGAAGGATGTCATTCGCTTGCAGTTTCCTGAAATATTGGAAGAAGGTAAGAGCGAATTCCGAGGATGGAATTCCTTTTGTTAGGGGGGAAGAATGTAATACCCTAATTTTAAGAGGATAGTCCTGATATTTTAATTAAGTATTTACTTGTATTTTTAATTATTTAAATGGTTTTGTTACTTGTTTATTTGAAATTATTTGAATTAATTGATTTAAATGTATTATTTGTTTTAATTAAAGTATTTGATTTAATTATATGACTAATTGAAGTAATGGTTTTAATTATTGTTTTTATTAATTGAATTATTTGTAAATTATTGATTTTACGTTTTTTTTTAAATTGGGGTTTTCTTAGAGACGGCATGCAGGGGTATTTATTATGTATTATAACCTAGGTTTTTATGGGCCGATTAAATTATAGTTTAGGGTTTTAATTAGAATTAGGGTTTGGATTGCCTATAAATATACAAGTCATATGGTTGCCTAGGGTTTTAAGAACCCTATTCATAACATAGTGAAACGGAAAGACATAACAAAGACGTGAGATACAGAGCGAGGTTTTGAGAGAACAGAGCAAGTTTGTGAGTTCTCGACTAAGGTTTCAAGGCTAAACCTAGGAGAAGGAAAGGGCAGAAGTATTAGGAGGTTAGACAATATTGCAGTGGTTGCCAGAAAGCTTAGAACAACGGCGACAAGGTTTTGTTTATAAAACTGTACATGCAAGTTCTTTTCTTCCTCATTCCCTCTGGCTTGTATTCTGTGCACCTAGATAACCTCTAGGGGATTAATTGGCCATTAATTGAACCATGCATGATCTGTATATGTTTACTTGAGGGTCTTTTAACTGTGAAAATTTATCTGTAAAACCATTCTGTCATGTATGTGTTCTAGTCTTTGTTTTGGCATAACGTCCCACTGTTCTAATTTTTATTTTGAATCTTACTGAAATCAACCAAGGTCTGAATGGATACTAGAAGTAATTTAAGTCCTTTAAATTTAAATTAGAGGAAGAATAGAGGGGTTTGAAAAGAACTGATGTTGCAAATTAGTTTCAGTGTTGTTCTTCAACAATGCTAGTTTAAATGGCTTTATTTAAACTCTGTAATTGATTTCAAATTTAGTAGACAAGTCTTGGGGATGATTCTAGGCTTAAATAAGACTCCTAAATTAATTTAAAAACCAAACAAAAAGGTTGCAACTGGCCGGAGTTGGAACAGAGGTCAAAAACGAGGCTAAAACGAAGCAGAACGGGGACGGAGGCTCTCAAAAGAGGTAAGAGCCGGCTCCATGGATGTGGGAGCCGGCTCCCACATAAGTAGAGTTGGCTCCAAGGACTCCTAGAGCCGGCTCTAGGCTGAAAAAGCCTGCTCCCAAAATTTGGAGTAGGCTCCCTCTTCAATTTACGTTTTATTTTATTTTATTTTTTTAGTTTTTCTACATACTATGTGTTACTGTTTGGAGCATGGAGATTTCTGATTGTTCTGGGACTATACAGAATGATTTAAAGGGTGGTTTTGGGTATCATTAAGACTCTAAATTAATTAAAAGTCAGTTCTAAGGACTTGGTACAAACAGTAGAAAATTAGTGGAACTAGTGTCTAACTTGGTACGCTGTTACCGAATAAAAAAGAACTAAGTTGCTTAAATTAATTTAGCAATTTATTGGACTATAATATGATTATAGAATTCATTTTAAATGCATGATAGAGTCTTTGATATATTATATTTGATCTACGCCTGCTCTGGATGCTAGTTGTGGATTATTTAACCGTTTCAAGCAAGTACGTGGTTTAATTTTTGCATTTAAATTGCTGGAACTTTAAACACTTTTCTGGCAATGATTTGGATATTGGTTTTAGACTATAAATTACTAGCTTATTATTTATGTTTTGTAATTTACATGGATATGGAGGATTGTATGTATCGGTATGGGACGGTGACATACTGAGGATGGTTTAGCTCAAAACGCATAAACCTAGCCTAATGGATTAATGGAATGGATTGAAAGATATTGAATCCTAATTGTGACTAAGTCAGATCAACTGCAACTAAGTTGGATGACTTCCTAGATTAACGGATGGTAGTTAAGTCATATCAATTGTATAAGTTGAGTGACTAACTAGTTGGTTTATTGTATGTTAACTTAATAAATAGTTGAACTATATACCCTGGATTTGGACGGACTTTATATATATGTTTATGTTACCACGAGTTGAGCTTGAGTCTCAGACTCGTTGGTTAGGGTGCGTATGTGCAGTGGATGCGTAGCTGGTTATAATAGGTTAAGGTGTACCCTGTTAGGTCTAGGTACTCATGCCCACCTTTGGGTGCATATTCACATGTTTCCTTCTATTCAGGTTGATTCCCCTATTATAGACCAGTGAATGTCCCTTAGTGTGGATATATTTATATGTATGGACTAGATAGATATTGTGAGGTGTCTACGGTGTATCTGCGTATCGGGTCACTGTATGGATTGCGGTTAGATTAGAACTTGTTCGTGGGTCTGACCCACTCTCCTATTATTCTTTTCAGTTACAGGACGGTTCCAGCCTTAGAGCTTAATCGTGCTTGTCGAGGACAGTCTCATATTCATCTGATTAGATAGGACTTCTCTCGATGTTTCTAGCATTATCTATTTTCAGTTTTCAGTTTCAGTTGAACTTTTGGTTAGGGGTCCACCAGTGATTCCCAAGTTGTAACCTTGAAGTTTTGGAGGATTGGAGTTTTATTATTCAGTTATACATGAAGGGTTTTATAATTAATATTTCTTTCAGTTTTTTTTCTATCTTTATTATTTCATTTTGTCATTTGTGTTCACTTTAAAATACTTTAATTGTTTGATATTCCATCGGGTTTGGGCCTGGGCCTGATCAACCCGTGTCTCGGATCCGAGTGGTATCGCACTCTACCCCTTTAGGGATCTCAAATTCCTCCATCACAGACTCAATAGAGAACTTGAGGCGACGGAGGAACAAAATCATTTCTCTCTCCTCTTGGGTAAATATTTCCTCAGATCCAGAAGTGGATTCCTCCTCTTAATGCGAAAAATCATCTCTTCTCACATCGAAGTCATTTGAAGTACTAAGACGGTTGGAAATTTTTGGGGAAGGGGATCTAAAAAGAACAGGAGATGCTGAGAGAGTAGCCTCAGAATCCATATTCTTTACCTAATCGTGAATAAGTGAAGTGTTCATTGTGCGGAATCAACAATAGAAATGCAAACTAACCTGAGAAAAAGACGAAGCTGTGAAACACAGTGACAATGGGAACGATCTTTGAAGATATTTTTCGTCAGAATATCAATAGCCACTACCAAACTGTCTCTTACAATTCTAGCAACCGTGCAAATTCAATTCCCTTCTATTTAGGAACCGTTACTCAATTTAGGAGGGAATTGGGGGCAAATTGTGAACGGAAAAATCCCCCTACCAATAATAACCAACCACGTCAGCGTATAAGTCACGACCCATTTCTTTAAGACCACTAGACTTCCAAGGCCCAGTTTGATCAAGCCCAAAAGAGTCATCATCAGCCCATCATAAGATCAGCCTAATTTGTTCTCGGTCAAACATACAGCCTGGACAAATATAATTCATGATTTGGATCAGATCAATCACAGCATCGAAGGAGCCTCACATGAAAGGATTTATATAAAAAAGAACCCTATATAGAAAAAAAAAAACCTTATATAGAATAAAATGCAGAAGGATAATGGTGAACAAATCGTGGGAGGGCAAGTAAGGCGAATCTTGCCATAATTTTACCACCAAATCTTGTATAAATAGAGGCATGAGCCTATAATGAAGTATATCGAAAATTCTCAATTTCTATTGTGTATTGATTTTATTATTTTCATTGAGTGTGTTGTTTTTATTCTTTGACTCATCAGGGTTAACGAATTTTTGCACATACATACATGATCTATTTCATACTTATTTTCATGTTTAATTAGTCCACACTTACCTGCATAAGCGTAGCATAAGTTAGCCATTTACTTATATAGTTAAAATATGTAGAAATTCGGAATAAAATATTGTTTCTTTAGATTTTCCCAAATGTATTTCTATGGAATGATAGGCATCAGGTTTCCTTTTTTGGATGGATTGGAAGGTTTTAATCAATTTTTCTTGTTTTTCAAATTATCCAAAAAAATATTTACATTTTTTTTTTTTATGTGTGAAGTACGTAAATATAATAGCAAACATCAATTCCCTAAGTATAATATAAATTTATTTTTTATCTGTGAAGTATGTAAACATAATAGCAGACATCAATTCCCAACATAAAATCGTTGAAGCTATTTAGACAGACATAATCCTTAGTTCACAGAGACAACAATTCACTTTAAACAATTACTTACAGTAAGGAATAGAAACTGGTTTTTTAAATCAACAGAATTATGGATTAGTATTTAATATAATTCAAATGCCACCACCCGAAATAGGGACTATTAAAAAACATTCAGCTTCCGTAGAATGACACAGTGATATTATACCGTAGGTCAAATTTTTAAAGAATTTTAGTTTGTCTTGGTTCAATTAAAAAAGATTTTTTTTAATGAATTTTTTGAGTAACCACTGTGTGTTTTTTTGCAATTGTTCGTGACCTATTTAAGTTGGTGATTATTAGTGTAACGCAATGAGTATTTGTTTGAGCTTATTTGTGTTAATTTGGGATCACAAATGACTGTGTATTTGTATTTACAATGATTTTTGGTGATTTTATTCATATGATTTTGAATCATGTTTTGTAATAGCTCCTATTTTGAGTGGATTAGTATTTATTTATTTTTTTCCCTAGTTGGAGTGGATTAGTATTTAATATATATTAAGTTTCTATGTACATAGTATGTAAGTTTAATAATTAATTCTACCAATTTATATGGTTACAAAAAAAAATATATGCAAGTGCTAGTTATGAGAATACCAAAATAATGCAGACACATCACACTTGTACAAAGCCAAATGCTACTCGAATGCGAACTGTAACTAAGAAAATATAGCATAAACAGAACTCACAAGAAACATAAATACCATAAAATGATGTGAAATTATTTTTGTTAATTTCAAATAAATTGCTTGACACAAACAAAACCCTAAACTGATGAAAATTTTGAGACAAAATGTTATTTCAACATGATGTAATAGAATAATCTTCATCTTCAATAGAAATCCAACAATTCTCATTCAAAACCTTCAACTAAAAACTCATATGCAGTCCAAATATTTAAATAAGTGGAGGGGCGGACACGGGGGTAGGCAAAGGTGGACTGTAGCCCATCCCGAAAAAAAAAAAAAAATTTTTACTATACTAATATATTAGCCCAGCCCAAAAAATTAATAGTATTAGCCCAGCCCAAAATTCCAATAAAGCCCAAGTAAATTCAGCCACCATACTAAAATAAAGGACCAAACCAATTCCTTAGTATTTATGTTTAATGTTAGCCCACTCCACTTAAAAATTTTGGATCCCCTGGTGATGGTAAACAAAAAGCTATATTAAGGGTAAATTATATTAACCCTTTTAATAGAATCAAAGATTTTGATTTGTGGGTACTACTACTGGAATCATCAATTGTAAAAGTGTACACATTCAACCAGTTGAGAAGTATCTTTAGAAATAATCTATTGTTTCTGTCAATTGTCATAAAAACCCATTATATGATCTTGTTCTCTTGTAGAGGGTGAAACTAATATTCAAAGGGAATGATAATCTAATCATTGGGTTTAACGCCTTCTTGCCAGAGGGGTATGAAATCACCCTCACTAGTCAGGATGAGGATGAAGACGAAGAGTCTCTATATTCAGCTTCCTCCTTTTTTTATCAAAACTATATTGAATCTTTAATATCCTCCAATATCTCAAAATTTAAATTTATTTATTATTTCCAGTATTAAACAAGAATTAAATTGTTGTTACACATCATTATATGAATATGTGATGAAAAAAGAAGAAGAATGAATCGATGGAAACTAAGTGTGATCTTGCTTTAAAAGTGGTGAGACTACCAAACTTTGTTGAGTCTTTTCCAAATGCGATATAAAAATACAAGGTAGAAAATCATGCAATAAGTTTCAGCAATCGGTTGAAAAACACATGAACCATGCTCACACTAAATGAGGTTACTATAGAGAAAATATGAACAAATATCGCATGACCTAATTCCATGTATTTGACGCGCAACAAAAGTTAGACATGCTAATACAGTGAAAATATGTAGAAATTCGGAATAAAATATTTTTTCTTTAGACTTGCCCCAATGTATTTCTATGGAATGATAGGTATCAGTTTCTTTTTTTAAAATGGATTGGAAGGTTTTATCAACTTTTCTTGTTTTGCCAAATTATCCAAAAAAAAAAAAAAATACTTTTTTTCTATGTGTGAAGTATGTAAATATAATGGCAGATATCAATTCCCTAAATATAATTTTAACTTTATTTTCTATGTGTGAAGTATGTAAACATAATAGCATCAATTCCCAAGATAAAATCCTTGAAGCTATTTAGACAGACATAATCCTTAGTTCACATGGACAACAATTCACTTTAAACAATTTACTTATAGTATTTAATATAATTCATATGTCACCACCCGAAATTGGGACTATTACAAAACATTCAGCCTCCGTAGAATGGCTAATATTACACCGTAAGTCTAATTTTTAAAGAATTTTAATTTGTCCCCTTTCAATTAAAAAAGAATTTTTTATAAATTTTTTAGTTTGTTTTTTTTGCAATTGTTCGTGACCTATATAAGTTGGTGATTATTACAGTAACGGAAAAGAGTATTTGTTTCAAGTTATTTGTGTTAATTTGGGATCACAAATGGACTGTGTATTTATATTTACAACGATTTTTGGTGATTCCATTCATATGATTTTGAATCATGTTTTGTAATAGGCTAATAGCTCCTATTTCGAGTGGATTAGTATTTAATATATATTAAGTTTCTATGTACAGAGTATGTAAGTGCAATAATTGATTGAAACAATTTATATAGTTACAAAAAAACATATGCGAGTGCCAGTTATGATAATACCAAAAGAATGCAAACACACCACACTTATACAAAGCCAAATGCAAAAATTAAATAAACAAATAAATGCTACTTGAATGCGAACAACTAAGAAAATATAGCACAAACAGAACTTACAAGAAACATAAATACCATAAAATGATGGGAAATTATTTTGTGAATTTCAAATAAATTGCTTGACACAAACAAAAATCAATTCAAAATCAGCCCCAAACACACTAGTAAAAGGCCTAAACTGATGAAAATTTTGAGACAATATGTTATTTCAACATGATGTAATAGAAAAATCTTCATCTTCAGTAGAAATCCAACAATTCTCATTCAAAAACTTCAACTAAAAACTCATATGTAGTACAAACATTTAAATAGGTGGTGGTCAAGGTAAACAATAAGTTATATTAAGGGTAAATTTCATTGACCTTTTGATATTTGAGTAAATTTCACCATTTATTATTTTAACCTCCCCTATACCCTTTTGTCGACGGTCAGAAAGTGACATTTGAGTATGAAAAATTAGTAATACCCTTATATTATAATAATATATTATATTGCATTCTACACAAGGGAATGACAAAATTGTCATTTTATATAATTTGGTCGCCAAAAAGAGAACGCTAGATGTCGTTAAGCAAATGTGCCAAATTTCAAAGGAAGTCAAAGTAATAAATATTGAACGGTTTACTTTGTATAATTTCCTCAAACTTCAAGCATGGTTAGTGAAATTTATCCTTATATTAGGGGGTTAAACATTTGGAGGAACAAGCAAATTAAAATTGACATAATGAACTTGTGGGGACAACAGATCACACAATGAAATTACAAGTAGTGAACTAAAATTGACCGCAATTCATGTACATCCAATCTCACCAAGTGAGCAATAGTTCAGTTGGTACAAATTCACCTTTTTTAAAGGAAGGTTGGAGGTTTTGAGGCTCAGTAAAGGCACAAGTATATGAGTTTACTTAAACTTAAAAAAAATAAAAAGTAAAAAATCTTATTAACATCCAAATTGATAGAGAAGCTGAAAATATATGCTATTGGAAGAATGTAATGAATAACAACAAATATCCCAATAGGAACAAAAAGTTTGAGGGTGGGTATTAGGTGAGTGTTTTATTTTTATTTTTTTATTTTTTTTTTGCCTAATAAGACCAAACAAAGGATTCATAGGTCATGTGTGACTGAGCATACATAGCACACCTAATTTTATTCCTCATGTGTATTCTATGTTATTAAAATTTTATTTTACAATAAAATTATAAATTAATCTTTTGAACTTCAAAATTAAATTACTTAATAAAGAAACTTACTAAAATCCAATTTATTGAGCTTGACTTGCAGGACCTAATCATGGACCTTTATTTCAATACTAGAGGTCCATGATTAGGTCACTTCTATCCCTTGTGGTAACAAATTTGCTGGGACAGAGTTAGGGTTTAGTTTTAGGGGCACAAAATAGTAATTTACAAATTATATATCTATATGTGTGAAAAAATTTCACTTTCAAGGATATTAATTTTTTAAAAAATTAAATTTTAGAGAGGGCACAAAGTAATATTTTATAAATATTATACCTATATATATAATAATTGCTGCTTTCCCTATAAATTTGGTTAAATTGCTTGCGGTAACAAATTTGTTTGTCCTCGTCACCTATAGTTGGCTACAGTAGTGTTGCAAGTATAGAAGATTCTTTCTTCAAAAAATTATACACTAGTCGTTTACACTCAATTTTTTTAAGAAAAAAGTTCTCATTCTAAAAGTAACATAAGAAACAAGCATTCAATCTCATTGAGTGAAAAATAATTCAACCTGTTTTTAAAGGTATATAATAATATTATATTTAAATATGGTGGAAAAATAACTCCAAACCTACTTCTTCGCTTTTATTTTCCTTTTATAGAATATGTATAGGAATCATAATTTACTTACAAATGTTCAGTGACAATAATCTTTGATTAAATTTTTTAACACATTTAGGCTCTTTTGAATGTAAAATATTTTTATTTTTATTTTACGTCTAACCAAACAGAGCCTTCGAAAAAAAAAAAAAAAACTTGAACTTTAATACTATCATGTTGATAATAATTTTATATTCATTTTCTGGTCATGAAATATATATCTATGCACAAAATACGTATAGGAATTCTTATAAATCACTGAAATTAGCACTCGTATTTTGATTAGAATTCTTTAATCAATTAATTTAAATTAATGGAAAATTTTGATTTTAATATTATCTTATTGATAAGATAACAATCTACTAAATAACTAATAGCATTTAGTAATAACTAGAAGAAGAAAAAAATAGCATGTAATTATTATTTATTTCAAAGAGGCAACTTTGTTTCTAATTTAAATATTATATAAATATATAAAATAAAAAACAATTATATAAAACCAATAATAATATAAGAGGATAACGTTAATAGTGCATGTGGTGAAAAGTGACATGTAACCTTGTGAAATTGTGATATGATTAAAATTGGTAATATAAATTTCGTAGAGGCTCTCTGAATGAGCTCACCAAAGATGACGAAGTTATGTTGTCACACCCTATTATCCCTTAATATTATGCTTGGTGGCGAGACAATGTTAGATAATTAAAAAAAAAATAATACTAATAATCCTCGTTTTTTTTTTTTTTTTTTTTTTTTTTTTAACTAAAAAAAAAGTGCATAAAAATTCTAACTAACAAAATGTATCATTTTACCCCATATCTATGTCCGACGGTTAAATGGACTGTGAAATAATAAAATTAATTTTACTATTTAATGTTAAGTTAAAAATAAAAAATTATTATTTTAAAATTATAAAAATATCTCTTTAATTAAAGACATCTTTTTTATCGGTAAATAAATTACATAAATCAAAAGACTAAGTTAGCGGGAAATAGAATTAATAGATCCCCCTTTCATTGATATTTATATGATATTTGTTTAATATAGGGCAAAGTCCAAAAAAACTTCCTCTGACTTTCACTCTTTTTCATTAAACCCCTTTTGACTATTTTTATTTCAACCCCCCCCCCCCCCCCCCCCCAACGAAACTATTAGAGGGGGTAATAGATTCAACGGGAATTTAACTGAGAACGAAAAAATGAACATTAATTGTTTCCCAAATATTTTTTAGACAACAATACCCTTATGCCTGTTATATATGTAGTATCTCCATTCAATTTCCTGTTGCTTTAAAAATAAATAAACAAACAGAATAACATAAAAACACTAGAAGTTCATCACCATCAAAACCACAATAGTAACATATTAGCAATTATCAAAAGTAAAAACACATGACCAATAACATAAATATTTTTCAGTGCCACAAAAAAACACGTGTCCTTTTTCCTTCATAACATCATCAAATTAAACCACCAAAAATCAACTTTCTTCTAACTCCCACCAAAAGCACATCTCAAAACACTAGTCTAACTTTTTTCTTCTGTGCAATATAGTCACATGACAAATGAGAAAATCAAGTTGAATGAGCGTATATGTCCATTGTTGACCTTTATATATTAATCAATTATTAAAGTTAATATAAACTAATATACCTTCAAGAAAATGTATGAGTGTTTTGTGTTAACGGAGGTACCTCAAAACGACTTTCATGAATCTTTTGTGTTGAAGTAACTCTCACCTATACATCAAATATGAAAAATATAGATTAGATGGCTAAAAGTAAAAAACAAAAAATTTTGTTCCGTTATGAACAAGAAATCAAAAATACTTATTTTATGTTCACAGGGATACCTCAACTAAACCACCTCTTGCTCCAATACTAGTACGACCTCTTGTTCCACCTATTTTTGCTGCTAATGAATCACTGTAGACACTAAAATTTTAGTGGACTTTGATTTGGACAAATGGACCCATTAAATATGGGCCTAATATTTAATTGGACCAAGCCTGGTCCACTTAAATTATTTAATTAGCCCAGCGCAGATGATTAAATGGAAAGATAATTATTTCTAGTAAAATATATTTGGAATAATTATTTTTAAGGATAATTATCATAATATAACCGGCCCGGCCTAGTTATGATATTTTCCTTATCAGAAAGGACACGTGTCATCATCCTATGGATCCAAGAAGCCTATAAATAGAGGCCTAGAGGAAGGGAGAAGGGGGACACATATTCAAAGTTCAGAAATCCAGAGACTCAGAAGTCCAGAAGGTCCAGATATTAAGAGAATCAGAAATCCAGAGGGCCACCAAGCACATCCAAAGTCGTGTCGTTCTTCACCAAATTCAACAAATTCTCTTCTCTCTGAAGACGAAGAACAATAAGCACATCCAAAGACGTGCCGTTTTTCATCAAATTCAACAAAGGACACAATCCAGAAATTCAGACACAAATTCAGAATTCAGAAGTCCAGAAATTCAGACACGAATTCAAAAGTTCAGAAATTCAGATACATATTCAGAATTCAGAAGTCCAGAAATTCAGACATGAATTCAGAAGTCCAGAAATTCAGACACACAAATTCAGAATTCAGAAATCCAGAAATCCAGAGACACAAATTCAGAATCCAAACCTAAAAGCGAAGAACATCAAGCACATCTGACAACGTGCCGTTCTTCATCAAATCCCACGGTGATCAACAACAAGCACATCCAACGACGTGCCATTTTTCATCAAATTCCACGATGATTCAAGAACAAGCTTGTGCAGCCCTTGGATCCAACCAACAACAAAAAGAAGATCGAATCAAAGGACCATTCTTTTTTTGTAAAGAATATTATTACAGAGGATTGTACTCCAATTGGTTACAAATTAAATAAAATATTTTATTTGCTCTTATTTTGTTTTATTTGCAGATTACAAAATTTGTGTGTACAAATTTCTAGCACGCCCGGTGGGACATCCTCTGCCTCTCATCTCTTTTTCCTACATCAAATTCTCAACAAATTCATCGTCAGATTCTATGACTTCTAATAAGATTTAGATGAAGAGCAAGAATACCACCAAAGACATCGCGGTCATGACAGACAACATCAATACCATCACAAAAGGTGGCAAGAAGGTTACAACTTTGTCAAGTGATACAAACACATCTGCAAGTTCAATGATGTGGAGCATGGTCAAATCATCCGTTCCTGCCAAAAGACAGCACGATGCGATGTGAGTTGATTCTACCAAATCTATTAATGTAACAACTCAGACTCATACGGCCTTCACCTCACTGGGGGCAAGGAAGAAGGTTCTTACAACCTTAAAGGTTGCTCTAGTCACAAGTTCAAGGCTAGTCCACCCAAGGCCAAAGATTTTTTTCTGATTCTATCACTATGCCAGTCATAATGACGAGTACTACCTCGTATAAAGAGCAATTGAAGACTATGGGCCGTGTAATTGAAAGATTACAACACTCTCTCAAGGAGCAAGTTCTGAAAATTGCCTCGTTGACAGAAAAGTTAAAATTACATGACGACAATGCTAAGTTAAGCAAAGGCCGAATTCCTCATTCTAATTCTATGCCAGAGACCACTCCAATTGACGATCAAAATGATATGTCTGCTAATCCAACAATTGAAGCTATCTCCGTCACTTCACTTTCTGTTCAACAACTTCAAGACATGATAGTGAATTGCATAAATGAATAATACAGTGGCGTTCCTCAAAGTGCTCGCTTGTACTCAAAGCCTTACACGGAAAGAATTGACATCTTAAAAATGCCGGTTGGGTATCAACCTCTAAAGCTTCAACAATTTGACAGAAAAGGAAATCCCAAGCAACATGTCGCACACTTTATAGAAATTTGTGGCAATGCTAGTACAAACGGAGATCTTCTTGTAAAGCAATTCGTTCGTTCCCTAAAAGGGAATGCATTTGATTGGTACACAGACCTCAAAGCTAGAGGTATTGACAGTTGGGAGCAGATGGAATGAGAATTTCTCAATTGTTTCTACAGCACTCGTCATATTATAAGTATACTGGAGCTTACAAATACAAAAAAAATGAAGGGTGAACCCGTGGTCAACTACATCAACCGTTGGCGAGCTCTAAGTCTTGACTGCAAGGATCGTTTATCTGAAATTTTTGCAGTTGAAACATGTATGCAAGGCATGCACTGGGAGCTTCTTTACATCCTACAAGGGATTAAGCCTCACACATTTGAAGAGCTTGTTACTCGAGCCCACGACATGGAGCTTAGCATGGAAAATCATGGTGCTAGAAAAGATGTTCCTGATATATCCGACAACCTTCAAGAAGATGAGGAAAGTGAATCCGAAGAAGAAGACATTATACTTCCTAACTCGGATGACGAAATAGCTTCATCTTTCATTGTAAGCATCATCGTGAAAGACTTGCATCAAGAAACACACCATGCTACAACAACTACTTCAACCAAAAGTGCAAAATCACAGGGGCATTAAGTCAAGAAAACCAAGAAGAAAATCCTCAAAGTGATGACGAGATAGTCTGTGCCTCCCAGTACAAGCTTATATTATCATCTTATTCTTGCAAAGTTGAAGAATAAATAAAATTGAGATGTTCCCAGATACGAGCCTAAACTGTCGATGATGCTCCCAGATATGAGCCTAAACTGTCAATAATACTCCCTAACACGAGAATAAACTGTCAACTTAAAAAAAATGACACCCTTTGACACGAGTTTAAACTGTCTACCTGAAAAAAAAAAATCAAGAACTTCTTGATACGAGTTTAAACTGTTTCTCAAAAAAAAATAAAAAATAAAAAAAATAAATGACACCCCTTGACACGAGTTTAAACTGTCTACCTGAAAAACAAAAAAATCAAGAACTCCTTGATACAAGTTTAAACTGTCTCCCAAACAAAAAATTGACACTCCTTGACATGAGCTTAAACTGTCTACCAGAAAAAAAATATTTGACTCTCCTTGGCACAAGTATAAATTGTCCGCCTGAAGATAAAATAAAAAATTCTTTGACATAAGTATAAACTGTCTACCAAAAAAAATATTTTTTTGAACTACATGATGATTTGATCCCTGTTTAGGGTATGTAGGCATCTTGGAAGTTTGTTCCAAGTTCAGTCAACCTACAAAAAAGAAAAAAAAGAAAAAAAAAGGGCAAAGTGTGCTCATCGCATGATATCAAAAGTGCTCGTCGCACCTGTCAACTTGGAATACCACCAAAATGTAGTTGCAAAGAAAATTTTGGTCTGTCACCAAATTGTAGTTGCAACGAAGAAATTTGGCCCACCGCCAAAATGTAGCTACAAAGAAGAATTTTGGTCCCTCGCCATAATTATAGCTATAAAAGAAATTTTGATCCGACAAAGTGTAGTTGCGAAGAAATAAATTGGTTCGTCGCTAGACTGTAGGTGCCAAGAAATAAATAAAATTGACTTGCCACCGAGGTGTTGCTGAAAGAGAAATTTAATTTTCTACTGAGGTATTGCGTCAAGAAAAATTCACGGCGTTGCCAAGATATTGCTGAAGTAAAAACAAATCATTACATGGAGGCATAGGCATGCAAGCTTTGTTTGTCACATCCTTACAGCATCTGCAACAGAGCTCTATCTTCGAGACAGATATGCACAAGCACACTTGTGTAACTCGGTAACTTCATATCAAGTGACTACTGGTGTCTGGTGCATAAGTAAACTTATACACTGAGTTAGAACTTTTGGTGGAGCTTCGGCTTGAAATCATCATCAAAACTGATAATGGCTAATGATGCTGGTGGTATGACCTCTCGGAGTATGGTCTCACTCTATCAATGGCTGCTAGATGATCCATGGATGATGAAGACGTTCTGGCGATGGCTAACAATGCTAGTGGTATGACCTCTTGGAGTTTGTTCTTACTCTCTGAATGGTTGATGTCTGATCTGTGGCTAGTGAAGACTACATCTATTGTCGCTTTCTGGATTGATTCATGGTTGTTGACAACACTGTCTGTGCTGGTCGCATGACCTCTCAGAGTCTGGTTTCGCTCTATCAATGGCTGTTGGATGATCCATGGCTGATAAAGACGCTCTGGCGGTGGATGTTGACAACGTTGTCTGAGCAATGGTAAAACCTCTCTCCATCTACATCTGTCGTTGCTCTCTGGGCTGATTCGTGGTTGCTGACGACACTACCTGTGCTAATGGCATGACCTCTCGGAGTCTATTTTTACTCTATTAATGGCTGCCGGATGATCCATGGCTGATGAAGACGCTCTGCTAATGGGTGTTGATAACGTTGTCTGAGCTATTGGTAAAGCCTCCCTGCGTCTACATATCTCGTTGCTCTCCGAGTTGATTCGTGGTTGCTGACGACACTGTCTGTGCTGGTGGCATGACCTCTCAGAGTCTGTTCTCGCTCCAAAACAGTGTTAGTATGGGGTTTGAAACTCTTGAAAAACACCATGGTTGACTAGCACCCCCTGGAAAAAAAAAATAAAAATAAAATAAAAATAAAAAGCGTGGAATGACATGCATGAAAGATTTTGGTTCCAAAGGAACAATGGGTCCTTACGGACTAGTTGCGTTCCGAAAGAACAATGGGTCCTTACGGACTAGTTGCGTTCCGAAGGAAGAATGGGTCTTTACGTACTAGATGCGTTCCGAATGAACAATGGGTCCTTACGGACTAGTTGCGTTCCGAAGGAACAATGGGTCCTTACGGACTAAATGCGTTCCGAAAGAACAATGGGTCCTTACGACTAGATGCGTGTCCAAAGAGAAGAACAATATTCATTGTCAAGATCAGGCATATGAATGGCATTACGACCGAGAAGTGAGTTGGAGTCGGCATTGACTGCATGGAACAACTTCTATGTCGTTTTTGGATTCATAACAGGAAAACTGATTCTTAGGAAGTCCTGCATTAAAAAAATAATAATAAAATAAAATAATTCACGGCGGGGTAGTGCGTAAATTAGTGGTAGCACTGAAGAACTCCATCAACGAGGACCGGCGAAACCCAGAAGTATAGACACCATGAACCTCGGCGAGCTTCAGTTCAGAATAGATTAACCACCATTAACAAACCCAAAAGATCAAGCGGGCTCCGTTTAGGCAACTCAGTTTCGGCGAAAAAATCTGGCGAGAAGCTCCGGCGATTTTCAGAGATAAAACAAGTCCAACGAAGCTTCAATCTGTTCAACCCAACTGCTGCTACCAAAAGCTTCAACAACTTGAGCTCCATGGGTGCGAGTTGTGGTGTCTTTTTAGGAAAGAAAAAAATGCATGAAAAAAAAAACAATTTCGTAAAAAAAAAAACGTGAAAGAAAAAGAAAGGGAAAAAAAATCGTGGAAAAAAAAAAAAAAGAAAAAAAAGAGGAAAAAAAAATTTCGAAAGAAAAAGAAAAAAGGAAAGGAAAAAAAAAAAACGTGAAAGAAAAAGAAGGGGAAAAAAATCATGGAAAAAAAAAAGGAAAAAAGAAAAAAAAGAGGAAAAAAAAATTTCGAAAGAAAAAGAAAAGAGAAAAAAAAAAAAAAAAAAGGAAAAAAGTTGTGTGGAAAAGAAAGAAAAAAAAAAAAAAATAGGGGGTGAAAATTTTTTTGTGTCGGAAAGAAAAAAAAAAAAAAAAAGCAAAAAAAAGCGTGAAAAAATTTTGCATGAGAAAGAAAAAAAGAGAAAAAGGAAAGAAAAAAAAAGAGGGAAAAAAAATAATAATAAAAGAAGAAGAAGAAATTTGCGTAAAAAAAAAAAAAAAAAAAAAAGAGTCTCTAGCAAGCGTGGAGAAGAGAAAAAAAAAAAAAAAAAAAAAAAAAAAAAAAAATTCTCTTCCAGCAAGTGTGAAAAAAAAAAAAAAAAAAAAAAGAAAGAAAGAAAGAAGGAAAGTTGGATACTTCAAGTCCCACTTTAAAAAGGAGACAAGTCCTGTTAAGCGTGGGACTCGAAGTAGGGGCAATTTGTAGACACTAAAATTTTAGTGGACTTTGATTTGGACAAATGGACCCATTAAATATGGGCCTAATGTTTAATTAAGTTAGTTGATTGGACCAAGCCTAGTCCACTTAAATTTTTTAATTAGCCCAGCGTAGATTATTAAATGGAAAGATAATTATTTTTAATAAAATATATTTGAAATAATTATTTTTAAGGATAATTATCATAATATAACCGGCCCGACCCAGTTATGATATTTTCCTTATCAGAAAGGACACGTGTCATCATCCTATGGATCCAAGAAGCCTATAAATAGAGGCCTGGAGGAAGGGAGAAGGGGGACACATATTCAGAGTCCAGAAATCCAGAGACTCAGAAGTTCAGAAGGTCCAGAAATTGAGAGAATCAGAAATCCAGAGGGCCAGAAATCTCAAGGACAAACCTGAAGGCAAAGAACACCAAGCACATCTAAAGTCGTGCCGTTCTTCACCAAATTCAACAAATTCTCTTCTTTCTGAAGACGAAGAACAACAAGCACATCCAAAGACGTGCCGTTCTTCCTCAAATTCAACAAAGGATACAAATTCAGAATTCAGAAGTCCAGAAATTCAGACACAAATTCAGAATTCAGAAGTCCAGAAATTCAGACACGAATTCAGAAGTCCAGAAATTCAGACACACAAATTCAGAATTTAGAAGTCCAGAAATTCAGACACGAATTTAGAAGTCCAGAAATTCAGACACACAAATTTAGAATTCAGAAGTCTAGAAATTTAGACACACAAATTTAGAATTCAGAAGTCCAGAAGTCCAGAAATCCAGAGACTCAGAAATCCAGAGACACAAATTCAGAATCCAAACCCAAAAGCGAAGAACATCAAGCACATCCGACAACGTGCCGTTCTTCATCAAATCCTACGGTGATCAACAACAAGCACATCCAACGACGTGCCATTCTTCATCAAATGCCACAGTAATTCAAGAACAAGCTCGTGCAGCCCTTGGATCCAACCAACAACAAAAAGGAGATCGAATCAGAGGACCATTCTTTTTTTGTAAAGAATATTATTACAGAGGATTGTACTCCAATTGGTTACAAATTAAATAAAATATTTTATTTGCTCCATATTTTGTTTTATTTGCAGATTACAAAATTTGTGTGTACAATCACTAACTGAAATTTTAGTTGCATTTTCACTGATTGCAGATTTTTTATTCACCTACCATTTGATGTAAAGGCATCAACATTGTTTGGTAAACAAATTACTAAATTTTAAAAATAGGCTAAGTAGTAAATTAGAGAAGGTTGAACTCAGTTTGTCTCACCTGACTGAGCTCAGCATGCCCCTCACCACTACTTGATGCAACTTCAGTTACATATATTCCTCTTTATACAACTAATATAGTTTTTCCTCTTGATGCAGTTTTTCCTTTGTAACTCACCTACCATTTAATGCAAAGGCATCAACATTGTAAGGTAAACAAATTGCTGATTATTAAATTTTTTTTTTTTTTTAAAAGGGATAAAGTACTTAATTTTAAAAAAATTAACTTAATTTGTGCCACCTGACTAAGCTTAGCATGCCCCACACCACTACTTGATACAAATGAAGCTGCAGCTTTTCTTATGTTACTCACCTACAATGCAAAAAAATAAAAAATAAAAATAATGAGGTAAAAAAAAGTAAATATGCAAAAGAAAAAATTCAGGTAAATTGAATTAAATAAATACCATACCTCAGCATGCCCCACATTACTATCAATCCCAAGAAAAGTTGGTTTACTCAAAGGGGGGCGACCTCATTTGCCTCTCTGGGATTTTTCTCTAACTATTTCGGTTGTTTTATATGTCCTTGAATTGTGTCCAGACTGTAAGTACTCAGTACATGTCAAACACACACATGATTTGTTAAGTTTGGTTGGTTTTGTAACTTCGTCACTTGATTTTTTCCTAACTTTTTTTAAGCCTACCAGGTGGTTTTAGGTACAGAGGTGGAAAGATCAAATTTGTGTTATATTTGCTCATCATATGTAGGGACATGGGATACATGATAATGCAACATATTTTAAGGTAAGTATCTCTAAGATAATAACTAGTAACATATATCTCTAGTTGTTCCCTTCTAAAAAGTATGGTAGCAACAGCATGGTGGCAAGGAATGCAGTCACATCCCACTCCCTACAACTACGTGTTCCCCTCTGCATGTCCACATCTACGTTCTTACATTTAATATCAACTTCATACCTAGACCCTCCAGAAAAATCAACAATACACTCCAATGATTCATTTTTATATTTATCCAACTGTGTTTGTATCTCAAGACACAACATTCCATTGTATGATGATCCAGCAGCTCTATTATTTTGAAATCTCCTCATTAGATATTTACGGATCCACTCCAATATGGTTATTACAGGCATTTCCCTTGCTTTTCGAATGACAGAATTCCATGATTCCACCATGTTGTTTATTACTAAATCACACTTTGAAATGGTTGGAAAATCTGCCCTTGCCCAATGATGGAATGGCACCTTCACATGCTAATCATAGGCATCACCATCTATGCCCTTTATGAAATGCATATGCTTATTAAAGACATCCTCATTATAAGCTTTGGCAGCGTTCAATAGCTCAACTTTCAATTGCAACCCCTTAAATTTCTTTTTGAAATTGTCGTATATATGTTGAACACAAAATCTGTGGTCAGCCACTTCCGAAACATCCTCAAAGGCCTGAAGTAAACCCTGAAATAAATCAAACAATTTAATTAGCACTTAGATATATAGTGTATTAATTAAAATAATAATTTGAAAAATACCTTTTGTGGATCAGACATAAATACCAAGCCATGTGAGGGACCAACAAGTTTCATCAATTCTTCCATTAACCATGACCAGGAGTCCCTATTCTCAGCCTCAATAATAGCAATAGCCAAATGCTACAGCTTGTTATTCCCATCAATCCCAATTGCACTAAGCAAATGTCCACCAAAAGGCCCTTTCAAAAACGTTCCATCAACACCTATGAATGGTCCACACCATTCTCTAAAATGTCTATGTATGGCCTCATAATATATTAACAATCTTTTGAATCTTCGAGGTTCGGTTTCACTAGGATAATTACTTATGAATGAAACTGAACCAGGTTTCTTGAACGAGTTGGCAATACTTTCTAAAATTTGAATATTATTCCTCATGGTTTCCTTCAATCATCTCTTTTGCTCTTCCCTTTACCCTGTAAATTATGGGCATGGAGATTTTAGTACTCAACTGCCTCGTAACAATTTGTCTCATTGAAGCATATTCCTAATTTGGATTCTCTTTAATTGACTTTACATACCTGTTTGCAATGTATGTGAGATATTATTTTATTTTTGGCAATTATCATAGACAAAATAAGTCTAAGTCGAGTTGTAATTCAAATTACTTGTTCTGAAAGTTATCAAGTTCGATAACGACTACAGAACTGGGAAGTTGATCAAACTTACCTTGATTGAAGATCATTTGAAGCAAAAGGTAAGAACAACACATTAGGAAGGATTCTAAACATGTTAGGACACATTCTACACTTTCCATATTTTTTAGAAGTTTCAGTAAAATGTTTTTAGGCTAAATGGACCAAGGAATTCAAGTCTACTAAACTTGAACCGGTTCAGCCCCTCTGAACCGGTTTAAGATGTCAAGATTGGCTTCGAATAGTTTCTGCCAATCTTGAACCGGTTCAGCCCCTCTGAACCGGTTCAAGGTGTCCTATTCACTATACAACTTTCAGTTTCCTTATCCTGAATTGTTTCCCAGTTGGTCGAGAATTGTACCAAATCCTATGCACAAATTTTTCCTTATTTTCAGAGGGATTAGGTCATTCTATACTCTATATAAACTATGTCATATACATTGGTTTATTTATGGCTTTAGGGAAAATCAATTCTATATTTTGAGAAAGCCTTTTAGAGAGAAAAAATTCAGAAAATCAAATCTGATTATTCTGAATTTATTTATGAAAGCACACACATATATTCATGAGTGATTTAGTAGTGTTGTTCTCTATCTCATCGGAATTAGAGCTATATTGAAGATTTAGATATTCCAAATGAAAAACAGGATTTAATTCTTTTACATCGAGTTCAGATCTTGAAGAATAGAAGTAAAAGTGATCACACTTTGAAAGGGTTGGAGCATTCGAGGAGTATTGTCTGATCTACCTGTTACTTTTCTATAAATATCAAGTATAAACCTGAGGTCAAGTTGCTATTGGACGGGGAGTCGCAAAGCCAGAGGATTGTTAGCAATTAGTGTTTGGTAGAACGATAGGGTGTGAGCCAGAGTCAAAGTTTGGTGTACTTTATTTCAAATATAGTGGATCGGTTTACTTTGGACTGAATAGTCCACGAGGTTTTTCCTATGCAAACAGTTGACATATTTTATCAACTGGGGTTTCCTCGCTAAAAATCCTAGTGCAATCTTTCTAAACTTTTACTTGCTTTACTTCACAGTATTTAAATTTGTGATTGTGGATTTTTAAATTGATCATATAATTTAATCAATCATAAATTGAGCAAGTTGACCTAATAATCAGATCTAGGTCATTAAAAGAGTTAATCACAATTAAAATCAACTAACTGCTTTCGCACCCAGCGTAACTCAATTTTCCCAATTTGGTATCAGAGCGGGTTACTCGATATACAGAGTAGATCATATGTGTTGATTTATTGTTGATTTATGCATCATGTCTGAAAATTCAGCTTTTGTTGATGTGTTATCTTTACCTCCTGTTTTTTATTTTGTCACAAGCATGCAAATTGAGTGGTCAAAGTTTAAAAAGGATTTTGAAAAATTGTTAGAGAAATTGAATCTTACGAAACTTGATAGAGATATTTATAAGTTAGAAGTTTCTGTCACTAATAAAAATTTGGAAGAAATTGGCCATAAAAATTTGAATCTTCTTCATAAGATTGATTTTCTAGAAAAAGAATTTAAGAAGGTAAATTTGTTAATAAATCACTGAAACTTAAAATTGACAATTTGAGTAGTGAATTTGTTAAATTAAAACTGTCTTTTTAGAAAGTTGATATTGACACTTGCAAAATTGATAAGTTGAAAGGAGTGGTTGAGAATGTTATGAGTAACAAAGATTTGGCATCAACTTCAAAAGATTTGTATTTTCAAAAATCTAAAGATGTTTTTGTGAAAGTTGAAACCAAACCTTATGTTATTTCTAGTTCTACCAAACTTATTTACACATGTCATTTTTGTGGTGAAAGGGAGCATATCAAGTATAAGTGTCATAAAAGAAAAATTGAAGTAGGAAAGAAATTGAAAAATATAGAGAGTTCAAATTTGAAAAAGAAGAGGATTATGACTGTTGAGCCTTGTAACACTTTGTCTAGAATAATAGGGAAATCATTGCATAATGAATCTAAAATTGTTTGGGTAAAGAAGGAGAATTTTAAATGCCTTGCCATACACACAGCACTAAGAGCACTTAGTCCATGTGGTTGGTAATTTGATAGTGGTTACTCTAGGCATATGACAGGGGATAGAACATTGTTTACCACTTTTAAGGAATGCTTAGTTGGTACTGTTACTTTTGGTGATGGTAATGCTTCTACTGTAAGTGGTAAAAGTAAGATCAAATTTCCAGGTATTCGGGAGTTAAAAAATGTTCTATATGTTAAAGGTTTAGCTGCTAATCTGTTGAGTATTAGTCAAATCTGTGATGAGGAGTTTAAAGTCAATTTTACTCAACAAGGGTGTTTTGTAACTAATGAAAAAATGTGAATGCATCTTGAAAGGAATTAGAACTTCTGATAATTGCTATGTTGTATTTTCAGACCCTTCACTAATGTGTTTTTCAGCAGTTACCGATGAAGCTGTTTTATGGTATAAAAGACTTGGACATGTGAATTTTAATGATTTAGTGAATTTGTCTAACAATGATCTTGTTCGAGGTTTGCCTAAATTGAAGATGCCTAAGAATGAAATATGTAGTCCATGTCAATTAGGGAAACAAAATAGAGTGTCACATAACAGACTTATTCATAAAGTCACTTCTCGACCTTTAAAATTGATTCATATGGATTTGATGGGTCGCATAACACCTGATAACATTGGAGGAAAAAGATACATGCTTGTTATGGTTGATGATTTTTGTAGATTTACTTTTATTACATATTTGAGAGAAAAATCTGATACTTTTGTGAATTTCAGGTCTATTTGCTAACTTATTCAAAATGAGAAGGGATATCGAATTAATCGGATTAGGAGCGATAATGGAGGTGAATTCTAACCTAAGGAGTTTATTGAATATTGTGATAAGAATGACATTAAGTATAAATTTTCAGGACCTAAAACATCACAACAGAATGGTGTAGTGGAAAGGAAAAATAGGATAATTGCAGGTATAGCACGTACTATGCTTCATGAGAATAAAATTGCAAGGCATTTCTGAGCTGAATCAGTACGTACTGTTTGTCATATCCTAAATAGAGATTATCTTAGGCGTGGAACTAAAAAGACTTTATATGAATTGTGGTATGATAGAAAGCACACTGTTAAATACTTTAAAGTCTTTGGAAGTAAATGTTATATCCTTAGAGATAGGGAACACTTGGGAAAATTTGACTCTAGAAGTGATGAAGGTGTGTTTTGGGGTTATTCACAAAGAAGTCAGGCTTATAGGGTTTTTAATCTTAGAACTAAAGTGGTCATTGAGACTATAAATGTTGTATTTGATGATACAAAATCTAAGATAACCCCTTTTCAACTTGATGAAGAAGAAACTAATTTTGAAATTGCAAGAGAAAGGAAAGAACCTACAATTCATGAGGAAGAAAGAGTTGAGAATTTAGGTGGAGAAGGTGAAGAAGTTGAAGAAGAGGATGATGGGGAATTAGAGGTCACCACTGATGAACCTTGGTCTGTGCGGCTCGTTAATGCACCCAAATTGCATACAATAGAAGTGTGCAGTGTGGTCAAGTTTGAATTTATAGAATGCCACTACCACTACTAACTAATAAAGTAGCTAGAGTGAGTAGAGATCGTCCCAAGGGAAAAAGGAGTCGTGCTTTGGAATCAGTTGTTGGATTAGTACGTCGAATGATCAAAAGATGGTTGGTGATTGATTAAGTAAACTAAAATGCAATTAAAAATAATGAAAGTAAATAACAAACTAGAAAGTAGGGAAAAGATATAGCAGAGAGGACTTGGGGCTTAGAGTTCACTACTAAGCTTCATTTCACCAAACACTAGCAATTGTAAATTAATAGGGACATTTAAGTTGCAACATTTGTGTGTGTGTGTCACTAATTGAAAACTAAACATGAAAGACAAATAAGCATAGATTGTCTAGTCAATCTAGTGAATAGTACAACCTATCAAATGAGACCATAACGCATTCAATTAAACCACAATTAGAACACACACAATAATCTAGAGAAATGTACTCTTTGCATTCATAAGTATGGAACATCGAGAAACAAGAATAGATTGTCCACATATCTAAGAAATTAAAACAATTACACTGCATCCAGGCTAAAGACATGGAAATTAAACCATTTAAACTAAAGGTGTGGTACAATCCATCAAGAAACAAGTGTGAACCATCAAATAAATCACAAGAGTATTCAATTAAACACTATGTTTTGATCATCACTAGACTAACAACATCAATATACATAGACATGCATTAATTTCATCAAATCTAGAGAAAAAGCACATGAACATCCATTCTATCATACATAGACATATGGATAGAAATAAATGATCAATTGAAAGCATTAATCCATACAAATCAAGTAGAAATCACAAGATCTATATTTATTTATGATCAAAACATCCATTACAACTAAAATCCCCAAAAAGATACAAAAGCTAGGTTTAGGAAGCAAGCCTAAGGGCTATCTCTAGTCCCAAGTGAAGGATTTAGCCACTCATTGTAGTGGTCATGGAACCTTCAAGGACTAGCATGGAGGTTGGCATCATCATCTTCATCCTTGCTTTCTTCTCAAAACCTTAGTTCTAGAGAGGAAAATATCTACTCTATGAAAATTACAAGATAAAATTGAAAGATGTTCAATTAATTCATTACATTTGAGTAGGCACCAAGTCAAAAATACAGCCTATGATTAGAGGAAATTCGCAGCTACTCGAGTTAGGTAGAAATCGCCGTATTCGGGAATTAGACAGCTCACTGCCAGCAGGTGCTTCGATCGATCAAAGATATTCGATTGATCAAGCACTTAGCTTCAATTGATCAAAGTTGACGTGGCATCAAAAATATCTTCTGGCTTTATCCACTTTGCTAAGCTGGCACCGCCTCATTTCGATCTATTGTAGACATCTTCGATCGATCGGGATTCCCTTTGATCGATCGAAGTTCCCCTGGTGCATTTCCTTGGCTTCTTTCCAACTTTACTTCTTAGCTCCAAAATTAGGCTAAATGGCTCTTGTTAGCCTGTTTGAACTTTATTAACCTGAAATAGGCAATAACACAAATAAGTATCTAAGACATGAAAGTAAGATAGATGAATGGACTAAAATACCCTAGCTTAGGTGCAAAAATGCGTCACATTTGAGCACTCATCACACCCCCAAAGTTAGATATTGCTAGTCCCTAACAATGAACTATAAGTAAAGGAAAGAAATAAACAACTAAGTTACTATGAACTAGAAAGCAATGAAAGGATAACGCCACTTTCGTAGGGAACACGATTATATTTAGCATATGCAACAAGCCTTTTAAACCCCTAGGTTACCCTAGTGAATGAGTGCAGTCTCGTGAGGGTTTCCAAGATTGATACCCACAAACATTGAGCTCTTTCTTACAAGAGAGGTACTAACATACAAAACAACCATTGGGAAAAAACTACCTCAAGTATGTAATTTTTCAACCATTTCCAAGCAATCTCCTAAAATCTCAACTTCAAGAAAGCAAGTATGGTCCTCCACACATTAAAACAATGATCATGCAAATCAAAATAACTCTAGAATCCTTTTTAAGTGAACCGACATCAAATATGTTGTTATCTAAGCCAACTAAAGAAATGATCACATCTTTACCCTCAAACTAGCATACAAATCTAGTACCAATCATCAAAACAAAAAGTGGACCTTTTATTAAAGCTTTATTCAACTAGGTGCACTTATTTTTTTCACTCGATATATTTTTTTTTCTTCAAGTTATTATTAACCTAGAGTTTAGGCCCTCCACCTTTCAGTACGAGAAATTCAGTGCTTGATGAGGCTAGAATCCCGGCTACTCAATGAAAAGTGATTGTTATCCACTTTTGTCAAGATAAAAGCTTTCAATGCACTACTAAACAATTGGGATATAACCAAATCAATAGTCAACAAAGCATGTACCCCACAAATGAATGTTAATGTGCACCTATGCTAGTGTAGAATCCTAGTGTGAATGTAATAACCCAGTCTTTTTCCTCCTTTTCCTTTTCGGCGATTTTCTTTTTTCGTCTTTTTCCTATTTTGTCTTTTCCCTATTTCGTCTTTTTCCCGTTTATCATTTTTCCTTGCGTAACCTCACTTTTTGTGCTCGGATTTGATTCCAATTTTGCATGCATTCAGGATATTTGATTTCCATGACATTTGTATTTTTACTTTTGTGAAAAATACATTCTAGTTGCTTATTTTTTCACAAAGGGCATGGATGCATACTTTATTGTAATTATTCTTTATTTTTGGGGTTTTTGTGTAATTACATAAGGTAATTATTTTTCATCTTGAGGACCATTTTGTAATTTATTTTGGAAGATATTTTCAAAAAGGATCTTTTTGTAATTTTTGGAAAATATGACAAGTGTCATATTCTCATGGTGCCACTTGTTGGCAATGGGGTGGAGTGACTTAGATGTATAATCTCTTGACATTTAGAGGGTGTAAATTCAACCATTTGTTGGCTTAGGATTGGAGCACTTGTTGGCTTAGATGGTTGACAAGTGTAGGCTTAGGATTAAGCCTAGGAAGGAGCCTTGGATTTGGATTTGTGACAAGTGTAGGATCACAATTAAGTCTTGCATTATGTGTGTGTGTGAGGTAGTGTAAGAGCACATAGTGAGTGGAGGAATACTAGATCCACCACTCACTATTTTCACTTTATCCTCTTCATTTTCACTTATTTTCTAATAACCCTAACCTAGCCACCATTAGAGAAAAGCTTGGTTACTAGCTTTGACTTCATTTTTGGCTTCCTTCCATTCACCCTAGACTTAAAACCTTGAAACACAAAAGTTTCCCCTTACTCTCCTCTTCATTAACCCTAAACTTGTTTTCCATTTTGAGCTTGGTTACTTGGATTATAGAGATTCAATTCTCTATTGAGGTAGGGGTGGTAGTATGTTTATATTTTAAGTATTTTTTTATAATCCTTGGGGTTTAATATATATTGTGTGCATACTTTTAATATGATAGCTTTGCATATTATAGGAGACCCTCACTTCTTGACTTAGGATTTATTGATTTAAGCATGTATAATATGTATAAACCATGTGTAGAAGGATTATATAATTTAGTAGTATACTAAATTATAGTATTTTCACATGTGTGGTGATATAGAATTCTTGTCGAATTATTAATGTTATATACAATTCCTATTGATTTGAATTGTTATATTTATGGTGGTGATAATTCTATAATCTTATTAATAATAATTGTGATTATTTTAGAAGCTTATTGCTAAAATGTTAAGATTTAGTGTATAAAGTTTGTTGTTGAGGCATGATTTAAATTGATAAGTTGGTAGTATTGTTTTGCACATTATATCATGTTAAAGACTTGTCATTTATTATGCCATTCTAGACTTGGAACCCTAAGAAATAGTTTGTGTGGTTTCAAAATACTTGTGCATGAAAGGTGGTATATATGCCTTAATATTATGTATAAGTTTTGAACTTGATGTATTTTGGATTCTCTTGGGACATTGTTACAAGTGACATGGCTAGAGTTTGGCTCTAGTGTCAGAGGTATGAGTTCTCCCCAATTGAGATAGTGCGCACTAGGGTGGTCTTCCTACCGGGTTAATGCCCAGAACAACCATTGAGGTCTCGGCAGAATTCCGGGCTTAGATGTCCAAGAATTCCATTTTTTGATTTCGCATTCAATTCCAAGTTGACAATCAATGTTTAAATTGTAACTTGTAATTTTGGTTTCATGCGATTTGATGTTGTTAAGTACATCTATTTTGATATTGCGTTGCTCGATTTATTTAAGTTAGCTTAAGATAATCCCTCAGAACACCTTGAACATAGACGTTAAGTGGAATGCTCCCTTGTATTCGTCTATATTGATCTTGCAATGATAATGAAACTTCAGGGTATACGCATATGCTTCTTCATACGAGTAACTTGATTACTCACCCTAGTGGTTTGGGTTATTTTTCAGGTAAGGAGACTATGTTCTTGGATGTTCATCATCCTTAGAGGCTTATAAGCAATTTGGAACATTTTTGTATATTGACATGCAAGTGTTTAGCATGCTTTACTTTTGATGTTATGTTTTTACATACCATGGATGTATGGTATTTTTGAGGCTAATGTAGCTACCTTGATGTGTAATGATACCTAAGTACTTACTTTTGATATTACAATCATGTATGTAAAAAGGCCAAGGGCCAAGCATGTTTACTTTAGCACTTGTGTTCATTTGGTACCAACTTTTGCTATAAAAATGTACTTTTACCAATTTTGGAGGTTTGGTGTATGAAAATCTTGTAATGAACATGTATGAGGCTAGGAGCCATTGTTTTATATTCAAATATGCATATGAAGTTTGTTGACATGTTCACATGCTCAAATCTCATTGAAAATCACATTTAAACTTTCATTTTTGATCCATTACATGAGGGGATTTGAAGCATGGGTTGAAACTTTACACACTTGGCACATAATAGGTCTTACAGTAGGTTTTCGAGGTGTTTCAGTCGACTGACACTTCATTTTGGTTGACCGATGGCTTTGGGTAACATCAATGTACAGTAAACCTTCAATTCCAATAGCCATTTTTACTGTTTAGGACCATTTCGGTCGACCGATGGCCTATTTTGGTCAACCGATGGTTCATTTCGGTCTTCCGAACCAACCTCACCTTAAAAATGGGATTTCAGCAGAGTTTTAGTCCAGTTTGGTTGACCAAAACTCTATTTTGGTTGACCGAAATAGATTGTTTGCATGCAGCTTCTTTATTGGGTTTCAGCACTGAAATTTTAACTTCAAAAGGGCATAACTCCTTCATTTCTTATCCAAATGGGTTGATTCTTGAGCCTAAACTCAAGGATTTTGAGTCAGATTTTCAATGGTACCTATGTCATTCACAGATTCCAATCACAATTTGAGTTATTCATGTTTTAGTGAGGTAGTGTCAGTTTTCGCTAAAACCGGGAAAGGGCATTTTATGGGATTCTTATCCAAAGTTCTTAGAACCCCTTGAAATGTTGTGAAATGATTAGATTAGTTTGTATTCACCTTATTTGACTTTTTTAGAGTTAATTTCGTCTTTTTATTTGTGAATTGACCGTTTTGCCCTTCGTTGACGGATTTAGGCCGTTTTGACTCTCGTTTGCCCATTCACTTTTCTTTAACTTCTGTGACCTCATGGAATGTCACATTGATGTCTTAGAGATGGTTTATACCTCAAAGGACTATGGTTTTATCTTTTGCTTCCGTATTTCGGATCCGTTATCGGGTCAACTTTCAGGTCATCACTGACGCACCAGGTTGAAAAACTTGGGCCGTCACAAGTGGTATCAGAGCTCCTAGGTTTGAACACCTTTGGATGATAGGTTTTGGGTGTATATCATGCTTTTGTTGATTTACTTTAATATGTCCATATGCTTTCGATAACATGTTTTGGCTTTATAACATGTTTATATGTTTCGTTATAACACGCTTGGTAGTATGACATATTTTTAAGCTTATATGTTTATATGTTTAAAAGCATCTTTGTTTGACATGTATGCTTATTTGCTTAAGTGCTTAACTATTTATGCGGCTTTCTTTGATTGCTTTAGCATGACTGTATGTTGCATACCATGTCTTGCTTTGTGTTTCGTGCATTCATAATGTGAGTTGCACTCGGTCATAATAACTTGTGTTATTGTTGACCTCCCTTCTTTTGCATGTTTAGCACCACAGTTGTCACACATGGAGAGTCTTCACGTCAGGGCACTGAGGAGCAGGTGGCTGACACCAAGTTCACAAGGGGTCCGGGGAGGCCCAGGATTTCAGTTCGTGGGGTGGATGCTAATCTACCACAGGCACCGACTTATGAAGAACGAGTGGCTCAGAGAAACAATCAGGGGATCGCTGAATCCTTACAGGAGTTGATACGCAGGCAGGTGGTAGGGATACAGTTTCCTGCACCGGCACCGGCACCGGCACAGATAGTCAATGAGGCACTAGAGTACTTTGTGCGACTACAGAGGGTCAAGATTGATACTTTTACAGGGAGTTCAGATCCACTAGTCTTAGAAGCTTGGTTGGACCTTATGGTTTGCAAGTTGGATAGTATGACAGCACCCACGGACAGATTGAGGATTTCTTTGACTGCTTCTAGGTTCATAGGAGATGCAGATATTTGGGGGAGGTCTATGACCAATGTCCACAATGTTGAGTTGATAACTTGGAACGAGTTCAGAGATTTGTTCTTCGAGTATTTCTTTCCTAGGGCTATGAGGCAGGAGATGAGCACATAGTTCGCAGGTTTCTATCAGGGCACTATGAGTGTTATTGAGTATAAGCTCGCAGGTTTCTATCAGGGCACTGTGAGTGTTATTGAGTATAAGACACCATTTACTTCTCTCTCTCGTTATGCCGAGGATATGGTAGTAATAGACGAGGCCAAGGAAATGAAGTTTTAGGATGGGCTACATCTTGACATCAGGCCACGGGTCTCAATTCTTGATTTGAGGACTTACAGAGAAGTGGTCCAGAGGGCTATGCTAGCTGAGGTAAAGGAACGGGATCAGTTACGGATTAGGGGCTCACATAAGCAGCCTCGCGGAGACAATCCATTATCTTCCAGGAGTCAGTGGAAGAAGGCCAGTGCAGGGAACAATACTCACTCACAGGGGGCATTGCAACAAAATCGTTCTGCACCCACAGTTCCTGTATCTTCGGGATCCGCCCAAGGAGAGGTTTGTTACCATTGTCAGCAGCCGGGGAACATCAAGCCTGGCTGCCCATAGCTTCGGGCACAGGCCAGTCAGACTTCAGTTTCTACAAAAACAGGGCAGGGAGCTTGCTTCTATTGTAAGCGACCAGGTCATCTCCGGAAGGATTCTCTAAAGTTGTTGAATAAGTCACGTGGTGGCACAGATTCACAGATGGTACCAGCTCAGTCTGCAGTGGTCCAGTTTGGTTTCAAAGTTCCTCAGGCACCACAGCTAGTGGCGCCAGTTGGCACTTATCCAGCCAGGGAATCTACACCTACTGCTTCTACGCATTAGTCAGGCTATCTGGGTAGTTCACAGCAGGGCACAAGGACTCAGGGACTAGCCTATACTCTTCCATAGGCGGATGCTTCCGCAAGCACCTCTTCAGTTCGAGGTATTTTTCCAGTTTTCAGTTCTTGGGCACGGGTTTTTGTTGACACTGGTGCATCACATTCTTTCATTTCTACATCATTTGTACATTCATTGCGTCTGGAGGTTATACTTCAGGATAGTCTTCTCTGTGTTGAGACACCAGTTAGGGGTCCAGTGTCTTTGGATCGTGTTTGTCAAGGTTGTGCTATTGAGATTGCTGGGCGAACCTTAGAGTTTGATTTCGTTGTTCTCGACATGATAGGTTTTGACGTCATTCTCGAGATGGATTAGTTAAGGGTGTCTGTTTGCACTCCCAAGGGAGATTGTTTCCATTTTGTGGGAGATCGGAGCGATTTCCACCTAGAACTGGTTTTCAGCATTGGTGACTGGAGTCGCCACAGATCCTGCTTGGCTAGTTTGCTAGTTGATGAGAATAGCAGTTTGGGCCATGTTCTTCCGGCAGTTATTGAGGATTTTGTTGAGGTCTTTCCAGAGGAACTGACTGAGTTACCTCGTTTAAGGGAAGTTGTTTTTGCCATTGATGTCATTCCTGGTACAACACCCATCTCTATGGCACCGTACCGTATGGCACCGGCAGAGCTTGATGAGCTAAAAAGTCAGTTGGATGATTTGAAAGCTAAGGGCTTTATTCGTCATAGTGCTTCACCATGGGGAGCACCGTTTTTTTTTTAAATAAGGATAGGTCTTTGAGACTTTGCATTGATTATTGCAAGTTGAATCATGCTATGATCAAGAACATGTATCATTTGCCTAGGATTGCTGACTTTTTTGATCAGTTGAAAGGAGCGGCATGCTTTTCAAAGATTGATTTGAGATCATGTTAATATTAGTTGAGGGTTAAGGATAATGATATATCCAAGATCGCTTTTCGTACACAGTATGGCCATTATGAGTTTCTGGTGATGCCATTTGGTTTGACCAATGCTCCAACAGCTTTCATGGATTTGATAAACCGTGTATTCAGTGACTATCTTGACAAATTTGTGGTGGTGTTCATTGACGACATTCTCGTATACTCAGTTTCGGTAGAGGAGTATGAGTATCATTTGAGGATAGTGTTGCAGATCCTTAGGGATAATCAGTTGTATACCAAGTTCTAGAAATGCGAATTTTGGCTACCGGAAGTAAAGTTCCTTGAACACGTCGTGTCAAGGAGCGGAGTTGCAGTGGATCCGTTAAAGATTGAGTCTGTGATGGATTGGGAGCGTCCGAAGACAGTATTTAAAGTTCAGATTTTTCTTGGCCTAGCTGGCTATTACAGGAGATTTGTTCGAGATTTCTCTCGTCTAGCAACACCTATGACTCGACTTACTCGCAAGGGAGTCAAGTTCATATGGAATGAGGCTTGTGATTTTGCTTTTCAGGAGTTGAAGGTCAAATTGACATCGGCTCTAGTTTTGATCATACTTGAACGTGGTTTGGGTCATGTGGTCTCTTGTGATGCTTCACGAGAAGGATTGGGTTATATCTTGATGCAGACAGAGCGGGTGGTTGCTTATGGGTCTCGATAGTTGAAGACTCACGAGTTGAACTATCCGACACATGATTTGGAGTTGGCAGCAGTTATCTCTGCCCTGAAAGGGTGGAGACATTATTTGTACGGGGAAAAGTTCGAGGTTTTCTCCGATCACAAGAGTCTCAAGTATCTCTTCTCTCAGAAGGATTTGAACTTGAGATAGCGCAGATGGGTTGAGTTCATGGAGGACTACGACTTTGAGTTACAGTATCATCCAGGGAAGACCAATGTGGTGGCTGATGCATTGAGTAGGAAGTCACGGGGTACTCTTGCTAGCATTTCCATTCACAGATGGAAGATGTTAGAAGAGCTTGTAGATCTTGGTTTACAGTTGTATGAGGATGTTTCACAGGCTATTTTGTTTAGCCATGTGGCTTAACCGGCTCTTATTAACAGAGTTATTGAGGCACAGTAAAGGGATGGGGAGATTAAGTCCATCCACAGTCGGATTTCAGGTGGCGAGAATGTAAAAGGTTGGACCTTGCATTTAGACAGTGGTCTCAGGTACAGAGGGAGGATGTTTGTTCCTTTGTCCTTTCGTGACATTGTTCTTTGGGATTTTCACCATTCTCGACCCGCAGTTCATCCTGGTGGTACGAAGATGTATCACAGTTTACAAAGACAGTTTTGGTGGAAAGGCATGGAACGGGATGTTTCTCAGTTCGTGGCTAAATGCCTTACTTGTCAACAAGTGAAGGCAGAGCATCAGAGACCGGCAGGTATGTTACAACAACTACCAGTGGCAGAGTGGAAGTGGGAGCACATCACTATGGATTTCGTGACTGGACTTTCGAGATCCAAGGTAGGGAATAATGTCATTTGGGTTATTATTGAAAAATTGACTAAGACGGCTCACTTTTTGCCTATGGCAGTGACAGATGATGCAGAGAGGCTTAGTGGACTGTATGTGGGGCAGATTGTCAGGCTTCACGGGGTTCCAGCATCCATTGTTTTGGATAGGGATCCTAGGTTCACGTCTCACTTTTGGCAGAGTTTTCAGGAGGCTCTTGATACGAGTCTTCATTTTAGCACGGCATTCCATCCTCAGACTGATGGTTAGTCAGAGCGTACCATTCAGATATTGGAGAATATGCCACGGGCTTGCATTTTAGATTTTGGGGGTAGTTGGGAAAACTACTTACCCTTGGTTGAGTTTGCCTACAACAAAAGTTACCAGACCAGTATTGGTATGGCACCTTTTAAGGCGTTGTATGGTAGACCTTGCAGATCTCCAGTTTGTTGGACCGAGGTAGGTGATACAGTCGCCTTGGGTCCAGATATTGTCTTTGAGACTATAGAGAAGATTAAGTTGATTCGACAACGGTTGGTTACAGCTCAGAGCAGGTAGAAGAGTTATGCTGACAAGAGGAGGAGATCCTTGTCTTTTGAGGTAGGGGACCACATCTTTCTTAAGATCTCTCTACGGAAGAGACTTCTGAGATTTCGGCAGACAGACAAGTTATCTCCTTGGTTCATTGGACCATTTCAGATTCTGGAGTGCGTCGGTGAAGTTGCTTATTATTTGGCATTGCCGCCAGACCTGGATAGGGTTCACGACATCTTTCATGTATCTATGTTGAGAAAGTACGAGTCGGATCCATCGCATGTTTTATGGTGGACAGATGTTGTTGTTGATGAGAATGTGACCTAAGAGAAGGGTACAATTCAGATTCTTGATTCATGGGAGTAGGTCTTGCGTACTAAGACCATTCCATTGGTTAAGGTCTTGTGGAAACATCATGGCGTTGAGGAGGCTACATAGGAGCTAGAATAGGAGGTTTGCTCTCGGTACCCCTATTTGTTTTCTCTTTTAGGTACGACTTGATTTCAGGGACGAAATCCTTTTAAGGATGGTAGGTTGTAATGACCTAGTCTTTTTCCTCATTTTCCTTTTTTTGAGATTTTCTTTTTTCGTCTTTTTCCTGTTTTATCTTTTCACTAATTCGTCTTTTTCCTATTTATCATTTTTCCTTGCATAACCTCACTTTTTGTGCTCGGATTTGATTCCGGTTTTGCATGCATTCATGATATTTGATTTTCATGACATTTGTATTTTTACTTTTGTAGAAAATACATTCTAGTTACTTACTTTTTCATAAAGGGCATGGATGCATACTTTATTGTAATTATTCTTTATTTTTGGGCTTTCTGTGCAATTACATAAAGTAATCGTCTTGGGGACCATTTTGTAATTTATTTTGGAAGATATTTTCAAAAAGGACCTTTTTGCAATTTTTGGCAAATGTGACAAGTGTCACATTCTCATGGTGCCACTTGTTGGCAATGGGGTGGAGTGACTTGGATGTATAATCTCTTGACATTAGGAGGGTGGAGATTCACCCACTTGTTGGCCTAGGATTGGAGCACTTGTTGGCTTAGATGGTTGACAAATGTAGGCTTAGGATTAAGCCTAGGAATGAGCCTTGGATTTGTGACAAGTGTAGGATCACAATTAAGTCTTGCATTGTGTGTGAGAGAGAGGTAGTTTAAGAGCACATAGTGAGTGGAGGAATACTAGATCCTCCACTCACCATTTTCACTTTATCCTCTTCATTTTCACTTGTTTTCTAAGAACCCTAACCTAGCCACCATTGGAGAAAAGCTTGGTTAATAACTTTGACTTCATTTTTGGCCTTCTTCTATTCACCCTAGACTTAATACCTTGGAACACAAAAGTTTCCCCTCACTCTCCTCTTCATTAACCCTAAACTTGTTTTCCATTCTGAGCTTGGTTGCTTGGATTATAGAGATTCAATCCTCTATTGAGGTAGGGGTGGTAGTATGTTTATATTTTAAGTGTTTTATAATCCTTGTGTGCATGCTTTTAATATGATAGATTTGCATATTATAGGAGACCATCACTTCTTGACTTAGAGTTTATTGATTTAAGCACGTATGATATATATAAACCATATGTAGAAGGATTATATAATTTGATAGTATGTTAAATTCTAGTATTTTCACATGTATAGTGATATAGAACTCTTGTAAAATTATTCATGTTATATATAAGTCCTATTGATTTGAATTACTATATTTATGGTGGTGATAATTCCATAATCTTGTTGATAATAATTGTGATTATTTTAGAAGCTTATTGCTAAAATGTTAAGATTTAGTGTATAAAGCTTGTTGTTGAGGCATGATTTAAATTGATAAGTTGGTAGTATTGTTTTGCACATTATATCATGTTAAAGATTTGTCATTTATTATGCCATTCTAGACTTGAAACCCTAAGACATGGTTTGTGTGGTTTCAAAATGCTTGTGCATGGAAGGTGGTATATATGCCTTAATATTATGTATAAGTTTTGAACTTGATGTATTTTGGATTCTTTTGGGACATTGTTACAAGTGACATGGCTAGAGTTTGGCTCTAGTGCGGGAGGTATGAGTTCTCCCCAATTGAGATAGTGCGCACTATGGTGGTCTTCCCAACTGGTTAACGCCCGTAACAACCATTGAGGTCTCGGCAGAATTTCGAACTTTGATTTCCAAGGATTCCACTTTTTGATTTCGCATTCAATTCCAAGTTGACAATCAATGTTTAAATTGTAACTTATAATTTTGGTTTCATGCGATTTGATGTTGTTAAGTACATCCATCTTGATATTACGATGCTCGATTCCTTTAAGTTACCTTAAGATGATCCTTTAGAACACCTTGAACATAGACGTTGAATGGAATGCTCCCTTGTATTCGTCTATATTGATCTTGCAATGATATTGAAAGTTTAGGGTATACGCATATGCTTCTTCCTAGGAGTAACTTGATTACTCACCCGAGTGGTTTGGGTTATTTTTCAAGTAAGGAGACTATGTTCTTGGAAGCTCATCATCCTTAGAGGCTTATGAGCAATTTGGAACATTTTTGTATATTGACATGCAAGTGTTTAGCATGCTTTACTTTTGATGTTATGTTTTTACATACCATGGATGTATAGTATTTTTGAGGCTAATGTAGCTACCTTGATGTGTAATGATACCTAAGTACTTACTTTTGATATTACAAGCATGTATGTAAAGAGGCCAAGGGCCAAGCATGTTTACTTTAGCACTTGTGTTCATTTGGTACCAACTTTTGCTATAAAAATGTACTTTTACCAATTTTGGAGGTTTGGTGTATGAAAATCTTGTAATGAACATGTAGAGGCTAGAAGCCATTGTTTTACATTCAAATATGCATATGAAGTTTGTTGACATGTTCACACACTCAAATCTCATTGAAAATCACATTTAAACTTTAATTTTTGATCCATTACATGAGGGGATTTGAAGCATGGGTTGAAACTTTACACACTTGGCACATAACAGTTCTTACAGCAGGTTTTTCAGGTGTTTCAATTGACCAACACTTCATTTCGGTCGGCCAATGGCTTTTGGTAACATCAATGCACAGTATACCTTCAATTCCAGTAGCCATTTTTACTGTTCAGGACCATTTCGGTTGACCGATGGCCTATTTCGATCGACCGATGGTTCATTTCGGTCTACCTATTGGACCTTACCTTTAAAATGGGATTTCATCAGAGTTTCAATCCAGTTCGGTCGACCGAAACTCTATTTCGGTCAACCAAAATAGCTTGTTTGCATGTAACTTCTCTATTGGGTTTTAGCACTGAAGTTCCAACTTCAGAAGGGCATAACTCCTTCAATACTAATCCAAATGGTGTGATTCTTAAGCCTAAACTCAAGGATTTTGAGTCAAATTTTCAATGGTACATATGCCATTCAAAGATTCTAATCACAATGGGAGTTATTCATGTTTTAGTGAGATAGTGTCAGTTTTCACTTAAACCGGGAAAGGACATTTTGTGGAATTCTTATCCAAAGTTCTTAGAACCTTTTGGAATGTTTTGAAATGATTAGATTAGGTTGTATTCACCTTGTTTGACTTGTTTAGAGTCAATTTCCTATTTTTATTTGTGAATTAACCATTTTGCCCTTCATTGACGGATTTAGGCCGTATTGACTCTCGTTTGCCCATTCGCTTTTCTTTAACTTCTATGACCTCATGGAATGTCACATTGATGTCTTAGAGATGGTTTATACCTTAAAGTACTATGGTTTCATATTTTGCTTCCGCATTTCGGATCCATTATCGGGTCAACTTTCGGGTCATCACTGACGCACCGGGTTGAAAAACTTGAGCCGTCACAGTGAATCTCAAAACAATCACAATATCAAGATGATGTAAACCAAAAATGCAAGCAAGATATCAATCATTCAAAAAATTTACTCCTAAATGGCATCCACAAAGTATACAAGGAGTATTTGACTCTCAAGTCAAGCAATTTTTAAATTCTAAGTATCATGGCCCTCAAAAGATCAAAATCATAGCCCAGGACTCTCAAATCAAATCACGTGCATAAAAAGTAAGTGACATGTAAAATATGCTAACACACCCCCAAACTTAATCTGTTCATTGTCCTCAAAGTGCAAAGAAGTAATAGATAATTGAAAGAGTATACCAAATGGGTGAAGCAAAAGGGACCCGACAATAGAAGCTTAGCTTTGGAAGGCGCACCCCCAAACTTAGATTCTGAAAACCTGTCTAAAAATGGTCACACTAACAACTGTCAAAGCATATGCATCAATGATATAAAGGAGAGGTGAAACTAAGAACTGAGCAAAAAGCATGTTATCTAGCAATGTAAAGCTCAGAATATCCAAAACTAGTTACAAAATCCTAAAAATCCATAGATAACAAATAAATCCAAAACCAAATATCCACAAGCAATGTGTAGTAAGTGCAGTGCAAGAAATAATATCCAAAACCAGTGTAAGTGTCAAGATAGTGTAAAAATATCTCAATCATAACAATGCAGATATCAATGATAAATAATAAATAAGAGAGAGAGTGTGGTGAAATCAGGTGGTGGGATCAGAGGTCATCATGTCAGTAATGTGCTGCAACATGACAGACATCTCGGTGTTATGACGAGTAAGAGAATCTGTAAGGTCTGTCCTCAAAGCGCCAAGCTCAGCTCTCACTGCAGCTACATCTTCTCGCAACTCATCAGATCGCCGAACTAAATCATTATGTCTCCCTACCAAGTCGTCATGTCTCCTCACCAGATCATCATGCCTCCTCGTAACATCCTTGTGCCGCCCAACCATATCAGCTCTGAAAGATATGAAGTTTGTGTGCAGCTAAGCTACCTCTGATCTGTAGCTGGAATCAGTGCTGGTATGTGCTATCGGCTCGGTATGAGGGGCATGTGAAGGGCCAGTCTGTTGTGATGCAATATGTACATCTTGCTGTGAGGTAGAACCTGAAGTGGTAGTGCGACATCTCTATCTTGGGGGAGATCTATCTGCTATATCATCCTCTGGAGCATCATCAGCTGCGGTTGCCTGTACTGCTGTTCTCTTCTAATGCGCATGTAGTTTCTTCATATCCCTGTTTGCCCTATTCTTACGGTATGAATTGTAAGTTTTATTCCACCAGGTCAGATCATAAGCTCTCTTCGCTCTCTCTGCATCTGGCTCTAGAATCTCCTTGGGGTCAAACTGATACCCCTGGTCTAGTAGCAACTAAGTACTTAAGTGGCCAAAAAGTAAGGGCCAAGTCTCTGCTCTAGTACTGTGTGTATGATGCAAGTTCTTCAAAAATTTGTGCATGAGCTCCCAAATCAGTGTAGGAATAGAAATCCAGTACCCCTGGTCTAGATAATATAGAGCCTAAAAAACCCCCTCTCCGCTGAGTGCCATGGCCTGTCGGGAATACATTATGGTGCAACACTGAATCAAAGAACCAATACCAGGGATCAATCTCGACCCGGTCTGCAAAAGTATGCCCTTCAAATGTAGTACGTGGAGATAATGTAACCACCATGGTCAACTCAGTAGGAAAAGGTGGAGCTGTAGGGTACAGAGGCTCCTGAGAATCATCAGCTAATGGAGAAGTGTGGGGGCATCCACTAGCAGCTGCTATGGCCGGGAGAGAAATATCGATCTCCTGACCGTCAATGGTAGTGTGTAGAAGAAGTCTGTCATCTTCATCTATCCAGAGGCACTGGTAAAATAGAGCAACCAACCGGGGGTAGACGACTGTGTCTGCTAGAGTCATAATGGCATTAATACCCCGCCTCACAATCTCATCATAAGACCACTTGGTCTGATCCAAGGTAGAGAATAGGTCTCTATCAAATCTATACTTGGGCTCCCGTGTCTTACTGCCGTAAGACTCAGCCGGGACTTCTCGAATAATAACATGCTCAGCATCCATGGAAGATAGCTCAGAATGGATTGATGCAAATGATGCAGAAGCTGAAGAAGACTCTGCAACTGGAGATGGAGGCTGTGGAGCTCTCTGTACTCGCTTTCTAGCAAGAGTTTTTCGCCTGCGCTGCATCTGTAAAAACACAAGTATAAATCAGTGCACAAGTAGAGGATAAGGTAAGCAACTGATAAGAAAACACAAAGCATGCCTGAATCAAGTAGAAACAGAAAATAGACAAATAGGTACATGCTTGTGCAAGAAGTGATTAAGAAAGCTTCAAGATTATCACTCTACGTGCTTCCACTAAACAAGATAAATCAGATGTGCAATGATGGCATAGAGGGCAGAAAAGTCACATATGGAACATTCTGAGCAGAAATATGATCAATAGGGTAAGCATAGGGTGTGATGTGCATAAATGATGCAACATGCATTCACAAACCTAAAACTCAAGTAGATGTTGCAATGACATGACAAGTAGACCCTAGGATGACATCGTATCAATTCCTAAGCAAGAATGTCTACAAGTGCAACAGTGAAGATCATATGTAGCAAGCACGATAACATGGAGCATATATAATCATAGCAAATGTCAACTTAAGACTCAAGAAATAGGCATCTCATGTAATAAAGACTAAGTGAAGTGCACGGCTGCAAAACACTACAATCCAAAGCATGTGATGACAGGCAAGTTCAAGAAAGAATCCTGGACATGGCATGCAACTAGATGGCATGTATCAGAATAATGCACAAATAACAACAAACTCCAGAAAAAGAAATATCATGTACTGCAATGCAACAAAATCAACACCTATGATCACTCATAGCTTATGACCTCCTCTATAGCTTAAATGAAGCAGAGAATGGTCAAATACAAAGAGTACAAGAAGCTTACCATCTGGAAGTCAAAATCTGGACCGGAAAGAACCTCGGTCATCAAGAATGAATCACAAGTGCATAAGATCAACAAATGGCATGTAAACAGATAAATATCAAGATCAAGCAAATGGATTCCCAAATTTGGTCAGAAATTAATTCCAAGAAACTTGGAACATGCAAAGGGATGAAAATCAATCAAATGGGACAATCTTCAATTCAAACAAGGTCATTTTGGTCAACTTTGAAATTTCTCAACACTTTTGGGCAAAATTGGAAATTTTGAAAACTTTTGGGGTCAAGACATTCAATTGTATTGTAGAAAAACATCATGGCAAGAATCATGTAATGAAGGAACATAAAAAGAAGGAATCATGCAACTCGACTTCTCATTTTTCAAACAAAGTTCAAAATTTTCCTTTTTAATCATTTGAAACCCAACAAGTGTGATCATAAAACATTTTAACATTCTAAGGTCATTTTACCAAAACAATGCACTTAAAATAATCAAAACTTTTCAAGAGGTCCATTTGAAACTTTGCAATGCCATGTAAGTTCAAAAACAAATTTTCTTTTTAGTCAAAATATTTCTTTCTTTGCAATTCAAAATCAACTTTTTAAAATCCTTTTCAAATTCCAACTTAAGTACCAAAATCAAACAACATGCCTTATTGGATTTAAAATCAAAGTTCAAGAATTTTACGAAAATCCGGCATGGTCTCCCCTTAAAAATGGACATCCCAAAATTTTTCAAATACAAGAATTTTCCATCAACAATCAATTTCAATATGTAAATCAATCTCACTCAACAATCAACAATCAAATAGGGACACCGCCAACAAAAATTCACAAATCGAAGTAAATCATGCCCGTTCTCCTTCTAATAACTACAATATTTACAATCCATTTTCCATTTCCATTTGTTCGTATCAACATGTAACCAACATCAAGGTTCAGTCCAAATCAAATGTTCCCAAATTTTTTTTTTTTTTTTTTATACACAAATTTCAACAAAATTTTTATTTTATTTTTATGATTCATTTCAATTTTTATTTTGCTTTCCATTTTTTTTTTTTTTTTTAAATCTATACAAGCATATGTACATATGACAATTTAAATGCAGAATAAAAACAAAATAAAATACAGAAATAAAATAAACAAAACAAAACAAAAACAATAAAAAAAATAATAAAAAAAATGGTCCAGAGCTTACCCAATTCAAAAGAGGGAATGAAAGAGTGAAACTAAGAAATTTGGATCAAAAACGGGGTTTTCTAACCTCGCCGGCGTCGGAGAAGATGACCGAAAACTTGTCGGAGTATCGTCGGAAAGTGCAGAAGCTTATCGGAGCTTCAAACCGGATCTCCTTGGCCTAAATCAGCCGGAGATGAAGGATATGATGGAAAATAGAGTGGAATGGAGGGAGAGAGATGTCGGGATTTGGCCTTAGGGCCAAAAATCTTCGCCAGATTTAATGGTGGAAGCGGCAGTGAAGCTTTGGCTTCTTAAAGTGCCACCGGCGAGAGAGAGATGGAGAAGGTGGGGTTAAGTGGTGGTGGGTTGGTTGTGGTGAGAGAATGAGGGAGATTTAGAGATGGGAAGAAGGATTAAGAGATGAGAAGGAGAGAATCGGGGAGAGAGAAATAAATGGGTTAGGGTTTGAGAGAGAGAAAAAATGAATAGGAAGAAAAAAAAAGAAAAAGAAAAGAAAAAATAGGGGATGAGAGAGAAGAAAAAGAAAAAGAAAAAGAAAAAAAAATAAAAAATAAAAAATAGGGTTCGGAAGATGAACGGCCAAAGGGATTTTCGAAAAATTTAAATGACGCATTTTCAATCGATCGAAAAAGTTCGATCGATTGAACACTTAACTTCGATTGATCTAAAATTAACTTCGATCGATTGAGTTGGACTTTGATCGATCGAAATGGAATTTGAAAGGTCCTTAACCCAGGTGATTCGATCGATCGAAGTGGGACTTTGATCGATCGAATTGAAGTTCGATCGATCGAAACCTCACTGGCAGTACACAAAATACAGGAAATAGCCCGTAAACTGGATTTTTCAATTCAACTCATATCTAGATGACGCAGAAACATATAAAAACATAAATAAAGGAGGAATAGGGTTGTCAAACCCTACAAAATGCACTAGTCTTTAATGTCTCTAGCAAGACATTGGGCTCTTTTAGCCCGGATCAAAAATCTTGTTGTGCATCGCCTCCTTGGCGGGGTGAATGGAATTTTGAATCCCACCCAACAAATTGTTCCTTAAGGAACTTGTTGGATTTGATTCAAAAGAGATTGATGGTCCTTTGTCAATGCAACTCTTGGGCTTCCATGCCCTTTTAACACTTGTTTTAAAAACAACATCCTTTTAAATCTTTTTGGAAGGTAAACCTTTTGAATTTTCATTTCCAAGCAAAGACTCATATTTTTCAAATTCATTTTCAATGCATTTTTTAATAACACAAACATCTTTATGCTTATCCATTGAACTCGGGGTTGGATTAAAAATGTTCAACTTCACCTTCTTATGGCCAAATGAAATTTTCATTATCCCTATCCTATAATTAATGTTAACATTAGCGGTAGCTAAGAAAGGACGGCCAAGGATAACGGAAATTTGACTATTGGGATTTGGAACCGGTTCCGTGTCAATGACGATGAAATCCACTGGGAAGAAGAACTTGTCAATTTTAATTAAGACATCCTTTATGATACCCCGGGGCTTTTTGATAGATCGGTCGGCTAGTTGCAAAACCACCGACGTCGGTTTTAAATCACCTAAACCTAATTTAACATAAACCGAATATGGAAGAAGGTTAACACTCGCTCCTAAATCAAGAAGAGCCCGGTTAATCATATGATCACCAATGAGGCAAGAAGTAGAGGGTGAATCGGGGTCTTTAAATTTTGGTAGGGTGTTGTGTTGTAATATTGAGCTCACTTGCTCGGTCAAAACAACTTTCTTTGGTGCTTGGCTTTTGTTCTTCCTTTTTAGGGTGCAAAGATCCTTCAAAAATTTGGCATAAGCCAGAATTTATCTAATTACATCCAAGAGAGGAAGATTAATCTTCACTTACCTAAACACTTCAATTATTTCATTGACTTTGGCCTTTTGCTTTTCAAGAGAATTAGATCATTTTAAGGTATCTGAAAATGAAGCTTTTGGCTCAAAAACTTTTTCAAAATCATTTTTCAAAACATTGTCAACACAAGAATTTTTCAAATCATTTCTCAAATCTTTCTCAACAAAAGGGTCATGTACATGTAATGAATGAGGAATAGGATGTGAGACGGGACGGGTGTCAACTTTTGGTTACACCGGTTCACTCTTTTCATTGTGAACACCAACTTGATTATCAACAATTCTTCCACTTCTCAAGGTGGTCACTGCATTCACATGTTCAAGAGTAGGACCTTCTGAAGAGGAGTTGGTTTCCACTACAAATTGTTGCTTTAGCGGTGGATTTAAAGGCATTTTCCCTTTTTCTCTAGTATTCAAGGTGCTAGCTCTTTACCTAACTTGGGTTTCTAGCTTTGCAATTGATTGAGAATGAGAATGAAGCAATTGGGTATTTGCCTCTAAAGTACCTAAAGCGGTCAATATTTTTTCCTCAAAAGCGGGACTCCTAGAATTTTCTTAAGAATATGAAGATTAAGTAGGAAAATGAGAATTTGAGAATTGGTTGCCATGTGATGCTTGAAATGATGGTCTATAACCTTGGGAACCTTATCTTTGCATTGGGGGCGGAACATACTTGCCTTGAAAACCACCTTAGGGAGGGTTTGAACCTTCCCCTTGGCTTTTCCAAGAGAAGTTTGGATGGTTCCTCCACCCGGGATTGTAATGGATGCCATAGGGAGTATTCCCTTGGTTAATAAAAGTGGCATTTACTTGTTCATAGCGTTCACTTTGCATATGTCCATAGGGATAATTCGAAGTAGAATGTAAAATACTAGAATAAGTCATGCATGATTCATTAGATGGATGATGAACATGATTAGGGGAAGAAGACACTTGATTCACCGAATTTTAGTTGATCAAAAATTGATCAAACCTTTGAGATAAAGACTTCACTTCGGCGGCTAGCATTAGAATTGTTAACTTGATATAACCCGACATTCTTCCTTCCACCTAAATTTCTACCATTTTTAGATAACAAAGATGGATGCATTGAATTCTCACTCATGCTCTCATATAGTTGTCAAACATCATTTTTATGCTTATCAAGATCAGAACCACCCATAGATGTATCAACCATACCCTTGTGATTATCCAGCAAACTTTCAAAGAAGTATTGAACTAATTGCCACTTAGGAATGTCATGATGTGGACACTTCCTAAGCAAATCATTAAATCTTTCCCATACCTCATGAAACATCTCCCCATCCCCTTGAGAGAATTCACGAATAGAAGTTCTCATAGCATTGGTTTTTGAAACAGGATAGTACTTTTTCAAGAACTCTTGTTGCATTTTCACCCAAGAATTATCGAAAAATGTGATGTTTCCAATTTTCAGCATTTTCGTTGTTCCGGAATTTCGTTGATGCGAGGGCAATTTAGTCTTTTCACATTTTGCGTACGGGATTTTAGTTGGGTCCATTTACATTATAATTATTTTATGTATTGATTGCATGTTAATTGTGCATTTTTATGTGTGTGTGGTATATAATGGAGACAAAAGAAAAAGAGAAAAAAAAAGAAAAGAAAATAAGCGGGACCCACCACTAAACCACTTAAGGCCTTGAGACCACATTTTGATCTCTAAAATCTCTCACTCTCCCGCAACCCTCTCTTCTTCTCTTCTCTTCTTCATTTTTCTTTTTCATTTTTGTACCAAACTTTAAGTCTAGATTCCACCTTCGATACTTGGAGTTTTTGGAAGCTTTGCACTACTTTGGTAAAATAGCCATAACTTTCTGCTCCGAACTCCAAATGATGAACCATTTAAAGATTTGGATAGCTAATTCAAAGCTTTAAATATGCCATGCTTTAATGGAAGTCCATTTCTTGAGTTTGTTAGGTCAAAAATGGCGAGCAAAGTCAAACTCCACTGCTGCTAGAACTTCAGCCTTGAGCACATTGTTATTCAAAGAATCAACAAAACATCATTTTTGCTCCTTTTTGGCCAATAAACCTGAAAATATATAAAAACATGCAAATGAAGATAATCTACATAAAACAATCAAATAATGGACTTAACTAATGCAACTAAGGGCGCTTGAATATGAAATATTCGGCGCTTATCAAAGGGTGGTCCTGAAAATTTTGGGCAGTACTCTCTCTCACTGAAGTCACTGAGATGCACCTGATGGAGTCGAACAGATAGCAATAAGAATATGGAAATATGACATCCATACAGATATATATATAAACAAAGAATAAAGTACAGTACATCTAGTATCAGAGCCGATAGATACGGCTGCAAAAATAGTATAACAGTATCAAAAACATGATGATATCACAGATATATAAAAGAACAGGAGGAAAGGAATAGAGAGACCAGGAAGAAGAAGTAGGACGGGCAGGTCATGCTCCGCGGATGTCTCGAGATAGATCTCGGAATACAGTCATGACATCCGTACAGAGGGTAGCAATATCAGCTCTAATGGAGACAGCATCCTCTCGGAGAGAGACCGTGTCAGCACGGATAGATACGACAGCATCCTCCAAAGCCTGAAGACGCTCTCCAAAACTGGTTGTCTGAGTTGGAGCCTCAGGTGTGGCTCTATCAGAAGAATGATGATCCTGAGCCTGCTCTGCATCGTGAATGGGTGACCCAGCTAGAGAGTGTTGCTCTGCGACCTCGGCATGCTGCTCCTTATCAATATTCAAATGTACGGCAACTGGATCGACTGCTGCGTCGTTCGCTGCCGGGTCTACTGCTATTGCTACCTCCTCAGCCTCTAACTCCTCTGCCGCCTCTACTGCGTCATCTATAATCTCTTGATAATAGCTTTGTAGCTCTTATCCCAATCCTTCTTCAAGAAGTGACAGGATCCTCGCTCAGGGTGCTCCCGATGATGGAAAGGATATCGCTAGTCTAGCAGGATCTGGGTGATGAGGTGGCCAAATGGGATAGACTTAGCCCTTTTGGGCCTCTCCTTGCTGATGTGCTCATCATAGAGCTTCCTTATCATGCTCCAGATGAGCGCAGGGATAGACAACCAATGCCCTGTATAGAAAGTGTACAGAGCTGTCAGGTAGTCGCTTCTCCACCGAATCCTATGGTCGGCCATGAAGACATTACGGAACAAGACTGAGTCAAAGAACCACAAGTCATCTGGCAAATAGGTGCGGGTGGCGAAGGTCTCGCCATCGGCATAAGGCCATTTCTGCATATGAAGGCTTGTATAGCCTGGGATATATCTCCTGTAGCTCGGGAGGGCAGTCATGTGGACAATGGCATGATCTGGATAATATATCCATAGTAATAGAAATCAAGTGGCCATCAATAGAGGCCCTTAGCTCCGCCATGTTACGCGGGGCAGGCCAGAGGTTCTAGAAGAACATCCGTACTAGCCTCAGGTACACCAAGTATGTGACAGGGGTAAAAATGGCTGCAAGGTCCCTTCGGAGTATATCCTCATAAGCTGATCGGGTAAGCACCGATCTGGCAAAGAAATTTGTATCGAAGACTGACTCATGCGCCACTGGAAGGCGTGAGTATCTGCATAGTGGCTGGTCTAACTCCTGGATTGGCTGAGCTGGCTGTGGTGGAAATGGTATATGCTCAGCCCCATCATCACTATGTGAAGGAGATGCGCCAGCATCGGAATGTAATCTGCTGTCAGAATGAGGAGACTGTGTGGGCTCAGCAGGCTCCTCCTATATAAGGTCCTAGGCATGAGAAGGACCGGCCTCGTCATCGAAAATCAGCTTGCCTCGGCGATGATAGTGTCCACGGGCTACAGTCTTGACCCGAGCCATGGCCTGAAAAATAATTGAAAACTTACAAGGGAAGTCAGTGCTAGAATAAAGAATTTAAAGCACAAAATATAATCATGTATGTCAAGTAAGATAGACAAAACAGATAAATGACATGAATTTATGGAAGTGATAGGATGTGAACATGCTAAGCAGTACAAGTGTAAAATGCATCCAATGTGGAAAATCACAGGCATTGGGCTCGAATAAAATAGCATGGACACAAGATAAGATGCATCGAATGTGCGTATGAAATCTGTGAAGTTCGATTGATCACAAAAATTATGAGATCGATCTCTCCTAATCGATCTGAGAAATTAAGTAATTAAGTTTGATCGATCTCACTCGATCGATCTGAGAAATATGTTCGATCGATCGAACTCTACGAAGAACGTGGACAGTCACAGATCTGTGACGTGGATGGCACGGGGCCTTCACAAACATAGTCGTGGGCCCATCAACACACAAATCATCAATCCTATTCACCTAATGAAGGCCCATACTCCCAAAAATAAATCAAAAATCAACCATATATACAATCATATATACACATATATACATATATAAACAACAAGCTTCAAACTTCATCAATGGAGGTTTTTAACATTAAAAGAGCATGGATCTAACATTTAAAGCAAGTATGAAGCAAATGGATGCTTGAATCAAAAGGATAGATTCGGATCCCACCTAAAAACCGAGAAAGAGAAGTGGAAGCTCAAAGAGATGAGATGCGAAATCCAAGAGACGAGAGTGAGATCCGAGATGAGATAAAGCTCGCCGGAGATGGGGAAGATGGGTGCAGCGGCAACGAGGGATAAGGTTTGGAAGAGGGCTAGATCGATCTTTGAAATCGATCTTAAAACCCCCGGTTTCATTTTTTAAAAAACTTTCCCGAACCAGTTCGATCAATCGAAGTGAGACTTCAGATTGATCGAACTGAAATGATCTCTCTTTGAATTTTTTTTTTTTTTTTAAATAAAAAAAATTAAAAATTTAAAACTGAAAATTAAAAATTGAAAATGAAACTTTTTTTTTTTTTTTTGATTTTTGAAGAATTAAAATAAAATAAAATCTTTTTGAGATTTTTGGAAAAAAATTTGAAAATAAAATAAAATGAAAATATTTTTGGAATTTTAAAATTAAAAAGCCAAACAAAGTCAAAGATGGTGAGATAAAGAACAAAGATTGATCTGAACAAAATGTTCGATCGATCTAACAGAGAGCAAAAATATGCAAATTTTTGGGTTCAGAAATTTGTTTAAGTGTGGGAACTCAAGATTGATCGAACTTGAAGTTTGGATCGATCTAAGGGCTTATGATCGATCTGAGAATAAGTTCGAATGATGGGACAGAGAGGTGATTTGAATGCAGGTAGATGCAGGTCGAAAATTTTCTAAGTGTTGGATGCAAGTCGAAGTTCGATCGATCGAACTCTCATTTGAGATCGATCAAACTTATTCAAAATGCTCAATCACAACATAAAAGTGCATGCAATCCTAATCAAAGTTCCTAGCAATGCATATGAACCAAAAACAAGTATCTAGACTTCGCAAGAAATGAAATTAAAGATAGAAATGAGGGAGGAATAGGGTTTTGACACCCTACGAAATGTCGTGCTAGTCTTTAACATCTCTAGCAAGACGTTAGGCTCATTTAGCCTGGATCAAACATCTTGTAGTGCATCCCCTCCTCAATGGGGTGATAATTGCTTTGAACTCCACCCAACAAATGGTTCTTTAAGGAACTTGTTGGATTAAGCTCAAAAGACATTTTCGGTCCTTGGTCAATGTAATCTTTGGGCTTCCACGCCCTTTCAAAACAAGATTTTGAAACAACTTTCTTTGGTTTCAAGGTTGAAAATGGACTTTTTGAAACCTTAGTCTCACACAAAAACTCAATTCCTTCCCTTTTAAGGTCATGTCATTTTTCTATAACATTAATCTCTTCATGCTTGTCAAATAAATTGGGGGTTGGATAAAAAAATTCAACTTTAACTTCATGTGGCCAAAAGAGATCTTCATTATCCCCGTCCTACAATTGATGTTGGCATTCGCGGTTGCCAAGAAAGAACGGCCAAGGATAACGGGAATTTAGCTCTTAGGATTTGGGACCGATTCCGTGTCAATGACAACGAATCAACGGGAAAGAAAAATTTATCAATTTTAATCAATACATCCTTGATGATACCCCTAGGCTTTTTGATTGATCGGTCGGCAAGTTGTAAAACTACCGACGTTGGTTTTAAGTCTCCTAAGCCTAATTTGACATAAACCGAGTACGGAAGAAGATTAACACTTGCTCCTAGGTCAAGAAGAGCCACATTAATGATATGATCACCAATGATGCATGAAGTGGTAGGTGAACCGGGGTTCTTAAACTTGGGGAGAGTGTTATGCTGCAAAATTGAGCTCACTTGCTCTGTGAAGACCACTTTTATAGGTGCTTGGCTTTTGTTCTTCCGCTTTTGGGTGCACAAGTCTTTCAAGAATTTGGCATAAGCCGGAATTTGATTAATTGCATCCAAAAGTGGAAGATTGACTTTCACTTGCCTAAACACGTCCATGATTTCATTGATTTTGGCCTTTTGCTTGTCATTTGAGGCATCCGGAAATGGAGCTTTTGGTTCAAAAACCATTTCAGAATTTTTCTTTGAAGTCTCTTCAACACAAGAAGTTTTCAAATCATTTTGCACATCTTTCTTTTCAAAATCACTTTTCAAATCACTTTTCAACACATTCTTATTTATATAGTCATGCATATGTAATGAAGGAGGAATATGATATGAAACGGGACGGGTGTTAACTTGTGGTTGCACCGGTTCACTCTCTTCATTAGACACACCCACTTGGTTGTCCCCAATCCCTTCACTTCTCAAGGTAGCCACCGCATTGACATGCTCTATTGTGTGACCTTCCGATGAGGAATGAGTCTCCACAACACATTGTTGCTTTTGTAGGGCATTCAAAGACATTTTTCCCTTCTCTCTTGCATTCAAAGTACTCAATATTTGCCCTACTTGGGTTTCTAGCTTAGCAATGGATTGAGAGTGAGAATGAAGCAATTGTGTGTTTGCCTCCAAAGTGTCCAAAGCGGTCAAAACTTTCTCTTCAAAAGCGGGACTTCTAACATTTCTATGGGAATATAATGGTTGATTAGGAAAATGAGAATTTGAAAATTAGTTTCCTTGTGATTGATATGATGATCTAAAACCTTAGGAACCTTGGCCTTGTAGTGGAGGTGGAATGTATTTTCCTTGAAAACCGCCTTGGGAAGGATTTGAGCCCTCCCCTTGGTTTTTCCAAGAGAAATTCAGGTGATTCCTCCAACTAGGATTGTAATAATTTCCATAAGGATTGTTCCCTTGATTAGTAAAAACAACATTTGCTTATTCATAATGCTCACGTTGCACATGTACATGGGGACAATTGGAAATGGAATGTAAAACACTAGAACAAGTCATACATGTCTCATTAGATGCATGATGAGAATGGTTAAGGAAGGAAGATATTTGATTCGCCAAAACTTGGAGTGGTCGACTTGATGTAAGCCAACACTCTTCCTACCACTAGAATTTCTACCATTCATCAAAGATAAAGTACGATGCAAATAATTTTCACTCATGCTCTCATAAAGACACCGCACATCATCCTCATGCCTATCGATGTAAGAGCCACCCATAGAAGCATCAACCATGCCTTTGTAATTGTCCGATAAGCTCTCAAAGAAATATTAAACTAATTGCCATTTGGGCATGTCATGATGTGGACACTTCCTAAAAAATTCATTAAAGTGTTCCTATGCCTTTTGAAATGTTTCTCCATCCCCATGTGAAAATTCTCGAATTAAGATTCTCATGGCATTGGTCTTAGAAACCGAATAGTACTTCTTCAACAATTCTTGTTGCATTTTTGCCCAAGAAGTTATTGAAAAAGGCCTAAGATTGTTAAACCAATATTTTACCTTGTCTTTAAGGGTGAATGGAAAAAGTTTAAGCCTTAAGACCTCTTCCGGCATGTCCATCTATTTTACGGTGGAACATACTTCAAGGAACTCATCCAAATGCTTGTAAGGTTCTTCACTTGGAAGTCTATGATAGTTAAGAAGCATTTGAATGGTTTGTGGCTTGATTTCATAGTGGTGTGATCTAAATGGTGGCAATTGAATGCATGTGGGTGCATTATATTCATTAGGCACATAGAGATCTCTTAAAGCAAAGGGATGGTTAGCAATTGGAGGTGCAACCTGGGCACCTTGGTTGCCTTGAATGATGGGAGGTGGTGGAGCATAGATTGGCCTTGGCATTCCCAATGGAACTTGGCCTTGTTGTTGTGGTGGGTGAACATATGGCCTTGGCATGCCTAATGGAACTTGCATGTTATCATGATGCACATTGGGGCGGAGGATACCTTATTGGTCTATGTGACCAAGGTCTTCCACATGGTCCTCATTATGTCCTTCCATTGATGAAATGGATTGACTAGAACTACCTCTTCCCCTAGGATTTCGATCAATCGATTCAAAATGAAAATTTAAAGGGACAAGAGTGGGTCTCAATTATCTACGACCATGCATGCACAATGCAACACAACAAGCAACAATAACAAACACTTCACCTTCACAACAAATCAATAATCAATAAACTTCCTCCACATACAATGTTCTCATACTCCCTTGCTTTAACAATATGCAAGAAAAGTAAATTGCCTCCACGCGGGCTCACGATTTATCTAAGAATTGAAATACGAGCCTCCACGTGGGCCGACGATTTAACTAAGAGTTTGAGTAAAGAAAAGCTCATAAAGGTCCTTTAGCACTTCAACTCCAAATTTATAACTTAGCCTAGCAATTTTTTTTAATTTTAGCTTTTTTTCCTTACTTGCTTAGCTCCTCTGCTTTAATGCTCCTTTGTTTGCTTCCTAGCTCAATGCTCCTTGTTAATCAAGAACAAACACAATAAGTAACAAAAATTGAAAACAAAGTAAAGACACGATCAAAAGAGTACTAATTCCTAATTGATTCCACAAATATGACGTTGCCAATCAATCAATCAATCCCCGGCAACGGCGCCAAAAACTTGGTGTAGCCGTCAATTCAAACCCAAAGTTTATGCATATGTGGCCAAGTTTTATATTTATAAATTGCCACTACTACCTTTTACTAAAAATATAGCTAGGGTGAGTAGGGATCATCCCAAGGGATTGAGTGTCGTACTAGGTTGAGGGATCAAAATTAGGGTTAGTAGGTCGAGTAATCAGAATAGTGGTTGGTTGGTTGACTTAAACTAGATGCAACTTAAACTAAAGTAAGCAATAATGCAATAGAGAGAATAAAAGAGAGAGAGATCTTGGGGTTTCGATATCACGACTAAGCATAGCTTTTCTACACCTTTAATGAATGATTAATGAATGGAAAAACATGTATTGCAATATAGAGTGTGTGTGTGGTTGTTTCAACAAATATGGATGACAAATTAAGTATATATTGTCTAAACAACATGGTAGATAGCACAACATATCAAATTAAGCCATTAATCATTTCTTTAAGCTCACAATCCAAACACATCACAAGGTTAGAGATACATGTTACTTGATTTTCATAAGTATGGAACATCAACAACAAGCATGGATTGTCCTCCCATTTAACAACTACACTACAACTAAGCTAATGACTTGAAATTAAACTAATTAAACTAAGGGAGAGGCACAATCCATCAAGCAATGAGTATGAACCATCAAATAAATCACAAGAACATGACATTAAGCACTATGTCTTGACAATCTCTAGATTTATAGCATCAACACACATAGACATGCATCAGTAACACAAGAAATAAAGACAAACACATGAACATCTATTCTAGCATACATAGACATATGGATAAAATGAAATGATTAATTGGAAGCATTAAATCACATAAATCATTGAATAAACAATATCTATATATATAAAAGTGTCAAGACATGAATCACAATACAAATCCCCTCAAAAATACATAAATCAAGAAGTAGAAAGCATGCTTAGGGCTAACTCTAGCCCCAACAGGATGTCTAGCCACTCATGGATGATGTCTTCCAACCCTCTAGGGCAAGCTCCATGAAAGAAATCTGCTCCTTGGTTAATGAAGAGTCTCCAATGGTGTCTCTAGCCTCATCCTCTTCTTTGCTTACTCCCTAAGAGTTCTACAAGGTATGATATGATATGATATGATACAATATGATATTCTCCTATAAAAAGTAATCCTTATCCTTATATAGGTAGGTCAAATGACACCCAAAATGAGCTGGGGTAGTACAGCAAATATTCCCCAATGATTGGATAAAGGACAACTTTTATGAGCTGGAAATTTAACTTTTTCGCACTGGAGGAAGTTCGATTGATCAAACCTTGGACTTGGATCGATCGAACATGGCTGAGATTTATGGAACTAAAGTTGGATCGATCCTCAATGGTGGCGCCTTTTTGGATAAACACAAATCTGAGATATTTTGAAGATATTTTTGGAAAAAAGGACAAAAGCGGTTGGTAGGGTGGTACAACTGGATAAGATCAATCATTTGGATAAGGACAAGAATGTTCGATCAATTAGAGAAGGAAGTTGGATCGATTGAACTTTTGAGATCTTTGAACAGGGACAAACATGGCTCAGATCTATCTTGAAGTGCTGAGATCGATGAAAGTTGGATCGATCGAACTTTTCTTGAGATTGATCAAAGTTGCTGAAATTCCACCCTTTGCTTCCTTTTGCTCTACTTTACTCCTTTCTTTTATTCATCCCATGATTGCTTTAATTATGCTCTTATTTGGCTGAGTTATCTTATTTTGGGGATAAGTACCTGAAAATGGAAATAAAACGAAATCAATACAAAACGGTAAAATAAGATAGATAAAGGTTCTAGAATACCTAAGCTTAAGGGGTTTAAATACGCACTTTTCAGCGCTCATCATTATAATTTCATAATTTTGTTGTCTTGCATGTTTTTTATGCTTATACAACTTGTATGCATGCTTTTGTTCATAATCTAGAATTTAATTTAATTATTTTCTATGGTTAAGATTTAATTCTCATGATGATGTATTACTTAGAATTAAATAGTGGCATGCTAGAAAGTTTGGCTTTGATATGTTTGTTAACATATATTAAATTCGGATTATTTGAATAAGAATTGCACTTTTTATTTAATAATTATCTTTGGTAAAAGTTTAATTCTCATGGATGTACCTTGAATGAAATTAACTTGTGATATGCTTTTAAATTAAGTTTTGGCATGTTCTTTAACATACTTTAATTTGAGAGCATTTGGATGAGTTTGAAAATCTAGAAATTTTAATTAAAATGATTAATTAAAACCTAGTTAGTGGTTCCATTGGCTTAATTAAGTTTTTAACTTGATATTTGTGATGACTAGGACTTGTGTACTAACATATATTGATTTAGGATCATTTAGAGTTGATTTAGAAATTAGAGATTTAATTATTATGATTTAATTAAATTCTATCTCATTGTTCTATGGATTTTAATTATGTTGAAGAAGTTGTTTCTATATTTAAATCATGGATTTGGACTTGTTATGTAGTCACTTGGTTATGTTTTAAGCATTGAGTACATTATTGTTAAAATTATATTCATGAGAACTTGTTTCCAGTATTGAATATATGATTGACTTGTGTAATGAGTTGTACACTTTGTGTTTGACATTATATATGCCATTTTAGAATTTAAACATTAAGGCATGAATTGTGTGGTTTCAACTTATTTGTGCATGGAAGGTGTTTTCATGCATTATATAAATTATGTATTAGTTGTGAACTTATTTGATTTATTTTGGAATCTTGGAACATTGTTATTACAAGTGACATGGCTAGAGTTTGGCTCTAGTGCGGGAGGTATAAGTTTTTCCCAATTGAGATAGTGTGCATTAGGGTGGTCTTCCTAGCGGGTTAATGCCCGGAATAACCATTTTGTTCTTGGTTTAGTCCGAGATGTGATGTCCAAGTCTTCTACTATTTGTTTTCGCATTCAATTCCAAGTTGACAATCATGTTTAATTGTGACTTGTCGTTTTGGCTATTGGTGATTTGATGTTTTGAAGTACATCTATACTAAATTGTTATATTTAGTTGCTTTCACACTTTTAGATTTCAAGTTGATAACTTAGAGAATCTATGTCTTAATGTATGGTATCAGAAATTCTAATTGTACTAAATTGTTATATTTAGTTGCTTTCACACTTTTAGATTTCAAGTTGATAACTTAGAGAATCTATGTCTTGATGTGTGGTATCAGAAATTCTAATTGTTCTAAATTGCTATATTTAGTTGTTTTCACAGTTTTAGATTTCAAGTTGATAACTTAGAGAATCTATTTCTCGATGTGTGGTACTAGAAATTCTAATTGTTCTAAATTGCAATATTTAGTTGTTTTTACATTTTAGATTTCAAATTGATAACTTAGAGAATCTATGTCTTGATGTGTGGTATCAGAAATTCTAATTGTTCTAAATTGCTATATTTAGTTGTTTTCACACTTTTAGATTTCAAGTTGATAACTTAGAGAATCTATGTCTTGATGTGCGGTATCAGAAATTCTAATTGTCTAAATTGCTATATTTAGTTGTTTTTACATTTTAGATTTCAAGTTGATAACTTAGAGAATCTATGTCTTGATGTGTGATATCAGAAATTCTAATTGTTTTAAATTGCTATATTTAGTTGTTTTCACACTTTTAGATTTCAAGTTGATAACTTAGAGAATCTATGTCTTGATGTGTGGTATTAGAAATTCTAATTATGCTAAATTGTTATATTTAGTTGTTATTGCATTTTAGATTTCAAGTTGGTGACCTTAAGAATCTATATTGTGTTGCTTCGTATAGCATGCTTCTATGTGGTTTAGATTGCATAAAGGATGTGTTTTATGCTAGAAATGATTTAAGGTAGCTTAGGATACTCCCTGAGTCTCACCTTTAACATAAACGTTAGGTGGCATGACCCTTTTGAATTATTTCATGTTGTTATAAAAATCTACAAAGAAATCGAGTCGATGCATGCTCATTCTCTACGAGTAAACTTGTTGACTCACCCCGAAGTTACTAGGGGATTTGTTCAGGTACAGGATTCAAGATTGGAAATTTGCACTTGCCTTGGGTGGTTTGAAGATTATAAGTTTCTTTTAAAGTATTCTTATTCACATGCAAGTGTTAGCATGTTTAAGTTGTATTTTTTTGAAGTTGTAATACTTAGTTAGGTTCAATATGCCATTTTTACCTTATGACATGTAAAGTGTACTTGGATACATTATTTGGGACCTATTTGATATGTATGACATAAGGCCAAGGGCCACAAACCTTTAAATTCAAGTGTATGTATTTAAACTTTAAGTTTTGCCTTTGAAATGTAACTTTTCTAACTTTGGATGGTTGGCATGTCAAATTTTGTAAATGAAACGTAATGAGGCCATAAGCCATTGTAACATGTTCAAAATGTCATTTTACACTTGCGTGCATGTTCACATCATCACTCACTTGCATATAATTTAGTTTGATCATTCCATAGAGGATTCATTTGAGACTTGAGAAGTTTTCTTTATTTTTGGCATTTATCAAGTGTTTTAGTTCTATCTCGAGTCATTTCGGCTGACCGAAATGCCATTTCGGTTGACCGAAGCCTTTTGGGACTTCATTTGTACAGTAAAACATGCATTCCAGTAGCCAAATTCGAGTTTTAGGTCCATTTCGGTCGATCGATGTTCCATTCGGTCGACCGATGTGATTTTTCTTCACCTCAGGATTTTAGGAGAGTTTTTGGTCATTTCAGTCAACTGAAATAGCTATTTCGGTCAACCAAAATAGATTCCATACACAGCACTCTTCAGTTTTGTTTCAGCACTATTGTTACGACTTCAAATGGCCATAACTCCTTCATTTCTAACCCAAATGGGGTGATTCTTGAGCCTAAACTCAAGGATTTTGAGTTAGCTTTCCAATGGTACCTATGTAATTCTCAGATTCAAATCATAGTGGGATTTATTCATCTTTTAGTAAGGTAGGGTCAGTTTTCGCTTAAACCGGGAAATGGCATTTTGTGGGATTCTTGTCCAATGTTCTTGGAACCTCTTGGAATGTTGTGAAATGACTAGATTAGGTTGTATTCACCTTTTTTGACTTGTTTAGAGTCAAGTTTCTCTTCTTAATCATGAATTGACCATTTTGCCCTTGGTTAATGGATTTTGCCCGTTTTAACCTTTGTTTCCGCTTTCGTTTCATTTGAGTTCCGTGACTTCATGGAAGGTCACATTGGTGTCTTGGGGATGATTTATATCTCTATAGACTTTGGTTTTATCTTCTGCTTCCACATTTCGGATCTGTAATCAGATCAACTTTTGGGTCATCACTGACGCACCGGATTAAAAAACCCAGGTTGTTATAACTTAGTTTCCTGATTTTAAACTTTTAGATCCTAAGGCTCGAGCCTACCGACAAAAATCCTTACAATTCACAATGATGGAAGGCTCGAGCTTGAGGTACTGATGCTCGAGCCTTTAGTAGCTGATGCTCAAGCCTCAAAGGTTAGGCTCGAGCATTGAGACAAATTTTTAGATTTTTCTCAATTTTTTAATTTTTATTTTTTTTATATATATTTTTTTTCCTAAATGAAGGAGTATAATAAATTCAACAATATAGTACAAAGATTCAAGTAAGGGCATACCCTCACTAAAACGAAACAGAAAGTCCTAAATAAGGACCACACCACACAATCTAGCAAGCAAGGAAATTAAAAAATGTCTTGAAGGTTAACCCCCAACACATTAATCACTTCCCAAAAAATACATTTAGCTAGATCTTCAGCGTCTCTAACAAATTTATCATGTAATCTATTATTCCTTTCGCACCAAAGAAAATATAAAGTAGCGATGAAATAAACTCTAGCCATCTTCCTGACATCTTTCCTTTGGAAATCCTAATTAAACCGATTAACCAAATCTTGTACCACATTTACCTTTTGCAAATTCCATGAACACACTTGAGATAAGAAGCTCCAGACCTTCCATGTATACTCACAACAACAGACTAAATGATCCACTATTTCCACCTTTTTATAACATAGGTACCACCTTGAAGCCAATGTAAATCACCTCTTTTGTAAGAACACCTGTGAAATAAGTGCCTTATGCATAACCAAAACTGCATGAATTGACCATCTAGGACGGCCACCATTCTAGCACAAATCAGCCCACACCACCTCTTGATATTTCACTCTACTTGCTTCCCAAGCGACCTTGAAACCAAAAGTTATTTTCCATTGTAACTTATCTTCCTATCCGGTAATAACCTGATTTTTGAAAAGCCGTATCATGTCCCGAGTTGAGTGCTCAGTTTATCTTCATCCCAGTGCCCATTATTAATGAAGTTGCTCATACAGATACTCTTGTCTCTGCTCAAAGCCCCCAACATCCTATGATTATAAATATCACTCAAATACTTGCCCATTACACCATAGATCCATGAAAACTTTAGTATTCTCTCCATTGCCAATCTTGAATCTGCAATTAACCTTAATAATATCTCTGACAGCAACAAGACTCCTCCATACTGCTAATGAAGTGTCTTTAACAACCACAGTCCAGTATAAGGCCCTCTTCAAGTAACAATATCTTAACCAAGCAACCCATATTCTATCTTTAGATAAAAGGAAATCCCACGTCAGACATACCTTTACAGCAATGTCAATGTCGTCAATCCTTCTCAACCCCAAACCACCTTCCTCCTTAGGCACAATAATCTTCTTCCACGAAATACCATGATTTTTTTTTTCTGTTTTCAACATGTCCCCAAATAAAATTCCTCATTCTTCTCTCAATAACACTTGAGACTGCAATAGGAAGAAAGAAAACTGAAGTCTAGTACTACACCATAGGAATGATGACAGCCCCACTCCACTCAACTCTACTTGCCATTGAAATATACAACCCATTCCATCTAGATGTAACAACAATGACCTTATCAACCAGATTTAAACAATCAGCTCTTCTAAGTATTTTGTCAGAAATAGGTAAACCAAGGTAAGTAAAAGGCAACTTCCCCCTCCTTACAGCCAAGAGTTCGCAGAATAAATTTCCTTCTCTGTACTATTCTTATTAAATACACTTCAGATTTCTCCTTACTAATAGCAAGGCCAGAGGTTTTTTTAAATTGAAATAGAAGTTTTTTCAATGTTAAAACACTGGCCATATTTGCTAGCATCACAATTAAAAGATCATCAGTGAAGAATTGATAAGTAATTGGAATTCCGACTTTAACTACAGCTTGAGATGGAATCATTTTACCTTTCTTTGTTTCCCACTCCATCAGACCAGAGAAATATTCAGTAACAAGAGTGAATAACTATAGAGACAAGGGGCATCCCTGCCTTAACCCCCTTTCAGGTTGAAAGTATCCTTGAGGAGATCCATTAACAATAATAGAAAACTACACAGATGATACACACTTTTTAATCCAATTAATCCATTGAGCACCAAAGCCAAACAACTTTAACAACTTAAACAAAAATGGCCACTACACTATGTCATAGGCTTTCCTCAAATCAATTTTCCAAGCTAGAGTAGCTTTAGCCCTCTTAGCCCCAAACCCTCTCATCAACTCATTAGCAATAATAATATTGTCTTGGATCCTTGGACCTTAGATGAAAGCTGTTTGTTCATTTCCTACAATTTTGCCTGAAACCATAGCAAGGATCTTAGCTACCACTTTAAAAAAAACATTGCAGAGAGATATAGGCCTATAGTCCTCAACCCTAACAACATCATTCTTCTTCTTAATCAAAGTGATAAATGTACTATTAACTCCCTTCCCCAAAACTGCATAACAGCCTCTGTAAAATCATCACCCACAATACTCCAATATTGCTGAAAAAACCTAGCAGAAAATCCATCTAGACCTGGTGCTCTATCAGCTCCCATTTCAAAAATGGTGCTCTTCACCTACTCTTTTGTAACTACAGTCTGCAACAAGGTACTTTTCTCAAAATCAATAGTCTTTCTAATATATTTCTGCTCTAGAACCTATAACTCTATACACCCCCTGCATAAGCTCTCTGAAAATACTCAACAAACCTCTGGCTAATAACATTAGGATTAGTAATAGTATTCCCTTCCTCTTGCAATGCTATTATGTTACTATTTGCCCTATGCTGCTTAATTTTCTGAAAAAAGAACTTCATACATCTATCTTGATCTTTTACCCATCTTATCCTTGATTTCTGAGAGAGAACAATATTTTCATTTGAAACTGCCATTTCCAAATTTAATCTACATTTATCCTCTTTGTGTATAGCATCCTCATTCATTGGGTCATCAGCCAAAACACCTTGAATCTTAGCTAACTTCTTCCTGCATGATATCACTTCAGCATAAACTAATCCAAATTCCTTTGTGTTCCACTGTTTCACAGCTTGTTTACAAAGCTTTAACTTGACCATTAACTTTGCAATTGGCTCCTTAAATTGTTTACCCTAAGGAGTAGCAACCAAGTCCTTGACAATAGGTTGCTTATTCCAAATCAACAAAAACCTAAAAGGCTTAGACCCTGAGGCAATGTTCACAGGCACTTTAACACATAATCCCTAATGATACAAGGTCAAAGGACGAGTTAATAATACATGCGAATCTGGATAAGTAAGAGCCCAATGTTCATTCATTAAACCTTTGTCTAATTTAGCATAAATCCTTTTATTGTTGTATCTCTTGTTGCACTAGGTATAAACATGATTAGCTGTGGGCATATCAGCTAAATACAATTTATCAATTGTATTATTAAAATCAGCAAAAACTCTAGGTGGATGTCTTCTACCTCCCTTCTTTTCATTATTGTACCTGACAACATTCCAATCCCCTAATAGCAACCAAGGTCCATCAATCTACTGGACAGAATCCCCTAAATCCTTCCACAGCTGCTTCCTCTTTCCATTAGTATTTTTTGCATAAACAAAGGAAACAAAGAACTTTGTAATAGTTCCTTTAATCACCACCTGTAACAGAATCATTTGATCCTTAGAAACAATGACTGTAACCTCTATCTTCATGGGATCCCAACCACACCATATACGGCCACCACTATCAGCATTATAGTTATTAGTCCAATCCCAGTTATTCCTTATCCTATCTGTAATACTTTTGAACTTTGTAATTAAAACTCTGGTCTCTACCAGACCACATAAAAAAAAATAGAGGAACTACTCAACCAAGCCATAACTTCCTTTTGCATTGCTTGTCTATTGAGCCCTCTCATTTTCCAAAGCCCTATCATTGAGAAACCAAGTTTGGTGGAACATTCCCACTAGCCAACATTCCTCTTGTAATTCTCATACTAGCTTCCACCTCCACCTCCTTCTTTTTATTTTTCTTTTTCTGCTTTTTTGAAAAAGGAGTTCCACCTTCAGGAGAGACTGGAACCTACTCATAACTCTCCTTAATTCCATCTTTCAAATTATCAATAAAGACCCCTTGAGTTTCCGGAACCATATCCTGTGTATCAGTGGCACTAAGCACAATATTCTGTTCACAAACCCTCTCTTGAGTATCCACTTCTAGATGCTTCTCGTCCACAAGACCTTGCTTCTCACAATTTGTTTCCATAATCTCTGTTACCCCATTTATCTCAGCACTTTCCTCAAGCACCTGAAGTGCATTGACTGATATAACTGGAGTTTGAATTACTGGTTGTCCCACCTTTGTTTTTCCTTTTGATTTTCTCTGCACTGTGAAACCTTCCTCTTCACCTTAAACATCATTTGGAATATCCACAATTGGTAACGTAGTCAGATCCATAACCTTATGATCACCATTTTTATTCTTGACCACCCACTACTCCTTGGGCTTAGGTTTAACTTTGTTCAGTGGACATAAAGCTTCCACATGATCTATTTTCTTACAAAGCTTACATACTTGGCGTTTCCATTCATATTCCACTTTCAATTTACATGGCAATCCATGCAATCTATATTGTATCGTTTCTGGAAACACACCATCAACCTCCATCTCGGCTAGAACACGAACATACAAACCTTTTTCCCTACTTTGACTCACATTGTAATGACCCGGTCATTTTCATTCCTTTCCCTTTCCTCAGATTTTCACGGATATTTTTTTCCATTAATCTTTTTCCTTTCTGAGTTCAGTTTCATGTCGCTTAGTGTCATCTTAAATGCTTTGGGGTGATTTCTGAGACTCTTTTCTGTGGATTGACAACTTCCTTTGATGACCGAGTCGTTTCCACATTTTTTGTTTTTCGACACTATTCACTTTTCGTCATTTTCCCTATTTTTTCTTTTTCCCATTTGGCACTTTGTTTGCGTAACCACACTTCTTGTCTTTGGAGTTGGTTTTTGACTTCACGAATCTTCATTCTCAATGATTTCTATGACATACGTATCTTTACTTTCCTGAGAAAGTACTCTGGTTGCTCCCGGTGTCCATAGAGGCATGGACGCATTGTTCTTTGGAAACATTTCCTTTTCTTGGGGTGTTTTTCGTAAATATCTTTTCAAAATATTTTATTTCAGGGGTATCTAAGAAAATATCTTTTGGAAGATATTTCCATTCTGGGGCAGTTTTGTAGTTTCACTTTTTAAAAGGGGCCATTGTGCAATTAATGAAAGTTATTGCTCAATGCCTTGTTTTGAGCCTGGATCCTCGTACGGGATTCATTTTCACATTTCTTCGAGTCGTGGACTCTTAGAATTTCCTCCTAGTCGATGTTTTCCAATTTCAGGTTTCTGGCCCCAGTTTGTGCCAAACTTGTTTTGGGCATAACTTTTTGGTCGAGACTCGGTTTTTGACGCCGTTTCTTCCATTGTTCATATTTTCTCATTTTGAATCTTTTTCGTTCATGGAGTTTTGCCATTTGAGCACGTATGTTCAAATTTCACTTTTCCGGACCCCGCGAGGCCAATTCGGGGCACTTTTTGAGTTTTTCTATAAATAGGGGGTTAGTAGATGAAAAATCAAATTTTCACTCTCTCTCTCCCCCCTCTCTTGGCCGGACCTCATGGCAGCCATGGCTGCCATCTTTTATCTCTTCTTTTGAGCTTCCTCCCTTCATTAAAAAGTGGTAATGCCTTTACGTTTGTTATTCCCCTTGGCGAGGCCTTCGATTTCAACCGATTGGAATCTTGTTTTGGCCATTTCTTGAGTTCGGGTTTGGGGTCAAGATGTTATTTTTATGGGGCTTCCCTGGGATTCATGTTCGTGGTGTTATCCCTCACAAAACCTGCAAGTTTCGTCGGATTCGGAGCCGATTTATTTTGGTGGGGATTTGAGACTTCATCTCAAATGGAGGTAGGGAATGTTTTAGGATTTTATATGTGTTGTATTGTGTGTTTTCCATGTTTAAACATCCTATATGCATGCCTTGTATCAAATCTAGGAAATTTGAAATATTTAATTCTTTGTATAAGATTTAATTTTCATGATGATGAGAAATTTGGATTTGAATTGTGGCATGGTAGAAACTCTTCTTTTAATATATTGGTTAATATATATCAAATTGGGATTAATTAAATAAAAATTGCTCTTTTTAATTAATATCTATCTTTTGTGCAAGATTAAAGTCCATGGCCGTACCTTGCATGAAATTTAGTTGTAATATGCTTTTAAATTAAGTCATGGCATGTTCTTTAACATACTTTATTGAGAGCATTTGCTTGAGTTTGGAAATCTAGAGACTTTAATTAAGAGAATTAATTAAAATCTATTTTGTGGTTTCATGGGCCTAATTAAGCTTTTGTGTGAATATATGTAATGACCATGATATATCTTTTATCATATACTAAATTGAGGCCATTTGGAAATTATTTGAAATCTAGAGAGTTTAATTATTTTGATGTAATTAAATTCTATCTTGTTTATCCATGGATCTAATCATGTTTTAGAAGTTATTTCTATTTAAGAGCATGGATTTAGACTTGTGATGTATTCACTTGATTGTGTTATATGCATTGAAGAGCATTGTTATTAAATTTATATTCATGAGAGTATGTTTCTAATATAAATATATTGTTGGCTTGTGATTTCATAGCATTATGGATATAAAATGCTTATTATGCACAATTGAGAGTTATACTGCTAACTTATTACTATGTAGTAGTAATATGTATAAGTTATGAACTTATTTGGTTTATTTTGGAGTCTTGGGACATTGTTGTTACATGTGATATGGCGAAAGTTCAGCTTTAGTGCGGGAGGTATGAGTTCTCCCCAATTGAGATAGTGCGCACTTAGGGTGGTTTTCCCTGCGGGTTAATGCCCGGAAAAACCATTTTGTTCTCAGCGGAAATCCGAGACGTGATGTCCAAGTCTTCCACTATTTGATTTCGCATTCAATTCCAAGTTGACAACCAATGTTTAATTGTGACTTGTGATTTTGGTTATTAGCGATTTGATGTTGTTAAGTACATCCATACTAAATTGATATATTTAATTCATTTCACACTTTTAGATTTCTAGTTGATAACCTAGAGAATCTATGTCTTGATGTGTGGTATTAGATATTCTAATTAATTTGTTATATTTAGTTGATGTTGCATTTTAGACTTCAAGTTGATAACCTTGAGAATCTATATGTTGTTAATTTGTGTAAGCATGCGCCTATGTTATAGCTTTGTGTAAGCATGCGCCTATGTTGTTGCTTTGTGTAAGCATGCTTCTATGTTGTTCCTTTGTGTAAGCATGACCCTATGTTGTTAAAATTGCATGAATGAGGCGATTGATGCTAGAAATGATCTTAGGTAGCTAAGATGCTCCTTGAGTTTCACTTTTGACATAGACGTTAGATGGAATGAACCATAATAATTAAATCATGCAAACTTGGAAAACATAGGTCGGTGCATGCTCATTTCCTACGAGTAGCTTTATGTTACTCACCCACGTAGTGGGAACATTTTTCAGGTACAAGAATCAAGGTTGAGATTCTCATCATTGCTTGGATGATTGTGGGTTGAAGGCTTTAGTTTTTTTGTGAAGGTTGGCTTGAAATGCCGTATGTAACCTTATTTGTTAAACATGTATATTTGATTCTAAACTTGTAATGTGTGCCTAAGCACACTTTTTGATTCTCATTTTGTGTTTATAACATGAGGCCAAGGGCCAAACTTCTTTTGGAATTACATTTGTATCATGGATGTTAAATTTTTGCCCTTAATGAGATTATATGAAATTCATGCGTTTTAGTATGCTATTTTGCACCGGAGTGTGCATTGTATATAAAATTTATACATTAGCATTCATTAATCATGTATGAAGTATGGCGAAGGGCCAAACGGCATTTTGAAACCATCACATAATTTTAAATTCCAAGTTTTCGTTCCAAACTTCGTTTTTGGCATTTTGGCCGTTGGGGGGTCTTATTTTGTATCAGCGGTATTTTTAAGCCGTGGACCATTGTAGCACATCTTATTAGGTAAGTTACGTTTGTGTGCATGGTCGTTTTCGGGCAAAGCTTCTTCTTTGGTGAAATGAGCCTCCTACGGACTCATTTTACACTTTTGTTGCATAATCTGACCTAAGGGTATTTTGGGAATTTTCTTTGGGAAATAAATTCCATTCTTCACATGGTCACTTAGAAAATGTGATTTTAGGGGGGGGGGGGGGGGGTTTGCTTCTTCGTGTTTTTCCTAAAAATGTCGTCTTGGCATCGGAAACCATTTCCGAAGTTCAGCTTCCGTTTTTCTATTTAGCAGCTTTTTCGACCCTCTGGACCAAATTTCTTGGGAGGGCATTTTGGGCATTTCATAGTGTGTACTTTTCGATTTATCATTAGAGTCACGTAGAAAACTCAATTTTGAGGGGGGGTTTCTTCTTTGTGTTTTTCTAGAAAATGTCATATAGGGCCTCAAAATCCCATTTTTTCCCGAAAAACCCCTGCTGCTAGGGTTTCTTGCTGCCCATTTTGCCTCCTTTACATCTAAACGGTTTGATGGGGTTTCATAACCGGTTAGATGAGTGTGAGCAGTGTTTTGGTCGAGTTTTTTGGCCTTCTAACCAGTTAGATAGGTCATGTAACCGGTTAGATGTTCTTGGGATGGTACTTTTTGACCGTTTTGCCCCTATTTCTTCCGTTAGCCATATCTTCTTCATCCGGACTCTGAATCAAGTGATTTTTGAGTCTAAGTTCATTAATTTTTCATTGTCTTTCCAATGGTGTGCTCGGTAGCACCCACTTTTAAGCTATAAATAACATTTTTGCCCCTAGGTTCATTCTTGTTCATTTTTGAAACGTTGCTTCCGCATTTGATTCCTTTGTGTTCCGTGACCTCGTTGAGAGTCACATTGGTGTCTTAGAGTCATGTTGTATCTCTAGAGACCATTGTTAATCTTTTACTTCCGCATTTTGGATCCATTATCGGGTCATCTTTCGGTTCATCACTAACGCACCGAATTGAAAAACTTGGGCCATCACAAGTGGTATCAGAGCTCCTTGGTTTGAATACCTTGGATGACGGGTTTTTAGTGCATATCATGCTTATGTTGCCATACTTTATGTGCTTATATGCTTTATAATAACATATTTTGGTTTGATAACATGTTTATATGCTTACGTGCTACATGTGGTATGCCATTTGTTTAGCATGATTTAAATTTGTCATAAAAAGCATGATATATGATGTATGCTAGATTAGATTTGTATATGCATAACTGTATTGCATATTTGGCATGACACAAGTTTGGTCATTGAGGCACGAGTTGAGGTTGATGGTGATTGTAGTCACAGTTTCGTGGTAGTATAGGTTGTTGTCGACCAAGTATTGGTTTTGAGGTAGGTGGATGGTCACCTTCTATTTAGGCTCTTGTGAGATTAGTCATTTGGCGTTACCGTAGTGGTAGATTTGTTGGTTTTGGGCCATTATGAGGTTATGGACCTCTTAAGATCCTTGATTATCCAGGAAGATTCCTCTAGAACTTGCATTTTTCGTGGGCGGGTACGTTTATGGGCTGGTGCATGGCACTGTCATACTACCGTGCTGGCTAGCTGCAAGCCCAGTTCGGATGGAATCAGTGTTGATTTTGTTTTGATAGGCGTTGTCCTTTGATCGGTGATGATGATGGTTGTTTTGGGGATCAGTCGTGGTGATTAATTTAGTTGTTATTGGTATGGCTGTAGTTGCCATTTTCCTTGAGGAGTTCTTACGTGATGACGCTTTTGGGATTAAGTTGATTGATTGATGTTATGGGTAGTGAGAGCACTGCACTATTAGTGTCACTTATAGTGTCACCTCTAGATTCGGAGTTAAATTGTTAGAGTCTTACCGTTGTGGTAAGGGCTCACGTTTGTTGGAGATAGGTTGTTGTCGCATTGGTTTTAGAGACAGTTTATGACTAGGAATTGTCCTTTCTTTTCTTAGACACTCTAGGACACGATGTCCATAGAGTTCATTGTTGCATCATGTTGTCTTATGCAGTTTCGTTTACTACCATGTTAGTAGTATGATTTATGATATTGTGAGTATGTGGAGGTGTATCCACATTTGCCTTCTCGTTGTATGGCATTAGCATGCCTTTTTATATGCATAGAGATGCCATGTTGTTTATGCGCTTTATTGACATGATTTTGTGTTTATGTGGAAATGTGCAGTATGTATTTTTGATTTTTATCTACGTGAGTAGATTTTCTTTCTGGTAGTTGCATTCCTTGTCATATGCATGACTTCCAGGTCTGGTATTCCCTTTTGTTTTCCCTCGGTCGCACGTAGCGTGTATGCAGGTTTCCACAATGGTTTCGTGTTTGGTTCGTGTAAGGGACTTCACAAGGAGTGAGTCTCTTTTCTCCGTTGTGTTGTGCGCTGTTTTGGGGTTGACTGATCCGTGAGGGTCACCATCGTTGTTTTGAGTCCTTGGTGAGGATTTGATGGATTTTGGTCGATTCACTTCCATGTAGGGGGTGAAGTCTTTGACCTTGTTGTCTTTCGTTACAGAGATGGAGTCGTGGAGTTGTCCTTTTTAGGACTAGTGGTTCCCTTTCTTTCGTGTCTTCCCTTGGGGAGTTTCTGCCGTGGTTATTGACAGTTGTGGTGCTCAGAGTGAGTTGATTGGTGTGAGATCATTTTGTGGGGACATATGTCCATACCATTGAGGAATTATTTGATTCGTGAGGTAAGCTCGATACTCTTTTGAGAACGTCTTTTGGAGACTTGTTTCAGTTTTGGAAATCTTGATATTGTTGACTCTTAAGAGGAGTTTTGAAGGATCGCTATTAGATATGGCTTGTCTGTGGAGTCTTCTCATCCTAGTTATAACTAGGCATGGTCTTGAGGAATCGTAGTCCCAGTGGTTGTTTATGGATCGATAGAAATTGAGGAATTTTGATTTAGCTTGGTGTTGCCAAGCATGGTTTTAAGAGATTCATCTTGTGACCTTAGTTGTTGGCATTTTGATGTGTGTACCACTTGATGGACTTGTATTTTGAGGATTTAGTCATCCATGATAGGGATGCGGATCTGATATTTGATTACAGTGTAGTCTTATAGTTGATCTGTTTCAGGGAGATATAAAGGACTTTCGATGAAATGTCTTGTGGAGAGGTTCGTTTTGATTTTTGGAGGTTCCGATTTGATTTTTAGGCTTTGGATTCTTTATTAATGTTGTTAGTTAAAGTGTTTTAAGACATTAGAGATGCTGGTTTTGTTATATTGAGGATTTAAGGCCATAAGCATAGCGGTACCTATGGCATTGTTGTCAGAGTTTTGGGATTAGCCAGGATGGTCTGGCCAAACATCTTTGGACCATATCTCAACTCTCACAAAATTTTGGTCTCCGTAGTGCTTTTGACAATGATCATTTTTGACATTGATGTCATTTGTATCGAGAGGTTTCTTGGGAAAACCTAGTAGGGGGAAAGTTATGAATTAGTGCCTTATACTGTCATGCTACCATACAAAGTTGTGTGTTGTAGGCAAGTACTAGTTACCGTCGATGCTACCTTACTGACGAGTAAGTGTGGGCGGGCACTAGGCACTATTATTACTACCACACATTTGAGTACATCGTGGGCGGGTTCTGGTCGATATTCGTACTGCCATGTCATCTCTGTCCAGTACCTTGATTTGATACGTTGTTATTTTGGAGTTCTTTTGTTGGTTGTTTTCGAACTCGTATGGTGGTTCGTTAGGAGGGATGCTTTCGGTTGTTGTCTTCCATTCCCTTGTCTGACCTTGGGTTCAGTGTGTGAGTTCTGACTTGTCGTATGGCCATGTGGTCACTTTTCCCTTGAGGGGTTGTCTTGTCATGAGCACGCGGGTGCAATTGACATTGGGTTGTACGTTCCTTTCAGCTTTGAGGTCGCTGGTGTAGCGCGTTGTGAAGGATACTCGGAGATGTCCTCTGTAGTTATCCTGGTTTCGCTTTTTGTTTCGTTGGGCTGGATTTCGGGGATGAAATCCCTTTAAGGTGGGAAGGTTGTAATGACCAGATCATTTTCATTCCTTTCCCTTTCCTCAGATTTTCACGGATATTTTTTTCCGTTGACCTTTTTCCTTTCTGAGTTCAGTCTCATGTCACTTAGTGTCATCTTGAGTGCTCTGGGGTGATTTCTGAGACTCTTTTCTGTGGATTAACAACTTCCTTTGAGGACCGAGTCGTTTCCACATTTTTCACTTTTTGACACTATTCACTTTTCGTCCTTTTCCCTATTTTGTCTTTTTCCCGTTTAGCACTTTGTTTGCGTAGCCACACTTCTTGTGTTCGAAGTTGGTTTCTGACTTCACGTATCTTCATTCTCAATGATTTCTATGAGATATGTATCTTTACTTTCGTGAGAAAGTACTCTGGTTGCTCCCGGTGTCCATAGGGGCATAGATGCATTGTTCTTTGGAAACATTTCCTTTTCTTGGGGTGTTTTTCGTAAATATCTTTTGAAGATATTTTAATTCAGGGGTATCTAAGAAAATATCTTTTGGAATATATTTTCATTCTGGGGCAGTTTTGCAGTTTCACTTTTTGGAGGGCCATTGTGCAATTAATGAAACTTATTACTCAATGCCTTATTTTGAGCCTAGATCCTCGTACGGGATTCATTTTCACATTTCATCGAGTCGTGGAGTCTTAGAATTTTCTCTTGGTCAATATTTTCCAATTTCAGGGTTTTTGGCTCCGGTTTGTGCCAAATTTGTTTTGGGCATAACTTTCTGCTTGGGACTCGGTTTTTGATGTCATTTCTTCCGTTGTTCATATTTTCGCATTTTAAATCTTTTTTGTTCATGGAGTTTTGCCGTTTGAGGGCGTCTGCTCAAATTTCACTTCTCCAGACCCGACGGGGCCCGTACGGGGCACTTTTTGAGTTTTTCTATAAATAGGGGGTTAGTAGATGAAAAATCAAGTTTTCACTCTCTCTCTCCCCTCTCTTGGCCGGATCTCATGGTAGCCATGGCTGCCATCCTCTCTCTCTTCTTTTGAGCTTCCGCCCTTCATTAAAAAGTGGTAATGCCTTTATGTTTGTTGTTCCCCTTGGTGAGGCCTTCGATTCCAACCGATTGGAATCTTGTTTTGGCCATTTCTTGAGTTCAGGTTTGGGGTCAAGATGTGATTTTGATGGGGCTTCCTTGGGATTCATGGTCGTGGTATTGTTCCCGACAAAACCTAGAAGTTTCGTCGGATTCGGAGCCGATTTATTTAGGTAGGGATTTGAGATTTCATCTCAAATAGAGGTAAGGAATGTTTTAGGATTTTATATGTGTTGTATTGTGTGTTTTCCATGTTTATACAACCTATATGCATGCCTTGTATCAAATCTAGGAAATTTGAAATATTTAATTCTTTGTATAAGATTTAATTTTCATGATTATTAGAAATTTGGATTTGAATTGTGGCATGGTAGAAACTCTTATTTTAATATGTTGGTTAACATATATTAAATTGGGATTAATTAAATAAGAATCTATATGTTGTTGCTTTGTGTAAGCATGCGCCTATATTGTAGCTTTGTGTAAGCATGCGCCTATGTTGTTGCTTTGTGTAAGCATGCTCATATGTTATTGCTTTGTGAAAGCATGCTCCTATGTCGTTGCTTTGTGTAAGCATGACCCTATGTTGTTAAAATTGCATGAATGAGGCGATTGATGCTAGTTATGATCTTAGGTAGCTAGGATGCTCCCTGAGTCTCACCTTTGACATAGACGTTAGGTGGAATGAACTACAATAATTAAATCATGCAAACTTGTAAAACGTAGGTCGATGCATGCTCATTTCCTACGAGTAGCTTTATGTTACTCACCAAGGTTGAGATTCTCATCATTGCTTGGATGATTATGGCTTGAAGGCTTTAGTTTTTTTGTGAAGGTTGGCTTAAATGCCGTATGTAACCTTATTTGTTAAACGTGTATATTTGATTATAAACTTGTAATGTGTGCCTAAGCACACTTTTTGATTCTCATTTTATGTTTATGAAATGAGGCCAAGGGCCAAACTTCTTTTGGAATTACATTTGTATCATGGATGTTAAATTTTTGCCCTATATGAAATTCATGCGTTTTAGTATGCTATTTTGCGCCGGAGTGTGCACTGTATATGAAATTTTTCCATTAGCATTCATTAATCATGTATGAAGTGTGGCCAAGGGCTAAACGGTATTTTGAAAACATCTCATGATTTTAAATTCCAAGTTTTCGTTCCAAACTTCGTTTTTGGCATTTTGGCCGTTGGGGGGTCATATTTTGTATCGGCGGTATTTTTAAGCCATGGACTATTGTAGCATATCTTATTAGGTAAGTACATTTGCATGCATAGTCGTTTCTGGGAAAAGCTTCTTCTTTGGTGAAATGAGCCCCCTCCCCGCCCTATTTATAGTGCATTTTTACAAAACTACCCTTACATGTTACAACTCCCCCGGCCCCACCCCGTCCCCCGCCGGGGTTTCAAATACAATTCCCATCCCCTTCCCATTTACATAAATGGATCCCCTAACCCGCCATAACAGGGGCGGGGTGGGGCGGCAACCCGCCGGGTATGGGGATTTTGCCTCCTTTATATCTAAACGATAAGATGGGGTTTCGTAACCGGTTAGATGAGTGTGGGCAGTGTTTGGTCAAGTTTTTTGGCCTTCTAACCGGTTAAATAGGTCATGTAACCGGTTAGATGTTCTTGGGATGGTACTTTTTGACCGTTTTGCCCCTGTTTCTTCCGTTAGCCATATCTTCTTCATCCGGACTTTGAATCAAGTGATTTTTGAGTCTAAGTTCATTGATTTTTCGTTGTCTTTCCAATGGTGTGCTCGGTAGCACCCACTTTTAAGCTATAAATTACATTTTTGCCCCTAGGTTCATTCTTGTTCATTTTTGAAACGTTGCTTCCGCATGTGATTCCTTTGGGTTCCGTGACCTCGTTGCAAAACCACATATAACATCAACAAAATCAACACAATTATAATATTTTTCAACTTAATAATTTAATAAAGCTTCAGCACAATTATAACAATTTAAAACATATCATTTCAATCCGATCAAACTTATAGCAAAACCACATATAACATTTTTTGGAATAGTCTGGGAATTTTTTTTTATGATCAATCAAAACAAATAACATTCATCCAACGATGACTATGCTGTGAGGGAATAGATTTAGGGTTTCAGAAGTGAATAAATTACATATTTAGTTATGTAATTTACTAATATTTTGTAACATGTAAGGGTAGTTTTGTATAAATGCACTATAAATGGGGCGGGGTTACCCTCCCCCGGCCACACCCCGTCCCTCGCCGGGGTTTCAAATACAATTCCCATCCCCTTCCCATTTACATAAATGGATCCCCTAACCCGCCATAACAGGGGCGGGGTGGGGCAGCGACCCGCCGGGTATGGGGATTTTGCCTCCTTTACATCTAAACGATAAGATGAGGTTTCGTAACCGGTTAGATGAGTGTGGGCAGTGTTTTGGTCGAGTTTTTTGGCCTTCTAACCGGTTAGATAGGTCATGTAACCGGTTAGATGTTCTTGGGATGCTACTTTTTGACCGTTTTGCCCCTGTTTCTTCCGTTAGCCATATCTTTTTCATCCGGACTTTGAATCAAGTGATTTTTGAGTCTAAGTTCATTGATTTTTCGTTGTCTTTCCAATGGTGTGCTCGGTAGAATCCACTTTTAAGCTATAAATGACATTTTTGCCCCTAGGTTCATTCTTGTTCATTTTTGAAACGTTGCTTCCGCATTTGATTCCTTTGGGTTCCGTGACCTCGTTGAGGGTCACATTGGCGTCTTAGAGTCATGTTATATCTCTAGAGACCATTGTTTGTATTTTGCTTCCGCATTTCGGATCCGTTATCGAGTCATCTTTCAATTCATCACTGACGCACTGAGTGGAAAAACTTGGGCCGTCACACACATCCTCCATGTACATAGGTTTGGAAATATTAGATACAATTTTTAAAATAGAAGTGCCACTCCTTGCATGCATCGACAGATCACATACCTTCATCTATATCAAAACTGTGGCTTGTATATCTCTTTCCAACTGTATACTCTTGTGTCATTTTTTCACAATCATAGCAGGCCCTTGAAAAGTATGGAATCTCGCTAACACATTCATCAAATCCTCTTCAGATGGAAATCTTACCTGAAAAAAGCCATCCTTCATTGAAACAACCACCGAGTCCTTATGCCACCGTTTATGCATGTATGCTTTAAAATAAGGATAGTAGGGTTTGCTACCAAGGACATAGCATACCACATAATTCTTCCAATACTTCAGTTCTTCAACGATATCTTCATCCTCAATAATAACAATCTCCTTTCCTCGACTCTCACAATAATATGTTAAGGGAGTGAATCCCGTAGTAGTAGAATTCAAAAGCAATGAACTCCACGATGGGCAACTAGGTTGTGGGGTTATCGCAGGTGCAACGCTACCCGCCAGAGAGGAAGGTTGCCCCTCCTCCATAGAGAACTTCCCCGAAAAAGAATCTATAACCCTAGAAGAAATCGCCCACAGTAGAGAGAAAAAGGGCAAAAAAGACACGCTAAAAGTAAAAATATTTTTTTCTTTTTCTATTTTATCTCAACCTAAATTATCCTAAACCTAAAATCTATTGGAAACAGGGGCATTAAAAACATAAACTTTGGAAGAGATTTTGAATAGATTCTGCTAAGAATTTTTTGCGGATCTATAGACGAGCGCGTTCCTCTCTACAAGAAGATGAACGTGGTATATTTACTTTCTCAAATCCGTTTCTGGGTGAATGAGAAATTAGCTCCAAAGTAAGGTGTTTGACAAAGCTTAAATGGGTTTGCAAAATGTGGGAAATGTTTGTCCCATATCGGAAAATTATTAAAACCAATTTAAGTTTAAATAAGCCAAGTATGGGATTTAGGTTTGGGCCCAAGGGCACCCAAGTTTTTAAGAGGGAGAGGACCTAGGCAAGCTTGGGTCTGAACCAACTACCACAAGCGCACGCTGCCTGCCAAACCCAACCCGGTTCGGTCCGGGCTTGGGCTGGGGCGGGGCGGGGCTTTTTGTGAAATATGTTTAATTTTTTATTAAATGAAATTGGGCTTGTGAGATTGGATTTTAATTTTATTTTTGTTGGGCTTATTAAGATGGCCGAATTGGGTCTGTTTACTGGGCTTCATAATGGATTAAAATAATTTTTGGTATTTAATTTAAATTAAAACCATAAAACAGTTTTTTTATGAACCATTATGACCCAATGTTTGCACCCTTTTGCAAAATAAACCACCTACAGTTTTTCCTGAACCATTGTGAGCCAATGGTTGCACCCATTCGAAAAAGGCACCATCTAGCCTATAAATTCCCCTCCTTGGGTTCATTCCAAATCACACCAAAATTCAGAGAATTCTTCCCTTCTTCTGAATTATCTTCTTCCTCCTTCTCTCTTTAGTCTGTGGGTTCGAGCCTTAGTATTTGGGTTCGAGCCTTGGTCAGTCACTCCAAGTTCGAGTTCGAGTTCGAGTTCGAGTCAAAGAGTACTACATCGAGCCAGTTCGCTTATTCCTTTGGTTTGCAGTGCTACTACTGAAGGAAGACAAGTAGTTGTATCCTGGGAGATAGACACCACTGAGTCCGTTAGCACCATAGTGGGGCAAATCTATTTTAAGGATATATAATCAAATTCTAGCCTCGACTTTTAATCAGGTTAATTTATTTTATAGTTTTATTTGATTATATTAAACTATATATTATAAAGAAATTATATAATTATAGATTATTATTTTATATTTACAGATAACATTTAAATAAATAATAATATAGTATATAGTATAATTAGACCAAAGTTTTGGACAACAATCTTAAGACAGATTCCACTTATACTATAGTTTAATTATTTAAATATTGTTGCTATTTTATTTCTATAAATTTAACTGTGGTCTGTATATTTAATATATATCAGACAAATGGCAAGTACGAGTACTATTATGCCTAATGTTCTTGTCAGTCATGGGGAGAAGCCCAAAAAATTCAATGGGGCGGAGTTTAAAAGTTGGCAATAGAAAATGATGTTCTACCTTACAACTCTGAATCTAAGTAAGTATTTAACTGAGACTGCCCCAGTGTTAGATGAGGGTGAGACTGACATTACTAAGTTAGGAGCTGTTGATACATGGAAGCATAAAACACTAAGGCACTACATCTTTTTACCTAAGCGATTCTAATAAGGGGGAAAGGTAGAGCACGACAAGGCGAACATAAAACATTAAGGCACTACACCTTTTTACCTAAGGGAAGTGGCCAGAAAAGAAGAGAGAAGGGTACAGCCCCTTGGCTGCCATGGCTGCAGGCTAAGAGAGAGGAGAGAGAGAGAGAAAAAAATCTGATTTTTCTTCTTAAGACCACCTATTTATAGAAAAACCCTAAAAGTGTCCCGAACGGGCCCCGCCGAGTCCGAAAAAGTGGAATTTGAGCAGACGCACTCAAATGACAAAACTCCGTGAATGAAAAAGAAGCAGAATGAGAAAAGATGAATAATGGAAGAAACGGCATCAAAAATTGTGTCCCGAGCAGAGAGATATGCCCCAAACAAGTTTGCCGGCAGTAGGGCCAAAAACCCTGAAATCGGAGAAAAATGACCAGAAGGGAATCCTATGATTACATGACTCGACGAAAAGTCAAAATGAATCTCGTACGAGGATCCAGGCTCAAAACAAGGCATTTAGCAATAACTTTAATTAATTGCACAATGCCCCTCCAGAAAGTAAAAACTGCACAACTGGCCCAGAATGGAAATATCTTCTAAAAATATTTTCTTAAAACCCCTGAGATAAAATATCTCCAAAAGATATTTACAAAAAACACCCTAAGAAAAGGAAATGTTTCTGAAGAACTATGCATCCATGCCCCTATGGACACCGGGAGTAACCAGAGTACTTTTCTGCAAAAGTAAAGATACGTATTTCATAGAAACCACTTAGAATGAAAATACATGAAGTCAGAAATCAACTCCGAGCACAAAAAGTGAGGTTGAGCCAAAAAGTGACAAACGGGAAAAAAAAACAAAATAGGAAAAAGGATGAAAAAGTGAATAGTGTCCAAAAAGTGAAAGTATGGAAATGACACGGTCCTCAAAGGAAGTTGTCAATTCAAAGAAAAGAGTCTCGAAAACCATCCCCGAGCACTCAAGATGACACAAAGTGATGAGATACTGAACTCAGAAAGGAAAAGATCAACGGAAAATATATATATATATATATATATATATATATATATATCCATGAAAATCTGGGAAAAAAGGAAAGGAAAGAAAATGACCGAGTCATTACACTACCACCCCTACCTCAATAGAGAATTAAATCTCTATAATCCAAAGCAACCAAGCACGAAATGGATAAAAAGTCTAGGGTTAATGAAGAAGAGAGCAAGAGGAAACTTTTGACTCCCAAGATTTTATGTTTAAGGTGAGTGGAAGGGGGCCAAAATGAAGAAGAAAGCTATTAACCAAGCTTTTCTCCAATGGTGGCTAGGTTAGGGTTTTGAAGAACAAGTGTAAATGATAAACATGAAGGTGAAAATGGTGAGTGGAGGATCTAGTATTCCTCCACTCACTATGTGCTCTTACATTACCTCTCACACACACACTAATGCAAGACTTTTTTTGTTGCCTACACTTATCACAAATCCAAGGCTCCTTCCTAAGCTTAATCCTAAGTCTACACTTATCAATCATCTAAGCCAACAAGTGCTCCAATCCTAGGCCAACAAGTGGGTGAGTCTCCACCCTCCAAATGTCAAGAGATCATGCTTCCAAGTCACTCCACCCCAAAGCCAACAAGTGGCACCATGAGAATGTGACACTTGTCACATTTTCCAAAAATTGCAAAAAAGTCATTTTTCAAAATATCTTACAAATTAAATTACAAAATGGTCCCTAAGACGAAAAATAATTATTATAATTACAATAAACCCCAAAAATCAAGAATATTTACAAGAAAGTATGCATCCATGCCCTTTATAAAAAAGTAAGCAACTAGAATGTATTTTCTACAAAAGTAAAAATACAAATGTCATGGAAAACAAATATTGTGGATGAATGCAAAGTCGGAATCAAATCCGAGCACAAAAAGTGAGGTTGTACAAGGAAAATTGATAAACAAGAAAAACACGAAATAGGAAAAAGACAAAAAATGAAAAATGCAAAAAAATAAAAAATAAATTCACCGAAAAAAGAAAGGAAAGAAAATGATTGGGTCATTACAACCTACCCTCCTTAAAAGGATTTCGTCCACAAATCAAGTAGTACCTGAAATAGAGAACAAATTGGGATACCGAGAGCGAACCTCATGTTCGAGCTCCCAGGTAGCCTCCTTAATGCCGTGATGTCTCTACAAAACTATAACTAATAGAATGGTCTTGGTCTGCAAGACCTGTTCTTGTGATTCAAGAATCTGGAGTGGACCCTCCTCGTAGGTCACATTCTCATTAACAACATCTGTCCACCGTAAAACATGCGATGGATCTGGCTCGTACTTTCTCAACATAGAGACATGAAAGACGTCATGAACCCTATCCAAGTCTGGCAGCAATGCCAAATAATAAGCAACTTCACCGACGCGCTCTAAAATCTTAAATGGTCTAATGAACCTAGGTGACAATTTGCCCGTTTGCCGAAATCTTATAAGTCCCTTTCGTGGAGAAATCTTGGAAAGACGTGGTCCCCTACCTCAAAAGACAAGGATCTCCTCCTCTTGTCAGCATAACTCTTTTGCCTACTCTGAGCTGTAGCCAACCGCTATTGAATCAACTTAATCTTTTCTGTAGTCTCAAAGACAATATCGGGACCCAAGGCGACAACATCACCCACTTCGGTCCAATAAACTGGAGATCTGCAAGGTCTACTATACAACACCTCAAAAGGTGCCATGCCAATACTGGCCTGGTAACTATTGTTGTAGGCAAACTCAACCAAGGGTAAGTAGTCTTCCCAACTACCCCCAGAATCTAAGATGCAAGCCCATAGCATATCCTCCAATATCTGAATGGTACGCTTCGACTGACCATCAATCTGAGGATGGAATGCCGTGCTGAAATGAAGCCCCGTGTCAAGAACCTCTTGAAAACTCTGCCAAAAGTGAGACGTAAATCTGGGATCCCTATCCGAAACAATGGATACCAGAACACCATGACGCTTGATAATCTGCCTCACATACAATCCACTAAGTCTCTCTGCGTCATCTATCATTACCATAGGCAAAAAGTGAGCCGTCTTAGTCAATCTATCAACAATGACCCAAACGGCATCATTCCCTACCTCGGATCTCGGAAGCCCTGTCACGAAATCCATAGTGATGTGCTCCCACTTCCATTCTGCCACTGGTAGTGGTTGTAACAAACCTGCTGGTCTCTGATGCTCTGCCTTCACTTGCTGACAAGTAAGGCATTTGGCCACGAACTGAGAAACATCTCGTTTCATGCTTTTCCACCAAAACTGTCTCCACAAATTATGATACATTTTTGTACCACCAGGATGAACTACGAGTCGAGAATGGTGAAAATCCCAAAGAACAACGTCACGATAAGACAAAGGAACAAACATCTTTCCTCTATACCTAAGACCACTGTCTGAATGCAAGGTCCAATCCTCTACATTCTCGCCGCCTGATATCCGATCATGGATGGACTTCGTCTCCCCATCCTCCTACTGTGCCTTAATAACTAAGCTAACAAGAGCTGGTTGAGCCACAAGGCTAAACAAAATAGTCAGTGAAACATCCTCATAAGATTGTAAACCGAGATCTGCAAGCTCTTCTAACATCTTCCATCCGTGAATGGAAATGCTAGCAAGAGTACTCCATGACTTCCCACTCAATGCATCGGCCACCACATTGGCCTTCCCCGGATGATACTGCAACTCAAAGTCGTAGTCCTCCATGAACTCAACCCATCTACGCTGTCTCAAATTCAATTCCTTCTAAAAGAAGAGATATTTGAGACTCTTGTGATTGGAGAAAACCTCAAACTTCTCCCCGTACAAATAATGTCTCCACCTTTTCAGGGCAAAGATCACCGCTGCTAACTCTAAATCGTGTGTCGGATAGTTTAACTCGTGAGTCTTCAACTGTCGAGACCCATAAGCAACTACCCGTTCAGTCTGTATTAGAACATAACCCAAACCTTCTCGTGAAGCATCACAATAGACCACGTAACCCAAACCACGTTCAGGTATGATCAAAACTGGAGCTGATGTCAACCTGATCTTCATCCCCTGAAAAGCTAAATTACAAGCCTCATTCCATATGAACTTGACCCCCTTACGAGTAAGTCAAGCCATAAGTGCCGCTACACGAGAGAAATCCCAAACAAATCTCCTGTAATAGCCGGCTAGGCCAAGAAAGCTCCGAATCTCAAACACTGTCTTCGGACGTTCCCAATCCATCACAGACTCAATCTTCAACGGATCCACTGTAACACCGCCCCTTGACACGACATGTCCAAGGAACTTTACCTCCAGTAGCCAAAATTCAAACTTCTCAAACTTGGCATACAATTGGTTATCCCTAAGGATCTGCAAAACTGTCCTCAAATGATACTCATGCTCCTCAACCAAAGCTAAGTACACGAGAATGTCATCAACGAACACCACCACGAATCTGTCAAGATAGTCACTGAATACACGATTCATCAAATCCATGAAAACCGCCGGAGCATTAGTCAAACCAAATGGCATCACCAAAAACTCATAATGGCCATACCGTGTACAAAAAGCGGTCTTGGATATATCCTCATCCTTAACCCTTAACTGATAGTAATCTGATCTCAAATCGATCTTCGAAAAGCATGTCGCTCCTTTCAACTGATCAAACAAGTCTTCAATCCTGGGCAAAGGATACGTGTTCTTGATCGTAGCATGATTCAACTTGCAATAATCGATGCAAAGTCTCAAGAACACCACCACCATGATTTTTTTGACTAGCCTGTGGTCGAAGTTGTGGACAGCGAGGCTTGATATGCCCCGACTACTAATAATGGTGATAGATCACACCCTGGGCTGGTCCCGAAGATACAGGAACTGTGGGTGCAGAACGAATCTACTGTGGTGCCCCCTGTGAGTGTGTACTGTTCCCTGCCTTAGCCTTCTTCCACTGACTCCCGGAAGATGACGGAGTGTCGCTACGAGGCTGCTTGTGTGAACCCCTGATCCGTAACTGATCCCGTTCTTCTGCTTCAACTAGCATAGCCCTCTGGACCACTTCTCTGTAAGTCCTCAAAACAAGAATTGAGACCCGTGGCTTGATGTCAAGACGTAGCCCATCTTGAAACTTTAGTGCCCTGGCCTCATCTGTCGCCACCATATCCTCAGCATAACGAGATAAAGAAGTAAATTGTGTCTCATACTCAATGACACTCATAATGCCCTAATAAAGACTTGTGAACTGTATCCTCATCTCCTGCCTCATAGCCCTCGAAAAGAAGCGTTCGAAGAACAAATCTTTGAACTCATTCCAAGTCATTAACTCAATATTGTGGACATTGCTCATAGACCTCCACCAGATATCTGCATCTCCCATGAACATAGAGGCTGTCAAAGAAATCCTTAACCTGTCTGTGGGCACCGCCAAACTGTCCAACTTGCGAACCATAAGGTCCAACCAAGCTTCTAAGACTAACGGATCTGAACTCCCCATAAATGGATCAATCTTAACCCTCTGTAGTCGCATGAAGTACTCCAATGCCTCATTGATTATCGATGCCAATGCCAGTGCCGGTACCGGAATCTGTATCCCTGCCACCTACCTGCGAATCAATTCCTATAGGGATTCAGCGATCCCCTGATTGATTCCCAGAGCCATTCTCTCCTCATAAGTCGGTGCTCGTGGTGGATTAGCATCCATGCCACGAACTAGAACCCTGGGCCTTCCTAGACACCTCGTAGGCTCGGTGTCATCCACCTGTTCCTCAATGCCCTGACGTGAAGACTCTCCACACGTGACAACCATGGTGCTAAATGCACGAAAGGAAAGAGGTCAACAATAACACAAGTTATTATGACCGAATGCAACTCGTACTATAAATGCACAAAACATGAAGCAAGACAAGGCATGCAACATACGATCATGCTAAAGCAATCAAAGAAAGCTGTTTAAACAGTTAAGCACTTAAGCAAATAAGTATACATGTCAAACAAGGATGTTGTTTAAACAGTTAAGCACTTAAGCAAATAAGTATAAATGTCAAACAAGGATGCTTCTTAAACACATAAGCATATAAGCATAAAGACATGTCATACTACCAAGCGTGTTATTAAGAAACACATAAATAGGTTATAATGCTGAAATATGTTATCAAAAGCATGTGAAAATATCACAGTAGATCAAAAAAAGCATGATATGCACCCAAAACCCGTCATCATAAGGTATTCAAACCTAGGAGCTCTGATACCACTTATGACGGCCCAAGTTTTGTAAATCCGGTGCGTCAGTAATGACCAAAAGTTAACCCGATAATGGATCCAAAATTCAAGCAAAAGGTGAAACAAATGTCTCTAGAGATACAAAGCATCTCTAAGACACATATGTGACTCTTAATGAGGTCACGGAACCTAAAGAAAACAAATGCGGAAGTGACGTTTCAAAAACGGACGAAAAGGAACCTAGGGGCAAAATGGTCATTTCTAAGGTAAAAGAGGGTCCTACCGAGCACACCACTGGAAAGACAATGAAACATTAATGAACTTAGACTCAAAAATCACTTAATTGGGAGTCCGGATGAGGAAGATATGACTAACGGAAGAAATAGGAGTAAAAAGGTCAAAATAGTCAACCCTAGGTCATCTAACCGGTTACTAAGCTTTCCTAACCGATTAGGAGGCCAAAAATAGAAGTCATGCACTCTGCCCACGCTCATGTAACCGATTACAAGACCCCTTCTAACCGTTTACGAAGCAAAAAATAGTAAGTTCAACAAAAACCTAGCAGCAGGGGTTTTTCGGCAAAAAATGAAATTTTGAGGGCCAAGATGACATTTTCTGGAAAAACACAAAAAAGAAACCCCCCCCCCCCCCCTCCCCCCCAAAAAAAAAAAAATTGAGTTTTCTACTCGGCAGCGTGGGTAAAAAAGAAAAAAAATACACTGTGAAATACCCGAAATGCCCCTCGAATAGAATAGGATAAAAACTCAAAAAAATGCAACCTTAAGTTTTTGTTTCATCAAGAAGGGTATTGTTTGCCAAAGTGAGCATGCAAGTTTATATAACATGATAAGATAGATATGCTATAATGGCCTATGGCCTCATTACAATACATTTACAAGTTTTGGCATACTGAGCCTCAAATTCTCATAAATAAGCTACAATGGCAATACTTTATAGTTTTAAGGAAAATATACTTGTAACCTTTCAAGTTAATAGCTCTTGGCCTTATGTCATACATGTAAAATGAACACTTCTAAATGTACTTAGATACACATTATAAGAAGGAAGCCATCTTAGCTTCTAAAATACTATACATCCATGGCATACAAAATATATCATACAAAAGTAAAGCATGCTAAACAAGTGCATGTCCTTGTACAAAAATGTTTCAAATGGCTCATGAGCCTCTAAGGATGATGAACATCCAAAAACATTGTCTTCTTACCGTTAAAACAACCCAAACCACTAGGGTGAGTAATCAAGTTACTCGTAGGAAGAAGCATATGCGTATACCCTAAATTTTCAATATCACTGCAAGATCTCTATATTCAAAGTGTTCTAAGGGATCATCTTAAGCTAACTTAAATGTTTATTAGCAATACAATATCAGTATGGATGTGCTTAACAACATCAAATCGCATGTAACAAAAATTACAAGTTACAATTTAAACATTTATTGTCAACTTGGAATTGAATGCGAAATCAAAAAGTGGAAACCTTGGACATTTAAGCTCGGAATTCTGCCGAGACCTCAATGGTTATTCCAGACATTAACCCGTTGGGAAGACCACCCTAGTGCGTACTATCTCGATTGGGGAGAACTCATACCTCCTGCACTAGAGCCAAACTCTAGCCATGTCATTTGTAAGTATGTCCCAAGAGGATCCAAAATATATCAAGTTCAAAACTTATATACCATAATTTAAGGCATGTAAACCACCTTCCATACACAAGTATTTTGAAACCACACAAACCATGTCTTAGGGTTCCAAGTCTAGAATGGCATAATAGATGACAAGTTCTCAACATGATATAATGTGTAATATGATACCACCAACTTATCAATTTAAATCATGCCTCAACAATAAGCTTTATATACTAGATTACAATATTATAGTATTAAGCTTCTAAAATAATTACAATTACCAATAGTAATCAACTAGTAAGTAGAATTATCATCACAATAGTATAGTAATGCAAGTCAACAAGAGTTCTATACAATATTAATAATCCTACACAAGATACATACACAATATACATGCTTAAATCAATAAACCCTAAGTCAATCACAAGGATTTCCTATAATATACAATACCACAATTCTAAAAGCATGTACACAATATATATTAAACCCCAAAGGATTATATAAACATACTACCACCCCTACCTCAATAGAGAATTGAATCTCTATAATCCAAAGCAACTAAGCACGAAATGGATAAAAAAAGTCTAGGGTTAATAAAGAGGAGAGCAAGAAGAAACTTTTGCCTCCTAAGATTTTATATCTATGGTAAGTGAAAGGAAGCCAAAATGAAGAAGAAAGCTATTAACCAAGCTTTTCTCCAATGGTGGATAGGTTAGGGTTTTGAAGAACAAGTGTAAATGATAAAGATGAAGGTGAAAATGGTGAGTGGAGGATCTAGTATTCCTCCACTCGCTATATGCTCTTACACTACCTCATACATACACACTAATGCAAGACTTATTTTGGTGCCTACACCTGTCACAAATCCAAGGCTCCTTCCTAGGCTTAATCCTAAGCCTACACTTGTCAACCATCTAAGCCAACAAGTGCTCCAATCCTAGGCCAACAAGTAGGTGAATCTCCACCGATCATGTTTCCAAGTCACTCCACCCCAAAATCAATAAGTGGCACCATGAGAATGTGACACTTGTCACATTTTTCAAAATTGCAAAAAAGTCTTTTTTTCAAAATATCTTACAAATTAAATTGCAAAATGGTCCCTACGACGAAAAATAATTGTTTTTTATAATTACACTAAAACCCCAAAAATCAAGAATATTTACAAGAAAGTATGCATCCATGCCCTTTATGAAAAAGTAAGCAACTAGAATGTATTTTCTACAAAAGTAAAAATACAAATGTCATGGAAAACAAATATTGTGGATGCATACAAAGCCAAAATCAAATCCGAGCACAAAAAGTGAGGTTATGCAAGGAAAATTGATAAACAGGAAAAAGACAAAATAGGGAAAAGACAAAAAAAGGAAAAAACGAAAAAGAAGAATTCACCGAAAAAATAGATGAAGGAAAATGACCGAGTCATTACAAATCATAATCCAAAATAAGCATAATAAAAATCTGATATGTATATGACCATATTATGCATCCAATACAAGATTTAAAATCATGTCACAGTCATTTAAATTGCTAAAATAAGATTAAGCAATTAAATCCTCTATATCCATTAACAATATGCAAATTTCTTTAAAATTTCATATTGTACAAATCATTAGCATATAGATTAAATTATGCATTATGGGGTTTTAAAATATCATGAAATATTATTTAGAATCCCCATCATTAACCCAGAATAGTTCTGGAACCCCAAAGCATCCAAACAGTGCCTAAAAATACCTCATGTACGCATCATAGCAAGAGAGCCTGTACTCAAAAATTAAGAGCAGGCTCCACCACAAAGGGAGCTGGCTCCCCATCACATGAGCCAGCTTTTTGCTTGAGGGAGCCGGCTCCCACTTCCATGGAGCCGGCTCTCTCCCTCTTTAAGAGCCCTAAACCCAATTCTACCTATTTTAGTCCTTCGTCCTTGTCTCCAGCAAGTTTCCAACTCTTCTATTCTCCATTAATAATGATCCTAAGAGTCTGAACTATGTCCCAAATCATCCCAGCAACTTATATAAATCAATTATGCATCATTAATAACAATAGAATAATTAATCATGTCATACACATCAAGATCAATCAACTGTAATTTAAATTCACAAAACTTGTTTTAGATCAGAATAAACATGAATAAAAGATTAATTTAAAATCCATTTAATTCCCAGAGACTACCTAGGCATGCACAGAACACAAGTCTAAGGGAAGGAGTAAGATATAGAACTTACCTTAAATTTTAGTTTGAAACCTTGAACCATCTTCTCTGGTTTTTCGGCAAATTCCAGGACTGTTCTCAACTCCTCCGTTGTCCTAGGTTCAACCCACTAGCAAGCTTAAATACCCTCTCTTTGGTTCAGCCCTTGTTTTTGGCCAAAATCCTAATTTGATCTCTCTATTTTCCTCTCAACCTCTCTATACGTGAATAGGGTTTTCAACCCTTGGTAAACATATAACTATATATTTATAGGCAAAATGAATTTAACCTAAGTCTACTTACCTAAGGAAAAGGAAAAGAAAAAAAAAAAAAATAAATACCTAATATATATATCGGCACCCTACTCAACCGTGATATCATATACATATATATATATATATATATATATAAAGCCATTAATTATATATTATATAGTATAGACTGAAAACCCTAATACTGTAACTTTTAATTATAATTAATAAGGAACAAAACTTATATACACATATACCTATATATATATGTACTACTATCCGTGGGTAGTAACCGTACCCATTTAAATCTCCTATCCAAGTAGTCCATGAGACCCAAACGGTTGGTCTATTACTATTATCCAAGCCCAACTCTTAAAAGAAATAAAATAGTAAATAAACTTTTAAATTCTAACAATTAAACTACACATAATACACATCATCAAATAACAGATAATTCAATTAAAGCATTTAAATTCAAAAAACCAAAAAATTACATTTAACCACTTAATTAAAATAAACATATAATCAAATCATCAATTAAACAATTAAATAATTAAACAAATACCAAATAATCAAAAAAATGAATTTAAAAATGTACTTAAACAATTAATTAAATATCGAGACTATCATTTTAAAATTAGGGGTATTACAATATCCTCTGTTGAGAAGAAGAAGTAAAATAGTAATGGCCAAGTTCGGTTTGGTGCCTGGAAGTAGTATAGCTGATCAGTAAGTCAGCAAGATTCAGGTCAAGTCCTTCTAATCTTCGGCGAGCAAAAAGAGCCGACACTATTCTAAAAAAGTTAGGGTTTACTTGGAGAGTGGCAATACCTAACTTATTAAAGACTATATGATAAAAAGGGTGAAGGGGAAAACGAAGGGCATTAAGATGCCCAACAGATAGAAGTAATTCATTCTTACCCACCCCTCCAAGAAATGAAATCGGCATCGGTTAGGTATTCAACAATCTCTACCCCCTCGAGAATTTTAAATTCCTCCATTACGGATTCAATAATAAACTTGATGTGTTGGACTGACAGAATTATTTCTTTTTCCTTTTTGGTAAAGATATCGTCAGATCCAGAGGTAGATACCTCTACTTAAGGCGAAGAATCATCTCCTCTCACGTCAATATCACTCATAAACTCAATAGGGTTAGAAACTTTTGGAGGAGGAACTTTAAGAAGAACGGGTGATACTGAGGTAGTGGCCTCAAAATCCATATTCTGTGCTTGACCATGAGTGGGTGAAGTGTTCATATTGTGAAGTCAACAAAGGAAAGTATAGACTAACCTGAGAAGAAGACAAAGATACGAAGCATAGTGTTAATAGGAATGAGCTTTAAAAAGACTCTCTCATCAGAATACCAATAGCCAATGTAAAACTGCCCTTTACACTTCTAGCAACAGTGCAAATTCAATTCCCTTCTAATTAGGAGCCGTGATACAATTTAGGAGGGAATTGGGGGCAAAGTGTGGAAAGAAAAATCTCCCTTCCAATAAAAATTAGCTATGTCATTAAAATGACGTATTATTTCAATATATCTTCACTAGTCCTTCAAAGACCAATCTTGATCAAGCCCAAGTGAAGTCATCATTAACCCAAGGTTATTAACTTAACCTTTCGGCCTGCTAAAAGACCAATCCGGCCCACTCACATTATGGTCCGAGTCTGGTTCAGATCAACCAAGTCCTGACTAAAAAAGGATCCCCCATAAAAGGAAACTCTGCATAAGAAAATTAATACGTGGAAAGAATTGTATAAAGAAAGAACCTTATATGTAAGGAATTGTATATGGAATGAGATTTGTATGGGAGAAACATAGAGGACAAACATAGCGAGTCCTACCATAATTTTACCTCTATTTGTATATAAATAGAGGCATAGACCTCGAATAAAGATCATCAAGCATTACAATCTTTTCTCTGAATTGTTCTTATTATTTGTTGTTCTTTTATTTGAGTGAATTGTATTTATTCTTTTGGCTTTTTAGTTAAACGAATTTTTGCACCTACACTTCTACTCTGCCTGATAGCATTCAATGATTGTATAGATTAGGGATGAGTCACTAGATTAAGGAGGAGTCGTTGAAAAAATAGGGTTTAGAATAGAGGAAAGGAAATGATCTAATTATTTGTAGGGCGCCAGATCGTGTATTAGTGGGCTTAGTGCAGGAAATATTTTTTTCCGTTAGTTATAGCGCGAGGGAATTAGAATTTTAAATAATTTTTGGCCCACTTTTTACGATATAAAAAATAAGTCGTTGCAGTAAAGAATACGGGTCTTCAAAAGAAACTTGAATGGGCAAACTAGTATAAGAAAGAAATAAGTCGTTAAAGAAAAGAATGTAGGTCTTTAAAAGAAATTTGAATGGACAAAACAGTATAAGCCATGAATACAATTGTGTTTTGATATTTAACAACATACTTAAAAATAAATGTTAAATTACTACTTAAGAAGACTTACTTTTTAAGCATGTCGTCAATTATAGGTCATTAAAAGCCTTTTTTCTTGTAGTGAATTTTATATACTGTTATTATCATTTGTCTATGTATGGTGTATACTACCTGTTATTACCTGTAATATACATTTGTGTTACCTATTATTTATCTTTTTATTACCATCATACTTGAAATAATTTTTCATTCTATGTATGCTCCAGTTTGTTGTTATCACCAATAAGTCATGTTACCAACCGGTAGCTTCTAATCTTTGAGTATGTTCTTCTTAACTGTGGTTGACTGGTTATATGCAAGCCCCCTTTTTTTACACACACACATACACACAAATACAGCCACGATTTCTACAATCTCTATATACTTTATTGTCTTCTATGCATGACTCAAGCTCTGTTGATTGTTAACATTAGACACACATGCACATAGGGTCATACATTACTGAAGAATATTTTGCTAGTAAAATGTATTAAAATCTAACTTGAAATTAAAATGGATAATTAAATGAATGTGATTGATGAGAATGTGGTGCTAGTAGAAGTAGAGGACCTTATAGACATTATCGATGATGGAAAACTACTATGGGATGATTCTCATATTGAAATTTTCATTATCCGTATGGAGGAAGAAATGAAGGTTGATAATCGTACTTTTAGAACTTTTAGCACTATTTGTTGTAGGAATTTAGTGGAAGGCATGAGGGTTCAAACAGGGAAGAAGTTTACAAAGAACCAATTTAAAAATAAATTCAACCAGTTAAGGTCAGACAACAAAGACTTTAACAAACTGTTAGCGATAACAGGTGTTGGATACAATTCTGAGACAGGCATGGTTATAGTTAAAGATGAAAGATGGAATAGGTTGATCAAGGTTAGTAATGAAAGTTAATTTTTCTGTCATATTCAAATGTAAGCTTGACTTCATATTAATAATAGGGTAATAATTTGTAGATGAATAAGGGTGCCAAAAAAAGTTTCAAATGAAGGGATGTAAGCATTTTGAGAAGATGACCACCATATATGGAGACACAAATGTTACTGGTGCGCATGTGCATCCTTCCACTAGACCACCCACTATCAACCAAGTCCCCCCACACCATGCAGCCATACATAGACCATTTGAAATTGATAATTTGGCTGAGGTAGACAGTCATGAGATCAGTACATCACCTCAAGCTCATGGTAAGAAACAAAAGAAAGATAGTTTTGCCACTACAATGAGCAATGTCATGGAAATTATAATTGACAAAGCTAACATAAAACCTGAGCGAATTGTGAAAAGGCCATAAAAGAAGTTTCATCATCTAATATTCTACCATTCTATGACAAAAGTGAGTGTAATGTCCAGGATTTTTCTATATTTTTTTTCAACATTATAATTAAAAACAACATCCATACAATATATAACCTATGCTTTATATATGCATACATAAAATATTACTTCCATATTTTACATGCCAACGTATCAATTCATCATTACGTATATAGCCATGATACATTATGCAAATATAATCATAAATCTGGTTTACAGGTCATAAATACCAGCAAACATCAATTCATTCAGCAATTAGGCTTATGTTTTAAATTACACAATTTAATAATATAATAGATTAACTTAAACCTTATTAATTCATATTAATCCTTCCCATCAATTATCATAACAAAAGGTTTTACGCTCTACAAAAATGGTTTTCCATAATACTCTATCTCGGTTTAAATAATTTTTTGACACCGTCTCACTTAAACTTAAATATCTCCTAGTAGGATAGGAATCTGAGAATGAAATTGGTACCATTGGAAAGAGGATAAAAAATCATTGAGTTTGAGCTCAAGAATAACCCCATTTGGAGTTAAGATGACTGAGTTATGACCGTTTCAATTTCAAGTATCGAAACAGGCCAACAAGGACTTGCACACACCGGATCCAAGCTTCCATCTGTGCTAGCGCATTCTGATTGGGTGAATTCTTCATGCTTTCATGAGCGCACCCGCACTTGATCACTCTGATGGGTTCACCCATGCGCGCCACACTGGATCAATGCCTATTTCATTAACGACTCTGATTCGTGCGTATGGTAACTCTCTATGCTGCGTCGCACCAGATCAGTAGCCATCTTCTCCTGTTCCTATCACCAGAAACTCGTCAGCGGTTGCCGAAAAATTTCCAGAAAATAAAAAAATAAAAAAAATAAAAAAAAATGCCTAGAAAATTGTAAAAAATTCTAAAAATATCTAGAAAATTTTAGAAAAATCCATAAAAATTTCATAAGCCTTAATTAACCTTCCTAAGCTATAATTGAATCTTAAAGGTTGATCTAAAAATATATACATATATATAACATTTAAAATCCAAAAATTCCAAAAAAAATATCATAATCCTCACATTTTTTTTTAAATTCCGATTTAACAATGATTTAATCAACAAAATGTAACCTAAAGTTTTGATACCCAAGGTGAAAGATTTATGGGTCTTAAGAGGAGAAGTAGAAAAGAATTTTCCTGAAGGTTTCAAAACGAAACCAATGTCTCAAGCCTTGGTTGTCTCTTCCAATTCTGGCAGCCTCCTTGTCACTAACGTCGTCCTTTTTCTCTAATCCGGCCTCTTCTTTATTAGACTTCCCTTCTTCTTATTCTTCTTCTTCTTCTTTCTCTCTCTACCTCTCTTATATTTCTAGCATGAAAACCTTTTAAACAATATAACCTTATGTGTATATATAGACATATGTATACCCTAATCCTATTTATAGTCTGACTAGCCAATTTAAATATATAATAATAATCTTAAATAATATATATATAATATAATATGTATGTATATAATATATATATATATATATATATGTATATTTCCTTCCATAATAATCATTAATTACTTAAATCATACATACATACATACATACATACATATATATATATATAGATATAATTAATTAATGATTATTATGGATCAAAGGAAATATATATATATATATATATATATATATATATAATTATGCAAAAATAATCATTTAAATATCTTCATAACCATAGGTCCTTATTAATTAACCCAACAAGGCTTCATCCAAGTCCAAGATTACATCCATTGGTCCAACTTCCCTTAAGCCCAATCCAATTAACTTAAATAAATAAAATAATTAAATTAAATCTATGAGTTACAAACAATTCATAATTAAATCACACAAGCATAAACATACACATAATCAAATATACAACCCAATCATGGCATTCCACAAAACAAAACATCATATCAAAACAAGTAAAATACAAAATATAATTTAATTAAAAATATAATTTAAATAAAACAAGACAATTAAATAAAACACTTAGTTAAATCAAACAAATCAACTCAATCAAATTAAAAGCAATTAAATTAAATAAATAAATCCTTTAAAATATAGGGGTGTAATGTTTCTGATTTTCACCATTTTTCATTTTCTGATTTTCTGGGTTACTTTCGTCCTTTCTCGTTGTGCGTGTCGATGTTGGTTGGAGCATTCCTTTGAGTTTGCAACTCTTAGAAATGAATCGTTTGCCAATTTTGACATTTTTTTATTTTTCGAGCTGGAAGGTCCCAAGTGGGACCCGCTACTAGGATCGTTATGCACGGGAGTTTTGTCATGGGTCCACTTCATTTCATGCATAATTATTTTGTGCATAATTGCATTGTTTTTTTTTTTTTTTTTTCAAAAAATGAAGCTAAACATAATTGCATGAACAATGGCCTTAATGCCAGTACTTTCATCAGATCTCTCTTTCTCTCACGCCACTCTCTCTCCTTCTCCTTTTTCTTTTTCTTTTTCTTTTTCTTTTTCACATCAATTTCATCTTTGATCTAGAGTTCATTATTGAGAATTTGATATTGCCACTTTAGGTAAAGATGGAGAGCTCATCGAGATCTTCGTTTTGATCGGAGCAAATCACCATTTAGCAACCTTTGGGATTTCAAAAATCACGAGAATTTGGGACTTTTCTTCTCATTTAAGGTAAAGGTTTCTAATATACAATCTCTTTGATTTCTGTGAGTCAATTCCTTAAACTTTGTGGTTTAGCATGCTTAATTTGTGAAAAATTTCATGCAATATTACTTATGTGTTGTGTAAAAGATGTGACTACGTGATATTTGGCCTATGATGATGAAACATGTTTGATTGATGATAATTTTATACCCATTGGGTTTTAAGTGCTGAATTTTGTGATTTAAAAAGCATTAGTTATATTTCAGAATTTTTGCAAAGCATGTATATTGTTGAATGTTGACTTAATGAGCATGAATTTCTCTAACTTCACGGCATTGAAATATATGAGACATTCATGCATGACATTGGGCAAGAAAATGGGGAATCTAATTTGAAAAGTAAAGAAAAATGGTTTTGGGAAAAAGATTTTGAAAAGGGTTTACGAAAACTCGGTTGCCTAGGAGTTGCCTAGGGTCCATGGCGTTAGTGTGACCTAGAGGGAACTAGGGAGAATGCCCTAGTACGGTTGACTTACCTAGGCCCCAAATGACACCATGGAGTTGCCATGAGTCAGGAATAGTTAGCCAATTCTTCTCTCGTGTCACTATGGAGTTGCGATGGGATAGGTTATATTGACGGTTTGGAAATAATGATAGAAAAGGTTTTGAAAATGGGGAGTGACATTGCACGCCATTGTATTCCATAGCACGGCATTGCTCGTTTACGACTTTGACTTCTTGTTATGGATTTTGTCGTTGAGTTTTTCCTCGGTATGGCATGATCCTGTTCTCTTTATTTTCTATGCGTTGTATAGATTCACGGGGCCATTAGAAGTGTGTCTTAGGCACCTCCTACTAAGCAGTTGGCTCACCCCTTATATTATCATTATTTTTAGGACACAGAAAGGAAGTGGCGGACAACAATCCACCACAAGTTTAGTCGGGTTGAATGAGACTTAGATTTCTTTTGTGCTTGATGTGTATATTACCCCTTTTGTTGTAAACTGTATTAGGGGTCATTTTGTATCTATTACATGGGTAGAAATGGTTCTAAGACCATCCTGTTGTATCTCATGGTATAATTATGATTTTGAAATCCATGCAAGGCCTTAAGGCCATATTTTGATGTATGATGGACTTGTTTAACTTCAATGGTGTAATGGACTCATGTACGATTTTATTTTAAAATAATGTTACTTAGTTATGTGTTTTCACTGTTAAATGAATGATTTGGGGCAGGTTTAGACTTTAAATAAGGTCACCAAGGGACCAAGGGGGTGCCTATGTACCCAAGTGCTTAATTTTAGGCTTTTTTAGACATTTTTTAGGGTTCTGGTCTTCTGGAACAGGTTTAACTTTAATAGAACCGATTAAAGGGTGTAATAGGTTCACGTTTGGGCATTCTACCCATGTGGAACCTATTCAGGAAATCTAGAACTGGTTCAAGGCCTCCAGTGTACTTTTTGGCTTTCACAGTTTTGTCAGCTTGGATCACCTGACTTCGTGTGCTCATAACTTCTTTGTTCCAAATCCAAATAAGATCATTCTTAAGTTCATTTTCAAGATTTTGAGTTAGCTTTCCAATGAGACCAACCGCATCTTAAAATTCCATCCATGTTGAGAAATATGGTTGTTTTAGTGGGACAATGTCAAAATTTCCCTTGAACCGAGTAAGGGCACTTTTGAGAAATCATAACCAATGACCGTAGAATCTCTTCAAATGTCATGGAATGACTAGAATGATTGTTTTAAACTTCATTTAACTAGTTTAACGACAGATAATCCTCTCATATTGTAAAATGACCATTTTATCCCTAGAGTGTTATCAGGTTCGGTTAAGGACCCGCTTAGCGATTCGGACCCCGAGTTCGGGTCGTTACAAGGAGTATTACACCCTTCATATTGGAGTTGAGCATTATTTCCCAGGAGAAAAAAGTGCTCGAGCCCTGTAACACAGTGCTCGAGCGCTATTTCGGGAAACAACTCAAAAAACCCATCTTCTAACACGGTTCTGCATTGTTAAGGGTTCTAAAACATGTTACTACGTCCCATAACCATCCATGCACAAATTAACATCAATTTAACATGTATAAAACCATTTAAAGTAGATCTTAGCCTTTACTTTACCAAAGCATTCAACATGAAGAAATTGATAAGCGCCGAATATTGCATATTCAAGCGCCCTTATTTGCATTAGTAAAGTCCATTAGTTGATTATATTGTATATATTAGCTTCATTTGCATGTTTTTTTTTTTACTTTCAAGTTGGTTCCCCAAAGATAGTTAAAAGTGAGGCTTTGTATTTTAGCCAAGCTAGTGATCCATTGAACTCATGGTAATCCTGCAAAAAGTGCTAAGAATAATGATCGTGTCATCGGGCCGAGCTGAAGCCAATTCAAGAAGCAATTCAAGCCTAAGTTGCAGCATCGCGGGCGCCCGCCAAAGTAGGCAGTGAACTCACCAAAGCACGGGGCCCCGCCATGAGCTGCGGGCCCTTGCCGTGTGCCGCAACATCCCCTTTTGACACAGCGCAGCAGCCCGCCCAGTGCTGCGGGCGCTCGCCAATTTGTAGACAAGAGCTCACCAACTGCTTTGTTTCATGGTGAGCCACGAAATTTGAGTGGTTGACCATGACTCGGTTGATTTGAATTGATGACCCTAATGAATGGATATCTTTGGCATTGATCTTAAATATATATATATATATATATATATATATAATGATAATAACTAGTTTAAGTTCGTAGCCTTGCTAACTCGAGTTATTAAGCTCTTGGAGTGTCTTTACACTTAGCACCCTAAAGCCATCCGGTTTGGGAGTTGCTGGCCTAACACTCGTTACATGGGTCGGTTAGAAAGCTTAAGGGACTTCGGCATTGTACGACCATAATATGTATGTTAAAAAATAAATAAATAAAATAAAAATGTGTTTTTTTTAAAATAAATCATGCCTTAGAAACCTTATTTAAAAGGGAAATTCAATGATTTGAAGACTTGTGTCTTTAAATTAGAAAAAGAAGGTAAAAGCCACATATTGGGAATCCGGTTCACTTTCATTGAAGTTAGAGTTGATTTCTATTAAGGAGATGACAATTGAAGTATTTATATAGACTATGATGTTGATGCATGAGAATTGAAATGTGTTTAACTGTTGTGTTATATCAAGGCTTCATATACATAAGGTAGTCTGCAAAATGATTCCATCTCCAATATTCTGTCTGTTCCAAGTTGCAAATGAGTTGTGTGTGTATTTTCTTGCACCATAGTTGATGTATGTTGATAGCATTGCAAATGTTGTCATTTTTGTTAAGATCTTCATTTTTGGTTTTGCTATGGGACTAAGTTTGGGGGTGCGATAAGCGCCAAATATTGCATATTCAAGCGCCCTTATTTGCATTAGTAAAGTCCATTAGTTTCTTATATTATATATATTAGCTTCATTTGCATGTTTTTGTTTACTTTTAGGTTGGTTCCCCAAAGATAGTTAAAAGTGAAGCTTTGTTGAGTTCGTGAAGAATCAAAGCATGCCGTTGCCGGGGACCTTCATTTTGGCCAAGCTAGTGATCCATTGAACTTATGGTTATCCCTACAAAAAGTGCTAAGAACAATAATCGTGTCATCAGGCAGAGCTGAAGCCAATTTAAGAAGCAATTCAAGCCTAAGTTACAGCATCACGAGAGCCCGCCGAGCCCCGCGGGCGCATGCCAAAGTAGACAGTGAGCTCGCCAAAGCGCGGGACCCCGCCATAAGCTCTAAACCCCTACCGTGTGCCGCAGCATCCCCTTTTCACACAGCGCGGCACCCGCCTAGAGTTGCGAGCGCCCGCCAATTTACAGACAAGAGCTCACCAACTACTTTGTTTTACCCAATGTTGTCCCTTTGACCCAATGTGTGGTTCTACAATCTTCTAGGGATGGTGAGCCACGAAATTAGAATGGTTGGGAGGCTATCTTGGATATATAGAAGGCTTGTATGGTTGTATAAGCATAACACACATTGTAAGACATTTTCTAGAGAGAGAAATATTGTTCTTGAGAGTTTTAGGTTGGAGCTTGCTCTAGGTGCGAAAATGGAGGGTAAGATCACTTCAACCTTCTCCTCCCTTGCTTCTATGGGTAACTAACTCCCTTTCTAGGGATGTGATGAAGCCCTTCCTTGTGAGCATGTCTTAGTTTTGGGTTTAATTTGGGGAAAGATGTATATATGTGGTAGTTTTACAATCTAGAACACTCATCTTGATGTAATGAATCTTAATCTCTATAAATGACTATGTTAAAGCTATTGTCTTGTCTTAGATTATAATTTCTTATGATTGTATGGCTTGTATTTTTATAGTGACAATGAAAATGAGATTATGAAATGGTTTTAATGGGATGTTGATTAAGAGGTTTGATAGTCCATAGCTTAGGGCCTTCCTTTGATGGATTATTCTTGGTTTTTAACTTCATGTGCTTGTATCATTTGATTGAGCGCTTGATAATCTCTAGCTTAGTGAGCATGTCTAAGGCTACACCCTAGTTTAGGTAGTTCATGCATGTGAAACTTTGATAGGTTATTCTTGCCTTTTAATTTAGTGAATTTCTTGAAGATAATGTAGCAACCATGTGCTGCTACATATCATAACCACTTATATATGTTGTTTCCCCAATTTAATCATAATCTAGCATGTGTATAGGGTTGGTAGTGGATTCACTTCCCTAGTACTCTCTACCTAAGTTTCTTTCCTCTTTAAATTCCTTGCATTTATTGTTTTATGCAATCTTTAATTTCAATTACCAAGTGACAAACCAAACAAGAACTCTACACCCCCTTCATCAAACTTAGTGATTTTAAAGACCTTGGTTGCCATAAACTAGCAATCCCAGTGGTTCGACTTACCCATACAATAGCCCTATTTTACAATGATTTTTGCTATTGAAAAGGGTTAATTATAATTGTAATCGGATAGCACCGACCAGAAATATGAACATATATTCTTAAAACCTATGTTCTAGATCCATTTAAACATGAACACAAATTTTATTAATCCTTTAAAAATACCTAAAGTTATACTAGAGGTAAACAAAACACATATCTAAAGGAGAAATGTAGAACAAAGGATTTTCCCTAAGCTTTCAGATATAAAGCTAAACTCATTCTTCCTTGTTCTTCTTCTCTAACGCCAACAGCCTTTGGGGTACCGTCGTTCACTCTGCTGATTCGATCTACCCACAAATGGATCACCTTTCTTCTTCTTCTTCCTCTAGCTTTCTCTCTCTCTCTCTCTCTCTCTCTCTCTCTCGCCCCCTCTCTTTTTCTCGCCTCTTTCTCTTTTTTCTTTCTCTTTTCTATTCTAGATCTATAATATATGTATGTATGTGCATATATATATACATATATATATATAAATACATTACATATAACCCTAGTCCTAACACATGTCTGACAAACATAAAATATACTAAATATAATAATAAATATTTATTACAATAAAACATAATAGATACATATATATATATATATGCACAACATTATATATATATATATACACATTAATCCCCATGGGTCAATATCCAACCCATTTAGGATCCCTTCTAAATAGTCCAAAACCCATCTAGTTGGTCCAAGTACTACAACCCAAATCCATAACCATTTAAAATAAAAATAAAATCAATAAACCATTTAAAGAAACAATTAAGTATTTAAAAGCCATTTAATTAAATAAACACATCACACATAAAATCAATTAAAAGAATGCACATACATAAATAGCCAAATAAATTAATTTAAAGTAAACTAAATAAAACAATTTAATAAAGCAAATAATCAAATAATCATACAATTAAATATAAATGCAAATAATTAAATAACCACATAATTAAATAAAAATGCAATTAAAAACACTTAAATAAATCTCCATAAATTAGGGATATTACAGCATTGAAGGTCAAAATAAACAAAGGAGGAGACGAAAATAGATTTTGGGGCCAAGCAAGGGCAAGTGCCCCATTTTTTGGGTAGCTTTGAGCGCTTGACTTAGGCATTCAAGTTATCGTCTTACACTGGGGCACACCACAACTTACGCAAGTGGGCACCTGGGATGCCCCATGAGCGCTCGTTATTAGATCCTTGCTACTATTTTTGTTTTTTACCACTTCTGATCCTTTCAAGCTTCACTATGTGGGTCCTATATGGCCTATAGGATGTATGGAACACCATGACCGCATCCAGATGTAAGCAAGTTGGCCCAAAAGTCATTTTTACCCTTTTTAGCCCTAAATTGGGCAACTTAGAACCAAATTGCTTTCTTGCATTTTCAAGTGACCCTAGACTATTATTTATGACTTTAAAGACAATTTTATGGTCCCCAATACGCTGCATGACCGAATTACCCCTTTTACCTTAATTGGACCAGTTTAAGGATTAAGGTTGATTTTTTCATCCGTAAGTAAACCAAATTGTCTAGAAATGATTATTATGGCCTTAAGACCCTTAGTACACTATAACGGTCAAAAATACCATTTTACCCTTTGATGAACGCTGAAAAATGCGCATTTAAACCCCTTAAGCTCGAGTATTCTACAACCTTTATCTATCTTACTTTTCCATTCTAGACTAATTTCATGTTATTGCCCTTTTCAGGTGCTTATCCCCAAAATAAGTCAATTCAGCCAAATTAGAGCATGAAAGAAGCAATCTCAAGCTGAATGGAAGAAAGAAGCATAGTGGAAGCAAAGTGGTGGAAATCAGCAATCTTCGATCGATTAGGAATACTTTCGATCGATCTCACATTGATCGATCCAGTCTCATCAAGATGAATCAAAACCTTTGTCCTTATCCTCAAAGAATTTTCATCTTCAATTGATCCAACTTCCTTCAGATCGATCGAACTTTCTTGATCTTATCCTCACCTACCACTTTTGTCTTTTTTCCAAAATATCCCAAAATATCTCAGAGATTTATCGTATTCCAAAAAGGCGCCGCCAAGGATTGATCGATCTAGCCTTAATTCGATAGATCTAGCCACAGTTTGATTGATATCATCTGAATTCGATTGATCGAACCTCCTCAAGTCTGAAATAAAACAGAGTCCAGCTCATTAAAAGAGGGATAATGGTGCAATCATTGGAAGGGACCCTTGTGCACGAGACCTGACCATTGGGTGTGACACTTGAGCTACCTATATAAGGATTTTGAGCCATTTTTACATTAGAACTAAGATATCTCATATCACATATCTTGGAGAGGAGGCTAGAGCTTAGAGAGACATACACTATTTTGGGAGTTCTTCCATTCTTTTAAGGTTTCCATCAAGAAGAAAAGCATTCCTACCATGGAGATGGCCCTTGAGGGTTAGATGACTACATCAATGAGTGGCTAAACATCTTTTTGGGGCTAGAGTTAGCCCTAAGCATGCCTTCTAGACCTTGATGTTTTGTATTTTGAGGGGATTTGTGTTGTAATCTTGTCTTGACACTTGATTTATATATGAATCTTGTTCTTACAATGATTTGTGTTGATTAATACTTCCCATTGATCATTTCATTCTATCCATATGTCATTACAAAGATTGTTAAGGCATAGTGCTTAAATAGAATACTCTTGTGGTTTGTTTAATGGTTCATACTCATTTCTTAATGGATTGTGCCTCTTCTTAGTTTAATTAGTTTAATTTTCATATCCTTAACTTAGATGTAGTGTGGTTGCTTTACTTTCTTAGATGTGAGGACAATCCATGCTTGTTGTTTGATGTTCCATACTTATGAATGTAAGTAATACAATTCTCTATCTTGTCCGTGTGTTGATTGTGAGCTTAAAGGAAGGATTAATGGCTTAGTTTGATATATTGTGTTATTCACTAGGTTGTCTAGACAATGTATACTTAATTAGTCAATCCATGCTTGTTGATTCAATCAATCACACTTCTTTGTATTGCAACACATGTTTCCTCTCATTCATTACACATTGATTGTCTAGAATGGTGATGTTTAGTGGTGACCTCTAGATCCCAAGACCTCTCTCTCTTGTTCTCCACCCTTTTATTTACTTCAATTGCTTAGTATTGAATTCATTTACATTGTAGTTTAATTAACCATACAAACAATCTTTTGATCACTCGATCTACTAATCTGACCTTGTTTCCATATTAACATAGCACCCAATCCCTTGGGACGATCCCTACTCACCCTAGCTATATTAGTAGTTAGAGGTAGTAGTGGCACTTTATAAATTTAAACTTAGCCACACTTTTATTGCAATTTGGTTGTTTCAGCAAACGACTAACGAAACGTCATACCAAGTTTTGGTGCCATTACCGGGGATTGATTTGGCAACGCCGTGTTTTGGAAACAATTAGGAATTAGTACTCTTTTGATCGTGTCTTCACTTTACTTTATTTTTAGTTACTTATTGTGTTTGTTCTTGATTGGCTAGGTGAATTGAGCAAGGAAGTCGAGCAAAGGAGAATTGAAAAGCAAAGAGCCAAGCTAAGCATAAAAAGGCTAAAATCTAAAAATTGCAAAGCTAAGCAGAAAATTAAAAAATGAATTGAAGTTGCTTAAGGACCCTTTGTGAGCTCTTTCTTAACTCAATCTCTAATTAAATCGTCGGCCAGTGTAGTGGCAATTTTTTCAATTCTTAGATAGATCGTGAGCCTGCGTAGGGGCAATTTACTTTTCTTTGCATATTATTCAAGCATGGGAGTATGGGACCAATGTATGTGGAGATTTGTTGATTGATTTGTTGCGGGGGCGAAGTGCTTGCTTTGTTGATTTTGTTGTGTTGCTTGATTTTTTTTGTATGGTCTTAATCAACCCCTCATCATTCTAATGGAAAATCTAGAGCGTCATTTTGGTTATTTAGACCCGAATTTCATGGAACACCTGCCTTTCAACCAATTTCCTCCTGGAGTTCAAGCTCCAATTCCTCCAATGATCTTTCGTGATCATTACAACCTTCATGAATATCATTCACTGACTTGCATCTCGCTTCCTAATTTTAGGGCCAATCATTATCAAATTAAGCCCGAGACTATTCAAATGTGTCCACTTTTCTATGGCTTAAATGATGAAGAACCTTACAAACATCTTAATGAATTTCTTGAGATATGTTCCACCATGAAATACATGAATGTCCTAGAGGAAGTTCTTAGGTTACTTCTCTTCCCATTTACTCTTAAAAATAAGGTGAAACATTGGTTCAACAATTTGGGGGCAAATTCAATAACTTCTTGGATACAAATGCAAAATGAATTTTGAAAAAAATTTACCCTGTAAGTTTGACCAATTCAATGAGAATCGCCATTAGAGAATTTTCTCAAGGGGAAGGAGAACTTTTACATGAGACTTGGGAAAGATTGAATGACTTGCTAAGAAAATGCCCACACCATGGCATTCCTAAATGGAAAGTGGTTCAATATTTCTATGAAAGTCTATCCGACACTCATAAGGACATTATTGATACATCATGTGGAGGTTCATATTTTGGAAAACATGAGGATAACATTTGGCACCTTTTTGAGAAAATAAGTGAAAATTCATTACATAAGTCTCACACTTCTCGGTTGAGTCATGATCATATTAACAAAAAGATAAATTTGAAAGTGTGTCAAATTGAGAGTCCAATGGAGATTGTTGCTGAGGTCAAAACTCTTACTAAAAAATTTGATCAATTTTTATTGTGTCAAAAATCGGTAACTCAATCATCTCCTCTTCTTAATCACCATCTTCATCATTGTTGTGAGCCATGCATGACTTGTTCAAGTGTATTGCACACTACTTCCAATTGTCCCCATGGACATGTGCTTGATGAACACTATGAACAAGTCAATACCGCATTTGCTCACCCTCTTCCAAATGCTTATGTTCTAGTGTGGAGTAAACATTCAAATCCTTTTCAAGCTAAAAATTTTCAAAACTGATATATTCCTCTTCATTAAAGAAATATAGGTTCAAAAGGATTTGTTTCATCCTCTTCTTATCATCAAAAAATGAATCATTTCTCTCATACACATTTGAAGATAAGATCTTAGTGGCTTTGGATAGTTTAGAAATGAACACTAATTTATTGCATTCTCATTCTCAATCGATATCAAAACTTGAGTCTCAAATCGGGATGATAACTAATGCATTGAATGCAAGAGAAATTGGTAAATTGTCTAGTCAACCCGAAAGGAACCCAAAAGCCCAATACCTTGGGGAAGCAAACTCTACATCAGAGTGCCCCTCCTAAGAGTAAGTGCAAGCAATTACCACTTTGAGAAGTGGTAGGCAAGTTAACAATAGGGTTGAACAACCAAGTAAAGATAGTGAACCAGTGCAATCAAAAGTTGATACCCATTCCGTTTCCAATCCTACTCCTCCTTCCTTGGAGGAAAGTGTCATCATCAAGAATTCTCAACCTTCTTCATCATCCCCTCAAGTTGCAAGGTCTTATTAGCCAAAAGCTCCATTTCCTTATGCTTTAAAAGAGACTTCGCCTTTTGAGAGGCAAGAAGGAAAAATCCATGACATGATGGAAGTCTTCAAACAAGTTAACATAAATCTCCCCCTCTTCGATGCAATTAGGAAAATTCCGCCTTATGCAAAAAAATTTGAAAGATCTTTGTACACAAAAGAGGAAGAGCAAGGGACAAGGCCCTAAAAAAGTGTTCCTAACAGATCAAGTGAGCTCCATCATTCAACATAACACTCCACCTAAGTTCAAAAATCCCGGTGCTCCAACCATCTCATGTGCAATTGGAAACCATGAAGTTCGTAGAGCTCTTCTAAACTTAGGAGTGTTAATTTAATTCCTTACTCCGTGTATGTCCAACTAGATTTGAATAAGTTGAAGACAACCTTGGTGGTGCTTTAATTAGCCGATAGATCCATCAAAACTCCTAGGGGCATGGTTGAGGACATTCTCATCAAGGTTGACAAATTCTATTTTCCGGTCGATTTTGTGGTTCTTAATACTGAACCGGTTACTAATCCTACCAATCACATCCCAATCATCTTGGGAAGGCCATTTCTTGTCACTGCAAATGCAACTATCAATTGTAGATCCTAGGTTATGGACCTTTCTTTTAGTAACATGATGGTTAAGCTTAATGTATTCAATGCAAGTCGACATCCCATAGATGAAGACGAGTGTTGTCTCATAGATGTCTTGGATAAGATTATGGAGGAATCCATTCCTTCCATGGTTATAAAAAAACCAACCGAGGACAATCTTTCATCTCTTCTATCCAAGGATCCTCTTGTATCTTGTCTCCTTGAAATGTATAAAAGTTGTGGGTTTGATAATGAAAGATCAATGAGCAAGGTTAATGACTTAATGGAATCCATTGCAAGTTTGGATTTTTCATTTTGGAAAGCTCCAAAAGAACCTCTTCCTCCACTCTTTAGTCTCTCCACCCACTTTTGAGCTTAAAACTCTCCCTCCCGATCTTAAGTATGCCTTTCTAGGCTCCAAAGAGACTCTTATGGTCATCATCTCTTCAAGTCTTGAAAAAGATCAACAGAATGCTCTTTTAAATGTGCTTAAAGAAAATAAGGAAGCTATAGGATGGAGTGTGGCAGATCTAAAGGGGATTGACCCTTCTATTTGCATGCATCGCATACTTGTGGAAGAGGATACAAAACCTTTTAGGGATGCCCAAAGGAGATTGAATCCAAACATGAAAGAAGTTGTTAAAAAGAAAGTGGTGAAGCTTTTAGATGCCGGCATCATTTATCTAATCTCTGATAGTAAATGGGTGAGTCCAACTCAAGTAGTTCCCAAGAAAATGGGGATTACGGTGGTTAAAAATTCAAAAGGTGAGGCAATTTCTAAACGTACCGCCAATTCATGGCGTGTATGCATTGATTACCGTAAATTAAATGCCGCCACTAGAAAAGATCACTTCCCTTTGCCATTTATTGATCAAATTCTAGAGAGATTGGACGGGCAACAATATTATTGCTTTCTTGATGGATATTCGGGTTACAATCAAGTAGCCCTAGACCCTTTAGACCAAGAGAAAACCATATTTACTTGTTCTTTTGGCACATTTGCTTATAGACAGATGCCATTTGGTTTGTGCAATGCTCCCGCAACATTCCAAAGGTGTATGATGTCAATTTTCTCGGACATGGTGGAAGAGTATCTAGAGGTCTTTATGGATGATTTTTAGGTCTTTGGGTCTTCGTTTGATACATGCCTCAAAAATCTGAATTTGGTGCTTAAAAGATGTCGTGAAACAAACCTTGTTCTTAGTTGGGAAAAGAGCCATTTTATGGTTCAAGAAGGTATTGTTTTGGGTCATGTCGCCTCAAAAAGGGGAATTGAGGTTGATAAAGCAAAAGTTAAGCTCATTTTGAAATTACCTCCACCTTCTACGGTGCGAAAGGTTCGCTCCTTTTTAAGTTATGCTGGCTTCTATCGCCGTTTCATCAAGGACTTTAGCAAAATTGTTAGACCCTTGTGCAATCTTCTTACCAAGGAAACTCTATTTGTCTTTGATCAAGCATGCCTTGATGTTTTTCATAAATTGAGTGACTTATTGTCATCTGCTCTTATTATGCAACCTCCCAATTGGTCCTTACCATTTGAAATCATGTGTGATGCCTCTGATTATGCCATGGCAGTAGTTTTGGGGCAAAAGGTAGGAAAACTTCCATGTGTTGTATACTATGCAAGCAAGACCCTCTCAGGAGCTCAATTAAATTACTCCACTACCGAGAAGGAATTACTTGCCGTAGTGTATGCTCTTAATAAATTTTGGTCCTATCTCTTAGGGTCAAAAGTCATTGTCTATTCTGATTATACTGCTTCGAAGCACATTTTGACTAAGAAGGAAACAAAGCCTCATTTGATAAGATGGATTTTGCTTCTTCAAGAATTTGATTTTGAAATCAAAGATAAGAAAAGCACCGAAAATGTGGTTGCCGATCATCTTTCAAGGTTAGTAGTTGAATCTTCCCCAAGCCCACCAATTTATGATTCATTTTCAGATGAACAACTCTTCCAAGTTTCTAATGGACAAATGCCTTGGTTTGCCGACATTATGAATTTTCCTGCAATTGGAAAACTTCTGACTAATTGGTCAAAGCAAGCGATGAAGCGTTTCTTTGCTAACATCCGGAATTACTATTGGGAAAATCCTGTCTTGTTTCGATATTGTCCAGATCAAATTGTGAGAAGGTGCATTCCGGAGAGTGAAATTCCAAGTGTGCTTGTGTTTTGTCATACCCTTGTATGCGGTAGGCATTTTAGTACAAAGAATACCTATTTGAAAGTGCTTCAAAGTGGACTATTTTGGCCCACCATCCATAGAGATGCCTACAATTTTTGCAAGGAGTGTGAGAAATGTCAAAAAATAGGATCAATGTCGAGAAGAGACAGATGCCCTTGACGAATATTCTTGTTGTTGAAATCTTTGATATTTAGGGCATTGATTTTATGAGTCCTTTTCCTATGTCTTATGGATTTCAAAATAATTTGCTTGCCGTTGATTATGTTTCTAAGTGGGTGGAGGCTTGTGCTACCAAAACTAATGACCACTCTGTGGTTGTTCAATTCATTAAATCCAATATATTCACTCGTTTTGGTATGCCAAGAGCTATGATTAGTGATGGAGGAAAGCATTTTTGTAATCAATTCTTAAAGCAATTATTTCTTAAGTACTCCGTTACTCATAAAGTCGTCACTCCCTACCATCCTCAAACAAGTGGGCAAATAAAAGTTTCAAACTGGGAAATTAAACATATTCTTGAGAAAACGGTCAACACAACCCGGAAGGATTGGTCACGTAAGTTGAATGATACTTTGTGGGCTTAACGAACGGCATATAAGACTCCCATCGGCATGTCTCCTTATAGACTTATTTATGGAAAGCCTTGCCATCTTCCGGTTGAGCTAGAACATAAAGCTATGTAGGCGATTAGAAAACTCAATCTTGACCTTATCAAAGCCGGAGAGAATCGATTACTCCAATTGAGTGAGTTGGAAGAATTAAGACACAATGCCTATTATAATGCCAAACTTTACAAAGAGAGAACCAAAGCTTTTCATGACAAACACATTATGAAGAAATCTTTTCAGCCTGGTCAAAAAGCTTGCTTTTCAACTCTAGATTAAAACTCTTTCCCGGAAAGTTGCGGACCAAATAGGAAGGTCCTTATGAAATCATTTCTTTTGCGCCTCATGGGGCAGTTGAAATTCAAAGTTTAAAGATGGCAACACATTCAAGGTGAATGGGCAAAGGTTGAAACCCTACATTGAGGGACAAGTTTTTCAAAGACATATGGAAGCTGCCCTTTTGGTAGATCCAATCTATGAAGAGATATAGTGATACACTCAATGTTCTCAAGAGATGTTCAATCTTCATGCATATTCTTGCATGTTCGATCGATCTCAAAAGATGTTCGATTGATCGAACATCATCCCTGCATCCAATCATCTCTCTGTTCCATTGTGCGGAAGATTCCTACATATTTCAGCTCTCTGTGTATCGTGCGAACTTCATTCTTGATCGATCTGGAATTCTCAAATCGATCCAGCTTTTCCTCGGATCGATCTCAGCTCTATACTTAGAAAAAAAATTGTAACTCTGAAATATCACCTCTTTGTGCATCGATCGAACACGTTCGCAGATTTTCATCAGTTGGATCGATCGAGATTTGATCGATCTACACTCGATCGATCAGGATGTTTTTATCCCCAAAAAAAAAAACTTCAAAGCAACATACCGTCTTGCTAGAGACGTTAAACTTAGCACCCATTTTGTTTATTACTTGCATTTCTTGCATTGTATATATTCCTTCATTACATTTTACCTTCTCTATTTTTCTTTATGTATTTTTTTTTTCTTTCATTTTGTCTATACTTGCTTTATTAAAATATATATATATATAAAATAAAAATAAAAACTTTTCCCATTGTGCCCTTATATGTAGTCATGCTACTTTCTTATTTTCTATAGGGCTTAATCTCACATCTCTCTTTTATCTTGTGTTCTATTGCCTTCGAATGCATAACTTGATTATTCTTATCCCATTTGATATTTGATGTGAGTTTGCTAGTGAGATTATTCAAATAGGTTGTTGATTCCAAATTTGGGGGAGACGTCTTTCGAATTGGATCACTACCGGGTTTCATGTTTTCGCCACCACGGTATACCGTTTCCATCTTTTCCATTGTTCTCATTGCACATTGAGGACAATGTGCGGTTCAAGTTTGGGGGTAAGGTGTCTTTGTCGCATTCTACTTAAGTTTGAGATTTAAATGCATGATTGAGATTTGCGATTGATGTTAGCTATGATTTTGATCTTTTGGGGACTATATTACTTAAAATTTAAAAATTGTTTGACTTGAGAGTCCAATACTCCTTGTATGCCTTGTGGATGCCATTTAGGAGTAAATTTTTTGAAAGATTGATATCTTGTTTGCACTTGTGGTCCACATAATCCTGATTTTGTGATTGTTTTGAGATTCACTCTAAGATTCTACACTAGCACATGTGCACACTAGCATTCATTTATAGGGTATATGCTTTGTTGATTATTGAATTGGTTATATCCCAATTGGGCTAGTAGTGCATTGAAAGCTTTCATTTTGACAAAAGTGGATAATAATCCCTTTTCATTGAGTAGCTGGGATTCTAGCCTCATCAAGCACTGAATTTCTCACGCTGAAAGGTGGAGGGCCCAAACTCTAGGTTAATAAAAAAAAAATTGTTGCAAAAGCAATAAAAAAAAATGAGGACTTCTCCCAAAAAGTGAGAAGTGAGAAATGATTAGGTGGAGGTTGTTTTGATTTGTAGCCTAGTTGATTTGAGCTTCTAAGTCCTTAGGGGTGCTTGAACACCTAATGCCCTAAAGCCGTCCAGTTTGGGAGTCATTAGCCTAACGCTTGACCTCATGGATCGCTAGAAAGCTTAATATATCAACACATTGCATTATGCTTCCATCTCTGATCCTTAGGGGGGCAAAAAAAATTGAGTGAAAAGAATAAGCGCACCTAGATCAATATAGCTTTAATAAAAGGTCCACTCTTTGTTTTGATGATCGGGACTAGATTTGTGTGCTAGTTTGAGGGTAAGGATGTGATCATTTCTTTAATTGGCTAAGATAGCAACATACTAGATGTCAATCCACTCAAAAAGATTCTAGAATTGTTTTGATTTGCATGATCATTTTCTTGATGTGTGGAGGACCATACTTGCTTGCTTGATGTTGAAATTTTGGGACATTGCTTGGAAATGGTTGAAAAATTGTATACTTGATGTAGTTTTCTCCCAATGCTTGTTTGCAATATTGGTGCCTCTTTAGTGAGAAAGAGCTTAATGTTTATGGGTATCATTTCTGGAAACCCTCACGAGACTTCATTAGTCCACTAGGGGTAACCTAGGGTTTTAAAAGGCTTGTTACATCTGCTAAATGCAATCATATTCCCTACGAAAGTGGCGTTATCCATTTATTGCTTTCTAGTTCATAGTTGTATAGTTGTTCATTTCATTCATTTACTTTGTAGTTCAATGCTAGGGACTAGCAATATTTAAGTTTGGGGGTGTGATAAACGTTGAAAAGTGCGTATTTAAACCCCTTAAGCTCGAGTATTCTAGGACCTTTATCTATCTTACTTTCCCGTTTTAGACTAATTTTATGTTATTGCCCTTTTCAGGTGCTTATCCCCAAAATAAGTCAATTCAGCCAAATTAGAGCATAAAAGAAGCAATCTCAAGCTGAATGGAAGAAAAGAGCAAAGTGGTGGAAATCAGCAATCTTCGATCTATCAGGAATACTTTCGATCGATCTCACATTGACCAATCCAGCCTCACAAAGATGGATCAAAACCTTGTCTTTATCCTCAAAGAATTTTCATCTTTGATCGATCCAACTTCCTTCAAATCGATCAAACTTTCTTGATCTTAGCCTCACCTACCACTTTTGTCTTTTTCCCAAAATATCCTAAAATATCTCAGAGATTTGTCATATTCCAAAAAGGCACTGCCAAGGATTGATCGATCTGGCGTTAATTCGATGGATCTGGCCATAGTTTGATCGATCTCATCTGAATTCGATCTATCGAACCTCCTCAAGTCCGAAATAAAATAGAGTCCAGCTCATTAAAAGAGGGCTCGTGGTGCAATCATTGGAAGGGACCCTTGTGCACGAGACCTGACTATTGGGTGTGACACTTGAGCTACTTCTATAAGGATTTTGAGCCATTTTTACATTAGAACTGAGATATCTCATATCACATATCTTGGAGAGGAGGCTAGAGCTTAGAGAGACATACACTATTTTGGGAGTTCTTCCATTCTTCTAGGGTTTCCATCAAGAAGAAGAGCATTCCTACCATGGAGATGGCCCTTGAGGGTTGGATGACTATATCAATGAGTGGCTAAACATCTTCTTGGGGCTAGAGTTAGCCCTAAGCATGCCTTCTAGACCTTGATGTTTTGTATTTTGAGGGGATTTATGTTTTAATCTTATCTTGACACTTGATTTATATATGAATCTTATTCTTACAAAGATTTGTGTTGATTAATACTTTCAATTGATCATTTCATTCTATCCATATGTCTATGTATGCTAGAGTAGATGTTCATGTGTTTATCTCTTGCTTTTGTGATATTAATGCATGTCTATGTGTATCGATGCTATGAATCTAGAGATTGTCAAGGCATAATGCTTAAATAGAATACTATTATGGTTTGTTTGATGGTTCATACTCATTTCTTGATGGATTGTGCCTCTTCCTTAGTTTAATTAATTTAATTTTCATATCCTTAGCTTAGATGTAATGTAGTTTTACTTTTGTAGATGTGAGGACAATTCATGCTTGTTGTTTAATGTTCCATACTTATGAATGCAAGTAGTACAATTCTCTATCTTGTTAGTGTGTTGATTATGAGCTTAAAGGAAGGATTAATGGCTTAATTTGATATATTGTGCTATTCACTAAGTTGTCTAGACAATGTATACTTAATTAGTCAATCCATGCTTGTTGATTCAATCAATCACATCTCTTTATATTGCAACACATGTTTCCCCTCATTCATTACGCATTGAGTGTCTAGAATGGTGATGTTTAGTGGTGACCTCTAGATCCCAAGACCTCTCTCTCTTGTTCTCTACCTTTTTATTTACTTCAATTGCTTAGTATTGAATTCATTTACATTGTAGTTTAATTAACCAAACAAACAATCTTTTCATCACTCGACCTACTAATCCGACCTTGTTTCCATATTAACATAGCCCCCAATCCCTTAGGACAATCCCTACTTACCCTAGCTATATTAGTAGTTAGAGGTAGTAGTGGCACTTTATAAATTTAAACTTGGCCACACTTTTATTGCAATTTGGTTGTTTCGGCAAACGACTATGAAACGTCACACCACCCTTGGGTGTTTCGGGTCGGGTCATAACCCTCTGGATCTCGGGTTTGGGTCGTTACATTATATATCATGTAAATATCTAAAACATAGATCTAATCAACGACATGATTAATTACATCACTTAGGAGCTAGATTAAAAATAATCATACATCAAAACACTCATAACTCACACTATACATGTATAACACACATTACACGCATAACATACATTACACCTCAAATCACAAAAAAAATAACTAGGTTAAAACCATACTACACCCCCTAAAGCTACCTAAAGCTAGAAGCAAACCCTAGCTACTCCAAGAAGAAATGAGCTCCAAAATGAAAACCAATTGGATGGTTTTGATGGTTTTGGAGTCCCCAACCTTTTTTCTCTTTTACGGCAATACCAAAAACTCAAAAGAAGAAGGCCGAAATAAAGCTTGAAAGCTTTAAAGAAAGAGAAACAATGGAAGAAGAGAAGGGGAGAGAAAGAGATTCGGATGAGAAAAAGAAGGCTGAGATTTGTTTGTTACATACACACTCATGCATATAGAAAATATCCTAAAAATGACCCCAAAAGTCGTTGTAGGCCCCACAACTCTCTAAAATCGCATAAAAACCTCCAAATGTAAAATAAACGCATAAATGTGTATAGGGTGCCCAAAAAATGTTGTGAATGATAAAACATACCCCAATGGAATAAATGAAGTGTTGTGAACTATTCCTGAATAGTTGACCCGACCTGGGCCCACCCGACCCGAAAATGATAATGCAATAAAATAAATATGTAAAGAAAAATAAAAGGAGCACGGTCCTTACAACTTGAAATTCAACTCTTTGAAAAGGGTTTAAGGTCCGATAGATTACTTGCTGAAGAAAAAAAAAATACCCTTACCTCCCTTGAGGTTTGTCCAAATATCTTCTAGTTGAAATAATTATCAAAATAGCACTTGACACCCCTTGAGGTTTGTCCAAATTTCTATGACCGCCCCTAACGTTAGTCAGAGTTAAGTCTATCAATGGAATATTTTATAAATGCCCAAACTACCATTAAGTGGGAGAAAATGACTCAAATGACCTTATTAGTATACCAAATAACCATTTTTGCAGTTCAACATATAATTCAACATATTTGCTATCAAAATAAAATATTTAATAAATCATTCATATAATTAAACAAAATAGACATTGGCTAATAATAACTCATCCTTTGATTCATCAACAAACCACTTGTTCAAAAACAATTTGTCTCCAACTGCCCACAAAAAATTGTTTTTAACTTTGCAAAAACAATCCAAGAGGGTAGATAAAAAAAAAAAAAAGCATAGTTTGTCCAATTAAATTTGATCAAAATGGTCATTTGGAATTCTAATAAGGTCGTTTGAGTCATTTTCTCACTTAAAGGTAGTTTGGGCATTTAGAAAATATTACATTGATTAAAGTTAGGAGTAGTCATAGAAATTTGGACAAACCTCAAGGGGTGTAAGGGTTATTTTGACAAATCTCAGGGGAGGCCGTGGGCTATTTTGACAATAATTTCAGCTGAGTGATATTGGATAAATCTCATAAGAGACTAAGGATTATTTTGGCAATAATTTCAGTTGAAAGATATATTTTGACAACCCTCAAAGGAGGTCAGGATAATTCAACCCAAAAAAAATAAAATGATTGTTACATTTATTATATTGTGTATTTATCTTGCTAGTTGAACTAGGAAGCACCGACACATTACCAAGGTACAACGTACCAATGTCGGACACGTGTCCGACACAGACACGTGTGTCGGAACTTTAGATAGACACCTTGACATCGGTGTCCTAATTTTTTATTATTTAATATAGAACGGACACGGGGAGGACACGCAAAGGACACCGTGTCTGTCACTGTGGAAATTTTCTTTTTGAAAAGAATTGAAAAAAAAAAAAAAAAACAGAGAACAAGAAGATGACATATATATATATATATATATATATATATATATATATAGTATATACAAAGAAAAAAATAATTGAATTTACAGATCATGTTCTTATATGCCACCTGATCTGAAATTTTCAGTAGATGACTCTTTAAAATCGCTTGATGCAGAGACATATAAGGTTATAACATAGGGATGACTCGGTGAGAGGATCGGAAAGAAAAAAAACGAGAAGATGAGAAGAGTGGTGGGTGTTATGGGAAAAGAAAGGCTGAAGAGAGATAAAGATAGTAAAGCAGAGAGTGGATAAGAATAAAAGTGTTTGGCTGTGTTTTTTTAGGGGCGTGCCAGAGTCTTTTGACCCAAGGGGTTGGATAGCCAAACTATCCTTGGTGTTGATCGAATATGAAATCGGCCCTTAATGAATCAGGTGACTGCTGGAAGGCAAGGATGACCCCTTCCTTCGGGTTCTTCAACGCCTCAATAAAGAGGACTTTCAGTACTATATGTAGAATGGATGAAGGCAGTAAAACAAATTACACGAGCATTCATCTATTCCAAGAGACTAAGAAAATGAAAGTAAAGGAGACTGAAGCCAAGCGTCGACTTTTATTTCATAAGTAAAATTCCCATACAAAGTACAAGAATTATAAATCTAACACTAGAGGCTACTCCTATGAACAGAAGTAAAATACAACTTAAAGGCTGAATGAAATTGTAGAGAATGAAAAACATTGATAAAGAAAATGCGTTGTGTTGGTCAGGGAGCACAGATGTCTTTGGGTACTTTCATGTTGTGTTGGTCAGGGACCTTTTGCACAGCGGTTGAAAGTAGTTGCTACTTTCATGTTGTTTAAATTCAAATATCCTATTTGAATTCAAACACTTTGTCTGAAGATTTTATCCATCTTATCCTTATCCAAACTTTATTCTGAAACAAACCCACGTGACTTTAGACTCCATTTTTCATAAAATAAGAGTCCCTTTTTTAATAACACGGTATAAATCTTCTCTTCCAATTAAGCAACACTATGTGTCATATAAAAATTTATTTTATGGTGCAAACAATGCCCCCCTCCCCCCCCCCCCCCCCCTCCAGCTCTTTAAAATAAGGGCAGACCAAAATTTTAAAGAGTTGAATTAATGAATCACAATTTAAATCAGCCACTCTTATTCGGCCCTTTGCATAACTAACCAGTCCCTATATCTTCTGGCAATTCTTCAATTGCTTTTCCGATCAACACCTTATTACTGTCAGCCCCTTTTTTTATTTTGCTTATAAGCAATCTTTCAACCACATCCTAACTATGGTACATTCACCATACAATCATTTTGAGCGCTTAATCGATTATGGTGCTGATCAAACCTTACCACCAACGTGACAAGTAAGTGGTCTAGGTGCAAGATTGAATTATGTAGAAGCTGATTATGTTTAGCCCCCGGGTAATTTCCAATCTCAGCACTAAATTGTTGACATTCGCAACCAAAATGTACATATTTGGCTATCAATCAACAACTCATAATTTAAATTGGTCACAATAACCGATTCTTCTTTGGTACCCCGAGTGGTTGAACAACCTAATGGGTCCTCCCAGAACGAACGAAAATTTTTTCGGCCTCTTGGGATTTCTTAGGGCCGAATGAGTTACCCCTCAAGGCCAAGTAAACCTTGGTTTAAAATTTTATTATTTTTTAGCCTCTTTTGGTGTTCTTATGGTTATTGAATTCAATACCTGAACACCATTATTGTAATGACCCGGTCATTTCTTTCCTTTCCTTTTTCCTCAGAATTTTTACGGATGAATTTTTTTCGTTGAAATTTCTTTTCTGAGTTCAGTTTCTCATCGCTTAGTGTCATCTCGAGTGCTCGGAAATGTTTTCTAAGACTCTTTCCTTTGGATTGACAACTTCCTTTGAGGACCGAGTCATTTCCACATTTTTCATTTTTCGACACTATTCACTTTTCGTCCTTTTCCCTATTTTGTCATTTTTCCTATTTTGTCTTTTCCCTGTTTGTCACTTTGTTGGCATAACCTCACTCCGTGTGTTCGGAGTTGGTTTTTGACTTCACGTATCTTCATTCTAAGTGGTTTTCACGAAATACGTATCTTTATTTTTGCAGAAAAGTACTTTGGTTGTTCCCGGTGTCCATAGGGGCGTGGATGCATAGTTTTTCAGTCTTTTTCTTTTCTTGGGGTGTTTTTCGTAAATATCTTTTAAAGATATTTTATTTCAGGGGTTTTTAAGAAAATATTTTTGGAAGATATTTTCATTCTAGGGCAGTTTTGCAGTTTTCACTTTTTAGAGGGCCATTGTGCAATTAACGAAAGTTATTGCAAAATACCTTGTTTTGAGCCTGGATCCTCGTATGAGATTCATTTTCACACTTCGTCGAGTCGTGTACTCATAGAATTTCCTTCTGGTTGTTTTTCTCCAGTTTCATGGTTTCTGGCCCCGGTTGCCGCTGAACTTGTTCAGGGCATATCTCTCTGCTCGGGACTCATTTTTTGACGCTGTTTCTTCCGTTATTCATATTTTCTCATTTTGAATCTTTTTTGTTCACAGAGTTTTGTCATTTGAGCGTGTTTGCTTAAAATCCACTTTTCCGAACCCTGCGGGACCCTTTCGGGGCACTTTTTGATATTTTCTATAAATAGGGGGTCTTAAGTCAAAAAGTCAGATTTTCATCATCTTCTTCACCCTCTTGGCCGGCAGCCATGGGAGCCCAAGGGGCTGCCTTCATTCTTTCTTCTCCTCCACTTGATTTCCTTAGTGGAAACTCTTCGACCTTAACATTTATCGTTTCCTTTGACGTGCTCTACCTTTCCCCCTTATTAGAATTCATTTCTGACAATTTCTTGAGTTCAGGTTTGAAGTCAAGTTGTGCTTTTGATGGGGCTTCTTGGGGGTTCATGTAGATCGTGTTGTCCCTGACAAAACCTAAGAGTTTCGTCGGATTCGGAGCGGTTTCATTTCGGTGGGCTTTTAAGATTTTCATCTCAAATTGAGGTAGGGGATGTCTTAGGTTTATATTAATGTTGTATTGATTGTTATATGAGCATATACAACTTGTAAGCATGCCTTTGTTCAAGTTTTAGAATTTAATTTAATTAATTTCTATATTTAAGATTTAATTCATATGGTTATGTATAACTTGGAATTAAATTGTGGCATGCTAGTAAATTAGACCTTGGTTAGTTGTGTAACATATATTAAATTTGGAGCATTTGAATGAGAATTGCAAAACTTATTTAATATTTATCTTTTGTGAAAGATTAAATTACATAGTTGAAACAAGCATGAAATCAACTTGTATTGTGACATTAAAGTAGGCCTTGGTGAGTTCTTTAACATATGTTAAATTGAGGTTATTTGGATATGTTTGAAAATGTAGAGAAAAATTAATTAATTAGCTTAATTAATTTTATTTTAAGTGTGCTAGTCACCTAAATTGATATTGGATGTGATAGGTTGATAATTCCTTGAAATGTAATCTGTTTAATTATCTTGTGAGCATGCTACTAACCTGTTGTAGAATTAGTACTTGTGGGCTCTAAAGATGGTGATTTGATTTAGCATGATATGTGATATCATTGTCTTACCTAGCTTGTTTAGATATATCTTGTGTAGGTATATAACTTGTTAGAATATTACAATTGTTTGCCTTAGAAGCTAGTTACTAAATTGGGACTTATTTAGTACTTGTGGCTTAGTGTGGTAATGTGGCTCAATTGTTATAAAATATTCTTGTTTTGGTGTATAAATTGCATATTGGAGGCTTGACATGTCATATGCTATCTAGACTTGAACTCTAGGACATGGTTTGTGTGGATTTAACCTTACTTGTGCATATAAATTGATTCCTAGATATTATTTGAGATGTATAAGTTTGTTTAACTTATTGATTTTGCATAAGTTTTGAACTTATTGTTTTTGGAAAGCTTGTAAGGACATATTTCACGTAATGGCTAGGGTTTGGCTCTAGTACGGAGACAAGAGTTTTCTAAGTCATAAGTGCGCACTAGGTAGTACCTTGTGGGTCGTAATTGCCCGGAATAACTTATGCATGTGCGCACTAGGTAGTGCCTTGTGGGTCGTAATTTTCCGAAAACACTTGCTTGGTCTAGTGGCCACATGTCATAGTCTTCTACTTTATTTTCGCATTCAATTTCAAGTTGTTAATCATGGATTACTTGTAGCTTGAGAATTGGTGTTTGCTTATGTATTTTGATCTCATTTAATATACTTAAAACTGTATACTTGAACTTGTATCCTTGTTGGTGTATCTGAACTCTATCTAGTGTACTTACACTTAGTATACTTGTCTTGTGAATGCGGATTTCATTTTAGTATACTTGTGCGATGTATACTTATCTTGTGCATACGTGTTTAGCTTAGTATACTTGTGTTTGTATACTTAATTTATGAGTACTCTATACATATATCTTATACTTGTGTATGTATGCTAGATATTGTTTATCCCGTTTAAAATGATTTAGTATACTTGTGAGCATGTGTACTTGAATATCATGTATCATGTTTTAATATAGTTTAGTATACTTGGAAATGTATGCTTGTATGTTGTATAACATGTTTTAATATTGCTTAGTATACTTGAGCATATATACTTATATGACGTTATTCATTTCAATTGCATGAGTAGCTTAGGATGATCCCTGAGTCTCACTTTGACATAGACGTTAGGTGGCATGAGCCCTTTAACATGTTTCACCTTAAGGTGGTATAATTGTAAAATTACTAGATCGATGCATGTTCATCTCCTACGAGTAGCTTTATGTTACTCACCCACGTAGTGGGGACATTCTTCAGGTACAGCGACCTTGATTTGGGATGCACACTATGCCATGGAAGTTCGTAGACTTGAAGAATCATTTTCATGAAAATGTTAGCATGAAATCCTATTTGTAGCTTTATATAACAAAAGTTGTAATTTTGTTCTGAATATGTAATGTGTGCATAAGTGCACCTTTTGCATTGTATTTGATATGTATGACATGAGGCCAAAGGCCAAACATATTTATATCTACACTTGTACTCATTTGGTGCCAGGTTTTGTCTAAAAATGTAATTTTCCCAAGTTTGGAAGTTTAGCATGTCAAATTTTGTAAATGAATTGTAATAAGGCCATGGGCCATTATAGCATGTCTAAAATGTCATTTTACACTTGCACGTATGTTCACATCATCACACATTAGCATATAATGTAAATTGATTATGCCATGGGGAGTGCAAATGAGACTTAGGAATTTTTTTTCAGCCTTGGTGCATAGCAGGCCTGATTTTCACATTTTCGACCTTTTTCGGTTGACCGATGGCTAATTTTGGTCGATCGGTTCTTTGTGCATTTCAATTGCACAGTGCAAAGTCCAATTCCAGCAGCCCTTCGAGGAGTTTTTGGTCGATCGAAACTCCATTTCGGTCGACCGATGGCTCAAGTCGGTCTACCGAACCAGCCTTACCTCAAAATTTAGACTTCAGAAATGTTTCTGTGAGTTTCGGTCGATCGAAATAACCCACTTTCAACTGCTTTGTTGATTTTGTTTGGTTGTTGCTCCTTCAAGCTTGTACCAATTGATTTACTTCCACTTGACATTGTTGAGCTTACTTGAGCCATTTAATGGCGTACATGGTCTAGTTTGAATTAGATCTTGCTCCTTTGGTTGTCACTGGTGCCATAGGGTACTAAGTGACCTTTTTATTTTATCTTTCACTTTCGGTTATTCCTTCGAGTTCCATGACCTCATGGAAGGTCATCTTAGGGTCTTAGAGGTGTGTTATGCATCGAGAGACCATTGTCTTGTTCCTTTTGTTTCCGCATCTAGATCCATTATCGGATCAACTTTCGGGTCATCACTGACGCTCCAGGGTTGAAAAACCCGGGTCGTTACAATTATCCCTTTCCAGAGGCTTTTTCAACGCTCGACATATGTAATGCTTAATTTTTATCAATTCTGCAGCGTCAACTTTAATGTCACTTTCAGCCTTTGTCAAATGATTCTCATAAGTAAGATCTTTGACATAATTATTATTCAATGCCTCTGTCACATGAATTTCATAGTTTGGGTCCCTATAATAGGTACCCCTAGAGGCATTCATTTTATCTTGTTCTTCTTTCGGGACCTTTTCATATCTTATAGCACTAGAGGCTAGTTGGAACAAATCCTAAAATTGCATTCCCTTAAATTTCCTTCGTAATTCAAAGTCTAAACCATTCAAAGTTAGACTCATATATTCAGTTTCTGAAAGGGCTACTTGGCATTTATTTCTCGCACTTTTTAACCTTCTAATAAAGGCTTCAGCCGTTTCTCCAGGCATTTGGGATAGCCTAGATAAGTCAGCCATCGACACCTTTGGTATGGTCTTATAAAATTAGGTATGAAAGTTTTCTTCCAATTGTTGCCAAGTATAGACCGAATTTGCCGGTAAATTTATATACCAATAAAATGCGGTCCCTTTAAGGGAATTAGCAAATAACCTTAATTTTAAGAATTCATTCGCTCCAGCCTCACTACATTGAATGAAAAATCGACTAATGTGTTCTATGGTTGAAGTGGAGTCTTCTCCCGAAAAGGTAACGAAATCGGGAACTTTATAGCCTTTTAGAAACTCATATGGGTCTATATAACCCAGATATGGCTTCCTATATGTAAGGCAACCAACTCTTCTTGGGGATGGTCCATAAGTTTCTTCAATTAAATTAGCCAATTGATCTCTATCAACCATAAAGGGTTGATGGTTTGGCTGTTGTGCTTGAGGCTGATGCATATAAGGTGCCAGAGGATGAGGCACATAAGACACCTGAGTTTGAGGCACATTCGGCGCCTGAGGCTGAGGCACATTCGGCGCCTGAGGCTAAGGCATATACGACACCTGAGGCTGAGGCGCTGGAAAATTAAAACCAGCATTAAAATTATCTTACCCCTCTTGGGGCTGACATACCTGTGGTTGGTATTGATAAATTGGATTAAGTGGTGGCCAATTCACATTCTGATTGACCCCTCCGATTACTCTGCTGGTGTCTGATGTTACGGCTAATTAGCCTGCGATTGATTAGCCTGGGGTGGATACTGTCCATGCAACGGCTGCAGAAAGGGTTGAAACCCTTGCCGCTGTTGTTAGTAGTAATTCTGTTGAACCCCAATAGGCACTAGAACTTGTTGTTGTGCATGCAATAAAGTATCTGTAGCATTTGATCGTGCCATAAGGTGTTGATCAAACCTTGTTGATAGGACGGCCAAAGAGTTACTCAAATTAGCCAATGTGTTATGGATTGGCTTTAGTGCTCCATGAAAGGTACGGTTAGAAATTTCCATCCGTTGCACTAAATTATTAATATTCTTAGCCAACATCTAATTACTTGGCTGTTGATTTACTTCAATTTTAGCCTCTTATTCCTAATGTTGAGGCTGTTTCTCAGGCAAATTTTGCAACTGAGACCGAGTAAATGGCATAGATTTAGACACTTTTGGTGTCCCACCAGGCATGCCAAATTATTTGGTTGAATGAAATTGCATAGAATGAAAAACATTGATAAAGAAAATGCATTGTGTTGGTCAGGGACCTTTTGCACAGATGTCTTCGAGTACTATTTATAGAAAAATCTTGTGGCGGTTGAAAGTAGTTGTTACTTTCATGTTGTTTAAATTCAAATATCCTATTTGAATTCAAACACTTTGTCTGAAGATTTTATCCATCTTATCCTTATCCAAACTTTATTCTGAAACAAACCCACGTGACTTTAGACTCCATTTTTCATAAAATAAGAGTCCCTTTTTTAATAACACGGTATAAATCTTCTCTTCCAATCAAACAACACCATGTGTCATATAAAAATTTATTTTATGGTGCAAACAAAAAGTTAAACCTTATCTACTTTTATCCCTTGTTTGGTTACGGATAAAACTTAGCCCTATTGAATATATAGATATTTATTTCTTTGTTTATATATAAATAAAATTTGGGCTTTAGGCTCAAAATATTTAGTGGGCCTAATTTAAAAGGGTTAAGAATAGAGGAGAAATTGAAAAAACACAATTACTAGTATTATTTTTATATATATCTATAATAATTAATTATTTTATTTTATTGTCGTATTCTTGTCGTGTCCGTATCTTATTTTTTAAAAATTTGACGTATCGCCGTATCTGTATCATATCGTACCCGTATTTTGTGTTCCATGTCCGTGTTCGTGCTTCTTAGTAGTTGAATAATGACATATTGTGCTATTTTAATGGCTTTATAGGTAATATGTTTTGTTATTTCGATCAATTTGTTAGTGGTGTATTTTGCAACTTAAATATTTGGTGGTATATTTTTGTACTGCCACCTTAAATTGGCAGTCAAGTGTCATCATCAATGGCTTGAACGATGTAGGTGACAACAAATGAGCAGTGACATGGCACCACAATGGCCTGCCGTATAAGTTATGATGTGGAGAGTAAATAATAAGGCAAGAAGAAGGATGGTGTGCCATTATGAAATAATATTTAAGGCATGGAGAAGGATGGTGGGCGGCTGTGGTGAAATAATATTTGAGTACCAATTTAATACTCGTAAGATAGTTGTTGAAGTTTATCAACTAAAAAAGTTGACTAATTATTGGTAAGGTTCAATGACGTGAACAAGAGAATAATAAAGAATTTGAAATTGAGACAGATTTATGGTCAAAGTTTTTTTAAATTTTTATTATTATTATTTTTAATTAATTCAGGTGTCCAGAATGCACAAATTCTTTAAGTCCCTCAACATCCTGATTAATTTTCGAGAATTTAGAAAAGTGCCTCCCCACCTAAGCCAGGTAAGTCACTGCGGGACAATGAAAATTAGCCACAAAAAACACTCAGCGAGACTCGAACCCTGCGCCTTAAACTTATTAAATTTTAAAATTCGCAAATAAACTCGTTGAGCCATAGAGAAGGAGATATATGGTACGGTTCAATGGCTATTCCCTTTTCTGTCATTTAATTTACATTACCCTTATTTTCTATTTAAAGGAGATGATGTGAAATTCAATCAAATCATTCTTTGTAGCGTCAAGTGTAGCATTGTATCATTTTTCAGTGAAAAAATCATGTTGATTCTTGGTGGAAATGACAGACATTGTCATAAGATTTTTGGAATGGAGAAACCGATTTCAATAAATTATATGATAAATTAAAAAATTATGAATTAAAATGCGGACAATTAAAGGAAACCGTAGGTATGTTCTTGATGACGACTTTAGACATGGTATTGATAATCAAATGATTTAAGAGTGGTTCCAACATTTGGGCAAAATAGTAAATAGACAATTTGAACTCAAGGAAGCGATCTAAGTCCACTTGAAAATCATGATCAAGTTTTACACTACAATCCAATTTGAAATACTGGTCATACCTTAAAGTCACAGAGTATGTTTCTTTCTTATTGATTTTTTTTTTTCATCTTTCTTATTGATTATGTGTGCATAATGTTTGACATCAAGAAAATCTTTTTGGATACCAAACTACATGCATTTTACATGATTATGTATGCTCAGGGTCTGTTTGGTAACAGCGCCAAAAAAAAAATAAAATAAAATAAAATAATAAAAAAATAAAAATGGAATAAAAGAGCAATTGATAAAATGTTAAAAATTGAAACAATAATTTAGTAAATTTCTTAATTATTTAAAAAATAAAAAAAACTCTTAAATAAGATTTTTAAACTAATCATTATATTTTTCAAACTTGTAACATTTTTTACCAAACATGTTTTCATGTTTTTGCTCTCAAAGATCTTGCAACAAATAAATATTACCAAACATGTTTTGTTTTAAGTTAAAACAAAAGGCCTAAAACAAAACGCGTATAAATAGGCCCATAATGTTTGACAAAAAATAAAAAATAAAAATTTGGATATCAAACTACATGCATTTTTCATAGGAAATCTAGACTCCATAGACTAAATTCAACTAATTTTCATTTGATTCCATAAATCAGTTATATTCATTCAACTCATTCAGTTTTACCATTGACATTTACATAAATGCTCAAACAATTCACTACTTTAAACCCATATCAAAATTAGTACGATATTAGTCATAATCTCCTTCCAACATGGTTTTTGGTCAAATTTTTAATGTGGTTTTTGGTCAAATTTTTTAAAAATATTACGAATCTAAATGCAATCATTAATATAACATCGAAGTTCGTTTCACAACATATAAAATAAGCATCCCTAATCATTATGTAATAAAATTTGAACGTTTATTAACAATTATACTATTTTATTATTGTTGAAAAAGTTACATTTTAATATTCAAAATTTGTTAAAATATGTTACGAAATGTCATACGCAGTCAAAATATCTAAGAAATATATAAAAAAATATCGTGTTCGAACTTGAAAAAATATATTTTAAAATTATAAATACGTTTAAGAAATATAAAACACAGATTCGTAGAGTGTCAGTACCGACACATATCCGAATACGCTGCTCTCCTCAAAGTATCCATGTTTCTTGTCAAAGCCTAGATTGAAATGCTTCAAACGCAACATAAGAAATTTTGTGATGTTCTATCAGAAAAAACATTGTATGATGAAAATTTTCCTTCTTTCAAGGCATCTTTCATAGATTTATTTGTTTTTCTTTTTAAGGACATAAATAATTAAAATGTTTTGTTTGGTGGATGGGATTGTCGGAAAAAGCTCACAAGAAGTGTTCTTTTATGATATCTCCTCATAAATTTAAAGTACTGTGAGCATCAAAATCCAGTGGGCCTACTTGAGATCATAGGACATGTGGTGCACTCATTAAAGCAGACAACGCTCAAAGAGGTTTCAAAGCTCCATTAAACACAGGCATAATGAATACTGTATGTAGCAGAGCAATATTGGTGGCTTCTTCCGGAAAATATATATACATATATAAATGTGTGTATATATATATATTGGTGGCTTCTTCATTACTGCTGCTTCATCCAATTAAGTCAAGCAATAAAAAGTAAGACAATAACAGGAACATCTTTAACAAGCCACTAAAAGGAAGACAATAACAGGAACATCTTTAACAAGCCACTTGAGGATTTGGTTGGCTAGTAGACCAGCAGATAAATAAATAACTCCACTCTTTTACGGGACGGATTAAGTGATTATCCAATTAAGTATGTTTAATAATGCAATGGAAAATGATTTTAAGACCGACTAGATTGGCCTAAATTGCTTCAGTCTGATAAATAGGTCAAACTAGTCTGCCTGGATAAATGGCAACGAAACTTTTTCCACATAGTGAGGTGCTTTGCATATTCTTTGGCCATCCTCTAATTCTCAAACAAAGAATATTAGGGTTTCCTAACATGCTAATACAATTATTATTTTTTTAGATAATTCTCAGAAGAGACTATAAAACTTCACATATAATGGGAAAAAAGCATTTATTTACAAGGCTCGTTTAAATGAGAGGTTCTATGACATATCAACTAAATATAAGATATAAAAGTGTGTTCAATACAAGAATACAGAAAATAAGCAGGAGGGTGTGACTCTTCTTTGTAGAATGATTGTAAAAGTATACACAATACAACGCTATATATTACCTTCTTATGCATTGTGCCTTCAACAGACGGATCATCTCCGTTTCGGTCTCTGCACATCACCACCCACAACATCCTTCAATGCCAATGGAACTTTATTCGGAACAGCCTTGTGGGAATGGAGAGGATCTGTCTCTCTAACTGACCGGGGTTCCTGCAGGACAAGAAACAAGTAATTAGATGAGGCAAGTTAGGGAACCTAAAGGAAAATCAGGAAAATGATCTCATTAATGCGACTTGCTGAAACTATGTATAAATTATATAGATCGGAAATTAGAGCACATATTCTAACCAGTTCACCAGAATATTTAATAAAAGAACAGTCATCAATGCGTAGAATTGCTCTTTCACCAGGCATACTTTTCTTTTTGCTACAATGTCTAAATTTAATCCAAAAATTCGTTGTACTGTAACCGGAGTAATTGAAGTACATGCTATATCCTGTTTTTTGTACTGATGGGTCAGAATTTATATAGGGGTTTTTCAAAAGTAATTAGCATTAGGGCATCGTAACTAGCATGCTTATGTTCCATTATCAACCCTATTCCCATTGTCAAAGCTGGACTCTGAAATGTTGCTCAGATTAGCACCAACTCACACAGCAAATCATTGTGGAGTTCTGAGCTTCTGGTAAAGAATAATGATTTTAGTCATGTAACATTCATCAAAAACAAATACTTCATAGCCCTCCTAACAAAATGCTTGCACTCGATTGTCCTCCCAAGCATGCGTACTAAAAAGCAGTATAAACATTATGAGAAGCATTGTGTGATGATCAGCTAAGCAACATTGTCGAGTCAATTACTACAGATATTCAGAACACTATTTATTACTCAATTATATTTTATGAAAGGTATGAGAATAGGGGGCTCACAGCACGAAAAGGGAATTCATCTGCCTCGAGCATATGTACAATTTGCCCCATCTTCGGACGCTTCTTGGCATCCAGATCTATACAGCGAAGGCAGACCAGCAATGCCCGCTTCAAAGCTCTAGAAGAAGGATGTACTTCAATCAGGGGGTCAACCACCTCTTCCCCCCGACGACTTGATACCATTCCTTTAAACCAATCAATCAAGTTCATCTGAAATTTGGCCAATAGAAACAATTTACTTGTATAGATGTTGCAACCAATGCAAGAAAAAGGGGACAAGAAAAAGAACTATTTTTTTTTAACCTCTCCAGGTGCTCTGGAATAATCAACTGGGCTCCTTCCTGTAATAATTTCCATGAGTAGAACTCCAAAACTATACACATCACTCCCTTCATTAAGCATACCTGTACTTGCATAGTCCGGTGAAACATACCTGCAATAACAAACAATACAAAAGAAAACAAAAATAGTAACGGAGAGCATTGAGATATGTATCATCCACATTTGAGTCTGATTAACAGATCCATGAAAGCTTATGTAAGAATTCAATAAAGAACATACCCAAATGTTCCCATCACTCTTGTAGTCACATAGCTTTTCTCAGATCCTAAGAGCTTTGCAAGTCCAAAGTCTGATACTTTTGCGTTCCATCTTCTATCTAGAAGAATGTTGCTGGATTTTACATCACGGTGCACAACTTTGGGTTCTAATCCTTCATGCAAATAGGCTAGTCTGTGACGAATGAAAAATATAACAGTTATCTATGTGAAAATATAGTACAGTGAATAAGCTAAAAACTACATGAAATGAAGAATTACAAAATAGAGCCCCTAATATTGGAAAAGTAAAAACCTACAAAATAGAGCACCCTAATATTGGAAAAGTAAAAACCTACGAGTGAATTTTGTTGTCTAGTGGAAATTGAATTGATTTATTGTGAGTTAGGCTTACCCCAGCATTCTGCTGTAGAAAAATGAGGACAAATATGCCATCTTAAAAGATACAACTGGATACACTTAGAATTGCAGATGGTGTCATTCCAAAATATAATCCCATATCGAATGCCCAAATACACTAGTAGAAGTTAATTGTGCCATGTATATTATTAAACCCATCAGAAACCAGAGAAAATTAGTTAAACCCTACTTCAACTTATGCTTTAATTACGGTATTGTAACTTTAATGGTTTCAACTGCTATTAACGAAATATGTCAAATCATAGAATTATCCCTGCAGCATTCTTGACCAGAGGATGTCATAAAATTGATTTCATCATGAACATATATTACATTCAATTCCAGTCTGTAAGTACATTCAGTTCTACTTAAAAACAAGTTGATACATTACCGTCAGAATAAGCAATATATGATGGTAACGGAAGATTTTCGGTTTGTTTTGACTAATGAATCATGAACAAGGTCAAAAAGATCCTTGGGCTATTAGAAAACAATATTATGATTTCATACCCTTTTGCAGTCCCAATGGCAATTCTCATTCGAATGTCCCAGGTTAGAGGACTAACAGGCCCTACGTCACCATGTAACCATTGCTCCAAATTGCCATTATCAATGTACTCGTACACAACCAACCTGCATCAGCAGTAGAAGTTGCCACGGCTGGTTTAGGAGAACAATAGAAGATCTTTTATGCATTTTTAGTTAGACCAAAATAAAATGAAGCTAATAGGCCTGTGAAAAATACCTCTGAGAACCTTCTGCACAGTACCCAATTAGACCCACAAGGTTCTTGTGCCTCACTTTTCCAATGGCTTCAACTTCCACCTTGAACTCCTTTTCTGCCTGACCCCTAAAACAAGAAATCACAGGGTCAACTACTAATGGGAATATTTTAAAAGAAAGAAAATTTATCAAAATACAATACAGATTCCATTACGGAAACTGGAGTTAAAAGAACTATGTCCTGGAAAATAAACCTATCTAAAACTCAAATGCATGTCCAACAACACTTATGAATGTAAAGAAATCACAATTCTTGAAACTTCATGAAGCATATCTCAAACATTTATAAGACTTGGAAATAAAATTAGTTATTCTTGCCCATCATCATGAATCTGCAAGAGCCTGCTATCATGGAATGAAGAAACAATTCTTCAAAAACACCAAATTGAGCATTTATGACCTAAAAGGCTAAAACAACCTCTTCAAACCCTTTCAATATCCTCAAAAGAATTCTATTGCAAACGATTGTAGTCGATATTGATCCTGAAACTTACCAAGTGACAAATTTAAAGAGAATAACACACAAAAATAATAAGAAATTGAGATTTTTATTTCAATTCTTTATTAAAATCTTCAAAGTTAATAATTATATCAGTTCAGTGCAGCATCATATGAAAATGCAATTATTGCACATTGTGGAGCAGCACTATGCACCACTTTTCCCTTCCAATACTCCACACAGTGCAAATTATGCAGCCCACTCTCATCTCGTATTTTAGGGATGATAAATGTTTCTCTTGATCAAAATCAAATAGTAAATTGCCTGTCACACCTAATTCCTGTTCATAAAAAGGTCATTTTACCTAAATATTAACAATTTTCCAAATCAAATGAAGATCATTCCCTCAGATTCATAAATTTTATAAGTGATCAACTGTGCCGAGCTGGTACCGGAATTAAAAATAATATATTTTTCTTGCACCCCAAAAAAAATTACAATAAACTCTTCCCTCCCAAAATAAAGACTAAAATGAAAACAAGTAAAAAGATAAATTTTTAAAGGAAAAAAATAAATAAATAAAAATTAAAAAAAAAAAAGTTAAAGAATAAAAAAATAATGGGAAAGAACAAAAAGGAATAAAGAAGAATGCAGTCGTTTACTTTTGCTAATAATAAGAAGCAACTAGTACAAAAAGGAAAGAAAAATCCAGTTATGAACCCAGACAAAATAGTCCAGATCCAGAGAAGCATCTACGAAGCTCCCATAGTCTCTTATCAAAGATCATAACATACAAACAGTACTGTACCAGTTAATAAACAATTCAACAACATTATGAAATAAATATCAAATAACAACAAAATATACTCCGTAATTGAAACTTGAAGGTTTTTTTCTTATGAAAAAAAAAAATTAGTTTCAAAATGTTCTTGGAACAATGTGACTGAATTTCTAAGAAGCTTCCCATAGTCTTCCATCAAAGATCATAACATACCACCAACAGTGTTTGTTAAAACAATTCAACCCCAAAATCAAATAAGTATCAAATAAAAACAAAATAATTAAAACTTGAATTTAAAATAAAAATTGAAAAGAAACAATATTAGTTTCAAAATATTCTTGAAAAAAAAAACAGAGATTGAATTGGAACAATGTGACTGACTTGTTGTTCAGAAGACTCTTCACAGCCACCACAGACCCATCCTGCAAAACCCCTTTGTAGACAACACCATAACCACCTTCTCCGATCACATTCTCCTCCGCAAACCAACCAGTCGCCATCTCCAGCTCCTTCAAGCTATACCACCGGCCCCAACCAATATTCAGGCCGTCCACCGACACCGCGGACGACGACGTCTCGCTCCGGCTTCCGCCGGACTCGGTGCTCTCCGACCTCCCTTTCTTCCCCTCAACAACCTCAATCCTAACCTCCTTCTCCGACCCCAACTTCCCAATTGCCTTCTTCTCCTTCTTTTCAAATTCACCGATTTTGCAACTTTCCAAACGATCCGAATCTTTGACTTCGATGATCTCTTTGGAGACTAACGGTGCTAATCCTGAACCCTGTTTTACGAGCATTCGACTCTTCTTCTTCTTCAAGCTTCGATTCCGACGGAGACGGAGAACGATCAAGACGGAAACTGCGATCAGAACTACAACCAATATTCCGATCACAACGTAGAGTTTCAGTCCGAGAAATAGAGTTTTGGAGGTGATTTTGTGCGAGAGAGAGTCGTCCGAGTTTTGGGTTTCTCCGGATTTGTCGCCAGTGACCGCCATTGTTACCGGCGGGAATCTAGAGAGAGAAAAATAATGTGTGTGAGTTGACTCGAACACTACAGACTCGGCATTTGAAAGAAAATTGAGATTGAGATTTTGTTTGTTTGATGAGAAAGAAAAAAAAAAAAAAACCCTAGAATTTCATGTCTGCAATCAGAGAAAGCAGAAGCATTGGTGAGGTTTTGGGGTTGAGAGTGCGCATTCAACGGATACAAAAGTTGAAAAAGAGTAGAGTGAGAAAAAGAAAGGAAGAGATGAGTTGTAATAAAACGGGTCGAGATTTTACAATTATTACAGAAATGCCACTAAACAGTGAGATACGGACAGTGCGGTCGTTCCAGCTAACAAAATGACCAAAATGGCCTCGATCGGAGTTGATAAAATTTGGGGCTGTGTCATGTAACTGTCGGTGCATCTGCCTACGTGGCATTACTCGATTCAGGTGACGTTTGGATCTGCACTCCAAAGACAAGGCCCACAAGAACTTACATTCCATATTATAAAATAAAAAAATTAGGAAATTTTAAGAGCATTCGCACCGGTCTCTCCGAATTTTAACTCTCTAAAAACGTCATATCAGCTTTTTCAAGAGTCACATCAGCAATTTCAAAAGCCACGTCAGCAGTTTTCGCTCTCCAAAAACATACACTCCATCAGGCTCTCCGAATTTTCGCTCTCCGAAAAAAATAATAATAAAAAATTAAATTTTTTTTTTTTTTTAACTTTTCCTAAATGGCTATATTTTTAAATTTTGAATTTTTAACGGCTATATTTTTAAAATTTGAATTTTAAACGGCTATATTTTCATCTTATATAATGAAACTCATTTGCTCATTTGAAAATCATCACTATAATCATCTATCTCCATTGTAGCAAAATATCATCACCCCATCTTTTTCAATTTCAAAATTCGAATGGCTTCGTCATCACAAGCTTTTCCTTTGGCAGACTCTAATTCTTCATCTTCCTCGTCGTCCTCTTCGGAAGGTGATCCTTTTGGGGCGTTGATTCAACAGGATCAAGATGAATTCTATGAGATTATGAATTCAGTGAGGCCAGAAATAGTCGAGCAAGTATTTCAAGTCCGTAAAAAGAAGCAGTACATTCATCGTGACCGAGAGGGAAGTCACTATCAGCTAATGAAAGACTACTTCAATGAGAATTGCACATATCCACCGGAGTACTTTCACAGGCGATTCAGGATGCAACGAGAACTTTTTCTTCATATCCTTAATGCTGTCAAAGCTTATGATGACTACTTTGTCCAAAAAAAGGATGCAACTGGTCGTCTGGGGTTGTCTTCTATACAGAAGATGGCAACTGCTGTTCGTATAATCGCATATGATTGTGCAGCCGATCACTATGATGAGTATATTAAAATCAACGAGAACACTGCCATTAAATGCTTGAAGGCATTTTGTAATGCTATTGTTGCTATGTATACAGAGGAGTATATGCGCCCACCCAACGAAGCCGACATAGCACAGTTGGTTGAAGAAGGGGAGCAGAGAGGTTTTTCGGGTATGCTTGGTTATATCTATTGTATGCACTGGGAGTGGAAGAATTGCCCAGTGGAGTGGCAAGGCACACATAGGGGACGATCTGGTAAGAATACTCTCGTATTGGAAACAGTTGCCTCACAAGATTTGTGGATCTGGCATGCATTCTTCAGAATGCCGGGTTCACACAATGATATAAATGTGTTGGATCATTCCTCGGTATTTAACGGCATCATCAATGGCCAATTACCTCCGGTTAATTATGTAGTGAATGGACATCACTATAGAATGGGGTATTACATGTCTGATGGTATATACCCTAAGTGGGCAACTTTGATGCAGACCATCCCGCACCCAACTACTACAAAAGAAAAATTATTTGCTCAGCGACAAGAGGTAGCAAGAAAAGATGTGGAACGGGCTTTGGTATTGCAAATCAAGTGGGTAATAATGTAAGGACCAGTGCGTTACTAGGAGAAAGATGACTTTCGCCTCATAATGAAAACATGCATCATCCTTCACAATATGATCATTGAAGATGAGCGTCACGCAAATGTTGAAAGATGGACTCCGCCACCGGAGGATGCAATCCCGATTCCCACTTTAAGTCGATACCCATTAATTTTAGCGGCACACATATCCTCTTGCCAACTTCAGATTCGCAACAGAGAGACAAATACGTGGTTGAGTAATGATTTGATAGAAAATTTGTGAAACCGCTATGCTGATGAAGATGTTTAATTTATGTTACATTTTATTTGCTTTTAAGATGTTATGACATTTCGTGTACTAGAATTTTTATTATGTAATGGTTTTTTAAGATTAAAAATAATGAATTGGAATAAGAAAATAAGTATTAGAAAATTCTATGGGAATAAGTAGATGAATTTGTAATTTTAATTTTTTTTTTTTTATAACAAAAAGTGTTAAAAAAAGTTTTTTATTTATTTATTTTTGTCCCAAATAAATAAGGATTACAAAATAAGGATTAAAAATAATGAATTGGAATAAGAAAATAAGGATTACAATTTAAAGCAAAAAATAATAATAATAAAAAAACAAATTTTAAGGAAAAAAAAACCAATAAAACAAAAGCTTTTTGAAATTTTTTTTGGCCCAAATAAATTTTTTTTTTCGATAAATAGTGCCTAAACAATATATTTTTTATTTAATGAATTTTATTTTATTTTTTTTCCAAAAAAGAGAGCTCATTTGAACCTATTTTTAGGTTTTTTTTAAATAAAAAAAAATATCTGCCAAACAGTGCCTTAACTGTTTGGAAACTGCCTTGCATTTGGACAAAAAAAAGGCAGCCTAAACGGCGCCGTTTCAAACTAGAAAAAACAAAAAAAAAAATTATCACGATCGCGGGCCGGCTCGTGGAATACCGCGAGCCGGCCCGCGAGCCTAATCTGGGCCCTACCATTTTCACAAGCCTGCTGGAGTTGCCAAAGTTGGTTTGGCTCGCGAAAAGGGCCTTCCGCGAGCCCACTGCGAATGGCCTAAAAAGGGTATCAATCTACCAAATCTTTAAAAAGTATCAACAATTTTTTTTTTTTTTTTTTTCATAGGAAAAATAAAAAAAAATCAACAACAATCACTATCTAGTTTGACTAATAATTATTCAACATTAATAATAACATATTAACAATAATCACTGTTCAATTTTTTTTCTTATTCTAAAATACATTTTTTCATCGAATTACCTAATTACTCAATGTCATGGTTCGTAGTTGTGGTGTAATGGATTCGGGTGAATATCGGTGTAAATCGGTCGAATCAGCCGATTAATGGAGATGTGTAATAGTATCAGACCCTTAAAAAAGAGTTATGAATCAAATAATACGTCGCGTATTCACCCATACAGTGAACCGTGCTCCATGTTTACCAATTTACCAAAATGTTTTAACTATCCATTCTTACTCTTAATAAATATGCATGAAAAAGTTTAAAATACCCTTATCAACCTGCCAGTCAAAGATGAGTTGACCTCTCTCTCTAATAATTTGCCAAAATACATCTCTTTCTTTATATCTTTATGTCACATTAACTCCCCCTCTAAATCTCAAACTCAAAGTTCATTCACTAATAGCCAATATTCCTATAAGAGATTGACAAGTGAGCAATGCATATTGTGGTCAACTTCTAAGAATAATGAAAAATTCTTTTAACACTAGGAATTAGAAAGGACAAACATTTCTACGCGGGTGACGACTCATATTCTATATGTGTCGGATATCGATACTTTTTGAATAATTGTGAATACATGTCCGATATTTCTTTAACGTATCCAAAATCTTAAATTATATATTTTAATTTCTCACACGTATCCGATACTTTTCAAAAACTTCTCAAATCTTTCAAAATACATTTTTAACAAGTTTTGAACATTAAAATATAACTTTTTCCACGATAGTAAATAGTATAAGTGTTGAGAAAAATTCAAATTTTATTAAGTGATGAACAAGAAGAATGCTTGTTTTTTGTTTTTTGAAGTGAACTCTTATATTCTGCATTGTAATAATGATTGTATTTAGGTTCATAATATTACAAGAAATTAATATAAAAAAAATAATATATATAAATGTATTTATTATTATTATTAATATTAATATTTGCGGTATCCCACCGTACTCAATACTTTTTTTTTTTTCGATTTGTTTTATCATATCATATTTGCACCCTGTAGTCGTATACATACTTGTTAGACTAGAATATATAAACAATCTTGAGTTATGCCCCCAAACATGTGTTCCACATGGTTAAAGGAATTGTGAATTTTGAATATTTTTTTCACTGTAGTTGTAACACGATAGAGAAACAATTGGAATATTTTAAAGATACTACGTGATAATTTTGTGATTATTTTATCTAAAATAGTGTAATTTCAATGCAATTTCAAAATATATTAGATAAATTTAAAATTAATTTTAGAAAATAAAAATAAGAAACATCTAACTCTAAAAATTTAAATTACTGATTTGGTTCATTATGCTGTAAATAAAATGAGTAAAATTTACTCTTTTATATATATACTATTATTATTTTTCACATGTAGTTCTATTCATTATTTTTTTTTTATTTTTTATTTTGGACCTTTTTTGACTTATCGTGTCACACATGCAATTTTTATGAGTATCCGTGCATACAAAGTGGTGGTTCAGACGACCGGACTGACCAAACTGACCTGGATCGGAGTTGATAAAATTTGGCTGGGTCATGTAATTGTCGGTGCTTTTGCACACGTGGCATTACAAATTTCAGGTTAGGAATGGCAATGGGCCGTATCTAATTTTCTATCTCTGCTTTAATTTTTTCATCACATAATTGTTTCAAAACTTGTCGAACTTTTTAAAAACTGCACCCATTCACTTAATCGGTTCTTTAAAACTGCCACAAACGAGATTAGGGTGGAGATTTTTTATCATCGTAGCTCTTTTTTGTTTTTTTTTCACAAAACTTAAAATATAAAATAAAATGTAGATTAGGATTATGTATATATATATATATATATATAGTTAAATTATTTTAATAAAATATCATAATATGTAAAAATAATTTAATAAATTTATAATATATTCAGGATGGGACGGGACAACCTTTCTTCAACATAGTTTCAAAACTTGTCAGAATTTTTCAAAACAACCCCATCCTTATTCCTAATAATATAATTGGTTTTTTATAATCATCCTAAAAATAAAGCCTACCAGAGATTTTCACTGTCCTATTAATTTCACCTATTTCAGGTGGCGTGTAGATCTTGAATTAAATAATAAGGCCCACCAAGATTTGGATTCCTAGTTATAAAAAATAAATTGTCCATCCAATTAGTATGACCCGCTGCTCGGAACCCATTTTTAAATCTATATTTCGTGTTTGGTTGGCAAGAATGCAGAGGGAAATTGCATACGATTTACGTTCCCTTTACTTTAAAGTCAACATTCTCCCTCCTTTCATATTGGAGCACACAATTTTATGTGTTTGTTGGTGTCCTTGTGAAGACGGATATAAAATACAATATAATCAAAGGATAAAAATGAGTTTGGTTAGACTAAAATTCCATCACATCGTGAATCTATTTAAATCAATTATTATATCGAATATATATGTAAATGGATATTCTATTTTTAGAGTTTTTCATTTTTTTAAAAAGATTTCTAAGTTAAGAACATGCATATAATTGTAAATGTTTTGGTTTTACTTATATATTTCTATAAAATATTACCGTGAATTATTTATATTACACATATTCAAAAGGACTCACCTAACTAAGTGCTCAAATTGGGATTGCTGTTCACACCGACCTGGTGGAACCCCGAGCCGAACCAAAGCTACTGCAGCTTTTGGTTTCATGATTGTGGCTATAGTGCCCTTTGGCGGGGGGAAATCGTTTTGCTTTTTCTCCAATGCTATGTTAGGTGGGAAAGATAAAAGTTGGAGGGAAGGGAGAGAAGAATAAATGGATGAAATATTTCAAGAGAATAAGAAGTGTATTTTTTTTGTTTTTGTCCGGTTTAATAGAAAAGAAAAGAATAAGCTTAGGGCCCGTTTGGCATGCACTTTGTTTTAGGCATTTTGTATTTGGTTAAAATAGAAACAGTATTTTTTCTATAGGAGTGCTTTGAAAAAAAAAAAAAAATCAGAAGTATGTTTATGAACGAAATTTTGCTGTGAAATGTTATGGTCCGTATTGCGCTATTGTTATGGTTTTGGACCATGAACATATGTCAAAATAAGAAAAAATATTTTTTTGGTATTTTGGTTTTGGATCATTGTTCATGAAGTGTCTTAACACTGTATAAAATAAACACAAGACCGCACCAAACATTCTTTTGTTGCTAAAATCGAAACTGTAGTCTTCCAAAAACAAAAACAACAAAAACAAAACGGATGCCAAATGGGCTCTTATAGTTCAGAGAAGGAAAGAGAAAATTTTAAATGTTTTTACTATTGTATGCAATAATATTAATAATATTATAATTTATAGAGGATGGTATTGTAATTTAAAATTTGTATAATTTATTAAAATATTTAATTTAAAACTTTTATAATAATCCATTTGTCTTCTTTTATTTCTTTTGCTTATTTTTTGGTGGATAAAAATTTGCAGATCATTCCTCTTCTCCTTTCTTTCGCGGATCATTCCTCTACTCCTTTCCTTATTTGTATTATTTCTACCTAATAAAGGAAGTTAATTTATTCCTTTCTTCTTATTTTCTCTCTACGCCTCTTCTTTCTTTTTTATCGAGCACAACAAAAGTCAGTCTGAGTGAGAGTGTAAAAACAATTAAATTATGCTAAGTGAGAACAAGAGCGCACTCATTGAAAAAAATTGTATGACTTAATTTTTTGTATGAAAATATTATTTTTCTTAATACTAAAAACTATTGTCCCACTAAACTAACTATTGGTCCGTGCCTAGTTATAATTCAATTTGCTGCGAGGACAATGTGGGTATGAATTTATTTTCAGAATATATATATAATTTGTAGGTTGGTTCTCCCATATAATTAATTTATAATATTTTTAATGAGTTTAATATTATTACAACTAATTTATATTAATATTGTTCTGAATCCGTTGCACCATCGCCGCTAATGGATATTGCAAAGTGTTAACCATCAACCATGAAAGCACATTGATTTGCAATGCAGCAAACGTAAAAGAAGTGGCAATATATAGGTTGATAAAAGTAATGAGACCATTGAAATTGTGTAACACGTTACGATGACCGCGGCTTGAACTGACCAATGAAGGGCCTGACGTACAATACGATCCACATCCAAATTTGGTCTTAAAACTTGAAATATTGAATAAATTCCAAAATGTCCTTTGTCTTAACCGCCTTCTATGTGGTTGATAATGTAACTCGTCACCTAATCCACTGTAAAACACTTGCTTAAACATCTGATTTTTTCATAGCCTCTAGAATATATAATATATATATAGTAGTATTAACATCTCCAGCTCATGTTATTATTATTTTTTAGAATCTAAATTTTTTTTAAGAGGAAGAGTTTTAATAATAGATAATACTTAAAATCTCACTATACTCACTAATTATGTAATTCAATAAAAAGAAAACACATCCTCTTTTATTAAATAAGTCAGAAAAACAAAATAAATCACATCTTATCCTAATGAGATGAGTAAAGTGAGTTGAGCGGTTTTTTTTTTTTTTTTTTTCAAAGGGTTCAACGTCATTCTCTATTCTCTATCTTTCCCTATTCTCTATCTTTCCAGCATTGCCTCTTTTTTTTTTTTTTTTTTTTCAAAGGGTTCAACGTCATTCTCTGATTCTCTATCTTTCCGGCATTGCCTTCAACCCTCTCTCTCCACATCTTCTTCCTCTCAAGCTTCTAGTACATTTATTTTAGAACAGCTAAAAATGAAAATATGGACATTTATTTTAGAACAGCTAAAAATAATTATTTTGAAACGAGGAGAGTATATTTTATGACAAACATTAGTCCACTGTTAACGATTCAAGAAGAATTTTCACTATAGGCAAGTTTGGTATACATTCTATTTTTAGGGCTTTTGTTTTTGTCTCGTATTGTAACAGTAAACAGTGAAAAAAAAAACGCATTTGGTAAAAACTATTTTTCTGTACGAATAGTCATTTTTTTTTTTTTAAAAAAAAAAACCTTTAAATGACATTTTAAAACTAATAATTATATTTTTCAAACTTGCAATTTTTTTTACCAAATATGTTGTTATGTTTTTACTTTCAAAAATACCAAATATGTTGTTATGTTTTTATTTTAAAAAATCTTGCAACAAATAGATATTATCAAACTTGTTTTCGATTATAATTTAAAACTATAACAAAACACATACGACTGGGCCATAAAGTGAAGAAAAAATGAAAATTACAAGTTAAGCTATCCCTCAATCATTCGTCGCATTGTCCCAATCTCCCTCGCTCTACATTTATTAATGTTTTGTCTTCTATTCCACACTATAAATCTTCACTCTTATATATCAATAGAAAAAAGAAAACGTTTTCGATTACCAAAGGTAGCCCAAGTTACAGCAAATACTAAATTTATATTTAAAAAATTAAACCCTAATCGAAATAAAATTTGAATCACAACTTCATATGAAAAAATTAAACTCTAAAATTCAAAGGTCCAAGATACAGACACATTCAACTTTTCGATTTTGGAATAGTATCACAATTTGTTCAAGCATAGGACATATATATATATATATATATATATATATATTCTTTTTGAAGCAAAAATTACACTCATATTTGCTCATAACTTTCTATTTTGAAAGGCAAAAAAAATATCATTAGGCTACACTGCCATTGGAGATAATATATAACACATGCATAGGAGTCCGTTTATATCATTTGATTAAAAGAGGGAAAAGAAAATGAAACAGGTGAAAGGCCATACGACCCGGTGATCTAACAAGAATAAAAAATACCAAAAAAAAAAAAAAAAAAATCATAGTTAAGAACCTAATTGTCATGCAGTGTAAAACTAATTAAGTAGCAAAAGAGTAACTAATTACTATAATTATAATAATAATATTATTATTATTATCATTATTTTCGGAAATTAAGCATTGTTTGAATGTTGGAAAGTGAACACCATTCAAAATTTAAATTGTATTTTCATAAATAAATCCGTCAGTTAAATGGAACCATTAGCAATGTGAAATTTCACTATGTAATTCTTTTTAGGTTTCTTTTGAGGAAAATGATTCTAAATATATAATTTTAGACATATATATTATACAATTCACTGTAAGTTTGTAACTATGAGAATCAATTTCTATATATATATATATATATATATGTGATGTGTGTGCAAGAGAATCAACTTACCGCTTTCACTTATTGTATGGCCTCTCTTTAATGTAAAGACTTTCATAAATATAGTCATTTGAACACGAATTCAAATCCAACTCAAATGAATTTCGTTTGTTAAAAGAATTGAGATAGAATCAAGCACACAAATAGATGAGTTAAGTTCGAACAGACTGAAACTGATTCATTTATAACTGCAAATGTGATAAGAGCAATTTATGGGAGCAAATTTGGACAATTTAATCAATTCATTAGACCGGGCTTTTTGTAAATAGTCGAGAAATGGAGGTGATATATTTGGTTTCGGTGTCAAAGACTGAAGGGCAGTGACACATTAATGATTTATTTGAAAATTATTGTGAGCATTTTTTAGCTCCTGGAAATGCTGAAACGTAATTTGCTTTGAGATGTTATTTATGAAATGGAGCGCCATTTTAATACCACATAATGCAAATGCCATAAAGTGGACAAGAGTGGGGTCACATACACACACTATCACGTTCCCTAAATTGAATCATAGAGATCAGGAGGGAAAAAATTAAGTGTATACTTTCTCGAAAAAGAAAATAAAAAATAAAAAATAAAAAATAATTGTATCAAATCGGTTGGCAATTGGCATATATGCTCATGTCATCATTTTGCCCATGAATGTTGCGAGGATAGAAGATTTTTAAGCTTTCGCATGGATAAATGTGCGTGTAAATTTGTTGGTGTGAGATTTATATATTCCAATCGTAAATGTACGAATTTTTGCAAATATGACTTATTTGTAAGGGTGTCGTACCTAAAAGACTTGTGTAAATTAAGTTTGTCAATAAATTTCTTAAATTTCAAATTAACTTAAAAGTAAGATAATCGAATTGTAATGATTAATTCTAAATTAACTAAGTAAAAAAATAAAATAAACTAAAGAGTAATGATTTAATAAGATGTAAAAAATAGAGAGAAAAAACTAGGGGTATGACTTCACCACTAACGTCGCGCCATCAGTTAATTGCATCAATTTATTAGAGGTATATGATATAACATGCACAGAGAATAAATTATGGCTACAAACACATATTTATTCAGCTAGAAAATAATATAATTTAAAGCTAAGCATGGACTATCTTCGATTGGTATAAACCATCTACCTAACTACTTTATTCTAGAGTGTAGCATGGTCTATCTTCTGTAGGCATAATCCATCAAATCTCTAACATTATATTCAGATAAATACCATTGTGTAATCATCTCATTCACAACTACAAGAAGTGAATGAGTTGTGTTTAATCACAAGATTAAAATATCTAATACAAGATAGAAAAATATTTGTAATTGAATTAAAACTCTAAAAACGATTTTTATTGAAAAGTCAATCAAAAATCCTATAGATTACACAATCATGCATAATAAAAATTGTTCTATAATAATTAAATACAATCAAACCAGTGTGCTAAGTTAGGGCTACATCACAACCCTAACAAAGCGTTTAGCCAAGCATGACTGGAGTGGAATTCTTCATGTTAAGGAAGACATCTTCACCGTCATGTATCGATCTCTTCTTTCTTCTGAATGCTTCTCCTCTGATCTCAACCTCAAGCTCCTCTGTATGATGATGCCTCAGTGTTGTAGATGACTCCCTTTAAATAATAAAAGATCAGCCCTAAAGTTCCCTTTTTCATATAAAATACATACATAGAAATTCTGTCAAGTAAGGACTCCAAAATTCGTACAGACTTCCAACCCAATTTTGACAAGGTAAACAGCTGTTTTAGGAAATTCTCGTGAAATACAAAATTGTAACTCTTCGAATTTCCTTTCAACTTTTATGAGAATTTAACTATTTTGACACTCGAGGAGAGATACGGCCAGATTACCAAAACAGGTTCAAGTTACCAACTTTGGCAAAAGTTTCCTTTTTGGAGAAGGATTTTTCCTTTTCTTCTTCTTTCCATTCTCATCAACTTATGATTTCTTTTGGACTATTTTCTAAATATAATAAGACTTTGATCTTCAACATTGCTCGGTCATACGGAATGTCATCTTTTAAAGCTCAGAATCACTGGTCTTGATTGATTTTATAATTAAAGTCCTGAAATAAATAAAAATAATAAAATAATATAAAATCACAAATAAACTATTATTAAGTAAATAAAATATGCAAGTTAAGGGGTCTAACATGTATAACATTTAGCGCCTAACACACCCTCAAACTTACATATTGCTAGTCCCATAGTAATAAAACTAAAGAAAACATAAATGCCACTTTCGTGGGAATCATTGCATTTAACATATGCAACAAGCCTTTTAAACCCCTAGGTTACTCCTAGTGAGTGAGTGAGTGAAATTTCGTGAGGATTTCCAGAGATGATGTCCACAAACATACAACACAATTCAATCATTTGGCAATCAACATATTCTCATATCATCACAATTTTAATCAAGGGGAAAACTATACAAAAGTACTTTAAAAATTATAATCTGACTATACTCCTTAGTCCTTATTTTCATACTTCACCTTAATGTTTCTCACACAATTGTGTAACAAGAATTACAGCAAAAATCAATCCCTAATGTTGTAAAATTTGTGAACTAGCAAGTTGCCTATATAGTAATGTCTTTTAAATTGAACCCAACTTCTAGAACTTCAATTCCTCAAATCCATTCTCAAGTTATTTTCTATGGCAAAATATTATTTATTTTTATTTTTTTTTCCTTATCCTTACCCCCACTTCTTCATGCGAACATTCTATGCATTTGAGACATAAGTCCCGATTACTCTACGAAAGGGTTACGAAATATATATATTTTAATATCTATGCCATAGTAATAATCTTCAAAGTTTACCAATTCATATTCATCCATAGTCATCAGAATTCAATTCCCAATGTTGCGAAATTTTTGAACTAGCAAGTTACCTATATAGTAATGTCTTTTCAATTGAACCCAACTTCTAGAACTTCAATTCCTTAAATTCCTTCTCAAGTTATTTTCTATGGCAAAATGTTATATATATATTTATTTTTTTATTATTATTTATTTTTCTTATCCTTATCCATATCTCTTCATGCGAACACTTTATGTATATGAGACATGAACCCCGATTACTCCATGAAAGGGTTACGAATTCTTTTTTTTTTTTTTTTTTTTTTTTTTTAATATCTATGCCATAATAATAACCTTCAAAGTTCACCAATTCATATTCATCCATAGTCATCAGAATTCAACCAAAAATACAAATACCCATAGATAAAATTCTAGTGTGCATATGAAATCCATTAGGGATCGACAATTACTAAAATTCATATCATACTAGATAGTGGAACCCACATAAAATAAAGCACGAAAATTAAGGATTCAAGACGATCTCAGAAAAGAATTTTTAAAAGTACTTAAGTGTCTTAATCCCCCAACAATTCTCAAGTACTTGAATTAAAGTCAATATGCCAAATAAAAAGAATTGATTTTTATTTTTTTATTTTTAACAACTAGAGCAGACTCTATGCCCCCAAACTTTAATTGGATAGTGTCCTCACTGGGCAAAAATCAAAAGTAAGAAAAATAAGAACTAAAATAATAATAATAATAATAACAACATAGAACGAAAGCACATGACAGGATAGCTAAAATGGAGGCGACAAAGCATCGAGAGTAAGACTGTTAGGAATCATAAGTGCACGCAGCATGTCCATCATAATTTTTGATTCTGATGGATTTCTTGAATTTCAGCTCTGAGTTTGGACATCTCACCCAATTTCTTGATAATGTGCCTTGAATCTCTGATTTTTTGTCCAAATTTGTGCAAACAATATTGGCAATCAAGGAATGGTAATGGAAGTGGGTATGGGGATAGTAAGATGGTAATGGGTAGACGATTATTAATGGAATGGAATGGGTTGAATTGGGTGGATATATATATATATATATATATATATATAGATATATATATAGATAGAAAGATGAAAGGTGTGTTAGGCAATTTTGGTTAGGATGTGGTGAGGAATAGAGGAATTGAATATGGTTATGAGTTGATGATGGCTAGTGGGTTACAGAAGAAAATTAATTGGTGGTATGATGGGTAGTGTGGGAGTTGTGTTAGTGTGGGAATAGGTGAGAGATAAAAACAGATTGCCACGATGCCCAACTTCATTTCTTTCCTTATCTTCTTCTTTTTTTTTTTTTTTTCATTACAGATTGAAGAACCGTCTTCTTTCTTTTGTTCCCTGTGCGTCGCTGAAAAATATATATATATATATATATATATATATATATATATATATATATGGCCGGGAGATGGTCACTGCCTTACCGGACGAATGATCGCCCGGAGCTGAAGAAATTAACTTGCCGAAAAAAATTCGCTGAAGTTGTTGCTACTTCGCCTTGGGCGATTGTTGCCGTTGAGCCAGGCGATCATCGCTCAGCGCTGCTGTCCATCGAAAATTTCTTTGGCCGGGTGATCATTCGCCCAGCGCTGAAGCTGCTGCCTATTCGTCGCCACCGGCTGTTGTCCTCATACCCACTGAGTCACCATTGGCGACTGTCACCTCCAAGCCGAGCAATCATTCGCCCTGCACTGCTACTTCAGGTTGGAAAAATTACCGGGCGATCATTCACCCTGGCTACTGCTAATCCGATTTTTATTATTATTATTATTATTTTTAAAAAAAAAAAAAGAAAGCACACTTCAAACGGCCATAACTTTATCATCAGTGGTCCGTTTTGGACGAATTTTTTTTTTCCATTTTGGGTATTTTTTCGAGATCTACGCGGTGCAGACTGCCGTAGGCGGTTTGGTCGATGTTTGGACCCAAAAAAATGCTTTGTTCTGCTCAAATCAAGCTTTTTTTCTTTGTATGCCATGGAATTTTTCATTTTCTTCGAAACAAATCCTACGAAACACATTAAATTTTCCTAATATACTAAAACAAAAGATAAAATTAAAGAGAGAGAAAAAAAAAAAAAAACAAAACAGAATTACATAAATGAAAAATCCTATCTACAATTCCTACATTTAACGTCGGTAGGTGACGTGGTACCTGGATGTTTAGGGGGAGTAGATGGGATCCGTCAAAGTGACGGATTTAACTCCTTTTGTAAGCACATAATTTTCAATACACCACTCCTTCCAATCCGGCCGAATGGACTTCTTTCTTGACGCCTTCCAATTCATAATATCAGCATACAATGGTGGAGTCTCCTTCTGAAGTTGAAGTAGCTGCTTATCCAGGAATGAATTATGTAATGGAAGAGTGTTTTCTAGCTCAAGATATGCATACTTCAAATGAGAGGGTAACGACTTCAGCTCTAGCTCTGGTGGAAACTTCAAAGATGGCATTGGTGGTTCACTTAATAATGGTAGAAGTGGCTCAATAGGAATTTTTCATGGTGGAATGTTATGCATACTCGCCACATCAAGTAGGGCATTCACCTCGTCAATACTTTTCTCAATATCAAATGACTCGGAATCAAAGTAAGATAGACATGTTTCTAGTGGATCTTTTGTCAAGGCAAATGGGGTCATCTCTTCAACACATTCATCGATGGCATCAACCAGAAAATAATCATTATTATCTGAAGGGAATTGACTGGCATTGAAAATATTTAAGCGCACCTTCATATTGCCAAAAGATACGTCTATGACGCCTATCCTACAATTTATACTTGCATTTGCTGTTGCAAGGAAATGATGACCAAGGATCACTGGAATGTGCCTTCTTAGCTACGAAACTGGCTCGGTATCTAGCACAATAAAGTCTAGGGAAGTAAAATTTATCTACTTTGATGATTACATCTTCGATGACACCACGGGGTTGCTTGGTTGACCTATCTACTAATTAGAGAATAATGGAAGTAGACTTCAATTCTCCTAATCTGAGTTGCAAGTAAACCGAATAAGGAAAAAAGGTTTACACTTGCACTCAAATCTAGGAGAGCTCGCTCTACTTGATGATTCCTTATTGTGCATGAAATTATTGGAGTGCCTGGATCTTTGAATTTTGGAGCAGTGCAGTGTTGGATTATGGAACTGACTTGCTCAGTTAATAACACCTTCTTAGGAACATGGCTATTTGAACGCCTCTTCTGAGTACACATATCTTTCAGAAATTTGGCGTAAGCTGGAATTTGTTAAATTGCATCAAGCAATGGGAGATTAATCTTCACCTGTTTGAACATCACCATTATGTCCTGAAGTTGGCTTGCTTGCTTCGCTGCCTTTAATGTTTCTTGTAGTCTTTGAGGGAATGGCACAACAACATGCCTTTGTTTAAGAGATGACTTAGTAGTTTGAGGTAATTCTTGTGCGTTTTCATTACGCTTATTCTTCTCTTCAAGTCTTTTCTTCCAATTTTCATCCTTCTTTGCTTCCTCTTCTTCCACCTTGTTTTCAACTCTTTTACCACTTCTCAGAGTAGTAATTGCTTGCACTTGTTCATGGTGAACTTCTTGGCCAGTAATGTCATCAATTATACGCACACCTCTTGGATTAGCTACTAGTTGACTACGAAGTTTGCCATCCTCTCTTCTATTCAAGGCTTGAGCTAATTGGCTAACTTGAGTCTTTAACTTGGCAAGGGATTGAGAATGAGACTGCACAAGTTGATTAGTTGGCTCTAACTGCTTTGCTCTCATTGCCTTAAACATTGATAAGAATTGTTGAGGTTGATTGAAGGCATTCATAGGAGTGAACCCTTGAGGATTTGAAGTCTGAACTGGAGATTGAAAATTGCCTTGCACCTGAGGTACTTGAGGTGGAGGAGCTGATGCCCCTGTGGCTGGATTTCTCTATGAGAAGTTTGGATGGTTTCTCCAAGCCGGATTGTGTGTTTGAATACATATTATTCCCTCTGGGCCTTCCATAGGTAGCATTAACTTGCTCTTGTGGAATTTCTGAATACTGAGCTGTACTTGGACAAATGGACACATGGTGAGTTGGACTCGAACAGAAAGAGCACACTTCAAAGCCTTGAGCATTAGTCAAAGGAGGAGTAAAATTTGACTGTGAAGTCATCAATTGATCTATCCTCTTAGTTAATGCCTCCATTTGGCTCACTAGCCCTTGATTTATTCCTGCTTCATTCACACCTTTTGCTCTCCTCAATATGATATGAGGTCCTGCTACTGGAGGTACGACATGTTGTGTAGAATTATCAGATATATTTTTGAAGAGTTGTCATGCCTCCTCTACACTTTTCAACATAAAATTTCCATCACAAGAGGCAACCACCATATACCTTTGCGCCTCATTGAGCCCCTTATGAAAGAAATTAACAAGCTGCCATTTTGGCATGTCATGATGAGGACACTTCCGAATGAGGTCTCTGAATCTTTCCCAAGCCTTATGAAAAGGCTCGTCAGGCCCTTGAGCAAAACGAGTAATAACATCTCGATATTTATTAGTTCTCACCATGGGGAAGTACTTGTTCAAAAACTTTTGTTGCAATTCAGCCCATATAGTGATGGAGTCCGCTGGTAATGAATTAAACCAGTCCTTCGCCTTGTCCTCCAATGAAAAGGAGAAAAGGTGTAGCTTGAGCACATCATCGTCAAAGCTCTAGATCTTTATTGTTCTGCACACCTCTGCAAAGTCATCCAAGTGCCGATATGGATCCTCTTTTGATAGGACGTAAAAAGAAGGAAGTAACTAAAGAGTACTGGCCTTAATTTCATAGTGAGGGGCCCTCACTTGAGGATACCGAACTGCAGATGAAGAGTTGTATGCACCTGGTTCGTAGTGATCCTTTAAATAGTGAATTGCTTCTGCAATTGGTGGATCATCCGCCATATTTTCCTTTTTAAGGCCTCTAAAATATTTCTTCAAGTTTCTGAGAGTCCTTTCGATTTCTGGGTTTAACGGAAGCTGAGGGAGTGACAAAGAACGTCTTCAAAGCATATAATGTCACCTGCAACAATTGAAAGAAAACAGTATCAAAATAAAATAAAATAAAATAAACAAAATAAAATCCTAAACTAAGATCCTAATTGAAATTAATTGTAGAATTTAATATTATCTGTCAAGAACTAAAACAAGTCCCCGGCAACGGCGCCAAAAACTTGTTGTGAGATTTATATGTACCACTCGCAAGTGCACGGATCTTTGCAAATATGACTTACTTGTAACGGTGTTGTACCCAAGGGACTTGTGTAAATTAAGTTTGTCAACAGATTTCTTAAATTCCAAATTAACTTAAAAGTAGGATAATCGAATTGTGTTGATTAATTCTAAATTAACTAAGTAGAAAAATAAAATAAATTAAAGAACAATGATTAAATAGGATATAGAAAATAGAGAGAAAAAACTAGGGGTATGATTTCACCACTAACGTTGCACCACTAGTTAATTGCATCAATTTATTGGAGATATATGATATAACATGCATAGAGAATAAATCATGGCTACAAACACAAATTTATTTAGTTAGAAAATAATATAATTTATTCTAGGGTATAACATGGTCTATCTTCTCTAGGTATAATCCATCAAATCTCTAACATTATATTAAGAGAAATACCATTGTGTAATTATCTCATTCACAATTACAAGAAGTGAATGAGTTGTGTTCAATCACAAGATTAAAATATCTAAGACAAGATAGAAAAATATTTGTAATTGAATTAAAACTCTAAAAACGATTCTTATTAAAAAGTCAATTAAAAATCCTATAGATTACACAATCATGCATGATAAAAATTGTTCTCCAATAATTAAATATAATCAAACCAGTGTGCTAAGGTAGGGCGGGCAAAGCGTTTAGCCAAGCATGACTAGAGTGAAATTCTTCATGGTTGAGGAAGATATCTTCACCGCTATGGATATATTTCTTCTTTCTTCTGAATGCTTCTCCTCTGATCTCAGCCTCAAGCTCCTCTATATGATGATGCCTCAATGCTGTAGATGACTCCTTTTAAATAATAAAAGATCAGCCTTAAAGTTCCCTTTTTCATATAGAATACATACATAGAAATTCTGTCAAATAAGGACTCCAAAATTCATACAGACTTTCAGCTTAATTTTGACAAGGTAAACAGCTGTTTTAGGGAATCCTATGAAATACAAAATTGTAGCTCTTCGAATTTCCTTTCAACCTTTACGTGAAGTTAGCTATTTTGACACTTCAGGAGAGAGATACGGTCAGATTACCAAAATGGGTTCAAATTACCAATTTTGGCGAAAGTTTCCTTTTTGGAGAAGGATTTTTCCTTTTATTCTTCTTTCCATTCTCATCAACTTGTGGTTTCTTTTGGACTATTTTCTAAGTATAATTAGACTTGGATCTTCAACATTGCTCGGTCCTACGGAATGTCATCTTTTAAAACTCAGAATCACTGGTCTTGATTGATTTTATAATTAAAGTTCTGAAATAAATAAAAATAATAAAATAATGTAAAATCACAAATAAACTATTATTAAGTGAATAAAATATGCAAGTTAAGGGCTAAAATGTATAACATTTAGCGCCTAACATTTGTTGTCAAAAAAATAATAATAAACTTAACCACAACATAATGTATGTATGATAATTTTTTTAACAAATAAAGTAAGAGAAAAATACGAGTAATAAATAAGAAAAACATAGAGGGCGGTGGAATAGAAAATGTGATTTAGCCATGATTTGAGTCTCAAGATCAGTGGTTAGGGAGCGTATATTATTTGGGATGCATAGCTGATAGTTGTGTGCCATGATAAATCATGGTACTCGTGTTCGTTATATGTGCGTTTTGCATGTTACCTACTATTCAGGTTGAGGCTATCCTATAATCCGGTGATAGTCCTTTAGGGCTAGTTTGGTGTGGTGGAATGAAATAAAAGAAAGTGAAATGGAATGGTTTTTTTTTCCATTATCGTGTTTGGTGCCAATTTTAAAGTTGGAATCATCATTCCCACTATTCTTGGAGAATGGCCATTCTATCAAAATCATTCCACATTCTAATAAAAGGAATGGCCATTCCATTCTCTTCTCATTCCATTCCCACTTCTATTCTCATTCCATTCTAATCTATTCCACTACACCAAACTAGCTCTTAGTGTGTATTTATATATATATGGATTATGTTGTTATTGTTGAGTTGACTAGGATGTATACGTATATCGGGTCTCTGTTTGGAATGTGATAGAGTAGAACTTGTTCGTGAGCCTGACCCACTATTATTTTTCAGGTGTTCGTCAGTTTCAGACTTAAAAATTATTCGTGCTGAGCAGAGACAATCTTCATCACTCTTCTACGTAGAGAATTCTTTTTTATATTCAGTCTTTGGATTTCTTTACTTCAGTTATTTTCTTTTGGGATTATATTAGGGGTCTACATTATAGAATCCCAAGTTGTAATATGATGGTTACTGGTATGAGAAGATTTGGAATTTATTAATGGAGGATTTATTCTATTGAATTTTTTTATTGGAGGATTTTATTATTTAGTTTCTTTTAACTCTATTATTATTTATCTTTTGTGTTCTGTATTCGATAATTACCTAATTGTTTTGATATTCCCTCGGTTTTGGGCTTCGGCTTCATCAACCCATGGCTTTGGAATCAGGGGTATCACAACACGCGTCAAGCAAATGTTCTTCATACACAAAGACCAAAATACCTTTCAGAGGACACTTGTCAATTGTACACCAGAAAAATTGTGTTGTAGCTTGCTTATATATAATCAAATTGAATTTATGTGCTCTAAAATGTATTGTAACATTCAAGGCAAATATAAAGCGATCATATACATGTGTGAAAGACTGAATTGCCCCTGAATAAGCCTGTGACCAAGAATACATATGCTACACCAGAAATGACAATGTCGTTGCATGTGAATTGAACTTAATCAACAATGTACTTTCTGTAATCAATTTAAAATGAGCTAAATTGCCTCTGATCATCACTGTGTTGGCCTGACCACACCAAAGTTCATAATATATCATAGTATTGGACTTGTGATTGATCTTTTGACATTTAAAGGGCAAACCCTAGGTAGAAGTTGCGACCAACATATTATTTTGTGAGTTTTGAAAGCATGAAAAAAAAAAAAAAAAAAAAAAAAAAAAAAAAAAAAAAAATATAGTGATTCTAATCACCAACCCTTTTTATTATAAGATTACTTTGTACTTTTTTTGAAACACTATCATATTTCCTTATTTTTGAACAAAATTAAATTTCAAGTTTAGGATGAAAAAGTGAACATTATATTTTATATCTTCTAATGATTAATAATTGGATATATGTGATTATAGATGCAAGTTTAATTAATAAAAAAAATTTGCTCAGAAAAATCTTGAGCATAAAAGGTTGAAATTAATATATATTTTTAGTCATAGAAAAAAGAAAAAAAAAAAAAAAAGGTTAAAAGTATAAATGAAATAAAATACTTAGAACTAAATTATTTTGGTATGTCTAATTTATGAGTCAAAACTAAATTAGTTACATAGAGGCTAGAGCCCCATTGTCCAGAGAAGTCTAAAGTACATATATGAATTAAATTGTAATTTCAAAACTTGTATACAAAGAGAAGAAATTATCGAAAACTAATCCTAGTTTTTAACCTAACACTCTACTCCTAAATACTCAGATATATATATATATATATATATATATATATATATACACAACCATGTTTGTATATATCACTCTCAACAATTTATTAATTTTGGAAGGGAAAAAATATAAAAAATAAAATAAAAATAGTATTACTTGGTCATATAAGCAATTTGCAAAAGATGGAAACTCATATATTCTTGAAATATACAAAGAAAGTGAAGTAAGGCGACATGGGTATAATAGAAAATTAAGATATGAAGATGCCACTTATATGGGAAAGAAAATTAAACAGTTGCAAGACTTTTACTTTCCCAAAAATTTTCTCTTTTACTCTAACCAAACTCAACAAATTTAAATATTTCCCATTTCTTTTTCTTTTTCTTTTTCTTTTTCTTTTTCTTTCTATCTACTTCACTAAGTAAACGAACCCTTAAAATCATTTTCCTTAATTTTTTAGGCGTTCACTAGCATGGACCAACTGGATCCCTTCGGGTTTTGATGTGCTCCAATCACAATATTGGGTCATCGAAGCACACCTAGGCCATGGGTCTGTGCTTTAAGCTTTGGATCCATTGCAAGTATTCAAAATAGGCCACGCTTGGACGGGACTGATCCGAGTGTTGGGAGTCCAGGTCTACCCAACCTGAGCCCATAGGACTTTGCTCAACAGTTCGAATCAGGCCTATATTTTATCGAATCCAAGCCCAAAACGTGAGCTAGATGGGCTGCAAAGTGGGCCTGGTTTGTCTCAGTCTTTCGTTATATAAACTAGCTTACAATCTTTGATAGTTAGTTATCGTAAGGGCGTTACCGAGTGACCTAGTTGGTAGTCTATGTTCGATTCCCATCCTCCCCTAGGTTACCGATTATCTTAAGGAATTATACAAGCTTTTTTTTTATTTTGCCCTCTTAGATGGTAAAGCAAACACATCCAATTTATATTTCCTCCACCAAGACTCAATCAAACACTCAATCTCCTCCCCTTTGAAGACAGAGAGCTTATACATTTGGTCCAGAGCGATAAATAAGCCAATTTTTGATAAAATTAAATATTAAGTATTCAAAATTTTAAGAGCTAAAATTTAATTATTAAATTAATTAAGATTCTTTTCTTTTTTATTTAGAAAATCAGAAGCAACAACCTATAATCCTGTTTCATATTATAATCCGGCAATCTTTCTAATTGGAAATTTTCGAACATCCATAGAATCAGCCCAACACAGAAAAAAGAATATATATATATATATATATTTGAAGGTTGTATTGTAAACCTAATAATAGCATAATTTCAAGAAAGAAAAAAAAATAAAAAAAAAAAATGCCATAAACATCCAAATTTGATTTTCTTATTTTGTTGTCAAGCATGCATAATTATGTTGATTTTCTTTTAAATAAGTAAATTGTTGTAAATGGAATATGTGACTATGAGAGTTGCGTGATGGGCAAGCAGAAGAGGGTCAGTTTCAAGAAGAGTGGCAGAGATCTCAGAAAGGAGAAACTTAAGTTAGTTCACACAGATGTTTTGTTTGACATAGAAATACAATGTGTCTTTCTGCCATATTTTTATTTTCAAGTTTTGGTTTTTGATTTTCTTTTGTTATTAGAATGCAGAATATCAGGATATTGATTTATTCCTAAACTGATGCATTGTACTTTGTTATTGGATTAATTTAACATAAGAGCTGATTATAATATGTGCTAATCACACTTATCCGTAATCACACCTCTTTCTGCAGATAGGCACCGGTGGGGTACCAGCCGAGGACGCTCCGACGATCAAGTTAATATTTGTAATCGTATCACATAATAATTATGTAATTTCTGTTTAGGGGTTTTTTCTCGTACCTTCTTTAACGGCTTGGTGTCTTATTTATGCTTGTCTAATGACTCCCAGAGCTCTTTAACAGTATTCATTGGACTGTACACATTATACAAAGTGTTGTCCAATCCATTAAGGATGTAGTTCTTGCATAGGAAATCTCCATGCTTCCATGTATCAACAGCTCCTAGCTTGGTAATGTCCTAAAATCGAGTTATCTACCCAATTGGGCAGTAAAAAATGATAAAAAAAACTCACTATGAAATCCCTAAAATGTCCTTAGATTAGAAAAGGTCAAGAGGCCCCAAGAAAATCCCTTCATCCGATTTAGGTTCAAATTTTCCTAAGTTATCTTTATCGTTTAACACAAAGCAACCCAAAAACCTTAAAATAACCGGTGCGTCAGTGATGAACCGAAAGATGACCTGATAACGGATCCGAAATACGAAAGAAAAAGACAAAACACCGGTCTCTTGGCGTTGCTTCTAAATTTTCGGCAACCACTGAATCCCTTCAAGCCTCTTATGGTTCTGGTTTAATCCACCATACACTTCCTTGGTCCTCTCTGTTCTTCTCCTTGATAACCCTTATGGTGCCTCTTATGAATTACTTCTTTATGAATCTGCCGCTAATCTGATATACTGAAAAACTAATCCGAACTGTACGAATTGGATTGGATCGGATCAAATGAACATCTCTAATGTCCATCATCTTACCATTTAGTGTTTACTAGTTGGCGGGCACCATCACCATAAAAATGCGTCACGAACTCTAGGTACGTGGCTGCAAGAACTATCAAGAAAGTTTAGAAATGAAAATTGTAATAAATAAGCATAATATTAAATGGACAGTTGGTTATATTCTCAATACCATCAAGATTATGGTCAGTCAAAAAAATGTAAGGACAGAGCAAAAGCAACAAAAGTCTTGCTAAAAGTAGGATAAATTTAAAATCATGTAGTTCACCACTGGTAGGAGGTTTTCAGCTCAACAATTCCATAAACATCCAAATTTGATGAAGAAACTTTCTTTTTTTTTTTTTTTTGAAAACTCTGGTGAAGCAGCTTTCCACCTGTGTATACAATTAAAACACTGAAAAATCTATATAAAAAATGTAAAACTTTTAGTAATGAATGAAAAGAGTAGAAAATGTATTTTAATTTTTATACAACTTTATTGTAAATAAATTTTAAAAGTAGGACTTTATTTTTTTTTAGGACTCAATTGTCTTTGAAAAAAAAAAAAAAAAAAAAAGAGTAGGTGGAGGTAATTGTCGCTTGTCTCTTTCCATGATGGTGGGCCAAATAAAAAACCACGGTTTCAAATAAAAAACACGGTTTCAACCTTTATTGACATTGTTTACGCGTTTTTATATCTCTTTTGTGAACCCCTTCCTTCGTCTAAGTTGAGAATAATCTCTAGTTCATCAACCAGTACAAATCAACAGAATAATGATGAAGAAGATGAAACATCCGATTGATGATGAAGAACGCAAGATGAAGAATTTCATGAAAGATTTGCCGAGTGAAGTGTCTTTCCGGCGCCCGTCGTCGGAAGAAGAGCTGTGGGCATTTTGGAGTGAGCCGACTCTCTCTCCTTGCGGTAATCTGTTTTTCTCCATCTCTCTGTTTTTTGGTCACCCTTAATTTCTCACATTTTTTTCTATTATTAACATAAAAATGAAATATGTATATAGTTGGCATGGAAATTTAATTCAATAGCAGCTTAGCTTAAGAAATTCAATCTGTATCTTAGTGGAGAACCACCATATGTATATTATATATAATAATAATGTTGTTGGATTGAACTTGTAGGTGGTGGTGGTGGTATTACCGATTCGGCAACTCACACCCCGGCCACAAATCAACCCATCATTACAGACATCATCAAATCTTTCCTTCTACGCTTGGATCAAAGTTATTGTATGGGTGACCTTCTAATTCAGTTTTGGGCACCCATCACAACAGAAACAGGGGGTGTCCAGCTTGTTACTTCAGACCAACCTTTTGCTATTTCTTATCATCTTGATGAACGACTTCTTAAATATAGGAAGCACTGCTTGCAATATAAATTTAATGTGGATGAAGTAGAACACCTAGGAATCCTGGATGAAGTAGAACACCTAGGAATCCCTGGTCGTGTTTTCCGCCGAAAATGGCACCAGTGTATGCCAGATGTGCGACTTTTCTCTACCAAAGAGTACCCACAGCGTGATTTCGCTCTAGCTTGCGATATTTTAGAGACTACTTCTTTGCCGGTGTTTCAAACCTCTTTCCAGGAATGCGTTGGAGTACTTGAGTTTACTGCAACTACCAATACCAATTTAGACCGGACGATTGAATGGTATATGAAATATAAGCTCCAGGTTTGTTATTCTTCTAATTAATTTGATGAGGACTGAGGTGATCGGATATGAATGCCATCATATTTGGAGATGATCCATATTGATTTTTTCTTTTCATTAATTTAAACCTTACAAAAATTTATCAACTCTCTTCTCTTGCAGCGTCAGCGTGCGGGTCTGAAAACTTCTTTTTCTATTCTTGAGGTAAGTTACAGCTGTAATATCCAAATGTATTTATATGTTTTCACTACTCTGTTCTCTCATCCACAAATGTCTATTCCAAACAACACTTGTAATCCTGTTTCAGCTTCTATGTAAACAAAATTGTGATCGTGATCTAAATTTAGTGGCTGAAATCCGCCAAGGATTGGGAGTGGTGTGCAAAACTCACAACTTACCTTTCGCCTACGCGTGGGTTCCGTGCAGACGTTGCAATGGCTTGGCCATTGATGGCAGTATGGATAATAGCTACCATATGACAGTATGGAGTTGTTCTCTTCTGGATGATAAACTGAGGTCTTTCTGTCCTAGTAGCAAGTATGCCTTTCAAAAGGGGCAGGGAGTTGAAGTTGTTAGGAGAGCATATTTGTCACATAAACTATGTTTCTGCAGAGATATAACTCAATTCAGCATAACTCAATACCCCGACCTGCCCGTTGCACGCTCTTATGGGTTAACAGGTTGTTTCGCGATTTGCTTGCAAAGTACTTGTGCCGAAAATTATCATTACGTACTATAGTTTTTTCTGAATCCTAAAAACACATATGGTGTGCCCAATATTAGAGACAATGAAGCAACATCTCCCAAGCTTTAAGCTTGCTTCTGGAGAAGAGCTCGGGAAGGAGTTATCGATTGAATTTATTAAACCTCCCCTGAATCAAGAGTCTGCTACTTTTCAATGCCAAAGTACTTCATCTCCATCTAGGCCTGGAGTCTTACAAATTGGACAAGAGATGATGCAGCCACATTTGTCAAATCAACAGCTAATAGTTGAAGTTGACAGGGATGTTGTTCATGCAGAGCAAAATTATGGACAGGAGCAAAATAACGTTCCCATTACTCGTCCGGATGCGGCATGCATGAATCACGAACCTGATTTTTCTCAATGCCAAAGTTCTATATCTCCGCCTAGGCTTGAAGTCTCACATAATGGGCAAGAGACGCCACAGCCACATCCACCAAATCAGCAACTAACAGATGAAGTTGAAGTTGATGATATCAATGGTGCAAGGAATGTTAATGCAAATTCAATCGCTTATGAGGAGCTCGAAAAACATTTCGGGGAGAAACTTGAAGATGTTGCAGAGATTTTTGGTGGTAAGCTTATACACTAATTGAAATTGTTGTTTGTAATCTGCTCTATTTTCTACTTTTGAGTTTCTTCTAATAGAAATAATAGTTTTTTCTTTTGCACTTGCAAATTATATGAGTTTTTGTTATTGAATTATTATTTTTGCAGTGAGCCGATCTACATTTAAGCGTATATGCCGAAACAATAAAATTGATCGCTGGCCGCGGAGCAAGAGAAAAAAGGTTGAAGGCTCTACCTCTAGACGAGATCCTCCATGTTCTGATTTGCCTGCTAAGAAACTCGTGGCTCATCACACGACTCCACTTGTAAGACCACCACTAGAAGCAAGGACGATGACTATAAAGGCAACCTGTGGAGATGATATGATAAAGTTTCAATTACCTTTTTCGTCAAGAATGGTGGAGTTGGAAGAGGAAGTCTCCAAGAGGTTGAAGTACCATGTTGGAACTTATAAGATCAAATACAAAGATGATGATGACGATCGGATTTTAATAGCCTGCGACAAGAACTTGCAGGATTGTATGAGTGCAGGATTGTATGAGTGCTTCGGGCATGAACACAATCAAAATGTTTATTGAGCCAATTAACAGAATATCTCAGTAACTACTTGTGCATGTGTGCTCCTAATTGTGTTGATACCAAGTAATCAAATTATTCTTCAGTATGTATTTATGTAATTTTTTCTTTTCACCAAGAAATATATATCAGTAGTTTCTGTGTCCTAACTTCCCACTTTGTTGCTATGTTCTTTTCATCAAGAAATATATATCAGAAGGATTGCCGGATAAATATAAAAGCTGAAATTTAAAAATTGTTTAGATTACACTATTACCATCAACAACTTCTAATTATAACATTTTAACAGAGATACTATCCATACAACATAAAATACTAAAACAACAATATGAGCCCCATTCCTTATCCGGTGCCATACCAAGCACCAGCTTGGAGGAGTTTAGATCGGCACCTTGGGTAGGCAGGGTAGCCCGATCGCAACAGGTATTGGGCATTGCTAGTTCAGGTGAGGGAGAATTTTACAAGGGGAGACTTGTCCTAGGGTATATATGGGTTGGCCCCCACCTAATGGATTAGATTAAGCTTTTGGATTGGATCGCGAAATACCCGACCTGTTACATTAGGCCTCTAAACAATTTTCACATAATATTCATGAGCAAAGCTGCCAATATATGTATAAACACACAAGTAAATTCCCATTATCAAAACTTATTGCTATCCACACCTTTATAACAAAAAGAAAAGAAGAAATTACAATAATTGTACACGAAGAGGATCTTGACCAACAAATTTGTTTCCAACAAGATTTAAGTGCAGGAAATGCCCGGGAAAATTCCTGCATTCATGGTAGTACCTTTATAACAAAATCATCATTTTATTTCATATTAAAGGCTAATTCCTTCAAACTAAAACCAAGAAAGCCGGAATTCATGCAGACCTGCTCTTAATCGCGGAACATATACCCTCAGAAAATCCGAAATGAGGGTATTTGTCAGCAAGACTATCAAGTCAGCAGCTTTTTGGATTGTGAGGGAGCACAAGAGATGTTGGGTTAGAAAGACAAGCCGGGGCATGATGGATTACAGTAGCCGCCTTCTGAAGTTCCTGGTCGTTCCTTGGTAGGTTCGAACCAGCAATCCGACTCCTATCCCAATTCCAACACAAATGCTGAGGCCAATTCCAACTCCCACTCTCACCCCAGCATTGAACCAAGATAGCTCTCCATCTTCACCTTCTAAATATTCTGTCCCCGAATAGAAGTTTCTATAGTCTTCATTTTCTGGTTTATAATTCGGGTAATCCAATTCCTGGAAAGATAAAAGCAAATGGGGAGTACATTGTATGGTGCAAAAAGTAAAGAAGATTGATTGTCATGTAAACATTTTAATACTTTTTTTTTTTTTTGATAAGTCATGTAAACATTTTAATACATGCGAGAGTTAATTACTGATCTTTGATGATACCCTTGTTGGTTTGGACAAATCAGAAGAAAAATTAAGTGACAATCAGAAGCATGAAACATGGTTCAGAAATACCATTGGGAAGAAAAGTTTGTAAGCTGCACATTTCTTAGCAAGTTTCCTAACATTTCACAAGATTGTCCGAACAGTATCCCAGGATTTCTAAAATGATTCGAAACCATTCCAAAGCAGTTTCTCTTAAAATTTAATGTAAGTTTAGTCCCGACTCCAAAACCTGTTTACGCAAAAAAAAAAAAAGTATCCATCCACAAAACAAGTTTCCTGGCAACTATACTACAAAGATTACCAATATTGGTAGTGAACAAAACTTGAAAACAAGTCATCCAACTTCAAGCTGCAATGACGTTATTTTAAATCCGGTGGCACTTTGGATAAGATCTTCTCTTGGTTATACCCCAACAAAGATGCATCTCCCTCCCCCCTTTACAGGGGATGGAGCATAAGGCCAACGAACATTCATAGAATTGTCACTGTATCTACCGTTTGATCTCTAAGGCCAAGATAGAAATAAAAAACTAAAAGAATTGAAGCACCAATGCACTTAATGGCCACTAAAGTGCTGTGAAGTACAAGGAAAAAATCCCAAGAAAGAATTAGGAGCAAAAACAGTATAGAAGCTCATAGAAGCAGAGATGCCTACTTGAGAGATGAGCCAATATGCATAAACTGCCATTTACACCATGATTGAGCAGAGAAATTGCAGCACCGTCAGTATCCTATATGCTACAGTGAATTGGTAACAAGTCTGTTGAGGGGTCAAAAGGAGAAATTACGCATTTAATGTCATTGTAAAGCTTAGCAAGGTCAAAATAAAGACCATCACGAAATTCCAAGCAACGAGGTCAATTTCTACAACTTGAAATCCTTACCAATATCAACTCTTAAAAATGTTTTCAACTTAAACTCAAAATCTAAATTTTTCTGACCAACATTAAGGTTTTCAAATTCATTCCTAATGAAAAAACATTCATCTTTAAATTTATAATTATGTTAAAGCTAATTATTAGCATGCGGTTAGAGTTAGTAAAGAAATATATGATAGCATATGGCTTGTGGATTAACTGAGGCTATGGCCTTGAATAGAGTGAAATGGAAACATGGGATTCATGTAGCCAACCCCAAGTAATTGGGAAAAGGCTTGGCTGCTGTCGTTGTTGTAAAGCTAATTATTAATTAGTTATACAGTTAACTCCAAATTAATTCAAGTTTCCTAATTTATTCACTCCGAATACTTTGGTCTCTTATGTCACTTACCTTGTTTATAATGTATGATTTATGAAGGTTAAAGCAAGATGTCATTGTGATCCGTACTCCAGACTTCAATCTACATCACAACTAGAAAGAAAGAGAGAGTGGATATAAACATAAAACAGCGGATAAGATTGAAGATTTCTGTAAGCGGATCAATTCGAATAGAAATGATTTTCAAATCCAATAGACAACAATCTTTTTCTTAGGAGGTTGAGTTTTCTTGCCTTTCCTCTCTCTGGGAGGGAACGTGTCATTTACCTTACTCTCCCGATATCCTTTCCTAATCCCATGAACACCACATATAGACATAACTTTTGCTCACGGAATATGCTAAAACATTGCACTTTTTTGCCACAAAGATAAACAAAGAAATTTGCTTATCCATTCAGGCAGAGGCAGATGGTGCAATCACCTCGACTGTGTCTAACTCAATTTCGAAATTTTGCCACCACAAGAAGCAAGGCAAATAATCCACATATCAAGTAAATATTTTAGAATTATAATTAATAGCGCTATTTTTCTAATTACTGTCATGAATAAACATGGAGTTTGGAAGGATTCTTTTAGTTTCAGAAAATCATGCTTACCATAATACATATGTACAAAAGTAGCACCCGAAAGTCCTTTAAAGAAGGTACACATAGGTTGTAAAGAGTAATTGTCTTTTCAACACTCCTTAGAAAATAATGGCCAGATGCAAGTTGCAAATGCTAGTTCTCTCATTATTAAATAGAGTGGTAAGTAAATTAAGTATATAATGGCACACTGCTTAGGTATGCGTACAAGTAAACAAAATCACAGCTAGTTTAGCGGAAGGGAATTAACGACGCGATATAGAGAACTGCCGTGCACGATCCTGATGGAAAATAAAATAATGTCACACAAAACAAAAATGGTAATATTGTAATATTTCCTAGATAGACATATGTGCCAGCCCCATGCTCTCCTTATCCATTGAGGATAACATTTTATATGCCTGTCACAACATCAACCACTTCTTGCAGCAAGAAGATTTGTCAAAAGAGAATGAAGCATTTGGGCAGCATGGGAGGATAAACATTGATAAGATTGATGCAGCACCAAAGTTGCAGATAAACAAAACGCCAAGATTTAAAGTTCATAATAATAATAAAATTTTAAGAAATAATTAGGTGTATACCTGCAATGCAAGCCCAGATGGAACATCCTTATGGCTTTCACTTGCCTCATATTCCGGTATGGAATCCAACATTCCCTTTCTTATCTGCTTCTTTCGAGAACTAAACTGCAGAGTCTTAGTCAAGATAATTGGAGTATCTAAGAAACAACCAGCCACATAAACCTCAATTGTTGGTGAAGTTGACTCAGGACCCGTGTATTGTTTACCCTTCAGAAATCCAGTGCCGGCAATTCCATCCGATTCACAACTCATGCTCCATTTCTCGCTATGATTTTGCGATTCCCGAATAAATCCATTACTATCACACAATTCTAATACCCCATGTAGCACTAGAACATCCTTATCAAGAACCTCAAACTTCACACTGCCAGTCATCCTTATACTATCAGTACTGACGAATGTAACTTCTTCGGATTTTTTATCTAACCTATCCCTTCTAAGGAGGGTGGAGGCATTGTCGGAATAGATGCTAGTTCTTGCACCATTTACTTCAAGAAGGGTGTCGTGATTCAGCGGAATATGGTTCAATGTGAGGTACTCAGGAGTCGAATCATCAATCTCACATTTGGTGATTCTCACATAAAAAACTCTTAAATCCAACCAAGGTAATGAGACCCTAATGCAAGGCTGATAGGAGTGCCTCATAATGCCGTGGCCATTCTCCACCATTCCATTTCCACTCACCGTCTCGTGATTACTCTCCATGACCCTCAATCAAAGAGACTAATCTTCCTTCTCACTGAAATTCATCAACACTATTTGGGATGAATGCCGATGACAAGGGAAATTCAGAAAAAGTATCACTCGAATGAGTAAAGAGAACCTGTAAAAATGTCAACAAAAACGAACATCAGGGCAGTTTACCAAAAGTAGTTCCGACATTGGAAGACCTTTACAGAAGAAATCATAAATTCCTTTTGCAGAGAAAGAGATAATACTATGTTTAAATAAATAAAAATAAAAAATAACCAAAAAAAACTCAGTTGAGAGGAAGAAAAACCTTAACAGCAAAAGGTGAAACAGAAAAAGATGAAGCCCAAGTCAATAAAAAATAAAACCCATCAAGACAAAGGACTTTTGCAGAGGAATCATCTTAGAGATGAGGATAAGAGGATGCACAAATATTGTACAGACATAAATCCAAAATCAGAGAGCAAAATCCAACTAAGCTTGACAGCTAAAAGTTGAACAACATAGTCACAGCCCAAACTGATTTACACCCAATTTAAAGCGAAAACACTATAAATCAAAACTTATTAATTCAAGATAACAACAATTGAAAGAAGGAACAAAAAAAAGACCCAAATGAATGAATAAACTACAAAATTGAGAAAATTACCAGCAGCTGCAGCAGCATAACAGCGCCAAAGGAAAGTCAATTATATATATATATGTATGTTTGATGTTTATGTTCAATGTATGATGAAGATTAAAACCCAACAACTGCCATTAAACTGTGATCAGTGCTCACAAGGAAGAAGACAAGAAAATAAACTCACACAGATGCCATTAATCACGCACGTCATACAAGAAAACAAAACTCTCTCTCTCTCCAGACATCATCAAATCAAACAAAACCACAACCATTTAATAAATATACAAATTACACAAAAAAAAAAAAAAAAATAAAAATAAAAAAAATAAAAAAAAAATTGAAAAAACTCACCACGAATTTGTAGCCTCCAATGGGAAACAAAAGAATTCAATCCTCTGATAGATTTCTCGGATCGCTTTCAACAAACAAAACAAAACAAACACAGAGATTTTGACTTGTTTTGCCGAAAAATCTTAGCCACTCAATATATGACTGATCAAATCAAATAAATAAATAAATAAACCAACCCAAGTCTTTCAAATTTCACTTTCGACTGATCAAATCAAAGAAATAAGACCAACCCAAATCTTCAAATATTGGGTTTATGATGGATCAAATAAACTTAAAAAAGACAACCAACCCAAGGCTTCAAATATCAGGACCAAATTTGGGTCATTTTCTGTTTTCTCGAAGGAATCAAATTCTATGTGTATACGCTGATTAGTGATTTGTTTATTGAATTCTGTGGATTAGACTAAATATAGTATTGAATAGTACAATATATAAAACAAATTGTTTATGTAGTTTTGAAATTATAGTAATGGGAAGTGGGGTCCACCGTGGATCTGTTATTCCTGAGATCTTATCCAAGAGAAGGGGAGGCAGAGGTTCACAAGCCAATGTATGGATTGATGGAAAAGAATGTAAGAATAGCTTTTCGTAATATTGCTGTTGAGTAACAAAATATTCGAATATGCGCTATGAATATGTGCCACTCTCTCATTTCCGACAAAAAATAAAATAAAAATAAAAATTCAGTATGGCATTTAAAATTTATTTAGTGGCAAGGTAAGTTTGAAAATTACATCATTTTGATAGGAAAAATTTGTTAAAATTTGAAAAGTGCATCTTTTTAAATTAAGAAAAATTCAATAAAAAATCCTCCACTCTCCTCTTTATTCCTATCTTAAACAAGTCCCGATGGTTTCTGGAACTCTTTTAACACGACCGACTTTCTCTCTCATCTTTTCTATTTATAATGTTTTTGGTTATATGTTCCTAATTTCATAAATATCCATGCATATATATATATATATATATATATATATATTCCAACCATTACTATTGCCAATAAAAGTTGCATGGGGGAAAGATAATGACGTTAAACGTCGTTAGAGTATGGTGAATTTTCCTTAATATGGCCCAACGATTTACTGACTTTGGGACTTACCAAGCCTAAGGTTTGGGGTTCGAGTCAAGCTAGGTGTTTTTTATGGTTAGCCTCCGCTACCCCTGCAACTTATCCAACCCGGGTGGGGAGGCGCCCTTCCGGATCCTAGAGATTAGTCGAGTTGTTGAGGGCCTAAGAGTTCGTGCCATTCCGGACACCCCGGATTAATTAAAAAAAAAAAAAAAGTTACTATTTTTAAACTTTAGTAAATTTTTCTTATTTTCAAAACGGTGCAGTTTTCAAACTTTCTTTAAATTAGTTGAGGTAGATTTTAAATGTCATGTATAGGATAACTTAGAAAATATTTAACTTAAAGGATCTAAATCCGTTCTTATCCACATACTAATAAATTTCTTAATAGACATACTAATAATATCATACTCTCTATTCATTAACAATGAGTAAATATATTTTTCTTTTCTTTTCCTTTCATATTTTACTTATCTTTTGTTTTATATCTTTTTCTTATAATTATTATTTTTTATTCTCTTTTGACATTAATTTATATATATATATATATATATATATATATATTAAAAATTATATTTTTATCGGATCGGATCGGATTGGTTTATCAGATCGAATTCCGTTTATTACCAAATTGGATTAGGATTAATTTACTAAATATCCGCCGGATTATCGGATCGGGTCAAATCGATGAAAATGTTTATCATATTCGGACCATCTAAGTTCAATTATAGGTCTACTTATAGCGTTTTTTTTTTAATTTTTTTATTCCAATAGCAATCTCAAACGGGCTATTATAGAGTATTATTATTATTTTTCATTGGCAAAAAATACACCATTCACATACTCACTTTTGTTCTTTCGAGAACTCTCTCGCGTTTATTTAAAAAAGTAAAAGAGATACTTTTTTTTTTTTCCCAAAAAAAGATACGTTAGGTCACAAGACTTTGGTATAGAGTTCCTTTATTTGTTTATAGTAAAATTTTATAAAAGAAGTGATAAAATTACGTTTGTAAAATATAAAAAGGAATAAATTTATTAATATATAAAGATTTGGTACATTTGATAGCCGCAAACAAGAAGGTCTAGTGTAAGTAGGTGGGTGCTTTGCGATTCGATCCAAAAATTTAAATTATTAGGTGGGGCTATCATTTAACCCATATCTATCCATTTACTTTCTCACATGGGACAGTTTCTCCTTGTAATATTATCCCCCACCTAACCTTGCGTGCCCGAAACGGCACACCCGAACTCTTCCTTCTTGTAACATTATCCCCCACCAGACCTTACCTATCGAAACAGCACACCCAGACTCCCCCGGGCCAAACACTTGGCGTGACACCAAATTATCAAAGATTGGGTCTAGCTCTGATATCAACTATAACAGGCCAAGCGTTTCGCGGTCTGACAATGAATTTCGAATGTAATTTTAAAATAAATTATGAATTAATTAAAATAATAATATAAAACTTTTTTTATAAAAAAAATTTAACAACTATCTCTAAACTCCAAATTAATGATTTTAATTATGATTTATAATAGTATAGATATAATAAATAAAAATTATATATAGTAATATTATATTATGATAAATCTAATAAGGGCAAAGTATAAAAAAAAACCCCTCGACTTATAACCTTTTCCAGTAAACCCCCCTAGTCTATTTTTTTACTAAAGAACCCCCCTCAACTTGTAATCATTTCCAATAAATCTCCATTGTCTAATTTTTTTACCAAAGAGTCCCCCTCAACTATCTAAGGGGGTAAAAGAGTTTATATTTGGACCAAAATGCCCTTTTATGTAAATCTTAATTTTTTCGAATTTCAAAAATTCATATCTCACAAATTGTACATCCAAATGTTGCAAATAATATATACACGGATAGTTTATAAAATAAGGATTCTAGAAATATAATATTTGTTTAATAAAACTTCATAAGAAATAGACAATCTAAAAATCTATTATAACAATCTTATTTTATTTTATTTTTTATAAAATACTTGAATTATTTGCAAGAAAAATTTCAGAATTATTCATTTTCATATAGAGCATAACATATAAAAAACTTAGCCTCAATAGAGACCGAATTTTATTATTTTTTTATTTTTTAAATGGCGAGTCTATAAAAAAATGAAAATACTTTGATACAAAATATGAAATCGATTACTGTTGGGGCTAAAAAAATTTATATATTCGGCTCCATATGTAAATGAATAATTTTGGATTTTTTTTTTTTTTTTTTTGCAAATATCTCGAGTTTTTAAAAATAAAATAAGATTGTTAAAGTAGATTTTTAAATTTCCTATTTCTCTCTGATTATGAAGGTTTGTTATACAAATCTTATATATTTGGAATCCTTATTTCATAAGTTTTCCGTGCATATATTATTACAATTTTTAAATGTACGATTTATGAGATATGAATTTTTGAAATTCGAGAGAATTAAGATCTAAATAAAAGGGTATTTTGGTCCAAATATCAGCTCTTTTACCCCCTTCAGATAGCTGAGGGGGGTTCTATGGTAAAAAATTAGATAAGAGAATTTATTAAAAAAATGTTACAAGTCAAGGGAGATTCTTTGCTAAAAAAATTAAACAAGAGGGATTTATTGAAAAATGTTTCAAAACGAGGGAGGTTTTCTGTACTTTGCCCATCTAATAATCTTTGTGGTGTCCGTGCTTTCTAATTTATTATGCATGACCGATTTCAACTTCGTTCTTATTGGGAAACTCGACGAGAAATCGAACATATTTTTATTTTTTGTTTTTATTTTTATTTTTATTTCTCCTCATTAATAAAAATCTTACTCACACCCAAAGTACCACTAAATTCCACCTTTGGTGACGGAACACTGGAAATCAGTATTACCAGGTCATCTTTTGCACATGATACATATACCACGTGCTTTAATTTCTAACTTAAACTAGCATGCACGTAGGAAGTGCCGACCACAGGGTTGGGTCTTCATTTAGGAACCCCTAAAACAGCAACTGAGCATACAATTTGGGCACCAATTAAACAGCGTGTCAGTTAAGGGTGCTTTCAGTCTTTTCAGCCAATATCATAGCATCCACTGTCATCGGATATATTATTCGTTAGGTTCATAGGCTAATGCTTTTGCTTCCGTTTTTTTTTTTTTTTGGAAAAAAAATCTTAATTAATATATTATAGTGAAGTAAAACCACAAAACATGTTTGATAATGTTTGTTATTATTTGAATAGTATTATAATGCTTCAAAAAAAGAGACTAAAATCGGTAACATAAAAATGATACTTTTAGTTACTTTCGCACTGTAGCAAAACCACTGTGAAAAAAAAGTAGGTTTGTAAAAATTATGTAGGGTATTGATATGACACGTGGTTGGTTGTTATTGGGAGATACTTTTTTTACACAAAAGGTATAAAATAACTGTTGGATCTAAAAATAGTTAGTATAAAATTTTTGTGTAAATCTACTCTGACACATCAGATTTACACAAAAAAATTTTAACATACTGCTAGAGATGCTCTAACCTATTGTTTCAAGTAATGACTTGTCTATCGGATCAGGACGAAAATTGAAATGTGCATAAATAATAGGGTATGCAGCATTACCGAACAGCTTGAGCTTTCGAGTAAATAGACAAGTGCCCACCTATCCTATTTTAGCGCCAAACACGTCCTTAACGCTCTTTCTCTCTCTTTGCTCTCTCCGTACACTTTCGTTCTGTGGCAGCCGATCAATCGTAATCTCCGGTAGCTGATTTTGCCGACCAGCTCACGATCATCACCAGCGACATGGCTAATACTGTTGTTGGGTTTGAAGATTTGTGCAAAAAAAGCTTTATTTTGGAGAATCGAAGGTGATGATGGGTTTGTATAGTGTGGAGTTTATTTTTCTTTGTATGTGAATGATCAGTCAATGTCGATTGTTTGATTCTTTCCATTGATTTCACGAAATCTTTTAATGTTCTATTTTATGTTCAAGATTATGCTCTTGCTAGCCTAATTGTTAGTTTTTATTTTTATTTTTTTTTAAAAAAAAAAAAAGAGAAGAAATACTAGCCCTGTTAATTTGGATTTGATTTTTTTTTTTTGATAAGTAAAAAGAGAACAAGTTTAATCATCGTTTGAATATTAGCTCCAAAACTTTGTCAAATTTTCATTTTTTCCCCCAAAATAATTTCCCCGATCACGACCAACTTCAGAATGATGAGAGAAGGAATCCAAATCCTGTCCCTCACCTGTTCTCATGTGCTGCTGCAGTAACATTGAAGGAAACAGACCGACCATTCGATGCAACCTTCCATCCAAACAGTGGGTGGAAAGGAGGAGAATTGTATTGGTTATTTAAAACTAAAATGGCATAACTAACCTCATTTAGATGTAGTTTTTCATGTACATAAGGGTCTAAAGGTAAAATTATAATATTACTCATTTCCTTCTTTTTCCATCCATAAGCAAGCGAAGGGAAGGATGGTCACTCTCCCTTCATCTATTCCCTCCTGTCCGTTTCATCTACCTTTCCGTTCCTCCAACCAAACCAAGCATAATACTGCGCCAAAATTGACAACCTGAGTCCTTTAGATGACACACTACAAATTCTATCCCCAACTAAATGAGCCAAAACTAAGCTAGATAATTGGATACTTGGAAATTAACCCTACAAACAGGACAACTATTTAACAATGTATGATGTTAAAGGTTTAAAGCTGACAAATGGACTCTCCTTATGATAGTATACATAGGACCAATGTGATGCACATACTCTCTTGCATGTTAACTACTAAAATCCTAGAAAGCACGGACACAGGTACAACACGATACGGACACTGCTATACGATAAATTTCAAAAAATTAGTACCCCGACAAGGCATGAATACGTCTAGTGGTGGCAAAATTTGACACTACCCGCCAACATGACACGAGTTAAATGGATTTGGGTTGACCTTAAACGGTCTCGGGTTATAAACGGGTAGATACGATTAACCCGTTTAGTTAACCATGTTGTGTTTAGATTGAGAGGTTCAGCCAGTGTAACCCGTTTATACCCGTTTAACTGTACATGTCATAAGTAAATTTATATTAATGTTTCAAAATAAATATCTAAACTTGTATCTTATAATTTATTTTTTTGTAGATCAGAGACTATTTAGTAATTTGATTGGATTGAAAGTTACGACCCGTGAACACAAATTGTCACCCCTAGATACGTCATCAAAAATTATAATACAATATATTATTTATATATATAAAATAGTAATTTTTTTTCATTTTATTCATACAATCATGAATAAAATCACTAATTTGGAGCTTAGAGTTAGATGTTTTTTATTTTCTTAAATTTTATATTATTATTTTAATTAATCCATAATATATTTTAAATTGCAGCAAATCATATGCTTCTAAAAAAATAAAAATCCCGGTACAAGAATATATATATATATATATATATATATATATATATATATATATATATATCTAAATTTCAGGACACTTCTAGCCTTGTCAGACACTTGTCAGAGTTGTGTCCTCGTGTCCAACACCACCACGGCACCCCTAAGTGAAGTGTCCGTGCTTTGTAGCTAAAATCTATAGGTTAATTATCCTCAAACCTGGTTGTTCAGCTGCCCGGCAGCAAGCAAGCAATTTCAGGTGAAAGCAGACAGCGAACTGGTCTTTCTCATAGACTCTTCAACTTTAAAATAAGTGGACTTATGGAGAAAGAATTAATCTTGTGAACTGTAGATAGGTATAAGGTCGTGAATTTGATAATGATTCAGTCTTAATTTTACCCCAGCAACATGCAACCCAGATCTTATTCTGCAGTTCTCTGTAAACACAAGTAGGAGAAATAAAAGATCCAGATTTTTATCCCCTTAATTCTATGCAAAAGCTGAAATAACCCAACAATTTACAAGAGGTAATATACCCAATCTAGTCAATTTTACTGACAAAACATAATCAACTCCACTGGTAACAAACATAAACCTAAAAAAAAAAAAAAAACGAAGTAAACATTGGAAGAACAACCATCAGAAGAGAATTTTTTTTCCAACAATATCTAAAAATAAGTCATGAAACAACCAATTTGCAACTCCAGGACACCAAAAAGGCTAAAATAACCTATAACACAGTTCAAAATTCTATCATAAATATGTAGATTTTATCAATTAAAAGTAACAGCCTAAAAGTCTCACAAACAACCTACAATTTTCTACATTGGCAAATCTTTTAGTGAAGAGACCTTAAATGCAGTAAGCGGGGTATGTCTGTCTAATAACATAGCAGCACAACGCACACCAGCACTATAAAACATATCAAATACTAAGGAAAAACTTATTATTCTTAGAACCAACCCCAATGAGAAAGGCATATACTGAACACCATAATTAGGGTAAGAACACCGGTAAATTAAGAATATATATATACAATATTTCTGTCTTCTAGAACTAAAGGATATAATGGCAACAATCTTTTGTCACCTATATCATGTTATTGACTAGAATTTAACCGGCACCAAACAAGTTTGCTATGAATCAAAGAAAGCAGCTAAATCACTCGTAGTGAAGACAGCGAACGGAACCAAGACAGATTATGTTTTGTGTAGTCGATGAATGTATGATGGGATCACTGATGCTTAAGCAGTGCAGGAAGCTTAACTGTGTGCCAGACCTCACACCCAGGCGACTCACCGAAATCTGCCATGCAAAGAAGCAGAACTAGCATGGAAAAGGACTGGGACTGAACCCCAAACAATAGAAGCAGACAAAGATGAGGAAAAAAATGTGTATGCCAGTGGAAACTTCACAAAGAGAAAAAACAAATAAATGTTTCGCGATCACAATCATCATTTTGAGTTGTAGAGTAATGTAATGGACGCCAAGTGTAATGGGAGTAAGTGACAGACATGACCATTATCGTCGTGAAATTTTTCAACCTCATGCAACATTGGCCCAGAAAACACCAACACAAAATTTAACTCCACAAACAATAAATTTGGGTTTTCAATGATTTTTAGTGAATATTGTTGAATAATTAAATGTGAATTAGTACGAGTGACGGTCTATATATTGAATTGGAAGTCTGTTTGCAGTAAAACCTTACTAATATCTACTTTTTACTTAGATTAAGGCCACCGACCTTAGGAACAGGTCATCAGCTCGTTGAAGCAAATATTAAGTTTGAAACTCGTTCGGTACGTAAGATTCTGCCTAAAGTAGGCATTTACCCAAGGCACTGATATTCTCTCTAAATTATACGTGTTCTTCTGTTGCGTATAATGTAAATCCTGTAGCGGATCAATTCTAGCCCTTTTATGTTGGAATAGTTGAAAGTCTATTTATCCAATGCACACAATGAGGATCACAACCATTGATACAGTTTGGATACCAAGGTATCTCATCAATATATTTACAAAAACGACTTCGATGTAATTGTGATACATAATCAATCCTATTTGTTTTGTTCATTACTAAAATGAATCGAATCCTATCAAATATTTATATTCCTTTCTACTTTACCTTAGATACCCTTCATTTTGAGTCAAGTTAAGAGAAAATCAAGGTACTGTAGTATATTCTTCTCCATCTTTCTCAACCCTATTGTTAAACAGCATAAAGATAACAAGGACTTCGTTGATGAGACCAGGATTCTAGAGAGAGAAGGACCGTTACAGTAGATGATTTAAAGAAGAAAATGGTAGATTTTGCGAGAAAGAGAATGAGATCAGTTTAATAGCCGTAGAAATATGAATTTGGCTCTAGGATATATAGTTTCAAACCCTAATAGATATACCATGTAAATTAAATCCATCTTCCCTCTAGCAATAGGTTTTCATTCCAGCGGCAGTCTAGACAATGACGGTGGACCGGTGGTGATGTCTGACGACGAAGATAGAGATGGGTGTTGATGGCGGTAGTCAAGGGGTAAGGTTGCAATAGTTAGGGGAGAGGCATACGTTAAGTAATCTATGTGAGTTGGCATATTTCGGAAACAAATTAAACCAGTATATTGAGTTCTAATTTCTGTTTGGGTCTTTTATAGTGCTTCAAGAACAAAGCCATAGATTTGTAGGTTGAAGCATCAACAAAAGAGAACCCACACTTTACTAACAAGTAGAGTGAGTATTGTTAAGGAAACCTTGTCTTTAATAGTTATATTTTGGTGTTCAAGTATTTTTGAGAAAAATTTGGAAATCTCAAATAGTTGATTATTGGACAGTGACAAGTTGCACCACTTTAACGCTAGACCTTCAGTGTCCTTGACTACACTGTAACACTGGTCTCTTATGGATCAACACAATGAACTCATGCACCAATGCATAACTGCAGATTCACCAGTCTATCTAGTGATAAGCGCTAAAAAGTGCGCAATTAAACCATTTAAGCTTAGGTATTCTAGGACCTTTATCTATCTTACTTTCCCGTTTTAGACTAATTTCATGTTATTGCCCTTTTCAGGCACTTATCCCAAAAATAAGTTAATTCAGCCAAATAAGAGTATTAAAGAAGCTAACTCAAGCTGGATGGAAGAAATGAGCAAAGTGGAAGCAGAATGAAACAAAGTGTGGAAATCAACATGTTCGATCGATCTCAGAAATCCTTTGATCGATCGAAGCAACATCGATCTGGACACATCAAGATGGATCCAAGTCTTTGTTCTTATCCAAAAGAATCCACCATGTTCGATCGATCCAACTTCACTTCGATTGATCGAAAATATTCGATCTTATCCACACCTACCACCCCACCTACTATTTTTGTCTCTTTCCCAAAATATCTCAGAGATTTGTCATTATTCAAAAAGGCGCCACCAAGGATGATCGATCTCTGCAGCATTCGATGAATCTCACCAATGTTCGATCGATCTCTACACAGTTCGATCGATCGAACCTCCTCAAGTTCGAAAAAAAAATAAGTTTCAGCTCATTAAAAGTTGGCTTATGTGCAATCATTGCAAGGACCCTAGTGCACGAATCCAGACCATTGGGTGTGACACTTGAGCCTCCTATATAAAGATTTTGAGCCATTTTTACACATAGCTTGGATCTCATAATATCATCTCATATACTTAGAAACATTCTTAGAGAGGAGGAAAGGCTAGAGATACATTTTTGGGAGTTCCTCCATTCTTCTAGAGTTTCCATCAAGAAGGAGGTCATTCCTACCATGGAGATAGCCCTTGAGGGTTGGATGACTACTTCAATGAGTGGCTAAACATCTTCTTGGGGCTAGAGTTAGCCCTAAGCATGCCTTCTAGACTTTAATGCTTTGTATTTTGAGGGGATTTGTGTTGTAATCTTGTCTTAACACTTATTTTATATATAAATCTTGTTTATTCAATGATTTATGTGGTTTAATACTTCCAATTGATCATTTCATTCTATCCATATGTCTATGCATGCTAGAATAGATGTTCATGTGTTTATTTCTAATTTTTGTGTTATTGATGCATGTCTATGTATGTTGATGCTATGGATCTAGAGATTGTTAAGGCATAGTGCTTAATAGAATACTATTGTGGTTTATTTGATGGTTCATACTCATGTCTTAATGGATTGTGCCTCTCCCTTAGTTTCTTTAGTTTAATTTTCATGCCCTTAGCTTAGTTGTAGTGTGGTTGCCTTAGTTGTTAGATGGGAGGACAATCCATGCTTGTTGTTTGATGTTCCATACTTATGAATGCAAGTAGTATTATTCTTTAACCATGTGATGTGTTTGGATTGAGCTTAAAGGAAAGATTAATTGCTTAGTTTGATGTATTGTGCTATTTACTAAGTTGTTTAGACAATATATGCTTAATTAGTCATTCATGCTTGTTGAAACAATCAATCACACACTCTCAAATTGCAACACATGTGTCCCCTCATTAATTATACATTGAATGTCTAGAATGATGATGTTTAGTGGTGACCTCTAGACCCCAAGACCTCACTCTCTTATTTTCTCTAAATTTCATTTAAATTGTTTATTTTACATTGAACCTGTTTAGTTTAGTTTGTAGTCTAATCAACCAAACACTCTACTTTTGATCACTCGACCTACTAACCCTATACATTGTTTCCATTGCTAGAGCACCCACAATCCCTTGGGACGATCCCTACTCACCCTAGCTATATTTTTAGTTAGAGGTAGTAGTGACTTTTATAAATTTAAAACTTGGCCACATTGCACACTCACACTCTTTTGCACATCTTTTAGACGTTGGTGCGACGGCAACACCATCTAGGTTATGCCTTAAATTATTTCAAGAAAAAAATAGAGACTACATGCACCGATCCATAATGTTGCATGCACCAACCCAACGTGTTCAAGATAATACATGCATCCGTCCGACATTTCCCAATTCAATCTGGACCGTTCTTCCTGTCAAAAATCAGTCTGGATTCTTTGTAGATGTCTTCTAATATTTTTAGTACTTTTTCAACTAAAAAAAAAAGACAAATATATATATAATATAACTCAACCACTGATTTTAGTGAGATATACATTAGAATTTGCAGAAAGAGGAAAAGTTAGTATTTTGAGAGAGAATTCTGCAGATTTCAAACACACACTTGTACATATGAATGTTTAGTTGTGTGTGTTCATTGTTGATCGTCGATTCGGAGCATTATCACTAAGATCATCTAAGCTTTTAAAGCAGCATAATTACCATATTCTTTGAATGCATTAGTGGAAGGCAAAAGTCATTTAATCACTACTCTTAAGGAATTGGGAATGGAGGAATTGAACATCGAGGATAAATCAACGGCAAGTGATTCCAAAGGTGCTAAAATTAAAAACTCATGGAGAGTGATTTTAAAGGCACTAAAACTCGTACTCTTTCTCAGACATGGTGTATTTTTTTTTTTTCACCTGAGATGACAATCTCCTTGATTTTTCCTCACTTGAGATTTTCCATGTAAAAATTAAAAATTAAAATCAAAAGGTAGCGGTCATTATTTTGATGGTTTTATATATTGATCTACATTTAACTAAAGGTAGTATAAAAATAAAAACAGACAAAAAGAGAAAACCAAACCAATTCAACTCCCCACCCTCTCTCTAGATCATTCTATTTGAGAAAACATCAAAACCACTTCCACATTACGCAACTCTGAACATATTCCCCCTCTCTCTAGGTCATTCTATTTGAGAAATTTTCAAAACCACTTCCACATTACGCAACTCTAAGATATATTGTGTCAATAACAATCAATCTGCCTATAAAGATGGTGTTAGAAATTAGTTTGGGTTCAGTCTGCCTATAAAGATGGCGTTAGAGATTAGTTCGGGCTTATGATGCGACAACCGATTCAATGATCCAATCTCTTCACATTCTATTCTACATTTTTTTCTCTCGTTCTCTTTCTCTGGAGTGGAATTTAGGCCCTATTCACAATAATATTGGAATCTATCAAGGTTACAAGAAATGAGGATAGTATAGGGGATAAAGGTATTGAAGACAAAAGTGCAGCAAGAAAGTTTTGCCAAAAATGTAAAGAAGAAAAATAGGAAAAAAGAAAGGAGAACGAAAGCAGAAGATCACAAAAACAGTCTATGTTGGCAGGAATTTGGAAGGGTGAAAGTTGAAAAATACATAATTACTAGGTACCCTTGATATGTCATCATTGTAACCTAAAAAGAGGATAGTAGAGTAAAAAAGGGGAGAAACTAATTCTCCCTGTGGAGGTGGAGAGATTAGCCTTTTGTGTGTGTGTGTGTGTGTGATAATTGGCAAATAAAATATTTTAAGGTGTGTTTAGTTGCGCGAAATTTAGACTTGCTAATTGGGAGTTTTAGAAAGAGGGAATTCTTGGGGTGCATTTTGTAAAATTTCACAAAATTTTATATATATATATATATATATAAAATTTAAAAATAAATATATATATATATAAAAAAATTCAAGGGGGGAAGCTGCCCCTGAGCCAGCATAAAGGGATCAACTCATATTGACCAATTTCCAGCGCTATCTTCGTTCTATTTCTCAACCTTCTATCCTAGTAACTTCATTGCCCATAAAATATCCTAAATTGTAATTATACCTATCAGTAGGCTAATTTTTTATATTACAGCAACTCAAAGTTGTGTTTTAACTTTTAATTCTTGTATTAATAAATGACCCAAATTGAAATGACAGAACCTAATTGAACAAATACTATCATCAAAGTGAAACCTTAAGAATTTTTGTGTAACATAAAGCCTTCAAAGAAATACCCTAAAAAATCACTGATAAATGTCAGATCCCTGAAACTGCATGGAATGGTGAACAGACAGAAAATATTTATATAGTACCTAAACTACCCTTACATTATGCAAGAATACATTAATTACCTTACAATTCTATGTAATCTACTTCAATGTATATATATATATATATATATATATATATATATATATGCTCATATACTGGAGTAATTGTATGTACCTTACCCAAAAAAATTATAATAGTTTTTTTTGCTAATTAAATTGAATTAATTTAATATATATATAGATATATATATAATCGACATACAAATTTATTATATTTAAATAAATTAATAATAATCTATTTCTCCCTTCAACTTGTTCTATTTTCCCCACCCACTCCTTTGCCATCGCTGCCGGCTTCCTCTTTCTTTCCTAAACCCTAAAATCTAACATGCAAGTGGCAAGGTGTTCGGTGTTCTTGGTGATGAATTGAAACAGGAAGCATTAGTGCCACATAATGAACTATTAGAATTGAGGTCAGCGAATCTGTGGCACATGCCATATGTAGTCCAACTCAGCGCAGCAGGGACCACCTTCATTTCCCAAGTATCCAAGGCAAATCCAAGGGCAAACAGAAATGAGATTTATCATTCTTAACTACTTGACACATCATGCAAATCACAACAAAGGGAACCACCACAATGGCCAACAGGGAATACAAGGAGTCACTAAAGAATAAAAGATCATGACACTAAAATATCAAGAAGAAATTCAATATATAAATACCATCTCTAAATAATTCAGCTAAAACAAGCTTACACATCCAGGAGTTTTCAAAGTCGAAATTTCAAAACTTGAAGGACTTTTTCCTTCCCAAAATGAAAAAGAAAAATACCAAGGGGCCAATTGGTCCAGCGGTATCACCCCTTCCTTCCCAAAAGGAAGGTTGGGGGTTCGAACCTCGGTGGAGGTAGGGTGTGTGAGTAATTGCTTTAACTTTCAAAAAAAAAAAAAATTGAAAAAGAAAAATCAAAGTTCATTAATCACCCTCTAAATCTCTAATATCCAGCGAACCTTGTCACAATGGTACTGCAAGTCCTACACCGGCAAGTAGAATCTAGTCAGAATATGCATCAGATACAAAACAAGAGTCATCCACCAACACAATACAACAAAGATAGATATACTAAATATTTGAATTATAAAGCCATGTATGCAATTAAAAGACCAAATATTAGTTGCTGATCTCAAAATATTAGCTGTTAGCCTGACTGGTATCTCCTAAAACGAGAAAGTATACAATACACGGGAGTATTTACTATGTGGTACCCCGACCAATGGACAATCATGGTTTTTCTTGAAAAATCTACATTTATGTGTATCAATGCAAATTGAGAGTTTCCATGACGGTCCATTGGCCCGGGGTACCACATGTAAGTACCCATAAATAAGGGGTGTGGGTTTCAACTTTCAAGTCCCAATTGAGAAGGTGGGTATTTGTGTCATTCAAAATTCATAATTCCTGATATCACATTATGTTCTATTCAATTTAAAATGCAAGAGACATAAAGAAAAAGTTACAAAATTGCCATCAAATTTGATGATATAAGATGGAACAATATTCTAATCCGTGCTACTCCACACAACAAACATTAATTGAAAGCCAAAATTAGTAAAGATTGTTTAAGGATGACAATACCGGCATTAATCACATGTATCAAATATTAATATAAGATTTCATAGTAATAGTATCAACGAAATTGAAATGAGAATATTTTAAGAGAGAGATGATGATGATAATATTGATATACCTTGAGAAAGCCAACTCCAGCAGGAGGAATCAAAGGCCATACTTGATTTCAGACGACTAGATGGCGCTGTGAAGTGGCATCATCGACTCAACGCTTCCCAAGACCGAAATAATCCTGAAAACCCATAAATACACAATGGCAAATACATACAAATATATATATGTGTGTGTGTGTGTGTGTGTATAAATCGAACAAACATGTATTACATTGAAGAGGAAGGGAAGCTAGCAAGAGTCTTGGGAGGATTAAGAAATGAGGGGCTTACCTTGAAGCAGCACAAGGTATGGTCTTGTGGAAAAAGAGAATGGAGAGGAAGACACGGATTTTGGAGCTAGGTTTTGGGAATTAGGGTTTTGGAGCCAGTTTTGAAGGACCTGACCGTTGCCATTACGATTGATCCACCCACCGATGCCATCTCTTTCTTCTCTCTCAGCAATATTAGAATGCAATATCACTCATCTTGAAGATGATGTTGATGGTATGATGAGAAACATGGCGATCAACTTCAGCCATTCGCAGCGGCTCCTTTTGGCGCTGCAACAGCCTCTCCTATTTTATTTTATTATTATTAGTTTATAATTTTTAACAAAAATTATATTTATAAGGAGTATAATTTTCATCTTATATAAAAACAATACATCATCACTACATTTATCTAAAAACAAATACATTATATTATGGAATAAATTAACAAAAAGAAAAAAGAAAAGAAAAAAATAATGTAATATCCATTATCATGGATTAAAAACAATTGTAAATAACTGAAAAAATACAATACCCAAACTTGGATTAAGTAAAAAAAATGTTTACTTTGGCATGTTTCATTAAGGGGGAAAAAAAAGTGAAAAAAATAAGTTAAAAAAGTTATTTTGTAGATAAAAAAACGAAGAAAAAAAAAAGTTTTTATTTTTTTATTTTTGTAAGCCAATATAGTCATTGGGCACTATTTGGGCCACCCAAACGGTGCCTAAGGACTACATGCATGTTTTATTTATTAATTTAAAATAAAAGAGACAAAAAAAAAGTGAAAAACAAGTTTTAGGGGGTTTAGGGTCCAGCCAAACAAGCCATTAACCCCTTAATTTTTGAAAAAATGGCCGTGCAATTACAATGCGATATAGCTAAAAAAAAAATAGCTATTGTGGGCTAGGCCTGCTCGCATTAAGCGAGCAGGTTGTAGCTCAAAATTTGGCCATTCTTGCTAGAATGGGCCTCTAGCGAGTGGATTGGAGATGTTCTTAGCAAAATGCCTTGGAAAGACTGTGAATGTTGAATTAAATGGGCAACAGGTCCTGTAAAATCATTTGTTAATTATTTCAATCTGTAATTACAATATGCCACTAAGGACAGACCCAATCCTCTTCCAAGGTTTTCTCTATGACCTTTGTATTTATCATTTTTATTCCTTTTACATTTAATTAGGCCTCCTAATCAGTTTTTGTAATTTCATTAGGATTACAGAAAAAGTCAATGAGAGGTGGGAGGTTTGCGTGAGCTTGTGACGGACACTTAATGATAAATTCAAGTATATTAATTAAGCATCATCAATTATTATTTAGTTCTGAAACTTGAATTTTACATGTGGATGTACTGATTTTTACAGGTTAGCTTTGTAAATGGGTGTGCCATGATCAAACAAATTTTAGATTACATTATGGGAGTAAATGAGGATAGTAAGAATGCCAACGTCGAAGCTTATGATTTGGGGAATTTATGGGTGTTCCTCAATGTTGTTATTGACAACCCTACATTTGGATCCATTGTAAAAGAAACAATAACCATTTTCAAAGTTGTTTTTGTTCCAAATGTGAACTTTTACAAAAGTTTTTACAAAAAAAGTTTGTATCATTATTTATTAGAGATGTCTGTCAATATATATATATATATATATATATATATATATATATATATATATATATATATATATATCAATTTACTACTTCATGGGTACTATATTTTTATTGGTGAACATTATTGCAATTGCTAAGATTAATAAAGAGGCTGCAGTTGCTCAGTTGCTGAAAAAATTGAAGAATCTTAAAATAAGTGACACAAGAAGGGGAAATAGAATCTTTGGTATTCCCAAGCTACGTGACGCCTACTATGTAGGAGAAGAAAACTATCATAAATGTACACTGATTTTGACTGAGGGAGACTCAACAATGGCTTTTGTGTTAAGTTCCCACTTTATTGTATATTCAACTTATATGACTTATCTAATAAATGTAATGAACATAATCTGTTGTCCCATAAATCTAGACAAAACCAAGTTATCTGAAAGACATAACTCCCTGAAAGTGTCCAACATTTTTTGTGGCATCTAGTGACCAAAATACCTAAAAATGACTTGTCTTGGTCGGAGGTAGTACATTCCCACCTCAATTGCAACTCAATATAAGTAATTATTAGAATTTTCCTGACATTATAATTTTTTTGTGGCATCATAGTTTGTGGTTTTCTTTGGATTTATCATTATTGTTCATCATAATATTCTTATTGTGTATGGAAACTTATGTATGCAAAAATCATAGGTTAGGCCTTTAAGGGACATGTAATAGTAATCTTCCATCATATTAGGCCTTTAAGACCACAGCCTCTATATCACTGAAGGGACTTATAGCTTGCAGAGATCTATGTAACAGTATGGTTTGAAAACTGGTATGTAACAAGTAGTTATGTATTCAATTACTGACTGACTTATGTTCTTCAACTTCCTTTTATTCCTTCGACCAAGACAGGTCCTTTCTAGGTATTTTGGTCACTAGATGCCATAGAAAATGTTGGACACTTTCAGGTAGAGCTATATCTTTCAGATCGATAACTTAGTTTTGTCTAGATTTATGGGTTTTATATACGAGAATTTCATTACGAAGAGTAGAAATAAATGTAATGAACATGATCTGCTATCCCAAAATTGTTCCGTTTGACCATGCCATAAACTCTATAGGTCTAATTCCCATTTCTGTCTATTTGCAATGAAATTTTGAACAACAAATCATGTCATATTTGTTGGGGCACAGCGGAAGCAAAAGAAAGAAAGAAAACAATAATTCAAACCACAACACAAGATATATACGTGGTTCACCCAAAATCAGGGTTACATCCACGGATGAGAAGAGATTCACTATATATGTAGAGATATTACAATAGTAGAGAATTTCAACACCGGACTATGTACACAAACTCTTGATCGAGTTCTCTGTGTACTCCACGAGACTCCCTCTCGCCATCAGTGTTCACTCTACCAAACCCGTAACTCACCCCTACCATCAACGTACTCCCTCATGAGGTTACATCTCTCTCAACTCATAACTCTCAACAATAGCCTAAGTGTCTATTTATAGAGTCACATACCCAATTCCTTTGTGGACAAGGATTATAATTTCTTAGAGCCCAATTCACGTCTCTATAAGAAATTACCATAAATATACACTTTAAAATAGAAACTAATAATAATCAGAATTCGAGACATAATTCCTAACAATCTCCACCTTGACTTAAATTCCATTACGTCAATCATTGCTTCTCATGGCAATTGAATCTGGATAATTATCTGCAACTTCAATCTTCTCGATCTTATTGCAGAACTCGATTATCCCCACTATACGTTGCTTAATTAGTCAAAACCCTAAGGCTCCACCTTGACTACTCAAGCTCCATGCCATGTAACCAAGTCGATTGACTTCACCTACAACTGAAACCCGTTGTAGCACATGTTGAGACTTCTTGTGTTTTTTGGATCTCCTTCACCTTTGGCTCTGATACCAGTTGTTGAGGCATAGCGGAAGCAAAAGAAAGAAAGAAAATAATAATTCAAACCACAACACAAGATATATACGTGGTTCACCCAAAATCAGGGTTACATCCACGGATGAGAAGAGATTCACTATATATGTAGAGATATTACAATAGTAGAGAATTTCAACACCGGACCATGTACACAAACTCTTGACCGAGTTCTCCGTGTACTCTACGAGACTCCCTCTCGCCATCAGTGTTCACTCTACCAAACCCGTAACTCACCCCTACCATCATACTCCCTCATGAGGTTACATCTCTCTCAACTCATAACTCTTAACAATAGCCTAAGTGTTTATTTATAGAGTCATATACCCAATTCCTTTGTGGACAAGGATTACAATTTCTCAGAACCCAATTCACATCTCTATAAGAAATTATCATAAAAATACACTTTAAAATAAAAACTAATAATAATCGGAATTCGAGACATAATTCCTAACAATATTTTATATGCAAATATAATGCATTGCCCTGTGATATGCATGTCATATTTCGTTTGCAAAGACTCATCATCATGTCCCCTCCCGAAACTATAAGTAAAGTCACAAGATTTGATAATATTGAAAAAGTGAATAATTTTAGAATCATTATCAATTGTATGCTAAAGCTGCATATTCCACAAGTTGTAATTACCTATACAAATTCTAATCTTTAGACTGCACCAAATAATGATTTTTATTTATTTATTTATTTTTTGTTGGTGATCCATCTAAATACAAAAACAAAAAGTAACCCCATCTTACATGCCTTTTAATCCCATTTTCTTTTCACTTTTTAGAATGATGTGTTGATATTAAAAATCTCCACATTTTTCAACACCAAAAGTGAAACCAAATTTTTAGTCTTTATTCTCTACACCACCACCACATCCACAATGCTCAATTTTTACTCATTTATACCTACTTTACTGATGGCTGGAATTTCCTTAGTAGTAGGTGATTATTATGGGGTACTTTCATTGAAGGGTAAATTATTAAATGTGCAATGAGCAAAAGGTGAATGGTTCAAGAACAATCATCAGATTAAGCAAATAATTAAAGTTCTTGATCTACGGTGTAAAAAGATATATGACAACACTCTCGAAAAGATGAGATTCGGTCACTTGATGATTATGGTGGATTCGGTAACTTATTTGTTTTCTCTTTAATACAATTATAATTTATGTAATATGTTCATTACTAATAGGGGATTGGCTTGTGTTTCCTGACAAGGTCACAACGGTTCTCATCTCAAAGGCCTAATTATTATTATTATTTTTTTAAATATTGGCCATCACTCCTTCAAATCCTATATTTCTTAGTAGAGTTGATTGTACCAATCATGAAAGTATGCAATTGCTTATGAACTGCTTAATCTACATTTCAATCTTAATGAAAGTGAACTTAACTTTCTTTTGTGATACAGGCCACTAATACAAAAAAGATATTATCCTTTTATTCCATATCTGAATATGAATCATGGATTAAGAGTTTGGGGGAAATTTAAGTAACTGGTCCATTAAGTATTATAAGGTTTGTTTTTTTCAAATTTTATTAACTGTTTGATTGTTAGTATCAATATTATTATAATAGCGCATCTAATTTCCTTGCAGGGATTGGAATCACATACATCGGTGGAAGGAATAAACTACTTTGTAGATATTGATAAATTAAAGAAAGAATTTGTTTGGGAAGGTGTAGATGGTAAGAAAGGTATTGAACTTTTTTTTTATAAAAAAAAAAAAAAAAACTGAGGAAAGGAAGGAGTGGATAAGACTTTCTAAGGTTGGACTTCAAGTGTTTAGATGAAAACGACACAACATTTACAAATTTCTTTTCTAAATTCATTATTTGTTGTGCAGTCTGGTGAATACCTTAATCCAGAGCAGATATTGATAAAATATGGTGACTTTATTAACTTGGAACTTATACATTTTTTGAGAGCAGTTTTTCACAGGTCGATTCCTTCAATGGTTGACAACCTAAAATATAGTTAGAAAAAAATATTTTTCTATTCTTTCAAGTATAACTTTGACCCCAGTGTAAAAGTTGAAGCGTTCACAGGTTACGTAAGTACGAAATCGGCTTATCATCATGGTCAGAGTAGTTTTGTTAGTACCATTATTCGCATAGCAAGAGATTATGTAGGTAGCAATAACATTAGTCTTCTCCAACCAATAGGTCAATTTGGAACTCAAATGAACGGAAGGCTAACAAAAAACTCTCAGTTCTCCAAATTGATATGAATAGTCATTATGTTTGCTTTAACTTTGATTTATAAGATTAATTCGTTCCTTAACAGGGAGGCACAGATGATGATGTTGTTCCTCGCTATCTATACACCGGGCTATCTTCTATCACACGTAGCCTATTCCCGAAACATGATGATAGTGTGCTCACCTACTTAAAGGAAGATGGGATGTTAGTAGAACCTAATTGGTGAGTTTTTTTTACCAGTGATAAGTGGATCATTGTGTAGGTAATGAAGGTATTGCAAATGAGAAACTAATTTGTTTTATCATTCAGGTACATACCAATTATACCTATGGTTCTGGTAAATGGAAGTGTAAGAATTGGAAGTGGATGGAGTTCGTATATCCCCAATTACAATTTGAGATTTCAATCTGAGGCATTTATTGCAAGGTGAGCCAATGTATCAAATGAAACCCTGATATAAAGGGTTCAAAGGAAATATAGATATAAAGACAACAAAAGAAGGGAAACTCATCTACAGTGTAAAAGGAAAGATAAAAGAAGTGAATGAAACTACAATTTAGATTAAAGAGTTACCAATCCGAAGATGGACTGAAAAATATAAAGAATTTCTGGAATCAATCATGACAGGGAATTCTACAAGCAAAAAACCATTTATAGAGGTATTTTTTTCCCCCTTATTGTACCAACATTCCAACAAACATATCGGTATAGAAATATTAGTTTCCCAATAAGAACTTGAATAACCTCCCATGTGGGAGGAGATACCTTAAAGGCTCAGTGATAAAAAACCAAAGTAACAAGATAAATTGTTAAAACTAAAAATTAAATTTAATAAAAGCCATACAACCATGACAATGGAACATACTCCTTCTCAAGTAAATTTGGATTCTTTTTATGCTTGATTATTATAAGATAGACTCCTCTTATAATTAAGTTTTAATATATATATATATATATATATATATATATATATATTGAAACTAAGGATTTTACTGAATACCAGTTGAGAAACATCTTTTTTATTATCCTGTAATTTTTTAACCAATTGTTATTAATATTCAATTTTACATAAAGTGGGTTTATACTGAATTGTTATTTGCATTTCTTTTTATATGCTTTTTAACAACTATGCCTGCTGACATTATTTTGATGTGAGCCTACTTAGTTGAGTAATATTCACTCATGGTATTATCAGCGTCACTTAACTACATTTTTGTTGATGAACATTATCGTAGTTGCTGAGTTTAATGAAGCGGCTGAAACAACTCTGTTGTTAGAAAATTTGTTACAAATAAAGAATCTTAAAATCACTTATATAAGAAAGGGAAATAGAATATTTAATATTCCTAAGTTAAGTGATGCATATTATGTTGGAAGAGAAGACTATCACAAATGTACATTGATTTTGACTGAAGAAGGCTCAGTTATGGATCTTGCAGTAAGTTCTCACTTTATGTTCTTTCAACTTGTATGACTTATCGAATAAATATAATAAACACAATCTAATATCTCATAAATCTAGACAAAACCAAGTTATGTTAAAGACATAACTCTACCTAAAAGTGTTCAAAATTTTCTGTGGCATCTATTAACCAAAATACCTGAAAAAGACATGTCTTGGTCAGAGGTAGTACATTCCTACCTCAATTTCTACTCAATATAAGATTGCTCTAACATTATCATTTTATATGGCATCTCTAAAAATAAACAAATAAATAAAAGAGACAAGAAAATGTGAAAAACAAGTTTTAGGGGGTTTAGGGTCCAGCCAAACAAGCCTTTAACCCCTTTATTTTTAAAAAAATGGCCGTGCAATTACTGTGCGATGTAGCTAAAAAAAAAAGAAGCTATTGTGGGTTAGGCCCGCTTGCATTAAGCAAGCAGGTTGTAGCTCAAAATTTGTCCATTCTCGCTAGAATGGGTCTCTAGCGAGTGGATTGGAGATGTTCTTAGCAAAATGCCTTGAAAAGACTGTGAATGTTGAATTAAATAGACAACAGGTCCTATAAAATCATTTTTCTAATTATTTCAATCTGTAATTATAATATGCCACTAAAGACGGACCCAATCCCCTTCCAAGGTTTTCTTCATGACCTTTCTATTTTTCATTAGGATTACAGAAAAAGTCAATGAGAGGTGGGAGGTTTGCGTGAGTTTGTGACGGACAGTTAATGATAAATTTAAGTATATTAATTAAGCATCCTCAACTATTATTTAGTTCTGGAACTTGAATTTTACATGTGGATGTACTGATTTTTACAGGTTAGCTTTGTAAATAGGTGTGCCATGATCAAGGGTGGGACTCATGTGGATTATATTACCAAACAAATTTCAAATTACATTATGAGAGTAAATGAGGAGAATAAGAATGCCAACGTCGAATTTTATGATTTGGGGAATTTATGGGTGTTCCTCAATGTTGTTATTGACAACTCAATATTTGGATCCATTGTAAAAGAAACAATAACTGTTTTCAAAGTTGTTTTTGTTCCAAATGTGAACTTTTACAAAAGTTTTTTTAAAAAAAGTTTGTATCATTATTTATTAGAGATGTCTATCAATATATATATATATACATATATATCAATTTACTACTTCATGGGTACTATATTTTTATTAGTGAACATTATCGCAATTGCTAAGATTAATAAAGAGGCTGCAGCTGCTCAGTTGCTGAAAAATTTGAAGAATCTTAAAATAAGTGACACAAGAAGGGGAAATAGAATCTTTGGTATTCCCAAACTATGTGACGCCTACTATGTAGGAGAGGAAAACTATCATAAATGTACACTGATTTTGACTAAGGGAAACTCAATAATGGCTTTTGTGTTAAGTTCCCACTTTATTGTATATTCAACTTATATGACTTATCTAATAAATGTAATGAATATAATCTGTTGTCCCATAAATCTAGACAAAACCAAGTTATTTGAAAGACATAACTCTACCTGAAAGTGTCCAACATTTTTTATGGCATCTAGTGACCAAAATACCTAAAAATGACTTGCCTTGGTCGGAGGTAGTACATTGCCACCTCAATTGCAACTCAATATAAGTAATTATTAGAATTTTCCTAACATTATAATTTTTTTGTGGCATCATAGTTTGTGGTTTTCTTTGGATGTATCATTATTGTTCATCATAATATTCTTATTGTGTATGGAAACTTATGTATGCAAAAATCATAGGTTAGGCCTTTAAGGGACATGTAACAGTAATCTTCCATCATATTAGGCATTTAAGTCCACAGCCTCTATATCACTGAAGGGACTTATAGCTTGCAGAGATCTATTTAATAGTATGGTATTAAAACTGGTATGTAACAAGTAGTTATGTATTCAATTACTGACTGACTCATGTTCTTCAACTTCCTTTTATTCCTTCGACCAAGACAGGTCCTTTCTAGGTATTTTGGTCACTAGATGCCACTGAAAATGTTAGACACTTTCAGATAGAGCTATATCTTTCAGATCGATAACTTAGTTTTTTCTAGATTTATGGGTTTTATATATGAGAATTTCATTACGAAGAGTAGAGAAAAATGTAATGAACATGATCTGCTATCCCAAAATTGTTCCGTTTGACCATGCCATAGACTCTACAGGTCTAATTCCAATTTCTGTCTATTTCCAATGAAATTTTGAACAACAAATCATGTAATATTTCATATGCAAATATAGTGCATTGCCTTGTGATATGCATGTCATATTTCATATGCAAAGACTCATCAGCATTTCCCCTCCCGAAACTACAAGTAAAGTAACAAGACTTGGATAATATTGAAAAAGTGAATAATTTTAGAATCATTATCAATTGTAGGCTAAAGCTGCATATTCCACAATTTTGTAATTACCTATACAAATTCTAATCTTTAGACTGCACCAAATAATGATTTTTATTTATTTATTTATTTTTTGTTAGTGATCCATCTAAATACAAAAACAAGAAATAACCCCATCTTACATGCCTTTTAATCCCATTTTCTTTTCACTTCTTAGAATGATGTGTTGTTATTAAAAATCTCCACATTTTTCAACACCAACAGTGAAACCAAATTTTTAGTCTTTATTCTCTACACCACCACCACATCCACAATGCCCAATTTTTACTCATTTATACCTACTTTACAGATGGCTGGAATTTCCGTAGTTGTAGGTGATTATTATGGGGTACTTTCATTGAAGGGTAAATTATTAAATGTGCAACGAGCAAAAGGTGAATGGTTCAAAAACAATGATCTGATTAAGCAAATAATTATAGTTTTTGATCTACGATTTAAAAAGGTATATGACAACACTCTTGAAAATATGAGATTCGGTCACTTAATGATTATGGTGGATTTGGTAACTTATTTGTTTTCTCTTTCATACAATTATATTTTATGTAATACATTCATTACTAATGGGGGATTGGCTTGTGTTTCCTGACAGGGTCTCGACGGTTCTCATCTCAAAGGCCTAATTATTAATTTTTTTTAAAAAATATTGGCCATCACTCCTTCAAATTCTATATTTCTTAGTAGAGTTGATTGTACCGATCGTGAAGTATGCAATTGCTTATGAACTACTTAATCTACATTTCAATCTTAATGAAAGTGAACTTAATTTTATTTTATGATACAGGCCACTAATACAAAAAAGATATTAATTGAATATGAATTATGGATTAAAAGTTTGGGAGAAATTTAAGTAACTGGTCCATTAAGTATTATAAGGTTTGTTTTTTTCAAATTTAATTAACTGTTTGATTGTTAGTATCAATATTATTATAATAGCGCATCTAATTTCCTAGTAGGGATTGGGATCACATACATCGGTGGAAGGAATGAACTACTTTGTAGATATTGATAAACTAAAGAAAGAATTTGTTTGGGAAGGTGTAGATGGTAAGAAAGGTATTGAACTTTTTTTCTATGAAAAAAAAAAAAAAATTGAGGAAAGGAAGGAGTGGATAAGACTTTCTAAGGTTGAACTTCATGTGTTTGGATGAAAACAACACAACATTTACAAATTTTTTTTCTAAATTCATTATTTGTTGTGCAGTCTGGTGAATACCTTAATCCAGAGTAGATGTTGATAAAATATGGTGACTTTATTAACTTGGAACTTATACATTTTTTGAGAGCAGTTTTTCACAGGTCGATTCCTTCAATGGTTGACAGCCTAAAATATAGTCAGAGAAAAATATTTTTCTCTTCTTTCAAGTATAACTTTGACCCCAATGTAAAAGCTAAAGTGTTCGCAGGTTACGTAAGTACGAAATCAGCTTATCATCATGGTCAGAGTAGTTTTGTTAGTACCATTATTCGCATAGCAAGAGATTATGTAGGTAGCAATAACATTAGTCTTCTCCAACCAATAGGTCAATTTGGAACTCAAATGAACGGAAGGCTAACAAAAAACTCTCAGTTCTCCAAATTGATATGAATAGTCATTATGTTTGCTTTAACTTTGATTTACAAGATTAATTCGTTCATTAACAGGGAGGCACAGATGATGATGTTGTTCCTCGTTATCTATACACCGGGCTGTCTACTATCACACGTAGCCTATTCCCGAAACATGATGATAATGTGCTCACCTACTTAAAGGAAGATGGGATGTTAGTAGAACCTAATTGGTGAGTTTTTTCCTAGTGATAAGTGGATCATTGTGTAGGTAATGAAGGTATTGCAAATGAGAAACTAATTTGTTTTATCATTCAGGTACATACCAATTATACCTATGGTTTTGGTAAATGGAAGTGTAAGAATTGGAAGTGGATAGAGTTCGTATATCCCCAATTACAATTTGAGAAAGATTGTTTCCAATCTGAGGCATTTATTGCAAGGTGAGCTAATGTATCCAATAAAACCCTGGTATAAAGGGTTCAAAGGAAATATAGATATAAAGACAACAAAAGAAGGGAAACTCATCTACAGTGTAAGAGGAAAGATAAAAGAAGTGAATGAAACTACAATTTAGATTAAAGAGTTACCAATCCGAAGATGGACTGAAAAGTATAAAGAATTTCTGGAATCAATCATGACAGGGAATTCTGAAAGCAAAAAACCATTCATAGAGGTATTTTTTTCCCCCTTATTATACCAACATTCCAACACACATACAGGTACAGAAATATTAGTTTCCCAATAAGAACTTGAATAACCTCCTATGTGGGAGGAGATACCTTAAAGGCTCAGTGATAAAAAACCAAAGTAACAAGATAAATTGTTAAAACTAAAAATTAAATTTAATAAAAGCCATACAACAATGACAATGGAACATACTCCTTCTCAAGTAAATTTGGATTCTTTTTATGCTTGATTATTATAAGATAGACTCCTCTTATAATTAAGTTTTAATATATATATATATATATATATATATATTGAAACTAAGGATTTTACTGAATACCAGTTGAGAAACATCTTTTTTATTATCCTGTAATTTTTTAACCAATTGTTATTAATATTCAATTTTACATAAAGTGGGTTTATACTGAATTGTTATTTGCATTTCTTTTTATATGCTTTTTAACAACTATGCTTGCTCGACATTATTTTGATGTGAGCCTGCTTAGTTGAGTAATATGCACTCATGGTATTATCAGCGTTACTTAACTACATTTTTGTTGATGAACATTATCGTAGTCGCTGAGTTTAATGAAGCGGCTGAAACAACTCTGTTGTTTGAAAATTTGTTACAAATAAAGAATCTTAAAATCACTTATACAAGAAAGGGAAATAGAATATTTGATATTCCTAAGTTAAGTGATGCCTACTATGTTGGAGGAGAAGACTATCACAAATGTACATTGATTTTGACTGAAGGAGGCTCAGTTATGGATCTTGCAGTAAGTTCTCACTTTATGTACATTCAACTTGTATGACTTATCTAATAAATGTAATGAACACAATCTAATATCTTACAAATTTAGACAAAACCAAGTTATGTTAAAGACATAACTCTACCTAAAAAGTGTTCAAAATTTTCTGTGGCATCTACTGACCAAAATACCTGAAAAGGACATGTCTTGGTCAGAGGTAGTACATTCCTACCTCAATTTCTACTCAATATAAGATTGCTTTAACATTATCATTTCATATGGCATCATAGTTTGTGCTTTTCTTTAGATGACTGTAGTATCATTGTTGTTTATCATATTATTCTTATTGTGCTCGGAAACTTATGTATGCAAAAATTATAAGTTAGGCCTTTAAGGGACATACCATGGTAATCTTCCATCATATTAGATCTTCAAGTCCAGAGTCTCTATATCACTGAAGGGACTTGTAACTTGCAAAGATCTATGTAATAGTATGGTATTAAGAATGGTATGTAATAAGTAGTTATGCATTCAATTACTGACTGGCTCATGTTCTTTAACTTCCTTTTATTCCTCTGACCAAGATAAGTCCTTTATGGGTATTTTGGTCACCCATAGAAAATATTGGATACTTTCAGGTAGAGCTATGTTTTACAGATAACTTGTTTTTGTCTAGATTTATGGATTCTATATATGAGTATTTCATTCAGAAGAGTAGATATAAATGTAATGAACACGATCTGCTATCTCAAAATTGTTACGAATGACCGTGCCATAGACTCTATGGTCCAATTCTTATGTCTGTTTATTTGCAACGAAATTTGGGACAACAAATTATATCATATTTCAAATGCAAATATAGTGCATTGCCCTGTGATGTGCATTCCATATTTCATATGCAAAGACTCATCAACTTATGTAGAATTAAATTCAAAAGACTTGGATAATATTGGAAGGTGAATAATTTTAGTATCATTATCAATTGCTGGCTAAAGCTACATATTTCACTATTTTTTAATTATCTATACAGATTCCACAATATGTATGGAATAATCTTCAGACTCCACCAAACAATGATTTTTATTTATTTTTTTATCGGTGATATATCCAAATAAAAAATAAGAAATAACCCCCATTCCCATATGCCTTTTAACCCCATTTTCTTTTCACTTCTTAGAATGATGTGTTGCTAAAAATCCCCATACTTTTCAACACCAACAATGAAACCAATTTTTCAATCTTTATTCTCTTAACCACCACCACATCCACAATGTCCAATTTTTACTCAGTTACACCTACTTTACAAATGACTATAATTTCCGTAGTTGGAAGTGACTATTATAGTGTATTTGTCAGAGTGTTTCTCAATTTCATCATAGTGCTTTATTTGAGATGGAGAAATCTTCAGTTGAGTTGGAGTTATGAAGAGATCCATATTCGAGTTTAAGCTATGGTGTAGCACGTACGTTAAGACATAGTCTGATCACGTGAAGAATTGGGATGCTTAAAATTGCTTATTTTGGTTTACATTTGGCTACTGCAAAAATAGAACTGATTCCAATGGGGTGGAATCGGTTCCACCTGGACGTGTAGCTTTTTGGCTTTGGCTACTGCCAAAGTTGAATCGATTCCAATGGGGCAGAACCGGTTCAACTTGGCAATAAGTTATTGGAAGCTGTGAGAAATAATTACTTAATCAGTTTTGAAAGTCAGAAGATTTGGGGAAAAGGCTGAAGACTTGGGTAAGAAGTTGTACCTGCTATTTTAGAGTTGAAGACGGGTATGGTAACTCATTCTAGGCAAGTTGGGGAATATTTTTCCAATAAAGAATTGGGTTTTGAAGACTCTATAAATAAGATGAGTATGAGAGGTTTAGAGATAGAGAGAGAAGAGATAAAAGATGTAAGGGGTTTAAGGGTGATTGCTGTGAGGAGTGGGTAGAGTATATGTAATTCTCAAGTGTATACATGTAACCTTAAAAGAGATGATCAGTGAGTGAGTGGGGTTTTGACATGTGGTTGTATATTCTCTTCTTTGATTCATAATAATGAAAATCTCTCTCTCCACAGACGTATCCCTAGAGTTGGGTGAACCATGTAAAAATAGTCTGTGGATGTGTATGATTGTTGTTTGCGTTGATATGATGTGATGATATTTCCGCTGTATGTGATGAATAAAGGATTTAACTCTCAACAACAACCTATCATTAAGTTGGTTGGAGGGAGTTATTTTTTCCCAATAGTATTTCCATTGACGGGTAAAATGTAAAAAGCAACAGATGCACGGAGTTGAGAATAATGATCAAATTAAGGAAATCATTAAAATTCTTGGTCTATAGTTTGGAAAGGTGCATTACAGTACTCTTAAAAATATGAGATACAGTCACTTGATGATTATGGCAGATCAGACAACTTATTTGTTTTCTCTTCACTACAATTATGTTTTATGTAATATATTAATTGCCAATGGGGGATTGACATGTGTTTTCTAGCAGGATCATGATGGTTCTCACATCAAAGGCCTAATTATTAGTTTTATTAATACATTTTGGCCATCACTCCATCAAATTCCATATTTCTTAACATAATTGATTATGTCGACCGTGAAGGTATGCAATTGCTTATGAATTACCAAATATCTCAATCTTAATCAAAGTGAATTTAATTTTCTTTTGTGACAGGCCAGTAATACAAAAGAGATATTATCTTTTTATTTCATTTGCACAAACCATTCAACGTGTGCACAAACTGGTCAACGTGAAAGCTGTATTCCTAAAATGCAGTATTGCCTAGATACCGGTCAACGTGAAATGTGTAGGCGTCGACGTGAAATCCTGTTACCTTGACATTTTTATTCAGACAACTTGTGATACCCCTCAGATCCGAGACACGGGTTGATCAGGCCAGGCCCAAACCCGAGGGATATCAAACAATTAATACTTTAATGAACACGGAATACAAAAATGGAATAAGAATAAATATCAAAAGCTGAAAAGAATACTAAAACATAATCCTTGAAAATTAAAATACTTAAGTCCTAATAATTCAGAACCTCCATAAGTTTAACAACTCGGGAATCCATCTCTAGTGGACCCCTATTAAAAATCCAAACTGAATTAAAACAACTGAAAGAACATCCTGATAAAAGCTATGGAGAGAAATCCTACGTCGTCGGTAGAGTGAGTAGAAACCTCTGCTCAGCATAAACACGTCTAAGTCTGGAACTGTCGTGTACCTGAAAAATAGAAGTGGGTCAGACCCACGCGCAAGTTCTATACTACTACAATCCAAACAGAGGCCCGATACGCATGTACATCCTAAACAATTCCACAATAGCTAATAGTCCGTAATTATATATATAGTCACACTAAAGGACTCTCACTGGACTACAGGCCGGTCTCAACCTGAATAAAGATAACATGCTAAAACGCACACAAGGTGGGCATGTGTACCTAAACCTAAACAGGGTATACCTCTAATCATCGTATCCAACTATGCATCCCAATGCATATATGCTCCCTAACCGTCGATCCTGAGACTCAAGCTCATATCGAGGTACCATAACAATATATTTAAAATCCATCCTAAATCCTAGTAGTGCCGTTCAACTAATCATTGCCATGACACTGCAATCAATAGGACTTAACTTTTAGTTAATCCAATTCTTAATCCAGAGTAGGTAGGTTTTGGTATTTTGAATCCAAACCGTCCCTAGTATACCACCGTCCCATACCGGTGTATACTATCTAATCATCCAGCAGTTGATAATATCAACAATTAAAGTAAACATCAACTAAATCCATATCTCCATCACTGATACTAACTGGCATAGTGAAAGCATCAATAAACAGAATTAGCTATATACATAAACATGTTCAGTTTTATACCCAACACTGATACTAACAATCATAATGTAAGCATCAAGAAACATAATCACCATATATATACAAACCTACTCAGTTTAGATTGTTTCATAAAATCTGGTAACATGCCAAGTTTAAATCTTAATAGCATTCAACATCCAGCAGTTGATATTATAGACAGTTAAGGTAAACATCAACAAAATCCATGCCTCCAATAATTGATACTAGCAGTGATAATGAAAACATCAACACAGACTTACAGTATACACATAGACATGCTTGATCTGTAGTATTTTCACAAAATCCAGTATAGTGCCAAGTTTGTTTGAATCTTTAAGTCACTTAACACCAATTCATCCAACACAAATATAATTCAAACACGTGAACATGATATATGATAAAACATGTTATAATTATATTATCTGTCTCAGAAGATTACACATTACAGAGAATTAAACCAATTTAATTCTTCCGATTCTAACCACAGTGTATTATTTTGTTTACAACGTATACTGTTCAAGTGACAATCATAATTAGATTGTTAACATGCCTCCTAAGGTCTTAGAATTGTCTTTAAGTATCATCCATACACCTCACACATAGTCCTAAACCCAACTGAAAACACAGAGAACCAACCACTGCAACTAAAACTGACTGAAAACCAAAAAAAAAATAAAAAATGCATCAAGGAGATGTCTCCCAAAAGTGGAGCCGCCTCCTTTAGGACTTGGAGCCAGCTCCATATCAAAGGGAGCCACCTCCACATCAAAGGGAGCCGGCTCTCTCCAAGGGAGAGCCGGCTCTCTCCCTTTTTGCCTTGTCTTTTTGCCTTCCCTCTTCTTTAGACATCTTCTGCAACTCCTCTGCCCTATGCTATGGTTTCCAGAGGTTGCAACTCAATCCTAGTAGGTTCCCAGTCCATGTTTTAAGTCATTAACACATTCCATACATAGGTTTAAGCAGAGAATTAAGCAAGCAGATAACATATTTTAACAGGTTTTTCAAGCATACAACACATACTAATATGTTTCAGTTTTAAGCATGAACAGAGAAAATTTATAATTGATTCAATTAATCCTAGAACTATTTAAGAATGCAAAAGAAACACGAAGCCTAAGGGAGAGAGTAAGGATAGAACATGCCTTACACCGACATCCGTCTATAATCTCCGGTGAAAGCTCTATTTCTTCACTTGGTTGTTTCCCTATACGTCTCCAAACTTTCTGTGTCTTACTATGGCGTAATATACTTCTAAAACTCTAGGCAGACACCGTAGATGAGTATTTATAAGCCACACTAATCCTAGGCTCTCTCAACCCTAATTGGATTTACACGGCCCATAGAGAAATCTAGGTTAATCAATGTCGGCTACTTACGAACTGTGCATACCTAATGGAACTATAAAACAGTCACGTGGAAACTAACTAAATTTAATTAAATAAAAGCATACCATTAATCAATATTTAAAACAACTAATTAAAACAAAAATATTCAAATAAATTAATTACAACGAATAAACCAATTAATCAAATATTCAATTAAACAAAACAACAGTAAATTAAAATAACAAATAAATCAATTAAATTAACACATAAGCACTTCAACAATTAAAAACGCAGTTTAAACAATAAAGTAAATCCCATTACTATCCTTTTGAAATTAGGGGTATTACACAACTTATGCACAGGACATTTCAGTACAGGACATTTGCACACACCTTATTTTCATTCTAAACATTTAAGTAAATGTCTCCATTTACGTTAAATTTACAATGTAAAGAAGGAAGTACTCCCCATTTGGATTCAATAAAAAATATAAGAAAATTAAAATCCAACTATATAAAAATGTAGAAATTTAATTTTAGTACAAATTTGGATTTCTGACAGTTTTGGTAAAAATGAATCCTTATGTAGACCAATGTAGAATTGATGAAAAAATCTTATAAAATCAGATTTGACTATTTGAAATATAAGGAGTAATTACCGGGGAAAATTATTTTGAAGTAAACATTATTTCAAAAATCCATTTTTCACACTTAGCCATTTTTCATACTCAGCCAAAAACACAGTTTTTCATCAGGTGCATGATGAGGTCCTAATGTCCTTTACCAAGGCATTTTAATGGAGGCTTTATAAATGAGTAATAAGTTCTAAGCCTTAGACTCTACTATCTATATACCAAAATGAATGATGTAATTGATGTGCATGGTCCTAGAATTTTAGGTCAAGTGTTGAGTTCTTTCAAAGCTTATACAAGCTTGAACTAACCATTCTTTAGCAAATACTCCATATGCCAATTATATATGAATGAAGTGCATAGTCTATTGCTAATGTATATAGGCGCATGTGGATAATGATATGATTTGCATGGTCCTATAAAAATGTGCTTCAAATGGATTCATAAATACTTTGATATTGAATCCTAAATACTCACCATACTATCTACCCTTTTCTTCATGTTTTATCTATGATCGTGTAGGTTTTGAGGTAGTGTTGCTTTCTTTCTTCCTTTGAGTTGCTTTCTTGTTCATTGTAGTCCAAACTATCTTTGGATGGACTTTACATTTGGTTCCTTATAATTTCAACTCTTCTTTGTATACATTTCTTTCATTGATGTGATCTTGAATAATGAAATACTTGGAATGATCTTTATAGCTCCATTGAGATCATTCTTTAAATATAAATAATCTATATAATACTCAATGTAAACATTAGTCCTTAAATACCATTAATGGTTTGTTATCATCAAAACAATTAGATTATCCTTGGATGAAATCCTTAAGGTTAACAGTACTGTTATCTGTGAGTTGTGTCATATTGTTATCTGTGAGTCGTGTCGTATTGTTATATGTGAGTCTTGCCATGTTGTTACCAATGAGTCGTGTGTGTGTTGTGTAGTAACAGGGGATACCTGTGAGTCTGGTGTTGTAATGGGGGATACCTATAAGTTTTATAATGAGGGGTTACCTGTGATTGTGTTGTGTAACGGAGGATACCTATAAGATTAGGTGTGACAGGAGATGCATGTGCACTATTGTTCTAGTTATAACGGAGGCTACCCATGAGCTTTGTGCAATATCTGGTTTACCTGTACCAGGATGGTGGACAAGTCCAATAGTATGGTTCTAGATTGGGGTGATACTGATGATGGTTGGTGTATGAGCCTTAGGGCAGGATATAATTCGAGATATTTTGTATGGGTTTCATGTTGTAATGTTGTACCGGTTGTAACCATTAAGTATTAAGGCAATAACGTATTTGTATGACTGTGTGTATTCACAGACAGTTTTATTAGATAACAATGTGTATTTTATGAGCAGTTGAGCTCCTATGTGTTGATTTTGTTAATAGATTGATAACAGAAGGGTTTTTAGCTATGTTTCATTAAAGGTTAATGATGTGGTTGTTTAGCGTTACGTAATTGTTTCTATGAAAGGAAGGTCTAAACTACCGCTTATAAGGTTTTTCTTTGAGCAGGATGGGACGCGACGTCTTAGGATTCATTGTCTAGCCCCTAGCATTTCGGGAAAGGGCACTGTTCTATATTATGTATGGATACTAGGCATATGAGTTGCAGATCAAGCTATTTTGCCTCTGTATAGTTCTTATTTCTTGGCATTTCGTATACAAGGTATCCACAGACGTGTGTTTAGTTCTGTCTCGGGAGCAGGATTTGTTCTTTCTTCTTATTGATTCGATCTTGGCAAGGACATTATTACCTGTGAGTTTCGTATCTCTATATAGGAGTTACGTGCGTCAGCGGATAGATGGACTTTTATAAAGTTCTTTTTTTATTAGGGACCCCGAGTAAGGATCTGATTTGGATTATTCGACTTACCTCCATGGAAAGAGGTGAAGCCCTTGGTCTTGTGGGATTTGTTCAGTGGGGTTATGATCGATACGGCATGAGATGTGACTTATTTATCAGTGTGTACGTCTACTTGGGGTCTTCATGCTAGTAGTGGTATCTAGTAGTCGTGATGCAACTTATATACTGAGGATGGTTAGATCATGTGTCGTGAATCGTGTGTCTAGAGTTAGACGTAGAAATTGGTATGTACGTATACTTGGGGATTAGACATGAGGACAAGAACGATGTTGGTGTTGAGGTAGGATCAATGATGGGAATGGCCTAGCTAACCATTTCTCTGAGTCAGTCTTTCTTTAACGTAATATCTGGTCAAAGGTCAACAATCATTGCTTTTAGTGTGATTAGTGATAGTCAAATTATGGTGTGGTACGTTGTGTACGTGTGATTGTAAGATCCCATTTTAGAGTGAGCCACATTTAGGATTGATGGTATTCTTTGTACATGTTCAGGTGACTTGTCGTGGATGGTGGTGTACGTGGTATGGGACTAGGTGTCTTAGGAGCTTCAATTATTAGATCAGTTGATCCTTGAGCTATGCTGATGGGTTGTTTCTCGAGTTCCTATTGGTACATTTGATAGGTTGGATGACCTTTTCGGTTACCGTTGTGGGTGTTCACCTATAATATAGCTATTGAAGGCAGTAGTTGTCAGAGATGGATTTAAGAGTGTCCTTGGGATCACGAGTTAAGCTCGCATGTTGGTTCATTGGACGGTTTTGTAACCATTATTTTTGTGAGCCTTAAGGTGTTTGGCGCGATGGGGTAAGGCACTGCTAGCTGAGCTTACTTAGTATGGGATCCAACAGTTTCCTAATGGAATGTCTCGTGTGGATTGCGTTGATGTGATTTTATGTTTCGGATCAGTTTTGACCTAGGTTGAGTGTTTTTCCCTTGATCTCATGTGCGGAAGTAGATGGTTAAGTATTGTGGTGATTTGGATTCAAGGATTCTTTTCGTGATGCGTGTATTCGTGTGGGTTGACTAAAGTTGTCGTTTGTGGATTTTATATCAACTAGTGGCATGTTCTGGTTAGAAGGATAATGATCTAATGGTTCTCAGTGGCTCGGTGGAGTCACAGAGTTTGGTTGAGGGCTTGTGCCTCGTGTGCTTAGTATGTGGCGGTGGAGAGTTTTTTTCGGCACAGGGCATGCTTTTTCATTCAGTTAGTTATTATGGGGGATGAGATTGCATGTGACTGTGGTAACTATTCGGTTGATGTTGCGTTAAGTCACAAGCACAAGGTTGCGAGTGACATGGGACGTAGGATTCTTCGTGTTGAGATTTTTAGTATAGCATGTTGCGTGGGGTATTCGGAGACGTACTCCGTTTTTGTATCCTTTTGTCCATCTCTTGTGAGGTGGGTTGATTTCGGGGAGGAAATCTTTTAAAGTTGGGGGGATTGTAATGTCATCGATCTTTCCTATTTTTTATTTTCGGGAATTTTTTATTTTTCAGATTATTTAATTTTTTCACCTCGTTTTGTGTCTCAAACATCATGGGGTATGCCGGATGAGTTCTGAGAGTTGATTGAAGCATTTCTTTGAGTTTGGCACTCTTAGAAATGCATCGTTTGCCATATTGGCATTTTTTTATTTTTCGGGCCAGAAGGTCCCAGGCGGGACCCATTATAGGATTTTTCGTGCACTGGGGTATTTTTCGGTGCCATTACATTTCATATTTATTTATTTGATGTATACTTATGTGGGTTTATGGTTAGATGTGTGTTTCAATATGTGTGTGTGTGTGTGTGTGTATAAACACAAGGGATACAAAGGAAATTTTTTTTAGTAAGCTATGATTTTACTCCTTAAAGGACCACATATGCTGATTTGTGGCTTATTTTCTTCCTTCATTTCATGCTACTCCTTCTCTTCCCATACAAGACTTTTTCTCTCTAAAAAAAAAAAAATCTTAAGTTTCAAGCTTAGATTTCTCCATTTTTTTTTTTTGTTGGAATTGATTTTTGCCATTAAAGGCAAAGTTTTAGAGCTCGACGAGGGCTTCATAGTGATCAAAGCAGATTCTCAATTGGGTGATTTTGAGCATTTCGAAATTTGGGGATTTTGGGAGTTTTAGCTAGATTTGTTGAGGTAGGGGTTTATAAGCCGTAAGTCCTTGGATTTTTGTAAATTAGCCTCCTAGTTTGTGATCTCACATGCTTAAGTTATAATTTTTAAAGCATGATCTCTATGTTTTATGAAGTGAAATGTGTTGAATGCCATGGCTATGTGAGTTGTTGTAAAGACAAGTGTTTAATGTATGTTGTACTATGATCTACTTATGTAAAATGTTGTTTTTGTTAAGTGATAACATGATAATTGTGGTGTTGTAGTTTTTTTTTTTAATCTTGCTATATGATTGAGGTTCAAAAGCATGGAATTTCATAGTATTGGGTTGCATGTGGCATTCATGCATTAGCATGGGGTAAGAAAAGAGGGATTTGATTTGGAAATAAAGGAAATTATTTTGAGTAAATGTTTTGGAAACGGAGAGTGACATCTCATTGCATGGAATTGCATAATATTACATTTGTGATGTGTAGGTTGTATGTGATGGTATATTTTTTCCAAAATAAATATGACTCCTTTCTCTATATGCCATTATTTGTTTGAATTCACGGGATCATTAAGGAATGCATTTTAGGCACTAGCTATTGAGCCGTTGTTCTCACCCCATTATTATCAATTTTTCAAGACTGAGAAGAGGCGGAGTGGATGATTTATCTTCACCATTGTAGACCATTTAGGAAGTGACATTTGATGTCATTATAATCCTCAATATTTGTAGTGCTTTGAGCTTAATTATGTTGTAATTATATTTCTTCTAATGGCAAAGATGTAATTTTTATTATTTTGGGGTATGTAATTAGTAGCTGTAGGATTGCATCCCTATAATGTAATTTTTACAAAACATTGTTCTAACGTTGTAATAATATTCGCAATAATCCTATTTGGGTATATAAGTATGTTAACGTTGTTTTGTTTGTGCGGATTGCATGGGGTATAAAAAACACATATACGTAGTTTTTCAGTGGCAATTTATAGTGTATTGGTGGTAGTTCTAATGATTGTAAATTTGGCGGTGAGTGGAATTTTTGGCTAAAAAGAAACGGATAAATACATGACTAGCTAGAACCAGCACACGTTGACTGGTAGCTCTTTTTTTTTTTACTGTGAGCAATTTCACCGTGGATGTCCCAAACCAGTCGACGTGTAATGAACACACGTTGACCGGTTCCTGTTTTACACATTTGTGATTTAGTTTTCCTAATTATTCTTTATCACCCATTTAAAGTTGCTAATAATTACTATATGGCCCAATAAAATACATTAATTTTATTTTAACCACGAAAATAACCCTATAACCCTTGAACTTCATCATAATCATTAGATGACCATAGTAAATGACCATTTTACCTTTTTGGGTCTTAAACCATCATAATTATGTTCAAATGACCATTTTGCCCTTATTGGGTCTTAAAGTATTAATTTAACGAGAAATGACCATAGTACCCTTACATAATCTCGAGTTCGGGTAAGGACCCGGTTAGTAATTCGGACCCCCAAGTTTGGGTCGTTACACTAACGTACTAGTAACCATCATATGCTCAACCTCATACCCGTATATGTATATACATATATCTAGTAATCCGTAACACACATCATGACATAACCATGTTCTTTCTTTTTAGTCATCCTTTCATATAACACATACTTGCAAAACTTATACCCATCACATTACCATTAAAAACATGATCGCACAAATCGTGCTAACTACTTTTCATTGCCATGTACATCATACTTGTCATCTTATCACGAATAACATGCTTCTATCATTAACAAGTAACTTAACAAATAAACACATAGTCCCATGACCATATTTTAGAAAATGCTACAATTTAATCATATAAACAATTTACACATAAGCATTCTATATATATGCTTCTAAATTTCATACACCTTTCATTTACATGGTCATACATTTAACATATATCGGCATTTAAACACATAAGCATGTAACAAGCAAGCATGCTTTTCAAAAATAGTAAACACTTGAGCACGAAACACTTAGTCAAGGCAACTCAACCTCCTACCTAGTCTAGGTAAGCCACTGCCCGTTAGGGCTGCAACTCGGGCTGGCCTAACTCGAAATAATCTGAGCCCAGGCCAAAATTTTGTGGGCTTGGGCAATGTTTTTCTAATTTCAGTTTGGGCCTTGGCTTTATATTTTGAGCCTGAATTCAATTCGGGCTGGGCTTGGGTTGATATGGATGAAACTCGAAGCCCAACTCAAGCCCGAAAATATTATATATATTTATAATTATACTTAAGCACAAGAGTGTAGTAGTCAAGTTGGTAGTTGCTTGGAATTTATGTTTAAGGTTTTAAGTTCAAGTCATGGGTGCTTCTTTAATTGATTTACTTTTTACACACAAATTCTTCTAAGGTGGGCTTAGTGCGGGCTCGGGTTGGACAAATTATATATTAGCTGGGCTTGGGCAGCTCGGCTCAGGCTGGGTTTGGGCTGAAGATTTTTTATATGGGCCTAGCCCGAGATGAGTGCCAAGCCCGCCCAACCTGCTCGAGTTGCAGCCCTACTACTCGTCGTCCGAATGGTATTCAAATCATGCTCTGATACCAAATCTGTAATGACCCGAACCCATGGATACGAATCGCTACCCGGGTCCTAACCCGACCTGAGGACTCCCTAGGTTAAAATGGTCATTATGCTCCTTACTAAGTGTGAGGAGTCATAATAAGGTCACAATAGTTGTTTCTAACCACATCGGTTCATGAAAAAGGTGAAAACCCTAACTTCGGGTTCACACCGAACCTCTAGGGTTCACAAGGGTAAAATGGTCATTTTGAGTCATAATTATGAAATGATACTAGTACCAATGGAAAGAGGATTCGAAATCTTTCAACCTGAATTCAAGAACGGCACAATTCGGGTTAGAAACAAAGAAGATATGGTCAGTCAAAGTTTAGTCATTAACTAGGGTAAAATGGGTATTTTGATGACCGATCGTGAATGGGTGCGATTGATTATAACTACTTAAGATCGATCGTAAATTATAGACTTAGAAAAATTTCTAACAACCTTGAATATAGCTCTTTATCGACCGATCGTGAATATTTACGATCGATCATAAATCCCAAACCTAGAAAAAATTTCAAAAGCTTCAAAATTGGCTTTTTGTCGATCGATTGTAAATGTGGGTGCGATAGATCATATATCCCCTGAATTTTTCTTCTTTTTTTTTCACCAAAATGCTACGGTCTAGTTACTATGCCTCCATTTTAATAAATGATACATCACTACATCTCAAAATCTGTCCCTAAGCACCCATAAGACATAAATACATAACCAAAATGAATTACAAGCATAAAACAAGACAAAGGGACATAAATGCTCCTAGAATTGCAATTCATTCCTAACTATCCCATTTCATCCATTAGATACAAAAGATATATTTATGATACATAATTACATGTCCAAAAAGAATAAGCGTACGTCGCCTTTTAAACGATTACAAAATGATACAAGTTTGAATCATGTTTTACAAAACTAATACATTAATAAGAAAAGATACAAAAGAAACGATTTTTCAACTTCAACTACACATATAGAGAAATGTCATCGATTACCTCCTTCCTGTGACCTGAAAAATAACAAAGGAAGGGGTAAGCAATAAGGCTCAATAGGAGATGCCTAAGACGCCAACTTTGGACTCCCTTGAGCCACATAACATACATTAGGATTTAGAGAAATCGAGATCATGCTTAGGGGTTTTCATAACATTTGAATCACAAATCAATCTCATTAATAGTATTTAACTTATCACAATATTGCATGGAAATATAATGCAATACATAATCGTCCCCAAACTTGGTCTCTACCGACCCTAACTCATACTTAAAAATCGATAACTGACTTTACTAAGGTGAGATTAAGTAATATCCTTGATTCCAAATCCGGCAACCATTTGGGGCCTAGTAATAAACTTTTCACGTCCTAAACTGGCACGCACTCCTTCTAAGTCGAATTAGCACCGGACTCACGAAAATCTGGTTTATTTTATAAAAATCAATTTCATGCCCTTTCTCTTTCAACCTTTCCACCATGCCACGCATGCAATTCAATTTCATCAATTTGATTTCAATCTCAATTATATGATAATAATGGCACCAACATGGCATTCTCTACACCAAGGAAATAAGTATGGCATTTTCTACAATTTAGCTACAACATTGGCATTTTTTATATAAATATCAACTACAAGCATGTCATTTTCTAAACTTTAGCAATAAACATGCTCCTCATAAAGATCATATCAACCCAATCAAGTTAGCACTTAGCGTAGAATAACAACTTTTTCAATACATGTGAGCATGATTTCACATACATTAACATACCAACATTATCTTGCTCATACTTTACACTAAAGAATAAAAATAGAAGAATTTATGGCATAATTGCTCAATAAAAGATAAAGCTTAGCGCATTAGAAATCTCTACCTCAATGGAGCAAGCCAAACAAGCTCTTAGGACAACCTCAATGGAGCAAGCCAAACAAGCTCTTGGGACAACCCCAATTTCGAAATCCTCAAAACCCTAGCATCAGTGGAGTCAAATGAAAGCTTTTGACAAGTGGAACAAAACTCTCTTCTTGGTCATCATCAAAATCCTACCCTAACTCTCTCAAATGGAAGCTTGAAAACATGGAAACATAAAATGTATAGATATAGAGGGAGAAAGAAAAGAGATAGAGAAAGAGAAATGCGGAAAATGGGAGGAAATGAAGAGGTTGAGCTTGTCTTGCAAATGGTTTTGTGGTCCTCCAAGTGTGAAGTGTCAACCTTAGGTTGGTTACTAACTTTTGCTTAAGTGACCATTGTGCCCTCACTCTTCCATTGCAGTGCCCATCAAGTCCCCAAAATATCTACCTCAATGTATACTTCTATATATATGTGTATGCATGTAAAATGCCAATAATGCCCCTTATTGAAAGTGGCAAAACCGGGAGAAGTTCCCGAGCTTGAAAATCGTCCCGACTTCTGAAAAATTCTAAAAATGATCCTGTCATTTGAAATTGGCTTAAAATAAATAAAAATACATTTTTAAAACCCTCGGCTCAAGAAAATAACCTAAATGGGCCTTTGGGTCGGTGTGGCATGCAAAACAAGGTACAAAAAATAAATAATATAAAAACTCAAAAAAAATTCAGGAAAATCCGGGACATTACACACACCCTCATCGTCAACCATCCATTCCTAGTCAACAAGTAAAAAGTAGGTTCTACCAACTTACGTAAAATGCAATGAATTCCTCAATGACAAAAATAAATGCACACAAGTATATGGAATTCCTCGCAAATGTCGTGAATGATAAATGTGACACTAATGGAATAAATGAAAAGTGTCAAAAAATTCCCGAGTACATGACCCGACTCGGGCCCATACCGCCCGAAAACTCAAAATGAACAAAAAAATAATAGGGAAAATGGAAAAAGAAAACCAATCCTCTCTAATCTGATAACCTAATTATTTTTCTTTTCCCCACGTTTATTTTCTCAAACACCTTTTATAACATATAAACTATGTCTTTTGTTTGGAATAGTTATTATCCCATCAAAATTATCGTTGTGAAATCACAGGAATTATAGCCGTTGAAGGCAGAAAACAGATTATCTCTCTATTTTTATTTTATTTTATCTTTGTTACTCCAATATATGTTGTTTAATCAAAGGAATGAAACACACACACACACACATATATACTTTGTGGAACATTGTAAGTTCGCAACTTTTGGAGAATTATGGATATTTATATATATTTTTTATTATAAAGATATGATATATAAGAATATAAGAAAATAATAAGATGTATGTAACCAACTTTTTGGTTCCCATTTTTTAGTTCATAGAACGTATTATACATGTACATATTTATATTCGTATTTTTACGTTTTTATTTTTTTTAATTGAATTTTTGTAACATATTTTTAAAAAAATAATAAATCAAATTATACTCATAAGTTTTTGTATTTGATTTTTTTCCACATGTATTTTGCTAACTATGAACACAATCACTATTTGATCGGTTGGACCATCCCCCATTATTATTTGAAATTATCTAATTTTTTTATATTTTTTTCTTCCTAATTTTTCATATTTTCTTAGAAAACATAAAATAAACTAGAGAAGTGATAGGTCTTCCGACCTCAATTGCCGACTCATTCTCCGAATACGACGTGGTTGGAAATGAGTCGAAAAGAAAGAGATATTTACGAAATTTTGTTTTAAGAGTTTTAACGTAATTCAATCACGTTATATTCGAAAGATAATCGACGATTGAAATCGAAAGACCTATCATTTCTTAATAAACTATCCTCCCTAATCTCTCTAATTCCCTAAAAGTGGTTAAGTGACGTTTACAAAAGTACCAAGTGTTATTCTATGGCTTAATTAGTAAACTACCCGGCTTGAGCGGGTTTATCGGTGTTTGAGTCCCCTTTCCATTTTTTGTGACAATAAAATAAAATGAATTTACCAAAGTACAAAAGGTTTCTACTATTTGCCTTATCTTAAAACGCACCGTTTAAGTCGACTCCGCAAAACGCACCGGTTTTATGATTAACTAGCAGCAAACCCCATTCTTTCAGGTGGCTTTCACTGCTCGCGAACTGGAAGATCCTAACATCAATCACCAATGGCTGCCATTTTGGCTCGCAAGTCTCTCTCTGCTCTTCGCTCTCGGCAGCTCGTAAGCTCTTCTTTTCAACTCTACAAATATCTATATCTACTATATCTATATCTATATCTATATCTATATCTATATCATATATGCGAACAAATTTTAAACATGTAATTGCTTATCCACTATTACCAAATCAAACCCTAACTTGGGATAATTTTCTCATTTTCTTTTACCTGATTGAGACCTTATGAAATCGGAGTAATTCGTCACTCCGAGTTCAAATTTGATTTTTAGGGTTTCAATGTTTTTAACAATTTCAATCATGCAATGTTTGGGAGCACGGAATCATGACATTGGAATTGGTGAAACCTTATGTACTAGTTTTTCTTCAATTCCAATTCCTCCCCTGAGAAAATGATTCATCTCAGGCATGGATATTATAATTCTCAGTTTGTAACAAAAAGAATTAAATATTCTGAAGCTGAAAAAAGGAGGATTGATAGAGGTTTGGAAGCCACTGCCAGGCTGATTTACAATCTATATGGAGTGGGTTTTATCCCCACAGTATCATTATCTTGATTAATGCTGTTATTTTAATCTTTATGATCATCTTTATGGAATCAAGACATTGGAATGGGAGAATACATTGAACTAATTTTACTTCAATTCCGATTTGAAGGCATCCATTCGGTGCTCCCAAATGAAACATCAGTGAAATTACTTGCCAAAAAATAAATAAATAAATAAAGGATTCAAACATTCGGATTATGTAAGAAGATTCATATCCTATAACTTCTGAAGCTGAAAAAAGGGAAAAATGCGCATCCTTCGTAGAGGTTTGGAGTCACTGCTAAGCTGATTCACAATCTATATGGAGTGGGTTTCATTCTCGCAGTATCATTATTGTGATTAATGCTGTTATTGTAATCTTTATGATCATCATTTGTTGGTCATTATTATATCTATAGTCACCGTCTTCATATTGTCAGTCTAATTATGTGAAAGATTTCTAGTAGTATGTCGTATATCCACTGTCACTATGACTTGGAAGGATATTCTTTGATGCCTCCTCTCCTCCCTCTTCTTGTACATGTTCGGTTGGCTAAACTGATTATCTTTTCTTTTCTTTTTTTCTCTTTACCTTTTTGGGTAAAATTTATAGGCTTTGGCAGGACAAGTATTGCAGCATCATAACAATTATGGGATTGTGTTTGGTACACGCTCATTTGCCACTAAACAGTCATTTTCCACCGATAAAGGTATGCTCTATGCTCTCAAGTTTGTCCATTTTTTGATCTCATGCATAAACAATATACATACTATATTAGCTAGACATATGTACACATACATACATATACATGGGAGTTTAATACTAAGCGTATTGTCAACATTGAGACGAAATATTTACAAACAGCCATATTATGTACATTCCTTATAGGTTGAAAGATAGGAAACGCAAAATGTGTCATATTAAAGTTTGTAGCATCCATCCTATGACCTGTTGCCCAATTAACTTTTGGTCTTATGATTAAAAACTATGTACTAAAGAAGTTTAATGGCTAACTTTGGCCTTAGTGACATTCCTCAGTCCTATGACCTGTTGCTGAATCATTCCAGAATACTTATGATAAATTAGTGCCAGATTCACTAAAGCAATTTTTTTTTATTTAAATTAAGATAGAAATTTTAATAGTTATGTAGCCCAATGTTTTACTATTTCACACTCAAACTAGACCGTTCACTCTTAGTAGTTATATTTGGTTTTTTGGGTGTGTGAGTTTCTTGCCTGTGAAAAAAAAATAGTTTCAGCGTTTTACAACAAGAACCAAATATTTGTAGTTTTGCATGTTAGGAAAAGAATTTGCTAAGACTTTTCCATCTTGCATGTATTTTATGGCCCATAATCATTCTGAAGTGTGCATTTATTCATGTATATATATATATTTTGATATGTGTGGATTTATTCATATATAAAGGGTAATGGCGACATCATTTTATTGTATGTTTCAACTATCAACGAGGTTCATGATGTGGTTTTGTCTCACAATTGTACACTGAATATGAATTTGGGAAATGATTAATTTGAGAAATGCATTAGTAGCATGTGAATAACATTTCAATTTTATTTATTTATTTATTATTATTATTTTTTTCTAGTTAGTTTTTACTGTTTTATAATGTGTTACACTGGTGAATCAATTGTTTGAAATGGAGAAGCTTAATAATTCAGAGACTTTAGGGTACACTTTTCCAGAGAGATGTATTTCAGGTGGATATCATTCCTTTCGAAGTAGATTGAAGAGGAAGAGAAGAATAGCAAAACAATTTAGAAGTTTGCAATTGTAGTTTGGATATGGAACACAAATAACATGGCCAATTCTTGGAGAAGCATTGACATAATAATATAAATAAATATTTGTACATGTATATTGACTATATTCATTTATGTCATAATGGTATACTTTTGGTTGCTTTATGAAAAATTCTATGCTAAAGTTTGCATGTGGGAGGATGAGTTAAACAAATATCATGTATATAATTCTTTGCTGTATACAAATTATAGTATATCTGTATTATACTATTATGTCTCCTTCTTAGAGTTATGCTCCTTTTTTTTCTGAAAAATAAAATAAAATAAAATTAAAAGTGTGCTTTTAATGCTTGATTTGTTTTCACTGCATCTACAATATTAAAATTCTGTTGGAGGGGAAAAAACTTAAAGACACATTTAGAATGAGTCTAACACATTTGTAGAAGTTGGAAAGTGTCACCAACAAGATGTCAGACACAGTCACATGATTCCTCATAAGAAGTATCCGTGCTTCCTAGTTTTTGGTGTTTATTACTAATGTTTGAAAGACATAAAAATTGAAGAGAGAAATTAAACATGAAGAACACAAGGATAGACACACAAAGCCCAAAGGGCTACATCACTGTTATTATATTCTCTCTTAATAATGTTTACAATCAGGACCTTTATTTATAGGTGAAAGAATACAAGTGATAAATATGGAAACTACATTGATGGAAGATTTCTGAAATCAATCCCATAAATCACTCCAATCAATATTCTATCATAGGCTTAAATCACTCCTAGGATATTCTCCAACACTAATGATAGGGTATTTTGCCTCCTTGATAATTGGATTTTTGATGTAAAGCCATTGCACATGTAAACTCATGCTAAAATGGAATTGTTCTGCATCAATGTCATCCTAAATATAGTGATGCCAAAGCAAGATTTTATTGTTTTATTTCCAGGAACTTGTCCATTCATGATCAGAAAATCCTCAAAAAATCAGATTCTTATTGTTATTAACTTGCTATCAGAACTCGGTGTGAGAGGATTTAAACAAGGAGGCCAAAATATATGAATATTTAAATTGTGGTTGACGGAGATGTATGAAGCAGCAGGGGAAAGCTTGGTGTGATCTTTAAAATAAGGGCTACAAGCATCTTTTTAAAGAAATTTCCATACTTGTGGGGGAAAATTGTCAAGTAGGTTCCGTTTGTGAAAGGAAAATGGGTAGGTTGTTAACCAAATTTAGGTCTACCTAACGCCTCTCGCCTTAAACAACACCCCACCGCCCCCCCCCCCCCCCCCCCCCCCCCCCCCTTCTCCACCCCACCTCCCCTCCTCCCTACCTAAAATCCCAAACCCAAAGAAACACACGCAGAGACAACTTGTACCCTTTTCACAATTGACCCAACCAAGTGTTTTCTTTTCTTTTAGTGTATTCTACAAAGTCCATAAAGATTGGTCAACTCAATGGTTTGCATTTAGCTTTCATATATTTTCATACACTTGGAATGAAGCTTTCTGTTTTCTTTTTAACTGTAAAATAAGCTTCAGTATCTGCTAAGAAGGATTTTTTTTTGGATTTGCTCCTGCTATGGAACCTGTATGTTGGAATGCATGCGCTTGTATTGTTACCAGGCATGTCTTTCCCTCATTTACGTGCCTCTGTTTTTAGTTCAGTTACTCTCTATTTTACTATACTTCTAAACTTATTTACTAGCCTTTCCATAGATACAATTCTATGTGAAAATTAGTAGAAACAACTAAATCAATAAAATATTACATTCATGTGAGAGGCAGCTTCATAGGTTGCATATTATCTAGTTTAGCGATGATTTGTTTACTTTTCTAATTCCTTTTGTGAGCTAAGAAGCAACTGTTGCTAATTATTATTGTTAGTCTTATAATTATTCTTTGGACTAGGATCCTCGTCTCTCCCCTGTTTTCCCTAAAACTAGATCCGAGGGTTAAAAGAATGCCATGTCATTTGAGTAACTTACACTATAACACTACACTTATTTTATGCCAAATGTATTCTTAACGTTTAATGGAAGACCTTTCATATCAGACCAAAATTTCCAACCTTTTTAATGCTTCAATCTTTTTCTGAAATTTCCTCGATTTATCATCTCTTCTCAATCTTCTCTTAACAGTTCACACTTTGGTTTGACTCTGTATTTGAGATCAGATTATAGATTTGGGTGTTTCAAATACCTAGGTCAGTATTTGAAGAACATCTCTCTTGTCTCCATCAAAATCCAAGTTCTGTTGCCCAGAACAACTATGATCACGGTGGCCATTAATAATGCTATATCTATGATAGGAATAGCAAACCATTCATTACATATCACCATTCTTTTATTCCCAATACACCTGTAATTCATCTTTGTTCAATTCTTATAATGTCTGACAATTGCTATAAGGCCAGAGTCTCTACAAACCCTAGAGCCCACCTTTTCATCTGTTGCTATCTTGTCGGGGAATTCTTCTGATGGATGGCGAGATGGCATAGCAGAGAGAGATCGATAGATATTGAAGCATTTTTTGAGTGAAAAAAATCTGAATAAAGAATTCTTCCTTTAACATTAGGAATCTGTTTGGTGCCCAAAATGGTGTAGTGTTGTTATGTAAGTTACACAATGACATGGCTTCCTTTCAAATCCTTAGATCTAGTTTTATGGAAAACAGGAGAGAGATGCCGCTGGAGAGGATCCAAATACATTATATATATGTGATATTGTGTGGGATTTGGATCCTCTCCAGTGGCATCTCTCTCCTGTTTTCCGTAAAACTAGGTCTTAGGGTTTGAAAGGAAGCCACGTAATTGTGTAATTTACTTACAACACCACCTGTTTTGGGCACCAAACAGATTCCTAATGTTAATGGAAGACTTCTCTGTACAGATTTCTTTCACTCAAAATATGCTTCGATATCTATTGATCTCTCTCTCTGCTATGCCATCTTGCCATCCATCAGAAGAATTTGCCGACGAGATAGCAACAAAGGAAAAGGTGCAGGCTCTAGGGTTTATAGAGATTCTGGTGTTAGAGCAATTCTCAGACATTATAAGAATTGAACAAAGATGAATTAGAGCTGTATTGGGAATAAAAGAACGGTGATATGTAATGAATGGTTTGCTATTCCTATCAGAGATATAGTGTTATTAATGGCCACTTTGATCATAGTTGTTCTTGGCAACAGATCTTGGATCTTGGATTTTGATGGAGACAAGAGAGATGTTCTTGAAAATACCCAAACGGCAAACCTGACCTTAGGTATTTGAAACACCCAAATCTATAACCTGATCTCAAATACGGAATCAAACCAAAGTGTGAACTATGGTTGAGAGAAGTGATGATAAAGCAAGGAAAATTTCAGAAAAAAGATCGAAGCATTAAAAAGTTGGAAATTTCGGTATGATATGAAAGGTCTTCCATTAAACGTTAAGAAGACATTTGGCATAAAATAAGTGTATTGTTATAGATTAAGTTACTTAAATGACATGGCATTCTTTTAACCCTTGGATCTAGTTTTAGGGAAAATAGGAGAGAGATCTCTCAGGAGAGTATCCTAGTCCTTATTCTTTTTTGTTTATGGTGAACAAGTGGCTTGCTGATTTTCCCTACCGAAAGAAATAGTCAATTTCTGATTTTCAGTTTCCTTATTAACATTGAAGCCGATGTCCCCTCATTCCACTATGACTTCCAATAGCATTGGCCTTTTATTTCATGTTGTTAACCCCTGCTGAATTGAGGTCAGTTGCAGAACTTGCTTAGGCTCAATGAACCATTCTGTTCCTGAAGCAGTAATATGTAGCACCCTTCAATTACCAAGTAATTAAATTTTAAGCGCAATTAGCATTGCATACAAGTCCTTTTAGCTCGGTAGAGGGATCTGTTATTTCAATATATTATTACCATTACCATTTTCATTGTCTATGATATCTTCAGATCCTTTGTTTCAAGCATAGTTTTGTATATCCATAACTACTATCAGTGATTTAAAAGTATTATAATTATAGATCAGGAAAATTTATACATTTCATTGGTACGTGCACGAGGGTTATTCACTATTTACGGATTAAATATATTTATTTTTTTTGGGTCTAAAACTGCAGATGATTTAGAAAGGGAGAAACTCGCCAAGGAGATCTCCAAGGATTGGAATTCTGGTAAAACCTTTTGAGAAGTGGTCCTGCATTTTTGTCTTTGCATTTCGATTCTACTACTGTTTCCTCTGTATGTAGTTTATAGTTAGCAATGCTTACTGATTAATTGCAGTGTTTGAGCAAAGCATAAATACATTATTTCTCACTGAAATGGTTCGTGGTCTGATGTTGACACTCAAGTACTTCTTCGACAAGAAAGTTACTGTAAGTTCTATTCTCATTCTCCGTCATAAATTATGGACGGCTGAAGTCTGAAACTATCTTTTGTGATTCAGATAAATTATCCATTTGAGAAAGGTCCTTTGAGCCCTCGTTTTCGTGGAGAACATGCCCTCCGACGCTATCCAACTGGAGAGGAACGGTGCATTGCCTGTAAATTGTGTGAAGCTGTAAGAGTTTAACTTTTATGATTTTAAGTTGAATAATAAATAAAGAAAAGCTTGCTAAAAAGGAAAATGAACCGGAGATTGTTGTAGTGATTTCTATTATGCTTAGTGGCAGGTCTTCTCAAGGAATGGGCATTGCGATCTTGAGAAACTAATTTTTAGAATAAATGATGTGAAATATTCTTCTCATACTACATTAAACTAGGAAAATTCTAAGATGGAGACGGAGAATTCATGTGTCCAACCCCATTCATATGATATTGAGGCAAGGATGATGATGATACTATATTAAACTAGTTAGATTGCTTTACATAAAGCAGACTAGAGACAAGTGATGCATGTACATAATCCCAACTAGCTATGATCAAGGCTAGTTGAGTTGTGTTGAGACTTGAAAATTTTATCGTTACAATGTAAACTCAAAAAATCATTCCCTACAAGGGCACTCAATTAAGTTGAGATAGTTTAGTGAGTCTTAGCAAGATTGCCCTGGTATTAGAATCATCAATCAATTTGACTTCTATAAATGACAGGTGTTGATCGTCTTGGTATTAGAATCCTCATTGGGGCCTTTTCTATATATATATATTTTTTTATTATTATTTTTTTGTGCGGCTTAAATTTGTTAGGTTTAATTGAACTGTTATGCACTAAACTTCGACATCTTGGCGTTGGACAAATAATGACGACATTATGGGCTGATGATAATAATAGTCAGCTCGTGTATATATTGCACAAGTGTTCTTTCTCAGAAGCTTGCAATTGGCTATACTCTGGATTTTAGGGTTGGCATTTTTTTCGTAATCAAAAAGCCATTAATTTCTGCAATGCTGACTCCAGAGTCCCGATCTCAACTACATCTGTCATGTGTTCATGTAGTCCTTAGTCTTGGGGATTTTTCTTCTTTCATTTTCTTGCCTATATTATTCTTTATATATTTTTTCGGAAACCAAATTTAATATATCGGAGTTCAATTAATTTCCAGTATAAGTTTTAAGCCTCAGTGAGGCTCACATCTATCTAGTTTAATATGCCTTTGCTAGTTAGCGTATCCCATGAATGTTGGTTGTATAACAGATTTGTCCAGCTCAAGCAATCACAATTGAGGCCGAGGAACGAGAAGATGGAAGCCGTAGAACCACTAGGTAAAAGATTTTTGCTTGTTACTCTCCTCTCTCTTGCTCTCTCTCTCATAAGTTGGATTTTGCAGGTACGATATTGACATGACAAAGTGCATCTACTGTGGATTCTGCCAAGAGGCGTGCCCTGTTGATGCCATCGTTGAGGGGCCCAACTTCGAATTTGCGACAGAGACTCATGAGGTCAGTTAGCAAATTCTTCCTTGATAGCCAGCTGTGACACCGGTTTAAGAAGGAAGTGACTCGTGTATTCCTCATTGTAGGAGCTTTTGTACGATAAAGAGAAGCTACTTGAGAATGGAGACCGATGGGAAACCGAGATAGCGGAGAATCTCAGATCGGAAAGTCTCTATCGTTGATGCTCTGATGAAGTGATGATTACTTCTCTGTTCCCTGCCTACCTTGTAGTTGAATTTTCCCGAGTTCTAAAACTGATAAATAAGCAGATCTGTTGGTGGGTCTTGATTATTTTTGGGATATAATGCAGTTGATTGACTATTTAACTTTTCTTGTTAAATTAGTGTACCCTACATTCTGAAGGATTAATCAACCTTGGTAATGCAAGGTAAGTTTTTGTTTTGTAAAATTGATACCAATTGCAATTCATTCTTCCTGAGTACCGAGACTGACTGGTGGCACTTTCAACAACTTTTTAATTTACAAATTACCAATTTACTTTTGTTGTTTTGAAAAAGAAAAAAAAAAAAGACGTTTTCGAATAATAGTGTGCATGGGTGAGTGATTAACTGATTGTGGCAATCTTTTACTCTATAGTTGCTGAAATTGTGGTGATACCCTGGCAAATTACAGGTTATTTTTCATTCACAAGTTGGTTTTGTAATTTAGCCCGGTTTGGATTCAAAGAATTTGAGGGCATTACCCGGTCTTGTTAGTAGAGCGCATAGCTTCCCGTGCGAGTGCGCTCCTGTTTGAGTCCCTATATTTGACTTTTGTGTGGATTATGGACTTTGTATAAGAACTTGAAAGGGTGTGAGATGCAGATTTGAACACTCCGTCTTGAGCATCGAAACTGAGGCATACATGATGCTTTCTCATGAATGACGAGTAGATGCTTAATTCGCCATGTTACGATGTTGGAATTTAAGTTTAAAGCTGTGTTATACAAAGAAATTTTGCATTGTGTTGTTTTAATGGGGTAATATTGCGGGTTTTTTTGTTTTATTTATTTATTTATTATTTATTTTTTATTATTATTATTATTATTATTATTATTTTTTTTTTTTTGCCAATCAAATCACCACTACATAACAAGATTACATAAGCCTTTCTTGGCTAATGTAAGGTTATCAACATACAAATATTCGACAAACATAGCATACATGAGGTCAATCCCTGAGGCTTTAATATTAGCCTGGCCAACAGAACTTGCTCGACAACATATAAGTGAAAACAGAGCGAGATGGAGCCAAGATATTACAGCAAGAGTGATGCTCTCAGGAGCTCTAAATACATCCTCTTTTCCTCAAGCCAAGTTTTGCACTAGACCACCAATATCTACTTGACCTTTCACCATGCCTAGGGATGGCAATTTGACCCGCCCTGCCCTGTTTTTGGCGATTTTGGGGGATCGTTTTGCTTATGTGGGAGGGGATGGTTTATGTAATAAAAACCCGCCCAAATTTGGTGCAGAGGCGGGGGGGGGGGGGGGGGGGGGGGGGGGGGGTCGCCCCGTACCGCCCCGCCCTGTTTAGATAGGCAAATTGCTTAAGTACCTTTATTTCAATAGTATATATATTTACCACTATATATTAAGTACCATATATAACAATATTAAAGTAACAAATGAATTTGATTAAAATAAAAGTTGCAATGGTGAAGAATTGAAGACGAGGGGAAAAAAAAAAAAGCAAATCTATTTCAACAATAAATAAATTATGGTCTTAACAGGGCGGGGCGGGGCGGGTACCTGCGGGGGTAAAAATGTTAAACGGTTACGAGAATGGGGTGAAAAGTTTTCCCGTTTTTGCTGTTGTGGGCGGGGACGGGAGCAGGGGCAGGGTTTTTAAACTGTTGTGGGGGCTAAGAAGGGTACACCCGCCCAAACTCGCCCCCGTTGCCATCCCTAACCATACCCAGCCAAGGCGGTTGCCAAACTTGGGTCATTGCAAGTTGCGAAAATCCACCAGCAAGTAAAACACATTGGAATTTAGCTTCAAGAGTAGTTCAATACCCATTACATAAATTCAACTCCACCGAATGGTCCCTTACGAAGATAAGAGAATCACCATAGGGATCACACATAAGGGTTGAATAAAGGACATAACCCACTCGAGAAGTGGGCTCAATAGAGTCAACCCAATCAGTCAGTGGGTTAATATTTGCAACTTAGCCTAAGCCCACTATTGGAATGGAGATAAAAATAAAGAATAAGCCAATAGGGTAAACCATAAGGCCCAATGTCCAGGGCCCCAGCAAACCCATACTAGAACCTTCTAGTAGTATGTGGTCCAAAAAGTAAGCGTATACTATATGCTAGTCATGCAACATAAACAGCACCAGTGATGACATCGTTGCTACTTGCCTGTACAATATCCCAAAGCATTTGTGATCACAGTGAACCGAATCCGACGAGGGTGATGAAAAAGATAGCAAAGCGACTGGTGACCGTACTCGGTCCGCTTGTCCAAGATACAAGGAGACCAAGATAGGGTAGACTTTCGTATGGATAGCAAAAGAGGAAAACAAACAACACAACATCAGACATAGAACATTATATCCAAAAAAGAATCAAGAAAAATAGTAGAAATACCTGAATCAAACGGAAATATTGTTAAACAAAGGACATCAAGTGTGCCACTGTTCCAAATTGCCTATGAGACAAACAGAAGCACACAAGAATCCATCCATCCAGACAAATAATATGAGCTTCTTCTAGGATTGTGGATGATAGCCATTCCCTGCAACACACTTTTGGAAAGAATTCCAAACTCTGATGAGAACCTCTACGTGGAAAGGAATAAACAACTCTGATGAACAAAGGATTAGATAACTTGATCAAATTTTGAAGAAAGGTTCGAGGATCTGAGCAGAGTTCGGGTTTCTCTCTCTAGATGTTCTCTCTAACCCACTCTCTCCCTCGTGCTATTGAAAGATTATAGGTATGTGATATTGGAAAATTATTAGCTTTTATGAAGAAATCAGGATAAAAGATAATTACCAAGTATCCATTAACCTAGATAGAAAGTGGGATGGAGAGAAATACAAGGTGGTCTCTCCTATTGTTAGAGGTGTCCCATATGAGATTCGAATATGAGATGAAATGAGTATAAATGGATGGGTATGTAATAGCAATAACTTAAGTTTTTGCGTCAGCGTGCAAACGTCTACCTGTTACAGTTAATATTAGAGTCAAACCTAGGTCTTAATACGATGTCATACCAAGTGCTCGACTCAGAATGGTCCGAGTTGTCACCCCAAGTAGGTAGGGTGGTCCGATCGCAAAAAAGACATTGAAATTTGATGAATTTATATACAATACTACCCAATAACTAACTTAAACCTTTTGGATCAGCGGCAGGCAAGCATCCACCCTTTATGCCTATCTCTACCAATAAAATTTCCTACTTTTTCTTAGAACTTTAATTTCATCTCTGAGTGGTGCAGGTCTCAGGGGTTTGACTCATAAGGGCTGGCTTGGTTAAGGGAATCGGCTGAGGTCTCTAATCAAATAATTCAAAATGTCTTCTTTGACATAGAAATCTAAAAAAAAAAAAAAAAATTTGCAGGGGGAGTAACATGAAGCTGAGAATTATGATGGTTGCCTAGAGGTGCAGTAGTTGACCGAACATCTAATCAAAGTGACCGATATATAATAACAGACAGGGTATAATAATAATTCGGATGTCATTCTGGAAAAAAATAATGAACTATAAGAAATTCTTACTACCAATACTAGGAATGTCATCGTCTCTGTAACTTAGTGATTGGGTTGTTTTTTTTTTTTTTTTTTTTTTTTTTCTGGAGGGTCCAGTTTTAAGCATTGGCACTTTTAACTTTTAATTTAATATTTTTATCCTAAAAAATAAATAAATAAATAAATAAAACTATCCCAATTAAATTAACCAGTTTATTTGTTAAACCTGTGATTCAATTTCCAAAAAAAAAAGCTTAAAATGATGAAATTCAGCAAGAAAGGGAACAAAAAATTAATTGTTGCTTCTCTCAAATTACCATATTTTCCCATCTAATTGGACTTTAAAAAAAAAAAAATTGCATATTTTCAAATTTTATGCATTCAACACAATGAGAAGGTGAAAAACCCTAATTTTCATAACTTCCAAAAATCTAAAACTACTAATGGACATTAAAATGTCAAAGAACATTACATATGTTTTCAAAAATAAAATAAATTAAAATAAATAATTTTTTCTCTAAAAAATAATGCTACTTTTAAGAAATTTAAAATAATGAAGACACGAGAATATTATTTTAGGATGTTGGAATCGTGACACTTCAATTACACTTTGGCCTCGTAGCTTTCATTGATTTAATCTAATTCTCGATCTCATGAATTTCATTAATGTAGACTTCCATGGAGCCACTATAAAAGGAGCATTATTATTATTTTTTTTTTCAAAATCATCCTCAAAGAGTTTATTTCTAAAGGCTCAGCTAAATCCAATGTTAGGTGTCAATTCCCATGAATCTTTACATAAGGTTATGGTAAATCATTTGTGTTGTATTAAGTCAATATTTCAATTCTCATTGATTCATTTCAGAAATTAATTTTTAACATAGCTCTCAAAACAATGAGGATCGAAAATCGGGCACCACATCCTTAAATATTTAAATTATTACATAAAATGAAGGTGATATAATATTTTAATTTTGTCTAACAAATATTCATTCTCTCTCTCCCCTTTTTCTCCCACTTTTCTTCGGAAGCAACTCCTCCCATCACTAATTGTTTTTTCTTTTTATTTTTTAATCTATACTCCTTAACACTGATGCAATGACTGAACGAGGCCCGCCCAATCTCTAAGAGATATCAAATTGAAGAATAGTTTTGCCCTTTGGTTTTGCCCAAAAATTATGAAAAGTAATCCCATTAAGAGAGTCCCCTGTGACAAGAGTAACGAACTCTTTAATTTTTTTTCCCCTAACTAACTCACTCTCTAATTTTAACAACTTTTAGAAATAAGTCATTTTTGAGATAAAGAATAATCTTTTTCCCAATCAATTGTCAAATAGATTTGTATGTAAAGCTTTTTTAGCTTCTGTCATTGATGTTTGTTCAACAATAAGAGAAGAAAGAGAACTTAGGTGTTGCCTAAACTTCTTTTTGTTATCAATGAGATGGGATTTCCATGCTCCATTGAGTTCATCATAAATATCGTTTGGAACACCAAGATTGTAAAAGTTTTTTACATCCTAATGGGTTTTTGAAAATATTTTTTAAGAGGCCTGACCCACTTTGTAGAAAGCTTTTTTGGCTTCTTCAAGGGGGTCGTAAGGCTTGAAGCATGATCCCTGATATTTGTTTATCTGGAAATTACATTCGTCCCATGTTGTGTAGATTTCTGGTTGGAATCCGGCAAAGACTGCAAACCATTTGTTTAATGGTTGTATCTTAGGTGTGGCTAGTTGCTTAGCCTTTTTAGCTATAGTTATCCCTTCTTAAGGTTGTTTACCTCTGTCGTCATTCATCTGCATGAAGAGAAATATTTTTAGATATTTTTGCATGGTTCCTACTTAAATAATCTGCAAGGAAATTGTTAGTGCCTTTTATATATTATATTGTAAAAGAATATTGAGTAATAACATTATACCATTTGAGGCGTCTTCCTTCTAAACAATCTTTTTTGTTGATAAGGAAATCTTAACTGCTTGGTTATCAATTCTAATAATAACTTATTTCGGGTTTAGATCTTAAGCTTGGATTTCATCTTTTCAGGTAGGGAAGTCTAAATTGCAATTTCTTTGATTTTTGTGAGTTTTCTATTATGTGTATTTGTTGAAAAGTATGATATATGTGACTGTGTTGTTATTTGTAAATTTGATGTTCTTGAGATGGTTGTTGCCTTACATGGTTCATGCTATAAATGTGATGATTTGATTTATTTAAGTTAAAACATGCTAATTTGATATGAATTGATTTCCTTGAGAAATACGAATAATTTGATTTATGTATAGCATGCATATCATGAACATTGGTTGGGTTCATGGGTTGAAAGTATTTGATGAAATGGTTTTAAAAAGGTTTTAAAAGGTTGATTTGAAATTGAAAAGTTTTTTAGAAAGGTTTTGTAAAAACATACACCTTAGAGTTGCCATGTGGTCCGGGGTTAACCAATTTAGAAGGGGGCACGTGATGGAATTTGGACATGTATAATTGAGCTAGCTAGCCCCAAATGGCGCTAGGGACGTGTATAATTTTCGTGTGGGTTATGTTGTGACGGAAATGGTTTTGGAAATAGGGAGAGTGCATTTCATAACATTTATTTCATTAATTGAAAGACATGGAATTCAATGTATGATGTGTGATATTTTTTCCCCATAAGATCATCTCTTTATCTAGTTATTTATGTTTTTGGTGTGATTCACAGGATTACAAGAGGTGTATTTTAGGCTATCTCTATTAAGCCGTTGTATTCACTCTATATTCTAACATTTTCAGGACATGGTAAGGATATTGTGGATGATGCACCCTCACAAGCTCAGAAGTAGAATGACTATCATTATTTTGTTATATTTTGTAAATGCATTCTTTTGAGCAATTGACTATATGTAATGACCATATTCTTTTGCCGGTTTCAAGTGAAATCGTTATATTTGTGGCTACATAGGCCTTACTTGTAATCTTATTCTTTTGGATACAATTTCCTCATTTTAAGATGTATGAATAATGTTATTTTGATGATTCAATGCAATGTTTTAAGGTTGATGATGTCTATGGAACTATATTTTCATGTTTAGTTGCTTTGGGTTGTATTTGAATAGGTTTGAGAAGTAGGCATCATCTGACCATCTAACCGGTTAGATCTGATTCGAATGTCCATCTAACCGGTTAGATACTCCCATCTACGTGGTTAGTTGGTTGGGATTTTCCCATCTAACCGGTTAAATGGCCATCTAACTGGTTAGATACATCATCTACTCGGTTAGATGGGTCCTTAGTTTTACATACTTTCTGGACCAAGCCATTTAACCGGTTAGATGAGCTAGTACTTGCACCTTGACCCCATATTTCAGTATAATTACCTAATTACCCCTAGACTTCAGCCAAAGCATAGAATAGCCATAGAAAATGACAGTTTTACCCCTTAACAGCTTTGAAGCCACAATTATTGTACTAAATGACTATTCTACCCCTTTTGGGTTCTAAACCATTATTTGACCAAGCTAAATGACTATTATACCCTTATAGACTCTAGAACTATTATAATGATGTGAAATGACCATAATACCCATGTGTTTAGGTAAAGACTCGGCTAGCGATCCAGATCCCCGGGTTTGGGTCATTACAGATTTGGTATCAGAGCGATGGTTCGAATACAATTAGGATGACGGGAAAAAGGCCTACCTAGTTAGGGTAGAGGATTGATTTGCATTGTTTATGTGATCCGTGCAAAGGTGTTTAAATTTTTTGCAAGCATGCTTTCTTATTATATGTTTACATGTTTAAATATTGAGATATTTGTTATATGGCTATGTAGATGAGATGTTTATGTGGTTTAAACATGTATTTAAAGTATTTTATACTTTTATGATTGTTGAGTGAGTTGCATGATGACATCATTCTCGGACAGATTATTAGGGTGGTTGTTGTTGATTTGTTTTCCCGTTTTATAGCGTCATGCCCATATGACAAGATTGTCTTAGGCCAAGGGGTGACAGGCCACTGAGGAGTGATGTTGGAGAAAGTTTTAACTCCAATCCCGCGGAGCAAGTCGATGAGGAGACACTTCTTAGGGACTTGGTTCCACTAAGAAGTGTCCTTGCTAAAAGGGGCAATGTTGAGACGGGTGAAGGTTCAGTGGGGAAAATCCTAACCACACTATTGCAAGATGTGTTACGGACTACGGTTACCACTGTTCTGCAACCAGCACCCCAACCAGTGCCACAACCGGTAGTTCAAACGGAAAAGACAGAAATGAAGTAAAGTCTCAAGCTCATTTCAAGGTTTTTCAAGCTTATGCTTGCATTGTTTAAAGGTGGTCCAGACCCTATTGACAATAGGTGTTCCGAATGATCACTTGAAGATTATTTTGGCTACATATAATTTCTCTAAGTATGCCAAGATGTGTGGAAATCGGTTGTTAACCAGTATGACATTGAAACAATGGATTGGGATACTTAGAGGGAGTTTAATCACCTCATTCAGGGCAGCATGACTGTGACAGAGTATGAGAGAAAGTTTACCTCTCTTTCTTGTTTTGCTCCTAACTCAGTGAGAGATGAGTTGAACAAAACTCGTAGGCTTTTTTTCCGTCTCCATTACAACATAAGGCCAGCAGTGATGGCACAGAATATCAAGGTGTATGATGCGACTTTGGAATGTACCCAAAAATAGTTGTTAATATAGATATGTTAAATGGGTATAAACTCTTTACATTTATAAAAGCCACTTAACACTTATACGTTAGTATAGTGAGAAGAGATCGTCCACATGGATTATTGGCTTGGAATCTAACTTGATATTAATGAGCATGAGATTGAAAGGATGTTTGTTTGGTTGATTAAACCGAAGCCAGATTTGTAGTAGTATCTAATTATCCGGAATGGTTAGCTAATGTAGTCCCAGTACTTAAAAAAGATGGAAAAGTTCGAATATGCGTTGATTATCGCGATTTGAATAAAGCCAGTCCGAAAAATGATTTTCCACTTCCCCACATTCATATACTGGTAGATAACACAGCAAAGAATTGCATGTTCTCCTTTATGGATGGGTTTTCGGGATACAATCAAATTAGCTCGTTGAAGAAAATCATGAGAAAACCTCATTCATCACACTATGGGGCTTTTTTTGTTATCGGGTCGTGCCATTTGGCCTCAAGAATGTTGGGGCAATGTATCAAAGGGCTATGACAACCCTTTTTCCATGATGTGATGCATAAGGAAATTGAGGTATACGTGGATGAAATGATTGTCAAATATGTTTACGAAGAAGACCACCTCATTAATTTGGGAAAATTGTTCAGACGACTTCGTAAGTATCAATTGAAGCTCAACCCAACAAAGTGCATCTTTGGGGTATCCTTAGGCTAACTTTTGGGTTTCATAGTTAGCCGTAAAGGCATTAAAATTCAACTTTCCAAAATTAAAACAATTCTCGATATGCCACCCCCTAAGACTCAAAAGGAGGTTTGATCTTTTCTAGGAAAACTGAACTTCATAAGTTGTTTTATAGCTCAACTCAAGACTATTTGTCAGCCAATATTCCGCCTTCTCAGAAAGAACCAACCCATATCTTGGGATAATGTTTGTCAAGAGGCCTTTGATAAGATAAAGGCTTAGGCTTATCTAATCAATCCTCCAGTTTTGGTACCTCCAGAACCAGGTAGACCACTATTACTCTATCTCTCAGTGTTTGATGCTTTAATAGGTTGTGTCTTAGGACAACATGAAAAGGTTGGGCATAAAGAACAAGCAATATACTACCTCAGTAAGAAATTCACAGATTATGAATCTCGCTATTCTCCCTTGGAAAGAACCTGTTGTGCCTTAACATGGACGGCTTAATAATGCGTGGGTTGTTTGAGATATTTTGAAAGGCATGATTTTTCTTTATTCATTTCATTATTATTGTTGTTTTCTTTCTCCATCTCCTTTAACAATATTGTTGCCTTATTTCATCTCATTCTTCATTATTATTATCTTTCTTTAAAGAATGCAATAAAGATGTTGTCAATGTTTAATGGCAGTAGGGTGTATTATGTTTGCACAGGGGATTTAAATTAAAGTGTGGATTTATTAGTAATGGGTCTCATTCTCTAAGTCTTTGAAACCCTAAAATTCCTAAATTTTAGGTATTTTATTCTTTTTATTTATTTACTATAATTATTAGTAATTATTAATATCATTATTTTTAAGTCAACATTGAATCTTCATATTAACTAGGGTGCAACTCCTAAAGTTGTAATACCCAAAACACAATGCCTATAATATGACTGGCTTATTAAAGGACCCACTAAATATATACACTATGTAATTAGAGATTTAACTTAGTTTTTCTTAAAATAACTCTCACTGATTATTAATCATCTTTTTAAAATTAAATCTAAATATCATTTTCTTTTATAAGTCAACTTTTCAGCAAATCACTCCTATTCGCTAAAAATAAAAATCTCTTTAAAGCTTACTCTTTCAAAGGCAAACCCTATATATATATATATATCAAAGGTTTTTTTTTTTTTTTAATAACACGTGCTTACGAAAGCATTGATCTTTTCTCTTGTAGATAAGGTGAAGCTTCCAAAGCCATATTTAAGCATCTTTAGATGCTATATATCAGTAGTGTTCCATTGCTCCCTGGTGAGCAGAGAGCAATATACTCACTTTTACTCATAGCATTAGGATCTAATCCGACGGTTACTGGGGAGAATAATTATTTTAGGAAATTAACGTTATTTTAATTAGCCATTGATTATAAAATGACTATATTGGATACATTCTTAAAGAAAAAATATATTTAACCCTGAACTGCCATCACCCCACCGCCACTGTCACCTCTGCCCTGCCACCACCTCCCCCACCACACCACCTCTACCCAGACAGATTTGATGACTACTTTTGACACAGAATTACCAAATCTACAAATTAATTGGCGCCTTTATAATTATTAGTGTATGTGGTAGTGGTGGGTGGCAGTATGGTGGTGATGGAGGTGGCAGTGTTGTGGTGTGGTTAGGGGAGGTGGTCGTGGTAGTGGGGAAGGAGGTGGGTGGTGATGGAGGTGGCAGACCGACAGTGGTGGAAATGGTCACAGTTAAAGTTTAATCAGATTTTAAAAAAATTTATTATTATTTTTAAAAAAGTATCCAATATAGTCATTTCATAATTAATGGTTAATTGAAAGAAAGACAATTACCTAAAATAACTATTGTTTCAATTAGCTGTAGGATTAGATCCTAAGGTTGTAGGATTAGATCATAAGGCTATGAGTAAAAGTGAGTATATTGCTCCCTGCTCACCAGGAAACAATTGAACACTACTTTTATACTTATATATATATATTTATTTATTTATTTATTTTTGGAATGCAATATAAAAAGTAAGGTAACTGTGTTTTTACGGGTGTCGTGGGGTGCGCAACACCTTCATATGCACAATCAAACCCCCGAACCTTTAATCTAGATTTTCGCAAACTAAAATGGATGTCAAATAAATAAAAAATATTTGATTATTTTCTAAATTCCTTAGACATCCTAGGGTGACCTAACACACCTTAACCCTTTGTTAGGTAGCGACTCCAAATAAAATAAAATATAGGCCGTAGCTACTCTGTCGCATTAAATCCCTTTTCTGACCCATAAGTGTTTAGCATGACCCTTAGAGAGGGCGGGAAAAATTCGGGCGCGACAGATTGGAAGATCTAAATAGGATGTTTTCAACTTTGTCCATCAAAGTGTTGTTGGTAGATTGGTCAGGTGGAAGTCTTGACTTTTATCTGCTGCAGGCCGGGCTGTTTTAATCAAAGCTATTCTTAGCGCTCTTCTAACATATGTTATGTCATGTTTTAAACTTCCCCGTAAGTTGTGTCAATCATTAACCTTTGCTGTAAGACAATTTTGGTGGGGAGCTAAGAATAACTCTAAGAAAATTTGTTGGGTCAAATGGGATGAGCTCTACACTAGTAAGAAAGAGGGTGGATTAGGATTTCAAAATTTTAAAGCATATAATGAAACAATGCTAGATAAACAAGGGCAGGATTTTTATGTTCTTAAACAGGGATTGACTTATCAGCTTTTTAAGGCTAAGTATATCAGAAATTGCTTCTTCACTCAAGCCCCCTAGGTGTAAATCCATCTTGGGCATGGATGAGTATTCGATCAACGCAACACCTTATTGAAGAAGGAACTAAATGGAATGTTGGTAATGGTCAGTCTATTAATATTTGGTTGGACTTGGATTCCTCAATTTTCCACCCCGATCACAAGACCAGAGTTGCATAACTGCCCTCAAAAGGTCTCGAATCTTATTAACTCGCAATCAAAGTACTAGAACATATTGGAGGTTAGGAAATGGATGCCTTCCTTGGTGGCCGATTCCATTTTAGGTTACCCACTAAGTTTCTCTGATATGGAAGATAGAAGAATTTGGATTCCAGACTCGAGAGGTAAGTTTACGGTTAAATCAGTTTATCATCTTGCTTTTAAATCTCTTTATCAAGGTCAATTTATCTTCTTCTTCGTTGATCATTAATCATCTATCTAGCCCTCCGAACAATGTTTGGTCTAGAGTGTGGGGATGCAAAACCGTTAAAAAGATTTAAAAAAAAATATATATGGAAATGTTGCCGGAAGTGATTATCTGTGTAGATTAACCTGGCTCACAGATGATGTAATGTTGATCCCATTTGTCTGATATGGGCAGGAAGAGGAATCCATTGAAAATCTTTTATTTTTGTGTCTCATTTCCATTTGTGTATCGAAACTTTCCCCATTTAGTTTTGATTTCACTTCTTTGCGTCCGAGGTCATTTCGTAATTAGTGTAGGGATTTGATTACTTTATGGGGTTTTAAGGAGGATGGTCTTGAAGGTTTAGGACTTGTGGCAAATCTATGTTTGCTGCTTTGGAAAGGTGGCAACACTGATATATTCAATAATGAACATTGGTTTGTCAATTGTATTGTGTCTTCATCTTGCTCTCTCTTTTGGGAATTTTTTGATGCTTCTTCCCTGGCCTGATCTTCCTCCATTTCCTATGTCAGGGACAAGCTCAACATTCCACCATCCTTAAATTTATGGATTCCTACTAAGGAGGGAGAGATAAAATGTAATGTTGACTCATCATTCTATCCTTATGATTCGCTAACAGGTGGTGGAGTCATCTTTCGTGATTCTCATGGAGTCGTTATTTATGCAGTAGTCTTTGGTGATTTCAAATCTCGGAGTGCTTCTATGGCAGAGGCAACTTGGCTCTATAAAGCTTTCCAATGGGCGCATAATTTAGAGTTCTTGTCTTGCTGGTTTGAATCTGATTCGTTGATAGTTTGTAAGGCTATTTTAAACCAGACTGAATGTCCTGTGGAGTTTGATGTTATTATCCATGATATTTGCTTGATACTTCAGAGAGTTCCCTTGTTTCAGCTCAGTCGTGTCTGTAGAAATGGCAATGATGTCGCTAATATGGTTGTTAAGCTCTCTAGAAGCAAACTCGAAAATGATTTAATTATCACTCATATCCCTTTTAAGGTCTTTCATTGTACTAAAAAAGATCTTATGTAATATTGGTGGGATTGGGTTGTTTGTTGGGTATGTGTTTACTAGGGGAAAAATTCATTGCTTTAGTCCAGCCCATTACTTTAAACGGCTGGTAGGGGGGCTTAAATTCTTTCACCAAAGCACCATTTCTTGAAAGTCTTAACAAAAACATATACCATACATCTTTGGTCAAGCTAATACTTCAAAGCTCGCTACCTATGCATGATAAACATACATGTCGCTAAGCTCTGAAATAGGGGTAATTTGTAAACACTCATATTTTGTGATGGTTTAATCACCGTCTAATTAGCTAAGAAGTCAACATTCTTGGACAATTAAATTCCATTAATGCAGGTCCCATCAATGGAAACGTGTCAAAATCCTAAGGGTTCATACCTTTAAAGAAGTGTGATTAATTCAAATTCAAATTTGAATTGATTTCCATATAAAAGGAGACAAATCCATTGTTTATGAAAAATAGCACAATTATAAGGAGTTTCTAAATTAGATGCCCCATTCTTTGGCCTATAAATACAAGGTTACCCTACATATTTTTGGGACACAGACATGGAGAGGCGAACAGAGCACCAAAGCTTTATTGAATTTTTAACTCAACAAACACTCTGAAACTTCTAAAGATGAAGAACAACATCGCGCTTAGTGACCAAGCCTCTATTTACAAGCATGATGCCCTCGTTTGCTGGACCTGGCACCAAGCCTTCATCCGCGGCACCTAGCCTTTATCCACAGGCACTAAGCCATTGTCTGTCAGACACCAGTACCAAGCCTCCATCCGCAAGCACTAAGCCCTTGTCCGCCGGACACCAGCACCAAGCCTCTATCTATATGTGAGATATATATTTTGTAATTGGCAAATTTTGATGTCAAAATAAATCCTGATCGAGTTATAATTTCAAGTTACCATATCAAGATTGACATCGACTGCGGAATTGGAAGGTTGTTCGAAGATGGTAAACTGAGATCATCAAAACAGGAAAGAATAACACTTTTAAGAAGTTGTTTCGCACTTAGGACATTATGCCTATATGGAATATTTTTCAAAGTTACCAAAAATAGGATTTTTTAAGTTGTATTAGAAATCTGTCAAGTGGGAACCGCTACCAACATTTGGGAACTGGTTCAAGAACCTATCCTTCGAAGAATTCAGTATGTCATTTGGGAACCGGTTCCACATATGGCTACCGGTACCACTGCTGCTACAGTTTAAGGTAACTTTGTCCTATTCTATTTCAAATTTCCTAGTTGGTTTAGATATTACCAAAAGTTCTATACACAAAATTTCCTTTATTTTCTGAAGGATTAGGTCTTTGAATATTCTATATAAACCTTGGTTTACATCTAGGTTTGTATGACTTTTGCACTACAACTTCATATTTCATAAAAGCAATAGAGAGATTATTTTTGCAGAAAATCTATTTGATTTCTCTGTCATTCTTTCTAAAACACACACATAAACACAAGAGTGATTTCAGAATATTGTTCAAATCTTGATCGTGATCAAAGTCTTGCATCTACAACGATCAGAAAAAAGCAGATCTACTTCTACATCGAATTCAGATATTGAAGAACAAAAGTAAAAACGATCACACTTTGAAAGGGTCAAAGCATTCGAGGAGTATTGTTTGATCTACCTACAATCCTTCTACAAAGATCAAGAATAAGCCTAAGGTTAAGTGCTGTTGGATGGGACGTAGTAAAGCTAAATGATTGTCAGCTATTGTTGTTTGGTAGAACGATAAGGTGTGAGCTTGAGTCAAAGTTTAGTATACTTTATTTCAAACATAGTGGATCGGTTTACTTTGGACTGCACAGTCCACGAGGTTTTTCCCACGCAAACAATTGGTCTATTTTACCAATTGTAGTTTTTTCGCTAAAAATCCTGGTGTCATCTCTAACTCTATTACTTTTCTTTATTTTATCTTGCACGTGGTTAATTGATTAATTGCTAAAATAAGTAAAGTTAGAAAGATACAGATCTGTTTATAAAAATACAAAACTTTATACATATTCTGTTGCGTACAACTCACACTACAAGTATGAGGCCTTCGTCATTCGGACATAAGCATGAGGCCCTTGTCCGTCAAATACATGCACCAAGCCTTCATCCGAGCATCAACTTTTGTCTGCTAAATACTGGGGCAATAAGCTTTCATCTCATGGGTACAAAGCGCTCACCCACCAGCCACTAGATATGGTCACTAGTCACTCAACGAAGGGCGCCAAGCCATTATCCACCGGTCTTTGAGCACCTCGCATCCATTCGTTAAGTAAAACCCTTATCCGTCGGACTCCAGGCACCAAGCTTCATCAGTTTCACGAACGCTGACCACTACACCCCTATCCGTCAGATGTAAGCTCTCATCAGTTAGCACCTAGTTCTCACCATCCAGTCATCGAGCACCATGCCCTCATCTGCAGGGTACCAAGCTCAAGGTAATTATTACCCCTTACTTAAAAGGTCTCCCTAATCAAATTGCCTCGTACTATAAGGGGTCGAGCTAAGTGAAGCTCGTAAGTTTTGTTCCCTGTATTAGAAGGGATCGAAATTAGAGTGTCCCATACTATAAGGGCCCGCGCTGAATAAATCATGTAATCAACGTCCCCGTACTATAAGGGATGATAACAAAGTACCTCGTACTATAAGGGCCCGAGCTAAGTGAAGCACGTAAGTTTTAGCTCCCTGTATCAAAAGAGATCGAAATCAAAGTGCTCCATACTATAAGGGCTAGGGATAAATGAATCCCGTAATCAATGTCCCTATACTATAAAGGATAATAACAAGTGCCCCGTATTATAAGTGATGGGGCCATATGAATCCTGTAATCAACGTCCATGTACTATAAAGGATAATAACAAGTGCCCCGTACTATAAGGGCTTAAGTTGAATGAATCATGTAATCAACATCCCCGTGCTATAAGGGATGATCACAAGTGCCTCGTACTATAAGGGTTGGGCTGAATGATGCCCGTAATCAACATTCCCGTATTATAAGGGATGATAATAGAATGCCCCATATTTAAACAGGTAGAGCTAGTGCCTATAAAAACATAAAGGCAAGGCTCTGACCACCTATAATAAAAGTTTGATCTTTTACTGAAAAATCCACATTCAACCATATAACAATAAAGGGAATGTCCCGCGGCTCCTTCGGTTCTTTGTTATATAGCTTGCATGGTGACAAGCCTTTACAAGAGGAGTGTTCTGTAGCTCCTTGGGTTCTTTGTTATATAGCTTGCATGGTGACAAGCCCCTATAAGGAGTGTCCTGCAACTCCTTGGGTTCTTTGTTATATAACTTGTATGGCCCCTACAAAGGGAGTGTGTTGTAGCTCCTTGTGTTCCTTATTATATAGCTTGCATGGCGACATATCCCTACAAAGGGAGTGTCTTACATCTCCTTGGGTTCCTTGTAAATGACTGTAGCTTCCTTGTTGTGGCCTGAAGTAGCTTGCAACTCCTTGTAAAAGTCTGCAGTTCCTTGTTATAGCCGCAGTTACTTATTATATCTTGCATTGCGACCAAGAAGGTCTGGTGGACCAAGACATGTGTCAAATGGGGTCAGGCCCCTACAAGGGGAGTGGGTGTGTGATCAATACACGCCAAAGGGTAGTGACCTGTGATACCCCTTGATTTTAGAGCCACGGGTGATCAAGTCCGAGCACAGAATATAAGGGATATCAAACAGTTAATATTTAAACAAGCATTTGATTACAAAAGAAATAACTAAGAATAATAAATAGCAGAAAAGAAACTATATAGTAAATCCTTAAATTAGTAAATAATTAATTCTCCAAATGAAATATCCAAAACCTTTAATATCATTACAACTCGGGAATCCATCTAGTGGACCCTTAATGATAACCAAACTGAAACAACTGAAATTAAACATAATCCGAAACTAAAACATAAAGAGAACCCTACGTAGAACCAGAAGAGTGATGTGGACTATCTTTGCTCAGCACGAACAAGCCCCATGTCTGAAACTGACGAACACCTGAAAAATAATAATAGTGGGTCAGGCCTACGAACAAGTTCTTTCTGCGACAACCCAAATAGAGACCGTATAAACTATATATCCATAGCTAACCCATGCAATAACTATATAGTCCATACTACATATACACACTAAAGGAACCTCACTAGACTATAGGGTTGCCTCAACCTGAGTAGTAGGCAACATGCAAAACGCACATATAGTGGGCATGAATACCTAGACCTACCAGGGCACACAACCACACTATATCTAGCTACACATTACTGGCAATATACGCACCATATCCACCAATCCTGAGACTCAAGCTCATATCATGGCATATGCCTCTATATATATATCCTCCATTATGTATCATCCAACTTGTTCAGTTGGCCTGACACAAATATAAGTAGGACTTAACATTTTAGTTAATCCGTTCCCTTATAAAATAGGTAGGACTTAACTAATAAGTTAATTCATCCCTAAAGTGCCACCATCCCATACTGGTGCACTACATCCACACAGTCCAATAGTTGATGTAACAATTAAAGAAGTTCATCAAATAATCCAGAATAAACATAATAATATGATATCATGTTATCACATAGTAGGAATGACTTATAAAATTATTTAAGTTTCCTACATCACATATCCTACACATACTGAATCTTAAACAGATTGATATTTTATTATACAATCATGCAATTATTCTCCATATACCATTCATGCTATACATTTTATCTTAATTGTTAGAACAAATTAAAGACTATATCTATTCATTCCTTAAAGAATCAAATAACATGTGTTAATATATTTAAGTTTGTTTGAAATTCATTTAATCTCATTCCTAGTTCTTATTTAATGTTTAGGACTCCTCAAATTCAATAAAAAGTAATACAACGCTATTTCCGAAACTTCCCTAGGTAAGGCTCGAGCTTTTGTCCCAATTGCTCGAGCAACCTGTTTCAGGCTCGAGCATCCTACTTTATGCTCGAGCTTTTCACCCAATTACTTGAGTTTTTCCTTTCAGGCTCGAGCTTTACATCCAATTGCTCAAGCTTTTCCTTTCAGACTCGAACTTTTCATCCATGGCTCGAGCTTGGTCCTCAAGGCTCGAGCATTGTATCAACGACTCAAACCATGTTTACGCAATTCAACCCAGAATTTTACTGTAAACCCAAATATTTATTGTTTAAGGATTCTAAGGCATGTTTTCAGGTTCCATCAATATACAGATATGAAAATACATCATGTAAAACACGTAACAATTCATAAAGTAATCAAATCAAATCTTCGAATTTATTAATTAATACAACAAGAACAACCATGGAATATAATTGATAAAACCTATGTTCTAGATCAATTAAATTATAAATTTCAATTTTAATTGTTTTATACATAACGCTAAGATTATACTCTAGATATAAATTTCACAGATCAAAGGAGAAGTGTAGAACAAAGAACTTGCCTTTAGGGATTTGATAAAAACCCTAGCCTCCTTCTTCTTCTTTCTCTCTCTCTCTCCAAAATATTATATGTGATATGTTTCTAATCATTTTTTCAACCCTATAGTTGTATATTTAAAGGTTAAATAAATAACCCTACTCCTTTTTCCAATCCACCTCAAATTAATAAAGAAAAATAATAAAAATAAAAATACAAAAAAAGGTAACTAAAAATATATGTTACGTATGATCTATGTATATTATTTTTATTTACATAAAATAAATATATTAGATTATCACCAAAGGACTTTCCTTAAATAAACATAGGTATATTTAATTATATAGATATACATACACCCTATTCATGGGTATTTATCCGTACCTATTAAATCTCTTATCCAAATAATCCATGGAACCCAATTGGTTGACCCATGACTACTATCCATAACCATTAAAATAAAATGAAATAAAATAAAATAAAACAACCATTTAAAATATTTAATTCATAACCATTAATTACAACAAAACATCTAACACATAATTCAACTAAACAAGTATTTCAAATAAACACATAATCTGCTAAACAAGTATTTCAATTAAACACATAAGTAATTAATTCATATAAATAATTAAACAAATAGCCAAGAAATCAAATAAAGAATTAAAAATACAATTAAAATAATTAATAAAAATACCGAGACTGTCCTTTTAAAATTAGGGGTATTACACGACCCCCCGTAAGGAAACAGGGATACAAAACAACTTACATTTCGTTAGTTTGACATGCAAACACGGGAATGGGGGGCAACTGATACGGGCTCTGCAATCCAACAAGGAGTCTAACAGGCACGGAAACTAAGGGGTCAGATAAAGTACAATTAATGAGGCAATGTGGATAGAGAATAATACTCTTATCCGTATTGGACAAGTAAAGGGAAATTAATTTCGTTGTTAAATATTACAACCCACCCTAAAAAAATGGTAGTCATTTAACTTAAAAGTTATGCCAATAATTCAATATAAAGTCTTATTTGACTTATAATAATTCAAGTACTAACTTGATCGTCGGAGATCACGTCGTTTTTCACTTCGCTCTTGTCTTGTAAGAAACGCCCCGGCTCTAGACCGTGTAGATCTTTGCGACAATATGACCAATCACTGTGGCGACTGTGGTCAAACCACTGTCCTTAGCACTCCTCTTATACCAAATTTGATTTGTTGCCTACTACTTTATGCAACTCAATATTACGGAGTGCTCAAATTTTTTTGGAGAAAAAAAGGTTGGGCTTAGGCTGGAGAGCTTCGGTTAAAAGTCCAATCAGATTTAGGTAATATTTGGGTTGAGCATACAATATGGCCCTGTTTGGTGGATGTTCCGTGCTGTGCTGTTTTGCTCCCAATAGTGCTACAGTAGCACTATTGAGGCCCAAAACATGTTTGGAATAGGCTGTGCTGGTCTGAACAGTATCAGAACACTTTGCACTATTTGGGCCAAATGTTGGAACAAAAAAAACTTGTTCCAAGTGTTCCACAAATCATTTCAGCCTCCCAATCGCCTTCATCTTTATTCTCGTTCTCAACTCTGAACTTGCCCTATTCTCTCTTTCTCTCTCTACAACTGCAGAGTACAAAATCTACAAGGATCAGAAGTCCCACCTCCATTTCTATTCTCGTTCTCAACTCTGAACTTGCCCTAGTCTCTCTCTTTCTCCCCCTCTCTCTCTCTCTGCAACTGCAAAGCTGTATGGGTTTTGTTTTAATTTTTTTTAGGGCAAATCATTTCAACCTCCCAAACGCCTCCAGCTCTATTCTCGATCTCTGTCCCTGTAACTGCAAACTTGTGGGTTTTGTTTTAATTGTTTTTTTAGGGCAAATCATTTCAGCCTTCCAAACGCCTCCATCTCTATTCTCGATCTCTGTCTCTGCAATTGCAAACTTATGGGTTTTGTTTTAATTGTTTTTTTAGGGCAAATCATTTCAGCCTCCCAAACGCCTCCATCTCTATTCTCAATCTCTGCAACTGCAAACTTGTGGGTTTTGTTTTAATTGTTTTTTTAGGGCAAATCATTTCAGCCCCCCAAAAGCCTCCATCTCTATTCTCGATCTTTCTTTAAATGGACCCATTTGAGAACAATTGGATGATGACAAAATTATCAAAGATTGGCATTCTTTATTTCTATTCAACAACGTATGGATAGTTCCTCGATTTTGGTTAAGGGATTGTTGAATCTTTGCCTTGGAATGAATGGAAGAAAACGGATTGATATTGTCTCTCTTTCCAACTGCAAACTTGTGGGTTTTGTTTTAATTTTTTTTAATTTAAAATGATTATAAAAAAATAATAATAATAATTTCTATTCCAAAATTCTCAGAACAAAATTTTCGTTCCAAACATGTTTTGTTCTCCTTTCAGAACACTACATCACACAACACTTGTTCTGTTCTAGGTTAGAGCAGTACACTACACTTCCCAAACGAGCCCATGGGTAGACCCACAACCCGCCCCGCTTTGCACCACTACCTAGTACCTACCCTAATTCCAAGCAGCTCATACCGAGCACTCTGAATGGGCGGGGTGTATACAAAGAAGTTGTCGGACAAACTTACGGAACTCTAGAGAGTGAAGAGAGGAGGATTTAGAGAGAGAACAGAGGAGAGAGAGACTAGCAGATGGCTGAAAAAGCTGTACTTGGATTCCTACAAAAGAATGAGGAAATTTCAGACTCGGGTCAATTCGCTGTCGAGCGAGGAATCGATCACGATGACATCGTCAACGTCATCAAGAGCCTCCGTGGTTTCGGCTTCGTCGATGCTCAGGTGCCTTCTTCTTCTTCTTCTTCTTCTTATAAATGTCCTATCTACATGTTGTTCAATGCGATTGGGACGTTTGTAAATTTGTTTATATGATCAAATCTCGTGTGGTAACGCAAATTATGTTAATAGCTTCATATAAATTAATATAATCAATTTTCTATCAGTGCTTCTGAGCTAACTTGTTTTGGTCAATTCAAAAATATGGCGAATTATGTCCCGTTCGAATGAATGTTAACCCAAGTCGATCCAGCTTTTATTTTGAATCCAAGTGTTAGTCAGTTACACAGCTTGAACAGTATGTGTTTGGGTTGTATTACATATCAACAAGAATAAAACTAATGAACAATTCAAGTTAGAACATTGTAGTAGTCTTGATTGAATGTTAAATCTGCATGGGTGCTCTCATTTTTTATTTTTTTAGAGGTGTCTTCTTTTGATGGAACTATGGAAATACTATACGTTGTTCCCATTACTCCTTATGGTTAATATTGGTAGATGTCAAAAAATAAGGAAACGGAAGTGTGAACACATTGTTTTTCCTGGATAAATTCGTGTTGGATATGTTCCATCTTATCTACCATTAGCCCATGATAAGAGAAAGATCAAATGAGTAAATGGAAGCGAATATATGTGTGTAATATATATATACACATACATAAAACAACATAAAACAACAAGGCATACAGTTGGTACTATGTATATAAACGTACACACGTCTTACTGTAATAATGGTCCTTGCGAAATTTGTTCAATATAAAAAATGTTAAAATACTACTCAAATAATAATATTTAGACATTAGTATGTCATCCAATTTATCCAATTAGGTCTTTTGTGATGATGGCAGGCCAACAGAAATACTCAAGGAGAATGTAGGCTATAAAAGTAGTAAAAAACAACAGAACCAAGGAAAGGAGTCTGTTGAGAGTATTGAATATCAAAAGTGGCACTTATTTAGGTTTTCATATGATTGATAGGGGCCTGAAACATGGGGATTGTAAAGCTCTGTTAGATGAAATATCTTCTAAACTTAATGGCAGGGGTCCCCTCAATCTTTCACTAGCTAGCATAATTGAGTTGGTTAGGTCTGGTGTTCTCTATCATTCAATATTGGTATGCTTCATCTAAGTTACCTGTTGCTACAATTTCTTATATTGAAAGGATGGTTAGAGATTTTATATAGGGCTGCGAGGAGAATGCTAAGAAACGAAGTGGAGTAGAGTCACATGTCTTGAGGTAGAGGGGGGTTTTGGATTAAGGAAGGTTTTTGAAATTGATAAAGCTGCAAATGCTATTTGTTTTGGGACTTCATTCAAGGAAAAACAGGTTATGGGTGTCTTTGCTTAAAAATTTGTATGCTCAATCATCCTCTATATGGACCTGTGTTGTTAAACAGAAGACTCCATGTTCTGGAAACATCTTGTGGAAGTTAGAGACTTCATAGCCCAAATTGCTTTGTTTCAAATTGGGTATGGTAGGTCTTTGAAATTATTTCTTGATTCTTAGGGGAATTTCTTTTCCTTGCTCCAATTCTATGGTCATAGGATTATTAGAGAGTTTGACTTGCCTAAAAATGCTAATATCCATAAGGTTTTACATAATGGTAGTTGGAAAAGACCCAACTTCTTGGCTGTTGATGCTGAAGACATATCGAACATGAAGCTCTGATATCATCAGGTGGAAACATGAAATGTCTTCATTTAAATCTTTCTGAAAATATTGCAGAATACAGGCTCCTAAAAAGTCATGGTCTAAACTTGTTTGGTACAGCAACACGTATTACTTCCTGTTTAGTTTAATAGAATAAACTTCCCACCTCATCCGATCTTCAAAAAAGAGACGTGCACTGTTTCAGTTTGTCACAACTGTTTGAGGAATTTTGATGTGTTAGAGCACCTTTTCTTCAACTGCAATTTTGCTCAAAACCTGTGGAAATGGATTGTGGATCTTTTTATTTGGGATTGGAGTACAGTAGGAAACTTTAACCAATTAATTCAATGGTTTATGTCCCAATCTGCTGTGAAATCTAAGAAAAGCAAAATTATGAAATCAGCGTTGTTAAAGGTGCGCTTAGGCTCCAAGCTCATACAGGCGCAACACTTGCGCCTGTTGTGTGCCCAAGTGCGCCTTTAGGAACATTTGTGCCTTATCATGGAATACGAATATGTTTTAATAGTAATTTAATTTTTCAATTGTGCGCCCTGCTTCACTTAAGCGCGTGCCTCGCCTTGTGCCTAGGCTCCAAAGGACCTCTAGCGCCTTAGTGTGCCTTGGGCCTTTGATATCACTGTATAAAACTGATTTTCACTCGTGTCATTTGGCAATTATGGTGGACTAGAATCAGTGTCCTCATGATGGTGCTACTTCTAGAATTCCTCAGGTTGCTGGGCAAATTATATGGAATGTTGTTATATTGGGTGTCTAGCTGCAGGATATGGTTGATCCAAGGCTTTGGCTTTGGCTTTGGCTTATGCATTTTCTTTGTTATAGACTCACTGTGAGGAACCTTTTTTGTTACTGTTTAGTTCTTTTGCTCCCATTGTTTTCTTCTTTTTCCTTCTGTTTTTGTTGGCCAGCTTTTGGAAGTGGGCTTTTTTAGTGTTGTAATCCCTTGTATGCGTTTGATTGTTGTTCCAGAGACTTGTGGTTCTCTGTTTTTTGTTTTACTGGTTTGTCGGTAATAAAATGGTACGTAGGGAACAAAAAAACACATCAGAACCAGACTAAAACATGAAATAATAGCCATTGGAGCAATGTAGAAGGCCGCATGTTGATAGTGTTTAATCATCCAACTTCTTCTTAGATTGATCTTTATTGTTATTTATGTAAAATTAATACCAAAGTGGTTAATAATAATTCTACTTCCTAAAATAGTCATCTATAACAGGGTAAGGAGTTTCCAGGTAAATTATTGTATATGCACATCATGTAACAACACTTCATTTTGGAAGATCATTTTTATGTTGGATCAGCTTATGGTTTTACTCTCAGGAATGTAAAATAAGTTGTAAAATATCTATGCTCTGCCGGAAATTGTGCAGGACATCAAGAGGGAGAAGTGGGTTCTCACTGATGAGGGGAGAGCATATGCAGCTGCTGGATCACCAGAAGTACAGTTTTTCTTTGCCATACCAACAGAGGGTATCCCGCCGGAAGAATTGCAGGTTTGCACCCTTTAGATTTAGATTCATGAGCAGTGTGGACATTCTGGTCTAATGCTTGAAATAACAGGATCATCTAAGAACGTTCACTACTCTGTAATTGCCTTTTGCCATGCAAGAACCGAGATATAGTGAAGCTGCAATAAGCATTAGATTCAGCACAAGTGGGTTCATTTTGCAACTCAATTCTTTGGAATTTAGGGTTCATGCTTTGATTGTACAATTGTTCCTCGCTTTTTGTTCAACTCAAAATATCTACTTGTTCTGGTATACCTGTTGCAACTATTGGATATGTGGTTATGAAATTTGATTTCAAATTAGAAATATGAGTCAGTTTATCTGGTTGATTAAAATCAGGGCGCGACGCCTACTTAACAACCTGACAGTTTGATGTAGATATTGGGTTTATTTTATTTTATGTTTTTATTTCATAATTTATGTACTTTGATTTCCTCTTGAATTTTATGATTTATGCCCCCTAGAAGATTATTCTTGAGTTTTTGTTTGTTTGTTGAAAGCTGTTTTGATGGATATTGATCTTTGCTACAGCGAAAACTTGATTCTTCCATTTTCAAAATAGGGCGCTCACAGGCCATAAAGAATCAATGGGTGGAGATGGGAAAACAACGAGTGAGCAGGAAGGTAAACACACGAAAATTCTCACATTTGCTAGATCTAGGGAGCTAAAATATTTCTTTTAAGAAATTCTAACAGTTTTGAAATTTGAAAAAGTTGAAAACCTGCTTTCTAGACATGGTATGTCTGAATTGTGACCTTTTCGGGCTGTAATATAACAAATTAAGTCTACATGTCCGGTGAAGTTTTGTACCATATGTACTGATTTCACCTAGAAATGCCTTCTTCCTTCTTTTTCTGTTTATATTCATCTGTTCGCTCATCTGGTTTACTCTTAATCTCTGTATAAACGTGTTTGTCTCTCTTTCCCCCCCCCCCCCCTCTTTTGTGTGTGTGGTGAAAGAAGGCGAGGTGGTCTGGTGAGTTGGATCAGACAATGTTTAATAACTCATCCTCCATGTATTGTTTATCTTTAATCTCACTCCATGGTTGGGCTCCTGATGTTGCCTATAATGTTTGCATATAATTTTGTATCGTTTGCGTCAGTTAACCCTGGAACTTTTTAGTATCACTTCACACTTATATCGCACACCTTTGAGTTAAAGATCAAAGAGTCTGGAAAAGTATGTGTCTTGGGTACCATGTACGTCTGTCTAGTTTATTTATTTTTTGTTGCTTAATATGGATCATTCACCCATATTTCTGATTGGTTTTTCATTTTTCAATTCTTAGGCTCCATTTGTTTTGACGTTATTATTTAATTATAAAATATTTTACACGTAATTATTTTGTTTTCTTTCTTGTCAGATGATTTTTTCTTTTTATTTTCCAGTGTTTGGCTTCATTTCTGAAAATATTTTCCAGAGAAACATTTGCAATCAAAAGGTCTAATTTTATTTTCAAAATATATGAAAATTTGAAGTGAAGACAATATTAGACCTGAGGTTGTGCTACACTATTTTATATACGGAATATATATTCTGTAACATATTTACAATTTTTTTTTATTTGATAAATAAAAATGTATTAGAAAGTGATCAAAAGGGGATCACATCCCAAGAGAACTACACAAGGCCAAATGGGGCCTCTAAACCCTCAAAAAGCCCATAAAATCAACTATCTCCTCTAAAGATCTATAATTTCTCCCTACAACCCAACACAAAAGAGTGGTAATAATGGAGAATTTCAGCACGTGAATAGGAGTTTCCTCTCCTTCGAAGGATCTCCTATTTCTTTCAAGCCATAAACACCACCAAACGCACAAAGGCGTAGACCTCCAAATGTACTGGACTTGGGCCCCCACTATACACCCTCTCCAAGCCTCGATAAAACCCCTGGAAGACCTGGGCATAACTCACTGAACCTCAAATAATCTGAACAACAAGTCCCAACAATCCCTGGCCACCTGACAACGTAAAAGTAGGTGATCAACTGTCTCCTCATGTCTAAGGCACATGCAACAACAGTTGACTACAATTTGATTTCTTCTCTTCAAATTATCCTGAGTTAAGATCTTTCCCAAGACAGCAGTCAACGCAAAGAAAGCCACCTTTAAAAGGGCTTTGGACCGCCACACTGCCTTCCATGGAAACACAGCCCTTGGCATCTCATTCAGACAGCTAAAGAAAGTCCGAACAGAAAAATGCCCGAGATGAAGGAACCCACCTCCAGGAATGTAACATTTTTACATTGGCAAAGGAGCAATTTAGAAAACGCAACAAAGGAAACCTAGAAAGCAAATATTGTTTCTGATTATATTTTCCAAACCGATCCTTGATTCAAATCCCAACCCCAATGCAACCCTAACCCAACAATTAAAGTTGTCCTCAATAGCACTGCAACCCTAGCTTCACCATTTACCTCTTTATCATTTATGATGTTTTTCCACGGCACAACCACAGAGTCTTACAACTAGAGGAAGAATAAGGAACACTAGTCCAAGACAATTAAAATGCTCAAATGGATTAGTTGTCTTTGTCTGAATCTGTAAATATATATGGATAGAAAAAAGAACACAAACAGAAGATGAAGGAGAGATCATTGTGTTCGAATCTGTAAAATCTTCTCTGACTATATACTTTGTTGCTTTCGAATATGATTGAAATTCTTTGGGCAATGATGCGCAGTGGCGTAGCCACGTAGGGACAAGTGGGGGCAGTTGCCCCCACTGAATTTTTAATTTTTTTAATTTTTTTTTTTTAATTTTATATAGAAAGATTTTTATATTTGTATAATTGTTCCCACTAAAAGTTGACATTGCACATAATCTTTCCAAAAAAGGAATATAATCTTTCCAAAAAATATGATATTAAAGAATATAATCTTTCTAAAAAATATGATATTTTTTTCCACTTTCTTAAAATATTATATTCTTTCACACTTTCCCCAAAAATACAAGATATTCTTTCACAATTTTGACTTTACTATAAACAAATGCGTTGTTAATTTTCAAAAATTCACAAAATCCAAACAAATACTGGCGGAAACAGGTAATCTGATATATATATTTTTATCATCTAAATTTACTGTTATTATGCCATGAACATTTTTAAAACTCACCTGCGCTGTTTAATTTTTACATATATTATTTTGGTTCAAAATATATATATATATATATATATATATATATATATATATATATATATATATTGGTTCAAATAATATATATATATTATTGCTGTTAAAAATTGCCCCCACTGAAGGAAATTTCTGGCTACGCCACTGATGATGCGTGCAATCGAGATGGTCAAGTACAAATGGAAAATGACTTACGGGTATTAAAACTGCAAGTCATTCTTTTAAAAATGATGGAAATCATTTTATGAGAAAAATATGTTACTGAATATTTTTGCAGCCAAATGCCGGAAAACACTGAAAAAGTTTTCTGGAAAATGATTTACGTCGAAACAAGCGGAGCCTTAATTCGTGTTTCATTTGATCACCATCTACTTCCAAGCTATTTCATTAACTTCATCTGCTGTCCTTTGTGTTTATAGTTGAGCTCATCCTCTTGAATTCTTCAATGGCTCAATGCAGTCAAATACTTGATGCGGTGTGTATATAAAAACTTGTGGTTGAGGTGGATGTGTGGTTGAGGTGGACGTGTGCTTCCTTTTATAAATCATGTTTATTATACCAAAATGGATGTGTGCTTCCTTTTATAAATCATGTTTATTATACCAAAATATTATTCTTTAGTCTACTAAGACTGGTCACTTTCTGTAGATTCTACATGTAGAAGACAAAGTTAAAGATTTACTTATACGGGTACAAGATGGAGAGGTGCGCAATATCTTTCATTGATTACTTGCATCAGTCCGTTATATCTTTGATAATTGACTATTTCTTTTTCTGATTCGCTGTTAAATTCAACTCTGTTTTTCTATGAAAAGAAGTAGAAGGACTAATTTGAGTTATATGAATATTAACAGTCTTTATTTTATAGTATGAGATACTTATCTGGTTTACAGAAAGAATCATGTTTCTATAGCAGAATTATTATGCTAAAATGGGGTATAACAACTGACATGCACTTGGGAACCATCTCAACCATCTATTAGCCAGCTATTTAACCTTCATATGAACACGTCTCATATCTCATATATATATACAGTTATAAATTAAATTTGTTTCCTGTAGAAATTTGAAAGCAACATTGATTGTAATGACTTCTTACAATATATAATGTGTTTATACTTGCTTTACTGCCTTGGTTTATTGTTCTTTTGCAATATGATTGCTATTACAGGCCATTAATCCAGAAGATATTGACGCTCTCAAAAGAAGAAAGCTTATTGCTCCCCAGTAATTGTCTTCTTCTTGTTTTTTTAATATACCTTCTTTAACTGTTCAGTTATCAGTTCCCTCCCTCCCTCCCTCCCTGCCCCTCTCTCTCTATCTATCTCTTGCATTTGGTTGGTTGTTGGAACTTTTTTCTAGAAAATATTGGTCATGCTTCCTGCTAATATTCCTTCAAGCTAGAGAAGTTTTCACATGTTTGTTAGGCTTCTTACAAGTACCTCTTTTTTTTTTTTCTTTTTTTCTTTTTTTGTACCGTCAATACTCATTAATTTATTTTCTGTCAAGGACATGGAAGGGATACTCGGTAAGAAAAGGTGCTAATTATGCTCCAGAAAGGAAAAAAGTTGCTACTGATTTGACTCGAGATTATCTGCAAAGGTAGTCCACATTTTGGGATTCATATTTCTTGAAATAAACTTACTTTCCATACCCTTGATTTTGAAGCAGTGGGGTTAATGATAATTTCTGGGACATTAGATTGAATGCTCAAGTTCTGCTTTAAATAGTATGAATCATAAGATATGGATTTTTCCCCTTAGCCTTTTCTAGTGAGATATGGATTGTTCAATACTCTTTGAAGGGAGGACCCTCCCTCACCCTAGACTCTTGACATGTCAGAGTATGCACGGTTCAAACTAGATGCCTGTTAAATCTAATTTCTTAAGGTCTTTTAAAATTACTTCGTCCCATGTTAACTTTCGTCCCATGTTAACTTTGGTCTATCTCTTCCTCTCTAACCTTCTATTTTAACTAATAATCCTTGTTTAGTGGGTGCATTTTTGGTCTATATTGTATATAATCATACCATCTTAGTCTATTTTATCTTATTTTATCACTAATAGGTGTCATATCTAAGCCTACTTTATTATAATTGTCAATGAATGATTTCTAAATTGATTATTTCAATTCAATTTTCTAACAGTTGTGCATTATTACTTTTTCATGCTTATGTGAATTACCAATTAATTATCTAGTCCGAACACATAAAGCAATAAAGTAAAACAAAATAGTCATCAGCAAAAGTTACTTCAAAAGCTATCAATCGATAGATTGATTGATTGATTGATGTAACCGTGGGCAACGTACATGGGGACTAGAAGGGGCCATGGCCTCCTCACTTTCTTTATTTAATTTTATAAATTCCTATTATTATGTACATGAAGTGCGCCCATTAAGAAGATTGATATGGTCCAAATTGAGGGTAATGCGAGCGGATGGATGAGCAAAATTAACATGGGTATAGTTAGTAAGGAAAGATCTGATAATATGTGCTTTGACTGTGGCTATCTCCTTAGATGGAACACAACGGAAAAATATAATTCATTTTGCTGACTCCAAGTTGGAAAAATTCTTCATTGAGTTGATTTCAATTGAGTATGTACTATATGAACAGTAGGATCGAAATGGAAACATTTAACTTGTGACCCTCTCTAACTCTGAAGGAAATCTTAATTTGGGATCATTTTTACCTTACTTTTAGTAGCTTCTACTATAAGGGGAAAAATATAAAGAATACCTAAATGTTGAGGGCCTGTTTGATATATATATATTTTTTTCCTAGTTACTGTTTGATTTAGTTTTCTGAAAACAGTTCTCAAGAACACAAAAAATATAATTTGTTTTCAAAGAATTATAAAACACAGTTCTTTGAAAACAGACTTTTTTAACCCAGTTTTCAGAAAACAATTTTTTAAAACCGTCAACTAAACAGATCTTTGGTAAAGTTTTTCTGCTTATAAAATGGAATACTGTTCTCAGAAAATTGAACCAAACAGGCCCCAAGTATTTTCGTTTTAGTTGTAACATTTTATTTATTTCTTAATTTAGTAGTAACTCAAGCCTAACCCAAGCCTAATCCGACCAACATAAGCCTAACCCATAGCCCAACTTGATCAATTTGAGCCTAACCTGAATTTAGAAAAATATGTTTGGCTTGGGCTCGGTTTGAGCTATTCAGTTTGGAGTTCAAGTTGGCACAGGTTTGTAGTTCGAGTTGACTACTCAATCCACCCAACCCTCGTGATTTGCACCCACAGATGTGACGATTGATGCATATTGCTGAGTTAGCCAATTTCGAGTAAGATTTTGATCTTGTACAACAGGTTTGAACAAACGAAGTTCACTACTTCGAAATTTGATATATATATATATATATATATATATATATATATATATTATCAACAATGTGTTTCAACCATTTTCAATTCTCAAAATACGTAGGTCATGGGTAATTTAACTATCTAACGCATTATTCAACCTAGATTTCTGGGTCCACTAGGTCTTTCACATATTTCTAGTTTGTTGAATCTCATTGTAGTCTTTGTGTTACCTCCATCTTCATCATCTTCAGTTGTAGTTTCTCATGAAACATACTGACTTAGAAATTGTCATCTATGACCTAGTTTTGTGTAAGAATTTGCCAATACAAGACTCAATTTTCCAACACTTTAATGACCAGCCAATAAAACAGAGCAGTTTCAAGTGTGGAAAAAATATTTTGTCATTATCTACATATTCCATGGTTTATAAAAGTGTACCCAAAGGTATTTCATTGATTGACCTTTAAGCTTGAATGGTCTGTTATGTATCTTGTATGGTTATCATTACAAATTTCCAAATTATCATTGACTTTTCTTAATTATTATTTTTTAGTTGTTTTAAGATAAGGTGATGCTACCTATTGTCATTTTATCCTGTGATATTGCTCTAGTCAACAAGTGTGCACACTTTAAGGGCTTGTTATTAACTATTGTTTGAATAAATTGAATGGATGTGGATTACTCATATACATCCTGGCTATCATCCTAATTATAACTATATTATTTGTTTCTATTGTATTATGTACCATTGGAAGCATAGATGTTAGCTTTAGCGTATTGGGTTATTTACTCTTTAGTAATGGCTAGCCTGTTGTACCACAAAAAGAAAAGTAGACCTAGGCTTATCTTAAAAAAGAGGAGCCTTGATGTCAGTTGCTTATCTGTCTTCAAATTTAAAATTAACCATGAGTGGAATGTACAGTTTGTCTAGCTGAACTTATCTATTTGTTTTTGTTTTGTTTTGTTTTTATTTTTATTATTTTTTCCCGGGCTCAAAGAGGTGATTGGAAGGAATTGGAATTCAAAGAGTACAACTTTAGTGCCAAAGGTCAGCCTGCTGAAAGTGGCCATCTTCATCCGTTGCTCAAGGCAAGAATGTCATTTTTTCTTTCCTTAGTTTAATTTATGCTGAGTGGCCCGAGCCTTATTCCTTGAACTTATAAACATTTATGTTTGCAAATAAGGGAAAATCTAAATAGTTGTGGGATTGTCCATGAATCAAAGGGATCAAACTTTTTGTTTTATGTAAAGAATTATATAGTTTAACCCTTATCAAAAAAAGAGGAAAAAAGAGGGAAAAAAAAGAAAGAAAGATATTTTAGTTTAACAAATTAAGGTGGTTAAATTATTAGACATTTTGTGAATCATTATGTTTGTAAAGTATAAGTGGGCTAACATTGAACTTGTAATAGTCTGATTGATGGCTCTTTATCCACAAATTTATTGAAGTTATGACCTGCATTTTATAGCAACAAAGAATTACTTTTCATCATAAATAAATATATTTTTGTGTGTTCAGTGAAAGGTTTGAAATTTTATAAATTTTATAATCAGTTGTGCAACGGCAAAATTTGGTGAAACCTTTGTTCTCTCTCCCAAAACAGCTGGGCTAAGAGACCTGGGTGCCACTTGAGTACTTGACTATTGCACACGTAACAACTCCGTGAAATGTCAAGGCTGCCACTTGGTGAATACTTTTTGACGAAAGGGTACCTGATAATTAGGGGAAGAGGCTATAAATATTGATGTTGTCAGCAGTTAACTATCGGACAGTTCACACAGATAACCTTTGCCTGACAACAAAAACATTAGGCATGGCGAGGAATTTTATCAACTGCATTTTATTGCATTACTTACCATCATAAAGCTTAGGTGATGCACCTATTCATAAGATTACTGATTCTGAACATATCTTAATTTCAGGTACGGCAACAATTGCAGATGATCTTTCTTCAGATGGGGTAAGGATGGATCTTTGTTCTATTCTATGTTAATTTTTTTGTGCATATTGAATTGTGAAGGTAGAAAGTTTGCATCCCCCTATGTATTTTTTCCTCATATATTTGCTTTAGTCCTCTTAAAGAAGTGTTTGTTTTTTCTGTATTCGATGTTATGCGAGTTCATATCTCAACTTCAGTTTCTAGAACAGTGATAGTCGTCAGTTTATGATGTTATGTACCATTTTATTTATACATATATGATAAATACACTTTAGGCACTGACCAAAACAAATAAATTTACTAGAGAAATTTCTATCAACAAATAAACACCATTATCAATGGGTTTAACTCCTTATACGTTTGTGAGCTTAATGAGATACATAACACCACCACAATGGATTGCTGAGAATTCTTTTTATGAACTCAATTATAATGTTACAAAATTGGCAATGGTGATAGAATATTAAAATTAAAAAATTTGTAGAAGTTAGGAGTGAAATAAATGGTTAATTTGACATTACTCATATGGGGCTGCGTAGATACTTTCTATAGTGACAGTATGGGGCTGCGTAGATACTTTCTATAGTGACAGTAACCCTACACACGCTTCCTTGCATAAAAATTTGCATGATCTATCAGAGTATCTCTGTTTTTGAGGTTGACATTGTTGTAAATTGGTTGCTTACTGGATGCAGATTTGAGGAAATGCCCACGAACAATTTTGCTGAAAGCAGGTATCTGATATCTCTTTGCTTTTGTGCATTTATATATATCAGTCTGTTGAGTTTCTGATAACAGATCAGCATCATTTTTAGCTTTATTTAGTTAACACCTAGATTGCTAAGTTAATGTGTTGAAGACTAAGATGTTACATGAATGATACACAAGACCACATTTCGATGCATTTTTTTTTTTTTTTTTTTTTTTTACCTTGGACGGAAAATGAGGTGCAAGTAATGCTAATATTTTTTCTTGGAATTATTGATGACCAATGAAGCATGCTTGTTAGTAATTTTCCGGGTTTTTTTTTTTTTTTTTTTGGGTTGGTTGCGTATTTTTTCATCATCTATCAGGCTGTTTTTTTAGTTGGGGCCACACTCAGGGAATGCATGTGGATTGGGAGGGCGGGGAATAGATTGCCTATGTTCCTGGTGGTGGATTATGGGGTGCTCTAAAGAGGCCTGACCACCATCGTCGACCCCCCCCCCCCCCCCCCCCCCAAAAAAAAAAAACTTATAGCAATCACCAAGAGGTTACTTTTGAACTATAAATAATTTGCTACATCCTATGATTCTTTTATATCCTTTTTGTTTCAATTTGCAGCTTCTGGAATTTTGATGCATTATTCCAGCCGCAGCAACACCCTGCTCGTGATTCTCATGATACATTCTTCTTGCAAGGTTAGTTTAACTATGATTTTTACATTCTTCTTGCAGCTTTTGGAATTTTAATGTTCATTTGGTATATTTATAGCTCCTTCGACCACAAAGATGCTGCCTGAAGATTACGTTGAGCGGGTGAAGCATGTTCATGAGATTGGTGGTTATGGGTCCCGAGGGTATGTAGCTTGTCTTTTGTTTTTTTCAACTCCGCTGATTTTCTGTCAAAAAGTGTTTGTGACAAATTCTCTTCTTGCAGGTATGGATATGATTGGAAAAGAGAGGATGCGGACAAAAATGTTCTACGAACTCACACAACTGCTGTTTCCTCGAGGATGCTCTACTTACTTGCACAGGTTTGTCTTTAAATATTCATAGGTCTTTTTATTCCAATCCACTAAAAATTTGTTTTTAATGCTTTTGTATCAAAAGCACATTTTTGGGAGTTTTAAGTTTGGGTGAATTTGCACATTTTTTTTTGGGTGGGGGGTAGGTATATTGGGGTAACCTTGTTAAGAACTCACATGGGGAGGAGAGTTGGCCTAGGTGATGGCCCAGAAACTGGATGTCTCAGGTCCATCTCTTCTCGGGCTTACTTGATGCACATGGTCTGCAAATGATTGTGCATGTAGGGGTTAGTCTCAACTCAAAATGGGTTGGAGACACCCTAGCATAACCAAAAGAAAAGTATCAAGGCAATAAGGTACTTGATTCAGGAAGTATGAGTTTAACTTGGCTCAACAAAGTGATTTAATCCCTTGTATAAGATCATAAGATTTTGAACTTGGATGTTGGTGGTACAATCCCTGTGGCCTGTTGCCTGGTTCAACTGTTTAATGCTTGATTTCAGTGCCACTTGTGTGAGTTCGAGCCTCAGGGCAACTACTTTGTAAAATATCAAAGGTTAGGTCTGTCCCTAGCCATCCCTCCCACGACCCTGCTGTAGTGGCACTAGAACTGGGGTAATGTCCCGTTTATGTTGTAGTGCTTTAGCAGTTAGCCTTTATAAATAGGAAATGCAGCAAAATATGTCAATTTTAGGATATTTTTATGATGTCTCTGCTATTCTACCTTAGGTTTTCCCTGAAGAATGTTTTGAAACTTAAATTTCAGACACATGATGCTTTCAAGTGAAATTCAAGTAGCATTTGTATTAATTCTTTTATTTATTTATTATTTTTTAGTTTTACATATTAGCACTTCCTTTATCTTTGAACTCTAATATATATGTGTGTGTGTGTGTGTGTTTTCTTGTGTTAGTAATCATCATCCTTTCTTGATACTAACTGAGGGATTCTTCTTACCAGAAACCTTTTGTGCCCAAGAGGTACTACTCGATAGATCGAGTCTTCAGAAATGAAGCTGTGGATCGCACTCATCTCGCAGAGTTCCACCAGATAGAAGGTATCTAACAATGAATGAAATAATGTCAGTAATGTTCATTGGGGTGCAACTCCATTCATGTTGATGTTGGGTCATTTTGGCGTCAAAAGCTACATTGAATTTGGTTGAAATCATTGTATAAAATAAAAATAAAAAAACACTGATCTATGTTGAGTACTTGAGTCTAGAATTGTCATCACCCTGTGGTCCTTTGTTTTTTTTTTTTGACAAGTCACCCTGTGGTCCTATGTTGCCAACCTGAGGTCAGATTTTGTTTAAAGTTGGCTACATTGTAAATGAAACTAAATGTAATGATATTCTTAATACAAGTCACTTAATTCAGGCACTTAATAGACATGCATGATCTTCTCAAAAGGTACCCCTCAAGAAAATAAATAAATAAAAATTTAACTGAGCACAGGAGGGAACATTAATTTCATCGTCTTTTGGGTTGATCCAATTGCATCCCTGGCTCACTAAAGTCGTTGACCTGATGGGCAAGCAACAGGGAATTCCTTATGTTGAATTATTTCATTCAATTCATATTCCTTTTTTAAATAAAAATCCATGGTCATAAGTGGGGCCATGGCGCAGGATTTTCACGTGAAATTAGAATTGGTGAAAACTAACCTGATTTCATAAACTATGGTGACTGCGGCAGTTTTTTTCAGTGGTCCGGCTAGATAATGTATTTGTCATTAACATGATGTGAAAAATAATCAACTTCAATGATATACTAAGGCCCCCTGACTGATTTCTTATGCTCTTTGATGAATTTTTGACCTACATGAATGCTTGATTTTGCTTTCAGGTCTAGTGTGTGATCGAGGGCTTACTCTTGGTGATCTGAAAGGAGTTCTGAGTGATTTTTTTTCCCGTCTTGGTAACTCCGCTGAACATTTGGTTTATGTGCCTTTGTAATTTATGGATTAAACTTTCTATTTGTCATGAATAATGTATTTCACATGAAAAATCAAATAACAATGAGGATATTGTGATCTTGAAGAATATAAGCAACAACTGTAAGGTGAAATAAGACACTTATTTTTACATCTCTTATGTTCAGGTATGTCCAAACTGCGTTTCAAGCCTGCTTACAATCCATACACTGAACCCAGCATGGAAATATTTGGGTAGTTAATCATAATTTTTATTAGATTGGGTTGTTCCTTGTCTTGAAGTCAGCAGCTAGATTATTTGATTTTTGGTTGTAGCTGGCAACTAGATTAATTGGCTCGAATTTGTACAGTTATCATGAAGGCTTAAAGAAATGGGTGGAAATTGGAAATTCTGGCATGTTTAGGCCGGAGATGTTACTCCCTATGGGACTCCCAGAAGATGTTCGGGTTATTGCATGGGGCCTCTCCCTTGAAAGGTAAGAATTGTTTTCATCTTCATCATCACTAATGAAAAAAGAAAGCTGATGAATCAGAATGACATGAATTATGTTGAATACTTCAATATGTTTGATATAGTGCAAGGGGAATTGGGAGAAACACAGTTCATGTATTTGTTTAACAATTGTGTGCTTAATTTTAATTCTTTCATCTTTGGACCAGACCAACCATGATATTGTACAAGGTTGATAACATCCGAGATCTCTTCGGCCACAAGGTACACTTTTTTTGCTTGCACAAAGCTATAAAAGCAGTTTTTTTTCATGTGAAAAAAGGAAAAGAAGGGATCCATTGTAATTATCTTAATTTTTGGTGTCTGCAGGTGGATCTTAGTCTCATCAAGAGAAACCCAATATGTCGAATCGGGATCGAGTAGAATGCTGAGCGATCATTGCAGTATATTTTCCGACAAAATTTTCTTTTATAGAGTCTTTTCCTTGCAAGAACAGCTCGGGAAATTTGACACCATATTTAAGCAAGGAAACACCAATGGAATGGACACCATATTCGAGTGATTCATTGCAAGGTAACACCAATGGACACCTTATTGATCAACCGTCGAAAGCCAGAGCTGGTTGACATGTAAGTACTATTTGGTGGTCGCTTGGATTGCAATTTTTCTTACAAAGGAAATGGGTTTGGAGCTGAATATATTGTAAAGCTCTCAGCCATGTAATGTGATACTTTGCGGATGCATTTTAAACGTTTGGGTCATTTATTTTTTCGTACTTCTTATAAATTCTCTTTATTACCATAATTAACCCAAGCTAATAGCAATCTTTCAAGTCGTACTTCAAACTTTCACTTATTCATAAAAATGCCACCATCAAGCGAAGTATTTCAATCCTTAGCTGACCAAGGCATGGCACTAACCCTTCATTTGGCCCATCCCTCAACTTTCAACATGCATCCAAAGATCATAAAAGGGCTTGATGCCTAATAGCTTCCCTAGACCATCTTAGGTTGTTGGGCTTGTACCCTTCGAAGGGAGTCTTAGAATTTATTTTCAGATGTCGTGTGTTGCGCCCGGACTTTTCGACCCGCACTATTATGATGGGTAAAGTTTTGGAAAAATATAAATACTTTTATAGGGAATGGTGCGAATTGAAATGTCGATTCAATGGGCAAACATTACTTGACGTAGATTTATGGAGTAGCCACCTAACATTGATTTTCGGTGTGTTAGGTCACCTCACGAGTATAGATTTCAGATTTATATGATTTTTCAAATTTAATCAAAGATATATTGAAAAAGGCCCTTTTCGATAATAACTCCATATAATTCTACGTAACTGAGATTCATGAGAGCGGGGCACTCCTGACGCATCCGTAAAATATTGCGGTTACTAAATTCTAAAATAATATTCTCATATCTTTATCCCTTCAAAATTCATAAAATGTTGCAACGAAAAAAGGAAAGAAAAAAAAATTGGTTTTTGAAATTATATATAATTCACATAGGCATTTATCAATGTCTACCGAGTGGCCGGATTTGGGGCTAAATAATTCTATATTCAACCGATGTTAATTTTAGGTTTTTATAAAATCATGAAAAATGTATCACCCCATATTGGTCACCCCAGCCTAATCCTCGTCTTAATATGCACTACCTCGAAGGTTAGACCTGAGCTTCAAGAGATGGAACGAAGGAAATTGGCTAAAAAAATGAATTAGGGAATTTAGTAGAGGCCAAGAGAGACTACCTTGTTTCTCTACCCCCACTCTCTCCATTTCTTAAACTAGGACATAGACATACCCTAGGTGATCATTTCCACAATTAAGGCATAGACACACCCTTAGGTAACACATTTCACAATTAAGATATAGACACACCCCTAGGCAAACATTTTTCACAATTAAGACATAAACACACCCTTAGATGTCATTTTGCTCGAACTAGAAAATCACACATCCTTAGATGTCTTTTTCCTCAAACTATAACCTATACACACCCTTAGATGTCATTCTTCTTAAGACAAAACATGTTAACTTCCCCTAAACGTGGTATGGAACTACATTTGACCTGATTTATCCATAGATAGGATGCAAAGGCAGCCTAAGTCATAATTAGGTTCGGTCACTCCATCCATGGGATTGTATTACTTCTCATTTTCATGTCAAAACCCTCACCTTCTATGAAGGTCATTTTCATGTCAAAACTCTCGGATTCTAAAAAGGTCATTTCCTATGTCGAAACTCTCGCATTCTGAAAAGGTCATTTTCTACATCAAGAGATTATTATAATACATTCTCATTCCCACCATGGTGGGGAAGTACATTTGATTTAATTCTTGCACGCTTTAAATAGCTGCTGGGATACGTAGGTATTTTAGATAATTCCAAGTTCGGTTGAGAAGCGACATCAGTCACACTTAAGTTTATTCACCGCATCTATAAGACCTTATTTTCAAAACACCTCATCGTTTTCAAAACACACATCTTAATTTAGAGCACATTTTAGTCATTTTAATCATTCTAAGAACTTTGAAGTTCTCTAATTTTAATCATCCTTTTTAGTCAGATTCCAAAATCCTTAGATTCACATTTTAGTCAAGTTCTCTTAAGTTTACCTTAGATTGAACTTCGGTCGTCCTGACTCTTGTTACGTCATGCATGATTGAGATACATAAGCAACTCGAGTAGGTCTCGGGTTCAGTCATACCACATTATCATTTAAACTCCAAATCCATTTTTCTTGGGTCCAAATGATCATTTTTCAAGGCACATTATAAGCAACATAGACAAAGTAAGTAACCGTACTTGGTAAGAGCGCCTTAGGGTGCCTAACACTTTCCCAGACGTAAGCAAACTCCCGAATCCATTGGTTTGGTTGACGCAAACTAGTTGAGAGGCACACAAGGGCCCACACTCTAATCTAATAAACATTTTGATGTCACATTCTATTACATTATGTGGTGACTCCAAACACGTAAGACATTGGCCCTACAATAAGACAAACCTAAGGCCTGTACCTATTCTATCATACTTGGGTTATTAATTTAGCCTTTTGGGCTTCCACAACGGGTCTTCACATGGGGGAGAAGCTTGGAGTCTAGCCCGGTGGAAATTTTGGGTCTCGACAACCCAAAGCCTAGCCCAAACTTTGTCACCTAATTAAGGTAGAACTAGGTCTGCAAATTAGCCGAACCGAGTCGAGCCAATTTTTGGATTGTTCGGGCTCGGCTTGTCACTTCTAGATGGTTGCTCAGGCTTGACTCAGGCTCGGAACGAAGCTCAAGCTCGATAGAATTTCAGTAAGCTCGGGCTCGGCTTAGCTCAGGCTCACATACAGGCCCAACGAATCACTACAATGATAAATCATTGTAAATCTCTATGTCCGTAACGACCCGAACCCGAGGGTTCGAATCACTAACCGGGTCCTTATCCGAACTCAAGATCAACTAAGGATACTGCCGTCATTTCTTACGTCAATACAAAATATACGTGTCATCTTAGAGTTTTAAAAAAAATATAGTGATAGCAATAATAATAAAAAGAGATCATAGCTACAAGATATGTCAAAGCAGTCCACTAACCCATCAAACTCTGTGGAGGAGCATCGTCCGCCACTTCCTTCCTATAACCTGAAAAATGCTAAATATATGGGGTGAGCAAATTGTTCAGTAGGTGGTGCCTAAGACACACTTCTTGTGACCCCGTAAATCCAAATAAGGAATAGGAAAAAGAACCGGGATCATGCCATTACCAGAATAAATATAACAACAATATCAACAACAATAATCCAAGTCGTAACAAACCATGCCATGCTATGGAATGCAATGTCATGTGTATCACTCCCTGTTCCGAAACATTTCCGTTTCAACCTCCAAACCGTTAGTGTAATATGAGTCAAGGCACCTCCAAGGCGTCACGAAAGGAGGATTGGCCAACCATCCACGACCACAAGGCACCTCTAAGGCGTCGCATTCGGCCTAATTAGCTCAACCATACTCCTCTCTAGACTACATTAACACCACGGACCACTAGGCGCCTCCTAGGTGTCCGGTTTTCGCAAACACTATTAGAAAAACTTTTTCCCAAAAATAATTCCATTTATTTTAAAAACAAACTTTTCCCTTTACTTTCCCAATGACAATGCATGAATTATGCAATTCCTTCAATGCCATGACAATATAGAATTTCATACATTTTATCCGCATCATTTAAGCATGTTTTAAAACATGAATTTTCACACAATACCGCATTCTCATATTTCCAAATCATGACATTTTAAATACTTTTAATTAGCAAATCCAACAATTAAATTCTACATATTCCATCAACGTCATATTCACATTTTGAGAAGAAATTCTAAATTTATTTCTACAATTAATAATCCCAATTTTACATTTATTTTTACAACCAATAATCCCAATTTTTCATTTATCTACACCAATTAACATGCTTCCATTTAACAATTTCTAGTAAGTTACTAACACCATAGGCATGAGAAATTAACGCGTAAACATGCTTTCCACATAGTAAGTTTTAAACAATTTATCAAGCACACAAGCATATAAAACCAACATTTAAGCATATTTTTCATACAAATTTACTTATACACATAATCATGAATTCCATATACAAAACCAAATTATTTTAGAGGCATTCATCTCAAATTAGTCATGCTTAGCTATAATTAACAAAGAATAATTCAACCCCTACCTCAAATTGTAGAAAACCCCTCAAAATGGGTCTAAAAACTCGAAATCCTAGGGGAGGCCAAAACTAAAATTGCTTGTACTCACACGTAAATCTCGTTGTGCTCTCCGTTTTGCCGCAAACGGCATCCAAAAATTCCCACAAATGAGGGAGTAATCAAATTTTGAAGCCTTGAAGCAAGGTGAAAAGAAAATGAAATAGAAAAGAAGGAAGGAAGGTGGTGCCAGGAAGAGGAAGAGAGAATAAGAGGCTAAGTGGCCTCTTGGCCACACAAATCATATTAGTGGTGGGTCCCACCACTAAAACCTCCTTTTGACTTTTCTATTTAATTTTACCACATACACCTACACATATAAATATAACTTACAACCATTACAATCTACCCTCCTTAAAAGATTTTGTCCTCAAAATCTAACCTCCTTAAAGGAAGAGACCCACAACCACACACCTTCCCGAGAACACCTCACAAAACCCTAAAACCATAAACTCACCAACATTATTGCCTTTGACACCAGACGTCACCAAACAATCACACACCATTGTCACAAAAACACAATGCTCACCACCCTATGAGGGTACTCATCACTCATAACATCATACACAAAACCCACTGGATTCTACACTTGACTTAGAACCAACACTGATCCCCTCTTCACCGCTACACAAGGCTTCGGAGCCCGAAAGAAGAATGGTCATAAGACCCCTGAACATGACAACATCCTAACTCAACTCATCCTTTAAAGGATATATAAAACCCCAGACAAGGAACCCTATCCATCTCACAATAAAGCTCAAACTTAATCTACATGTCATTATCAAACCAATACTCACCATCTAACACACATCTACACCATCACATAATCTTACCAACGACCACCAACTGCACCATACGTCAATCATTACACTTAACAACCTTAAGACAACTGAATAATGAATCTCCCAACAACTACATAATCAAAAGTCTCCAAGACAATAAAACAAATTATCATGCACCCAGGTCACAAATCCTCAAAACAAGATCCTCAGTAATCAATGATTGTACCACAAACCCGTTATTGGACACTTAGTCCTACCTAGCACACCTCATTACCCGAGACAACCACCTGAATCCACACTGTCACGTTGACACAACCCGCAATTCCGTGCTCTCACTGCCCTTGGCAAATCGAAACAATCATTGACCTTTAACCTGACATCGTGCTACAGAGGGATTGATTCAGGAGAAATGGTTGGCCAAGCCATTCTCGTCAGCAATCCGGTCTCAATACAAATGTCGTTCATGTCCTCAGGTCCAACCTCAAACACACTTTTACATAGTCCACAAGACAACCATGAGATCCATTCACTATCAATCCACCATCCTACGTAACCTCAACAACTATACAGTCATATACTTGCTCTAAAAATCCTAATCATACTTTAATCAAACAACCATACAAAGCTAAAAGCAATACGACACCAAATACCACAGTCATCAACTAGCATAAAAGATCTCTAATCTCCTCTTAACACCCATACCAGGTAAACAACTCCATAGCATTACTTGATTCAATTCTTACCTCGTCAAAACACACAATGTAACTATTTCATGCCTGAGATCCCAAAACCCAAGTCAATCATTCTTATTATTGCTTAATAGAATCACACATTCACTTTCTCTAATCACAAAATTCTAAGACAACATCGACACTTATCCTCAAGACACTGCTCGAATCAAATGCCTATAGAAACATCCAAGTACATGACACAATTCCCGTCACTTAATCATCCTCAAACTGTCGTTCACGACACATTTCCTAGCCATCACCGCTAATACTAGACTCTAGAAACTTATAAACCCTATTCGGCAACTCGTGCCTCACACACCATTGGTCAAGACCACTTTCAGAACAAGCACTATAAAAACCAAAGACTTTATCTCTCTCTGTGGAAGTGAGTCGACCAAATCAACAAAACCTCTACCAATGAACTCTAACAATATAACAACCACACACAGGTCCGTCTACTCACGGACGCGCACAACTCGAAAACGGAGAACAAGACTCATGACAAACGACGTCCTTGCCAAGACTAGACCAAATGGAAAGGGTAATGACCCGTTCTCACAAGAGACTAACCATTCGTACCTGAATCCACCTGACACCCTATCATACGCTACTCACCAATCGTCCAACCATGGACACCCAATCTCACTTGAGATGAAATGAACTCCTTGCACACAAGGAAAAAGAACCAACTGGAAACACACATGGGACTACGACCCCGATTCCAGGCGACTTCACCACTAACGGACCGTCACGCTCTATCAACACAGAAACCTTGCATACTATACACCGCGACACCCCTGCTAATCAAAACCAACCAGATAAGAGCACTAATGCTCATGACACTCGATCAGTAGAAACAATCATAGCCCTTCGGACACCGTGTCTCGTCCCATCTGGAAACCATCACTCCCAAATGACAACCTCTAAGCTGTAAAAAGACTCTTTACCACCCATTTCACATTTACCCTTCAAACGACACTACCTCGAACACCGTGCACACAAGACCCGTGACCTTAGTCACAATAGTCCACTGACTCCTTAAAAGAAAAAGGTGTCTGTCCAAGAACACCACTCTCGCTGGCTCTAAAGACTAAACCGTCCACAATTGCCTCAACTGGCGCACAATCCTATTACCTACCTGACAACATACAACAACACTCATAATTATAATCCATCCTCGGATTATACCTGAAACCATTATCCTCATCAATGCTAAACATCACGCCATAACACCTTGACTACTATCATCCTCGAATGACACTCAAACCTCTCATTTTACTGGACCATCAAGCTACTACCAACGATTCATCCTCAAACATCATTAAGGTAACACCATCATAACAAGAGAATAAGCATCACTCTCGATACTCTCCCACAATGGCCACTATTTACCACTAGAAAAAAACCTCCATACGGCAATGCCATGCTGACAAATCCTCAAAACAAAAATGAGCATAAAACCCAGAATGTTCAACACTCAACTATCTTGTTAAAACCATTTACAATGCAATCAATTATTAACGCTTAACCGACAACTCAATCCACTTTTCCTAAGATAATCTACATGCTTAAACAAGAAAACTTCGTACTCCAGGTTCAATGTCACTACCTCCCTTTCCACTGTTTCTCAAAACATTCTTAGCCCCGACAAAAGTCAAATGGGGTTACCAACTAAACCTACAAGATCAACCTCGTCCCAATCATTCTTATCATCAATCTATCTCTTTGGATCCTCAAACAACCAGCACTATCTCTTCATACCCAAACATAACTTGAAATATAATTCCAGCCAACAACTTTCAACTTCCAAAACATAGTCTATTTGGTAACACAATACTTACCATCAGTCACTTGATCCCCCAAACGACCGAGCACTTTAATGACCTCATACTACCTACCCTATAGTACAATCCTGCTCTACACAACCAAAACTAACCACTATACACCACCTCGAGACTCTCTTGACAACCGTGACACCATATAACCCCACTCATCCACTGAACCATGTAATAAACTCACTGAGAGTTAATTACCCGCAATACGCTCCTACAACTATCCAAAATGAGAATCACTCTTTAACAACCCAGTCTCCAAAACAGACTTTTACAAGACACAAAATGCTCCACACCCTGCAACCGGTCCTATATCACCCCAAACCTACAAAATCCAACAAGTACCCACAACAGTCAGAACCAACACGCCTCTTCAGACCATACCAGAAGATACACATCTAAATCCCATAGACTACATTCGTGACTCAAACAACTTCTGTCACACTTACCACGACCGATTCGAAAAGAACCTCCGCACCAAACTATAACCCAAGTCACAAACATTAACATTCTAAAGTCATACCTTTCTCCCTCGAAACCCTCACTTGCACACCTAACCTCCATGGTCACAGGAACCCATCCACCATTGCATGAAACTCACACACAACAAAGGCACTATGCCATGAAATATGAACCCGTCCTATAGTCGTGCTCTAAGCACCGCACAAAACGTGACAAGAAAATCAGGATGACTACACACTGTATAGCTCAATCCACGAGTTAGAAGTCCATGCCATTCGTTCGATAAGAACCGGCACCACAAACAACCCTAGAGCAACTGAGCTCCTCGCATACTCAGGTCAAAACCCACACAACCATCCATACTCAACCGCATACTCCTATACATGTATACATATATATATATATATATAATAAACGTATCCCATACCATGTTACAATCGTGTCATATCATTTAATTAATTAATTAATTTATTTTTAATATTTATTTATTTATTATTATTATTATTTTTTTTTCACCCCGTCTTTCATTTAAAAAAATACTTGCATAACCATACCTAATAACCATCACAATACCATACGAGACATTCTTGCACCTACCGTACTCACTCCTTGTCACATTATCATTTAAAATAAAAATTGCACACACCTTGCCTACAACTTGCTGTTAGCACCTAAATCACACTTATCATCATATCATAATTAATATGTTTTCAATTATTTATACATTTTATCGTCATGGCCATATAACACACATTTTAGCAATTAAACACTTAAGCATGTGAACACTTAGCAAATAAGCATGCCCCATTTTTTTTTTTTAAACCGTAAACACATAAGCACTTAATCAAATAAGCAGGTTTCTCAAATAACAAATATTTTAACACATAAGCACATAAACAATTCAATCCACATTCCACATAACCCTAGGTAGGCCTCTACCCGTCGTCCTAATGGTTTTCGAACCATTGCTCTGATACCAAATTTGTAACGACCCGAACCCGAGGGTCCGAATCGCTAACCGGGTCCTTATCCGAACCCGAGGTCAACTAAGGACACTACTGTCATTTCTTACGTCAATACATAATATACGTGTCATCCCAGAGTTTTTTAAAAAAATATAGTAATAACAATAATAATAAAAAGAGATCATAACTACAAGATATGTCAAAGCAGTCCACTAACCCATCGAACTCTGTGGAGGAGCTTTGTCCGCCACTTCCTTCCTATAACCTGAAAAATGTTAAATATATGGGGTGAGCAAATTGCTCAGTAGATGGTGCCTAAGACACTTCTTGTAACCCCATGAATCCAAATAAGGAATAGGAAAAAGAACCGGGATCAATATAACAACAACATCAACAACAAGAATCCAAGTCGTAACAAACCATGCCATGCTATGGAATGCAATGTCATGTGTATCACTCCCCATTCCGAAACATTTCCGTTTCAACTTCCAAACCGTTAGTGTAATATGACCCAAGGCACCTCCAAGGCGTCACGAGAGGAGGATTGACCAACCATCCACGACCACAAGGCACCTCCAAGGCATCATATTCGGCCTAGTTAGCTCAACCATACTCTCCTCTAGACTACACTAACACCACGGACCACTAGGCATCTCCTAGGCGTCCGGTTTTCGCAAACACTTTTAGAAAAACTTTTTCCCAAAAATAATTCCATTTGTTTTTAAAACAAACTTTTCCCTTTACTTTCCCAATGACAATGCATGAATTATGCAATTCCTTCAATGCTATGACAACATAGAATTTCATACATATCATCCGCATCATTTAAGCATGTTTTAAAACATGAATTTTCACACAATACCGCATTCTCATATTTTCAAATCATGACATCTTACATACTTTTAATTCACAAATCCAACAATTAAATTCTACACATTCCATCAACGTCATATTCACATTTTGAGAAGAAATTCTAAATTTATTTTTACAACTAATAATTCCAATTTTACATTTATTTTTACAACTAATAATCCCAATTTTTCATTTATCTACACCAATTAACATCCTTCCATTTAATAATTTCTAGTAAGTTACAAACACCATAGGCATGAGAAATTCACGCGTAAACATGCTTTCCACATAGTAAGTTTTAAACAATTTATCAAGCACACAAGCATATAAAACCAACATTTAAGCATGTTTTTCACATAAATTTACTTATACACATAATCATGAATTCCATATACAAAACCAAATCATTTTAGAGGCATTCATCTCAAATTAAGCATGCTTAGCTATAATTAACAAAGAATAATTCACAAGGGATCAAGAATCTCATGGATTAGGAACCCCTACCTCAAATTATAGAAAACCCCTCACAACGGGTTTAAAAACTCGAAATCCTAGGGGAGGCCAAAACTGAAATTGCTTGTATTCACACGTAGATCTAGTCGTGCTCTCCGTTTTGCCGCAAACGGCATCCAAAAATTCCCATAAATGAGGGAGTAATCAAATTTTGAAGCCTTGAAGCAAGGTGAAAATAAAATGAAATAGAAAAGAAGAAAGGAAGGTGGTGCCGGGAAGAGGAAATGAGGAAGAGAGAATGAGAGGCTAAGTGGCCTCTTGGCCACACAAATCATATTAGTGGTGGGTCCCACCACTAAAATCACCTTTTGACTTTTCTTTTTAATTTTACCACGTACACCTACATATATAAATATGACTTACAACCATTACAATGTCTTCTTCATGAAATTCATCTCAGTCTTGTACAAGAAAGAAAAGGAACAAATAAAGTACAATCTTTTAGGAAAAATTATCAAATCTTATATGGTTTTGGCATGCAACTGTAGTATATCTTCCATTGCAGCTCAACCTTAAGATCCATTTGCTAGAGAGATAAAGAAAGGGAGACATAGAGAGATATGTGGCTGGAGAACATTTGCGATGGGTTGCTGGCAAAGTACGTGGTGGAGCTTGCAAAAGTTTGTCGCGGTGGAGTTAGATAATGTTTGGGTCGACCAACACGACAACAGTATAGCGATACTAGGTCCCTACTTCCCAAAGGAAGGTCAGCGGATCGAGCCTAAATGGAGGTATGTGTGTGTGGGACCGTGGGTACCAACTAAGAAAAAAATATTTGGGATCGACAGATTGTAGCCTTCTAGGTTTATTCTTCTCAATTATCCTTATCCTTTACAATCCAATGGCTGATATGCAATCATATGGGATGATAGGCTATTGGACTAATGAACTCTTTGGGCCTTAGTTTTTTTTTTTTTTTCCTCTTTGGGTCTTAGTTGAGCCTAACTTATATCATCTGTAGTAAATATTTTAAGTGTTAAATTTGAAATGTAAATAGACTTTAAGCTAAACAAGCCTGTTCATGAGCCTAACGAGTTGAGCTCACCATTGTTCAGGCTCGGCTCGTTTAGTAAACAAGCCTGAAGAATGAGCTCGATTCTCATTTGTTAAACGATCTAACCCGAACCGAACTTTTAACAAGCCGAGTCTGAGCTATTCGTGAACAGTTCCGTTCATTTGCAACCTTGGATATAACATTAGTAGTATAGCTTTACTATAGACTAATGAGCTGAAGAGTAGTGAAAGGATATTTTTGAGTAATCTTGTATTGGTAGCCCTTTTTTTTCTTCTCTCTCTCTCTCTCTCTCTCTTCAATTGGCAAATCCCATGCACATATCTACTTTTTTTTTTCATTCGAACATGAACCTCAACTTTGAATTTGCAAGAAAGAAATGGCACCACTTGAAACCAGTATTGGTTACAACATTTCTAGTTAATTTTCAGAGTCGCCTTGAGGAATTTTTGAACTGACTAAGATGAGCATTGCATCATATAAATAACTAAAGACGTGTAACTGCACAACCAGACTTTGCTTTGGAAATAACTTCCCTTAATATTAGTCTTCACATCAAAGTGGTGATCATTTTTGAATTTTCATTTATGGGAATAAAGGATAAAGGAAAACAAAAACACCCTTTGATTAAAGGAAGAGGAGAAATTTTAAATGATTTTTCAATGTTTGATTTACTTATAGAGGGAATAAAAGGATGATTTTATTTATATTTTTATTTTTTTTTATTTTTTTTAGACACAAAATAGGATGATTGATATAGGGGTCCAAAAAAGGGGCTTGGACACTCCACTAAGTCTAAATATCAAAGAAAATGGAATATTAGTAACCATTTTTTATTTATTTATTTTTTTATTTTTAAAGTGACAATATTGTTTTTGAAAATTAAATAAATAAACAAATTAACAAATGGTGCGTGCCACCCTGTGAGAGTGTTAACTTGGTGGTATACCAATGGGTATGTAGTTCAATGGTATACCCTTTCCCTCCTCAAAAGAGGAGAAGAGGAGTTCAAACTTAGTGTAGTCTAAAAATATGTGTGAGTGTTTTTCTTGTCATTAAAAAAAAAAAAAAAAAAAAAATTGGAATGATTCCATACGAAAAGGATAAATATTTTTTTTTTGCTTAGTTGGTAAGCACGCGCATGCCTCCACTAAGAATCAAACCCCTAAGCTCCTTTTGGAAAATAGAGGTCTGATACCGCTAAGACATTGACGTAAGGATAGATATTTTTTAGGATAAAGTGAAAAAAAAAAAAAAAACCCCTTGAACTATTACCCTTTTGTAAATAACCCCCCAGAACTACAAATTGCTCCATGAATTATTGATTTATTACAACTAAGGACAAACTCATTACAAATGACTATTTTACCATTTCTCATTAAATTGTCATTTCTTATTAAATTATTTTTATTATTTTTTCTCTTGTCTAAATATTAATTATACCATTTACTTTAATTTTATTATTAGTATCAATTATCATAAAAATAAAGAAAAATAGATTTGTAACTACCATTTTTTTAAATATTAATTTATTTTTAAAATTTTATTATTTATAATAAAACAAACTATACTCAATTTAAACTTTTTTACTATAAAAAATACCTTCTTTCCACAATATATGCACGAAAAACTAGTAAATTATTTAAATGAAAAATACCTCCTTTTTTATGCAATATATTCATGAAAAATTAAGAAATTATTTAAATTGTTTTAAAATTTTCTACTTACGATTTTTATTTAAACATTTGATTTAAAAAATTAAAGGTAAATTTATGCAAATTTAATAGAGAATATGTCATCAAATTAATATGATTTTTTCATAATTTATTTCAATAAAAAAATAAATTAAGTGTAATATAATAAATTATTTAAATGAAAAATACCTCCTTTTTTATGCAATATATTCATGAAAAATTAAGAAATTATTTAAATTGTTTTAAAATTTTCTACTTACGAGTTTTATTTAAACATTTGATTTAAAAAATTAAAGGTAAATTTATGCAAATTTAATAGAGAATATGTCATCAAATTAATATGATTTTTTCATAATTTATTTCAATAAAAAAAAAAAAATAAGTGTAATATAATAAGAGAGGTCATTATGGTCATTTAATAAAAAAATAGGATAGGTATTGGGCATTTTGAAACAAAATGTGATAGTTTAGGGGTTTTATGCACAAAATATATTTTAAAAGAGTTATTTGCAAATTCGAACATAGTTCAAGAAGGGGGAGTTTTGCATTTTACCAATATTTTTTATATAAATAAATAAAAATACTTGACATGGTTCCGTGTTAAAATAAATATGATTGATCTGCTAAATAAAGAGCAAACTCTTGGTGTTGGGTAAAGGGGGTTCTTCCGCAAATAATTAATTAGGATTTTGGTTCAGATAGTATCGGTTTTTTTCATATTAAAATTTAACAAGACCTGGATGTACAAAAGTGGTCCCATGGTCTAGTGGTTAGGACATTGGACTCTGAATCCAGTAACCCGAGTTCAAATCTCGGTGGGACCTTTTTTCGGTAGCATTTTTTTATTTTTTATATATATATATATATACTTGAATACACAACGAGCAAAGCTGGGCTCACATGTTACCTGAAACGACACACAGCATTTAACTTGTTGAGGTCTCGCCATAGTTATCAAGGACAACACATTCATATCAATTTTAAGCAATTAAAAATAATTCATTAATTGAAAAAAAAAAAAATAGAAGAAAGGAAAACAATATGATCATCTTTCTTGTGTTTTTCCCCCATAAATCGAAAGAAGCTGAACTCATTACAATTTACATTCCAAAAATGGACATGAAACAAAGACCAGTTACACATAAAAATTTGTAACTTGTTCCAACAATAAACAAGCCCTCATACAAATAAGAAAGGACCAAAAAACATGGCACCCCCCAACCCTCTTCTCCCCACAAGGTCTCTCTCTCTCTCTCACATTACCATAAACAATCAGAATTCGTTGTGCTGAGAAACAATGATCTTCAAAATTCTGTATAGATTTTCCTTCACTTTGCACCTTTTTAAGACCCCAAATATAAGAACAAAATGTCTTACAACCTCAAAACCCCCAAAAATGGAGTACCAGGGTACCAACAAAGCAAGGCAATCAAATAGGGAGCCTGCTGCACTTATTGACAAAGAATCAAGAACTGTCATACATGTTTACTAGTCCGAATTCGGTCTCTCTACTACATCTTGCACATCGGATGGTTCGGGGAACATCTCCTTCGACTGTCGTCTCGTTGTTGAGGATGAATGATCACCACCACCTCCACCATTTTGACCACTTTCCTGAGAACCCGTGGTTCTCGACTGTTTCAAGCTACTACCTCCTTCCATCACGTTGGTGGGGGCAGCTGGAATGGCCACCACATCTGATGAGCTATGACGCCAGCTACCAAATAAAGCAGCATTCCAAGATCCTCTGGAGGAAGTAGTTCTAAGCCTGGCGGAGCTAGCATGTTCTTCTCTTACTACCTTCAAAGGATTTTCCAAAGCTTTAAGGATATATCTCATAAGGGGCCTCCTTGAAGGCTTGGGATTGAGGCAAGACCTGGCAACAATTGCCATGGCCCATACTTCCTCTAACAAATCGTCATCTATGATTAGAGACCGGTCCAAAATATTCATAACAAGTTCCTTGTCATATATGCTGATGTAAGGTAAAATCCCTTCTAACATATCCTTCATGGCAGCATCACTGGATGCGCTGATGCCCAGCCTGCCTGTTACCAGCTCGAGCAACACCTTTCCAAAGCAGTAAACATCATAAGCACAAGTTGCTGTAGGTGAACCTGGTCATGTCGGAAGAAAAAAAGATAAGTTTTCTATTCAATATTCTTAGTATATTTTAGCACTTTCCACCATGAACTTCTAGGCCTATCCTGAATTAATCAAGCATATAATCATCTCAAATAATTCACAATCATTAACACAATTAAATAGGCCACCACGCGAGGTTTGAGCAACATGAATAACACAAGTGCAGAAGCCAAAGTCCAAAAATTTTATTACTCCATAATTCAAGGGTTTTTTTTTTTTCTTCCCCTGAATCATAATTCAAGGTTCTGATCCATTTATTCTAACGTATCTCCAATTGCACGTCACAAATATAAGAAAAAAAACAGTATAGGCATAGCTACAAGCATAGTTAACTACGAAAACTATCATAAGCATAACAGCTAAAACTTGAGATAATCAAAGTGTTAACACTCATATTTCATTAGCTCTATTCAAATAATGACGACTGTTCAAACATCTGTGAGCAACTCAATTGTTAGGTTGCAGGCAAATGATGCATAAGTAGGAATAGGAAGAAAAAACTAAAAAAGTAAAACAAAAAGAAAAAAAGAAAGAGTAAAATAACACCACAAATACAGGTTAAAAAAATACTACAAATTTTATGGTACTTTGCCTCAAGTCTACAATCTTTTTATCTACAAAATATTCTTCACGAAGTTTGCTCTAGTCCAAAAACTTTATCAATAAATAAGTTGGTGAAGAAAAAATAAATTGACAACCCGACTTGATTCAATATATAATGTTTTTAATAAAGGAGGCGATATTCGTATTTCCCTTTTCTACAATTGCACTCACTTTTCTTTTTCCTTTAAAGCAAATGACAAGAAGGTCCCTAAAAGCTCATTAATACATCATCCCTTATTTTATAATACCATAACTAACCTTTTCACTATGAACCTTTTTTTTTTTTTTTACCTTCTTTACTTTCGCTAGTATTTTTTTTCCCTCGACAAAAAGAGAATTTATTCAACTGAAATTATTAGGATGATGGATCAACGTTAAATTCAGTTGCAACTATTCAAAGCAAAAGAAGAGAAAAAGGCAAGTATTATTGGAGACAAAAGATGGTGAGATAGCGCGTGTGAGACTCTAATAAGAGAGGAGAAGCAAAAAGGAGAGCGACGTTGACATGCCGCTTCAATGCAATGGCAATGGCACCAGCATTTCTCTCTTGGGCACTTCTATGCCATCCAAACTTCATATGCAAACCAACAACGTTCACTTCACCCTCTCTCTCTTCGCTTCTATACCCTTCATCTATCACTCTCCGCCTACAAATCCTTGTACGCATCAAATTAGTCTTGGAAAGCTTGATCGGAGACTAGGAGCTGTTTCCAACTATTTATTAATTGTAACTTCCTTTTCTACGTCATTTTGGTACCTATTATAGTTCTTTCTTCTTTTACAACATCCAAATTGAATGAAGATAGAAAATCTTTCACCATGTAGATTTGATGTATAATAGAATACTGCTTCTAGTATCATTTCAGTATACAGATAAATAAACATGTTCTATTAATTTTCCAGTCTTCTTTGAATCCTGGATCCTGGCTTATATCTAGTAGGAATCAATGTTGTTAAAGGTGCGCCTAGGCTCCAGGCTCATACAAGCGCAAGACTAGTGCCTGTTGTGTGCCTAGGTGCGCCTTTGACAACATTTGCGCCTTTAATATGGAATTTGAATTCTTTAATAGTAATTTAATTTTTCCATTGTGTGCCTCACTTCACTTAGGCGCGCTCCTCGCCTTGCGCCTAGGCTCCAGAGAACCTCTAGCGCCTTGGGCATTTGATAACACTAGTAGCAATATCAATTGGGACGTTACTTGGAAAGAGAGAGGGAGACAAAAAGATCTTTCCATAACATAACTGAAAGGGTACTTGTGGTATTTGAGAAAAAAGAATTATTTATTTATAAATTTAGGGTTAGAAGTGTCATTTCCTTTATGATTGGAGTGCAATGGTAGAAAAGGGGAGTGCAAATATCTCCTCCCTTTAATAATACTGTTTTACCTCCGTTAGTAAATTAAGAAAATCTGACAAACGTATAAGCTAGCCAAAGGCCGAGTTAATAGTTTGCTAACTTCCAAGTTTAACTGCAGAAATGTTATTATATTTACCATTTTCCTTAATGGATATTTAGATAACAAGAATCACTTCTTTTTTTGGATTGCAACCCTACCAAAGAGGATTTTTATCCTAAAAATTGTGCACAACCCCTAAGAGAGAAATGAATCACGAAAGTGAACATTTGTCAAGGGCTTAATCAAATTGTTCCGATACTCCAACCAGTCGGAAGTTCATACTTTAAGCTCTCTAATAGGGAATGTAAACACTCTTTTTCATCTCACTCACTCGGCAAACACTTTTAGGAATTTTTCAAACAAAAATTAGGAATCTATCAAATTTATGGGAGACTGAGGATGGGTTGGTCATAAATAAATAAAAAAACATGATTCGGAAGATAAATATTATAAATTATAATTAAAACATATCATTATTATTAATTATCACTTTGGCCTTGAAAAATAATAATATTAAAGAAAAAGAATCAATTTTTTGAAGATGATCCTCGGCATATATCTTCTGTCCTATCCAGCCCCACAACAGCCATGCCACTTTTCATGTGAAGGCAAAGCTTGCACAGTAAATAGTAAAAACATCATAAGATCCAACTTCTTGAGTCCTTCCTTACAATAGCAGTGTATTTCTTGGTCATTTTTGAAGAGGTGGTTCTTTGCTCTAACAGTGACAAGGTCGACATTTATAGAATTTATATTGCCCTATAAGCAACTTAATTAATAAATGTGACAGGAGTTTCTCCCCTGCTACACTACCCACTATTTCAAAGGATAATCCCATCTTTTTACCAATAATATTAGAATCATTAAAGAGGTAGCAAGAAATTTCAGTAAATAAATTAGGATGCACTGTAGAGTCATTCAATGAGTCCAGTAATGATCACATAATACTGGATTTTATAAACAAAGGACTGCTTCTCTCGTGAAGGAATACTTATATTGAGTTTTGCGCTAATTACTATTCAAGTTTAATGCTTAAATGACATCAAGGGCTAAATTGCTGTACAAAGAATGATAGGATATATGAGGTCCAATAAGTGAACCTTAAAAACAAAATTTCATCGCTAAAGCTCGAATAGCTCAATATACAAGCATTAGAGAAACAAAAATCAATGTGGAATTTAAAAAATAACTGAATTGGACATACCAGAAGCGCCTTGTTCAGATGTCCTGCAAATAACCCAGAGGAAAATTTTATTACAGTCTCAAATGCGTAATAGAAATACACAATAAAGAAGTGACTTCAAGAAATGGTTCTATTCCTGTTTTTTTCTAAAAAAACAGTTTATAGGATTTGAATTATTAAATACGAGATATAGAAAGATGTTCACAAAAGCAACAGGCATATATAATTCAGTATACTGGTTATTGCGTCAGCTTTGAGAATATCAAACCCATGTCTGACCAAGCTTCAATGTTCAGTTCCATTAACATGTATGCATAACCTAAAATCATTGCCTCAAATTGATACTGTGAAATCCACTAAATAGATAAATGCATCTCAATTGGTAAATAACCCAGCCCCATCCTGAATTTAGTTCATATCTACCATAAGTTCATACCAGAGAAAGCAAATAAAGACCGACTCTAAATCTGGTATTGCTTACATTAAATGCACCATTGGCGCTGAAAAAAATGTTCGGAGCCTAATATCAAGCCATCTTTTTTTTTTTTTTTCCCTAGTTGGGACTCACACACACTGCCTCCACTGAGGTTCGAACCCCTGACCTCCCTTTGGGAAGTAGGAGCCTTGTACCGCTAGGCCACAGGCCTGTTGGTTCAAGCCATCTTTTTCTTTGCACAGAAAATCTAAGTACGTAGAAGAAGTGGAAAGCATGATTTTAAAGTGACATTTGTGACACCGAAATAGGGATGGCAACGGGGCGGGGTGGGGCGGGGATTCCATTCCTCATCCCCATTCCCAATGCATTTTTCATTCCCCATCCCCGTCCCCATCCCTGCTTAAAATTTTGCCAGAATCCCCATACCTGCCACCACCCCCGTCACCTTATCCCCATCCCCGCCCCGCCCCGGCCCCGGCCTCATAATTTTTTTTTATTAAAAAAAAACATATTTTTTCTTATTTTTATATATATAATAAATTTAATTTAGTAATAAATTATTATATGTAAGGGTATATTAGTAACTTCACACTTAATCGGGGCGGGGCAGAGCGGGTTTACCCCATCCCCGCCCCCGACCCCGGCCCCGGCGGGGATTCATACATTGGCCCCATCCCCATCCCCATTTAGCTAAAAGGATCTACATCCCCGCTATAAACGGGGCGGGGCGGGGCGGGGCCCCGGCGGGAATGGGGAATTTGCCATCCCTACACCGAAATCACAATTCAGAAGCACACTATTGGCATCTCCCAATAACCAGAACTAATCTACCCTTTGTATGAGTCACATATTCCCCAAGCTCATAGTTTCTAAAGTAATAAAACTAGTTTTTTGCCTTCTACTGATTTTCTCAACAATTCCCACTTCACTTCATCCGACCATATTCAAAACTATTGATGTGCATCCTCTGCACTCTACTCGGCAACGATGACCAGCCTTCTTTCACTTTAGAAGACTCACATTTTGGTGTATATTGTATAGAAGCACAGAGAATTTAGCTCTCAGTGAATAAATTCAATTCTTTCTCTACTCGAAAACACAAGGCAAGCTCAGTTTCTGTGGATGGACACGTCAAACGAAAACTCATGTGTTTTCTGAAAAAATTCAGGTAGCTCTCTTTATGCACTTAAGTAATCATCTTCCTGCTTCGTTCTAAGTTTCTGATGCTATAACCACTTCAACTCACCGGATTAACTAAAAGTTTATTCTCACATACTAACATGTACAAATAAATATATTCAATTATTTTTAGATTATTGAACATATCAAGACTGCACTCCCAAACTCCTAATCCATCAATTGAAGAAGTCCTGCCCACAATGGGTACTAAATTGTCATATAATTCAGAGTTGAAACTTGCAGAAAAATAAACAATATCTATAGAGCATGTAATTCAATATTTATATAAATGAACCTTTACCATCAAGCAATAATAACTTGATTTAATTAGGAAATAAATAACAATAACTTGATTTCTAAATTATTAATTTAAAAAAACAGAAATTAAAAGGATTTCCCAAAGTCTGAAAGGAAATTTTCTAACATGTACATAGATTGATAGGATACTCACTGTGGCAGCCGCAGGAACCTGGTAATCATGTTTTGATGAGTGTCCCCTTCTTGAGCACAGATCTCACTCAAGCTTCCTAGTCGCACTTCATACTTATCATCAAGAAGGATACTGCTTGCTTGAACATCTCTAGAATGACCAAAAGAAGTATGCATTACTACCACAAGATATAAATTTCTTTCTTTTTACCTTTTTGAAGCGAAGGGTTTAAAATTCACCATAAGACATCAAAAGAGGCACAACCAATTTACACAAGTAACACAAAATGTACATATGCAAGCTATACAGTCCTATAAAGAAACAAAACAATCCAAACCTACCCATCTCACAAACTAGTGAAGATTTCATCAAGTTGAAAAAGAACATTGTTAAAAGTCCAATAAGGAGAGGTCACGACAAACTTAATTCAGTAGAAATCCGGCATTGTAAATAAATTCTCTATGGCGTCATAATTCAATCAAATTTTATGCAAGGCAGCAATTGATTAAGTGTATCACGTATATCATGTCTTAACAATGAGCAAATGATTAGTAGATGCACATATATCTTATCTCAAGGTTACCTTTATAAACCTGTAGTCTACCCAAAAAACGATCTACTTTTAACTCGATCCCAATCAACACAGCAGCAAAAATGATCTACCAAAACATGTAGCCTAGTTACTGCCTATTTGGTTGGGTTGTAACTTCTAATGAAACACATTTTCATGTAGAGCTGTCATAGAAGTGTTACCTGTGGAAAATCAAATGGTTTTTGGGGATGCAGTATCTAAAGCACTTTTCTCAAATATATTCCTTAATATCAACAGACTCATTTCACAAATTTTGCATCTACTTGCAAACACAATTCAGAAAGCACTAAATATGAGTTTTGGCTAAAATCTCTACTAAGCTAAACTTTTACCACCAAAAGTGCAATTCTGTGCTACCAAATAAATTAAAAGTGAGATTTACGTATCCAATCGCAATGCCACAAATGCTATTAGGGGTGCAAAACTAGCCAGAGGGTAAGCAGATCAACCAAGCTTCGTCCAAAAGAATTGGGCTGACTGGCAAAGGCTAAAGGAAGGCCTAGACCAGCCTTACACCACAACCCTCCCCAAAGCCAAAGGACTAGGCATAAGCCTTCCCTGTTGATGCCCGTGGGCCCGACATGGGCCAAAGGGCGTTAGAATGACTCAATTTTAAGGCCTAAAATCTTTAAAACATATATAAATTGTTTTTCATTTTTTAGGTACAATAAAAGTAACTTTGTTACTTCTATAAGTATTTTTAAAGTAAGAAATCACAGTTTTTTTTTTTTTTTTTTTTAAATAATTACTGACAAGAAAGTATGAACTGTTGCTAAATATTTCATCCTTTATAAAAGTGTTTTTTGAGTTTTTATAAGTACTGCTAAAAATAACTTATACTTAGAGAAATTATGAAGTTAACATGTTAATTGATTTTAATTTAAAATCATAAACAATTTGAGTTTTTATAATGTAATTATTTTTAGCTTTACAAACAATTATATTAATCTCAAACATTAAAGAAGCCATTTAATTTTTTCCAAGCCTAGATCCAACCAAATTAAACCAAACTCAGGCCCCTAGGTTTTGCATTGTTGTTTCAGCCCAGCACTTTGACCAGTTGATCCCTGGGTTTTGCATTTTTTATTGAAGGGATATGGAAAAAAGTATAAATGAGTCCCAGAAGGGACCCTTGATCTTTAATTCTGACCAGAAGGAAAAGGAAAAAATCTAAATTAAAAGGCTACCATTGCTCAGTTTGATATTATCAACTAGGCTCCAGAAAGATAGTGACTGAAACATAATTGCAAACTCTTTCTATGGGGAAAAATAAAAACTGTTAATATAAATGTAATTTTTTTCATGTGAGAGGTTAATATTATTAAAATGAAAGAAGGCTAAAGCTTATTTACTGAGATATCCAACCTCAGAATAGATTAATTGAATTTCATCCCATCTATACAAATCAGACCGTTTAAAAATATCGGTACTATAGTAGATCCATCCACCCTCATAAATTCATGTTTAAAAGAAGAAAATCTTAGCAGCAGAGTCTAGTGCCACATATTTAGCTAAAACTGACACAACTGCTAGAGATGTTACAGTATTCTCATCCAGAAAATCAGCTTTCTATGTTGTTTAACTCAGTTCAGCTGGTATAATATCAAAATACGTGTTTCAGACATAACAATATAACCATGTGCTCTTTTTCCCGAAAGCAGAGGTGTTGAGTTGAATAGCATCTTTACAACAAACTCTTATCAAGGAACGCTAGCTGGAAAAATGATTTCAACAAATGAAAGACGTATTTCAAGTGTAATTAACTATGGAGCATTAATACGGACACAGAAATGGATGCAACTGGTGAAGGATATTCCAATAAGATAAATCATTGAAAAGTAAGACATGGATATGATGAGGATACAGAAAAAAGGAATTATATAGTTTGATTTTTTTGATTATATAGGAATTATATAACTTGACATAAATGTTGATAATTTGAGATTATTGCCTGATACCATGGCAAAAAAAATCAAGCTCCATGTCCATATGCATCTTAGAACTATATCCATATCCAATGCCAATTAGTGTCCAGACAGAGTGCTTGACAACTGTCAGCCCATGTATGAGGTCAAAAGTTACTTGAGCTGCATGTCCATTACATGCCTACGCACGTCTAAGGAGTGTTGCGTCAAGATGGAGTCCACCACGGTCATAGTTGAAAAGGGTACTTGCTACATAGGAAACTAAGAATTAAAATTGGATGCTGATGAGATATATTTTTTTTCCTAAATGATGCTGATAAGATATATTCTAAAGTAAGAAGTTCTGATTGTCTTACATTTAAGCAGTTTAATAAAGTGAGTGAGTCATAAAGTAATTTGCAATTATGACAAATAACAAAATAAATAATGCACTCTCATATTTGAAGATCTAAAAGTTAACATGAACAATCGATTTGTGCTGGAAGTAACACTGGTCATATAGATAATAGAACATCAGCAAGAAAGAAGAGGAAAGAAGCATAAGCAAATCCAGAATACCTGTGCACAAGAGGTGGAGTACATTCATGATGTAGATAAGACAAAGCCTCTGCAGCTCCTATCGCAATTTTCAGCCTCGTTATCCAATCTAATGACTGTAAACCTTCATCCTCCGAATTCGTTTTCCTGAATAAAGAACTTGACAAGTCACCATTTGTCATATATCTGTAAACCAAAAACTTCTCATTCTCGTTATCCAGGCAATGTCCCAGGAATGGGACCAATCTAACATGAGAAACCTTGCTGAAAAAATCCAACTCTAGCATGTAAGCTTCCTTCTTGAAAGAGCGCAAGTCAATTCTTTTGATGACTACTGGGATCCCACCTTCCAAGAAACCTCGGAAGAGATCACCAGAATGGCCCTGTTTGATAAGGTCTACATCATTGAAATCACCTGCAGCTTGGAGAATCTGCTGATATGAGAATGCTTCCCCTAGGCTCGAAAAGTTCAAAGGCACTCCGGGAACTTGTGGAGTTCCATCAGTAGGAACAGGCCCCACACCATTCCCTCTTTGATTTGCTACACCCCTTTTACGGGTGCATACAATCAAGATCGCCAGAATTGCAATAAGCCCAAGACCCCCCAAAACTGCTGCCAATATGATCCATCTTCTATTATTATTGTCTTTCGCAGGTTTAGGTGCAGAAGGTTGGGAGGCATTTGGGAATCCAAAGTTATCAAAAGTCAGACCCCTCTCAGAATAGAATGATGCACATTCTGCCACAGTCCTCTGTCTTGACACTTGTTGAAGGCAATTTCTACCAAGAAATGTGGTATTTCTACGAGCATAATTCGGAACCTTGCCTTGAAAATAATTGCCAGACAGATCAATACTACTGAACCCCCCAAGTATGGATGTAAGATTTCCATAAAACATATTCTGAGAAAGGTTAAATACTACTTTAGTGGCATTCGCATTCACACTAAAGTTGGGCAGAGTACCAGTGAAGTTATTGCCGGAGGCGTCAAGAAAACCCAACTCAGGCATTGACCACAATATGCCAGGAAGATCCCCAGTGAAATCATTGTGACTCAGATCAATAAACTGCAACTTGGTTAGAACAGGAAACAAGTTACTCGGCAAAGAACCCACAAGTGAATTGTTCCCAATTACCAAATTCTGCAAATTCCTTAACCCTCTCAACTCCGAGGGCACTGACCCGGACAAAGAATTGATGCTAAGATCAAGCTCAACCAAACTCGAAAGGTTACCGAGTAGTGCGGGTATGGCAGAAGAGAAACTATTACCAGAAAGATTCAAGTATTGAAGCTTGGACAAAGTCCCAATGTCTGGAGGAATTGTGGCAGACAAGTAATTCGCGGCCATGTCAAGCCGAGTGAGATTCCCCAGAGAGCCAAAAGAAGAAGGAAAGGGTCCGGAGAGTAAATTATGAGAGAGATCAAGAACTGCAAGACCGGACAATTGACCCAAACTAGAAGGAATTAACCCAGCAAGACGATTGTGTGATAAACGCAGTGTAGTGAGATTAGTTAAATTACCAAGACTAGAAGGAATAGTACCAGAGATTGAGCAAGACCAAAGATCGAGCACTTGGAGCGAAACAAGCCTCTGACCAAACCAGTCAGGAATTGAACCAGGAAGCGAGAACTGAGAAGCATTAAACGACGTCAAGAGAGTGAAATTGGCAAGGGCATCAACAGCAAATTGGGGGTTTTGCCTACCAATTCGAGTCCGCTTAAACCCAGAAATGTTGATCCCAACGACTCGACCATTCTGGCACTCAACACCTCTCCAGTTGGAACATGGGTCAGCCTTTATCGGCCACTCTCTGGTTCTCAACCCTAGCGACGATCTCAGTTGAATCAAAGCCAATCGCTCAGTTTGAGACCTCAATGGCACAGACTGTTCGAATGTAGAGTGAAACAGCAAGAAGATTATACACAAAAAAGCTACTGTGCTTCGACGATCCACCATGACTATTACAAACAACAATGCTTCAATCTTTGCATCTTCACATTCTCATCATCCTTCATGTACCGCGCGTTTGTGTGTGCAAACACGACTGCGATTGCGTATCCGAATTTCTTGTTCTTGACAAAGAAATGTGCATCTTCACACACTAAAAAGACAAAAAATCAACTATAACTCTCTTACCTTAACGATCACAAGCCCCTGATTCGATTTACTGTATCTTCGCTTGCTTCAGACAAAATCACACCCCATCACCTCCCCTTCTCTCTCTCTCTCTACCTACTCTCTCTCTCTCTCTACTTCTTTCAGTTGCTTCGGTTGACGGAAGAGAGAGAAAGTGAGGATACAATTAAAAATTAGTCAAAATTGGAGTTGTAGAGAGAGAAAGTGAATACTGCTCCTACTTTCTAGAGAGAGAAAGTGGTCAAGAATAGCTACTGTGTATCGCTCTCTAACACAGCTCCGAGAAGGAAAAAGAAAGCTAGAAAAAAAGGGCTTTTATACACACATATTTAAAGGCTTGACATTCGTGAGCTAAAAAAGGCTGGTCCGGTACAGACTCTGATATAATCGCCACTACTTTTGCCGGAGTTTGAAAAAGCGCTTTTAAAGCAGCTTTCAATGAGACGAGCCAAGGCTGAGCCCTATGGGTCTGGTCTGGTCTGGTCTGGACGAGTGGCTCTTGCTCACTGGGGTTCAGGTCTGACAGTGGTGGAACCAAGTCCGGTGGTGTTGACCTCCGAAGATCCCGCCCAATCCAGCTAAGCTCAAAACCACTTCATTAATTTACTATTTTTCTCTCTCTAGAATCTCTTTCTTTCTCTCTCTATAATATATATATATATATATATACATCTCAGTCTCTCAACCTTCATGGCCACGAGGGGAGGTGTATCATACTATTTGGCGATTCAAAAACAGTTTTAAGCGCTTTAAATATTCACTTTCTACTCATTGCATTCGGATTTTGAAAAAGTGAAATGACATTAATGGCCCTAGCTCATACACAGCAATCCTACATGTTGAGTAGGAGGAGGGGTAAATTTGGCATTTCCTTTCGTTCAACTTTTATTTACTAGTATTATATAGGTATACATTATATTTGTGGTTGGAGGAAACTACTGCTGTATAACAGTGTATTTATGCCTCTCAACTGTATAAAAGTGATATTACTAAAAAGTCCCCCTTTTACATTTTTATAGCTGGAAAGCTATTGAAATTCCTGTCAAATTCACTAACTTTCTGCGAACCCTCTTGAAGGTAGTAGTTTTACACGGACAGATTAATAAAATGGAAAAGGAACACTGGTGTTTTCCCTTTATGAAGTAGGTTTAATTGTACTTGTTGCCTCTCTCGTGGACTCTTTGGAATTTTTATTTCTATTTTTTATTTTTTATTTTTTTATGGGCATCCTCTAGTTTTAGTTAGGGTTATTAAATTTACTCCCACCATGTAAACAATTGGTGGGGGAAAAAAATAGCAAATTATTATTAATGCAATAAAACCGGTCACGCTGTTCTTCCGTCAAAGCGTAGCTGGTTAAAAGAATGAACCTCCAAATCTGGGCAAACCGCACTCAATAGCTAGAGTTGGGTTCAAATTCCCGCCACTATGCAAGTTCGTGATTTAACCCTGCACGTATTGAGGAACCGTATATGTGAGACATGATTTACTTTCCAGCCATAAATCTAGAATGGACCAATGATTAGAAGGTTTCTTGTTTCAAAGGAGAGAAGAGAAAAAGCAATCATATTGTGAGTATGAGAATATGAATTTGAATATAAGAATCAGAATTTGAATAAGAATTGCATTACCAATGTGAAAATATGATTTTGAGAACAATTTTTTTCACAAGTAATATATAAATACAAAGTAGTAGGCTACTATTCACTTATTTTTAATAAAACAAATAGCATATTATTCATCAAAATTAAAATGTAATAACCTTAGTACTTTTTGAAATAATTGGGAAATGTGAAAACATTTGTCCATTAAACTTCTACGTAGTAAAATCATTTCTCAAACAATGTTTGAATCTACATTTAATTCTCGAGAATCGGGCTAACTAAACTTTAATGACAAATATTTTGAATCACATTGAAAAGAAGGAAAAAAATTGTGAAAATCATGATTTTAAAGTCCATATTGAGGTGGTGTAACAATGATATTAATTATAGGTAGTTGTGTAGTGTTGTTGGTGTAATAGTGATGATGGTATGAATTGGTGCATGAAGTTTTGGTGGATTAGTAGTATGTTTTACTTAAATTGTATCCAAATAAAGGGTAACATAGTAATGTTTTGGTAGATTCTATATTAGTCATTTTCATCTACTGTCAATGGAAATTTGTTAATTTCATTAGGGTTAAATAAGAAAGATAATAAATAAAAAGAAGCAGAAGAAAATTGTAGGCCACACCCATATGAAGCAAAATTTACACTACCTTTTCAATAACATCCAAGTCCCAGCGAAGATTTGATGGGCAAAGTGTTTCTTACTCATCCATTACTTTGCTTCATGAAGAAGTTTGCTTCATGAAGAAGAAGAAACTGTATTTTCTATACTTGAATAATGCCAAGAAAGCATTCTTAATGACCAAGTTAAATCTTCCCTCAATGACCCTGATCATGTACAAGCTATTTTAAACGTCAATCATTTCATATTAGAGAGTTCGAATTCCTTAGGGGTCATTACCTCAAAATTTTCTAAGAAATTGGTCCGGAGAGATTGCATGTGCCTAGTAATAAGTTATGAAGTATTGTAAGACACTCAACACCACCGTGTGAACGGGAAAAAAAAAAAAAAAAAGTTCATTTATTGATAGTCATCGTTAAAACTCATTATTTGTATAAGGGTTGCAAGCGATAAAAACTCTTATAATATGCAAATAATGTATATAACTCCTTATAGGTTTTTAAAAGTCTCTGATCTTTATTTTTTGTGCGAACAAGGGTCTATTGTTAGTGAAGCAATTAAAACAATAAATTGCCCTTATGTATTTGGGAAAAGAAAAAAAAAAGTGAAAGACAAAATAAATGTAAAATAACTAAAGTACCCTAACCAAAACGAAATAATGTGTCTATTTGTAAAATGGTATAAGGATTTTGTTGGGAGACCAAAATGGCAGTTTAGGAAATTTAGTACTTAATATAAGCATGTGTAACACACATGACTATTTAAATGTGATTTTTTGATATATTATACTAATTAAGTCCTTATTTGTCTAATTTTTTTTTAAAATTTAACGGACTTAGTAGTGTTATTTATCCAAATTTTAAACATTTCACTTTACATATTTGTACTACACAATATTAATAAGTAGTTTGAAAGTTAGACATACGTAAGTATTTGATGTAAGTGTAAGATAACATCATCATGATGTTATTAAATAATATATGTCATCATGACATCATATCTTACCCATATAATTTTAATTGGTAGGACCTATGTAACATTATTCTTAAAAAAACGTCGATCTTTTTAATTTTGACCCAATGTGCATTTCTCAAGTGCCAAACGGACCATAAAATACAAGGACATTTTTATGTGGTATTCCAACTGTGTATACCAGGGCACGCAGCTGTCCTAAACATATGCTCCTCTCCTCATTATGTGGGCCTCTGTCTGGTCTTATTGTTACATTATGTTTTTATTACGGAAAACTACAATTTAGTCACTGACTTTAAAGGTAATTGTTGTATAGTGAACGTGCTTTTTTACACTATATTTGTGTCATTTTCTTTTGGGTTAAATATATAAAACACCTCTAAAATTTATTTTTTGGGCAAATAACACCCTCTCATTATTAAAAATTCTAATATTCATCTTTATACTAAAAAACATAGGACTTTTGTCACATAAGTGGTGTTTGTGATTGCAAATTTTTTTTCGATAATCATAATGTCGCCCCCGCTGAAGTAAATTCCTCACTTCCCAGTGACAGTGAACATGATTTTATATAGTGATTTATTAATTTTATGTATGAATTATTTCTACATGTGTTTACGGTATTAAATTTGCCCTTAGTTTCAAAGTAAATTTAAATACTTGAATTTCTAATTATTCATTTCCCTCCGTATGACAAATTGGCATTAATATCATCCTTTCTTTCACACACACACACACATATACATATAATTATTTGTCATAAAGAGTAGTGGTACACATCTTTCTTAATCTTATTATGCCATCATATTATACCAAATTATAACAATTGATTTGCTCTTCAACTAATTTTAGCTCCTATCATCAATGCATTTGGTTCTGAAATCATATCATTTATTGCCTTTTCAGTCAATTCTTATAAATTACTCTTTATTTAAGGACTATCTTATTTATATTTATATTCACCTAAGAAGTGGGCCGAAAAGGTTCAGCCTTAGATGCATTAATCAAGTGGAGAATTTAATGTCTTTTTTTTTTTATACAATTTATTCTAATTTTTTAAGCAATGAATTAGATGCATTATGACTTGTTTAACTATGTTGTGCAATGAATTATTATTATTATTATTATTGAAAGAAAGTTAAAAAAATCTATATTTGATTATAAACCGATCATTCCATTATGTAATATTATACTCGCTCTGTTTCATAATAAGTGTTCATTGGTTTCATAATAAATGTCTATTTTTTTATGTTTAGCTGTAACAAAATAATTGTCATTACTTAAAAGTCAATGTACTATATTTTACAATATTTTCAATAAATTAATAAAAATAAAACGTTATCACATCATGTGGACCCATCATATATATATTTGATATTTCATTTATTATCAGTACAATAAAATAAATTAAAAACTACCTCTTAAAAAATTGGGTTCTCCACAACCAAAAAAAAAAAAAAAAAAAAGGGGAAGAAGAAGAAGAAGGTAGGGAATACTTAATAATATATTTGTAACCTTATAAAATTACTACTAGTACCATTTTACCAAGGTAAAATGGTTGTTACATATATTTTGTGTTCCAAGGGAAACTAAAAGATTGTAATATATATATATATTTTCTCCTACATATAATTTAAAAGTCAAAAGTTTAAATTTTTCCTTAAGAGCTTATAAATAATAACTTACAAATTTAATTATTACCAGTATATTCATTCTATAATGATGAAGCATTAGAATGCACACGTGTAATATGAGGGATGGCATGTACGATGAATAATATATTAATATATATGCATGAAATATATAAAAGAAAGAAAAGTGATGAATGCAATCCACTTTTAATCTGATATGACATTATTGTCCTGGTTCAATTCATGATAATCAATATAAGAAACATTTACTCAAATTATCGGAGTAGATAATTTAGTTTAATAGAAAAAAAGAAAAAAGAAAGAAAGAAAAAGTGCATTTATCATTCTTCCATATTGATATACTGCAGGGACCTAACATTTTAAGATGTGATTTGAATATTTTTTATTATATTGATAGCGAATAAATTATCAAATTTATTATATTTAAATTTAATAAATTTATATTAAATTATTTGATGATGTTTTATATTTAATTATTTGATGATATACTCCAGGGACCTAACATTTTAAGTTGATGTTTTATATTTAATTATTTTTATAAATTCAAGGATAAATTGAAAATATTATAAAATATAGTACATTAACTTTTAAATTAATACATTTATTATGGACAGCTAAATATAAAAATGTGAACGTTCTGTTTGAAACCAAAGATATCATTAATATGTGTACAATCATAATCCATATGTAAGCAAACTTTACTAATATATTTAAGTTTCTATTTTTTTTATTTTAATTGTTTCAAAATAATTGTCGCAGTTGAAATGTCAATGTATTACTCTTGCCGTTTTAAAATAAATGTCTATGTTTCCGTAGTTAGTTGTCTTAAAATAATTGTCTAGTGAACTGTCTTTCAATATTTAATTGTATCAAAAGAATTGTCTGAATTCAAAAATCAATATACTATATATTATAATATTTCTAATTTACCCTTCTAACATTAAATAGGAGAAATAGGTCGAGGCTTTTCGTCAACCCCATCAGTGGTTTTCCGGTGGTGTTAGTCTGAAACACTGGTGTGTTTTTTTTTTTGACAGATCATTTCTTACAGATGAAGGTTGCGGGTTTGGGATGCTAAACATTCCATGGGGGTGTCTCCACTGTCGCATGCGGTGGGAGGTTGCGGTGTGTGGATTTCCAATCGGCAATGACCATCTTTGAGGTTTGTTGTTGTGAGTGTAATCACTGATCAGATCATTTTCATAGGAGGTTACTGGGTACAATAAATAGATCACTCACGTCATTTCCATAGGGTTACTGGGTACAATAAATGGAGATTTATTTATATTATGTGTATATCATGTCCAGAGAATCCCTGTTGATTTTCACAACACCTGGCATAAGTTTGACTAAATTTGATTTTGAGAGTGGTTGTTTGAAGATTATTGGATTGCATTTCAACTTCTGAATGTCTCTGTTAACATAAGAAACCAGGTTCTGTACTAAAATATGATGAGACACTAACATATTTCATCCACAATAATTTATGATTTAAATCAATAATACTACGTATTTATCGTTTCAAAAATAAACTAAGACATCACTAATGAAATAAAATTCCACCAACTGAAACTTATTACATAATTCCTTGTAAAGAAACATTATCAATTAAATACGTAGAAAACTCAGGTCGTCTCCATCTCTTCACTGAGGCTTCTTTGCATGTTAGTGCTAAATTTGCGTGCACTTAAAAATAATAAAAGGGTGAACTCACAAATTTAACAACAAATATTAAACACAATCATCGTTCAATAAGTCAACCTTACCTATATTCCCTTGTATATATAAAAAAAACTCATAAAAGATACCTAACCAAATCAATATCTAATGATTAATAAAGTTGTAACCACCTTTGTACCAACTACAAAATCATACTACAACGCCATCTGCACAAAAACCATTATAACCATTTTGTTTAATAATTACTAAATACCCACATAACTCACGTGAGCCTCGAGCTCCCCTCAAACATGTGGCTGTTTTATTGCTACTAACTCACATGAGCTCCGGGCTCCGTTCCAATATGGGGTGTAAATCGCATAGTCCCGAACTACCATATACACACATGTAGCTGGATCGTACGCCTATTCATCCAGATGATCTCTGAACACATTCACATAATAATGGCACATTAAGCTCGATGGACATAACAAAAGGGTAATTCACTCTCGTAAGCTGTCCCTAACCGTGCTTAACAAAATCATCATTGGGTTATTCCCATACTACCGCTCCGTCTAGTTCAATCACCTCAATTAAATACTAACTACGTTACTTTAAAAAAATCCCCTTTAGCATTTATATCATCTTTACTCATAAATTCATGAGTTCATCAAACACCTTATTTAAATTAACAATGACTCAATTATATATTTTCATTACCACACACAACAACCTAGGTTAATTTAACCCTCACCCCTGTGCTTAACTAACTACTCATTAAAATAAAAATCCATTGGCAGACCCTCAAACACTTCACTGCAGTTACCCTCAAATTCAACTACTGATTTACATCATGTTGTGTGTAAAGAAAATACATAAATCCACGGATTTCCATAACCAAGTCATGTAATCAAATGCACAAAATATTAGTATCCAACCTATATATATATGTTAGAATGTTATATATATATATATATACATATATATATATAAGTGTTGGGCCATTATGTAATTACAGAAAGTTGATAGGGGCCCTTGTGTAGTTAAGTAAGACTTGTACTCTTTATATAAGCCTTGCACACATTATTAGGTTTTTCGAGTATGATGAATCTATACAAGTCTGAAACTTCTCTCTCTCTCTCATATATATAACTGTGAACATGGTATCAGAGCGTACGATCATGGGTGTGAGAATCTGTAATTGGGTTCTTGTTGTCTAAGATTCGAATTGCAGTTGTGGTGTTGGTGATCTCTACCATCGGATCATCGGTTCCTTGTTTGTCGTCATTAGCAGCAGCTTATTCATCGTCGTCAGATCTGCGGCGTCGTCAGATCTGGGAGTTATTCGTCGTCATCTCTGCTGTGTTCGTCGTCGCCAGCAGCTTCTCTTTGGTTGCCAGCGAGCTCATCGACCTCTGCAATCTTGATTCGCAGAGGTGAAGTTCATCTCTGTTGGCCGGAAGTTGCAGCGATCGCGGCTTATTGGTTCGGCCATTACTTGTGATTGGGTCGCCGTCGTTGCCGCCGCGTTATTCCCCGACGTCCGTGAAGGTGTGAAGAAGAAGACCTCTGTTTAGCTACACGGTTATGGCTACATCAACCTTGGTTTGCTAAACCTAGATATCCCAGGTCATCCAACCCATTTGACCAGGTTCGTTGACCAGATCCGACCCGGTTCCCCAGGTTCGGCCAGAATACAGAATCTGTTTTTTTTTCTCCCGCATTTTTCTTCTCTGTTTTGTTGGATTCAACATGGCATCTAGTTCAGATTTACTTTCACCCACGCACAGTCTTCATTCTCCCAGGACTTCAGTTAAACTGAATGGGAAGAATTACATATTGTGGGCTAAATCTATTGCCATTTTCCTCAAAGGCAGAGGTCTTGGTTCTCATTTGACTAAAGAGAAACCCAAGGTAGCTGATGCCTCTTTTGATGCATGGGAAAAGGAAAATGCCCAGATCATCTCTATGATGATAAATAGTATTGAAACCCAAATTAGTTCAACTCTACTTTATTTGGATACTGTCAAGGAGATATGGGACAGATTGCAGCAATTGTATTCTAGGACGGGTAATATCACTCGTGTTTATGAGCTCTGTAAGCAGTACTTCAATCTTGAACAAGGTACTTAAAGTATAGAAGAGTATTATTCTACAGTTATAGGAGTCTGTGAAGAGCTAAATATGTATCAACCCATTACAGGTGATGTTCGCAGTATGCAACAACAGCGTGCGGACTTTAATGTTGTCCGTTTTCTTACTGGTTTATCATCAGCATATGAGCCTTTTCGTGCACAGATTATGAGCAGTCCAATACTTCTATCTCTTGCTGAGGTGTTTTATAGACTTCAGCATGCTACACTTGCAAGTGATACCTCAAATTTGAATACTGGACAGAGTAGTGAACGTTCAGCATTAGTGGTCTCAAAGGGTCAACATAATAGTTACTGTGGAGGTCGTGGGGGACGCTCCACCCGTGGTGGTCGTGATTCACGTGGAGGATGTGGCCGTGGCAGGGAATTCAGAAAGTGTACCCATTGTGGTCTTTCTAATCATACTGTGAACTTTTGTTAGGATCTTCATGGGAAACCATCTGATTATGCCAATTAAGTTTCCTCTTCTCCGAATGATGTTGCTTCTGGATCACACAACGTAGTTGAATTAGATACAGTTCCTGTTCCACGGGATGAGTATACCCAGTTTTTGTCATATAAGCAAGCATCTAATTCATCTTCCACGGCTACTTTTGCCCAATCAGGTACTGCACACACATGTTTATTGTCTTCCACTCGCAGTCTTTGGATCATAGACACTAGAGCATCTGATCATATGACCGGATGTTCTTCTCTTCTATCTGATTTTCATTCTGTACATCCTTCTCAAAGTGTTACTCTTGCTAATGGTTCATCCACTCAGGTTTCAGGTTTCAGGTTTGGGGACAACTCCACTTAGTGATTCATTGTCTTTCTCGTCTGTTTTACATGTTCCGCAGTTTCCCTTTAATTTAATGTTTATCAGTAAGCTTACTAAATCTCTCCAGTGCTCTGTTACATTTGATCCTACTTATTGTGTGTTTCAGGATCTCAAGATGAAGAAGACGATTGGTATGGGGCATGAAGCTGGTGGCTTATATTATTTTGATTTCGAATCTTCTCCTGTGGCTCTTCAGTCTTCTCTGTCTCCATTCTAGTGGCACTGTCGCCTTGGTCACCCGTCACTTAAAGTTTTGAAGCGTCAAGTTCCTAGTCTTAGTCATTTGAAATTCTTGTCATGTGAAGTTTGTCAACTTAGTAAGCACCATCGTGTGTCTTTCAAGTCTAGGGTTAATAATCGTGTCTCTAGTCCTTTTTATTTGGTTCATTCAGATGTATGGGGTCCAAAAAAACATTCTTCAATCAATAAATTTCATTATTTTGTGACATTTGTGGATGATTATTCTCGCCTGACTTAGTAGTTTTTAACGAAAGATCGTTCTGAGTTATTTTTAATTTTTCAAAAATTTTGCAAAGAAATCAAAACTCAGTTTGGATGTCCAATTCGTATTCTACGTTCTGATAATGCTAAGGAATATTCTTTAACTCCATTTGATACATATCTTAGTGATAAAGGAATTATTCATCAAAATTCATATGTTTATACTCCACAACAAAATGGCGTTGTAGAACGTAAGAATTGACATCTCTTAGAAGTAACTCGTGCTCTTTTGTTTCATATGCGTATGCCTAAAAAGTTTTGGGTAATGCTGTTCTTATTGCCTGTCATCTTATTAACCGTATGCCATCATCTGTATTAGATGGCAAATCTCCATATTCTATTTTATTTCCTGATTCTCCCTTGTTTTCTCTTCCTCTTAGGGTTTTTGGATGTGTATGTTATGTCCACAATCTTGGTCCTGGTTTTGATAAATTAGACCCACGTGCCACAAAGTGTGTATTTCTTGGCTACTCTCGCTCTCATAAAGGTTATCGCTGCTATAGTCCTGTTTCTTAACGGTACTTTATTAGCGCAGATGTCATGTTTTCTGAGTCCATCCCATATTTTTCAGATACTGATTTACTTCTTGATATCACTCTTGAGTCGCCTCCTTCTGCTGTTCCTCTTCCCTCACTTTCTCTTCAACCTCGATCTCTTGTTCCATCATCTACCCCGTTACAGGTGTACACTCGCAGACCAAAGCCATCGGTTATTGTGCTTCCTCCATCTTCTTCAGAGTCCTTGGATCCGGCGCCTTCCACTGTGTCTGATTCCTTGCCTATTGCACTTCGTAAAGCTCCTCGCTCATGTGTTACTAACCATCCTATTGCTCATTATGTCTCTTATAATTCCTTATCGCCATCATTCTCTTGTTTTTCCTCTAAGTTGTCTACTATATTCGTTCTTAAGACTGTGTAGGATGCGTTATCTGATTTGGGCTAGAGGAAAGCAATACAAGATGAAATGGATGCTTTGCATAAGAATGGCATGTGGGATCTTGTTCCATTACCTCCGGATGTCAAACCTGTTGGTTGTCGCTGGGTATATACTGTGAAGTATCTTCCAGATGGGTCTGTTGAGCGTTTAAAAGCACGTCTTGTTGCCAAAGGTTATACCTAAACTTATGGTATTGACTATGACAAGACATTTTCTCCCGTTGCTAAGATTTCTTCTATTCGTGTTTTGATTTCTCTTGCTACTAATAGACATTGTTTTAGTTAGACGTTAAAAATGCTTTTTTGCATGGTGACTTAGCAGAAGAGGTTTATATGGAGCAACCACCTAGGTTTGTTGCTCAGGGGGAGTATCTTCACACTGTTTGTCGCCTTAAAAAGGTTCTGTATGGATTGAAACAATGATTTACATCATGTTGTGTGTAAAGAAAATACATAAATCCACGGATTTCCATAACCAAGCCATGTAATCAAATGCACAAAATATTAGTATCCAACCTATATATATATAATGGCAGATGGTGTAAATCTACATATCTACATATATATATATATATATATATATATATATATATATATATACACACCCTATCTTCCATGTATATAAATATCTCTAAAAATCCATTATATCATCCGTGTAAGCATAAAATCATTTATTATATTTTGTTCACTCAATGCCTACACCTGGTTGCTAAGCAAATGCCTCCAAAATTAATAATTCAATATTCTAAAATCTAATTCTAGAGGACTCCAAATAGTACCAAAATTATAGGCTTCATATATAATTCATCCATCTCCATTTAAAATATTTGGTAGTTGAAGACCCACTTACTACCAAACATGTAAAGACATACACACACAAACCAACTTTCTGATGCATTCCTCATTTTACACAAGTCCTATACATACTCATTGAGATATCATATGAGTAACCCATAATTAATAATAGTAGTGCACCACCAAGACATGTTTTCTTGAGTATTCATTCACCCCAGTCCACGGATCCATCTTCGTCCTCCATTATCTAAATTATCACCTACTTTAATCATAATTCATGGTGGATAACTATATATTTATGTACACAGATCTAATTTTTTCTGCAACAGTGAGTTTAATCTAGAAATAGAGATCAACTACAAAATGGCAGCAACAAGATCATTTATGGTGCAATCCTAAATAAGATTAACTTATCATTCCTTGCATGAAGTAATATATATTATACAATCAATAGTAAATAACAGATCAAGCTATAACATATACATGAAAATAAAAACAAGAATTAACTTGCCTGCAAATACATTATTCGCTTGAGCATAGATTGTCTTTGTAATAGCAGTGAAAAATCCTCAAGATTGCTTGTTTATGCAGTAATGCACAGATGCTTGTTAGTTTCTATTGAGATACCATAGATAGATGTACGCCCGGTGATTTCGATCATAAAGAACTCTTTTTAACTTTTAAAATACAGGATAATAGTTTAATTATCTAACTTAAAGATACGTTGAAAAAAAGAACTCCTTTAATATCTCCCATAAACAGATCTAATGATAAATGTGTAAATTTTTTTTTCACGGGTATTACATTCTACCCTCCTTAAAAGAAATTTCATCTTTGAAATTTACGTACCTTCATTTATGGTACTGAGACTCCGCCTTAAGATCCTCTTCAGGATATTGCATTGGGTCCGCAAAATGGAGGCCAATATCGTACATAAGAATCTTTCTCAGTTTGTACTTTGGGATAACACCTATTGGAACAGAAGTTGTGATATCCCTTCCTGCTTTTTGAGTTCTCCCTCGCATATTGCCAATAAATTGTCCTTTTGTTTCTGTTGGTCCTGATTAGTTTTCCTTCTAGACATCCTGATTCTAAAATGTAATCAGATATAATAATAATAATATAATCAACTAACTTTTCACTAATAAAATAATAACTTTTAAAAAAAAATAATCAATGTATTTAGAAATTTATATATCCCATTTATTAATATCAAATTGTAAAGAACAAAACCAAATGTTTAAATAACAATTGCTTATCAAAAGAAATAATAATAGTAATAATAACCCTCTCTTTTAATTATCCGCTAATGCCAAATCTATTACCACCTTTCTAACTACCATATCTTTCTCTTACTATTTTTGTTATGTTTCACCTGTCTGGGAACTCTTACGTGGCTTTGGGAAAAACCTTGTCGTATGTTCGCTTTCTTGACAATTAAAATATTTTCTCCATAATTTATATGACTCTTGTCCTATTTTTTCCGGCCCCACAAATTTGGTTTGTCCAGAACCTTCAATTCTTTGTCACTTCCCTTTCTGCTCATTTTGTCCATCTTTTTTATCCCATTGGCCTTGTTGGAACTGATCACCATTGTTCCCTTGAGCTTCTTTGGAAGTACCCTTTCCTTTTCCTTTCTTTTCTGCCCTCTGCTCCTTTTGCTTTTAGAAAATGTTGTTATTTTCCTCAATTTCCCTGGCACATTCTACACCTTTTGTATAGGTGTCACACCTATGCCCGACTACCAACCATTTGACATGGGAGATCAGGACCCACTCAAGCTTTTGGATCTTGTGTTCCTCATCTACCACTATGTGTGGAGCAAATCGGGAGAGTTCCGCAAACTTTGTCTTATAGTCACCCATTATCATTATGCTGCTCTATTCTAACTCCATGAATTCGACCGCCTTTCTTTCCTTTACGAATTGCGGAAAATGTTTTTCATAGAATCGTATCTTAAATTCATCCCAAGTCATAGCAGCTATGTCCACAGTAGTCCTTGTCACGGTCTGCCATTATTGGCGTACTTCATCCTACAAGAAAAAAATAACTATCATAATTTTCTGCATTTCAGTGTAGTCTATCATCTCAAAATACTTTTCCATATCCTCTATTTATTTTTCAGCATCAAGTGGATCAGAAGCTCTGACAAACTCAACAGCTCCTAATTTGTGCATTTTTGTTATATATGTAGTCATAGGAATTTGTTCTGCATTTGGATTCGGCATTTGAAGTGCCTCCTCCATCTGATCACCTTTTTTGCACGTGTCCTTTTGCTTGCACAATGTGGAAGTTGAGTCCTTTCAGATTTGATTTTGGTGGTCAGCAGCCTTCTTTTTGGCCAAAACAGTAGGCCGACCTTTGCTCGGTTTGGAGTTCATTCAAGATCTCTGCCAATTGTTTTGGTCTTGCTGCTTTCATTTGTTGGTCCATTTGGAGGTGTAGGAATGATCTCGTGTTTTCTATGAAATTTTGGGACCCTTTTGATGCCCTACAAAGGGCTCTTAAGGATTTTCAAGAATTTCGAGAGGATTCTTGTCAACACAATTTTTTTTTTCCTGGATAGGATGGTTTTATATATAAAAAAATTGAAGTACAAGTGCATAAGGAGGCATACCTCCTTTTATAATTCAAGAGCTAGAAAAAGCCCACTTCCAGTACAAACTGGAACAAAAAACATAAAACAAAACCATAAAGCAATTAAAACACAAGTATAAAGTCATCTAAACTTAGTTTGAGATAAGCCAAAACTTCCCAAACTTTGTCAACACAATTTTCTCTTTCTCCCTTCATCTATTGTCTCCTCCCAGTCAAAAAAGTGGCTTGCCCCGGAGATGGGTTTTTACAAGCTTAATTTCAAAGCTATTTATAACTCTTTTTCTCATTCTTGTGGAGACAGTATGATTCTCAAAAACCATTTGGGTCAAACCATAAAAATTGTTTCAGTGTTTCTTTCTCAGATTAGTAGTTCTTCTTTGGCTAAAGCCTTGGTGCTTCGTAAGGCTTTTTTGCTTCTAAAGAGTTGGGGCTATATGAATGTGGTGTTTGAAGGAGACTGCCAATCAGTCATGAGATTGCAGCCCAATGTTGAAGCTCTGTGTGTGGTGTTTAATAATATTTCAACACTTTTGAAGGAATGTGTAGGTTCTTCTTTGGCATAGATTCCTCGTGGAAGAAATGTTGTAGCTCACTTGTTGAGCGGGAAGGCTTATAAAGCCAATCGTGGTGATTTCGAGTGGAGTATCTACCCCAGTGGTTGTTGATGTGTGTCAATAATAAATTAACCATTCGTAATAGAACGAATCTGTGACGGCCCAAGTTTTTCAACCCAGTGCGTTAGTGATGAACCGAAAGTTGACCCGGTAACGGATCCGAAATGCGGAAGCAAAAGATGAAACCAAGGTCTTTAGAGATATAAACCATCTCTAAGACACCAATGTGACCTTCTATGAAGCCACGAAGCTCAAAGAGGACGAAAGCGGAAGCAAAGGTCAAAATAGCTAAAAACCGTGAACCAAGGGGCAAAATGGTCAACTCATAATTAAAAGGAGAAATTTGACTCTAAACAAGTCAAAAAAGGTGAAAAAAACCTAATTGATTCATTTCACAATATTCCAAGAGGTTCTAAGAACATTGGACAAGAATCCCACAAAATACCCTTTCCCGGTTTAAGCAAAAACTGACACCCTCTCACTAAAACATGAATAACTCCCACTATGTTTCGAATCTGAGGATGAAATTGGTACCATTGGAAATCTGACTCAAAATCCATGAATTTAGGCTCAAGAATCACCCCATTTGGATTTTAAACGAAGGAGTTATGACCACTTGAAGTCGGAAGAATAGTGCTGAAACTAAACTAAAGCTGTGCTCGGGATCTACCTATTTCGGTCGACCGAAATGAGCCATCGGACGACCAAAATGAACAAAATTTATGCTGAAAACATGTTTTCGAGGTGTGGTTACTTCGGTAAACCGAAATGAACCATCAGTCGACCGAAATAAGCCATCGGTCGACCGAAATGGCCCTGAATAGTAGAAATGGCTACTGGAAATGAGTTTTTACTGTGCCTTGATAATTCCAAATGCCATTGGTCGACCAAAATGAAGTTTCGGACGACCGAAACAAGACGAAAACCTGCTATGATCAAGAATTGTTGAGACTTCACCTAAGTCTCAAACCCCAACATGAATATGAACCAAAAACATGTTTTTAAGCTATATAAGCATGCTCGCAAGTGTACTTTATATATTGAAATGTATTACAATGGCCCATGGCCTCATTACATGAAATTTACTTAAAATCATATGCTAAACCCCAAGTTAGAAAAGAATACATTTCAATGACAAAACTTGAAACATAAAAGCATACACTTGAACTTTAAGGTTGGTGACCCTTGGCCACAAATCATACATATCAAATACATTGAAAGGAGTGTACTCATATACACTTTACATGATTAGAATCAAATATACATGTTTTTGACATATAAAGCTACAAAGGCATTTCAAGCCAATCATCACAAAAATGGAAATCTTCAAGTCCACAAGTCATCCAAGCATAATGAAAGCCTCAGCTTTAATTCTTGTACCTGAAAAATGTCCCTACTACATGAGTGAGTAACATAAAGCTACTCGTAGGAAATGAGCATATATCAACCTACGTTTTACAATTTCATTACCTTAAGGTAAAACATGCTAAAGGGCTCATGCCACCTAAAGTCTATGTCAAGCTGAGACTCAGGGAGCATCCTAAGCTACCCTAGATCATTTCTAGTATACATCACATTATTCATGCTATTCAATAATATAAGAACATGTTATACAAAGCAACAAGATGTAGATTCTCAAAGTTATCAACTTGAAATCTAAAATGCTAGAATAACAAAAGTGGGTCATGCCACCTAATGTCTATGTTCCAAATGAATCTATAGGATTATTCCTAAACCACATTTGAACATATAAGGCCTAATGTACTTAACAACATCAAGGTTCACAATGATTCACTCAAATCATAAAACATAGATGTACTTAACAACTTCAAAATGATTCATTAAAATCATAAACATGGATGTACTTAACAACATAAAATCGCCAATAGCCAAAACCACAAGTCACAATATAAACATGATTGTTAACTTGGAATTGAATGCGAAAACAAATAATGGAAGACTTGGACATCTAAGCTCGGAATTCTGCCGAGATCTCAACGGTTATTCCGAGCACTAACCAGTAGGGAAGACCACCCTAAGTGCGCACTATCTCAATTGGGGAGAACTCATACCTTCTGTACTAGAGCCAAACTCTAACCATGTCACATGTAACAACAATGTCCCAAGAGAATCCAAAATATACCAAATAAGTTCACAACTTATACTTAATTTATATAATGCACGAAATCACCTTCCATGCACAAGTAGGTTGAAACCACACAATCCATGTCTTAGGATTCAAATTCTAAAATGGCATACATAATGTCAACACAAAGTGTACAATTCATTACACAAGTCAATCATGTATTCAATATTGGAAACAAGTTCTCATGAATATAAATTTAACAACAATGTTCTTCAATGCTTAAGACATAATCAAGTGAATACTCAACAAGTCCAAATCCATGATCTCAACATAGAAGCAACTTCTAAAACATGATTAAATCCATGGATAAACAAGATAGAATTTAATTAAATCAAAATAATTAAACTCTCTAGATTTCATATCATTTCCAAATGGCCTCAATTTAATATATGTTAAAGGATAAATCATGGTCATTACATATATGCATTTAAAAGCTTAATTAGGCCAATGAAACCACAAAATAGATTTTAATTATTTCATTTAATTAAAGTCTCTAGAATTTCAAACTCAACCAAATGCTCTCAATTTAAAGTATATTAAAGAACATGCCAAGACTTAATTTAAAAGCACAACACAAGTTCATTTCATGTAAAGTATGGCCATGGGAATTAATCTTTCACAAAGAAAAATATTAAATAAAAGATGCAACTTTTATTCAAATAATCTCAATTAAATATATGTTAACAAACGTATTAAAACTAAGCTTTCTAGTATGCCACAATTCAAATCCAAGTTATACATCATCATGAAAATTTAATCTTATACAAAGAATTAAATATTACTAACTTTCTAGATTTGATATAAGGCATACATATAGAGTGTATAACCATGGGAAACACATAATACAACACACAAATAATTCTAAAACATTCCCTACCTTCATTTGAGATGAAATCTCAAATCCCCACCAAAATGAATGTGCTCCGAATCCGACGAAACTTCTAGATTTTGTCGGGGACAACACTGTGAACATAACCCCCAAGGAAGCCCCATCAAATTCACATCTTAACTTCAAACCCAAACTCCAGAAATGACCAAAACTGAATTCTAATAAGGGGGAATGGTAGAGCATGTCGAGGGGAACAATAAACGTTAAGGCCGAAGACTTTTCATCAAGGAAAAGTGAACCTAAAGGGGAGAGAGAAGATGGCAGCCATGGCTGCCATGGATTCCGGCCAGAAGAGAGGAGAGAGAGAGAAAAATCTAATATTTTCTCTTAAGTGCTCCTATTTATAGAAAAACCCTAAAAGTGTCCCGGAAGGGCCTCGCCGAGTCCGGAAAAGTAAAATTTGAGCAGACATGCTCAAACGGCAAAAATCCATGAATAAAAAAGATTTATAATGAGAAAATATGAATAACAGAAGAAACGGTGTCAAAAACCGAGTCCCGAGCAGAAAATTTTGCCCTAAACAAGTTTGGCGCTAACTAGGGCCAGAAACCCTGAAACTGGAGAAAACAACCAGAAAGAAATTCCAAGAGTACATAACTCGACAAAAACTGAAAATGAATCCCGTACGAGGATCCAGACTCAAAACAAGACATTTAGCAATAACTTTCGTTAATTGCACAATGGCTCCTCTAAAAAGTGAAAACTGCACTAATGGCCCAGAATGAAAATATCTTTCGAAAAATATTTTCTTAAAAACCCTTGAAATAAAATATCTTCAAAAGATATTTACGAAAAACACCCAAAAAAAAAATTTTCCCAAAGAACTTTGCATCCATGCCGCTATGGACACCAGAATCAATCAGAGTACTTTCTTGCAAAAGTAAAGATACGTATTTCATGGAAACTATTCAAGATGAAGATACTTTAAGTCAAAAACCAACTTCGAACATAAGAAGTGTGGTTATGCCAACAAACGGGGAAAAGACAAAATAGGGAAAATGACGAAATAGGAAAAAAGACAAAAAGTGAATATTGTCGAAAAATGAAAAATGTGGAAATGACTCAGTCCTCAAAGGAAGTTGTCATTCCAAAGAAAAGAGTCTCGGAAATCACTCCAGAGCACTCGAGATGACACTAAACGACGAGGAACTGAACTCAGAAAGGAACAGATCAATGGAAAAAAAATATCCGTGAAAATCTGAGAAAGGGAAAGGAATGAAAATGACCGGGTCATTATAATCTTCCCACCTTAAAGGAATTTCGTCCCTGAAATCCATCCCTAAACAAAATAAAATGCGAAACCAGGATAACTACGGAGTACATCTCTAAGTACCCCACATAACACGCTACACCAGCGACCTCAAAGCTGAAAGGAACACAAAAGCCGGTGTCATTTGCACCCAAGTGCTCATGACAAGACAACCTTTCAAAGGAAAAGTGACCGTATGGCCACACGATAAGTCAGAACTCACACACTGAACCCAAGGTTAGATAAAAGATCAGAAAACAATAACTGTAAGCATCCCTCATGTTGAACCATCAAACCGATCCAAAAACAACCACCGAAGAAACTCCAAGATCATCACAGATCAAATCAAGGTACCGAACAAGGACGACATGGTAGTATGAGTAGTGACCAGAACCCGCCCACGGCGTACTCAAATGCATGGTAGCAATGACAGCACCTAGTGCTCGCCCACATTTACTCATCAGTAAGGTAGCATCGACGGCAACTAGCACTCGCCCACAACACACAGCTTTGTACGGTAGCATGACAGTATAAGGCACTAGTTCATAACCTGCCCCCACTAGGTCTACCCATGGAACCTCTCGATACAAATGATATCAATGTTACAAACGATCGTGGCCAAAGGCAGTATGGGAACCACGCATCTGTGAGAGTTGGAATATGGTCCAAAGACGTTCTAGACCATCCTGGCCAATCCCCAAACTCTAACAACAATATCATAAGCACCATCATGCTTAAGGCCTCAAATCCCTAACACAATAATCAATAACTCTAACGTCTCAAAATTCTCTTATTAACAACATCGATCAAGACTCCAAAGCCTAACAAGCAAATCAAAACCTCCAGATATCAAAACGAACCTCACTACAAGACATTTCATCGAAAGTCCTACATTTATCCCTGAAATAGATTAATTACAAGACCAATCACCATGATCAAACATCAGATCCACATTCCTATCACGGATAACTAAATCCTCAAAATACAACTCCACCAAGTGGCACACACATCAAAATGCCAACAACCAAGGTCACAAAATGCATCTCTCAAAACCATGCTTGGCAACACCAAGCTAAATCAAAATTCCTCAATTTCAATCTACAACCAATCATCAAAACTACGATTCCTCAAAACTACGCGTAGCCATAGCTAGGATGAGAAAACTCCACAAATAAGCCATATTTAACAGCGATCCTCCAAAATTCCTCCTAAGAGTCAACTACATCCAGGTCTCCAAAACGAAAACAAGTCTCCAAAAGACATTTTCAAAAGAGCATCGAGCTCACCTCACGAATCAAACGAATCCTTAATGGTATGGACACAAGTCCCCATAAAATGATCTCATACTAATCAACTCACTCCGAGTACCACAACGCTGTCAACAACCACGGCAAAAACTCTCCAAGGGAAGACACGAAAGAAAGGGAACCACTAGTCCTAAAAAGGACAACACCATGACTCCATCTCTGAAATGAAAGACAACAAGGTCAAAGACTTCACCCCCTACATGGAAGTAAGTCGACCAAAATCCATCAAATCCTCACCAAGGACTCAAGACAACAACGATGATCCTCATAGACCAACCAACCCCAAAACAGTGTACAATGCAACGAAGAAAAGAAACTCACTCCTTGTGAGGTCCCTAACACGAACCAAAATAGAGAAGAAACCCTATCCTCCCACAAGTGTCGATATGACAACCATAAAAATGGAGCATCCTTCCCACCTTAGGGAAGTGGACAGCTCAAAACAAAACAAATGTGATAACACCTCTACAAGGAACTTCACAATGAACCCTTACAGAAACCCACATACACACTACGTGCAATCGAGGGAAGAACAAAAGGGAAACCAAACCTGGAAGTCATGTGTATAACAAGGAAATGCAACTACCAAGAAGTAAATCTACTCACATAGATAAAAAATCAAAAGTACATGCAACACGTCTCCATGTAAGCACAAAAACATGTCATTAAAGCGCAATAACAACATGGCATCCTTAAGCATATAAAGAAGGCATGCTAATGCCACACGTCAAAAAGGCAAATGTGGATAGACTTCCATCTACTCATGCATCACAATATCATACATTAAACTACTAACATGGTAAAAAAAAAAACTGCAGAAGATAAAAATGATGCAACCATGAACCCTATGGACGTCATGTCCTAGAGTGTCTAGGTAAAAGGAAGGACAATTCCTAGCCATAAACTGACTCCAAAAACCAATGCGACAACAACCTGTCTCAAAATAAACGTGAGCCCCTACCACAATGGTAAGACTCAACAATCCATCTCCGAATCTAGAGGTGACACTACAAGTGACACTAACAATGCAATGCTCTCTCTACCCGAAACATCAATTAATCGACTTGATCCCAAAAGCGTCATCACGGAAGAACTCCTCAAAGAAAAAGTCAACTATAGCTATACCAACAATAACCAAATCAATCACCACAACTGATCTCCAAAACAACCATCATCATCATCGATCAAAAGGACAACGCCTATCAAAACGAAAACTAACCCTGATTCCATCTGAACTACACTTGTAGCTAGCCAGTACGGTAGCACGACAGTGCCATACACCCGCCTACAACGTATCCGCCCACGAAAAATGCAATCCCAGAGGAATCATTATGAACAATCAAGGATCCTAAGAGGTCCATAACCTCATAATGGCCAAAAACCAATAAATCCACCGCTACGGCAACGCCAAATGACTTATTTCATAAGAGCCTAAATGAAAAGGTGACCATCCACCTACCTCAAAACCAATGCTAAGTCGACAACAATCTACATAACCATGAAACTGAAACTACAATCACCATCAACCTCAACTCGTGCCTCAATGACCAATCCCGTGTCATGCCAAATATGCAACACAGTTATGCATATACAAATCTAATCTAGCATACATCATGTGTCATGTTCTTTACAATCGGAGTTAAAATCATGCTTAAACAAACAACATACTACATACACCACATAAGCACATAAACATTTTATTAAACCAAAACATGTTATTATGAAACATATAAACACATAGAGCATGGCAATAAAAGCATGATATGCACCCAAAACCCGTCGTCCAAGGTATTCAAACCAAGGAGCTCAGATACCACTTGTGACGGCCCAAGTTTTTCACCCCGGTGCGTCAGTGATGAATCGAAAGTTGATCCGGTAACGAATCCAAAATGCGGAAGCAAAAGATGAAACCAAGGTCTTTAGTAACATAAACCATCTCTAAGACATCAATGTGACCTTCCATGAAACCACGAAACTCAAAGAGGACAAAAGCAGAAATAAAGGTCAAAATGGCCAAAAATTGTGAACCAAGGGGCAAAATGGTCAACTCATAATTAAAAGGAGAAATTTGACTCTAAACAAGTGAAAAAAGGTGAAAAAAAACCTAATTGATTCATTTCATAACATTCCAATAGGTTCTAAGAACATTGGACAAGAATCCCACAAAATGCCCTTTCCTGGTTTAAGCAAAAATTGACACCCTCTCACTAAAACATGAATAACTCCCACTGTGTTTGGAATCTGAGGATGGCATTGGTACCATTGGAAATCTAACTCAAAATCCATGAATTTAGGCTCAAGAATCACCACATTTAGATTTAAAACGAAGGAGTTATGACCACTTGAAATCGGAAGAATAGAGCTGAAACTGAATTGAAGTTGTGCTCGGGATTTACCTGTTTCGGTCAACCGAAATGAGCCATCAGACGACCGAAATGAAAAAAAATTTATGCTGAAAACATGTTTTTGAGGTGTGGTTACTTTGGTAGACTGAAATGAACCATCGGTCGATCGAAATAAGCCATCGGTCGACCGAAATGGCCCTGAACAATAAAAATGGCTACTGGAAATGAGTTTTTACTCTGCCTTGATGATTCCAAATGCCATTGGTCGACTGAAATGAAGTTTCGGACAACCGAAACGCCACGAAAACCTGCTATGATCAAGAATTGTTGAGACTTCACCCAAATCTCAAACCTCAACATGAATATGAACCAAAAACATGTTTTTAAGCTATATAAGCATGCTCGCAAGTGTACTTTATATATTGAAATGTATTACAATGGCCCATGGCCTCATTACATGACATTTGCTCAAAATCATATGCTAAACCTCAAGTTAGAAAAAAATACATTTCAATGACAAAACTTGAAACTTAAAAGCATACACTTGAACTTTAAGATTGGTGACCCTTGGCCACAAATCATACATATCAAATACATTGAAAGGAATGTACTCATATACACTTTACATGATTAGAATCAAATATACATGTTTTTAATATATAAAGCTACAAAGGCATTTCAAGCCAATCATCACAAAAATGGAAATCTTCAAGTCCACAAGTCATCCAAGCATAATGAGAGCCTCAACTTTAATTCTTGTACCTGAAAAATGTCCCCACTACGTGGGTGAGTAACATAAAGCTACTCGTAGGAAATGAGCATGCATCGACCTATGTTTTACAATTTCATTACCTTAAGGTGAAACATGCTAAATGGCTCATGCCACCTAACGTCTATGTCAAGATGAGACTCAAGGAGCATCCTAAGCTACCATAGATCATTTATAGCATACATCACATTATTCATGCTATTCAATAACATAAGAACATATTATACAAAACAACAAGATGTAGATTCTCAAAGTTATCAACTTGAAATCTAAAATGCTAGAATGACCAAAGTGGGTCATGCCACCTAACTTCTATGGTCCAAATGAATCTATAGGATTATTCCTAAACCACATTTGAACATATAAGGCCTAATGTACTTAACAACATCAAGGTTCACAATGATTCACTAAAATCATAAAACATAGATGTACTTAACAACATCATAATGATTAATTAAAATCATAAACATGGATGTACTTAACAACATCAAAATTGCCAATAGCCAAAACCACAAGTCACAATATAAACATGATTGTTAACTTGGAATTGAATGCGAAAACAAATAATGGAAGACTTGGACATCTAAGCTCGGAATTCTGCCGAGACCTCAACGGTTATTCCGAGCACTAACCCGCAGGGAAGACCACCCTAAGTGCGCATTATCTTAATTGGGGAGAACTCATACCTCCCGCACTAGAGCCAAACTCTAACCATATCACATGTAACAACAATGTCCCAAGAGAATCCAAAATATACCAAATAAGTTCACAACTTATACTTAATTTATATAATGCACGAAATCACCTTCCATGCACAAGTAGGTTGAAACCACACAATCTATTTCCTAGGATTCAAATTCTAAAATGGCATACATAATGTCAACACGAAGTGTACAATTCATTACACAAGTCAATCATATATTCAATATTGGAAAAAAGTTCTCATGAATATAAATTTAACAACAATATTTTTCAATGCTTAAAACATAATCAAGTGAAAACTCAACAAGTCCAAATCCATGATCTCAACATAGAAGCAACTTCTAAAACATGATTAAATCCATGGATAAACAAGATATAATTTAACTAAATCAGAATAATTAAACCCTCTAGATTTCACATCATTTCCAAATGTCCTCAATTTAATATATGTTAAAGGATAAATCATGGTCATTACATATATGCATTCAAAAGCTTAATTAGGCTAATGAAACCACAAAATAGATTTTAATTAATTCATTTAATTAAAGTCTCTAGAATTTCAAACTCAACCAAATGTTCTCAATTTAAAGTATGTTAAAGAACATGCCAAGACTTAATTTAAAAGCATAACACAAGTTCATTTCATGTAAAGTATGGCCATGGGAATTAATCTTTCACAAAGAAAAATATTAAATAAAAGATGCAACTTTTATTCAAATAATCTCAATTAAATATATGTTAACAAACATATTAAAACTAAGCTTTCTAGCATGCTACAATTCAAATCCAAGTTATACATCATCATGAAAGTTTAATCTTATACAAAGAATTAAATATTACTAACTTTCTAGACTTGATACAAGACATACATATAGGTTGTATAATCATGGGAAACACATAATACAACACACAAATAATCCTAAAACATTCCCTACCTCCATTTGAGATCCCCACCAAAATGAATGTGCTCCGAATCCGACGAAACTTCTAGGTTTTGTCGGGGACAACACCGTGAACATAACCCCCAAGGAAGCCCCATCAAATTCACATCTTTACTTCAAACCTGAACTCAAGAAATGGCCAAAACTGAATTCTAATAAGGGGGAATGGTAGAGCACGTCGAGGGGAACAATAAACGTTAAGGCTGAAGACTTTTCAACAAGGAAAAGTGGACCAAAAGAGGAAAGAGAAGATGGAAGCCATGGCTGCCATGGATTCCTGCCAGAAAAGAGGATAGAGAGAGAAAATTTTGATATTTTCTTTTAAGTGCTCCTATTTATAGAAAAACCTAATAGTGTCCCGAAAGGGCCCCGCTAGGTCCGGAAATGTGAAATTTGAGCAGACGCGCTCAAACGGCAAAAATCTGTGAATAAAAAAGATTCATAATGAGAAAATATGAATAACGGAAGAAACGGTGTCAAAAACTAAGTCCCAAGCAGAAAGTTATGCACTAAACAAGTTTGGCGCTAACTGGGGCCAGAAACCCTGAAACTGGAGAAAACAACCAGAAGGAAATTCCAAGAGTACATGACTTGACGAAAAGTGAAAATAAATCCCGTACGAGGATCCAGGCTCAAAACAAGACATTTAGCAATAACTTTCGTTAATTGCACAATGGCCCCTCTAAAAAGTGAAAACTGCACTAATGACCCAGAATGAAAATATTTTCCAAAAAATATTTTCTTGAAAACCCCTAAAATAAAATATCTTCAAAAGATATTTACGAAAAACACCCCAAGGAAAGAAAAAGTTCCTAAAGAACTTTGCATTCATGCCCCTATGGACACCGAGAGCAATTAGAGTACTTTCTTGCAAAAGTAAAGATACGTATTTCATGGAAACTACTTAAGATGAAGATACGTTAAGTCAAAAACCAACTCTGAACACAAGAAGTGTGGTTATGACAACAAAGTAACAAACGGGGAAAAGACAAAATAGGGAAAAAGACGAAATAGGGAAAAAGACAAAAAGTGAATATTGTCGAAAAACGAAAAATGTGAAAATAACTCGGTCCTCAAAGGAAGTTGTCATTCAAAAGAAAAGAGTCCCGAGAATTATTCCAGAGCACTCGAGATGACACTAAACGACGAGGAACTGAACTCAGAAAGGAAAAGATCAACGGAAAAAAAAATATCCGTGAAAATCTGAGAAAGGGAAAGGAATGAAAATGACCGGGTCATTACAGAATCCTTGTGGGATATGGCTATATTGAGGGTGTCGAAACTCAAGGACTGTGATGGTTTATCGAGTCTTCAATTAATGCTATTTTAATTTAGAAAGAGATTTGATTTGTTTTGTTGTGTTGTGTTGTAATAATATAAACAGAAAATAAATAAAAAGAAAAGATCAAGGGTAGAGCTACTTAGGGATTGACTTTACCACGATCCTCCTACTATGGTCAACTGTTTAACCTTGGGATTGCAACAATTTATATACCATATGAATTAAACTCAATAACATTCATTTAATTCGGTTTTAAAGAAAGATGTTTCATGAATTTCAATTAACTATAACCTATCTGCGGTTACCATGGACTATCCACCTACCTACTTCTAATTAATTTTACACTATAATATATCTTTCCTAAGCATAGCCTATGTAAATATTCATTCACAAAAAATGTTTGAAGACCATTACATGATCTCCATTCTTATGTCTGGCAAGGCTCCGCCAGATACTGTCCAATAAGAATGGGTTGAGAACAGTTTATAAACAGTTATATCTAAGACAAGGTAATAACTATTCAGAACCTATTAATTCATTAAAACACCAATTGAGTTGGCTCAATTGCTCAAAATCATATAATCAAAGTATATAAATTATTAAATTCCCAAAGTATAAACAATCAAACCATAGTAATCGGATCGGGTTACATCAATGCCCTAAGAGAGGAATTAGCCACTCATGACAATGCTAGATATCATATGTATTGGTGTAGTCTTCATCGTCAAGGTTTGCACTTCTCTCTTGGGGACTTCCCTTCAAAACCCTAAAAGCCGCCGTGAGAGAGAGGAATATTAACTAGAAAAGAGATATATGATTTTCTGTGGCCTTCTCCCCTTCTTTTATAGTGGAGAACAAGTCTCAATCCCATGTGGATTGGTTTTCTAGCTTTTGGTAACAATTGGGCCCATAAGGAAATAAAGAAATATGATTTTTGGTAATTTCTGCATGTATTTTCAACTACCAGGACGTCTAGGCTCGAACTTTGAGGTTCAGGCTCGAGCTTTTGGGTTCAGGCTCGAGCTTCACCTGTCAGCAACTTGTTCTGACTTTGTAATGCGATTTTATCCCATTTAGAATGCCAATCTCGAGATATCTATTAGAGACAAAAATATCGGGCTTTAAGTCTTCTTTCCAGAGCCTCTAAGTTTGCTTAATTTAGAGTTCTGAGTCAAAAGTTATAGCCAAAATATTGAAGCGGGTTCAGAGTTTTCAACCATGCTCGAGCCCAAAGTGTTAGTGCTCGAGCTTTCTGATTTGGGTTTGAGCCTTAAAGCTCGGGCTCGAGCTTTGGGAGCAAAATTTGTCTGAAACATTTTTATTGATGGTGCTCGATCCTCTCTTCATGGTGCTCGATCCTATGGTGTTGGGCTCGAGCTCTAGGGCTGTGGGTTCGAGCTCTAGGTGTTAGTGCTCGATCCCTGAGGCTTGGCACGAGGTCCTAGGAGCTTGGATCAACTTTTCACATTCCGACGTATCATGTGCTCCAGCTTTTAGGCAAAGGCTCGAGCACCCTTAAGTTAGGCTCGAGCTTTGAGTTCAGGCTCGATCTTTGAGTTCAAACTCGAGCTTTCCTGCTTGGTGGAATTTCTTGTTTCGTGCTCGAGCCTTAAAACTGAGGCTCGAGCTTCCGAACTTAAACTCTTCCAAAATTCACTATTTTGACTCTTAGTTTGCTTCAGATGACCGGCAACGATGCGGTAAACTTCATTATCATTCTTTTCATCATAAAAGCTCAGTTTTAACTGTTTCTTTGGGAAATCACCTAAAAACATGAAATAAACAAAAATCAGTATAAAACAGTATAGATATATCACTTTAGGTCTTAACATATACGTATTTTGGGGCTCGAATATGCAATATTCAGCGCTCATCAGTTGTTAGATGCTCTTCTCTCTGATTGTATTTGTTCTCTTTCTTAATCGAAGTTCCCTGTTGGTGTTAATAAAAAAAAAAAAAAAAAATTGAATACACTAATTCAATGTTTCATATCTTTCAATGTGATTAGTGTAAAAAAATTGTAAAGGAAAATTGTAGGTGCTACTATTAAGTAGTAATTTATTATTATTATTTTTTTACCTTGACAATAAACTATACTCCCATTTTAGGGACTTTCTACTTCGTAAGGCAAAAGACATACTACTAGGTGCTAAAGGTGTTCCTCATCGGATCTAAATGAGAAGTAAAATTGGTATAAATTGGTGGATATACAACACTACCCAATAGTTTAAATTTTTGGGTCAACAGGTAAGTGCCCACCAATTATAGTTGGTATTAAAGTCAGACCTAATTCTTGATCCGGTGTCACGCTAAGTGCCCGACCTGGAGAAGTCTGGGTTGTCACTCCGAGTAAGCGGGGTGGCCCAACCGCAATGAGGGCGTTACGAGTTTGGGTGAGAGGTCCGAAAGAATTCAGCTTGTCACTCTGAGTATGCAGAATAACCAGACTGCAACGAGGGAGTTGCAAGTCCGGGTAAAAGAGAATGTTAAAGATGTTTCAAATTGTGAGATATATTTTTATAAATTGGCAAATTTAGGTAGCAAAATAAGTCCTAGTCAAGTTGTAATTTCAATTACCATATCAAAATCGACATCAACTGCGGAATTGGAAGGTTGTTCTGAAGAGGAAAGTACTATTGATCATCGAAAATGAAAGAACAACACATTAAGAAATCGTTTCCCACTTAGGACACAATTACCTACATGGTATATGTTCAGAGTCACTAAAATATAGAAAATCAAAGTCCCAATTGGATTCTATCAAGTGGGAACTGGTACCTAAATTTGGGAACCGGTTCAAGAAGCTGAGATTCGAGAGAAAATCCTACTGTCCTTTGGGAACCGGTACCAAGATTTGGGAATCGGTACCAAATGTCCTGATAGCATTAGAACTTTTAGTTTCTTGTTTTGTTTGATTCCTTTTTTATCCTAATTTCTTTCTAAGTCCTCTGCATGAAATTTTCTTATTTTCATAAGGAATAGGACTTTGAAAACCTCTATATAAACCTTGTTACACATCTAGGTTATTCATAGCTTTAGCATTAAAAATTCATTATTCGTAAAAGCCTTAGGAAGATTATTCTTACAGAAAATCCAAAAGATTTCTCTGTCATCTTTCTAGAACACATACACATAAACACATATTGAGTTTGGAGTTATGGTATTGAAATCCTGATTGTGATCATACAGTTGCATCTACGACGAATGGAGAAAAATACATCTATTTCTACATCGAATTTAGATATTGAAGAATAGAAGTAAAAACGATCACACTTTGAAAGGGTTGAAGCATTCGAAGAGTGTTGTTTGATCTACTTGCTACTCTTTCACAGATATCAAGCATAAGTCTGAGGTCAAGTTGCTGTTGGACGGGGAGTCGCAAAGCCAAAGGATTGTCAACAATTGGTGATTGGTAAAACGATAGTGTGTGAGCCAGAGTCAAAATTTAGTGTACTTTGTTTCAAGCATAGTGGATCGGTTTACTTTGGACTGCACAGTCCACGAGGTTTTTCCCACACAAACAGTTGACGTATTTTATCAACTGGGTTTCCTTGCTAAAAATTCTGGTGTCATCTCTAACTTTATACTTTACTTTATTTTATCTGCATGTGATTAATTATTTAATTACTAAAATAAGTAAAGTTGGAAAAGACACAGATCTATTTTCAAAAATACAAAACTTTCTAAATATTCCGCTGCGTGCGACTTATAAATTGGTATTAGAACCAATCTCTACACATTAAATTGATCCTTGTGGAAAGTTTTGATTGTTTTAAAAAATTCTTTTAAAATCATGTCTATTGCGTTGAAAGAAGGTGGTTCTAATCAACGTGATCCTTTATTTGAAGGAGATAATTACAATTTTTAGAAATCAAAGATGAGAGACTATTTGCAAAATTCTGGTGGTAAAACTTGGGCTATTGTTGAATCTGCTATTCACCACCTACAGAAGATAAAATTGTAGATGGTAAAGAAGTCAATGTCTTCAAAGATACTTTTGCTTTTACTGCTATTGAAACTGAGCGTAATGATGCTAATGGCAAAGTTTTATATGCAATTATTAATTCTATTGTTCCAAATTAACAGTGGTTCAAAGATTTGGCTAGAGAGTTGTTAGCAGTTTACCTATCACTAGAAGGTCCTCTTTGGACAGTTTGATATTGAATGGTGCTTGGAACAACGAATTACTTCAGGTTCCGATTTTGGAACCATTTAGAAGTTTTATTCAAACTTTGACAATTAAGACAGGTTTGGATAGACTGCAATGGGATGGTGGCAGATTTTCTTTCAAAAGGGCTTAGAATTATTGTCGAAGTTTTAATGAGGAAGTTACTTGGCATCAATTTTGTTGGGGGAAGGCCAGACCAAGGTGGTCTGTGTGTGCTGTGTTTTTGTTCCATGACAAATTACCTTCAATGATAAACCTACAGAAGAGACGAATTTTCTTGGCCTCTAGATGTTCTCTCTGCTGTCGTGAAGTGGGTAGTAGAGATCATATCTTTGTTGCTTGTACCTATACTCAACTGTTTTAGACTTGGATTGGGGAGGTTCTTCATTGGGATATGCTACATTTTGCTGATGTGGTTGATGTTGCCGGTTTGTTGAGTTGGTTTCATAATTTGAATCACCAGGTTACAATTATAAACACCTTAATACTAGCTGCAATTTGGGGATTATGGCAAGAGAGAAATTCTAGGCTTCATGATGGGCTGTAAACTTCACCAGAAGTATTGGCTAGACAGATACTACTTGAGATTCTGGATATTACTAAGCTAGGAATTCATGATCTTAATTTTTAGGACTTGTTCTCAGTATATTGTATTGTATTGGAAATGGGCATATTCAATAGGAGTAAGCCTGTTTCTGTTTTCTTTTTTCTATTTAAGAGGGTTTGCCTTCTTTGTTCATGTTTTGTCACTCTTATCTTTTAATTTAATACAACACCAATTATGAAAAAAAAAAAAATTCTGTTGTTCCATTTGAATATGCTAGAACTTCTGATTGTAAAACTGCTACAGAAGCTTGGGATATTTTTTAGGTTACTCATGAAGGAACTTTAAAATGAAGTTATCCATAATTCAGATGCTTTCTCATAACTTTGGAAACATCGTGATGAAAGAAGATGAATCTTTTTTTGATTTTTATTCTAATCTTCTTGAAATAATTTATGAACTGCGTCACTTAGGCAAAGAGTTTGTGATAAAAAAATCTGTGAGAAAATCTTAAGGTCTTTACATAAAAGATTTCATATTAGAGTTTAAACCATCGCTGAACATTGTGATTTAACTTCCTGAAAAGTTGATAAGGTGGTAGGTTCATTGAAAACCTTTGAGATGCAGAATTTTGATTTAAATCAGAAAGAGAAGAATCTTGGTTTAAAATCAACACAGGTTGAGAATTCTGTAGGTGACAACTCTGATGATGATTTTACTTTTCTATCAAGGTAATTTAATCAAATCTTGCAAAGACAACAGAGGAGAAGGAATAACAATATGGCTAATCCTCAAAATTTTGACACGACATCAAAATTTAGGTTTAATGAAAAGAAAGTAGAAGAGTCAAAAGAAACTGAATTTACTTGCTGGAATTGTGGTGGCAAAGGTCACGCATCTAATGTTTGTCCTAGTCCTAGGAAAGAACAAAAAGATAGGAATAAATGAAAAGCAATGAAAGTTTCTATGTCTAAAAATTCTGTTTTAAGTGACAATGATTCTCCTCATGATGATATTAATGATTTTTCTTATATCGCTTTTCTTGAAAAAGGTTCTCATGTCGTTTCTTTATCTGACTCTGATATTTCAGATAATGAAAATAATGAAGTTCATGATGAAGAGGTGCAAGAGGCTGAAAAGTACGATAAAAGATTGAAGAAGATGGTCGAAGAAATCATTGAAGTCAAACAGGCAATCAATAAGCTAGCAAAAGAGCTTATCTAAGCAAAAGGTGAGAATGAAGATCTAAAGAAATAGATTGATGAAGGAAAAAGAGAAGCTTTTGAAAGCAATTCTATCATCACTGAGCTTGAAAAAAATATCATCATTCTTAAGGATAAGGTAAGTATTGCTAACTCATTGAAGGAATGTCTTGCTTTGAAAAATGATTATCTTGAAATTGAATTGCAAACTGCACACAATAAACTGAAAGGATTCAATATGAGTCAAAACAGTTTGAAAAAGATAATCAATATGGGTAAGGATGTGAATGATAACACTGGTTATGATTTGTTAAATGTTCATCTAGTAGTCAAGGTAAAACAATTTTTGTTAAACCTGCTGATTATCATATGCCTAATTCATGTTTGCTTGATACATCTCATTCTGATTTGTCTTATGTGCCTAAATTGTTGCATTACACTTTTTGTGGTAAGAATGGATATATGTATAACTCATGCCTTCACAGGAAAAATAAAGATTTTTCTAAAATTCATTTTCAAAATTCTCATGCTAAGAAAAATGTGCGTTCTAGGAAGAGAAAGAATATTGTGACACCTAAGACTTCTAAAGTGAAAAATTTGACTAAGAAAGGGTAAAGAAAGAGAGAATTTCAGGAAATGAGAGTGAAAACTGTGTGGATCAAAAAGTCTTATTTGATCAATTATGTGCATGTTGAGTCCGTGGAACTAGTTTCTAAAAGGACTTTACCTTCAAACAAAGTCCTATGAAATTCAGTGATCATTGCTTGTGTTTAAAAGAATATTTTGTGGCCATTGGATCACTTGCTAGGATTTGGTTTAGGTTTGAGTTTCTGATCATAGTCTTTATGATATATTTGTGAAAAATCTTCCATTGAATTTATGATCTATCTTTGAATGCAAATTAAGAAACATGATTTTTGATTAAAAATAGATTCTTGGTTTGTAATCTATATAATGAAAGTTGATTTGTATTGATTAGGAGATTTTTAGATTTGAATCTCTTAAGTTCATAACATTTTGTGCACTAGTCCAAATCTGAAAAATTTGAATGAAAATCTTTAAATTGTTGACTAGAGTATATTGATCATAAAAGCTATAAAGGTTATTGTCTGAAAAAAAAAAAAAAAAAAAAAAATAGGAGCTTGAAATCAAAATAAAAAAAAATTAAAATATTCAGCATAAAAAGAAAAGAAAATTTTGAAAAATGTTGAATTCTTTGTTTTGGAAAAGGCTACCGATTGAGATGTGTTTGAAAGCTCCCATTAGACTTTGAAGTGGAGCTAAATGAGTAAAAAGAAAGGTGAAGACAAGTTGTATTGGGGAATTGCTGCTTGCTCTTTAGAGTGAAAGCCACCTTACTTGGAAAAATTGCTCAAAGACAATTTTATCTTGATGCTTTTCGACCAATATGGTTTGGACAATGGTTTATTGATAATTGATTGAAAATTGATAAGATGTATTGCACACATACACTTGAACTTGCTAGATTGATTTCTAAATGTTTCATTAAAATTTGCAGGTTAAAATTTGTGTTGTGATTATTTCCTGAGAATTGAAATTGATTGAATATTCCGTGGAGTTGACATTTTCGTTCATAGATATCTCTGAAATTTTCTAAAAATTTGGATCATGTGTGGACTTGAATGACTTTGATTAATTGCTCAATGTTTTGGTGTTCTTATTTTTGTTTAAGAAAAAAAGAAAAGAAAAAATTATAAAAAAATTTTTTGGTCTTAATTTGTAGATTTTATTTGTTTTTAAGCATTGATCATTGAGTGATTTAAAAAGTCAGGAAGAAAATTTGTTTTCTGAAAAATTTTCATGTCTAAAAAGCATACTGTCATGTTCCTACCGGTTCAAGTCTGCCCCTACCAATTTAAAGTGCCTAAAAAGCTTGCCAAAACATTTCTGGTACTTGGTTACCGGTACCACAAGTTTGGCACTAGTTCAGCGTTGCTTAACGCTTTACGGGACCACACTGCCCAGCGGGAACCAGTTCCCCTATGTGTTGCCGGTTCCTAACAGCGGGATTAGGTATTAAGTAACCCATTTTTGCTTTGTTGGTTATTGTTGCACACAACCTTTCTCTCTCTATATATTACACACACACTCTCTCTATATTCCACCAAGTTTAAATACATATATATCTCTTCATTTATTGTTTCAATCTTGCATCATTCTCATCATATATTACAAGTTGAACATGGAATCATCTCATAGATCTTGAGATTTGAAGATTAAAGGGTGAAGTTGAAGATTGAAAAGGAGTTTAGGATTTTGAGAAAGAAAACTTAGAGGATTTGGTTGAGATTGAATCGCTGGGTTAACTTGTTGAAAATTGAACCTTGTTTGGGTTGATTAAAGCTTTGTGCTACATTGTTGTTGATTTTTGGGGGTTTTGAAGATTCAAATCAAACTTGTCCAAGAACAAGTGTTGAAGCGCACTCCAAGTGTTCGACAAAATTACCAAATGAACTCCGGGGCTTCAAACCAAAATTGTTCGAACATAAGATGGCTCCAGAGTTGTCTAGGAAAGCTAAATGAAAGGGAATTTCTTCTCCTCCACCTCCCAAGAAAGCGAGAACGACAATCTCCATCTGTGAACCACAAGAAGGGTCACACGCTCCAAGGGACGAACTGACTTCTCCCATGCATTCTTCCTTGCCTTTTACTGAGGTACCAACTGGGTATCCTTTAGTTTCTGACATTGGGAAGGTTGAGTTCGTGAGAGAACACTTCTACAATGAACATGCGTGGAAGGTGTACACTAAAGTGTATAAAGATGGTTCGATTAAATCGGAACGGAATGTGAACTTGAAGAAGCTTAAAGAAAGTCCGGGGGAAAAGCTCGTTGACTACATTGAGAAACACAATTGGCTCTTCTTCATAAAGATGGATCATACATACAATCCTGACATGATACACTTCTTTTACTCAAATATCCGAAAAGTTCATGATTCTAGATATTTTGAGGTGCTGTTGTTTGACAAGGACTATATTGTCAATGAAGAAGCTATTTGGGATATTCTTGGTACTCCCAAGAGATATACTAAGTTAGGATACTTTCTTCTAATTGAAAAATCTAAGCTGAAATGGGAAGATATTTGCAATGCTTTGTGTGTTCCAGACTCGTTGAGATACATTGATTACATTCCATCTCGTTATCTCATGGATGATGCGGCGTTTCTGAATTTGTTTGCTATCTCCAATCTTGGTTACTTTGGAAAGAAGAATGTCATCTCCTCAGATTATGCAGAGGTATTATATCTTCTATCTATTAATGCACAAATTCATCTTGCAGCGTCTATCTATGGGTTAATGGTTGCATACTACAAGAATAACACCAAGAAAAAGTCATCACCATTCCCTATGGTCATCGTAGGTCTGTATAAGAAGTTTGAAATTCCACTTCGACCTTAAGCTCGTTATATTGAGATTATGTCGAAGATGGATGTTAGGGCTTTTAACAAGTCTAAATCCACCAGGGCTATAGCTAGGAAGGTTAGCAGGGGTTCAGACACTTCTTCATCTTTTCCTTTGATTACTCAGATTTTTCCGTCGAAATGGAATTTCACAACAGTAGATGCTAATCTGTTATATTCACTGGTTTTACAGAATCAGAATGCTGTGATAAATGCTATTTCTGATTTATAGGCTGAGGTGAGAATGCTTTGAGAGCAAATGACGAGTAGTACGTCAAAGGATGTTTACAGACCAGCCCCTCCAGATCCATCAATTGTTCCTGAGGATGAGAGAGATGAGGATGATGAGGAAGATGATGATGCAGAGGATGATGAGGATGATGAGGAAGATGATGATGCAGAGGATGATGAGCATGGTAGTGGTAGTGACACTAATGGTGGTGATGAGGACATTCCTACTACTACTGTTCCGTTTGCTGGAGATATTGGTGCTTGATTCTGTGTTCATATCATACATGCATCATATTTTTGTTTAGTTTTTACATTGTCACGATTTGATATTTTTTGGATATTATCTTTTGACTGTTGACATGTAACAAACTGTTTAATCGTTTCTCTTCTTATCATTTCTTCGCTCTGCTCTTAATTACTTTGTCAATTTTGTTCCAAAAAGGGGGAGAACAAGGTTAACTTACAAGGGAGAAATACTGAAAAATTTGGATAATTTATTCAGGGGGAGTTTTTAACTTATTTTATTAAACTTTCACTGGTAGCTTTGCTTGATCCATGTGTAGGAATTCAGGTGAAATTTTGTCCAAGAGAAGAAGAGAACAGAGTTTGAAAAATTCCGTATTTCCTTAAACAATTGTAATTTACTTTTCTGCTTGGATAGATTGCGTAAATTGTTTTTACGGTTGTGTCACGAAATTGCCAAAGAGGAAGATTGTGAGATATATTTTTGTAAATTGCCAAATTTCGGTAGCAAAACAAGTCATAGTCGAGTTGTAATTTCAATTACTATATCAAAATCGACATCGATTGTGGAATTGGAAGGTTGTTCAGAAGAGGAAAGTACTATTGATCATCGAAAAGAAAAGAACAACGGAACCGGTTCAAGAAGCTGAGATTCGAGAGAAAATCTTACTGTCCTTTGGGAACCAATACCAAGATTTGGGAACCGGTACCAAATGTCTTGACAACATTAGAACTTTCAGTTTCCTGTTTCTGTTTGATTCTTTTTTGATCCTAATTTCCTTGCAAGTCCTATGCACGAAATTTCCTTTATTTTCAGAAGGAATAGGACTTTGAAAACCTCTATATAAACCTTAATACATCTCTAGGTTATTCATGGCTTTAGCATTAAAAATTCATTATTCGTAAAAGCCTTAGGAAGATTATTCTTACTATTAAATCTAAGAGATTTCTCTATCATCTTTCTAGAACACATACACATAAACATATTGTGAGTTAGAGTTATGGTGTTCAAATCCTGATCGTGATTATACAGTTGCATCTACGACGATTAGAGAAAAACAGATCTACTTCTACATCGAATTCAGATATTGAAGAACAGAAGTAAAAACGATCACACTTTGAAAGGGTTGGAGCATTCGAAGAGCGTTGTCTGATCTACCTGCTAATCTTCTACAGATATCAAGCATAAGTCTGAGGTCAAGTTGTGTTGGACGGGGAGTCTAAAGCCAGATGATTGTCAGCAATTGGTGTTTGGTAAAACGATAGGGTGTGAGTTAGAGTCAAAGTTCAGTGTACTTTGTTTCAAGCATAGTGGATCGGTTTACTTTAGATGCATAGTCCACGAGGTTTTTCCCATATAAATAGTTAACGTATTTTATCAATTGGGGTTTTCTTACTAAAAATCATAGCATCATCTCTAACTTTATACTTTGCTTTATTTTATCTGCATGTGATTAATTGTTTAATTACTAAAATAAGTAAAATTGGAAAAGATACAGTTTGTTTTAAACAATACAAAACTTTTTCAATATTCCGCTACGTACAACTCACACAAATAACGTAAACTTTTGAGTTAGCAGAAAAGTACCCACCAATTACGCTACTTGGGTCTATTAAGTAGTAGTAATAATATTAATGATTAAATAAGCAACCATTTGGCTTAAAACAGTGAAAGAAGATGAATAAAAAGTAAAAGTCGGTCAATTCATGATGACATGATACAATTTGTGAAGAAAAAAAAACAAAGAAAAAGAATTATTGCTATGTTTGGTACGGTGGGTATGGAAAGAAAGGATAACATTAGTTACGAGGGAAAGGAAAGGGAAGGGAATGGGAGGATAGGTTTAACCCATTATCGTGTTTGGGTGATTAATGAAGAAAAAGAAAGGAAAGGATAATAATTATGTTTGGAAGAGGAAGGAAATGAAATGATTTAAATAAATTTACTATTAAACCTTTTATATTTTAAAAGATAAATTTATATATATATATAGTTAGGGCAAATCATTTCAGCCTCCCCAATCGCCGCTTCCATATCTGTCCTCGTTCTCAACTCTCAACTTGCCCTCTCTCTTTCTCTCTGCAACTGCAAACTACTAAATCTACGAGAATCAGAAGTTCAAAACCTATATATTTCAGTTTATCTATCTGTTGCAAGAATCAAAAGTTTAAATTCTATTACCTATATCAAAACCCATATCGGCATATCATTTCAGATTGTTCCAACAATCAAAACCCATCTCTTTCAGTTTCCATCGCCCGCTGTTCCAGTTCGGGTTCGCCGTTCGCAAGCTTGAACGACTATCTCTCAACTCTCAAGCTTGCCCCCCCTCTCTCTCTGCAACTACTAACTGGTATGTATGGGTTTTGTTTTAATATTTTTTTTTTCTTTCTAAATCAACTAATCAAGCTCTGTAATTCTTGTTTTGCAAACTAAATCCTTGATTTTGTGTGGGTAAATTTGACATCAGAAATTATTCATTAAGCCTCTCTTTCCCTTTTCTTCCATTTCCTCCCATTTTTGGGAGGATAAGCAAAACACTGTTCAAGCTTTGACATAACCTTCCAAAAGCTTTCCTTTCCTTTCCTTCCAATAATTTTTGCCAAACACAAATTTTTAATCGCTCTTCGTCACTTTTTCTTCCCTTTCCTCTTTTTCCATTGCACCAATCTGACCTTATGGAAACTTAGATCCAATTGAATGGCAAATTAAGGAATTGGTGAGGACCATGATATATATAATGAGGGCATATGAGTTGAAGAATTAAGAATGGAACAAATATCTGAATTGGCACTCAAGTGCTGGAGGACAATGGTGAGTCAAACACTAAATACGTGTGGGTCAAAATTTGTCACGTATTGTCTTGGTGGATCAGTTGACATGTCCTTTCTTTCCTTATTTTCAGGAGGCAACATCAATAATGCCAAAAGATATGTGCTTGCCATTGAGATTTTGCGTGTTTTTGTTTTAATGGAGGTATTAGGAAGCAGCCAAAACCACGTGGACGAACCACAGGATTAACAGGGTCCATTTTAGATCTGTCAACGAATCAAATTCGTATCTTGATCAAATTTGTATCAGATTTGGATTGGTAATAAGTTATTAAATTAAAAATTTTAATTTATATTTTATTTAATTCGAATTCATATTAAAATTATATTTACTAATATATATAATTATAAGGTTAAAAGAAATAAAAAATAATTAATATATAAGATGATATATAAAACAGCTATGCAGCCAAATAAAGATACTAATAAATAATTAATATATATATTTAATAATAGATAACTAATATATATATATATATATATAATTTAAATAGGATTGGATTACTTATAATTCATTCTCCGATTTAATGAATTATCAAATAATAATAATAATAAATCATATTTAAATAATCGAATCGAATTTAGATTAGAATCCGATATGTTGACAAGTTTGATCCGAATACTTTATAATATTTTAATACAAAAATTTTATTCAAATTAAAAAACAAAGGTACTGAAATTAAAAATAATAATGTTAAAAAAAACTTTTTTCCTAATTTACATAATATTATTTTTAATTTGAAATAATGTGTTGCAGCACACTATACACGTGACAGGTGAAAACCCGCTAAACTTAGAATGCAACCCTAGTCTGTGAAGTCATTTGCTATGTTTGACATGTCCGTTCATTGTCAATATATAAAGTTCTCTTGAGGAGAGAAGTGAAAACGAATTACATTGATGATGTCTTGAATTTGCCTTCATATAAGAAGGGGGTATAAAAGTAACTTGCTAAAATAAAAGACCCGAGAAAATTGATTACAGTGGAGAGAGCTTATTGCATGAAGCAAGTACATTTATCACACAATGAGGCTAGCTATGACCGTGCTGTCACAATCGCTTAACAGACCGTAGTATGTTTTTGACCTTTATAATTATTAATCTTGGTGATTGAATCTGTCATTATTTTCATAGAGAAATGCTATCACGAGCCGCTCTCATAAAATAAGTTGTGGATTAATGGATTGAGATTGATTTTAAAATTTGTTATAAATCAAATTAAGTTTTTAAAAAATATCTTCATTCAACTGTCAATAAACTGTTTTTGACATTATTTGAATAGAAGAATGCCATCACGAGCTGCTCTCATTAAAAAAAAAAAGTTATGAATCAATGGTTTGATATTGATTTTGAAATGCGTTATATATCAAACTAAATTTTTTAAAAATATCTTCATTCAACTGTCTATTTTTGACATTATTTGCATAGAAGAATGCTATCAGGAACTGTTCTCATAAAAAAAAGTTATGAATCAATGGATTGATATCGATTTTCAAATAAGTTATAAATCAAACTAAGCTTTTAAAAAACATTTTCATTCAGCTGTCAATAAATTATTCTTCTTCTTCTTCTTCTGGTTTTTTCTTTTTTAACATTACTCTTATACATATTATTTAAAGAGTTACTATATTACGAGGGTGCATCTCATTGCAGCTGTCAATAGATCTCCATTAAATTATCATATTTTGAGTATGAAAAATTGCTTAGAAACCTTTGTTGGGATTTATATGCCCTGGTATAGCAAATTCCTATCTGGATTGTAGTGACATATGTTCCTGACATATCTGAAATATTTATGATTTATATAATTGATGAATTCAATGTATTATGTTTCGATTCACTATGAAATTGATAGTGTCCATGTAATTATAAGAAATATTTATATATATGTATGTGATGACAATCAATGCATGATATATAAATAGTAATTATAAATTGTTCATAGTCGGTAATTATGGATGGACTCATAATTAATTAAGACTTGAACTGGATCCGCGTTAGGTTGAGATATATTGCGAGAGCCGTCGTATGCAATTACTCCCTATCACCGTCATGGCATTTGACTCTTAAGCATGAGAAAAGTATAGACTCTTTTATTAATTAATAATTACTTTGATTTGTTCGGCGGATTCTTCGGGATCCATAGACCGACACTTTGGGTAGTTATGTAATTAATAGTTAGAGGGTTATATTTTCAATATTTGCATCATTGCTACTTGTATTTATTTTGTATTGATTATGGTTGATCACAAAGTAAATTCGAAGGCCTTCGTGTGTTTTTAGACAAAATGATTTATTATATATTTATTTATTTAAATTATTATTTTTTTCAAACAAATGTTTTGTGATCGAGCCAGAAATAATCAAAGGTACCAAAATAAATATATTAATTAAGTAGTCGGATTGATGGCTATATTTATCCGATAACTAATTATGCATAGAGGGGTCAAAGTGCAATATTGACTTAGAGGTTATTTATTATTTAATTGGAGTTCAATTAATTTCTTTTAGTGGAGTAGAAATTAATTTATGAATTAATTGAATTGGATCCATGGACCGGGCCAATTATTAATTCATTGTAGCCAATAAAATAATAGGCCCAATGGATTCTCACTCATAGCCCAAGTTGATATTGGAATCATATTAGATTTGAGACATATGAATTAGAGATGGAGAATGGATTTGTTGTTTCCTTTTCTTTATTTTTATGTTGCCTATAAATATACATGGTCTATGTATATTTTGGGGTGTGATTTTTATGAGAAGGAAAAAGGAATAAATTTTTTCTCTCTAGAAAATTAGGGTTTATGGTCTCATCTAATAGAGACTCCTACAAACCTAGTTTTCCAAGGTAATTCATGGAGGCTTATGAGTGATTCCTAAAGGCAAAATAATTACCAAGAAGATGGAGATCCAAGGAGAAGGCATCTTGTTAAGGGATTTACAATAAGTGAGAACATTCACTTTAGAGGAAAGTTTTAAAGGTTTACTCAGACCTTTGATATAAGTATTCAATCCATTAATTGAATGATACATCATATTAATATTTTTGCATAAAACTTGCCTCTATGTAATGAATCAAGATCTATGAATTTAAATCTCTCAAAAAGTTTTTAAAACTTGCACGTTCCCAACAACCTTATCATTAAGTTGCTCAAATTTAAAAAGTTTTGTCACAAAAAAAAAAAAAAAAAAAAAAAAAAAATTCATGTCAAAATACTTAAAAGTAACTTTATATATAGAAAGTTAAATGTGACAGTTTAGTTTAAAAGAACATAAAAATTTGACAAGGATGTATCTGATGTACAATAAATTCTATTTCATACCAAAAAAATAAAAAAATAAAATTATGTTAATCAAAGTTAAAAAATGAAAAGTCCTGAATTCTATAACTAAATGGATCTTATTATGTACTAACTTTTTTTATTGTTTACATGAGAAACAAATAACACCTGTGAGTTCACATCATCTTGTATAATATAACCACAAAATAGGAAAGAGTCACCGTTGAATAAAAAAATATATATTAAAAAAATAGAAGCACGTGAGATTATATTTAAGAAGGAGAAATTAGATCATGTCCTTGATTATTGCATGATCTTCGACGCGTTTTACTTGACGTGGAAAATGTTTATTTGGTTTTGTCAAACCCCCCACTAGGTGCTTAAGCCTCTCATACCTCGGTTTACAATTCCGACGGATTGGACTAGTTAGAGGTGCATCAGCCCAATTCCCATATATAAAATGTTCTAACTTTTACTCGTATTTAATTCTAAGTCTTCAATTCGAGTTTAACTCACTCCTAAAGGTTGAAAATGGGGTTGATATTTTAGATTAAAAAGTCAAATTGATTCGAAGATCTGTATGGCTAATCTATGCATTGAAAATTTAAAGTGATTTTTAGTTAGTTCCATATTAGATTACTTAGAAGCCCAAAAAATTTTAAAAACTTAAAGTAATTTAAAAAAAAAAAAAATTACAAACACATTCTTCGTCCAAAAATCAACTTCAAATGATAAAGATGTAATCTTCTTAAGTATGAGTTTAAAAGGTAAAAATCATACTTGATTTCATCTATCACCATTTAGGTACATGTATACACATTATTCATGATCATATACTATTTGTTGCAAAAAAAAAAATTACGAACACATTCTTAGTCCAAAAATCAACTTCAAATGATAAAGATGTAATCTTCTTAAGTACGAGTTTAAAAGGTAAAAATCATATTTCATCTATCACCATATAGGTACATGTATACACATTATTCATGATCATATACTATTTGTTGCATGGTAAAACCTCTGGTATATTTATGTGAAATAATGGGAATATTATTATTTATTTAGAAATATAGGCAAACAACAGCCTAAAAATCTGGAATGTTGACTCTTAGAATACAATCCCTATAAATTAGGGATATTAGCTAGCAGAATATACATTCTAATTGTAGGACATATATACCGCTGTAATACACATTTTCTACCCATCTAGTGAGTTGTAAAATCTACGCAACCTATTCTTACCATAATTACTGATTCTAACACTCCCCCTCAAGCTGGTGAGTGGATATGTTCTGATAGGGAAAAATATAAACCTACCCTACCCTCGATAAGATTGATTAGATTTCATTATCAAGGATAATGAAATCAAATCTGACGTGGTTCAACAAATAAGAATAATCCTACTATAACTGGAGGAGGTCAAAAGGATTAAATCATATCCCGACAAATCTGGTAATAAATCTCCTATGATTTCGCACAAGTGGAAGATAAGGTCAACCATCGACATCAGCGGAACGATTTTGATTTCAATCGACAGCTATAAATAGGGCATCAAGCCATTAAAGAAGGTACAACGTAAAAACTATTATTAATCCCTGCCTTTTTTTTAGACCTCCGTGACTAATTTGATCATCGGAGAGCTCTTGGCAGGCACCACACCGGTGCCGTTAAGGTTCATCGATCTTCTCCTCTCTTCCTTGCAGGAAAACGGTATCGTATCGGACTGCGCGAATTTCAGCCTCAACAGTTGGCGCCGTCTGTGGGAATCACGATTCCCTTGAATCAATTAATTACTCGTTGGGTATATACGTTTGCAGTCCGGTATGGTTACCGAAGGAATATCGTCGCAGGGATCTGGTCAAAGGGTAGAGTCGGGTGAAAACCTAGACGTCCCAAACGACCAGGCACGGCTTGCAGCGTTGGAACTACAGGTTCAAACTCTGAGTCAGGGTATGAACCAGTTGATCCAGCAAAATGCAACGCTCTTGCAACACCTTGTTCCATCGGCTCAACAAAACTTTCCAGGATAAGATCTCTCAAGTCCAAACGGAGGTAATGAAAATCTTGAAGAGAGGGATAATCATTCCCCCCAAAATGAGACTGAAGTGGAACAAAGCCAGGTGGGAACCCGACATAGAGAGGTGGTTCACCCATCTCTGCTACGGAGTTCCCGACCTCCTGAAAGCATAGCCTTCTATCTTAAGGAAAAGACAAAGAAAGTTACCCATCTCGACTTGCAGATCAAGGATCTCAAGGGGAAAATGGAAGATGTAATGCAGGCTATGAAAGGGAAAGGTCCTGCCGCCGTAGATGACCTGGTACAAAGGACCAACTTGCCTTTTAACCCCGCCGTTATGAAATGTCCACTACCTAGCAAGTTTAGGATGCCCTTGTTCGAAAGCTTCGATGGGACCAAAGATCCCCTCGATCACTTGGAAACTTTTCAAGCTCTTATGCATTTACACGCTGTGCCAGATGAAATTATGTGCCGAGCTTTTCCTACTACACTTAAGGGATCAGCGAGAGTTTGGTTCAACAAGTTGAAGCCAGGAACCATCAACACCTTCGAAGAATTGAGTAAGCAGTTTGTGAGCCATTTCATTGCAGGTCAGAGGCATAGGAGGCCGGCTGCCTACCTGTTTACCGTGAAGCAACAAAAGGAAGAGTCGATTCGGGAATACATCACCCGATTCAACGCAGAGATGTTGCAGGTAGAAGAGGCGGACGACAAGGTAGCTTTGACCGCTTTCATAGGAGGACTCCAAACCTCCAGATTCTTGTTTTCCTTATCAAAAGAACCTCTCACCAGCATGATAGAGTTGCTGGTCAGAGCGCAAAAACATATCAACGCTGAAGACACCATGAGTGCACGGAAGGAAGGATAGGACAAGAAGAGGCCAGCCCCTCTCGCCAGGGATGAAAATAATACCAAATATAAGAAATCGTTCTTCAGCCAGAGTGACAACACATATCATGAGAATGACTCAGATGAGTATACCGACTAGAAATTATCTCGCAGCTGGAATTAGCCTTATCAAGTCATTCACAATAAAGACTGGGGGCATCTTAGTTAATCATTTTAAATGGAGGGTAGCTCTATCACATGTTATTTTGTTTTTAATAATGATGGTCTTTAATAAAATTCCTTTTAGTTTAGACGTGCAGTATCCCCGTACTATAAAGGATAGTAAATGAGTGTCATGTATTATAAGGACCCGGGCTGAATGAATCCTGTAATCCGTATCCCCGTACTATAAGGGAATAGTAAATGAGTGTCCTGTATTACAAGGACCCGGGCTGAATGAATCCCGTCATCCATATCCCTGGACTATTGGGGATAAGTATCTTGTATTATCAGGACCCGGGTTGAATGAATCCTGTAATCCATATCCCTGTAATATAAGGGATAATAAATGAATGTCCTGTACTACAAGGACCCGGGTTGAATGAATCCCAGAATTAATATCCCCTTACAATAAGGGACGAGCTGAGCTGAGTAAAACTCGTAAAGTTTAATTCCCTTACTAAAGGGACGAGCTGAGTAAAACTCGTAAAGTTCAATTCTCTTATTAAGGAGTGAAACTCGTATAATTTATTCCCTTATAAAAGGAAGAGTACAGTTCCCTCGGGTGAAAAAAAAAAAAATAAAAATAAAAAAAAAAAAAATTATTATTACTATTCATGCACAGTACCCGAGGGTACTGTTCCCTCGAGTGCAAAAAAAAAAAATTATTATTACTATTCATGCACAGTACCCGCGGGTACTGTTCCCTCGGGTGCAAAAAAAAAAAAAACCCTGAGTTACTATTCACATGAATAGTGCCTGCGAGAATAGTACCTGCGGGTACTGTTCACAGGGGTATTAAAAAAAAAGAAAAAAAAAAAGAGAAAAAAGCAAAGAAAAAGTATTATTATTATTTATTACATTCCCAAAGCTAGACGTGCAAGCTTGGGAATGGGAGGCAACTGATAGGGAAAAATATAAACCTACCCTACCCTCGATAATATTGATTAGATTTCATTATCAAGGATAATGAAATCAAATCTGACGTGGTTCAACAAGTAAGAATGATCCTACTATAACTGGAGGAGGTCAAAAGGATTAAATCATATCCCGACAAATCTGGTAATAAATCTCCTATGATTTCGCACAAGCAGAAGATAAGGTCAACCATCGACATCAGCGGAACGATTTTGATTCCAATCGATAGCCATAAATAGGGCATCAAGCCATTAAAGAAGGTACGACGTAAAAACTATTATTAATCCCTGCCTTCTTTTTAGACCTCCGTGACTAATTTGATCATCGGAGAGCTCTTGGTAGGCACCACACCGGTGCCGTCAAGGTTCATCGATCTTCTCCTCTCTTCCTTGTAGGAAAACGATATCGTATCGGACTGCGCGAATTTCAGCCTCAACATTTTTCATTTCCAGCTTGCTAACAATAGACTGAAATGTAGAACCGCTCAATCCTTTAGTTAGCACATCTGCAAGTTGACCATCGATTGACACAAATGGTGTACAAATCAGTCCACCTTTTCAATGCCGCCATCCCTTGTAATCATCCCCTGTTACCATTATATCATCCACATAGACAAATAGAGCTGTAACTCCCCCTGAAGCAGAATGTTTGACAAACAATGTGTGATCACCCTCACTTTGTTTGTAACCCAAAGCTTTCATTATGCTAGTAAATATGCCAAACCAAGCCCTATGAGACTGTTTTAAGTCATAAAGTGCCTTTTTCAACTTACATACCTTACTCTTCTCTGACTCAAACCATGGAGGAACCTCCATATAGATTCTTCATCAAGATCACCATGTAAAAAGACATTATTTACATCAAACTGCTGCAAAATCCAGTCACGATTAGCTGCTAAAGTTAATAGGATTCTTATAGTATTTATTTTTGCAACAGGAGCACATGTTTTAAGATAATCTATCCAATAGGTTTGAGTATACCCCTTAGTTACTAACCTTGCCTTATACCGTTCAAGTGATCCATTTGCCTTGTACTTCAAGGTGAAGACCCATTTACATCCCACTAGCTTCTTTCCTAAAGACGGTTCCACCAAGTCCCATGTTTTGTTCTTCTCAAGCGCATCCATTTCAACCTTCATAGCTTCTTTCCACTTTTTACTTCCCAATATTTCAAAGACAGTTTTTAGGATAGTAATAGTATTGGGGTGGATAAGAAAATTTTTATAATCATTAGACTGCTTTTCATAGGACATAAATTGAGACAATGGATGTACAGGCCACTGAGTACGTTTCCTAACACCCTTTCTAATTGCAATAGGAAGATCATAATCATTAACAACAGGGGTTCTTTCCTCCTTTAATATACCAGCAATGGGCGAGTATATAGCACTCTAAATCTGTTTACCTTTTGCCGCTGGACTAGGAGTACTTGGGTAAAGGAATGGAAATGGATGATGACGGATTGGATAATGACGGATTTTGATTTTATGAGGATAGGAAGGATGAAAGATCAAGCAAAAACAATTCTCTATCCTTATCTTCCATAAATATTGTCTCCCTCTAAAGATAAGGATTTGGAAAGTAATTTTCAATTTTAACAAATGTTACATCTACAGAAACAAAGAATCGTTTTGTTGGAGGATGATAACACTTATACCCTTTTTGTGTAGAAGAATATCCAACAAAAACACACTTAAGAACCCTTGATCAAGCTTCCCACAGTTATTTGAATGAATATGAACAAAGGGCACACACCCAAAGATCCTAGGAACCAGGTGATTTGTTGTTTTGAAGGCAGGGAAAAAATTCAAAATAATTGCATGGGGTTGTTATAATTAAAAACTCAAGTGGGTAATCTATTAATCAGATGTGTAACGGTTAAGACAGCTTCTCTGCAATAATTTTTTGGAACATTTTTTTGAAAAAGAAAGGCACAGGTAACAGCTAGAAGATGACCATTTTTTCGTTCTGCCATTCCATTTTGTTGTGGTGTGTTAACACATGAAGACTCATAAATGACTCTTTTTTCTTTGAAGAATGGTGACAACACTTGATTAAAGTAATCCATAGCATTATTAGATCGAACTTTTTTTTTTTATCTCAACCCCAAATTTGTTTTTCACTATGTGGAAATTTTTTTGAAAGGTGAAACTGATATCTGATTGTTGTTTTAAGAGAAAAACCCATGACACACGAGTATAATCGTCAATAAATGAGACAAACCATCGATCCCAGAGATATTATGAATTGTAGAAGGTCCCCAAACATCACTGTGAATTAGAGTAAAAGGTATTGAAGATATTGTATTACTTATTGGAAAAGAAACACGTTTATGTTTTGCAGGTTCACAAACATCACAATGAAGCGCACCCAAAATCAAATCCTTTAAACAAACCAGGAAACATTATTTTAAGAATACTAAAAGAAGGATGACCAAGACGAGATGATATAACCATATTTTATTTTTATTGGGAAGAGAAGACTCAGAAAGAAAGTAGAGACAATGGAATAAGATCCTTAGTGCAAATTTTTCCATCAGGTTCTTCAAGAAAGTAGAGCCCATTCCTCTCCAGAGCAAGTCCAATCATTGTCCTCGTGCTCTGGTCGTGAAATTTACAAAGTGCAGAAGAAAATGTTACCAAACAGTTCAAATCCTTTGTAAGCTTATGAATTTAAACTAGATTGGTAAACAATTTTGGCACATGCACAACATTTTTTAAAACAAAGTTCTGATTTATAACTATATCCCCTCGACCAGTAACTGTAACCAGTGTCCCATCGGCAATAGCAATTTTCTTATTACTAAGATAAAGACTGTAAGAGACAAACCCATGAGATGATTGGGTTATATGATCCGTAGCCCCAGAATCCATTATCCAAGTTCCTTTTGAGATCGACACATTAAGTGCATAGGGTTAAGAGTTACCTAAAAAAGCCAAGGAACAAGTACCTGCACCACTCATAGGTTTCTCTAATGTCCCTAGAAAATATATTAGCTTCTCAATCTCTTCTCTATTGAACTCAGATCGCTACTAAGAGAATTCTCCTTTTCATCCTAATTGTGCCGAGGTTAAATGTGCATGTCCTTGCCCTCCTCCTTGATTACACTTTGTTGTCTAAGAAGTATTTAGAGTATTTGAGAGCTTACCATTGAGTTTCCAGCACCTCTCCCTACTGTGTCGGGGCTTCTTATAGTAGGTACACCATAAAAAGTCTTTATTACCTGCTCTTGATCCTTTTGACATCCCATTATTTCCTCCTACTCCACTGGAACATTCGACTGCTGCTGGTCTGATTTCACAGCTCTCAGATTTGCAGCTTTTGTAACCAAGGCTGAATTATCTGCTAATTGAGGTTCCATCATAACTTCTCTACATTTTTTTTTTCTCCACGAATTATAGCAATTGTTTCATTGAGTGAAGGAATTTTTTCCTTTCCCGACACTTGCACTCGGACAGGATTGAACTCAACGTTTAATCCGGCAAGAAAGGTGTAAATTCTCTCTTTTTCCATATAACGTTTAAAAAGGGCTGCATCATCAATGCACTTCGTCTCAACACACTGATAAGGATCCAACTCTTGCCATAAGTTTTGTAAAGTCTCAGCATATTCAGTGACCGAGCGGTTACCTTTGTTTGGTATATAACATTTTTGTCTTAATCTCATAGATTTGTGCAGCACCTCGGACTTTAGAATAGGTCTGCCTGCAGGACTCCCATGTCTCTTTTACTATTGTAAAAAATATGCAAGTATCGCTGACTTCTGGTATCATCGAATTCCATAACCAGGACATCACCATCGAGTCTTCTTCATCCCACACAGTGAACTTCGGATCATTCAGTTTTGGTCCTGTCCCAAGAAGATGACTCAGTTTGCCCTTCCCTTTCAAGAAGGTTCGAACAAACTAAAACCACTTCAAATAGTTTTTTCGTTGAGATGTTAACCTGGTTAAATTCTGCAATTAGCCTGCTGTAGTGTTGATGACTTCATTAGAGACTTGCTGATTGATAGATTCAGAAACCTCAGTCATAATTTTGGACAGAAGTGGAAAGAAATCTGGGCTGAAGAAGACTGATTTGAAAATGTGACGGCTCTGGTTTTACAAACCCGGTGCTTCTATGATGACCTGAAAGTTGACCTAAAAATGGATTCGAAATATGGAAGTGAAAGAGAAAGACAAGTTCTCTAGAGATGTACATCATCCCTAAGACGCCAGAGTGATTTCCCATGAAGCCATGTAACTCAAATGAACCAAAAGCGGAAGCAAAGTTTTGAAAATGGGTAAGAACAACCTTAGGGATAAAGTGGTCTTTTTATATAGAAATGGGTACTGCTGTGTATACCATTGAAAAGATAAGAAAAATTAATGAAGTTGGACTCAAGAATCGCCTGATTCGAAGTCCAGATGACAAAGATATGGAACCTTAAAGTTTTGAAGCAAAACAGGAAAAAAATGTTCCCAAGTGATCAATCGCACCTCAATGATCGATTGCTAGAGGGTTCGCAATGGATCACAGGACCTGCGATGGATGAAATAGTGGATCTGCGATGGATCGCCAGATTCGGCGATTGATCACCGAATCTGCGATCGATCGCAAACCAGAAGGCTGCACTAGAAATTCATGGAAAACGCGAGTTTTTCGATGCTAAAACAGATTTTTCTGAAAAAAAGTTGTGAAGCAACCCCCCTTAAAATATGATTTTCTACATGACAACGTTAAAACCAAATCTTATTTTTAACATAAAATGCCCAAAATGCCTTTATGCGCAAACTTAAAAAGTAAACATGCTTGAAACTAAAAGCATCCATTGTATAAAGTTAAAGTGTTTGGCCCTTGGCCTCAAGTCATACATATAAAAAGAGTTCCAAATAGTGTAGTTAGGTACACTTTACATATACCTAAATGAAAATGACATAGCAAAACCAAGTTATGTTTACAACTTTAAAAGCAAAATAAAGCATGCTAACACTTGCATGCATCTGAAATTACACAAAAGGGTATCCAACGCTACCAAGCCAACCTAGGGATGTTGTGCATCCCAAAACAAGGTCTCCTTGCCTAAAAAATATCCCATACAACTAGGGTGAGTAAACAACTTACTCGTACGAAGAAGTGCATGCGTATACCCTATAGTTTTAAGTGTAATGCAAGTTCAAAATAGATCAATACAATGGATCATTCCACCTAACGTCTAAGTTGTAAGGTGAAATAAGGGATCATCTCAAGCTACATTAAGCGATTGAAATGAAAACCACAATATAAAAGTATACAATGCACAACTATACTATACAAAATTGAAACCTCATGCACCAAATCACAAGCTACAAGTAATCAACGATCAACAACTTGGAATTGAATGTGAAATTAAGTAGTGGAATATCTTAGACATGGAATCCCGGAATTTAACCAAGACGTTAGTGATTTTGGGTTACTAGCCCACAAGGAACAACCTAGTGTATACTATATGGGGAGAACTCTTATCTCCTGCACTAAAGCCTTACTTTAGCCGTCAAATGAAATCAACAATAAGCATAAAATTTTACTCAAATCAATAATGCATGAAATCACCTTCCATGCACAAATAGAGTTGAAACCACACACCACATGTCCTAGGGTTTCACGTCTACGTTGGCATATAAAAAGTCGAATCTTCAATGTGCGATTCGTTACATACAACAATGGAACAGACAATGTCGAATCTTCATTGTGCAATTCGCTACACAATACAATGATATAATATATCATGCTAAATCAATTCACCATCAAAGCAAGTCTCAAATACTACATTCCCAACAACATAGTGATAAACTTGCAAGGTAAATATAGTAATATTCTACAAGAGTCCATTATCACAACAAGATAAATCTCTAGAATTTAGTAATCTAGTAATGAAACAATTTACTGACAACAAGTTAAATATGCATCACATGCTTTGAATCATTAAATCATAAGTCAAGGGTATAAAATTTACATCTAAATGTAATCCTACAATTCAACAAGCTTGTATACAATATATAAAGAACCTAAAAAACACTAAAACACAAATGAATATAAACATACAATAACCCCCTACCTCACTAGAGTAATAAGCTCTAGAATCCAAGGCAAATGAACTCAAATAGTGAAACTAAATAAAGGTGTTCTGGGGAATCAAGAGAGAAATGCTTTGTCTTCCAAGAACCAAGCCAATTGGTGTGAGGAAGAAGGCCAAACCAAAGGAATGAAAACTATGGTTCCTAAGGTTAACAATGGTGGCAAGAGAAAATTTGTGAGGAAGAGAAATGAGTTAGTGGAGAAAGTTGTATTTCTCCACTAACTAAAGGTTTTGATAGCCAAACACACACACACACACCTACACTACCCTCTCATACACAAAAACAAGACTTAATCTAGGCCTTCCATTTATCATTAAGCTAGGCCTCCTCACAAGATTAAATCCACCACCAACACTTGTCACCATCTTAAGCCTTAGACTTCTTAACCTTAATCTAAACTTTTATGGCTATGTTTTCCATTTAATTTGTTGGGTATTTACATTAACACAATGCTAGATTTGATAGAACTTTTAACAGAGAAAGATTGTTCCTTGTATGTACAGAAAGCAAAGAAGTGAAAACCAACTCAACAAGACAATGGAAGAGACTATAAAAATTATACGTTTGTGGGTATCATTTCTGAAAACCCTCACGAGACTTTACTCGTCCACTAGGGGTAACCTAGGGGTTTAAAAGGCTTGTTGCATATGCTAAATGCAACTGTGTTCCCTATGAAAGTGGCGTTACCCTTTTATTGCTTTCTAGTTCATACTTGTATAGTTGTTTATTTCATTTCGTTACTTAGTAGTTTATTGATAGGGACTAGCAATATTTAAGTTTTGGGGGTGTGATAAGCACTGAAAAGTATGCATTTAAAGCCTAGATCTTGAGTATATTAGGACCTTATTCTATCTTATTTTTTTGCTTTAGTCTTATTTTACGTTTTTCCCCTTTTTCAGATTCTTAATCACAAAATGAGTTAGATTAGTAGAATTAGAGCATGGGAGAAGACAATCCAAAGTCTAGTGGAAAGATGGAGCAAAGTGGAAGCAAAAAGATAAAAATTGTTGGGATCGAACCTTGTTGTGATCGATCACACTGTGATCGTTCCAAACCTGCCATGATCGAGCCCTTATTCTTATTCTCAGGAAAATTTCCTCTTCGATCGATCCAACCTTATCCTCGTAACCACTTTTGTCATTTTCCTTATAAATATATCAGCCTTTGTCCTTATCCAAATAAATACGCTGCCATATTTTGATTAATTGAAGCAACAGTGTAATCGATCGAACTGCCTCAAAAATCGTAAAGAACAGAATTCAAGCCCAATTGAAGGTGTGATCGTGGTACAATCATTTGGAGGTCCTAGTGCACAATGTCAGACCATTTGGGGTGTCATTTGAGCTACCTATATAAGGGAATTAACCATTTTTGGTAAAGAGGGTGGTTAGTTAGACATATTTTTGGCAAGAGATTAGAGAAGATTAGACACTTTAGGAATGACTCTTTCTCTCTAGGGTTTCTACCAAGAAGACCAAGAAAAAGGAGATGAATTCAACCATAAGGATAGCCCTTGAGGGTTGCAAGACCATATCCATGAGTGACTAGATCATCTTCTTGGGGCTAGAAGAAGCCCTAGGCTTTCACTATAAACTCTAGTTCTTTGACCTATTTAGGGATTTTTGTTGTAAATAAAGTATTGACCTTGTGATTAAATAAATCTTGTGATTTTCATGATTCAATTAATTTTCCAATTTTGTTTACATGTATATGTGTGTTGAAATGGATGGTTATGTCTCTACATTAGATTATACAAATTTGATGCATGTCTATGTGTGTTAGAATTGTGAATCTAGTGATGGTCATGCATAGTGCTTATTGGTTACACTTGTGATTGATTTGATGGGTTATACTTATGCTTGATGGATTGTTCTACAACCTTAGTTAATTAGTTTAATTTTTTTGTCATTAGTATAATTGTAGTGTAATTGCATTTAATTTCCTAGATAGGTAAACAATCCATGCTTGTATTTGATGATTTATACTTGTTGTCACATGATGTACATTTTTCTAGATTGTTGTGTGCTAAAATTATGGGTTTATTGAATGGTTAATGTCTTCACTTGATGGGTTGTGCTACACATTAGCCTAAGTAGACAATTCACACTTGTTTAGTTATCCATGTTTATTGTTTCAATTGTTAGCACACGCTTGGTTTACAACATTGAATTTCTTTAAATTTGTCAAAAACTAGTTGTTTAAAGGAAGAGCTTAGTGGTGATTCCTATACCCTAAGACCTCTATCATATTCTCTTACCTTAATCAATTTTAGCTTATTTTCATTGTATGTTTTTAATCCAATTATAGTTTAATTAAACAAACTAAACCTCTCTTTGATCATTCAACCTACTAATCCAAATTTGATTCCAAAATACGCTTGCGGTCTCTTTGGACGATCCCTACTCTCTATGCTACATTAGTAGTAGTAGTTGTAGTGGTTTATAAATTTAAATTTGACTAAAGGCTTCTTGAATCAACCATTCTCCCAATTTGACAATTGTGAAGCGACTAGCAATAGACCTGTCAATTAGTTGTACTTTCTTTCTTCATAGTGAATTTCTTGGTTGAGCCAAGTCTGGGGTTTTTTTTATCCTGAGTTTAGGGGTTTTTCTCGTACATCTGGTGTGCAAGTTTCTCTACTCTTTTTATTTATTGCATATATTAATTCCTTATTATTACTATGTGATTGATATATGCTTAGATGAATATCATGTTCAAATTGGTTCAAATATGTGCTTAAGTGTTAAAACAATTATTCTAAATATAACTAATCACGAATAAGTTGGTAAAATCAACTAGGGCTTGATTGATTATTTAGTTTATTTAAATAGATTCAATTTATTTATTTATTTAGCAATTTAGTTTGTTTAAATATGTTTTTGTTTATTTGGGTCAAGTACATATAATTGACTATTGAATACAAGACAAAATAAATTCATCCATCCACATCTGAATTAATATATCATTGATATATTATCTTTCGCAGTCAATTGATTACAATATTGAGTGAATTTTTAATTAAGTCAGAATTGGCCAAAATTGGGAATTGACCAATTCACCCCCCTTAGGTTATATCATAAGATCATGTTTGTTGCTTTCTTGATTATGACTGGTTATAGTTTTAGTTGAGACCTCTTTATTTAGAATGACTCCTAAACTATCCGATAGAATTCGAATTATCAAGTGGTATTATAGCGGGTTTTTACCACTTTTCACTGCTACAGTACTCCCCCCCCCCCCCCCCCCCAAAAAAAAAAAAAAAAAAAACACATAAAAAACAAAATGCATCCCAAACTTGTTCTTAATTAATGAATGGCAATTATGCAGTTAGTGAAAAAATGGAGGCATTATGTAATGACCCGAACCCGTAGGTCCGAATTGCTAACCGGGTCCTTACCCGAACCCGAGGTTACCTAAGTCAGTCCCATCATGTCTAGTGTCAAATCATCATCCTTGAGTCATAAACACGCTTCATGAAGGCTCTAAACAACTTCCCAAGGCTCAGGGTTAGATAAAGCAGAAGAAGGGACAAAGTGGACAAGACAGGTGCATTTCGGTCGACTAAAGTGGGGCTTCGGTCGGCCGAAATAACCCCCTTGTACCGGTCGACCGAAATGGCCATTTTGGCTGGCTGGTTGTGGACTAAAAATGATGCAAGGCCACTAGAAGAATCGGTCGATCGAAGAGCCCATTTCGGTCGACTGAAATGGCTCTGCGAGCTGTGGTTGAGCTACTGGATTGCTGTGAATGTGGAAATGGAAAATGACCTAAGTGAAAACTTTGCAATCTATTCTAAACCTTATCTAAAACACTTTAATTGACTAAACTACATACCATAGATACATTCATTCACATTTTGATAGAATGCATCATCAAACTTCCCATTTAAGTGAGTAATAACAATGTCATCATACAAAGAGCCCAATTTACATCAAATTAGTACTAAGAGTTCACAATTAAATTGCAAGGCCATACAGACTGAATACATTTTTAAAGTGATGGTTTACAAAAGAAAGGGGCTCAATATACAAAAGATTATAAAGCACCCTTCCAATCCCTTCATGCTTGTGGTGGATTGTCATCCGCCACCTCCTTCCCGTGACCTGAAAAAAAATGTTAATATAAGGGGTGAACAAATTACTCAGTAGGTGGTGCCTAAGACACCTCTTGTGACCCCGTGAATCCAAACAATGAATAGAAAATAAGAAAGTGGGATCATGCCATACCGGGGAGGAAAGAACCACAATATTACATCAATAATCCAAATCATGAATGAAATATACCTTACTATGGGAAGCAATGTCATGCAGTGTCATTTTCCATTTCAAAAACCTTTTCCATCATCAGTTCCAAACCGTTACTGATACCTGTTCCATGGCAACTCTATGGCAACGTTTCAAAAAAGATATGCACCCAATTCAACATATTGGAATGCAGTTCCATAGGTTGCTTATTTAATTTTGTGGAAAAATTTAATTAATGTCAGAGACATTATGCTGCATAACACCCAATTCTCAATAGGTACTGGGCATCTATTTAAGGTCTTGACAGATCCTTGGTGCGAGGGGGAAACTCTTCTACAGAAATTTGGTCATAAAAAGGTTAGAAGGCTGGGATTTTCATGGTCTTCTCCTTTATCCAGTCTTTTAATTAATGGTGGTTGGAATTTTGATCTCTTGCAAGATGAAATTTTCAGGCCTATTAAAGACTATTTGCTTATATTGCCTATTCATGCCAGATCAGATAGGTTCCTGTGGGATGGTGGTGACTTTGCTTTCAAAAAAGCTTGGCAGGGTTGTAGAGTTACTAATCCTGATGTTTTTTGGTCCAAAATCTATTGGGGGGAGGCCAAGCCTCGATGGTCAATTAATGGTGTCTTTTTATTTCAAGATAGATTACCTACAATGTATAATTTGCAGAGGAGGAAAGTGTAATTGGCTCCAAGATGCTCTAATTGTTTACACCAGATTGATACCAGAAATCATATTTTTGTTCAATGCCCATTTGCTAAACATTTTTGGAACTGGTTGAAGGATGCTCTTGGTTTGGGGTTGGACTTAGGTTCACTTCATACTATTGATGACATGTTGTTATGGTTCACTCAACAGACTAGCAAAATGATTCAGACTTTATTTGTTGCTGGAGTATTTGGAAAGAAAGAAATAGAAGACTACATGGAAATAATTCTAGTCCCACTTCTGAGGTGGCTAGACAAATTATGTTTGAGGTCTTAGATGTTTACAATGTCTCTCTTAGAGGCATTCTATAGTTTACAGTTATTTGTTTTGTTTTGTTTTGTTTTTTATTTTATTTTATTTATTGGAAATGTTTCTTCATTAAGAATCTATACTTTCTAGTAAAATTCTGAGGATATGCCCTCTGTGCACTTGTAAATATTTATCTTTTCCTTTTACACAAAAACCATTTATGAAAAAAAAAAAAAAACCTCTATGGCAGCACGAGAGGAGGATTGGGTAACTGTCCCTGACGCATGGCAACTCCATGGCGTCATTTGGGGCCCAAATAACTCAACCACGCTAAGGTAATCTTCTTAGTCCCCTCTAGATCGCACTAACTCCATGGTCCCTAGGCAACTCCTAGGCGACCGGGTTTTTCGCAAACCCTTTATCAAAACTTTTTCCCAAAAATCCCTTTTTTATTTCCGAAACAATTTCCCCATTGTCTTGCCTAATGCCATGCATGAATGTACCATGCTTTCTATGCCATGTCAATATTTATCATCATACATCTAATTCAAGCTTAAATCACTTAGCATGCTTTACAAGAAATTTTTTAAAAAATAACATACTTTCATTCAACAATAATCTAGCATGGTAAGCATATAAAATAAAAAATTATTTCATAAAAAAAACATGCCTAATCACAACATTATCAACTATCACATGGTTATTCATTTCATATATAACATCCAAACAATTTTGCAAGACTTTATACAAATTAAACATGCTAGGCAACAAATAACAAAGAATTAACTCATAAAAATCCAAGAATGTATGGATTAGAGACACCTACCTCAAATGAGAGAAAAACTCCCAAAAATCCAAGGTTGGCCAAAAGTGTGATTTACTCCTATCAAACTAAATATCTCGATGAGCTCTCCGTTTTGCTGCAAACGGCACCAACAAACTCTCAAAATTGAGAAAGAAGTTAAAGATTGAAATTTGAGAAGAAAAGAAAAAGAAAAAGAGAAGAGAAAGAGAGAGGGAGTCGGGAAAAGAGAGAGAAATGGAGGCAAAAAATAATGGCCTCTTGGCAACAAATGAAAAAGTAAGTGGTGGTGGGTCCCACCACTAAAAATCCCACCCATTCTTTTAATTTACATATACATATATATATTCTATTTAAATTCAAACCACACAAAATTTTAACTTCCAATAATTTAATTATGCACAATGAAATAATGCATGATATGCATTGGACCCGAGACACCACCCCCGTGCACAATAATTTTGGTAGCGGGTCCCACCTGGGACCGTCTGGCCCGAAAAATGGATAAATGCCAAAATGACAACCATTACTTTTTTAAGAGTCCTGAACTCAAAAAAATGTCCCAACCAACTCTCAAACACACCCGGCACACCCTACGGTGTCCGGTACGTGAAACGAGAAAAGACGAAAATGCCCTTACAAAAATAGAAAATTCCAAAAATGAAAATAGTGAAAAACGAAAACATTACAATCTCCCTAAGTTAACAGGATTTCATCCCCGAAATCAATCCATACCTAAGGGAGAAAACAACACCGGGTACTTGGAGCGAACCTCTTGTTCAAGCTCCGAAGTAGTCTCCTCAACTCCGTGATGCCTCCAAAGAACCTTCACTACAGTATCGTCTTGTCCCTTAACACCTTCTGTCGCGTGTCAAGGATCTGGACTGGTCCTTCTTCATAGGAGACATCCTCATCAATTTCCACATCAACCCAACTTAAAATGCGAGACGGATTAGGTTCATACTTTCGTAGCATCGACACATGGAAAACATTGTGGATTTTGTCTATCTGTGGTGGCAATACAAATCTGTAGGCAACCTCTCCTATATGGTCTAAGATTTCGAATGGTCTTAATGAATCTCGACGATGATTTTCCACTCTTCTCGAACCTCATCAACCCCTTCCGTGGAGAAACCCATAGAAAGACGTGGTCTCCCACCTCAAAAGATAGCGGTCGTCTTCGCCTATCCATATAGCTCTTTTGATGGCTCTGAGCCGTGAGCAACCTTTGTCTGATCAGTTTAATCTTCTCGGTAGTTTCGAGTACAATGTCAAGTCCTAAGGCGGTTGTCTCGCCCACCTCAGTTCAACAAATAGGAGACTTACTTGGTCTACCATACAACGCTTCAAATGGAGCCATTTCAATGCTTGCCTGATAACTATTGTTGTAGGTAAACTCAATAAGTGGAAGGTGATCCTCCCAACTACCTCCCAAATCAAGTACACAAGCTCGAAGCATATCCTCCATATATGGATGGTACACTCCGACTGGCCGTCCGTTTGTGGATGGAATGCCGTACTAAAATGCAACAGTGAGCCAAACGCTGCGTGAAGTCTTTCCCAAAACTTCGAGGTGAACTTGGCATCCCTATCTGAAACAATAGCCACTGGAACTCCGTGCAACCTTACAATCTCTTTTACATATAGAACACCAAGTGCCTCTGTGTCATTTGTTGCTTTAATAAGCAAAAAGTGAGTTGTCTTGGTCAATTTGTCAATGATGACCCATACGACCTTATTTCTCTTTCGTGACCTTGGAAGACTTGTCACAAAATCCATAACAATCTACATCCATGTCCACGCCACTATAGGCAATGGCTGCAACAAACCAACTGGTCTCTGATGTCGGCCTTTACCTGTTGATAGGTAAGGCATTTAGCTACAAACTGTGTAACGTCTTTTTTCATTCCATTCCACCAATACTGACGTCTCAAATTGTGATACATTTAGTACTACCTAGATTATCTGCAAAACGGGAAGTGTGAAACTCCCGTAGAACGTCCTTACGACAAATTGTGGGAACAATAAACAAACCTCTGAATCGTAGACCTCCATCTGCATGCAAGGACCAATCTTTCATTGTCTCACCACTAGAGATCAAAGTGTGAATGGCATCCAAATCCGGATCCTATCTCTGTGACTCAATCACTCGTCCGACAAGAGTAAGAATGCCGACTTACTGCAAACATTGTCGTTAAAGCAACACAATCCCATCTCTGCTAAGTCCTCAAGCATCTTCCATTTCTGAATGGCTAATCAAGCCAAAGTCCCTCGAGATTTCTGGCTTAAAGCATCAGCTACCACATTTGCCTTACCCGGATGATACTTCCAGTCAAAGTCATAATCTTCCAAAAACTCAACCCATCGCCTTTGTCTGTTGTTCAAGTCCTTTTAGGAGAAAAGGTACTTAAGACTTTTATGATCCGAGAACACCTCAAATCTCTCACCATACAGATAGTGTAACCAACACTTCAAGGCAAGTATAACTGCCGCTAATTCTAAATCATGAGTAGGGTAGTTAAGCTCGTGAGTCTTTAACTGTCGAGACCCATAAGCCACCACTCTACCATCCTGCATCAACACACAACCCAACCCAACCCATCTTGTGATGTGTCGCAATAGATCACATAACCCAAGCCACGCTCAGGTATCACCAACACTGGAGCCGTAGCCAACATTGTCTTCAACTTGTGAAAGGATGACTCACAGGCTTCATTCCACACGAACTTGATTCCCTTTCGGGTCAATCTGGTCATGAGTGCTGCCAAACGGGAAAAATCCTTCACAAGTCTCCGATAGTACCCCGTTAGACCAAGAAAATTTTGGATCTCAAAAACTTTCTTGGGACGTTCCTAGTGTGTGCAGAACCAATACCAAATTGCAATGTGATAAAATGTGGCCAAGTTTGAATTTATAAAATGCCACTACCACTATTAACTAAAATATAGCAAGAGTGAGTAGGGATCGTCCTAAGGGAAATGAATCGTGCTTTGGAATCAGTTGTTAGATTAGTAGGTCGAATGATCAAAGGAGAGATTGGATTTGATTAAACTAAAGTTCAATTAAAAACAATACAATTATCAATCTAGAATTTAGAGTGAAATAAATAAGAGAGAGGTATTGGGGCTTAGAGTTCACCACTAAGCTTCACTTCACCAAATACTAGCAATTGTAAATTAATGGGGACATTTAAATTGTAAAGTGTGTGCGTGTGTGTGTGTCACTAATTGAAAACTAAGCATGGATGGCAAATAAGTATAGATTGTCTAGTCAATCTAGTGAATAACATAACCTATCAAATGAGACCATAAACCATTCAATTAAACCACAATTAGAACACACACAATAATCTAGAGAAATGTACTCTTTGCACTCACAAGTATGGAATATCAAGAAACAATAATGGATTGTCCACTTATCTAAGAAATTAAAGCAATTACACTACATCTAGGCTAGAGACATGAAAATTAAGCTAATTAAACTAAGGGTATGGCGCAATCCATCAAGAAACAAGTGTGAACCATTAAATAAATTACAAAAGTATTCAATTAAGCACTATGCCTTGACCATCACTAGATTAAGAACATCAATACACATAGACATGCATCAATTTCATTAAATCTAGAGGAAAACACAAGAACATTCATTCTAACATACATAGACATATGGATAGAACTAAATGGTCAATTGAAAGCATTAATCCATACAAATCAAGTAGAAATTATAAGATTTATATTTATTCAAGGTTAAAACATTTATTACAACTAAAATCCCCAAAATATACAAAAGCTAGGTTTAAGAAGCAAGCCTAGGGGCTATCTCTAGCCCCAAGTAAAGGATTTAGCCACTCATTATAGTGGTCATGGAACCCTCAAGGGCTAGCTTGGAGATTGGCATCAACATCTTCATCCTTGAGTTCTTACCAAAACCTTAGTTCTAAGGTAAAAAATATCTATTCTATGAAAATTCTTGAATAATATCAAAAGTTGTTCCAATTTAATTTATTACAAGCCTCTTTGAGTAGGCACCAAGTCAGAAATACAGCCTATGATTGGAGAAAATTCACAACTACACGCGTTAGGTAGAAATCGGTGCGCTTAGGAATTAGACAGCTCACTGCCAGCAGGTAGTTCGATCAATTGAAGATGTTCAATTGATTGAACACTTATCTTCGATCTATCAAAGGTGACGTGGCATCAAAATATCTTCCGGGCCTTATCCACTTTGCTGAGCTGGCACCGCCTCATTTCGATCGATTGTAGCCAACTTCGATCGACCGAGATTCCTTTCGATCTATCGAAGCTGCTCTGGTGCATTTTTCTTGCCTTCTTTCCTACTTTGCTCCTTAGTTCCAAAATTGGGCTAAATGGCTCTTATTAGCTTGTTTGAGCTTTATTAACTTGAAATAGGCAAAAACACAAATAAGTACTTAAGACATGAAAGTAAGATAGATGAATGGACTAGAATACCCTAGCTTAGGTGCTAAAATGCGTCACATTTGAGCATCATCACACCCCCAAACTTAGATTTTGCTAGTCCCTAGCAATGAACTACAAGGAAAAGAAAGACATAAACAACTATACAACTATGAACTAGAAAACAATAAAAGGATAACGTCACTTTTGTAGGGAATACGATTGCATTTAGCATATGCAACAAGTCTTTTAAACCCCTAGGTTACCCTTAGTGGACGAGTAAAGTCTCGTGAGGGTTTTCAGAAATGATACCCACAAACATTGAGCTCTTTCTCACAAGAAAGGCACCAATGTACAAAACAAGCATTGGGAGAAAACTACCTTAAGTATGCAATTTTTCAACCCTTTCCAAGTAATCTCCTAAAATCTTAATATCAAGCAATCAAATATGGTCCTCCACACATCAAGACAATGGTCGTGTAAATCAAAACAACTTTAGAATCCTTTTAAGGGAACCGGCATCAAATATGTTGCTATCTAAGCCAACTAAAGAAATGATCACATCTTTACCCTCAAACTAGCACACAAATCTAGTACCGATCATTAAAACAAAGAGTGGACCCTTTATTAAAGCTTTATTCAACTAGGTGCGCTTATTCTTTTCACTTGATATTTTCTTTTTTACTATCCTAGAGGATCAAAGATGGAAATATGGTGCAATGTAGTGATCTATTAAACTTTCTAGCGATCCATGAGGTCGAGCGCTAGGTTAATGACTCCTAAACCGGACTGCTTTAGGGCATTAGATGTTTAAACACCCCTAAGGACTTACAAGCTCAAATCGACTAGGCTACAAATCAAAACTACTTCCATCTAATCATTTCCCACTTCTCACCTTTGGGGAGAAGTTCTCACTTTTTTATTTGCTTTTGCAACAGCTTTTTTTTTTTTTTTTTTCAAGTTATTAACCTAGAGTTTGGGCCCTCCACCTTTCGGTGCGAGAAATTCAGTGCTTGATGAGGCTAGAATCCTGGCTACTCAATGAAAAGGGTTTGTTATCTACTTTTGCCATGATAAAAGCTTTTAATGCACCATTAGCTCAATTGGGATATAACCAAATCAATAATCAACAAAGCATGTACCCCACAAATGAATGCTAGTGTGCACTTGTGCTAGTGTAGAATCCTAAAGTGAATCTCAAAACAATCACAAAGTCAGGATGATGTGGACCACAAATGCAAGCAAGATATCAATCTTTCAAAAAATTTACTCCTAAATGGCATCCACAAAGCATACAAGGAGTATTGAACTCTCAAGTCAAACAATTTTTAAATTCCAAGTATCATTGTCCTCAAAAGATCAAAATCATAACCCAGGACTCTCAAATCATACCATATGCATAGAAATCAAGTGCAACATATAAAATATGCTAACACAACACCCCCAAACTTAATATGTGCATTGTCCTCAATGTGCAAAGAAACAATAGATAATGGAAAAAGTATACCAAATGGGTGAAGTAAAACGGATCCGGCAACGGAAGCTTAGCTTTATAAGGCGCACCCCTAAACTTAGATTCCGAAAACCTATCTGCAAATGGTCATACTAGCAAAAGTTAAAGCATATGCATCAATGATATAAATGCAAGGTGAACTCAAACATGAAAATGCTATGAAATATGGAATAGGGGAGAGAAGTGCAAGTGAAACATTTTTTTTTTTTTTTTTTGTTTCTTGGATTGATCGAAAATTTCTTGATCGATCAAAACATCCCACGATCGATCGAAGTCATTGAAAAATTGAGACCTGGGAGTAGAAATTTCTGACACTTTTTCGATCGATTGAAATCTATGATTGATCGATCGAAAATTTTCAACACAATTCCGATTGATCAAAATTCAGTTCGATCGATCAAAGTCTCTAGGCTCCGAAATTTTTAAGAGTGCAGATTTTGTAAAACTCACAACATGCCTAGATAACTTCAATGAGACTGTGATATATCATTATTATTATGCTGCAAAAATTAAAGGGAAGAGAGAAAAGGAGGAAATAGAGTTTGGAAATTCTATTCGAACTAGGTTTAACGTCTCTAAGTGACGCTTAAACACTTTCAAACATCGACATAGACTAGATCCACTAAGAGGGTGGCTTCCATATGTCTTTGAAAAATTTGTCCTTTAGTGTAGGGCTTTAACCTTTGCCCATTCACCTTGAATGTGTTGCCATTTTTTAGGCTTTGTATCTTAACCGCCCCATGCGGTGCAACAAAAATGATTTCATATGGGCCTTCCCATTTAGTATGCAACTTTCCAGGAAAGAGTTTAAGCCTAGAGTTAAAGAGCCATGCCTTTTGTCCAGGTTCCTATTTAGTATGCAACTTTCCGGGAAAGAGTTTAAGCCTAGAGTTAAAGAGCCATGCCTTTTGTCCGGGTTCGAAAGATTTCTTCATAATATGTTTATCATGAAAAGCTTTGATTATTTCTTTGTAAAGTTTTGCATTATCATAAGCATTATGTCTTAACTCTTCTAACGCATTCAATTGGAGTAAACGATTCTCTCCGGCTTTGTTAAGGTCAAAATTAAGCTTCTTAACTGCCCACATAACTTTATGTTCTAACTTAACCGGAAGATGGTAAGGCTTTCCATATACAATTCTATAAGGACACTTGCTAATGGGAGTCTTATATATCGTTCGGTAAGCCCACAAAGCATCATTCAATTTGCATGGCCAGTCTTTCCGAGTTGTGTTTACTGTTTTCTCAAGAATTTATTTTATTTCCCGGTTTGACACTTGTACTTGCCCACTTGTTTGAGGATGGTAGGGGGTGGCGACTTTTTGAGTAATGGAGTACTTAAGAAATAATTGTTTCAAGAATTGATTACAAAAATACTTTCCTCTATCACTTATCATTGCTCTTGGCATACCAAAACGAGTAAAAATGTTTGATTTAATGAATTGAACAACCACGGATTGGTCATTTGTTTTGGTAGCACAAGCCTCCACCCACTTGGAATCAGAGTCAATGGTAAGAATAATGTATTGAAAGCCATAAGACATAGGAAAATGACCCATGAAATTAACGCCCCAAACATAAAATTTTTTTACCATAAGAATATTTGTCAAGGGCATCATGTCTCTTCTTGACATTGGTCCTATCTTTTGACATCTTTCACATTCCTTGCAAAAATTGTAGGTATCTTTATGGATGGTGGGCCAAAATCGCCCACTTTGAAGAACCTTCAAGGCGGTCTTCTTTGCACTAAAATGCCCACCACATGCAAGGGTATGGCAGAACACGAGGACACTTGGCACCTCACTCTCCGGAATACATCTTCTCACAATTTGATCTGGGCAATATCGAAACAAGATGGGATCTTCCCAATAGTATTTCTGGATGTTGGCAAAGAAATGGTTCTTTTCTTACATTGACCAATTAGTCAGAAGTTTGCCAATTGCCAGAAAATTCACAATATCGGCAAACTAAGGCATCTTTCCATTGAAAATTTGGAAGAGTTGTTTATCCGGAAATGAATCATGAATTGGGGGACTTAGGGATGGTTCAACCATCAATCTTGAAAGATGATCGGTAACCATATTTTCGGTGCCTTTCTTATCTTTGATCTTAAAATCAAATTCTTGAAGAAGCAGAATCCATCTTATTAGACAAGGTTTAGTTTTTTTCTTAGTCAGAAGATGCCTCAAAGCAGCATGATTGGAATAAACAATGACTTTTGACCCTAAGAGGTAGGACCAGAGTTTATCAAGAGCATACACTATTGCAAGTAATTCTTTCTCGGTAGTGGAGTAATTCAATTGAGCTCCCGAGAAAGTCTTGCTTGCATAGTATATAACGCATGGAAGTTTACCTACCCGTTGTCCCAAAACTGCTCATATTGCATAGTTGAAAACATCACACATAATTTCAAATGGTAATGACCAATTAGAAGGTTGCATGATGGGAGCAGATGACAATAAAGCACGGAGTGTATGAAAAACATCTAGGCATGCTTGGTCAAAGACAAAAGGGGCTTCCTTGGCGAGAAGATTGCACAAGGGTCTAGCAATTTTGCTAAAGTCAATAATGAAACAGTGGTAGAAACCGGCATGACTTAGAAATGAACGGATTTCTCTCACCGTAGAAGGTAGACACAATTCAAAGATAAGCTCAACTTTTGCTTTATCAACCTTAATACCTTTTTTGGAAATGACATGTCCTAAAACAATCCCCTCTTGAACCATGAAATGGTTATTTTCCCAACTAAGAATGAGATTTGTTTCACGACATCTTTTAAGCACCAAAGACAGATTTTTAAGGCATGTATCAAAAGAAGACCCAAAGACCAAAAAATCATCAATGAAAACTTCAAGATATTCTTCCACCATGTCTGAGAAAATTGACATCAATCACCTTTGGAATGTGGTAGGAGCATTGCACAAACCAAATGGCATCCGTCTATAGGTGAATGTGTCAAAAGGACAAGTAAATGTGGTTTTCTCTTGGTCTAAGGGGTCAAGGGCTACTTGATTGTAACCCGAATAGCCATCAAGAAAGCAATAGTATTGTTGCCCGGCCAATCTCTCTAGAATTTGATCAATAAATGGCAAAGGAAAGTGATCTTTCTAGTGGCGGCATTTAATTTTCGGTAATCAATGCATACATGCCATGAATTGGCGGAACGCTTAGAAATTGCCTCACCTTTTGAATTTTCAACCACCGTAACCCCCGATTTGTTTTGAACTACTTGAGTTGGACTCACCCATTTACTATCAGAGATTGGATAAATTATACCGGCATCTAAAAGTTTAACAACTTCCTTTTTAACCACTTCTTTCATGCTTGGATTTAATCTCCTTTGGGCATCTCTAAAAGGTTTCTCATCCTCTTCCATAAGAATGTGATACATGCCAATAGAAGGGTCAATTCCCTTTAGATCCGCCACACTCCATCCAATGACTTCCTTATTTTCTTTAAGCACATTTAAAAGATTATTCTCTTAGTCCTCTTTAAGACTTGAAGAAATGATGACCAGAAGAGTTTCTTTCGGGCCTAAGAAGGCATACTTAAGATTGGAAGAAAGAGGTTTAAGCTAAAAAATGGGTGGGGAGATTAAAGATAGAACTAGTAGAGTGTTAGAGAGTGGAGGAAGAGGTTCTTTTGGAATTTTCCAAGGTAGAAAATCCAAGCTAGCAATAGATTCCATTAAATTGCTTACTTCACTCATTGATCCCTCATTATCAAACCCACAATTATCATACATTTCAAGAAAACAAGATGCAAGAGGATCCTCGGAAAGAAGAGATGAAAGATTGTTCTCGGTTGGCCTTTTCATGATCATGGAAGGAATGGTCTCCTTAACAACTTCATCCAAGACATCTATGAGACAACACTCATCTTTATCAATAGGATGTCGACTTGCATTGAAAACATTAAGCTTAACCATCATGTTACCAAAAGAAGGGTCAATTAACCCGGATCTATAATTAATTGTTGCATTTGTGGTGGCAAGAAATGGCCTTCCCAAGATGACTGGGATTTGGTTAGTAGGATTGGCAACTGGTTCGGTATAAAAAATAACGAAATCAACCGGGAAGTAAAACTTATCCACCTTGATAAGTATGTCCTTAACCATGCCCTAAGGTGTTTTAATGGATCTATCGGCCAATTGAAGTAGCACCGAAGTTGGTTTCAAATCATCCAAGCCTAGTTGGACATACACGGAGTAAGGAATCAAATTAACACTTGCTCCTAAGTCAAGAAGAGCTCTATGAACTTCATAGTTTCCCACCACACATGACATGGTCGGAGCACTGGGATCTTTAAACTTAGGTGGAGTATTATGTTGGATGATAGAACTCACTTGCTCCATGAGGAACACTTTTTTAGAGTCTTGTCCCTTATTCTTTCTCTTTTGTGTGCAAAGGTCTATCAAAATTTTTGCATAAGGCGGAATTTGCCTAATTACATCTAAGAGAGGAAGATTTATGTTAATTTTTTTAAACATTTCCATCATGTTATGAATTTTTCCTTCTTGCCTCCTAAAAGGCGAAGTCTCTCTCAAAGCATAAGGAAATGGAGCTTTTGGCTCATAAGATTTTGCAACTTAAGGAGATGATAAAAAGACTGAGAATTCTTTTTAGGATCATTTTCATCCAAGGAAGTAGGAATAGAATTGGAAATGGGACGGGTGCCAACTTTGGGTTGCACCGGTTCACTATCTTTATTTTGAATACCAACTTGATTTTCAACAATTTTTCCACTTCTCAAGGTTGTCACCGCATTAACATATTCAATTGTGTGACTTTTCGAAGAGGAATTGGTCTTCACAACAAATTGTTGCTTTGGTGGTAGATTTAAAGGCATTTTTCCCTTTTCCTTAGCATTTAAGGAACTAACTATTTGCTCGACTTGGATTTCTAACTTAGCAATGGATTAGGAATGAGAATGAAGTAATTGGGTATTTGCCTCCAAAGTACCCAAAGCGGTTAAAACTCTCTCCTCAAATGCGGGACTCCTCGAATTCCCTTGAGAAAATGAAGATTTTTTTTTCGAAAATGAGAGTTAGAAAACTGGTTTCCATGTGATGCTTGATAAGATGAATAGTAACCTTGGGAACCTTGGCCTTACATTGGGGGCGGAACATACTTGCTTTGAAAACCACCATGGGGAGGGTTTGAGCCTTCGCCTTACCTTTTCCAAGAGAAATTTGGATGGTTCCTCCACCCGGTATTATAATGAGTGCCATAGGGATTATTCCCTTGGTTAACAAAAGTGGCATTTACTTGTTCATGGTGTTCACTTTGAACATGTCCATAGGGATAATTGGAAGTATAACGTAAAACACTAGAACAAGTCATGCATGATTCATTAGATGGATGATGAACATAATTAGGGGAGGAAGACACTTGATTCACCGAATTTTGGTTGATAAAAAATTAATCAAACCTTTGAGATAAAGACTTGACTTCGGCGGCTATAACATTAGAATTGTCAACTTGATACAAGTCGACATTCTTCCTTCCACCTAAATTTCTACCATTTTTAGATGACAAAGATCGATGCATTGAATTCTCACTCATGCTCTCATATAAGCGCCACACATCATTTTCATGTTTATCAAGATAAGAATCACCCATAGAAGCATCAACCATACCCTTGTGATTATCCGGCAAACTTTCAAAGAAGTATTAAACTAATTACCACTGAGGAATGTCATGGTGTGGACACTTCTTAAGCAAGTCATTAAATCTTTCCCATGCCTTATTAAACAATTCCCCATCCCCTTGAGAAAACTCTCTAATTAAGGTTCTCATTGCAGTGGCCTTTGATACCTGATAGTACTTTTTCAAGAACTCTTGTTGCATCTCTGACCAAGAAGTTATCGCAAAAGGCTTCAAATTGTTAAACTAGTATTTTGCTTTATCTTTAAGGGTTAAAGGGAAGAGTTTGAGTCTTAGAACCTCTTCTGGCATGTCAGTGTATTTCACAGTGGAACACACTTCAAGAAACTCATTCAAATGCTTATAAGGTTCTTCACTTGGTAGCCCATGGTAATTGGGAAACATTTGAATTGTTTGCGGTTTAATCTCATAATGGTGTGTTCTAAATAGAGGTAATTGATTGCATGTTGGTGCATTATACTCATTTGACACATAATGATCTCTTAAAGTAAGAAGAGGATTCATAATTGGTGGTTCGACATAAGCCCCATGATTAACTTGAGCAACGGGAGGTGGGGGTGGAATAAAAATTGGCCGAGGCATTCCTAATGGAACTTGGCCTTGTTGTGGTGGAATGAAAGGTCTTGGCATACCCAATGGTACTTGAATGTTGTCATGATGCACATTAGGGTGAAGGATACCTTGTTGGTCGATGTGACCAAGGTCATCCACATGGTCCTCATTTAGCTCCTCCATTGATGAAATGGATTCCCTAGATTTACCCCTTCCCCTTAGATTTCGAACAACTGATTCAAGATGAAAATTAAGTGGGACAGGAGTAGGATTCAATGACCTACGACCATACATGCACAAACAAAAACAATAACTAGCAACAAGCAAATTAGCAATCACTTCTTCTCCGCAACAAATCAATCAACAAACCTCCACATACATTGTTCCCATTCGCCCATACTTTCAACAATAAGCATGAAAAATAAAATTGCCTCCACGCAGGCTCATGATTTATCTAGGAAATTAAAAACTTGCCTCCACGTGGGCTCATGATTTAACTAGAGAAGGAGTTAGAAAAGCTCCCGAAGGGTCCTTAAGCAACTTCAAATTGTTTTTCAATTTTTTTTTTCTTTGTTGTGCTTTGCTTTGCAAATTTTTTTATTTTTACCTTTTTATGCTTTTGCTTAGGTTAACTTGGTTTTCTTGCTTCTTTGTTTTAGAATCCTTTTGCTTCATTCCTCCTGGCTCAATGCACCTAGCCAATCAAGAACAAACACAATAAGTAACGAAAATAAAATAAAAATACGATCAAAAGATTACTAAATCGTAATTGTTTCCAAAGTACGACGTTGCCTATCAATAACGGCACCAAAACTTGGTGTGTGCCAAACCAATACCAAATTGCAATGTGATAAAATGTGGCCAAGTTTGAATTTATAAAATGACACTACCATTACTAACTATAATATAGATAGAGTGAGTAGGGATCATCCCAAGGGAAAGGAGTCGTGCTTTGGAATCAATTGATGGATTAGTAGGTCAAATGATCAAAGGAGAAATTGGATTTGATTAAACTAAAGTTTAATTAAAAACAATGCAATTATCAATCTAGAATTTAGAGGGAAATAAATGAGAGAGAGAGGTCTTGGGGCTTAGAGTTCACCACTAAGCTTCACTTCACCAAACACTCACAATTATAAATCAATGGGGACATTTAAATTGTAAAATGTGTGTGTGTGTGTCACTAATTGAAAACTAAGCATGGATTGCAAATAAGCATACTGTCTAGTCAATCTAGTTAATAACACAACCTATCAAATGAGACCATAAACTATTCAATTAAACCACAATTAGAACACACACAATAATCTAGAGAAATATACTCTTTGCACTTATAAGTATGGAACATAAAAAAATAAGAATGGATTGTCTACCTATCTAAGAAATTAAAGCAATTACACTATATCTAGGCTAGAGACATGAACATTAAGCTAATTAAACTAAGGGTGGCGCAATCCATCAAGAAACAAGTGTGAGCCATCAAATAAATTACAAAAGTATTCATTTAAGCACTATGCCTTGACCATCAATAGATTAAGAACATCAATACACATAGACATGCATCAATTTCATTAAATCTAGAGGAAAACACATGAACATTCATTCTAGCATACATAGACATATGGATAGAACTAAATGGTTAATTAAAAGCATTAATCCATACAAATCAAGTACAAATTACAAGATCTATATTTATTCAAGGTCAAAACATTTATTACAACTAAAATCCCCAAAAATATACAAAAACTAGGTTTAAGAAGCAAGCCTAGGGGCTATCTCTAGCCCCAAGTGAAGGATTTAGCCACTCATTGTAGTGGTTATAGAACCCTTAAGGGCTAGCTTGGAGAATGACATCAACATCTTCATCCTTGCTTTCTTTCCAAACCCTAGTTCTAGAGAGAAAAATATCCATTATATAAAAATTCTTGAATAATATCAAAATTTGTTCCAATTTAATTCATTACAAGCCTTTTTGAGTAGGCACCAAGTCAGAAAATAGCCTATAAAATTCGCAACTACACAAGTTAGGTAGAAATTAGCGCGCTGAATAATTAGATAGCTCACTGTTAGTAGGTAGTTCGATCAATCGAAGATGTTCGATCGATTGAACACTTATCTTCGATCGATCGAAGGTGACGTGGCATCAAAATATCTTCCGAGCCTTATCCACTTTGCTGAGCTGGCACCGCCTCATTTCGATCGATTGTAGCCAACTTTGATCTATCGGGATTCCCTTCGATCGATCGAAGCTCCTCTGGTGCATTTTTCTTAGCTTCTTTCCAATTTTGCTCCTTAGTTCCAAAATTGGGCTAAATGGCTCTTATTAGCCTGTTTGAACTTTATTAACCTGAAAGAGGCAAAAACACAAATAAGTACTTAAGACATGAAAGTAAAATAGATGAATGGACTAAAATACCTTAGCTTAGGTGCTAAAATACGTCACCTTTGAGCATTCATCAGCTCCCAATTCAAAACCGCTTTTATTTTCGATGGATCCACTGACACTCCACCTTCCGAGACAACGTGACCTAAGAATTTCACCTCTTATAGCCAAAATTCACACTTCTCATATTTGGCATACAAGCGGTGCTCCCACAAAATCTGCAACACTGTGTTTAAATGGATCTCGTGTTCCTCCAGAGATCGTGAATACATAAGAATGTCATCCATGAAGACTACCACAAACTGGTCCAAGTAATCGTGAAAGACGCGATTTATTAGATCCATGAATGCCGCTGGCGCGTTAGTCAAGCCAAAGGGTATAACAAGGAACTCATAATATCCATACCGTGTACGGAACGCTCTCTTCGGGATATCCTCATCCCTAACTCGCAACAGATAGTAGCCTGACCTCAAGTCAATCTTTGAAAAATAATAAGCTCCCTTCAACTGGTTAAACAAATCATCTATCCTTGGCAAAGGATATTTGTTCTTGATGGTGGCATGATTCAACTTCCGGTAATCAATGTACAACCTCAAAGAACCATCTTTCTTCTTAGCAAATAAGATCGATGCGCCCCCCGATGACACACTCGGTCGGATGAAACCTTTCATCCTCAAGTCATCAAGCTGTTTCTTCAATTCTTCCAACTCTACTGGTGTCATACGATACGGTGCCATAGAAATCGGCGCAGTACCAGGCATCAAATCAATAGTAAACTCTACTTCTCGATATAGAGGTAATTTTGTTAAGTCATCTGGAAAAACATCCAAAAAGTCACGAACAACTATTAGATAAACCCCTTCTGTAACACCATCTTCTTTGGCTAAAAGAATAGCCAAGAATCAATCATCACGACCTCTTCTATGAATTCCATAAAACTGATGAAGTGTGAGAATTACTCCGATCTCCCACGAAAAAGAAACAATCTCCCTCGGGAGTGCAAACTGTGACTCTTCCTTTGAAATAATCAATCGTAGCATGAAATGAAGCTAACAAATCTGTCCTGAGAATGACATCAAAGCCTATCATCTCAAGGAGGATGAGGTCAAGCACAAAAGTCCGTCCAGCTATCACAATGGAACAATCCCTCACAACTTGACTCAAGGACACTGAAACCCCAATTGGCGTATCAAGACATAACGACTGATCTATAAAACTGACCTCTAACCCCGATGCAAGTGCAAATAATAATGATATGAAGGAATGAGATGCATCAGAGTCAAACAGAACATGAGGCCAAGAACCAAACACTAGAAAGATACCTAGAAGAACTGATGGACCAGAAGATGCATCGCCCTGAACAATTACAAAGACACATCCCTGTGGTGCCTGTGAACTGCCAACCTAAACACCTGAATACTGCGCTGACATAGTAAAAGTATCCCTCCTAGTTGATTGTGAACCCTGAGAAGACATGACAGGCTGTGGTGGTGGCGGTGGTTTGAAACCTGACTGACCTGTAGCCAACTGTGATGGCATCTATTGTGACCCTCTGCCACTACCGGTGTCTACTCCTCGATTCAGGCAATGCTTGACCTTATGGCCCTACTGGCCACAACCAAAACAAACCCCAGAATTAACCGATACATGTGGCCCAACTGATTACAGTGATAACAGAAAACAGCACTCCTACCAGATGTTGTTGGCATAGGGGTAATAGGAGTGGATCGTGCAGACTGCTATCCCTGAAACTGAGATGAACCACTTTTGTTCTTCTTCCATGATGGCCCCTCCTAAGATGATCCTGTATTCCTCTTTTGTTTCCACTGTTTGTCGTGACCCTGGATTTTTTCAACCTAGTGTCCTATGATGAACAAAAGATTGACCCGATAACGGATCCAAATGCGGAAGCAAAAGAGAAAAGACAGTGGTCTCTCAAGGCATAACACACCTCTAAGACCCTAAGATGACCTTTCATGAGGTCACGGAACCCAAAGGAATAAATGCGGAAGCGGCGTTTCAAAATCGGACAAGAATGAACCTAGGGGAAAAACGGTCATTCCAACATAATAGTGGGTGCTACCAAGCATACCATTGTAAATAAAATGAAAAATTAATGAACTTAGACTTAAGAGTCACTTGATTTGGAGTCCGGATGAAGAAGATATGGCTAACGGAAGAAACAGGGGTAAAACGGTCAAAATAGTCAACCCTAGAACATCTAACCGGTTACCAAGCCTTTTTAACCGGTTAGAAGGCCAAAGATGATGACCAAAACACTGCCTAAGCACATCTAACCGTTTAGATGACCCCATCTAACCGGTTAGATGACCAAAAACAGAAGGGTCAACAAGGAAACCTGGTAGCAGGGGTTTTTCCCCAAAAAAATGGGTTTTTGAGGCCCTAGATGACATTTTATGGAAAAACACAAAGAAGAAACCCCCCTCAAAATTGAGTTTTCTATGCGAACCTTGAGAGAATTAAAAAAAAAATCACTATAAAATGTCCAAAATGCCCCTCCATGAAATCAGGTCATGAAGGTCAAAAAAGCTGCTAAATTGAAAAATAGAAAGCTGAACTTTGTGATCGATTTCCGATACCAAGATGACATTTTCTGGAAAAACACGAAGAAGAAAACCCCCCTAAAATCACATTTTCTAAGTGACCATGAGGAGACTAGAATTTATTTCCTGAAGGAAAACCCCAAAATACCCCTAGACCAGATTATGCAATAAAAATTTGAAATGAGTCAATAGAAAGCTCAAATCACCAAGGATAAGGTTTTTCTTGAAAACGACCATGCACGGAAACATAACTTACTTATTTAGACATGCTACAATGGTCCATGACTTAAAAATACCGCCGATGCAAAATCCAACCCCCCAACGGGCAAAAATGCAAAAATGAACTTGAAATGGGAAAATGAAAACCAAAATTGACAAATGATTTCAAATTACCGTTTGGCCCTTGGCCATACTTTATACAAGATTAATGAGACCCTATGAGAGAATGAAAATGAATTTCCCACACCTGATGCAAACATGGTGAAGCAATGACTTGCGATTTTTCAAGGTTTTTATAGTATTTCAAGGAATCAAAAGTTACATAGGATACAAGATACATGATATTGGCCTTCGGCCTTATCTCATACATGTCAAGTACATTGTAAAGAGTGTACTTATGTATACATTACATATTTAGAATCAAATATACACATTTTTACAAAAAAGGCTACAAATAGCATTTCAAGCCAACCTTACAAGAACTAAAACCTTCAAATCTATAATCATCCAAGCAATGATGAACATCACGAACTAAGTCTTCGTACCTGAAACAGCCCCCCAGTAACTTCGGGGTGAGTAAACAAGTTTACTCGTAGAGAATGAGCATGCATCGACTCGATTTTTTTTCAGATTTTTAGATTAGCATGAGACGATTCAAAAGGGTCATGCCACCTAACGTCTATGTTAAAGGTTCGACTCAGGGAGCATCCTAAGCTACCATAGAGCAATGTCAACAAGAATCATGATATACATACATATATGAAACGAATCAAGTTTGGGATAATCTAAAGAACACGATAGGAAAGATACTTGAATATATATCAACATGAATTGCATTATCAATACAATTAAGCAAGATTTGGAAATATTCATTCAACACGACAAGAAGATACTAGAATACTAGAATCATATTATCAATGCAATTTACATGATTGGGACATTAACACGATATGAGTTATACAAGAAATCAAGAACAAGGCATGATATATATGCCAGTAAATAATATTGGGGCATTTCATATAACACAAGAGGTTCTTAAGTCTTTAAGGAAATGACACTTGAAACTTAAGGAGTGAAATCCATGATAAAGCATAATGTCTATGCAATTAAACAAGGTAGGAAATACTCCATATAACACGACAAGGTTCTTAGATCTTCAAGAGATAACACTTGAAATCTAAGGGTTTAGAGGTTTTGCATGTTGATATAAATCATTACATATGGTTCATGCCACCTAGAATCTAAGTCAAGTTACACCGATCATTACTAAGTCATGATAGCACGAAGTAACATGAAATGAGATAACTATAAAAGTTAACAAGATTGAAACAATTCAATTAACACGACAAGGACAAGCTTGAAATCAAAGATAATGCATGGTATCTATGCAATTTAAGCAAGTTGGATCATTCCACATGACACGAAAAGTATAATACACGAAATCAAGGATAAGGCACAATATCTATGCAATTAAATAAGATTGGAACATTCCAGTTAACACGATAAGGTTTATACATGATATCAAGAACAAGGCATAGTATCTATGCAAGTGAACAAGATTGGAACATTCCAACTAACATGAAAAGGTCTTAAATCTTCAAGGAATACAACACTTAAAATTTAAGGAGTAAAATCACGAATGAAGCATAAAATCTATGCAATGAAACAAGATTGGAGCATTTCACATACACGACAAGTTTAAATCTTCAAGGAATAGCAACTTGAAATTTAAAGAGTGAAATCAACCAATGTGGAAACTCGGATATCGCTCGAATTAAAACCGTACTCTTGGATCACTTTAGGGTTACTAACCCATGGGTACCTTCCTCTATTGCGCACTATAGTTGTAGAGGGACATTCCTGTAATACCTCTAATTTTCAAAAGGATAGTCTCGGTAATTTGTTTAATTGTTTTCTGTTCATTAATTGTTTTTGGTTCATTAATTGTTTTGAATTATGTTTTAATTGACTTTTTAATGATTCGATTTACTTGACTTATTTGTGTTATTTGAATTAATTAGTTAGTTATTTTTTTTCTTTGGTTTAATTAATTATTTGAATTATTTACATTAATTGTGATAATTGTGATTATTTAAGTTAATTGTTTTAATTATTTATTTGGCTTTAATTCTCTGTAAATTGTATGTTATTTTCTGTTTTACGGTTAACTTGGAATTTTTATTGTTCCTTTAATTGAATTAGTAGTTAACTTGGAATTTTGATTGTTGAATTAGTAATTGCATGTTTTAATTTGTGACTAGGTATAAAAGTGTGGTTAGGGTTTTAGTTCTGTTTAGGTTTAATTTAATGAGCCGACAGGGTTTATAAACTAGGTTGTGTTTATGGGCCGCGTTTCAGACTTTAGATATAATTGGACTTAGGGTTTTGGTTGCCAATAAATATATAAGACAAGTCTGCTTAGGGACAAAATAATACAACCAAAACACGTCTGTGGAATTAGAAACGAGGAACAGAGGAAGTTGCAGTGGGAATCGCCGAAAATCGTAGAATACAACGTAGAGATTTGTAACAAAAATCTCAAAAGGCAAGTTCTAACCTTACTCTCTCCCTTATACTCGTGTTCTTTGCATACTCAATGGTTCCAGGATGAATTACATGTTTAAAAATAAAAACGCTATATGTTTCATGTTCAGAGCTTCACTGAAACTGAATTTGCTTTAAAATTGTAAACTGTTTAAACTTTGAACTTTCTTGTTTAATTCTTGGTTTAATCCATATTAGTAGCATAATAAGGACTGAATTAAGGGTTAGAATCTTATGGGATTAAGTTAAACTCTCTGAAAACCAATACTGTGAAGTATCGGAGGCGTAAACGGCGACCGGAGAGGAGAACACGAAGAAGAGGAGGGAGAGAGCCGGCTCCTATTGGATTGGAGCCGGCTCCCCTTGGACTGGAGGCGGCTCCAATGGTCTAGGAGCCGGCTCCAGGGCCATTGGAGGCGGCTCCAATATTCTGGAGCCGGCTCCAGGTTGTTTATTCGTGAGTTTTTGATTCTGTTGGTTGTTTTTCCAATTTTTCAGTGATTAGGCTTCCTAGTGATTGTTTTAATGTGTTTTATTGGAGAATGAATACTGTAATGGGTGGTTTAGGAGTGGTCTAGGGTAAACATAAATATGCAAAGACCAGATTAACATAGAATTGGACACAAAGCGTTAATCATTAGGATTACATGGAGTTAATTACGAATGTCTTGTAGACTGTGTGGATTTGGAGTTTCTAATTTCTTAATTATATTAGAAATTTTCTGTGAGAGCTTGTCCACTCGAATTATATGTTCATGGAAATAGAAATTATGCTAAAAATTTATATTTCACTGAAAATTAGTTGATGATTAAATTTAACGGTTAGTGCGTCAAGTTGTTGGACAGGAAACTATAAGTATAATAGATTACTTATATTTATTTTGCATGCTATAGATTTGAGTGGGAAAATATCTATTTAGGCTCTGTTAATTCTATGGAAATTGGGAATAGGTCATAATTACAAATAAAGCCCTGTATGATCAAATTGTGGATTCTGAATTGGCTTACTTAAGCATGTTGGTTAATCTGTTCTAACATGTTTAGTTTGGAACTGTTGGTATTGACATTTATATGGTCATTATTTTATCAACTGTGAATGTAAATAAGCATGTTGATTATCTATTTCAATATGCATAGTAAGGAGTAGTTGACATTGATATTTATATTTTCAATGTGAATCAATTATGGGTATTTTTAAGAATGGTTGCTAATGCATTCTATTATGTTTAGTATGGAATTGTTGATATTGTTGTTATAATTATCGATGCTTTATCAACTATTGGATGGATTGGATTGTATGTACCGGTATGGGACGGTGACATACTAGGTTTGGATTAGCTCAAATTGCTAAGTCCTACCTATTTTGGAGTAAGGGCACGGGTTATAAAATGCAATCCTCCTTATATATATAAGTCGGTACGGTTGAATACGCCGAGTGACTTACTGGATTTCTTGTGGATGGATAGAAACGGAGTTTAGATATATTTTTATGTTACCGTGTCATGAGCTTGAGTCTCAGTGTCGACGGTTAGGGTGCGTATATGCAGTTGGATGTGTAGCTGACTGTGAAGGTTGAGGTATACCCTGTTTAGGTTTAGGTACTCATACCCACTCAGGTGCGTATTGTGTGATGCCTTCTATCCAGGTTGAGACCCCCTTCATGGCCTAGCGAGAGTCCAGTAGTGTGGATATATTTATGTACGGATTATTAGTTATTGTTGAACTATTTAGTATGTACATGCGTATCGAGTCTCTGCTTGGATTGTAGTAGGATAGAACTTGTTCGTGGGCCTGACCCACTCCTATTTTTCAGGTGTACGTCAGTTCCAGGCTTGAGCTTGTTCGTGCTGAGCAGAGACGATCTTCCATTCTACCGACGATGTAGGATTTCTTTCCAGACCTTGGATTTGGGTTTTATCTTTCCTTTTACTTTCATTTAGTGTGAGATTTTTATTAGGGGTCCACTAGAGATGGATTCCCGAGTTGTTCAAATTATGGATATTTGGTTTATCAACTTTAAGTATTTAATTATTTAAGGATTATCTTTTAGTTTCTTTTCAGCTTTAAACCTTCATTTCTTAATTCATTTTGTATTCCATGTTCGCTATAACATATTAATTGTTTGATATTCCCTCGGGTTTGGACCTGGGCCTGATCAACCCGTGTCTCGGATCCGAGGGGTATCACAGTTGGTATCAGAGCACTCTAGGTTCAAGTGTCTCTAGGATGTTTTCATATTAAGTCTTCCGCGTAGCGTTCTCTTGAATAGAGCTTAAGTTAGGATTCATTGTATTCCTTATGGTTCGTATAGAAATGGTACTGATGTCTGTCTTTTCGTGTTAACAGATGGTTAACGCTAGAAATGGACAGAACATGCAAGGAACTAGGAAGGAAAGGAGAGCGGCACGTAGGCAACAATATCTCCTACAGCGTCAGCAAATGGAAGAAGAGCAGCAAATGCCAGGGTTTCAGGAAGAGCAGGAGGAAGTTCAACAGACTCAGGGTCGGGACAGAGATCCAGAGATTCCTCCTCACCTCAATGACCTTGTTGCTCGGGCTATAGAGGCTGGGGTAACAGCTGCACTCCGGAACCAACCACAGGTTCAGCAGGCACCTGTACCAGCACCAGTGGTTCAGACGGATTCTTGGGGAAAGGCTAGGAGCGCTTTCACAAAGGGGAGTCCACCTGTATTCTCAGGCTCAACCGATGCGAGAGCAGCTCACCAGTGGAAACAGGACATTGAGCGTCATCTTCGTTTGGTTCAGTGCACGGAGGTTCAGAAGCAGATGCTTGCTACTTTCAAGTTAGTTGGGGATGTACTACAGTGGTGGGAGTCAGTTACCACCCCAGAGGAGAGGATGACATTGTCTTATGATGAGTTCAGTGCTCGCTTTGATGAGAAATATTTTCCCTATGCAGTCAGGGCAGCTATGAAGACCGAGTTTCTAAGTCTGCAGCAGGGAAACATGACAGTGGCGGAGTATGAGCAGCAGTTCACACGCTTGTCTCTCTTTGCACCGGAGGAGGTGGATACAGAGGAGAAGAAGCGCAACAGTTTTGTCAAGGGACTGATGTGGTCTATCAAGAGAGCTATTACAGGTAGTCTAGCCTATACTACCTATGCTCAGGTGGTAGACGCCGCTCTACAACAGTATCAGTTGACTGTGGACATCAGAGAGGCTCGTGGTGAGAAGCGGGGAGATAAAGACTCTACTAATCAGTCAGCTGAAAAGGGGAATGGCAATGGTCACCGACAGAATGACAAAGGCAAGTTCCAAGGGCAACAGCCTTGGAAGAAGCACAAGGGTGGTTCAGATGCTCATCGGAATGGGGCACCCATTCAGAGGCAACAGAATGGGGGACCACAGGCAGGACAGGGTCAGCCACAGGCTAACCGACAAAGGGGGCCATTTGGTACTTTCCAGGGTAGTTGTTACACTTGTGGAGAGTATGGTCATACCACTAGGCAGTGTCCTAAAGCAGGACAGGGACAGGGACAGAGACAGTATGTGCAGCAGGGACAGAGGGCGCCAGTGCCTCTACCAGCTCCACAGGTTCCACGGATTCAGGGACAGACACATCTGGCTTTACCGGCACCACCGCAAACTCAGGGACAGACGCCACAGCAGTTGCATTATGGCAGGGTGTATAACCCCAAGCCACAGGATGTTCAGGCACCTCAGACTATTGAGGGTAAGTTTCCTATTCATGGTTTACATGGACGTGTTTTATTTGATACGGGTGCTACACACTCATTTGTAGCTAGGATTTTTGTTGCTTTATCTGGGATGAGGACGAGGGTATGCACTAGACCTTAGGGTATTTCTACACCATTGGGTGATACAGCTATTATACATGAGAGTGATGGGCCTGTGACACTAGATATTGGCAGACTCAGATTTCTAACCAATCTATTAGTCTTGGACATGCACACTTATGACGTGATACTTGGGATGGATTGGTTGTCTCACTACCATGCCCAAGTTGATTGTTTTGATAGATCTATTATTTTTACTATACCTGGTTAGGATATGTACGTAGTAGCTATGCCACGTTCTAAAGGAGGCGGTAGCACCTATTTGTTCTATGTGGAGGAGGAAAAGGATGAGGGGATTACTGTGTCATTGGATAACATACCAATTGTACAGGATTTCCCGGATGTATTTCAGGAGATTCCAGGGTTGCCACCTAGTCGCGAGATCGACTTTGTGATAGACTTAGCTCCAGGCACTGCGCCTATTGCTAGGGCACCCTATAGGATGGCACCGGTGGAGATGAGAGAGCTGAGGGATCAGATTCAGCAGTTACTCAGCCAGGGTTTTATTCGTAGGAGTACATCACCTTGGGGAGCACCGGTTCTGTTTGTGAAGAAGAAGGATGGTTCGCTTCGTTTGTGTATAGATTACAGGGAGTTGAACAAGGTTACGATTCGTAACAAGTATCCTTTGCCCAGGATTGATGATTTGTTTGATCAGTTAAGGGGAGCCACATACTTCTCCAAGATTGATCTGCGTTCTGGGTATCATCAGCTGAGGGTTAGGGAGCAGGATGTTCCTAAGACAGCGTTTCTCACGAGATATGGTTCTTATGAGTTTCGTGTTATGCCGTTTGGGACGACTAATGCACCTGCAGTGTTCATGGACTTAATGAATAGAGTCTTCCGGGCTTATTTGGATCAATTTGTTATTGTCTTTATTGATGACATCTTGATCTATTCTCGGTCGGAGGACGATCATGCTAGACATCTTCGCATAGTCTTGCAGACACTTCGTGAACACCAGTTATATGCCAAGTTCGAGAAGTGTGAATTTTGGCAGCGGGAGGTGAAATTTCTGGGTCACGTGGTGTCAGAAAAGGGGATAGCAGTGGATCCGGCCAAGGTTTCGGCGGTGGTTGAGTGGGGACAGCCTACATCACCTACAGAGATTCGGAGTTTTCTCGGTCTGGCAGGATATTACAGGAGATTCATCCAGGGGTTCTCCAAGATAGCAGGACCACTCACTCATTTGACCAAGAAGGGTGTACAGTTCGTGTGGGATGAACATTGTCAGCGAGCTTTTGATGAGCTGAAAAGGAAGCTGACTTCTGCACCGGTTCTGGCTACTCCGCAGAGCGGGATAGAGTATCTTGTTTACACGGATGCATCGTTGCAGGGTCTTGGATGTGTATTGATGCAGGAGGAGCGACCAATTTCTTATGGATCTCGAAAACTTAAGCCTCATGAGCTTAATTATCCAACACATGATTTGGAATTGGCAGCAGTGGTCTTTGCCTTGCGTATTTGGAGGCATTATCTGTTGGGTGAGTCTTTCAGATTATTCAGTGATCACAAGAGTTTGCAGTACTTGTTCACTCAGCGAGAGCTGAATATGAGACAACGCAGATGGTTGGAGTTTGTAAAAGACTATCATTTTTCCATACAGTACCATCCAGGGAAAGCGAATGTGGTGGCGGATGCACTCAGTCGCCGACCTGTTGGTAGTCTTTCTGCTCTATTCACTACTGAGTGGAATGCTTTGAAGAATGTAGATGAGTTGTCAGATGCTTTTATTGCTTGCATGGTGGTTACACCTTCCATCATTTGCAAGGTTTTACAAGCACAACTCACTGATCAGCAATGTGTCGACAAGGTCACAGAGATAGCTTCCGGAGAGGTTCCATTCTACTATGTTGGGGCTGATGGAGGTTTAAGGTACAAGGGATGGCTAGTGGTACCTTCTGCTGATAATTTGAGGAAGGATGTGATGACTGAGACTCATCACTCTGAGTTCTCTGTTCATCCAGGAGGCGATAAGATGTATCAAGATATGAAGCGGCAGTTTTGGTGGGCAGGTATGAAGAGGGACGTTGCTCTTTTTGTTTCTCAGTGTAGTACTTGTCAGATGGTTAAGATTGATCATCAGAGGCCGCCAGGAGCTCTACAGTCACTACCAATTCCAGAGTGGAAATGGGAGAGCATATCTATAGATTTTGTGGAAGGGTTGCCAAATTCTTTCAAGGGGCATAATTCCATATGGGTCATTGTGGATAGGTTGACCAAGTCAGCTCATTTCTTGCCTATTTGCACTGACTACACTTCGGAGCAGTTGGCGAGGCTTTACATTTCAGAGATTGTGAAGCTACATGGCATTCCATTGTCTATTATATCGGACAGGGATTCGAGCTTTGTATCTGGATTTTGGAAGAGTTTTCAGCAGGCTTTAGGTACGGAGTTACACCTTAGTACTGCTTATCATCCTCAGACTGACGGACAGACTGAGAGGGTGAATCAGATTATGGAAGATATGCTTCGGTCGTGTGTTCTGGATTTCAACGGCCATTGGGAGGAATATTTGCCACTTGTGGAGTTTGCTTATAACAATAGTTTCCAGAAGACTATTGGGATGGCACCTTTTGAGGCGTTATACGGTCGACCGTGTCGATCACCTATTTGTTGGATGGAGGTTGGAGAGAATCGATTCTTAGGTCCTGAGTTCATCAAGGATACCTCTGAAAAGATTGCTCTTATTCGAGATCGCATGCGTACTGCCCAAAGTAGGCAGAAGAGCTATGCTGATCGTCGCACTCGTGCTTTGGAGTTTCAGGTTGGGGATCAGGTTCTTCTTAAAGTATCTCTTATGAAGGGTGTTATGCGTTTTGGGAAGAAAGGGAAGTTATCTCCGCGGTTTGTCGGTCCATTCATGATTACGGATCGAGTTGGAGCTGTCGCTTATCGGTTGGCACTTCTGGATACTTTGGATCGCGTTCACAACGTGTTTCATGTTTCCATGTTGTGGAAATTTCTGCCAGATGAGGATCGGTATCAGCATATCGATGTTGGGGAGATTGAGTTGCAACCGGATGCAACTTATTTAGAGCCACCGGGTCGTATTGTCGACCGCCAAGATCAGATTCTTCGTAATAAGGTTATTCCTTTGGTTCGTGTTCAGTGGAGTCATCACAATGAGGCTGAGTCTACTTGGGAACGGGAAGATGTCATTCGCTCGCAGTTTCCTGGAATTTTGGAAGAAGGTAAGAGCGAATTCCGAGGACAGAATTCCTTTTGTTAGGGGGGAAGAATGTAATACCCCTAATTTTCAAAAGGATAGTCTCGGTAATTTGTTTAATTGTTTTATGTTCATTAATTGTTTTTGGTTCATTAATTGTTTTGAATTATGTTTTAATTGACTTTTTAATGATTCGATTTACTTGACTTATTTGTGTTATTTGAATTAATTAGTTAGTTATTTGTTTTCTTTGGTTTAATTAATTATTTAAATTATTTACATTAATTGTGATAATTGTGATTATTTAAGTTAATTATTTTAATTATTTATTTGGCTTTAATTCTCTGTAAATTGTATGTTATTTTCTGTTTTACGGTTAACTTGGAATTTTTATTGTTCCTTTAATTGAATTAGTAGTTAACTTGGAATTTTGATTGTTGAATTAGTAATTACATGTTTTAATTTGTGACTAGGTATAAAAGTGTGGTTAGGGTTTTAGTTCTGTTTAGGTTTAATTTAATGAGCCGACAGGGTTTATAAACTAGGTTGTGTTTATGGGCCGCGTTTCAGACTTTAGATATAATTGGACTTAGGGTTTTGGTTGCCTATAAATATATAAGACAAGTCTGCTTAGGGACAAAATAATACAACCAAAACACGTCTGTGGAATTAGAAACGAGGAACAGAGGAAGTTGCAGTGGGAATCGCCGGAAATCGTAGAATACAACGTAGAGATTTGTAACAAAAATCTCAAAAGGCAAGTTCTAACCTTACTCTCTCCCTTACACTCGTGTTCTTTGCATACTCAATGGTTCCAGGATGAATTACATGTTTAAAAATAAAAACGCTATCTGTTTCATGTTCAGAGCTTCACTGAAACTGAATTTGCTTTAAAATTGTAAACTGTTTAAACTTTGAACTTTCTTGTTTAATTCTTGGTTTAATCCATATTAGTAGCATAATAAGGACTGAATTAAGGGTTGGAATCTTATGGGATTAAGTTAAACTCTCTGAAAACCAATACTGTGAAGTATCGGAGGCGTAAACGGCGACCGGAGAGGAGAACACAAAGAAGAGGAGGGAGAGAGCCGGCTCCTATTGGATTGGAGCCGGCTCCCCTTGGACTGGAGGCGGCTCCAATGGTCTAGGAGCCGGCTCCAGGGCCATTGGAGGCGGCTCCAATATTCTGGAGCCGGCTCCAGGTTGTTTATTCGTGAGTTTTTGATTCTGTTGGTTGTTTTTCCAATTTTTCAGTGATTAGGCTTCCTAGTGATTGTTTTAATGTGTTTTATTGGAGAATGAATACTGTAATGGGTGGTTTAGGAGTGGTCTAGGGTAAACATAAATATGCAAAGACCAGATTAACATAGAATTGGACACAAAGCGTTAATCATTAGGATTACATGGAGTTAATTACGAATGTCTTGTAGACTGTGTGGATTTGGAGTTTCTAATTTCTTAATTATATTAGAAATTTTCTGTGAGAGCTTGTCCACTCGAATTATATGTTCATGGAAATAGAAATTATGCTAAAAATTTATATTTCACTGAAAATTAGTTGATGATTAAATTTAACGGTTAGTGCGTCAAGTTGTTGGACAGGAAACTATAAGTATAATAGATTACTTATATTTATTTTGCATGCTATAGATTTGAGTGGAAAAATATCTATTTAGGCTCTGTTAATTCTATGGAAATTAGGAATAAGTCATAATTAGAAATAAAGCCCTGTATGATCAAATTGTGGATTCTGAATTGGCTTACTTAAGCATGTTGGTTAATCTGTTCTAACATGTTTAGTTTGGAACTGTTGGTATTGACATTTATATGGTCATTATTTTATCAACTGTGAATGTAAATAAGCATGTTGATTATCTATTTCAATATGCATAGTAAGGAGTAGTTGACATTGATATTTATATTTTCAATGTGAATCAATTATGGGTATTTTTAAGAATGGTTGCTAATGCATTCTATTATGTTTAGTATGGAATTGTTGATATTGTTGTTATAATTATCGATGCTTTATCAACTATTGGACGGATTGGATTGTATGTACCGGTATGGGACGGTGACATACTAGGTTTGTATTAGCTCAAATTGCTAAGTCCTACCTATTTTGGAGTAAGGGCACGGGTTATAAAATACAATCCTCCTTATATATATAAGTCAGTACGGTTGAATACGCCAAGTGACTTACTGGATTTCTTGTGGATGGATAGAAACGGAGTTTAGATATATTTTTATGTTACCGTGTCATGAGCTTGAGTCTCAGTGTCGACGGTTAGGGTGCGTATATGCAGTTGGATGTGTAGCTGACTGTGAAGGTTGAGGTATACCCTGTTTAGGTTTAGGTACTCATACCCACTCAGGTGCGTATTGTGTGATGCCTTCTATCCAGGTTGAGACCCCCTTCATGGCCTAGCGAGAGTCCAGTAGTGTGGATATATTTATGTACAGATTATTAGTTATTGTTGAACTATTTAGTATGTACATGCGTATCGAGTCTCTGCTTGGATTGTAGTAGGATAGAACTTGTTCGTGGGCCTGACCCACTCCTATTTTTCAGGTGTACGTCAGTTCCAGGCTTGAGCTTGTTCGTGCTGAGCAGAGACGATCTTCCATTCTACCGACGATGTAGGATTTCTTTCCAGACCTTGGATTTGGGTTTTATCTTTCCTTTTACTTTCATTTAGTGTGAGATTTTTATTAGGGGTCCACTAGAGATGGATTCCCGAGTTGTTCAAATTATGGATATTTGGTTTATCAACTTTAAGTATTTAATTATTTAAGGATTATCTTTTAGTTTCTTTTCAGCTTTAAACCTTCATTTCTTAATTCATTTTGTATTCCATGTTCGCTATAACATATTAATTGTTTGATATTCCCTCGGGTTTGGACCTGGGCCTGATCAACCCGTGTCTCGGATCCGAGGGGTATCACTAGAACCAAGTCATAGCCATGTCGATTCTTAATTGATATCCCAAGTTCCAAAATCTACAAGTTGTGCAAATCAAGATAGTATCAATACACAAGTATTTCATTAAACCACGTTCCATGCACAACCAAGATTTTGGAACACACAAGTTATGCCCTAAGTTCTCAACTATGATGACATGTGAAATGTCAAGAAATCATCAAGTGTATCTATATAAACTACAAACTAGGATTTAAAACACAAGGAATCCATTGATGTGAATATACCTCAAGTATAAGATAAATGATTTAATTATTTATTTGCCAACACATGAACAATTAAATCATTTGAATGTAAGGATGCAAGTTCATTAACTACATTAATGGAGCTAAATTGCAACAAGTCATGATACATGCTAAGAAAGGCAAAAGCCCCATGAAATAAATGTCCAAAACATTAGAACACTAAGTAGAAATTAATTAACCTAATTAAGAAATTTCTCTAGAAATCAAAGTTGTCAAAAAATTCTCAAAATAACATATGTGAATGTCCATTTCATGGTGATTACAAATATCACATCAATTTCACAAAGTGAGCAAGATATCATCATGTATAATTTAATTAATTTAAAATTTATTAAATCTCTAGATTAGAAAGGTTGTTCAAATGATCAAGGATTAAGTCATGGTCATGCCATATATCAAGTCAAAAATGAAAAACAAGCAAGTATACAATTAAGTAGAATTTAAATCAAATTTAAATGAATTTATAGATCTTGAACAAAAACAAGCATACATGTTGTATAAGCATCAATAACATGTTATATAACAAGAATCATAAATTATAACACCCCCTACCCCAAGTTGAGATGAAAATCTCAAATCCCCACCGAAAGAAAAGTGCTCCGAATCCAACGATACCGAAGGGTTTTGTCGGGGACAACACGATGAACAAGAATCCCAAGGAAGCCCCATGAAAATCACAACTTGACTTCAAACCCAAACTCAAGAAATGGTCAGAAATGGATTCAATTAAGGGTGAAAGGTAAAGCACGTCGAGGGAAACAACAAACGTGAAGGCCGAAGACTTTTCATTAGGGAAAAGTGGATCAAAGGAGGAGAGAGAAGGTGGCAGCTCCATGGGCATCCATGGTTGCCAGCCAAGAGAGGAAGAAGAAGAGAAAAATCTGATTTTTCTTCTTTAAGTCCCCTATTTATAGAAAAACCCTAAAAGTGCCCCGAAAGGGCCCTACTAGGTCCGGAAAAGTGAAATTTGAGCAGACGTGCTCAAATGGCAAAACTCTGTGAATGAAAAAGATTCAAAATGATAAAATATGAACAACGGAAGAAACGGTGTTGAAAACTGAGTCCCGAGCAGAGAGATATACCCCTAACAAGTTCGGCGACAATAGGGGCCAGAAACCCTAAAACTGGAGAAAAATGACCAGAAGGAAATTTTAAGAGTCCACGACTTGACGAAATGTGAAAATGAATCCCGTACGAGGATCTAGGCTCAAAACAAGGTATTTTACAATAACTTTCGTTAATTGCACAATGACCCCTATAAAAAGGGTTAACTACGAAACTGCGCCAGAATAAAAATATCTTCCAAAAGATATTTTCTTAGATGCCCCTGAAATAAAATATCTTCAAAAGATATTTATGAAAAACACCCCAAGAAAAGAAAAAGATTCTAAAGAACTGTGCATCCATGCCCCTATGGACACCGGGAGTAACCAGAGTACTTTCTTGCAAAAGTAAAGATAAATATTTCGAGGAAGCCACTCAAGATGAAGGCACGTGAAGTTAAAAACTAACTCCGAGCACGAAAAGTGAGGTTGTGCCAAAAACTGACAAACCGAGATAAGACAGAATAGGGAAAAGGACGAAAGAGTGTATAGTGTCAAAAAAAAAAAAAATGAAAATTGCAGAAATGACTCGGTCCTTAAAGGAAGTTGTCAATCCACACGAAAGAGTCTCAGAAACCAATTCCAAGCACTCGAGACAACACTATGTGATGAGAAACAGAACTCAGAAAAGAAAATTAAACGGAAAAAATTTATCCGTAAAATTTCAAGAAAAATGAAAGGAGGAAAATGACCAGGTCATTACACTGTTTCCTTCCTGCATTTCTATCCTTAGCCTTTGCCTCTAGCATCAATGTTCTTTCCACTACCTCAGCATAAACTTTGAAATACTGGGCCATTATCAATAGCCTCATTTGGTAATGATGGCCATAGACAAACTTTCGAGTTTTGTCAGCCTTATTTCTCACTATCTCTGGGGCAAAACGAGAAAGAGAAGTAAACTTGTTTTCATACCTCGTCACTAACATATTGCTTTTTTTGAGGTCATCAAACTGTTTCCTCAACTCCCACCTCTTGGTAATCAGAAAATACTTCTCATAGAACAACTCCTTGAATATATCCCAACTCATGTCCTCCACCTTATGTTGGTTGGTAATTGACTTCCACTAAAGCTTGGCGTCCTTGGAGAATCTGTAAGTGGCCAAAGTGATTTTTAATTGATCATCTGACACGTTCATAGAAGTCAAGTGGCTGTCCACTTGTTCGAGATAATCATCCGCTACCATCGAATCTGCACCACCTTCAAACATCACTGGCATTAACTTCACAAACCCTGAAATCAACTTGAGACGTTTCTGCACTTTCGTCTCCTTTATCTAAACTATTGGTTGTGGTACCGGCTGCGGAAGAGAAGCAATCATAGCCCTTAAGGCGTTCTGCAACAAACAATTCAATACTAGTTCCGTCGAACCTTCACCCTCTTCAATGGGTATCACAACATCGCCCCTTTTAATGGAGACACCTCTCGGGGGAATCAAGTCCCTAAGAAGTGTATCCTCTTCAACTTGGTCTGCGGGATTGGAGCTAAAGCTTTCACCAACATCGCCCCTTGTCGGCCTAGGGCCAACTCCCCTTGGTTCCTTTCATGGTGGCATCGCGCTATAAAACGAGAAAACGGTTCCACAATGATGATACTAAGGTCCAACTAAGGACGACTCATCAGAAAATGATACTATACTAACACTTAGCATGCAAGACTATGCAATAAGCACATTAGCATAATCACATAAGCACGTAAGCAAGTAAACAATTAAGCATGCTTTTCAAATAACAAAACACTTTAGCAAATAACCACGTAAATAATGCAAATGATTTTCCACACAACCCTATATAGGCCTCTACCCATCGTCCTAATGGTTTTCGAACCATTGCTCTGATACTAAGTTTGTAACGACCTGAACCCGTAGGTCTGAACCGATAACCAGGTCTTTACCTGAACCTGAGATCACCTAAGTCAATCACATCATGTCTAGTGTCTAATCATCATCCTTAAGTCATAAATATACTTCATAAAGGCTCTAAACAACTTCCCAAGGCTTAAGGTTAGATAAAACAGAAGAAGGGACAAAGTGGACAAGGCAGGTGCATTTCGGTCGACCGAAGTAAGGCTTCAGTCGGCCAAAATAACCCCCTTATATCGGTCGACCGAAATGACCATTTCGGCTGGCCGGTTGCGGACCAAAAATGATACGAGGGCACTGGAAGAATAGGTCGATCGAAGTGCCCATTTCGGTGTACCGAAATGGCTCTGCGAGCTGTGGTTGAGCTACTGGATTGCTATGAATGTGGAAATTGAAAATGGCCTATGTGAAAAATTTGCAATCTGCTCTAAACCTGATCTAAAACACTTTAATTGACGAAACTACATGCCATAGATACATTCATTCACATTTTGATACAATGCATCATCAAACTTCCCATTTAAGTGAGTAATAACAATGTCATCATACAAAAAGCCAAATTTACATCAAATTAGTACCAAGAGTTCATAATTACATTGCAAGGCCATGCTGTTCAGACTGAATACATTTTCAAAGTGATGTTTTACAAAAGAAAGGGTGTGATACCCCTAAATTTCCACGTGCAGGTTGGCTAGGCCCACACCCGAAAACACGGGGATATAAAAAATAATATGATAATAAACAAACATATAATACAAATATGATAAATAAAAATAAATAAAATGCTGAAAAGAAACTAAAATAATAATTCAATAATTCCTCAGAATAAATTTTCATTAATTAATAAATTCTTCCGATACAACTAATCCTCCAATACAATTCGGGAATCCATACTGTGTGGACCCCTAGAAAAACACGACTGAATAAGCAACCATAATGACTGTTTACTTTTAAAAGATGAAACATAAATGAATCTTCTAAGTAGACTCGGAAGAGTAAAGTAGACTGATCCCTGCTCAACACAAACAATCATTTACACCTGAAGAACACCTGAAAAATAATGGTGGGTTGATGAGCACTCAAAAGTGCACTTTTAAAGCCCTTAAGCTCGAGTATTCTAGGACCTTTATCTATCTTACTTTCCCGTTTTAGACTAATTTCATGTTATTGCCTTTTTCAGGTACTTATCCCCAAAATAAGTCAATTCAGCCAAATTAGAGGATAAAAGAAGCAATCCCAAGTTGAATGGAAGAATGGAGCAAAGTGGTAAAAATCAGCAATCTTTGATTGATCAGGAATATTTTCGACCGATCTCACATTGATCGATCTCACCTCACCAAGATGGATCAGACTCCTTGTCCTTATCCTCAAAGAAATTCCATCTTCGATCGATCCAACTTTCTTCAGATCGATCTAACTTCCTTGGTCTTATCCCTACCTACCACTTTTGTCTTTCTTCCCAAAATATCCCAAAAATATTTCAGATTTGTCTTATTCTAAAAAGGCGCCGCCATAGATTGATCGATCTGGCCTTAATTCAATGGATCTGGCCACAGTTCGATCGATCTCATCTGAATTCGATCGATCGAACCTCCTCAAGTCTGAAACAAAACAGAGTCCAGCTTATTAAAAGATGGCTCGTGGTGTAATCATCGAAGGGACCCTAGTGCACGAGACCTGACCATTGGGTATTACACTTGAGCTACCTATATAAGGATTTTGAGCCATTTTTACATCATATTTTCATATCTCAACATAACTTAGAATCTCATATCACATATCTTGGACAGGAGGCTAGAGCTTAGAGAGACATACACTATTTTGGGAGTTCTTCCATTCTTCTAGGGTTTCCATCAAGAAGAAGAACATTTCTACCATGGAGATGGCCCTTGAGGGTTGGATAACTACATCAATGAGTGGCTAACATCTTCTTGGGGCTAGAATTAGCCCTAAGCATGCCACCTAGACCTTGATGCTTTATATTTTGAGGGGATTTGTGTTGTAATCTTGTCTTGACATTTGATTTATATATGAATCTTGTTCTTACAATGATTTGTGTTGATTAATACTTCCAATTGACCATTTCATTCTATCCATATGTCTATGTATGCTAGAGTAGATGTTCAAGTGTTTATCTCTTGGTTTTGTGATATTGATGCATGTCTATGTGTGTTGATGCTATGAATCTAGAGATTTTCAAGGCATAGTGCTTAAATAGAATATTCTTGTGATTTGTTTGATGGTTCATACTCATTTCTTGATGAATTGTGCATCTACCTTAATTTAATTAGTTTAATTTTCATGTCCTTAGCTTAGATTTAGTGTAATTGTTTTGCTTTCTTAGATGTGAGGACAATCCATACTTGTTGTTTGATATTCCTTACTTATGAATGCAAGTAGTATAATTCTCTAACTTGTTAATGTGTTGATTGTGAGCTTAAATGAAGGAATAATGGCTTAGTTTAATATATTGTGCTATTCACTAGGTTGTCTAGACATTATATGCTTAATTAGTCAATCCATACTTGTTGATTCAATCAATCATACCTCTTTGTATTGCAACACATGTTTCCCCTCATTCATTACACGTTGAATGTCTAGAATGGTGATATTTAGTGGTAACCTGTAGATCCCAAGACCTCTTTCTCTTGTTCTCTCCCCTTTTATCTACTATAATTTTTTAGTATTGAATTTATTTATATTATAATGTAATTAACAAATCAAAACACCTTTTGATCACTCGACCTACTAATCCTACCTTGTTTCCAAATTAACATAGCCCCCAATCCCTTGGGACGATCCCTACTCACCCTAGCTATATTAGTAGTTAGAGATAGTAGTGGCTCTTTATAAATTTAAACTTGGCCACACTTTCATTGCAACTTTGGGTGTTAACGCGATCTTGAGAAAGAAACACACCAAGTTTTGGCGCCGCTGCCGGGGATTGATTTGGCAACGCTGTGTTTTGGAAACAATTAGGAATTTTATACTCTTTTGATCATGTTTTTACTTTATTTTCTTTTTAATTACTTTTTGTGTTTTTTCTTGATTGCCTAGGTGAATTGAGCAAAGAAAGTCAAGCAAAGGAGAATTGAAAAGCAAGGAGTTAAGCAAAGCACAAAAAGGGCTAAAATCTAAAAATTGCAAAGCTAAACGAAAAATTGAAAAATGAATTAAAGTTGCTTGAGGACCCTTTGTGAGATCTTTCTAACTCAATCTCTAGTTAAATCGTCGGCCCGCGTAGTGACAAGTTCTTAAATTCTTAGAGAGATCATGAGCCCGCGTGGAGGTAATTTACTTTTTTTTGCATATTGTTCAAGCATGGGAGTATGGGATCATTGTACGTGGAGATTTGTTGATTGATTTGTTGTGGGGGCGAAGTGATTGCTACGTGATTGTTATTTGTTTTGCTAGTGCATGCATGGTCGTTAGTCATTAAATCCTACTCTTGTCCCTCTTAATTTGAATCTTGAATCAGTTGTTCGTAATCCTAGGGGAAGAGGTAGTTCTCATCACTCCATTTCATCAATGGATAAGCAACATGACGACCATGTGGAGGACCTTGGTCACATAGACCACCACGGCATCCTCCACCCTAATGTGCATCATGACAACATTCAAGTACCATTAGGCATGCCTAGACCATTCATTCCACCACAACAATAAGGCCAAATTCTATTGGGAATGCCTCAGCCAATTTTTGCTCAATAACCTCCCATGGTTCAAGTTAATCACGGTGTTCGTTTAGCACCACCGGTTGGGAATCCTCCCATTTTTTTGCGTGATCATTATGTTCCAAATGAATATAGTGCACCGACATGCATTCAATTGATCCCATTTAGAGCAGATCACTATGAGATTGAACCGTAAACCATTCAAATGTTTCCTAACTATCATGGACTTTCAAGTGAAGAACCTTATAAGCATTTGGATGAGTTTCTTGAAGTGTGTTCCACCGTGAAATACACGGACATGCCAGAAGAAGTGTTAAGACTCAAACTTTTTCCTTTGACCCTTAAGGACAAAGCAAAATATTGGCTCAACAATCTTAGGCCTTTTTCGATAACTTCTTGGGCAAAAATGCAACAAGAGTTCTTGAAGAAGTACTATCCGGTATCAAAGACCAATGCTATGAGAACTTCCATTCATGAATTTTTTCAAGGGGAAGGGGAATTGTTTCATGAGGCATGGGAAAGATTTAATGACTTATTTAAGAAGTGTCCACATCATGACATTCCTAAATGGCAATTAGTCCAATACTTCTTTGAAAGTTTGCCGGATAATAAAAAAGGAATGGTAGATGCATCTATAGGTGGTTCTTACCTTGATAAACATAAGAATGATGTTTGGCAATAGTATGAAAGTATGAGTGAAAATTCCATGCATAGATCTTTGTCCTCTAAAAATGGTAGAATTCTAGGTGGAAGGAAGAATATCGGCTTATATCAAGTTGACAATTCAAATGACATAGCCGCCGAGGTGAAATCCTTAACTCAAAGGTTTGATCAATTTTTGGTCAACCACAATTTGGCAAATCAAATGTCTTGTTCCCTTAATCATGTTCATCATGCATCTAATGAATCTTGTATGACTTGTTCTAGTGTCTTACATACTACTTCCAATTGTCCCCATGAACATGTGTAAAATAAACACCATAAACAAGTTAATGATGCATTTGTCAACCAAGGGAATAATCCCTATGGCTCACACTACAATCCCGAATGGAGGAACCATCCAAACTTCTCTTGGAAAAGCCAAGGGGAAGGCTCAAACCCTCCCCAAGGTGGTTTTCAAGAAAAGTATGTTCCGCCTCCAATGCAAAGTCAAGGTTCCTAATGTTATAGATCTTCGTTTCAATCATCACATGGAAACTAATTTTCTAATTCTCATTTTCCTAATCAATCATCTTATTCCCAAGGAAATTCTAGGAGTCCTGCTTTTGAGAAGAAAGTGTTGACCGCTTTGGGTACTTTGGAGGCAAACACTCAATTGCTTCATTCCCATTCTCAATCCATTGCTAAGCTAGAAACCTAAGTTGGGCAAATAGCTAGTACATTGAATGCTAGAGAGAAAGAAAAAACGCCTCTAAATGCCCCACCAAAGCAACAATTTGTTGTAGAAACCAATAAAGGTCACACAATTAAACATGTTAATGCGGTGACGACCTTGAGAAGTGGGAGAATTGTGGACAATCAAATTGGTGTTTCCAATGAAGAGAGTGAACCGGTGCAACCAAAAGTTGACACCCGTCCCGTTTCACATTCTATTCCTCTTTCATTGCATGTGCATGATCATCTTTGTGAGAAAATGTTGAAAAATGATTTGAAAAGTGATTTGAATAAGGATTTGAAGACTTCTTGTGTTGAAGATGTTATAACAAAAGATTTTAAAAGAGACTTGGAGCTAAGCGCTCCATTTCCGGATGCCTTAAAAGGGAATTTTCACTTTTGGAGGCAATTAAGCAAATTCCGACTTATGCCAAGTTCTTAAAAGACCTTTGCACCCAAAAGAGGAAGAACAAAAGCCAAGCACCAAAGAAAGTGGTCTTGACTAAGCAAGTAAGCTCCATCTTGCAACACAACACTCTCCCAAAGTTTAAGGACCCCGGTTCACCTACTACTTCTTGCATTATTGGTGACCATGTCATTAATCGGGCTCTGTTAGACTTAGGAGCAAGTGTAAACCTTCTTCTATAGACGGTATATGTTAAATTGGGCTTAGGAGACTTGAAACTGACGTCGGTGGTTTTGCAACTTGCCTACCGATCCATTAAAAAGCCCCGGGGTATCATTGAGGATGTTTTGATTAAGATTGATAAGTTCTTCTTCCCCGTTGATTTCGTTGTCATTGACACAGAACCGGTTTCTAATCCCAAGAGCCAAATTCCCGTTATCCTTGGCCGTCCTTTCTTAGCAACTACAAATGCCAACATAAATTGTAGGACGGGAATAATGAAAATATCATTTGGGCATATGAAAGTGAAGTTGAACATTTTTAATCCAACCCTGAATTCAATGGATAAGCATGAAGAAGTGTGTGTTGTGGAGAAGTGTGTTGAAAATGAACTTGATAAAGTTGAGTCTTTGCTTGATGTTGAACATTCCCATGGTTTGCTTACCAAAAAAAGCTCAAAGAAAAATGTGTGAAAAGCTAGTGTTGAAAGGGCATGGAAGCCCAATAATAGCATGGACAAAGGACCGTTAATCTCTTTTGATTCAAATCCTTCAAGTTCCTTAGGGAACAATTTGTTGGGTGGGATTTAAAGTTCCATTTACCCCGTCAAGGAGGGGATGCACAACAAGATTTTCGATCCAGGCTAAAAGAGCCTTACGTCTTGCTAGAGACGTCAAACACTAGTGTTTCGTAGGGTTTACAACCCTATTCCTCCCCCATTTCTATTTTTACTTTCATTTCTTGCGTCGTCTAGATATATTCTAGGTTCATACACATTGCCAGGGACTTTGGTTGAGAATGCATGCACTGTTTTTTTTAAATCAAGCATTTTGTGCCTGTTTGATCGATCTCGAAAGAGGTTCGATCGATCGAACTACCATCCCTACATTCAATCATCTCTCTGTCCCATCAAGCGTAATTTTCTTGCATATTTCACCTCTCTGTGTATCATGCGAACTTTATTTCCGATCGATCCGAGTGTTCCAAGATCAATCGAGATTTTCCTCAGATCGATCTTCATTCTATACTTAGAAAATTTTTTGAACCCATGAAAAATCACCTCTATATGCATCGATCGAACTTGTCTGCAGGTTTTCACCTGTTGGATCGATCGAACTTTGATCGATCCATATTTGATCGATCTCATTGCTTCCTGTTGACTTTGACTTCTTTTTGAATTTTGTTTTTAATTTAATTTAATTATTTTTCTATATATATATATATATATATATATATATATATATATATATATATTCAAAAATCCAAAAATATTTTATTTATTTATTTTTTAAAAATCCAAAAACATTTTGTTTTAATTTCCAAAAACTCCAAAAATATTTTTAATTTTGAAATTTGTTTCATTTTCAAAAATTCAAAAATTTTCAAAAATACTGTGTCGTTTTGTGGATTCGATCGATCTGAGTTTCTTCCTGATCGATCTACGTTTGATCAATCTAATTTCTTAGTGATCGATCGAACTCGTCGGAAATAGTTTTTAAAAATAGAAGCCAAAGGTCATTTGGATCAATTTCAAGATCGATCTTAGACCCTAACTTCTTCCACCGCTGCCCATCACATCTCCCACCTCCGGCCAACCTCCGGCGACCATCCCAAGTCTTCAAACTCCATCTCTCGCCTCCGATTTCATTTCATCTCTTCATCTCCACTTCTCTCACTCGGTTTGGTAAGTTCTAAGTTTTATTTTCAACTTTAAGCTTCAATCTTGATTCTTTTGTGTTTTCCATGTTAGATCTGAGTTTCCATGTTTGATTTCTACCTATTTTTGAAGTCTCAAAGCATGTGATATATATGTATATATATATATTTGATTCCGATTTTATTTTCGGGGGTCACGTGCCTACATAAGTGACCAATCTTAATGTGTTGAAGTGTAGAGGGACCCACAAGCTTGCTTGGGTACCCCCTGTGTTATCCACATCACAGATCTGTGACTTTTTATATTTCTGCAGAGTTCAATCGATCACGTTTTTCTCTGATCGATCAGAGAAAGATCGATCTCTCTCAATTCTTGATCGATCCAACTTGGATCGATCTCATCTTTTCATAATCGGTTGAACATCACAGATTTACATATCCACTTCACATGCCATCTTTTGTGTTCCATGCTATCTTATATTTGCCCAATGTCTGTGTTTTCCACATTGGGTACATTTTATTCTGTCATATTTAGCATGTTTCACTTATTCATTGTCTATACCTGGCTGTATTACAACTTGCATAGATTCATGTCAATTATTCCGAGTTGTCTATCGTACTTGACATACATGTTTCTATATATTATACTTCAATTCTTTATTCCTGTACTGACTTCATCTGCAAGTTTTCTTTTCTTCTTATAGGTTATGGCTCGAGTAAAGACTGTCACCCATAGGTAGTATGAGCGCAGAGTGCGACAGCGTATAGAGGAGCCCGCAGAGCTTTCCCATGCTTAGGACCCAGCTCTAGAGCCAGCTACAGCTCAATCCTCATCAACCGATACCAGACTACAGTCTTCTGCTTCCGCATCATCTTCTTCTGATGAGGCTGAGCATGTACCACCTCCTTCACCACCACCAGCACTGCCAGGTCAGATCCGAGATAGACCTAATAAGAGATATACACGCCTTCAGGTGGCGCATGAGTCAGTCTTCGACATTGCTTTCTTTTCCCGGTCGATTCTGACCGGGGCAGCCTTTGATGCTATTGAGCGGCGGGGCATTTCAGCCATTTTTGCTCCAGTCACTTATCCAGTTTACCTGTGGCTCGTCCGGTTGTTCTTCCAGAACCTCCGGCCGGCCTCGAGTAACCTATCGGAGCTACGGACTACTATTAATAGCCATCTTATCCGCATTACTGTTAAGTCATTGGCCACATCTTCTCGATGCCCGCATATCTGTGCCTTCATTATCCTATTCTCAGGTAGCCATCTGATGCAGATATGGCCGTTGCACTGACTGGCCATTACAGTGATGGTGAGACGTTTGCCACTCGGACTTATCTGCCCAACGATTTATGGTTCTTTGATTCGGTCTTATACCGAAACGTATTTATGGCGGGCCATAAGATCCAGAGGCGCTCAGACTTTCTAGCTGCTTTTTATACCTTCTATATAGGTTATTGGTTCTCTATTCCTGCACTCATTTGGAGTGTTATGATAAGATTATATGCGAGCTACATCAGTAAGGCCAAGCCTGGCCGAGCCACTTTCCTTCTTTGGACATCTTAGTACTCAGATCCTCCGAGATCAGCACTACCCTTTCCATCCAGCGGAGCATACTGAGTTATGGGCTTGCCACTATGGTAAGAAGGATTGGAACAAGAGCTATAATGCTCTTATCAGGAGCTTAGAGCAAGAGGCCATCTTGGTAGCAGAAGAGGTTGCAGAGGCAGAGATGGCAAAGCAGGCAGCAGCAGCAGATGATCCAGCAGACCCACCGGCGGCTACGGACGTGCATATAGACATAGATCTAGAGCGAAAGCCTCTAGAGGAGTCACCACATCACTCTTCGGCAGGGTCGCCATTGCATTCTCAGGAGCAGGGTCAGGATATACCTCAGTTTCATGATCCAGTTATCCCTGACGCTCCAGTTCTGACACCTAGCCTAGGAGAACTTATACAGACTTTGGAGGACACGATTGTCTCTCTTCGGTCAGATGTGGCCTCCCCCAGCACTGATGTGACTACTCTCCGCTCAGACGTCTTGGCTGCACTGTAGGATTAATCCAGAGATATTCGGGGATCACGCCCCGCTTGCCCTACTTCCTTTGCCTGATCTCTATACCTCTCTTTCATCTTTTTATATATATCTATGGTACCTGCTATTTTTTATACTGTTATGATATTTTTGTGGCTAGTCTGTTAGCCCTGATACTGTGATGTACTGTACATTATTTTTCTCTTTCTATGCATGCTATGTTTGGATGTCAGATTCTTATATTGATACATCTATCTGTTTTTGACTCCATTATCAGGTGCATTCCAGTGACTTCAGTGAGAGAGTGCTGCCCAAAATTCTTAAGGACCATCATTTCTCCTCTCTCTTTAGTTCATTTATTATCCCATTTACACTTGTATGTCCACTGTGCACTGCTATTATCCCTTTTGTTATCTGATCAGCTTTTCTCCTAGTGCTACCTTTTCAGGACCACAGTCAATTCCAAGTTTGGGGGGATTGTACCACCCACTTTGGATACTTGTGTCCTGACCATTCTTTGTCTTAGCTGCACTGATATACTCTTTCCTTTGTTCTCTTTGCACATTAAGGACACTATGCCATTTAAGTTTGGGGGTAATGGGTGTTATTTGCAGTGTTTGCTTTCAATTCAAAATTTTGAGCATAACTTGTGTCTTTGAGAGATTTTCTATAATTGGTCCATGACTAGTTATAATTTTGATCTTTTGAGGACTATATTGCTTAAAATTTAAAAACTGCTTGACTTGAGAGTCGAATACTCCTTGTATGCCTTGTGGATGCCATTTAGGAGTAAATTTTTCGAAAAATTGATATATTGCTTGCATTTGTGGTCCACATCATCCTAATTTTGTGATTGTTTTGAGATTCACTCCAGGATTCTACACTAGCATAGGCGCATACTAGCATTCATTTGTGGGGTACTTGCTTTGTTGATTATTGAATTGGTTATATCCCAGTTGGGCTAGTAGTGCATTGAAAGTTTTCATTCTTGATAAAGGCGGATAACAAACCCTTTTCATTGAGTAACCAGGATTCTAGCCTCATCAAGCACTGAATTTCTCGCGCCGAAAGGTGGAAGGCCCAAACTCTAGGTTAATAGTTGAAAGTTGAAAAAAAAAAAAAAAAAAAAAAAAAAGAAGTTACAAAAGCAATAAAAAATGAGGACTTCTTCTAAAAGGTGAGAAGTGGGAAATGATTAGATGACAGTTGTTTTGATTTGTAGCCTAGTTGATTTGAGCTTGTAAGTCCTTAGGGGTGTTTGAACACCTAATGCCCTAAAGCCGTTTGGTTTGGGAGTCATTAACCTAACGCTCGACCTCATGGATCACTAGAAAACTTAATAGATCAACACATTGCACTATGCTTTCATCTTTGATCCTTAGGAATAGAAAAAAAAATATAATAAAAATAAAATAAAATAAAAATAAAATAAAATCAAGTAAAAAGAATAAGCGCACTTAGAACAATAAAGTTTTAATAAAAGGTACACTCTTTGTATTGATGATCGGTACTAGATTTGTGTGCTAGTTTGAGGGTAAGGATGTGATCATTTCTTTAGTTGGCTTAGATAGCAACATATTTCATGCCGGTCCTCTCAAAAAGGATTCTAGAGTTGTTTTGATTTGCATGATCATTTTCTTGATGTGTGGAGGATCATACTTGTTTGTTTGATGTTGAAATTTTGGGAGATTGCTTGGAAATGATTGAAAAATTACATACTTGAGATAGTTTTCTCCCAATGCTTGTTTGCAATATTGGTGCCTCTTTTATGAGAATGAGATTTAATGTTTGTGGGTATCATTTCTGGAAACCCGCACGAGACTTCACTCGTCCACTAGGGGTAACCTAGGGGTTCAAAAGGCTTGTTGCATATGTTAAATGCAATCGTGTTCCCAACGAAAATGGCGTTATCCATTTATTGTTTTCTAATTCATACTTGTATAGATGTTCATTTCATTCCTTTACTTTGTAGTTCATTGCTAGGGACTAACAATATTTAAGTTTGGGGGTGTGATGAGCGCTGAAAAGTGCGCTTTTAAACTCCTTAAGCTCGAGTGTTCTAGGACCTTTATCTATCTTACTTTCCCGTTTTAGACTAATTGCATGTTATTGCCCTTTTTAGGTGCTTATCCCCAAAATAAGTCAATTTAGCCAAATTAGAGCATAAAAGAAGCAATCTCAAGCTGAATGGAAGAATAGAGCAAAGTGATAGAAATCAGCAATCTTCGATCGATGAGGAATATTTTCGATCGATCTCACGTTGATCGATCTCACCTTACCAAGATGGATCAGACCCCTTGTCCTTATTCTCAAAGAAATTCCATCTTCGATCGATCCAACTTTCTTCAGATCGATCGAACTTCTTTGATCTTATCCCCACCTACCACTTTTGTCTTTTCCCCAAAATATCCCAAAAATATCTCAGATTTGTCTTATTCTAAAAAGGCACTGCCATGGATTGATCGATATGGCCTTAATTCGATCGATCTGGCCACAGTTCGATCGATCTCATCTAAATTCGATTAATCGAATCTCCTCAAGCTCAAAATAAAATAGAGTCCAGCTCATTAAAAGATGGCTCATGGTGTAATCATTGAAGGGACCCTAATTCACGAGACCTGACTATTGGGTGTGACACTTGAGCTACCTATATAAGGATTTTGAGCCATTTTTACATCATATCTTCATATCTCAACATAACTTAGAATCTCATATCACATATCTTAGAGAGGAGGTTAGAGCTTAGAGAGACATACACTATTTTGGGAGTTTATCCATTTTTCTAGGGTTTCCATCAAGAAGAAGAGCATTTCTACCATGGAGATGGCCCTTGAGGGTTGGATGACTACATCAATGAGTGGCTAAACATCTTCTTGGGGCTAGAGTTAGCCCTAAGCATGCCATCTAGACCTTGATGCTTTGTATTTTGAGGGGATTTGTGTTGTAATCTTGTCTTAATATTTGATTTATATATAAATCTTGTTCTTACAATGATTTGTGTTGATTAATACTTCCAATTGACCATTTCATTCTATCCATATGTTTATGTATGCTAGAGTAGATGTTCATATGTTTATCTCTTGGTTTTGTGATATTGATGCATGTCTATGTGTATTAATGCTATGAATCTCGAGATTATCAAGGCATATTGCTTAAATGGAATACTCTTATGGTTTGTTTGATGATTCATACTCATTTCTTGATGGATTGTACATCTACCTTAGTTTAATTAGTTTAATTTTTATGTCCTTAGCTTAGAAGTAGTGTAGTTGTTTTGCTTTCTTAGATGTGAGGACAATCCATACTTGTTGTTTGATATTCCTTACTTATGAATGCAAGTAGTATAATTCTCTAACTTGTTAGTGTGTTGATTGTGAGCTTAAAGGAGGGAATAATGTCTTAGTTTGATATATTGTGCTATTCACTAGGTTGTCTGGACATTATATGCTTAATTAGTCAATCCATGCTTGTTGATTCAATCAATCACACCTCTTTGTATTGCAACACATGTTTCCCCTCATTCATTACACATTGAATGTTTAGAATGCTGATGTTTAGTGGTGACATGTGGATCCCAAGGCCTCTCTCTCTGGTTCTCTCCCCTTTTATCTACTTTTGTTGTTTAGTATTGAATTTATTTATATTGTAGTGTAATTAACAAATCAAAACACCTTTTGATCACTCGACCTACTAATCCGACCTTGTTTCCATATTAACATAGCCCCCAATCCCTTGGGACGATCTCTACTCACCCTATCTATATTAGTAGTTAAAGATAGTAGTGGCTCTTTATAAATTTAAACTTGGCCACACTTTCATTGTAACTTTTGGTGCACAAACGATGACACACACCATGGGTCAGGCTCACGAACAAGTTCTACTCTACTACAATCCAAATAGAGATCCGATACATGTATATATCCTAGTCAACTCAACAATAACTAGTAGTTCGTGTATATATATAAATACACACTAAAGGAACCTCACTAGACTATAGGGTTGCCTTAACCTGAATAGTAGGCAACATGCAAAACGCACATATAGTGGGCATGAGTACCTAGACCTACCAGGGCGCACAACTACACTATATCTAGCTACATATTCCTGACAATATACGCGCCCTAACCACTGATCCTGAGACTCAAGCTCATATTATGGCACATAATTATGTATATATATATATATATATATATATATACATATGTATATATATATATAATCCAGTAACCATCCTATCCAGTATAAAGTAATCCTCTACAAGTAATCCTCTATAAGTCATTTAACTTATTCAACTGACCTGACTTGAATATAAGGAGGACTTAACATTTTAGTTAATCCATTCCCTTATACAAAATACGTAGGACTTAGCAGATAAGTTAATTCGTCCCTAAAATGCCACCATCTCTACTGTTGCATTACATCCACACAATTCAATAATCGGGGCAACAAATAAAAATAATACATCAATTAATCCAAAAATTAACATAATAATAGAATATCATGCTATCACAAAATAGGAATAACTTACAAATTTCTTTAAACTTCCTACATCATGCATCCTACACAGCTTGAATCTTAAACATGTTGATATTTATTTTACAGTCAAGTAAGCATTCTCCAATTTTAATTTATGCTGAATATTTAATCTTAATTGCTAGAACAATCTAAAAGATTAAATCCATTTATTTTTTAAAGAACTCAAATAGCATGCATTGTTATCATTTAATTTATTTGGAATTTATTTAAACTCATACCTAGTCCATATTTAATGTTCATGACCCTTCAAAATTAATTAATATCAATTTAACAAAAATTTCCCAGGTAAGACTCGAGTTTTTGTCCTAATTGCTTGAGCTTTTCATCCATGGCTCGAGCTTTTGTTCTAATTACTCGAGTTTTTCATCCATAGCTCGAGCTTTACATCAATAGCTCAAGTTTTGCATCCAAGGCTCAAGCTTTTCACCCATGGCTCGAGCTTTGCTTCCAAGGCTCGAGCACTGTTTCAACGAATCGAGCACTGTTACGAGAATCGACCTAGAATTCCTACTGTAAATCCGTTCTTCATTGTTAAGGGTTATAAGGCATGAATCTAATTCCATAAGTCCATATTATTTTTTTTAGATATTTTAACATGTAAAGATTAAACTTAAACATAAATTATGCATAAAAAATTTAAGATTACAAAAAGCAAGAACATATCTGTAAACACAAAAAACCTTCTGTTCCAAACCAATTCAAGTATGCATAATTATTTAATTCTAAATGTTTAAGCATTCTGGAATTTCCTAGGCATTTATAGAAACACAAATCAAAGGGAAAGAGATAGAAGAAGAACTTGCCTTAAACTTTTGGATCAAAAGTTAAACTTCTTCTTCCTTGATCTTCTTCTCTAAAGGTTTTCTCCTCCTTCTTTCATCTTCCTCCTTTTCTCTCTAACTTTCTCTCTCTCTCTAAAATATATTACGTGATATTTATAACCATATTCATATTCTCAATCCAAGTCAACTTAATAAAGAAAAAAAATTAAATTAAATTATTGAAAAGGTAACTTAAAATATGTTACGTGTATAATCTATGTATATGCTTATTAAATAATTAAAATATATACATCAGATTATTTATTAATAAAGTATTTATCAATACTTAAGTTACCATAATATTAAAAGGTAACTTAAAACATGATACATATAAAATCTATGTATATCCTTATTATATAAATAAATAAAATATATACATCAGATTATTTATTAATACTAAAGTTACCATAAAAATAATTAATAAATTACTTTCCTTATATATATATATATGTATATACATATATATCTATATATATACATATACAACTATCCATGAGTAATTATCTATACCCTTTAAACCTCCTATCCAAGTAGTCTATGGGACCTAATTGGTTGGCCCATTACTACTAACCATAACCATAAAAGAAAATAAAATAAACATTTAATCATTTAATCTTTAATAAATTACAATTAACCAAACACATCATTTAAGCACATAATTTAATTAAACAAATAATACAAATAACACCTAGACAAAAAGCTAATTAATCAAGTAACACTTAATTCAATTAAACACATAAGTAACTAGTCAAATAATTAATTAAAAAAATGTAATTAAAATAAATAATAAATATTAAAACTATCTTTTTAGAATTAGGGGTATTACAAAGGGACTCAATATACAAAAGATTACAAAACACCCTTCCAATCCCTTCATGCTTGTGGCACCTCCTTCCCGTGACATGAAAAAAAATGTTAATATAAGGAGTGAGCAAATTGCTCAGTAGGTAGTGCCTAAGACACACCTCTTGTGACCCCGTGAATCTAAGCAATGAATAAAAAATAACAAAGCGAGATCATGCCATATCGAGGAGGAAAAACCACAATATTATATCAATAATCTAAATCATGAATGCAATATACCGTGTTATGGGTTGCAAAGTCGCTCCCCATTTCCAAAACCTTTTCCATCATCAATTCCAAACTGTTACTGATACCCGTCCCATGGCAACTCCATGGCGGCACGAGATCAGGATTGGCTAACTGTCCCTGACCCATGGCAACTCCATGGCATCATTTGGGGCCCAAGTAACTCAACCACGCTAAGGCAATCTCCTTAGTCCCTTCTAAGTCGCACCAACGCTACGGTCCCTAGGCAACTCCTAAGCGACCGGGTTTTTCGCAAACCCTTTATCAAAACTTTTTCCCAAAAATCCCTTTTTTATTTCTAAAACAATTTCCCCATTTTCTTACCCAATGCCATGCATGAATGTACCATACTTTCCATGCCATGCCAATATTTATCATCATATATCTAATTCAAGCTTAAATCACTTAGCATGCTTTACAAGAAATTTTAAAAAAATAACATACTTTCATTCGACAATAATCTAGCATAGTAAACATATAAAATAAAAAAATAAAAAATTATTTCATAAAAAAGCATGCTTAATCACAACATTATCAACTATCACATGGTTATTCATTTCATATATAACATCCAAGCAATTTTGCAAGACATTATACAAATTAAACACGCTAGGCAACAAATAATAAAGAATTAACTCACAAAAATCCAAGAATGTATGGATTAGAGACCCTAACCTTAAATGAGAGAAACATTCCCAAAAATCCCTAGATTTTCGAAAATCAGCCAAAAGTGTGATTTGCTCCTATCAAACTGAAGATCTTGACAAGCTTTCCGTTTTGCCACAAACGACACCAACAAACTCTCAAAATTGAGCGAGAAATCAAATATTGAAATTTGAGAAGAAAAGAAAAAGAAAAAAAAAAAGAAGAGAAAGAGAGAGGGAGCCGGGAGAAGAGAGAGAAATGGAGGCAAAAAATAATGGCCTTTTGGCCACAAATGAAAAAGTAAGTGGTGGGTCCCACCACTAAAAATCCCACCCATTCTTTTGATATACATATATATATATATATAAATATATATTCCATTTAAATTCCAACCACACAAAATTTTAACTTCCAACAATTTAATTATGTACAATGAAATAATGTATGACATGCATTGGACCCGAGATACCACCCCGGTGCACAACAATTCCGGTAGTGGGTCCCACCCGAGACCGTCCGACTCGAAAAATGGATAAATGCCAAAATGGCAACTATTACATTTCTAAGAGTCCTAAAGTCAAAGAAATATCCCAACCAACTCTCAAACACACCTGGCACACCCCATGGTGTCTGGTACACAAAACAAGAAAAGACGAAAATGCCCTTGTAAAAACAGAAAATTTCAAAAATGAAAATGGTGAAAAATGAAAACATTACATATTAGTTGAAGGGGGTGGAGTAATATCTCAGTGCACTACTGTCATGCACAGACTTACAATTAGGGTTGCAAATGAGTTGAGTCGAGCCTAGGGTTGTTCGGGCTCGGCTCAGCAAAATCAAAGACTTGCTCCGACTCGGACGAGCTTGGCTAGGGTATGTTCGGGCTCGCTTGGCTTAAGCTCGTTTATATATATATGTATAAACACACAATGACATGCGTATATATATATATAAACATCTCAAGATCTGTTTATATATGTACACACATACTTAGAAAATGAAAGTCCCATGGCCGTCAATCTCAGTCAGCGCCTGATTCTCAACCATCGTTTGTGTTCTAGGCTGGTGATGTGTATGTCACTTATTGGTCTTCTTCAAAGTTGAGACCAGGATGAAAGAGAAAAAGTGACAAGATGGAGAGATATTTGAGAGAAATGAAAGAGAGAGTGAGAAAATTGAGAGATAGTTAAAAGAAATAATCAATAACCAATTTGAGAGGAGCGAAGTGTGGATACGGCAATTAGGGTTTCAAGGGATAGTGAAGTGAATTGGATATTTGTTGTCCTTAAGTTTGTTTAGGGCCGTTGGATTTTAATGTAATCTAATGGCTCATATCGTATTAGTTTTATGGGCCTTAACAAGTAGGCTTAAAAAAAGAAGCTTTGGGCCACACTGCTAATATATATGGGCTAGTATCTTTAATATAAAAATAAGAATATAATGGGCTTCTTAAACGAGCTTGTTCATGAGCCGAGCTCAGCATTGCTCAAGTTCGGCTCGTTTATTAAACGAGCTTAAAAAATGTGCCCAAGTTTAACTCATTTACTTCATGAATGAGCCCGAGTCACGAGCTTTTAACGAGCCGAGCTCAAGCTGTTCATGAATGGCTCAGTTCATTTGCAGCCTTACCTACAGTAACCCAGTCAGGGCAATTGCACCCCCTAAAATTTTCTTTCTTTCTTTTTTTTTTTTTTTTTGGTATTTTATACTTATTTTTAATTTTTTTTTAAACTATATACCTATAAAAATTTGAAATTGCCCCCACTGAAATTACAAAAAAAAAAAATCCATTATTGCCTCCACTCCATAGTTTGAAATTATTTATCTTCTTGTTGTTAAAGGTCGCCCCCTAACATAATTTTCTTGGTCCGTCTCTAACTACCATCATGACTCGAGTCTCGAGGATAATGGAGAGTAAAACTCTATATGTGTCGGTCAAATATATTATTTACTCTGTGTAATGATCCTGTCATTTTCCTTCCTTTCCCTTTTTTCTTTATTTTTACGGATTAATTTTTTTTTGGTTAAAATTTCCTTTCACGTAACCACACTCTTCGTGCTCGGAGTTGGTTTTTAAATTCACGTACTTCCATTCTGGTTGATTTCCTTGAAAGGCGTAACTTTACTTTTGGAGAAAAGCTCGCCGGTTATTTCTTTTTCCAGCAGGGGCGTGGATGAAGAGATTCTTCAGAAATATTTTTGTTTCTTAGGATGTTTTTCATAAATACCTATTGAAGATATTTTGATTTAGGGGTTTCTAAGAAAATATCTTGTGGAAGATATTTTCATTTGGGGTCACTTGCACAGTTATCATTTTGTGTAGGGGCCTTTGTGCAATTAATGAAAGTTAATTGCTAAGTGTCTCCTTGGGGCTTGAATCCTCGTACGGGATTCATTTTCACATTTCATCAAGTCATGTACTCGTAGAATTTTCTTGTAGTCAAACCCTACAGTTTTCGAGTTTTCGACCCCGGTTAGTGCTAAACTTGTTTATGGCATATCTCTCTGTTCAGGACTCAGTTTTTTATGCCGTTTCATCCGTTGTTCATTTTTTTTTCCTTTTAATTCTTTTTCGTTCATGAAGTTTTGCCGTTTGAGCGCGTCTGCTCAAATTCCACTTTTCCGGACTCGGTAGGGCCTGTTCGGGGCACTTTTAGGGTTTTTCTATAAATAGGGGTCTCTAAAATAAAAAATTAGATATTTTCTTCTCTTTCCCCTTTCTTGGCTGGCCAAAGCTTCTCCCATGGCTACCACCTTCTCTCTTCTGTTTTCGACTTCTTCCCTTTCTTAAAAAGTGGTGATGCCTAAGTGTTTAATGTTTGTCGTGACAAGGCCTTCGATTCCAACCGATTGGAATCCCGTTTTGGCCATTTTTTGAGTTTAGTTTTGAAGCCAAGTTTGGATTTTGGTGTGACCTCCTTAGTGTTTAATGATCACCTTGTTGTCCTCGACAAAACCCCAAAGTTTTGTCGGATTTAGAGCGGTTTCATTTCGAAGGGGATTTGAGATTTCATCTCAAAGTGAGGTAGGGGATGCCTTAGGTTCATATTAATGTTGTATTAATTATTTTGATAGCTTATACAACTTGTATACCTGCTTTAGTTAAAGTTCTAGAATTTAATTTAATTCTCATGATGATATACAACTTACAATTAAATTGTGGCATGCTAGTAAATTAGGCCTTGGTATGTTTATGAATATATATTAAATTGGGATTATTTGAATAAAAATTACAAATTTTATTTAATAATTTTCTTTTATGAAAGTTTATAGTTGAAACAAGTATTAAATCAACTTGTAATGTGATATTAAAGTAGGTCTTGGTGAGTTCCTTAACCTATGTTAATTTGAGGACATTTAGAGTTGTTTGAAAATCAAGAGAAAATTAATTAATTAGCTTAATTAATTTTATTTTTAGTGTTTTAATCACTTAAATTGATATTTGATGTAATATACGTGAAGACTGTACTATATCCTTTAACATATATTAATTTGAGTCTATTTGGAATTGATTTGAAATCTAGAGACTTTCCATCTTAGGTTGATAATCTCTTAAAATGTAGTATGTTTAATTACCTTGTGAGCATGCTACTAACTTGTAGAATTAATACTTGTGGTCTCTAAAGATATAATTTGACTTAGCATGATATGTGATATCATTGTCTTGAATAACTTGTTTAAATATATCTTGTGTAGGTATATAGCTTGTTTAGAATATCACTAGTGTTTACCATGGAAGCTAGCTATTAAATTATAGTATATTTAGTGCTTAAACCTTATATTGGGTAACTTGATTTAGTTGTTAAAAGATATTCTTGTTTTATGTATAAATTGCATATTGAGGACATGACATGTCATATGCTATTTAGACTTGAATTCTATGACATGGTTTGTGTGGATTTAACCTTACTTGTGCATGGAATGTTGTAACTTGCATTTAATTTTGTATATTATTGATTTTGGAAAGCTTGTGAGGATATAATTTATGTGATGGCTAGGGTTTGGCTCTAATGCGGAGACAAGAATCTTCTAAGTCATAAGTGCGCACTATGTGGTACCTCCTGGGTCGTAATTACCCAAAAATACTTGTTTGATCTAGCGATCGCATGTCGTAGTCTTTCCACTATTTGATTTCGCATTTAATTTCAAGTTGTTAATCATGGATTACTTGTAGCTTGAGAATTGATGCTTACTTTGGATATTTGAATCATATTTAGTATACTTGAACTTGTATACTTGCTCCGTGAGTTTAAATTTTATTTAGTATACTTGTGCCGTGTATACTTGTATTATGCGTATTTTGTTTAGTTTAGTATACTTGTGTTTGTATACTTGATTTATGAGTACTTTATATATATCGAATACTTGTGTATATATGCTAGATATTGCTTCTCTCGTTTAACATGATTTAGGGTACTTGAAAATGTATGCTTGCATGTCGTGTATCATGTTTTAATACGGTTTAGTGTACTTGAGCATGTATACTTGTATGCCGTAATTCATTTCAAACACATGCGTAGCTTAAGATGATCCATGAGTCTCACTTTTAACATAGACGTTAGGTGGCATAACCTTTTTGAATTGTTTCACATTAATGTCATAACCTTGTAAAATGTTAGGTCTATGCATGCTCATTCCCTACGCGTAACTTGTTTACTCACCCTAAAGTTATCGGGCTGTTTTCAGGTACGGATGCCTTGGTTCGGGATGCACAACATCCCTAGGTCATTTCGATGGATTGAAGTTCTTTTAAGTGTATTCTTGTTCACATGTAAGTGTTAGCATGCTTGAGTTTTACCTTTAAAGTTGTAATGCATAGTTAGGCCAAAACGTCATTTTTGCCTTGAAACTTGTAATGTGTGCCAAAACACACTTTTTGACACTCATTCTATGTATGTGATAAGTGGCCAAGGCCAAACTTCTTTTGAAATCCATGTATATTCATAAATGTAGAAAATTGCCTTTAATGCGAATATTATGAAAAACTAAGGCTTTAATATGTTATTTTTGCACCAAAGTGTGCATTGTGTATGAAATTCATCCTTTAGCATTCATTTACCATATATGAGGTGTGACCAAGGGTCAAACACTATTTTATTTTAGGTTTTACATTTTACTTTCATATATTGCATTTTTGGGCAAAATTAGGAAAATCTGAGCCTTTAAGGGTTCATTTCCAAATCGGGAGTTGTAAAGTGTGCACGAGCACATTCACTAGGACTCATTTGATATATATGAGGTGTGGCCAAGGGCCGAACACCATTTCGTTTTTATTTACATGCCATGGTGTTGTATTTCATCATTTTTAGGCAATTTTATGCAAAATTAAGGTTTGAGAGGTCATATTTTGCATTGAGGGTATTTTGAAGTCGTGGGCCATTGAGACGCATTTTAAATGTCTTTTTACGTTTACATGCACGTCCACATCTCACAAACCCTTAAATTTTAGTTTTGGAACTATCATGGGCTGATTTATGAATTTTTATGCAAAATTCATGCATTAGAGTTTGATGCAAGCTTCTCATTTGATTTAGCATGTTATTGATGCTTGTATGAAGCTATGGAATGTTTTTAAACTTATTTTGGGATACTTGGGATGCATGTATAGCATTAAGTTTAGACCAAGCACCTTCCCACAGATTACAGCAGCAGTTTTTACTGCTATCTATTGCGTCAGTCGGCTGACAAGAGCCATCAGCTGGCTGATAGCATTCGTAGGCATTTTTTAGTGAGTTTACAACCTGGACAGGGCATTTTGGCCGGCTGGTCCTTGCTGTCAGCCGGCTGATCCTTGATATCAGCCTGCTAATCCATCCTGAAGCTTGATTTTTTTTCAGTTTCTTGGACAGCTTTCTTGAGCCAACTTCATTTCTTACTCATTTTTAATCCAAACTAGGTCATTCTTGAGCCTAACTTCAAGATCTTGAAGTTAGCTTTCCAATGGTACCAACCACACACAAAAACTCCAACCGTAGTGAGAGTTGTGATAATTTTAATAGGATAGGGTCATGGTATCTCTTAATTGGAGGATGTCTCTTTGTTCTATTTTCATATCTTTTTAATTCAGAGTCCGAATCGGGTGATTCTTGATTCTAACATTTTTACAATTTTCGTTGTCTTTCCAATGGTGTGTACGGTGGCACCCATTTCAGTTTAGAATGACCATTTTGCCCTTGGACCATTTCTTGGAGGGTTTTGAAACCCTAACTCCGATTTTACTTCCATTGAGTCGCGGGACTCCTTGGAATGCCACTCTCGTGTCTTAGGGATGATGTACATCTCTATAGACTTGTTTATGTTTTGCTTCCGCATTTTGGATCCGTTTCAGGTCATCACAGGACACACTGGATTTGTAAAATCCAGGGTCGTCACAGGTGGTACTAGAGCTCCTAGGTTCGAAAACCTTAGGATGATGGGTTTTGGGTGCATATCATGCTTGTGTTGCCATGTTCGATGTGTTTAGTTACTTCTTGATAACATGTTTACGTGCTTATGTGGACGTATGTTTAGAAGTTTACTCTAATTATCTTAGCATGATATATGTGCTTGTTTGCTTTAGTACATTGTATATACTTATAGGTCTTAGCATGTTGTATGTGCTTGTTTTCCTTAGCATACTGTATATGCTTGTTGGCTTCAGTACACTGTATATGCTTGACTGTCTTAACATGTTGATTTACGCTTGTATGCTTAGCATGATGGTAATGCTTGTTTGCCTTAGCGTATTACATGTGCTTGTTATTCTTAGCATGTTTGTATGATGCATATATTGACATGTCTATATGATTCTTTACTACTTGTGTAAGTATGTAACCATTACTATATTGCTTAGTAGTTGTTTAATTCTATGTCTTATTTAGGCATTGCAAATTGTCCCAGCTTGGTTGGTTGAGATTGATGTTAGGGCGTCGTTTCTTGGAGTTTCGTGGTGACCTTGATGTGATGACGTCATTGGGGTCTTGTTTCTAACGTCATGGGACGATAAGTCGGATTAACTCAAGTCCTTCCTTGGGGATTGGGAGGTTTGTTTTCTTAAGTCTCAACGGCAGGGTTCTCGTGTCTTTTCTTCTTAGAGTAATGGTTAGGGATTTGATAGATGCGTTGACTTGGGATTCTTCTTGTCTTGCCTTAGACAGCTCTTACGAGCTAAGGTTGGGGTGTGAGTGGTTTCGTGTAATTAATTACCTTGGTGTAATTAATTACTCTCCCTTGTCATTGGAGACTTGGGATGGTGTGTAAGAGTTCTGATAGGATCCTGTAGAGTTCTCATCGAACTCATCAATGTCTTGAAAGGTGTTCTCTTGTTGGCGGCTCGTAATAGTTAGTATTGGGGCTATCCATTACCTCGTTACTGTTTTGTGTTGCGTTAGGATCCTACCTTGGGTTCAAGTCAGTCTTGGGAAAGACTTATAGGCTCTTTGCTTCGGGAACCTTAATGTTCATTTTGGGAGATGATTCATTTCCTCACGGTGAAAGATCGGACTCATCCGAGTTTTTGAGATTCACTTTCGATGAGTTTGTCCTTTTGAGAGGCGTCCCTTCTTGCTTATGATTTTGCGGGATTGTTATTTTCATAGTCATTCTTACATGTTTATATGCCTTGTTGTTTTGAGCATGCCTTAGAAACATGTTAGGGGATGTAACTATTTGGTAGTTATGTGTTGATATAGATGATGTGTTTGCCATTTACTATATCTGTTTGTCATGTTAGCGTCATTGGTGATGTGTAGCGTGTCTCTAATGCTTGACCCCTATGTGATAAGTAGTATATTTGATTGCCCTTGTACACTATGTGTTTAGTTGTATGGTACGTGGATTTTCATTTACGTTTAGTATACTTGTACCTAGTGTACTTACGTGTTGTTAATTTTAGTTCATTTTGGTTTAGTATACTTGAGCTTGTATACTTGTTCACCATATATCCAGTACTACTTAGTATACTTGTGAATGTATACTTGCATATATGTATTTATGTTTCATGACTAATTGCCTTATTAGTTTATTTTTTTTATCATTCATGTACTGTACTTAAGGTTGTATGACCTTGGTTGTCGGGATTGTGTATGTGAGCTTGATCCGATGTCTTGATTCCTAAACGTAGCCTTGTAGTAGGTCAACTTTAGGATGACAAGGAGGTTCTTGGGTGGACTGTCTTGTTGGGAGTCATTGTGACTAAGGCGATGGTGATGTTATTTGATTTTGTAAAGTCCGATCTATTGGCTTGAGGGCATAGACTTGTCAGGCTTTGGATTCGTGACTGATGTGGTTAACAACGATGTTTTCAGACTTGGGGTTTTTTTTTTTTTTTTTCAGTATTGAGGATTTAAGGCCTTAAGCGTAGCAGTGCCTATGACATTGTTGTCAGAGTTTTGGGATTGGCCAGAATAGTCTGGCCGGACATCTTTGGACCATATCTCAACTCTCACAAAATGCCTAGTTTCCGTGGTGCTTTTGGTAATGATCATTTGACATTGATATCATTTGCATCGACGGATTTCACGGGAAAGCTTGTTAGGGGCAGGTGATGAATTAGGGCCTTATACTACCATACTACCGTACAAGTTGTGTGTGGTGGGCGAGTGCTAGTTACCGTCGATGCTACCTTGCATTACCTAGCTAGTAATATGAGTATGGGCGGGCATTTGACATTGTCGATGTTACCACACCTTGGGTATATTATGGGCGGGTTCTAGTCACTATTCGTGCTGCCATGATACTTCTGTTCATGTTCCTTGTTTCGGCATGTACTTGCTGATGAGCGCTGAAAAGTGTGCATTTAAACCCCCTAAGCTTAGGTATTCTAGGACCTTTATCTATCTTATTTTCCCGTCTTAGACTAATTTCAGGCACTTATCCCAAAAATAAATTAATTCAGCCAAATAAGAGCTTAAAAGAAGCAATCTTAAGCTGAATGGAAGAAAGGAGCAAAGTGGAAGCAAAGTGTGGAAAAACAGCAAGTTCGATCGATCTCAACATTCCTTCGATCGATCAGGGCAAGATCGATCTGGCCTCATCAAAATGGATCCAAGCAATTGTCCTTATCTAAAAGATCTCACCATCTTCGATCGATCCAACCTTTCTTAGATCGATCGAAATTATTTGATTTTATCCACACCTACCACCCCACCTACCACTCTTGTCTTTTTTCAAAAATATCTCAGAGATTTGTCTTTATTCAAATAGGCGTCGCTAAGGATGATTGATCTCTACAGCATTCGATGGATCTCACTTAAGTTCGATCGATCTCAATACAGTTCGATAGATCAAACCTTCTCAAGTCCGAATTAAAACAAATTCCAGCTCATTAAAAGTTGGCTCGTGGTGCAATCATTGCAAGGACCCTAGTGCCCAAATCCAGACCATTGGGTGTAACATTTGAGCCTCCTATATAAGGATTTTGAGCCATTTTTACATCATATCTTGAATATCTCATCATAACTTACACATCTCATATCTTGGAGAGGAGGCTAGAAACTAGAGAGCTTTTACACATCTTTGGGAGTTCTTCCATTCTTCTAAGGTTTCGATCAAGAAGGAGGTCATTCCTACCATAGAGATAGCCCTTGAGGGTTGGATAACTACTTCAATGAGTGGCTAGACATGTACTTGGGGCTAGAGTAGCTCCTAAGTTTGCTTCCTAGACTTAGTGCTTTGTATATTTTTAGGGATTTATTTGTAACAATGTTTTGATCTTGGATTTATATATATATCTTGTGGTTTCTACTTGATGATGTGTATGGATTAATGCTTTCAATTGATTGTCTATTTCTAATCATATGTCTATGTATGCTAGAATGGATGATTCATGTGCTTTTCTCTAGATTTAATGGAATTTATGCATGTCTATATGTATGGATGAAGCTAATCTAGTGATGATCAAAACATAGCACTTAATTGAACACTCTTGTAATTTATTTGATGGTTCACACTTGTTTCTTGATGAATTGTGCCACACCTTTAGCTTACTTAGTTTAATTTCCATATCTTTAGTGTAGATGTAATGTAGTTGCTTTAGATTCATAGATAGGTAGACAATCTATTCTTGTTCCTTGGTGTTCCATACTTATGAATGCAAAAGGTGTATGTTTCTAGATAGTTGTGTGTGCATAAATTGTGGTTTCATTGAATGAATTTTGGTCTCATTTGATAGGTTGTGCTTTCCATTTGATTGGCTAGACAATCTATAGTTATTTGTCATCCATACCTAGTTTCAATTAATGTCACACACACACACAAGTTACAACTCAATTTCCCCATTGATATACAATTGCTAGTGTCTAGTGAAGTCAAGTTTAGTGGTGAGCTCTAGTACCCCAAGTCCTCTCCTCTATATCTTTTTCCCTACTTTCTAAATTGTTACCTTTTACTTGCTTTGATTTCAATTGCATTGTACTTTAATCAACCAAACAAACCATTTTTGGATCACTCAACCTACTAACCCTATATATTGTTTCCATTGCAAACATGCCCATAATCCCTTGGGACGATCCCTACTCACCCTAGCTATATTTTTAGTTAGAGGTAGTAGTGGCTTTTATAAATTTAAAACTTGGCCACATTGCACACTCACATTTTAGCACATTTTTAGACGTTGGTGCCGCGACAACACCACTTGCCTTGGTCTCCTTTGGGTGGTTGACATTGGGTTAGTATGTCAATTCATTTGGAGAGGTGTTCACTGTTCACGGTTTCGTATGCCTTCGTTGATCTTGAGACCTTTGGAGTTGTCCTTGGGTACTTTATGATCTGTTCTTTAGTGTGACCTTGTGTTCGGTCCTTGTACGGTTCTTCTGGAAATGTTCCTGATTTCGAGGACGAAATCTCTTTAAGGAGGGTAAGTTGTAATGACCTGGTCATTTTCCTTCCTTTCCTTTTTTCTCCATTTTTACGGATTAATTTTTTTTTAGTTGAAATTTTCTTTCACGTAACCACACTCTTCGTGTTAGAAGTTGGTTTTTGACTTCACGTACTTCCATTCTTGTTGATTTCCTTGAAATGCGTAACTTTACTTTTGGAGAAAAGCTCGCCAGTTGTTTCTTTTTCCCGTAGGGACGTGGATAAAGAGATTCTTTAGAAACATTTTTGTTTCTTGAGGTGTTTTTCATAAATATCTTTTGAAGATATTTTGATTTAGGGTTTTCTAAGAAAATATCTTTTTGAAGATATTTTCATTTGGGGTCACTTGCGCAGTTATCATTTTATGCAAGGGCCTTTGTGTAATTAATGAAAGTTAATTGCTAAGTATCTCCTTGGGGTTTGAATCCTCGTACGGGATTCATTTTGACATTTCGTCGAGTCGGGTACTTTTAGAATTGTCATACGGTCGAACCCTACAGTTTTCGAGTTTTCGGCTCCGGTTAGCGCCAAACTTGTTTGGGGCATATCTCTCTGTTCAAGACTCAATTTTTGACGTTGTTTCTCTCGTTGTTCATTTTTTCTTATTTTTATTCTTTTTCATTCACGGAGGTTTGCCGTTTGAGCGTGTTTGCTCAAATTCCACTTTTCCGGACCCGGCGGGACCCGTTCGGGCACTTTTAGGGTTTTTCTATAAATAGGGGTCTCTAAAATGAAAAATCAGATATTTTCATCTCTTTCCCTCTCTTGGCCGGCCAAAGCTTCTCCCATGGCTGCCACCTTCTCTCTCCTCTTTTAGACTTCTTCCCTTTATTAAAAAGTGGTAATGCCTAAGTCATTAATGTTTGCCTTGACGAGGCCTTTGATTCCAACCGATTGGAATCCTGTTTTGGCCATTTTTTGAGTTCGGGTTTGAAGCCAAGTATGGATTTTGGTGTGATCTCCTTAGCGTTTAATTATCACCTTGTTGTCCCCGACAAAACCCCGAAATTTAGTCGGATTTTGAACGGTTTCATTTTGGTGGGGATTTGAGATTTCAACTCAAAGTGAGGTAAGGGATGTCTTAGGTTCATATTAATGTTGTATTGATTGTTCTGATAGCTTATACAACTTGTATGCATGCTTTAGTTCAAGTTCTAGAATTTAATTTAATTATTTTCTATGTTTAAGATTTAATTCTTATGATGGTATATAACTTAGAATTAAATTGTGGCATGTTAGTAAATTAGGCCTTGGTATGTTTGTTAATATATATTAAATTGGGATTATTTGAATAAGAATTGCAAATTTTATTTAATAATTTTCTTTTATGAAAGTTTAATTCACATAGTTGAAACAAGCATGAAATCAACTTGTAATGTGATATTAAAGTAGACCTTGGTGAGTTCTTTAACCTATGTTAATTTGAAGACATTTGTAGTTGTTTGAAAATCTAGAAAAAATTAATTAATTAGCTTACTTAATTTTATTTTAAGTATTTTAGTCACTTAAATAGATATTTGATGTAATATATGTGAAGACCGTGCTATGTCCTTTAATATATATTAATTTGAGTCTATTTGAAATTGATTTGAAATCAGAATTTCCATGTTAGGTTGATAATCTCTTAAAATGTAGTCTGTTTAATTACCTTGTGAGCATGCTACTAACTTCTTGTAGAATTAGTATTTGTGGTCTCTAAAGATGGTAATTTGACTTAGCATGATAAGTGATATCATTGTCTTGATTAACTTGTTTAAATATATCTTGTGTAGGTATATAACTTGTTTAGAATATCACTAGTGTTTACCATGGAAGTTAGCAACTAAATTATGGTATATTTAGTGCTTGTAGCTTATATTGGGTTAACTTGATTTAGTTATTAAAAGATATTCATCTTTTATGTATAAATTGCATATTGAGGACATGAAATGTCATATACTATTTAGACTTGAATTCTAGGACATGGTTTGTGTGGATTCAACCTTACTTGTGCATGGAAAGTGGTAACTTACATTTGATTTTGTTTAAGTTTTGAACTTATTGATTTTGGAAAGCTTGTGAGGACAAAGTTTATGTGATGGTTAGGGTTTGACTCTAGTACGGAGACAAGAGTCTTATAAGTCATAAGTGCGCACTAGGTGGTACCTTGTGGGTCGTAATTACCCGACAATACTTGCTTGGTCTAGCGACCGCATGTCGTAGTCTTTCCATTATTTGATTTCTCATTTAATTTCGAATTGTTAATCATAGATTACTTGTAACTTGAAAATTGATGCTTACTTTGGATATTTGAATCCTATTTAGTATACTTGAATTTGTATATTTGCTCCGTGAGTTTAAATTTCATTTAGTATACTTGTGCCGTGTATAATTGTATTATGTGTATTTCATTTAATTTAGTATACTTGTATTTGTATACTTGATTTGTGAGTACTTTATATATATCGAATACTTGTGTATGTATGCTAGATATTGCTTATCTCATTTAATATGATTTAGGGTACTTGAAAATGTATGTTTGTATGTCATGTATCATGTTTTAATACGGTTTAGTGTACTTGAGCATGTATACTTATATGTCGTAGTTCATTTCAATTACATGAGTAGCTTAAGATGATCCATGAGTCTCACTTTTGACATCCCTAGGTCGTTTCGATGGATTGAAGTTCTTTTAAGTGTATTCTTGTTCATATGCAAGTGTTAGCATGCTTGAGTTTTACCTTTAAAGTTGTAATGCATAGTTAGGCCAAAATGTCATTTTTGCGTTGAAACTTGTAATGTATGCCTAAGCACACCTTTTGACACTCATTCTATGTATATGATAAGTGGCTAAGGTCAAACTTCTTTTGAAATCCATGTATATTCATAAATGTAGAAAATTGCCTTTAATGCGAATATTATGAAAAACTAGGGCTTTAATATGTTATTTTTGCACCGGAGTGTGCATTGTGTATGAAATTCATCATTTGGCTTTCATTTACCATATATGAGGTGTGGTCAATGGCCAAACACCATTTTGTTTTAGGTTTTACATTTTACTTTCATATATTGCATTTTTTGGCAAAAATATGAAAATTCGAGTCTTTAAGGGTTTATTTCCAAATCGGGAGTTGCAAAGTATACACGAGCACATTCACTAGGACTCATTTGATATATATGTATGAGGTGTGGCCATGGGCCGAACACCATTTCATTTTCATTTATATGCCATGGTGTTGTATTTCATCCTTTTTAGGCAATTTTATGCAAAATTAAGGTTTGAGAGGTAATATTTTGCATTGTGGGTATTTTGAAGCCGTAGGCCATTGGGACGCATCTTAAATGTCTTTTTACGTTTGCGTTTATGTCCACATCTCACAAAACCCTTAAATTTTAGTTTAGGAACTATCATGGGGTGATTTATAAATTTTTATGCAAAATTCATGCATTGGAGTTTGATGCAAGCTTCTCATTTGATTTAGCATGTTATTGATGCTTGTATGAAGCTATGGAATGTTTTTAAACTTGTTTTAGGACACTCAGGATGCATGTATAGCATTAGGTTTAGACCGACCACCTTCCCCACACATTGCAGCAGTAGTTTTTGCTGCTATCTGTTGCGTCAGTCGGCTGACAAGAGCCATCAGCCGGCTGATAGCCTTCGTAAGCATTTTCCAATGAGTTTGAAACCTAGATAGGGCATTTCGGCCGGCTGATGATTGAGTTTTGGCCTGCAACACTCCACTTTTTTCTCTCCTCTTTGATCTTCATTACTCTCCCTAAAAAAAATTCTATAGTTTCCATCTTTTTCTATCTATCTTTGTAAGTCTTCCTTTTTTCTCCAACTAAATCACAAGGCCTACCATCAAATCACTCTCTCTTTTGTTTCACTTTTTTATGCTTCATGTTTTTACTCCAACTGAGTCATGAACTTATGTCACCTAGCCTTCTTCGACCAAATTTTGGGATTAGATGAAATAAATAAATAAGAACATTGAATTTCTATTTCAATCAGGAGACAAAGCTGTCAAAGTTGGGAAAATATATACTTACTAGGCGGCTTAAAAAAAATAATAATAATAAATTGAATAGTTATGGAAGAAAAAAAATGACTTTTAGAGAGAGCATAAACACTACACAATTTATGATTATAGCCTTTGAAGTTTCTTTTTAGCCATATTTGTCTTGTTGTCCTCATCTTCGTCGTCAACATTGTCTAAATAATTTAATTTGTTTTCATCTCTATTCTGTCTCTGTTATGTGTTGTTTTCCAATTTCACCATATTGCTCTGATTAATCTCTTTTTTTTTTTTTTTAATTCAAGTTGATATGTTGATAATAGATTGTGTTTTAATATATTGAGGGCAACCTAGATATTAATAGAAGAGGAAAGATGGTAGGGATAGGGGCAGAGCCAGAAATTTAAGATTGGGGGGCGGATTTGAACTATGTAACAAAAATTAAAAAAAAAAAAAAAATTATAAATCAATTGTAATATAATTTTTTTGAAATACTAGTTATAATATATATATCTTGAGAAAATTCAAAAATGAGAAAAATGAAACTTGGAAAGAAAAAAAAAATTGATGTTAGAAGAAAATTATGGAGAAGAAACGTAAAGAAATAAGCATTGTTAGATAATAAAATTCCCTTTATCAATTGTTTTAATTTTTTAAAAATCCAATTTTTGAAAGAAGAAAATTAAGTACTTAGATTCCACAATTCAAAAACATAACAAATTTAACTCAATTTTAAAAAAAAAAAAAAATTCAACAAGATTATTATTGAGTTATTAAACAAGATACAAATAGTTATAAAATTTGTTATTTAGAAAGGGATAACTAAAAGTATTAGCATAGATGATATTATTACCGTTATTGAGAATCTCACAATATTTTAGTTTATCTTCTTTCCAAATATTCATAAGACTTGCCGATAAAGATTGTTATATGATTTTAGATATTTTTCTTGTAAATACCATTTTACAAAAATGTTTGACAAAAAATGCATCCAAACATGAGGGAACATTAATTATTTTCTTCTTTTTTTTTTTTTTGCTCTCTTGAATTAATATTAAAGATAGTGTACATGTATTGCAATAATGACTATAATAACTATTTACCCAAAAAAAAATGACTATATTAATAGTGAGCTTAAATTTTTGTTTCATAATATTTGAGCTTTTAAAAGTATAGTTAAAAGAATGAAAGTTGAAAAAATTTTAAATTTCAAGGAGACAACAAACTAATTTTTTTTTCAAACTCTTTATTTTGGGTCAATATATGTGTCTTGAAAAAGATTCGGGGGCCAATTAAAATTTTTAATAAATTTTAGGGACAAAATCTACAAATTTATTAATATTTAGGGGTTATTAATAGAATTTTTTAAAAATTTGGTTGGTAATTAAAAATTTTAATCGATTTAAAGGTAAAATTTATAAATTAATTAACATTTAGGAAGTAGTAAAAAAAATTTCTAGAAAGTTTTTTTATTTTTGTTGTGTGTGTGTGTGTGTGACAAAGATAAATAACATATCATTAGTGAAAAGAACCATTTGAGTCATTGAGAATCTCCAACAAAACATCATTCAGGAGATTCAAAAATCCATCACAAATGACGAGGCAAACAATGTGCTGCTCTATTCATGAAGTATCTTCTTCACATGCATCTTCAACTCCACATTCGATACTTGAATAGGAGCGGGCAGAAAAAAATATTCACAGCCATCACCACTGACTTATTGCCAGATAAATATCGTATGGTTTGACAAGTTCATTATATATTTATGGCCAATTTCAAGATTGGTTGCATGTTCATGAACTCTTTACATTTTGTTGGTCATCTACCACTTGCTGCTTCCGTGAACAACTTGCTTTGCTCCTCCAAATGTTGGCTTGACATTGTCTAGTCTCACAGCATGCATGCATATATATATATATATATATATATATAATATTATCATATGCTATGCATCTCTCCATCTTCAAGTTTACATTATTAGTATTATTATTATTATTATTAGAATTATTAGAATGCTATTTACAGTTGAATTTAAGAGATTAATTAAAAGAATTTATTCGATTTTTTAGATATTTCAAAATTTGTAACGACCCACTCCACCACACAGTATAATATTATTTGCTTTGTATTGTGATGATCCTCTGGGCAGGTGTGCCATGAGCGGGTGCGAAACACTGTCAGGCTACCACACTGGCGAGTTACGGGTGCGCAGTCCCACATTGCCTAGGTAAAAGAAAGGTGAGGTGTTTATATGTAGGTGTGTCACTCCAATTGGTATGAGCTCTTTTGGGGTAAAGCCCAATAGCAAAACCGTACGGGCTCAGGCCCAAAGCGGACAATATCATACCATGTGATTAAATAAATAGAGAAATTTTGTCATAAAAGACCTCTTTAAAAAATTATTATTATTATTATTATTAAAAAAAAACTAATTGTTAAAGCAAAATATAACATATTAAAATGGTTATGATTTAGGGAAAAGTATTTGAAAAGTCGTGACATATGCCCACTCAACTCAATTAAAATACTCTATCAAGTGTCACTTCTAATATTTTTTTAAAATTAGAAATTATTTGATATGATATCTTCTCGATTAGGCATACCCATCACACAAATACTCGATTACCCACGTGTTTATTTCCCGCGCAAAATACCAACTTTAGCAAGAGTCATTGACTTGAGGGCTGCTGGTGTTTAAATGTCAAATGTATGAATTTGTATCTTCGACTCTTTTTCATGCAATTTTTTTAATGTCAAAATTAGGAAAAATAAAATTGTCAACTATAATTGAAATTACCATTATGCCCTTCTATATTTCTCCCTTTCTTTGCCTTCTTCCTTCTTTTACAAATTCATCACATTCTCCTAGCTTTTTCTCTCTTTTGTGCCAACATATGCCCATGGACAGTGTACGTTCCACTGACTTAGAATTAACCCAACCACAAGATATATATATATATGTGTGTGTGTGTGTGTGTATAGAGAGAGAGAGAGAGAAATTATAAAGAATTAATTTGCTTATCTACTCTTCTCCACCCCCACTCTCTTTACCTTCCATGGCCTATGCTAGCTCCGTTTGGTCAGAACTTCGTTCATCACCGACCACCATCATCGACTAACTTAATTCAGTAGTAGATGTCATGCATATATTGCGTTAAAATTGATGGTTGGTATTATTAATAGTGTGGAAATTTGAGAGGAAGGAAAGATAAGGATGGCTAAAAATACTTCAAGATTGTTTGGTCAGAAAATAATGAAATAAAGAAGGGACATATTGAAGTGGTGTTGCATGTGCATGAGATGGCAAAGTACTATTGTAGAATTGATAGTTGAAGTTTTTATGGGTCCGTTTGCAGGAGCCAAACGTGCGTGCTGACACATTTTTTAGATTGATTTTAAAGTATCTATTTTCGACCCAACAAGAGTGTTTTTTTTTTTTTTTTTTTGAAAATGGCTCAACGAGTAAGACTATGTTGTGACGTACGTTGCTTTTCGCCAAGATACCATTGTTCGTTGTCTAAATTGCGCTCAATTTTTATATTTTGTAGTTTTATAACATTCATTTTTATAACTCAGTTTTAAGAAAATTGTTTTAAAAAAATTGAACCAAGTAGAATTTTTTTGTACAGTTTTCAACAGAAAAATATTTTCATAGTTACAAACCGAATTTTTTTGTACAGTTTTCTGAGAATAAAAAAATATTTTCATAGTTACAAATCAAGTATACCCTTTATTTTTAGTATTAGTATATATCATTTCAATATTAGGTTTCCTTATGTTATAAGGTTTCGTTCTTTTATTTTTAGACTTATTTTTTAGTATTAATATATATCATTTCGAGATTAAGTTTTCTTATATTATAAGGTTTTGTCCTTAATTTTCTTATAAATTATGATTTTCTTTCATTATAAATATATATAATGGAGAGATTAGAATCATTCATTTAATTATTAAATATAATATTAGATTTTTTCTAACCGTTTAAGTCATGTACCTTTTCCTAGAAAAAATACGAGAACTATTTATTTATTTATATATATATATATATTTTAGGAAGGCCAAACATAAGACAAATTCATGATATGTAACATTAATAAGTGAAAACATATATATATATATATATATATATATATATATATATATACATGTTAATTTGCAAAATGCAGCAAATTACACTCTCGTAGATTCCTTTCCTACAAACATTGATGTTGAGGTAAAAGAGAATACGAGGGTTTAATAAGTTAATTAAAATTCTTTTATCATTCAGCCAAAAATAATAAATAAGTAAACAAGAACCCTAATAACAACCACCACCACTACCACGCGAGTAGAGTTCATAAATGTGATGAGAAAATTTTGGCATGCCATTAATACAAGAGTATTATTATGCAGTGGCAGTAATGCATGTAAGTCAACCAATTGCGCCAACTGAACAGAAAGAAGTTCTAACCCCCATATCCAAACCCCGACCAAGCTCTTAATGGGATGGATACATTGGCTTTGTGAGAATCCAACTTTCATTAATGGTTGTTGTGCCAAATTCATATGTGGTGATGTTTTCGCCCACCCATGACCTATTGACATAAGCGTTGTATTGTAGGATTGGATGGGTTGCTTTTCGTATTTAAAAATTTATGTTTGAGCCTTATATTTTTTCCTTCACTTTTAACCACTAATTATTAATATTCTTATTCAAAAAAAAAAAATAATAAAATAAAGAGACCTATTAGCATGCAAAATATATTTTTTTATTTTTATTTTCTGTAGGTGTATGGGTGTTTAACTGTGTTTCTCTAAGGTATTGAAATGGACTGTTTACTTGGAATAAAGAAATAATTGCAATCATATCTAGTAACACTTTCAGATGACTTCTTTGCACGAAGATATATAATATTAAAAATCGCTTTAATAACGAAGGCTTTTTATCCTAATTCTTGGGCCGAATCCATTCGTGCTAACTTTATTAAAATACTGTTAAATTAAATATTAGTGGGTCCCACTTTGTTACACTATGTGCCTATAACGTGTGTGTGTGGCTATAACGCGTGTGTGTGCCGGGGGGGGGGGGCCATACAAGCATGAGACATGTTGAAAAGTCAAACAAACATAACTTATATGGCTACAGATGACCCACTTTAAAAGAGTCGTAATATTCAGATAAATTATTTTGGCCTATTTTTTAGGCAGGATCATACGTGAGAGCCCAACTAGCGATTAACCTAAAAAAAAATGCACAGTAATTAGGTATCAATTCTGTGCTCCAGTAACAAGATGGGCAAACAACACAACCCGGTCATCACCGACTTTACCGATGTCTTCTACCTTGCTTCTTCCCTTATCAGTCGTCGTCATCAACTTCACCCTCTTGAGGCGCCCTTCCTGTATCGCCTTGAACCGTGGCTACGTGTTTCGATTCGTGTCTTTAACGTCGCCATTGATTTTCTTCGTATGCCATCTCGAAACACCGATCTGCAAGAGCTTACTCCATCGGCGTCAACTACAGCATCGTCGCCGCCATCTACAACACACATGTTCAACACAAGCCTCAAGCACTTCACGTGTCTTCCTCCTCCAAATCGCATGCCCCACACGCCCCACCATATGCTGGTGAGGAGCTTCCGGAGTCACCACTTTAGTTTCTATTCTCTTTCACCACCTTGAGGGCCAACACATCAACACATCTCAAAAGTCTTATTTGTGGATTGAACTTCACTGACATGCTCTTGCAAAATCCTTGACATGGGAAGCCATTCAACCCAAACAACAACTCTGGCGAGGTAGAATATAGACCCACCACCACTGGTGGACAGAATCCAGACCCACCAAAGGCTCCATAATAGCAAACCTCGTTGAGATCTAGCTCACCGTCAAGATCCTTTCTACGGAATGAATAACTTGCAAAATGAACAACATGATAAATTGCAACTCCAAACAATAGTCAAAACGTGGAAACGGATTTCTTTCTCTTAATCTTTTGTACGCACAAACATTATATGTATAATTTCATTATCATGGATAATTGATGAGAATATGCACTTTATAATAGCAGAGAGAATACCAGTTTTCCTTTAGTAACCCTAATATCCATTTTCCATTAAAGTAAGGAACAAATAGAAAAACAATTCCCCAATAATTAATTACCAAAAAGTAATTTATAAATTGACCAAATAATATAATATTAATTTGATATTTATTTACTTAACTACTAATTAATGAAATATATCACATGTCCAAATCATGTGGATGACAATTAATAAATAATTTTACATTTTTCCATTTGGTCTATATGATAATTTCTATAGTGGCTTAGTAAAATAGTTATTAGTGTTCACCATAAATCAGATTGAGTTATAATATTGGTCATCGTAAATACCATAGTAAATAAACTACTAATGTAAGTCATGGCGGTTGTATGTCACTAAATGACATAGTTCCTTCCATGTACCACAACACTAGTAATCTATTTAACATAGTCTATAAGGAAAAGTATCAATAATGGACTATCAATAATGTCTTTTCCAAGACCATTCCTATTATCATTATTCAAAAGTAATACATATATGTATATACATAAATTAATAGAAAATATCATAAACACATTTAATGAAATCAAAATGTCAAATATATATAAATATTGTTAAGCAATCCACTAAAAATAATAATTATCATTGACTACATTCAAGACCCATTCTTTCAACATGTCCAATAAATGTCTTGGGTAATAGTCCATTCGTTAATGTATATGCATCATAAGTTTTATGCTTATATGTTTAATAGACACTCGTTATTTCTGAACATCTTCTTTAATGATAAAGTATCTCAACTTTATGGGTTTAACAACTTTAGAATACATATCATTTTTCATACAAGAGGATTGACAATTGCGGCATAAATTTTTCAACAACCTGAAAACGGTACCCATAACTCCAAGTCCTGAAATAAATTCCGCAACCATAAATCATGAATTGTTGCCTTAAAGCATGCTAAAAATTAAAACTCCATAATAGACAAAGTAATAATAAATTACTTTGCATTTTTTCATAATATTATTCCTCCAGCGAAAAGGAACGAATAATCAATTATAGATTTACTAATATCCACACATTCAACAAAAAAATTTCTTCTTAAGTGTGAGTATATAATCTTTTATCCCTTACCAACATGTGTATACATTAAACTCCTCATAATAGATGCATAAGGAATATTTTGCATTTCTATACTTTCTAATCTATTCTTTGGGCATTACATTAAACTAAATTTATCTTCTTTCTGTATTTGAACAATACTGGCAGAACAATATTCCATACCAAATCTTTCAAGGACTATTCAATATAAAACTTCTGAGACAATCCTAACAATCCACGTGATCTATCTCAGAATATTTCCATTCCTATCATATAGGATGCCTCACTTATATCTTTCATTTCAAATTTCTTAGAGAGATAACTTTTAGTTTCATATAATAAACTAAGATCACTACTAATAAACAAAATATCATCAATATATAGAATCAGAAATGTAAACTTACTCCCACTAACCTTCTGGTATATACACCGATCAATAGTGTTTTCCTTAAAACCAAAAAAGATAATGGTATCATTGAAATTAATATACCATTGTCGCGAAACTTGTTTAAATCAATATATTGACATCTTAGGTTTACAGACCATGTATTCTTTACCCTCTAATGTGAAGCCTTCAGGTTGATTCATACAGATTTCCTTTTACTAAACTCTTATTCAGAAAAGTTATTTTCACATTCATTTGATGTAACTCTAAATCGTAATAAGCTACTAATGCCATGAAATTTTAAGAGAATCATTCTTAGATATTATAGAGAATGTTTCTTTACAATCTCTTCATTCATGGCACTAATCTATTTAGTAAAATCATTACTGTTAATAGTTTTTGAATATGTAACCAGATCCTTATATATCTCAATATCAAAATCAGATTTTTGCAGATATACCATATAGTTATCCGGAATAGCAGTTCTCTTTTCTCTTTGAGATCATTTTTGTAATGACCCGGATTTTCGCATAAATTTTTTCCGTTGTCTTTTCCCTTTTAAGTTTGGTTTCTTGTCGATTAGTGTCGTCTTGAGTGCTCTGGAATGATTTTTGAGACTCTTTTCTTTGGCTTGATAATTTCCTTTGAGGACCGAGTCATTTCCATATTTTCACTTTTGGACACTATTCACTTTTTGTCTTTTTCTCTATTTCGTCATTTTCCCTATTTTGTCTTTTCTCCGTTTGTCACTTATTGGCATAACCACACTTCTTATGTTCGGAGTTGGTTTTCGACTTAACGCATCTTCATCTTGAGTAGTTTCCATGAAATACGTATCTTTACTTTTGCAAGAAAGTACTCTGGTTGTTCCCGGTGTCCATAGGGGTATGGATGCACAGTTCTTTGAAACTTTTTCTTTTCTTGGGGTGTTTTTCATAAATATCTTTTGAAGATATTTATTTCAGGGGTTTCTAAGAAAATATCTTTTTGAAAGATATTTTCATTCTGGGGCAGTTTCGTAGTTTTCATTTTTTAGAGGGGCCATTGTTCAATTAATGAAAGTTATTGCTTAATATCTTGTTTTGAGCCTGGATTCTCGTACGGGATTCATTTTCACTTTTTGTCGAGTTGTGTAATCTTGGAATTTTCTCCTGGTCGATGTTTTCCAGTTTCAGGGTTTCTGGCCCGGTTTGCACCAAATTTATTTGAGGCATAACTTTCTGTTTGGGACTCAGTTTTTGACGCCGTTTCTTCTGTTGTTCATCTTTTCTCATTTTAAATCTTTTTCGTTCACAGAGTTTTGCCGTTTGAGCGCGTCTGCTCGAATTTCACTTTTTCGTACCCGGCGAGGCCCTTTCGGGGCACTTTTTGAGGTTTTCTATAAATAGGAGCACGTAAGAGAAAATATCAGATTTTTCTCTCTCTCTCTCTCCTTTCTCTTGGCCGGATCTCATGGCAACCATGGCTGCCATGCTTCTCTCTTCTTTTCCGGTCACTTCCCTTGGTTGAAAAGGTATAGTACATTTGTGTTTATTGTTCCCCTCGCCGTACTCTTCCATTCCCCCTTATTAGAACTCAGTTTTGGTCATTTCTTGAGTTTGGGTTTGAAGTCAAGATGTGTTTTTAATGGAGCTTTCACCGGATTCTTGTTCGTGGTGTTGTCCCCGACAAAACCTAGGAGTTTCGTCGGATTCGGAGCACATTCATTTTGGTGGGGATTTAAGATTTCATCTCAAATGGAGGTAGGGAATATTTTAGGATTACTTGTGTGTTGTATTGTGTGTTTGCCATGATTATACAACATATATGTATACCTTGTATCAAATCTAGAAAGTTAAAAAATTTTATTTCCTTGTATAAGATTTAAAATCCATGATGATATATAACTTTGATTTGAATTGTGGCATACTAGAAAATCTTATTTTAATGTGTTGGTTAACATATATTAAATTTAGATTAATTAAATAAGAATTGTGCTTTTTAATTAATATTTATCTTTTTTGAAAGATTAAAGTTCATGGTCGTACCTTGCGTGAAATTGAGTTGTATTATGCTTCTAAATTAAGTTTTGGTATGTTTGTTAACATACTTTAATTTGAGAGCATTTGGTTGAGTTTGAAAATCTAGAGATTTTAATTAAGAGAATTAATTAAAATCTATTTTGTAGTTTCATGGGCCTAATTAAGCTTTTGTGTGAATATATGTAATGATCACGATATGTCTTTTAATATATATTAAATTGAGGCTATTTGGGGATGAATTGAAATCTAGAGAGCTTGATTATTTTGATGTCATTAAATTCTATCTTGTTTATCCATGGATTTAATCATGTTTTAGGAGTTGCTTCTATTTTAAGATCATGGATTTAGACTTGTAGTGTATTCACTTGATTATGTTTGAAGCATTGGAAAGCGTTGTTGTTAAATTTATATTCATGAGAATATGTTTCTAATATAAATATATTGTTGACTTGTGATTTCATAGCATTATGAATATGAAATGCTTATTATGCACAACTGAGAGTTATATTGCTAACTTGTTACTATGTAGTAGTAATATGTATAAGTTACGAACTTATTTGGTTTATTTTGAAATCTTAGGACATTGTTGTTACATGTGATATGGCTAAAGTTCGACTTTAATGCGGGAGGTATGAGTTCTCCCCAATTGAGATAGTGCGCACTTAGGGTGGTTTTCCCTGCGGGTTAGTGCCCGGAACAACCATTTTGTTCTCGACGGAAATTCGAGACGTGATGTCCAAGTCTTCTACTATTTGTTTTCGCATTCAATTCCAAGTTGACAATCATGTTTATCTTGTTGACTTGTGGTTTTGGCTATTGGCAATTTTGATGTTGTTAAGTACATCCATGCTAAATTGTTATATTTAGTTGATTGCACACTTTTAGATTTCTAGTGGATAGTATAGAGAATCTATGTCTTGATGTGTGGTATTAGATATTCTAATTATACTAAATTGCTATATTTAGTTGATTTCGCATTTTAGATTTTAAGTTGATTACTTGAAAAATCTATATTTTGTTGCTTTGTGTAAGCATATTCCTATGTTGATGCTTGGAGTAAGCATGTTCTTATATTGTTGCTTTGTGTAAGCATATTTCTATTTAGCTGCTTTGTGTAAGCATGTTATATCGTGTTGCTATGTGTAGCATGCTTTTGTGTTGTTGAAAGTACATAAGTGATGTGATTTATGCTAGAAATGATCTTAGGTAGCTTAGGATGCTCCGTGGGTCTCACATTGACATAGACGTTAGGTGGAATGAACCACAATAATTAAATCATGCAAACTTGTAAAATCTAGGTTGATGCCTGCTCATTTCCTACAAGTAGCTTTATGTTGCTCACCCATACGTTACTGGGGCATATTTCAGGTACAAGAATTAAAGTTGAGACTCTCATTATGCTTGGATGACTTGTGGACTTGAAGATTTCCATTTTTTTAAGGATTGGCTTGAAATGCCTTTGTAGCTTTATATGTCACAAACATGTATATTTGATTCTAATCATGTAAAGTGTACATGAGTACACTTCTTTCAATGTATTTGATATGTACGACATGAGGCCAAGGGCTATAAACTTTAAATTTCAAGTGTATGTACTTAAATTCCAAGTTTTGCCTTTGAAATGTAAACTTTTCCAACTTTGAGGTTTGGCATGTGAATTTGAGTAAATGACATGTAATGAGGCCATAGGCCATTGTAATACATTTCAATATGTAAAGTACACTTGCTAGCATGTTTATATAGCTTAAAATCATGTTTTTGGACCATATTCATATTGGGGTTCAAGGCTTGGGTTAAGCCTAAATGTTTTAGGTTCATAACAGGCCATTCAGCTTTTTTTCGAGCCATTTTGGTCGTCCGAAGCTTCATTTCGGTCGACCGATGGCCTTTGGTATTTGTTTAAACTTCAAAAACACCATTTCCAGTAACCAAAAGTACCGTTCAAGCTTATTTCGGTCGACCGATGGGTTATTTCGGTCTACCGAAACAACTAAGCCTTAAAAACTTGATTTTTGCTCTTAGCATGTTCATTTCGGTCATCCGATGGGTTATTTGGGTCGACCGAAATGACCCCTTTCACTTAACTTCTTCAGTTCAGTTTCAGCACTGATGTTCTGACTTCAAATGACCATAAATTCTTCATTTTAAATCCAAATTGGGTGATTCTGGAGCCTAAATTCATGAATTTTGAGTCAGCTTTCCAATGGTACCAATTCCATTCTCAGATTCCAATCACAGTGGGAGTTATTCATGTTTTAGTGAAGTAGTGTCAGTTTTTACTTCGACCGATATAGGGCATTTTGTGGGATTCTTGTCCAATGTTCTTAAAACCTCTTAGAATGTTGTGAAATGAATAAATTAGGTTGTTTTCACCTTGTTTGACTTGTTTAGAGTCAAATTTCTCCTTTTAATTATGAGTTGACCATTTTGCCCCTTGGTTCATGATTTTTGGCCGTTTTGACCTTTGTTTCCGTTTTTGTCCTCTTTAAGTTCCGTGACCTCATGGGGGGTCACATTTGTGTCTTAGGAGTGACTCCTATCTCTAGAGACCTTGGTTTACCTTTAGCTTCCGCATTTTGGATCCATTATCGGATCACTTTTGGTTCATCACTGACGCACCGGGTTGAAAAACCTGGGCCGTCACAAATGGTATCAGAGCTCCTTGGTTTGAATACCTTTGGACGATGGGTTTTGGGTGTATATCATGCTTTCGTTGCCATGCTCTATGTGTTTATATGCTTTATGATAACATGTTTATGTGCTTACGTGCTGTGTGTGGTATGCTATTTATTTAGCTTGTTTTAATTCTAATGTAAAGAGCATGACGTATGATGTGTGCTAAATTAGAATTGTATATGCATAACTGTGTTGCATATTTTGCATGACACGCGATTGGTCATTGAGGCATGAGTTGGGGTTGATGGTGATTGTAGTCACAGTTTCATGGTAGTGTAGGTTGTTGTTGACCTAGCATTGGTTTTGAGTTAGGTAGATGGTCACCTTTTTGTTTAGGCTCTCATGAGATGAGTGGTGTTGCCGTAGTGATGGATTTGTTGGTTTTGAGCCGTGATGAGGTTATGGACCTCTTAGGATCCTTGATTGTTCTGGATGACTCCTCTGGAACTTACGTTTTTCGTAGGCGGGTACGTTTATGGGCGGGTGCATGGCACTGTCATGCTATCGTACTGGCAAGCTACAAGTGTAGTTCGGATAGAGTCAGTGTTGGTTTTGTTGTGATAGGCGTTGTCCTTTTGACCGACGATGATGGTGGTTGTTTTGGAGATCAGTCGTGGTGATTGATTTGGTTGTTGCTGGTATGGCCATAGTTACCATTTTCTTTGGAGTTCTCCCTGCGTGATGATGCTTTTGGGATCAACTCGATTGATTGATGTTTCGGGTAGAGTGAGCATTGCATTGTTAGTGTCACTTGTAGTGTCACCTCTAGTTTCGGAGGTGGATTTTTAGAGTCTTATCATTGTGGTAAGGGCTCACGTTTGTTTGGAGACAGGTTATTGTTGCATTAGTTTTGGAGACAGTTTATGACTAGGAATTGTTCTTTCTTTTACCTAGACATTCTAGAACACGATGTCCATAGGGTTCATTGGTGCATCATTTTTTTTTTTTTTGTTTTTTTTTTTAATCTTTTACAGTTTCATTGACTTCCATGTTAGTAGTATGATTTATGTTATTGTGATGCATGAATAGGTGGAGGTCTATCCACATTTGCCTTTTTGTCGTGTGGCATTAGTATACCTTCTTTATATGCTTAGAAATGCCATGTTGTTACTGTACTTTTGTGACATACTTTTGTGCTTATGTGGAGACGTGTTGCATGTACCTTTGATTTTTATCTATGTAAGTAAATTTACTTCTTGGTAGTTACATTTCCTTGTCATATGCATGACTTCTAGGTTTGGTTTTCCTATTTGTTTCCCTCGGTCGCACGTATTGTGTATGTGGGTTTCCGTAAGGGTTTCGTTGTGAAATTCCTTGTAGAGGAGTTGTCACATTTGTTTTGTTTTGAGCTGTCCACTTCCCTAAGGTGGGAAGGATGCTCAATTTTTGTGGTTGTCATATCGACACTTGTGGGAGTATAGGGTTTCTTCTCTTTTCTAGTTCGTGCTAGGGACCTCACAAGGAGTGAGTCTCTTTTCTTCGTGGCGTTGTGCACTGTTTTGGGGTTGGTTGGTCTGTGAGGATCACTCTCGTTGTCTTGCGTCCTTGGTGAGGATTTGATGTATTTTGGTCGACTTACTTCCATGTAGGGGGTGAAGTCTTTGACTTTGTTGTCTTTCATTTCAGAGATGGAGTCGTGGTGTTGTCCTTCTTAGGACTGGTGGTTCCCTTTCTTTCGTGTCTTCCTTTGGGGAGTTTCTGCCATGGTTATTGACGGTTGTGGTGCTCAGAGTGAGTTGATTGGTGTGGGATCATTTTACGGGGACTTGTGTCCATACCATTAAGGATTTGTTTGATTCGAGAGGTAAGCTCGATGCTCTTTTGAGAATGTCTTTTGAAGACTTGTTTCCATTTTGGAGGCCTTGATGTGGTTGACTCTTAGGAAGAGTTTTGGAGGATCACTGTTAGGTATGGCTTGTTGTGGAGTTTTCTCGTCCTAGTTATGACTAGGCGTAGTTTTGAGGAATTGTTGTTCTAGTGATTATTCTTGGATTGAAGTTGAGGGATTTTGATTTAACTTGGTGTTGCCAAGCACTATTTTGAGAGATTCATTTGATGACCCTAGTTGTTGGCATTTTGATGTGTGTGCCACTTGGTGGACTTGTATTCTGAGGATTTAGTTATCCATGATAGGGAGGTGGATCTGATGTTTGATCATGGTGATTGGTCTTGTAGTTGATCTGTTTTAAGGAGAAATGTAGGACTTTCGATAAAATGTCTTGAGGTGAGGTTCGTTTTGATTTTGGAGGTCTTGATTCGCTTTTCAGGTTTTGGATTCTTAATTGACGTTGTTGGTAGTAGCATTTTGAGACATTAGAGATGTTGGTTTTACTATATTGAGGATTTAAGGCCTTAAACATAATGGTGCTTATGACATTGTTGTTAGAGTTTGGGATTGGCCGGGATGGTCCAGAACGTCTTTGGACCATATTCCAACTCTCACAGATGCCTGGTTCCCATATTGCTTTTGGCCATGATCGTTTTATGATATTGCTGTCATTGGTATCAAGAAGTTTCATGGGTAGACCTAGTGGGGGGCAGGTTATAAACTAGTATCTTATACTTTCATGCTACCGTACAAAGTTGTGTGTTGTGGGCGAGTACTAGTTGCCGTTGATGCTACCTTACTGACGAGTAAGTGTGGGTGGGCACTAGGCACTGTCATTGCTACCACACATTTAAGTACGTCGTGGGCGGGTTTTGGTCATTATTCGTACTGCCACATTGTGTTTGTTTTGTACACTGATTTGATACGTGGTTATCTTGGAGATCTTTTGGTGGTTGTTTTTGGATCGGTTTGATGGTTCAGCAGGAGGGATGGTCACGGATGTTGTTTTCCATTCGTTTGTCTGACCTTGGGTTCTATGTGTGAGGTCTGACTTACTGTGTGGCCATACGGTCACTTTTCCCTTGAGAGGTTGTCTTGTCGTGAGCACGTGGGTGCGAAAGACATTGGTTTTGTATTGTCTTTCAGCTTTGAGGTTGCTGGTGTGGCGTGTTGTTTGGGTTACTCGGAGAAGTACTCCGTAGTTATCCTGGTTTCGCCTTTTTGGTTTTGTTGGGGCTGAATTTCGGGGACGAAATCCCTTTAAGGTGGGAAGATTGTAATGACCCGGATTTTCGGATAAATTTTTTCCGTTGTCTTTTCCCTTTTAAGTTTGGTTTCTTGTCGATTAGTGTCGTCTCGAGTGCTCTGAAATGATTTCCGAGACTCTTTTCTTTGGATTGACAACTTCCTTTGAGGACCGAGTCATTTCCATATTTTCACTTTTGGACACTATTCACTTTTTGTCTTTTTCCCTATTTCGTCATTTTCCCTATTTTGTCTTTTCTCCGTTTGTCACTTGTTGGCATAACCACACTTCTTGTGTTCAGAGTTGGTTTTCGACTTAACTTATCTTCATCTTGAGTAGTTTCCATGAAATACGTATCTTTACTTTTGTAAGAAAGTACTCTAGTTGCTCCCGGTGTCCATAGGGGCATGGATGCACAGTTCTTTGGAATCCTTTTCTTTTCTTGGAGTGTTTTTCATAAATATCTTTTGAAGATATTTATTTAAGGGGTTTTTAAGAAAATAAATATTTTCATTCTGGGGCAGTTTCGTAGTTTTCATTTTTTGGAGGGGCCATTGTGCAATTAATGAAAGTTATTACTCAATATCTTGTTTTGAGCCTAGATTCTCGTACGGGATTCATTTTCACTTTTCGTCGAGTTGTGTACTCTTAGAATTCCTCCTGGTCGATGTTTTCTAGTTTCGGGGTTTTTAGCCCCGGTTTGACCCAAATTTGTTTGGGGCATAACTTTTGTTTGGGACTCAGTTTTTGACACCGTTTCTTCCATTGTTCATCTTTTCTCATTTTGAATCTTTTTCGTTCACAGAGTTTTTCCGTTTGAGCGCGTCTGCTCGAATTTCATTTTTTCGGACCAGGCGGGGCCCTTTCGGGGTACTTTTTGAGGTTTTCTATAAATAGGAGCAGTTAAGAGAAAATATCAGATTTTTCTCTCTCTCTCCTCTCTCTTGGCCAAATCTTATGGCAGCCATGGCTGCCATGCTTCTCTTCTTTTCCGGTCACTTCCCTTGGTTGAAAATGTGTAGTACCTTTGTGTTTATTGTTCCCCTCGCCGTATTCTTCCATTCCCCCTTATTAGAACTCAGTTTTGGCCATTTCTTGAGTTTGAGTTTGAAGTCAAGATGTGTTTTTGATGGAGCTTTCATCGGATTCTTGTTCGTGGTGTTGTCCCCGACAAAACCTAGGAGTTTCGTCGGATTCGGAGCACATTCATTTTTGTGGGGATTTGAGATTTCATCTCAAATGGAGGTAGGGAATGTTTTAGGATTATTTGTGTGTTGTATTGTGTATTTGTCATGATTATACAACATATATGTATGCCTTGTATCAAATCTAGAAAGTTAGAAAATTTTATTTCCTTGTATAAGATTTAAAATCCATGATGATATATAACTTTGATTTGAATTGTGGCGCGCTAAAAAATCTTGTTTTAATGTGTTGGTTAACATATATTAAATTTGGATTAATTAAATAAGAATTGTGCTTTTTAATTAATATTTATCTTTTGTGAAAGATTAAAGTTCATGGTCGTACCTTCCGTGAAATTGAGTTGTATTATGTTTCTAAATTAAGTTTTGGCATGTTTGTTAACATACTTTAATTTGAGAGCATTTGGTTGAATTTGAAAATCTAGAGACTTTAATTAAGAGAATTAATTAAAATCTATTTTCTGGTTTCATGGGCCTAATTAAGCTTTTGTGTGAATATATGTAATGATCATGATATGTCTTTTAATATATATTAAATTGAGGCTATTTGGGGATGAATTGAAATCTAGAGAGCTTGATTATTTTGATGTAATTAAATTCTATCTTGTTTATCCATGGATTTAATCATGTTTTAGGAGTTGCTTCTATTTTAAGATCATGGATTTAGACTTGTAGTGTATTCACTTGATTATGTTTGAAGCATTGGAAAGCGTTGTTGTTAAATTTATATTCATGAGAATATGTTTCTAATATAAATATATTGTTGACTTGTGATTTCATAGCACTATGAATATGAAATGCTTATTATGCACAATTGAGAGTTATATTGCTAACTTGTTACTATGTAGTAGTAATATGTATAAGTTATGAACTTATTTGGTTTATTTTGGAGTCTTGGGATATTGTTGTTACATGTGACATGGCTAAAGTTCGGCTTTAGTGCGGGAGGTATGAGTTCTCCCCAATTGAGATAGTACGGACTTAGAGTGGTTTTCCCTGCGGGTTAGTACCCGGAACAACCATTTTGTTCTCGGCGAAAATCCGAGACGTGATATCCAAGTTTTCTACTATTTGTTTTCGCATTCAATTCCAAGTTGACAATCATGTTTATCTTGTTGACTTGTGATTTTGGTTATTGGCAATTTTGATGTTGTTAAGTACATACATACTAAATTGTTATATTTAGTTGATTGCACACTTTTAGATTTCTAGTGGATAGTCTAGAGAATCTATGTCTTAATGTGTGGTTTTAGATATTCTAATTATACTAAATTGCTATATTTAGTTGATTTCGCATTTTAGATTTTAAGTTGATTACTTGGAAAATCTATATCTTGTTGCTTTGTGTAAGCATATTCCTATATTGATGCTTAGAGTAAGCATGTTCTTATATTGTTGCTTTGTATAAGTATGTTTCTATCTAGTTGTTTTGTGTAAGCATGTTATATCGTGTTGCTATGTGTAGCATGCTCTTGTGTTGTTGAAATTGCATAAGTGATGTGATTTATGCTAGAAATGATCTTAGGTAGCTTAGGATGTTCCCTGAGTCTCACATTGACATAGACGTTAGGTGGAATGAACCACAATAATTAAATCATGCAAACTTGTAAAACGTAGGTCGATGCATGCTCATTTCCTACGAGTAGCTTTATGTTACTCACCCTTACGTTACTGGGGCATATTTCAGGTACAAGAATTAAAGTTGAGACTCTCATTATGCTTGGATGACTTGTGGACTTGAAGATTTCCATTTTTATGAGGATTGGCTTGAAATGCCTTTGTAGCTTTATATGTCAAAAACATGTATATTTGATTCTAATCATGTAAAGTGTACATGAGTACACTTCTTTCAATGTATTTGATATATACAACATGAGGCCAAGGGCCATAGACTTTAAATTTCAAGTGTATATACTTAAATTCCAAGTTTTGCTTTTGAAATGTAAACTTTTCCAACTTTGAGGTTTGACATGTGAATTTGAGTAAATGACATGTAATGAGGCCATAGGCCATTGTAAGACATTTCAATATGTAAAGTACACTTGCTAGCATGTTTATATAGCTTAAAATCATGTTTTTGTACCATATTCATATTGGGGTTCAAGGCTTGGGTTAAGCCTTAATATTTTTGGTTCGTAACAGGCCATTCAGCATGTTTTCGAGCCATTTCGGTCGTTCAAAACTTCATTTCGGTCGACCGATGGCCTTTTGTATTTGTTTGAACTTCAAAAACACCATTTCCAGTAGCCAAAAGTATTGTTCAAGCTTATTTCGGTCGACCGATGGGTTATTTTGGTCTACTGAAACAACCAAGCCTTAAAAACTTGATTTTTGCTCTCAGCATGTTCATTTCGGTCGTCCGATGGGTTATTTCGGTCGACCGAAATGACCTCTTTCACCCAACTTCTTCAGTTTAGTTTCAGCACTTATGTTCTGACTTCAAATGACCATAAATTCTTCATTTTAAATCCAAATAGGGTGATTCTTGAGCCTAAATTCATGGATTTTGAGTCCGCTTTCTAATGGTACTAATACCATTCTCAGATTCCAATCACAGTGGGAGTTATTCATGTTTTAGTGAAGTAGTGTCAGTTTTTATTTCAAACGGTATAGGGCATTTTGTGGGATTCTTGTCCAATGTTCTTAAAACCTCTTAGAATGTTGTGAAATGTATAAATTAGGTTGTTTTCACCTTGTTTGACTTGTTTAGAGTTAAATTTCTCCTTTTAATTATGAGTTGACCATTTTGCCCTTTGGTTCACGGTTTTTAGCCTTTTTGACATTTGTTTCCGTTTTTGTCCTCTTTAAGTTCCGTGACCTCATGGGGGGTCACATTTGTGTCTTAGGACTGACTCCTATCTCTAGAGACCCTCGTTTACCTTTAACTTCCGCATTTCGGATCCGTTATCGGATCACTTTCGGTTCATTACTGACGCACCGGGTTGAAAAACCTGGGCCGTCATAATTTTAATGTTATTCCTTGTAGTTCTTCTACAATCTATTCATTAGTAACAATCTCATCTTGGAGTTATTGATCATTCAATTATTCTTCGTTGTTATAGAATTCAACAATTGAATGAATGATTATTTCCTTAGAAGTTATGGGTAAAGGAATTTGTACCATAACTTTTTGAATAATCACATTTTTATTTTTATCACTCCCACTAATTTCACCATTCTCAATGAATTTGAAATTTCCGATTTCAACAATTCTCATACTATCTTTAGGATAGTAAAACTTGTACCCTTTAGATTACTTAACATCCACAACGTTATAGGTAATGAGAAATTACTTAACATACTCCTAACCATATCTACAACAGTACGATTATACCTTTTAGCTACACATTTCTGTTGTGGTATGCCTGACATAGTGTATTGAGCACAAATGACATATCTTTCAAGGAGTTTAGAAAACAATTCAGAATATTAATCCATTTCATTATACTTTCAACCTCATTTATATATACTTTAAGAGTATTCATTACTTGAGATTTTTCATACAACAAATAGATATATCCATAAAGTGAAAAGTTATATATAAAGGCGATAAAATACTTTTCTCGACCAAAAAATGGAACATTAGAAGGTTCACAAATTTTTGTATGAATAATTTCAAGAAACTTTGTACTTCTTGTGGCTTATTTCTTTATGTGTTTGGTTTGTTTACCCTTAATACAATCTACACACACACACCAAAATTAGTAAAGTCTAGATTCAGAAGAATTACATCCTTTACTAATTTTACTAACCTTTCACTGAATATTGTCCTAGTCTTTTATGCCACAAGAAATATGAATTTTTCTTTAATTAAGCTACGCTTAATTCCAACATTATGATGCAAGGCCAAAAGGGTTTTAATAAATAAACTATCAAGTTTGAATTTACAGAAATCATCAACAAGAATACCATAACTCACAAAATAAAATTTCTTGAATAAACATCATTATCAAATTTAAAGGAAAAACTATTAACATACAGTTTTGAAATAAAATCAAATTATGGAAAATTGAAGAAACATAAAAAGTTTAAAATAATTTAAATAAAATACATTGTCTAAAACTAAACAAAATATCTTAATAGCTTTAACAAAACTTTTTTCCAATTCTCATAAATAAGAAATTCTCATTTGAATTTATGGTTTAAGCCATTAACATACAGTTTTGAAATAAAATCAAATTATGGAAAATTGAAGAAACATAAAAAGTTTAAAATAATTTAAATAAAATACATTGTCTAAAATTAAACAAAATATCTTAATAGCTTTAACAAAACTTTTTTCCAATTCTCATAAATAAGAAATTCTCATTTGAATTTATGGTTTAAGCCATAAAAAATCATTACATCTATTAGAAATATAAACATTAGTACTTAAGTCAACCTATCATGTATTAGAAAGAATTTCAATAAGCAATTCAAAATATACAAAAACCAAAGGCTTACAATTCTTTTTCAAATCATTCTTTATATTTCATATAATCTTTGTAAAAAAGTTCAATATATAAATGACATTTTTGCTGTGACGGCCCGAATTTCAAAGAACCCGGTGCATTAGCGAGTAACTCGAAAACTGATCTGATAACAAGTCCAAAACGCGGAAGCAAGACAAATAGAAGAGGTTTCTAGAGATAGACACCACCTCTAAGATAACAAAGTGACCTTCTAAGAAGTCACGGAACTAAAAAAGAAACAAATGTGGAAGTTAAGGTTTAAAACGGATAAATAATGGAACTAGGGAAAAAATGGTCATTTCAAATAGAAATGGATGCTACCGTGTATACCATTGGATAGCCAACAAAAAATTAATAAACTTAAACTCAAAAATCATTTGATTTGGAGTTAGAACGAAAAAGATATATAGTGTTTTACAAAAAAAAATTACCAAAAATGTGCACAGGTACGATCAATCGCACTACAGGTGCGATCGGTCATAAAAATCACGAATGATGAAGGCAAATAAAAGGTCCAGGTGTGATCGGTTGTGAAGGGCAAAATTTAGCCTAAAAATAAGGTGCCCAGGTACGATCGATCGCGCTATGGGTGTGATCGGTCGTAAAATTCACGAACAGTGAAAAACTATGAAATGTTATAGGTACGATCAGTCGCACCCATTTGCGACCAATCGTGAAGGTCACGATCGATGGGCTGCAACTGTTATTTTTCAAAAATTTTGAAATCCAAGGTGACAATGGGACTTTTTGGGAAAAATTTGTGAAGCAACCCCTATCTAAATTTGATTCTAGGATCACTTATGGTCCAAACCAAGAATAAAAAGTCAAGTGAAATGACAAAAATGCCCCTAAGTGCATAAAGTACTAAAGAGATAAAAACATGCAACAAAATGATATAATTTGCATACATTTTAGTACTTGGCCCTTAGCCTCATTACATACAAGTTAAGTTGACACAAAAAAGAGAGTGTTTGAGTACTTATTACACATATAAAATAAAGCTATGCAAGCTTCAAAATACATTACATTTTGTCAACCTCAAAAGAGATATATATCATGCTAACACTTTCATGCTCAAAACATACAAAAGATGTTCAAAATGATACATAAGCCGAGCTAAGGATGTTCAGCATCTAAGAAGAGTACGTCCTTGCCTAAAAAATAATCATCAACTAGGGTGAGTAACTGAAATTACTCCGTAGGAAATGCGTATGCGTATACCCTAAAGTTTTAATGGTTTTTGTAAGTGTAATATAAACAAATACATGTGAATCATGCCTCCTAAGTCCTAACATCTAGTTTCAAGGGGAAGTTAAGGGATCATTCTAAAGTTATATTTGAAACATTTTGAAAGCATTCCACAATAGGTAATATACTTAACGATATTGGAACATCCAATGAAATACAACAAGTTACAATTTCAAAGTAATGTCAACTTGAAAAATGAACGCGAAATCAAACAATATGGAAAACTTGGAAGTGGCATCCGGTTATGAACATCACAACCAAAACAAATAGTTATTTTGAGCTATTAACTCGCAAGGAACCACCTAAGTGCGCACTAAATTGGGGAGAACTCGTACCTCCCGCACTAGGGCAGTACCCTAGCCATGTGTGATACCCCTCGGATCCAAGACACAAGTTAATCAGGCCAGGCCTAAACCCGAGAGAATATCAAACAATCAATATTTAAAACGAACACGGAATACAAAATGAAATAAGAAATAATTAACAGCTGAAAGAAACTAAAGTAAAATCCTTTAAAAAAATAAATAATTAAATCCGGTAATCCAAAACCTTCAATAGTTTAAACAACTCGGGAATCCATCTCTAGTGGACCCCTAAAAATAATCCAAACTGAAATGAAACTACTCAAAGAACATCCAAAGTAAACCATGGAGAGAAATCCTACGTCGTCGGAAGAGTGAGTGAAAGTCTCTGCTCAGCACGATAATGTCTAAGTCTGGAACTGGCGAATACCTGAAAAATAGAAGTGGGTCAGGCCCACGAACAAGTTCTATCCTACTACAATCCAAGCAGAGACTCGATACGCATATACATTCGAACCAACTCAACAATAGCTATATAATCCGTATATATATATATCCACACTAAAGGACTCTCACTGGACTATGCAGGGGGCCTCAACCAGAATAAAAGGCAACATGCAAAGCGCACCTGAGTGGGCATGAGTACCTAAGCCTAACTGGGTATACCTCAACCTAGCATATCCAGCTACGCATCCTACTGCATATACGCACTTTAACCGTCGACTCTGAGACTTAAGCTCATATCGCGGTACCATAGAAATATATTTAAAGTCATGTTTTATCCATTCATAAGAAATCCAGTTAGTCATTCAGCTTGTGCAGCTTCTTTGACGTAACATTGATAACAAGTAATTCAGTTAGTCATTCAGCTTGTGTAGCTTCTTTGACTTAAGTATAAGTAGAATTTATTTTATAATCCATTCCCTTATTCCGTGTAGGTAGGATTTAGTATTTTGAACTAATCCAAACCTAGACATGCCACCATCCCATACCGGTGCATGTAATCCAACATCCAGCAGTTGATAAAACAAGTACTAAATGTAGTTATCAACTATTTCATATATCAAACAATTTATAGTAAAATATTAGATATAAACATCAATGGTTCCAAATTAAGCATGGTAAAATTATATAAGTTAACAGGCTTAATCAATTCCGCATCTCAAAGTCCAATAATTGATTCAACGGGACATATATGTAAAACAATTTATTCTAAGTAAGTACAACAGAATATATATTTCACAGGCTTAGTTTTATAATACTGGAACATAATCGATTTTTAAAAGAAACCATCCACAAGAAGTGCTATCCTATAATGCAGCAACTTCAAATCCTTTCCTCCCAGAAACAACTTAATTCCAAATAAGCATATTAGAATCTATAAATTCACCAGCCTATTTTTATAACATATAGGCAAAATCAACTGAGAAAATATTACTTAAGATTGCTATTTTAAAATTTAAACAACTCCAAGTTCCATCCAAAGACAGTAGCTAATTATTTCAACCATGACTACTGTCGAACTAAAACACCAGGTTGCTTTATTCTGTATAAACCTTCTATCAGAGATTTTAACCCAGCCTAGAACAACTCCAAACATCTCCATATAGCTCCTACAGAACCTGGAAATCCCAAAATCCTAGCACCATAGCCCAAATGGTCGCCGAAAAACCCAGAAAAATGGAAAAATTGAGAGAGCCTGCTCCCTCAAAAAAGGAGCCTGCTCTCCTTCACTTGGAGCCGGCTCCCCACCATGGGGAGCCGCCTCTATGGCCTCTAGAGCTAGCTCCCTCTAAGAGAGAGCCGGCTCCCTCTAAGAGGGAGCCTGCTCTCCTTTCACGGGAGCCGGCTCTCCCTCTGTTCTTCGTTTCTTTCACCTCCGGCGGTTATCCGATGGCCTGTCCTCCATTCCTAGGGTATCTAGGTGTTTAAACCTAGTTCCAGTATGTTCAAGAGGCCACTAAATTCCTTATACAACTACCGACATCAAATTAAACATGTATTGTATGCAAAGAATTTAAACCGAGCAACTTACCATTTATGTTCACCCACTGCTCCAGACAACCCAACCTTGCAACTAGATTAATTTTAATGTTATTCCAAGGTGTTCTAGATTAGTTTCTCTCTTTACACATCAACAAACATGAATTAAATCAAGAGATATGCAAGAACCAGTTTACAGCAAACAATACATAACTTATAAACACGTCCAGTTTTTAAGCATCCAAACATGTAATCAATTTTAATTTTTAATCTTGATTCAGTCCTGGAGGTGCATTAGATATGTAAAAAACACGAGCCAAAGAGATAGAGTAAGGATTAGAACTTGCCTATAAGATTTTGAATTAAAATCTTTACGCCGTCTTCCTAGATTTTTTGGCGGTTCCTACAGTTCCCGACTCCTCTGTTGCCCTCTATTTCCCTCAGTCTCACTATATACATGAATAGGGTTTTTGATTTCTAAACCCTAAGCCAAGTCTAATGATATATTTATATAGGCTTAAGTAAACCTAATTCCAATCTTAAGAGGAAACTAAGTCGGCTAACCGTGAAAAAGAAAAAGAAAACCTTAGAGTTATACACAAAACCAACTCACGAAAATACCACATTTAATCAGAAACAATTATTTATTTAAATCCACATAAGCATATAATAATTAAAAACAACTAATTTAAGTTAAATAAAAATTTCAATTAAATACAATAACTAAAACAAATAAATAAAACACTCAATTCAATTTCAGAAAAATAAAAACACAATTAAATAAAACAATTCATCAAAGAATTCAAATAAACAGACAAATAAACCATTAAACAACTAAAAATGTCATTTAAACAATTAATTAAATACCAGGACTATCCTTTTAAAATTAGGGGTATTACACCATGTCAATGAAATAATGCCCCAAGTATTTCCAAAATCAACAATAGTGTTACAACAACCACATAGGTATTTCATGTACTTAACCACCTTTCATGCACAACTAATAATTAATACCACATAATCCATGCTCTAAATCTTCAAGACTACAATGGCAATTAAAATGACAAGTTCGCAATGTGCATGCAAGAATTAAACAAGAATTTCATAGTTACAACTCTAAGAAATCACTAGAATTCAAATCACCCCCAAATGAAATAACATTTATACAAGTGATACATCATATACAAACCTTGAACAATATGAAACCCTAGGTTAATTACATACAACTTTCATCTATATGCAACCCTATAATTTAAATAGCATACATATAATGTATATTAACTTCAAATAACACAATAAACACTTAGGAAATAAACATAAAACACCCACACCTCACTAGATAATTGAATCTCTAGAAACTAAGGGAAAAATGGAAGCAAATTGGAATCCAAGAGCATGGTGTTATAAAGGAAGGTGAGGGGAAGCTTTTGTCTTCCAAGTGCAAGACCAAAAGCTTAGTGGAAGAGGGTTGGAAACAAGTTACAAAGGCTTAGGTTTCAAATCTCCAATGGTGGCTAGGTGAGAGCAAGGTGGAAGACAATGGAAAATACTAATTTTTCCACCAACTTATTGTCTTACAAAACATAAAAACTATACTAACACTACATCACACACACACACACACCACACCCCTCCACTTGTCACCATCCTAAGCATCCTCACACGGTTCAATCACCACCCTCCAATTGTCATCATCTAATGCTTCCAAGTGTCTCCAACCAAAAGTCAACAAATGGTCCAAGGAAAAGGTGACACTTGTCACACTTTTCAAAAATTACAAAAAGGTCCCTCTTCCAAGTATCTCACAAAAATAATTACAAAAAAGTTTCTAAGACAAAATATCTCAAAAAGTTAATCACACAAATAACCCCGAAAAGTGAAAATGTTTTCGAAGAAACTATGTAATCATACCGGTAGGAAATGAAATTAAACGAGCATGCTTTTCTACTTAATTAATTTAGGCATTAACAATAAATTAAATTAAAGTGAATGCATGCGATGTCAGAAAATATTTTCGAACACAAAACTCTAAGGCAACAAGAAAAAAAATGAACAAATAAATAAATAATTAAAAAAAAAATTGTTGTCAAGAAAAAAGAAAAAGATGACACGGTCATCACATTTGCATTATTACATTCATTTCTGAACAAATATCAGCTTATAATGTTTTGTATTCACCATCTCTATCATTTTCTTAACACCTTGATCTTTTTGCAAAGTTGATTCTTAACCTCATTTTTGCAATGTTTAAACATTTCTAAGGTTTTATCTTAACTTCCTAGCAAATATACATAATAGTATCTTGTGCAATCATTGATAAAAGTAAAGAAGTGTCTTTTTACCACCTCTAGTTGGCACAAATATAATATACTACATAATATAATATTACAAAATTAAAATAATTTAACCAATATTGAATTATATTAATAAATCAATAATCTACTTATATAACATGCTTCAATTTCACATAATATTGAACACATTAATATTAACATATTATTATATAATAATATATATAACATTATTTTATTATATCTTAATTATTAGTATAATCTCTAATTGTTTATATCTTAAATGAAAACATATAATAAAATCTACGTAAGGAATAAATTGTCTTAAGATTGTTGAAAAGTATATGCTTCAAATGACATTTAAGATATAACTAATCTTATATTACTATGCCATGAGATAATTAATAATATACTAAAAAATAATTAATTCAATATGTAATTCAATATTTAATTAAATATGTAAATTAAAGTAATAAAATAATAATAATAAATAAAGAATTTGGACCGAGCCTAGTATTGAATACAATGTCTTTAAGACAATTTACACACCACATGGTGCTGATGGACTCTGTGTCGCTTGTCTCCTAGGATATAACGGTTTACATTCACCAATAACAGTACTACAAACTCGTGGATACAGCGAACTTCCTTTGTGTAATACTCTTTCTGACTTAATAATGCATCTATACTTATATATAAATGCTAAATTGGGTACAATCTGAACCAAATGGTTCGGACCAATCTTAATATGGCTTGATGAAATTGGATTAGGGTTTAAGTGATTCGGACCACTTGATTTATGATTTGAACCCATTTGGGTTGAGTTCAAGTTTAGAGATGGAGAGACAAGAAAATGAATTGAACGAATTGCAAATGGCAGCCCAATGAGGTATTTATAGAAATAGAAGTATTTTTTCAAATTGAGTATGTCTCTTTATCACTGGATACAACCATTTATATGTGTCCCTTCATTTTTTATTTTTTTATTTTTTTATTTTTTTATTTTTTACAGTTTGACTAGTGCTCCGGTAAAGAGACCCTAAAATGCATTCTACCCAACATTTCGATTGAAACATTGTAAAGCCTATTTATCATGACTATAATATATGGGCTTACATAATATTCTTGAACCCGATACACAATTTGGGGCGTGGATGTATTGCCGGGGGGATTTATCCAAATAATGGGGAATAGCATATCATTAATTCATGAATGTACGTATAATTAAATAAAAAAACTTTTGTCAAACCTAAAAAATAATACTCAACACTTTTTAATTGAATCATATAATACATTTATTAATTAAAAAATTTATATATAACACGTTGCCTTTAATCATATTATATTATTATCTGTGTCTTTTGTCAAATGTGTTATGATAGAATCAATTCAACTACACTTTTAAAAAGTTTATATGAATGTTGGAGACGAAAATAAAAATAAAATATCTAAAAACTTAAATATGCATTTCTATAAATGTTTTACAATACTTCTAGTCTTATATAACTAATAGTGTAACGGCTATTTTTTGAATAGTTGGGATCGGGCTGCTTATTGGGCCTTCTTTTTGCTGCTTGTATTGTTATCATCTCTGGCTTTGTACATTTTTATTCTTCAATATATTATCTTTAATTACCTTCCAACAAAAATAAATAAATAAATAAATAAATAAATAAAACGTTAGTACGTCTTTATGCGTAAAATTTATAATTATTTATATATTTTAGTAAACAAAAGATAGATAGAAGCTTGAAAGAATGAATCCTGCTAGCTGGAAAGTCATTTCCCAGAAAGTATATATATATATGAGGAGATATTCAAGATCAAAGTTTGGTTGGCCTCCATTTAATTAATGGTTTATTTGAAATTTTCAAATGAGAAGACAGTTTTTTTATTGGTATCAAAGTCATTATTTGATCTACCTGGATGGATAATGTACATGGATTTGGTACTATGTGAACACTTGAGATGACCATACCCCATCTCTCTCTCTCTCTCTCTCTCTCTCACACACACACACACAACACACAGAGTTCCCTCTCTCTCTCTCTCTCTCTCTCACACACACACACACACACACACAACACACAGAGTTCCCTCCCTCTCTCTCTCTCTCTCTCTCTCTCACACACACACACACACACACACACACACACAACACACAGAGTTTTGGTTTACAAGACAACTGCAGACTCTGACTTGGTAAGAGCTCGTTATCATTATATGATATCCACAAAGTGCAAACGAGTGATTAATTATCTCGTTTTCTTTTTCTCTCTATCTTTTGCTTTTGAGTCGTTGCAAGTGATCAAATCAATATAATCAAATTTAATTGCATTTAATCACAAATTATTCCATCTGACAGTTACATATATATATATTTTTTTGGGGTAAGGAACTGACCGTTACATTGACAACACCATTATTGAAATTTTATCATTGGATCCATACGAAATGAAATCTTTTTCTCCATTTTTTTCCCCCTTTTTCTTGCTAGTTACTATTTCACCAAATATGTTTAACTTTTTAAAATCATTTCACATTATCTTAATTAGGTCGCCCTCTTGATCTCTTGTCTTCTACAGTAACTAATTTTTCTCTTTTTACTGGCGCATTTAATATTTATAGGGTTACATCATATGCGTCCAAATCACCTAGGTTTATTCTCTCTTATTTTCTCTTTAATAAATGTCACTCATAATTTTTCTCTTACCATTTAATTATTGATTCTATCTCTTCTACTTACTCCAATCATTCATCTTAATATTTTCATTTTTGCAACATGAATGTGTTGTTGATGTTTCCTTTTTAAGGCCTAATACTCTGCTCCATATAGTATAGTTGGTCTAACAGCGATCTTAATTTTTTTTTTTCTTTTATCACATAATATGCTACTAATTTGTCTCCATTTTGTGGACCGAATCCAATTGTACTATTTATAACATTATCCATTTGTATTATTGACCTAAGTGACAAAAGTAGTTATTTTGAGTAAATTCTTTTTATTGTGAAGTATTATCATTATATTGGATCCTTATTAAATTTACACTTCACATACTCCATTTTAGTTAGACTAATTCTTAATCTTTTTTATTCTAAAGCATTCTCCACATTTCTTAATTTACAGTCATTTTCTTTAAAATTATCTATTAACACAATATATATCATATATATATATTTATCATAAAAAAAATTATTTATTTATTTATTGCATCAAAAGGAATAATGAAAGCCTCGACAATTAATTAAAAACACAAACCACACACAAAAAGAATGAATGAAAGACATGGGAGGAATTTTTCTAGTCAAAGGAAGAAAGGGACTCTATTAAAAAAAGAAGTTAGAAATATACAATTCTTTATTATTTTATTGCTTCTAAATTCAACGTTATCCGAAATTGATGCCTAGAAATTATTATAAAATAAACAATTTCACAATAAATTATGGTTGAACTGGCTCAACAAGCCAATAACTACTACTAAATTAAAGAGAGGTAGATCTCCAAGTTCGATAATAAAGTGCATGGGCCGATTTAGATATTGTCAATGAGGTATATTAATATTTTTTAAGTAGGTTAATACTAGTAATATTTTTATTTATTTTTGGGTTGGGCTAAAATTGCCTTTAAAAAATAAAAAAAAATTATTAAATATATTTTTCTATTCTCTACTTAATTTCATTCAGACTGCTTTACAATTGCCTTCGCATTGTAAATAAGTTTCATTCAGACTCTGCATGAGAAATATAAAATAAATGCAGGAAATTTACTTATTTCCTTTTCTTTGTCTTTACTTTTCCCCTTGTTAAATCCGCAATCCAAACAGTCTGAATGAAATTAAGCACAAAATAGAAAGAGAAATAAAAGTCAATGTGTTTATCCAATCACAAAAGAGATAGCCTAATGACAAATACTTTCACCTCAAATTCTACAGGTCGGAATTTCGAATTTCCTTAGGGCTACTCTCCGAATTTTTTTCCTGATAATTACCCAGTGCATGTGGGATGGATTTACTGTAAAAATTTATAGAAATAGATCAAACACACAGATTTTACATGATTTACTCTAAAAATTAGGGTTGCGTCTATGGGTTGTAGGAAGTTTACTATGTTCACAACAATAGTGAGAGTTTAGAATGAAATAAATATATTCGCATTAGGGCAACATAACAAATACAAAATTACCTATAGGTACTAGATTATGGGGTGGAATGCTGAAAGCATATTTTTATTTGAATATTTTTTCAGCTAGAAACTCACATGCTTATTTGTCTTTGTGGGAACTTGAATTCTCATCTCTCATTTTGGAAGGTAGAAAGAACACCATAAATTAGGCTATCATTTTTGGAGTCTCAATATATATATATATAGCCATTTGTTTGTAGTTGATTTAGTTAATCTATTCTTCATACTTTACTCTTGCTTATCTTGTTATGTTGATTCTATTTAAACATTCTGTTAAATGATTCTTATCTTGTTTTTCTTTATTTCCTTCCTGTGAGACCAGATCCAAACAATAAGTCCCAAGGTAGGACTTGAGCGGTGCGGCATGAGCGGATGAGCGCGTGGATAGGATATAGATATCACATAGATCGAATCATGACCATAGGTTGTTTTAACCAGTCAACCAAATAAGAATAGCTTGACTTAAGCAATCATGAATAGGTTATTTAGATCTTCCTCTTCAATGAGTTCCAGATCCAGTCTCCCCCCTCTAGTACCTAACATAGTTAATGAAGAAGAATATCGCATTGAAGATAGTAACTTAGATTTTCGCAATTGGAATATTCCAAGAATTCCAAATCGAGAAATTTATGAAACTAGTTTCTTCAAGTCAACCTTTCTTAGTGACTATACAGTTAAAATAGTAGAACAAATTTATTCTCTGTCCAAAGAACATGAAAAATGTCAACTACTCACAGCCAAAGCAATGCAAAGACATAAAGATCGAGGATATAATTTCGTCCATCTAGGTTTAGTGCAAGTTGCAGTTAAACCATTTACTAATAAAGGACTTAATGCCTCTGTCTTGTTAGCCCTTAGAGATGCTAGGTTTCTTGATTATGACTTTAGTCTTTTAGGAGTCGTAGAAACAAGTCTATGTAATGGCCCAGTTCATTTCAATTGTTACCTAGATTTGACTCTTAGTTTAAGTGATCCCCACTTGTTAAAGGCCTTAACCCTTAACATTCAAACATCAGGCTATCCTATGCTTCTAAGGTCTCAGCCCTTAGGTTTAATTTATAGAATTTACTATAAAACAATCAAAACTAATTTTAATGTCAAAGCCGTTAAAAAAGACATAAAAGGTCATACCCTGTTAATTGAAAGCAGTACCCCTGATGCTAATATTCAAATCAAGAAAACAATTACCTGGAAAGACATTTCGTTACCTAACGAATGGAATCTCCACAATTAAAACCATCTGATTAAAATAAAAAATGATATAAGTAATCTTGAAAAGGTCCAGGAATTTATGGACGGCACAGTCAGGATAAGTTTTGATGAACAACGTCTTCTGACTCGCTCTCGTCCTTCTACTTCATTTGATAGATCAGATAATGGTCTGTTAGATAAAGAAAGTGAAGTTCTTCCTCTAGAAAGAAAAAATTCAAGACTTAATCCAAGGATAAAAGATCTTAAGTTAAAAGGTCTTAAAATAGAAAAACAGATTAATCGACCTTGTTATGTGCAAAACCCAAGATCTAAATCCACACCAAGTTCTCCTACACCTTCTGATTTTATTGGCAATTTTTACACTATTAACCAGCAATTAAATACTATTAGTAAACCTTTTAAGTATAATCTCTCCAGATTACATAATGAATACTCATCTCTTGACAATAAAGAAAAAAGAAATTTTTTTCGAAAAACCCATACACCAAAGGAACAAAATAAGATTCTCCACTCCTGGCAACAATTCATGATAGAACATAAAATAGAAATTCGTTTCTTTAACTATCTTGAAAACTATCATAACCAAGTTACTGTTTTAACAAAAGTTAACCACATTAACTTAAAAACATTAGTATAAAATATCATAAATATAAAAGCATAAAATAAATATAGAGGAGGTGTAAAACCGTCTAAAGAATATTATACTTGACTAAAATTAAACTGGTATTACTGAAATTTTACTTACAAATTACAGATAACAGTTACTGGTAGAGGTTTGTTAAATACAGTTTACTGGAAGTGTAGCACCAGTAGAGAAAAATAGGAAAAATAAATATTATAGAGAAATATGAAAATTTGAAGACTGAAAAAGGAGAAGCCTCCGAGCAAGTCTGCCTTGCAAATGGATTGGCATCTGCATTTATGGCTGAGCTTCTGTACTATGAGGAGCATCTTTCAGCGCCATTTCTGGTTTTTGAAAAGTTATTTTTTTGACTTTCGAGACTGCTTTTAATTGTTGATGAATAGTGGATTACTGTTCTTGTCAGTTTGTGCCAACGGTTACTGTAGGTGAATAGTATTTTGTTGGGAGAACTGTAGAAATAGTGATTCTGCCGACAGTTCCTATAGAAATAGTAACTTGGACTTGTACTGTAGCAAATAGTGAATTATGACTTGGATAGCCAGATCAATCTCAGAATGGATCTTGGCTATCTTGGAATAGGGAATTAGTGTACAGATTTCTCGGGTGACTTGATGCAGCATCTGAGGAAGCATCATCGGCCTCTTCATCATTTTGAGAGAGGTCTTGGATGCGATCTAAAATGGATGCTGCCATTTCTTTAAGTTCTGCAATTTTTGACTTGGGTGGCCTTCTAGATCTGGTGGTCTTTTCAGATGAAGACGGCCTGTCTGACTTGTTTTGTTGAAGTATTTGTCTTGGTTGTGAAACAATTAGAGTAACTGGAGTCGGTGGAACAACCTGGGTAACTTGAGCTGGGATGGATTTTGGAAACTCATCTTCAACATAGCCCATGATTCTATCAATGTTAAAAGTGTCCCACCATTTAACAAAATGACGACAGACTGCAATGGGACCTTGGATATCATATTGCTATTTGAATATCCTTGGAACCTTGTATTTGCAGGAGAATAATATGAGGATTGTAGACTGTATGGAAGTATTTAACTTGATCTGCAAGGGTTAAAGGGAGGATTTCTGGGATGTAGCCATGCTGTGACCACCATTTGAGAAACCAGGTTGGGATTTGACTTTTGAATTTGTTATCAAAATTAATAAACCAAGAATGGGTAAATGACTCATTTTGGTGTAACAATATAGTTGACCATGCTGCCATGTAATAATAATATCTAAAATGAATTTCATGATTTCAGGGTTTGAAGTAGAGATGGATGATCACCCCATTCTTCCATGGAAATAATCCGTTGGATATATAGGGAGTGGTATATGACTTTGGTAGGATCATTGCGATCTTTTATGGACCTGATGGTGATGGATTCAGTATGATAGAGAATGTCTCTGTAGAATCCAAGTGTCTTTTGGGGATGATTTGGGCAAAAGTGGAGGTTACTAGGGAAATAAGACCGCATCAAGGCAATTGGATCTTTTATGTGACTCAGGTGAGGTTCAATGTAGAAAATAGGAATAGAGGGTTTTTCAAAATAATCACTAGATGACTTTTTTGGAACTGGCTGTAGGTTTTGGCGAACTGTGGGTTTAACTTGGTTTTGAAAGGGATCTAGCAAGGGATAACCAAGGCTGACTTGAATGTGGATGTTTGTGTAAGCGGCTGGAATCTGTTGACTACTGCAATAGCAGAAGAGGACTGTGGTTGGGCACTTGGAGGGTTACTGGGGCAAATTTCAAATGGCTTATCTTAGGGATGCCTTTGGGGAGGCTGCCGGTTTGCCATCAGATTTTTGCAAGAATTCTCTAGTAAGAAAATCTATAATAGAATTGTTACTTCCTTTGATATATTTTATATCAAAATCAAATATACTTAATATAGCTTGCCAGCAGGTAAAAATCTGTTTAGAAGCAATATTTTCAACATTTTTTTCTAATACATATTTTGTACTTTGACAATCAACACGAACTAAAAACTTTTGATTTAAAATATCATCTTGATATTTACTAATGCATAAAACAATAGATAAAATTTCTTTTTTAATAGTACTATAATTACTTTATGCTTTCGTCCAAACACCAGAATGGAAGCGAACTAATTGTTTAGGAGTATTTGGACTGACTCTCTGTTTAAGGATGCCACCATAACCAATATCTGAGGCATCGGTTTTAATGATTTTGAAGGAATTAGTGGTGGGAATGCTAAGACAAGGCAAGGACTTGACATATTGTTTGATGAATTTTATGATATTAGTATGAATAGAAGTCCATGGAGGAGGATTACTTTGAAGCCGATCAAAAAGTGGTTTACATTGTTTTCGGAGGTCTTTGTAGAAATCAGCAATGTAGTTGAGAGATCCTAAGAATCGCTGGAGTTGTGACTTTTCTAGAATCTCGTCAGGGAATTTATCAACAAACTGGATAGACCTATTAATAGGACGAATCTATCCTTGATGAATGTGATAGCCTAAAAACCTAATTCTGGTTTGAAATAACTTAATTTTTGAAGTAGGAACTACCAGACCATTTTTCTGGATGATAGCAAGAAATGTTTTTAAATGTTTCCAATGTTCATCCAATGACTTAGAAAAAGGAGGATGTCATCAATGTAGACGATAGAGAAATGACTGCGAGGATTGAAAATGTCATTCATGATATTTTGGAATTCACTTGGAGCATTTTTTAATCCAAAAAGCATGACTTTCCATTCATAATGACCAAAGGGAGTGGTGAAGGTAGTTTTATACCTATCTTTTTTCCTGAGACAAATTTGCCAAAATCTTAACTTCATATCAAACTTCGAAAAAATGACGGCTTGGCTTAGTCGGGCAATAAGGTCTTTCTTGTTGGGAATGGGATACCTTATCCATCCTAAAACCTTATTGAGAGGTTTATAATTTATAACTAGACGGAGAACACCTCTTTCTATTTCGGAGTTTTTCTGGACATAAAAAGCTAGACAGGACCATGGTGACTTGATTTTTCGAATAATCTTGTTATGTAGAAGATCAGAAATTTCTTTTTTGCAAAATTCCATAACTTCAGGGCTCATTTGAATTGGTCTTGCTTTAGTAGGAATGTGTCTTCTCTTAAAGCTTTTAATGTAAGGTAATTTGACTGAATGTATTTTGCGGTGCCAAAAGGCAGTTGGGAGATCAGAACAAACTTCGTTCTTAATTTGTTGTTCAAATTCTTGAATTTTTGGTTGTAATTTTGGATTAGTTAGTTGTTCATCTATGCGTTTATAATTAACTTCTTCTTTTAAGAATTGTAGCTGTTGAGTTTTACTTTGGAGTAGATTTATGGTTTTGGATACAGAGGAATCAATTACTGACTTGAGTTCTTTCTTAGAGGGAGGACTCAAGAATCTAAATTGAACCTCTTGTCCAAAAGGTCGGGTTACCAATCATTCATTATTATTTATGAAGGGATAAAGGAGGTAAATAAATGGGACTCCTAGGATTAATTTGTCAGTCATATTTTTTTCCAGAACAAAGGATGTTTTGAAACATACATTGTTTTGACAAATATGAGCTTTATACAATTTATATTTTATTTCCATTGGCGGAGCTTAGCTTTTCAGAAGTTTTCTTATAATACTTAGTTGGTATGAGACCTTCTTGAATGCAGTTAAGATCAGCTCTTGTATCAATCAAAGCAATGACTTCAAGTTTGAAGTCCTTGTTGACGATAAGAGTTACTTTAGCATATTATTTCTGAAATGATATATTGGTTAAAGTTAGGAGTTTCTAGGACGATTCTGAACGTATTGAGTGGTCAGAGTCTTCTTCTTCAGATGATTCTTTTCCTTTGAAGGAAAAGGCAGGATTTGTTTTTAACTCATGAATATCAGTTTTGATGTTTTGATTTTCGAGTTTAAGATGTTTGATTTCTGTTTTGATTATGTTAATTTCTGCTTGAAGATCTTGGATGGTAACTTCCTTGGGTTGATTGTTGAATCTTTCTAGTGTTTTGTATAAACTAAAGTTAGGTTCGGTTACTTTTGGAGGTTCTAATTCTTTGTTTCCTAATAAGGCTTTGAGTTTTTTAAGGTAAGCAGATTTTAACTCAGGGTCTTCTACTTTACTGATTAAATCAATAAGTAGGGGTTCCTGTTCCTCAGTTGTTGTGAGGACATTGAGTGTCTTAGACCTACAACAACTATCCTTACATCCTATAGTAATGTCAGGAGAGCTAGGAGAATCATCAGATGACTGGGAAGAGGAACTGACTTCTGGATTACTATTATTGTCATCTGTATCTCTTAACTGGACTATTTGGTAAAGAGATTCTTTAATGTCATCAGAAATTTGTAACTGACTAATTTTCTTCTTTGCATAACATTCCTTTGCAAAGTGTCCTAGTTTAAAGTGTCCTAGTTTACCACATTTATAACATTTAACCTTACTGTTGTCTTTACTAGTATCTTTGGATTCTTTTTTACTAGGAGTCTTCTTACTAATTTTTCTTTTTGGTTTTTGTTTTTCCCTGGAATAATATTCTATTTTTGGAAAAACTAATCTTCTATTCTTGTAATTCTTATGATAACCTTTGTGACATTTATAAGAGTTGGCCTTTTGTCTGGAAGGGGCTATGGGTGGGAGTCCATATTGTTCACAAAAGGTTCCCATTTCATATTTGGCCCTTTTCCAATCATTATTTAATTGGTTATTAATTTTCATGTTGATGCACATTCTTAATCCTTCTTTTTGGATTAAACCAATGATGTTACCATAAGTTAGGTTGTCATAGTCAATGACACCTGTGACTTTACTAAGACTTTCTTGTATTTTGTGGGCAAAAAGATTGGGTAAACCATTAATGAATTTTTCTTTCCAAAATGGTTTATTACTATCATCTCTTATTATAACCCTGGATAAGAATACATCTTTATACCATCGAAAATCACTCATGGTTGGACAAGTGAGATTGGTAAGTTGGTCATGTATTCGGGCAGTAATGTTACTTGAAGTTCCTATAAAGTGTTTAACTATAGTGTAAATAAGTTTATTGACTCCATCTGGAATACCACGGTCTATAGTTTCATCAAAGATAGGAAGTCCGTTATTGTCTTTTTTGATTGCATTTTCTATTTTCCGCTAAAATCTTCAGTGAGATGATTTTCCCACCAGGATTTCAACATTCCTGTGAATCTTGAAGAAAGTAGATCGACAATATCTGGTTGACTAAGATCATAGGAAGTGACATAATTGTTAGCCAACATAGATATATGATTTAACTTGTTCAAAATTTCTTGCTCAGATATACCATCTATATTCCATTCGTAGAGTTTATCAGAAGAGACAGAGAATTGGTTTTGGATGTTTCTTTCTTCATATTGAATATCGGGAGACGTGGGTCGAGGGTACCAATTTTTGGTGAGGCTAGTAGGGTTAACTCGTTTATTAGAAATGCGATTAAGTTCTAAATTAGAGAAAGCATTTTCAATCTGTTGGATCACTGAGGGATAACTAGAATAAGAGGAGGAAGTGTCAGAATCATCATTATTGTTGATGATAGTGACAGTTTTTTCATCCTTAACTTTGGCCTTACCTTTCTCAAGGGTTTTGAGAATGGTTTCAATTTGGAGAACAACAAAAGAATCGGGCAAAGTTGCCGGAAGACCTTTTCTATGTGTAGGCATGGAAATGATGGGTTTCTCTATTGGGAGAGCAATGGTGGTTCTTGGTGTTGGTGTTGTTAGGTTTCTTAAAGAAAGTTCTATTTTATCTAGTTGTGTGCCGATAGTGTGTAAGTATTGATTTGTGAAGTTATTTTGTTCAATTATTTGTCTAGTATCTGGATCAGTAGCGGTGCTAACTTTTAAGGGAGAAGTAGTGACTTCAGCTCCCATGTGATCAAGAATCACAGATTCTAATGGAGGATGGGAAGAAGAGATAGCTGTTGTATCAGATTTTTTCCAGTTAACTTTTGTTAAAACAATAACTTGGTTATGATAGTTTTCAAGATAGTTAAAGAAATGAATTTCTATCTTATTGTTTATCATGAATTGTTGCCAGGAGTGGAGAATCTTATTTTGTTCCTTTGGTGTATGGGTTTTTTAAAAAAATTACTTTTTTCTTTATTGTCAAGAGATGAGTATTCATCATGCAATTTGGAGAGATTATACTTAAAAGGTTTACTAATAGTTTTTAATTGTGGGTTAATAGTATTAAAATTGCCAATAAAATCAGAAGGTGTAGGAGAACTTGGTGTGGATTTAGATCTTGGGTTTTGCACATAACAAGGTCGATTAATTTGTTCTTCTATTTTAAGACCTTTTAACTTAAGATCTTTTATCCTTGGATCAAGTCTTGAATTTTTTCTTTCTAGAGGAGAAACTTCACTTTCTTTATCTAACAGACCATTATCTGATCTATTAAATGAAGTAGAAGGACAAGAGCGAGTCAGAAGACGTTGTTCATCGAAACTTATCATGACTGTGCCGTCCATAAATTCATGGACCTTTTCAAGATTACTTATATCATTTTTTATTTTAATCGGATGGTTTTCATTGTGGAGAATCCATTCGTTGGGTAACGAAATGTCTTTCAAGGTAATTGTTTTCTTGATTTGAATATTAGCATCAGGGGTACTGCTTTCAATTAACAGGGTATGACCTTTTATGTCTTTTTTAACTGCTTTGACGTTAAAATTAGTTTTGATTGTTTTGTAGTAAATTCTATAAATTAAACCGAAGGTCTGAGACCTTAGAAGCATAGCCTGATGTTTGAATGTTAAGGGTTAAGGCCTTTAACAAGTGGGGATCACTTAAACTAAGAGTCAAATCTAGGTAACAATTGAAATGAACTGGGCCATTACATAGACTTGTTTCTACGACTCCTAAAAGACTAAGGTCATAATCAAGAAACCTAGCATCTCTAAGGGCTAACAAGATAGAGGCATTAAGTCCTTTATTAGTAAATGGTTTAACTGCAACTTGCACTAAACCTAGATGGATGAAATTATATCCTCGATCTCTATATCTTTGCATTGCTTTGGTTGTGAGTAGTTAACATTTTTCATGTTCTTTGGACAGAGAATAAATTTGTTCTACTATTTTAACTGTATAGTCACTAAGAAAGGTTGACTTGAAGAAACTAGTTTCATAAATTTCTCGATTTGGAATTCTTGGAATATTCCAATTGCGAAAATCTAAGTTACTATCTTCAATGCGATATTCTTCTTCATTAACTATGTTAGGTACTGGAGGGGGGAGACTGGATCTGGAACTCATTGAAGAGGAAGATCTAAATAACCTATTCATGATTGCTTAAGTCAAGCTATTCTTATTTGGTTGACTGGTTAAAACAACCTATGGTCATGATTCGATCTATGTGATATCTATATCCTATCCACGCGCTCATCCACTCATACCGCACCGCTCAGGTCCTACCTTGGGACTTACTGTTTGGATCTAGGACTTATTGTTTGGATCTGGTCTCACAGGAAGGAAATAGAGAAAAACAAGATAAGGTTCTCCCCTTTAACCTTACTGACTCTTAGTAAAGTCAGTAGCGGTGCTAACTTTTAGGGGATAAGCAGTGACTTCAGCTCCCATGTGATCAAGAATCACATATTCTAATGGAGGATGGGAAGAAGAGACAGTTGTTGTATCAGATTTTTTCCAGTTAACTTTTGTTAAAACAGTAACTTGGTTATGATAGTTTTCAAGATAGTTAAAGAAATGAATTTCTATCTTATGTTCTATCATGAATTGTTGTCAGGAGTGGAGAATCTTATTTTGTTCCTTTGGTGTATGGGTTTTTTAAAAAAAATTTCTTTTTTCTTTATTGTCAAGAGATGAGTATTCATCATGTAATCTGAAGAGATTATACTTAAAAGGTTTACTAATAGTATTTAATTGCGGGTTAATAGTGTTAAAATTGCCAATAAAATCAGAAGGTGTAGGAGAACTTGGTGTGGATTTAGATCTTGGGTTTTGCACATAACAAGGTCGATTAATATGTTCTTCTATTTTAAGACCTTTTAACTTCAGATCTTTTATCCTTGGATCAAGTCTTGAATTTTTTCTTTCTAGAGGAGGAACTTCACTTTCTATATATATATATACATATATATATATATATTTGGTGCTTTTTTTTTAGGTGCATGCTAAAGTCTTTCAACTTAAAGGGGTTGGATAGCCAAACTATACTTGGATAACCCATTCCTTTAGGTTCTTCAGTGCCTTAATGAAGATGAATTCTAACTGCACAAGCGTTCATCAATCCCAAAGACCTTATAAAATAGTAATGGAGAGAGCACTTAAGTACTGGTGTCCATCTTATTTCGTAAGTGCACATCTTATACAAGAGTACAGGAGTTTGATTCTATTACTGACACTAGACTATTCCTATGAATAGAATTAAATTGCAAGGAAAATATCATAAGTATGAAAGACAAGTATGAAATTATGATGTTATGGTCGTGACCTTTTGCACAGCCCCTACTGGTACTATTTTTTTTTCCCCCCTAATTGGTATTCACATACACATGCTTCTATTGAGGCTTGAACTCTTGACATCCTTTGGAAAGTAAGGGCCTAATACTGCTAGACCACCGTCGACCAGTTGGTACTATTTATGGATGTCTATAGCACCGGTCGAAAGCGGTTGTAATTCTTTTTTGAATTTAAATTCAAACTCTAGTTGGAATTTAAATATAATTTGCCTGAACCTTACCATCTTGTACTCTCGCTTTCACAACAACGCTCATTTAAACAAATATGAAGGAAGACTTTTTGATGATGCGGCACTAAGACTAATTCTCTGTTGATGCAACCATTGTAAAAGAAACAATTCTTCAAATCAATCGACTCGTAGTATAAACTGCACCAAATAGTTGAATTAAAACCTTATTCCAAATCTTTCAGCACCACGAGGGCTGAATAATTTTAAGGTCCAAACAATTGCTATCATTTTCTTAAGACAAAATGATATTTCTTCCTTCAATCAACTATCGCCACATGACTGAAATAAAATTCTTTCTCCAATCAACTAGCACCATGTGGCTGAATTAAAAATTATTTTTAGGTACAAACACATGTTCATCCATGTGATCAGAAAATGAGAAAATAATAGAAATTTCTATATAATAAAGTGAATTAGACTAAGTATTTGTACTTAAGGATGCATTAGACTAGGTAAATCTGAATAATTGAGAATTATTAATCCTCCAATTTGAATATTCTTTATTGACTAATCATCCGAATATATATATATTAAAGCTCTAGGTTGTATTCTATTTTCATACGAATCTTGCTATTGTTTTCAAATAACAAGATCAAATGATTTATTGCAGTTTATTTTGACAATTTCCTACTATATAAAGAAAGAAAAATAGACTTTGGATTAAGGTTTCTTACAAGCCAAACTCAATCATATTATAATATCCATCGATAACGAACATTGTATGTAGGACAATAAAGAAGAATTTATAACTCCATTATTCAAAGCATTAATATGAATTAGTCATAATCTATTTAATAAAAATCAATCATGTTTACCTCAAAAATAATATAATTAGTTTCTTAATTTGACTTTGAAGTTAGCTGTAGACACTGTTTGGAAAAATTAAAAAGAAAAAAAGGGTTTTAGATGTCATACCTCCAATCTATAATGTTTCAGCAATGAAAGCAATTGTAAAGTTCAACTATTGTCTAGGTGTTATTTATTTAATTAGTAGATAAGAATCACATTAATATATATTTTTTTGTGTATCTTTAATGCTGGTGTCAGGTCTCTTGTGTTGATATATGTAGTCTCCCGTTCTACATGTACAATCGAGTAATTACTAAAAATTACATTAATTAAAATAATCGACTGTAGTTTGCATATTGTGATCTCATTTAGTATTTCATATATACATAGTAACATCGATGAATTTAGAGACAACTATTCCAATGTTAATGTTAGTCACTTAATGCCCTATCTTGCGGAATTTTTATTACCTGGACAAGTTACAAAAAATTGGCGAACTTAAGTCACTTCTATTATCACGTTTTTGAGGTTTATAATTTATGTCATGCATACGCAGCTAAGATTGCAGTTGGAGTTTTGGACTCAACCCTAGTCCTATTATGATTAAATAATGGGGTAAATTACACTCCTTACAAAGATATAATATAATTACAAGAACAAGAAGTTATTACATAGTCATTGAGTGACCGGGACCAATTATCATTGGACACGTAAACAACTGCATCAAAAATATGTAATTTTTTATTCAAACTCTTGCTTACAACATCGTGGTAATTGGTCGGGACCAATAAGTTTGTATTTTGTAACAAATAACGGTCAACAAAAATAAATTTATTTATTTATTTATATCTTAACAAGAAATACATTTACCTTATAACTTGAACCATTTATTTTTTATTTGTAAAATTTGAATTACGAAATACCAAATTTATCCTTGTCTTTTCATTTTATTATCACTTTTAAATTTTATCCTTGTCTTTTCACTTTATTTCCAGTATACTTTTTGAATCGGTGAAAAAGGTCCATGTAATTATATGATTAAAAATAATGTATATAATATATAGTTATATATAAATGTCAGAGGAAGTTGGGACTTTGGTATCGCCAGATGGGCTCGGTCCAAGGGCCTTTGTGCAGATAAGAAGCTCATGGTGGACTGCAAGACTTGGAAAGCTTAAAACTTTTTACGTTTTCTTTAGGCCCAATAAATAATGGGATAATCTTCAGAAAACATCCCTCTTTATTGGAAGCCCAAACCTAGTTTAGCTTTCTGGACTCATGATCATCATCATGCATATCTAACCCTTTATATATGGAACATGTTATGGTAACTAAGGCTCCTTTGTTTCAATGTACAATAGTTTTTGAAATTTTTATTTTTATTTTTATTTTTTGTTGTTTGGTTGTCTAAAAACAAAAAAAATAAAAGTTTCTTTAAAAATCAACTTACCGATAAAATGTTGGAATATAAATAGTTACACTAATTGATAGATAAGAGATATTTAATAATCAATGAATGAAATAAGAGCTTCGATTTTCATTTACAAATTGGAAGCCAAAAACCAAAAAAATATTTAAAAAAAAAAATTTAGGACCTTGCGAAACACTGAAAAATAAAAATATAAAAATTATTTTACATGAAAAAGTATTACTTAAAAATATTTTATAAGGTAAATACTTTACACCCAAACAAACAAAGCCGTAGAATAAAGTTCAAATGAATTTTCTTAATGCATAAGTTGCATGTTTGAAATCTTTTCCACATTAATAATTCTTTATTTTTCTGGGCCTCTGGTTTATTATCATAAACACGTGTGAGATTAATAATTGCTTTGTTTTTTGATATACTCTCTTTGTCCCAAAATAAGTATCATACTTTTCTTTTTTGTCCGTCTCAAAAAAATAGTCCACTTTCCTTTTTAAAACAATATATTTCACATCTTTCCATATATATCTTTTGAGTTTAAAATTTCAAATTTAATATTCAAAACTTAAAAAGGCAAATTAGTAACTTTCGAGAGAGATAATGCATGTCTCACATGTCCCCTTAAAAATTACTACTCCCCATAAGGGACACTTAAATTAGGACGAAGGGAGTAAAATACAAGGATATATTGGGTACCTCTAAAACACTGAGAAAATAGTATTCCAACCAATAGGGATTTATCATTTCCTATCATCAAGGGAAATAAGGATTGTTGTTATATAGCTAGGTGTTACAAGGTAAAATTTGTTCTACATCAAATTCAGATGGGAGAGTGATTGGGTATAAATGGGTGGGTATACCAGGGATGGCAATTTGACCCGCCCCCGCGGTTATCCGTCCCACCCCGTCCCGTTTTTGGTGATTTTGGGGGACTGTTTTGCTTATTTGGGCAGGGATGGTTTGATGCAATAAAAACTCACGCGGATTTGGTGCGAAGGTGGGGGGAAGTCGCCCCGCCCCGTTTAGATAGCAAATTACTTAAGTACTCTTATTTCATTAATATATATATTTCTCACTATATATTAAGTACCATATATAACAATATTAAAGTAATAGATGAATTTCATTAAAATGAAAGTTACAATGGTGAAGAATTGAACATGAGGGAAAAAAAAAAACGAGCAAATCTATTTCAACAATAAATAAATTGTGGTCTTAAACGGTTACGGGGATAGGGTGAAAAGTTCTTCCGTTTTTGCGATTTTGGGTGGGGACGGGGGCGGGGTTTTTAAATGGTTGCCGGGGCGGGGGAAGGTACACTCGCCCAAACCCACCCCTGTTGCCATCCCTTGGTATACCACATTACTCAATTTAAGCTTTTGGGTAAATGGGTAAGTGCCTATCCGTTACAGTTGGTATCAGGGTCAGACCTAATCCTTGATCCGATGCTACGCTAAGCCTCCGGGTGAGCCACCCGGGTAGGTAGGGTGGCCCCACCGCAATGAGGGCATTGCAATTGCCCACCCGTTACACTCGGTTATAATGGGTTAGATACATAAGATTCATTCCAATTTGTTTAGGCTAGGTTATAGGTTTACTATCAGCATGATGATTATAATTATTCAAGTTTTCACAATAAGAACTCAACCCCTAACGGTAAGATAACTGAAAATTAGGTTTTTAATGCAAGTACCAAAATAATAAATAGAAAATTGCTTCTAGATTAATTAATAACATGTCTAGCAAATGAAAATGTCTTCAATTAATACATTCAAATCACATTTATTACATATGAGTAGACCATTCAGTATTTATTACTTTGATCTCCCTAAAATTTGACACATTAGTTTAATGACACTCAACGTTTTGTTTTTAGTGATCAATTTTATAAAATGACAATTTTGCCATTCCCCTACGTAGAATGCAATATAATATGTTATTAAAATATAAGAGTATCACTGACTTTTCGCAGACAAACAAATTTAGGGGATGTTAAAATAATAAACGTTGAATGGGGACGATCTACCATTATGTAATTTTCCCTTAATATAGTCCAAAGCTATACTTTGTAAATGTCAAATACTCTGTAAATGACATTTATGTTAGACACGTGTATTTATAACCCGTGTATGGCTTACATTGCCATACTACATTCATATTCTAATCCACTATGTCTGACACAATGTTACACGTTTTGGGAAGTTACAACAGTGTAGTTTCGGGAAGTTGAAAGTGGTTACCATTTTGATTAGAATAAAACAATGGGTTTGCATGATGGATCGCATACTCTCGCTTTATTCATACAATATTCTTACAGAGGTCCCATACTTAACAAGTGCAGTTTGTGTTGTCTCCATCAATTACACGCATAAAGGCTTGTATAGGTGTGAACATCTTGGGATTTCTTACGGACATTAACAAATCTGATTTCATGGCTGGAGGTAATGCAATATTCCTTTGGGCTTAATAGTTTCTTACATTTGGTATCAGAACCATACCTTTTGTAATATTTATTTAGCGATTGTGTTACCCTTTTTTTTTTTTTTTTTGGACTGTAATATTTGTTTAGTAGCTATGTTGCCGTTCTATTTCAGACCTGTAATATTTCCTTGGTGGTTCTATTTGTTCTGAATTATTTTTGGTGGGTGTGTTTCTATCTGTAATACTTTTCCGATACTGCTTTATCATTTTGGTTACTTGGTTGGTAAAGTATTTTGCTTACAGAATGAAGTGATAATGGAATATTACACCTAAACAGATTACGATGAATAAAGTGTTCAGACCTGAACGGTTTAACGACTGCTTTATATATGGGAGAATCTCATCATGAATTCATACAGTGGGTACAACATTGGACTTTTGATGGTAAAAGTGATTCAGACTCGAGCGGTTTTACGACTGCTTTAGAAAAGGGTGAATCTTATCATAAGACCATAAAGAATGGTTTTATAATGAACGGTTAAATGTCTATACATGCGTGGAATGTTATAGAAATTTTAGTTATGCAGTATACTCTAGAGTTGTATAGTTTTGGAAATATCTATATAAATGAAGAATACTCCAGAGTTGTACAGTTACTGCATATTAAAATTTATGTTCAGTATACTCTCATACATACAGTTTATTAAAATATGAGTACGAATATTGTTTTAATGCGTATTTTTAACCAGAGAGTAGCCACAACATCTTTGGTTGTTTGGTTTTGTGATATAAAATAAATTTTTACTATATGATATTTATATTACATAAAGATTATACATTAAAAGGTTATAGTTCATTCATATTCTGCTCCACAGGGAAATAATAATTTTTTATGAATGAACGTGGATAAAAAATGAATTTGGAATTAAACTGGAAATGAATAGAAATGCCGATAGGACTGTATAATTATCAATTTAATGCCAGTAAAGAATATATTATCCCATTATGGTTATATTTTCAAAACTTTATTGTATTAGAACCTCTGCCCACAAGAAGGTTATAATGACACATTGATTTGATATGAAATTTTTTAACATGGGTTAAGAATTTCAATAAAGTTTATTGTATAGTAGAATAATGTTTATTTTTAATTTTATTTTATTTTTTTATACAGTAATTCCATCTGGTTCTATTAATATTGGTTCATCTCATATCCCATTTTTAACTGGTAATAATTATTCGGATTGGAAGGAGAAAACCCTTTTAACATTGGGGTGCATGGATACTGATTTGGCACTTTGTATGGATGAACCACCCATCTCCATGAAATCAAGTATGCCTAGTGAAAATACTTCTTATGAGAGGTGGGAACGATCAAATCGCTTAAGTATGTATCTCATTAAAATTCATGTTAGGAAAAACATAAAGAGTTCAATTTCTGAATGTATTTAGGCAAAAGAATACATGGCAACAATTGAACAACAATTTGTAAGTTTCGATAAAGCATTGGCTAGCACCCTAATGACCAAATTATAATCAATAAAGCATATGGGTGATAAAGGGGTCCGTGAACATATTATGGAAATGAGAGATATAGCTGCTCAAATGATCGAACTCATTGGAGTTCACCTTTTTAGTCATTCCTTGTCCAATTTATACTCAACTCCCTGCCTACTGAATATGGGCCATTCAAGATTTCTTATAGCACATATAAGGAAAAATGGTCAGTTAATGAATTGTTTACCATATGTGTTCAAGAGAAGGGGAGATTGAATCAGGAGAAGCTAGAAAGTGCTCATCTAGCAACTCATGGAAAAGGACATATCAAGAAAAAGTGTGTGCAATTTAAGAAGAAGGGGAATGCGTTAACTAGCAAAGTTGATGATAAGGGTACCATCAAATGCTTTTTCTGCAAAAAGAAAGGGCACGTGAAAAAGGAATGTTCTAAGTATAAGGCTTGGCTGCTTAAAAAGGGTAATCTCTTTTCCTTTGTGTGTTATGATTCAAATGTATTTAACACATTTAATGATGCTTGGTAGATTAATTCTGGTTCTACAATTCACATTACTAATACCATGCAGGGTTCAATCAACCTAAGGAGACTGACAAAAAGTGAACATTTTATCTATTCGGGAAATAAGATGAGTTCATATGTGGAGTCGATTGGAACCTACAGACTCACCTTATCATCTGGCTTTACAATAGAACTTGAAAGAAATTTTTATATTCTAACATTTTCAAAAAATTTGATTTATATTTCTAAACTTGTTGGATTTGGTTTTAGTTTTAATTTATTTAATACTTCTTCAAGTATTGTAAAAGATTCTATTGTTTTGGTTGATGGTTTATATAAATTAATTTAAACCCTAATATTGATTATAATCACTTAACTTTGCATGGAAATAGTGACATCAAGCGTAAGGCTAAAACATAGAAATCTTCTCCATTATGTCACAGGATATTAGGACATATCTCCTTACAAAGAATTACAAGATTAGTAAATCATGGAATACTTGATACTCTTGATTTTTCTGATTTTGGTATTTGTATGGACTGCATAAAGGGTAAGCAGACTAACTAAACCAATAAGGGTTCCAGAAGGAGTTATCAAGTTTTAGAGATCATACACACTGATATATATGGACTTTTTCAAATTTCATGTTTCAATGGTCAAAAATATTTTGTCACCTTTTATTGACGATTGCATACGTTTTATGTATCTCTACCTTCTAAATGATAAAAGTGAAGCACTTGATATTTTTAAATCATATAAGGTGGAGGTAGAGAAACAAAGGGAAAAACAAATCAAGGTAGTATGATTGGATAGAGGAGGAGAATATTATAGTAGATATACAGAATAAGGACAAAAACCAGGTACATTTGTAAAATTCCTTATGGAGAATGGAATTATAGCACAATATTCAATGCCAGGAACACCAGAATAAAATGGTGTAGCAGAAAGAAGGAATCGAATGCTAATGGATATGGTAAGAAATTTGATTAGTAATTCTTTTCTCCTTTTATCTCTATGAAGTGAGGCCTTAAAAATCGATGTGTATATCTTAAATAGGGTTCCAACCAAATAAGTTCCAAAAACACCCTTTGAGTTATAGAATGGTCGGAAACCAAGTTTATGACATTTACAAATATGAGGTTGTCCAGTTAGGTCATGGTGTACAATCCTATAGAGAAAAAGTTAGACTTAAAGACAATAAGTGGGTTTTTTATTGGCTATGTAGAAAAGTCCAAGGGGTTTAAGGTTGGTTATCCTTCGCATAAACCCATTGTTGTTGAGGAGAGAAATGCTAGGTTTCTTGAGAATGTTGACATTAGTGGGAGTGAACAACCTTGAAATATAATTTTAAGGAAACATGGAATTTGGTTGTTAGACCTGTGATTAAAGAACCTTTACCTGTACTGCAAGACATTTCTCAAGATGTTATTATTGAAGAACAGGTAAATCAAGAAGTTCCCACCCACGAGAATCCTATTGTCAATGAACCTGTACTAAATGAACAGATAGAGTTAAGAAGGTCCTCAAGAGTAAGAACACCTGCAATTCTCTCTAATTATGTTGTATATCTATAAGAAATTAACCATTAAATTAGAATTGATAAAGGCCCAATTACATTTTCACAAGCCATGAATGGAGAAAATTCAAGGTTATGGTATGATGCGATGTTAGAGGAACTAGACTCTATGGCTAAAAATCAAGTCTGGGATTTAGTTCAACTGTTAGAAGGGGCTAATGCAGTTGGTTGTAAATGGGTTTATAAGACTAAAAGAGACCCAAAAGGCAAGATTGAACGATATAAGGCCAGATTTGTAGCCAAAGGGTATACCCAAAGGGAAGGCATTGATTACGATGATACATTTTCTTTTGTTTCTATGAAGGATTCCCTTCGTATTATCATGGCATTGGTAGCTCATTTTGATTTATAGTTACATCAAATGGATGTGAAAACGACATTTCTTAATGGGGACTTGGATGAGGAGGTATACATGAAACAACCTGAAGTCATTTAGTTAAAGAAAAACACTTGGTTTGCAAACTCAAGAAATCCATATATGGGTTAAAACAAGCCTCACGTCAGTGGTATTACAAATTTAATGATGTTATCTCTTCTTTTGGGTTTAAAGAGAACATCGTTGATCAATGTATATAACTTAAGGTTAGTGGGAGTAAGTTCATTTTCTTAATCCTATATGTGGATGATTTTTTGCTTGCCAGTAGCGACTTAGGGTTGCTATATGAAGTTAAAGAATTTCTCTCTAGAATTTTTGATATGAAAGATATGGCTGTGATACCCCTCGATTCTAGAGTCACGGGTGATCAAGTCCGAGCACAGATCCGAGGGATACCAAACAATTAATATGTAAACAAGTAGAAAAAAAAACTGAATTAAGAACAAATTAATAATACGCTGAAAGAAATCTAACATAAGAATCCTCAAACTTGAAATAAATAAATTAATATGATTTAAAACCGTACAACTCGGGAATCCACCTAGTGGACCCCTAACCCCAAATCCTTGAATAAATTTACAGAATTAAAAATCCAAAATTTAAAATAGAAAGGAAATCCTATGTAATCGGAAGAGTGAGTGTCTGTATCTGCATCAACACGATCCAACTCTAAGACTGGTACTGTCGAACACCTGAAAAATAATAGAGTGGGTCAGGCCCACATGCAAGTCCTGATCTACTTCGATCCAAACAGTAATCCGATACGCAGATACATCCTAGAAAGACTCAACAATATCTAGAGTAGTCCATATATGTATATATAGTACACACTATAGGATGCTCGCTAGTCCAGTAGGTCTGTCTCAGCCTGAATAGAAGGTAACATGCAAATACGCACCCTAAGGTGGGCATGAGTACCTAGACCTACCAGGGGACAACACCTATGTCCAGTTATCCATCCTAGGCGATATACGCGCCCTAACCATGGTCCTGAGACTCAGGCTCATACCATGGCACATATAATAAATATATAAAGTCCGTACTCCTCCTAATACAGAATATCATCCATCTGTGTAGTGGTCTGATATCTATATAATAAATCCATTCAGAAACCATAGTAGATCATTCAATTCACAATTGATATGACACACATAAGTGATGGACTTAACCTTTATTGTTAATCCATACCTGAATCCAAATTGGGTCGGACTTAGTGTTTTGAACTAATCCATTCCCAATATAGGTAGGTCTTAGTGTTTTGAACTAAGCCATCCCTAATATGACACCGTCCCATACCGGTTCATATACATCCATATAAGTGGGACTTAACCTTTTCATGGTTAATCCAACTCATTCCAAATTAGGTAGGATTTAGTGTTTGAACTAATCCATACCTAGTATGTCACCGTCCCATACTAGTATATACAATCCTCCAGTTCACGTAGTTATTAACACAGTACAATTATTTATTAACCACATCCTAGAATAAGCATAAATATCGTTTAGCACGTATACAACCAATTTATGCATCCAATATAACATTTAGATATCTCATTACAATTCTTTATATATATGAAGAGACTGTACAAATAGCCCCTCCAGCTAACCCAATTGACGGAAACAGTATTAGATACAAATCAACCATAATCCATTATATGCATAATTATCATTTAATACCTATAACAAGTCAATAGGAATTATTACAGAATCCAACCATCACATTTTAATCATTTAAAATGCTAATACATGGCGTAGTAATCCAATCCTCCATAAACTCCTTAAATTGAACAGAATTTATAAAAAAAAATATATATCAACTAATTCCAAATCAAGAATCGATGGTTACAAGCACTTACTATTCTTATACTTCTGTTTAGATATAATTAAACCATAAATTATATATGCCAGAAAAATTCCAAGTTCCAATAAATGGTTTGAATGTTCAAAACAGTTAGCAACTCCCGATTTTTCTTAAATTTAATTTGCTCCAATCCTTAACCCAATCATGGATTAATATTTTCCATAGTATAATGGGTTTATTCCAGACCCAACAACAATTTAAAACAGCCTAAATAAAGTTCCAAGAACCTATACAGACCAAACAGTGCACAAAAACAAAATTTGGTGCGTTCAACTGAGAGCAGGCTCATTCAAAACAAAGAGCCTGCTCTATTTTTTCAAAAGAGCCTGCTCAACTAATCTAGGAGCCGGCTCCTAGATGCTAGAGCCGGCTCCACCTTCCTTTGGAGCCAGCTTTAAGGTAGAAAGAGCCGGCTCCTCCTCTTCTTGGAGCCTGCTCTTCTCCCCTTAGTTGCCGTCGTCCGTTCTGCTGCTTCTTCTTCGACTGCGGTGTTTTCCAGACCTCTGTAAGGTTCTTAATGGTTGTTCTAGGGTTCAATCTTATTTCTAGGGTAATCTTAACCCACTGATATGCAACCACGATCTGAACTAGACACAAGTCTTACAGCAACGATTACATAATTTCTGATAGCAACTTTAGACAACTTACAACCGATTTATTTAGTAAAACTCAAAACTGTTTTAAAATCTTGCTCTAGGGATTAAACTCATTCTCAGAATAATTGTAAGGCATCCAATCATATTACTAATCTCAATAAAACAGGGTTAAACGTAAAAGACACAGATAGCAGAAAATCAACCAGTATGCAAAACAGTTAACTCACTGAGATCAAATAAATTCATATCTGCATGGAAAACATGTTATTATGTTTGTGTCAATCCGTTTTATCTTTTATTAAAACCCTGAAGTCTAACCAGGCATGCACAGAACACGAATTAAGGGGAAAGAATAGAACAGAGACTTGCCTGAAATTTCAGAGTTTGAAACTGTAAACCACCGTCTCTGAGGTTTTCCGACCACCTTCTAAACTGTCGTTCCACGCCTCTGCTACTCTTGGTTAAACCCAGAAGCAACCCCATTCCTTACTCCTTGAACATATCTATTAAACTCTCAAGGTTTACTCTCTGTTTTTCCTAAAATTCCTCTCTATTGCACTCTGTATTTTCTCTCTGTTTCTTAGGTACGTGAGAAGAACCTTTTGTATTCTCTAAAACCCTAAACCCCCATAACTATATATTTATAGAACCAAAATCTTAACCTAACTTTATCAATCTTATTTAACCCAGTCTTCATTCTAGATTTGAGAAATTCTTCTTTATAAGTTATATCACTCTCTCTCTATGAGATTTTTTTTTTGGTTATAATCATGATTTTTATAATAACTACCATTCTTAGTCTTTAGAAATAATAAAAGGGGAAATATTAAAGGGCAAAGTCCAAAAAACCCCTTCTGACTTTCACCCTTTTTCATTAAACCCCCCTTGACTATTTTTATTCCAAAAAAAACCCCCCTCAACTATCAGAGGGGGCTAACCGATTCAACGGGGTGTTAACTAAGGATGCAAAATGACTAAAGTATCCATTAGGCAAAATTTGTGAATTGCCATCATCCGCTGTGTCGAGTAAAAGCCATTTTTTCTCCTTTTCAATTCCGACTTTGTTGGTGGAATTTTTTTTTGAGTTTGCTCTCTTTTATCATTACTCTCTCTAATTGGACTAGGGTTCATAATCATCTCATATAACTAGAGAAATTGTTGACTGATCTATGTTCGGAACTTGCAGGTAAACTATCTCTGGACGTTATTTTCGATGTGTTTTGCTCTCTCTTGATCAATATTTTTCTTGGGTTTTTTTTTTTATTATTTTTTATTTTTTATTTTTTATATGATCAATTTGGACTTTTTCTTTTTCTCTTTGGTTTGGGGTATACCTCCTTTTTTTTTTTTTTTTTGGTGATCTTTTTAGTAGCAATATTGATGGAAGTATCAGTTTTCAAAAAGGAGAAAAAGTCTAATTGTTTTCTTTGTTTCATTCCTTCGTACTTACATATGTATATTAATACTATATATAGGACACTCACAAATTCAATTTTTTTTGTTTCCTGTATGTCTTCATTTAGTAGATAGAAACAAAATAGGGATTACTAATTTTATTGATTTTGTTTCCAAATTTATTTTTTTATTTTTATTTTTTTTGTTGTTACTCCTTTTTCTTCTGCCTCATTCAATTTCATGGAAAACCAAACCAATGTGAGCAAATCACGCCCATATAACTATTTTTTTAATTTCGTATTCAATATGTATCTATATAAGCTTGTTAAATGCATTGTATTAGAACTGTAGTTTTATTCTATTTAATTGCTTCAAACACCACCAATTGGTCTTCTTGATAATGGGTTTTGATTTTTGTGTACTAAGTTCTGTGTGTGTGTGTGCGTTTTTTTATTTTTATTTATTATTATTTTTTTTTATGTACTAAGTTTTGTTGGGTGTATGTGATTTGTTGCAAAGGCTAGTGTTCATCTTTCTATACATTGTATAAAAGATGTTTCCCATATAGAACATTTTTTGATTGGTTTCTTTTAATGACCTAATACTGGTTAATTGCTTAGAGTTATAATAAAGTGATCGCTCTTTGAATCATCAAAACTTTACCTATGATTATTGTGAAAATAAAAAGGATCTTAATAAAATAGAATTTTTCTTATTGTTTTAACAATTCTTACATATATCATGGACTTACGCTATGTTTTTAATATCTGATTATTGACATTACTAATTAGAAAATCTTGCATGTGAATTGGTAAAGTTGTAGATTCCAATAATTTTCTACATTTGTGCATTTATGATATTAGTCAGTTTTGATTGAAAATAAGGCTTGGAGACTATCAACTTGAAACTTAGCTACTGGAAGTTATTAGTATTAGATCAAACATTTTATTATGATGGATTTTCCTTTTTTTTACCAACAACCATTTTTATTTTATTTGTTTGTTAATTTGTTTGAAGGTACAAAAAATTTCTTTGTGTGATTCTCATTTTTTTTATATATGGTATTGACTTGGGTAACTTTTATGCAAATGGTTTTCACATTAGAAGCCACATCTGATGATGTGTATGTTCCAATGCTCAATGAAGAAGCCACAAGAGATGATATGTATGTTCTACTTGCAAAAGATGTGGAATTCGATATTTTTGGGGAGGATCAAATGGTACAATATGCAGAGTATCCAGTGGATAGTGAATATGATTTTGAAGATGTAGTTTTAGAGTATGCTCCCAATGATGAGTTAAGGAGTCTTTGTCAGTCTAAAGATGATGAGGTGGAATCTAGATACCATAAATTTGATCCACAAAGAGACTTGGAGGATGTAGAACTTCAAGTAGGCCAAAAATTTACAACAACTACTGAATTTAGAATGCCTTTAAAGCATTATGCAATGAAAAACAGATTTGATATCAAGTTTAAAAAGAATGATAGAGATTTAATTACTGCCATATATAAAAAAGAGTGTGGGTGGAGAATACGTACATCTCAAAATAAAAATGGGAGCAGTTTGAGCATCAAGACATTTTTGAAAGACCACAATTGTCCTGGAATTGATACCAATCATCTTGTAACATCAACATACATTGTAAAAATAGAGCTACGCAGGGTGCGAAAACAGTTAGTTGGTTTTAAATGTGATTAACTCTTTTAATGATTTAGATCTGATTATTAGGTTAACTTGCTCAATTTATGATTGATTAAATTATATGATCAATTTAAACATACACAATCACAAATATAAATACTATAAAGTAAAGTAAGTAAAAGTTTAGAGAGATTGTACCAAAATTTTTAGTGAGGAAACCCCAGTTGATAAAATACGTTAACTGTTTGCATGGAAAAAACCTCGTGGACTATTCAGTCAAAAGTAAACTGATCCACTATATTTGAAACAAAGTACATCGAACTTTGACTCTGGCTCACACCCTATCGTTTTACCAAACACTAATTGCTGACAATCCTCTGGCTTTGCGACTCCCCGCCCAACAACAACTTGACCTTAGACTTATGCTTGATATTTGTAGAATAGTAGTAGGTAGATTAGACAACGCTCTTTGAATGCTCTAACCCTTTCAAAGTGTGATCACTTTTACTTCTGTTCTTCAAGATCTGAACTTGATGTAGAATAATTAAATCCTGCTTTTCATTCGGAATATCTAAATCTTCAATATAGCTCCAATTCCGATGAGATAAAGAATAACACTACTAAATCACTCATGAATATATGTGTGTGCTCTCATAAATAAATTCAGAATAATCAGATTTGATTTTCTGAATTTTCTCTCTCTAAAAGGCTTTCTCAAAATATAAAATTGATTTTCCCTAAAGCCATAAATAAATCAATGTATATGACATGGTTTATATAGAGTATAGAATGACCTAATCCATTTGAAAATAAGGAAAAATTCGTACATAGGATTTGGTACAATTCTGGAAACAATTCAGGATGAGGAAACTGAAAGATGTATAGTGAACAAGACACCTTGAACCGGTTCAGGGCTGAACTGGTTCAAGATTAGCATAAACTTTTTGAAGCCAATCTTGACATCTTGAACCGGTTCAAGTTTGGCAAACTTGAATTCCTTGGTCCATTCAGCCAAAAACATTATATGGAAACTTCTGAAAAATATGGAAAGTGTAGAATGTGTCCTGACCTGTTTAGAATCTTTCCTAATGTGTTGTTCTTACCTTTTGTTTCAAATGACCTTCAATCATGGTAAGTTTGAACAACTTCCCAGTTCTATAGTTGTTGTCGAACTTGATAACTTGCAGAACAAGTAATTTGAATTACAACTGGACTTAGACAACAATAATTTACAATGATTGTTTAAAGGAAATAAAACTGCGAAAATTTCGTGACAAAACCCTAAAAACAATTCAGCAATCTATCCAAGCAGGAAAGTAAATTACAATGATTGTTTAAAGGAAATAAAACTGTAAAACTTTTCTTGAACCTCATGAGGCTTCAACACATGTAGTAACCTGTAATCTACGTATTAGCTCAAACACAACTACCCATGAAGCTTAATCAGGAAAATAAACATAATCATAAAAATTTTAATGCCTGAATATCAACGCAATGTAAACACATGCAATGATAACAATGGTTCTTCTCTCCCTCAATGCAAAAAGTTCTCTCCCCTCCCTTAATGTAAAAGTATCTCTCCCCAAGAATGACAAGACTCTAAACTCTCTTCCCCTTTTTTGTCACAAATTAATAAGGGTCTTAAGGTAGAAAATCCTAGAAGTAGGAAGAAGCCAATCATATAAATCTTGTAAATTGAACGCAATGAGAATGCAGACTCCACAAGATTATATGTATCAATAGAAATAACCAAGATTAAATCAATGAAGTTCCACAAACTTAGTAAGTATAGTAAAATGACCACCAAGTTCCAAAAACATATGATCTGTCAATTGTTTAGATTTTAGATAATAAATCAATGATATTACATATATATCCTTAAAAATCAAACAATCGACATGTGCAAAAGACATTTTTTTTTTTTTAATTTCTCTCTTTGTGCTTCATTTTTCTTTTTGCACATTGGCAGCGTTCACACTTATGGGCAGCTAGCTCTTTCCCTTATTCCCATTTGTTTCGAGTTAAGGTAGCTTTCGAACAAATCCCAAAGGTAGCCTTTTCCATCTCACCTTTTTCAAAACAGTAAATATTTTTCTTTCTTCTTCAAAAACTTTTTCATTCCAAGATGTTTTTAAATTTTCTTTTCTTTTCACTCTTTTGGTCTATAACACATAAATCAAGTTTAAATTCCAAGATAATGATCAATCATATCAACATTATCTTTGACCAAAATAATGACATCAAATACAAGTAAATGTACTATCAATGATTCATTTACTATACGAAATAAGTAAGCAAAACTAATTTCATCAGTTCATAACCATTGCATGTTTTCCACAGATAATCCATGTGTCATTAAACTCCTTGTGTTCAACATACTCAATCAATATGGTTTACTTATTTTCCTAAAAACATAATCTAGACTCTCAAGATATGCATGAAAATCTTTTCTAGACTATGTCTTTGTAATGCATCTAATGGTTTAGTGAGAATATCAGCCAAATTCTGATCAATATGTACTTTTTCCAAAGACATGACATTTTGTTCAACAAGTTCCCTAAGAAATGATGTCGAATGGCAATGTGCTTAGTCCTAGAATGCAAAACTGGATTATTTGAAATATGTACTAGTATTGTCACAAAAGATAGCAATAGTACCTTGATCAATTCCATAATCCATAAGCATCTGTTTCATCCAAAGCAATTGTGTGCAATAATTTCCAGCAGCAATGTATTCAGCCTTACAAGATGATAAAGATATGCAGTTTTGCTTATTGCTGTACCATTAAACAAGATTAGTACCAACATAACCACCTAAAGTGTTCTTTCTATCATCCTTATTACCAGCTCAATCAGCATCAGTATAGCCTGCAACCTCAAAGTTAGACTTAGAAGAATAACACAATCCATAATTTAATATACTAATGATATAGCGAATAATGCGCTTGACTGCAAGAATATGTTGTTCTCTAGGATCAGCTTGATACCTAGCACAAACACCTACACTAAATGAAATATCTGGCCTAGTTGCTGCCAAATACAACAAGCTACCAATCATACTCCTGTACAAGAAATGATCAACCTTGTTAGGATCAAAGTCTCTATCCAATTTGGATGAAGTACTCATAGGAGTTTGAATATGCTTTGAAACTTTCATACCAAACTTCTTAACTAGCTACTTTGCATATTTTGATTGAGATATGAAAATCCCATCATCAAGTTATTTCACTTGGAGACCTAGAAAGAAAGTCAGTTCACCAACTATGCTCATTTCAAAAGTATTACTCATATCTTTAAAAAAATTATGAACAAGGTTATCACATGTAGCACCAAAAACAATATCATCTACATAGATTTGAGTAACAAGAAAATCTTTTCCTATCCTGAAAATAAACCATGTTTTATTTGTTCCTTCTTTTTTGAAGCCCTTGTGTATTAAATAAGAAGTTAACTTCTCATACCATACTTTAGGTGCTTGCTTTAAACCATAAAGAGCCTTTTTAAGATGAAACACAAAATCAGGATTATGTGGATCAATGAAACCTTTTGGTTGTGCTACAAAAACTTCTTCTTGCAAAATACCATTTAGAAAAGCACTTTTCAAATCCATTTGAAATAATTTGAATTTAAAGTAACATGCAAGAGCAAAAAGAAGTCGAATAGACTCAAGCCTAGCAATAGGTGCAAAAGTCTCATCAAAATCAATTCCTTCAACTTGGGTGTATCCTTGTGCAACCAATCTAGCTTTATTTCTCATCACAAGATCATGTTTATAAAGTTTATTTTTAAAAATCCATTTGGTCCCTATGATATTAACATCACTAGGTCAAGGCACTAGTTCCCAAACATCATTTTTTCACAAATTGAAGCAATTCTTCTTACATAGCCATAAGCCAATCAGAACTTTGAAGAGCTTTATCAACATTACTAGGTTTAAACTGAGCCATGTGACATGAATGTCCTATGTCATCTATAATGCATGAGTGTACTCCTAGTACCATGCTGATCCCATGGACCTATCACTTTGTCAATTGGATGACTTGATCGAACTCTAGAATTGCTAGATGTGGGAATATCTAAGGATGGTGTAGGAATTCCTATATGTTTGATAAGTGCTCAAATGTGACACATTTTAGCACCTAAGCTAGGGTATTTTAGTCCATTCATCTATCTTACTTTCATGTCTTAGATACTTATTTGTGTTATTGCCTATTTCAGGTTAATAAAGTTCAAACAGGCTAACAAGAGCCATTTAGCCCAGTTTTGGAGCTAAGGAGCGAAGTTGGAAAGAAGCTAATGAAATGCACCAGAGGAACTTCGATCGATTGAAGGGAATCCCGATAGATCGAAGATGTCTACAATCGATCGAAATGAGGCGGTGCCAGCTCAGCAAAATGGATAAAGCCAGAAGATATTTTTGATGCCACGTCAGCTTCGATCGATCGAAGGTAAGTGTTTGATCGATCGAATATCTTCAATCGATCGAAGTACCTGCTGGTAGTGAGCTGTCTAATTCCCAAACGCGCTGATTTCTACCTAACTCGAGTAGCTGCGAATTTTCTCCAATCATAGGCTGTATTTCTGACTTGGTGCCTACTCAAAGGGCAATGTAATGAATTAATTGAACATCTTTCAATTTTATCTTGTAATTTTCATAGAGTAGATATTTTCCTTTCTAGAACTAGGGTTTTGAGAAAAAAGCCAGGAAAAAGATAATGATGCCAACCTCCAAGCTAGCCTTTGAGGGTTCCATGACCACTACAATGAGTGGCTAAATCCTTCACTTAGGGCTAGAGATAGCCCCTATGCTTACTTCCTAAACATAGTTTTTGTATATTTTTAGGGATTTTAGTTGTAATGGATGTTTTGATCATGAATAAATATAAATCTTGTGATTTCTACTTGATTTGTATAGATTAATGCTTTCAATTAATCATTTATTTCTATCCATATGTCTATGTATGCTAGAATGGATGTTTATGTGCTTTTCTCTAGATTTGATGAAAGTAATGCATGTCTATGCATATTGATGTTGTTAATCTAGTGATGATCAAAACATAGTGCTTAATTGAATACTCTTGTGATTTATTTGATGGTTCACACTTGTTTCTTGATGGATTGTACCACACCTTTAGTTTAATTAGTTTAATTTGTATGTCTCTAGCCTAAATGTAGTGTAATTGTTTTAATTTCTTAGATAAATGGACAATCTATTCTTGTTTCTTGATGTTCTGTACTTATGAATGCAAAGAGTACATTTCTCTAGATTATTGTGTTTGTTCTAATTGAATGGGTTATGGTCTCATTTGATAAGTTGTGCTATTCACTAAATTAAGTAGACAGTATATGTTTATTTGCCTTCTATGCTTAGTTTTCGATTAGTGACACACACACACACACACACACACACACACACACATGTTGCAACTTAAATGTCCTCATTAATTTACAATTGCTAGTGTTTGGTGAAGTGAAGCTTAGTGGCGAACTCTAAGCCCCAAGTCCTCTCTCCTATATATTTTCCTTACTTTCTAGATTGCTATTTACTTGCATTGTTTTTAATTGCATTTTAGTTCACTTAATCAATCACCAACCGTCTTTTGATCATTCGACCTACTAATCTAACAATTGATTCCAAAGCACGACTTCTTTCCCTTCGGACGATACCTACTTACTCTAGCTACTTTATTAGTTAGTAGTGGTAGTGGCATTCTATAAATTCAAACTTAGCTACACTACACACTTCTATTGTATCCAATTTGGGTGCATTGACGAGCTGCACAGACTAAGTTTTGGCACCGTTGCTGGGGTTAGTGTGATACCCCTCGACTCCGAGACATGGGTTGATCAGGCCTAAGCCCAAATCCGAGGGAATATCTAACAATTAATATATAAACAAGCAGGAATACAAAAAGATTTAAGAAATAAATAACAAAGCTGAAGGAATAACTAATATAAAATCCTTAAAATGATAATGAATAATAATAATCCAACTCTCCAAAATCTCCAAGAGTACAACTCTGGAATCCATCTAGTGGACCCCTAAACAAAATCCCAACTAAAACTGAATAACTGAAAATAAAATCCCAAACTAAAACATAGAGAGAAGTCCTACGTAAACAGATGAATGAGTGATTGTCTTCGAGAAGCACGATTAAGCTCAAAGGTTGGAACCTTCCGGTACCTGAAAAAAATATAAGAGTAGGTCAGGCCCACAAACAAGTACTATTCTAACTGTAATCCATACAGTGACCCGATACGCAGGTACATCCTAGATATCTCACAATATCTATCTAGTCCATAAATATATATATACCCACACTAAGGGACATTCACTGGACTACAAAGAGGTCTCAACCTGAATAAAAGGCAACATGCAAAGCGCACCTGAGTGGGCATGAGTACCTAAGCCTAACAGGGTACACATCAACCTATCATAGCCAGCTACGCATCCACTGCATATACGCGCCCTAACCATCGACTCTGAGACTCAAGCTCATATCGTGGTACTATATTCATATATTTAAAGTCCGTCCAAAACTAGAGTATGTCATTCAGTTCTTTGTTGATCTGACATAATATTTATTATCCAGTTAGTCACTCAACTTATTCAGTTGATTTGACTTAACTACAAACAACAATTAATCCATGTAGTCACTTAACTTACTCAGTTGATCTGACCTAAATATAAGTGGGATTGAATTTTTACAATCCATTCCCTTATTCCAATAGGGTAGGTCTTAGCATTCTGAGCTAATCATCCCCAGTATGCCACCGTCCCATACCGGTGCATACAATCCACAACATCCATGTAAATTACAGAACCTAAATAACAGTTCAACAATTAAAAGTCCAAAACCATGTAAATTACAGAACATAAATAACAGTTCAGCAATTAAAGTTCAAAACCATAATCTAGGTAATTGCAGAATAATGTATAATATTTCAGCAATTACAATCCAAGCCTTAATCCATGTAATTGCATAAAAGAGTTTAATATTTCAGCAATTAAAATCCAAAGTATGTATAGATCAAATCTAATAAATAAACGACTCTAGTGTACAACCAAAACAAGATTTATATTCATACTATAATCCATTAAATCGCCAAATTAAAATTAAGCAATTAATTTCCTTCCAGCTGTTAACAACATGCAAAGTTGTCTACTTTCATACTGTTCATTCTATTAGCAATACGAAATAAATTATACAATTAGAGGGTTTAATATCCCGTGAAATTATGTGTAGAACCCTCAGTACAATCCTTGAAACAATCTAGAATACCAAATACGTCCAAAACTGTGCCCATAAAAGTTCGGATCGTAAGTATATAAGAGAGCCTGCTCTTAAACCTTTAGAGTAGGCTCCAACTAAGCATGGAGCTGGCTCCATGTCCCTTGGAGCCGGCTCCCTCTTCCATGGAGCCGGCTCTCCTCCTCTCTGAGAGCCCTGAACCATTCTGCTTCGTCTGCTTCGTCTCCGGCCTCTTCTAACCCTTCTGTTCTTCCTTAAAACTGAACCTAAGGGTCTTAAATTACATCCAGTATTATTCTAGTCATTTATTTAGAACCGTTTACATTAACATAACCATGAAAAACAACTACCAATTCATTTTGCGTTAAAACTTGACAGTGAAACCAAACTTGCAAAAACAATCTCCGATTAAATTAAATTCTTACAGACTATCAATTTAACACATATCAAGCATGCAAGACTCAATTAATATTCAATTAAAATCCTAGAGATCATCTAGGTATGCACAGAATATAGGCCAAGGGGAGAAAGACAGAATAGAACTTGCCTTTGTGGTTTTGGAATCAAAACTTTGTCGCCGTCTTCCTAAGCTTTCCGATGACGTTCGTTTACTGTCAACTCAACCTCCTACTACTCAGCCTTCCCTCTTCCTAGGTCTGACCTTTAAGCCACGGCCAAAACCCTTACCGAACTTGCTCTGTTTTCTCACAAGTCTCTGTTATGTCGTTCTGTCTTCACTGTGTTGTGAATAGGATTTCCTAGGCAAACATATGACATATATATTTATAGGAAATTACAAAACCTAAGTCCAATTAAAACCCTAAACTGAACCCTAGTCAGCCCATACGTGATTTCTAAAAGAATAAAACCTAATTGTAACATTATAACTATTACACTACTTTAATCCAATTAAAACAAGTAATTTCCAATAAAGAAAAAAAAAATACAATTAGTCAATTAAAGAAAAAAATAAAAATACAATTAATTCAATTAAACAACCAATTAATCAAAAATTTAATTAAATACATAATTAAACAATTAAATAAAATAAATAATAAAACAATAAAACAATTTAACAAATAATCAATTAATCACACAAAAATGCAATAAAATCATAATTAAAATGCCAAGACTATCCTTTTAAAATTAGGGGTATTACAGATATGCAACGCCATATTTTGGAAATCAATTAGGAATTAGTACTTTTTTGATCGTGTGTTTATTTTATTTTATTTTGGTTACTTATTGTGTTTGCTCTTGATTGGCTAGGTGCATTGAGCCAAAAGAAGTGAAGCAAAAGGATTCTAGAGCAAAGAAGTAAGCAAGCCAAGCTAAGCTAAGCAAGAGTATAAAAAGCTCAAAAATAAAAAAAAAAATTTGCAAAGCAAAGCAAGGTAAAAAGAAAAAAAAAAATTGAAAAATCATTTGAAGTTGTTTAAGGACCCTTTGTGAGCTTTTCTAACTCTATCTCTAGTTAAATCGTCGGCTCGCATGGAGGCAAGTTTTTAATTTCTTATATAGATTGTGAGCCTGCATGGAGGCAATTTAATTTTTTCTTGCATATTATTCAAAGCATGGGAGTATGGGAACAATGAATGTGGAGGTTTGTTGATTGATTTGTTACGGAGGAGAAGTGATTGCTACTTGCTTGTTGCTTGTTTTGTTTGTGCATACATGGTCGTAGGTCATTAAATCCTACTCTTGTCCCAATTAATTCTCATCTTGAATCCATTGTTCGCAATCCTAGTGTAGCGACCCGAGTTTTTCAACCTGGTTCGTTAGTGATGAACCGAAAGTTGACCCGATAACGGATCCAAAATGCGGAAGCAAAAACTAGAATGAAAGGTCAAACGGTACCCTATAGTATCAATGACAGCTAAGGGAACAAAATCTAGTTCAAACTAGACCAAATGCACCATCAAATGGTTTAAACAAGATTAACGAAATCAAGTGGAAGCAAACCAAATTGGTACAAGCTAGAAGAAGCAACAACCAAAGAGAATCAGCAAAACAGCTCCATTTCAGTCGACCGAAATGGAGCTTCGGTCTACCGAAATGAGCCAGGAAGAGAAGGAAAGGAACCTTTATTTTGGTCGACCGAAATGGCCAACCGGTCGACCGAAATAAGCCTCTACAGTAAAAAGGCTACTGGAAATGGAGTTGTTACTGTTCAAAATAAATTTCGAGGATCTTCGGTCGACCGAAATAGACTGAATTGCTGAGAATGAACCTGCTATACACAAATTCTGAAAATGGACCTTAAGTCTTATTTGAATCCCCCATTTCATGATTAAACTTCATTAAATGCTACCTTATGATGATGTGAGCATACACGCAAATGTAACATGACATTTTAATCATGCTACAATGGCCTATGGCCTTATTATAGTTTATTTACAACATTTGACATGTTAAACCTCTAAGTTAGAAAGATTACATTTCATAGGTAAAACCAAACATGCCAACACTCGCATGTGAACAAGAAAGCTTCCAAAGAAACTTCAACTTTGCAATTCACCCAAAGCAAGTGCAAAACTCCAATCTCGTGTCTTGTACCTGAAATATGCCCCAGTATCGTAGGGGTGAGTAACATAAAGTTACTCGTAGGAAATGAGCATGCATAGACCTACGTTTTACAATTTCATCACCTTAAGGTGAAACATGTTAAAGGGACTCATGCAACCTAACGTCTATGTCGGGATGAGACTCTGGGAGCATCCTAAGCTACCCTAGATCATTTCTAGCATAAAACACATCCTTTATGCAAATTCAACAACACAAGAGCATGCTACACATAGCAACAAAATATAACATGCTTACACAAAGCAACTAGATATAGATTCTTAAAGTTATCAACTTGAAATCTACATGCTAAATCAACTAAATATAGCAATCTAGTATAATCAGAATATCTAATACCACACATCAAGACATAGATTCTCAAGTTATCAACTAGAAATCTAAAAGTGTGAAATCAACTAAATATAACAATTTAGTATAGATGTACTTAACAACATCAAATCGCCGATTGCCAAAACCACAAGTCACAATATAAACATGATTGCAAACTTGGAATTGAATGCGAAAACAAATAGTGGAAGACTTAGACATCAAAGCTCGGATTTCCGCTGAGACAAGGCAAATTTGGAGCTACTAACCCCCAGGCAGCCTACCCAATGCGCGAACTTTTGACTTAGAGGACTCACATCCCCGTACTAGAGCCAAACTCTAGCCATCTGACAAAACAATGTCCCAAGTGATTCCAAAATAAGCCAAATAAGTTCACAACTTATACATGATTTATATAATGCATGAAATCACCTTCCATGTACAAGTAGATTTTAACTACACAATACATGCTCTAAATCCACAACTACTATAAGATGACAATGTCGAATTTTCAGAGTGCGATTCGTTACACGCTATAACAATATAACCCAATATTGAAAACATAAACTCATAAATTCGTTATAAGTCAAAAGTCATGCTTTAAACATACTATCAATGTCAAATACATGAGTTAATCAATAATACAATAGAAACGGAATTTAATCAATAAACTAATTCAATTCCCTAGGTTTCAAATCTCAATCAAATGGCCTCCAATTAATACATGATAAACAATATAGCATGGTCATTACATACACCACATTAAAACTCGATTAAACCATAAGAACAATAAAGTGAAATTTAATTAAATCATGATAATCAAATCCCTAACTTCTAAAACAATATCAAATGGTTCCAAATTAACATATGCTAGAACATAAGTCATAGTTATCACAAATATCAAGTTAAACACTTAATTAGGCTAATGGAACCCTTAATTAGATTTTAATTAATCATTTTAATTAAAATCTCTAGATTTTCATACTTGTCCAAATGCTCTCAAATTAAAGTATGTTAAATAACATGCTAAGACATAATTTAAAAGTATATCACAAGTCAATTTCATGCAAGGTACGGCCATGGGATTTAATCTTTCACAAAAGATAAATTTTAAATAAAATATGCAATTTTTATTCAATCAATACCAATTCAATATATGTTAACATACATATTAAAACACGATTTTCTAGCATGCCACAATTCAAATCAAAGTTATATATCATCATGAATTTTAAATCTTATACAAAGAAATAACAATTTCTAACTTTCTAAATTTGATACAAGGCATACATATAAGTTGTTTAATCATGAGAAACACTCAATACAACACATATAAAATCCAAAAACATTTCGTATCTCAATTTGAGATGAAAATCTCAAAAGCCATCAAAATGGAACGGCTCTGAATCCGACGAAACTACTAGGTTTTGTTGGGGACAATGCTATGAAGATAACCCCTATGAAAGGCCCATCAAAATCATAACTTGACCTCAAAACCAAACTCAAAATTTAGCTAGAAATGGGTTCTAATAAGGGTGGAAGAAGCGCGTAGTCAACACGAACACAAAACGTAAAGGCCTTACTATGTTCTGACAAAGGAATGAAGCTCAAAAGAAGAGAGAGAAGGTGGCAGCCTCCCTTGGGCTGCCATGGAAGCTTCAGGTTGTGCAAGAGAGTGGGGAAGATGAAAAAATAAAATATCTCACCCCCCTTTTATAGAAATCTCAAAAAGTGCCCCGAACAGGCCCCGCCGGGTCCAAAAAAGTGAAATTTGAGTAGACGAGTTCAAATGGCAAAACTCTATGAACAAAAAAGATTCAAAATGAGAAAATATGAATAACGGAAGAAATGGCGTCGAAAACCAAGTCCCGAGCAAAAAGTTATGCCCAAAACAAGTTTGGCACAAACTGGGGCCAGAAACCCTGAAACTGGAAAACATCGACCAGGAGGAAATTCCAAGAGTACACAACTCGACGAAATGTGAAAATGAATCTCGTACGAGAATCCAGGCTCAAAACAAGACATTTTGCAATAACTTTCATTAATTGCACAATGGCCCCTCCAAAAAGTGAAAACTGCACTTATGGCCCAGAATGAAAATATCTTCCAAAAATATTTTCTTAAAAACCCCTAAAATAAAATATCTTCAAAATACATTTACGAAAAGCACCCCAAGAAAAGAAAAAGATTCCAAAGAACTTTACATCCATGCCCCTACGGATACCGGGAGCAACCAGAGTACTTTCTTGCAAAAGTAAAGATACGTATTTCATGGAAACCACTGAGAATGAAGATATGTGAAGTCAAAAACTAACTTCGAACACAAGAAGTGTGGTTACGCCAACAAAGTGACAAACGGGGAAAAGACAAAATAGGAAAAAAGACGAAATAGGAAAAAAGGACGAAAAGTGAATAGTGTCAAAAAATGAAAAAATGTGAAAATGACTCGGTCCTCAAAGTAAGTTGTCAATCCAAAGAAAAGAGTCTCAGAAATCATTTCAGAGTACTCGAGATGACACTAAGTGACAAGAACCGAACTCAGAAAGGAAAGACAACAGAAAAAAAAATTATCCGTGAAAATCCGGGTCATTACACCTAGGGGAAGGGGTTACTTTCATAACTCCATTTCATCAATGGAGGACATTAATGAGGACCATGTGGAGGACATTGGTCATATCGACTAACAAGGTATCCTCCACCCTAATGTGCATCATGACAATATTCAAGTACCATTGGGCATGCCAAAACCCTTCATTCCACAACAACAAGGCCAAGTTCCATTGGGAATGCCTTGGCTAATTTTTTTTCCACCCCCACCTCTCGTTGCTTAAGTTAATCATAGGGCTTATGTTGAGCCTCCAATTATGAATCCTCCTTTTGCTTTAAGAGATCATTATGTGCCAAATGAGTAAAATACACCAACATGCATTCAACTTCCTCCTTTTAGAGCACATCATTATGAGATTAAACCGCCAACTATTCAAATGCTTCCTAATTATCATGGCCTTCCAAGTGAAGAACCTTACAAGCATTTGGATGAGTTTCTTGAAGTATGTTCCATCATGAAATACACGGATATGCCGAAAGATGTTTTGTAATTAAAACTCTTCCCTTTCACCCTTAAAGATAAGGCAAAATATTGGTTTAACAATCTTAGACCTTTTTTGTAACGATCCGAACCCGGAGGCGTTAACCAGGTCCTTACTCCGTCAAATACTTGCTATCAAATACGTAGCTACACCACCACATAACAATACAAGCGACCACTAACCGCACTATTCGGTAACCATTACAATCAACAACCTCAAGATGGTTAAACAATGAATTTCCTTACGACTACATATCATGAGTCACCAAAATAATAAAACGTATTATCTTGCACCCAGGTCAGAAACCCTCAAAACACAATCTTCAATAGTCAATGGTTGCATCACAACCCCTTATCGAACACTTGATCCTCCCTAACACACCTCATCACCCGAGATCAACCACTTGAATCCACACTATCACACCAACTCAACCTGTGATACAGTACTCTCACTATTTATGACAACTCAAGACAATCATTGACCTTTGTCCCGACATCATGCTAAAGAAGGATTGATTCAAGAGAAATGGTTGGCCAGGCCATTCTCATTATCGATCCAATCTAAACATAGACGTCATTCCTATCCTCAGGTCCAAACTTCACACACAGTCTTATACAGTCCACAAAACAACTATGAGATCCGTTAACTATCCATCCATTGCTATATATAACCTCAATAACTGTACAATCATATACTTATCCTTAGAATCCTAATCATATCTCAATCATATAACCATAATAAACAAAAACAACACAACATCAAATGTCCCAATCATCTATCAACAATCAAAACTCTCTAATCTTCTCATAATTCTCATACCAGGTAAACAATTCTATAACATCATTGATCCAATGCTTATTTCTTCAAAACGCACAATATGACAGTCTCATATCAGAAACCTTAAAACTGAAGTCAATCCCTCCTATTATTCCTCAGTGAAATCTATAATCATTCTCTGACTGCATAACATTCGACAATACCAACACATGTCCTCAAGACATCGTTAGAATCAATCACATATAAAAAAAACATTTGTATACATAAGTCACATCACATCACCTATTCATCCTCAACCCTTTATTCATGACAATATCCTTGCCGCCACCGCAATTATCAAACATTAGAGACACAAACCCCATTCGGCAACCCGTGCCTCATATCCTACCAATCAAAACCATTCTCAAAACAAACAACGAACTTTAACAGCGTAACACCCACTCACAAATCCGTCCATCCACAGACGCACACAACTCCTAGACAGAGACAAGACCCACAACAAACGACGTCCTTGCTGAGACTAGAACAAACGGAAGGGTAATAAACCCCACTCTCACATGAGACCAACAACTCGCACCTTAATGAACCAGGCACCTTATCACACATTACTCACCAGTCGTCCAACCATGGACACCCAATCTCACCTGAGATGAAATAAACTCCTTCTACCTAAGGAGTAGAACCAACTTGGAATGCATACGGAACCACGAACACTGATCTAAGCGACCTCTCCCATTACCGGACCGTCCTACACAACCAACACAAAAACCTCGCACACACTTCTCCACAACACTATGCTAACCAAAACTAATCAGATAAAAACACCAACGCCCTTAACATACTGACACTAGGAACCATCACTGTATGTTGGACACTGCGTCCCATCCTACCCGATAATCTCCCAATAAGAAACTTTATGAAATACAACGACACCTGATTACCTGTTCCATCTCTACCCTTTGAAGTCGACACTGCCTCAATCACTGTACGCGCAAGACCCGTGACCTCAGTCACAATAACCCACTGACTCTTCAAGGAAAAATATGCTTACATGGCAACACCTATCTATCTGGTTCTAAAGATTAAGCCGTCCACCATTACTTCGACTGATGCACAATCCCGTCACATACCCATCAACACACAACAACATTCATAATTTTCAGCCTACATTCTGATCATACCTCAATCCACTATACTCATTAATGCAAAACATCACGTCATAACACCTCAACCACCATTATTTCCAAATCACAATCCAAACCTATCATCCCACCGGACTATCAAGCCATTGTTAAACGATTTTTCCCCAAGTATTCTTGAGATATTACCATGCTAACAAGAAAATAACCATTATTCTTGATACTCCCCTACAACAACCATTACATACCACTAGAAAAGATCATCCATACGGCAATGCCATGCTGACAAATCCTCAAAACAAAAATGGGCTTAAAGTTCCAGAATGCTTCACACCCGTCTATTCCTTAAAACCATCAACACTGCAATCAATCACCACTTTCTTCCCAAATACTAGGGTCACTCCTAAACTAACCCACTCCTCAACTCAAGAACCTCAAGTACCAATACCCCCATGATCATCCTTCCCAAGATAACTACACAAACTCTAATCCCTTGGAAACAACGAGCCTCCACGGACCAACCGCTCATTCAAAAGTGATGCTAACTTGACATGAAAACACACATCACTCATGACACCCAACACCATAGTCAACAACCCGTTACAAGAAAAATGAATCATACGTGGCACACTAAAGAAACAGTCCCTAAGAGGAAAACAAACACTACGCTAAATGGTCGATCACAAAAATTGTAGTAGACGATGACTACAAAACAATGGTCTCTCATTGGTATCTAACTGGATACTCAAGTTATACCTACAACCATGATTACTATCTAACACAATGGAATATTCACATCGATTTCATCTGAGTTGTGTGCCTGTAGCTCGCTCAGTGTGGTAGCCTTTTGGTGCCACCTGCACACGCTCACACACATCCGCCCGCAAGACCACAAAACAAAGAAATCAAATAGAATAGGCCACCAAGCCAAGAGGTCACTCCTCGTCCTGGCTCAACACAATATGTGACCAACACTCTATGGTCACCAAACAACATCACACTTAGCTTCTGCCTTCCTCACTGGAAATCATAACAAAAGGTGTAACCTACTCATCTTGTCGCCAACTTAAGATCAACCTTAACTTTTACTCCCAAAATGGCAATCTAAGAGACAAATTTACAACTTTAACATTAATGAACTTCTAAATAAAAATCCAAATACAAACCTTGTTCAACTCGCACAATACCTAAACCTCACAAGTCATACACTACATACCACCTCATATCCTGTGACATCAAATCAACTTTGTGTATGTGAAAGGATCCCATGACTTACACACCATACCCTACTAATCCATCACCCCAAGAGTCCACTCACAATACCAAGGAAACACAACACAAACTCTTGCCCGTGCAAGAAAATGAAGACTTCCATCTCGAAAGACACTTAAGATCAAACCCTTTCACCGTTGCCAGTTTCTACAAAAAGACTCCTAATGGAGCAACGCATTCAAATCAAACCAGACTCAAAAGATCGTGCAACTCACATCACCCTTACTCACAATGCTGATACCTACCCCAGTCATAGGTGATAACTCACAGAATTAATACAATATAGAAGTGTGCATGCTAAACAATTACATACTGAAAACATAACACCTACTCATGGATCATTTAAGTCAGTAGTACACACATATAACATATATACATGTAATCACGTAAGCAAATAAGCAAGTTTGCAAGTGAGCATGCTTTTCAAAACCGTAAACACATAAGCAACTAAACAAGTAAGTGTACTTCTCAAAACGATAAATACTTTAACATGCAACGCATCCAAATTAACTCAAGTCCTACTTAGGTCAACCCTACCCGTAATCCTTAGGTTTTTGAACCTTAAGCTCTGATACCATTCTTATAACGACCCGAACCTGGAGGCCCGAACCGTTAGCATGGTCCTTACTCGAACCCGAGGTTATCTACGTCAAACTCATCATTTTTAGCGTCAAACGTCACCTTTTGGGTCATCATTAAGTTTTCATAAGGGCTCAAAACAAATCCCCAAGAGTCGAGAGTAGAATAACAAGAAGGAAGAGTAAAACAACCAAAACAGGTGCACTTCGGTCGACCGAAGTGGAGTTTCGGTCTGCCAAAGCAGACCCTTAAGAACCGGTCCACCGAAATCCTCCATCGGTCGACTGAAAGGTGAGATCATGTGAGCTAGTGAATGGTTCAGTCGACCGAACCCTATTTCGGTCGACCAAAATAGGAGATCCCTAGAGTTTGAAGATGAATCGGTCGACCAAAGTGCCATTTCGGTCGACCCAAATGCCTCTGTCGAGCCTAGAACCTGATGCTGAGATACGGCACTTTGAAAAAGAGAAGAAAAATGGAATAGAAACCTTGCAAATACTCCAAACTTGTCTTATGCAACAAAGAATGAGGTTTTCTACAATCATGGATGAGAGTACAACATATAATCACAGTATCAAAGTCATACGAATTAATTACATAAAGTTTAGGCATGGTCTTTACACCTTGAATAATTTTGCATCAAAATAGAGCTATGGTTCATGGTTAGGTCACTAGGCTATATGCAATGGCTTAATTACATTTCCATCCACTAAGGATACAATTGAATGACCTAGATACAAAATAACAAAATGAAGGGCTTCCAATACTCTGTCAATTCTGTGGGGGATTGTCATCCGCCAATTCTTTGCCATGACTTGAAAAATGTTAAGTATAATGGGGTGAGCGAATCACTCAGTAGGCGGCACCTAAGACACACATCTTATTTCCCCGTAAATGCAAACAAAGAATAGGATAATGGAGAGTGGGATCATATCATGTCGGGAAAATACAACATCATATCCAATCTAGACATAAACAATACGATACAATGTAAATGCAATGCATGCCGATGTCGCTCCCCATTTTCAACATTCAAATCCGTAACTTTTCAAACCGTTAATGTAACCCTCTTTGGTACCCCCTCAGCGTCGAGAGAAGGATTGGCTACTGTCCCTGACTGTTAGTACCTCCACAGCGTTATTTTGGGGCCCAGATAGCTCAACCATGCTAGGGCAATCTTCCTAGTTCCCTCTAGGTTACATTAACCTACCGGCCCTTTGGTGACTCCGCGGTGACCGAGTTTTCATAAAACCAATTTAATCAAAACTTCTTCCCAAATTTCCCCTTTTTCATTTCAAAACACTTGTTCCTATTTTCTTCCCAATGCTATGCATGAATGCTTCATGCCATATGGTTCAACATTCTACAACAAATTTAACATTTAACCATACATCATACTACACAAGAATTTCTAAAGGAGTACAACATGGTTTTCTCACACAATATGAACTAAACACATAAACACACTTTCCATATAGTAGTGTTAACAAGTTATCAAGCACATAAGCATACAAAATCAACAATTAAGCATGTTTTTCACACCAATCTATTCACATACTTGATCATGAATTTCACATACAAAAATCAAATCATTTTAGAAGTATTCTTCTCAAATTAAGCATGCTTAGTTACGAATAACAAAGATTAATTCACAAGGGGGCAAGAAACTCATGGATTAGAAACCCCTACCTCAAGTTTATACAAAACCCTTAAAATGGGTCTATAATTTCAAAATTCCTATGGAGCACCAAATCTGAAATTGCTGGTATGGATTTGAAGGCCTCGTTGTGGGCTTCGATTTGCCGTACGCCGGGGACTGCAAACGGTTTAGCAACCGAAGTTTTAGGGTTAATTTTAGTGTGATTGTTAATATAATGAATTGTGAATATTTCTTGTGTAGTTTGACCATCTTGTGTTGTAAGTGAGATTCTAGGGACTCGAAGCGCGCCGAGGGAAAGCTAGCTAATTTGTAAGTCTAGAGGACCCCAGGTAAGTCTCTTGACCTTCTAGTTTCGACATTGTGAATATTGTGCATGTGTTAAACTTAGTGATAATTTAGTTTTGAAGCCCTTGTTGAGGCTATTATCTTGTTTAAATTTCGTGTACAAGCATCGGTCCTTGTCGTGGCCATTTAAATTATGTCTTGATAATTGAGGAAAATGGGAACATCGTATGTGGAGTTGTGAATGATGAATAATTGCGTTGATAGCATTATGTATTGTTAATGTTTGGCGTAGATCACTCTCCCTATCAACTCTTGACTCGCCAGTTGACATAAATTCACTTGAAAGAACTCTTAGACGAAACCTTAGGGAATCTTCCAGCATAAGAGAACTTGAAACTGAATTTAACACAATGGCTGAAAATGTAGGAGATGTCAGAAATGAGGGAATTAATAATGATAGGGCCGAAATTCCAAATGTAGAGCCAATGACTCTCAGGGACCATTTCATCCCTACTACCTATGCTTCACCTTCATGTATAGTGATGCCAAACATCAATACGGCTCACTATGAGATCAAATCAAGTACCATTCAAATGCTTCCATCTTTCCATGTCCTTGATAATGAAGATTCGTATAAGCATCTTGATGAATTCTTTGAAATCTGTTCGACCATCCGGTTGAGAGGTTTCCCTGAGAATGCACTCCATCTACACCTTTTCCCATTTTCTTTAAAGGATAGGGCAAAGTATTGGTTGAACTCACTCACTCCAAATTCCATCACTTCTTGGGCTCAATTACAGCAAGAATTCCTTAAGAAGTATTATCCAGTGAGTAAAACCAACCAAATGAGGCGTTCCATTCTTAGCTTTTCTCAAACGGATAGAGAACAACTCTACGAGACTTGGGAAAGGCTACAAGAACTTCTTAGAAAATGTCCGCATCATTTGATTCCAAAATGGCAATTAGTGCAAGCTTTCTATGCTGGCTTGATCGAACCCAATAGATTCATGGTTGACTCTTCTTGTGGTGGGATGTTCATGTCCAAGAATGCGGATGAGGCTTGGACCCTACTAGAGAATTTAAGCGAAAATTCTCTTTAACATAATTCTCGTAGGGCTCCGACCTCAACCAATGCAAAGAACACCAACCCTTGTCAACCAAAGTCAATAAGGGAGGAATCATCCCAAGTGGATGCCATAGCTCATAAATTCTATCAATTGATGGCACCACATCTCTCTCCTTCATTATCTCAAAATTCGGCAAGTTCGGTATGCTCATCATGTACTAGTCCATTCCATCTCATGGAAGATTGCCCCACACCGGAGCAATTTTCCAATCTAAATCAAGAGCAAGCTAATGCCATGTTCTCAAGATCCGAGAATAATCCCAATTCCAATACCTACAATCCGGGATGGCGAGATCACCCGAATTGCTCGTGGAGGCAACAAGCCCCACAGAATTCGTAATTCCAAAATCTGGGGCATCAAAATCAGCCCCCTCCTCAATTTTAAAATAGGCAATTTCCAGCCTCTTCAAGCTACCGTCCTCCGTACAATCCAAATGTCTCCAATCAACCTCCGGTGTACCCAACTGATGAAATTGTGGCTGCAAATAAGCAAATGATGGAATCATTAAATAAGCAAATTATAGATTCCAACAAGCAACTCTTGACATCTTTGCAGCCTACTATTCAAATGGTTCACTCTCATATTCAATCCATAGCTAAGCTTGAAAATCAAGTGGGCCAAATAGCTAACTCTGTGAACCAATTGCTTCAAAAGGACAAAGGTAAGCTTCCCGCTTAACCATTTGAAAATCCTAGAGGGATGCATGCGATTGATGAAACCCCTCCATCGAGTGGGCCGAGTTATGAGCATGTTCAAGCAATCACCACCCTTAGGAGCGGTAAAGTGGTTGACAACAAGGTTGATGGAGACAAAAATGAAAAAGAACCTCCTTTGTAAAATCCAAATTCAAGCTCTTCCAATCAAATTCCAAGCTCTTCTCGTCCAAATACCATTTATGGAACTCCCAAGCTTGTCACCCCAAATGTGAAAACTACTTATGAGCCAAAAGCTCCGTTTCCTCAACGTCTTCAAGAGTCAACACATATTGGGAACAAAAATTGTAAAATTTAAGACATGTGGGAAGTTTTCAAGCAAGTGAAGATCAACTTGACCCTCTTAGATGCTATCAAGCAAATCCCTCCCTATGCAAAATTTCTCAAAGACTTGTGCACTCAAAAGCGCACTTCTAAAATCATTTGCCAAAGAAAGTGAGGTTAACTGAAAATGTTAGTGCTATCATTCAGCACAGCACTCCTCTAAAGTATAAGGATCCGGGTGCCCCCACAATCTCTTGTGTCATTGGTGACAACAAAATCGAGAGGGCCCTCCTTGACTTAAGAGCTAGTGTGAATTTAATTCCATACTCAGTTTACTTATAGCTTGGCTTGGGAGATTTAAAGCCGACTTCCATGGTTTTGCAACTTGCCGATAGATCAGTCAAGCATCCACGAGGCATTCTTGAGGATGTTATCATTCAAGTGGACAAATTCTACTTCCCGGTAGACTTTGTGGTTCTTGACATGGAACTGGTCCACGATCTAAAAAAGCATATTCCCGTGATCCTTGGTAGGCCATTCTTAGCTATGGCTAATGCATCAATTAATTGCCGAACCAGGGTGATGGACATTGCTTTTGAAAACATGCAAGTCAAACTCCATATCTTTCATGCAACTTAACATGTAACGACCCAGTCATTTACCTTCCTTTCTTTTTTCCAGAAATTTTACGAATGAATTTTTTTCATTTAATTTTCTTTTCTGAGCTCTGTTTCATGTCGCTTAGTGTCATCTCGAGTGCTCAGAATTGGTTCCTCCGTGGATTGACAACTTCCTTTGAGGACCGAGTCATTTTCACGTTTTTCGTTTTTCGACGCTATGCACTATTTCGTCCTTTTCCCTATTCTGTCTTATCTCTATTTTTTAGTTTTTGGCACAACCTCATTTCTCATGCTGTGAGTTGGTTTTTGACTTCACGTGCCTTCATCTTGAGTGGTTTCCTCAAAATACATATCTTTACTTTTACAATAAAGTACTCTGGTTGCTCCCGGTGCCCACAGGGGCATGGATGCACAATTCTTTAGAATCTTTCATAAATATATTTTGAAGATATTTTATTTCAGGGGTATCTAAGAAAATATCTTTTGGAAGATATTTTCATTCTGGGGCAGTTTCGTAGTTAACCCTTTTTGTAGGGGTCATAGTGTAATTAACGAAAGTTATTGCAAAATGTCTAGTCTGGAGCCTGGATCCATGTACGGGATTCATTTTCACATTTTGTCGAGTCGTGGACTCTTAGAATTCCGTTCTGGTCATTTTTCTCTAGTTTCAGAATTTTTGGACCCGATTACCAGTGAATTTGTTTGGGGCAAAACTTTCTGCTCGGGACTCAGTTTTCAACGCCGTTTCTTCCATTGTTCATATTTTATCATTTTGAATCTTTTTTGTTCACAAAGCTTTGCCATTTGAGCGCGTTTGCTCAAATTTTACTTTTTCAGACCTAGCGGGGCCCGTTCGGGGCACTTTTTGAGATTTCTATAAAAGGGGGGGTGAGATATTTCATTTTTCATCTTCTTCCCTCTTCATGAATGACTTGGAGCTCCCATGGCAGCCTAAGGGGTGCTGCCATCTTCTCTCTCCTCTTTTAGTTCACTTTTCCTTGATGGAAAGTCTTCGGCCTTAACGTTTGTTGTTTCCCTCGCCGTCCTCTACCTTTCCCCCTTATTAGAATTTAGTTTGACCAAGTCTTGAGTTTGGTTTTGAGCTCAAGTTACGATTTTGATGGGGGTTACGTTCACGGCGTTGTCCCCGACAAAACCTAGCAGTTTCGTCGGATTCGGAGCCGTTCCATTTTGATGGCTTTTGAGATTTTCATCTCAAATTGAGGTAGGAGATGTTTTAGGTTTAAATACTTGTTATATAGCATGCTTGTGATGCTTATACTACTTGTTTGCATGATTAAAAATAAAATCTAGAGATTTTATTATTTATTTTTCTTGTACAGGATCTAATTTTTCCGGTTGCTCATGACTTGGTTTAAATATGTAGTATGATTTTATATTGTCTCTTGATATGCTCATTGTCGTGTATTAAAATTGGAACATTTGAATAAGTATTAAAAATTTTATTTAATATTTATCTTAGGTGAAAGATTAATTCACATGGCCTTAACTAGTTTAAAATTAATATGTGTTAGCATATTATATTAGGTCTTAGCATGCTCTTCAACATAGTTGAATTTGAAAGTAATTAGAGGTGTTTTGAAAATTAGTAATTATTAATTAATTTGATTAATTAATTTGCCCCGAGTGCACTATTCACTCCATTTGAATTCTGACTTGATATTCTTGATCTACGTGCCATATAGCTTGACATATATTTGATTTAGAATATTCGGTGAGGTTTTGAAACCTCTCATTTAATTAATTTCCTTGTTTAAGATTTAATCCCCATGGTGATATACAACTTGGAATTGAATTGTGGCATGCTAGAAAATTAAGCTTTGGTGTGGTTGTTCACATAAATTAAATTGGGATTAATTGCATGAGAATTGCAACCTTTATTTTATATTTAACTTTAGTGAAAGTTTAATTTACATAGGTGTAACTTGTATGAAATAAGCTTGTAATGTGATATTACATTAGTCCTTGGCATGTTCTCTAGGATATGTTAAATTAAGAGCATTTGGTTAAGTTTGAAAATCTAAAGATTTTAATTAAAAGAATTAATTAAAATCTATTTTGTGGTCGCATTAGCTTAATTAAGGTTTTAACTTGATGTTTGTATTGGCCATGACTTGTTTACTAGTATATATTAATTTGGGACTATTTGAAGTTGGTTTAGAACCTTGGGATTTAAATTAGCATGATTTAATTAAAGTTCTACTTTGTTGTTCTAACAACATAATTGAGTTTTAGAATGGATATAGGTGATGACCTTGCCATGTCATTTAACATGTGTTAAATTGAGGTTCATTGGAATTGAATCGGAGTCTTTAGAATTTAATTGTGTTTATCTATTTAAATTCTATCAATTTGCTCCATGATCTAGTTATGTTTTAGAAGTGGTTTCTATATTCAAATCATGGACTTAGACTTGTTGTATATTCATTTGGTTATGTTTTGAACATTGGAAAACATAGTTGCTATGTTTGTATTCATGAGAATATATTTTCCTTATTGAATATATTGTTGCCTTATGTAATGATTTGTACACTTCGTGCTTAACATCTTTCATGCATAGCGTGTAACGAATCGCACACTGAAGTTTCGACATTCATCATATCATATTAGTTGTGGATTTAGAGCATGTATTGTATAGGTTTCCAAATTTGGTTGTGTTTAGTAGATAGTTGATTATCTTGCATATTCCTATTGATATATGCGTTGTTGCACAACTTTTTAATTTTTGAAACTTGGGGATGTCGTTGTTTAACTATGGCTAGGATGTGGTTCTAGTACGGGGGATAGTCCCTCTATATATAGACTAGTGAGCACATAGGGAGGTTACCCATGGGCTAGTAACCCTAAAGTAACTATGTTGTCGGTCTGATCCGGCGTGACGTCCGAGTATCCACTTTGTTTGATTTCGCATTTCATTTTCAAGTTGATAACTAGATGATGTTGTAACTTATTGTTTCTTATTTGTCGTTCCATTTTAAGTTATAGGATGTTAACTTTGCGAAATTGTGTTTTATGCGTTGTATTGGAAGTTCCAATGTTAGTTAAATTGCATCGATATTGAAAATCGTGTTTTGACGTTTTAATAAAGCTTAGGATTGATCCTATTGATTCATTATAACATAGACGTTAGGTGGCATGAACCACTACTGTTATTTTGTGCTTTAGATTCTAAGTTGATGGCTTTGAGAACTTAAACCTTGTTGCATTGTATAACATGCTCTTTTGTTGTTGAATTGTATGGATAATGTGATTCTTGTTAACTTGTATTCAAATATGCTTTTGTCATGTTGTATGGATTACTCTAGACCTAGTTCAATTGTATTGAAAATGCAATTCATGTTAATCTATGCTCAAGCATTCTTCTTGTCGTGTTCTTTGGATTAGCCCAACCATGATTCATTTAATACATGTATGTATATCATGATTCTTGTTGCTTAGACTCTAAGGTAGCTTAGGATGCTCCTCGAGTCTCACTTGGACATAGACGTTAGGTGGCATAAGCCCCTTTAATATGTTTCACCTTAAGGTGATAAATTTGTAAAATGTTAGGTCGATGCATGCTCATCTCCTACGAGTAGCTTTATGTTACTCACCCCTACGATACTGGGGCATATTTCTGGTACGAAGACTTGGTTTGTGACGCCTAGCATTCCTTGGATGTCGTATAGCTTTCAAGTTTCCATTTCGTGCAAATGTTAGCATGAAATGTCATTTTGTAGGCTTATATGTCAAAATATGTATATTTGATTCCATGTATGGAATGTGTACTTAAGAACACTCCTTTCAATGTATTTGATATGTATGAGATGAGGCCGGAGGCCAATGACATGTATATTGTATTCTATGTACTTTTTAACTTCATGAAATATTGTGAAAATCTTGAAAAATCGCAAGTCATTGCTTCATTATGGTTGAATCGGGTGTGGGAATTCTGTTTTCATTCTTTCATAGGGTCTTATAAATCATGTTTGAAGTATGGCTAAGGGCCAAACGGTCATTTGATCCCGTTTTGTATTTTTGGATTCCGAGTTTTCATTCTAAGTTCCATTTTTGCCTTTTTGCCCGTTGGGGGATCGAATTTTGTATCGGTGGTATTTTTAAGTCGTGGACCATTGTAGCACGTCCAAATAGGTAAGTTACGTTTGTGTACATGGTCCTTTCTGGGCAAAACCTTATCGTTTGTGTTTTAAGCCTCCTGTGAATTCATTTCGCACTTTTTTGCATATTCTGATCTAGGGGCATTGTAGACTTTTCACGGTGGTTTTATTTTCTTCTTTCAATATGGTTGAATAGAAAACATTATTTTAGGGGGGGTTTCTTTTCCGTGTTTTTCCAGAAAATGTCGTCTTGGCATCAGAAATCGTTTACAAAGTTCAGTTTTCAGTTTTCTATTTAGCAGCTTTTTCGACCCTCTGGACCAGATTTCTTGGGAGGGCATTTTGGTCATTTTACATTGAGTTTTTTTTTTAATTCTCTCAAGAGTCATGTAGAAAACTCAATTTTGAGGGGGGTTTCTTCTTTGTGTTTTTGCAAAAAAATTCATCTAGACCTCCAAATTCAGCTTCTGTTCTAGATATTAATGAAAAATAACCCGACAGTAGCTTTATGGCTGCTGCTGCCAGCCATGGTGCACCCAGCGCGCGCGCGGAGTGCATTGGCACACGCATGGGCATGCGCATGGGGCTATAATGGCCCTTCGTCGGGCCGCCGCTCCCTCAATTCTTCTTTTGGGCTTTTCTCCTTCGTCCGGACTTCGATTCAAGTGAATTTTTTTTTGAACTTGATTAATTTTTCATCGTCTATCCAACGGTGTGCTCGGTTACACTAGGATATTTCTGGATAATTACCAGTTTACACTTAAAGCTTTAAGTGTCCATTTTTCGTCGTCTTGCCGTTTCTCCTTCGTCCGGACTCCGAATCATGCGATTCTTGAGTCCATCTTGATTAGTTTTTCGTTGTCCTTCCAGCGGTGTGCTCGGTGGCACCCGAATCTATAGTTTTTAAAAATAACTATTTTGTCCCTGGGGGCTTATTTGTCATATTTTCGATCTTTTGCTTCCGCATCAGTTCTTGTTGAGTTCCATGACCTCATGGAAGGTCACTTTGACTTCTTGGAGTCTTGTTTTTTGTTTTCACTTCCCCATATCGGATCCGTTATCGGGTCAATCTTCGGTTCATCACAGGACATGCTGGCCTAAAAACCAGGGTCGTCACAGGTGGTATCAGAGCGTCCGGGTTCGAATACCTTGGACGACGAGTCTTGGGTGCATATCATGCTCACATTGTTTTGCTTTGATGTGTCATTTATATCTTGATAACAAGCCTTCTTTGATAACATGTCTTGCATGATAACATGTTCATATGCTTCGGTGTTTTGAGACATCTATTATTTGTTAAGCATACTTTATGTGTATATATGCTCTTGATAACATGTTTTGATTTGATAACATGTCTGTTTGCTTATGTGGCACCTTGAGTAGATAGTTCATTGCTATGTTATATGCTAGTTACTTCCTTTATGTTCGGTTTTGACATTATCTCATAGGATTTGTCGTATTCCTTGGATGCATTCTGTTTTCACTAGTTTCTTCCTTGGATAGGAGAAATTCATTCTGTAAGGACCCATGTCAGGAACCTTCTTATCTGTTTTGTTGATGCGAGTAAGGCTCATGTGAGTTTAGAATCACAGTTCTTGTCTGGCAGACTGAGACGTGGGCCAGGGAGGCACCGTTTTATTTTCTTTTCCTTCGTGGCTTCTAGATCTAAAGCCTTAAGCGTAATGGTGCCAGTATCATTGTTGTCAGAGTTTTAGGATTAGCTACCCCAACTCTTGCAGATGCCTGGTTTCCGTAGTGCCTTTGGTAATGATCATTTTCGACATTGATGTCATTGGTATCGAAAAGTTCCCTTCTGGGGTATGTTACGAACTAGTGCCTTATACTGTCATGCTACCTTACTGACGAGTAAGTGTGGGCGGGTTCTGGTCACTGTTCGTACTGCCTTGTCACTCTCTTCTTCTATCATGTTTCAATGTTTCGTTGTCTTGGGATTCTCTCGGTAGTTGACGTTGAGTTAACGTGCCGATTCGTATGAGGTGTTGTCGCAGTTCATGGTTTTGCGTTCCTTCAGTTGATCTTTAGACTTCACGATTTGTCCTTCAGTGCGTTGTGAGCTGTCCTTTGATTTGACCTTTTGTTCAGTCATTATTCTGTTCTCTCTGGTATGTTCCTAATTTCGGGGACGAAATTTTTTTAAGGAGGGTAGGTTGTAACGACCCAATCATTTACCTTCCTTTCCTTTTTCCTGAAATTTAACGAATGAATTTTTTTCGTTTAATTTTCTTTTTTGAGCTCTGTTTTGTATTGTTTAATGTCATCTCGAGTGCTCAGAATTGGTTCCTGAGACTCTTTTCCTTGGATTGACAACTTTCTTTGAGGACCGAGTCATTTTCACATTTTTCATTTTTTGACACTATGCGCTATTTCGTCCTTTTCCCTATTCTGTCTTATCTCCGTTTGTCAATTTTTGGCACAACCTCACTTCTCATGCTCGGAGTTGGTTTTTGACTTCACGTGCCTTCATCTTGAGTGGTTTCCTCGAAATACGTATCTTTACTTTTGCAAGAAAGTACTCTAGTTGCTCCCGGTGCCCACAAGGGCATGGATGCACAATTCTTTAGAATCTTTTTCATTTCTTGGGGTGTTTTTCGTAAATGTATTTTGAAGATATTTTACTTCAGGGGTATCTAAAAAAATATCTTTTGGAAGATATTTTCATTCTGGGGCAGTTTCACAATTAACCCTTTTTATAGGGGTCATAGTGCAATTAACGAAAGTTATTGAAAAATGTCTCATCTGGAGCCTGGATCCTCGTACGGGATTCATTTTCACATTTCGTCGAGTCGTGGACTCTTAGAATTCCGTTCTAGTTGTTTTTCTCTAGTTTCAAAATTTTTGGACCCAATTACCACTGAACTTGTTTGGGGCATAACTTTCTGCTCGGGACTCGGTTTTTGATGCCGTTTCTTCCATTGTTCATATTTTATCATTTTGAATCTTTTTCATTCACAAAGTTTTGCCACTTGAGTGCGTCTGCTCAAATTTTACTTTTTCAGACCTAGCGGGGCCCGTTCGAGGCACTTTTTGAGATTTCTATAAAAGGGGGGTGAGATATTTCATTTTTCATCTTCTCCACTCTTTATGCATGACCTAGAGCTCCCATGGCAGCCCAAGGGGTGCTGCCATCTTCTCTCTCCTCTTGTGGTTCACTTTTCCTTGATGGAAAGTCTTCGGCCTTAACGTTTGTTGTTCCCCTCACCGTGCTCTACTTTTTCCCCTTATTAGAATTCAGTTTTGACCATTTCTTGAGTTTGGTTTTGAGGTCAAGTTATGATTTTGATGGGGCTTTAATGGGAGTTATGTTCACGGCGTTGTCCATGACAAAACCTAGTAGTTTCGTCGGATTCGGAGCCGTTCCATTTTGATGGCTTTTGAGATTGTCATCTTAAATTGAGGTAGGAGATGTTCTAGGTTTAAATTCTTATTATATAGCATGCTTGTGATGCTTATACTACCTGTTTGCATGATTAAATATAAAATCTAGAGATTTTATTATTTATTTTTCTTGTACGGGATCTAATTTTTTCGGTTGCTCATGACTTGGTTTAACATGTAGCATGATTTTATATTGCCCCTTGATATGCTCATTGTCGTGTATTAAAATTGGAACATTTGAATAAGTATTAACGATTTTATTTAATATTTATCTTAGGTGAAAGATTAATTCACATGGCCTTAACTAGCTTGAAATTAATATGTGTTAGCATATTATATTAAGCCTTAGCATGCTCTTCAACATAGTTGAATTTGAAAGTAATTGGAGGCGTTTTGAAAATTAGTAATTATTAATTAATTTGATTAATTAATTTGCCCCGAGTGCACTATTCACTCCATTTGAATTCTGACTTGATATTCTTAATCTACATGCCATATAGCTTCACATATTTTTGATTTAGAATATTCGGTGAGGTTTTGAAACCTTTCATTTAATTAATTTCCTTGTTTAAGATTTAATACTCATGGTGATATACAACTTGGAATTGAATTGTGGCATGCTAGAAAATTAAGCTTTGGTGTGGTTGTTCACATATATTAAATTGGGATTAATTGCATGAGCATTGTAACCTTTATTTTATATTTAACTTTAGTGAAAGTTTAATTTACATAGGTGTAACTTGCATAAAATAAGCTTGTAATGTGATATTACATTAGTCCTTGGCATGTTCTCTAGGATATGTTAAATTAAGAGCATTTGGTTAAGTTTGAAAATCTAAAGATTTTAATTAAAAGAATTAATTAAAATCTATTTTGTGGTCGCATTAGCTTAATTAAGGTTTTAACTTGATGTTTGTATTGGCCATGACTTGTTTACTAGTATATATTAATTTGGGACTATTTGAAGTTGGTTTAGAACCTTGGGATTTAAATTAGCATGATTTAATTAAAGTTCTACTTTATTGTTCTAACAACATAATTGAGTTTTAGAATGGATATAGGTGATGACCTTGCCATGTCATTTAACATGTGTTAAATTGAGGTTCATTGGAATTGAATCGGAGTCTTTAGAATTTAATTGTGTTTATCTATTTAAATTCTATCAATTTGCTCCATGATCTAGTTATGTTTTAGAAGTGGTTTCTATATTCAAATCATGGACTTAGACTTGTTGTATATTCATTTGGTTATGTTTTGAACATTAGATAACATAGTTGCTATGTTTGTATTCATGAGAATATATTTTCCTTATTGAATATATTGTTGCCTTATGTAATGATTTGTACACTTCGTGTTTAACATCTTTCATGCATAGCGTGTAACGAATCGCACACTGAAGTTTCGACATTCATCATATCATATTAGTTGTGGATTTAGAGCATGTATTGTATAGGTTTCCAAATTTGGTTGTGCTTAGTAGATAGTTGATTATCTTGCATATTCCTGTTGATATATGCGTTGTTGCACAACTTGTTAATTTTTGAAACTTGGGGATGTCGTTGTTTGACTATGGCTAGGACGTGGTTCTAGTACGGGGGATAGTCCCTCTATATATAGTCTAGTGCACGCATAAGGATGTTACCCATGGGCTAGTAACCCTAAAGTAACTATGTTGTCGGTCTAATCTGGCATGACGTCCGAGTATCCACTTTGTTTGATTTCGCATTTCAATTTCAAGTTGATAACTGGATGATGTTGTAACTTCTTGTTTCTTATTTGTCGTTCCATTTTAAGTTACAGGATGTTAACTTTGCGAAATTGTGCTTTATGCGTTGTATTGGAAGTTCCAATGTTGGTTAAATTGCATCGATATTGAAAATCGTGTTTTGACGTTTTAATAAAGCTTAGGATTGATCCTATTGATTCATTATAACATAGACGTTAGGTGGCATGAACCACTACTGTTATTTTGTGCTTTAGATTCTAAGTTGATGGCTTTGGGAACTTAAACCTTGTTGCATTGTATAATATGCTCTTTTGTTGTTGAATTACATGGATAATGTGATTCTTGTTAACTTGTATTCAAATATGCTTTTGTTATGTTGTATGGATTACTCTAGACCTAGTTCAATTATATTGAAAATGCAATTCATGTTAATTTTTGCTCAAGCATTCTTCTTGTCGTGTTCTTTGGATTATCCCAACCATGATTCGTTTCATACACGTATGTATATCATGATTCTTATTGCTTAGACTCTAAGGTAGCTTAGGATGCTCCCCGAGTTTCACTTGGACATAGACGTTAGGTGGTATGAGCCCCTTTAACATGTTTCACCTTAAGGTGATAAATTTGTAAAATGTTAGGTCGATCCATGCTCATCTCCTACGAGTAGTTTTATGTTACTCACCCCTACGATACTGGGGCATATTTCTGGTACGAAGACTTGGTTCGTGACGCCTAGCATTCCTTAGATGTTGTGTAGCTTTCAAGTTTTCATTTCATACAAATGTTAGCATGAAATGTCATTTTGTAGACTTATATGTCAAAATATGTATATTTGATTCCATGTATGTAATGTGTACTTAAGAACACTCCTTTCAATGTATTTGATATGTATGAGATGAGGCAGGAGGCCAATGACATGTATATTGTATTCTATGTACTTTTTAACTTCATCAAATATTGTGAAAATCTTGAAAAATTGCAAGTCATTGCTTCATCATGGTTGCATTGGGTATGGGAATTCCATTTTCATTCTTTCATAGGGTTTTATAAATCATGTTTGAAGTGTGGCCAAGGGCCAAACGGTCATTTGATCCCATTTTGTATTTTTGAATTCTGAGTTTTCATTCAAAGTTCCATTTTTGCCTTTTTGCCCGTTAGGGGGTCAGATTTTGTATCGGTGGTATTTTTAAGTCGTGGACCATTGTAGCACGTCCAAATAGGTATGTTACGTTTGCGTGCATGGTCGTTTCCAGGAAAAACCTTATCGTTTGTGTTTTGAGCCTCTTGTGAATTCATTTCGCACTTTTTTGCATATTCTGATCTAGGGGCATTGTAGACTTTTCACGATGGTTTTATTTTCTCTTTCAACATGGTTGAATAGAAAACATGATTTTAGGGGGAGTTTCTTTTCCGTGTTTTTCCAGAAAATGTCGTCTTGGCATCGGAAATCGCTTACGAAGTTCAGCTTTCAGTTTTCTATTTAGCAGCTTTTTCGACCCTCTGGACCAGATTTCTTGGGAGGGCATTTTGGGCATTTTACATTGAGTTTTTTTTTTTTAATTCTCCTCGAGTCACGTAGAAATCTCAATTTTGAGGGGGGTTTCTTCTTTGTGTTTTTGCAAAAAAATTCATTTAGGACTCCAAATTCAGCTTCTGTTCTGGATTTTTATGAAAAATAACCCCATAGCAACTTTATGGCTACTGCTGCCGGCCATGGTGCACCCCGCGCGTGTGCGGCATGAATGGGCATGCGCATGGCCGTGCGCATTGGGCTGTCATGGTCCCTCATCGGGCCGCCGCGAAGTCAATTCTTCTTTTGGGCTTTTTTCCTTCGTTCGGACTCCGATTCAAGTGAATTTTTTTTTGAGCTTGATTAATTTTTTGTCGTCTATCCAACGGTGTGCTCGGTTACACCTAGATATTTCTGGATAATTACCAGTTAGCCCTTAAAGCTTTAAGTGTCAGTTTTTCGTCGTCATGCCGTTTCTCCTTTGTCCAGACTCCGAATCATGCGATTCTTGAGTCCATCTTGATTAGTTTTTCGTTGTCCTTCTAGCGGTGTGCTCAGTGGCATTCGAATCTATAATTTTTAGAAATGACTATTTTGTCCCTGGGGGCTTATTTGTCATATTTTTGATCTTTTGCTTCATCAGTTCCTGTTGAGTTCCATGACCTTATGGAAGGTCACTTTGACTTCTTAGAGTCTTGTTTTCTGTTTTCGCTTCCTATATCGGATCCGTTATCGGGTCAATCTTCGATTCATCACAGGACACGCTGGCCTAAAAACCAGGGTCGTCACACAACATCCTTCCAATGAGGATGATTGTTTTCTTGTTGATGTCATTGATGAAGTGGTCGAAGAATCTCTCCCCTTTATTCTAAGCGAGGACCCTCTTGAAACTTGCATGTCTCATTTCGACTTCTCAAACTTTGACATTGATCAATCTATCCAAGAAGTTAATTCTCTGCTTGATGTTGCTGCTATCATGGACATTCCCCCTTGGAAAGTTCCAAAAGAGCCGCTTCTTTAGCTCTCCACCACTCCTCCGGTTCTATCTCTGAAATCTACACCACAACTTGAGCTTAAGCCGCTCTCGGCCCATCTCAAGTATATATTCCTTTGTTCAAATCAAACTCTCCCGGTCATCATTGCATCGGACCTTCTAAAGTACCAAGAAACCAACCTTTTAGCGGTGCTACAAGAGCACAAAGAAGCTATTGGTTGGGCAGTGGCTGACATGAAAGGAATTGACCCCTCCATTTGTATGCACCGCATTCATATGGAGGAGGACGCAAAGCCTACTAGAAAGGTTTAGCGCCGATTAAATCCTAACATGAATGAAGTGGTAATGAAGGAAGTGATAAAATTGCTAGATGCGGGAATCATCTACCCCATTTCTGATAGCAAGTGGGTAAGCCCCACACAAGTTGTTCCCAAGAAATCCGGTCTCACTGTTGTTGAAAATTCAGCGGGTGAGCTCATGCCGCAACGAACCACCACCCGGTGGCGTGTTTGCATAGACTACCGGAAGCTCAATTCGTCAACTAGGAAAGATCATTTTCTACTCCCATTTATTGATCAAATCTTAGAAAGGCTAGCCGACCAAAGCTAGTATTATTTTCTTGACCGTTATTCCGGCTATAACTAAGTGGCAATCGCCCCCTAAGATCAAGAGAAAACAACATTCACATGTCCATTTGGAACCTTTGCATATCGTCGCATGCCTTTTGGGCTATGCAATGCTCCGACAACGTTTCAAAGGTGCATGATGTCCATATTTTCCGATATGGTTGAAAAATTCTTGGAAGTTTTCATGGACGATTTTTTCGTCCTTGGCTCCTCTTTTGATTCTTGTCTCAATAATTTATTTTTTGTGCTCCAAAGGTGTAAAGAGACAAATCTCATTCTAAGTTGGGAGAAAAGCCACTTCATGGTCAAAGAAGGCATTGTTCTAGGACATGTCATTTCGAAACGGGGAATTGAGGTGGACAAGGCAAAAGTTGAGTTAATCTCTAATCTTCCTCCTTTGAATTCCGTCCATTAAATCCGTTCCTTTCTTGGCTATGCCAGATTTTATCGTCGCTTTATCAAGGACTTTAGTAAAATTTCTCGGCCGTTGTGTAATCTCTTAGCCAAGGATGTTCCATTCAATTTTGATGAAGCGTGCATAGAAGCTTTCATTAAACTTCACACCCTCCTCTCATCTGCCCCAATAATGAAACCGTCCAATTGGTCTCTTCCTTTTGAGATCATGTGTGATGCATCTGATTATACATTAGGCGCAGTTTTGGGCCAACGTGTGGACAAGCTCCCATACGTCATTTATTATACTAGTTGAACTCTTTCTGATGCTCAATTAAATTACACCACTACTGAAAAAGAGTTGCTGGTTGTAGTTTATGCCTTGGATCAAGGTCATAGTCATAGTTTTCTCGGATCATGCCACCCTTCGGCACTTGTTAGCAAAGAAAGAGACCAAACCCTGCTTGATCCGATGGATACTCTTACTTCAAGAGTTTGACATTGAAATCCGGGACAAAAAAGGGGCAGACAATATTGTCGCCGATCATCTTTCTCGCTTACTCATTGAAAAATCTTCCGATTTCGCCGCTGTTCGTGATTCCTTTCCGGATGAGCAACTCTTCCAGATTTCTCGTGTAAATCTTCCATGGTTTGTGGATATTGTCAACTACCTTGCGGTAGGTAAAATTCCAACTCATTGGTCCAAACAAGAGAAGGACTGTTTCTTCTCCCAAGTCAAGCATTTCTTTTGGGAAGATCCGGAACTATTCAAGTATTGCCCGACCAAATCATCCGGCAATGCATTCCTGAAACTGAGACCACAAGCATCCTTAATTTCTATCATACTCTTGCTTGTGGAGGCCATTTCAGTGCCAAAAAGACCACTCACAAAGTTCTTCAAAGCGGATTCTATTGGCCCTCCTTGTTTCGAGATGTATACAATTTTTGCAAATCATGTGGAAGATGCCAAAGGCTAGAATCCATGTCCCAAAGAGACATGATGCCCCTCACTTCCATCTTAATAATTAAAATTTTTGATGTGTGGGGAATCGACTTCATGGGACCATTTCCACTTTCTTATGGCTATGAGTGCATCCTTATAGTGGTGGACTACGTTTCCAAATGGGTGGAAGCCGTAGCCACCAGAACCAGTGATCATAAAGTAGTGATCGAGTTCATTCAATCTAATATCTTTAGTCGTTTTGGTACGCCCCGAGAAATCATCAGCGATGGCGGATCACATTTCAGAAATCGTTATCTTAAATCCGTCTTTTCTAAGTATTCCGTCATTCATAAGGTTGCTACACCTTACCATCCTCAAACGAGTGGTCAAGTAGAGGTTTCTAACTGAGAAATTAAGCACATTTTGGAAAAAATGGTTCGATCGGACCGCAAAGATTGGTCGCTAAGACTAGACGATGCACTTTGGTCTTACCGGACGGCTTATAAGACACCCATTGGCATGTCGCCATATTGACTTGTCTTTGGCAAAGCATGTCATCTCCCCGTAGAATTAGAGCACCGTGCTTTTTGGGCCATAAAAAGGCTAAATTTTGATCTCAAACAGGATGGCTCTAATTGTGCTTTGTAACTAAATGAACTTAAGGAAATCCGAAATGATGCATATGAAAGTGCAAAAATCTATAAGGCAAACACTAAAGTTTTTCATGACAAGCACATTGTTAGCAAGTTTTTCGCCCCGGGACAAAAGGTTTGGCTTTTCAATTCCCGCTTGAAACTCTTTCCCAGTAAACTCTAGTCAAGATGGGATGGTCCATACATCATCACTACTGTCTTCCCTCATGGAGCAATCGAACTCCAAGATCCTGCAAAAGGATCGCTCTTCAAGGTTAATGGCCAACGGCTTAAGCCTTGCATTGACGGCATAGTCCCAACCCAAAAAATTGAGAAAGTTCTCTTGACGGACCCAATTTACGAGGATTAATGCCTGCTCTAGCTTCGTCTAGCTATCGACTTTAAATTTAGCAAAGCAAGGGAAACAGTTCTTTCTATTTCCAGGCTTTTCTACTTTTCAAATTGCTCGTGCCTTGAAATGTTCTGGAAAATGGTTTAGAAAAGCCAAAAGTTTAATTTTTCTAGAAATCTTCTCGGTTGTATTCCACAATTTTCAACGGGGTTCTTAGACTATCTCAACTCTCATTTTCTTTATCGAATGTTTCCATCTCTTTCCAGCAATTTTATCGGATCTTTGGAATGCTTCACATGTGTGTAACCTCTCATTTTTAATGCATTGTTGGATCATAATTTCTCAATTTCCATCCATGCATTGGAGTGTTGAAAAGTTTGAAAATTTTTCACAAATTCCATCGATGCATTAAAGAGATGTTAAAAAAAAAAAACAAATAATTTTTTTTTTTTTTTGCAATTTCAGTCATTTCACCCAGGCTTTTGCTCACTGGTCCAATTTCGAGCACTTGAAGTCCAAGCTTCGAGCGCTCGAAGCTTTCATTTTTCGTTCAACCGGCTACTGCCTCAAGTTCGAGCACTCGAAATCCCATCCATGCCCACTGTCCAAACTTCGAGCGCTCGAAGTGTCACTTTCGAGCGCTCGAAACCTACTGCCCAAAGTTCGAGCGCTCGAAGGGCTTACTTCGAGCGCTCGAACTCCCCACTCCTTTTTAATCTCGATTCCTTCTCTCCAGCCTCTTTCAGTTTTATCCCCCCATGACCTCACTTCTCCATTTCATTCTTCCTCTCCTCTATCACTTCCCTCCCACCCCCACACTCCTTCCATCACCCCATGACCTCAACCCTTCCCACTTCCTCTCTTTCTCCATTACCTCCTAAACCATCCCACTGCTCTCATTCATGCACCAACCACCCATCTCCTCCTACCTCTTCCCCTCCCTTCCATAATTCCTCTACCCATTTCAATCATCTCATTCATGCACATCCATCCCTATAAATACCCATCACCCCCACTATTCCTCCTCATTCCATCCTTGCTTCTCTTCCTTCTTCTTTCAAGGTATGTCTCTTCACTCTTTCTCTTCATTCTTTTTGTTCCATTCGTGTTCCATCTAAGGTGTATGGGCATCAAATCCTTGGAGTTTTGGTTATGATTGTTGCTATGCTCTAAGATAGAGAGCATTGTGTCTAAATTTTTTTGGGTTTCATCATCAATTCCTTTCATTCTCACATTCTCTCTTTCTTGGTGCATGCCAGGTGCTCGCAGAAATTCCCAAGCCACATCCGCCTCTCCTAATGTCTCGTGCCGGCCCTTCTCGTCGTCCTAGACCCTCTGAGGATGTCCCCGTTGTTCCTCATGAGCAGCCCCAAGCCCCTTGGCTCGACAAACAGCTCAATTATGAGCTTCTCTTCCCGTTCACGGGTGTCTTTGACACTCTTCCCACCACTTCATAGGCTGCCGCGGAATTAGTCAACCGGCACCTTCAGCACATTTGCTAACCCGTTGCCAAGGTCACCTACCCCCGTGTGGTGCGACTCTTCTACTAGAATCTCAATTGCCCTGAAGAGCCGCCTGTCTCTCTCACCACATCCATTGATGGCATCCATTTTTCCTTCACTCTTGCTGACATGGTGGCAGTCTCCGGCTGTCCTCTGGAGTGCCCCAATGACATTGTCAATCATGAGAATCTCCCTTTATGTGAGGAGCTGGATACTTTAACTGTGGAGCAGGTTGTCGCTGCCATTTGCAACGTGGATGACCCTCATCGACCCCGGAGCTTTACCCTCAAATGCACTCTTCCAGAGCGAGTTTGGTTCCTTGACTCCATTCTCAAGCATAATGTTTACCCCTTGGCGTACAGCACTGAGCGCTGAGGCTTGATGTTGCAAGCCTTGTATGCCATGGACCAAGGCAAATGGTTCTCTATCCCGGAGCTCATTTGGGACACATTTATGCAGTTCTGGGACGAGTGTATCAATGCACGGCAGCAGCGTCTTAAAAATCGGCCTTTGCCATTGCCATTCTTCGTTATCAAGCTCTTGAAGCACAAAGGCTTCATTGTTCCTCCTCATAAACCAAGAGGCAAAAAGATTCAGACTTTTACTCTCCGCCGGTGGACCAATGTTCTTAGCCATTCTCAGCACCTTCAACTCGCTGCCCCTCCATTTCCCCGCTCTCCATCTCCTCCTTTTTCTGAGGATGATCCCATGGCGGAAGACGCTGAATGGGATGAGCCTCCTGTTGATCTTCCGCCGGACCAGGCCTTCATCTGGGCTAGCCTTGCCGGTATTTATGAGCGGATAGATTGTTTTGAGATTTCTTTGGCAGACTACACTCGGACCGTGCGTGAGGACTACTTCCATACAGAAGAAGACCGTCGTCTTGCTGTAGATGACCGACGTGTTGCGGCGGAGGACCGTCGCATGGCACAGGAGGAACGGCGTGCGACTCAATCTCTCCTCAATGCCATCTTCGCCCGTTTTCCCCTGGCCCTGTAGATAGTTGCCAATGTTAGACTTTATCTTTTTGTTTCACATGTGTATATTTTTCCTTTCTGTTTTTGTTTTACTTTTAAACTTTAGGACTGTGCTATGCACGAGTTTCTGTGGTTAGACATGATTGACTTTCAGTTCCTTTTGTAATTATGTCCACTTCATTTTGAATGCAAATTCTCTAGCTTTTCTATTATCTTCTGTTCAGCATTTTTCCTTCCATGTTTTACAGTTTATTACTATTTTTGTAGTTTTTTTGCCTTTTCTTCGTGTCCCATTTCAGGTGGCACATTTCAAGTTTGGGGGCCTCTCTTTGTTAGATTTTGCTTGGGAGTTTTCCTCACCTCACCATGCACTTTCCTCCTGACTGGGTATTTTTGTTCCTCTTTTTCTCTTTTATTTTTTTGGTCATCGCTATTAGTTGTTGTCCCACATTGAGGACAATGTGTACTTCAAGTTTGGGGGTGCAATATTGCATTTTTAGTTTCACATTTTTGCTAAGCAATGATAGTATAATTTGAAACTTGTCAGAGATGAAGCATATGTTTAATACCTTGTGTATAGAAGCAATTGTTAAGTTTTGAAAATAAAGAAAAATGTGAATTTGAAATGATCTTGTGGATGCAATGTAGTCTGTATAAATGTTTCAATTAGATTCTCGCTAGATTTTATACTCTTTTATGCTTCACAATGCACAGACGCACATTGGAAACTTAACTGTGAGGCATGCAACTTGATTGACCTTGATCTTGACCTAGTTGATCTGAATTGATGAACTTAATGGATGGATACGTTTGGCATGTTTTTGATTTAAAAAAAAAAAAAAAAAAAAGGAGTAAAGAAAGAAAGATAATGACCAGTTTGAGTTTGTAGCCTTTCCAACTTGAGCTATTAAGCCCTAGGAGTGTCTCTACACTCAGCACCCTAAAGCCATCTGGTTTGGAAGTTGTTGGCCTAACGCTTGCTACATGGGTTGGTTAGAAAGCTTAAAGGATTTCAGCATTGCACAACCATTTTGTGTTTCATTTTTGAGTTATAATAAATTGTCAGCAAGCAGCAAAAGTTGTCTTGTAAATAAATTCATGCCTTAGGGACTTCATTTAAAAGGGAATCCATTGATTTGAAGACTTGTGTCTTGGAATTGGAAAAGAAAGTAAAAGCCGCATGTTGAGAATCCAATCCACTTTCACTGAAGTTAGAGTTGTTTTCCATTCAAGAGATGATAATTGAGTTATTTATATAGACTAGGATTTTGATGCATGTATGTTGAAATGTGTTTAGCCAATTTTTGTATCAATGTTTCATATATGCATGGTAGTCTACTTAATAACCCCGTCTTCAGTCCTTTGTTTGTTTCGAGTTGTATTTGAGCTATGTATATATTTCATTTTGCCATGGTTGATATTTTTGTGGTAGCATTCCCATTGTTGTCATTTCATTGAGTTTTTCATTTTGGTTTTGCTAAGGGACTAGCAAAATGTAAGTTTGGGGGTGTGATAAGCGCCGAATATTGCATATTCAAGCGCCTTTAGTTGCATTAGTTAAGTCCATTATTTGATTATTTTATCTAGATTATCTTCATTTGCATGTTTTTATATATTTTCAGGTTTATTAGCCAAAAAGGAGCAAAAATGATGTTTTGTTGATTCTTTGAATAACAATGTGCTCAAGGCTGAAGTTCTGGCAGTAATGGAGTTTGACTTTGCTCGCCATTTTTGACCTAACAAACTCGAGAACTGGACTTCTATTAAAGCATAGCGTATTTAGAGCTTTGAATTAGCTATCCAAATCTTTAAACGGTTTGTCATTTGGAGTTTAGAGCAAAAAGTTATGGCTGTTTTACCAAAGTAGTGCAAAGCAGGTCAAGAGAAGAGAGCAAGCTGATGGAACTTCGAGCGCTCGAAGGGCTTACCTTGAGCGCTCGAACTTTGGGCAGAATGCTCTTCAGGATTTTCAGCCCACTTGCTCCTTGATTCACTCATTTCTGATTTCCATCTTTATGGGTTGGTTGGAGATGTCTTTTGGTGGGGAGTTGAGCCTTGTTTGGTGGGGTTTGGTAGGATGATGTCTACAAGAAGGTGAGGGGAACCACATATCATATATCATATCTCATCTTGCCAAGATTTTTAGAGAGGGAAGGAGGAGGAAAAGATGGAGTTCTTGAAGCTACAACAAAGGAGCTCGAAAATGGAAGGATCTTCCAAGTTTCTTCCTTCTTCTAAGGCTCCCATGGGTAACTAAACCTCCATCTAGGGAGGTGATGAGGCTCCTCCTTTGTAAGCATGTTCTAATTTAGGCTATATTTTGGAGATTACAATGTATATTCTTTGGTCTTTTCATAACCAAGAGCATTTCATTTGTTGTAATGAATGTTGATATATGTATGGATGATTTCTGTAAGTTGATTATCTTGTTTTAGATGATGTCTTATATTAATCATATTGCTAGAGTTTTCATGGTGAGAATGAAGACAAGGTTATGAAATGGTTTATGGCATGTTAATAAGTACTTTGATAGATCATTGCTTAGGTGAAACCTTTGATGGTTTATGCTTATTTCTTACCTTCATGTGCTTCATCATTTTATCTAGGGCTTGATAATCTTTCATTCAAGTAAATGTGGTTAAGCTACACCTTAGTTAGGTAGTCTAAACATGTTAACCTTTGATGGATCATGCTTGCTTGAGATTTAATGTGCATCTTGTTGATTATATGGCAACTATATGTTGTTATATATTCCTTGACGATCATATATTGTTTTCCCCCAATTTAGCTCTAATCTGGCATGTGTATAGGGATGGAGGCAGATTCACTTCCCTAGTCTTCTTTACTTGTATTTCATCTCCTTTAAACTCTTACAAACTTTTATTTTATGCACCTTACTTTCATAGCTTAAGTGACAACCAACAAATCATCTATGAACACCCCGTATCATTCTAAAAAGACTCTAGACACTTAGGTTGCCATAGATTAGCACAGTCCCAGTGGTTCGACTTACCCGACCAATAGCCCTATTTTACAATGATTTGTGCTATTGCGAATGTTGATTTATTATAGATCGAATTCTCAACTGATCACCCTTTTACCTCTCTTTATTTTCAGTTGCTATCCCATTTACACTTGCATGCCCACTGTGCACTATTATTATCCCTTTTGTTATCTGATGAGTTTTATCCAAGTGCCAAATTTCAAGACCACAGTTAATCCCAAGTTTGGAGGGGCTATGCCACCCACTTTGGATACTTCTATCCCAGCCATTCTTTGCCTTCATTGCACTGGTATACTCTTTCTTTTTGTTCTCTTTGCACATTGAGGACACTGCGCCATTTAAGTTTGGGGTAATGGTGCTTTGCAGTGTTTGTTCTTAAATGCAAAATTTTGAGCATGTCTTATGTATTTGAGAGATTTTCTATGATTGGTCCATATTAGCTATGATTTTGATTTTGAGGACTATATTGCTTAAAATTTAAAAATTGCATGACTTGAGAGTCCAATACTCTTTGTATGTCTTGTGTATGCCATTTAGGAGTAAATTTTTCAAAAAATTGATATCTTGCTTACACTTGTGGTCCACATCATCCTGATTTTGTGATTGTTTTAAGATTCACTCTAGTCTTCTGTACTAGCACAGGCGCACACTAGTATTCCTTTGTGGGGTACATGCTTTGTTGACTATTGAATTGGTTATATCCCAATTGAGCTAGTAGTGCATTGAAAGCTTTCATTCTTGATAAATGTGGATAACAACCCCTTTTCACTAAGTAGCCGGGATTCTAGCCTCATCAAGCACTGAATTTCTCGCGCCGAAAGGTGGAGGGCCCAAACTCTAGGTTAATAATTGAATATATATAAATAAATAAAAAAGAAAAGAAAAAGAAAAACTTGCAAAAGCAATAAAAAAGTGAGGACTTCTCCCAAAAGGTGAGAAGTGGGAAATGATTAGATGGAGGTTGTCTTGATTTGTAGCCTAGTTGATTTGAGCTTGTAAGTCCATAGGGGTGTTTGAACACCTAGTGCCCTAAAGCCATCTGGTTTGGAAGTCATTGACCTAACGCTCGACCTCATGAATCGCTAGAAAGCTTAATAAATCAACACATTGAACTATGCTTCCATCTTTGATCCTATAAAAAAAAATAATAATAATAAAAAAAAAAATTCGAGTGAAAAGAATTAGCGCACCTAGAACAATAAAGCTTTAATAAAAGGTCCACTTTTTGTCTTGATGATCGGTACTAGATTTGTGTGCTAGTTTGAGGGTAAAGATGTGATTAATTCTTTAGTTGGCTTAGATAGCAACACATTTGATGCCGGTCCACTCAAAAAGGATTCAAGAGTTGTTTTGATTTACATGATCATTTTCTGATGTGTGGAGGACCATACTTGCTTACTTGATGTTGAGATTTTGGGAGATTGCTTGGAAATGTTTGAAACATTGCATACTTGAGGTAGTTTTCTCCTAATGCTTGTTTGCAATATTGGTGCCTCTTTTGAAAGAATGAGCTTAATGTTTGTGGGTATCATTTCTGAAAACCCTCACAAGACTTCACTCGTCTACTAGGGGTAACCTAGGGGTTTAAAAGGCTTGTTGCATATGCTAAGTGCAATCGTGTTCCCTACGAAAGTAGCGTTATCCATTTATTGCTTTCTAGTTCATATTTGTATAGTTGTTCATTTCATTCCTTTACTTTCTAGTTCATTGCTAGGGAATAGAAATATTTAAGTTTGGGGGTGTGATGAGCACTGAAAAGTGCGTATTTAAACCCCTTAACCTTAGGTATTCTAGAACCTTTATCTATCTTATTTTACCGTTTTGTATTGATTTCGTGTTATTTCCATTTTCAGGTACTTATCCCCAAAATAAGCTAACTCATCCAAATAAGAGCATAATTGAAGCATTCCTGGGATGAATCAAAGAAAGGAGCAAAGCATAGCAAAAGGAAGCAAAGGGTGGAATTTCAGCAACTTCGATCGATCTCAAGAAAAGTTCGATCGATCCAACTTTCATCGATCTCAGTACTTCGAGATAGATCTGAGCCATGTTTGTCCCTGTTCAAAGATCTCAAAAGTTCGGTCAATCCAACTTCCTTCTCTGATTGATCGAACATTCTTGTCCTTATCCAAATGATTGATCTTATGCAGTTGTACCACCCTACCAACCGCTTTTGTCCTTTTCCTAAAAATATCTTCAAAATATCTCAGATTTATTTTTATCCAAAATGGCGTCGATCCAACTTCAGTTCAATAGATCTCAGCCATGTTCGATCGATCCAAGTCCAAGGTTCGATCGATCGAACTTCCTCCAGTGCGAAAAAGTTAAATTTCCAGCTCACAAAAGTTGTCCTTTATCCAATCATTGGGGAATATTTGCTGTACTACCCTAGCTCATTTTGGGTGTCATTTGACCTACCTATATAAGGATAAGGATTACTTTTTGGAAGAGAATATCATATTGTATCATATCATATCATATCATACCTTGTAGAACTCTTAGGGAGTAAGCAAAGAAGATGAGGAGGCTAGAGACACCATTGGAGACTCTTCATCAACCAAGGAGCAGATTTCTTTTATGGAGCTTGCCCTAGAAGGTTGGAGGACATCGTCCATGAGTGGCTAGACATCCTGTTGGGGCTAGAGTTAGCCCTAAGCATGCTTTCTACTTCTTGATGTATGTATTTTTGAGGGGATTTGTATTGTGATTCATGTCTTAACACTTATATATATATAGATCTTGTTTATTCAATGATTTATGTGGTTTAATGCTTCCAATTGATCATTTCATTCTATCCATATGTCTATGTATGTTAGAATAGATGTTTATGTGTTTGTCTCTATTTATTGTGTTATTGATGCATGTCTATGTGTGTTGATGCTATAGAGCTAGAGATTGTTAAGACATAGTGCTTAATGTCATGTTCTTGTGATTTATTTGATGATTCATACTCATTGCTTGATGGATTGTGCCTCTCCCTTAGTTTAATTTCAAGTCATTAGCTTAGTTGTAGTGTAGTTGTTAAATGGGAGGACAATCCATGCTTGTTGTTGATGTTCCATACTTATGAAAATCAAGTAACATATATCTCTAACCTTGTGATGTGCTTAGATTGTGAGCTTAAAGAAATTATTAATGGCTTAATTTGATATGCTGTGCTATCCACCATGTTGTTTAGACAATATGTGCTTAATTTTTCATCCATGCTTGTTGAAACAACCACACACACACTCTATATTGCAATACATGTTTTTCCCCTCATTAATCATTCATTAAAGGTGTAAAAAAGCTATGCTTAGTCGTGATCTCTAAACCCCAAGATCTCTCTCTCTTTTATTCTCTCTATTGTATTATTGCTTACTTTAGTTTAAGTTGCATCTAGTTTAAGTCAACCAACCAACCACTGTTCTGATCACTCGACCTACTAACCCTAATTTTGATCCCTCAACCTAGTACGACACTCAATCCCTTGGGACGATCCTTACTCACCCTAGCTATATTTTTAGTGAAAGGTAGTAGTGGCAATTTATAAATATAAAACTTGGCCACATAAGTGTAAACTTTGGGTTTGAATTGATGGCTACACCATATAACACCCCTTACCTCCATTTGAGATGAAATCTCAAATCCTCACCAAAACGAAGCCGCTCCAAATCCGACGAAACTTCTAGGTTTTGTCGGGGACAGCACGATGAACATAACCCCCAAGGAAGCCCTATCAAAATCATAACTTGACTTCAAACCCGAATTCAAGAAATGGTCAGAAATGGATTCTAATAAGGGGGAAAGGTAGAGTACGGCAAGGCAAACATAAAACGCTAAGGTACTACACCTTTTTACTAAAGGGAAGTGGCCGGAAAAGAAGAGAGAAGGGTGGCAGCCCCTTGGCTGCCATGGTTGCCGGCCAAGAGAGAGGAAAGAGAGAGGAAAATCTAATTTTTCTTCTTAAGACCTCTTATTTATAGAAAAACCCTAAAAGTGTTCTGAAAGGGCCCCGTCGGGTCCGGGAAAGTGGAATTTGAGCAAATGCACTTAAGCAGTGAAACTCTATGAACAAAAAAGAACCGGAATGAGAAAATATGAAGAATAGAAAAAACGGCATCGAAAACCGAGTCCTGAGCAAAGAGATATGCCCCAAACAAGTTTGGTGGCAATAGGGGCCAGAAACCCTGCAACTGGAGAAAAACCACCGGAAGGAAATTCTAAGATTACACGACTCAATGAAAAGTGAAAATGAATCATGTACGAGGATCTAGGCTCAAAACGATACATTTTGCAATATCTTTCGTTAATTGCACAATGGCCCCTCTAAAAAGTGAAAACTACAAAACTGCCCCAGAATGAAAATATCTTCCAAAAGATATTTTCTTAGATATCCCTGAAATAAAATATCTTCAAAAGATATTTATGAAAAACACCCCAAGAAAAGAAAAATATTCTGAAAAACTATGCATCCATGCCCTATGGACACCGGGAGCAACTAGAGTATCTTTCTGCAAAAGTAAAGATATGTATTTCATGGAAACCACTTAGAATGAAGATACGTGGAGTCAAAAACCAACTCCAAACACAGGAAGTGTAGTTATACCAATAAAGTGACAATCGGGGAAAAGACAAAATAAGGAAAATGACGAAATAGGGAAAAGGACGAAAAGTAAATAGTGTCCGAAAAATAAAAATATAGAAATGACTCGGTCCTCAAAGAAAGTTGTCAATCCAAAGAAAAGAGTCTCAAAAACTATTTTCGAGCACTCGAGATGACACTATGTGATGAAAAACTGAGCTCAGAAAGGAAAAGAATAACGGAAAAAAATATCCATGAAAATCTAAGAGAAAGGAAAAAAAGGAAAATGACCAGGTCATTACATAAGTACTCTAACTCCTAGCACATGAAGGCCAGACATCCCTTATAAAATCCTTCAAAGTTCTCTCCATATTCATATCTAATAAAACTTCACATTCTCCTCTCAGATTTGCAGGAAACATACATAGAGGTAAAGTTCTTCTTCGTCCTCTTTCCATTGTCTTTTCCTTGAATGCATAGACTTCTAGATCTAGAGAGAAGAGCATGAGTCACTACTTGGATGCATGATTCTTAAGATATTTATACATCCTCAGCATAGATTAGTTGCTTGAATCGATTGTTGATTGATAGGTGTACTGATTTCTGACGATCTGTTGTAGTGAAGTTCAAGTGAGGCTCGAGCTTTGCAGCTTAAAGCTCGAGCATTGGTTGAAGCTCGAGCTCGGACGCTTAAGCTTGAGCATTAATTTCTAGATTGTAGGATTTTAGGGATTTTGGGTGATTTTTGGGATTTTAGTGCACGATACTATTCATTGAAGCTAGCGATGGTTCATCCTGCTCCTTCTAAGCGTGCTAGAGTGACTAAGGATGTTGTGCCTAGTGCTTAGAAAGAAATTCCAATTTTGTATGAGATAACTTTTGATTATCAAGCATTCATCACTAATCCTCGCACTAGATGGGTCATGAAATCCTTTAGTTACCGGCATCTTCTTCATCTTATGGTCCCAGTTGCACAGATTGCTAATCCTCGTCTAGTTCGTTTGTTTTACCTCAATCATGTATATAGTGAGGATGACCCTTGGGAACTTAGGACTAAGATAGATGGGCATAAGTTGGTTATTAATCCCAATGCTATTGCTGCGGCTCTAAAATGCTATCATATGCTTCCTGAGGTGTTAGATAAGAGACATAGCTGTCCTATTTTCACATATTTTCCTAGGGCGCCAATTACAGAAAATCTGATTTAGAAGTTGTGTGATGGTAGGTTTGCCAGCAGAAAGTGTAGTAGCACTACCAAGGCTAAAATTCCTAAAACGTTGTGCATTTTAGATTCTATTATCTCTGCTAATATCCATCCTCTTGGACATAAGAGTATTAGGAATACTGATTTTCTTCAGGCGCTGTATGCTATTCAGTTTAAGTATTTGTATTCGTTTCCTAGAATGATTTTCTGTTAGCTATTGGAGTTTTGGTCAGAAATTGGACCACACAAAATTGTTCCTACCCATATATTACCCTTTTCATACATGATTACTAGACTGTTAGAGTTGTAGGGTTTTATGGTGAGTCCAAAAGAAGAATCATTTGATGAATCTCTAAAATTTGGAATGAAGGAATGGAATAAAGTATGGATACATATGCCGGCACATCGTCGAGATGCAATAGAGTTTGGTGATGAGGGATACGTAGCAGTTGTTGCTGGAAGAGTTGATGATGAGGCTACAGAGGATGAGATTGATGTCCCTGATAGCCAGGGCCCACCGAGGAGGAGGCTAATTCTTGCAGCCTAGCCTGAGAGTTCTTCTCAGGCTGAGATTAGAGCTTTACAGGCCAGGGTGGCCGAGCTGCAGGATGGCTAGACGGTGCTGAGATAGATGCTGACTACACAGCAGAGCATTTTGGAGGAGCTTCTACGCCGCACCACAGATAGATTAGCCGACTAGGGATTTTTAATAGTTTCTTTTGTTAACTAAGGCAATCTTTTAATGTATTTATTTCATTATAATGTATATCTGCCCTAAGTCTATTATTTTGAAAAGCATTGTACTCATCTTGCTGATATATATATACATGCTTTCTGACTATTATTTCCTTGAATTGATATTTGAGTTACTTGTGATATTTCTCTCTTATTACTGCCTATGCTTGATACTCTGATATGTTTTGAGTTGGTTGATTTTGCCAGATGCTACAGATTAAGTTTGGGGGTGATGTTTACCTTTTGCGTTTTAATGTCGTCTATCTTTGCTGGTCTGCATTTTGGTAATATCTTTCTAATCTCTCTTTTGTTCTCACACATTGAGGACAATGTGCAAAATAAGTTTGGGGGTAAGGTAATTTGAGATTTAGATGAGATTGAAATTGCATTTGAAATTTTTAACAAATCGGATACCAAGGATATGATATTTAATGTTACTAGCATAAGTTTGAGTTTGTTGATTGTTATATACTCCGTTTGCAGTTTGATGTTGGTTAGATATGGTTTGTATGCTAAAATATTGTGAAAAGGGATTCTTGAAAATTTTGAAATTGGTTGATGGCCTGTGGTCCACTCTGTTAGGATGATCCTTGTTTAATAAAATTAATCTCTGGAATACTACACTTTGCACATATTCATACTTGCATGAATTATGTGGAATAAATACTAGAAGTCTAATTCTATTTTGAGTTAAACTGAGATGAGCAGATGGATTTGATGATTTTGATAACCAAGGCATAAAAGTAAAGAAAAAAAAAAAAAAAAGTAAAGAGAAAAAAAAAAAAAAAAAAAAAATTGACAAGATTGGTATGTATGCAATAAAAGAAAAAAATTCTTCACCAATATGAATGGCAAGAAAAAAAGAAAGTAAAGAAGTAGAAAAGGATCAAGTTCAAGTCTATACCTAGATTGTTTGAGTGATTAAGTCCTTTGGGGTGTGTTCTGACACCTAATGCCCTAAGATCATCTGGTCTGGGAGTCGTTGGCTGAAAGCTTGTTACATAAGGGGTTTAGGTTGCCTAGATTGCTTGAACAATTAAGTCTTGGGTGCTTTATCACTTAATGACCTAGGATCATCTGGTGTGGGAGTCATTGGCTAAAAGTTCATTACAAGGGTGATTTAGAAAGCTTAATAGACCTGAACATTGCACAGTATCCTTTTTGAAAAAAATGTATACCTTGAAAAAAAAAAACAATAAATGCCTTGGGAGTTAGAATTTGAAAAATTTGCCTATGAATTGAGGAATATCTAGGAATGAATGTAAGAATGGATATTAAGCCACACGTTGAATTGCTGGGTCACTTTCAGAAAGTGTTTTGGAGATTAAGGTTATTGAATGAATGATTAAATTGATATATGGGGACCATGGCTATTAAATTAAAATTAAAAGTTAAAAGTTTTCCTGATTACATGATTGGTTGTACTTGATATATTTGACTGATTAATGAGTTGCAGGGAAAATAGGATTTGAAAACAGGCTCGAATGAGATTACTGTGCATTTAAGGCACTGATCTGAGAAGTTTGTGGGTAGCTTCACTAAAACCCTCACGAGACTACAACTCGTCCACTAGGGGTACATAGGGGTTTAAAGGCTTGTTGTACAAGCTAAATGCAACCGTGATTCCCACGAAAGTGGTTGTTTAGTTCTGTATTACTAAGGGACTAGCAATATGTAAGTTTGGGGGTGTGATAAGCGCTTAATATTGTATATTCAAGCCCCTAAATACGCGTATGTTAAGGCCTAAAGTAATACTTTTATCCATATTTAGACTGATTTATGTTCAATATGTGTTTGTAGGTACTTTCCCAGAGAAATGGTTAAAACTGGGACTTTATGATGATATTAAAGCTTACAGAGTCGTTGCCGGTCATCCAGAGCAAGTTGAGAGTTTAAATAGTGAAGTTTGGAAGAATTCAGAATCCAAAGCTCGAGCCCAAGTCATGAAGCTCGAGCATTACAAGTCAAAGAAGACAAAAATTAATAAGGCATTAAAGCTCGAGCTTTGTACCTTCAGGTTTGAGCTTGAACAAAAGGTACTCGAGCCTGACCATAAGGTGCTCGAGCCTTGACCCTTACGCTCGAGCACAAGGCATCAGAATTTGAAGAGTTGATTTCCAAGCTCCCAGACCTCATGCCTCAACCCAAGGAACGAGCACTATCCATTGAAGCTCGAACTATGAGAACCAAATACTCGAGCTTGGTACCTAGTGCTCAAGCCCAGGAAGCTTTGATTGAGCAATGGTAAAAGATTTCAATCCCAAGAATATTCTAAGTGTTAGAAAAAGACGCTTCAGAAAATAATTGAAGAAATTTGGCTAAGTGTCAAAGTGAAGATCGAGCACCAATTCTTAAAGCTCAAGCAACTATCCAGAAAAGCTCGAGCCATGTTCCCTAAGCTCGAGCCTGAACCTTAAAGCTCGAGCCTTTGTTCCTAAAGCTCGAGCCTTCCATGACATGTCAGATTAAAGTTACGGGAATGTTCTCTTCTCAAGTCGTATCTCATTCCAATGGACCACAAGACCTAAAAGCCCACTAGATCCTTCATAGAAGAGGTCCAAAATTCCAAGTCCTTTTTGCCATATGATTTAGAAGGCTGACTATGGTGGCTTTTAAGGTTTCTATAACCTTAGAAAGTGAAGATCCTGAGAAAGAAGTGTCGTCCGTGACGATGGAGACAACTCCAACACAGATGATATCCGACATCGTCATGATTAGCTAATTCCTCTCTCAGGGCATTGATGTAACCCAATCTAGTATTATGGTTTGATTGTTTTAACTCTGGGATTATTTTAATATATTATGTTTCCTTGATTATATAACTATGAGCAATTGAGACAACTCAATTGGCTTTCATGCTTTAATAGATTACAAACTGTTATTACCTTGTCTTAGATAAAATTGTTTGTTTTCCATTCTCAACCTATCTTATTGGACGGTATCTGGTGAAGCCCTGTTGGGCATGAGAATAGAGGTCATATAATGGTGTTCCAATATTTTTTTATAAAAGAACGTTTTCATAGTCTATGCTTAGGAAAGGTGGATTGTTTGCAAAGTAGTTAAAGTAGTTAGAGTAGGTAGGTAGATAGTCCACACTAACCGCAGATAGGTTATAGTTAACTAAATTTTGTAAAACATCTTTCTTTAAAACCTGAATTGAATGAATGTTATTGAGTTCAATTTATTTGAAAAACATAATTGTTAAATCCCCGGAGTTGGTACAATTAACCATAGTATGATGATTTTGGTGAAGTCAAAGCCCTAAGATTTCTCTCTTTGATTATTTAATTTACTCTAGTTTAATATCCTGCTTTAATTTTAGTTCGTTTTAAATCATGACAACTAACAAATTTTTTAATCAGTTACCTATAAACCAATAAAACTAAATTGAAAACTGAGTACTAATCTCATCTCCCTGTGGGTTCGACACCTCTCTTTATAGCACTATCCTACACGGAATCGTACTATTACGAGTTGTAAAATAAAACACATCATCTAGCTTTTAACAATTTAGGATAATTCAATGTTGTTTATAATGTGTGTGTGTGTGTGTGCGTGCGCGTTACCAATTGAAATAATGAGCATGGGTGACAAAAACAAGCATGAATTGTCTACTTAAGCTAGAATATAGTACAACTCATCAAGTTAAGGCATGAACCATTCAATAAACCTTCAATCGGAGCACACATTAATCTAGGGAAATATACATCTTGTAACAAAAAGCATGGATTATCAAACACAAGCATGGATTGTCTACCTAATCTAGAAATTGAAATTCAATTACACTAAGACTAGGAAATTAAGCTAATTAACTAGAGGTGTAGAATAGTCCATCAAGCATGATCATAGTCCATCAAATCAATTCACAAAAGTATCTATTAATAATAATCATGCATAACCATCACTAGATTCTCAATTTAATCACACATAGACATGCATCAAATCTAGAGAAACTAGTGTAGAGACATAATTCCCAATTTAATCACACATAGACATGTAAATTAAACTAGAGAATTAATTGGAAGAATCCATACAAATCATAGACAAAGTCAAGATCGATACATTCAAAAGGTTAAACAATTATTACAACATAGAATCCCTAAAAATGTCAAAGGTCTAGGGTTTAGAAGACTAGCCTAGGGCTTTTCCAAGTTAGCCTCTCATGGATGTGGTTATGGAACCCTCAAGCGCTAAAAAGCTTGGATCCATCTTCTTCCTCTTGGGCTTCTTAATAGAAACCCTAGGGTTGATGAAGATTTTGCCTCTTTTCTTGCTCAAAAACCCTAAAATCTAAAAAGAGAAACTAAAGCTAGCTATAGACTATTGTATGTAAAATGTAACAAATTATGGAACCCTAAACAATTGGTTTAATTTGATTTAAGTACATGCTCCTTTGTCTAGGCAACAAGTCAGAAAATGGCCTTCTAATTGGTTCAATCATGCAGCCAAAAGTTAGGTGAAGTTCGAGCATGCTCGAGAATTAAATAGCTCACTGCCAGCAGCTTTTCAATCGATCACCAAGGTCTTCGATGGATTGCTAAGGAATGCGATAGATCAAAGATGATGTGGCATGCTTATCTTAACAACTGGCAACCTTATCTGTTTAGCTGGCGCGGACGTGGCACTGCGAATGATGGCTAATGGCTTCTATAAATCGCCACCTTGGACAAATGATGAGGTGGCAGTTTTATCCTTTTGCTAACATAGCTGCGATCGATTGCGTGGCCTTCGATCGATCGTGGATGAATCTTCGATTGATCGTCAATACTCTAGGGCAAATTTTCTGACTTTTTCTGGAATTTCTTCTTGACTGCAAAATGGGATTAATAGGCTATTTTTACCCTGTTTGAATCTTATTGACCTGAAATAGACAAAAATAAGAATTGGAACTAAAATGGGAAAGTAAGATGAATGGACTAAAATACCATAGCTTAGGTGCTAAAATGTGCAACATTTGAGCACTTATCACACCCTGAAACTTAGATATTGCTAGTCCCTAGCAATGAACTATGAAATGAAAACAAAGAAATGAACAACTATACAACTGTGAACTAGAAAGCAATAAAAGGATAAAGCCACTTTCGTAAGGAACACGGTTGCATTTAGCATATGCAACAAGCCTTTTAAACCCCTAGGTTACCCCTAGTGGACGAGTGAAATCTCTTGAGGGTTTCCAGAAACGATACCCACAAACATCAAGCTTTTTCTCACTTAAGAGGCACCAGCATTCCAAACAAGCATTAAAAGAAAACTACCTCAAGTATGCAATTTTCAACCATCTCTAAGCAATCTCCCAAAACTTCGACAACAAGCAAGCAAATATGGTCCTCCACACATCAAACAAGATGATCATGCAAATCAAAACAATCTAGCATCCTTTTTGAGTGAACCGGCATCAAATATATTGCTATCTTAGCAAATCAATGAAATGGGTACAACCGGTCTCAAATTAGCACACAAATCTAGTACCAATCATTAAGACAAAGAATGAACCTTTTTATTCAATTTATTTCCTACATATTCTCTTTTTATTTCTTTTCACTCCTCTTTTTTTTTTTTTTTTTTTTTTTTTTTTTTTTTTTTTTTTTTTTTTTTTTTTTATGAGATCAATGATAAGAGTTTGGTTTAATGGAGTGATCTCTTAAGCTCTCTTGAAGATCCATGTAACGAGCATTAGGTCAATGTCTCCCAAACAAGACAACTTTAGGACATTAGGCGTAAAGACACCCTTAAGGACTTACAAGCTCAAATCAACTAGGCTACAAATCAAAACAATTCTCATCATGTCATTTCCTCACTCCACCTTTGGTGAGAAGTGCTCACTTTATTTTCTTTTGCATATTTTATATTTTTATATTTTTTATATTTATATTTATTTTTATTTTTATTTTTATTATTATTATTATTATTATTATTATTAACTATTGTGTGGGCCCTTCACTTTTCAGTGCTAGAGTTCAATACTTAATGAGGCAAGAATCCCGGTTACTCGGTAACAGGGTTTGTTATTAGCATGCAAGGTCATCTTGTCAAGAATGAAAGCTTTCAAAGTTTACTAGCTCAATTGGGATATAACCAAAGCAATAATCAACTAAGCATGTACCCCACAAATGAATACTAGTGTGCGCATGTGCAAGTATAGAATTCTAGAGTCGAATATCAAAACAATCTTACAAACAAGATGATGTGGACCACAAAAGTAAGCATGATATTAAACTTTTTGAAAAAGTTGCCTCAAAATGGCATCCAAAGGCATACAAGGAGTATTGAACTCACAAATCAAGCAGTTTTTAAATTCTAAGTAACATAGGCCTTAAAAGATCAAAATCATCACAACATCAATCTCAAATTTCAAAATTTCAATTAAGTCTCAAACTTAAGTAGAATACAATAAAGCCATCTTACCCCCAAACATAAACCGCACATTATCCTCAATGTGCAATGAGAACAATGGAAAAGATGGAAAAAGTATACCGTGGTGGCAAAGCCTATGAAGCTTGGCAATGATCCAATTCGAAAGACGTCTCCCCCAAACCTGGAATCAATAACCTACTTGAAAAACCACACTATCAAACTCACATCAAATATCGAATGGGATAAAGAAAAAATAAATCATGCATTCAAAGACAATATAGCACAAAATAAGAGAGAAATGTGAGATCAAGCCCAAGATAAAGCATGAAAGTATGCATGACTATATAAGAGGGCACAATGGTGAAACTTTTAATTTTTCATTATAATAAAGCATACAAAGATACAAAATGCAACAAAAATGAAGAACAAAAATGTAAGAAAACATGCCAAATGCAAAAGATAAAGGATGCAATGTGTCGTGGGTGCTAAGTTTAACGTCTCTAGCAAGATGGAATGTTACATTGAATGACTCTTTTTCTTAATTATATATATATTTTTAGACAAAGATGCGATCATTTGCAAACCTGGTGATTGATCGTGAAATCTGGTGAACGTTCCCCTGGGGCATGAAATTTCCAACGATGATGGCGATCGATCGCCAAGGTTCAGTGATCGATCGTGTGTCCTTATGAATGATGGATGACTCAAATGCGATCAATCACTCTAAGTTGGTGATCAATCATCAAGGTAACAAATGATACTCTAGAGGTTTAGAATTTTTAACACACAGATGCGATCGATCTCCAAGGTCAGCGATCGATCGTGAAAACTCACGAAAGATAGATACCGAGAGGTGTTTTCAAGGCAAACATAGACTTTACAGATGGCAATTGATCGTGAATGCTTCTGCGATCGATCGAGAATACCGGCGATTGATTAAACTGGGTTGCCTGGGCACAAAATGTTGAGATTTTTGGAATTATTTCAAAGGTAAAATTTTTTAAAGGCACAAAATGCCTGAAATTTTTCAATGATGTACAATAGAACCTATCTAGGCAATGCAAGAATAAAAAACAAAAGAGAAATGGTGGAGGAATAGAGTTTGAAAGCTCTATGAAACTAGGTTTAACATCTCTAGTCGACGTTGAACTGTTCTCAATCATTAAGATAGACGGGATCCACCAAGAAGGCGGAATCTACATATCTTTGAAAGGCTTGTCCTTTAATATAAGGCTTCAATCTTTGACCATTCACTTTAAAGGTCTTTTCATCATTTAAGCTCTTGATTTCAACTGCCCCATGAGGATAAACAGAGATAATCTCATAAGGGCCTTCCCATTTAATGCAAAAATTTTCGGGAAAGAATTTAAGCCTAGAGTTAAAGAGCCATGCATTTTGCCCGGGCTCAAAGGACTTCTTCATAATGTGTTTATCATGAAAAACTTTGGTCCTTTCTTTATAGAGCTTAGCATTGTTATAGGCATTATATCTCAACTCCTCTAACTCATTCAATTGGTGCAAACGGTTCTCACCGGCCTTATCAAGATCAAGGTTAAGCTTTTTAACTACCCACAAAGCCTTATCTTCTAACTCAACTAGAAGATGACAAGGCTTCCTATAAATAAGTCTATAAGGAGACATGCCTATTGGAGTCTTGTAAGCCATCCAGTAAGCTTACAAAGCATCATTCAATTTCCTTGACCAATCTTTTCAGGTCGGGTTCACCATTTTTTTAACAATTTGCTTAATTTCCTAATTTGAAACCTCCACTTGCTCACTTGTTTGAGGATGGTAGGGAGTGGCAACCTTATGAGTGATGGAGTACTTTAAGAAAAGTTACCTCAAAAATTGATTGCAAAAGTGCTTTCCTCCATCACTAATGATTGCCTTTGGCATACCATAATGAGAAAAGATGTTTAATTTCATGAATGCAATTACCGCGGAATGGTCACTCGTTTTGGTAGCATAAGCCTCAACCCACTTTGAAACATAATCAATGGCAAGGAGGATATATTGAAAACCATACGACATTGGGAATGGTCCTATGAAATTAATGCCCCAAATGTTAAAAATTTCCACAACAAGGATCGAAGTTAAGGGCATAATGTCTCTCTTTAACATTGATCCTATTTTTTGGCGCCGGACACACTCCTTGCAAAAGTTGTAAGCATCTCTATGGATAGTGGGCTAAAAAAGGCCACTTTAAAGAACCTTCAAGACGGTATTTTTTGCATTAAAATGCCCACCACATGTAAGTGTATTACAAAACATAAGAATGCTCGGAATCTCACTTTCTAGTATACATCTTCTTATAATTTGATCTGGGCAATAACGAAACAAGATGGGATACTCCCAATAGTACTTCCGGATATTAGCAAAGAATCAGTCATTTTCTTGTCTTGACCAATTGGTGAGAAGTTTGCCAATTGCAAGGTAATTCACAATATCGGCAAACCAAGGCAACCTCCCATTAGAAATGTGAAAGAGTTGTTCATCTAGGAAAGAATCATGAAGTAAAAGACTCGGGGAAGGTTCAACCATCAACCTTGAGAGGTGGTTGACAACGACATTGTCGGAGCCTTTCTTGTCCTTGATTTCAAAGTCAAATTCTTGGAGGAGTAAGATCCATCTAATTAGGTGCGGTTTGTTTCCTTTTTGTCAAAATATGCCTTAGAGTGACATGATTGGAAAACACAATGACCTTTGATCCCAAGAGATATAACCCAAATTTATCAAGGGCATATACTATGGCAAGTAACTCCTTCTCAGTAGTGAAGTAGTTTAGTTGAGCTCCCGAGAAAGTTTTACTTGCATAGTAGATGGCACATGGAAGCTTTCTCACCTTTTGTCCCAAGACGACACCCATAGTAAAGTCGGAAGCATAATACATAATCTTAAATGGTAATGACCAATTTGGAGGTTACATGATGGGGGCGGATGATAGAAGAGTGCGAAGTTGATGAAAAGCATTAAGGCATGTTTGATCAAAGACAAATGGTGTCTCCTTAGCAAGAAGATTATATAAGGGTATAACAATTTTCCTAAAGTCTTTGATGAAACAGAGATAGAGGCAAGACCTATAAAGGAGCAGACCTCTCTCACCATAGAAGGTGGATGCAATTCGAAAATGAGCTCTATTTTCGCTTTGTCAACCTCAATTCCCCTTTGAGAAATGACATGGCCTAACACTATCCCCTCTTGAACCATGAAATGGCTCTTTTCCCAACTTAGCACAAGGTTTGTCTCGCGACATCTTTTAAGCATAAGTGAGAAATTTTAGAGGCACGAATCAAAGGATGACCCGAAGGCTGAGAAGTCATCTATGAAGACATCTAAATATTTTTCCATCATGTTCGAGAATATTGACATCATACACCTTTGGAATATGGCGGGGCCATTACCCAAACCAAATGGCATCCATCGATAAACAAATGTGCAAAAGGGATAAGTAAAGGTGGCTTTCTCTTGGTCAAGTGGGTCTAGGGCCACTCGATTGTACCCCGAGTAACCATCTAGAAAGCAATAATATTTTTGCCCGGTTAACCTTTCCAAGATTTGATCAATAAAAGGCAATAAAATGTGATCCTTCCTAGTGGCCAAATTCAATTTTTAGTAATCAATGCACACCCGCCAAGAGGTGGCGGTGCGTTTGGAAATGAGATCACCTTTTGCATTTTTCACAACCGTAATTCCTGAATTTTTGGGAACTACTTATGTTGGACTAACCCACTTGCTATTGGAGATAAGGTAGATGATCCCCGCATCCAATAGCTTCACTATCTCCTTTTTGACAACTTCCTTCATGTTTGGGTTTAATCTCCTTTGAGCATCTCTAAAGGGTTTCTTATTCTCTTCCATGTGAATGTTATGCATACATATAGATGGGTCAATTCCTTTTGGGTCAGCCATACTTCATCCAATGGCTTCCTTATTTTCTTTAAGCACTTCCAATTCTCTTTGTCCTTTTTAAGGTTTAAAGCAATAATGACCGGAAGAGTCTCTTTTGGGCCTAAAAAGACATATTTAAAGATTGGAAGGGAGAGGTTTAAGCTCATGAGTGGGTGGAGAGATGAGAGATGGAACTGGTGGAATACTAGAGAGTGGAGAAAAAAGTTCTTTTTTATTTTTTCAATGTGGGAAATCTAAGGTAGCCACAGAATCCATTAAAGCATTTACTTCGCTTATGGATCTTTCATTATCACAGCCACAATTTTCATACATTTCTAAGAGACACGCCTTAAGAGGATCCTTGGAAAAGATAGAAGAAAGTTGTTCCTCAAGAGGGTTCTTTGAGAGCATCGAAGGAATAAACTCTTCTACGACTTCATCCAAAACATCAAAAAGGCAACACTTAACTTTATCGATAGGATGTCGACTTGCATTGAAAACATTAAGTTTAACCATCATATTTCCAAAAGATATGTCCATGATGACAGACCTACAATTGATAGTTGCATTTGTTGTGGCAAAGAATGGCCTTCCTAAAATTATTGGAATGTGATTGATCGGATTGGAGACCAGTTTGGTATTTAGTACCACGAAATCAACTAGGAAGTAAAACTTATTAACCTTGATGAGGATGTCCTCAATCATTCCCGTAGGTTTCTTAACGGACCTATCGGCTAATTGGAGTACCACCGAAGTTAACTTCAAGTCACTCAATCCTAGTTGTATGTACACAGAGTAAGGGATGAGGTTAACACTTGCCCCTAAATCAAGAAGAGCCCTATGAACATCATGGTTCCCTATGGCACAAGAAATGATTGGAGCACCGGGGTCCTTGAATTTAGAAGGAGTGTTATGAAGAAAGATTGAACTCACTTGCTCCGTGAGAAGAACTTTCTCAGGGCTTTGTCCCTTATTCTTCCTCTTTTGGGTGCACAAGTCCTTCAAGAACTTTGCATATGGTGGTATCTTCCTAATAGCATCTAAGAGAAGAAGGTTAATTTTAACTTACTTGAAAACTTCCATCATGTCATGGATTTTTTCCTCTTGTCTCCCAAAAGGTGAAGTCTCTCTCAAAGCATAAGAAAATGTAGCTTTTGGCTCATAAGACTTTTTTATTTGAGGAGATGATGAAGATGATAGTGGAAGGTCCTTTTTGGAACCACTTGCATCCAAAGAAGTAGGAATGGGATCGAAAACGGGACGGGTGCTACCACTTGGCAGCACCGGTTCACTAACTTCACTTAGTTTATCTACCTTATTGTCCACTCGCCTACCACTTTTCAATGTTGTTATATGCGCACTTGTTAATGTAGAGGATATCCCGATGTAGGACTTGCCTCCACCATATAATGTGCCTTGGGATTTCTCTCGGGTTAGCTTGGTAACTTACCCTTCTCTCTTGTATTCATGGAATTAGCTATCTTCCCGATTTGGGATTCAAGTTTTGAGATGGTTTAAGAATGATAGTGTAACAATTTATTGTTTGCTTCTAAGCCACCCAAGGCCGCCAAGATCTTATCCACAAAAGTAGAGTTCCTAGAAGGAGCTTAAGAATGATGAGAGTAAACTTGAAAATTGGAAGCTTGGGGTGAAGAATATTAATTCACATTTTGATAGGGGTAGAAAGAAGAATGGTACCCTTGAGAGTTTTCATTTTGAAAATGAAAAAGCACGTACTTTTTTTTGGAAGTTTTGAAATTGTGGAGGGTTTGCACCGACTCATTGATTTTTCCAAGAAAATTATGAAATCTTTCTCCATCCCAGAATGTAAGCATTGGAATAAGGATTTTTGAAAAGTCTTGTCCTTGAGGACAATTGGAAGCATTATGATTGCAACTAGAACAAGTCATACACACTTCATTTTGTGAGTGGGTATGATAGGATGATTAAATTGCCTTTGGCTCAACAAGAATTGGTTAAGCCTTTGGGTAAGAGTTTTAACTTCGGCTACAATTTCTATTGGACTCTCTACTTGACACAAGTTTGAGTTTTTATTCCCTCCCACATTAGAATTATGACTTACCCGAGAAGATTGAAGTTTATGCATCGAATTCTCACTCATAGTTTCAAAGAGACACCAAATGTCATCCTCATGCTTTCAAAAATATGAACCTCCGCATGAAACATCCACTATACCCTTATGGGTATCGGATAAGCTCTCGTAGAAGTATTGAACTAATTGCCATTTTGAAAAGCCATGATGTGGACACTTCTTTAGCAATTCATTCAAATGCTCCCACGCTTCATGTAGGGGTTCTTCATCCCCTTTAGAAAATTCATGAATCAAAGTTCTCATTGAATTAGTTCAGCTTGCGGGGTAATATTTTTTTAGAAATTTATTTTGCAATTGAACCGATGATGTTATAGTATTAACCCCTAAGTTGTTGAACCAATATTTATCCTTGTCCCGAAGAGTGAAAGAAAAGAGTTTCAATTTGAAAACTTCTTCGGGGACATCCACTATTTTCACGGTAGAACACACCTCAAAAAAACTCATCCAAATATTTGTAGGGTTCTTCATTGATTAACCTATGGAAAATGGGACACATTTAGATAGTTAAGGGTTTAATCCTATAATGGTGGCCCTAAAATTTGGCAAAAGGATACATGTCGGCGGATTGTACACATTAGGAGTGTAATGGCCATGAATGACCATTGTAGGATTTAGAGCTTGAACTTCGGGAGGAAATTGATCTAGAGGAGGATGTTGGATCAAATTGGGTCTAGATACCCTAGATTCACATTTTGGTCTTCCATTGGAGTGATGATGATGAAGAGTAGAAAGAATTGCCCAAAAATAAGTCAATACACCAACAACATCAATTAACAATAATTCACAACCTCCACATACGATGTTCCCACACTCCCATGTTATCAATGTAAGAAATTAATGGCCGCGACAAGGACCCATGCTCTTCACATCAAAGTAAATAGCCTTGATAAGGGCTCATGCTTGTACAAAAAATTAAACAATGAACAATTAAGCTACAAGAGTTTCAAGAATTGCTCACAAAGGTCCCAGACAATAATAGCATTTTTAAGATTCAATGTTTACTTTAAGATCCAATGTGTGCTTTCCTCACATTCAAGTACCTAATTGCACAAGTAAAAAGTGAGAAAATAAAAATAAAAGTAAAGACAAGGGATTAAAAGAATACTAAGTCCTATTTGATTCCAAATACGACCGTTGACAATCCCCGGCAACGGCACCAAAATTTGACGAGACGTTTTTGCTTAGTCGCTTCACAAATGTCAAATTCCAAATGAGTGGTTTAAGAAGCCTTTTTGGTCAAATTTAAATTTATAAAACCACTACTACTACTAATGTAGTATGAAGTGAGTAGGGATCATCCCAATAGGTCGCAAGAGTATTTGGAATAAAAGTCGGATTAGTAGGTCGAATGATCAAGAGAGTGGTTTGGTTTTTTTAATTAAACTACAATTGAATTGAAAGCATGCAATGTAAAAACAAGCTAAAATGATTAGGGAGTAAAAAATATGAGAGAGGTCTTTGGGCATAGGAATCACCGCTAAGCTCTTCCTCTAACCATCTAGCCTTTAACAATTTGGGGGAATTCAATGATGTAAACAACGTGTGTGAGTGCTACCGATTGAAACAATGAGCATGGGTGACAAAAACAAGCATGAACTGTCTACTTCAGCTAGAATGTAGTACAACTCATCAAGTTAAGGCATAAACCATTCAATAAACCTACAATCGGAGCATACATTAATCTAGAGAAATATACATCTTGCAACAAAAAGTATGGATTATCAAACACAAGCATGGATTGTCGACTTAATCTAGGAATTGAAATGCAATTACACTACAATTACACTAAGACAAGGAAATTAAGCTAATTAACTAGGGGTGTAGAACAATCAATCAAGCATGAGCATAGTCCATCAAATCAATTCACAATGGTATCTATTAATAATAATCATGCATAACCATTACTAGATTCTCAATTTAATCACGCATAGACATGCATCAAATCTAGAGCAACTAGTGTAGAGACATAATTCCCAATTTAATCACGCATAAACATATAAATTAAACTAGAGAATTAATTAGAAGAATTGAACCATACAAATCATAGACAAAGTCAAGATCTATATATTAACAAGGTTAAGCATTTATTATAACATAGAATCCCCAAAAATGTCAAAGGTCTAGGGTTTAAAAGACTAGCCTAGGGCTTTTCTAAGCCCTAAGAGAATGATTTAGCCACCCATAAATGTGGTCATGGAACCCTCACGGGCTAACAAGCTTGGATCCATCCTCTTCCTCTTGGTCTTCTTGGTAGAAACCCTAGGGATGATGAAGATCTTGCCTTTTTTCTTGCTCAAAACCCTAAAATCTAGAGAGAGAAACTAAAGCTAGCTATAGACCATTGTATGTAAAATGTAACAAGTTGTGGAACCCTATACAATTGGTTCAATTTGATTTAAATACAAACTCCTTTGTGTAGGCAACAAGTTAGAACATAGCCTTCTAATTGGTTCAATCCCGCAGCCAAAAGTTAGGTGGAGCTCGGGTGCACTCATAAATTAAACAGCTCACTACTAGTAGGATTTTGATGGATCGCCAATGACTATGATTGATCAAAGATGACGTGGCATGCTGTAATACCCCTAATTTTAAAAGGATAGTCTCGGCATTTTAATTATGGTTTTATTGCATTTTTGTTTGATTAATTGCTTATTTGCTTAGTTGTTTAATTGTTTTATTACTTATTTGATTTAATTGTTAAATTGTGTATATAGTTTCCTTGATTGGTTAATTGTTTTTATTTTATTTAATTGTGATTATGATGTATTTGTTTTAGTTACATTGTTTTAGTTACGTGTGCGTAGTGGACTAATTTGTTTATAATTATATATGTCCTATATAGTTTAGGGTTTCTTTTATGTTATCATATGTGGCCGACTAGTTATAGTTTTTGGGTTTTGGTCTCTTTTTAGAACTAGAATTAGGTTTTTAAGTGAAGCCTATAAATATAACTTATACGTCTACCAAGGGTGAGGCAAATTATATTTACATATTGAGACGTCTGAGAGAAACAGAGAGAGACAACTAGGGTTTTGGCTAGGACTAAGGCTAAATCAAGGAGAGAACGAAGGAGGGTTTCTTGTGGGTTGAACCAAGGGCAACAGAGGAGTTGGAACAGTGAAAGATCGCCGAAACACTTAGGAAAACAATGCTGAGATTTTGAACTGAAATCTCACAGGCAAGTTCTATTATTAACTCTCTCCCTTAGGCTTCGTATTCTTTACATACTTAAATAGTTCCAGGATGAATTGAATGTTAAAATGTGATCTGTTTTCATGTTTAAAATTTAATCGTAACAGTATGTGGTTTATAATTTTTCAACTGTTTGAACTTGAAATTTCTTGCATGGTTCTCTGTTTAAATCAATGTTAGTAATGCAATAAGGACTTAAACACTGGTTGGAACATACTGGGACTTAGTTACGATTGCTAGGAACCTTAACAGTGAAGTACCGGAAGTGTGGAAGACGCCAAAAAAAGGGAAAACAAAGCAGAGGAGGGAGAGAGCCGGCTCTCCCTTGGAGAAAGCCGGCTCCCATGGAGTGGGAGGCGGCTCTCAAGGAGTGGGAGCTGGCTCCAAGGCTTTGGGAGGCGGCTCCCTAACCTAGGGAGAAGCTCCATGAGGTTAGGAGGCGGATCCCTTGGTTAGGGAGCTGGCTCCTTGCTGAATTTTTTTTTTTTTTTTCGTTTCCAGTGAGTTTTGGCTACTGTAGTTGGATTTCTGTTGTTCCAGATGTGTTTAGGGCTGTATGTGGGAAGTATAAATGATGCTTATAGTCATATTAAGGCTCCAAGAGGCATAATAATAAAATAATTAATTTTTATAGCTTGAACAGTATATAGTTTTAAATAAATTAGTATACTGTTTAGGTGGAGGATTGAAATTGCTGAACCCTATTCGTTAGCAATTTTCTGTGAATGATAATATAGTTGAAGCTTATATTGTAGCATATTATGACCATGTATTTTAATTATGCTCTTTAGGGATGAGTTGATGTTTAAAGGTATTATGATTTAAATTTATCTATTTACCGGATTTTGTGGAGTAGTGTGAATAAAGCATGTTTATGTACATAATTTTATTAAGCTTATTAGGGATTAATTGATGCTTACATTTATTATTTTTAGTATCAATTGTTGGATTTATGGATTAGTTGATACTTACATTTATTGTCTGTATTATCAACTGCTGGATGTTTGGATGGTATGCACCGGTATGGGACGGTGGCATACTAGGGACGGTTTAGTTTCAAAATACTAAAACCTACTTATTCTGGAATAGGGAATAGATTAATTACATAAATTAAGTCCTACCTATGTTTGTGTCAGTTCACTAAACAGTTGAATGACACACTTGGTTTCGGATGGATTTTAAATATATTATTATGGTACCACGATATGAGCATAAGTCTTAGAGTCGATGGTTAAGGAACGTATATGCATTAGGATGCATAACTGGCTATGATGGTTTGATGTGTACCCTGTTAGGCCAAGGTACTCATGCCCACTTTAGATGCATTTTACATGATGCCTACTAGTCAGGTTGAGACTGGCCTGTAGTTCAGTGAGAGTCCTATAGTGTGAATATATATATATATATCTATATATATATATATATATATATATATATATATATCTACGGACTATATAGTTATTGTTGAATTGTTTAGGATGTACATGCGTATCAGGGTCTCTGCTTAGATTGTAGTAGTATAGAACTTGCTCGTGGGCTTGACCTACTCTTATTTTTCAGGTATTAGGCGATTCCAGTCTTAGAGTTTGATCGAGCTGAGCAGGGACGATTACTCCTTCTACTGATTATGTAGTATTTCCCTCAATGATTTAGTTTTAGATGTTCTTTCAGTTATTTACATTTCCATTTGGAACTTTTATTAGGGGTCCACTAGAGATGGATCCCGAGTTGTTTAAGTATGGAAGGTTTTGGAATTATGTTGGGAGTATTGGATTTTAATTATTTAAATTTGAGGATTTATTAGTTAAAATTTTTTTTCAACGTATTTATTTCTTAAATCTTTTGTATTCCGTGTTTGTTAAATATTAATTGTCTGGTATCCCTCGGGTTTGGGCTTGGGCCTGATCAACCCATGTCTCGGAGTCGAGGGGTATCATAGTTGGTATCAGAGCACTCCAGGTTCAGTGTCTCTAGGGTATTTCGTATTGAAACTTCGGCGTAGCATTTTCTCTTGATTAGAGCTTAAGTTTAGGATTCATTATATTCCTTTATGGTCCGTTTAGGAATTGTACCGATGTCTATCTTTCTATGTTAACAGTATGGTTAACGCCAGAAGATGACAGAACATGCAAGGAACCCGTAAGGAAATGAGAGCGGCACGTAGGCAGCAGTATTTCCTACGGCGTCAGCAAATAGAGGAAGAGCAATAATTGCTAGAGTTTTAGGATGATGATGGTCAGTTTCAGGAAGAGCAGGAGGAAGTTCAGCAGGTTCAGGATCAAGGAGTAGGTCCAGAATGTTCTCCTCATATCAATTACCTCATTGCTCGAGCTATAGAAGCAGGGGTAACAGTTGTACTTCAGAATCAACCACAGGTTTAGCAGGCACCAATACCAGCACCGGTTGTTCCGACTGATCCTTGGGAAAAGGCCAGGAGTTCTTTTACAAAGGGGAGCCCACCTGAGTTCATAGGCTCCAATGATGCGAAAGTAGCTCATCAGTGGAAGAAGGATATTGAGCGACATCTTTGATTAGTTCATTGCACAGAGGTTCAAAAGCATATGCTTGCTGCATTCAAGCTGGTCAGAGATGCACTATAGTGGTGGGAATCAGGTACCACCACAAAGGAGAAGACTTCATTGACTTATGATCAGTTCAGTGCTTGTTTTGATGAGAAGTACTTTCCTTATGCAGTCAAGGCAGCTATGAAGATGGAATTCTTTAATCAGCAGCAGGGGAACATGATAGTGGCAGAGTATGACCAACAGTTCATGCACTTGTCTCTTTTTGCCCCAAAGGAGGTGGATATAGAGGAAAAGAAGCATAATAGTTCCGTTAAGGGATTCATGTGGTCTATTAAGCGATCTATTACCGGTTGTCTAGCTTATACTACATATGCTCAGGTGGTATATGCTGTTTTACAACAGTATCAGTTAACCGTGGACTTCCAACAGGCTAAGGGTGAGAAGCGGGGTGACAGAGACTTTGTTAATCAGTCAGCTGAGAAGGGAAATGGCAATGGACACTGATAGAATGACAAAGGCAAATTCCAAGGACAACAGTCTAGGAAGAAGCACAAGGGTGGTTCAAATGCTCACAGGGATGGGGCACCTATTCAAAAGCAGCAGAATGGGGGACCATAGGCAGGACAGGGTCAGCCACAAGGTAACCGACATAGGAGGCCATTTGGTACTTTCCAAGGTAGTTGCTACACTTGTGGAAAGTATGGACATACTTCTAAGTAGTGTCCTAAAGCAGGACAGGGACAAGGACAACATGTGCAGCAGGGATAGAGGGCACGGGTACCTTAACCCGCTCCACAGGCTCTGCAGATTCAGGAACAGACATATTCGGCATTACCGGCACAGCCATAGCCTCAAGGACAGGCACCGCAGTAGTTGCATTATGGTAGGGTTTTCAACCCCACGCCGCAAGATATTTAGGCACCTCAGGCTTTTGCGGGTATATTTCTTATTCATGATTCAAAAGGTTATATTTTATTTGATACGTGTGCTACACACTCATTTGTAGCTAGATCTTTTGTTGTTTTATCTGGGATAATGACACGGGTATGCAGTAGACTGATGCGCGCTGAAAAATGCGCATTTAAATCCCTTAAGCTTAGGTATTCTAGGACCTTCATCTATCCTACTTTTCCGTTTTAGAATAATTTTGTGTTATTGCTCTTTTCAAGAGTTTAACCCAAAAATAAGTTAATTCAGCCAAATAAGAGCTTAAAAGAAGTTATCTGAAGTTGAATGGAAGAAAGGAGCAAAGTGGAAGCCGAATGAAGCAAAGTGTGGAAAATCTGCATGTTCGATCGATCTCAACATCACTTCGATCGATCGAAGCATGATCGATCTAGACACTTCAAGATGGATCCAAGCCCTTGTCCTTATCCAAAAGATTCCATCATCTTCGATCGATCAAAATTGCTTGATCTTATCCTCACTTACCACCCCACCTACCACTTTTGTCTCTTTCCTAAAATATCCCAAAATATCTCAGAGATTTGTCTTTATTCAAAAAGGCGCCACCAAAGATGATTGATCTCTGCAGCATTCGATAGATCTCACCAATGTTCGAGCGATCTCAACACAGTTCGATCGATCGAACCTCCTCAAATTTGAAAAAAAATACATTCCAGCTCATTAAAAGTTGGCTCGTGGTGCAATCATTGCAAGGACCCTAGTGCACGAATCCAGACCATTGGGTATGACACTTGAGCCTCCTATAAAAGGATTTGGAGCCATTTTAAAAGCATATATACATCATATATCAAAATCAATCTGGTGTCTTTCTCGGAGGTCATGTAAAACAATTCACAAAACTTTGAATTTGGAAATTAGTGTCAAGTGGGCACCATAATTTAAATTTATAAACCGCTTAACACCTATACTATGTAGTATGAGTGAGAAGGGATCGTCCCAAGGGATTGAGTTGTCGTACTAGCTTGAGGAATCCAAATTAGGGTTAGTAGGTCGAGTGATCAAAATAGTGGTTGGTTGGTTGAATTAAACTAGATGTAAATTAAACTAAAGTAAGCAATAATGCAATAGAGAGAATAAAAGATAGAGAGAGATCTTGGGGTTTAGAGATCACCACTAAGCATAGCTTTTCTACACCTTCAATGAATGATTAATGAGGGGAAGAACATGTATTGTACTAAAGTGTGTGTCTGTGGTTGTTTCAACAAGCATGGATAACAAATTAAGCATATATTGTCTAAACAACATAGTGGATAGCACAACATATCAAATTAAGCCATTAATCATTTCTTTAAGCTTACAATCCAAACACATCACAAGGTTAGAGATACATGTTACTTGCTTTCCATAGGTATGGAACATCAACAACAAGCATGGATTGTCCTCCCATTTAACAACTACACTATAACTAAGCTAATGACATGAAATTAAACTAATTAAACTAAGGGAGAGGTATAATCCATCAAGCAATGAGTATGAACCATCAAATAGACCACAAGAACATGACATTAAGCACTACGTCTTGACAATCTCTAGATTTATAGCATCAACACACATAGATATGCATCAATAACATAAGAAAGAGAGACAAACACATGAACATCTACTCTAGCAAACATAGACATATGGATAGAATGAGATGATCAATTGGAAGCATTAAATCACTTAAATCATTGAATAAACAAGATCTATATATATAAAAGTATCAAGAAATGATTACAAAACAAATCCCCTCAAAAATACATAAATCAAGAAGTAGAAAGCATGTTTAGGGCTAACTCTAGCCCCAAGAGGATGTCTAGCCACTCATGGATGATGTCCTCCAACCCTCAAGGGCAAGCTCCATGGAAGAAATCTGCTCCTTGGTTGATGAAGAGTCTCCAATGGTGTCTCTAGCCTCCTCCTCTTCTTTTCTTCCTCTCTAAGAGTAGCCACTCTCTAATTTCTAAGAATGCTTAGCATCTTCCTCAAAAAGTGTATCATATTCTTTACATAGGTAGGTCAAGTGACACACAAAATAAGCTGGGGTCGTGCAGCAAATATTCCCCAATGACAAGATAATGACAGCTTTTAATGAGCTGGAAATTTAACTTTTTCGCACTGGAGGAAGTTTGATCGATCGAACCTTGGACTTGGATCGATTGAACATGGCTGAGATCTATTGAACTGAAGTTGGATCGATCCTTAATGGTAGCGCCTTTTTAGATAAAAACAAATCTGAGATATTTTGAAGATATTTTTGTGGAAAAGGACAAAAGTGGTTGGTAGGGTGGTACAACTGGATAAGATCAATCATTTGGATAAGGACAAGAATGTTTGATCGATAGAAGAAGGAAGTTGGATCGATCAAACTTTTGAGATCTTTGAACAGGGACAAACATGGCTCAGATCTATCTTGAAGTGCTGAGATCGATGAAAGTAGGATCGATCGAACTTTTCTTGAGATCGATCGAAGTTGCTGAAATTCCACTCTTTGCTTCCTTTTGCTCTACTTTGCTCATTTCTTTGATTAATCCCAGAATTGCTTAAATTATGCTCTTATTTGGCTGAGTTAGCTTATTTTGGGGATAAGTACCTGAAAATAGAAATAACACGAAATCAATACAAAGCATAAAATAAAGTAGATAAAGGTTCTAGAATACCTAAGCTTAAGGGGTTTAAATACGCACTTTTCAGTACTCATCACACCCCCAAACTTAAATATTGCTAGTCCCTAGCAATGAACTACAAAGTAAAGGAATGAAATGCACAACTAAACAACTATAAACTAGAAAATAATAAAAGGATAACACCACTTCCGTAGGGAACACGATTGTAGTTGGCATATGCAACAAGCCTTTTAAACCCCTAGGTTACCCCTAATGGACGAGTGAAGTCTCGTGAAGGTTTCCAGAAATGATATCCACAAACATTAAGCTCCTGATCATAAAAGAGGCACTAATATTGTAAACAAGCATTGGGAGAAAACTACCTCAAGTATGCAATGTTTCAAACATTTCTAAACAATTTCCCAAAATTTCAACATTAAGCAAGCAAATATGGTCCTCCACACATCAAGAAAATGATCATGCAAATCAAAACAACTCTAGAATCCTTTTTGAGTGGACCGACATCAAGTATGTTGTTATCTAAGCCAACTAAAGAAATGATCACATCCTTACCCTCAAACTAGCACACAAATCTAATACCGATCATCACGACAAAAAGTGGATCTTTTATTAAAGCTTTATTCATCTAGGTGCGCTTATTCTTTTCACTCAATTTTTTTTTTTTTTTTTCATAGGATCAAAGATGAAAGCATGGTGCAATGTGTTGATCTATAAGCTTTCTAGCGATTCATGAGGTCGAGCGTTAGGTCAATGACTCCCAAACCAGACGGCTTTAGGGCATTAGGCGTTCAAACACCCCTTAGGACTTACAAGCTCAAATCAACTAGGTCACAAATCAAAACAACCTCCATCTAATCATTTCCCACTTCTCACCTTTTGGGAGAAGTCCTCACTTTTTTTTTTTTTTCTTTTGCAACTCTTTTTTTATTTTTTTTATTTTTTTTTTTTGTGAAAGCAAGTTTAATTATTAACCTAGAGTTTGGGCCCTCCACCTTTCGGCACGAGAAGTTTAATGCTTGATGAGGCTAGAATCCCGGCTACTTAGTGAAAAAGGGTTGTTATCCACCTTTATCAAGAATAAAAGCTTTCAATGCATTACTAGCCTAATTGGGATATAACCAATTCAATAATCAACAAAGCATGTACCCCACAAATGAATGCTAGTGTGCGCCTGTGCTAGTGTAGAATACTAGAGTAAGTCTCAAAACAATCACAAAATCAAGATGATGTGGACTACAAGTGCAAGCAAGATATCAATCTTTCGAAAAATTTACTCCTAAATGGCATCCGCAAGGCATAAAAGGAGTATTGGACTCTCAAGTCAAGCAATTTTTAAATTTTAAGCAATATAGTTCTCAAAAGATCAAAATCATCGCTAATATGAACCAATCATAGATAATCTCTCAAATACACAAGTCATGCTCAAAATTTTGAATTTAAAAGCAAACACTGTAACATACACCATTACCCCCAAACTTAAACGGCACAGTGTCCTCAATGTGTAAAGAGAACAAAGGGAAAGAGTATACCAGTGCAAGTAGCAAGAATGATCAGGACAGAAGTATCCAAATTGGGTGGCATGGCCCCCACAAACTTAGGATGAACTGTGGTCCTGAAATTTGGCACTTGGATAAACTCATCAGATAACAAAAGGGATAATCAGTGCACAGTGGACATGCAAGTGTAAATGGGATAGCAACTGAAAACAGAGAGAAGTATAAGGGTGGTCCTGAAAATTGGGCAGCACTCTCACTCACTGAGTCACTGTGATGCACCTGATGGAGTCAAATAGACAGATATGAGAATATAAAAAAATGACATCCATAAAGAAAGCATATATAAAGAAAATAGAGTACAGGGACATAAAAATGTTAAAGCCGACAGACCCGGCTGCAAAAATAATATATAGTGACAAAAATGAAGTATGAATGATAGAGATGTAGTATGAAAAGATAGAAGAAACTGGGAATCTCAGGTGGATGAGGCAGGACGGGCAGGGCCTGCTCTGCGGACATCCCTAGATAAATCTCAGAATATAGTCATGATATCCATGCGGAGTGCAGCAAAATCAGCTCTGTGGGCTACAGTATCAGCTCCGAGGGCGGTAATATCAGCTCGCATAGCAACCACTACATCCTTAAGAGCCTGAAGGCGCTCTTCAAAGCTGGGGGTCTGACTGGGAGCCTCAGGTACATAAGAATCTGAAGAAGGAGAATCCTGAGTCTGCTCCTCCTCATGTACTAGCGACCCAACTGGAGAATGCTACTTTGCGTTATCTGTAGGTTGCTCTAAATTAATGTCCAAGCGCTCGGCAATCGGATCAACTGGTGTGTCATCTGCTGCCGGGCCTGCTGCTGCTACTGCTGGCTCCTCAGCCTCTAAATCCTCTGCCGCCTGTGCGGCGTCCTCCTGTAATCGGGCAATAATAGCATTATAGCTCTTGTCCCAGTCTTTCTTTAGGAAGTGACAGGATTTTCCCTCAGGGTACTCCCGAGGCTGGAAATAATATCGTTGGTCTAGCAGGATCTGGGTGATGAAGTGGCCAAATGAGAGAGACTTAGCCTTTTTGGGCCTCTCCTTGCTGATATACTCATTATAGAGTTTCCTCATCACACTCCAGATGAGCGCGGGGATAGACACCCAGTGGCCTGTATAGAATGTGTAGAGGGCTGTCAAATAATCTCCTCCCCTCTAAATCTAGTGCCCGGCCATGTATATGTTGCGGAATAAGATAAAGTGAATGAACCACAGGTCATCTGGAAGATATGTACGGGTGGCGAAGGTCTCGCCAGTGGCATAGTGACCTGTCAAGAAAACTGCCATGTCGGCATAAGAATGCTTGTATAGCCTGGGATATAATTCCTGTAGCTCCGGAGGGCATCGGTGTGGACAATGGCATGATCTGGCTAGTGTGTCCACAGTAATAGAAATTTGGTGGCCATCTATGGTAGTAATCATCTCTGCCGTGGTACTCGAGGATGGCTAGAGGTTCTGGAAGAACACCCATACAAGCCTCGGATACACAGGGCAAGTAACTGGCCCAAGAATAGCTGCAAGGCCGCTCCGGATAATGTCACCATATGCGGATCAGGTCAGTACCGATCTGGAGAAGAAATCTGTGTCAAAAACTGACTCATGGGCCACTGACATCTGTGCATATCTAGATGCGGGCTTGTTAAGCTCCTAAGCTGGCTAAGCTGGTGAAGGAGATGGAGATGGTGTAAACGCAGCCTGAGCCTGAGAAGGAGATGGAGAATGCTCAGCCTTAGCCGTATAAGAAGGTGACTGAGGTGGAGTAGGCTCTAATGGCTCCTCCTATGTAGGGTCCTGTGCATGAGAAGGACTGGCCTCGTCATCGAAAGTGTGCCTGCCCTGGCGGTGATAATGTCCGCGGGCTACAGTCTTGCGCTTAGTCATGGCCTGAAAAATAATTTAAAACTTGCAAGGGAAGTTAGTGCTAGAATAAAGAATTGAAAGCACAAAATAGAAACATGCATGTCAAATAAGATAGACAAAACAAATATGACATGAATCTATGCAAGTGACAAGATATGAACATGCTAAGCAATACAGTATGAAATGCATCCAATGTGGAATATCACAGGCATTGGGCATAGATAAGATAGCATGAACATAATGCAAGATGTATGAAGTGTGTGTATGAAATCTGTGAAGTACGATCAATCACACCGATTGATCTAAGAAATTGAGAAACTGAGTTTGATCGATCTCTTAAGATCGATCTACGAAATAAGTTCGATTGATCGAACTGTGCGATGTAAAAATCAAAAAGTCACAGATCTATGACGTGGATGGCACGGGGCCTTCACAACATGGTCGTGGGCCCATCAACACAACATACAATCAATCCTACTCACTTTACAAGGCCCATACTCCCACAAATCGAATCAAAACATAAAATATATACACATATATACAAATCTATATACATATATATATAGCATGCTTCAAGCTTCATCAATAGAGGTATTAAGCATCTAAGCAACCTAAATCAAGCATGTAAAATATTTATGCATCAATTCGAAGCCCAAATCACAAAGTGGATCTCGGATCTTACCTAAAATATGAGAGAAGTGGAGATGAGATGCGAAGGGGTAAGAGATCCGAGAGAAGAGAGAAGTCAACACTCACTGGATCTCGTCGGAGATTCGCCGGAGATGGAAAAGATGGATGAATGCACAGTGGTGACGGGAATAAGGTTTGGAAAAGGGTTGGATTGATCTTTGAAATCGATCTTGAAACCCTCAGTTTCATTTTTTAAAAACTTTCCCGAACCAGTTCGATCGATCGAACTAAAACCTCATATCAATCGAATTATGATGGTCTCTCAAAGTATTTTTGGAAATTTTTGAAAAACTAAAATTAAAAATTAAAAATTAAAATTGAAAAATAGAAAATATTTTTGGAATTTTTTTTTTTAAATGAAGTAAAATAAAATAAAATAAAATCTTTTTGGTATTTTAAAAATTAAAAGTTGAAAATAAAGTCAAACAAAAGTCAAAATAGTGAATTGAAAAACAGAGATCGATCTGAACAAATGTTCGATAGATCTGACAAAGAGCAAAAATATGCAGATTTTTGGTTCAAAAATTTTGGTTAAGTGTTGGAACTGAAGATCGATCGAACTTGAAGTTTGTATCGATCTAAGGACTTATGATCGATCTGAGAATAAGTTCGAACGATGGGACAGAGAGGTAATTTGGATGCAAGTGGATGCAGTTGAAAATTTTTCTAAGTGTTGGATGCAGGTAGAAGTTCGATCGATCGAACTCTTCTTTGAGATCGATCGAACTTATGCAAAATGCTCAATTTCAACATAAAAGTGCATGCAATCCTAATCATAGTTTCTAGCAATGCATATGAACCAAAAACAAGTATCTAGACTTCGCAAGAAATGAAATTAAAGATATAAATGAGGGAGGAATAGGGTTTTGACACCCTACGAAATGTCGTGCTAGTCTTTAATGTCTCTAGCAAGACGTTGGGCTCTTTTAGCCCGGATCAAACATCTTGTAGTACATCCCCTCCTTAATGGGGTGATAAGTGCTTTGAACTCCACCCAACAAATGGTTCTTTAAAGAACTTGTTGGATTAAGCTCAAAAGATGTTTTCGGTCCTTGGTCAATACAATCTTTGGGCTTCCACGCCCTTTCAAAACAGGATTTTGAAACAACTTTCTTTGGTTTCAAGGTTGAAGATGGACTTTTTGAAACCTTGGTCTCACACAAAATCTTAATTCCTTCACTTTTAAGGTCATGACATTTATCTACAACATTAATCTCTTTATACTTGTCAAATGAATTGGGGGTTGGATTAAAAATATTCAACTTTACCTTCATGTGGCTAAAAGAGATTTTCATTATCCCCATCCTATAATTGATGTTGGCATTCGCGGTTGCCAAGAAAGGACAGCCAAGGATAACGGGAATTTGGCTCTTAGGATTTGGGACCGGTTCCGTGTTAATGACAACGAAATCAATGGGAAAGAAGAATTTATCAATCTTAATCAATACATCCTCGATGATACCCCTAAGCTTTTTAATTGATTGGTCGGCAAGTTGCAAAACTACCGATGTTGGTTTTAAGTCTCCTAAACCTAATTTGACATAAACCGAGTATGGAAGAAGATTAACACTAGCTCCTAGGTCAAGAAGAGCCCGATTAATGATATGATCACCAATTATGCATGAAGTAGTAAGTGAACCGGGGTCCTTAAACTTGGGGAGAGTGTTATGCTGCAAAATTAAGCTCACTTGGTTGGTTAAGACCACTTTTCTAGGTGCTTGGCTTTTGTTCTTTCACTTTTGGGTGCACAAGTCTTTCAAGAATTTGGCATAAGCTAGAATTTGCTTGATTGCATCCAAAAGTGGAAAATTGACTTTCACTTGCCTAAACACGTCCATGATTTCATTAATTTTGGCCTTTTGCTTGTCATTTGAAATGGATCTTTTTAAGGCATCCGGAAATTGAGCTTTTAGTTCAAAAATCTTTTCAGAATTTTTCTTTGAAATCTCTTCAACACAAGAAGTTTTCAAATCATTTTGCACATCTTTCTTTTCAAAATCACTTTTCAAATCACTTTTCAACACATTCTCATTTATATGGTAATGCACATGCAACGAAGGAGGAATATGATATGAAACGCGACTAGTGTCAACTCGTGGTTGCACTAGTTCACTCTCTTCATTGGACATACCCACTTGGTTGTCCACAATCTTTCCACTTCTCAAGGTAGTCACCGCATTGACATGCTCTATTGTGTGACCTTCCGATGAGGAATGAGTCTCCACAACACGTTGTTATTTTTGTGGGGCATTCAAAGGCATTTTTCCCTTCTCTCTTGCATTCAAAGTGCTAGCTATTTGTCCTACTTGGGTTTCTAGCTTAGCAATGGATTGAGAGTGAGAATAAAGCAATTGTGTGTTTGCCTCCAAAGTGCCCAAAGCGGTTAAAACTTTCTCTTCAAAAGCGGGACTTCTAACATTTCCTTGGGAATATGATGGTTGATTAGGAAAATGAGAATTTGAAAATTGGTTTTCTTGTGATTGATATGATGATCTAAAACCTTGGGAACCTTGGCCTTGTAGTGGAGCTGGAATGTATTTTCCTTGAAAACTGCCTTGGGAAGGGTTTGAGCCCTCCCCTTGGTTTTTCCAAGAGAAATTCGGGTGATTCCTCCAACTAGGATTGTAATGATTTCCATAAGGATTGTTCCCTTAATTAGCAAAAACAGCATTTGCTTGTTCATGATGCTCACTTTGCACATATCCATAGGGACAATTGGAAGTAGAATGTAAAACACTTAAACAAGTCATACATGTTTCATTAGATACATGATGAGAATGGTTAGGGAAGGAAGATACTTGATTCACCGAGTTTTTGTTGATCAAAAATTGATCAAACCTTTAAGATAATGATTTCATCTCGGTGGCAATTTCATTAGAGTGATCGACTTGATGTAAGCCAACACTCTTCCTACCACTAGAATTTCTACCATTCTTCGAAGATAAAGTACGATACAAAGAATTTTCACTCATGCTCTCATAAAGACGCCACACGTCATCCTCATGCTTATCAATGTAGGAGCCACCCATGAAAGCATCAACCATGCCTTTGTAATTGTCCGATAAACTCTCAAAGAAATATTAAACTAATTGTCATTTGGGCATGTCATGATGTGGACACTTCCTAAGCAATTCATTAAAGCGTTCCCATGTCTCATGAAATGTTTCTCCATCCCCATGTGAAAATTCTCGAATTGAGGTTCTCATGGCATTGGTCTTAGAAACCGGATAATACTTCTTCAAGAACTCTTGTTGCATTTCTGCCCAAGAAGTTATTGAAAAAGGCCTAAGATTGTTAAACCAATATTTTGCATTGTCTTTAAGGGTAAATGGAAAAAGTTGCCTGAAGACCTCTTCCGTCATATCCGTATATTTTACGGTGGAACATACTTCAAGAAACTCATCCAAATGCTTGTAAGGTTCTTCACTTAGAAGTCCATGATAGTTATGAAGCATTTAAATGGTTTGTGGCTTAATTTCATAGTGCTGTGCTCTAAATGGTGGCAATTGAATGCATGTGGGTGCATTATATTCATTAGGCACATAGTGATCTTTTAACGCAAAGGGATGATTGCCTTGGTTGCCTTGAAAGATGGGAGGTGGTGGAGCATAGATTGGCCTTGGCATTCCCAATGGAACTTGGCCTTGTTGTTGTGGTGGATGAACATATGGCCTTGGCATACCTAATGGTACTTGCATGTTATCATGATGCACATTAGGGTGGAGGATACCTTGTTGGTCTATGTGACCAAGGTCCTCCACATGGTCCTCATTGTGTCCTTCCATTGATGAAATGGATTGACTAGAACTACCTCTTCCCCTAGGGTTTCGAACAATGGATTCAAGATGAAAATTTAAAGGGACAAGAGTGGGTCTCAATGATCTACGACCATGCATGCACAATGCAACACGACAAGCAATGACAACAAACACTTCACCTTCATAACAAATAAATAATTAACAAACTTCCTCCACATACAATGTTCATACTCCCATGCTTTAACAAAATGCAAGAAAAGTAAATTGCCTCCACGCGGGCTCACAATTTATCTAAGAATTGAATTACAATCCTCCACGCAGGCCGACGATTTAACTAAGGGCTTGAGTAAAGAAAAACTCACAAAGGTACTTTAGCACTTCAACTCCAAATTTATAGCTTAGCTTAGCAAATTTTTTTAGATTTTTAGCATTTTTCCTTGCTTGCCAAGCTCCTTTGCTTGAATGCTCCTTTACTTGCTTCCTAGCTCAATGCTCCTTGTCAATCAAAAACAAACACAATAAGTAACAAAAATTAAAAACAAAGTAAAGACACGATCAAAAGAGTACTAATTCCTAATTGATTCCACAAATACGACGTTGCCAAACAATCAATCCCCGGCAACGGCGCCAAAAACTATGGTGTCTTTCTCGGAGGTCACACAAAACAATGCACAAAACTTTGAATTTGGAAATTAGTGTCAAGTGGGCACCATAATTTAAATTTATAAACCACTTAACACCAATACTATGTAGTATGAGTGAGAAGGGATCGTCCCAAGGGATTGAGTTGTCGTACTAGCTTGAGGAATCAAAATTATGGTTAGTAGGTCGAGTGATCAAAATAGTGGTTGGTTGGTTGAATTAAACTAGATGTAAATTAAACTAAAGTAAGCAACAATGTAATAAAGAGAATAAAAGATAGAGAGATCTTGGGTTTTAAAGATCACCACTAAGCATAGTTTTTCTACACCTTCAATGAATGATTAATGAGGGGAAGAATATGTATTGCAATAAAGTGTGTGTGTGTGGTTGTTTCAACAAGCATGGATGACAAATTAAGCATATATTGTCTAAACAACCTGGTGGATAGCACAACATATCAAATTAAGCCATTAATCCTTTCTTTAAGCTTACAATCCAAACACATCACAAGGTTAGAGATACATGTTACTTGCTTTTCATAAATATGGAATATCAACAACAAGCATGGATTGTCCTCCCATTTAATAACTACACTACAACTAAGCTAATGACATGAAATTAAACTAATTAAACTAAGGGAGAGGCACAATCCATTAAGCAATGAGTATGAACCATCAAATAGACCACAAGAACATGACATTAAGCACTATGTCTTGACAATCTCTAGATCTATAGCATCAACACACATAGACATGCATCAATAACACAAGAAATAGAGACAAACACATGAACGTCTATTCTAGCATACATAGACATGTGGATAGAATGAAATGATCAATTGGAATCATTAAATCACATAAATCATTGAATAAACAAGATCTATATATATAAAAGTGTCAAGACATGAATTACAATACAAATCCCCTCAAAAATACATAAATCTAGAAGTAGAAAGCATGCTTAGGGCTAACTCTAGCCCCAAGAGGATGTCTAGCCACTCATGGATGATGTCTTTTAACCCTCAAAGGCAAGCTCCATGGAAGAAATCTGCTCCTTGGTTGATGAAGAGTCTCCAATGGTGTCTCTAGCCTCCTCCTCTTCTTTTCTTCCTCTCTAAGAGTAGCCTCTCTTTAATCTCTAAAAATGCTTAGCATCCTCCTCAAAAAGTGTATCATATTCTTTATATAGGTAGGTCAAGTGACACACAAAATGAGCTGGGGTCGTGCAGCAAATATTCCCCAATGACTGGATAAGGACAGCTTTCAATGAGCTAGAAATTTAACTTTTTCGCACTGGAGGAAGTTCGATCGATCGAACATTGGACTTTGATCGATCGAACATGGCTGAGATCTACCGAACTGAAGTTGGATCGCTCCTCAATGGCGGCACCTTTTTGGATAAAAACAAATCTGAGATATTTTGAAGATATTTTTGGAAAAAGGACAAAAGTGGTTGGTAGGGTGGTACAACTGGATAAGATCAATCATTTGGATAAGGACAAGAATGTTCAATCAATCGAAGAAGGAAATTGGATCGATCGAACTTTTGAGATCTTTGAACAGGGACAAATATGGCTCAGATCTATCTTGAAGTGCTGAAATCGATGAAAGTTGGATCGATCAAACTTTTCTTAAGATCGATCGAAGTTGCTGAAATTCTACCCTTTGCTTCCTTTTGCTCTACTTTGCTCATTTCTTTGATTAATCCCAGAATTGCTTCAATTATGCTCTTATTTGGCTGAGTGAGCTTATTTTGGGGATAACTACTTGAAAATGGAAATAACACGAAATTAATACAAAACGGTAAAATAAAGTAGATAAAGGTTCTAGAATACCTAAGCTTAAGGGGTTTAAATACGCACTTTTCAGCGCTCATCGCATTCATATCATATATCTTGGAGATGAGACTAGAGACTCGAGAGAGCTTTTACACATCTTTGGGAGTTCTTCCATTCTTCTAGGGTTTCCATCAAGAAGGAGGTCATTCCTACCATGGAGATAGCCTTTGAGGGTTGGATAACTACTTCAGTGTGTGGCTAGACATCTTCTTGGGGCTAGAGTAGCCCCTAAGTTTGTTTCTTATACTTAGTTCTTTGTATATTCTTGGGGATTTACTTGTAACAAATATTTTGATCTTGGATTTATATACCTTGTGGTTTCTACTTGATGTGTATGGATTAATGCTTCCAATTGATTATATATTTCTACTCATATGTCTATGTATGCTAAAACGGATTATTCATGTGCTTTTCTCTAGATTTAATGGAATTTATGCATGTCTATGTGTATGGATGAAGCTAATCTAGTGATGATCAAACATAGTGCTTAATTGAACACTCTTGCAATTTATTTGATGGTTCACACTTGTTTCTTGATGGAATGTGCCACACCTTTAGCTTATTTAGTTTAATTTCCATGTCTTTAGTGTAGATGTAATGTAGTTGCTTTAAATTTATAGATAGGTGGGCAATCTATTCTTGTTCCTTGGTGTTCCATACTTGTGAATACAAAGGGTGTATGCTTCTAAATAGTTGTGTGTGCATAAATTATGGTTTCATTGAATGGATTTTGGTTTCATTTGATAGGTTATGCTTCTCATATGAATTGGCTAGACAATCTATTCTTATTTGCCATCCTTGCCTAGGTTCAATTAATGTCACACACACAAACACACAAGTTACACTTCAATTTCCCCATTGATATACAATTGCTAGTTGTGATACCCCTCGGATCCGAGACACGGGTTGATCAAGTCCGACCCAAGTCCGCGGGATATCAAACAATTAAAGTATTTTAAATCGAACACGGAATACAAAATTGTTTAAGAAATAAAAATTTAAAAGCTGAAAGGAACTAGAAATAAATATCTTCCAAATATAATTATAAAAATCCAAGCTCAAAACCTCTGTAAGTTTACAACTCGGGAATCCATCTATTGGACCCCTTATAAAATTCTCAAATAGGAGTTTAAATCATAGAAATAAATTCTACAGCTAACATAGAGAAGATTCCTACATAGTCAGAGGAATGAATATCTGTATCTGCTCTACACGTCCAAGCTCTAACCTTAGAACTGACGAATACCTGAAAAATAAAGGAGTGGGTCAGGCCCACATGCAAGTCCTGATCTACTACAATCCAAACAGTAATCCGATACGCAGATACATCCTAGGAAGACTCAACCATATCTAGAGTAGTCCATATATGTATATAGTGCACACTAGTAGGACGCTCGATAGTCCAATAGGTTTGTCTCAGCCTGAATAAAAGGCAACAAGCAAATACGCACCCTAAGGTGGGCATGAGTACCTAGACCTACCAGGGAACAATACCTATGTCCAGTTATCCATCCCAAGCGATATACGCGCCCTAACCATGGTCCTGAGACTCAAGCTCATACCATGGCACATAAAATAAATATATAAAGTCCGTACTCCTAATACAAAATATCATCCATCTGTATAGTGGTCTGATATATGTAACACAAATTCATCCTGAAACCATAGTAAGTCATTCACTTTATTTGATTGACATGACACAAGTAGGTGATGGACTTAACATTTATGGTTAATCCATACCTTAATCCAAATTGGGTCGGACTTAGTGTTTTGAACTAATCCCTTCCCAATATAGGTAGGTCTTAGTGTTTTGAACTAAGCCATCCCTAATATGACACCGTCCCATACCGGTTCATATACATCCATATAAGTAGGACTTAACCTCTTTATGGTTAATCCAACTCATTCCAAATTAGGTAGGATTTAGTGCTTGAACTAATCCATACCTAGTATGTCACCGTCCCATACCGGTACATACAATCCTCCAATTAACATAGTCGATAAAACAGTAATACATGCAAACCAACTATACTCCAGAATAAGCATTTAATATAACCTATCAAGTTTAGGATCAAATTATGCACACAATATAAAGTTTAGAAATCCTAAACCAATTCCTTTAAGCTGATAAAAATTTACTGAGCATTTAACTCCTCCAAACTGCGTAGTTAATTGAACCACACTATATAATCAACATCCATCCTCCAAAATACGTATCATTATAATTTGATACATATATATCAATAATAAGCATTCATTATAGAGCCTAAACAAAATCAATATTCCAATAATGTAATCTGCAAAATAAGTATAAGCATTCACATCCTCCAAGTTGTCCGTATCTGCCGTAGTTGAATAACAAGGTGAAAATTAACTTGATTCAACACAAATTCAGTTAAATTTAAGTAATTAATGTTACTTACAATCCTATTTATATATGTTTAATCCTAATTAAATCATATACAAACGATCCTCTAAATTCTCTAGTGTAAACAGTTTAATATTCAAAGTGCAACCGGTAAATTGCTTGCCTAACTGTGCATTGACCAATCCTTAATTAAATTATGAATTTATGTTTCTCTATTGTTTAATGGATCTACAACACATGTATCCATCCATTAATTCAATTCAAACCATTTAAAACACCCCACGCAGCCAAACAGTGCACTAAACCAAAACTGAGCGCATCCGGGTGAGAGCACTGCTCAAATCGCCTCAAGAGCTGGCTCTGGACTATTGGAGCCGGCTCCAAAACAGCCAGGAGCCGGCTCCAATCCTTTAGGAGCCGGCTCCAAAGGCTTAGAGGCGGCTCCTAGGTTTTCTGGAGCCTGCTCTTGCTCCTTTGGACACCGTCATCTGTTCTTGCTTCATCTTCTTCGACTCTGGTATTTAACAGAGCCTCTGGAATGTTTTAATCAGTTGTTCTAGGGTCCAATAAAAGTTATAGATTAATCCTAACCCACTGATAAACAACCATGATTTGAACTAGACTCAAGTTTGGAAGCCACAATTACAGAACGTTCAAATAGCAACCTTAAGTAACTTACAACAGATTTATTTTGTAAAAATCAAAACTATTTTAAGATCTTGGTCCAGGCTTTAAACTCACTCCTAGATTAGTTACAAACCATCCCACATATAATTTACAACCTTAGTTTACCACAACCTGAATCACAACTATAGAAAAAAACAGATTAACAGAGAAGCAGAAATAGGCAAAACAGTTATCTAACGAGTATTTAAACCAGATTCTTATATGCATAAAACCATGATATTATGTTTGTTTACAATTGTTTTAGCCTTTATTAAGTCCCTGAAGTCCTCCTAGGCATGCGCAGAACACAGATTAAAGAGATAGAGCAGAACAGAAACTTGCCTCTGATTTCCGATTGAAAATCCAAAACTGTTATCTCTAGCAACTTCGGCAATGTCAATAGTTGTTATCAACCTCTGCCACTCCTAGTTAAATCTAGAACTCCTCCTTGATTCCCTACCTTATTCTCTTAAAGTTCTCTCTGTATTCCCTCTGTATCCTTTTGTACGTGAATATAGTGAATATGGTTTACAGGAAACCCTAGCAGACGTATACTTATGTATTTATAGGCTTAAGTTGAAACCCTAAATTAAATCTTAAACCAACTATATGTCGGCTCCAATCCTAAACACGATGTAAAACATAAAACCCTAATTACCAAAACAGTGCATTTACATAAACACGTAAAGAAACAAACCCAAATACAATTTAAGCAATTAATTAAAGAAAACACAATTTAAAACAATTAATGGAAGAAAAACACATTTAAGTTAATTAAAAATAAAACAAATCAAATGAGCAAATAATTAATTAATTAAAACAAGCAAATAATCAATTAACTAAATAAAAATAATTATATTAAATTACAGGATTGTCCTTTTAAAATTAGGGGTATTACATTCTTCCCCCCTAACAAAAGGAATTCCGTCCTCGGAATTCGCTCTTACCTTCTTCCCATAATTCAGAAAACTGCGAGTGAATGACATCCTCCCGTTCCCAAGTGGACTCAGCCTCATTGTGATGACTCCACTGAACACGCACCAAAGGGATAACCTTATTACAAAGGATTTGATCCCGACAGTCGACAATACAACACGGTGACTCCAAATAAGTTGCATTCATGTGTCAGAATCCTAAATCCCAACTATTCTAAATACTCCATAATGCAAAACACTTAAAGTAACCAAAATATTCAGTAAAGCAAAACACATAAGCTAAAACAAAAATGCTCCATATTCTTCCCCTTTTTAGATTATCGTTCTATTTTGGGAATTCCTCCTTCTAAACCAAACCTACCATATAGATTTACACCAGTTCCTTTGTAAACTCCTTGGTAACCATCCTGTCTCAACACAACGTAATTCAGAACAAATATTTGTTCACCCTTCAAATCCAATCATTCCACTATGATAATCATCTATTATGACAACATACACTTTCCAATATAGTTTTAAAACAGCTATGTATATATCACCAAAAATTCTATTACAGAACGCAATAAAGATAGCCAAATCCAATAGTTCACTTTATTAAAAAGTTTCCCAAACCATAAACTTCTAGAAGCTTAATCATAAAATATTCCTTAACAAAACCAGTGTATTTGATCAAAGCCATACTAAACTTTTAGTAATCCTCCTTTACCACTAGTAATTCATATTACTCTTAAAAGAGCCTTCCTCTATGTGAGTCGGTACCCTCCTACTGGGACGGCCCAATATCTCCTCGTCTAGGACACTGCCTGCAAGTATGACCAAATTCACCACAAGTATAGCAAGTACCCCTAAAAGTACCAAACGGCCTCCTCCGTTGGTTTGTCTGTGGGCGATACCGTTCTGCCTGTGGTCCCCCATTCGGTTGTCTCTGAGCTAGTCTGGTACACTGGTTGGATGTATGCCCAAACTCTCCACAGGCAAAGCATTGACCTTGTAACACATTCTGCACCACTGGTATTATTTCGGGTGCCTGCTGAACGTGTGTCTGACTCTGAAATGCAATTGCTACACCTTCAGCTACAGCCTGAGCAATGATGTAAACTAGCTGAGGAGAATACCCTGGATTCCTGCCCTGATTGTTGGCCCGATCATGAGACTCCTGAGTATGCTGAACATCCTCGTGTTCTACGTGCAACTGACCATCTTCCTCCTGCTCTTCCTGAAACCTAGGCAGTTGTTGCTCTTTCTCCAATTGCTGACGCCGTAGGAGATACTGTTGCCAACGTGCCGCTCTTCTTTCCTTTCGAGTTCCTTGTACAGTCTGTCCTCTATTATCCATCTGTTCACACACAAAGATAGACATCAGTACAACTCACTAGAACCGTAAAGAATACAATGAATCCTAACCAAAAACTCTAATCAAGAGATAACACTACGCGGAAGACTTAATACAAAATGTCTTAGAGACACTTGAACCTGGAGTGCTCTGATACCAACTGTGATACCCCTCGGATCCGAGACACGGGTTGATCAAGTCCGACCCGAGTCCGAGGGATATCAAACAATTAAAGTATTTTAAATCGAACACGGAATACAAAATTGTTTAAGAAATAAAAATTTAAAAGCTGAAAGGAACTAGAAATAAATATCTTCCAAATATAATTATAAAAATCCAAGCTCAAAACCTCTGTAAGTTTACAACTCGGGAATCCATCTATTGGACCCCTTATAAAATTCTCAAATAGGAGTTTAAATCATAGAAATAAATTCTACAGCTAACATAGAGAAGATTCCTACATAGTCAGAGGAATGAATATCTGTATCTGCTCTATACGTCCAAGCTCTAACCTTAGAACTGACGAATACCTGAAAAATAAAGGAGTGGGTCAGGCCCACATGCAAGTCCTGATCTACTACAATCCAAACAGTAATCCGATACGCAGATACATCCTAGGAAGACTCAACCATATCTAGAGTAGTCCATATATGTATATAGTGCACACTAGTAGGACGCTCGCTAGTCCAATAGGTTTGTCTCAGCCTGAATAGAAGGCAACATGCAAATACGCACCCTAAGGTGGGCATGAGTACCTAGACCTACCAGGGAACAATACCTATGTCCAGTTATCCATCCCAAGAGATATACGCGCCCTAACCATGGTCCTGAGACTCAAGCTCATACCATGGCACATAAAATAAATATATAAAGTCCGTACTCCTAATACAAAATATCATCCATCTGTATAGTGGTCTGATATATGTAACACAAATTCATCCTAAAACCATAGTAGGTCATTCACTTTATTTGATTGACATGACACAAGTAGGTGATGGACTTAACATTTATGGTTAATCCATACCTTAATCCAAATTGGGTCGGACTTAGTGTTTTGAACTAATCCCTTCCCAATATAGGTAAGTCTTAGTGTTTTGAACTAAGCCATCCCTAATATGACACCGTCCCATACCGGTTCATATACATCCATATAAGTAGGACTTAACCTCTTTATGGTTAATCCAACTCATTCCAAATTAGGTAGGATTTAGTGCTTGAACTAATCCATACCTAGTATGTCACCGTCCCATACCGGTACATACAATCCTCCAATTAACATAGTCGATAAAACAGTAATAGATGCAAACCAACTATACTCCAGAATAAGCATTTAATATAACCTATCAAGTTTAGGATCAAATTATGCACACAATATAAAGTTTAGAAATCCTAAACCAATTCCTTTAAGCTGATAAAAATTTACTGAGCATTTAACTCCTCCAAACTGCGTAGTTAATTGAACCACACTATATAATCAACGTCCATCCTCCAAAATATGTATCATTATAATTTGATACATATATATCAATAATAAGCATTCATTATAGAGCCTAAACAAAATCAATATTCCAATAATGTAATCTGCAAAATAAGTATAAGCATTCGCATCCTCCAAGTTGTCCGTATCTGCCGTAGTTGAATAACAAGGTGAAAATTAACTTGATTCAACACAATTTCAGTTAAATTTAAGTAATTAATGTTACTTACAATCCTATTTATATATGTTTAATCCTAATTAAATCATATACAAACGATCCTCTAAATTCTCTAGTGTAAACAGTTTAATATTCAAAGTGCAACCGGTAAATTCCTTGCCTAACTGTGCATTGACCAATCCTTAATTAAATTATGAATTTATGTTTCTCTATTGTTTAATGGATCTACAACACTTGTATCCATCCATTAATTCAATTCAATCCATTTAAAACACCCCACGCAGCCAAACAATGCACTAAACCAAAACTGAGCGCATACGGGTGAGAGCACTGCTCAAATCGCCTCAAGAGCCGGCTCTGGACTATTGGAGCCGGCTCCAAAACAGCCAGGAGCCGGCTCCAATCCTTTAGGAGCCGGCTCCAAAGGCTTAGAGGCGGCTCCTAGGTTTTCTGGAGCCTGCTCTTGCTCCTTTGGACACCGTCATCTGTTCTTGCTTCATCTTCTTCGACTCCGGTAACTAACAGAGCCTCTGGAATGTTTTAATCAGTTGTTCTAGGGTCCAATCAAAGTTATAGATTAATCCTAACCCACTGATATGCAACCATGATTTGAACTAGACTCAAGTTTGGAAGCCACAATTACAAAACGTTCAAATAGCAACCTTAAGTAACTTACAACAGATTTATTTTGTAAAAATCAAAACTGTTTTAAGATCTTGTTCCAGGCTTTAAACTCACTCCTAGATTAGTTACAAACCATCCCCCATATAGAAAAAAACAGATTAACAGAGAAGCAGAAATAGGCAAAACAGTTATCTAACGAGTATTTAAACCAGATTCTTATATGCATAAAACCATGATATTATGTTTGTTTACAATTGTTTTAGCCTTTATTAAGTCCCTGAAGTCCTCCTAGGCATGCACAGAACACAGATTAAAGAGATAGAGCAGAACAGAAACTTGCCTCTAATTTTCGATTAAAAATCCAAAACTGTTATCTCTAGCAACTTCGGCAATGTCAATAGTTGTTATCAACCTCTGCCACTCCTAGTTAAATCCAGAACTCCTCCTTGATTCCCTACCTTATTCTCTTAAAGTCCTCTCTGTATTCCCTCTGTATCCTTTTGTACGTGAATATAGTGAATATGGTTTACAGGAAACCCTAGCAGACGTATACTTATGTATTTATAGGCTTAAGTTGAAACCCTAATTTAAATCCTAAACCAACTATATGTCGGCTCCAATCCTAAACACGATGTAAAACATAAAGCCCTAATTACCAAAACAGTGACCATTTTTGTATTGTCGAGGTGTAGGGGGACCCACAAGCTTGCTTGGGTACCCCCGTGTCATCGACGTCACAGATCTGTGACTTTTCGAATTTCTCATAACAGTTCGATCAATAGAAGATTTCTTAGATCGATCAGAGCAAGATCAATCGAACTTAGTTCTGATCGATCTGAGTTGGATTGATCTCATACTTTCCTGATCGATCGAACTTCACAGATTTGCTTATGCACACTTCATACACCATCCATAGTCTTCATGCTAGTTTATTGATGCCCAATGCCTTTGTTTTCCACATTGGATGCGTTTCATACTTATACTGTTTAGCATGTTTCACTTAGTCACTGATTATTTGGCTGCATCTTCAATTGTATAAATTCATGTCCATTATTCTGAGTTATCTATCTGACTTGACATACATGTTTCTATATACTGCACTTAAATTCTTTATTTTTATCTTTTATTGACTTCTATTGCAAGTGTTTCCTTTTCTGTTTTGTAGGTTATGACACGCGTTAAAACAGTTGCCCGTCAACAGTACGAGCAGAGAGTACGTGATAAGCGCCAAATATTGTATATTCAAGCGCCCTAAATTGTATTAGAAAAGTCCGTTGTATGTTAATTTATGTAGATTATCTTCATTTCTATGTTTTTATGCATTTTCAGGTTCCTTGGCCCAAAAGGAGCAAAAATAAGGTGTTGTGGAATTTTGATCAACAATGTGCTCAAAAGCTGAATTTCAGGCAGCAGTGGAACTCGATTTTGATTGCCACTTTTGACCCAGAAAGCTCGAGATCTGGACTTCCATTATAAAATGGCATATTTAGAGCTCTGAATTAGCTTTCTAAACTTCAAACGGTTTGTCATTCGGAGCTCGGAGCAGAGAGTTATGGCCTTGTTACCAGAGGTGCGCAGAACTGCCTGGCAGCAATGAAATTCTGCCTTGATCTTCATTTTCGACAAACCATCCTTGAGAATTGGATCTCCACCAAAACATGAAGTATTTAAAGCTCTGAATTAGCTTTCCAAATCTTCAAACGTTTCATCATTCGGAGTTCGGAGCACAAAGTTATGGCTGTTTAACCAAAGTAGGTCTGGGCGGAGCAAGTGAAGCATGGAGCTTTTTACACTAAATTCGAGTGCTCGAGGCCTTGCTTCGAGTGCTCAAATTTTGGGCAGATTGTTGTTCGGGAATAGCCCATTTCAGCCACTTGCACTCTACATTTACCAACTTTTGATTTCCCTATTGATGAGGTGGTTGAGGATGTCTTTTGGGGGAGAGAGAGAGGCCTTATCTATAAAAGAGAAGAGAAGGAAGGCCACACAAAATTCATTAAGCTACATTTTGCAAGATAGAGGAGAGAGAAGAGAGCAAGAAAAGAAGGGGTTCTTCAAGCTCCAAGAAGGTTGCACGAAAATGGCCATGAAGATGGAGCTTCTTCCTTCTTCTAGCTTGGCAATGGGTAACTAACTCCCTATCTAGGGAGGTGATGAAGCCCTACTTTGTAAGCAGGTCTTAGTTTTGGTTTAATCATGGGAAATATGTATATATATGGCACTTTCATGGTCTAGAGCTTGTATTTGATGTAATGAACATAAACTCTTATAAATGATCATGTTGAATATATTATCTTCTCTTAGAGTGTATGTTCTCATAGTTGTATTGCTTTCATTTCCATAGTGACAATGGAAACAAGATTGTGAAAGTGTTTTTATTGGCATGTATTTGAGAATCCTGTTAGTCCATAGCTTAGGGTCCCCCTTTGATGGATTTATTCTTGATTCTTAGCTCCATGTGCTATCACCATAGTTATTGAGGGGTTTGATAGTCCCTAGCTTAGTGAATATGTGAAGCTACAATTTCATTTAAGTAGTCAAGCATGTATAACTTTGAGGGATTATGCTTAAATCTTGATTCTATGAAATTCTTGGAGATAGTGTAGTAATTTTGTATTGCTACATATCATTGCCATATATCTAATTTGTTTCCCAAGTTAACCACATACTAGCCAACCAAACCGGCGCTGGATTGGCTTGACTTTCATGTGCCCCCTTCGGTTAATAGAGTAGGGAGTGGATTCATCTCCCTAGTCTTTTCTACTTGTATCTCACTTCTTTACATTCCTTGCAATCTACTAGTTTATGCATCTTTACATTTCTAGTTTAGTGACAAACAAACAAACCCTTATTACCCCTTATCATTCTAAAAGTATTCTAGACTCTTAGGTTGCCGTAGACTAGCGCAGTCCCAGTGGTTCGACTTACCCGACCAATAGCCCTATTTTACAATGATTCGTGCTATTGCGAAGGTTGATGTATGATTGACCAACCGATCAATTTTTGGCGCCGTTGCCGGGGACTGCAAACGGTTTAGCGACCAAAGTTCTAGGGTTAATTTTAGTTTGATTGTGAATATTGTGTCTTGTGAATACTCCTTGTGTATTTTTGATCATCTTCATGTTTGTGAGATTCTAGGGACTCGAAACTCGCCGTGGGAACGCTAGCAAATTGTAAGTCTAGAGGCCCCCGGGTAAGTCTTGTGACTTCTAGTTTCGCATTGTGAATATTGTGTATGTGTTTAATTTAGCTTGTGAAGCCCTTGTCGAGGCTATTTTTATTTTACTATATTGCAAAGCATCGGTCCTTGTCGTGGCCATTTATTTCCAATCTTGTTGATAATTGAGGAGAAAGAGAATATCATTGTATGTGGAGTTGATGATAAAGAATTGTTGTGTTGATTATGTTGTGTGTTGTTGATGTTTAACTCCTAGATGGAGAATAATTATCTCCCAACTCAATTCTACACACCACATGCGTTTTGTGCTTTTTGCTCTAGTAATACACATCATACAAGAGATTGTCTCCCAATGAGACAATTCTCGGATTTTTATCTAGAGCAACCAAATGTAAATTTCTCTGAACCGGGTAGTGATCCATACTTCAATGGTTATAACTCGGGTTCAGGAGATCAACAAAACTTCTTGTGGCATGACATAGGAAATTCAGCCCCACAATCTTTTGGGCAACATTTTCACTCCAATTTTCAACCCAATAATCATTATTTCCAGCCCTCTTTTCCTTTTCCACCGTCTCCATTGGATGAGCTAATTGTTGCTAACAAACAAATGATGGAGTCTATGCACACGCAAATGATGGACTCCAACAATCAACTATTGGCTTCCCTTGCTAGCATGCAATCCACAGTAGAGTCTATCAATCAAGTGGTACCATATCACCAGTCCCAAGTTAGTGCAATGATAGATGACCAAATATCTCAAATTCAACAAAGGATTAATGCTAAAAATCATGAAGAGGAGGAAACATTTTCATTTGAATTTATGGCCAATCCAAAAGAAAATTCTATGAATGATGAGATTACTCCTAGTAACTTTCATCATGAGAATGATCAAGTGGTTATTACATGTGAAAATGATGAAATGGTGGTTGAAGATCAAATTGTTGCCCCACATCAAAATGAAGCAATTGTGGTTCAAAATGGGAAAAATAATGATGTAGAGATTGTCTACCCTACTCCCAAACAGCCCCTACAAAATCCTTTAGTTGATGCACCTCCTTTAATGGAGGATCCTTTAAAAGCTTGCTTAGCTCATTTCAATTATGAGGATTTTGATGTTGATAAGTCTATTTGGGTGGTAAATTCTTTGTTTAATATTCCTCCACCCATTCACTCTCTTCCTTGGGCAACATCAAATGTATCCCTCTCTTGGGAGCTTGCACCTCCTCTCATTCCTTTACTTGAGTTATCTCAAGCTATTGAGCCTGAGCCGCCGGATAAGTGTGAGGAGGATGTTGAAATTCTGAAGGATAATTGGTCGAGCATACCCGTGCTCAATATGACCCTTCACAAGTCTTTGCTTGATGTGCCTTCATTTGATCCACCTTTCCTTCATCCAAATCAGCCCCTAAATAATCCAAAGTTCTTCATTGAGGATGAAGAGTGGATTGAGGTCTTTCCATTACCTCTTTCCAACTTTTGCCTTCAAGCTCTTTTTCGTCCGCTTCCAAAAGAACTTTCTTACTTAGGGAAGCTTGAATATCTAGAGAGACATGGTATAGGGTAAGAAGGACTAACTTGATCTCGGTGTGTCTAGCTATCGAGATTTTTGAGGATTAGTGCCTGCTCTAACTTCGTCTAGCTATCGACATTAAATTTAGCAAAGCAAGGGAATAAATTCTTTCGATGTTCCAAGCTTCTCTACCTTCTTAAATTGCTCGTGCCTTGAAATTTTCTGGGAAATGGTTTCGATAAGCCAAAAATTTGATTTTTCTAAAATGGTCTTCAGTTGTGTTTCGCAATTTTAGACTGGCCTCTTAGACCTTCTCAGCTCTAATTTTCATTCCCGGAAATTTCCATCACTTTTGAGCAATTTCATAGGATCTTTGGCATGCAACTCATGTGCACAACCTCTCCTTTTCAATGCATTGTTGAATCATGGTTCCTCAAAAAATTTCATGCATTAGAGAGAAGCTGCAAGGTTTGAAAATTTTCTCAAAACTTTCCAGGCATTGGAGATGAAATGCAAAGTTTGAAAATTTTTCATCCAGGCATTAGAAATGTTGAGCAATTTGACAATTTTTCCAAAAATTTTCTATCCATGCATTGGAGAGGTGTTACATTTTGAAAAATTTTCCAATTTGATCCATGCATTAGAAAGAAGTTGAAAAGTTTTCCAAATTTTTCTAAAAATCCATCCATGCATTGGATTGGAATAATGTGTCAAGTTTCAAATTTTCCATGCATGGCTTGAATTTAGGACTGACATGCAAATTTTCAAAAATTCTCTATGCTTAAAATTTTCATTTTTGAGAATTCTATCCATTTTGCATCATGTTGAAATGTTTTAAGCTTGAAATTTTCATTTTTGAGAATTCTATCCATTTTGCATCATGTTGCAAAAAGCTTGAAAATTTTCTTAAACTCATCCATGCATTGTGTGCAGTGCAAAGTTTAAAAAAAATTTCATCCATGCATTGGAATGGAATGAATTTGCAAAGTTTAAAAATTTTCTTCAGAAATTTCATTCATGCTTTGTGTGATGTTGTAAAAGTTGTAAATTTTTCCATGCAATTTAAATTCATGCATGCATCATTAAAGAAAAAAAATTCCATGAAAAATTTCCATGAAAAAATTTCATTTCCTATGAAAAATTTCAATTTTTTCCATCCATGCAAAATTTCAATCCATTTCATCCATGCACTCAAAATCCAGCTATGCAAATCCATCCATGCAAGATCTTCCATGCATTCAAGTTGGCTGAAACATTCAATCTCCAAGTGCCAATTCATTTCCAAGCTACTGAGCCAATTTCGTGCCCTCCAAATTCCAGTTTGAGTGCTCCAAATGTCTTCACCATCAATCCCAAGCTCACTGCCTAATTTTGGAGCACTCTAAATCCCATTCAGATTGCTCCAAATTACCACACCAATTTTGCATGCATCACTGCCTTCATTTAGAGCACTCTAGCTTCCATTTGGAGTGCTCTAAATTTTCAGCCCTTCATTTGCAGCCACTGCCTCATTTTTTTAGCACTCTCAATTCCAGTTAGAGTGCTCGAATTTCCTACACTACCATGCCGAGCCCACTGCCTTCAATTTGAGTGCTCGCAGGCTCAGTTCGAGCACTCGAATCTGCTTCCTCACTCTCTTGTCAACCATAAGCCCATTTCTCCAACCCAACCACCATCTTACCCGACACCGATCCATCTCTCCCAACCCATGCAAACCAACCCAACTCATCTCCAAACCAACCCAACTCATCAAACCCTCCACCACCTTCTATCCTACTCTCCAACACCATCTCACCAACGCACCACCACCCAACACCATCTCACCTCCACCCTCTGCATCACACCAACCACTCTCCATCACCATCTCACATCCACCCACAAACCTATATGCCGAGTGCTCGATCAACCCCACCATCAACCTCCCTCCCATTCACCCACTCTCGGCACCAACCTAAGCCACCACCCACCATGCAAGCTCCAACCCAAACCACGACCACCATGCCACTTCTCCCAACACAACTTCATGACCTGCATCAACCCTCACCATCTCTCTCTCTCTCTCGGCAACTTCAAGCTCCCTCAACTCACCACCATTCAAAACCCACCAACCATGCCAACCCTCACCACCCACCAACTCGGCTTCGACCTAACAAACCACTCCATCCCACACTCACATCCACCTCTCTGTTTGTTTTTCGAGCACTCAAAGCCAAGCTTCGAGTGCTTGCAGCTGCATTCAGCTTTCAGCTCACTCAATCCCAAGCCTTCGCAGCCACCCCATGCAAACCACACCCTGTATGCAAGCTTCGCAACTCATCATCCACACCATCCCAACTCTCTGCAACCCACTTCTCAACTCACCCATGCTTGTACCACCTCACCACCTCGCACACACAGAACCATGCAACCATGCATGCATCAACTCAAACCTCAACTCCTATCTCTCTCCTCAACCCAACGCACCCAACCAACCTTCCAACCTTCTCTCTTTCTCGGCCTCTACAAACCAAACATCACCACCTCTTGCAACACAACAACAACCCACTTCCTCAACCATGTATGCCCATGCATGCCTCCACAAACCCACCATCCAACACCATGCAACACTACCACCTTTCGGTTTCCACCACAACCCTTCCCATGCAGCCACCTACCGAGTGCTTGAGCACTCTCAAGTAACCCCAACCACAACAGCCGAGCCCACTACCGGATTTTCGAGCACTCGAAGACCCACTTCGAGTGCTCGAACCAAGCTCCACCTCCTCTCTCTCTCGGTACCTCCACAATCCACCATGCTCTCATTAACCCAACAACCATGCATTCCCACGCAACCCTCTTCAAACCAAACTCCCCAAACCACCCTCCAACTCATGCTCACCACAACCCAAACCATCAACCTCCTCTCGGCATCTCTGCAGACAACCCCACCAACCCTCCTCTCTCTCTCGGCAACTACACCCACCACCACCCCTCACCTCCATCAACCCACCCCAACCCTCACCTTCTCACTCTCGGCATTCCCACTCTACCTCCCTCATTTTCCTCACCACCCAACCATCTACACCATGCACCAAACCAACCCCACCCCAACTCACCTCACCAAACCATGCCACCCTTTCAAACATGTAGCATCAACCACAAACATACCACTACACACCACAACTTAGCTCCCGGCATCTCTCCACCTCACAACCAAAAACAAACCACCCAACTCTCATCAACCCACAAACCCACCACCATCCACCCCTCAACCACCTTTAACCTCCCAAACCTTCACCAATCAACCACCATGCAACCACCTTTCTCCATCACTCTCGGCAACTCAAACCAAACCAACTCACCTTCTCTCCACCTCTCCACCATGCAACCACCTCTCACCCTCATCTCAACCAACCTACTCCAACACCCACCCCACCTCTCGGCAACCCCTCCACCCAACCACCCTCATCTCACCCCACCTTGCATGCAAACATGCACCACCACCCCACCTTTGGCATGTAAGTTCAAAAAAAAAAAAACAAAAAAAAAATACATAATACTTTATATATATATATATATTATAAAAAATAATAAAATAAATAAATAAATAAATAAAATAATAATAACAATAATAACTATACTAAATTAAAAAAAAAATAATAATAAAAATAAAAATTTTTAGATTTTTATCTTGCACTAAAATTCAGGTTAGTATTTTTATTTCTGTTTTGGTTTTTCTTATGAAGCCTATGCTTTTACTTGTGTATAGTAGTTATGTTTTGACAGGTCTTCCTATCCAAGTTTGGGGGACGCGTTTGCGCATTCACATCGATGGATATTTTTGCATTCGTCACTCCACTTGGTAATATTGTTCTTTTACCTTCTTTGCTCTTATTTTGTTTCACTCGTCTTCACACATTGAGGACAATGTGACATTCAAGTTTGGGGGTGCAATAGGACATTTTTGGTTTCACATTTTTGCTAAGCAATGATAGTATGATTTGAACTTGTCGGGGATGAAGCATATGTTTGATACCTTGTATATAGAAGCAATTGAATTTTTGAAAATAAAGAAAAATTTGAGTTGAAATGATCATGTAGATTCAAATTAGTCTGTATAAATGTCTCAATTAAATTCTCGCTGGATTTGACACTCTTTTAAGCTTCACAATGCACAGATGCACATTAAAAACTTAACTGTGAGGCATGCAACTTAATCGACCTTGACCTTGGCCTAGTTAATCTGATTTGATGAACCTAATAGATGAAGATCTTTGGCATGATTTAAGTTGTCTAAAAAAAAAAAAAAAAACTGAGAAAGAAATAAAAAAAATGACCAGTTGACGTTCGTAGCCTTTCCAACTCGAGCTATTAAGCCCTTTGGAGTGTCTCTTCACTTAACACCCTGAAGCCATCTGGTTTGGGAGTTGTTGGCCTAACGCTTGCTACAGGGGTTGGTTAGAAAGCTTAAGGGACTTAAACATTGCACAGTCATTCAAAAAATAAACTGGTAATAAACATGGTTTGTTGGAGTTCGTAGCCTTTCCAACTTGAGCTATTAAGCCCTAGAAGTGTCTCTACACTTAGCACCCTAAAGCCGTCTGGTTTGGGAGTTGTTGGCCTAACGCTTGCTACATAGGTTAGTTAGAAAGCTTAAGGGACTTCAGCATTGCACAACCATTCTATGTTTCGCTTATGAGTTACAATAAATTGTCAACAAGCAACAAAAGTTGTCTTGTAAATAAAATCATGCCTTAGGGACCTCATTTAAAGGGGAATTCAATGATTTGAAAACTTGTGCTTGGAAATTGGAAAAGAAAGTAAAAGCTGCATGTTGAGAATCCAATCCACTTTCACTGAAGTTAGAGTTGATTTCCATTTAAGAGATGACAATTGAGTTATTTATATGGACTATGATGTTGATACATGCATGTTGAAATGTGTTTAGTATCAATGCTTCATATATGCAAGGTAGTCTTCCCAATAACCCCATCTCCAACTCTTTTTCTGTTTCAAGTTATTTTTGAGCTATGTATATATCTCATTTTACCATGGATGATATTTTTATAGTAGCATGCCCATGGTTGTCTTTTCATTAAGTTTTTCATTGTAGTTTTGCTAAGGGACTAGCAAAATGTAAGTTTGGGGGTGTGATAAGTGCCGAATATTGTATATTCAAGCGCCCTAAATTGCATTAGTAAAGTCCGTTGTATGTTAATTTATGTAGATTATCTTCATTTCTATGTTTTTTTGCATTTTCAGGTTCCTTGGCCTAAAAGGAGCAAAAATAAGGTGTTGTGGATTTTTGATCAACAATGTGCTCAAAAGCTGAATTTCAGGCAGCAGTGGAACTCGATTTTGATTGCCACTTTTGACCCAGAAAGCTCGAGATCTGGAATTCCATTATCAAATTCCATATTTAGATCTCTGAATTAGCTTTCTAAATCTTCAAACGGTTTGTCATTTGGAGCTCGGAGCAGAGAGTTATGGCCTTGTTACCAGAGGTGCCCAGAACTGTCTGGCAGCAATGAAATTCTACCTTGATCTTCATTTTCGACCAACCATCCTTGAGAATTGGATCTCCACCAAAACATGAAGTATTTAAATCTCTGAATTAGCTTTCCAAATCTTTAAACATTTCATCATTCGGAGTTTGGAGCGCAAAGTTATGGCTGTTTAACCAAAGTAGGTCTGGGCGGAGCAAGTGACGCTTAGAGCTTTTTACACTAAATTCGAGTGCTCGAGGCCTTGCTTCGAGTGCTCGAATTTTGGGCAGATTGTTGTTCAGAAATAGCCCATTTCAGCCACTTGCTCTCTATATTTACCAACTTTGGATTTCCCTATTGATGAGGTGGTTGAGGATGTCTTTTGGGGGAGAGAGAGAGGCCTTATCTATAAAAGAGAAGAGAAGGGAGGCCACACAAAATTCATTAAGCTACATTTTGCAAGATAGAGGAGAGAGAAGAGAGCAAGAAAAAAAGGGGTTCTTCAAGCTCCAAGAAGGTTGCACGAAAATGGCCATGAAGATGGAGCTTCTTCCTTCTTCTAGCTTGGCAATGGGTAACTAACTCCCTATCTAGGGAGGTAATGAAGCCCTACTTTGTAAGCATGTCTTAGTTTTGGTTTAATCTTGGGAAATATGTATATATATGGCACTTTCATGGTCTAGAGCTTGTATTTGATGTAATGAACATAAACTCTTATAAATGATCATGTTGAATGTATTATCTTCTCTTAGAGTATATGTTCTCATGGTTGTATTGCTTTCATTTCCATAGTGACAATGGAAACAAGATTGTGAAAGTGTTTTTATTGGCATGTATTTGAGAATCTTGTTAGTCCATAGCTTAGGGTCCCCATTTGATGGATTTATTCTTGATTCTTAGCTCCATGTGCTATCACCATAGTTATTGAGGGGTTTGATAGTCCCTAGCTTAGTGAATATGTGAAGCTACAATTTCATTTAGGTAGTCAAGCATGTATAACTTTGAGGGATTATGCTTAAATCTTGATTCTATGAAATTCTTGGAGATAGTGTAATAATTTTGTATTGCTACATATCATTGCCATATATCTAATTTGTTTCCCAAGTTAACCACATACTAGCATGTTAATAGAGTAGGTAGTGGATTCATCTCCCTAGTCTTTTCTACTTGTATCTCACTTCTTTACATTCCTTGCAATCTACTAGTTTATGCATCTTTACATTTCTAGTTTAGTGACAAACAAACAAACCCTTATTACCCCTTATCATTCTAAAAGTATTCTAGACTCTTAGGTTGCCGTAGACTAGCGCAGTCCCAGTGGTTCGACTTACCAGACCAATAGCCCTATTTTACAATGATTCGTGCTATTGCGAAGGTTGATGTATGATTGACCAACCGATCAGTACGACCCCGTATAGATGAGGGGGCAGGACCTTCACATGCTCCAGATCCAGCTCCAGGGTATGTTAAGCATGTTAAGCAGCCCAAGCATTTAGAGCAGTACGAGGAGCCAGCTCCGGCTCAGTCTGACCACTCTGTCTCTTCCACCTCTACATCTTAAAACCTTGGAACATAAAAACTTCCCCTCACTCTCCTCTTCATTAACCCTAAACTTATTTTTCATTTTTAGCTTGGTTGCTTGGATTATAGAGATTCAATTCTCTATTGAGGTAGGGGTGGTAGTAAGTTTATATTTTAAGTGTTTTAAAATCCTTTGGGGTTTAATATATATTGTATACATGCTTTGTAATGACCCGGATTTTCGGATAAATTTTTTTCCATTGTCTTTTCCCTTCTGAATTTGGTTTCTTGTCGATTAGTGTCTTCTCAAGTGCTCTGGAATGACTTCCGAGACTCTTTTCTTTGGATTGACGACTTCCTTTGAGGAACGAGTCATTTCCACATTTTTCGTTTTTTGACACTATTCACTTTTCGTCCTTTTCCCTATTTCATCTTTTTCCTTCTTTTGTCTTTTCCCCGTTTGTCACTTTGTTGGCATAACTACACCTTTTGTGTTCGGAGTTGGTTTTTGACTTCATGTATCTTCATCTTGAGTGGTTTCCGTAAAATACATATCTTTACTTTTGTAGTAAAATACTCAGGTTGCTCCTAGTGTCCATAGGGGCATGGATGCACAGTTCTTTGGAATCTTTTTCTTTTCTTGGGATGTTTTTCATAAATATCTTTTGAAGATATTTTATTTTAGGGGTTTTTAAGAAAATAATTTTGGAAGATATTTTCATTCTGGGTCATTAGCGCAGTTTTCACTTTTTGGAGGGGCCATTGTGCAATTAACGAAAGTTATTGCTAAATATCTTGTTTTAAGCCTGGATCCTCATACGGGATTCATTTTCACTTTTCGTCGAGTCGTGTACTCTTGGAATTTCCTTCTGATTGTTTTCTCCAGTTTCAGGGTTTCTGGCCCCCGTTAGTGCCAAACTTGTTTGGGGCATAACTTTCTGCTCGGGACTCAGTTTTTAACGTCATTTCTTCCGTTGTTCATATTTTCTCATTTTGAATCTTTTTTGTTTATGGAGTTTTGCTGTTTAAGCGCGTCTGCTCAAATTCCACTTTTCCGAACCCGACAGGACCTATTCAGGACACTTTTAGGGTTTTTCTATAAATAGGAGCACTTAAGAGAAAATATCAGATTTTTCTCTCTCTCCTCTCTCTCTTGGCCGGATCTCATGGAAGCCATGGCTGTCGGTCTTCTTTTTCATTTTTCGGCCACTTCCCTTGGTTGAAAAGGTGTAGTACCTTTATGTTTATTGTTCCCCTCGACGTGCTCTTCCATTCCCCCTTATTAGAATTTAGTTTTGGCCATTTCTTGAGTTCGGGTTTGAAGTTAAGATGTGAATTTGATGGGGCTTCCTTGGGGGTTATGTTCATGGTGTTGTCCCCGACAAAACCTAGAAGTTTCGTCGGATTCGGTGCACATTCATTTTGGTGGGGATTTGAGATTTCATCTCAAATGGAGGTGTGGAATGTTTTAGGATTATTTGTGTGTTGTATTATGTATTTTTCATGATTATATAACATATATGTATGCCTTGTATCAAATCTAGAAAGTTAGTAATTTTTATTTCTTTGTATAAGATTTAAAATTCATGATGATGTGTAACTTGGATTTGAATTGTGGCATCCTAGAAAATCTTGTTTTAATGTGTTGGTTAACACATATTAAATTTGGATTAATTAAATACGAATTGCACTTTTAATTAATATTTATCTTTTGTAAAAGATTAAAGTTCATGGCCATACCTTGCATGAAATTGAGTTGTATTATGCTTCTAAATTAAGTTTTGGCATGTTTGTCAACATACTTTAATTTGAGAGTATTTGGTTGAGTTTGAAAATTTAGAGACTTTAATTAAGAGAATTAACTAAAATCTAATTTGTGGTTTCGTGGGCCTAATTAAGCTTTTGTGTGAATATATGTGATGACCATGATATGTCTTTTGACATAAATTAAATTGAGGCCATTTGGAAATGATTTCAAATCTAGAGAGTTTAATTATTTTGATGTAATTAATTTCTATCCTGTTTATCCATGGATTTAATCATGTTTTAGAAGTTACTTCTATTTTAAGATCATGGATTTGGACTTATTGTATATTCACTTGGTTGTGTTTTGAACATTGGATAACTTTATTGTTATATTTATATTCATGAAAACATGTTTTCTTTATGAAATATATTGTTGACTTGTGTAATGAATTGTACACTTTGTGTTGACATTAGGTATGCCATTTTAGAATTTGAATCCTAAGACATGGATTGTGTGGTTTCAACCTACTTGTGCATGGAAGGTGATTTCGTGCATTATATAAATTAAGTATAAGTTATGAACTTATTTGGTATATTTTGGATTCTCTTGGAACATTGTTGTTACATGTGACATGGCTAGAGTTTGGCTCTAGTGCGGGAGGTATGAGTTCTCCCCAATTGAGATAGTGCGCACTTAAGATGGTCTTCCCTGCGGGTTAGTGCCCGGAATAACCATTGAGGTCTCGGCAGAATTCCTAGCGTGCGGGTTAGTGCCCGGAATAACCATTGAGGTCTCGGCAGAATTCCGAGCGTGATGTCCAAGTCTTCAACTATTTGTTTTCGCATTCAATTCCAAGTTATCAATCATGTTTATATTGTGACTTGTGGTTTTGGCTATTGGCGATTTGATGTTGTTAAGTACATCCATACTAAATTGTTATATTTAGTTGATTTCACACTTTTAGATTTCTAGTTGATAGTCTAAAGAATCTATGTTTTGATGTATGGTATTAGATATTCTAATTATACTAAATTGCTATATTTAGTTAAGTTCATATTTTTCATTTTAAATTGGTTACCTTGAAAATCTATATCTTGTTGCTTTGTGTAAGAATATTCCTATGTAGTTGCTTTGTGTAAGCATGTTTCTATCTAGTTTCTTTATGTAAGCATGTTTCTATCTAGTTGCTTTGTGTAAGCATGTTATATCTTGTTGCTATGTGTAGCATGCTCGTGTTGTTGAAATTGCATAAAGGATGTGTTTTATGCTAATAATGATCTTAGGTAGCTAGGATGCTCCCTGAGTCTCACCTTTAACATAGACGTTAGGTGGAATGAACCACAATGATTAAATCATGCAAACTTGTAAAACTTAGGTCGATGCATGCTCATTTCCTACGAGTAGCTTTATGTTGCTCACCCCTACGTTACTGGGGCATATTTCAGGTACAGGGTACGAGATTGGTGAGTTGCACATGCTTTAGGTGAATTGCAGTATTGAAGTTTCTTTAGAGGCTTTCTTGTTCACATGCAAGTGTTAGCATGTTTAAGATTTGTCTATGAAATGTAATTTTCCTAACTTAGAGGTTTAGCATGTGAAATCTTGTAAATGGAATGTAATGAGGCCGAAAGCCATTGTAACATGTTTAAAATACCATATTACACTTGCGTGCATGTTCACATCATCACATACTTGCATATAATGCAAATTGAACATGCCATCAGGGATTCCAAGTGGACTTTCAGCCATGGATGCATAACAGGAGGTTAGTGCACTTTCTCGAGTCATTTCGGTCGACTGAAGCCTTTTGGGTTTTGTTTGAACCTTGAAACTTCACTTTCCAGTAGCCAAAGTCAGCATTTAGGGTCATTTTGGTCTACCGATGGTTCCTTTTGGTGTATCAAACCAACCAAGCCTTAAAAACTTGTTTTCAACTGAAATTTTGTCCATTTTGGTCATCCGATGGGTCATTGGTCGACCGAAATAGCTAGATCCCGAGAGTAGCTTCAATCCAGTTCAGCACTGTTCTTCCGACTTCAAATGACCATAACTCCTTCGTTTTAAATCCAAATGGGGTGATTCTTGAGCCTAAATTCATGGATTTTCAGTCAAATTTCCAATGGTACCAATTCCATTCTTAGATTCCAATCATAGTTGGAGTTATTCAAGTTTTAGTGAGAGGGTGTCAGTTTTCGCTTAAACCGGGAAAGAGCGTTTTGTGGGATTCTTGTCCAATGTTCTTAGAACCTCTTGGAAAGTCATAAAATGATTAAGTTAGGTTGTTTTTACCTTATTTGACTTGTTTAGAGTCAAGTTTCTCTTTTTGGTTGTGAGTTGACCATTTTGCCCTTGGTTCATGGTTTTTGTCCGTTTCGACCTTTGTTTCTGTTTTCGTTCTCCTTGAACTCCGTGACTTCTTGGAAGGTCACATTGGTGTCTTAGAGATGGTCTATATCTCTATAGACTTTGGTTCTATCTTTTACTTCCGCATTTCGGACTCGTTCTCGGGTCAACTTTCGATTCATCACTAACGAACCAGGTTGAAAAACTCGGGTCGTTACATGCTTTTAGAATTGTAGTATTGCATACTATAGGAAATCCTTATGATTGACTTAGGATTTTATTGATTAAGCATGTATATTATGTATATCTCTTGAGTAGGATTAATGATGCCATATAGAACCCTTATTGATTTGAATTACTATACTATTGTGATGTTAATCCCACATTCTAGTAGATTACTATTGGTAATTGTGATTATTGTAAGAGCTTATTGCTAAAATGTTAAGATTTAGTATATAAAGCTTGTTGTTGAGGCATGATTGAAGTTGATAAGTTAGTGGTATTATTTTGCGCATTATATCATGTTAAAGACTTGTCATTTATTATGCCATTCTAGACTTGGAATCCTAAGACATGGTTTGTGTGGTTTCAAAATGCTTGTGCATGGAAGGTGGTATATATATGCCTTAATATTATGTATAAGTTTTGAACTTGATGTATTTTGGATTCTTTTGGGACATGGTTACAAGTGACATAGCTAAAGTTTGGCTTTAGTGCGGGAGGTATGAGTTCTCCTCAATTGAGATAGTGCGCACTTAGGGTGGTCTTCCCTACAGGTTAATACCCGGAATAACCGTTGAGGTCTCGGCAGAATTCCGAGCTTAGGTGTCCAAGGATTCCACTTTTTGATTTTGCATTCAATTCCAAGTTGACAATCAATGTTTAAGTTGTAACTTGTAATTTTAGTTTCATGCGATTTGATGTTGTTAAGTACATCCATTTTGATATTGTGTTGCTAGATTCATTTAAGTTAGCTTAAGATGATCCTTTAGAACACCTTGAACATAGACGTTAAGTGGAATGCTCCCTTGTATTCGTCTATATTGATCTTGCAATGGTATTGAAGCTTTCAGGTATACGCATATGCTTCTTCCTACGAGTAACTTGATTACTCACCCTAGTGGTTTGGGTTGTTTTTCAGGTAAGGGGACTATGTTCTTGGATGTTCATCATCCTTAGAGGCTAATGAGCAATTTGGAACATTTTTGTATATTGACATGCAAGTGTTTAGCATGCTTAACTTTGATGTCATATTTTGTATACCATGGGTGTATGGTACTTTAGAAGCTTATGTAGCTTTCTTGACATGTAAGGATACTTAATTATTCACTTTTGACATTATAAGCATGTACGTATGGAGGCCAAGGGCCAAGTATGATTACTTTTGTACTTATACTCTTTTGGTATCAAACTTTACTTCAAAATGTATTTTAACCATCTTAGAGGTTTGCCACATGAATTTCTTGTAAATGATATGTTCATATGTTCAATCTTCCTTAAAATGAATCAATTTTTGATCTATGCATGTGGATAGAATGCATCCCATAGGTTCCATTGTAATTTCACATGTTTGGAGGAGCTTTCAGCAGCATTTCGAGGAGTTTCGGTCGACCGAAACTCTAAGTTGGTCGACCGATCCCTTTTTTAGACCAAATGAACAGTAAAAACCAACCTTCAGAAAAACATTCTGTGAGTTCTGGTCGACCGAAACTCTAAATCAGTTGACCAATCCCTTTTGTGACCGGTTTTGGTCTACCGAAACTCTAAGTCAATCGACCGAAATAGCCCATGTGCACCACAGTTTCCAGGTTTCATTTCAGCATTGAACATCCAACTTCAAAGGGTCATATCTCCTGCATTTCTTATCCAAATAGGGTGATTCTTGAGTCTAAATCAAGGATTTTAAGTCATCTTTCTAATGGTACCTATTCCATTCTCATATTCCAAACACATTGGAAGTTATTTATATTTTAGTGAAGTAGTGTCAGTTTTCACTTCAACCGAGAAAGGGCAGTTTGTGGGATTCTTAGCCAATGTTCTTAAAACCTCTTAGAATGTCTTTAAATGATTAGATTAGGTTGTATTTACCTTTTTTGACTTGTTTAGAGTCAAGTTTCTTTCTTTAATTGTGAATTGACCATTTTGCCCCTCGGATAACAAATTTTGTCCCTTTCGACCTTTGTTTCTGCTTTTGCTTTCTTTAGGTCCCGTGATCTCATGAAAGGTCACATTTGTGTCTTAGGAGTGACTCCTATCTCTTAAGACCTTGGTTTATAATTTGCTTTTGCATTCCGGATCCATTATCGGATTAACTTTTGGATCATCACTGACGCATCGGGTTAAAAAACTTGGGCCGTCACACCAAGGGTGAGGCAAATTCTATTCATGTATTGAGATGTCTGAGAGAAACAGAGAGAGACAACTAGGTTTTTGGCTGGTACTGAGGCTAAATAAAGGAGAGAACAAAGGAGGGTTGCTCGTGGGTTGAACCAAGGGCAACAAAGGAATTGGAACAGTGAAGGATCGTCGGAACACTTAGGAAGACGACGCTGAGATTTTGAACCGAAATCTCATAAGCAAGTTCTATTCTTAACTCTCTCCCTTAGGCTTTGTGTTCTTTACATACCTAAATAGTTCCAGGATGAATTGAATGTTAAAACGTGATCTGTTTTCATGTTTAAAATTTAATCGTAACAGTATGTGGTTTATAATTTTTAAACTGTTTGAACTTGAAATTTCTTGCATGGTTCTCTGTTTAAATCAATGTTAGTAACGTAATAAGGACTTAAACACTAGTTGGAACATACTCAAACTTAGTTACGATTGCTAGGAACCTTAGCAGTGAAGTACCGGAGGTGTGGAAGACGCCGAAAAAAGGGAAAACAAAGCAGAGGAAGGAAAGAACCAGCTCTCCCTTTGAGAGAGCCGGCTCCCATGGAGTGGGAGGCGGCTCCCAAGGAGTAGGAACCGGCTCCAAGGCTTTGAGAGGTGGCTCCATAACCTAGGGAGCTGGCTCCATGAGGTTAGGAGGCGGCTCCCTTGGTTAGGGAGCCGGCTCCTTGCTGAATTTTTTTTTTTTTTTTCCAGTGAGTTTTGGCTACTGTAGTTGGATTTCTGTTGTTCCAAATGTGTTTAGGGCTGTATGTGGGAAGTATAAATGATGCTTATAGTCATATTAAGGCTCCAGGAGGCATGATAATAAACTAATTAATTTTTATAGCTTGAACAGTATATATAGTTTTAAATAAATTAGTATATTGTCTTTGGAGTTGGAGGATTTAAATTGCTGAACCCTATTTGATAGCAATTTTCTGTGAATGATAATATAGTTAAAGCTTGTATTGCAGCATATTATGACCATATATTTTAATTATGCTCTTTAGGGATGAGTTGATGTTTAAAGGTATTATGATTTAAATTTATCAATTTACTAGATTTTGTGGAGTAGTATGAATAAAGCATGTTTATGTATATAATTTTATTATACTTATTAGGGATTAATTGATTCTTACATTTATTATTTTTAGTATCAATTGTTGGATTTATGGATTAGTTGATACTTACATTTATTGTCTGTATTATCAACTGCTGGATGTTTGGATGGTATGCACCGGTATGGGACGGTGGCATACTAGGGACGGTTTAGTTTCAAAAGACTACAACCTACCTATTCTGGAATAGGGAATGGATTAATTACATAAATTAAGTCCTACCTATGTTCGTGTCAGTTCACTAAACAGTTGAATGACACACTTGGATTCGGATGGATTTTAAATATATTATTATGGTACCACAATATGAGCATGAGTCTCAGAGTTGATGGTTAGGAAGCGTATATGCATTGGGATGCATAACTGGCTTTGATGGCTTGATGTGCACCCTGCTAGGCCTACGTACTCATGCCCACTTCATGTGCGTTTAGCATGATGCCTACTAGTCAGATTGAGACGAGCCTGTAGTTCAGTGAGAGTCATGTAGTATGAATATATATATATCTACAAACTATATAGTTATTGTTGAATTGTTTAGGATGTACATGCAAATTGTAATACCCCTAATTTCAAAAGGATAGTAATGGGATTTACTTTATTGTTTAAATTGCGTTTTTAATTGCTAAGGTGCTTATATGTTAATTTAATTGAATTATTTGTTATTTTAATTTACTGTTGTTTTGTTTAATTGAATATTTGATTAATTGATTTAATTATAGTTAATTTATTTAATTATTTTAATTATTGTTTTAATTGTATCAATTACTTAATTGTTATTTAAATGGTTTTTTTGTTTTAAATTAATTGTGTTAACTGTTGATTTAATGTTGCAAACTTATTTAATTACATGTAATTTATTTTTTTGTTAACGTAATTGTAAGGTTTGTTACATATAGAGAATTCACATAAGTAGTCGACATAGGTTTTAACCTAGATTTTGCTATGGGCCAAGTAATCTGATTACGGTTTAACTAAGCCTAGGGTTAGGGTGGCCTATAAATACTCACCTAGGATGTCTCCCTAGGGTTTTAGAAGAGGATTACGCTATAGTAAGACACAGAAAGTTTAGAGACGTCTGGGGAAACAACCAAGTGTAGAAGCAGAGGATTTGCCGGGAAATTTAGACGAACGTCGGTGTAAGGCAAGTTATATCCTTACTCTCTCTCTTAGGCTTCGTGTTCTTTGCATTCCTAAATAATTCTAGGATTGATTAGAGCGATGAAAACGTTATTTGTTTATGCTAAAACTTGAATTATAACAGTATGTTTGCATGTTTGCTAAAACTGTTAAAACGTGATGTTTACTTGCATAATTCTCTATCTAAACCTATGTATGGAATGTAATTAAGACTTAAACATGGACTGGGAACATTCTGGGATTGGGTTATAACTTCTAGAAACCATAGCAGTAGGGTACAGAAGGTGCAAAGGACGTTGGTATCGGAGAAGACGAAACAGAGAGGGAGAGAGCCGGCTCTCCCTAAGAGGGACCCAACTCTTTGTTAGTTGGAGGCGGCTCCTTTTAGGTTAGAGCTGGCTCCAATGCTAAAGGAGGCGGCTCCAAACTTTAGGGAGCTGGCTCCTTTATGCAATTTTTAATTTTTTCCGTTTACAGGCAGTTTTAGTTGCAGTGGTAGGTTCTCTGTGGTTCCAGTTGGGTTTAGGGCTGTGTGTGAGGTGTATGGATGGTACTTGGAGACAATTCTAAGACTTCAGGGGGTATGTTAATAACCTAACTATGGTTGTCACTTGAACAGTATATGTTTTAAACAATTTAAAACACTGTGGTTGGAGTTGGAGGAGTTAGATTGGTTTAATTCTTTGTGTTTGGTAATCTTCAGAGACAAATAATATAATTAATACATGTGTCACCATATAACATGATCATGTATCTGAATTATATTGGTTTTGGATGCATTAGAGATTAGTAATATTAAGATTTAAACATACTTAGCACTCTACTGAGTTTGTGAAACATTAGAGATTAAGCATGCCTTTGTATATGCTGAAATTTTGTTTTGATGCTTTCATTAGTACTGCCAGTATCAATTTTTAGAACATGGACCTTGTTGATATTTACCCTAAATGTCTGTGATATCAACTGCTGGATGTAGAATACTATTAAGATTTAAACTTAGTATTATATCGGATTTTGTGTAACAGTATGTACTGACTATGTTTATGTATATGCTTTTACTCTACTTATTGATGCTCACATCACTGCTGTTGTTATCAATTATTGGATGTATGGAATTAGTTGATATTCGCTTTAGTTGTCGATATTATCAACTGCTGGATGGTTGGATAGTATACACCGGTATAGGATGGTAGTATACTAGGGACGGTTTGGTTTCAAAATACCAAAACCTACCTACTCTAGATTAATGAATGGATTAACTAAAAGTTAAATCCTATGGATTTGTAGTGTCGTGGCAACAACTAGTTGAGCGGCATTACTATGGATTTTGGATGGATTTTAAATATATTATTATTATAGTACCTCGATATGAGCTTGAGTCTCAGGATCGTTGGTTAGGGAGCGTATATGCATTGGGATGCATAGCTGGATACGATGGTTGGAGGTGTACCCTGTTTAGGCCTAGGTACACATGTCCACTTCGTGTGCATTTTAGCATGTTACCTCTATTCAGGTTGAGACCGGCTTGTAGTCCAGTGAGAGTCCTTTAGTGTGGCTATATATATATATATATATATATTTACAGACTATTAGCTATTGTTGAATTGTTTAGGGTGTACATGCGTATCAGGCCTCTGTTTGAATTATAGTAGTATAGAACTTATGTGTGGGCCTGACCCACTTCTATTTTTCAGGTGCACAACAGTTCCAGACTTAAATGTGTTCGTGCTGAGCAGAGGTTTCTACTCACTCTACCGACGATGTAGGATTTCTCTCCATATCTTAGATCAGGATGTTCTTTTAGTTATTTTAATTCAGTTTGGATTTTTATTAGGGGTCCACTAGAGATAGATTCCCGAGTTGTTAAACTTATGGAGTTTTAGATTGTTAGATTTTCAGTATTAAATTTTTTAAGGGGTTATATATAGTTTCTTTCAGCTTAAAATTTATTTCTTAATTCAATTTGTGTTCTGTGTTCATTATAAAATATTAATTGTTTGATATTCTCTCGGGTTTGGGCCTGGGCCTAATCAACCCGTGTCTCGGATCCGAGGGGTATCATAGTTGGTATCAGAGCACTCTAGGTTTAAGTGTCTCTAGGATGTTTCATATTAAGACTTCCGCGTAGCGTTCTCTTGTTTAGAGCTTAAGTTTAGGATTCGTCGTATTCCTTTACGGTTCGTTTAGAAGTTACTGATGTCAAGTTTATTCTGTAATTGCAGAATGTTTGGCACTAGGAAGAGGATGAAGGCCGCTATGAAAGCAAAGAAGGGCCCATGGCCGAGGAAGGTTACTCCTGTAATTCCCCTCCGAAGGCCGATCAAGAAGGTGGAATTGGAGACCAAGGAGTTGATTTTAATAGGCGTTGCTCCGGAGTACAAGTCAAGGAAAGTTTCTTGCATGCGGGATTGGCCACCATACTATAGACCTAACACAACTTCGGTGGTGCTCGAAGCTGAGCCAAATGGAGAGGAAGACCCCGAAGAAGATCAGGATGGAGGAGATACCGAAGCATCCGAGGTGGAGGGCACCGGAGTTCAAGGATGACTGCTCTTTTAAGAGTACTTTTAATTACTAGTAAAAGATGAGGTATTAGTAAAAGTGTAGTACGGATATAATCACGTACATTAGGATTATGTTAAATGTGACGACCCTGGATTTTTAAACCCAGTGCGTCCCGTGTTGACCCATTAATGGGTCCGAATACGGAAGCAAAGTATCGGAAATATGACAAAAATAGTCCCAAGGTCAAAATGGTCATTTTAAAAAAAAATAGATTCGGGTATTACCGAGCACACTACTAGAAATACAACGAAAAACTAATCGAGATGGACTCAAGAATCGCATGATTCGGAGTCCCGACTAAGGAGAAACGACAAAACAAAGAAAAACGAGCAATGAAGCTAAAAGGGGAAAAGTGGTAATTATCCAGAAATATCTGGGTGCATCCGAGCACACCGTTGGATAGAAAATGAAAAGTTAATCAATTTCAAAAAAAAATTTACTTGATTTTGAGTCCGGATGAGGGAGAAAGGTCAAAAACAAAATTGACGTCGCGGCGGCCCAACGAAGGCCGTGACAGCTACAGTGCCGTCAACCCATTACTGCTGCAACTGAGAGTAAAAACGGGTATCTAAACGGACTTTTTTGGAAAAACTCAAAGAATAAACCCTCCCTAAAATCAAGTTTTCTACCCAACCCCATGAACGGAAACCAAAAAAATGCACTGTGAAATACCCAAAATACTCTCAAGAAAATCAGGTCTAGAAGTTGAAAATCTTTTCAAACTACTGCCCAAAGAAAGGAAATGGGGCTTTGGAAGGTTTTTAAATTGCCTAAATTGAAAATACAATCTTAAAATACACCCACAAGACCCCCGAAAGTTTCGGATCGGTCGTCACACTTTTCAAAAAAAAGTCGATGAATAGTACCAAGTACATTTGCACTAAAATCAGCAAAAACCTGGCAACAATGATTTTTCGGAAAAAAATAGATTTTTGAGGGCCAAGATGGCATTTTCTAGAAAAACACAAAGACCCCCCTCAAAATTGAGTTTTCTACGTGAAACGTGAGGAAAAATGAAAAAAAAAATGCATTGTGAAATACTTGAAATGCCCCTGGAACAGAATAGGGTAAAACTCCCTAAAAATGCTACTTAGAGTTTTTGTTTCATCAAGGATGGTGTTATTTCCCAAAGTGAGCATGCAAGCATATGTAATGTGATAAAATAGATGTGTTGCAATGGCCTATGGCCTCATGGCATGTCATATGAAAAATAGAACCCTTCAATGCATTAATCGCATAATTTCCATAGCCAAACAATGAAGTTAGGCTAGCATACTTGTCATATAATTGTTCTTGGCCTTGGCCACATTACAAACACATCCATAGAGTATCAAAAGGTGCACTTAAGTGCACATTACATGACTTGAACAGTAAATACAAGTTTTTGACATAGTAAGCAAAATGGAACAAAATATGCTAACATGTGCATAATCTAACATAGCAAAAAAATACTCCAAGTAGTCTAGCAAGTCTAAGATTGTTGTGCATCCCACATTATGGCTTCTTTACCTGAAAAACACCCAGTAACTTAGGGGTGAGTAAACAAGTTTACTCGTAGGGAATGCATGGGTTTATCTTTGTACCGAGTTTGCAATTCAATACAATTTAATTCATGCTATCAAAGTGACATTAAAACTTTCAACATAGCACAATGAAATGTAAATTCACAAAGTTAACAACTTGGAATTTAAATACAAAATCAAGCCAAAATGGATACTTGGATATTGCTCGGATTAAAACCGTACTCTTGAGATCACTTTAGGGCTATTAACCCATGAGTACCTTCCCCTAGTGCCCACTATAGTTGTAGAGGGACAATCCCCCGTACTAGAACCAAGTCCTAGCCTAGTCATGTTCTTGATAATATCCCAAGTTTCCAAAATCAACAAGTAGAGCAACAAGTCATGATATGTGATAAAACACAATGAGTTCCATGGATTACAAGACTAAATCATTAGTTTAACATGGTAGAAATTAAGTACACCAACTAGGTAATTTCTCTAGATTTCAAGAATTGTCCAAATGATTCCAATTTAATATGACATGGAGTAATTCATGGCCATGCTTTATATCAAGTCACAAATGAACTACAAGCATGGTATAATTAATTTGAATTTAAATCAACATAAATCAATTAATCCTCTAGATTTAAAAGCTCATTTAAATCATGCCAAATTAATACACAACAAAGATCAAGTCATGGTCATGCCATTTATCAAGTCTAAAGTGAATTTCATACAAGTTACAATTAGTCATTTATTTCTTATTTCAATACAAGACATGCATATAACTTGGATATCACTATAAGAACAATTAAATTACTTGGAAGATAAATGATAACACCCCCTACCTCACAAGAGGATTGTTCCTCTTGAATCCAAGGCAACCGAGCTTAAAAATGAAAAACCAAACAAGGGTTTTGTAGAGGAGAGTGAGAGGAATCTAAAGTGTTCCAAGCTTAAAGGTCTAGGGTGAGTGGAAGGTAGCCAAAAATGAAGGTCAAAGCTTAAGGGTTCAAGCTTCTTCCATGGAGGCTAGGGTTTTCTTTACATGAGAGGGAGATGATGAAGCCAAGTGTGAGAGAATGTGAGTGGAGGAAATAGAAATCCTCCACTCACTATGTGGTCTTACACCATAGTCAACACACACTAGTTTGGTCAATTGCACATAAACCCCTTCTTTAAAACCATAATCCCAAAGTGGCCCAAAAGCAATTTGCAAGACTAAATTCTAAGGTTCCCTTCTAGGTTTAATCCTAGGCCTACACTTGTCAACCATCCAAGCCAACAAGTGATCCAATCCTAGGCCAACAAGTGGATGAATCTCCACCCTCCATGTGTCAATAGATTATGGTTCCAAGTCTCTCCACCCGAATACTTACAAGTGACACCATAAGAAAGTGACACTTGTTACATTTTTGGAAAATTGCAAAAAGGTCCTTTTTGAAAATATCTTCCAAATTAAATTACAAAATGGTCCCTAAGACGAAAAATATTTACTTTACTTAATTACACAAAAACCCCTCAAGTTTAAAGTAATTACCAAAAGTAATGCATTTATGCCCATTACAAGAAAACTAAACAATTAATATATTTTTCTACAAAAGTAAAAATATAGATATCTTAGAAATTAAATACCATGGATGCATGCAAAGCCGGAATCAAATCCGAGCACAAAAGTGAGGTTATGCAAGGATAAATGGAAACCGAGAAAAGACAAAAGTGAATAGTGACGAAAAATGAAAAATCTGAAAATGACTCGGTCCTTAAAGGAAGTTGTCAATCCCAAGAAAAAAGTCTCAGAAACCATTTCCGAGCACTCGAGACGACACTAAGTGACAAGAAATTGAACCCAGAAAAGAAATTTCAACGAAAAAAATTCATCCGTAAAATTTGAGGAAGAAGGAAATGAATGAAAATGACCGGGTTATTACAACCTTCCCACTTAAAGGGATTTCGTCCCTAAAATCCAGCCCCAACAAACATAAGGCGAAACCAGGATAAGTACGAAGTACATCTTCGAGTATCCCACACAACATGCTACGAAAGTAAACCCAAAACTAGAAGACAACATACAAACCAATGCCATTCGCACCCATGTGCCCACGACAGGAAAACCTCTCAAAAGAAAAGTGACCTCACGGCCACACGACAAGTCAAAGTCACACACAGAACCTAAGGTCAGACAAAGGAATGGAAGACAACAACTGTAAGCATTCCTCCTGGTGAACCATCATACCGATCCAAAATAACCACCAAAAGAACTCCAAGATAATCATATATCAAATCAAGGTACTAAACAAGGACAACGTGGCAGTACGAATAGCGACCAGAACCCGCCCACGATGTACTCAAATGTGTGGTAGCAATGATAGTACCTAGTGCCCGCCCACACTTACTCGTCAGTAAGGTAGCATCGATGGCAACTATCACTCGCCCACAACACATAACTTTGTACGATAACATGACAGTATCAGGCACTTGTTCATAACCTGCCCCCACTAGGCCTACCCATAAAACCTCTTGATACAAATGGCATCAATGTCGTGAATCATCATTACCAAAAGCACTATGGGAACCAGGCATCTTGTGAGAGTTGGGGTAACAAATCCCAAAACTCTGATAACAATGTCATAGGCACCGCTACGCTTAAGGCCTTAAATCCTCAATACAACCAAACCAACAACTCCAATGCCTCAAAACACTCCTATTAACAACATTAATCAAGAATCCAAAGCCCGACAAGCAAAACAACATCTCTAAAATCCTAGACATCATCCTGAAACAGATCAACTACAAGACTACTCATCGTAATCAAACATCGGATCAAAATCCCTATCACAGATAACTAAATCTTTAAAAAAAAAAAAATAAGTCCACCACATGGCACACACATCAAAATCCCGACTATCAAGGTTACATAATGAATCTCCCAAAACCGTGTTTGGCATTGCCAAGCTAAATCAAAATTCCTCAATTTCAATCCATAACCAATCACTGGAACTACGATTTCCCCAAAACTACGCCTAGCCATAACTAGGACTAGAAAACTTCACAACAAGCCAAATCCAACAGCAATTTCCTAAAACCTTTCTTAAGAGTCAATCACATCCAAGTCTCCTAAACTGAAACAAGTCTCCAAAAGACATTCTCAAAAGAGAATTGAGCTCACCTCACGGATCAAGCAAATCCTCAATGATATGGACATAAGTCCCCAAAAAAAAGATGTCGCACCAATCCACTCACTCTGAATACCACAACTCCGTCAACAACCACGGTAAAAACTCCCCAAGGGAAGACACGAGAGAAAGGGAACCACCAGTCCTAAGAAGGACAACACTACGACTCCACCTCTGAAATGAAAGACAACAAGGTCAAAGACTTTGCCCCCTACATGGGAGTAAGTCGACCAAAATCCACCAATTCCTCACCAAGGACTCAAGACAATAACGGCGATCCTCACAGACCAACCAACCCCAAAACCGTACACAAGGCGACGAAGAGAAAAGACTCACTCCTTGTGAAGTCCCTAACACAAACCAAGAAAAAGAGGAGAAAACCTATTCTCCCACAAGCGTCAACACGACAAACACGAAAATGGAGCATTCTTCCTACCTTAGGGAAATTGACAGCTCAAGACAAAACAAATGTGATAACTCCTCTACAAGGAATCTCACAACGAAACTATACACATTATGTGCGACTGGAGGAAACAGAAAGGAAAACCAAACATGGAAGTCATGTATATGACAAGGAATACAACTACCAAATAAGTAAATCTACTCACATAGATAAAGTCAAGAGTACATGCAGCACGTCTCCATGTAACACAAAAGCATGTCATTAAAGCATAGTAACAACATGGCATCTCTAAACCTCTATGTAAGGCATGCTAATGCGACACAACAAGAAGATAAATGTGGATAGACCTCCACCTACTAATGCATCACAATAACATAAATCATACTACTAACATGGTAGTAAACGAAACTGCAGAAGATAAAATGATGCAACAATGAACCCTATGGACATCATGTCTAAGAGTGTCTAGGTAAAGGAAAACAAGTCCTAGCCACAATCTGACTCCAAAAACCAATGTGACAACAATCTGTCTCAAAACAAACGTAAGCCCTCACCACAATGGTAAGACTCTAACAATCCATCTCCAAATCTAAAGGTGACACTATGAGTGACACTAACAATGCAATGCTCTCACCAACCCAAAACATTGATCAATCGACTAGACCACAAAAGCTTCATCATGCAAGGAGAACTTAAAGAAAATGGTAACTATAGCCATACCATCAACAACCAAATCAATCTCAAGAATCGTCCCTAAAATAACCATCAAACACTGACCAAAAGGTCTACGCCTATCGGAATAAAAACCAACGCCGATTCCATCAGAACTGCACTCGAAGCTAGCCAGTACGGTAGCATGACAGTGCCATGCCCCCACCCACAAACGTACCTGCCCACGAAAATTGCAATCTCAGAGGAACCTTCCAAAATAACCAAGGATCCTAAGAGGTTCTTAACCTTATCATAGCCCAAAACCAACAAATCCAGCCCTACAGCTACGCTCAATGATTCAACTCACGAGAGCCTAAAAAAAAAGTGTCTCTCCACCTACCTCAAAACCGATGCTAGATCAACAATGACCTAAACTACAATGAAACTATGACTACAATCACCATCAATCTTAACTCATGCCTCAATGACTAATCCTGTGTCATGCTAAATATGCAAAACAGTTATGGATATACAAATATAACCTAGCACACATCATATGTCATGCTCTTTACAATGGAATACAATCATACTAAACAAACGGCACACCACATGTAGCATGTAAGCACATAAACATGTTATCAACCCAAAACATGTTATCATGAAGTATATAAATACGTAAAACAAAGTAACAAAATATGATATGCACCCAAACCCGTCGTCCCGAGGTATTCAAACCTAGGAGCTCTGATACCACCTGTGACGACCCTAGATTTTCCCGTGTTGACCCATTGATGGGTCCGAATGCGGAAACAAAGTATCAAAAATATGACAAAAATAGTCCCAAGGTCAAAATGGTCATTTCGAAAAAAAATAGATTCAGGTATTACCGAGCACAGTGCTGGAAATACAACGAAAAACTAATCGAGATGGACTCAAGAATCGCATGATTCGGAGTCCGGACGAAGGAGAAACGACAAAACAAAGAAAAACGAACAATAAAGCTAAAAGGGGTAAATTGGTAATTATCCAGAAATATCTGGGTGCAACTGAGCACACCATTGGATAGACAATGAAAAATTAATCAATTTCAAAAAAAAAAAATTCACTTGATTTGGAATCCTGATGAGGGAGAAAGGTCAAAAACAAAATCGACGTCGCGGCAACCCGACGAAGGCCGTGACAGCTACAATGCCGTCAACCCACTACTACTGCAACTGAGAGTAAAAACGGGTATCTAAACGGACTTTTTTGGAAAAACTCAAAGAATAAACCCCCCCTAAAATCAAGTTTTCTACCCGACATAGTGGACGGAAACCAAAAAAATATACTGTGAAATGCCCAAAATACCCTCAAGAAAATCAGGTCTAGAAGTTGAAAATCTTTTCAAGCTACTGCCCAAAGAAAGGAAATGGGGCTTCGGAAGGTTTTTAAATTGCCTAAATTGAAAATGCAATCTTAAAATACACCCACAAGACCCCCGGAAGTTCCAGATCGGTCGTCACACTTTTCAAAAAAAAGTCGATGAATAGTACCAAGTACATTTGCACTAAAATCAGCAAAAACCTGGCAGCAATGATTTTTCGAAAAAAATAGATTTTTGAGGGCCAAGATGGCATTTTCTGGAAAAACACAAAGAAGAAACCCAAAATTGAGTTTTCTACATGACATAAAAGGAAAAATGAAAAAAACGCATTGTAAAATACCCGAAATGCTCCTAGAACAGAATAGGGCAAAACTCCCTAAAAATGCTACTTAGAGTTTTTGTTTCATCAAGGATGGTGTTGTTTGCCAAAGTGAGCATGCAAACATATGTAATGTGATAAAATAGATGTGTTGCAATGGCCTATGGCCTCATGGCATCTCATATGCAAAATAGAACACTTCAATGCATTAATCCCATAATTTCCATAGACAAAAAATGAAGTTAGGCTAGCATACTTGTCATATAATTGTTCTTGGCCCTTGGCCTCATTATAAACACATCCATAGAGTATCAAAAGGTGCACTTAAGTGCACATTACATGACTTAAACAATAAATACAAGTTTTTGACATAGTAAGCAAAATGGAACAAGATATGCTAACATGTGCATAATCTAACATAGCAAAAAAATACTCCAAATAGTCTAGCAAGTCTAAGATTGTTGTGCATCTCACATTATGGCTTCTTTACCTGAAAAATACCCAGTAACTTAGGGGTGAGTGAACAAGTTTACTCGCAGGGAATGCATGGGTTTATCTTTGTACCAAGTTTGCAATTCAATACAATTTAATTCATACTATCAAAGTGACATTAGAACTTTCAACATAGCACAATGAGATGTAAATTCACAAAGTTAACAACTTGGAATTTAAATGCGAAATCAAGCTAAAGTGGATACTTGGATATTGCCCGGATTAAAACCGTACTCTTGAGATCACTTTAGGGCTATTAACCCATGGGTACTTTCCCCTAGTGCCCACTATAGTTGTAGAGGGACAATCCCCCGTACTAGAACCAAGTCCTAGCCTAGTCATGTTCTTGATAATATCCCAAGTTTCCAAAATCAACAAGTAGAGCAACAAGTCATGATATGTTATAAAACACAATAGTTCCATGGATTACAAGACTAAATCATTAGTTTAACATGGTAGAAATTAAGTAGACCAACTAGGTAATTTCTCTAAATTTCAAGAATTGTCCAAATGATTCCAATTTAATATATGACATGGAGTAATTCATGGCCATGCTTTATATCAAGTCACAAATGAACTACAAGCATGGTATAATTAATTTGAATTTAAATCAACATAAATCAATTAATCCTCTAGATTTAAAAGCTCATTTAAATCATGCCAAATTAATACACAACAAAGATCAAGTCATGGTCATGACATTTATCAAGTCTAAAGTGAATTTCATATAAGTTACAATTAGTCATTTATTTCTTATTTCAATACAAGACATGCATATAACTTGGATATCACTATAAGAACAATTAAATTACTTGGAAGATAAATGATAACACTCCCTACCTCATAAGAGGATTGTTCCTCTTGAATCCAAGGCAACCGAGCTTAAAAATGAAAAACCAAACAAGGGTTTTGTAGAGGAGAGTGAGAGGAATCTAAAGTGTTCCAAGCTTAAAGGTCTAGGGTGAGTGGAAGGTAGCCAAAAATGAAGGTCAAAGCTTAAGGGTTCAAGCTTCTTCCATGGAGGCTAGGGTTTTCTTTACATGAGAGGGAGATGATGAAGCCCAGTTTGAGAGAATGTGAGTGGAGGAAATAGAACTCCTCCACTCACTATGTGGTCTTACACCATGGTCAACACACACTAGTTTGGTCAATTGCACAAAAACCCCTTCTTTAAACCATAATCCCAAAGTGGCCCAAAAGCAATTTGCAAGACTAAATGTGAGACCTACACTTGTCATCATCCTAAGGTTCCCTTCTAGGTTTAATCCTAGGCCTACACTTGTCAACCATCCAAGCCAACAAGTGATCCAATCCTAGGCCAACAAGTGGATGAATCTCCACCCTCCATATGTCAATAGATTATGGTTCCAAGTCTCTCCACCCAAATGCCTACAAGTGGCACCATAGGAAAGTGACACTTGTTACATTTTTGGAAAATTGTAAAAAGGTCCTTTTTGAAAATATTTTCCAAATTAAATTGCAAAATGGTCCCTAAGACGAAAAATATTTACTTTACTTAATTACAAAAAAACCTCTCAAGTTTAGAGTAATTTCCAAAAGTAATGCATTTATGCCCATTATAAGAAAACTAAACAATTAATATGTTTTTCTACAAAAGTAATAATGTAGATATCTTATAAATTAAATACCATGGATGCATGCAAAGCCGGAATCAAATCTGAGCACAAAAGTGAGGTTATGCAAGGAAAAATGGAAACCGAGAAAAGATAAAAGTGAATAGTGACGAAAAATGAAAAATGTGAAAATAACTCGGTCCTTAAAGGAAGTTGTCAGTCCCAAGAAAAAGTCTCAGAAATCATTTTCGGGCACTCGAGACGACACTAAGTGACAAGAAATTGAACCCAAAAAAGAAATTTCAACGAAAAAAATTCATCCGTAAAATTTGAGGAAGAAGGAAATGAATGAAAATGACCGGATCATTACATTAAAAATACCTTACAGTTATTGGTTTAAAGGTTTTGGTTTGGAAAGGTTCTTAATAAAGTGAACTCACAGTTTTGGTTATTTTATTTTGTTTTTTGATGGCATGTGTGTGAGTTATACACATATGGTTTTATTAAGTTGTATTAGAATGTGTATGTTATGCTCATAAATGTCTATCGTAGTAGAGTGATTGGTGTTGCTTAGGCAAACAAATAATTGCTTGTGGTACATTATGTTGAGACAGGACGATTACCAAGGAGTTTATAAACGAACTTGCGTAAGTCAATATGGTAGGAAGGAGGAATTCCCAAGGTAGAATGCTAGTCTAAAAATGGAAAGATAGCAAAGTATTTTTGTTTACTTTGTGTGTTTGGCTCTGTGGAGTAGTTGGAAGCAGGGGATTTTTCATAGGTCGGTTGGTGATACACTTATACAATAGACCTTAGGATATTTGTTTTAGGCGCTGCTGCCATATAGGATGGGCCTGTGATACTAGATACTGGTAGACTCAGATTTCTAGCAAATCTTTTGGTCATGGACAGGCGCACTTACGACGTGATATTTGGGATGGATTGGTTACCACTGCCATACTCAAGTTATTCGTTTTGGGGAAGGTCTATTGTGTTCACCATACTTGGCCAGGATATTTACGTTGTCGTTATGCCACATTCTAACAGAATTATTAGTACCTATTTGTTCATATGGAGGAGGAAACGGAGGGGAGGACTACTGTATCATTGGATAGTATGCCAATTGTATAGGATTTCCCGGATGTATTTCAGAAGATTCCAAGGTTGCCTCCTAGTCGTGGGATTGACTTTGTTATAGATTTAGCTCCAGGCACTACGCCTATTGCTAGAACACCTTATAGGACGGCACCGGTGGAGATGCGTGAGTTGCGGAATCAGATTCAGCAGCTACTCAGCCAGGGTTTTATTCGCCGAAGTACTTCACCCTGGGGAGCATCGGTTTTGTTTGTGAAGAAGAAGGATAGTTCGCTCCACTTGTGTATAGGTTACAGGGAGTTGAACAAGGTTATTATTCGTAACAACTATCCTTTGCCTAGGATTGATGACTTGTTTGATCAATTGAAGGGAGCTACTTATTTCTCTATGATTGATCTACGGTCTGGTTATCATCAACTTTAGGTTCGAGAGCAGGATGGTCTAAGGACAGCGTTTCTCACTAGATATGGATCTTATGAGTTGCATGTGATGCCGTTTGGGTTAACTAATGCACCAGCAATTTTCATGGATTTGATGAATAGAGTCTTCAGGGCTTACTTGGATCAATTTGTCGTTGTCTTCATAGATGACATTTTGATTTACTCGAGGTCAGAGGACGACCATGCTAGACATTTACGGATTGTTTTGCAGACGTTTCGTGAGCACCAGTTGTATGCCAAGTTCGAGAAGTGTGAATTCTGGCAGCGGGAGGTGAAATTTCTGGGTCACGTGGTGTCAGAAAGGGGAATAGCGGTGGATCTGGCCAAGGTTTCAGCGGTGGTTGAGTGAAAACAACCTACTTCACCTACTGAGATTTGAAGTTTTCTCGGTTTGGCAGGATATTATAGAAGGTTCATTCAGGGATTTTCAAAGATAGCGGGACCACTCACCCATTTGACTAAGAAGGGTGTATGGTTTGTATGGGATGAGCATTATCAGAAAGCTTTTGATGAGCTAAAGACTAAGTTGACTTCTGCACCAGTTTTGTCTACCCCACAGAGCGGGATAGAGTATCTAGTCTACACAGATGCTTCATTGCAGGGTCTTGGATGCGTTTTGATGTAGGAGGAATGACCGATTTCATATGGATCTCGGAAGCTTAAGCCTCATGAGCTTAATTATCCAACACATGATTTGGAGTTGGCAGCTATGGTCTTTGCCTTACGTATTTGGAGGCATTATCTGTTGGGTGAGTCCTTTAAATTATTTAGCGATCACAAGAGTCTACAGTATTTGTTCACTCAACGAGAGCTGAATATGAGACAGCACAGGTGGTTGGAGTTTGTAAAAGACTATCATTTTTCTATACAGTACCATCCAGGGAAAGCGAATGTGTTGGCGGATGCACTCAGTCGCCGACCTGTTGGTAATCTTTCCGCTCTGTTCACTACTGAGTGGAATGCGTTGAAGAAGGTGGATGGATTATCGGATGTATTCATGGCTTGTATGGTAGTTACACCTTCTATCATTCACAAGGTTTTGAAGGCACAACTTACGGATCAGCAGTGCATTGACAAAGTTGCAGAGATAGCTTCCGGATAGGTTTCATTCTACTATGTTAGAGCTGGTGGAAGTTTGAGGTACAAAGGACGGTTAGTGGTACCTTCTGATTATGATTTGAGGAAGGATGTGATGACTGAGGCTCACCACTCTGAGTTCTCTGTTCATCCAGGAGCTGATAAGATGTATCTGGTTATGAAGCGGCAGTTTTGGTGGGCAGGTATGAAGAGGGACATTGCTCTTTTTATCTCACGATGTAGTACTTGTCAGATGATCAAGATTGATCATCAGAGGCCACCAGGAGCTCTACAACCACTACCGATACCGGAGGTGGAAATGGGGGAGCATTTCTATGGATTTTGTGGAAGGATTGCTAAATTCCTTCAGGCATCACAATTTTATTTGGGTCATCATGGACGGACTGACGAAATCAGCTCACTTTTTGCCTATTCATACTGATTTCACTTCGGAGAAGTTGGCGAGACTTTACATTGCCGAGATTATGAAGTTGCACGATATTCCATTGTCTATTATATCAGACAGGGATTCGAGCTTTGTGTTAGGGTTTTGGAAGAGTTTTCAGCAGGCTTTGGGTACAGAATTACAGCTTAGTACTGCTTATCATCCTCAGACTGATGGACAGACTGAGAAGGTGAATCAGATTATGGAGAATATGCTCCGGTCGTGTGTTCTTGATTTCAAGGGCCACTGGAAGGATTACTTACCACTTATAGAGTTTGCTTATAAAAATAGTTTCCAGAAGACTACTGGGATGGCATCCTTTGAGGCGTTATACGGCCGCCCGTGTTGATCGCCTATTTGTTGGATGGAGGTTGGTGAGAGCAGATTCTTGGGTCCTGAGTTCATCAAGGATACTTTTGAAAAGATTGCTCTTATTTGAGATCACATGCGTACTGCTCAAAGTAGGCAGAATTGCTATGCTGATCGTCGCACTCGTGCTTTGGAGTTTCAGGTTGGGGATCAGGTTCTACTCAAAGTGTCGCCTATGAAAGGTGTAATACGCTTTAGGAAGAAAGGGAAGTTGTCGCCGCGGTTTGTCGGTCCATTCAAGATTACAGATTGAGTTGGAGCTGTCGCTTATCAATTGGCACTTCCGGATAATTTGGATCGTGTCCATAATGTGTTCCATGTTTCATATTGCAGAAATTTCTGTGAGATGAGGATCGGTATCAGCATATCGATGTTGGGGAGATTGAGTTGCAGCCGGATACAACTTATTTGGAGCCACCGTGTCGTATTGTCGACTATCGAGATCAAATCCTTCATAATAAGGTTATCCCTTTAGTTCGTGTTCAGTGAAGTCACCACAATGAGGCTGAGTCCACTTAGGAATGGGAGGATATTATTCGCTTGAAGTTTCCTGATATTTTAGAAGAAGGTAAGAGCGAATTCCGAGGACAAAATTCCTTTTGTTAGGGGGGAAGAATGTAATACCCCAAATTTCAAAAAGATAGTAATGGGATTTACTTTATTATTTAAATTACGTTTTTAATTGCTAAGGTGCTTATGTGTTAATTTAATTGAATTATTTGTTATTTTAATTTATTGTTGTTTTGTTTAATTGAATATTTGATTAATTGATTTAATTGTAGTTAATTTATTTAATTATTTTAATTATTATTTTAATTGTATCAATTACTTAATTGTTATTTAAATGGTTTTTTTGTTTTAAATTAATTGTGTTAAGTGTTGATTTAATGTTGCAAACTTATTTAATTACATGTAATTTATTTTTGTGTTAACGTAATTGTAAGGTTTGTTGCATATAGAGTATTCACATAAGTAGCCGACATAGGTTTTAACCTAGATTTTGCTATGGGCCAAGTAATCTGATTAGGGTTTAACTAAGCCTAGGGTTAGGGTGGCCTATAAATACTCACCTAGGATGCCTGCCTAGGGTTTTAGAAGAGGATTACGCCATAATAAGACACAAAAAGTTTAGAGACATCTGGGGAAACAACCAAGTGAAGAAACAGAGGATTTGCCGGGAAATTTAGACGAACGTCGGTGTAAAGCAAGTTCTATCCTTACTCTCTCCCTTAGGCTTCATGTTCTTTGCATTCCTAAATAATTCTAGGATTGATTAGAGCAATGAAAACGTTATCTGTTTATGCTAAAACTTGAATTATAATAGTATGTTTGCATGCTTGCTAAAACTGTTAAAACGTGATGTTTGCTTGCATAATTCTCTATCTAAACCTATGTGTGGAATGTAATTAAGACTTAAACATGGACTGGGAATATTCTGGGATTGGGTTATAACTTCTAGAAACCATAGCAGTAGGGTACAGAATGTGCAAAGGACGTTGGAATCGGAGAAGACGAAGCAGAGAGGGAGAGAGCTGGCTCTCCCTAAGAGGGAGCCGGCTCTTTGTTAGTTGGAGGCAGCTCCTTTTAGGTTAGAGCCGGCTCCTTTATGCAATTTTTAATTTTTTCCGTTTTCAGGCAGTTTTAGTTGCAGTGGTAGGTTCTCTGTGGTTCCAGTTGGGTTTAGGGCTGTGTGTGAGGTGTATGGATGGTACTTGGAGACAATTCTAAGACTTTAGGGGGCATGTTAATAACCTAACTATGGTTGTCACTTGAACAGTATATGTTTTAAACAATTTAAAACACTGTGGTTGGAGTCGGAAGAGTTAGATTGGTTTAATTCTTTGTGTTTTGTAATCTTCAGAGACAAATAATATAATTAATACATGTGTCACCATATAACATGATCATGTATCTGAATTATATTGGTTTTGGATGTATTGGAGATGAGTGATTTTAAGATTTAAACATACTTAGCACTCTACTGAGTTTGTGAAACATTAGAGATTAAGCATGCCTATGTATATGTTGAAATTTTGTTTTGATGCTTTCATTAGTACTGCTAGTATCAATTTTTAGAGCATGGACCTTGTTGATATTTACCCCAAATGTCTGTGATATCACCTGTTGGATGTGGAATACTATTAAGATTTAAACTTAGAATTATATTGGATTTTGTGTAACAGTATGTACTGACTATGTTTATGTATATACTTTTACTCTACTTATTGATGCTCACATCACTACTTTTGTTATCAATTATTGGATGTATGGAATTAGTTTATATTCGCTTTAGTTGTCGATATTATCAACTGCTGGATGGTTGGATAGTATACACCGGTATGGGACAGTGGTATACTAGGGACGGTTTGGTTTCAAAATACCAAAACCTACCTACTCTGGATTAATGAATGGATTAACTAAAAGTTAAATCCTATGGATTTGTAGTGTCATGGCAACAACTAGTTGAGCGGCACTACTATAGATTTTGGATAGATTTTAAATATATTATTATTATGGTACCTCGATATGAGCTTGAGTCTCAGGATCGTTGGTTAGGGAGCGTATATGCATTGGGATGCATAGCTGGATACGATGGTTGGAGGTGTACCCTGTTTAGGCCTAGGTACACGTGCCCACTTCGTGTGCGTTTTAGCATGTTACCTCTATTCAGGTTAAAACCGGCTTGTAGTCCAGTAAGAGTCCTTTAGTGTGGCTATATATATATATTTACGGACTATTAGCTATTGTTGAATTGTTTATGGTGTACATACATATCGGGCCTCTGTTTGGATTGTAATAGTATAGAACTTGCGCGTGGACCTGACCCACTTCTATTTTTCAGGTGCACAACAGTTCCAGACTTAGACGTATTCGTGCTGAGTAGAGGTTTCTACTTACTCTACCGACGATGTAGGATTTCTCTCCATAACTTAGATTAGGATGTTCTTTCAGTTGTTTTAATTCAGTTTGGATTTTTATTAGGGGTCTACTAGAGATGGATTCCCAAGTTGTTAAACTTATGGAGTTTTGGATTGTCAGATTTTCAGTATTAAATTTTTAAAGGGGTTATATTTAGTTTCTTTTAGCTTAAAATTTATTTCTTAATTCAATTTGTATTCTGTGTTCATTATAAAATATTAATTGTTTGATATTCCCTCGGATTTGGGCCTGAGCCTAATCAACCCGTGTCTCGGATCCGAGGGGTATCACACATATCGGATCTCTGCTTGAATTGTAGTAGTATAGAACTTGCTCGTAGACCTGACCCACTCTTATTTTTCAGGTATCAGGTGGTTCCAGTCTTAGAGTTTGATCGAGCTGAGCAGGGACGATTACTCCTTCTTCCTATTATGTAGGATTTCCCTCCATGATTTAGTTTTAGATATTCTTTCAGTTATTTACATTTCCGTTTAGAACTTTTATTAGGGGTCCATTAGAGATGGATTCTCGAGTTGTTTAAGTATGGAAGGTTTTGGAATTATGTTGGGAGTATTGGATTTTAATTATTTAAATTTAAGGATTTATTATTTAGAATTTTTTTCAGCGTATTTATTTCTTAAATCTATTGTATTTCGTGTTTGTTACATATTAATTGTTTGGTATCCTTCGGGTTTGGGCTTGGGCCTGATCAACCCATGTCTCGGAGTCGAGGGGTATCACACATGCTTATTTTGACAACTGGCAACCTTATTTGCTTAGCTGGCGCTGACGTGGCACTGCGACCGATCGCCAATGGCTTCGATCGATCGTCACTTTGGACGAGTCTTATCCCTTTGCCAACGTGGTTACAATCGATTATGGATGAATATTCGATCGATCGCCAATACTCCAGAAATTTTTTTTTGACTTTTTTTGGAAGTTCTTCTTGACTCCAAAAAGGGCTTAATAGGTTGTTTTTAGCCTGTTTGAACCTTATTGACTTGAAATAGACAAAAACAAGAATTAGAACTAAAATGGGAAAGTAAGATAGATGAATGTACTAAAATACCTTAGCTTAGGTGTTAAAATGTGCAACATTTGAGCACTTATCACTCTAATATATTGATTTTGAACCACAAAGTCGAAGAAATCAGTCAGAAACATGAATACAGAAGGTAAAAGTACATGAAAATATTAGGGTTTTTAAAAAAATTCGAAGAACTTTCAATAAAACTCCAAAATTGAACACCATCTGAGGATTTCCATCCACAAAACTTAAATAATAACTCAAAAGCAGTCACAATATCACATTTATTCGAAGAAACTCATACCAAATGGGTCAAACCTGGCTTGGTCTTCAAAAATAAGAGGAAAATAGCAAAGATCGTTGAGGTTTTGAGCGAAAATAGTACTTTGAGCTTCTATCGGTTGTCGTTTTCTAGCCAAACAACCACAAACAGTAGAGTCACCCAAAATCGCCAGAAAGGAGTTGCGTGTATAAACCCAGAAAATGAGAAATTTTGCCTTTTATACGTGGATTACATGTTTCCTCCACTACAATTTAATGGCCCAAATTGCTTCCTCCGCTACAGTAATATGTGTAACCCAAACAGCACAAAAACAAGCTAAAACACCTAAATGATGTTTCATATTTTGGGTCCTTTTTGACATTGTTTAAAACATAACAAGTCTAACCGAATATGTTTTGGGCTTGAAATGGGTTACTGTAGCGGGCCTGTAACAAAAACAGGTAAAACAAAACAAATGCCAAACTAGGCCAATTTGGTGATATAAGTTTGGACAAAAAAAATCTAATATGTTATGAACTATTCCAAACCAATATTTGTCATCCCAAATATGACATGGGCTCAAATTTGGATACTAATATCAAAAAACAATATCATAACGGATGCCAAACGAACCCTAATTTGGTTTTTTTACATGTTTCAACACTGAAAGAACGAGGAATGTAACGATGAATAGTAAAAAAATAATTTTTTTTTTTTTTTTTTAAACTCTTAAATAACATTTTTAAATTAACTATTATATCTTTAAAACATGTAAAAAAAAAATTTACCAAATATATTTTCATATTTTTGTTTTAAAAAATCTTACAACAAATTAACGTTATCAAAGACACTTTCGATTATTATTCAAATCACTTTATAATAGGATATGGTGTGATATTCTAGTGGTAGGGGATGTGATTCCTGTAGCCAAAGGCTCAGGTTCAAATCCCTGCTCCTTCAATAAATTGCTTTAACTTTAAATAATAATAATAATCAACTTCCAATAAAACACTTGTTTTTATTTTGGGTAAAACAGAAAGCTAAAAACAAAATGCCCAATTGATCCCATAAAACCATCACAATGTCCACGTGTCTTACAGTTGACGTGAAAACGCAAATATTTACTCTACACCTGACACGTGTAACCCCACACGCATTCCCACCAAATAAATGTTTTCTTCGTCTTTTGGCATTTCTCAACAAAACTATACAGTTACACACTTATATTAAGTAACGTAGCAACGAAAAACCATCAGATCTGTTTTATATGAGAGAGAGAGTTTTGGAGCGAGAAGAGTGGCAATGGAGGAACAGCTAATACAGAGGTTGGAATTGGCGGTGGGGCGTTTGGAGGGGCTGTCCGGGGGATTCCGGCAGGGAGCTTCACCGGAGAGCGCCGGAGATGCAGCGGCGGCGGCATCGGATCCGTCAATCGTTGCATTTGATGACCTTATGGCGCAGTACGTTGGTAGGGTTTCGAGTGCTGCGGAGAAGATTGGGGGACAGGTTCTGGATGTGACCAAGGTTATCGAAGAGGCGTTTTCTGTTCAGAAAGAGCTTCTCACCATTGTCAAGCAAACTCAGGTTCGTTTCCATCTACGTTTTGACATGTTTGTGTTGAAAGTTGAAACTGTTGAATTGGGATTTGGATGAAGCTCGCACCATAGTTGAATCTGTTTCACTGTATGTATGTATATATAAACGCACACATTGGCGAACATATATGGTTGTTTATCCATTTGTTTAAACTACAATGACCTATGTTTAGCTTATACAAAATACTATGTTTATCAATTTATATCTGTTTCTTCTGGTGATGAAGTGTGAGATAGTGTGATCATGCTCATAAATGTGGCTAAATTTTGTAGGGTATCATGTTGAATAAAATGAATTTGAATTTTATAGAGTGTGTTGGGAGGAATATATCTTTTTATGGCATGAATTCATGTATATCTTTTATAATAAAGAAGTGTGACAAATTGATAGTGTAGTTTCATAAATCTTTTAAAATAGAATCAAATCTGTTGATGGTTCATTAATAATTTTTGAAATGTTGATTCTTATGGGACCTTGTAGTTACACAATGAAGGAAAATTTGTTGGTAAAATCAGTAATCTGGACTCCTTTTGAATATAAGCTAACATAAGTGCTTTAAATTTTGAGTATCAGAAACATTTGGTGGTTTAAGGGATTGATGCTGCAGTAGTTGAGGGAGGATATGAGGTCAAGAATAATGGATTAGATGAAAATAATATGCTGGAACTTGTTTAATGTGTTCATATGGGTACAAATTTCATCATAAATTCACTATCATCTTCTGGGTATTGTATATGGTGAATAAGTAGCCATCACATTGAATTCTCTCTTGATTCTGCAGAAACCTGACATGGCAGGTTTGTCTGAATTTCTCAAGCCGTTAAATGAAGTGATTACGAAGGCAGTTGCAATGACAGAAGGAAAGCGAGCGGAACTCTTCAACCACTTGAAGACTGCTGTTGACAGTCTCACAGCTCTAGCATGGATAGCATATACGGGCAAAGACTGCGGTGTGAGAAATGTTTAGATGTTTTGCTGCAAAGAAATTATGTTATTTAACCATTGTTTTGTTCCTTATTTTACTATCCCGTTTTCAAGGTATGAGCATGCCTACTGCACATGTGGAAGAAAGTTGGCAAATGGCTGAATTTTACAACAACAAGGTACTTCAGATACTTGCAAGAAGCTAGCAGCTATCACCTGGGTACTCATGTATTATGAGTAGAATATGTTTGCTTTACATTGAATCAGAAGATGAGAGGAGAAACTGTAGTTGAACTAGAATTTAGTTGTCAATTCTGCATCTTAAACTCCTTTTCTTCCCATACGAAAATTTGAAAATTAAAAGTGTTTGCACTGATGGATGAATTGGTCTACAATTGAGATTGAATATTAAAAGCCATATAATTGAAGAATTCGCATAACCTTGCCTAAGATAAGCTTATATGTGAAGCCTATTTCCTAGAAAATGGCTTCTCAACAATATAAATAGAACTCATTCTTCATCATTTTGCAGGAGTGCAGAGATTCTATAAGAGTAATATTATTGTTCTTCTGCAAGAATGGTGGTTAAGAGTGGTTTCCCAATTAACTTAGATATTTTACGAGCCACACTTTATTTATGAGTTTTGATCCTCTAGAAAAAAAAAAAAAATAAATAAAATAAAAAACTTTGTATGGACTGCTGTTTGAGGCGAGATTTTGACCCTGGATAATTTGAGGAAGAGAAGACAGATTACAATCAATTGGTGTTGTTTGTGCAAGAGGAGTGGCGAGTCTATGGATCACCTTCTTTTGCATTGGCCAGTAGCACTGTTGGAGCCTTATCTTTGGCCTTTTCAACGTCCATTGGGTTATGCCTCGATCCTCAAGGGGTTTGATTGATGCTTGGCGAGGCTGTAGTGTTGGAGCCCATGCCCGTAAGTGTTGGAGGGTTGTTCCCCTTTGTGTTTGGTAGTGCTTATGAAAGGAGCGGAATAGAAAATCTTTTGAAGTGAAGGAATCTTCCTTAGGGGCTTTGAAGTTTCATATTATTAGCTCTCTTTTTAGTTGGGTTTTGGGGAGAAATTGTATATCCATTGACAAGTTTATTGATTTTTTTTGGATTCGGTGGGTCCTTAGGACCTTGTCTATGGCTTCGGCCTCTATATAACTCTTGGAACGTGTTTCCCGTTTGAATGCTTTCTAATACATTTTACTTATCAAAAAAATAAATAAATAAATAAATAAATAAGAACCCTTAAAACTAATGATTGTTAATGTAGCTGTATTGGTTTCATATTTCTTTTAGAGACGCATGCAGTGCACATTATTATAAACTTTATAAAGTTATCTGAGCTCATAGTAAACCAACGATGTATCAAAAAATTATATTTTGATGATCATCTCAATGAATTCAAAAAGCATAACATGTAATATATTCAACATAAATCTAATAATTATGATATTTTAATCTAACAATTACTTCAAAATCTAGCAGAACAAAAGTGATTTGGATTGGTGGTGCAAAGCGTTGCTTGTATTTAGGAACTATGAGAAATATTCGGAAGAAGAATGAGAAGAAACAGAAAGAAGTACAGTTCATACCTTTAGAATAAAGATTTAAAACTGTAGTTCCTCAGTTGAATAATCTTTATTTATTTATTATTATTCTATAAAATTTCGTGGTTCAATCTTATAGTGATATTGAAAATTGATTAATTTGGATAATCAAATTGATAAAGGTGAAGAGAAGAGAAAGGAAAAAAAAAAAAGAGAGACTAATTTACTGCTGTAGATCAATATTGATATGGATAGAAAAGAGGACAAGAAAAAAAAAAATGTAGGGGTAGAATTTTTTGTAAAGGACTCCTAAATCAATTTGGTTTTTGTACCTTTGGAATCGTGTGTGAGAGATTTTCTTAACTAATGTGATGTATTATATGTAGAATTAATTTAACTCGGGATTGAAACTTTTTTGCTTAACAGTATAGTTTGTCAAGAGTGTCTATCATAATTTAGGTTGGTTAAAGTAGACTTCTATCGAAGTACTGTATTATACATTATTTCATGCTAGAGTTCTAGAGTGAAAGAAGTCAATGAAAATCCAAATAAATTTTGACTCAATAAACATTAAAGAAATATTTATATGATTAATTATTCATAAAAAATGTATATAAAAATTAAAATATTATTGGGTTTGATGGTTGCATCAACCATGGCAATGTACCGTAAGTAGAACTTTCTGAGTTGCACATCTGTTTTTCTCCTTTCCATGTGATATGCTATCTTATATATAGGAACTCATGAGAATTTATTCTTCTATGTGGTGCTGATGTTTTCCATTATATTATGCAGATTCTTGTAGAGTACAAAAGTAAAGACCCAAATCATTCGGAGTGGGCAAAAGCTCTGAAGGAGCTTTATATAACAGGTTTACGGGATTATGTTAAGAGTCATTACCCTTTGGGACCTGTATGGAATGCCACAGGTAAAACAACTGTGTCTGTTCCATCAAAAGCTCCTACACCAAGTGGTCCTGCCCCTCCACCTCCTCCACCAGCTTCACTCTTCAGTTCTGAATCGCCTCGGCCTTCATCGTCACGCCCAAAGGAGGGGATGGCCGCTGTCTTCCAAGAAATTAATTCAGGGAAGTCAGTGACATCAGGTAGTTCTTATTTTTCTTCGTAATCTTTTCTTAGGGTACAGTTGGGCATTTTATATATGATTTACTTGCCTCCTAGGTTTGAAAAAGGTCACAGACGATATGAAAACAAAGAACCGCTCAGACAGGACCGGTGTTGTTGGTGCTGGGGAAAAAGAAGGTCGTGCCAGTGTACCCTCTTTTGCCAAAGCAGCACCTCCAAAATTCGAGCTTCAAGTGGGCCGTAAGTGAGTAAACATTTATGCTTACTTATGGTTCTTGATTTGTATAAGAGATTTATGCGATGATTTTAAACTGTTATTGCCACTGCATGTACTGTTGGGCAGGTGGGTAGTTGAGTATCAAATAGGAAAGAAAGATTTAGTGATTGAAGATTGTGATGCAAAGCAGTCTGTATACATTTTTAGTTGCAAAGATTCTGTTTTACAGATCCAAGGTAATTTTTGTTGTCTTACAGGCATCATATCGTTGTTGTCATCATCACTAATATTATTTTCTTACATATTAAACTTTGCTGCTGATTAATGAAATCATTGCTCATACCGATGTGCAGGGAAAGTTAACAACATAACAGTTGATAAATGCACTAAGATGGGAGTTGTATTCACGGTCAGTGAGAAAATTATGTGAAAATGATAGAACAAATTTTTGGAATTGTGGACGCAATATTAACTGCTTGATAAGTTGATATGGGCTCATTTTAATGATCTATCTTTGAAAACAGGATGTTGTGGCTGCTTGTGAGATTGTAAACAGCAATGGCGTTGAGGTGCAATGCCAGGTATCTCTTTTCATTTGTATTTTTAAAGTCATAATTTTTTCATGACTATTATCTTAAATTTTGACTGCCAACCAAATAAGATCTTGAATTTTGAAAATGTTGCTATCCCAAAGTTCGTAATAATAGAAACTAATATGTAGTGGCTTCTTTTATTCTCTAGGCTAATGGGTTGGAAAATCAGAATCTAGTTTAGCGGTGCAATTGCCTAGTTTTGCTTTTGCATGTTTACCATGATCTAACTTGCATTCATTTTTTCCTTACTATTCTAGGGTTCAGCTCCAACAATTTCAGTGGACAACACGGCCGGTTGCCAGTTATATTTAAGCAACGACTCTTTGGGCACTTCTATAACAGCAGCCAAGTCAAGTGAAATCAATGTATTGGTACCTGGTGCTGGGCCTGATGATGATTGGGTATGTTTTTTGTGTTCTATATTTGGTTTCCTAGTTACTACTTGCAAAAAGAAAAATATTTGGTTTCCTAGTTACAATCATACTTTTCACTACTGAAAGTAAAACATGCAAAACCCCCTGTACCTCCTAAAGCCCAACATTTGCAGCCTTTTGAGTGTAATAATAACTAAAACCTCTTTAACTAGAAGAATATCTACTGTAGTCAGGATGACAAAACATGGAGACTAGTGCGATGACACTTGACATACTCTTATAATTAAATATAAAATTAAGGCTTTTTATACCTTTAACACAGTTTTTAGCCTGAAATAATATACAACCAAGAGTTATAATCTAATAGTATCTCCCCTACATTGTAAAGGGAATGGTGGGGTTGAAGTTTCCCCATAGGAGCAAATGGGTGCGTGAATTTCTTATCAGAAAAGAAAGAAAAAGAAAAAGATCCATACGAAAAGAAAAGGGGAAGAGGAGTGCTAGGGACGGGTCCCTCCAAGTGTCTTGGGCTCGGCTCCCCACTGTATAGCTTTCCAAGCCTCCGTCATGTCCCCTCCAAGCATTTATGGCTCGGCTACCCACTGTACAGCTTTCCAAGTCTCCATAATGCCCCCCTCCAAGCATCTAGGGCTCAGCTACCCACTGTATAACTCTCCAAGCCTCCATCATGCCCACCGTGGAACCAAAGAATACCCAATAACTCCAAAAATCACCAAAAACATGTCCCAAATATTCCTGCCATTGGACACTGCAAAAGAAGGTGATTCACCGATTCCGCATCCTTTTTGCATGTGAAACACCATTTGACAACTATTTGCTGCCTCCTGCTAAGGTTATCACTTTTCTTTTCTTTGTTTGGCAGGTTAGCCAACCAAAAAAAAAAAAAAATTGCTATATGGTTAAAATTATTCAAAGCCGTTCACAAGTGTAGTAGGATCATGTTTATTGATGCGTTGCAGTTGATAACTCGATATATTTTCCCACTTAATTTAGAATCACATTATAGCAGCCTTCTAATTTTTACCTGTCACATTATGGGAAATGTATGTGGACTTTATGATTAATCAATTCAATATTAGTGTTGTTGTGGTGTCGGTAGTTCTTAATAGGTCTCATCCTAAATCTCCTTTCATTTAACGAATGAGATTGGATGGTCGAAACTCTAAAAACACGATTTTTGACGTTTATATTCGGAGAAACTGCGAGACGAGATGGCACCAGTTTATACTCGAGAAAGTGTTCCCATTCAGATTCCCTCACGATCTTTGACATTGTATTGTTGCAGGGGGAGCATGTTTTGCCTCAGCAGTTTGTTCATGCATACAAGGATGGCCAGTTTGTAACATCTCCTGTCTCCCACTCTGGAGGGTGACGGGAAATTTCAGAAATTCAATTTTTTACATGGTTTTATTTCTATATATTTATTCACTGAATTCATCCTAGGGTTGGGGTGATTCTCATTTTTTCTACTAATTCAAGAAATAAAAAGAAAGAAGAAACAATACCGTCTCTTCAAAAATATAGCAATCTTATTTGGTTTGTTGGTATTTAACGAGCTATTGTACTCCCTCCGTCTCAAACTAAATGTCCTTTTTTGGGAATCTAACTTTTTAAAATGATGAGTTTTAATATATTTTTTATTGTATTGGTAGTAAATGAATTATCAAATATGTTCATAGTGGGTTGATGATGTGATGGTTTACTTTTTATAAATTCAATGTAAAAATGTTAAATTAGTAATGTTACAAAAAATAATACTTTGACTTGTTAAATGGAGCATTTATTTTTGAGGCAACTAAAAATAGAAAGGTGGACATTTAATTTAAGACCAAGATAGTAATATTCTACATATTCTTGTCAGAGTTGTTTCTATTTTTTTTTTCCGCACGCGGAATCACTTTCAACTCTTGAAGAAATCCTACTAAACAATTCACTGACTTGTAGTATTTTGGAGTAAGTCTCATTTTTACATTTTTTCAAGTGCTTGTAAGTTTTCTGATGTGCTCATAACATATAGTTTATAGTAATATAAAAGCACTATTTCCCCTAAATTTATATTATGAGACTAAATTTATATTATGAGACTTTTGTGGGATTCAATTAACAGAGCACCATATCAATTCATTTGTGTTCAACTTTTAAACTTTGTATCATTATTTTAAAATTTATTTTCACACAACTTTTTTAAGTTTCACTGTGAAAATATAAGATTGCCTCTCTTATAAAATTATATTGCTTGCCTCATTGTTAAGCAATGAAAAAAAGTAAATAAATACTTCCTCCATTTCAAAATAAGTTACCACTTTTTTATTTTTATTAATCCCAAAATAAATTTTTACCTTTTTATTTTTATTGCCCCATTTGAAAAGTCAATCAATGTTCTATATTATTTTGTAATATTATTATTATTTTTTTATAAATGAGGTTTGATTCCATTGAAAAGTGAAACACTTGTACAATGGATAGAGAGAGGACATATCCTCTCTGTACATCAGTATAGAACACAAAGGAATTGAAAAAACCCATTTCCAGTATACATGGAATCAGAGACAAAACATCATCATCATAATAAGCCTATTACAATATTACCAATTTAATATATATATAATATATTATATAGATATATATCTATAATTTTATATTTTATTTTCTTAAGACTAATTTTATCATTTCACATTTTGACCTATATGGGTTTTGGAATGAGCGGGAGATATTTGCACATTTTGCCTACTTGTTTTCTGCTTTTAAAATTGTTACAATAATAAGTGTTAAATAAACACAATTTCTACTTTTGACGTTTTTTTTAACATCGACCTACCATTATGATAATATATTTGATTGATTCTATTACTTTCTTTTTTGTTTGCAATGTAATATTATGATAATATATTTATTGATTAAATTACTTGAATAATACTTCATCCTAAATTATTATTATGATAATATATTTATTGATTAAATTATTATGATATATATTTATTTATTAATTTGCACAAGTCTTCTGTTAATTACTTGAAGATCTTCTATTAATGGATTAGGGCCGGCCAATTTGATAACCCTAACTAGATTCATTTATAGTAGTAGCACATGGACACGCTAAAGATGCCGGAAAAACAAAAAATATATCACGCAAATCATTGATGGCATATATATACATTTGGTTGGCTGGATCCAATCGTGTTCATTGTATTGAGTGTGAGTTCGAAATCTTTTGCTATGTAAATTTACTATTTAAATTTGAATAGTGATACTCACAAGTTCGAATTCTTTTGCTATGTAAATTTACTATTTAAATTTGAATAGTGATGAAACTCACACCGGATACTTATGTGAATTGCCTAAATATATATTTAAAAAAAAAAAAGTTAAGGAAACAAAGATACTCATCACTCAAGCTCTTCGTTGATAGATTTTCGCATTTGCATCTCTTGTGTTTGAGCTCTATCAGCCTATGTCGATCCTATTTGAATGCATCTATTGTCATTGATGCGTAAATAGAGAGATACCAATTGGGATGGAAATATGGCAAAAGAGAGAAAAAAATAATAATAATTATGCCTAGTTTAGTTTTTTAAAACATAATTTTTTTTTTTTTTCCCCATTTCATTTTACAGTTTTTTAGAAACTAAGTTTTAAAAAAATATTTTTAGATAATTATTTTTAATAGTTATCACGAATTCTTAAATATTTTTTTTCAAAAACTGAACCAAACATAATATTTTTTTTTTAAAAAAACTAAACCAAACATACGATTTTATTTATTTATTTATATAACCCTCTTTACTACTCTAGTTTTTTTTTAAAAAACGCTGGTGTACAATGTCTTTTTATTTTTTTAATTCACTCTTAATTAAGAAATTATTATTTTTTTGTGTTTTTTTTTTTTTTTTTTTTTCTTTTTTTTGTGTGCTTCAGGTTTCTTTTTCTTTTCGTTTGGTAATCAATTATATATTTTTTTAATAAAAGTATTGATAGGAGAATCGAAATTTCTTTTTTAAAATTAACACCAAATTAAACATGATACTATATGTTTTTGGTAATCAACTTCATTTTGGTGGGCCTCAAACTTTATGGCCCACAGGGATGGAAAGACAAAAAAAAAAAAAAAAAAAAAAAAAAAAAAAAAAAAAAAAAAAAAAAAGCCCGGACAAGTCTTGGTCGCTTGGGACTCAAATTTTAGAGGGGGGATGGAAAAAGAAAAAAAGTTAAGGCAAGTTTCAGACGACACAATCTGCTTCGACACTCCGCAGGGCGCAGCCTCCGCTATCGCCTCAGGTGAGAAGGTATGTTCATCCTCTCTCTCTCTCTCTCTCTCTCTCTTCTCTCTCCTTTTGCATGAATCGATCTTTTATATATGTTTCTTTCTTTCGTTTATCTCATCATTTGATTTGTTCTAACTTTGGTTCGTTTGATTCCGGCCTTTACCTTTGTTCCAATAGTGAAAAGTAGCCTTCAAACTAGGGTTTTTGTGTGTGTCACTGTGTGTAGAAAAAACAAAACACTGCACATGCGCACAATTATTTTTTGGTGATGATAAATTTATAATTATTACTTCATAGGCACACAATTATTTATTAGTGGTGATAAAAATTTATAGTTATTAGTTAGTTGTCAGAGGAACACAATTATTTATTGGTAGTGATAAAAATTTATAGTTATTAGTGGTTACTGCACAGGCACACAATTATCGCTCAATTTCATATTTGCCGTAACAATGAGCGATCTCTTAATTTTAAAATGGCAGCTCAAAAAAACAAACATACTATAATAAGGGATATTGGGCGGCGTTAAAAGCCTTTTCGTTAGTGAAATGCCTTTCTACCGGAAATTAAAAAAAAAAGATTTGTGGGACAAATAAATAATCAAACGTTGGAATAATCTGAATCAACTTGACTTGAAAAATTGGCTAATTTTATTTATAATATAATTAATAATTTCCATTACTTACTGTATTGGACTAATCAATATTGGATGAATCAATCACTTTCTATTAATTTGTACAGGTCTTCCGTAGAGAAAACAAAACACGCAAAACAAAAAATAAAAGTTAATTTGCACAGGTCTTCTGTTAATTTGCACAGATCTTCTATTAGGATAATCTATGGCAGGTACTTTTTTTTTTCCTCCCCCTAAGTCCACTCCAATCTCACAACAGCAGCAACCATACCCCTTTTCCTCATAATTTTTTGCATGTTCACATTAAATCCCACGAAAATTAAGGATCCCTTCTAGTGGGTTGAGGTAATAATTAACTTTTTCGATCTCTAAATTATTCTCATACTTAAAAGTGCCAAATTAGCACTTGACTGTGAATTAGATTATTATAATTATAACTCTTCACAAGGTTTCATAAATCAATAGTCAACACCTAACTGTTTTTTTGTTTTTATAAGTTCTCCTTCACACAATGAATACTGCCTTTGGAGGAAAATCAGAATTATCAGGATGTGTTGCTGCTTCAATTAGGTCCTCTTGTCAGAATTTATTCATGTCTCAAGCATACAAATGGAGACCCAAGATTGATTGCTTTCCAAAGAGATTTCCACCATTGTCAGTTTCCTCTAGAGAAACCGGAGCTAGATATTTTTTGAAGCGTGACCTGATAGTATCAATGTCAAGAAGCAATCGGGGTGAAAGTCTTACGTATAAGGATGCTGGTGTTGATATAGATGCTGGATCAGAGCTTGTGAGGAGAATTGCTAAGATGGCACCTGGTATTGGAGGTTTTGGAGGGCTTTTCCCACTTGGTACAGTTTTTTGTAACTCTCTTCTTGTCTGCCGTTGATGTTGTCATTTTTTTTGTTTGTTTATGTTAATTGGAGGTTATCAAGTTTCTGAACATGGATATAATTAATTTTGAAACTTCATAAACTCTTTTGGAGAAAGTATATAACAAAATTGTTTTGGAGTGGCGCGTCCTCCTTGAAATCTTTAAAAAATACCAAGGTTTTGTGGATTTCACCTACTTTGTCATTTTTTTGTTTCTTTATGTTAATTGGAGGTTATCAAATTTCTGAACATGGCTATAATTAATTTTGAAACGCCATAAACTCTTTTGGAGAAAGTATATAACAAAATTGTTCTGGAGTGGCGCGTCCTACTTGAAATCTTTAAAAAATACCAAGGTTTTGTGAATTTCACCTACTTTGGTTCTTCAAATGTCATGTTTAATTCTTATAAAAATTGGCTTCATTATACTGTAACTCACTAATGTAAGCATAAGCATAAATTAAAAGAGCATCCCTTGTTGGTGAAGAAGGCCCATTATTGATTGAAATGCTAGAGTTTGTCTTGCAGGTGCTAAGATGCTACTATGCCGACATGGCTACAAAGTCATACTGGTTTTTGTTGACTTGTATTGAATTTCTATCTCATCTCTTTGTATATATGTTTTTGAATGTGTTACATGACTAATACTGGATCTAATATTTAGGTTATGGAGCTATTGTAATCAATCTATTTTTCATCAATGTCATCATTATCCTTAATTAGGGGGCCTTATGTATATTCTACTATTTACAATGACGACCTTCATTTGCAATCTCATCATTATCATCATCCTTGCCTTTATCCCATATGGATGGGGTCGACCTTCTTTTGTAGTCTGTTGGTCACAAGATAAGAAACTAATAATTTGGCAAGCTTGCTTATCACTTTGGTTGGTCTGTTCAAAGTTACAAAATTTGTTGCTAATAGGATCTCAGGGTATTTATATCATAGCTTCATATCCTTGTATGACCGTCCCTTTTTTCCCTTGGGCCTTTTTACAAGCTCGGGCATTTGGCATCCTATCCAAGATTCTCCAACACAACTATAATTTTTCATCCTCTGGTGTACAACTCTCATTTAATACACCAGTTTATGATGAGTAATTCGTTCTGGTCAATTTTGGCATGGGCAATGTGGATTGATCGTGTTGACTCTCCTTCATGTGCTAGCTGTCTGTCATACGAGCTGAAAAGGGATGACCATTGTTGCTTATCTTTATCATCATTTGTTGCTTCTTCTCTCTTTTATATGTGTTTACGTATTCCCATATATGATTTTAAAGATTTGCTTTCCTTGTTAATTAGAGAATGTAAATTATATTTAGGTTGTTTTCTTCTAGGATTTTTTCTATTTAGTCTTACCACTACCTCCTCTTGAACGGGGGATTCCTATCTTGTGGCTGGTACAGATGGTGTGGGAACTAAACTTAAGCTTGCCTTTGAAACTGGAATTCATGATACTATTGGTATTGATTTGGTGAGATTTAAAGCATATACTGATATGCATTTTGCAACTAATATTGGTCCTTCTAATGTGCTTTTAGTCCAGGTCGCAATGAGTGTCAATGATATTGTTACATCTGGAGCAAAGCCCTTATTTTTCCTTGATTACTTTGCTACAAGCCACCTTGATGTTGACCATGCTGAAAAGGTGCAATAATTTGATACTGTTTTGCCTTGGTTCCATGCATTGTACGGTGATTCATGTATGATTGCTCTTTCTTTTTTTCTTAATCAGGTTATAAAAGGAATTGTTGATGGCTGCCAAGAATCCAACTGCGTTCTTTTTGGCGGAGAGGTATATTTTAGTAGCTTTACAGTGCTTTCACATATGTCTGGGGATGAGTAAATTCAAATTGATGTGCCGTGCAATGTTGGCTATGAAGAAAAGGAAAGATGGAATATTATGTCATAAGAACTGTGTAGTCTACAGTCATACAATATGAGGTGGTGGAACCACCTAACTATCGGTCACACAAAATATATGTAGACATCCAATTCACATAATCCTTTTGGATATTTGACCGTGTTCTTTTTATTTTTATTTTGTGTGTTTTTGTTTTTTTTTTAATTTTGGTGGGGGCAGGGGGGCATTTTGTTTCGCATTTGTTCTATCACACTCCATAGCAGTTTGTTGGTAATTGGGCAAGTTACTGCGCACCATTTTTCTTGAAACTGTGGGTATGTGCTCATTTATTTTTCGCTCCATCGTTCTTTCTAGAGGAAAATTTAATAAAATCAAGTAACTTTCGAATAAACTATAACTCCTTTAGTTTTGCTTAGTGGATTGTATTTGTTTTTCACACTGCGGAGATGCCTGATTTCTATGCTGATGGCGAATATGATCTTAGTGGTTTTGCGGTTGGCATTGTAAAAAAGGATTCAGTTATTGATGGGAAAAACATTAGGGTTGAGGATGTCCTACTTGGTGTGCCATCAAGTGGAGTTCATTCCAATGGTTTCGCTCTTGTTAGGAGGTTTGCTTGCTGTTTCTCTGAGAAAAATCTTAGGTTTTTTTATTTTTTATTTTTCTCTCTGTTAAAGTCATTATTAATAAAACCTTATGTTCAAAATAATATTCAATGATTGTTTTCTTCCGATGCCTCTCGTACTAATATACTATAGTACGTACCTTGATTGATAACTAGGGTTCTAGCTAAAAGTGGCCTTTCCCTGAAGGACCAACTTCCTGGTGAAATGGTTACATTAGGTGAAGCTCTGATGGCGCCAACTGTTATATATGTTAAGCAGGTCTCTTTTTTTTCACCTATTTGACCACATTATTATGCTCATAATGTTATTTATTTGTTTGCTGCTAAAAATGGAAGAATCTCATCGCATTTGATTTGGTGAAAAGGTTCTGGACCTAATTAGCAAGGGAGGTGTGAAAGGGATATCCCATATCACAGGTGGTGGTTTCACTGATACTATCCCTAGGGTGTTTCCACAAGGCCTTGGAGCTGTCATTTATAAAGACTCTTGGGTAATACCTCCCGTGTTTAAATGGATACAAGAGGTAAGACTCTTTCTCAATGGTAACCTTATTTTGGACTAGGGGATTCCTTGAAGAGTTTATTAGCAGCTTATTGACTAAATCTGGACATCATTTTATGTGGTTAAATGAAGACAAACTACAATCGCCATGATTATTGTTTTTTCAGATGGGAAGAATTGAGGATTCTGAAATGAGGCGGACCTTCAATATGGGTATTGGGATGGTTCTTGTTGTTAGCCAGGAGACTGCTCTTACATTACTTGGGGATGGACGTGGGACAAACATAGCATACCGAATAGGGGAGGTTGTAGCTGGGGAGGGAGTGAGCTTTCGCTGAAATGCTTTTATGTTTTATGATGGGTGATTTTAAAACATATATTTTTTTTTTTTTTTTGCCCTTTTCATTTTACAGTTTTTTAGAAACAAAGTTTTAAAAAAATATTTTCAGATAATTATTTTTAATAGTTATCACGAATTCTTAAATTTTTTTTTTTTTTCTTAAAACGCTGGTGTACAATGTCTTTTTATTTTTTTAATTCACTCTTAATTAAGAAATTATTATTTTATTATTATTATTATTTCTTTTTTTTTTTGGTGCTTCAGGTTTCTTTCCCTTTCCTTTTCGTTTGGTAATCAACTATATATTTTTTTTAGTTTGGTAAGGCTTGGACTAATGACTAAGTTATATGTTACATATAAATATAAAGTCAAAAAATGAAATTGGGCCAAACAAGAAACATGTGTCTTTCCTTTTTGGGTTAAATGACCGATTTCCATCATAAATGAAATATATATATATTAGAAAAAGTTATCTCACGAGTCACGAATATTTGTTCCACCTCTTCGTTACTAAAGGTTAGTTTTACTAAATCCAAGCTTATTGATAACAGAGGGAATATTTTGAGAGGCTCTAGGCTCTTTAAGTTTCACGCTCTATATATATATATATATATATATTTCAAAAAAGAAAAAAAAAACAGAAGAGTGCGAAATTTTAGCACAGTGTTTTCAAATTTAATAGCTAATATAATTGTGCGCTTGTGCATTCTGCATAAGACAACTAACTAATAGTTATAAATTTATCACCACCAACAAATAATTGGAGTGTGCTAAAGATAATTAACTAATAAATATAAATTTATTACAACCAATAAATAATTGTCTCAATGTGCTTAAGATAACTAACTAATAATTATAAATTTTTATCACTAGCAATAAATAATTGTGTGCAGTGTGCTTAAAATAACTAACTAATAACTATAAATTTTTATCACCACCAATAAATTATTGTGCGCATGTACAGTTTGCACAAGACAATTAATTAATAATTATAAATCTATCATTACCAATAAAAAATTGTACGCGTGTACAATGTGCATAAGATAGCTAACTAATAACAATAAATTTATCAATTAAAGAGTGCGAAATTTTCCAAGGCACAAAATAAAAAATGAATAGAACAATTTACTAGAAAAGAAAAAACTGCAGCTTCTTTTACATTCATGGTTTATATAGCTACTAAAATTTGATGATTAGAGATGACAAAAATACGTGGAGTTGAGGTGACTATATATATACATGCTAGTGGGAGTTTTAGGTTATATGTGGCATCCACTATCATATATAGTTTTGTCTTTCACTCTTTATATTAACTACACTACACTTTGTGTGTGTGTTTTTTTTGGAAGCCAATTACTCGCAGTGATTTTTTGATTATTGTTACGAAAGACCTATGCAAATTAATAGAAAGTGATTGATTCATCCTCACTACTGAGGAGGCAACATATTATTGCACCATGTGTCCAATACTAAAAACAAATATGAAATTGAGCAATATCAATTTTTACGGGTTAAACCCGCTTTCCCTTGTAGGTCTCTTCTCTCTCTTTCTTTCTATCTTTTTTTTAGAAGACCCAATTTTTCACGGCTCCCACCACCATCACCGCCATCATCCTCAACAGAGATATATATATATATCCCCAGACACCCACATCGTGTCCGACAGCAAAGGCCGAGGCGGTTCTATCGATCATGCACCTTTACAGACTCTTTTGCTAATCCTGAACTCCCCAAAAAGACACTTTTATAGATGATTTTATACGGGTTCTTTGAATTTGTGAGTTAAGAGACTGAGTTTGGCAAAATCAATTTTGGGTTTGTGTTTAGCCCTGTTATAAATCTATGATTTTGGGAGCTATAAGGCAGCGGTTATAACATGATTGATTCAAGCTTATGGAGTTTTGATAGTCAATTATTGGTTCCTTGTGGTAAGATAGGCAGATCAAAGATCAAATCTTTGACTAGAAAAAACAAAAAATCTAATCTTTAATACACCAAGTTTTTGGGTGCAGTTAGAGAAATACCCGAGAAATACCCAAGGAATTAAAGTTGGTAATAGATTTTTAAGCTTTGATTTTATTTTAGTTTATAGATTTTTTGGTGCAATTTGATTTTTAAGTTATGAATCAAAAGATCCTTAAACAGATTGGTAGAGGGTGTTAACCAAGAAAGAGAAAGAGAGAATGTGGAGAAAAGAGAAAAAAAAAAATGATTATTTATTTTCTTATTGCAAAGAATTCTTTCTTAATTAATTATTTCTTCCAAATCCCTTAAAAAAGAATTCGTGTGGCTTATAAGCGGGAATTATTTAAACTTTTTGCGAGAGTGTTCTCAGTAGCATTTCTCTTCAAATTAATCTTTAAGAAAATAGAAGAATTTAACCCTTTCTTCCAAGTGAAATAAAACTAAACAAAATGATGCCTAAGCAAACAAATAAAAAAATGATGGATACAAACTATGGAGTCCGTACTTACTTCATACATTCAGAAATGTAACAAAAACATTAAAGTATTTCAAATTTGTTTTACACTGTTATATTTTTAAATGTTTTAGAACGCAGCATGACAGAGAGATTTGTATTATATTAATCTTTAACAAGGTATTAGCAACGCTCCGTTGTCGTCCAGCGGTTAGGATATCTGGCTTTCACCCAGGAGACCCGGGTTCGATTCCCGGCAACGGAACCTTTTTTATGCTGCTGCTCTCTTCTTTCTTTCACTTTTCTGAAGTAATTGGGTGTACAAAGCACATGCTATATTTGGAACATGTTTAATATATAATTAAGCATATCATCACAGCTTTTTTAATTGTATTATATATATCTGATTGGACTTCAAATTGGCATAAATCTTTTGTTGTAAACAAAAAAAAAAATTATTCATGGAAATTTTTTTTCTTCAAGTCTCATTCAAATGTTCCTCATCCATTTTTTTTTTTAATTTTTTTATATATCTCTTATTTGCTAATACCCCTTAATTCATGGAGTATGTATCTTTATATATTTTATTATTTATTTATTAGGTAATTGCAAAACCTGCAAACACTAGCTTACTTTAATCACAATATAAGATTATAAGAGATCATATGAAGATCTATGACTGCATGAGTAAAAATAAATCCCAATATTCTGATTTATTCAAATCGAAGATCCTAAAAAAAAAAAAAATTAAATCCCAACTAGACAATGTTACTGTTGCAAATGCACTTCTTTTTTCTTTCTTTTTTTTTTTTCGGAAATTCAGATAATTATATTAGGAAAAAAAGAATAATGTACAGAATAGAAAAGAAAATGGAACGGAGCACCACATAGTCTTGGAGAGCCCAGTCAGCAAGCCCAACTACTAGTGTCCTTTACTGTCTATTCATTTTGGAAAACTTGATTGACTTCGTGTGTGACTTCACAAAGTTTAAAATTCCACTAGTTAGTTTTGCTTATTATAAAAAATGTCAATTTTTTCAAATTTTTGAGATTGACTGCTAAGTTTTTAAAACTAATTATAAATTTATACAAAAATACTATTAAGACTTTTTATGGTCCAAAATGCCCTTGAGCTACACCGGTCTTGAGGAATGTACAGTTCGGTGAAGAGTACAAAGAACATTTCCGGCGAGCCTTGGATGACCCAATTCAGGTGAGCTCCAAACGTACTGACGGCCATCCTTGGATCGGCTGCAATGAGGGCCTCTGCGACGGCCATCCTCTTCGTTGTTGTCACTGAGGTCGCTGCTCGGTGGCGATTTGGAGCAGCCAGTTTCGCTGGAGGCGGAAGTGGCACGGGAAGCAGCGTTAACAGAGAGGAGAGCTCCATTAATAGACCCAGTTCGAGCTCCATTAACAGACCGAGTTCGGTGGGCTTTATTAATGAGCTTTATTAACCTTGTCCGGAGAATCTCGTTTTCAGTTCGGTCTGTCTTTAAGGAAATAGAAAGAATAGAACAGAGAGAACTCCAAAATTTTCATCAACGGAGAGTTCCATAAAAGTTCAACAAGTGACCATTGATTCCAGCGAAACCCAAGCTGCACTCCGAGCTCCTGTGAACTGACAGCAAGCTTCACGACCTGCTTGCCTTCTCCGGTGACAAATCAGTGAACTCCTCGACTTGCATTCGACTAATTGCTCTGTTTCAGTTTTAGGAGCTCACTGTTGCGTTTTTGCAACGGTGGGCCTAGGTAGCGTGGTACACGTTGCCGAACTGAAGTGGGTTTCGCCGAAAAGGAATGCACCGGACTGAAATGGGTTTTGCAGAAGCTTGGAGCTTACCGGAACTGGAGTGGACTTCACTGAACTTGGTTGCCTCTGTTCGGCTTCAATGGACTGAACTGGTCAACTGGGTTCGCCGAAAATGGTGCTCGTCGTGTTAAACTTGATTGTTGTTGCTTCGACCTCACTGTTGGGTCTTCAATGGAATTTTCGGTTGAGTTGCTAAAATTCGTTCTGGTTGTTGGGTAATTCTTAAAATTTGGAGATTTTGTGTGTGTGTTTGTGATTTTGCCTAAGTGGGTGTGATGGGTGTTCATGGGTATGTGTTTTTTCATCTGGTGTTGTATTTTGGCCATTTGAGGAATTTTTTCTTTTTTTTCTTCCTAGGCATTTGAGGAAGTTGAGGATGGTGATGAGGGGGCCGGCCTACGAAGAAAGAGATGGACGAAAAAAGAAAACAAAAATTATCAAGGGTAATATTGAAATTTCACATTTTATCTGAAGAAGGGCATTTTGGACCATGAAAAAGTCTAAATAATGTTTTTTGTATAAATTTGTAATTAGTTTTAAAAACTTTGGAAAAATTGACATTTTTTAAAATAAACAAAGTTAAGTTGTGAAATTTTAAATTTTTCTTATTAATTTTAATATCAGGATCGAAATTAATATAATACTCGAAAATAACAAGATTTAAATAACAAGATTTAAACAGACTTACAGAAAACTTTCTTTATTGAATTTCCAAGCTAGTACATAGAAATATTACAAAAGGAAGAAAAGGAAATTGAACGATACATTGAAGGGAACCTTTGTCCTCTATTTATACATAAAATGGACTTGAAATTAACATTTTGAAGTCCGCATAGTGCATGGGATCGTGTGCTGGAATAATGCAGTCGGTCGGCCCACCACTAAGTGCTGTCTCCTTATCTGATGGAAAGTAGACATCTGATGAAGGAAATACTATAGAACCAAAGACTTTTGGGAAAAGTTCTTTGTCTTCTTCTGTCGGCAGGATAAGAGGAATCTTTACTTTTTGGGTGGATTCATCTTGTCCATCAAGTGACTGGTGAGAGAGTCCCAATAGTCTGCTACTGTAGGCTCATCTTCAGAAATAAGATCTTCATTGGGATCTTGTGCATAACCGACTAGACAGGAAAACTGATTACCGTCTTGACTGGTCTGGCTAGAGACTGACACCATGGATGCATCATCTCGTACTGTAGGAGCGGAGGAATCAAAAGATTTAACAAATTTGGTCCTCATAAAATCCATGCATTTAACCATTAAATCGGCTTCTGTAATTAATGGTTGTTGTTTTCTGATCATATCTTTAACAAGTTCAAATAGGTTAAAGATTTCGGGTTCTGGAATAGTTAACTTTGGAATCTTATCCATGTATTCCAGTGTTTTCTTTCTGATCTGATGGAGGAGGGCTTGGATAGGATCTTGAGTCATGCCTGACCACCATCTGTAATAAAAGATCCTCTGAAGGACTGGTAACTTGTCAGTGGTATAACCACATTGGAAATCCCATTTCCAAATCCAAGGGATTTCAAATTCAGTAAAGAACAATAGGGTGGATTTCCCTATAGGAATATTATCCTGTCCTCGTAATTGAGGATGAAATTGTTGTCATGGCAAGTATAACTGCCGAATTGATTCTGGCAAAATATCCAGATCAGGGTATAACCCAGTTTGGGAAATCAGCCTTAACTGATTGAGGGCATATCTTGAAGAACCAAGAATGCTTATGCTTCGGATTTTGATAAAAGAACGAATATGTCCAAGCTGAGATATAATCCCAATAATTGTAACTGTGACCATAGGATATTTTCCTTGGCAAATTAGGATTTAATCCCCAGTCACTAGGCCGTATAAGCCTCTTAAAGATAGCTTTACTATAAGTAAGAGGACTATCTTTGGAATTCGGAAATTGCTTCATGTGGTTGATCTCCACAGAGGAAGTTTCAGTAAGAATGGCTTCATAGATATATCTATGGCGACCATCCGGTGCAGCATATTGTTGAGTTTGGAAATATCTGGATTTTACTTCCCAAGGATCTGGCATCCATTGCTCATCTTGAGAATCCAGTACCAATACTGTTTGAATATACCTTTGATTAGGTATCCATGGAGTTTCTTGTTCAAGAACCTCTTTCATGGTTGGTTTCTGTTGTTTTTGTTGTGTACTGTTACTTCCTTTAGAAGGTGTGTTGAGTAGATCGGCAACATGTTCCAAATACGGAAATTGATCATCATTGAGTGGTATAACCACTTTGGCCTTAGCCTTATTTTTGCCACGAGCCTTTGGAGTATTACCCCGGCCTTGCCCATGAGGGGGCGGATTCATGAACCCTGCAAAAATTCCCGAGTTAGAAAATCAGGTAAAGAATTAGAACTACCTTTAATATATTCAATAGAAAAATCAAAAGCAGATAAATCAGCTTGCCAACCAGCAAATATCTGTTTGGAAACTAAATTCTTTACATCTTTTTCCAGTACTTGTTTAGCAGCATTACAATCAATGCGTAACAAGAATTTCTGATTAATTAAATCATCTTGGAATTTATAAATGCATTTAACCAAAGAAAGATTTTCCTTTTTGATGGTTGAATAATTCAGTTGTGCATTTTTCCAAGTTCCTGAAGTGAAGCGGACAAGTTCCTCTGTTCCTGTATTTGGATTCTTCTGTTTAAGAATACCACCATATTCAATATTGGATGCATCTGTTTCTACAATTTTGAACCATGAAGAATTGTCTAGAGCTAAGCAAGGAATTTGTTTTGCTCTGAGTTTAATCTTCTGGACGGCCTTGGTATGTTCCAAAGTCCATGGAGAAGGAGATTTCCTTAACCTGGTGTACAAAATTGCTGTATCCTGTGCAAGATCTCTGTAGTGATTTCGAATATAATTCAAACTACCCAGAAACCGTTGAAGCTGAGTTTTATCCTTAATTTCATCTGGAAATTTAGAAGCAAACTCAATACTGCGATTAATAGGTCTAATTTTCCCATCACAAATTTCATGACGAAGGAATCTGACCTTAGTTAAAAACAGTTTTAGTTTAGGAGCAGAAACTACTAAACCACTTCGGTAAATAACATTTTTGAAAATTTTCAAGTGTTTATAATGCTGATCGATTGATTTTGAAAATATGAGAATATCATCAATATAAACAATAGAGAATTCAGTAAAAGGATTAAATATGTCATTTAAAATATGTTGAAATTCGGAAGGGGCATTTTTTAATCCAAATGGCATGACTGTCCATTCATACTGTCCAAAAGGTACACAAAAACCTGTTTTGTACCTGTCTTCTTCTGCAATCTTTACCTGGTAATATCCAGATTTAAGATCAAATTTAGAAAAGATTACAGCAGATTGTAACCTATCTAAAAGATCTTTGATGTTGGGAATTGGGTATCTGATCCAACTCAAAGCAAGATTGAGTGGTCGATAATCAATAACCAATCGAGGAATTCCTCGTTCTTTTTCAGCATTTTTATTGACATAAAAAGCTCTGCAACTCCAGGGTGAGTAGCTAGTAGTGACAAGCTTCTTTGCCATTAAAGAGCTGATTTCAGTTTTACATAATTCCAAGTAGTCAGCTTTCATGTGGCTGGGACTAGCTTTCGAAGGAATCATGTGATCGGTAAATCCCTTTTCATAGGGTAAAGAAACAATATGCTTCTTTCTGGCCCAAAAAGCATTAGGAATTTCACTACAGATTTCCTTTAGAAAGTTTTGTCTTAGTGATTCAATTTTCTGTTGCTCAGTGGGTTGTACCAATCTTTGATTAATTGCTAAGGAGGATACCTCCTTTTGCAAATAATTCAGTTGCTTTTCCTTAAAGATAATGTTATCTTTAAAAGCATTGATATGCTTATTTACTGGTGGGGTCAAGAACTGGAAAGTAATTGACTGGCCATGTAAATTAGAGCATATTCCATGAGAATCAATTTTCTCAATTGGCATGATCAAAGCTAAAAAGGGGGTGCCCAAAATAACTTGTTGTGCCATATTCCTGATGAGTAAGAAAGTAGATGGTGAACAAATACCTTCTTTACAAATGAAAACATGATTAAGTTTATACTTAATCTGCATCTTACCACCACTTGCACTGGTAAGACCTTGAGTGGTTTTCTCAAAATATTGAGTAAGAACCAATCCTTCCTGTATGCAGTTCATGTCTGCACCACTATCAACTAAGGCGATCGCATTAGTGATGGTGTACTCCTGATTAATTACCAAATTGATGGAGATATACCATTTTTGGTAAGTAACTTGATTCAAGAGTTGAAGATAATGAGTACCTTCGGATTGAGGGACTTCAACCTGGGATGATGACGTCTCAGTTACAGATGTTGCTTTCAAAAGAGTAATTTCCAGTTCCATCTTATGTTGACGAGACTTTAACTGGCGAATTTCTTCTTTTAAAAGATTAATCTCCATCTTGAGATCAGGGAGATTAGTAGGACGAGAATTTTGTCCTTGGTGTTCTAATCTGCTTAGAACTTCTTTCATGCTGTAATGATTTTCTGCTCTCAGAAAATCTGGATTATCCGTATCCTCATTAGATCGTGCCAAAGCAGAACCTATTTCAAAGACTTTCATCTTGATTTGAGGATTTTGGATATGATCTATAAGATCCAATAAGGATTGTTGAGTCGAAGTCAAAACATTTAAGCTTAACCCATTCATCTCAACAATTGCCTTATAGTAATCATCATGAGAGGGATTACAGGAGCATTTTGGATTTCCAACTTCTGCTTCAGAGGAAGAAGAAGACTGTAATTCCATAACAACATCCCCATAATCAGCTGATGATTCTGAGTCAGAAGAACTAGTATTAAGTAACAATTTACTTAATTGAAGTCTCAGTTCATCTTCTATGTGAAGACTACTGAGTTTCTCCTTTGTTCTGCACTTGTTTGCATAGTGACCTATACGTCCACATTTGAAACACTTAGCCTCAGCTTTGGGCTTTTCTTTACCCTTTGCTTTAGGAATATATTTCCTTTTAGGCTTAGTATACTGTCTAGAATTATCATTTTCCTTTGAATAATTCTTTCTTTTGGAATACTTCCTTTTATAAGGTTTTTCAACCTTATTTCTTTTCCTAGGTTTAGGATAAGATAAGGGAGTCTGGTAGGCAAATTGATCACAAAATTCACCTACTTCCTTTCTACCAGTTAGTCTTTGTGCTTTTAACTGGGATTGTAACTTCAGATCATTACAGAGAGCTAGACCTTCCTGGATTACAATGTTGACTAATCCACCATAGGTATAGTTTCTGTAAGGGATAGAGATACCATTATTCATATCTCTAAGCTTTTTCCTAATTCTTTCAGCAAAAAAGGTTGGTAAACCATCCACAAATTTTGCTTTCCAATGCTCATGATTTGCATCATTGAGTTGGAGAACCTTGGCCAAGAATACATCTTTATACCACCGAAAATGGGTTAAAGATGGACATCTTAGATTCTGGAGAAGTTCACGACTCCTTTCACTATTAGCACCTTCAGGGCTAACAAAATGTTGGATAATAGCGGTGATAAGGGTGTAAACCGCATCAGGAGCAGGTCCGGCTTGTTGAGTAGCTTCATCTTTAACAAGCTTAGTAGCAGAAAAGATTTCAGCTTTCTGAACTTCAGTGAGAACATTATCCCACCATCCTTTAAGGATTCCTGTAAAACCAGCAACGACAAACTTAGCAATGGTTGGGTCAGTGTTGTTGTTGATTTTACAAACTTGGCTATACATCAACATTTGATGAATAACCTCGTAAATCTGATAATCAGATTTCCCATCTATGTTCCATTCATAAATGGTCTTATCATGAAAAGATTTCTGTGTATGAAAATAATCTTCTTCATACAAGATATCTTGAGGTGTGGGTCGGGGATAATAATATCTACTCAGAGCAGGGGCTGTATTGGAGTGGATATTCTTATCATAGACAATTCGGTTTAACTCAGGCATCTGAGGAAAATTGGTTTGGAAAACCTCAATATGAGGTTTTAAATTTTAAAGCAAGGTTAGGTCTACTCAAATTTTAGTAGTAAATTAGTAATAGAAGACAAAAGGAGCATCAAGTGCTTTCAAAATTTCTGATCTCCTCAATGGTTGAAGGAGTGTGATGAGCTTAACCCACTGGGAATACAACATACACCTAACAATTCTTAAGATGTAAGTGACATTTTAGAAATTTAGAAAAATGTATGAAAATCATTGAAATAAATATTTAAAAAGTAATTAAGGTCGGTTTGATTTGTCACTTTAAAAATAATTTTTAAATGTTTATAAAAAATTGTTTTATGACAATTATAGAAAATTATTCTTTAAAAATAAACATGTTTTTAAGAATAATTATCAACAAAATAAATTTTTGTACAATTTTTTTTTTTAATTTAAATTCTCAGAAATTGTCAAGCAAACAATTCTTAAGAGTTGTTTGATTAAGTTTTTTGAGAATAATTTTTTATTTAAAAAAATTGAAAACTAAAAAATCCTGTATTATTTGGTTTACAGGTTTTCCTTTTTTTTTTTTTTTTTTTTTTAAATTTATATTTTTCCATAACTATCTATAATTTTCTTAAACAAAATTTCTATTTATTCTTTTTTCTTTTAAAAAAATTTGAGAACAAACCAAACAAGGCCTGCACTTTGAATACAGGAGAGTATTGTAGTGCATATTACCTTTCCTTGTTTAGAAAATCACCTTTTATTTCAACTTTCCATGCAAACAAGGGTTTGAAGTTAGATTGTTAAAAAGCTAAGAAGCACGAATACTTCTACAAAAAAGCCGAACACGTGACATGTCCGACACTTCATATAGGTGTCCATAAATAAAAATAAATTTTTATTATTTTGGATATTTTCACGAGAATTTGCCAACACTTCTTGGACACTTAGATTTTTATTATTTTGGATATTTTCACGAGAATTTGCCAACACTTCTTGGACACTTAGGTTGATAATGTCAAATATTTCTAACACAAGTCTATCCTATAATTTTGAGAATAATATGAACACATTCTAAAGTGTTCAACTTTTTTCTTTAAGAAAATTGACATTATACAATATGATCACAAACGAAGCATTAATGTTGTGTTTGGTGTGCAGAAATGAAATGTAATGCAAGTTGGAATGGAATGAGATACGAATATAATGGAATAGTCATTCGCATTCTATTGTTTTGTTACAAATATGAAATGTATAGGAATTGTATGATAATAACCATTCTAATATTTTGTTGAACCATTTTAAATTTAGAATATAATGAATTTAAATTGAATTATCCATAATACCCCTCCTAGTGACAAATAAATTAAATTAACAAAATAACATTCTTTTATAATTTTTTTTTTAAAAAATGGTGATGTTGAATAGCGGTGAAAATGGTGATGGAGGCGAAAAACAGTATTAGTGTAGGTGGTGGTGTTGGAAGGCGGTGAAGATGGTGGCAATGGTGGAAGGTGACGGCGGCAGTGGGGAAACAATTGTGGTAATGGTGGAAGGCGTCAGCAGGGGTAGGTAATGATGGTGGTGGAATGTGGCAGTGATGTAGGTAGTGGTGGAAGGCAGTGGAGGTGACAGTGGTGGTGGAAGGCAGTGGAGGTGATAACGACGGTAGTGGTGGAAGGTGAAAGTGCTGTAGGTGGTGGTGATTGCGGTGGCAGTGGTGGCGGTAATGTTGACGGTCATGGAAGGCAATGGAGGTTGCGGTGGTGGATGTTGGTGGTGGTGGTGGAAAATAGTGGAGGCAGCCGCGGTGTAATGGTTGAAGGCAACAACAATGGTGGTGGTTACGAAAGACGGCAGTGGTTATGGTGGCGGTGGTGGGTGATGGCGGCGGTGGTTTTTGGACTTAGAACATAAGGGTTACTTGAGAACTTGATTTTTTTAAAAAAAAAAAAAAAAAATTATTTGGGAATGGAATAATCATTTTATAGGTTTAGTTGTGAAATGAATTTCAAGAATAAGTTTTCATTCTAAAGGAATGACCATTCCTACTTTAAATTGCATACCAAATAAAAAAATGATTAGAATGACATTTTATTCCATTCCATTCCGACACCCATAAATAATATTTATTCATTTAATATAAAAATACTATTATGATAAAATAGTGGAATAACTATATACACACGATTTAAGAAGTTATTATAACTCTTAATATAAAAATTATAAATAAATTAAAATTTTATAAACTATTACTCAATACATGTATATAAATAAAAATTCATATTTATATATTGATGTTTTGAAGCCGTTTCTGTGTGCCTATCTTTGTAGTTAAAAAGACTTAAATATTTTCTTACTAGTGATCTTTTTAAAAAAACAATTATAAATTTATTAAAATACAAAAAAAGCACAAGCCAAACGACATTGTTGGGATTGCCCTAATTGCACGAATTCACGAAATCATCGTCACTTTCTAAGCTCTTTCTCTCCTTCGACCCGACTAACCTGGTGCAAATCATCTGCTGTCCCTTTTCCTATAGTCCCCTGCAGTGCAATTTGTTGAGGGCGAAAATTGGCCACATCTGTTGTGGTTATAATATATAAGGTGAGGTCCATGATAACAAGAAAAATGGCTTTTTCCGTTAAGGATAACGGAGCGAACTTTTTATTAAAAAAAAAAAAAGGAAGAAGAAGAAAAAAGAAATAAAAATTGATACATAAACAGAATCCCTAAACGAAACAAATAACCAAACTCATCAAACAAAACAAAGCCCTCTTTTGCCGTCCTCTTCCAAAGAACCCTAAACTGAAGGGGCAAGAGAACCTTGAAATTGGAAGCTTTAGGGAAGAAGGAGGTTTAATTTCGCAACAAGTATTCGCCACCAAACAGTGATCTAGTAAGCCTTCTTTTGTAAGCTATTCTTCACTTGCGTCCCTGTCCCTTGCCACCCTCCCTTCACAACCGATGTTATCTTTGTTTGGCCAAGGTCTATTTGAGAATTTGGATGCCGAATATAGATGGGAAATCTAACAAGCCTATTTTCCCTACGAGGTGGATCAAAAAACAAAGAAAGTCCCCCTATTGTTGGTAAGTGGCAAGCAATTCCAAGGTAGTAAAGAGATTATGGGATGAAAGAGTTAGGAGTGTAAGAGAAGCTTTGAAAGCCCTTATGCATCTGGTTAGTTCAGTTTCTTCACTAACCCACAAACCCTAAATTCAAGCAAGGGTTTCGAACAAAGAACAACAAAATCCTAAAGCAAGATTTTAGGGAAAAAGGTTCAAATTTGCAACAAGATTACAGATGAGTCCTTTCTAGCATTATCTATGTTTAATTTCATTTAATCAAATTTAAGCTAAATCAGATTTTTGATGGATATCATAAGCATACAAAGGTGTGTTCGTATGTATACATACTCCTTATATATGTGTGTGTTACGCTATATGCATCTATCTATTTTTGTTGTGGAAAAATGGTAAGAATACTAGGTATCAGTAAGAAACGAAAATATATGTAGCGTATCAATTTAAGTGTGCTTTAGTAAGATAGAATCCATGAGCTCTCTTAACTGCCATACATGAGATATGTCCCTATTCTTTCGTTCAATTTTTTCATCCAGAATCTTGTTCACAATGGTGAAAAGTGCTGCAGTCGAAGCATTCTGCAAATAAGTGTTACTAAAAGAATAAAAGCAGTGTCAAACTACATGATGTATAGAACCAAAATTTTATGAAGATCTCCTAATACGCAAATAGAACAAGCAATTATCTCAACAATGTTTAATTTCATCAAATCTGATATCTTAATAGCAGGAAGATCAGCACAATATCCTTGCTTTAATTAAAACATTTCATGGAACTTGTTTCCAACATTATGAATTGAGGCAGCCAAAGATTCTAGAAGGGGGAACAAAATTTAATTTTAAAAGATTCACTGCTAAAGTGATAAAACAACAAGTAAAATAGGGTGAACAACATCATTTATCACAGTGTCAAACCCATTCCCTCCCTTTTCTTTCTCACAGTTCATCAGGACAACCATTCTGAAAAGTTAACAGTTGTTTAAATTTTCATGTAATCCAGGAACTCAAAGAGGCTGCCAATGCGATACCTAGTTCCATAAATTGTTGCAATGCATTCTGTATAAGTGATTAATATGCAAACAATTTGAACAAGTCACATTATTAGCAATGCCTTGGACTCTTAATTCTTTAGAAATATTTTTTCAAAACATACAAATCATTAAGTCCTTCAACATCAATAAAGTGTGGGTTTTTTTTTTTTTGGGTGTAGTTTGCAGCTTTTTCACTATTACTTGAGCGGAATTATCACTATCAGTAGTATTTAACTTAGAATCATTGGTTGGATGGCCATTGAAGAAATCATTTGCCGACTGCTTTGGCGGCTGGTTTCGTCCTATGTAGCTATATTGAATAACAAGATCATAGCAAGAGCTATAATCAACACACCTCCTAACCAGTTCTTCATCTTCAAAAACTTCTTGAATCTCAAATATTATGTACAACAAACTGTTTAACTCTTCAATTGTATAACTAACAAATAAGCATAGCATGTAGTGGATCCAATGATTCGTCATTTTCCCCAGTCATCTTCTTTTTTCTAGTCCAAATACAGATAAGCCCTGCCATGATATTCCTTCAAAATTTTAAAAGAAAATCACAATGTTAATAACCCATAAGTAACCAAGCAAAAGGAAGTAAGAAAATGCTAATTTTCTTCTACATCATACACACACAAACATATATATTTAAACACAGATAAAATCATGGACATAATTAGGAATATTCTAAAAAATCATAAATGCACAAAATACATATATATAGCTAAGGGTGATCGGAAAACAGAGAACTTTACAATTATTCCAAAGCCAAATCACTAGGATTACAGTAAAGATTTTTCCAAGTCTGTGCAATGTCTTCATTTGCATAGATGTTGAAATTACTTCTCTTAGCTTTTCGGAAGCAAAATCTTTATAGAAAGCAAAAAAAATAAAAAATAAAAAAATTGCTTTGAAAAAGTAAAGAACTGTTTCCAAAATAGATAGGAAACAATTGATTGGCATTAACAAAAGCAAAAATCAATAAGATTTGGAAACTTTGAAGCAAAATATGCATAAATCCATACCTGGGTAAATTCCATAAGTAAGACTATATGATATTTTGGATTCTAAAACTACATGATATTTTGGATACTAAGACTGTCATATATATACATGATTGATTTGTACTTGTTACAGAATCCAGATTTGTAATCATTAGAAAATCCTTCGTAAATAGTGTGACCATTATTTTTAGGCAAATACACAACTTTTCATAACTGGTTTTGCCTTTTCAACCAAATATCTATATATATTCATGATATTTTGGATACTACGACTGTCATATATTTTTGATGTTATATATATATATATATATATATATATATATATATATATTTATGCCCTGGGTTATTGAATAAGCTTAATGGAGGAGTAGTACGTAAACTTAGTTATATCAAACAAGCAGTTCATTTAATTATACATTTACAGCCAACACCTGTAACTTATTACACAATTTCGTGTTCAACTAATCCTAACCTACCACATTAATTGGCTATGCATATTGACTATATATGTAACATAACTTCTTCCCTTTCTGGATATACTAGTTAACCTTCCCCCAAAAGGTAACCTGCATACACAAAGCAAGTAGTCTAAAAATGAAAATAGAACAACTCCCACCACCGTTGCTCACTGAGGTGGTTAGTAGAGTGGCGGCAAATAATTTTCAAGACCTACTACAACTTCAACAATGGTAAGGATTTAATTGTGATAAGTGGTAATTTATATATATATATATACATATATATATATATATATATATATATAATAGGTAATATGATAAGTGATATGAATGTTAGAATTCATAATGATGTAACTAGATCTTATTCCATTCTTTTGAAATGTATTGTTTTAGATGTTTTAGATATAGCTGGGATTTCTCTTTAGGTTTTTTTTATGTTCTTAGGAGTTTAGTGTAGTTGCAGGTCTGTCTGCAATTCCTTTGCTGCCTTGGGTGGTTTCAGTGAAGGGTGTTACCTCACTTTCATTCTTTGTACTTTATTATTTTATGTTTATAATATTTTCTTCATTCAGGAAAAAAAAGAAGAAGTTAAAAGTGTTTAAATATGTGCAGTTCTCGTAAGCTAGCTATGGTGTATTTGGAGCCACACATGTTACGACATCTCAATTTTAAATCCTTGTATGAAATACAGACGGGGGGTACTGTAATACCCCTAATTTTAAAAAGGATATTCCTGATATTTAATGGTATTTAATTTATTATTTAAGTGCATTTTATTTGATTATGTGTCATTATTTTTTTATTAGGTGCTTAATTATTTCTTTTGTGGTGATTTAATTTATTTAAATGATATTTATTTTTAGTTATTTGATTGGAATTACTTGTTAGTGTTTTAATTATTTAATTGACATTAATGGTTTAAGTGTAATTGGTTTAATTATTCTATGTGTGTCTTATTTTATGTGTGTCTTATTTGGTTTAATTGGGTTTACTAATTATTATTTTGTTCAATAAGATTATTTGTTAAGTATTTAATGCTGAATAGGGTAATTAGGTAAATACATCTAACTAGGGTTTTAATTACAGTATAAATTAGGGTTTTATATTAAAGCCGTCGTAGGTTTCTACGTTAATTGGATGGGCCGGTTAGGATTGTGAGTTGGACTTAAATGAACCTAGGGTTTAGGAAAACTCTATAAGTATAAGGTAGACGTTTGTGTAGGGTTTTTTTAAACAAAGCACACGTTTTGTGGAAGTGGAGAAGGAAAAACGCAGTTTTTCACATTCTGCCAAGGTTTGATCAAAGCTCCGATCCTGCTTCGTCCGTGGTCCGATCGAGCTGAATTTTGGAGGAGAGGTTCACGACTCAGTGATGCACAATCTGAACGGTGGAGATCAGAGTTTGAGCTCGGGAATAGTGATTCGTACTTATGAACAGTAACTGGGTCGCATAGTTTTTTTCCATTCTGCCCAGATTTCATCAAACATCCGATCCCACTTCGTTCGTGGTCCGATCGAGCTGAATTTTGGAGGAGAGGTTCAAGACTTAGTGATACACAATCTGAACGGTGAAGATCAGAGTTTGACCTCGGGAACAGTGTTTCGTACTCGTGAACAGTAACTGGGTCGCACAGTTTTTTTCCATTCTGCCCAGATTTCATCAAACATTCGATCCCGCTTCGTCTGTGGTCCGATCGAGCTGAATTTTGGAGGAGAGGTTCATGACTCAGTGACGCACAATCTGAACGGTGAAGATCAGAGTTTGACCTCGGGAACAGTATTTCGTACCCGTGAACAGTAACCGAGTTTTGGAACTCGCCGGGATTTTTTAAGAAGACGACGTTGAAACTTTGAACAAAAGTTTCTGAGGCAAGATTCTATCCTTACTCTTTCCCTTAGGCTTCATACTCTTTGCACTCTTAAATGATTCCAGGATTAATGAAGATTAAACCAAACTAAAATGATATCTGTTTTGCTATGAAATTGGTAGTTACAGTAGTGTTGTATGCTTGTTGAACCTAAACTAAGCATGTTTGTGGATGCATTGTGGTTCTGTAGTTCACGTTTTCCTTACCACTGCTAGTATAAATTATTGGAAGGATGGGTCTAGATGATAGCTATCTTAACTTCTGTAATAGCAACTGTTGGAACTTAAATACTAGGAGGATTTGAGTTTAACACTAGATTAGTTTTGTGGAACACTATAATTTGAGCATGTCTACATACATACTGTGAATATTGTTTTGATGCTTACATTATCACAGTGAGTATCAACTGTGGAGGTTAGGATTTTGTGATACATAGGCTACATATCTGTATGTCATTTGTAAGGTGTTAAATGGAAGTTTTAATTAATTCTGTCTTTATATCAGACTAAAGGGAACAACTTAAATTAGGCATGTATATGTTGTTGTTGTGACCCTGTTTATCAATGCTTATTTTATCACTGCTAACATTGAATGTTGGATGTTGGAAGTTAGTTGATATATACTTGATTTATTGGTATTATTGACTACTGGAGGATTGGAAAGTAGGCACCGGTTTGGGACGGTGGCATACTAAGGATGGGTTTGGTTTTTAAAATAATACCATTACCCACCTACTTAGAATAAGGATGGGATTAACTAAAAGTTAAGTCCCGTGGATTTGTATTGTCATGGCAACTACTTGTTGAGCGGCAATACCAGAGATTTTGGATGGATTTTATATATGTACTGTTATGGTGCCTCGGTATAAGCTTGAGCCTCAGGACCGATGGCTAGGGAGCGTATATGCATCGGGATGTGTAGCTGGCTACGATGGTTGGAGGTGTACCCTGTTTAGGTATAGGTACATATGCCCACTTCGTGTGCGTTTTAGCATGTTACCTCTATTCAGGTTGAGACCGGCCTGTAGTCCAGTGAGAGTCCTTTAGTGTGACTATATATATATTTACGGACTATTAGCTATTGCTGAATTGTTTAGGATGTACATGTGTATCGGGCCTCTGTTTGGATTGTAGTAGTATAAAACTTGCGCGTGGGCCTGACCCACTTCTATTTTTTAGGTACACGACAGTTCCAGGCTTAGACGTGTTCGTGCTGAGCAGAGGTCTCTATTCACTCTTCCGACGATGTAGGGCTCTCTCTATAGTTTTATTTCTGGACGTTTATTACATTTGTTCTATCTTCCATTTGGATGTTTAATAGGGGTCCACTAGAGATGGATTCCCAAGTTGTAAACTAATGGAGTTTTGGAGTTTGGGTTTGATGGATTTTAATAATTATAATATTTTGCGGATTCTATTTTTAGTTCCTTCCAGCTTTAATGTCATTTCTTAATTTATTTTGTATTCCGTGTTCATTATAAAATATTAATTGTTTGATATTCCCTCGGGTTTGGGTCTGGGCCTGATCAACCCGTGTCTCGGATCCTAGGGGTGTCACAGTTGGTATCAGAGCACTCCAGGTTCAAGTGTCTCTAGGATGTTTCGTATTGAGTCTTCCGCGTAGCGTTTTCTCTTGAATAGAGCTTAAGTTAGGATTCATTGTATTCCTTATGGTTCGTATAGAAAGAGTACTGACGTCTGTCTTTTCGTGTTAACAGATGGTTAACGCTAGGAATGGATAGAACATGCAAGGAACTAGGAAGGAAAGGAGAACGGCACGTAGGCAACAATATCTCCTACGGCGTCAGCAAATGGAGGAAGAGCAGCAAAGGCTTGGGTTTCAAGATGACATGAATCAGTTTCAGGAGGAACAGGAGAATGTTCAACAAACTCTGGACCAGGTCAGAGATCCAGAGATTCCTCCTCACCTCAATGACCTCGTTGCTCTGGCTATAGAGGCTGGGGTAACAGCTGCACTTCGGAATCAGCCTCAGGTACAGCCGGCACCTGTACCAGCACCAGTGGTTCAGACGGATTCTTGGGGAAAGGCTAGGAGCTCTTTCACAAAGGGGAGTCCACCTGTGTTCTCAGGCTCAACCGATGCGAGAGCAGCTCACCAGTGGAAACAGGACATTGAGCGTCATCTTCGTTTGGTTCAGTGCACGGAGGTTCAGAAGCAGAAGCTAGTTGGGGATGCACTACAGTGGTGGGAGTCAGTTACCACCTCAGAGGAGAGAATGACATTGTCTTATGATGAGTTCAGTGCTCGCTTTGATGAGAAATATTTTCCCTATGCAGTCAGGGCAGCTATGAAGACCGAGTTTCTAAGTCTGCAGCAGGGAAACATGACAGTGGCGGAGTATGAGCAGCAGTTCACACGCTTGTCTCTCTTTGCACCGGAAGAGGTGGATACAGAGGAGAAGAAGTGCAACAGTTTTGTCAAGGGACTGATGTGGTCTATCAAGAGAGCTATTACAGGTAGTCCAACCTATACTACCTATGCTCAGGTGGTAGACTCCGCTCTCAACAATATCAGTTGACTGTGGACATCAGACAGGCTCGTGGTGAGAAGCGGGGAGATAGAGACTCTACTAATCAGTCAGCTGAAAAGGGGAATGGCAATGGTCACCGGCAGAATGACAAAGGCAAGTTCCAAGGATAACAGCCTTGGAAAAAACACAAAGGTGGTTCAAATGCTCACCGGAATGGGGCACCTATTCAGAGGCAACAGAATGGGGGACCACAGGCAGGACAGGGACAGCCATAGGCTAACCGACAGAAGAGGCCATTTGGTACTTTCCAGGGTAGTTGTTACACTTGTGGAGAGTATGGTCATACCACCAGGCAGTGTCCTAAAGCAGGACAAGGACAGGGACAGAGACAGTATGTGCAGCAGGGTCAGAGGGCGCCAGTGCCTCTACCAGCTCCACAGGTTCCACGGATTCAGGGACAGACACATCTGGCTTTATCGGCACCGCCGCAGACTCAGGGACAGGCACCACAGCAGTTGCACTATGGCAGGGTGTATAACCCCATGCCATAGGATGTTCAGGCACCTCAGACTATTGAGGGTAAGTTTCTTATTCATGGTTTGCATGGACGTGTTTTATTTGATACGGGTGCTACACACTCATTTGTAGCTAGGACTTTTGTTGCTTTGTCTGCGATGAGGACGAGGGTATGCACTAGACCTCAGGGTATTTCTACACCATTGGGTGATACAGCTATTATACATGAGAGTGATGGGCCTGTGATACTAGATATTGGCAGACTCAGATTTCTAGCCAATCTATTGGTCCTGGACATGCACACTTATGATGTGATACTTGGGATGAATTGGTTGTCTCACTACCATGCCCAAGTTGTTTGTTTTGATAGATCTATTATTTTTACCATACCTGGTCAGGATATGTATATAGTAGCTATGCCACGTTCTAAAGGGGGCGGTAGCACCTATTTGTTCCATGTGGAGGAAGAAAATGAGGAGGGGATTACTGTGTCATTGGATAACATACCGATTGTACAGGATTTTCCGGATGTATTTTAGGAGATTCCAGGGTTGCCACCTAGTCGCGAGATCGATTTTGTGATAGACTTAGCTCCAGGCACTGCGCCTATTGCTAGGGCACCCTATAGGATGGCACCGGTAGAGATGAGAGAGCTGAGGGATCAGATTCAGCAGTTACTCAGCCAGGGTTTTATTCGTAGGAGTACATCACCTTGGGGAGCACTGGTTCTGTTTGTAAAGAAGAAGGATAGTTCGTTTCGTCTATGTATAGATTACAGGGAGTTGAATAAGGTTACGATTCGTAACAAGTATCCTTTGCCCAGGATTGATGACTTGTTTGATCAGTTAAGGGGAGCCACATATTTCTCCAAGATTGATCTGCATTCTGGGTATCATCAGCTGAGGGTCAGGGAGTAGGATGTTCCTAAGACAGCATTTCTCACGCGATATGGTTCTTATGAGTTTCGAGTTATGCCGTTTGGGATGACTAATGCACCTGCAGTATTCATGGACTTAATGAATAGAGTCTTCCGGGCTTATTTGGATCAGTTTATTATTGTCTTTATTGATGATATCTTGATCTATTCTCGGTCGGAGGACGATCATGCTAGACATCTTCGCATAATCTTGCAGACACTTCGTGAGCACCAGTTATATGCCAAGTTCAAGAAGTGTGAATTTTGGCAGCGAGAGGTGAAATTTCTGGGTCACGTGGTGTCAGAAAAGGGGATAGTAGTGGATCCGGCCAAGGTTTCAGCGGTGGTTGAGTGGGGACAGCCTACATCACCTACTGAGATTCGGAGTTTTCTCGGTCTGGCAGGATATTACAGGAGATTCATCCAGGGGTTCTCCAAGATAGTAGGACCACTCACTCATCTGACCAAGAAGGGTGTACAGTTCGTGTGGGATGAACACTGTCAGCGAGCTTTTGATGAGCTGAAAAGGAAGCTGACTTCTGCACCTGTTCTGGCTACTCCGCAGAGCGGGATATAGTATCTTGTTTACACGAATGTTTCGTTGCAGGGTCTTGGATGTGTATTGATGCAGGAGGAGCGACCGATTTCTTATGGATCTCGGAAACTTAAGCCTCATGAGCTTAATTATCCAACACATGATTTGGAGTTGGCAGCAGTGGTCTTTGCCTTGCGTATTTGGAGGCATTATCTGTTGGGTGAGTCCTTCAGATTATTCGGTGATCACAAGAGTCTGCAGTACTTGTTCACTCAACGGGAGCTAAATATGAGACAGCGTAGGTGGTTGGAGTTTGTAAAAGACTATCATTTTTTTTTATACAGTACCATCCAGGGAAAGCGAATGTAGTGGCGGATGCACTCAGTCGCCGACCTGTTGGTAGTCTTTCTGCTCTATTCACTACTGAGTGGAATGCTTTAAAGAGTGTGGATGACTTATCGGATGCTTTTATGGCTTGTATGGTGGTTACACCTTCCATCATTCGCAAGGTTTTACAAGCACAACTCACCGATCAGCATTGTGTCGACAAGGTCGCAGAGATAGCTTTCGGAGAGGTTCCATTCTACTATGTTGGGGCTGATGGAGGTTTAAGGTACAAGGGACGGTTAGTGGTACCTTCTGCTGATAATTTGAGGAAGGATGTGATGACTGAGACTCATCATTCTAAGTTCTCTGTTCATCCAGAAGGCGATAAGATGTATCAAGATATGAAGCGGCAGTTTTGGTGGGCAGGTATGAAGAGGGACATTACTCTTTTTGTTTCTCAATGTAGTACTTGTCAGATGGTTAAGATTAATCATCAGAGGCCGCCAGGAGCTCTACAGCCACTACCAATTTCGGAGTGGAAATGGGAGAGCATATCTATGGATTTTGTGGAAGGGTTGCCAAATTCTTTCAAGGGGCATAATTCCATATGGGTCATTGTGAATAGGTTGACCAAGTCAGCTCATTTCTTGCCTATTTGCACTGACTACACTTCGGAGCAGTTGGCGAGGCTTTACATTTCAGAGATTTTGAAGCTACATGGCATTCCATTGTCTATTATATCGGACAGGGATTCGAGCTTTGTATCTGGATTTTGGAAGAGTTTTCAGCAGGCTTTAGGTACGGAGTTACACCTTAGTACTGCTTATCATCCTCAGACTGACAGACAGACTGAGAGGGTGCATCAGATTATGGAAGATATGCTTCGGTCGTGTGTTCTGGATTTCAAGGGCCACTGGGAGGAATATTTGCCACTTGTGGAGTTTGCTTATAACAATAGTTTCCAGAAGACTATTGGTATGGCACCATTTGAGGCATTGTACGGTCCACCGTGTCGATCACCTGTTTGTTGGATGGAGGTTGGAGAGAATCGATTCTTAGGTCATGAGTTCATCAAGGATACCTCTGAAAAGATTGCTCTTATTCGAGATCGCATGCATACTGCCCAAAGTAGGCAGAAGAGCTATGCTGATCGTCGTACTCGGGCTTTGGAGTTTCAGGTTGGCGATCAGGTTCTACTCAAATTGTCTCTTATGAAGGGTGTTATGCGCTTTGGGAAGAAAGGGAAGTTGTCACCGCGATTTGTTGGTCCATTCATGATTACGGATCGTATTGGAGCTGTTGCTTATCGGTTGGCACTTCCGGATATTTTAGATCGCGTCCACAACGTGTTTCATGTTTCCATGTTGCGAAAATTTCTTCGAGATGAGGATCGGTATCAGTATATCGATGTTGGGGAAATTGCGTTGCAGCCGGATGCAACTTATTTAGAGCCACCGTGTCGTATTGTCGACCGACGAGATCAGATTCTTCGTAATAAGGTTATTCCTTTGGTTTGTGTTCAGTGGAGTCATCACAATGAGTCTGAGTCCACTTGGGAACGAGAGGATGTCATTCGCTCACGGTTTCTTGAAATATTGGAAGGTAAGAGTGAATTCCGAGGACGGAATTCCTTTTGTTAGGGGGGAAGAATGTAATACCCCTAATTTTAAAAAGGATATTCCTGGTATTTAATGGTATTTAATTTATTATTTAAGTGCATTTTATTTGATTATGTGTCATCATTTTTTTATTAGGTGCTTAATTATTTCTTTTGTGGTGATTTAATTTATTTAAATGATATTTATTTTTAGTTATTTGATTGGAATTACTTGTTAGTGTTTTAATTATTTAATTGGCATTAATGGTTTAAGTGTAATTGGTTTAATTATTCTATGTGTGTCTTATTTTATGTGTGTCTTATTTGGTTTAATTGGGTTTACTAATTATTATTTTGTTCAATTAGATTATTTGTTAAGTATTTAATGGTGAATAGGGTAATTAGGTAAATACATCTAACTAGGGTTTTAATTACAGTATAAATTAGGGTTTTATATTAAAGCCGTCGTAGGTTTCTACGTTAATTGGATGGGCCGGTTAGGATTGTGAGTTGGACTTAAATGAACCTAGGGTTTAGGAAAACTCTATAAGTATAAGGTAGACGTCTGTGTAGGGTTTTTTTAAACAAAGCACACGTTTTGTGGAAGTGGAGAAGGAAAAACGCAGTTTTTCACATTCTGCCAAGATTTGATCAAAGCTCTGATCCCGCTTCGTCCGTGGTCCAATCGAGCTGCATTTTGGAGGAGAGGTTCACGATTCAGTGATGCACAATCTGAACGGTGGAGATCAAAGTTTGAGCTCAGGAACAGTGATTCGTACTTGTGAACAGTAACTGGGTCGCATAGTTTTTTTCCATTCTGCCCAAATTTCATCAAACATTCGATTCCACTTCGTCCGTGGTCCGATCGAGCTGAATTTTGGAGTAGATGTTCAAGACTCAGTGATGCACAATTTGAATGGTGGGGATCAGAGTTTGACCTCAGGAACAGTGATTCGTACTCGTGAACAGTAACTGGGTCACACAGTTTTTTTCCATTCTGCCCAGATTTCATCAAACATCCGATTCCGCTTCGTCTGTGGTCCGATTGAGCTGAATTTTGGAGGAGAGGTTCATGACTCAGTGACGCACAATCTGAACGGTGGAGATCAGAGTTTGACCTCGGGAATAGTGTTTCGTACCCATAAACAGTAACCGGGTTTTGGAACTCGCCGGGATTTTTTAAGAAGACGACGTTGAAACTTTGAACAAAAGTTTCTGAGGCAAGATTCTATCCTTACTCTTTCCCGCAGGCTTCATACTCTTTGCACTCTTAAATGATTCCAGGATTAATGAAGATTAAACCAAACTAAAATGATATCTGTTTTGCTATGAAACTGGTAGTTACAGTAGTGTTGTATGCTTGTTGAACCTAGATTAAGTATGTTTGTGGATGCATTGTGGTTCTGTGGTTCACGTTTTCCTTACCACTGCTAGTATAAATTATTGGAAGGATGGGTCTAGATGATAGCTATCTTAACTTCTGTAATAGCAACTGTTGGAACTTAAATACTAGGAGGATTTGAGTTTAACACTAGATCGGTTTTGTGGAACACTATAATTTGAGCATGTCTACATACATACTGTGAATATTGTTTTGATGCTTACATTATCACAGTTAGTATCAACTGTGGAGGTTAGGATTTTGTGATACATACCCTACATATCTGTATGTCATTTGTAAGGTGTTAAATGGAAGTTTTAATTAATTCTGTCTTTATATCAGACTAAAGGGAACAACTTAAATTAGGCATGTATATGTTGTTGTTGTGACCCTGTTTATCAATGCTTATTTTATCACTGCTAACATTGAATGTTGGATGTTGGAAGTTAGTTGATATATACTTGATTCATTGGTATTATTGACTACTGGAGGATTGGAAAGTAGGCACCGGTATGGGACGGTGGCATACTAAGGATGGGTTTGGTTTTTAAAATAATACCATTATCCACCTACTTAGAATAAGGATGGGATTAACTAAAAGTTAAGTCCCGTGGATTTGTATTGTCATGGCAACTACTTGTTGAGCGGCAATACCAGGGATTTTGGATGGATTTTATATATGTACTGTTATGGTGCCTCGGTATGAGCTTGAGCCTCAGGACCGATGGCTAGGGAGCGTATATGCATCGGGATGTGTAGCTGGCTACGATGGTTGGAGGTGTACCCTGTTTAGGTATAGGTACATATGCCCACTTCGTGTGCGTTTTAGCATGTTACCTCTATTCAGGTTGAGACCGGCCTGTAGTCCAGTGAGAGTCCTTTAGTGTGACTATATATATATTTACGGACTATTAGCTATTGTTGAATTGTTTAGGATGTACATGCGTATCGGGCCTCTGTTTGGATTGTAGTAGTATAGAACTTGCGCGTGGGCCTGACCCACTTCTATTTTTCAGGTACACGACAGTTCCAGGCTTAGACGTGTTCGTGCTGAGCAGAGGTCTCTATTCATTCTTCCGACGATGTAGGGCTCTCTCTATAGTTTTATTTCTGGACGTTTATTACATTTGTTCTATCTTCCGTTTGGATGTTTAATAGGGGTCCACTAGAGATGGATTCCTAAGTTGTAAACTGATGGAGTTTTGGAGTTTGGGTTTGATGAATTTTAATAATTATAATATTTTGCGAATTCTATTTTTAGTTCCTTCCAGCTTTAATTTCATTTCTTAATTTTTTTTTTGTATTCCGTGTTCATTATAAAATATTAATTGTTTGATATTCCCTCGGCTTTGGGCCTGGGCCTGATCAACCCGTGTCTCGGATCCGAGGGGTATCACAGGTACCAGTGATACTTACACGTCGCGATGCGTGTTCATGCAAAAGTGTGTTGATGATGGCAATCTGGAGGCTATGTTTGTCTTTGGAGTGGTACGTTGCTTGCACTCACTTTACTGAATTATGAAAGTAATTTAATAGGATTTTATTTTTAATAACATTTTGGTGGATGTAGGAGCTATTTTTCTTACATAAAAATCGAGCAGATGGGGTAAGTATTCTAACCAAAGGTGCGTATCTTCAGCACACTGCTTGCAAGTTTGCTTTGGCCATTACATTAATGTCTGGCAATGATGCTGATAAGGTAAATGGTATTCAACAACTTTTGAACATGAACACAGACATAACAAATAAAATGATCATAAAGTATCGGAGGGAACAAATTATTTCAATAGTGAAGAGAGGGTGGTCAAATGGGTTATTTCTTAACATTCCCGCTTGTTGTGAGGAAGATTATGGACCACCGAACTATGAAGGTGACATGGTTCACGTCAAATGGTGGATGGTCCGGCAAATAAATAAGCAGAAAATAAAATGTAATCTTTGTCACTGCGATCTCCATGTATTGATGGTGTCTGGCATCATTGGAGAAAAAGTCATCGTCAATTATTGGTAACCGTTGACGTCGTTTTATGTATGTAATGTGATATATGTAATGTAATGTATGTAATGTGATGTATATAGTGTGATGTTGTATTTAACTTTTTGAAGTAACATAATGGAACTTTTGGGATGGACAGTTCAATTAGCACTGTCTAACATAAAATCGCAATATGCAAGAGGCAACTAAACATCGCCATCATTGGAGAAAATCGCCAGATGCCATTCACAGAACCATGTCACCTTGAAATTGATGGTTTCAACCTGTTCCAAATCACAAACAAAATGGACTAAACAACATATATACACATACATATTTGAATTGACATAAATGGCCCTTAATTAAAATTATACAGCCAATATAATGCTTTCATTCGTAGATTGGAAAAACCTACATATCATCCTTACAGAATCCAAATTTGTGGTGATTAAAAATTCCTTCGTAAATAGTGTAGTGTGTCCAGTATTTTTAGGCAAATACACAACTTTTCCTAACTAATTTTGCCATTACAAAATCCAGATTACATATACACAATTTTTAAGCAAGTACTCCTTACAAAATCTAGATTATATATATAAAACCCAAAAAGCTCACCCAATAGGTTATCAATACATTTATATAAAATGGGATATATTTTTTTATACCAACAACAGAGTTCATCCATCCACCATACCATACCTATACATCATCATAAATATAGTCAAGCCATCAATAGAGTGACCATTATCATCCATTTCATATTACATATATACAAAACGCAAAAAAACAAAAGTGAATATATTATCTATACATTTACAAAAAAGGGGATATATTTTTTATACCAACAACATAGTTCATCCATCCACCATAGCATACCTATACATCATCACAAATACAGTCAAGCCATCAACAGAGTCTCCATTTTCATCCATTTCATATTCCATATATACAAAAGCCAAAAAACGAAAGTGAACAGGTTATCCATACATTTACACAAAAGGGGATATATTTTTTTATACCAACAACAGAGTTCATCCATCCATCATAGCATACCTATACACCATCACAAATAAAGTCAAGCCATCAATTTATCATCAGAGTACAACTAACAATAGTGTGATCAACTTCGATATATATGACAAACAAAATAAATACAAAATTAATTATTGTCAATAATTTCTTAACTCAGAACAACTTTTGCCGAGCTCAAGAATTGATCTCGGATGTTGTCTCCTCAGCGTCGAATTATGTTGACCACTGGTGGGATCAACATCCTTAGAATGGATTATACAAAAACAATGTTTGTACATACGTTAATTAATGCAAAGTTAAAACATACGTATTTAGAATATATCGCGCAAGCATAAATTTTATAAGAGATAAACTTACAAGGTAATATGAGAATCGACATTCATGATACGAAACAAATGGAGTCCCCTACCAATATATTGTCAATGTTCATTCGCCGGTGGATTTCAAAAGTATGAAATAATGTTGAACTTAATTTTTATGTAGCTAGTTCAGAATAAAAGTTTGTTTATACCTGTTCAGTTGATGAAGTCCTAGGATGACTGAAGTTAGTGGTATGACAGTATGTCGTTTGGTCGATATTTGTTTCCGAATGTAAACATGCACATAGGTGACGATCTTCGTAAATCCAAGTAGTGTCACTAGGAATGTCACAACCTTTATTTCAATATAAACATTCTTAGTTAAGAGATTATCGTACTGAAAATTATAATAATATATAAAAAAATAAAAAAATCAATGTTTTGATTTAACAAAAGGAGAAAACTAGCATTCAAACGTACATATGTAATAGGTGGCATGGTACCATTGCCACCTACCTCTGCACCAACACTGTTGTTGCCATTTGATTTCTACAAAACAATAGATTTGTTCATTATAAAAACAAAATTAGGACATTGCCAATATCAAAATGTTAATGACATATACTGAAAAATTAAATTATCAAATAATAATAAATAAAATAAATTAACCTTCTGTCTCGCAAATTTTTTTTTTGCATGGATTCTTCAAACTTATTCTTCTTCATGCACCTTGGTCCCTTACCACTTGTTTATTTATTCTTTATACTCTTGGCGTTACTTCTGGTCGTGGCTTGCCAATGATAGTTTCATTATGTTCATGATTATTACTTATTTCAGTTGAAAAAGCTAAATTGGTTGCCTCTTGTTCAACATCGGAACATTGTCCTTCAATATTAATGTGTTTCCTTTTCCATTTCATTCCTTTTAGCATCAAATTATTGAATACCTCTTCTTTCTCGGATGCAAATGAGCTGATTTCTGTAAAAAAAACAACATAACATCCTATACCTTCTACGTACTTCAAGTTTGGGATCAGCAATAACTTCACATCTACGGATGTCTTGTACGCTGCTGTCCCTAGCTTTTCTCGTTAACCTTTTTAATATATACATAGAAGGTAATTCTTTCAAGTAATAAGTATCGTCTTTCAGTACTTTAAGTGCATGGCTGCACAAAATACCCTCCATTACATATTTCCCGCACGAACAACTTAAAAAGCCATCATCCCACCTTATCACAGCCCGATCTATATTGCCATCATAAACAGATACTCTAGAAACAGTAATCCATTTTCATCTAAAATTGTTCCTTCCACGGTAACAACCACACAAGCTTCTATGAATTGATCCTGGAAAAGTTCAAAAATCTTCACTGTGTACATATTGCCAACTTGCTTTAGAATTGGACAATTTTGTTTAAGTCTAGGTAGCTTATTGAGTAAACCATACCCAGCTTGATATTTCTTGTAGCGTTTGTCCGACAAGCCTGTCAAGGTGCATAAAGAAATTCGGAATACTCATTTTCCTGGTTAAGTACTCTTTCAAGCAGCTATTTAGACTTTCACTCAGCTGCTTTGTCCGCATTCCAGCGGTGAACCAATGTTTAACAAATGGATAGCCCCATTTTTCTCTCAAATCAAACAAATTGTTCAACCATGTGTTACCAACAACATTGTAGTCCTTTAACATTACATCCCATTGTATACAAAAATCATCCTCATCATCATAACAGTACATGAATTGACTTAGCACACTTTTTATCCAGAATGATGCCTCCATGTTTCTGTGCATTTGCTATGACGTCCCATATGCAAAGTAGATGTCTCGTCCTCGGCATAACTTATGCCAACGCCTTTGCCATTGCACCATCTTGGTCAGTAAGAATCATTTGTGGAGCTTTACCTAACGTCACATTCAAGAATATATCAAACAGGCATGTAAATGAATAGGCAATCTTATCATACATTGTTGCTAATATTTCAAATTATTGAAAAATTTAAAGGCAAGAACAAAATACTATAATACATATATTATATGAAACTTTCATTAAAAATTATGCCCAATAAAATATCTCCATTTCAAAAACTAATTCACATAAAAAAGGGGAAAAAAAATGGCCATGTTCAATTATTAATGGCTTAAAACATATGTATATATAGGATGACCAAAATCATTGCAAGAAGAAAAAAAAAAAAATACATTTTATAGCATTTACCTGACATTGCATTCAAGAATGAATCAAACAGCCACGCAAATGAATTGGCAGTCTCGTCATACATCAATGCTAGTCTAAAGACAGTAGTTTCCCGATGATGATTCAGACCAAGAAAAGCCACAAAAGGACGGTTGCTTTGGATGAGCTTGTATGTCGTGTCGAATGTGATGACGTCTCTAAAATGCCCATAGTCGATTATCATTCTTCAATTTTCCCAGAAGATATTAGTTATCATTTCATTGCTATCCAACTGCACGGTGTGGAAAAATGAAGGATTCTCACAAGATTGAATTTTGAAATAATTCATCAGCCACGTCTTCTCTTCGTATTTTAACTCACTCTGTCTTCTGGTCCTTATAAAATTTTGTTGATCAACTTTGGTGTAGCCAATTAATTGCCTCCCACCAGCCTGCTTGTTCATTTACTCAAATGCATTACTGAATAGAACTCCAGATTGGCAGGCCAATTCCACATCAATTGCTTGGGTAACACTTATTCTTCATTGTGATGGCATCATATGTGTGCATTCTTGAATTATCATAGGATGATTGTGAGATTCTACAAAATTATATACAATATACTTTCCTTTTTTGCGGTCATATCTAATTTGCATCAGTGCACCACAACCGGTTCGAGTGTCAGCCCTGGGCTTTCTTGTATGGATATCCCTCTTGTCCTTCACCCTAAAACCTTGTTTGGAACATACAAACTTGCTTGTTGTAATATTTCTTGTCTTACGGCTTTTATTTGCATAATTCTTATGAATATTGAATTCAACTTTACCCCCATAAGCATTGTAAAAGTCATATGCTTCATCCTCAGTGTCAAACTACATGTTTAATTTTGGTGTGAATTCTATCTCAATGGGATTGATAACTTCTGGTGCTAAGTTTTCAGTAATATTGATTTCAGCAACGATTGGAACGCTTATTCTCATATCATTAGTACTTAAGTCGTCATCCATTGGGATAACTTAAGTATGAATGCTATAAGAAGCAAAAGGTCCATTAGAAGGTTAAAGTCAGTATCTATAACTTGTGATAACCAAAAAAATACTAAATATTTACCGAAATAATGAAAAGGGCCAAAAAAAATTAAGAGTACCTAACAAGAAATAGAGTATCCAAAAAAATATTTAACTACCATGGTTGAAGTGATTTGGGATAATTTTGAAAATAAATTTACAAACTTTGGTATTATTTGCCATTTGCTCACTCACCACTTTAACCCTTAAAATAATGTATTCACATAGTGCCGAATAAAAAATATCACACATAAATATAAGTCAAATGAACGTGTCATTATGTTGTTATTTCAAAACTGGCCTGAGGAAATTCATCAATTCTTTCATATCTTGCCATTACTTAGTCAACATATTTAATACAATGGAAACACAACATGATATCCTTCAAAGCAATGTGGAATGTGAGTAGGGAATGGAGAACATTTGTATCTTAGCCGCTGACCGGTAACTCCAATTTTTTGGCCTACCTTTATGTGTAACATTAGTTAGTTAGCACTATGTGAATATCTTATTTTGACGGTGAAGGTGATGTTTTAGGCTACATTTATGTGTGATATTAGTTATTCAACACTATGTGAATACTTTATTTTGATGGTGAAGGTGATCAGTGTGCCAATTTATTAAACTTCACAATGTTTTTTTTTTCCTCATAAATATCAAATAATAACCTGTGAAATGTGTAATTGCCGCATACATTTAATACCAAAATTTTTGGATAACACATTGATACCTAATAAAGCCAACTCAGTTCAAAAAATCAATTATGAAATATTTTAGATTCACTAGAATGTTTATTGAAGATTATAGAAGAAAACTTTACAATTATCCAATATTTTAGATTCAATAGAGTAATTAACTAATGTCAATTTCAAATAAAAAATATCATAATTTACACTAACTGATGACAAATGAAAGAATCATAAATTCTTACATTTATGTGTGACATTAGTTATTCAGCACTACATGAATATCTTATTTTGATGGTGAAGGTGATCAGTGTGCCAATTTATTAAACTTCGTAATGTTTTTTTTTCTCATAAATATCAAATAATAACCTGTGAAATGTGTAATTGCCGCATACATTTAATACCAAAATTTTTGGATAACACATTGGTACCTAATGAAGCCAACTCAGTTCAAAAAATCAATTATGGAAGATTTTAGATTTACTACAATGCTTATTGAAGATTATAGAAGAAAATCCTACAATTCTCCAATATTTCAGATTCACTAGAATGCTTAACCAATGTCAATTTTAAGTAAAAAATATTATAATTTACATTAACAGATGACAAATGAAAGAATTATAAATTCAGTTCAAAACAAAAATTTCACTGTATTTTGAACAATAAATAAATAATATTATTAAATGTACAATATTAATAACATGTATTAAGACTTACCGGCCATCAAGTATTAATTAGGTCAGTTGTAGGCTTATTAACCATCAAGCATTAATTAGGTCAGTTGTAGATACCAGTTCAGGTTCATTGTAGATTTCTTTCCTGTAGATGAAGAGGAGAATCTTATTGAAGAAACCACCAATTTCTGGAAGGAAATCATTGCAATCTGGGTTTTAATTAAAAAAAGGAAATTAAAAAGTAAAAATAGAGGAGGAGGGAGGAATTATGGTTTTGAATAAAAAAGAAATTCAAAGACAATATGTTTTTGATGGAACAAGAGAGACGAATTAAGATTTGGATTAAAGAAATAAAAAAGAAATAATGGAACAAAACAAAAAGGGATGGAGCGAAATAAGAAAAGCAAAAGGAAGACAGGGAAAGTGAAGAACCGGGGCGCCAAATTATGTGTTTTTCAACTTTCCTTTTTCGCTTGTGTCTTTTTAGGTCTACAGTTGGCACTTTAGTTTACTGTAACTTTTTTTTGGTTGTGTCAAGCCAAACACGGCATTAAGCAGTGCGTTAGGGAAAGCAGAGGATTTGCGCCCGACTAACCTCCCTACCATGACCGTCGATTCCGACTGGCGGCGACAAGTCAAGCAACAGGCAAAGCCGGCGGCCCCCATCGCCATCGGCCACTTAAGGAGCTTGACCGTCGACGCCAACCCCTTTGAAAGCCTTGTCTGTGCCTCCATCTCAGATGGCTGCGAGTCCGAGATATTTGGCGCCAAGCAGGCGGTGGAGGAGAAGAGAATGGGTGGTCCTAACAAGCACTCGATCTGATTGATCCCAAGAGATCTAAAAGGTTTCACCTTTTTTTCCTAATAGGTGGACTCATTTCTCTTTTTTGTTTATATTTTGCTACATTTTCTTTCTCAACAATTTGGATGGTTTGATTGAATTCCTTCGATAAGAGTCGCAGCCATGCCCACCACTTCATCATCTTCACAACCATTTTGTGGATTGATTTGAGAACCCTCACTTCTCAACGATTTGTTTTGGAGAGATTTTTGGTTTGAAACAAAAGATGAGGCAAAATATGTATGGTGCGAGAATAAAAAAACGAAGGGATTGTTTGTGATTTTTAAATTCATAAAATTGATGTTTGGAGAGAGAGATTTTGGAGGGCTAGTGTTTATCAGATCACAAATATGTTTATTTGAAACCTATTAGAAATCGAAGGAAGATATATTGTTTGTGTATATACAATTATATAGAACCTGAGTAATGCTAGATTGTTGTAAAATCAAGAGAGAGAGGGCGAGAGATTCAGATTAGAGTGCTAAGAGAGTAGATAATTTGGAGGAGAGGAAGGGTATTTTGGGTTTTTCAAGTGTGAAATATGTCCTTGGATGCATGCAACATTTTAAAAACCAAGTTATGCCATGTGAACATTAGATGGAAGTCTCTTTCATAGGCCTGACTTTTTGTGGCAAGGAATCCAAGCTTAGGTGGAACAAAGAACTCTCGGTCCTATCCATTAATGAAACAGAATTAAGCAGCTAGATCCATCAATGGTGTGCAGTAATTATGAGGTGGTTTAGCTGTTTTATTCAGTTGCTGTATTGCTGTATGTGATCTTATTAAATAATTAGTTTCTTACCTTCTTGTAACAAGTAAATAAAGTATAAGCCAAGATTAAAGATAGATGAAAGTTTATGGGGTGTTTAATTGGAATTTCTTTGATATTGGGCTTGACTCTAATCCGAACATTTCTTTGATTTGACAAAACTGTACACGATTTCATTATTTATATGTCTAGCACTTCCTTGTTTCTCACATTGTGTTCTTATAATTAAATTTATACTCATGGAGAAAACTAGCTTCCGCTTGTCTGTTGCAGTGTTAGTGGTGCACTATCTTATGATTTGCACAGCTACCACTGTAACCAACGTCACCATTGATCAATATGCTCTTCTTGCCTTGAAAACCAATATAACATCCGACCCTCATGGCATCTTGGCTAATAACTGGTCGGCAGCGACCTCAGCTTGCAACTGGGTCGGAGTCACATGCGGTGTTTGCCATCAAAGAGTCAGAGCCTTGAATGTTTCTAACATGGCTCTTCAAGGTACCGTTACTCCACACCTGGGTTACCTTTCGTTTCTTGTTTCACTTGACATAAGTGGCAATAGTTTCATTGGTCATCTGCCAAGTGAGTTGGTAAATTTGAGTAGACTGAAAATCATGAATTTAAACTCTAATGACTTCAGTGGAGGGCTTCCATCATGGTTGATTGCCTTGTCTCAACTTGAGCACTTGCTTCTTGCTAACAACGGTTTTACAGGTGTGCCATCCTAGCTAATCTCTGTCTCCATCATATCAAACATATAAATATTTAATTAGAGTGGACTTTAGGGTATATACATATAAGGAGACATTTCTCTATCGTGAAGATGCTTGTTTTGAGCTATTTGCTCCTTTGTATAACTCTTTTGTTATTTTTTATTTTATTTTTTTTATTTATTTTAATCTAAATCATTTAACCTTAATGAAATATATATATATATATATTATAGATGGGAAATAATTAATTATATTTCTGCAGGCTTCATACCACCAAAAATCTTCAACATCTCCTCATTATAAATGTCTGGCTGCTTCTTCTAATTGGAGGTATGGCTGTAAATGAGTTAAAGGCGAGCCAAGTAGGGTTTTATTGGAGCTCAGCTTCACCATATAGCCATAATGTTCTACCTTTCCAGACTAACCACTCACAAGAGTGGTGGGTCCCACTAATATTGGTTATGACACCCACCACTCTTTAATGTTATGTTTGGTTGGAAGGTATAATGGAGGACGGATGGAAGAGAGGAAGGATAGAAGAATCTTCTCTCTCATTTGGTTAGAAGTAAGGGAAGAGAGGGAGGATGCAAGGGAGATGAAGTATCCCTCCTACAAGCTCATGATAAAAAAAATAAAATTGATTTTAATACTTCCTTTTCTATCATCAAATCAACAATTTCGTTCTGAAGAAAAGCCTTTGTTCACCATCTTCAGGACAAAAGCTGAGCTTATGTTACATCAAACCCCTCCCTGTCCTGTTAGACGATCTCACCTGTGAGGGTTTTGAAATCTGTGCGAGGTCTGTACTAACCAGTCTAACCACTTCCGCAACTATCAGCGGCCCACCCCAGAGGCTTTTTCGTGGGAATCCTTATAGTTTCTTCTTTCAGTGTCCTTCCATTAATTTTCTCTCTAAAAATTGCATCATTTTTTTTTTTTGTTAGGTAACTATTTACACACATTTTACAGTTTGTACACTATGGGCTTGAACCCCTCACGTCCCCCTTTGAGGAAGGAGAGGATGTACCATTGGGTTAATGGCCCATTTGGGTGCCACACTTCTATGTTCTTAATCGCTTAGTTTAAAAGTCTCTGTTCCTTAGCTCTCTTAGGCCCTGTTTGGTTGGAAAGAAATACAAGGGAAAGAAAGGAAAGAAAATTGGAAAAAATGACATATTGTGTTTGTAGAAATCATTAAAGAAAAATAAAAGAAATGGAGGGTTTTGTTGGGATACATATTAGGCATGATGATTAGGTTTTGTTATCCTTCCAAAAATAGGAGTAAATGTAAGGAAACGGCTATAAAGTTTAATAGAACTTTTTAAATACTGATTTTGCCCGCCCTTTGTAAAAAACAAACTTAAAATATCACGAGTCCTAAGACTTGACATGTTTTTATTCTCTTTAACCTTTCTTAGTTTTCAAATTGTCTTTTTTTCTCTTTTTCGTTTTATTATTATTATATTATTGTTATCCTTGCAAGAAACTCACACACCCACATGCCCCTATAGGGACTTCAACCCTCGATCTTTCCCTTTGGAAGACAAATAAATACCACTGACTATAGCCCTTGGTAATTGTGACTTTGGCTTGAATGATGTTTAGTACAAATTTTCTTTTTTCTCTTATTTGTTTTATCACTTCTTACTCATATATTGTCTTTTACATGTGAAAATGTAATAGTGGTAAATTTATTAAAACAATTATCTTCCTTTCTTTCTTCAATTGTTAAGTCAATCATTTCTTAACTTATCAAAAAAAAATTGTTAACACAATCATTTCTTTACTTTTTCCTTATTAATCAACCAAACACGATTAGAGTTTAACATGGTCTTTACCTCTTTTTTTCTTTCTTTTCAGCTATCTTTTCTTCATTTGCTTTCTTATTCCTCGTTAATCAACCAAACACAATTAGAGCACTGTCTCTTCTTGTCCTTCCCTACCTGTTAAACCAAGCATAGATTTAGGATTCGGATCCTGTGCTGTAGAGGATCCGTGTTGTATACCTCTCATTGATGTCTTCCCGATGAATTGGCTTGTTTGGAATATCTGAAACTCTTCAAAATGGAAGATATTGAGAACAACCAATTTCCTGGTTCTATTCCTTCCTCATGTTCAATGTGTCGTCATTGCTGTTTCTGAATCTCAGGTCAGACCAGTTTTCGAGCTCTATACTCTTTTGCATTTCGGACACGCCTTCACTGGAAACCATCAATCTCAGTCCTAATAACCATTCCGGTACCCTCCCAGTATACATGTGCAATTATCTTTTTTAAAAGGGAAAGTTCAGTGCACAAGCATTGCGGGATCTGGGAGTGTCAAATGTATCAAGCCTTATCTTTGCATGCAGAGAGGCTGTTTCCAATCACAATCGAGCAACCTTACTGTTGTGCCGAGGCTTGCCCTCATATGCAATTCTTTTCCTAAACTTAAAAGTCTTTATCTGTCTGAGAATCAGTTCTATGGTCAAATTCCATTCAGTATCTATCTACAAATGCAGAAAGCTTCAACATATATCATTACTGGCTAACGAATTCTCGGGAAGCATACCTATGGGACTCGGGAATTTAACTATTCTCAATGTCTTATATTTTGACAACAACAACAGCAGAGGTATGACTCTGTTCTGTTTTTGTGTACATATTGGGCATTTTCCAGCAGACATGGCATAAGAGATTCACTAGAAGAGTGTTTCTAAATTATGCTTAACTCCATTTAATCTTCTTGTTTAACCAAAAAAGACTTAGCAAGAGAACTATTTCATAAACTTGGCCTAAACCTGCATCATAACCCTAGCCTAGGGTTGTTACATACTCGAGTTGGGAAAGCTTTGTTCAAACCTATACCAAATTCGTCTTTTTAATTTTTGACAAATGAGAAGAGTTTCACTGATAACATAATCTCTCTTTTTTAGATGAGAAGACGTCTATCATTTTGCTAGAATGACTCTGCCTAGACCAAGCGCAACTTAAAATACAAGAAATCTGATTATAACCTTTATACAAGTCATCTACAGTACTAGATTAGGAAGACCTAGCATGCCTGAAAGTCTTACGACTACTTGAAATATTATACTAAATAATAATATCAACTTATGCTCCAATAATCTATTATGGTTCCTAGTGGTGCGTCTCAAAAAATTTATCTAATTGTTTTTTGGAAGGATGGTGCAAAAAAAGTCTATTCTAGTTCTTTTACTTGATTGGAAATTCTCACTTTCACTGTTATTTGTTGCTCCTGTCATCATAATTATCATCGGTATCTTTTTTTTTGTTTTTTATATTTCAAAATTTGATCTTATGTTAATGACGGACAAACATGATTATTAGGCCACAAATAGAACAACATTATAGCGGAGATGATTAGTATGGTTGAAGTATAAAGTTGTAATTGGTTAGTGGAAAGATGGTAAAATAAATATATAAAATTGATTAGGAAAAGATGGCAGTAGATCTTAACTAACAGATCCTGGCATACCTTTCTGTTAAACTAAATCTACTAGGCTTCTCAAAAAATAGCCTTACAGGTTCCATTCCTTCTGCTATATACAATATATATTCTCTGAAAGTAATTGATATCCAAAACAACAGCCTCTGTGGTTATCTGCCATCGGATATGTGTTCTCCCCTCCCTGTACTTGAAGTACTTCATGCTACAAACAATAAATTGATGGGGATCATACCTAGAGGAATTGGAAACTGTACTTTGCTCAAGGAAGTGACATAAGGTAGGAACAACTTCACAGGTAAGACCAGTTTTACTTTCATTTTGACGTTGTCTACTAGATTTTTCACAAACTTAAACAACGTCGATAACATCTTTCACTTTATAACATCTTTCACTTTATGCTTAAAAGATTATACTAAATAGTAATATCAACTTATGCTCCAATAATCTGTTATGCTTCCAAGTGGTTTAATAAAAAAAATTATCTAATTATTAATTTTCTGGTAGGATGGTGCAAAAAAGTCTATTCTAATTTTTAACTTGATTGGAAGTTCTCACTTTTACTATTACCGTTGTTGTTGTTGTTGCTGCTGCTGCTTCTGTCATCAGTTTCATCATCAGTATCTTCTTCTTCTTTTTTTTTTTTTTTTTTTTTTTTTTTCTGTTTTAATTTATGATCTTATATTAATGACAGACAAATCATGATTATTAGGCCAAAAATAGCAGAACATTATAGTGGAGATGATGTGTATGGTTAAACTATAAAGCTGTAATTGGTTAGGAGAAAGACGGACACTAAAAATAATAATTAGAAAAGATTGCAGTTGATCTGTGCTCCATCATATCTTAGCAAACTTTTATGTTGAACTAAATCTAGAAGCATGGATAAAGGAAATAAAAACACCTTGATTGTGCATTAGGCTTTAGAATCCATCTTTGATTCTTTATGGAATGAAAAAAAAAATAGTACAGTAACTGTTGTAGTCCATTTATATTTGAATATGTGGGGAGTTACAAGTTGATCATTACTACCATGCAGGTGAGATTCCGCAAGAATTGGTTTATCTTGTTAATTTGGAGATACTAGGCTTTTCAAATATTGGCCTTACAAGTTCCATTCCTTCTGCTATATACAATATATCTTCTCTGAAAGTAATTGATCTCCAAAACAACGGCCTTTCTGGTAATCTGCCATCGGATATGTGTTATTGCCTTCCTGTACTTGGAAGTACTTCGTGCTACAAACAACAAATTGATGGGGATCATACCTAGAGGAATTGGAAACTGTACTTCGCTCAAAGTAGTGAGATTGGGCGGGAACTACTTCACAGGTAAGACCAGCTTTACTTTCATTTTAACATAGTCTACTAGCTTTTTCACATACTTAAACAACATCAATAACATCTTTCACTTTGTCAAAACTTGTGAGAAATTTAAATCTTATCAAATGTTTTCATTGCATTGGTTCAAAGTAGATTATATGGATACTTGGGAAAAAAAAAAAAAAGAAACATCTTGTACACTGCTAATGCACAGCTCTTTCTGGAGGCAAATTGCAATCCTATAAAATTATGATTTCTTAAGCAGAGATTTTCTCATGATTAACTAGCTGTTGAAGTCTCCATCCTGAAACTCAATCTATAATGTTTTATTCTTTTATTCTTTTTCTTTTCCTTTTTTTCCTGGACTAGTCAAAATGCATGCACATTGTTTATTAACAGGATCAAACTAACTAGGAAAAAAACAGGATCAAACTTTTGATTGTTCGTGTATCCCATGGATTCATCTCTGGTGGTATAGTCACTGATAGTATGTTGGGTGTTTACATTATGGCAGGTTCAATACCGGATGAAATCGGTAACCTTAATCTTGAGAATTTCGGTATCTATGTGAATATGCTAAGTGGCCTCCTTCCAGCAACTGTATCAGTTCTCAGGCCAGCTTCCGTCAAGCATGAGCCCCTGTCTTCCCAATCTTGAAAATCTTCTAATAGGAGGACATGAATCTTCGGAGCAATCCCCAGCTCCATCTCCAATGCTTCTAAACTTACCATCCTAGACACGCCTGACAACTTATTGACTGGCTCTATACCTAATACACTTTGGTAATTTAAGATTCCTGCAGCGGTTTGTCATTGGAGAAAATGAATTGACCAGCGAATCTTCCACTCATGAATTGAGATTTATCTCATCTTTGACAAATTGTAGAGATTTGGAAGTACCGGGGTTATCATTAAATCCACTTAATGGCATTCTCCCAAGTTGTATCGGTAATCTCTCTGCTTCTCTTCAAAGGTTTACTGCATTTGATTGCAAAATTCAGGGTAAGATTCCTTAGTGGAATTGGAAATTTAAGTAACTTGATAGCCTTTAAGGTTAGAGAGCAATGAAATATCTGGATCTATTCCACCAACAGTGGGAGGGTTACAACACCTCCAACGCTCGAGTCTTTCAGACAATAAATTGAGTGGATTCATCCCAACTGATCTTTGTTACTTGAGGAACTTGGAAAAAGCCCACTGATGAAATGTTTGATGGAGAAATGAATTTGAAACGTTGGGTGGGTGACTCATTAATGCATGGCTCAATAACCCAAGTGGTGGATTCCAATCTACTAGGAGAAGATGAACATGACACTGAGAAGGAGCAATGTGTATCATCTATCTTGGCCCTGGCCGTGGATTGTTCAGCAGATTTGCCTCGGGGAACGAATTAGCATGAAAGATGTTGTAGTTAGACTAGGAAAAATTAAGAGCAAAGTTTTCTAGGGACAATTGATTTCAGAGAACAGTGTTATGTCTATGATGCTTAAATTGAGTATTTAGCACGTCCTAATAAGTCCATTTCATTTGATTTTGGGTGTTCTCAACATTCTTGTTTATTTGTTCAGTTGGCCATAGGAATTATTCCTTTAGAATGTAATTGCTTTCTTATCTTGAAATTGAAGAGAGCAAGTTCTTTTAGCTTCTTGAGAATGCATTTGAAATCCTTTAAACTGAAGTACCTAAAATTGAAATCTATTGGATTTCAAAATTTCTTGTTTGGATTCTAAAATATTTATGGAGAGGATCTGAAATTCACTGCTACCTCTTTTCTGGGGCACTTTTCTCTGGCAGGTGTGTGTGTGTGTGTATATATATATATATAACCTGTCCTTTTTCTTTGATTCTTTAACAAACAACGCCATTTTTTCCATTTCTATCGAGTTTTCATCTTTGATTATTATTTTTTATTTTATTCTTATTGGTTTTTTTCTAATTGGTACTCATGCCTCCATGAGATTTAAACCTTGATGTCCCTTTAAAAAAAATAGGACTTAATACCGATTTGATTAAATTTCTCACAGAAAACATTGATTACAAATATACATCAAACAACCTAGCCAAGAAACAGTATTAAATATAATATATTAAACATAAACACCGGGATCAAAGATCCATTATAATATTGGTTATTGCATTCAATCAACAAAATTAATTAATGGTTTAGGTTCAATCAAGATTCGTAAGATTGCATCCAATAAAAATATTCATCAAGGCATCACTGTAAGAGATCATAATCAACAATTCAATATTATATAATTTGTGAATTTATAAATTTACAAAGTCATAGTTTCCATAATTAAAGAATTATTTCACAATATAATACATTAAACATAAACACCGGAATCAAAGATCCATTATAATATTGCTTATTGCATGCAATCAACAAAATTAATCAATAGTTTAGGTTCAATCAAGATTTGTAAGATTCCATCCAATAATAATATTCATTAAGGCATCACTATAAGAGATAATTCAATATAAGAAAATGATACTTTAACCGAATTATCTTGCCGATTACTTTGACTTCAAAATCGATGTGACGTGTGCAGCTAGACTATTTTCCTCTTTTTCTTTTTCTCATTCTATTTTTCTCTAGTAGCATTCTAAAGAAGCAAAAAGTGGTGAACGATCTGGTTGGTGTTGCCGGCGGTTGGAGAGTTCAATCTGGGTCTTTCTCTTAGTCTCTTTCTCTTTCTCACAAGATGAAGACCCATTTTTTCCGTACAAAACAAAGAAGGGTAAAGTGGAACAGGAGAGGGAAACAGAGGAGAGAAGAGAAGAGAAGAAAACAGAAGGAATACAACACTTACAAAGACTCAAACACGACAATAATGAGGTCACTAGGACTCTACACATACAAAGACTATCAAATCATCATTCATGGTCTGACGTACAACACACAATTTATTCAACATTTAGCCTACAAAGTCCTCTTTACTGTTCAACTCAAACATGGACGTCGAACTTCTAATTTTGCACTAATCAATAACAGCCATCATTCATTGTACACTTTTTGTTTTCCATTTCAACATTTTAACACGTGTCCGGTGTTAATATGGAGATTGCCGGACAGATATGGGTTTTGCCAAGGCTTGAGAGCTCGCGCCGTTGCTTGAGGGCTCATCAGGTGTTATGAGTTTGTTGATATGAGAGCACCATTGTCCTTTCTGAGTTTGGGTGGTGTTCTCTGAGATTTAGAGAGAGGAGAGTAAAAGATTCTTAAACTTTGATAATTGGACAGCTACGTGGTTTATTAAACCACGTAAATTCTATTCTGTCCAGGAGATCGGTCTAAATTGTCTGCCTGCTTATCACGACTCTTCAATATATATAATTTGTGGGTTTATAAATTTACAAAGTCATTGTATCCCTAATTAAAGAATCATCTCATGATTTATTTTTTGACTTTTATTTTATTTTATGTACATTAAATCAGTTTTTGTCAGAGGGCTCTCACCGCCAACTAGAAAGGAGCATAATACCCAACTTTTATGTTTTTTTTTTAAAGAGAAGTCGATGATGTCTTTTATTTAGAATTTTTTTTGTTATAAATACTATAGAACTCGTTGTCTTGCAAGCTGAGTCATTGTTCCAAATTAATCACATTCACCCATGGAGAAAACTTGGTTTGCTGTTTTGCATGCAGTGTTGTTACTGCATTGTCTTGCAGCAGCTTGTTTAGCTAACAGTGTACCCAACATTACCAGTGACCTATCTTCTCTTCTTGCCTTGAAAGCCCATATCACTTTTGATCCACATGGTGTCTTGGCCAACAACTGGTCCACAGCTACCTCCATCTGCAACTGGATTGGAGTCACTTGCGGCACCACCCGCCCCTCACGAGTGACATCCCTGAACATTTCTAACATGGCTCTTGAAGGCACCATTCCTCCGCACCTTGGTAACCTCTCGTTTCTGGTTTCCCTCGACCTTCATAACAACAATTTCAGTGGTCAACTGCCTCGTGAGTTAAGTCATTTGCGTCGATTGAAATTCATCAACCTGGGAGTTAACAAATTCAGTGGACAGCTCCCGTCGTGGTTGGGTGACTTGACTGAACTACAACAACTACTTCTTGCTAACAACAGTTTTACAGGTACTATCCCACCTTCCTTGTCCAACGCATCCAACTTAGAGACCTTGAATTTTTCTACCAATTTTCTACAAGGAATGATTCCGCAAGAGATTGGTGATCTTCGTAACTTGAAGTATCTAAACGCGGAATTTAACCAGCTAACAGGTTCTATGCCACTCACCATCTTCAACATGTCGTTATTGCAAGTGATTGCCTTTTCAGACAATGGCATATCTGGTGGTCTCCCAACGAATATGTGCCATCGTCTTTCAAATCTCCAAGGGATTTATCTATCTCACAACGAGTTACAGGGCCAAATTCCATCAAGTTTATACGAGTGCTCACAGCTTCAAGTTTTGTGGCTGTCGTATAACAAATTTAGTGGACTCATTCCTACAGGGATTGGGAATTCAACTGTGCTTAAGGTTTTAGTGCTTGACCGTAACAACTTCAAAGGTACTATTATATTATGCATGCTAACTTTAACACGCCATGGATGTGTTCATAATTTCAAAATAAGCTTCTTAGTTTCAAATATATATTTGACAGTCATGACTTTGTACCTCAGAGCACCCTCGATCATACTGGATCATGAGTCACGACTTTAGACCCTTTTTTTTTTTTTTTAATACAAATAGTAAATTCTTTTGCAGGTGAAATTCCGCAAGAGATGGGTAATCTTAATTTGGAGTTTTTATCAATGGAGTATGCCGGCCTCACTGGTTTCATTCCATATTCCATCTTTAACATCACCACTTTGAAAAAGCTTCATCTTGCTGGAAATAACTTAACTGGTACAACCCTTTTATTCTTACAACTTTTATATTGTTGCACTCTAAATTTTGCTTCTCACTTATTTATTTATTTTTTAATTGTAGCCAATTGGCTTCTTGCCGACTACACAATTCTTTTATTTTATTTTCATACAATAGGAATTTTTCTTTTTTGCACGCATAAACTTTAATTATTGTATTTAGATTCATAATATATATATATATATATATATATATATATATATATATATATATAAATTAACAATAAAAAATTGATATTTTTATATACTAAAAAATATAAATAATTTAATTACTGAAAAAAAATATATAAATCATTTATTGTCATATCCTACCTTGCACCGGTATTGTGTCATATATATATATATATATATATTGATATCAGTAGGTTATTATTTTGAGATTTGTTTTGTTGTATGTTGTACCGATATTATTTTGAGATTTGTTTTGTTGTATGTTGTACCGATATTGTGTCATATATATGTTGAAAATAAACTTGATTTTAGTATTTAGTATTTTCAAGTATTTTTGTATCCATGATGCATGTGTTAATTTAGCATGTTAGTGGGTAGTAAATTGTGCTAGTGGGAGTTTTGCCTACTAAATGGTCATGTTAGTGGGTTAGTGGGAGTTTTGCCTACTAAATGATATGTTAGTGGGGTTTTAAGTTTCATTTGCATTTATGTTTTGAAGCCTATATAAACCCATGCATTGTACTCATTTTCTATCAAGTGAAATAAAAAGTATCTTCCTCCATTTCTATTCTCTTCCAAATAGTATAGTGTTGTGTGTGTAACTAGGCCACTATTTCCAACAAAGTGGTATCAGAGCAAAAGCCAACAAAGTGGTATCAGAGCTAGGTTTCATATCAGAGCCTAGACGATCCTGAAGGCCAGACGAAGTTGATCCTAGAAGGTTCAACATTTGAGAAAAACATGTTTCTCCTTGATGAAGATGAAGGGGAGAAAATGTATTTTCTTAGTGAAAAGATGATGTTCTCTAATTACAAGAGAATGAGAATCATCATGACTTCATACCTCAAAGCATGCGATTTGTGGGATGTTGTTGGAGAAGAGCCAAAGAATGGCATGTCCAACAAGCTTCATGAAAAGAAAGAAGATAAGGCATTGGTAGTGTTGCAAAAGGCAATACATCAAGAAATTTGGGAGTATTTTGGAGAGTCCAAAACTCCAAATTGTATTTGGAAGATGCTCGAGACCATCGTTTCCAATCATAGAGGTGAATCACTACCCATGGAGTATTGGGTACAATGCTTTGAGAATGATGAGTTTATGAAAGATGATTATGAAAGTCTTGAAGACAAAGTTGTGGAGAATGAAGAGGTGTATCATGCAAAAGAAGTTGAAGATTTTGGAGATTTAAAAGTTGAAGGAGAATTTGAAATGGTGAATAAGGAAGAGGTAAGAAAAGGTGTTAAAGAAGAGATTGAAAAAGTGAAGGAGGATGAAGTGAAAATAGAAGATTTAGAAGAAGGAAGTGCTAAAGAAGAGGCAAAAGTTCAAGTTGGTGAATTAACATCTTCAGGTATGGTTACAAATTCCACCTTGAAAGAAGTTATATTTGATTTATTTGATGAAATTATTATTTCTTCATATTCATCAAATAATGCTTATTTTGTGGAGAATGATGAACTTCTCTTAAAGAAAGTTGTTCCAAAGAAGTATAAGATTGAAGCCCAGGATGATAAGAAATTCTCATATTATTTTTTAAAAAATAGTTCGGAGAATTTTGTAATTGATACAGGTTGGGTGAATATGGAATTATTTTTTGACTCTAAAGAAGAAGTATATGTGAAGTTGAAGATCCATAAAAAATTTAAGAAGAAAAAAGATCGATGGTGTGCTTGTATAAAGAGGATGATATATGATTATGTGAAGACATCAAACAAGCATTTGAAGAAGTTTCACAAGCCCTACACATCAATGGAAATGGCCAAGAAGATTGAAGCTATTGAAGGAGGTGGAATTGAAGATCAACTATCGAACTTTTGATCAAGCCCCCAAGATTAATAAGAAGGTTTTTCAAGTTACAAAATCAAGTTTAAAGGGGGGTGTTGAAAATAAACTTGATTTTAGTATTTAGTATTTTCAAGTATTTTTGTATCCATGATGCATGTGTTAATTTAGCATGTTAGTGGGTAGTAAATTGTGCTAGTGGGAGTTTTGCCTACTAAATGGTCATGTTAGTGGGTTAGTGGGAGTTTTGCCTACTAAATGATATGTTAGTGGGGTTTTAAGTTTCATTTGCATTTATGTTTTGAAGCCTATATAAACCCATGCATTGTACTCATTTTCTATCAAGTGAAATAAAAAGTATCTTCCTCCATTTCTATTCTCTTCCAAATAGTATAGTGTTGTGTGTGTAACTAGGCCACTATTTCCAACAAAGTGGTATCAGAGCAAAAGCCAACAATATATATATATATATATTTGTGCTTCCTAACCAACATACCATTTATTTCTAGTAACGTCTAACCATAATTCTCTCACACGCGCTAATTAGTCCCATCAAAATTTCAGTCTAACTTCCATCTTCAAGACTCGAAAATGCATCTCATTTGGACGCAATGTTATCTAACAACACATAGAACCACCAAGAAACAATCGTCTCCATCACCGCCCCTCCATCAGGAACCAACTGCCCAACCACCTAAAACCTCCATTTCTGCCTTGCAATCAACCTGCTACTAGTATCTCCATTCTTAAACCACCACAACCACGGACTACCAACCCTCCAAAGCTCCATTATTGGCCACAGTTAAACCAAAAAAGGTCACATTCTCCTCACCCACACCAGCACCAAAATCCAAGTTCATAGATGATCACAATGGTGTCTTAGATGACATTGATCCTGCTAATACCCAAGCCTTGTTAGATTAGATCTTCAGGCTACGTGTTGCCATTGCTGAGTTCAAAAGCAACCATACTTACAACCATCTTCTTGAGGAAGTCGAGTGGCTGCGAGGCCTCATTGGGGATGGTCTCAAGCTCCAAGCTAAGCTAAGGGATAAAGTTACTAGTCTCAGTGATGAAAGCATCAACTCTAACCACCCACCTCATCCTCCTGTTGATGTACCCAGCACCCAAGACCGTGATGTCTCCAACAGCAGAAGGAGGACCCAGCCCACATAGCAACCACCTGACCTTGCTCCTCTCGCGAGACAGTGCTCCACCACTTACCACCACAACCATCTCATCAACCACATCAATCATGACCGTACTCAAATGCATGTTTAGTCACTTCAGGTAATACTCCTATACCTCCTTTGCCTACTTTTTCAGCTACTACATATAGCTTGGGAAAAATGACAGATAACATGCCTATCTCTGACATTACTGCTCACCACACTCAACCTACACCTTCACCACATGCTACACATGAGCCTAAGCAATCACCAAAGCCACCTAATTCTACCATACATATCAACGACCCACTCACTGGTTTCCCCTCTAAGTCAGTTATCAACTCCACCAATACTCCATCTTCCCCAACCTGGGCTGATATTTTCAAGATTCCACCCCCCCCCCCCCCAGAATTCCGTTGAAATATGTTCACCATTCACATCCCACTGACAACATTATTGCCCCACCTCCTGAAATTGAGCAAGTTGGACTCCCACACCTTAAATTTAGCCTTTTAGGCTACTTTGTCCACAACCCTCTCCCATTTGGCATGGTGAATGACCTCTCCTCATCACTCTAGTTAGACAAAGGACTCCTCAGAGTGACCAGTTCTAAGAAAGGGATTTTTGAGTTCCATTTTTCATCCTATGCTCAATGTACTACCATCATTGATTAAGGCCCTGGTTTCTTGCAAATAAGGCCTTGATTCTTAACCACTGGGAACCAAACTTCCAGAAATCCCAGCACACCTCCATACCTCTATGGGTTAAGCTCTTTGGACTCCCATTACATTTCTGGATTGAACCTGGTTTAAGTTACATTTCAAGTTTCATTGGAGTCCCTCTATTTGCTAATCCCATAACTGAATGTAGGCAAAAAACTAGGTATGCTAAGGTTTGTGCGGAAGTTAATACCTAATCTGACCTTCCATCAGTTCTTAAGCTGCATCACAGTTGAGGGAAGCTTGCTAATGTCATTGTGGAGTACATAAATTGCCCTGCAATTTGCAACTTATGTAATTGTTTAGGACACTCCAACAAAACCTGCCACTCCAAATCTACTCCCACCTTACCACCTAAATCATCCACTAAACCATCCTCTAACCGGCAACTAATCCCATACAGGTCTCTTATTAAGCCCAGCAACCTAACCTTGGCTCCTTTGAAAAACAAAATCACCACTGATCTGTCCACGCCATTACACCACAACATTCCTCTTCACCCTGGCCAAAATGTCATCACCCATTACTTCAAACCAAATGAGAGTTTTAAGGTTGATCTCAGCTGTTATCACCCAACCCAAATGTCCTCTGATATCATCCCAGAAACCAACCGAGCTACTTCCACATCAGTGTTGAACTGTACTGTATCTACTAATCATCTACCATCTTTTGATGTCGAGTGCACAAGCTTATCTGAATCTGACTCCACCAACAGTCTTCCCATTGAATGAAGCAAATACAAGGCAAGGAAAGGCATTATCTCCAAAAGACGGCAGACCAAGAAATCCAATCATCAAAGAAGGAATCTCTTCCCAAGTGGCAGTTTCTTCAATACCATTAAATGGTATCAATAGCAATTTGGAATATCAGGGGCTTGAATAGCTCCCTGAAACAAGATGAAGTTAAACTTCTAATTTATGATAATAGGGTAGGTATTGCCTCTATTATTGAGATTAAGATTAAATCAGAGAATGTGGACAAGGTCCACAGATTCATTGCCAGACACTGGAGGCTAACTCATAATTACAACTTCTCATCTTTGGGAAGAATTTGGGTCCTTTGGAATCCTAGATCAATTGAACTCCAAGTGCTGAGATGCTCAAGGCAGGCTGTTCATCATCCTTAGTTGTAGGTCCACTTTCTACATCTCCTTTATATATGGAGTTGATGAAGCCATTGAGGGGGAAATTCTGTGGGATGATATTATTAAACATTCGTCTTCACCTTCACTTCTCTCTTCACCATGGATACTTGGTGGGGACTTCAACATCATCAAATCCTCATTCGAGGACCATGGGGGCTCAGGGAAAACTTCCAAGGCAATGTTGGATTTTAGGAGTTGTCTTCACCATGCCAACCTTGAAGATCTTCATTTCTCAGGATTATTCCATACTTGGAGTAATGAGAGCCCTAGAGTCTCAAGTATTTCAAGGAAATTGGATAGAGTGCTTATAAATGATTCTTGGAACCAGTTTTACCCCTTGTCTCGCTATAATTTCCTCCCACCTAGAATCTCTAGCCACAGACCAATGATCATTACCTTTGGCAACCCTAGACCACAAAGGAAGGCTACACCATTTTTTAAGTTGTCTCCAAATTAAAAAGCCTCAAGACGCCAATGAAAATTAAATTCTCATCATCCTTTACTGCACTTCAGGCTAAGGTCAAGAATGCAAAGGCATCCCTTTCTAATTACCAATTTGCCCTTGATGTTTTTCCTAATGATCCTTCACTAAGGTTCCAAGAAAAGCAGCTTTTCTCATCCTACACAAGGCTCAAAATCTTAGAGGAGCAAACATGCAGACAAAAATCAAGAGTGTTGTGGCTTAAAGATGGTGACTCAAATACCTATATTTATTTTTATTTTTATTATTTATTTATTTATTTATTTTTTCCTATAAGTCCATTGCCTCAAGATTCAATGGAAACAAAATCTATCACCTCTAACACTGGTATTTTACTTGATACTGAAACTGCCATTAAGCAAGAGGTTGTCTCCCATTTCCATAGAATCCTTGGCATAAATCCACATATCTTTCTAGGTAATGATCTTCTACAACAATTTATCCAACCTTTATTACCATCTTCCTTTTCACATTCACTTTGCTCCATTCCCACTGATGAGGAGATTCACTAATGCATGTTCTCCCTTAACTCTGACAAGGCCCTAGGGCCTGATGACTTCAATGCCTTATTTTTTTAAGAAAGCATGACCAGTTGTTGGTCATGATGTTACAAAGGCAATCAAATAGGTCTTCACTTCTAGAAAGTTGCTCAGAGAGGTTAACTCAACCTACATCTCACTTGTCCCCAAAACCTCCAATCCCACTACCCTCAATGACTATAGACCAATTTCTTGCTACCATCTACTAATATATTTCCAAAATACTTGCAAATAAACTTAAACCCACACTTCCTCATTTCATTGACTATGCACAGTTAGCCTTCATTTGTAGAAGGCAAATTGATGACAACATCTTACTTGCTCAAGAGTTTCTCAATGGCTACCACTGATAGACAAGTTCACCAAGATGTGCCCTCAAAATTGACCTTAAGAAGGCATTCGACCCAGTCTCATGGGACTTTCTCTTTGAGTCATTGAGAATGTTTGGATTTCCTTCCTTGTTTATAGCTTGGATCAAAACTTGTGTAACCACTCCCTTTTTCACCATCTTAATTAATGGTGAGTTCAACGGTTATTTCAATAGCATCAAGGGGTTGAGACAAGGTGAACCCTTGTCACCATTTCTTTTTGTGATTGTGATGCAGTTATTCTCACTCATAGTCAACAAATTCACCAATCACATGCCATTCAAGTTTCATTGGAGGTGTAAAGATCTTAGGCTAACACACCTAATCTTTGTTGATGACCTTTTGCTCTTTTCACATGTAAGCCTTCCTTCCCTTTGCTCTCAAGAATGCTTTGGACACTTTCTCCTCTCTCTTTGGCCTCCAAATCAACTACAGAAAGAGCCATGTCTTTACCTCAGGTTTTAATGAGCAGTTAGAAGCCTCCATCCTAGCATTACTTGGCTTCGAGAAAGGTGTTCTCCCAGTGAGATATCTTGGAGTGCCTTTAATTACCTCTATGCTGAAAGCTTCCGATTGCAGGATTCTCATTGATAAAATTACTTCTAGAATCACTCACTAAACTAGTAGAGACCTTTCTTTTGCTGGGAGAATGCAGCTTGTTAGAGCTGTATTGTTTTCCACTCAGATTTATTGTAGCTCCAAATTCATTTTGCCAAGAAGTATTATTCTTGAAATGGACAGAATTTTCAGTGTCTTCCTCTGGTATGGCCCTAAGCTTAAGAAGACTGGCTGAAAGGTATCATGAAATTTTTGTTGTCTCCTTAGAAGTGCTGGCGGATTGGGAATACCAAATCTAGCAACCTGGAATGAAGTTGCAGTCATGAAACACTTTTGGCACATCATCAACTCTAGGAAATGCTCTGGGTCCAATGGACCAACACCTATCTACTTAAGGGTATTAGTATTTGGGAGGTAAAGATTTCTGGACAATGCTCTTGGAACTGGAGGGGACTTCTCAACCTCAGGTCAGCAATTCAACTACTTGTCATGCTTGAAATTAGTGATTGAAGAACCACAAATTTCTGATTTGACAATTGGTGCAGCTTAAGCCCCCTGCCTCAATTTGTCTCTCTACAACAGATCAATGACTCAAATTATGGAAGCAAGACAAAACTATCCTCCTTCATTGTCAACTCCATATACTTATTCCCAACCTCCATTACCAACATACTTCCTCAGCTACAACTGCCTCCCATTCTTACACTCCTAATACCACGCCCACAAAAGAAGGACAAAATCACATGGATTCCTTCACCCACAGGGAAATTCTCAAATGTGAAGACTGTTGGGAAACGTGCTAGTTTTAAAAACTTTTCGAGGGATTTAAATTCATAGATCTTGATTCATCACATAGAGACAAGTTTTATGCAAAAATAAAACATGATGTATCATTCAATTGAAAGATTGAATACTTACATCAAGGTTTGAGTAAACCTTAGATCTCTCCTCTAAAGTGAATGTTCTCACTTATTGTAGATCCCTTTTGCTAGACACCTTTTCTATGGATCTCCATCTTCTTGGTAATTGTTTTGCCTTTAGGAATCACTCATAAGCCTCCATGAATGATCTTGGAAAATTAGGCTTGTGGGAGCCTCCATTAAATGAGAACACTAACCCTAATTTTCTAGAGAGAGAAAATATATTCCTTTTTTACTTCTTCCAAAAATCACACCTAAAAATATACATAGACCATGTATATTTATAGGTAACATAAAGATAAAGAAAAGGAAACAACAAATCCTTCTCAATCTCTAATTCACATGTCTCAAATCTAATATGATTCCAATATCAAGTTGGGCTATGAGTGAGAATCCATTGGGCCTATTATTTTATTGGCTATAATGAATTAATAATTGGCCCGGTCCATGGACCCAATTCAATTAATTCATAAATTAATTTCTACTCCACTAAAAGAAATTAATTGAACTCCAATTAAATAATAAATAACCTTTAAGTCAATATTGCACTTTGACCTCTCTATGCATAATTAGTTATCGGATAAATAAAGCCATCAATCCGACTACTTAATTAATATATTTATTTTGGTACCTTTGATTATTTCTGGCTCGATCACAATAAAACATTTGTTTGACAAAAATAATAATTTAAATAAATAAATATATAATAAATCATTTTGTCTAAAAACATACGAAGGCCTTCGAATTTACTTTGTGATCAACTATAATCAATACAAAATAAATACAAGTAGCAATGATGCAAATATTGAAATATAACCCTCTAACTATTAATTACATAACTACCCAAAGTGTCGGTCTAAGGATCCTAAAGAATCTGCCGAACAAATCAAAGTAATTATTAATTAATAAAAGAGTCTATACTTTTCTCATGCTTAAGAGTCAAATGCCATGACGGTGATAGGGAGCAATTGCATACGACGGCTCTCGCAATATATCTCAACCTAACGCGGATCCAGTTCTAGTCTTAATTAATTATAAATCCATCCATAATTACCGACTATGAACAATTTATAATTACTATTTATATATAATGCATTGATTGTCATCACATACATATATATAAATATTTCTTGTAATTACAGGGATACTATCAATTTCATAGTGAATCGAAATATAATACATTGAATTCACCAATTATATAAATCATAAACATTTCAGATATGTTAGGAACATATGTCACTATAATCTAGATAGGAATTTACTATGCCAGGGCATATAAATCCCAACAAAGACACCATGGACTCACCTAATTTGGTCTAAACCATCAATTCCCAAGCACTCATTCACCCTATGGGTTGCAATACAAAACAAACTACCAACACTTAACAGAAGATACACTGCTTACCTCAATTCCACTCTTTGTATCCTCTGTAGCAACCAATTGGAGTCCATGACCACCTATTCTTTAAATGTGATTTTGTAAAGCCCTTGTTGTCCTTTCTTCAAGCACGTTGCTGGTTCCATATTCAACCTTCTTCTTGGCCGGACTTAATTGCGTGGGCATCTCATCATTGGAAATGCAATTATGGGTTTTACAACAACTCAATCTCGAAAATGGCTCTGGCTTCTTTGGTCTATGGCATATGGAATGAACGCAACCGGAGAATCTTCAAGAAAAAATATCTTGCGCAGAATTCATTGCTTCATCAATCGCTGGATATAGTGAGATTGAAACTAATGTCCTCATCATTTTCTGATTCTCTTAATGATAGGCGCATAATTGAGGAATGGGAGCTCCCAAGTTCAGTTCGGAGGCTGCCGGAGAAGCCACCAGATCGGCGAGTATGAGGAGCCCTTCTTCCCTTCGTCACTGTTTTGTGAGGCTGACCAACATTGATCATTAAACCATCCACCTTGGATGGGTTGTTTGTAATATTGTACCTGGGCTGTAGTATTCATGGACCATATTGTGATGGTTTGTAGCTTTGGTTAACACATGGCTGTATCATTGTTAATTCTTATATCTATATAATTGCAATTTAACTCTCAAAAAAAAAAAAAAAAAAAAAAAATGATATCCAATTGCATACATATATCTAGATTTGTGGTCCTTCCATAACTCATAAATTCATTAACGCTAATGAAAATCAATAAAGCTTTCATACTAATGGAAATTTCATTGTAGGTGAAATTCCGCGGGGGATGGGGAACCTCCTTAGTCTCGAGGAAATAAATTTGAGTCGAAATCACTTCACTGGCCTCGTACCTTCTTCTTTCTCTAATATCACTTCGTTGAAATTGCTTATTCTTGGCAACAATAGCTTCACAGGTACAATTTTTTTTTTTGAAAGATCAGGTACAGTTTCATCTTGAGTTGCACTAAACATTTTCCTTTCGTTTCTTTTTCTTTTCGTCATGGATGGGATTTCATGTGTTCTTGAGTATATAGTTCATGAATTCTGAACTAAGGTGTTGTTTGTTGAATTGAAAAAAGTATGAAAATTCAAGAAAAGTTAAAGTATTGATTTTATAAAAGTGAAAACCTATAGGCTATTTTTTGCAATTTTGAGTGCTAAATGTATTAAAACAATTAGAACTGTAACTTGTTTAATTCACATGGTAAAATGATAAGTAGTCCGAGTGTTGGGACACATCCAACCTTTTCTTGCAGAATAACTCCGAAATGAAGTTTTAGCTACTAAACTTTCTTCAATCTTGTCTTTTTTATTTACATTTTGGCAGGTGGAATACCGGAAGAGATTGGTAACACTAAGTTAGAGGAATTAGTATTACATTTCAATCACTTAACAGGTCCCATTCCAGGAGCAATCTTCAACATGTCAACACTGCGACGTCGGCTCTCACTTGTGGTGAATCAGCTTTCTGGAAATCTTCCATCAAACATAGGCCATTCATTACCCAACCTTGAAGGACTTTTTTTAGGAGGAAATACCCTCAGCGGAATTCTTCCTCACACTATATCCAATGCTTCCAATCTCATTAAATTAGAGCTTTCGGAAAACATGTTCAGTGGTTCAGTTCCCAACTCCCTTGGTAACTTGGCGCGTCTCGAATATCTAGGCATTTATCAAAACAATTTCATCAGTGAATCTTCTTCCTCTCCAGAATTGAGCTTCCTGACTTCTTTGACAAATTGTCCACGCTTAACAGAACTGCAGATAGCTGATAACCCTCTAAATGGCACCCTTCCCGTTTCCATTGGTAATCTCTCCTCTTCATTCGAAACTTTTAATGCAACTTATTGTGGGATTGAGGGAAATATTCCTAATGAAATTGGTAATTTAAGCAATTTGGCATCATTGTATTTAACTGGCAATCACTTGACTGGGTTTATTCCCATATCCATCAAAGGGTTAAGGAAACTCCAAAGGTTGTATCTTGACAATAATGGGATAGTGGGATCTATTCCTGAGGTTCTCTGCCAATTATTCAACCTGGGTTTGATAAGTTTGAGTGAAAATAGTCTTTTTGGTCTAATTCCAGAATGCTTAGGGAATGTTTCTTCCCTAAGATATATATATCTAGGATCCAACAGATTAACTTCACCCATACCTGCAACCCTTTGGAGCCTTGAATATCTTTTGGAGTTAAACATCTCCTCAAACTCTTTAAGTGGATATTTACCCCCAGAGATTGGAAGTTTTAAAGTTGCTACCGAAATTGATCTATCAAAGAATCAATTCACAGGAAATATTCCTAACACCATTGGCGGCTTGCTAGATATAATGAATCTTTCTTTGGCAAATAATAGGCTACAAGGACCAATTCCGGACATATTTCGAAGCATGGTAGCCTTGGAATTCTTGGATCTTTCTCATAACAACCTTTCTGGTGTGATCCCCCGGTCGTTAGAGACACTATTGCATCTTAAATATTTTAATGTATCTTTCAACAAACTAAGAGGAGAAATCCCCACTGGAGGACCTTTTGCAAACTTCACGAATCAATCGTTTATGTCGAATGAAGCATTGTGCGGTGCCCCTCAGTTCCAAGTCTTGCCATGCGATACTAGCACTCATCATAGATCAAGGATAAAAAGAGTGCTTCTCGTCTTGTTGCTGATTGCATCAATATTTCTTGTCTTGATGGTTGCATTTGTATATTTGAGATGTCGAAAGAAAAACAAAACTCCAATTCAAACTGGTTCAATACTTGCAACTGAAAGAGAAAGAATTACATACCATGAACTTCTACAAGCAACTGATGGGTTTGGAGAAAGCAACTTGCTTGGCATCGGGAGTTTCGGTTCAGTTTATAAAGGTATGCTGATTGATGGAACTATTTTGGCTGTAAAGGTATTCAATCTGCAGCTAGAAGGTGCTTTTGAGACTTTTGAAACAGAATGTGAAATTTTGCGCAACATCCGACACAGAAATCTCACAAAAATCCTTAGCAGTTGTTCTAACTTTGATTTCAAAGCCTTGATACTCCAGTACATGTCTAATGGGAGCCTTGAAAAGTGGTTGTATTCTCACAACCACTTCTTGGATATCTTGCAGAGGTTAGATATAATGATAGATGTGGCATGTGCAATCGACTATCTCCACAATGGTTATTCAACGACTATTGTTCACTGTGATTTGAAGCCAAGCAATGTCCTTCTAGATGAAGATATGGTTGCACATGTGAGTGATTTTGGAATTGGGAAGTTCTTGGGTGATGAAGAGAGTATTACACTAACCGAGACACTAGCTACATTTGGGTATATTGCACCAGGTGAAGTTCTTATAAACATATTTTGATATCAAGTTTCTATTAAATTATACTTTTCTAACCTATATATTAATGTTTCTGATGAGTTGTATTGTTGGATCGATGTAGAATATGGAATTGAAGGATTAGTATCCACAAGGTGTGATGTTTACAGTTATGGCATTATGTTAATGGAAACATTTACAAGAAGGAAACCAACTGATGAATTATTTGCTGGAGAGTTGACCCTCTGGGGTTGGGTAAAGGAGTCTTTACCCAATGCTGCAATTCAGGTCATAGACTCCAACTTGCTAAGGCCAAAGGAAGAAGACTTTACTACAAAGGTGCAGTGTGCGTCGTACATCATGGAATTAGCTCTGAATTGCTCTTCAGAATCACCTCAGGAAAGGATGCGTATGGGTGATGTTCTAGCAGCACTCAAGAAGATTAGACTTTGGTTCCTAGCTAACCGTGCGTAGAGTTGTTGCAAATTGTGAATGGAGAAGAAGCGTGAAAGTATCCAACTTACTTTATTTCCTGTTTAATTATGCTTTTCAGTGTTACCAATGGCATCTTTGGCTTAATTTTTTGACCAAACAACCAAAACCTGATTCACCTATAGTAATTTAGAAAATCAATTCTCACCCTGAAAACCAATTGGAGAGAGTATGTAGATGTGCTCAATGAGCGCTGAAGGTGTTTTCTCACCAATGTTGTTTCCTAGTGCGTGCTGTTGGTGGTAAATGTCTTGTTTAAGGTTATCAGTATCCTTAACCTAAATCAAATTTGACATAAAAAAAAAAAAAAATAAAATAAAATAATAATGTAGTCATTGTATTTCTTGCTAATGGATTGATCATTTTGCTAACTGATATGCAGGCTGTGGTAGCTCTCCTCCTACATGATGCTAGAACTTCACTGTTAGAGGTTACTCGTCGACGGAGAAAGCACATCTAAAGCTAGTTTTTGCTGGATAAAACAGTATGTAAATGGTATTTTGTATCAGATTAATTAGATTGATCCATCTACAGTATGTACTAGTTACAAGGTTATTGATTGTCTGTTTGTACTGTGTGTGGCTAGATTTCCTTTCTTTCTGTGATCAGATTAATGAATTTCCTCATGAAGACGATTAATCAAAGAATTTCTTGACTTCTAATGTGTAAATATAAGATGAGTTAAAAGTGGTGATAGAGGAAGAATTATGACTACCCATGGTATATGTTCGAGACATGTTTTAAAACATAATTATGCATATTCTCATCACATCCATTATTTTTGGCTGTATACTGTTTCAAAATAAGTGTCATTTTTTTTTTGGTCTATCTCAAAATAATTGTCCACTTTTCTTTTTTAAACAATATATTTCATATTTTTCATATATGTCATTTGAGTTTTAAATTTCAAACATAAATATTCAAAACTTAAAAGACAATTTAATGATTTTTTAAGGAGACACTGCATATACCCTTAAAAATTACTTACTCCCCAAAAAAAATAAAAATAGGATGGAGGGAGTATATTAGTGAAAACTATTCAGAATTTTTTATTTAAATCCAAAATATAAATTGTTCACGGTTTGAAGTGAATGAAAATGTTTGACCGAAATCTAGAATAGAAAAGAGGCCCAAGTAGCAGGATTCACTAAGCCCAATCATGACCTGCCATCTAAAAGAAGTGAATGTGCGTCGAGAACATTTACACCTTCAATAATTTAATGGATAAAATAAATCTCAGGAGCACCTTAATAATTTGCAAGAGACACTTTGTAATTTTTAAAATATATTTTAATTTTTTTAGTACAAATGGTTGGCATATAACTTATTCACTACACTAATAACATTTTGATAATGCCTATTAAAAATAGAAATTTAAAAACTTTTTTTTTCCTGAAATTTAAAAAGTTAATAATGCTTGAATGTATGGACAATATTTGTATCCTACCTAGAAGAAGGTTCTTCTAATGGGTGTGATATGGACCAAGTAAATGTGAGATCCGGCTAAAAACGGGTTGCAAGTTGATTTAAGATTCAAAAGATAAGTATGCATGCCCCCATTGTCTGGACAACAATATATATATATATATATATATATATATATTATATTCGTTTTCTTTTCTTTCTTCCTTGATTTACTTCTTGATTTGTTCTTCCTTGATTTATTCTTTTGTCTGTAACTTTATTTCTTATATACTGTGTATCAATACAATGTAAACATATCAAGAAATACAAGTAATAAGAAAAATGTAATCTTAGTGGCTCTTGATCCATGGATGTATGCCTTAATGCCGAATCATGTATATATTATGTTCTTAATTTTTCTCAGTTTTATCTTCCTATTTTACATCTTATATTTTTGCATCATAAAGTTAACAAACAATTGCTCTTGATCTTCTTCTCCTTCACTACTCTGCTCAGATAATTATCACCGTTGACGAGAGACCTTTTGCCCAAAAACCCAATGCAACTAGAACTAATGAATGATGGGTTTGATATTGTCAATTTAACCATCAAGCCAATTGTCTTAGATCATAATATTGTTGATCCCTCAAAGCCAATAAATCGGCCTCAAAGCCTACCGTGAAATGGGATGAAATTGTAGATGAAGAATAAAAAGATTCAAGTGAAAGAATAAGAGGACTCTTTGTAATGACCCGGTCATTTTTCTTCCTTTTCTTTTTCTCAGATTTTAACGGATCTTTTTTTTCCGTTGTCTTTTCCTTTTTGGGTTTGGTTTTTCATCACTTGATTTCGTCTCGAGTGCTCTGGAATGATTTCCGAGACTCTTTTCCTTAGATTGACAACTCCCTTTGGGGATTGTGTCATTTCCATATTTTATTTTTCCGAACACTATTTACATTTTGTCTTTTTCTCGTTTATTCTTTTTCCTTGCACAACCTCACTTTTTGTGCTCGGATTTAATTCCGGTTTTGCATGCATTCATGATATTTGATTTTCATGATAGTGGTATTTTTACATTTCTAGAAAAACATGTTGATTGCTTACTTCTTTCATAAAGGGGCATTAATGCATACTTTAGTGTAACTATTTTTAACTTGTAGGGTTTTTATAATTAAATAAAGTAATTATTTTTCATCTTGGGGACCATTTTGCAATTAAATTTGGAAGATATTTTTAAAAAGGACCTTTTTGCAATTTTTGAAAAGTGTGACAAGTGTCATACTCTCATTGGTCCACTTGTTGACATTTGTATGGAAACACTTTAATGCATTGGATGATGACATTTGGAGGGTGAGGATTTACCCACTTGTTGGCCTAGGATTGGTGCACTTGTTGGCTTGGATGGTTGACAAGTGTAGGTGTGGGATTAAGCCTAGGAAGGAGCTATGGATTGGTGACAAGTGTAGGTTCATAATTTAGTCTTGCAAATATCTTTGGGCCACTTTGAGATTATGGTTTTAAAGGAGGGTTTTTGTGCAATTGACCATAGATGTGTGTGTTGACCATGGTGTAAGAGCACATAGTGCGTGGAGGATTTCTATTTCCTCCACTCACACTTAACCACATTATTTCATTCTTTTCCTTACAAGAAAACCCTAGCCTCCATGGATGGAGCTTGAAGCCTTAGGCATTGACCTTGATCTTTGAGACCCTTTCACTTACTTTAGACCATAAAGCTTGGAATACTTTTTGTTCCCCTCATCCTCCTCTTCAAAACCCTTGAAGGATCTAGCCTAACTCCTAGTTTTGCTTTGGTATCTAGAGATTCAATTCTCTAGTGAGGTATTAATCTATTATTTTGAAGTATTTTTATGTCATTATTGAGTGCTTTACATGCATGGAAGAGAAGGACTTGTATTTTGCCCTTAAACTGTTTTAACTTGAAATTAATCTTGTCAAATTAAATATAGAATATGAAAATATACTAAATTAGCTTTCATTTAGTTTTTGTTTCATGTAATTTGGATTTAAAATGAATTAGTTATGAATTTTTGAAGTTGCAAGCTAGTTGTTGGAAATTTGAAGCTTTTCCTTTTCGGTCTAGAAATAAATTTTTATATAGAGTTGTGGTGCTTCAATTGCCTTGAAATTTTTATTGGAACTTTCCCCATGGGTTTTACACTACTCAGAATTTTTTCACGATTTAAGAGCATTTCTAATTTTTTTTAAAAATTCAAAACTATCTGCTGTCCATGTTTTTATTGCAGCTAGAAAACATATTTTTAGATGATTTATTTTACTAACCTTTTGACATTGGATCATGGCTTAAATTTCTAGTTTTACACTCTCATATGTTTACTTCCAAAATAAATTAGGTTTGCCCAATTTGGGTGTCAAATGAATTTTTTATGAATTTTCAAAGTTGGAAGATACAGGCTAAAAATGTGTTTTCTGGGCAGAATTTGTTTCAAAGTTGTTGGTCAAAACTGTTTCAATTGGGAATTATCAAATTACGGTGTTTAAGCTTTCATTGGGCTTTGGATTCATTCAATTTGGTTTAGAATTGAATTTTTAATGAATTTTACAAGTTGAAGGTAGCAAACTGAAAAATCTGTTTTACGAACCGAAAATTTGGGACGATTTCATTTCGGTGGTAATTGGAATTTTTATTACAATAGAGGTAGGGAATGTTTTAGGATTATTTGTGTATTGTATTGTGTGTTTGCCATGATTATACAACATATATGTATGCCTTGTATCAAATCTAGAAAGTTAGTAATTTTTATTTCTTTGTATAAGATTTGATGATGTATAACTTTGATTTGAATTGTAACATGTTAGGAAATTATGCTTAGATATGTTGGTTAACATATATTAAATTTGGATCATTTGATTAAGAATTGCAACTTTTATTTAATATTTATCTTTAGTGAAAGTTTAATTCACATGGTTGTATCAAGCATTAAATCAAGTTGTAATATGGTATTTAAATATGCCTTGGCATGTTCTCTAATATAGATTAAATTGAGGGCATTTGGAATTATTTAAAAATGTAGAGGAAATTAATTAATTAGCTTGATTAATTTTGTTTTAAGTGTTTTAATCACTTAACTTGTCATTTGATGTTATATATATGATGACCATGACATGTCTTTCAATATATATTAAATTGAAGTTATTTGGATTAACTTGAAATTTAGAGAATTTAACTATTTATGTTTAATTAAATTCTACTTTATTACTCCATGGATTTAATTGCATTTTGAAAGTTGTTTCTATATTTAAATCATGAATTTGGATTTGATGTATGTTCACTTGATTACTTTTGAGTATTGGATAGTATAGTTGTTACTTTTATATTCATGAGAATATGTTTTTCCTTATTGAATATATTGTTACTATATATGTAAGGAATTACACATTTTGTATTTGACATCTTACATGCCATAATAGTTGTGAATTTTGAGCATGTATTGTATAAGTTTCCAAAATTTAGATTGTGCTTGGTAAATAGTTGATATCTTGTATATACATGTTGATATATATACGTTGTTGCACAATTTGTTGATTTTGGAAACTTGGGGATGTCGTTGTTTGGCTACGGCTAGGACTTGGTTCTTGTATGGGGGATTGTCCCTCTATACAGTCTAGTGCGCACATAGGGAGGTTACCCATGGGCTAATAACCCTAAAGTAACTATGTTGTCGGTCTGATCCGGCGTGACGTCCGAGTATCCACTTTGTTTGATTTCGTATTTCATTTCAAGTTGATAGTTAGATGATATCGTAACTTGTTGTTCCTTATTTGATTTCCTATTTTGAGCTTAAGATGTAGCTTTGTGAAAGCATGCTTCATGTGTTGTATTGGAAGTTCCATTGTTGGTTAAATTGCATCGATATCATAATTTGTGTTTTGATGTTCAAATGTAGTTTAGGAATGACCTTATAGATTCATTTTGAACATAGACGTTAGGTGGCATGACCCACAATTGTTGTTTTCGTATTTTGGATTTCAAGTTGAAGACTTTGAGAATCTATATCTTGTTGCCTTGTATAACATGTTTCCATATTGTTTGGATTGCATGAACAATGTGATTGTGATAGAAATGATCTAGGTAGCTTAGGATGCTCCCTGGGTCTCATCTTGACATAGACGTTAGGTGGCATGAGCCCCTTTAACATGTTTCACCATAAGGTGATAAAATTGTAAAATGCTAGGTTGATGCATGCTCATCTCCTACGAGTAGCTTTATGTTACTCACCCCTACGATACTGGGGCATATTTCAGGTACAAGACTCAGGATTTGAAGATTCCATTACTCCTTGGATGGCTTACAGTTTCTAAGTTTCTATTTTATGCAAGTGTTAGCATAAGATGCCTCTTTGTAGCCTTATTTGTTTAAACTTGTATTCATTGATTCGTATATGTAAAGTGTACGCAAGTGCACTCTTTTCAATGTATTTAACATGTATAAGATGAGGCGAGGCCAATGACATGTATCTCGTTTTCTATGCACTTTTGTTTTCAAAGTTTATTATAAAAATATTGGAAAATGTTAAATCATTGCTTCATAACTTTCACATCGGGTGTTGGAATTTCATATCTTTTCTTCCTGGACTCAGAATCGGACGATTCTTGAGTCTAATTTTGTTCATTTTTTGTTGTCCTTCCAATGGTGTGCACGGTGGCACCCTTTTCAGTGAGAAATGACCATTTTGCCCTTAGTTCATCTCTTTTCGGGTTAGGCATTCTTACTTCATTTACTTGGCTCATTTGAGTTCCGTGGCTTCATGGAGAGTCATTTTGGGGCCTTAGGGATGACGTACATCTCTTAAGGTCATTTGGCTTCTTTCGCTTCGGCATTTCGGGTCCATTATCCGGTTAACTTCTAGTTCATTACTAACGCACCGGGTTGAGAAATCCGGGTCGTTACACACTTTTTTTTTTTGGGGGGGGGGGGGGGGGGGGGGGCATGAATTTGGGATGAACAAAATTAGGCGAACATGTGATGTGTAACTTTTGTAATTGACATATTTCAGTGTCAAACATGTTCAATGGAGTGACAATTTTTTTTTTTTTACTTTCGACTCTCGAGGAAAGCAGAACAACACGTGCAAGCCACTCCAGATCACTTAAAACATCACTTAGACATGGATAAGAGTGAGGACACACATTGCACATAATATATTTTAAGTTGGATTAAGTACCGGTTGTTTTTAAACTTCAAACACCTACTACGGAGTATATTTTTGCACTCTGCCAAAGTCCAACCGATTTTGTTTAAACGCAACTGGTTGCACTTTATGCTGAGTCGCTGACAGAAAAGTTGCACTCAATTAAAGTCCAACCGGTTGTGTTTCCAAATAGAACCGGTTGAACTTGTTTGAACAAAAGGGAAAGTTTTTTAAAGGCAAATTCAAAATTCGTTCTTAGTCAGGTTTTAGAGAAATTTTTTGCATGAAATTACTAAGATTTTCAAGCCATTTTAGGTCTCTTTAAACACCAATATATATATATATATATATATATATATATATATATATTGTTATTTATCTCTAAAATTAGGACATATTTTGTGTTCAAGTTTTAAAACCCTAGAAAGTCATCGTGAGATATTTGAGAGAGATTTTATTTTTCATATTGAGAGTACACATACTATACACATGAGTGACTCAGGATGTTGTTCTCTCATTGACCGGTGTTCATTAAAATTAAAGATCCGTTGGTACTGGTCATCAAACCAAAATTGTTCTTTTAACTTCAACAGTTCGAGTTTGAAGAAAAAGATGAATCGATCACATTTTGAAGGGGCCAGAGTGTTCACGGAGTGTTTGTTGATAAGCCAACAATCCTTCTACAAGGGTTAAAGAAGTAAGCTTGAAGTCAAGAGAGTTTAGATAGGGGAGTTGTGAAGCTGACGACGTTCAACAATTGGTTCTTGGTAGAGTGAAAAAGGGTGTTAGTCTAAGTCGAAGTCTATTGTATTTTACTTCAACTATAGTGAATCATTTCGCTCAAGACTGCGTGATAGTCTTTCAGGTTTTTTCCTCAATTGAATGATTTGTTCTAGCTAGGATTTCATCGCTAAAATCCCGGTGTCAAGCTTTAACTCTTACTTTACTTGCACTTTATTTTTTATTTGTGGGTTGTTAATTTTGTTTTATTTCGGTAAAACTAATATTTGGTACAAAACAAGTAAAAGGGCAAGTCGAACATATTCACCCCCTCTAGATATTAATCCATACTTTTGTTCTACAAATATTCCGCCTTGCACAACTCATAGAACCAAAGCATACTGAAGCATGCAGCCGTGTCCCGCTGAGAGAAAAAACTGGTCACGACTAAACCAGTAAGGGTTGCATCTTGCAAGAGAAAACGATTGAACCTTGACCCACCGGAGCATAATTTCTATAGCAGCGAAGGCGTGTATTAGGTGATTGGGTTTAATTGTTGGTGAGATGTGGTGATGAAACCAAGGCTGGCCCTGAGATTCCCAAAATTTTGAGAGCCCTAGTTGAAGTTTCAAATATGAGCCCTTTATACTGTTTCACCCACGTAAAAAAATTATAAGAGTGCGAAATTTTCATTAAAATGATATGATAAGAACCAAGGGCGGCTTGAAATAATTTGGCACCTTAGGCGAATTTTTTTAATTAATATATTAATATTAAATAATATTTATTTAAAAATCATCCTTCTTATTTTGTAAAATGCAAAATTACTAGTTAGATTCTTGTAATTAATTTTTGTTAATATACACTAATATATGAAATATATATATATATGCACACAAATTTATAATAATTTGGCGCCTTAGGCGGATTTTTTTTTAATAATATATAAATATTAAATAATATTTATTTAAAAATCATCCTTCTTATTTTGTAAAATGCAAAATTACTAGTTAGATTCTTGTAATTAATTTTTGTTAATATATAGAAATATATGAAATATATATATATGCACACAAATTTATAATAATAAAAGTTAATAAAACTAAAAAATAATTTTTTAAAAATAACAATGGAATCTGATTTAGAAAACTCCAATCCAATGCTCCTATAAATTCTTCAATATAATAAAAATGGGTTCAAATTGAGAGTAATTGTAACGTCTCGCATTTTTTCTGGATTTTTTCAATTATTTTATTTTATTATTTTGACACATCTCGATTTGCGCACCGTGTGGGTCACTGTGTTTTTTTTTTTTTTTTTTTTCCTTGGTATTGTTCCATTTACCCATTTATTTATCTTGGGGGATTTTATTTATGTGGTGCACTTGTATAGTTATATGAGTGTATATGTGGTTATTGGTGTAGTTAAGTGAAAGAGATGATATTATGTGGTCGTTATGTATACATTTATAGATGTGGGTGCTAGTGGGTGATTATATATTTACATGTATGTTGTTGTATTAGTGTGGTTGTGTAACGACCTGAACCCGGGGGTCCGAATTGTTAACCAAGTCCTTACCCGAACCTTAGTTTGTCTAAGGGCATTAAAGTCCCGTCCAATATCAATACATAATATATATATACGTCATCTCAAGACTCATAGTACATCATATCTCTAACATCACAGAAAACTCATAAATGCAGGTGGATATGGCTACGTCGGCCCTCACTTCCTTCCCGCGACCTGAAAATAGTAATATAAGGGGTAAGTACAACCGCTCAGTAGGAGGTGCCTAAAACACACCTCTTAACAACCCCGTGAATCCACACAAAGCATAAAGTAAAGATATATGAGATCATGCCATTCGGGGGAAACATAACAACAATAATAACAAAAAATATATAGGCCATCCAACCATATATGCACAATGTATACTAATGAAGTACAATGATATGCCAATGTCGCTCTCCATTTCGAAACATTTATATTTCACCATTCCAAACTGTTAATGCAACCCGACCCATAGTAGCTTTATGGCATCACGAGAGAAGAGTTGACTAGCTATCCCCGACCACATGGCATCTCTAAGACGTCGTTTTGGGCCTAAGTAGCTCAACCACGCTAAAGACTCTCTCTAGTTCCCTCTAGATCACATTAATGCCACGGACCATTAGGCAGCTCTTAGGCGCCTGGTTTTTGCAAATCTATTTTAAATATTTTCCCCAAAATAATTTTTTTCATTTCATTTTAAAACAAGTTTCCCTTTTCTCTTACCCAATACAATGCATGAATGCGTTATGCTTTCAATGTCATGCCAACATTAAACTTTTATACATTGCATTCAAATTTAACAACATCATATGCTTTTAATAAACTTCTGAAGAAAACTATCACGCTTTGTCATGATAATCAAATCCGGCACATACAAGGCAAGAATCAATTTCAATTAAGCATGTTCCATCATACTTGAACAACTTACACATAGTTATTCACATCATAGACTAAATATGGAAAACATATACGTATACACCACAAGATCCATACAAAAGAAAATCCAACACAATCAAGCATGCTTATACACATAAATTTTGAGAAGATAACTCACAAAGCTCAAAGAAATGGGTATCAGAACACCCTTACCTCACAATTGAAGAAAATTCCCCAAAATCCCAAAATTTTGAAAATCACAAGGTGGCCTAAATGCAACTTTGCTCCAATCAATATGAAGCTCTTGTTGTGCTCGTTGACTTTGCCTTCAGTGGCAAAGTCAAAATCTTGAAGATACGGCGTAGATCTAAGCTTGTTGGTGAAAGAAAAAGAAAAACACAGAAGAAAAGAAGAAATGGCGTGAAGGAAAAAGAAAGAAAAAAGAAGAAGAAATGGTCAGGTGACCATTTGGTCATTGTAACAGCCAAAATAATGGCGAGCCCTACTAAATTTAAATATCACTTTATCTTTATATATTTGTGTGTGTGTGTGTGTGTATATATATATATATATATGTGTATGTATATATTTATGTGTATGTATGTATATACACTTAACATACCACAACCACATGTCTAAACACATAGTCACATGAACGTGCATCAAATAATAATGTACAAAATGCAAAGGTCTCGAAAAATAACTCGCGTGCACCACAAATCCGGTTATGGGTCCTGCCCAGGACCTCCCGGCCCGAAAAACTGAAAAATGTCAAAATGATTAAAGATGCATTTCTAAGAGTACTTAACTCAAATAAATGCCCCAATCAACTCTCGGAACATACTCGGCACACCCCACGTATCCGGCATGCAAAACGAGGCGATAAAAAATAAAAATTCTAAAAAATAAAAAATAGAAAAATTGAGAAACATTACAATCTACCCTCCTTAAAAAGATTTCGTCCTCGAAATCTACCCTCCTTAAAAGAAGGAGGACCATAGTCACCGACCTTCCCGAGAAACACTTCGTAAAATTGCAAGACTATGAGCTTATCAACCTTATTGCCTTTGAAACTGGACATCAATAGGTAATCATACACCACTGCCATTAACACATAATGCTCACCGCTTGATAAGGGTACTTATCACTCACAACATTATAACACAAAACTCGCTGGTACGCTCTACATTGTACCAGACTCAAAACAGACATCGGTCCACTCTACGTTGCTACGCAAGGCTCCAAAGCCCAAAAGAAGGACGGCCATCAGACCAACAAACATAACAACATCCAAACTCAATTCATCCTTTAAAGGATACACAAAACCCCAGACAAGGAATCCCGTCCATCTCACAATCAAGCTTAAACTCTAATTTACACATCCTTGTCAGACCAAGCACTCGTTATCTAAGGCATAGCTACACCATCATATATCCGTAGAAACGACTTCCAACCACACTATTCAATAATTATTATACTTGACAATTTTAAGATGACTAAACAACAAATCTCCCAACGACTACATAAACATAAGTTACCAAATCAGTAAAGCGTACTATCCTGTACCCATAACACAAATCCTCAAAACAAGATCTTTAATAATCAAATGGTCACACCACAACCCTTTGTAGGACACTAGGTCCTACCTACACACCTTGTCACCCGCGATAAACTTTCCGAATCCACACTGTCATACCGACATAACACACAATACCATGCTCTCATTTTCCCTAACAAATTGAAACAATCATTGACCTTTGACCCAATATCATGTTAAAGAAGGACTAATTCAGGAGAAATGCTTGGCTAGGCCATTCTCATCATCGATCCGGTCTTAACACAGACGTCGTTCCTATCCTCAGGTCCATATCTCAAACACATTCTCACACAATCTACAAGAGAACCATGATATTCACTCATTGATTTATGCAACCTTAACAACTATACTGTCACATACATGCTCTAAAAATCCCAATCATGTCTTAATTACATAACTTTTAATAAGCTAAAAGTAACATGGCATCAACTACCACAATCATTAATCATCATAAAGGCTCTTCGATCTCCTCCTATCACGTATACCAGGTAAACTGTAATGACCCGGTTATTTACCTTCCTTTCTTTTTTCTGAAATTGTACGGATAAATTTTTTTTTTTTTTTTTTCATTTAATTTTCTTTTCCGAGTTCTGTTTCTCATCATTGGGTGTTGTCTCGAGTGTTTGGAAATGGTTTCCGAGACTCTTCTGTTTGGATTGACAACTTCTTCTAAGGACCGAGTCATTTCCACATTTTTCATTTTTCGATACTATTCACTTTTCGTCCTTTTCCCTATTTTGTCTTTTCCCCGTTTGTCACTTTTTGGCACAGCCTCACTTTTCGTGCGCGGAATTGATTTCTGACTTCACGTACCTTTATCCTAAGTGGTCTCTGGTTGCTCCTGGTGTCCATAGGGGCATGGATGCACAGTTCTTCAGAATCTTTTTCTTTTCTTGGGGTGTTTTTTCGTAAATATCTTTTGAAGATATTTTATTTTAGGGGTTTTTAAGAAAATGTTTTTGGAAGATATTTTCATTCTGGGTCATTAAAGTAGTTAACCCTTTTTGGAGGGGCCAATGTGCAATTACTGAAAGTTATTGCAAAATACCTCGTTTTGAGCTTGGATCCTCGTACGGGATTTATTTTTACATTTCGTTGAGTCGTGTACTCTTAGAATTTTCTTCTGGTCGTTTTTCTCCAGTTTCAGGGTTTCTGGTCCCGGTTGCCGCCAAACTTGTTTGGGGCATATCTCTCTACTCGGGACTTAATTTTCGAAGCCGTTTCTTTTGTTGTTCATATTTTCTCACCTCGATTCTTTTTTGTTCATGGAGTTGCACCGTTTGAGCATGTCTGCTCAAATTTCACTTTTCTGGACCCCGCAGGACCCTTTCGGGGCACTTTTAGAGTTTTTCTATAAATAGAATGTCTTAAAGTGAAAAGTCACTTTTTCATCATCTTCCTCCCTCTCTTGGCCAGATTCTATGGTAGCCATGGCTGCCACCTTCTCTCTCCTACTTTGAACCACTTTTCCTTGGTGAAAAGTCTTCGGCCTTAACGTTTGTCATAGGCCTCGATGTGCTCTACCTTTTCCCCTTATTAGAACCCATTTCTGACCATTTTTTGAGTTCAGGTTAGAAGTCAAGTTGTGATTTTCATGGGGCTTCCTTGGGATTCTTGTTCACCATGTTGTCAACGACAAAACCCCGAAGTATCGTCGGATTCGGAGCACTTTTGTTTCGGTGGGGATTTGAGATTTTCATCTCAAATTGAGGTAGGGGGTGTTATAGTTTATATTCTTGATATATTGTATGCTATTGATGCTTATACAACTCATTTACATGCTTTGATACAAAATCTAGTGATTTTATTATTTATTTTTCTTGTGACGGATTTGATTTTCCCGGTTAGTTATAGCTTGGTTTAAATATGTGGTATGGAATTATATTACCCCTTGATATAGTCATTGACATATATTAAATTGAGAGCATTTGGACAAGTATTGGAGATTTTATTTAATATTTTTCTAGAATGAAAAGTTAATTCATGTGGCCTTATCTAGCTTGAAATTAATGTGTGATGTCATATTATATTAGGCCCTAGCATGCTCTTCAACATATGTGAAATTGAGAGTAGTCGAAGGTGTTTCAAAATCTAGAGAATATTTAATTAATTTGATTAATTAATTTATTCCATGTGTACTATTCACTTCATTGGAATTCCGATTTGATTTTTTTGATGTGCATGCCATATACTTTTACGTATATTAAATTAGGAATATTTGATTAGGTTTTGAAACCTTTTATTTAATTATTTTCTAGTATTAAAGTTTAATACTCATGGCCGTATCTTGCGTGGAATTCACTTGTATCATACTTTTAAATCAAGTCTTGACATGTTGCATAACATACATTAAATTGAGATCATTTGGATGAATTTCAAAATCTGGAGATTTTAATTAAAAGGATTAATTAAAATCCATTCAATGGCTCATTGGTCTTGATTAAGTTTCTAACTTGGTATTCATGTTTTCCTTGACAAGTTTCTTCACGTGTATCAAATTGAGAATAATCAGATAACTTTTGAAACTTATATTTAATTATTTCCCTTGTATGGAACTTAATACACATGGTTGTATCCTATATGAAATGAACTCGTAACTTAACATTGAACTTATCCTTGACATATCTCATTTATAGAACATTGGACTTGCCTTGTAATCTTGATAATTTAATCCCTTTAGTAGATTAAATTCCCTTTTATGCTTCCATCGAGTTAATCATGCTTTGATATTGAACTCTTGTCAACTTATGAATCGGACTTGTATTCCATGGACTTTTATTTTTTTATCAAGTATCGTGACCCCTTGTACCTAGGTTTCATTAATGTACTTAATGAACATGCACATTTGTCTTGGAATGGTTTAATTACATATGTGTTGTTTAGTAAGTAATTGAATCTTGTATCTTATACTTGTGGTGTATTTACTTCAATGGATTTCTTGTGCTATATATCTTGGTTCTAGTCTATATAGATGCACACTGTGATTTCTTGACATTTCATATGCCATCATAGTTGAGAACTTAGGGCATGACTTGTGTGTTCCAAAATCTTAGTTGTGCATGAAACGTGGTTAATGCATTTCTTGTATTTTGATACAATCTTGACTTGCACAACTTGTTGATTTTGGGATTTGGGATATCAATCAAGAATTAACATGGCTAGGACTTGGTTCTAGTATGGGAGATAGAGAGCTCCCTACACTATAATGCGCACTAAGGGAAGGTACTCATGGGTTAGTAGCCCTAAAGTGATCCCAAGAGTACAGTTTTAATCCAGGTGATATCTGAGTTTCCACATTGGTTGATTTTACTCTTTAAATTTCAAGTTGTTATGCCTTGAATATTTAAAACTTGTCGTGTTATATGAAATGCTCCAATCTTATTTCATTGCATAGATATTATGTATTATCCTTGATTTCATGTATTTTTCTTGTCTTGTTAATTGGAGTGTTCCGATCATGTTAATTACATTGATAATGTAATTCTTGTTAATTCATATTCAATTATCCTTCTTGTCATGTTAATTGGATTATTCCAATCTTATTCAATTACACTGATAATGTGATTCATGTTAAATTGTAAACTTGTCGTGTTCTTTGGATTATCCAACTTTGTTCAATTTCATAGACATCGTGATTCATGTTGCTTCATGTTGATATGACTTAAGAATGATCCTATATAAGCATCTTGACTTAGATTCTAGGTGGCATGAACCGTTTCAGTACTTATTGCATTCTAGGTTAAAAGTTAAAAACTCTAGATACTTATGTTTGTTGCGTTACACTATGTGGTCTTATGTTGTTAAAATTGCATAAATGATGTGTTTTATGCTAAAAATGATTTAAGGTAGCTTAGGATGCTCCTTTAGTCTCACTTTTGACATAGACGTTAGGTGAAATGAACCACAAGTATCTGTTTATGCAAACTTGTAAAATGTTTTGTCTTTGCATGCTCATCTCCTACGAGTAGCTTTATGTTACTCACCCCGAAGTTACTAGGGGTATTGTTCAAGTACAGGATTCAAGACTCAGAGATTTGCACTTGCCTTAGGTGGTTTGGAGATTTGAAATTTCTTTTAAAGTGTTCTTGTTCACATACAAGTGTTAGCATGTTTAAGTTTTACTTTGATGTTGTAACTCTTAGTTAGGTTCAATATGCTCTTTTTGCCTTATTATATGTAAAGTGTACTTAGATACACTATTTGAGACCTATTTGATGTGTATGACATGAGGCCAAGGGCTATAAACCTTAAAGTTTAAGTGTATGCATTTAGATTCCAAGTTTTTCCCTTGAAATGTAACTTTTCTAACTTTGGGGGTTTGATATGTGATTTGGGTAAATGACATGTAATGAGGTCATGGGCCATTGTAACACACTTCTCTACTTAAAGTACACTTGTTGGCATGTTTACATAGCTTAAAATCTTGTTTTTGGACCAATTTCAAGTTGGGGTTTGAAGCTTGAGAGAAGCCTCAACATTTCTTGTGCATAATAGGTCATTCAGCACCATCTTGAGTCATTTCGGTCATCTGAAATGCTAGTTTGGTCAACCGATGGCTTTTGGAAACTTCATTACACATTAAAACACTTGTTCCAGTAGCCATTTTTACTGTTTGGGCCTATTTCGGTCGACCGATGCCTTATTTTGGTCAACCGATGCCTTATTTTGGTCGACCGATGCCTTATTTCAGTCTACCGAAGTAACCTCCCCTCAAAAATATGTTTTTTGTGTAGTTTGGTCGTCCAAAACTCGATTTCGGTCGACCGAAATAGCTTTCATTCACCAGCCTCTTCAGTTTTGTTTTAGCACTGATGTTCCGACTTCAAACGGCCATATCTCCTTCATTTCTAATCCAAATGGGGTGATTCTTAAGCCTAAATTCATGGGTTTTGAATCATATTTCCAATGGTACCAATTCCATTCTCAAATTCAAATCATAGTGGGAGTTATTCAAGTTTTAGTGAAGTAGCATCAGGATTTGGTTCGAACCGGGAAAGGGCGTCTTGTGGGATTGTTGGCCAAAGTTCTTAGAACCTCTTGGAATGTTGTGAAATGATTAGTTTAGATTGTGTGGACCTCATTTGACTTGTTTGGAGTCAAATCTCCCTTCTCATTTGTAAATTGACCATTTTGCCCATGATTAACGGGTTTTTGCTTGTTTTTCTGTATCTTGTCGTTTCTCCTTTGTTTGGACTCCGAATCATGCGATTCTTGAGTCCATCTTGATTAGTTTTTCATTCTCTTTCCAGAGGTGTGCTCGGTGGCACCCGAATCCATATTTTAGAAATGACTATTTCGTCCCTGGGGGCTTAATTGTTATTTTTTCTATCTCTTGCCAGCACACTTTATTCCTTTGGGCTCTGTGACCTCATGGAAGGTCATCTTAGGGTCTTAGAGGTGTGTTATGCCATGGGAGACCATTGTCTTGTTTTTTGCTTTCGCATCTGGATCCGTTAACAGGTTAATCTTCGGTTCATCACTGACGCACCGGGTTAAATAAAACTCGGGTCATCACAAGTGGTATCAGAGCGTCTGGGTTCGAATACCTTGGACGACGGGTTTTTGGTGCATATCATGCTCACATTGTTTTGCTTTGATATGTCATTTGTATCTTGTAACATGTCTTGTTTGATAACATTTCTTGTATGAAAACATGTTCACATGCTCTGGTGTTTTGAGACATCTATTATTTGTTAAGCATGCTTTATGTGTATATATGCTTCCCGATAACATGATCTGGGTTGCTATCATGTCCTGGTGTGATATCATGTCTGCGTGCTTATGTTAGCATGACCGTGTGCGACGTATATCGGCATACCTTATACTTTTCATTCACGTGCATTGTCGTACCATGTACTTGCGTGCTTCTTAATAACATGTTTTGATTTGATAACATGTCTGTTTGCTTATGTGGTAACTTATTTAGAAGCTTAGCTTGACTATCTTAGCATATGATATATGCTTGTTTACCTTAGTACATTGTACCTGCTTGTTATTTTAGTATGTGGTATATGCTCGTCTGTATGGGTACATTGTATACGCTTGTTCATCTTGATATGATTATATACAGCATATCGTCATATTTTACGTTCTTTTCCTGTATACACTGACATGCTTTATGTAATTTTACTACTTGTGTGAGTAGATAGTCCATTGCTATGTTACATGCTAGCAGTTTACTTTCATGTCTGGTTTCGACATTGTCTCTTAGGGTCTGTTGTATCCCTTGAGTGCATTCTTGTTTTACGAAGTTCTTCCTTGGATAGGAGAAATTTATTTCGTAAGGACCCATAGAGGGAACTTTCTTGTCTGTTCTGTCAGTTGATGCGAGTAAGGCTCATGTGAGCTTAGCGTCGTAGTCCTTATCTGGTGGAGTGAGATGCGGGCCAGGGAGGCATCGTTTCATCCTTTTTCCTTCGTGACTTCACGACATGGTCGGGGAGTGTCAAGGGTGTTTTGCAATGTAGGAGCTGCTGGCTCTACTTGCACTATGGATTTAAGGCCTTAAGCGTAGCGATGCCTATGACATTATTGTTAGAGTTTTAGGATTAGCTACCCCAATTCTCGCAAATGTCTGCTTTCGTAATGCTTTTGGTAGTGATCATTTTCGACATTGATGTCATCCGTATCAATAGGTTTTTTTGAGTTGACCTGGTTGGGGCATGTTATGAACTAATGCTTTATACTGTCACGCTACCTTACTGACGAGTAAGTGTGAGTAGGTTCTGGTCGCTGTTCGTACTATCTTGTCACTCTTTTCTTTTATCTTATTTCAATGTTTCGTTGTCTTGGGATTCTCTTGGTGGTTGACGTTGAGTTAACGTGCCAATTCATATGAGGTGTAGTCTCAGTTTATGGTTTCACGTTCCTCTAATTGATCTTGAAATCTCTAGGGTTGTCCTTCAGCGGTTTATAAGCTATCCTTTGGTTTGACCTTGTGTTCGGTCTTTATTCTGTGCTTTTTTTGGTGTGTTCCTAATTTCGTGGACGAAATTCCTTTAAGGAGGGTAGGTTGTAGTGACCGTAATGACTCGGTCATTTACCTTCCTTTTCTTTTTCTGAAATTGTACGGATAAATTTTTTTTTTTTTTTCCGTTTAATTTTCTTTTCCGAGTTATATTTCTTATCACTGGGTATCGTCTCGAGTGCTTGGAAATGATTTCTAAGACTTTTTCGTTTGGATTGACAACTTCCTTTAAGGACCGAGTCATTTCCACATTTTTCGTTTTTCGACACTATTCACTTTTCCTTCTTTTCCCTATTTTGTATTTCCCCCGTTTATCACTTTTTGGCACAACCTCACTTTTCATGCTCGGAATTGATTTCTGACTCACGTACCTTCATCCTAAGTGGTTTCCACGAAATACATTTCTTTACTTTTGCAGAAAAGTACTTTGGTTGCTCCTGGTGTCTATAGGGGCATGGATTCACAGTTCTTCAGAATCTTTTTATTTTCTTGGGGTGTTTTTCATAAATATCTTTTGAAGATATTTTATTTCAGGGGTTTTTAAGAGACTATTTTTGGAAGATATTTTCATTCTGGGTTATTAGTGTAGTTAACCCTTTTTGGAGGGGCCATTGTGCAATTAACGAAAGTTGTTACAAAATATCTCATTTTGAGCTTGGATCCTCTTATGAGATTCAATTTTACATTTTATTGAGTCATGTACTCTTAGAATTTCCTTCTGGTCGTTTTTCTCCAGTTTCAGGGCTTCTAGCCCTAGTCGCCGCTGAACTTGTTTGGGGCATATCTCTCTGCTTGGGACTCAGTTTTCGACGCCATTTTTTTCCTTTGTTTATATTTTCTCACCTCGGTTCTTTTTTGTTCACTGAGTTGCACCGTTTGAGTGTGTCTACTCAAATTTCACGTTTTCGGACCAGGCGGGACCCTTTCGGGGCACTGTTAGGGTTTTCCTATAAATAGAATGTCTTAAAGTGAAAAGTCACTTTTTCATCATCTTCCTCCCTCTTTTGGCCGGATTCCATGGCAGCCATGGCTGCTACCTTCTCTCTCCTCCTGTAAACCACTTTTCCTTGGTGAAAAGTCATTGGCCTTAACGTTTGTCGTAGGCCACGACGTGCTCTACCTTTACCCCTTATTAGAACCTATTTCTGACCATTTTGTGTGTTCGGGTTTAAATTCAAGTTGTGATTTTCATAGGGCTTCCTTGGGATTCTTATTCACCATGTTGTCCCCGACAAAACCCCGAAGTATCGTCAGATTCGGAGCACTTTTCTTTCGGTGGGGATTTGAGATTTTCATCTTAAATTGAGGTAAGGGGTGTTATAGTTTATATTTTTGATGTATTGCATGCTATTGATGCTTATACAACTCATTTACATGTTTTGATACAAAATCTAGAGATTTTATTATTTATTTTTCTTGTGAGGGATTTGATTTTCCCGGTTGGTTATAGCTTGGTTTAACCATGTGACATGGAATTATATTACTCCTTGATATGGTCATTGACATATATTAAATTGAGAGCATTTGGACAAGTATTGGAGTTTTTATTTAATATTTTTCCAGAATGAAAAGTTAATTCATGTGGCCTTATCTAGTTTGAAATTAATGCGTGATGTCATATTATATTAGGCCCTAGCATGCTCTTCAACATATGTGAAATTGAGAGTAATCGGAGGTGTTTTAAAATCTAGAGAATATTTAATTAATTTATTCCATGTGTACTATTCACTCCATTGGAATTCTAACTTGATTTTTTTGATGTGCATGCCATATATTTTTATATATATTAAATTAGGAATATTTGATTAGGTTTTGAAACCTTTTATTTAATTATTTTCTAGTATTAAAGTTTAATACTCATGGCCGTATCTTGCATGGAATTCACTTGTATCATGCTTTTAAATCAAGTCTTGACATGTTGCATAACATACATTAAATTGAGATCATTTGGATGAATTTCAAAATCTAGAGATTTTAATTAAAAGGATTAATTAAAATCCATTCAATGGCTCATTGGTCTTGATTAAGTTTCTAACTTGGTATTCATGTTTTCCTTGACAAGTTTCGTCATGTGTATCAAATTGAGAATAATCGGATAAGTTTTGAAACTTATATTTAATTATTTCCCTTGTATGGAACTTAATACACATGGTTATATCCCGTATAAAATGAACTCGTAACTTAACATTGAACTTATCCTTGACATATCTCATTTATAGAACATTGGACTTGCCTTGTAATCATTATAATTTAATCCCTTTAGTAGATTAAATTCCCTTTTATGCTTCCATCGAGTTAATCATGCTTTGATATTGAACTCTTGTCAACTTATGAATCGGACTTGTATTTCATGGACTTTTATCTTTTTATCAAGCATCGTGACCCCTTGTATGTAGGTTTCATTAATATACTTAATGAACATGCACATTTGTCTTGGAATTTTTTAATTACACATGTGCTGTTTAGTAAGTAATTGAATCGTGTATCTTATACTTGTGGCGTATTTACTTCAATGGATTTCTTGTGCTATATATCTTGGTTCTAGTCTATATAGATGCACACTGTGATTTCTTAACATTTCACATGCCATCATAGTTGAGAACTTAGGGCATGACTTGTGTGTTCCAAAATCTTGGTTGTGCATGAAACGTGGTTAATGCATTTCTTGTATTTTGATAAAATCTTGACTTGCACAACTTGTTGATTTTGAGACGTGGGATATCAATCAAGAATTAACATGGCTAGGACTTAGTTCTAGTACGGGAGATAAGGAGCTCCCTACACTATAATGCGCACTAGGGGAAGGTACCCATGGGTTAGTAGCCCTAAAGTGATCCCAAGAGTACGGTCTAGGCGACATCCGAGTTTCCACATTGGTTGATTTCACTCTTGAAATTTCAAGTTGCTATTCCTTAAAGATTTAAAACTTGTCGTGTTTTGTGAAATGCTCCAATCTTGTTTCATTGCATTAATATTATGCATTATCCTTGATTTAATGTATTTTTCTTGTCTTGTTAATTGGAGTGTTCCAATCTTGTTAATTACATTGATAATGTAACTCTTGTTAATTCATATTCAAGTATCCTTCTTGTCGTGTTAATTGGATTATTCGAATCTTATTTAATTACATTGATAATGAAATTCATGTTAAATTGTAAAATTGTCGCGTTCTTTGGAATATCCTAAATTTGTTCAATTTCATAGACATCGTGATTCATGTTGCTTCATGTTGATATGACTTAGGAATAATCCTACATAAGCATCTTGACTTAGATTCTAGGTGGCATGAACTGTTTCAGTACTTATTGCATTATAGGTTAAAAGTTGATAAGTCTAGATACCTATGTTTGTTGCATTACACTATGTGCTCCTATGTTGTTGAAATTGCATAAAGGATATGTTTTATGCTATAAATGATTTAAGGTAGCTTAGGATGCTCCTTTAGTCTCACTTTTGACATAGACGTTAGGTGGAATAAACCACAAGTATCTGTTTATGCAAACTTGTAAAATGTTATGTCTTTACATGCTTATCTCCTACGAGTAGCTTTATGTTACTCACCCCGAAGTTACTGGGGGTATTGTTTAGGTACAGGATTCTCGGAGATTTGCAATTGCCTTGGGTGGTTTGGAGATTTGAAGTTTCTTTTAAAGTGTTCTTGTTCACATGCAAGTGTTTGTAACGACCCGATCATTTGCCTTCCTTTCCTTTTTCCTGAAATTTTACGAATGAATTTTTTTCGTTTAATTTTCTTTTCTGAGCTCTGTTTCGTGTCGCTTAGTGTCATCTCAAGTGTTCGGAATTGGTTCCTGAGACTCTTTTTCGTGGATTGACAACTTCCTTTGAGGACCGAGTCATTTTCACATTTTTCGTTTTTCGACACTATGCGCTATTTCGTCCTTTTCCCTATTCTGTCTTATCTCCGTTTGTCAGTTTTTGGCACAACCTCACTTCTCATGCTCGGAGTTGGTTTTTGACTTCACGTGCCTTCATCTTGAGTGGTTTCCTCGAAATATGTATCTTTACTTTTGCAAGAAAGTACTCTGGTTGCTCCCGGTGCCCACAGGGGCATGAATGCATAATTTTTTAGAATCTTTTTCATTTCTTGGGGTGTTTTTCATAAATATATTTTAAAGATATTTTATTTCAAGGGTATCTAAGAAAATATCTTTTGGAAAATATTTTCATTTTGGGGCGTTTCGAAGTTAACCCTTTTTATAGGGGTCATTGTGCAATTAACAAAAGTTATTGCTAAATGTCTCGTCTGGAGCCTGGATCCTCGTACATGATTTATTTTCATATTTCGTCGAGTTGTGGACTCTTAGAATTCCGTTCTGGTCGTTTTTCTCTAGTTTCAGAGTTTTTGGACCCGGTTGCCGCCGAACTTGCTTGGGGCATAACTTTCTGCTCGGGACTTAGTTTTCAACGCCGTTTCTTTTGTTATTCATATTTTTTCATTTTGAATCTTTTTTGTTCATGTAGTTTTTCCGTTTGAGCGCGTTTGCCCAAAATCCACTTTTCCAGACCCGGCGGGGCACTTTCGGGGCACTTTTTGTGATTTTCTATAAATATGGGGTTTGAAAAATTAAAACAAAATTTTCCTCTTCTTCCCCACACGTTCTAGACCAGATCCCACAGCCTTCCATGGCTTCCATATTCTTTCTCCTCTTTTGGTTCACTTTTCTTTAATGAAAAGTTTTCGGCCTTAACGTTTAATGTTTGTCTTGACGTCGTGCATCTTATGGCCATATTAGAATCCATTTCTGACGATTTTTTGAGTTCAGGTTTGGATTCAAGTTGAGATTTTCATGGGGCTTCTTGCGGATTCTTGTTCACAGTGTTGTCCCCGACAAAACCTCTCGGTATCATCGGATTCGGAGCACTTCGTTTCGGTGGGGATTTGAGATTTTCATCTCAAATTGAGGTAGGGGATGTTCTAGGTTTAAATTCTTGTTATATAGCATGCTTGTGATGCTTATACTACTTGTTTGCATGATTAAATATAAAATTTAGAAATTTTATTATTTATTTTTCTTGTATGGAATCTAATTTTCCCGGTTGCTCGTGACTTGGTTTAAACTTGTAGCATGATATTATAGTGCCCCATGATATGCTCATTGTCGTGTATTAAAATTCGAGCATTTAAATAAGTACTAAAGCTTTTATTTAATATTTATCTTAGGTGAAAGATTAATTCACATGGCCTTAACTAGCTTGAAATCAATATGTGTTAGCATATTAAATTAGGCCTTAGCATGCTCTCCAACATAGTTGAATTTGAAAGTTATTGGAGGTGTTTTGAAAATTAGTAATTATTAATTAATTAAATTAATTAATTTGCCCCGAGTGCACTATTCACTCTATTTGAATTTCGACTTGATATTCTTGATTTACATGCCATATAACTTCACATATATTTGATTTAGAATATTCGGTTAGGTTTTGAAACCTTTTATTTAATTAAATTCCATGTTTAAGATTTAATCCTCATGGTGATATACAATTTGGAATTGTATTGTGGCATGCTAGAAAATTAAGTTTTGGTATGGTTGTTCACATGTATTAAATTGGGATTTATTGCATGAGAATTGCAACTTTTGTTTTATATTTAACTTTAGTAAAAGTTTAATTCGCATGGTCGTAAATTGAATGAAATAAACTTGTAATGTAATATCACATTAGTCCATGGCATGTTTTCCAACATAGGTTAATTTGAGAGCATTTGGTTAAGTTTGAAAATCTAGAGATTTTAATTAAAAGAATTAATTAAAATCTATTTTGTGGTCCCATTAGCTTAATTAAGGTTTTAACTTGATATTTGTATTGGCCATGACTTGTTTACTTGTATATATTAATTTGGGACTATTTGAAGTTGTTTTAGAACCTTGGAATTTAAATTAGCATGATTTAATTAAAGTTCTACCTTGTTGTATTTAAACTCATGAGCTTATGTTTTCAATATTGAATATATTGTTATCTTGCGTAATGATTTGCACACTTCATATTTAACATCATTCATGCATAGCGTGTAACGAATCGCACACTGAAGATTCGACATTTATTATATCATATTAGTTGTGGACTTAGAGCATGTATTGTATAGGTTTCCAAATTTGGTTGTGCTTGGTAGATAGTTGATTATCTTGCATATTCCTGTTGATATATGCGTTGTTACACAACTTGTTGATTTTGAAAACTTGGGGATGTTGTTGTTTGGCTATGGCTAGGACATGGTTCTAGTATGGGGGATAGTCCCTCTATGTAGTCTAGTGCACACATAGGGAGGTTACCCATGGGCTAGTAACCCTAAAGTAACTATGTTGTCGGTCTGATCCGGCGTAACGTCCGAGTATCCACTTTGTTTGATTTCGCATTTCATTTTCAAGTTGATAACTAGATGATGTTGTAACTTGTTGTTTCTTATTTGTCGTTCCATTTTAAGTTACATGATGTTAACTTTGCGAAATTGTGTTTTATGCGTTGTATTGGAAGTTCCAATGTTGGTTAAATTGCATCGATATTGAAAATTGTGTTTTGACGTTCTAACAAAGCTTAGGATTGATCCTATTGATTCATTTATAACTTAGACGTTAGGTGGCATGACCCACTTCTGTTGTTTTCGTGCTTTAGATTTCAAGCTGATAGCTTTAAGAAATTGTATTTTGTTGCCTTGTATAATATGCTTTTATGTGGTTAGATTGCATTGAAGTTGTAATTTGCATTTTGATTGTTCAGCATGGCCTTGGATGATTCCTTAGACTTAATTAGAATATAGACGTTAGGTGGCATGATTCTTGTCGTGTTCTTTGGATTATCCCAACCATGATTCGTTTTATACACGTATGTATATCATGATTCTTGTTGCTTAGACTCTAAGGTAGCTTAGGATGCTCCCCGAGTCTCACTTGGACATAGACGTTAGGTGGCATGAGCCCCTTTAACATGTTTCACCTTAAGGTGATAAATTTGTAAAATGGTAGGTCGATGCATGTTCATCTCCTACGAGTAGCTTTATGTTACTCACCCCTACGATATTGGGGCATATTTCAGGTACGAAGACTTGGTTCGTGAAGCCTAGCATTCCTTGGATGTCGTATAGCTTTCAAGTTTCCATTTCATGCAAATGTTAGCATGAAATGTCATTTTGTAGACTTATATGTCAATTTGTAGACTTATATGTCAAAATATGTATATTTGCTTCCATGTATGTAATGTGTACTTAAGTACACTCCTTTCAATGTATTTGATATGTATGAGATGAGGCCGGAGACCAATGACCATTATATTGTATTCTATGTACTTTTTAACTTTATGAAATATTGTGAAAATCTTGAAAAATCGCAAGTCATTGCTTCACCATGGTTGCATCGGGTGTGGGAATTCCATTCTCAATCTTTCATAGGGTCTCATAAATCATGTCTGAAGTGTGGCCAAGGGCCAAATGGTCATTTGATCCCGTTTTGTATTTTTTGATTCTGAGTTTTCATTCCAAGTTCCATTTTTGCCTTTTTGCCCATTGGGGGGTCGGATTTTGCATCGGTGGTATTTTTAAATCGTGGACCATTGTAGCATGTCCTAATAGGTCAGTTACGTTTGCGTGCATGGTCGTTTCCGGGTAAAACCTGATCCTTGGTGATTTGAGCTTGTGAATTCATTTCACACTTTTTTTTGCATATTCTGATCTAGGGGCATTATAGACTTTTCATTGTGGTTTTATTTTCTTCTTTCATTATGGTTGAATAGAAAACATGATTTTAGGGGGGGTTTCTTTTCCGTGTTTTTCCAGAAAATGTCGTCTTGATATCGGAAATCGCTTACAAAGTTCAGCTCTCAGTTTTTCAATATAGCAGCTTTTTGGACCTCCATGACCAGATTTCATGGAGGAGCATTTTGGGCATTCTACATTGCATTTTTTTTTTTTTTAATTCTGCACAGGTTATGTAGAAAACTTAATTTTGAAGGGGGTTTCTTCTTTGTGTTTTTGCAAAAAAATTCATCTAGGCCTCCAAATTTAGCCTCTGTTTTGTTTTTTTTTTTATTGAAAAAAAAACACATAGCAGCTTTTGGGCTGCTGGCAGCCATGTGTGCGCCTAGCGCGCGCGCGGCTTGCATGGGTGTGTGCATGGGCGCGCATGGGGGCTGTCATGGCCCCCTCGTCGGGCTGCCGCAACGTCAATTCTTCTTTTGGGCTTTTCTCCTTCGTTCGGACTCCGATTCAAGTGAATTTTTTTTTGAACTTGACTAATTTTTCGTTGTCTTTCCAATGGAGTGCTCGGTTGCACCCAGTTCTTCCTGGATAATTACCAGTTTACACTTTTTGCCTTAAGTGCTCGTTTTTCTTCGTCATGCCTTTTCTCCTTCGTCCGGACTCCGAATTATGCGATTCTTGAGTCCATCTTGATTAGTTTTTCATTGTCTTTCCAGCGGTGTGCTCGGTGGCACCCGAATCTATAGCTTTAAAAAATGACTATTTTGCCCCTGGGGGCTTATTTGTCATATTTTTGATCTTTTGCTTCTGTATCAGTTCTCATTGAGTTCCACGACCTCATGGAAGGTCACTTTGACTTCTTAGAGTCTTGTTTTCTGTTTCCGCTTCCGCATTTCGGATCCGTTATCGGATCATCCTTACGGTTCATCACAGGATACGCTGGCCTAAAAAACTAGGGTTGTCACAGTGTTAGCATGTTTAAGTTTTACTTTTGATATTGTAACCCTTAGTTAGGTTCAAGATGCTTTTTTTGCCTTATTATATGTAAAGTGTACTTAGATACACTATTTGGGACCTATTTGATATGTATGACATGAGGTCAAGGGCCACAAACCTTAAAGTTTAAGTGTATGCATTTAGATTCCAAGTTTTTCCCTTGAAATGTAACTTTTCTAACTTTGGGGGTTTGATATGTGATTTGGGTAAATGACATGTAATGAGGTCATAGGCCATTGTAACACACTTCTCTACTTAAAGTACACTTGTTGGCATGCTTACATAGCTCAACATCTTGTTTTTGGACCAATTTCATGTTGGGGTTTGAAGCTTGGGTGAAGCCTCAACATTTCTTATGCATAACAGGTCATTCAGCACCATCTCGAGTCATTTTGGTCGTCCAAAATGCTAGTTCAGTTGACCGATGACTTTTGGAAACTTCATTGCACAGTAAAACAGTTGTTCTAGTAGCCATTTTCACTGTTTGGGAATATTTCGGTCGACCGATGCCTTATTTCGGTCTACTGAAGTAACCTCCCCTCAAAAATATGTTTTCAGGAAAGTTTTTGTGCAGTTCAGTCATCTGAAAGTCCATTTCGGTTGACCAAAATAGCTTTCATTCAACAGCCTCTTCAGTTTTGTTTCAGCACTGATGTTCCGATTTCAAACGACCATATCTCCTTCATTTCTAATCCAAATGGGGTGATTCTTAAGCCTAAATTCATGGATTTTGAATCAAATTTCCAATGGTACCAATGCCATTCTCAAGTTCAAATCATAGTGGGAGTTATTCAAGTTTTAGTGAAGTAGCAGCAGGATTTGGTTTGAACTAGGAAATGGCGTCTTGTGGGATTGTTGGCCAAAGTTCTTAGAACCTCTTGGAATGTTGTGAAACCATTAGTTTAGATTGTATGAACCTCATTTGACTTTCTTGGAGTCAAATCTCCTTCTCATTTGTAAATTGACCATTTTGCCCTTGATTAACGGGTTTTTGCTCATTTTTCTGCATCTTATCGTTTCTCCTTTGTTCGGACTTCGAATCATGCAATTCTTGAGTCCATCTTAATTAGTTTTTCGTTCTCTTTCTAGCAGTGTGCTCAGTGGCACCCGAATCCATATTTCAGAAATGACTATTTTGTCCCTGGGGGCTTAATTGTTATTTTTCCTATCTCTTGCCTACACACTTTATTCTTTTGGGTTCCGTGACCTCATGGTAGGTCATCTTAGGGTTTTAGAGGTGTGTTATGCCTTGGGAGACCATTGTCTTGTTTCTTACTTCTGCATCTAGATCCGTTAACGGGTGAATCTTCGGTTCATCACTTACGCATCGGGTTAAATAAAACTCGGGTCGTCACATAAACAATTCGATCAAACCATTTGATTCAATTCTTACCTTGTCAAAACATATAATACAACTATATTATGCCAAAAATCTTGAAACCAAATTCACTCATTCATATTATTCCTCAAAGGAACCCCACATTCACATCTCTAGCTGCTAAGCACTCAAACAACACCAAAATTTGTCCTCAAGATACTATTCAACACAAACATTTGTGAAAACATCCGAGTACATGACTGGCATCATATCACCTAATCATTCACAAACTAACAGTTCACAACACATCCCCTAGCCATCACCGCTAGTACTAGACACTGGAAACACACAATCCCTATTCGGCAACTCGTGTCTCACACACCACTGGTTGAAACCATTCTCATAACAAGCATTACTAAAACCAAATACTCCACTTCCCTCCGTGAATGAGTCAACCAATTCAACCAAACCTTTACCGGTGAACTTAAACAACAAAACGAACGACACACGGGTCCGCCTATCCGCGGACGCGCAGAACTCCTAAATGGAGAACAAGATTTATGACAAACGATGTGGACTAGAATAAATGGAAGGGTAACGAACCCCGCACTCAGAAGAGGCTAACTTCCTGAATCTAGGCATACCTAATACCCTATAACACACCACTCGTCAAATGCCCAATCGTGGACATTCAATCTCACATGAGATGAACTAAACTCCTTACATACAAGGAGAAGAACCAATTGGGTACACGTATAGAACTACGAACCCAATTCTATGCGAGCTCGCCACTAACAGACAGTCATACACTATCAACACCGAAACCTCGCATATGCTATACCGCGATACCCATGCTAACCAAAACAAATCAACTCATACCACCCATTTGTCGAGTACTAGGGTAAATCTTACAACATGACCATCATACAAGAGCCAATGCTCACATCTCCCTAACACTAGGAACTATCACTACCTACTGGACACTACGTCCTGTTCTACTCAGAACCTATTGCCTTCGAATAGCTGCCTATGTGCCATAAAATAACACTTCACTACCTATTCCATCTCTACCTTCCCAGTCGACACTGCCTTATACAACGTGCACACAAGATTCGTGACCTCAGTCACAACAACCCACTAACAAGTCAAAAGAAAAGAAAAAAAGTGCCTATGTGGCAACATCGCCCTCGCTGGCTCTAAAGATCAAACTGTCCACAATTGCCTCCACCGATGCACAACCTATCACCTATCTGATAACATACGATAGACAACTTATACTTTCTAATCCACCTTCGGATCATACCTTATGTGACGACCCTGGTTTTTAGGCCAGCGTGTCCTGTAATAAACCATAAGGATGATCCGATAACGGATCCGAATGCGGAAGCGAAAACAGAAACAAGACTCTAAGAAGTCAAAGTGACCTTCCATGAGGTCGTGGAACTCAACAAGAACTGATGCGGAAGCAAAAGATCGAAAATATGACAAATAAGCCCCCAGGGGCAAAATAGTCATTTCTAAAAACTGTATATTCGGGTGCCACCGAGCACATCTCTGGAAATATAACAAAAAACTAATCAAGATGGACTCAAGAATCGCATGATTCGGAGTCCGGATGAAGGAGAAACGGCATGACGAAGAAAAATGAGCACTTAAGGCAAAAAGGGTAAACTGGTAATTATGCAGGAAGAACTGGGTGCAACCGAGCACACCGTTGGAAAGACAGCGAAAAATTAGTCAAGTTAAAAAAAAAATTCACTTGAATCGGAGTCCGGACGAAGGAGAAAAGTCCAAAAGAAGAGTTGACGTTGCGGCAGCCCGACGAGGGGGCCATGACAGCCCCCATGCACGCCCATGCGCGCGCACGCTGGGTGCACCATGGCTGGCAGCAGCAGCCCATAAAGCTGCTGTGGGCTTATTTTCTAGAAAAATCCCGAACAGAGGCTGAATTTGGAAGCCTAGATGAATTTTTTTGCAAAAATACAAAGAAAGAACCCCCCTCAAAATTGAGTTTTCTACGTGACAAGCGAGAGAATTAAAAAAAAACGCAATGTAAAATACCCAAAATGCCCTCCCAAGAAATCTGGTCCAGAGGGTCGAAAAAGCTGCTATATAAAAAACTGAAAGCTGAACTTCGTAAGCGATTTCCGATGCCAAGACGACATTTTCTGGAAAAACACGGAAAAGAAACCCCCCCCTAAAATCATGTTTTCTATTCAACCATATTGAAAGAAGAAAATAAAACCACCGTGAAAGGTCCATAATTCCCCTAGATCAGAATATGCAAAAAAAATGCGAAATGAATTCACAAGAGGCTCAAAACACAAACGATAAGGTTTTGCCCGGAAACGACTATCCATGCAAACGTAACATACCTATTTGGACGTGTTACAATGGTCCATGACTTAAAAATACCACCGATACAAAACCCGACCCCCCAATGGGCAAAAAGGCAAAAATGGAACTTGGAATGAAAACTCGGAATCCAAAAATACAACACGGGATCAAAAGACCATTTGACCCTTGGCCACACTTCAAACATGATTTATGAGACCCTATGAAAGATTGAGAATGGAATTCCCACACCCGATGCAACCATGGTGAAGCAATGACTTGCGATTTTTCAAGATTTTCATAATATTTCATAAAGTTAAAAAGTACATAGAATACAATATAATGGTCATTGGCCTCCGGCCTCATCTCATACATATTAAATACATTGAAAGAAGTGTACTGAAGTACACATTACATACATGAAATCAAATATACATATTTTGACATATAAGTCTACAAAATGACATTTCATGCTAACATTTGCATGAAATGGAAACTTGAAAGCTACACGACATCTAAGGAATGCTAGGCTTCACGAACCAAGTCTTCGTACCTGAAATATGCCCCAGTATCGTAGGGGTGAGTAATATAAAGCTACTCGTAGGAGATGAGCATGCATCGACCTAGCATTTTACAAATTTATCACCTTAAGGTGAAACATGTTAAAGGGGCTCATGCCACCTAACGTCTATGTCCAAGTGAGACTCGGGGAGCATCCTAAGCTACCTTAGAGTCTAAGCAACAAGAATCATGATATACATACGTGTATAAAACGAATCATGGTTGGGATAATCCAAAGAACACGACAAGAAGAATGCTTGAGCATAGATTAACATGAACTGCATTTTCAATACAATTGAACTAGGTCTAGAGTAATCCATACAACATGACAAAAGCATATTTGAATACAAGTTAACAAGAATCACATTATCCATGCAATTCAACAACAAAAGAGCATGTTATACAATACAACAAGGTTTAAGTTCTCAAAGCCATCAATTTAGAATCTAAAGCACAAAATAATAGTAGTGGTTCATGCCACCTAACGTCTATGTTATAAAAGAATCAATAGGATCAATCCTAAGCTTTAGTAGAACGTCAAAACACGATTTTCAATATCGATGCAATTTAACCAACATTGGAACTTCCAATACAACGCATAAAGCACAATTTCGCAAAGTGAACATCCTGTAACTTAAAATGGAACGACAAATAAGAAACAACAAGTTACAACATCATCTAGTTATCAACTTGAAAATGAAATGCGAAATCAAACAAAGTGGATACTCGGACGTCACGCCGGATCAGACCGACAACATAGTTACTTTAGGGTTACTAGCCCATGGGTAACCTCCCTATGTGCGCACTAGACTATATATAGAGGGACTATCCCCTGTACTAGAACCACGTCCTAGCTATAGTCAAACAACGACATCCCTAAGTTTCCAAAATCAATAAGTTGTGCAACAACGCATATACCAATAGGAATATGCAAGATAATCAACTATCTACCAAGCACAACCAAATTTGGAAACCTATACAATCCATGCTCTAAGTCCACAACTAATATGATGCGATGAATGTCGAATCTTCAGTGTGCGATTCGTTACACGCTATGCATGAATGATGTTAAATACGAAGTGTGTAAATCATTACACAAGGCAACAATATATTCAATAAGGAAAACATATTCTCATGAATACAAACATAGCAACTATGTTATCCAATGTTCAAAACATAACCAAATGAACATACAACAAGTCTAAGTCCATGATTTGAATATAGAAACCACTTCTAAAACACAACTAGATCATGGAGCAAATTGATAGAAATTAAATAGATAAACACAATTAAATTCTCTAGATTTCCGATTCAATTTCAATTAACCTCAATTTAATACATGTTAAAGGTCATGGCAAGGTCATCACCTATATTCATTCTAAAACTCAATTGGGTTGTTAGAACAACAAAGTAGAACTTTAATTAAATCATGCTAATTTAAATCCCAAGGTTCTAAAACAACTTCTAATAGTCCCAAATTAATATATACTAGTAAACAAGTCATGGCCAATACAAATATTAAGTTAAAACCTTAATTAAGCTAATGGGACCACGAAATAGATTTTAATTCATTCTTTTAATTAAAATCTCTAGATTTTTCAAGCTTAACCAAATGCTCTCAATTTAACATAGAGAATATGCCAAGGACTAATGTAATATCACATTTCAAGCTTATTTCATGTAAGTTACACCTATGTAAATTAAACTTTCACTAAAGTTAAATATAAAATAAAGGTTGCAATTCTCATGCAATTAATTCCAATTTAATACATGTGAACAACCACACCAAAGCTTAATTTTTTAGCATGCCGCAATTCAATTCCAAGTTGTATATCACCATGAGGATAAATCTTAAACAAGGAAATTAATTAAATAAAAGGTTTCAAAACCTCACCGAATATTCTAAATCAAATATATGTGAAGCTATATGGCATGTAGATCAAGAATATCAAGTCAGAATTCGAATGGAGTGAATAGTGCAATCGGGGCAAATTAATTAATCAAATTAATTAATAATTACTAATTTTCAAAACACCTCCAATTACTTTCAAATTCAACTATGTTGAAGAGCATGCTAAGGCCTAATATAATATGCTAACACATATTAATTTCAAGCTAGTTAAGGCCATGTGAATTAATCTTTCACCTAAGATAAATATGAAATAAAATCTTTAATACTTATTTAAATGTTCCAATTTTAATACACGACAATGAGCATATCAAGGGTAAATATAAAATCATGCTACATGTTTAAACCAAGTCATGAGCAACCGGGAAAATTAGATCCCGTAAAAGAAAAATAAGTAATAAAATCTCTAGATTTAATATTTAATCATGCAAACAAGTAGTATGAGCATCACAAGTATGCTATACAATAAGAATTTAAACCTTGAACATCTCCTACCTCAATTTGAGATGAAAATCCCAAAGGCCCACCAAAATAAAAGTGCTCCAAATTTGATGATACCGAGAGGTTTTGTCGGGGACAACACCGTGAACAAGAATCCGCAAGAAGCCCCATGAAAATCATAACTTAACCTCAAAACCAAACTCAAGAAATGGTCAAAACTAAATTCTAATAAGGGGGAAAGGTAGAGCACGGCGAGGGGAACAACAAACGTTAAGGCCGAAGACTTTCCATCAAAGAAAAGTGAACCAAAAGAGGAGAGAGAAGATGGCAGCACCCCTTGGGCTGCCATGGGAGCTCCAGGTCGTGCATGAAGATGGGAGAAGATGAAAAATGAAATAACTCACCCCCCTTTTATAGAAATCTCAAAAAGTGCCTCGAACGGTCCTCGCCGGGTCCGAAAAAGTAAAATTTGAGCAGACGTGCTCAAATGGCAAAACTTTGTGAACGAAAAAGATTTAAAATGATAAAATATGAATAACAAAAGAAACAGCGTCAAAAACTGAGTCCCGAGTAGAAAGTTATGCCTAAAACAAGTTTGGCGAAAACTGGGGCCAGAAACCCTGAAACTGGAAAACATCGACCAGGAGGAAATTCCAAGAGTACATAACTCAACGAAATATGAAAATGAATCCCGTACGAGGATCTAGGCTCAAAACTAGACATTTTGTAATAACTTTCATTAATTGCACAATGGCCTCTCCAAAAAGTGAAAACTACACTTATGGCCCAGAATGAAAATATCTTCCAAAAATATTTTCTTAAAAACCCCTAAAATAAAATATCTTCAAAAGATATTTATGAAAAACACCCCAAGAAAAGAAAATAATTTCAAAGAACTTTGCATCCATGCCCCTATGGACACTGGGAGCAACAAGAGTACTTTCTTGCAAAAGTAAAGATACGTATTTCGTGGAAACCACTCAAGATGAAGGCACGTGAAGTCAAAAACCAACTCCGAGCATGAGAAGTGAGGTTGTGCCAAAAACTGACAAACAGAGATAAGACAGAATAGGGAAAAGGATGAAATAGCGTATAGTGTCGAAAAACGAAAAATGTGAAAATGACTTAGTCCTTAAAGGAAGTTGTCAATCCACAAAAAAGAGTCTCAGGAACCAATTCTGAGCACTCGAGATGAAACTAAACGACACGAAACAGAGCTCAGAAAAGAAAATTAAACGAAAAAAATTCATTCGTAAAATTTCAGGAAAAAGGAAAGGAAGGCAAATGACCGGGTCGTTACAACCTACCCTCCTTAAAGGAATTTCATCCCCGAAATTAGGAACCTACCAGAGAGAATAGAATAATGACCGAATAAAAGATCAAATCAAAGGACAACTCACAACGCACTGAAGGACAAATCCTGAAGTCTAAAGATCAACTGAAGGAACGCGAAACCATGAACTGAGACAACACCTCATAAGAACTGGCACGTTTACTCAACATCAACCACCGAGAGAATCCCAAGAAATCAAAGCGTCGAACACAGTGAAAGAAGAGAGTGACAAGGCAGTACGAATAGTGACCAGAACCCGCCCACACTTACTCGTCAGCAAGGTAGCACGACGGTATAAGGCACTAGTTCATAACATGCCCCAACCAGGTCAACTCTGAGAAACCTATTGATATGGATGACATCAATGTCGAAAATGATCATTACCAGAAGCACCGCGGGAACCAGGCATCTGCGAGAGTTGGGGTAGCTAATCCCAAAACCCTGACAACAATGACACTGGCACCATTATGCTTAAGGCCTTAGATCTAAAAGCCACCATGGAAAAAGGAAATGAAATGGTGCCTCCCTGGCCCACGTCTCACTCCACTAGACAAGGAAAAGGAAATGAATCGCAGTCGTCTACGCTCACATGAGCCTCACTCGCATCAACCAACAGAACAGACAAGAAGGTTCCCTACATAGGTCCTCACAGAATGAATTTCTCCTATCCAGGGAAGAAACTCGTGAAACAAGAACGCATCCAAGGGATACGACAAATCCTAAGAGACAATGCAAAAACCTGACATAAAGCAAACAAGTAGCATGCAACATAGCATAACATGTTATCAAATCAAACATGTTATCAAGAAGCACGCAGACATGTAATCACACCAGAACATGATAGTGACACAGAACATGTTATCAGGAAGCATATATACACAAAAGCATGCTCAACCAATGACAGATGTCTCAAAACACCTGAACATGTGAACATGTTATCATACAAGACATGTTATCAAGATACAAATGACAAATCAAAGCAAAACAACATGAGCATGATATGCACGCAAAACCCGTCGTCCAAGGTATTCGAACCCGGATACTCTGATACCACCTGTGATGACCCTGGTTTTTAGGCCAGCGTGTCCTGTGATAAACCGTAAGGATGATCCGATAACGGATCCGAATGCGGAAGTGAAAATAGAAAACAAGACTCTAAGAAGTCAGAGTGACCTTCCATGAGGTCGTGGAACTCAACAAGAACTGATGCGGAAGCAAAAGATCGAAAATATGACAAATAAGCCCCCAGGGGCAAAATAGTCATTTCTAAAAATTGTAGATTCGGGTGCCACCGAGCACACCACTGGAAACGAAAAACTAATCAAGATGGACTCAAGAATCGCATGATTCGGAGTCCGAACGAAGGAGAAACGGCATGACGAAGAAAAACGAGCACTTAAGGCAAAAAGGGAAAACTGGTAATTATCCAAGAAGAACCGGGGGCAACCGAGCACACCGTTGGAAAGACAGCGAAAAATTAGTCAAGTTAAAAAAAAAATTCACTTGAATCAGAGTCCGGACGAAGGAGAAAAGCCCAAAAGAAGAATTGACGTTGTGGCGGCCCAACGAGGGGGCCATGACAGCCCCCATGCACGCCCATGCGCGCGCCAATGCACGCCGCGCGCGCGCTGGTTGCACCATGGCTGGCAGCAGCAGCCCATAAAGCTGCTGTGGGCTTATTTTCTAGAAAAATCCTGAACAGAGGCTGAATTTGGAGGCCTAGATGAATTTTTTTGCAAAAATACAAAGAAGAAACCCCCCTCAAAATTGAGTTTTCTACGTGAATTGCAAAAGAATTAAAAAAAAATGCAATGTAAAATGCCCAAAATGCCCTCCCAAGAAATCTGGTCCAGAGGGTCGAAAAAGCTGCTATATAAAAACTGAAAGCTGAACTTCGTAAGCGATTTCTGATGCCAAGACTACATTTTCTGGAAAAATACGGAAAAGAAACCCCCCCTAAAATCATGTTTTCTATTCAACCATGTTGAAAGAAGAAAATAAAACCACCGTGAAAGGTCCATAATGCCCCTAGATTAGAATATGCAAAAAAAATGCGAAATGAATTCACAAGAGGCACAAAACACAAACGATAAGGTTTTGCCCGGAAACGACCATGCACGCAAACGTAACTTACCTATTTGGACGTGCTACAATGGTTCATGACTTAAAAATACTACCGATACAAAACCCGACCCCCCAACGGGCAAAAAGGCAAAAATGGAACTTGGAATGAAAGCTCGGAATCCAAAAATACAAAACGGGATCAAATGACCGTTTGGCCCTTGGCCACACTTCATACAAGATTAATAAGACCCTATAAAAGAATGAAAATGGAATTCCCACACCCGATGCAACCATGGTGAAGCAATGACTTGCGATTTTTCAAGATTTTCACAAATATTTCATGAAGTTAAAAAGTACATAGAACACAATATACATGTCATTGGCCTCCGGCCTCGTCTCATACATAACAATTACATTGAAAGGAGTGTACTTAAGTACACATTACATACATGGAATCAAATATACATATTTTGACATATAAGTCTACAAAATGACATTTCATGCTAACATTTGCATGAAATGGAAACTTGAAAGCTACACGACATCCAAGGAATGCTAGGCTTCACGAACCAAGTCTTCGTACTTGACATATGCCCCAGTATCATAGGGGTGAGTAATATAAAGCTACTCGTAGGAGATGAGCATGCATCGACCTAGCATTTTACAAATTTATCACCTTAAGGTGAAACATGTTAAAGGGGCTCATGCCACCTAACATCTATGTCCAAGTGAGACTCGGGGAGCATCCTAAACTACCTTAGAGTCTAAGCAACAAGAATCATGATATACATACGTGTATGAAACGAATCATGGTTGGGATAATCCAAAGAACACGACAAGAAGAATGCTTGAGCATAGATTAACATGAACTGCATTTTCAATACAATTGAACTAGGTCTAGAGTAATCCATACAACATGACAAAAGCATATTTGAATACAAGTTAACAAGAATCACATTATCCATGCAATTCAACAACAAAAGAGCATGTTATACAATACAACAAGGTTTAAGTTCTCAAAGCCATCAACTTAGAATCTAAAGCACAAAATAACAGTAGTGGTTCATGCCACCTAACGTCTATGTTATAAAAGAATCAATAGGATCAATCCTAAGCTTTATTAGAACGTCAAAACACGATTTTCAATATTGATGCAATTTAACCAACAATGGAACTTCCAATACAACGCATAAAGCACAATTTCGCAAAGTTAACATCCTGTAACTTAAAATGGAACGAAAAATAAGAAACAACAAGTTACAACATCATCTAGTTATCAACTTGAAAATGAAATGCGAAATCAAACAAAGTGGATACTCGGACGTCACGCCGGATCAGACCGACAACATAGTTACTTTAGGGTTACTAGCCTATGGGTAACCTCCCTATGTGCGCACTAGACTATATATAGAGGGACTATCCCTCGTACTAGAACCACGTCCTAGCTATAGTCAAACAACGACATCCCCAAGTTTCCAAAATCAACAAGTTGTGCAACAACGCATATATCAATAGGAATATGCAAGATAATCAACTATCTACCAAGCACAACCAAATTTGGAAACCTATACAATCCATGCTCTAAGTCCACAACTAATATGATGCGATGAATGTCGAATCTTCAGTGTGCGATTCGTTACACGCTATGCATGAATGATGTTAAATACGAAGTGTGCAAATCATTACACAAGGCAACAATATATTCAATAAGGAAAACATATTCTCATGAATACAAACATAGCAACTATGTTATCCAATGTTCAAAACATAACCAAATGAACATACAACAAGTCTAAGTCCATGATTTGAATATAGAAACCACTTCTAAAACACAACTAGATCATGGAGCAAATTGATAGAAATTAAATAGATAAACACAATTAAATTCTCTAGATTTCTGATTCAATTTCAATTAACCTCAATTTAATACATGTTAAAGGTCATTGCAAGGTCATCACCTATATTCATTCTAAAACTCAATTGGGTTGTTAGAACAACAAAGTAGAACTTTAATTAAATCATGCTAATTTAAATCCCAAGGTTCTAAAACAACTTCTAATAGTCCCAAATTAATATATACTAGTAAAGAAGTCATGGCCAATACAAATATTAAGTTAAAACCTTAATTAAGCTAATAGGACCACGAAATAGATTTTAATTCATTCTTTTAATTAAAATCTCTAGATTTTTCAAGCTTAACCAAATGCTCTCAATTTAACATAGAGAATATGCCAAGGACTAATGTAATATCACATTTCAAGCTTATTTCATGCAAGTTACACCTATGTAAATTAAACTTTCACTAAAGTTAAATATAAAATAAAGGTTGCAATTCTCATGCAATTAATCCCAATTTAATACATGTGAACAACCACACCAAAGCTTAATTTTCTAGCATGCCACAATTCAATTCCAAGTTGTATATCACCATGAGGATAAATCTTAAACAAGGAAATTAATTAAATGAAAAGTTTCAACACCTCACCGAATATTCTAAATCAAATATATGTGAAGCTATATGGCATGTAGATCAAGAATATCAAGTCGGAATTCAAATGGAGTGAATAGTGCACTCGGGGTAAATTAATTAATCAAATTAATTAATAATTATTAATTTTCAAAACACCTCCAATTACTTTCAAATTCAACTATGTTGAAGAACATGTTAAGGCCTAATATAATATGGTAACACATATTAATTTCAAGCTAGTTAAGGCCATGTGAATTAATCTTTCACCTAAGATAAATATGAAATAAAATCTTTAATACTTATTCAAATGTTCCAATTTTAATACACGACAATGAGCATATCAAGGGGAAATATAAAATCATGCTACATGTTTAAACCAAGTCATGAGCAACCGGGAAAATTAGATCCCGTAAAAGAAAAATAAGTAATAAAATCTCTAGATTTAATATTTAATCATGCAAACAAGTAGTATAAGCATCACAAGCATGCTATATAACAAGAATTTAAACCTTGAACATCTCCTACCTCAATTTGAGATGAAAATCCCAAAGGCCCACTAAAATAAAAGTGCTCCGAATTCGACGATACCGAGAGGTTTTGTCGGGGACAACACCGTGAACAAGAATCCGCAAGAAGCCCCATGAAAATCATAACTTAACCTCAAAACCAAACTCAAGAAATGGTCAAAACTAAATTCTAATAAAGGGGAAAGGTAGAGCACGGCGAGGGGAACAACAAACGTTAAGGCCGAAGACTTTCCATCAAAGAAAAGTGAACCAAAAAATGACAGAGAAGATGGCAGCACTCCTTGGGCTGCCATGGGAGCTCCAGGTCATGCATGAAGAAGGGAGAAGATGAAAAATGAAATATCTCACCCCCCTTTTATAGAAATCTCAAAAAGTGCCCCGAACGGGCCCCGCTGGGTCTGAAAAAGTAAAATTTGAGCAGACGCACTCAAATGGCAAAACTTTGTGATCAAAAAAGATTCAAAATGATAAAATATGAACAAAAAAAGAAACGGCGTCAAAAACTGAGTCCCGAGCAGAAAGTTATACCCAAAACAAGTTTGGTGAAAACCGGGGCCAAAAACCCTGAAACTGGAAAACATCGACCAGGAGGAAATTCCAATAGTATACAACTCGACAAAATGTGAAAATGAATCCCATACGAGGATCCAGGCTCAAAATAAGACATTTTGTAATAACTTTCATTAATTGCACAATGGCCCCTCCAAAAAGTGAAAACTGCACTTATGGCCCAGAATGAAAATATCTTCCAAAAATATTTTCTTAAAAACCCTTCACATAAAATATCTTTAAAAGATATTTACGAAAAACACCCCAAGAAAAGAAAATAATTCCAAAGAACTTAGCATCCATGCCCCTATGGACACCGGGAGCAACCAGAGTACTTTCTTGCAAAAGTAAAGATACGTATTTCGTGGAAACCACTCAAGATGAAGGCACGTGAAGTCAAAAACCAACTCTGAGCATGAGAAGTGAGGTTGTGCCAAAAACTGACAAACGGAGAAAAGACAGAATAGGGAAAAGGACAAACTAGCGCATAGTGTCGAAAAACGAAAAATGTGAAAATGACTCAGTCCTTAAAGGAAGTTGTCAATCCACGGAAAAGAGTCTCAGGAACCAATTCTGAGCACTCGAGATGACACTAAGCGACACGAAAAAGAGCTCAGAAAAGAAAATTAAATGAAAAAAATTCATTCGTAAAATTTCAGGAAAAAGGAAAGGAAGGAAATGACCGGGTCGTTACACCTTAAACCTTTTTACTGTTCAATACTAAGACATCACATTACAACACCTCTACTACTATTATCCTTGAATAACAACTTGGACTCACGTTCCACTAACTCAACAGGCTATCGCCAAGCGATCTCCCCTTAAGAACCCCTAAGATGGCATCATCATGACAAGAGAGTATGCATTACTCTCGATACTTCCCATAGCAACCACTACCTACCACTAGAAAAGAACCTCTATATGGCAATGTTAAGCTGACAAATCCCAAAAGGGAAAAATAAGCACCGAAACCAAAATGCTCAGTGTCTAAAGGTCTTTTTGAAACCACTATACCCAATCTGCCACTAATCTTTAACCGGTTACTTGAATCACTTCTCCCTAGGAAATCTACGCGCTTAGTCAAAGAAACTTCACACTTTAGGTTCAACATCAATACCTCACCTCTTCACCATTCCTCAGAACATCCTTGGCCCGACAAAAGTCAAATGGGGCTACCAATTAAACCTACGGGATCACCCTCGTCCTAATCGTTCCAATCGATAATCTAAATCTTTGGATCCTCAAACAACATATACAATCTCCTGATACTCCAAACGCAATCTGAAATACAACTCTAGTCCACAACTTTCAATTTCTAAAACACAATTCATTTGGTACATAGTACCTATCATCTATCACTTCATTCGCAAATGACCAAGTACTTCAATGACCCTATGCTACCTGCCTTATCATGCAATCCTACACTACATTGCTAAAACTGACCATTTACACCAACTCAAGGCTCCCTTGACAACCATGCCAACCTAACCTTGCCCGCCAACGAGCCATGCAATAAACTCTCCGAGAGTCAATTACCCGCGACACACTCCTGTAGCTATCCAAAATGGGAATTGTCCTTTGATAAACCAGTCTCTAAATAGACTCTTACATCCCACGAACTGAATCATATCAAACAGTCAGTCACACGACACTAGTATGACTCCAGGTAATGCCTACGTCACCCTAGACTTACAGAGTCCAACAAATCCCCTTAAGAATTATAACTAAAAAGCTTCCTTAGACCATACCAGAATACCCGAAATACACATCTAAAACCTATATACTATGCTTATGACTCTAATAACCTCCATCACACTCACCTCAAACTGATTTGAAGAGAATCTCTGTACCAAACCGTGACCTTAGTCACAAACACTAACTTCTAAAGGTTATATATACCTTACGAAAACCTTACATTGTACAACTGACCTCCATAATCACAAGAACCCACACACTAACACATGGAACTCATACACCTCACCCTGAACAATGCACCATGCGATATGTATTCATTCTAAGGTCGTGCCTCGAGCACCACACAATAAAACAATAAGTAAACTGAAACAACCACGCACAGAATAACTCGATCCACGAGCTAAAAACCTACACCGTTTGTTCGATAAGAACTAGTGCCCAATAATCCTAGAGCAACCGAACTCCTCGTCTACTCAAGTTAAAACTCACGCAACCATTAATGTTATAACAAGTACTCTACCGTAGTAGCAACCATCCCGTACTCAACCATATGTACACAAATGAAGACATATATATATAATAATCGTACCCTATGCCATGACACAATCGTGTCTCATTATTTAAAATCTAAACAACCATGACTAACTACCCTTCACAATACCATACAAAACATGCTTGCACATACTATTCTCACTACTTGCCACATTATCATTTAAAATAAAATTGTATAAACCATGCCTACCGCTTTCCATTACCATGCACCTCAGACTTGTCATCTTATCAAAATTAACATGCTTTCAAATCATATATACACTTCATTTATATACTAGCATCTAAACACGTAAACACTTAGCAAATAGGCATGCCTTTCAAAACATTAAACATTTAAATAGGTAACAAGTAAGCATGCTTCTTAAACAGTTAAGCACTTTAACACATAAGCACGTAAACAATGCAAGTCAACCTTTCATGCAAATCTAGGTAGGCCTCTACCAGTTGTCCTAATGGTTTTTGAACTATTTGCTCTGATACCAAATTTATAATTACCCGAACCCGGGAACGAATCGTTAACCAGGTCCTTACTCGAACTTGAGGTCATCGAAGGGCATTAAAGTCCTATCCAATATCAATACATAGTATATACATTATCCCAAGACTCATAGTACATCATATCTCTAACATAATAAAAAACTCAGAAATGCAAGTGGATAAGGCTATGTCGGCCACCACTTCCTTCCCGTGACCTGAAAATAGTAATATAAGGGGTGAGCACAACCACTCAGTAGGAAGTGCCTAAAACACACCTTTTAATGACCTCGTGAATCCACACAAAGCATATAGTAAAGATATATGGGATCATGTCATTAGGGGGAAACATAACAACAACAACGACAAAAAATATACAGGCCATCCAACCATATATGCCTAAAACATACCTCTTAATGATCTCGTGAATCCACACAAAGCATATAGTAAAGATATACGGGATCATGTCATTAGGGGGAAACACAACAACAACAACGACAAAAAATATACAGGCCATCCAACCATATATGCACAATGTATGCCAATAAAGTGCAATGATATGCCAATGTTGCTTCCCATTCTAAAACATTTCATTTCACCGTTCCAAACTGTTAACGCAACCCGACCCATAACAGCTCTATGGCATCACGAGAGAAGGGTTGGCTAGTCGCGCTGAATATATGCATATTCGAGCCCCTAAATACGTATATGTTAAGCCCTAAAGTGATACTTCTATCTGTGATTAGTCTAATTTATGTTTAATGTGTGTTTGTAGGTACTTTCCCAGAAAAATGATTAAAACTGGGACTTTATGATGATATCGAAGCTTACAGAGTCATTGCCGGTCATTCAGAGCAAGCCGAGAGCGTAAATGGTAAAGTTTAAAGAAATTCAAGCCTAGAGCTCGATCCCAAGCGTTGAGGCTCGAGCATCACAACAAAAAGATGAAGAAAAGTCAACAAGGCCCAAAAGCTCAAGCATTGTACCTTGATGCTCGAGCCTTACAAGGGGTGCTCGAGCCTTAACCAAGGGTGCTCGAGCCTTGACCCTCAAGCTCGAGCATGAGATGTCGAAAATTAATGAGTTAATTTTAATTGAAGGCTATGCTCCCAGGTCTCATGCCTCACCTCCATGATCGAGCACCATCTATTAGGGATCGAGTATCATCCACTGATGCTCGAACTTTGAGCCCTAGATGCTTGAGCATGGTACCTAGTGCTTGAGCCTATGAGGCTTGGATTGAGTAATGTTAAAAGAGTTCAACCCTAAAAATATTCTAAGTGTTGAAGAAAAAGACGCTTCAGAAAATAGTTGAAGAAAATTGGCTAAGTGTCAAAGTGAAGATCGAGCACCTTTTTTTGAAGCTCGAGCATCCATCCAACGAAGCTCGAGCATTGTTCCTTATGCTCGAGCATAAACCTTAAAGCTCGAGCATCGGTTCCTGAAGCTCAAGCCTTCCCTGACATGTCAGATTAAAAGTTGCAGATTGCTCTCTTTATTAGCCGTATCTCATCCTAGTTGGGCCAGAAGACCTAAAAGCCTACCAAATACTTATTTTCTTCTATAAAAGAAGGCGTAAGCCTTGATAGAAGGGGTCCAAAATTTCAATCTCTTTTACGGTGTTATTCAGAAGGCTGAAGGTATGGTGGCTTTTAGGGTTCCTACAACCCTAGAATTGAAGATCCTGAGAAGAGAAGTACCGTTCGTGACGATAGAAATGAACTCAACACAGATGATATCTAACCTTGTCATGAGTAGCTAATTCCTTTCTTAGGGCACTGATGTAACCCAACCTAATACTATGGTTTGATTGTTTTAACTCTGGGATTATTTTTAATATATGTTTTTTTTTTCTTGATTATATGACTACGAGTACTTGAGACAGCCTAAGTGGTTTTCTTGCTTTAATAGCTTAGAAACTGTTACTACCTTGTCTTAGATGTAATAGTCTGTTTGCTATTCTCAACCTACCTTATTGGACGGTATCTGGCAGAGCCCTGCCTACTATAGGACTAGAGGTCATATAATGGTGTTCCAATGTATTTTGCAAAAGAACGTTTTCATAGTCTATGCTTAGGAAAGGTGGATTGTTTGCAACGTAGTTAAAATAGGTAGGCGGACAGTTCATGCTAACCGCAGATAGGTTATAGTTAGCTAAATTTGTAAAACATTTTTCTTTAAAACCCGAATTGAACGAATGTTATTGAGTTCAATTCATTTGGAAAAAAATCATTGTTAAATTCCCAGAGTTAGTATAATTAACTGTAGTATGATGGTTATGGTGAAGTCAAAGCCTTAAGATTTCTCTCTCTCTGATCACTCAATTTATTTACTTTGCTTTTATTTAATATTTTGTTTAATTCTAGTTTGTTAAACCGTGACAACCAACAAACTCTCCAACAAAGTTATCTGTAAACCAGGAAATTAATTAAAAGACTAATACAAAATTTCATCTCCCTGTGGGTTTGACATCCTCTTTATATAGAGCTATCCTATACGATATCGTGCTATTGTGAGAGAACATCAACAGCTAGCTATCCCTAACCACATGGCATCTCCAAGGCGTCGTTTCGGGCCTAGGTAACTCAACCATGCTAGGATCTCTCCCTAGTTCCTTTTAGATCACATTAACGTCACGGACCGCTAGACAACTCCTAGGCGCCCGGGTTTTCGCAAACCATTTTCAAATCATTTCCCCAAAATAATGTTTTTCATTTCATTTCAAAATAAGTTTCCCTTTTCTATTGCCCAATGCAATGCATGAATGCGTCAAGCTTTCAATGTCATGCTAATTAAACTTTTATACATTGCATTAAAATTTAACAACATAACATGCTTATAAGAAACTTCTAAAGAAAACTATTATACTTTGTCATAATAATCAAATCCGGTATATACAAGGCAAAAATCAATTTCAATGAAACATGTTTTATCATACTTGAACAACTTACACATAGTTATTCACATCATAGACTAAATACGGAAAACATATACATATACACCATAAGATCCATACAAAAGAAAATCCAACACAATCAAGCATGCTTGTACACATAAATTTTTAGAAGATAATTCATAAAGCCCAAAGAAATGGGTATTAGAGCACCCCTACCTCACAATTGAAGAAAATTCCCCAAAATCTCAAATTTTTGAAAATCACAAGGTGGCCCAAATGCAACTTTACTCCGATCAATACGAAGCTCTCGTTGTGTTCGTCAACTTTACCTTCAGTGGCAAAGTCAAAATCTTGAAGATATGACATATATTTAAGCTTTTTGGTGAAAGAAAAAGAAAAAAAGAAAAACACAAAAGGAAAGAAGAAATGGCGTGGAGGAAAAAGACAGAAAAAAAATTAAATGGTCAGGTGACTATTTGGTCACTATAATAGCCAAAATAATGGCGGGCCCCACTAAATTAAAATATCACATTATATATATATATATATATATATATATATATATATATATATATATATATACACATACGCTTAGCACACCGCAACCACATGTCTAAACACATAGTCACATGAATGTGCATCTAATAATAATGTACAAAATATAACGGTCCCGAAAAATAATTCCCGTGCACCATAAATTCGGTTACGAGTCTCGCCCGGGACCTTCCGGTCAGAAAAATTGAAAAATGTCAAAATGAGTAACGATGCATTTATAAGAGTCCTAAACTCAAAGAAATGTCCCAATCAATTCTCGGAACATGCTCGGCACACTCCACGATGTCTGGTACCCAAAACAAGGCTATAAAAAATAAAAATTTTAAAAAATAAAAAATAAGAAAATTAAGAAACATTATAGGTTGAATGGAGAGAGATATTTTTATGGCATAAGAGTATATAGTGTTATAAAAGAAGCTTATTTTGGTGATTTGTAGAGTCAAAGTGAGACTCATTTCTGGCCACACGCTTGAGAGGATAAAGACCATTGGCCTATAATTTAGTCCACTCATCCCTCTCCTCTCATTTTCGGGTTCCTCTCTTACTACATTTCTTCTCTCTCTACATTCCACTATATTCTCTCTTGTTTTCCTCAAGCTAGAGGAAGATTTGGTTTAAGTCGGAGTTAACAAAGTTATAAATTGTTGTAAGGGCTACGTTTTGGTATCGGTATTGTCAGCTTTTGGTGAGATTCAAGTTTGGAGCTTGGAGCTTGGGTTGCTATCTTGAGGTAGGGGAAGTTTAAACTACAAGTCCTAAGGTTTTAGTGAGCTTCTATGTATATTCTTACATGGAATGTTGTTGTTGTGTTACATGCTTAATTTTGTAGAGTATTGGGTTGTGGTGTTCAAGCATGGTATATGGTTGATCTATGTGGTTTGAAATGTGGTAAGGTGTTTTTATTCTAATTGCACATAACATGCTATTTTCTATGATGAAATGTGGAAGTATAACTTATATGGTTGTTTTATGTTTTGGATATCATGTATGATGATATTGATTTAAATTTATGAATGGTATTTTGATGATTAATTGTATAAATTTCATGTATTTTTCATGGGGGCTTGGGCTTGTTAAATTGAAGTTATGATACAGGAATGAAGGATGAGAAGTGAGATAATAGTTGTGAAGGATTTGATGAGATTTGGGTTGGAAGGAAAGAGGAGGGCAATTGCATCTCATATGTGTTGAAATGATTTATGAATTCATTGAATTCATGTATGATGTTATGGTTGACATTCCTATGATCTTTTCTTCTTATTCTCCTCTTTTTTGGTTTTGGTTCATGGAATTTTTAGGAATATATTTTAAGCTTTTTCTATTGAGCTGTTGAGCTCATCCTATTCTTATTAACATTTTTCAGGAAATTCAGAGATGAACCGGTGAATGATATGCATTCATGGATATTGATGTAGTTAGGATATTTATTCTTATTAAAACTATGTAATTTTGGCCATGACGGCTTTATTGTTCTATTATGATTCTTTAGAAGATGTATAGAGATTTGTATAATTTGATCCTTAAATGTTGATTCACGTGTTTATTCTAGTGATTTAATGTATTGTTGATGAATTAGATGTTAGCATGGGTTTTTAATTTCATGTTCACACACGTTAGTGATAGTGGAACGGGGCAAAGGGTGTGTTTTCATTATCACGTAGTTTTTGGTCACTATCTAACTGATTGGTTGGGGTCATCTAATCGGTTAAATCACATTTTGGGGAACATCTAACCGGTTAGATTCCCCATCTAACCGATTAGATGGGTTTGGCAGTGGTGTTGTAAGCGTTTAGCCAATTATCTTTGCGCACAGGTCACTGAAGTGTGCGCACAGATCAACATCTATGCGCATAGATGGGGAAGTGTGTGCACAGATGGGGACGTGGGATTTTGCATGTTCATTAGAAGGGTCATCTAATCGATTAGATAACATATCTAATCGGTTAGATGAACCTAATTTTCATTGTTTGGCCCCAACTTCTATATAATTACATATTTGACCCCAGATTTCAGTTAAAGTTCAGAATGACCCTAGAAAATGACAGAATTACCCTTGAAGGGTATGAATGTTATATTTTGACTAATAAAGGACCATTTTGCCCCTGTGTGTTTTTAAATCATTTTTGGCTATGGTAAAGGTCTGTTTTACCCTTTTGGGTTCAATGCTTTATTTGACTATGTCAAATGACCGTTTTACCCTTATGGGTTCTAGACCCATTATAATGACGTGAAATGACCGCATTACCACTGGAATTCAACTTAATCATTGGGCGACCCTAGTGAATGACCGTTCTACCCTTTTTGGGTCTTAAACTAGAGTGAATGGGTTAAAATGACCATTATGGCCTTGTGAACCATTGGGGCAGTAGAATGATGTGGGACGACTATGAGGTCCCAGATCTCACTTAAATCATTGGATGGCATTAGTAAATGATGGTTTTACCCTTAGTGGACCTTAAAGTATTAAATTAATGTGAAATGACCATAGTACCCTTGTGTCACCTCGGGTCCAGGTAAGGACCCAGTTAGTAATCCTGATCCTCATATTTGGGTAGTTACAGATTTGGTATTAGAGCATTAGGTTCAAAAACCTAAGAACGATGGGTAGGGTTAATCTAGATGGAGTTAGAATTGGGCATGATAGAATAATGTGCCTATGTGGCTATTATTGATTGGTTCAGAAATATGATTAATTAGTATGTGCTTACATGCGAGTTTATTTTGGAATTCATGAAGTAATGAATGAACTTAAGCATACTAAATAGTTATGTGTTTATCGTTATTGAGTTATTATTTGGGGATTATAAAAGCAAGCATAACTGTTAAATGCTTATGTGTAATCATTTATATGATTATTGCTAGATGTATAGATGTTTAAAATGCTAGCATATTTATATTATGGCCATGTTTATTAAAAGTTAAGTAGTTATTGTTATTTGTTTATAATCAACAGGCCTGTGGCCTAGCGGTACAAGGCCCCTACTTCCTATAGGGAGGTCAGGGGTTCGAACCTCAGTGGAGGCATTGCGTATGAGTACCAACTAGGAAAAAAAAAATTGTTATTTGTTTATTGGTTATTGAATGTGAAAGCATGCTAAGTGGTTTAATGTTCATGTGTAATTGGTTATGCTAGTAATGAAATGATTAATTTTCTAAAGCATGCTTAATTGGTTTCGTACTTGTTTGTTAAATGTTTACTATTAATGGAAGCATGTTATACGTGATATTATTTCAAATAATTGAGCATGGTTTATACGAACATGTATTACATGCTATGATGATATTTATTTGAGCACGATATATGTGATTTTATTTTGGGGCATGATTATGCGGTTAGGCTTACGTTTTGTTCACTTATTTCTTGGTGAGTTGTTTCGTTTTGACAAGCATGTCACTGACAGGAGGTAGATGTTTTTTTAGTGATGTTGTTTATTTGAGTACAAAGGGTTATAACCCATGTATGTGTGGGACTTGACAGTTTTTGGGTCTATACGTGTTTTGGTTCTTATCGAACAGAAAGTGTGAGTATTCTAGCTCGTGGATTGAGCTATTTCACGTATCATCGTTATTGATCGTCTAGTTTCCTTTGTAGTACCGTGCTTAAGGACTACGTGAAGAGATGGATCCAAGTGGAGTTGAAGGGCGAGTAAGTGATGAGTAGTTCCTACAGGACAGGGTTCCTTTAGGATAGAGTCAGGGTGGAGACGTGGATGCAATTCCACAAGCATCGATGGATGAAGCTTTATTAGTGAGGACTGTGACCTCAGTTTTTCAGGATTTAGTATGCGCCACTGTTCCACAAGTGGCACCACAGCTATTTGTCCAGCCACAAGAGATGGAGACTGAATGGAAGCTTCGGTACCTCATTCAGTTTAATAAACTCATGAAGGTGATGTTTGAGGGAGGTCTAGATCTTTTGGTTACAGACAATTGGTTAAAGCAAGTTGAGAAATATTTTTGGGCAATGGCAGTTCAGTTAAGGATTACGTTAACCACGTACAAGTTCGTTGGTGACTCGACAATGTGGTGGAAGACCATGATTGGTACTTGTGATATTGATAGTATGAGTTGGGATACTTTCAAGAATCTTTTCTTCGACAAGTATTTCCCTGAGACTAAGAAGCGAGAATTGAGAATGGAGTTTGATAGCATTGAGCAAGGTGACATGTCGATGACATGTCGGTGACAGAGTATGAGAGTAAGCTCATTTCTCTCTCAAGTTTTGCTACAGAGTTGTTAGGAAATGAGAAGGAAATGACTTAGCATTTTGTGTAAGGCCTAAATCATTTTATTAGGCCAGGGGTAACACTTTTGGGATTAAAGAGTTATTCGAAAGCAGTAACGAGAGCACTTTTGGTAGAGGCTTAGGCCAGGGACTAGCAGGAAAAGAGTGGAACTGGGGGTTCTCAGATTCAATGTGTGAGTGTGGGTACTTCTTCCGGGAGTTAGGAAATGAGGAGGCACAGAGATGTCTCGACATATCCTCAGGAGCAGCGGACGACATACGCCACTCCTACTATTGGTATAACTTCAGGGTTTGCGAGGACGAGTGTGGTGTGTTACCATTGCAAGTAGTCAGGGCATCGTAAGGCAAAATATCCTCTTGATAGACCTAGTTCTGGGGTTTGTTTTAGATGTGGTCAACAGGGGCACGTGAAAAGGGACAGTCCATAGATGCATTGAGGCACTACTTGGGAATGATTCTTATTGTGATGGGGGTTACCTATGATGGTGTTGTGTAATGGGGGTTACTTGTGATGGTAATGTGTAACGAGGGTTACCTGTGACTGTGTTGTAACGGGGGATACCTGTGAGTCGTGAGCATTGTAACGGGGGCTACCCTTGAGTCGTGTGTGTTATGTCGTAACGGGTGATACCTGTGAATCTTATGTCGTAATGGGAGATACCTGAGTCCTGTGTTGTCATAAGGGTTACTTGTGAGGTCTTGTATTGTCACAGGGGTTGCCTGTGAGGTCTTGTGTTGGCACGGGGTTACCCATGGGTTCTGTGTGTGACATAAGACACCTATGCACTATTGTTCTTATTATGACAGGAGCTACCTGTGGGTTTTGTGTAGTGACGGGTATATCAGTGCTAGGGCAATGGACAGGTCCTCTAGTATGATTTCAATTCGTATGGTAAGATGATGATGGTTAGTTTATGAGCTCGTGGGGTAAGATATGGTTTATGATGTATAGTATGGATTTTATCTTGAAGTATTGTGCCAGTTATGACCACTATGTATTAAAGTAATGAAGTATTTGTATGACATTGTGTGTATTCACGGACAGATTCATTCAATAATGATATATGTTCTTTGAACAGTTAAGCTCCTATGTGTGGTATTATTGCTAGATTAATGACAGAAGGGTTTTTAGTAATGTTATTCTAAGGTTATTATGGTTACTTAGCAAAGTTGTTTCTCGAGATGGAAGGTTCAGGTTGTCACTAGGCGAGATTGCTTCTTTGGATAGGATAGGACACAATATCCTAAGATGTATTATTTGGACTTGCTGGTGTTCCTGTTTCGAGGTGTTATCATATGTTGCATGTAAGATCATGTTTTGGGGAACATCTAATCAATTAGATCACGTTTTAGGGAACATCTAATCGGTTAGATTCCCCATCTAACCGTTTAGATGGGCTTGGCAGTGGTGTTGTAAGCGTTTAACCAATTATCTGTGCGCACAGATCACTGAAGTGTGCGTACAGATCAACATCTGTGCGCACAGATGGGGAAGTGGGATTTTGAACGTTCACTGGAAGGGTCATCTAATCGATTAGATGACACATCTAATCGGTTATATGAACCCAATTTTCATTGTTTGGCCCCAACTTATGTATAATTACATATTTGACCCCAAATTTCAGCCAAAGTATAAAATGACCCTTGAAAATGATAGAATTACCCCTGAAGGGTATGAATGTTATACTTTGACTAGTAAAGGACCATTTTGCCCCTGTATGTTTTTAAATCACTTTTGGCTATGGTAAAGGTCTGTTTTACCCTTTTGGGTTCCAATGCTTTATTTAACCATGTCAAATGATCATTTTACCCTTTTGGGCTCTTAACCTAATATAATGCCGTGAAATGACCGCATTACCCCTGTACTTTAACTTAATCATTGGGTGACCAGTGAATGACCATTCTACCCTTTTTGGGTCTTGAACTAAAGTGAATGAGTTAAAATGACTATTATGTCCTTGTGACCCATTGGAGTAGTAGAATGACGTGGGACAACTATGAGGTCCCCGGATCTCACTTAAATCATTGGATGACATTAGTAAATGTCAGTTTTACCTTTAGTGGACCATAAAGTATTAAATTAATATGAAATGACTATAGTACCCTTGTGTTACATCGGGTCCGGGTAAGGACCCGATTAGCTATCCAGATCCTCGGATTTGGGTCGTTACAATAATGAGGATTGAGTGGAGAAGATAGAGAACTTTAAATTTGTAATGAGAGAGGAGGAAGACGATTTGTTGAGAGAGGAGCGAAAGTATGTGAGGAATAAGGAAAAGGAAAAAAAATTAAAAGATAAAAGCTAGAAAAAAAAAATGGAAAGTTTCACCACTTTCCCAAATAACTGTTAAATAAATATTTAATATTTATTGTTGGTATATCTTAACGGAAAAGAAAAATTTAGTGTTGTAAAAATTGTGAACAAGAGAGAAAAAAAACATTATTTAAGAATATAAATATTTGGGACCAATATTAAGATTATGTATTAGGAGAGAGAGGAAGAGATAGATAGAATAAATAAAAAAAGGTGTAATTTAAGGATATAAATCTTTGAGGCCCAATATTTCTGTATAGAGTTTTATTAAAAAAACATGAATGAGAAGAAGAGAGAAAAGAGACAAAATAAAAAGTTATTTTAGGATATAAATTTTTGAGGCATAGTATTAAATTTCTACATTGATTAGTTTTTAATAATATTAGGAAATAATTGTAATATAACTTATATAAGGAAATTTAAAATTTTGAGGCCCTTCCAAATTGGAGGCCCTAGGCAACCATTTAGGTCACTAATGCCTAGGGCCGGCCCTCGATGAAATGAAAAGGCAGCGAGGATGGAGAGGAAGATGATTTTTTTTTTTTTCCTAGTAAAAAGGGTATGATGGAGAAGAAGAGGATTGAATATAAATATATATACTTGTTATTTTCTGATTGGTTCTTGAATATTTTTTATTCCACATCATCAATTTGTGTGTAAATATCCAAAATGACGTCATTTTGAATATGGGTAAAATTGTCTTTTAACATTTCAGTTAATGATAGATGACAATCATGTCCTTAAGTGTATGATTTCTTTCGTTTAGGGCGTTAGTTGTGTTGGGTAGCCCTAGAGTAGTAGACAAAAGTGGAAGGAATTTTTATAATTAAACAAATATTTTTTTCTAAGAGAAACAGGATCATCTCAATCAACTTTAACAAATCAGTTTTAACCATGATTACCATAGAAGATTAGATTTAACTAATCTCGTAGACAATTGAACAATTGTCTCCCACTAGTTTTTGATTGATTGCTATATCGGAATCCACAGACCTTTGATGTAATGTTAACCATGGTACCTTCCAAATCTTCACTCATATCTTCAGTCTAATTACATTGATCGTAGACGCGCAACAATCATGTAATGCTTTTCATTGAATGCATAAATTAACACGTGTTTTGATAGTTCATGCTTAGGGAAGACAAGTTGTACTACAACTTAGTTTAGAGTAGTTAGATAGACAATTTGTGCCAACTGAATATGATTTATACTTAATGCTTGATTATATATATCTTCTTAATTAAATCAAGGTGAGTTTGTAGCCACATGATTAGCAATCATACATATAATGAATTTCCCTAGATTTAACATAATTGACCATTGTTATGAGGTTAAGGGTGAGGTCAATTCAGTGAGTTGTATGCAGTGGAATATTTATAAAGTTTTATATTTTTAGAAACAGATTTGTGTCTTTCTAACTTTACTTATTTTAGCAATTAAATAATTAATCACATGTAAGATAAAATAAAGCAAAGTAAAGAGTTAGAGATGATACTAGGATTTTTAGCAAGAAAATCCCAGTTGATAAAATACGTTAACTGTTTATCCAGGAAAAACCTTCTAGACTGTGCAGTCCAAAGTAAACCGATTCACTATATTTGAAACAAAGTACATTGAACTTTGACTCTGGCTCACACCCTATCGTTTTATCAAACACCAATAGCTGACAATCCTCTGGCTTTGCGACGTCCCGTCTAACAACAACTTAACCTTAGGCTTATGCTTAATCTTTGTAGAAGAGTAGCAGGTAGATCAAACAACACTCCTCAAATGCTTTGACCCTTTCAAAGTGTGATTGCTTTTACTTCTGTTCTTCAATATCTGAATTCGATGTAGAAGTATATCTGCTTTTCTCTTATCATTATAGATTCAACTGTATAATCACGATCATGATTTTAACAACAACACTCTTCAACTCACTATGTGCTTATGTGTATGTTCTAGAAAGACTAGTAGATAAATCTCTTGGATTTTCTGCACATAAAATCTTCCTAAGGCTTTTAAGAATAATGAATTGATAGTGTAAAAGCCATGAATAAACCTAGATGTGTATCAGGGTTTATATAGAATTTTTAAAGACCTAATCCTTCTGACAATAAAAGAAATTTCGTGCATAGGACTTTTGGTAACATTCTAAATCAAATAGGAAGTTTAAAACTGATCAGGACAAAGTTTCCTAAAACTGAAACAGCAGTGGTACCGGTAGCCAAATGTGGAACAGGTTCCCAAAAGATAGAATTGAATTCTTCGAATCTTATCTTCTTGAACCAGTTCCCAATTGTGGTACTAGTTCCTACTTGACAGAATCCAATCTGAAGCTGGAAATTCTGTGTTTTGGTAACTTGGAATATATATACCATGTAGGTATTGTGTCCTAAGTGGGAAATGACTTCCTAAAAGTTGTTCTTTCCTTTTTCAATGATTTTAGTGTTTTGTCTTCTAAATAACCTTTTCAATTCCACAGTCGATGTTGATCAAGACTTGTTTTGACATTGAATATTTCCGATTACAAATTTATATCTCACAATATCCCCCTTTGGCAATTTCGTGACAAAAACCTTAAAAACAAGTAAGCAATCTACTCAAGCAGAAAACTAAATTACAATTTTGTTCAAGGAAACACGAAATTTATTCTTCTTTGTTTTCTTTTTCTCTTGGACAAAATTTTCACCTGATTTCCTGCACATGGATCAAGCAAAACTACCAGTGAAAGTTTAATAAAACAAGTTAAAAAAACTCCCCCTAAATAAATTATCCAAGTTTTTTAGTATTTTTTCCCCTTTAAATTAACCATTGTTCTCCCCCGTTTTTGAACAAAATTGACAAATCAATATAAGGTTATCAGAGTAGAAAACAAACTAGAAGAGAAACAGTTAACAATTTATTACATGTCATTAATCAAAAGATATTATCCAAAAATAACAAGTTATGACAATGTAAAACTGAACAAAATATGATACATGTATGATATGAACATAGAATCAAGCATCAACATCTCCAACAAATGGAACAGTAGTAGTCAAAATCTCATCATCACCACCATCACTGCCACTACCACTACTATCCTCATCATCTTCTGCATCATCATCTATCTCATCCTCCTCATCTATCTCAACCTCAGCATCAAGTGATGGCTCTGGAAGGGCTGGTCTGTAGACATCTTCTGACGTACTACCAGTCCTCTGCTCTCGAAGGAATCTAACCTCAGCCTGTAAATCAGAAATAACATCAAGCATGGCCTTTTGATTTTGTAGAAACAATGAGTAGAGCAGATTGACGTCTTCTGTAATGAAGTTCCGTTTAAACGAAAAAATCTGTGAGATCTCTAGAAGAGAAGAAGTAGCAACTGTACCCTGTTTACTTTCCTTACATTAGCCCTTGCAGATTTAGACTTGTTCAAAGCCTGAAGATCCAACTCAGATATAATCTTAACATGATGAGCTCAGGGTGGAAGTGAAATCTCAAACTTCGTATACAAACCTATGATGATCATAGGGAATGGAGATGATTTCTTCTTCGTATTGTTCTTGTAATGTGCTACCATTAACCTATAGATAGATGCTGTAAGTTGTATATGTGCTCCAATAGATAAAAGAAATAATACTTATACACAATCTGAAGATATAACGTCCTTATTCCTGAAATAACCAAGATTTGCCATTACAAACAAATTCAGGAATGCTACCTCATCTATGAGATAGCATGAAGGAATGAGATCGGGATATCTCGGAGTGTTAGGAACCCACAAAGTATTGCAAATCTCTTCCCACTTCAGCCCTGACTTGTGAAGTAGAAGACAATACCCTATATTACTCACTCCTTTTGGAACGCATAGAACATCCCGAATGACATCTTCACTGACAACATAATCATTGCCAAACCAAGAAACCTCAAAATATCCACTATTATAGACTTTCCGGATATTAGAGTAGAATTAATGTACTATGTCTGGATTATAGGTATGATCTATTTTCATGAAGAAAAGCCGGTTGTTCTTCTCAATGAACTCAACAAGCTTTTTACCTGGACTTTCTCTGAGCTTCTTCAAATTGACATTCCTTTCTGACTTTATCAAACGGCCCTTGTACACTTTTTTGTACATCTTCCACGCATTGTCATTGTAGAACTGTTCTCTAGCGAACTTAACCTTCCCAATGTCAGAAACTAAAGGAGACCCAGCTGGTACCTCAGGTGAACTGGAACTCATAGAGAAGTAGGATCATCCTTTAGAGCATTCGAACCCTCTTGTGGTTCCCGGATGGAAATCATCATTCTCGCTCTGTTGGGAGGTGGGGTGTAATACCCCGTATTTTATTAAAGAGCTTAGTTTATTTAAATTCATTTATGTGTAGATTTCTTTACCTATTATTGTGCATGCTACATTATTATATTAAGTTCATTTAATTGTGCATGTAAATTAATTGTGTATGTTAAAATAGTAAATTTATTCATTTAATTGTGCATGTATTATTATTAATAATTTTATTTGTTGGTTACGTTTATATTAAGCAATTTTAGTTAATTAAAGTTTTATATTTTTGTTATAAAGTATTATTATGATTATAATGTATTCTTATGTAATAATAATAATAATAATAATTATGATTAATAATAATAATAATATAATAATAATAATTTATTAATAATAATATAATAATGATAATAGTGATAAATTAATCATAATAGTAATAATAAGAATAGTATTATTAAAACAAAGTTATGATGCCAACTTAGTCTTAAGATAGAATTTCCACTATCTTGGCTGAATGAGATGATTTCAAAGAGGACTTAGGGGCATGGCATTAAAGGAATGTGGTTAGGGAAGTTTAGGAATATTAATAATAATAATACTAATAATAATAGTAATAATCATAATAATAATCAAATGATTAAATGTCATGATGGGAACTTGACATAATGGTAGCATTTTTGGTTAAGTCAATGTACTTGACTTGGATTGCATGCTTTAAGTAAATGTAGGTGGGAAGTTAGATGGTTAGTAAAATGATATTTGTAATATTTAAATTATATAAGTTATTTATATATAGAAGTTAGCCCTTTGGTTGAGGATTCACGTAGGTTGAAGAAGGAAATAATAAAAGTAAGTTCTTGTATAAGACTGAAAGGAAGCGAGAGAAAGAAAGGAGCTTGGACCGGTGTAGGGAATTTATCCGACTACGCGCAGACCGGCGGATTTATTTTAAATCCATAAGGCAAGTTATTATCTATTTTTCCCCTTTGAATTAATGAATTAATTGTTTAGTTTATTTATATTATTTTAGAGCATAGAGACCATGTAAGGAGTTTAATAAATTATGAATTTTAATTTATTAAATTTGTGAAATTTTAATTATATAGGATGGTATATATTTATTTAATATCCTATGAAATTAATAATGGCTGAAAATAATTAAATAAGGCTTTAGGGATTTTTCTAGAATTTTCTAGAATTTTTCGGGATTTTTCTGTAATTTTCGGCGAGGCTCCGGCGAGATTTCCGGCCACCGGCAACGAGGAAGGTGACCGGAGTGATCCTATGTGATGCGGCGCACAAGGCTTACTATGCGCGCGCATCAGTAGCGGTTAGATTGGATTTTAAATCACAGATTGATTTGGTATAGCGCAGCACACAATATCATGGTGCACGCAAGTCAGGAGCCGTTGGATTAAAGGATGAGCCTTAGATCGATTCAATGCAGCGCACCCATAGCAAGGCAATGCAACCGGCGAACCAAGAAGCGACACGTCAGCAAAGGACCATTGCGCACGCGTGACAGCGCGTGCACGCGTGGAGGCGCGTGTGGGCGCGTGAGAGAGTGGGAAAACTTGGCGGCGCATGGGGAAAGCTCTGGGAGGCGCGTGGGGGCGCGTGAAGTGCCTCTGTAGCTACTGGAAAAGTCCAAAATACCCCTAGGGCCATTTTTGTAACTTCCAGGACCTTAAACTTTGATTTTTAGGGCCTGTGTTGGTATTTACGGGTTTAACGGGCCACAAAATTATTATTTTATTACCCGTTAATTATTATTACGGCCGATTAATATTTCTAAACATTAATTGTCCCGTTTACAGTACAGATCGTTACTAAATGAATGTGATTAATTTAATAACACTGTCAAATACTAATTATGTTATTATTGTATTAATCATTAATGTTGATATTCCATGGTTTTATTTATATAAATTATCCATTATATCTTATGAGATATTTAGACTGTTAATGATATATAAACCATGATTATTACGCTGTGTGCATTTCAGGAAATAAATGGACTGTTTAATTATGTCGCATTTATATTATATGGATGTGTTGCCATATAGAACCATGTGAGCTAGCTAATAAGTTTAGATTCATTTATACCTTATGCATTCGTTGCGATAGACAGATGTGTGGCTGTCAGGGTATGTGGTTTAGTATTATTGGCATGTGTTGCCTAATTGACATACTCAGTATCTTTATTAATATTATTGGCATGTGTTGCTTAATTGACGTACTCAGTATATTTAGTAATATTATTGGCATGTGTTGCCTAATTGTTATGCTCAGTATATTCATCAGTACATTGAGAGGTGTTATCACTGTGTAGTTCGTTATAGTCTGTGTTGTCAGTATTGTGCACCATGTATAATAGCTGATTTCCCGGGTAGGGAAAGGCGACACTTAACCACCTAGTGTGAGTCTAAGTGATCACCGTCTATTCTGGTTGAGGTCATATTATACATTGGGTAGTTCTATTAGGATGTATACAGATATAGTACCCATCCGATTCATAATGATTAATTTATTTGATTCTCTGATTTGGGTTATAGTAGAGAGGACTTGCTCGTGGGGTTGACCCACCATTGTTGATATTTCAGGATACGGTCAATACCCGTTCCAGGATTGAGGCTTAGCAGTGTGGGACCACCATCCGAACTCATCTACTCTTACGATCCTGTGCAGGGTAGAAGTTTTATGTATTACTTTAGTTTAAGTTTTATTTACTTTCGACGTTGAACTCTCAGGTTTATATTTAGGGATCCTTGACATAGGATTTCTAAGTTGTATAACGGAGTACTGTATTAAATAAAGGATGGATGGATGTTTTATTATTTAGTGTTCATTTCCTATCTAAATTCTTTTATTATTATCATTTTGTATTCCATGCTTGTATATTACCAATTGCTTTTGATATCCCTCGTTTTTCGTGTATAAGCTTGATCAACTTATGCGTGGAAAGTGTAGGGGTGTCACATGGGGGACTTGAAATTCCTATTCCTTTGGCTTTCTTGGATAATCTTGGAGCCATTTGATGTTCAAACAATTTTGGTTTGAAGCTCCGAACTTCACTTGGTAATTTTATCGAATACTTGGCGTGCACTTGGAACATGGTTCTTGGAAAAGTTTGTTTTGATTCTTCAAAACCCCCAAAATCAACTCAACAAGATGTAAATTCTTTAACAAAGTTCATTCCCAAGCTTTCAATTACAAAACCCAACAATTCTTCAACAATCTTAACCAATCCTCAAAGTTTTTGTTTACAAAACCCAAACTCCTCTTCAAATTCAAATTTCTCTTCAAATCCAAATCTTTAATCTTCGATTCTTGATGTTGATACAATGATCAAAATGTATGATGGAATGTATGCAACAATATTATGAAATTAATCCTCTTGAAGATGTATATGAGATGTGAGTATATATGTAAGCAATATATAGAGATAATATAGAGAGAGACTAAGACTATGTATCAATGCCCAACAATGCAAAATTGGGTTTTTTAAAGCCCTTTTTATGCTGCCAGGAACCGGTAGCCCATGTAGGAACCGGTTCCCACAAGGCAGTGCCTTGGTTGTAAAACGGTGACCAAGTTGATCCGGTACCCAAATGTTGGTATCGGTAGGCAATTGCCAGAATGGTTGGCTTGCAAAATGGGCACTTTTGAACTTGTACAAAATTGGGCAGTTCATGTTTTTTGACTTGAATTTTTTTTTTTTAGAGAAAACAATTTTCTTCTCAAAATATTTCCAACACTAAATGTTTAATACCAAAAACAAAGAAAATCTGTAAACTAAAAACCAAAAAAATCTTTTTGAATTTTCTTCAAAGTTTTTCAATTTTTTTTCTCTTTTATTTTTTATTTATTTTTTTTTATAACCAAAACAAATCATTGAGCATTTTAATCAACATCTTTCAAGTCCACATATGATCCAATTTTTTAGAAAATTTTAGAGATATCTATAAACGAAAAAATCCGACTCCGTAGAATATTCAATTAATTTCAATTCTCAGGAAATAATCACAACACGAAATTTAACTTGCAAATTGTAATGAAAGATTTAGAAATTAATCTAGCAAGTTCAAGTGTGTGTGTGAAATCCAATCTTCTCAAATTTCAATCAATTTTCAACAAATCATTGTCTAAACTATATTGATCACAAGGCATCAAGATAAAATTGTCTATGAGCAATTTTTCTAAGCAAGGTGGCTTTCACTCTAAAGAGCAGATAGCAATTCCCCAATTTAACTTGTCTCTATCTTCTTCTCTTTTTACTCATTTAGCTCATCTTCAAAGTCTAATGGGAGCTTTCGATCACATCTCAATAGGTAGCCTTTTCCTAAATAAAGAATTCAGCAATTTCAAATTTTTCTTTTCTTTTCAGGCTGAATGATTTCATTTTTTTTTTTTTTTTAAGTTCCTATTTTTTTCAGGCAATAACCTTTATAGTTGTTGTGATCAATATAACCTAATCAACAATTTAATGATTTTCAATCAAATTTCTCAAATATGGATTAGTGTATAAAAACTTATAAACTTATGAGATTCAAATATAAAAATCTTTTAATCAATGCAAATCAACTTTCATAGTATAGATTACAAACCAATAATATATTTTTAATCAAATTATCATGTGTCAGAAATTGCATTCAAAGATAGATCATAAATTATCAAAAAGAATTTTCACATGTATTATCAAAAATATGATCAGAAACTCAATACCCTAACCAAACCCTAACAAGTGATCCAATGGAAACAAAATTTTCAATTAAGCACAAACCATGATCACTGATTATCTTAGGACTTAGTTTGACGGTAAAGTCCTCTTGGAAACTAGTTCCATGGACTCAATAGTCACATAATTGATCAGATCTTTCTTTCTGATTCACACAGCTTTCACCCTCACTTCCTGAAATTTTCTTTCATACTTTACCTTTTTCTTAGGCAAAATTTTAGCTTTCGAATGCTTAGGTGTCACAAAATTCTTCCTAGAACGCACATTTTTCTTACCATGAGTATCATGAGAATGAATTTTAGAAAAATCTTTCTTTTTCCTGTGAAAACATGAATGATATTTATGTCCATTTTTACCACAAAAAGTGCAATGCAACAGTTTATGCACATAAGACATATCAGAATGTAATGCATCAAGCATACGATAATCAACAGGTCTAACAAAAACTGTTTTACCTTGACTACTGGATGAGCATTTATCTACTCCTAACCTAGTTTTATCATTCACATCTTTAGCCATGTTTTTTAATTTATTCAAACAATCTTGTTCCATGGTAAAAACTCTCAGATTATCTTGTGTAGATTTCAATTCAATTTCAAGATAATCAATTTTCATAACAAGATATTCCTTCATTGAGTTAGCACTACTTACCTTATCTTCAAGAATGATGATCTTCTTGTCAAGCTCAGTGATGATAGAATTGCTTTCAAAAGCTTTTCTTTTTCCTTCATCAATCTGTTTTCTTAGATCTTCATTCTCTCCCTTTGTTTAGATAAGCTCATTTGCTAACTTATTGATAGCCTGTTTGACTTCAATGGTTTCTTCCACCATCTTCTTCAATCTTTCATCATTCTTTTCAACCTCTTGCACCTGTTCATCATGAACTTCATTATCTGAAATATCAAAGTAAGATAAAGTAACAATATGAGGACCTTTTTCAAGAAAAGTGACATAAGATAAATCATTGCAATCATCATGAGGAGAATCATTATCACTTAAAGTAGAATTTTCAGAAATAGAAACTTTCATTGTTTTTTCCTTGTTCCTATCCTTTTGATCTTTCATAGGACTAGGACAAACATTGGAGGCGTGAACTTTGCCACCACAATTCTAGCAAGTGAATTCAGTTTCTTTTAATGCGTGACTTTTGGCAAAATTTTGAGGATTGGCCATGTTGCCATTCCTTCTCCTCTTTTGTCTTTGCAATATCTGATTGAATTGCCTTTACAGAAAAATAAAATCATCATCAGAGTTTTCATCCATAGAATTCTTAACCTATGTTGATTTTAAAGCAAGATTATTTTCCTTCTGATTTAAATCAAAATTCTGCATCTCAAAATTTTTCAATTAACCAACAACTTCATCAACTTTAGATTTAGACAAATCCCAATGTTCAGTATAGTTTCTATCCTAATTTGAAATCTTTTAGGTAAAGACCTTAAGATTTTTTCACAGATTTTCTTATCATTAACTCTTTTGCCTAAGTAACACAGTTCAGAATTTATTTCAAGAAGACTAGAATAAAAATCATAAAAGGATTCATCTTCTTTCATCACGATATTCCCAAAGTTATGAGAAAGCATCTGAATTTTAGATAACTTCACTTTTGAAGTCCCTTCATGAGTAACCTGCAAAATATCCCAAGCATCTTTAACAGTTTTTCTATAATAAATTCTAACATATTCAGATGGAATAACAGAATTAATAATTGCATATAAAGCTTTTCTATTAACATCATTATCAGTTTGAACTGCAATAAAAGCAAAGGCATCTTTTAGAACTTTAACTTCTTCACTATTCACAGTTTTATCTTCCGTAGGTGGTGTATAGCCAGATTCAACAATAGCCCAAGTTTTACCTCCTGAATTTTGCAAATAAGCTCTCATCTTTGATTTCCAAAAATTGTAATTATTTCCTTCAAATAAAGGACCACGTCGATTAGAACCTCCTTCTTTCAACGCATAAGACATGATGAAAACAAAATTTTGAAATCAATCAAAACTTTCCACAAGGATCAACTTTATGTGTAGCGATTGGCTCTGATACCAATTTGTGAGTTGTACGCAGCGGAATATTTAGAAAGTTTTGTATTTTTAGAAATAGCTCTGTGTATTTCTAGCTTTACTTATTTTAGCAACTAAACAATTAATCACATGTAAGATCAAATAAAACAAAGTAAATAATTAGAGATGATACTAGGATTTTTAGTGAGGAAACCCCAGTTGATAAAATACGTCAACTGTTTACGCGAGAAAAACCTCGTGGACTATGCAATCCAAAGTAAATCGATCCACTATGTTTGAGACAAGGTACATTGAACTTTGACTCTAGCTCACACCCTATCGTTCTACTAAACACCAATAGCTAATAATCCTCTAGCTTTGTGACGTCCCGTCCAACATCAACTTGACCTCAGGCTTATGCTTGATCTTTGTAGAAGAGTAGCTGGTAGATCAAACAACACTCCTCGAATGTTTTAACCTTGTCAAAGTGTGATCGCTTTTACTTCTATTCTTTAATATCTGAATTTGATGTAGAAGTAGATCTATTTTTCTCTGATCGTCGTAGATGCAACTGTATGATCACGATTAGGATTTAAACAATAGCACACTTAAACTCACTATGTGGTTATGTGTATGTTTTAGAAAGACTAGCAGATAAATCTCTTGGATTTTCTGCACATAAAATCTTCCTAAGGCTTTTAAGAATAATGAATTGATAGTGCAAAAGTCATGAATAAACCTAGATGTGTATCAGGGTTTATATAGAATTTTCAAAGACCTAATCCTTATGAAAATAAAGGAAATTTTGTGCATAAAACTATTGGTAACATTCTAAAGCAAACAGGAAGTTTAAAACTGACCAGGACAGAGTTTCCTAAAACTGAAATAGCAGTGGTACTGGAAACCAAATGTGGAACCGGTTCCCAAGGACAGAATTGAATTCTTCAAATCTTAGCTTCTTGAACCGGTTCCTAATTATGGTATCGGTTCCCACTTGACAGAATCCAATCTGAAGTTGGAAATTTTGTGTTTTGGTAACTTGGAATATATACCATGTAGATAGGTGTTGTGTTCTAAGTGGGAAACGACTTCTTAAAAGTTGTTCTTTCCTTTTTCGATGATCTCAGTATTTCGTTTTTTGAACAACCTTTCCAATTCCGCAGTCGATGTCGATCTGGATATGGTAACTTAAATTACAACTCGACTAACACTTGTTTTGACATCGAATATTGCCAATTACAAATTTATATTTCACAAATTCCCTAAGCCTTTTCTCCTTGATATCTCCCATCATTTTACTTACTTTAATTTTAGTTTTTACATTTATTGCAGTTAGAAATAGAAAAACAACCAAACAATCTCTTTTCTTAAATCAAATTGGGAATAATTTTATACTTAGCAATCCACCATAATCCCTGAGGTTTAACACCCTCAACATAGCTTTATTCTGCAAGGATTCGTTCTATTGCGAGTGGTTTTGTCATTGAAAACACATATACCCAAGATTTTACAGAGGAAACACTAATTAGAGAAATTCATCCAATTGAGAGAAAAACCTTAAAGACTTTCACAGTTTCGAGCGAAACGATCCACTATAGTCAAAGCAAAGTACAATGGATTTTGACTTAGGTTTACACCCACCCCGCTTTACCAAAAACTAGTTGTTGAAAACCTTTGGCTTTGTGACTCCCCGATCCAAATCCTCTAGACTTTAGGCTTACTCCTCAATTCTTGTATAATGATTATTGGGATAACACAAACACTCCATGAATGGTCTGTCCCCTTCTTAGCTCGATCGATTCCTCATTTCCTTCAAATTTGAATTGGTAAAGGTAAAAGAACAATTCTGCTTTTTTAAATGGTAAAAATGGATCTTCAATAACTTGAACTCTGATCAGATAGAAAACACCATCCTGATTCACTCTCGTGTAATAGTGTGTGCTCTTAAATAAAAATAAACTCAGAAAAATCATATTTGATTTTCTGAAGTAAAATAACTTTTAAAGGCTCTCTAAATTGTATGAATAGTAAAAAATTTGAAGTAAAAGAGAGTATATAGAGATGTTAGAGAGACCTAAATATACTTGGAAAACAAGTTTGATTCATGCAAAAATGTCTTTCTAAAATGTGATTAAAAAATAATTCAAATTAGACACAAACAATAATTTCTATTTTGGTTCCAAGCTAGTTTGACCGGTTCATTTTTTGTAAAGGCAAAAACGTTGTCTTGGACCCGTCTATGGAAAGTTGGACCCGTTCATAGAAAGTTGGACTAGTCCATTAAAAAGCAATTCGTTCAAACTTAGCCAATTTGGACTAGTTTGGAAAAGTTGAACCAATCCATTTTTGGCCGACCTGATAAAAACACATTTTTTTTGGAAGTCTTTCCACCAAAAATGAACTACAAAGCCTATAATAATGTATAATTTTCTCTTCAAACGGAAGTCACATACTTTGATTAATACGATGTTCTTTTCGAACAAAAATAAGCTCGCACTTTATCCAACCTTTTCATTTTGCTTTCAACATCTAAACTTAAGAATAAAATGAAAAATTATAAATATATCGGACACATTTTAACACTGAAAATTTTCAATTATAAAATTTATCTCTCTCGAAAAGAACAAGCAAGGGAAGTTTTCAAGTAGTAATGACTAGGAGGGTTTCTCACTGCTTTCGTAGTTCGTACCCTGTAATTATTAATGTGAATGAAATGAGCGTAAGAATGAAAACTTTAGAATTTTGTGGTGGTCCGGTTTCTCACTGCTTTCGTAGTTCGTACCCTGTAATTATTCATGTAAATGAAAACTTTAGAATTTTGTGGTGGTCCGGTACTTCCTTTGTAAAACCATCCATCTCCACACATTTTTGAAACACAGGACCTAGGAAATTTCTTGCACATCACCTACAGTCAATGTGACAGAGACAAGAGCCATAAGTGGTGGGAAAAAAGCAGCCAATCACAAGAAACTGATAAGAATTTTATTATATTTTGTTATCTCATATATATATGTTTTCACATAGTAGCTTAAAACTTTGAGAGTTTTCATTTAATAATTTGAGCAGTTACCACATAAGCCCCACATTCTTTTTCAATGAGTGTTGCTCTCGCTCTTATACTTTACGCATGTTTTTACTCTTGTTTCTTATTATTTGTGACTTAATTTTGTCGTTGTTTTCACGCTTCAGTTCTCGAATTCTCTCCCGCTACCACTAGATTAGAAATTTTTAGATAGTCCGATCTTGGACAAATTGTCCCGGCCAATCATCATTGGACTAGTAAAAAAAATGAATAAAGTTTAACACATTTTTGATACATTTTTTTTTATGTGTCAAATGGTTCTTGGTCAGGACCACGTAATAGGATTTGGTTTTTTTTTTTTTTTTTAGCTTAGTGAAAAGTCAGCCTGGATAGCCATCCTTTAAAGCGGGGTTGAAATTGCTTTGATATCAAGCAGAAGGTAGTTTCATATCCGTGTGTTTGTGTGTCTAGTCTTTATTGCTCTCCATATCTCTAGCTATAAGTAATTTGGCTCACAGATAAGCAAATTTTCATGGCTTCTTCTTCTTCTTCTCCTTCTTTTTCATCACCTAGATGTGAATATGACGTGTTCTTAAGTTTTAGAGGCGAAGATACTCGCAAAAACTTCATCGGCCATCTTTACACGGCTCTGGATCAGAGGGGAATTAGGACCTTCAAAGATGATGAAAGGCTTGAGAGAGGGAAAACCATTTCTTGGGATCTCATGAAAAATATCAATGAATCCAGAATTGCTGTGATTGTCTTCTCCAGAAACTACGCTTCTTCGTCCTGGTGCTTAGATGAACTGGTGGAGATCCTCGAGTGCAGGAGGACAAAGGGACAGATAGTTTTGCCAATCTTCTACAACTTCAAAGCATCAGAAGTTCGGAAACAGAAAAGGAGTTTCGCAGAAGCATTTAGAGAGCATGAAGAAATTCATAAGGAGGAGATGGAGAAGGTGCAGAGATGGAGGGCTGCTTTGAAGGAAGCAGCAAGTATAAGCGGGTTGGATCTAGAAGATGCTGCAAATGGGTATATATTAATATATATATATATATATATATATATATATACTGATTCTATATATGAGTTACTACTAGCTTACTTTTATTTATTGCTATTTTTTTTTGTTTGTTTGTGGTAAGAAAAATGATAGAAACTTGATCAGTTTTTGATAACCAGGTGAGAAATTTTCCTTAAGAGGAGAGGGACTAGGAGATTTTGTTTGACAATAGTCATTGGATTTCCACAAAATAGACTCTATTCTAATGCATTAGTGAGAGTTACTAATGAATCCTCAAGGAGGAAGGGAAAGGTTTCAGTCATGAGAAAAAAAATAAAAATGGTTTATTTTATTTACCTTTTGAAGAAAATAAAAAATGAAAAAACAAGAGTTTAGTTGGACAATATTCATGTGAGTCCCCACAAAAACCAATTACTGTTGTAGCATTACTTTCGTGATCAGCATTAACAAATTTATCATATATTATTATTATTATTATGTAACTCACAACATTTCTCCAGCAGTGTGTTAAAAGACTTTTTATGTAAAATATATGCAATGTGTGTATGTTAAGATACATTGCCACCTCACCAATGTGTAAAATTATTGTATATTTTACGCAACTTTTTTACATAAGTACATCATCATATTTTCTCTCTCCTCTCTTTTCTTATTCCATTAACAAATCAACTTTATGTTAAGTAAGTTTTTAAAAGTTGTGTGGGGTCTTGGACATGACACGTGGTTGGTTGTTATTAATAGATATATTTTTACACAAAATGTATAAAACAATTGTACTTAAAAATAAATTGTACAAAATTTTGTATAAATCTACTATTGACACATCAAATTTACAAATATATATATTTATATATATAAACAAGGAGATGCTCTCAGCCATTCACATGACCTGTAGAGGAGATTTGAATCCTCAACTCCCACTTTAGAAAGTAAAGGAGATATAATTATATTACAATCAATTTTAATTGCCTAATACAATCAAATTCCATACATTATTATATATACGTGGCTATTACACCTAACATTTTATAAGTAGAGGTGTAAGGTTTTATATAAAGGGTAGCATGGCTTTTGTTAGTAGTATTTGTTGGGTTTGTGGCTAAAATTCTTGAAGATTGCTGAACGCTGAAGAAGTCTCACCGGTCTGACTTGGTTTTGTTGTAGTACGTCGTTGAGTTCAATCGGTCACACTTGTGTGATATGTGCTTGATTTATTTCCTTATCTGATAAATTACTTTCCTAGAGGCTACAAACTTATAGGACAAATTGTTTCTTTGTAATTAAAGAATTTGACTGTAAGAAGGCAAGTAGTATCCACCATAGAATTATGATCTTTGTCAAACAAGAAATGGGTTGGAGACTTGAAAAATAGAGGTGGAGTTGGTTGGACATCCAAGGTTGAGAGAAGAAGATGGGTTGAAAGGGTGAGTGTATATATAATTTGTGTATAGAGATATAACCTCAAAAGATGATGAGTGAGCAAGGTTAGTGTTGCGAAATTAAGCAAAACATAAAAAATAAAAAAAAGGAAAAACAGATCAAACACATAGAATACACATATTTACTTGGTTCACCTAAAAATTAGGGTTGCGTTGAAGGGTTGCAAGAATTTCACTATGAGGATAATATATATATATATATACATATATATATATAGATGTTGGCACAAGATATAAGAGTTTAGAATGAAAAAATACTGTCACACTAGGGCAACATAACAAGTACAAAATACTTACAGGGAAAAAAAGTACAGAATATACCAAAATACGGCCAAAATATTCGGGTCGGGGGAAAGCTATAGTTCGGCCTTGGTGTACAGTATTTATTAGGCCCCACGCTACCCATCAATTAGTAATCAACTTGTATATTTTCTTCTTAATTTTATATTTAGTGAAAGTTTTTATATCCGTGGAGTATAAAACGGATGTCAGCATTTTGAATTGTTATTCTATCTCTAGTATTAGTAAATGGTTGTTTTTTTTTTGGGCAAGTAATTAGTAAATGGTTGTTTCATTGTTATTTTTGCTTATATACAAGTTGTGATGATTAAAACTATTCACTACACCTATTTTATACCTTTATATATTTCTCTTTCTTATACGGTCTAATCTGTTTTGTGTTTTAGATTTTAATATGCTTTGTGTTTAATAGGTATGAGGATAAGTTTATCCAACGAATTGTTCTAGAGATTTCAGAAATATTGCAAAAAAGGATATTCAAAGTTGCTGAGTATGAAGTGGGTATTGATTCACGGGCAAACAAGCTAATCATGTTGTTAAATGCTAGGTTAGAGGATAAATTATTTGTGGGGATTTATGGAATTGGAGGAATAGGCAAGACAACTCTTGCCAAAGCCATTTTCAACCGAGTATCTCATAGATTTGAAAGAAGTTGTTTCCTTGAAAATGTGAGAGAAGAGTCAACAAAACTTGGTGGTTTAGCTAAACTACAACAAAAACTTCTTAGAGAGACCCTAATGGATAATAATTTAAGGATATCCAACTCTGACATCGGAATCAACGAGATAAAGGATAGACTTCAACATAAAAAGGTTCTTATAATTCTTGATGATGTCAGTCATGAGAAACAAATAAAGAGTTTAGCTGGAATAGGACATGATTGGTTTGGATCGGGAAGTAGGATCATCATAACAACTAGAGATGAACGGTTACTGATAAAGTACAATGTTAAAACATACAAGGTTGAGCTATTAGATGAGAATGAAGCAGTTGAACTTTTCAGTTGGCATGCATTCAAGCAGAATTATCCCGTAGAAGAGTATTGTGAACTTTCGTGTCGTATAAAAGATTATGCTAAAGGCCTTCCATTGGCTCTTCAAGTTTTGGGATCCTTTTTATGCGAAAGAAGCATACCAGAGTGGAAAAGTGAACTGGATAAGTTGAATACTGACCCTCACAAAGAAATTCAAGATGTTCTTAGGATAAGTTGATGGCCTTGATACAAAAAAGAAGGCTATATCCCTCAATTTTGCTTGTTTCTTAAAAGGATGTGACAGAAAATTTGCAATAGATTTTTTTGAGAGTTGTGGATTTTACTTGGTCATTGGAATAAAAGTTCTCCCTGAGAAGTCCCTTGTTACTATATCAGAAGATAATAAGCTCTCGATACATGATTTGATGCAAGAAATGGGTTAACAAATTGTTCGTTTAGAATCTAAAGTTCCTGGAGGGCGAAGAAGACTGTGGTCTTATAAGGACATCCATAAAGTATTAACTGAAAATACGGTATGCTTTAGATATATTTTAGTTTGTTTCAAAGTGTTATAATTTTAGTGAGGTTTTCATTTTGTGGGGGTACACTTACTTTTGCTATTGGTTGATAGGTTAAATGAGAAAGAATTGTCTTTAGAAGGTATTGCCTTCTTCCTGGGGGAGTTTTAGTAGAATACGGCTTCTTGGTTGTCCTACAAATCTTTCTAATGAGTTAAGTTATCTTGATTGGAATGGTTACCAAGGAGAATATTTGTTATCCAATTTTCATCCAAAAAAACTTGTCGGACTACATTTACGTCATAGCTTGATCAAAGGAATTTGGACGAATGCAAAAGTAAGATTACTATTCTACACATAATATGTTTCTTTTTGTTAATAATTTTCTCCGGTCAATTGAAGCTTACTTATTTTTATTTTTATTTTTGTTTTTTTTTAACAGTTTTTGCATATGTTAAAAGTCCTTGATCTTAATTTATGCGAAAAAGTGATGACCGTGTCATCTTTTCTTTTTCCGAGATATTATTATTATTATTATTATTATTATTTTATTTTATTTTATTTCTTTCTTTGTTGCCTTTGGGTTTTGAGAATCCAAGGTATGCTTTTGGTGTTCGGGATTGGCTCTCGACACTAAACGCATATATGTTAGTGCATTTCATTCTCAAGGTATGATTCATTTATATAGTAACACATACTTGTTCATTTTTATTTTCATGGGGGTATATGTGCTAACTTTCCTTGGGGACATTTTTATTTTTGGGGTCCTTTGTGCGATTATCTTTTGGAGATATTTTATTTTGGGGCATTAGTGCGATTATCTTTTGAAGATATTTTTAGGAGGGAATTTTTAAGGAAAAGTTGGGACAAGTGTCTCATTTTCATTAGACCATGTGTTTAAAGGGGATTGGTGGTATATGTGGGACTTAGATGATGCCAAATGTGTGGTTGGATATGTGTTTTATGTGGAGGGTTTAAATGTTAGTATGTGAGAGAGGTAGTGTTAGGGTATGTGAGGTTGGTTTATATCATCACCTTTATGCACTTATTCTTTTAATCTTCTTCTTCTTCCTCCTTGCTTTCTCTCTCTAGCCTCTATTGATACACAACTTAGATTTTAGTTTCCTCCACCTTCCTCTCACCTTTTGCTCACACCAAAGATGGAAAAAAGCTTGATAGCTCCTTGGTCTTCATCACCATTCTCTTATATTTCTCATTGCTCATCTTTTCCTTGCATTCTAGAGTGGCTTTCTCTAGTAAGGTAGGGGGTGTAGTATGACATTTTCATTGTGTTTTGGGTTCTATTATAAGTTGTCTATGTGTTGTTTGAGTTGTAGAGAGATTCATTAAGATACACTTCATGACTTAGGTTTTTATATTGTTCAAATGCATGATTATATATCTTCAAAGCTTATTGTTTATCTAGAAAGATGATGGTTTTATGCTGGCTTCCTTGATATATAATTCTTGTTGCCTTTGTGTTGTTCTTCCCATTATAGTTTTCTAAAGATTGGTATAATGCTTGTGTGGTTATGTAGCTAAGGTATTACAGACCTTGAAGTGCTAGCATGACACTAATATCCTTTATTTGATTTTTCAATGTTGACATATACATTTGTATAATTTGCTTAATATCATGTCATGTTTAGCCTTGAAGACTTAGGACATGGAATACTTGATCCTTATATCTTATGTGTGCATGGAAGGTGAAACCTGTGCATTTACAATGTGGCTATATTGTGGAAATGATTGTTGATTTTGGAATAAACTTGGGACATTGTTATGTTGACATAGCTAGAGTTCAGCCCTAGTGTAGGAAGTATAAGGTCTCCCCAATTATAGTGACCACTTGGGTAGTTCCCTATGGGTTAATAGCCCGAAAAGAGCTAATTTTGTCTTGGTTGTGATGTTCATAATCGAATGGTTGTGAGTCCAAGATATACCTATTTTGTGATTTCGTATTTCGTTTATAAGTTGACAATCTTATGTACTTGTGGCTTAGGGTTTTTGGTTTGGATGTTCTAACCTTGACAACCATTATGTCATTTCGTATTTCACTTCTCAATTGACACTTTGATGCAAATGTAGCTTGGAGTATTTGGTATTGGATGTTCCAATATGGTTAAGTGCATTCTTATGATGTGGATTCTATTGATAATACTTCAATGCTAGTTCTAGGATGATCCCTTAGTTTCACCCTTGAATTAAATGCATAGGAGGCATGTTCCACATATGTATAGCTTATACTATTCTTGCAAGGCTATTGAAACCTTAGGTTATCCTCATAATGTACTTTCCTATGGAGTAATTTAAATTACTCACACCCGTTGATAAATATTTTTCAGGTAAAGGATTGCTCTTTTGGGATGGTCATCATTCTTTGCGTGGCTTGGCCATGATATCATAGACAACTTTTGTTTTGTATACATGCAATATGTTTAGCATGTTTCATTTAACTTTTGGGATGTTGATATGTAATGTAACTATGGAATACTTGGCTACTCTTTTGAAGGAGGGAAATGGGCTTAAAACTTGTCAATCTCTTGATTGAGTTCTAAGACCATTCCCACTCTAGTGTTGTCTTTTGCATAAATTTGAAATCCATGTAATGAGGCCAAGGGCCATTTCCTTTTAAGTGCATGTTACATATATCTTTCTTATCCAATGAATAATTGTGGTATCATATAATATTTAGGGTGTTTTTACATCATTCCATACTTCATTTCATATGGGATTGACCTTAGAGGTCTTCGGGATTTATTTTGGGTAATGGGGTGTAAGGTAGCAAAGATTGAGTTTTCTTTTTTTAAAATTTTTTGTTATTGTAACTATTTATCCATTTTTTTTTTCCCTACAACCGAACCGACCACTTCAGGACTTTTCGGGCTCATTTGGGTGTATTTGAGCACCACATATTCAATTTTGACCTTGGAAAACCTTTCCAAAAGCTTACTTCCATTTCTTGGGCAGAACTTCAGCATTTGGACATCCGTTTCTACGTCTGGATGTAGCTACTGTTTTGCGTTGGATAGTTTTGACAACCGATCTTGATATAACCATAACTTACTCATTTTAAATCCAAATTTTGTGATTCTTAAGTCTAAATGCAAGAATTTTGAGTCAGATTTCCAATGGTATCAATCCCATTTTCAGATTCAGTTCCTAATGAGACATATGCTTGTTTTAGTGGGACAGTGTCAGGATTTCGTTTGAACCGGGATAGAGTTTCCGTGGGATATAGCTTCCAATGGCCTTAGGACTTCTTATAAGGTTACCAAAGGATTATATTGGATTCATTTGATCTCATTTGACTTGTTGGGAGTCAAATTTCATTCTCTTTGGCTGAAATGACCATTCTACCCCTATTCTTATTTTTGGCTTTTTTCAACCTTAGCTTTAACATTCATCTTTTATTTGAGTCTCGTGGCTTCTAAGAAGGTCAATTTATTGTCTTAGATGTAGCATCTATATCTAGAGACCTCTTTTCTTTTCTTGCATCCGCGTTCTGGACTCAATATCGGGTCAGTTTTCAGGTTACTTGCTGATGCTTCGGGTTATAAAATTCAGGCTGTTATAGATAATTCGCCCAAAAAAATCCTAAATTTTCAGTGTAATGTTTCTGATTTTTTCTATTTTTTATTTTTGGGAATTTTTTGATTTTTAGGAATTATTTCATTTTTGCCTCGTTTTGCGTTCCGAACACTGTAGAGTGTGCCGGGTGAGTTCCGAGAGTTGATTAAGACATTTCTTCGAGTTCGGAACTCTTAGAAATGCACTGTTGGCCATTTCAGCATTTTTCAATTTTTCGGGCCGGGAGGTTTCGGGCGGGACCTGTAACCGGATTTGTCATGCTCGAGGTTATTTTTTGAGGCCATCATATTTCTTACACCATTATTTTGTGCATTTTTGTGTTATTGTGTGGTTATTTGAGTGTTGCGGCATGTGTGTGAATGTGTATGTAAAGATAAGGAAGCAAATAGGATATTTTGGGGTCACGTGGACCCCGCCTATTCACCAAATGACTTAAAGGGCCAAGGCCCCCTTTTTTTCATTTCATTTCCTCCCTATAAGTCATAGCTCTCTCTCTCTCTCTTGTGTTTCTTTTCTTTTCTTTTTTTCTTCTTTTTAGTTTCAATCTTTCCACCCATTTTTTGGCCGATTGGAAGGGTTTCCGGCCCTATTTCCTTGACGGAAAATGTTTCTCTCATCATTATCTATCACATAGTCCAAGGTTATAATTTTTAGAGGAGCGATGATTATTTTACAAAATTTTGAAGATTTTAGATCTAAGGCTTTAGAGGGGGTTATGCGCCACTTCGAGTCAAATTCTGGAGCCGCGCCTTTGGAGCAGTTTACTCTCCTTGTTGTCAACTACATTTCCACCGAATAGTTTTCCGTTCTGCTGCCGTTGACCGTCTTTAACCGTCGTTGACTTTTCGGCCGGGATGCCTTTTAGCTGCATTTTGTGGCAGGGGTCTCTAATACACATATTCTTTGATTTCAATGAGTTAACTGTTTATAGTTTGACCTTAACATGCTTAAATTGTATAAACTTGTGTATACAATTTAAGCATGTTAAGTATGAGGGTTTATGTGTATTAAGTATGGTAGTTGTGCTTTATATGATAATTGAGTTTATATACATGTCTACTTGAAATGTTATGAAAGAGCATGCTATATTTAAATTGCCATATGCCTAAAATGTTTATGTACTTTGAATGTGAGGTTGGTTATGTGAAATTTAATGTGCTAAATTACTCCCATAGCATGCTAGTATGACATTAATAAAACGTGTGAGATTGTATACTTAATATGGAATTCGAAAGGCATGAAGCATTCATACATGGCATTGGGTATGAAATGGGAAATGTTGTTTTGAAAAGAAAAAAAAAGAAATTTATTTGGGAAAAACTTTTAATTAGTGGTTTGCGAAAACTTGGGCGCCTAGGAGTTGCCTAGTGGTCCGTTGCGTTAATGTGATCTAAAGGGAATTAGGAAGAAACCTTAGCGTGGTTAAGCTACCTAGGCCCCAAATGATGCCTTGGAGTTACTTGTGGTCAGAATAGCTAGCCAGCCCTTTTCTCGTGGCGCTATGGAGTTGCCATGGGCCAGGTTACATTAATGGTTTGGAATAGAAAAACGGAAATGTTTTGGAAATGGGGAATGACATTGGCATATCATTGCATTCCATTGGTATGGCATGGTTTACCTAAGGTTTGGTTGTTGTTGTTGTATTTTCCCCTGAAACAGTATGATCCCATTCTCTTGTGTTCTATACTTTGTTTGGATTCAAGGGATCATTAAGAGGTGGGTCTTAGGCACCTCCTAGTAAGTGGTTGTACTCACCCTTTATATTACTATTTTCAGGTCATGAGAAAGAAGTGGCGGCCGACGTATCCTTATCCACCTACATTTGTGAGTCTTCTATGATGTTAGAGATATGATGTACTATAAGCCTTGGAATGGCACGCATATTATATATTGACATTAGAATTCACCATAATACCCTTAGACGACCTCGAGTTCAGGTAAGGACCCGGTTAGCGATTCGGACCCCCAGATTCGGGTCTGTAATGACCCTGTCATTTTTCCTTCTTTCCTTTTCCCTGTCTTTACGGATAATTTTTTTTTTTGTTGATATTTTCCCTTCTGAGTCCGAGTTCGGACCCTTCGGATAATCATAAGTGCTCGGGAATAGTTTCTGACACTAACTCTTTCGAGAGATTGGTATCGTCCTAGTGAAGACCGTGCCGTCTCCTCTTTTCTTTTTCGAACATTTTCCTTTTTCGTCTTTTCCCCGTTTGTCACTTCTTTGTCATAACCTCACTTTTTGTGCTCAGAATTGATTTCTAACTTCACGTACCTTCATTCCATTTGGTTTTTACGAAATATGTATCTTTACTTTTGTAGAAAAGTACGCTGGTTACTCACTATGTCCATAGAGGCATTGATGCAAAGTTTCTTCGAAAACATTCTTTTTTCTTGGGGTGTTTTTTATAAATATCTTTTGAAGATATTTTATTTCGGGGATTTTTAAGAAAATATTCTTGGAAAATATTTTCATTATGGATCATTCGTGTAGTTATCTCTTTTTGGAAGGGTCATTGTGCAATTAACGAAAGTTATTACAAAATGCCTCGTTTTGAGCCTGAATCCTCGTACAAGATTTATTTTCACATTTCATCAAGTCATTTACTCTTAGAATTGCCTTCCGGTCATTTTTTTTTTTTTTTTTTTCTTTCCAATTTTAGGATTTTCGGCCTCAGTTGCTGCCAAACTTGTTCAGGGCATATCTCTCTACTCGGGACTCGTTTTTTTGACGCCGTTTCTTCTGTTATACATTTTTTTTTTTCTCATTTTAGTTCTTTTTTATTCACAGTGTTTTACCATTTGAACTCATCTGCATAGATTTCACTTTTTAGGGCCCGGCGGGACCCGTTCGTGGCACTTTTAGGGTTTTTCTATAAATAGGGGGAGTAAAGAGAAAAAGTCAAACTTTCTCGTCTCCCACCTCCTTGGCCGGCCAACTATGGCAGCCCTTTGGGCTGCCACCTTCTTCCCTTCTTCCGGCCTTCTTCCCCTTTGGTTTTTCCCTCGGCGATGAAGGCTTTATCGTAGGCCTTGGCGAGGTTGTCCTTTCCCCTCTTTTAGAATCCGGTTTTGACCATTTTTGAGTTCAGGTTTCGATTTTTGGTTTGGATTTTGGTGTTGCCGCAAAGAGGATAATTGTTCCCCTCGTTGTCCCCGTCGTAACCCCGAAGTATCGTCGGATTTGGAGCGGTTTCATTTTGGTGGCTTTTGAGATTTCACCTCAAATTGAGGTAGGGGATGTTATAGGATTGTATTCTTGGTGTTTTAATTATTTTCAAGACTTATATAACATGTATGCATGCCTAGGTATATAATCTAGAATTTTATTTAATTATTTTCTTTGAATGAAATTTAATTCACATAATTGTATCTAACATGTAATTAATTGTGATATGATATTAAATTAGACATTGGTATGTTCATTAACATATATTACTTTGAGAATATTTGGATGAGTGTTGAAACTTTTATTTAATTATTTGCTTTGGATGAAATTTAATTCACATGGTTGTATCTAGCATGGAATTAACTTGTAGCTTGATATTAAATTAAGTCTTGGCATGTTCTTTGATATATATTAAATTGAGAATATTTGGATAAATTTTGAAATATAGAGATTTTAATTAAATGAATTAATTAAAATCTATTTAATGGTTCCATTGATTTAATTATGTTTTTTAACTTGATATATGTAATGTCCTTGACTTGTTCCTTGGCATATATTAATTTGAAATTATTTGAAGTTATTTTAAAATCTAGACATTTAATTATTTTATTTTAATTTAATTATGTTTAATTGTTTCAAAGACGTAATTAAGTTTTTGAGTTGCTATATGCATTGAGCATGATATAGTCTTTGATATATAATTTTTTGAAGTCATTTGAAGTTGTTTTAAAAACTAGAAAAATTAATTACTTAGTTTAATTAATTTTTATTTAAGTGTTCCATTCATGTAAATAAGTATTTGACTTGATATATGTAATGACCATGCTATGATAATTGACATATATTAATTAGGGAATATTTGGATGAGATTTGAAATCTAGTGAAATTAATTATTTTATTTAATTAATTTCCATTTTTATTGCATTGATGATTTAATCATGTATTTGACGTTAATAGTATGTTTAAATCATGATTTTGGTCTTGTATTATATTCAAGAGATTATGTTTTCAATATTGAGTAATATTGTTATAGCGTGTAATGAATCGTACATTGAAGATTTGACATCTTATGCCTTGTTCGTGTAACGAATCGCACACTGAAGATTCAACATTTCGTATGCCATAGTAGTTGTGGACTTAGAGCATGTTCTTTATATTTCCAAAACTTTGTTGTGCATGGTAGATAGCCTATTACCTTGTATATTCATGTTGATATATACTTTTGATGCATAATTTGTTGATTTTGGAAACTTGGGATGTCATTTGTCTTGACTATGGCTAGAGTAAGGCTCTAGTACGGAAGATACGAGTTTTTCCTACTTTATAGTGCGCACTTAAGGGAGGGTACCTACGGGCTAGTAACCCAAAAGTGATCCATTAACGTTAGTCTGGCCCGATATGATATCCAAATAACCACCTTTGTTGATTTCGCAATTTAAATTTCAAGTTGATAGCTTTAAGGATTATTACCTTGTTGCACTATTTCAGATGTTCCAATTTTGTTAAATATATTCACTTTGTTGATTTCGCATTTCAAATTACAAGTTGATAACTTTGATAATTTATATCTTGATGCGATATATTAGATATTCTAATGTTATTAAAATTGCATAAATATTGTGGTTTATGCCAAATTGTTCTAATGTAGCTTAGGAACGATCCTATAGACTCATTTGGAACGTAGACATTTGGTGGCATGAACCACTTTAGTTGTTTTCGCATTTTAGATTTCAAGTTGATAACTTTGATAATTTATATCTTGTTGCGTTATATCGTATGCTCCTATGTTGTTTACTTGTATAAATATTGTGATTTATGCTAGAAATGCTTTAAGGTAACTTAGGATGCTCCTTGAGTCTCACTTTAGACATAGATGTTAGATAGCATGGACCGTATGAATTGATTTATATCAATTTAATAAACTCTAAAACGTTAGGTAATTTGCATGTTCATCTTTCTACGAGTAACTTTAGTTGCTCACCCTCGTTGTTGGGATATTTTTCAGGTATGGGAATCATGTTTCGAGATACACAATACTTCTTGGTTGTCTTGTAAATTTGAAGTATTTTATTCATGCACTTGTTAGCATGAAATGCCTTATTTTTGGTTATATATGTCAAAACATGTATATTCAGTTTTAATTATGTAATGTGCACATAAGTGCACCTTTTGGAATGTATTTGATGTGTATGTAATGAGGCCAAGGGCCATTTACTTTTAAGTTGCTTCTTTTAAGTATTTTTAGTTTCATGTTTAATTATTGAAAAATAAGAAAATATGAAGTCTTAAGTTGTCATTTTCAATTCGAATGGTGCAAAGTGTGCCAAAGCACAATCATTAGGACTCTTTTAATATATTTGAGGTGTGGCTAAGGGCCAAACCTATTCGTGTTCATTTATGTAATTCGGTTTCAAAGTTTGCTTTTAAAAATGATTTTAGGCAAAATTTAGGTTTGATAGGTTGTATTTTGCGTTGGGCATATTTGGGGTCGCGGACCATTTTCATGCACTTTAAAACACATATTACATTTACGTGGACAATTGTTTTAGCATATAACTTCATATTCGGTCAAATGAACACTTAAAGCAATTCCGTTTTTTAGGTTTTTTGTCAAAACTGAGCATATGGGAATTTTGGGGATTTCACATCAAAATTAAAATTTTCTTTTGACATGGTCAATTATAAAAGTTGATTTTAAAGGGGGTTTCTTCTTTATGTTTTTGCAAAAAAAATCATTTAAGGGTCCAAAAAAGCTCTTTGTTTAGCAAAATCAGTAAAAGGGGCTGCTGTCAGCACCTGCTACCAAGCAGGTGTCACGCGCGCACAGTGCATATGCGGTGCGCATTCTTGTGTGCACGCAGATTGTGCGCGCACGGCGTGCATTCTTGCGTGTGCGCGGCAGGCCTCTGCGCGCGTATGGAGTGCCTTGGTGCCCCCTTTCATGGCCACAACGACGTCCATTTTTGTTTTGTCTATTCTTCCTCATCCGGACTCCGAATCAAGTGATTCTTGAGTCTAAGTTTATTATTTTTTCGTTGTTTATCCAATGGTGTGCTTGGTAGCACCCACATCTTTCTATAAATTACCATTTTGCCCCTAGGGCTAAACTTGTCTGTTTTTAAAATGTCACTTCCGCTTTGTTTTCTTTTCTTTTTTTGGGTTCTGTGGCTTCATAAGAAGTCATGCTTGTGTCTTAGGGGTGACGTACATCTCTCTAGACGTTGATTCCTTATGAAAAGACCATTTTGCCCTTGGGGGCTTACTTGATCTATTTTTGATCTTTTTCTTTTGCGTTTATTCTCGTTAAGTTCCGTGGCCTCGTGGAAGGTCACTTTTGCGTCTTAGAGATGTATTGCATCTCTAGAGACTTGGTTTCTATTTTTACTTTCGTATTCAGGATCCGTTATTGGGTCAAACTTTGGTTCATCATAGGACGTATTGAAAAACCAAGGCCCTCATAGGGTCGTTACAAATTTGGTATCAAAGCGTTAGATTCGAATACCTTTCGGACGACGAGTAGTGGCTTGCCTAGAGGGGTAGAAGGTTGACCTACAGTGATTGCATGCCTTGTGTTTATGTGTTTACTATTTTAGGAAACATGCTTACTTATTACTTGTTTAAATGTTTAATATTTTGAATTGGATGCATATTTGCTAACTGATTACGTATTTAAAAGCGAGTACATGTAAATAAAGTGTATATGTGATTTGAAAGCATGTATATGAAATGTTTATATGTGAAAGGTATATGAGATCTAGAAGCATGTATATATGATGTTTATGTGTACGTATTATATGTTTAATGAATGAAGGTGACATTTTCTAAAGCATGATAACTGGACTATATTTCTTTACACGTAAGTTGTTGTTAATGGCAAAAACATGTTATACATGATAAGATGACAAGTATAACGTATATGGCAATGAAAAGTAGAAGGCACGGTTTGTGTAACTTTTTTTTATGATAAAGTGATGGGTAGTCGAGCATGATTTATGCCACTATGTTTTATATATGAGAGGATGATGACTGGAAAAAAGGTATAACGCTAAATTTTAAATGATGAGACACGATTGTATCATGATATGAGGTACAGTTATTATATATATGTTCATGTGTGTATATGCGGTTGAGTATAGAATAGTTGTTAATACAGTAAGTGCTTGTTACGATATAGATGGTTGTGTAAGTTTTAACTTGAGTAGGCGAGGAGCTCGGTTGCTCCAGGGTTGTTTTGGGTGCTGGTTCTTATCGAACGAAGTGCATGGATTTCTAGCTCGTGGATTGAGCTATTCGGTGCATGGTTGTCTTAGTCCTTCCAATTTTTTTTTTCATAGTGTAGTGCTTAAGGCATGACTTTCAAACGATTATATGTGGCACAATATAGTGTCCAGGGTGAGACGTATGAGTTTCATGTGTTAGTGTATGGGTTCCTGTGATCGTGGAGGTCAAATGTATGATGTGACATTTTCGTGATGTATGCATGACCTTTAGAGGTTAGTGTTTGTGACTTGGGTCACGGTTTGGCCCGGAGGTTCTCTTCGAATCGATTTGTGGTGGGTGTGATAAAGGTTGCTAGAATCATGGGTTTAGTCTATCGGTTGTAGACGTAAATTTTGGGTATTCTAGTATGGTCTAAAGAAGCGTGTTGGTTATGTTTGTTAAGGGGACTTGTTAGACCCTGTGAGTCTAGGGTGACGTAGGCATTGGCTAGAGTCATGCTAGTGTCCAGTGACCGACTATTAGATGTGGATCATTTCGTGGTTTATAAAAGTATGTTTTAGAGACTAGCTAGTCGAGGGTGATTCCCATTTTAGGGAGCTATAGGAGTGTGTTGCGGTAATTGACTCTTGGTGAGTTGATTGCATAGCTCGGTTGATGAGCGGTGCCATAGGTTGGCACAGTTGTTGAGAGAGTCCCGAAGTGGTGTATTGTGGTCGGTTTTGGCTGTGTAGTGCAGGATTGCACAATAAGGCAGGTAATATGTGGTTATTGATATGATTGGTCGTTTGTGGATGAAGTGATAGATGATGGGTACTGTGTTACCAAATGGGTTGTGTTTTAGAATTTAAAAGTTATGTCTGGAGTACCAGGAGATAGTGTTGGTTGTTTAAGGATCTAAAGAGATGGACTATTGATTGGAATGATTGGGATGAGGGTGATACCATAGGTTTAGTTGGTAGTCGCATTTGACTTTTGTCAGGGCCAAGGGTGTTCTAAGAACGGTGAGGAGGAGAGGTAATGATGTTGAACCTTGAGTGTGAAGTTTGCTTGACTATGCATGTGGATTGCCTTGGAATGAGTGGTTTAGGTAGCTGGTTAAGTGTTAATAAGTGGTTGTGTTGTAGATCATTTTGAAGAGACAATTGGGCTCTCAGCATTCTGGTTTCGGTGCTTATTTTTTCCCTTTTGGGATTTGTCGGCATGACATTGCTGTAATATTTCTGTTTTTCACCATATTTCATTTTCTAGGATTTTTTCTGATTTTTGAGGGTACTTTCGTCTTTCCTCGTTCTACTTGCCTGATGCCGTGGGGTCTGCTGGGTGTGGCTGAGAGTTGGGTGGAACATTTCCTTAGGTTTAGGACTCTTGGAAATGTACCAGTTGCCATTTCGGTATTTTTTTCATTTTTTGGGCCAAAAGGTCCCGTGTGAGACCCGCTACCAGAATTGTTGTGTACGGGGTTGCGTCTCCGGTCTATTACATGACATGCATTTTTATTTTATGCATATTATGATGATAGTGTATTAAAATGTGTGGTTGTGGTTTATTACATATATATATATTTAAAAGGTGGGATTTTAATTTTTAGTGGTGGGGCAGACCCCCCACTCACTTTGCTTAATGGCCAAGAGGCCATTTTAAACCTCAAATTCTCTCTCTCCCCGGCACTCTCCTTTTCTCCCTCTTTATTTCTTCTTTTTCTTTTTCTTTTTCACAAACTTCAATTACTTTCTCAATTTTAAGAATTTGGTGCTGATTGCGGCAAATCGGAGAACTTGTTGTGATCTAAATGTTGATAGAGCCAAACACCATTTTGGCCAACCCTTGATTTTCAAAATTAGGGCATAAAATTGGGGGTTTTTGCATATAAGTGAGGTAGGGGTTTCTAATTCCCACATTATTGATTTTTTGTGAATTATCTTTTTAATTGAATGTATAAGCATGCTTAGATTTTATTAATTTCTTGAGGTATGAGCTTTATGTGTAATTAACATGACTATGTGTTATTAAATGTATGTAACTATGTGTTGACTATTATGTTGTGAAAAAGCATGCTTTAAGTAATTTTATTATATGCCTTATGTATATAAATTACCATAATTATAATGTGAAAGCATGGTACATGTAATACACAATTTCTTTCAAGTATGTCTTGTGGTTTAAATGCGATTATGTGAAGAATTATGGAATGGAAAGGCATGATGCATTCATGCATAGCATTGGGCAAGGAAAATTAGAAAATTGATTTGAAATGAAAGAAAAGGGGGTTTTGGGAAAAGTTTTGATAAAGGGTTTTGCGAAAAACCCAGATGCCCAGGGGTTACCCAGGGTCCGTGGCATTAATGCGACCTAGAGGGAACTAGGGAGATTGCCCTAGCATGGTTGAGCTAGTTGGGCCCCAAATGATGCCACGGGGTTACCATGGGTTGGGGACAGTAGCCAATCCTTCTCTCGTGCCGCCATAGGGTGACCATGGGATGGGTTATGTTAACGGTTTGAAAATTGATGAATAGAATGGATTTTGAAAATGGGGAACGACATAGCATGGCATTACATTCCATGACACGACATAGTTTAATTATGACCAGGAAATTGTATTGTATTTCCCCGGCATAGCATGAACCCGCACTCCTTGTTTCTATTCATTGCTTGTATTCATGGGGTCACAAGAGGTGTGTCTTAGGCACCACCTACTGAGCAATTTGCTCACCCCTTTATATTAACATTTTCAGGTCACGGGAAGGAGGTGGCAGATGACAATCCACCACAAGCTTAAGAAGGCTAGAAGTGTATTTTGAAATCTTTTGTACTTGAGCCATTCTTTTGTAAAACTACATCTTGAAAATGTTTTAAGTTTGTATTAGCTTAGCCGTGTAATGAGACATAAACCTTTGACAGTATTGTTGATGTAAATTGGGCTCATTATAAGATTGTATTGTTATCTTATGTTAAATGAGAATGAGGCATTGTATTTGGGAAAAATGGTTAATGTATATAGTTATGGTCTGTAGTTTATCATTTGTAGTGTGTTAGAACAGGTTTTGGGTGGAATACACAGCTTCTTTATAGTCCACTTTTCGTATATACTTTCATAGCAGTCCAGTAGAAGGAACTTCACTTCGCAAGTTCATTTCGGCCGACCGAAATGACTATTTCGGTCGACCGAACCTTCCAGTAGCCTTATTAGGATTTTGGTCATAACCGGACTACCAAAAGGGTTATTTTGGTTGACCGATTCAAAGGGGTCATTTCGGCTGACTGAAGCCTTATTTCGGTCGATCAAAATGCAACTGTCTTGTGTACTTAGTTCTATCTTCAGGTGTGATTAACCTTGAGTCTTGGGAAGTTGTTTAGAGCTTTCATGAAGCATATTTAAGAATTAAAAATGATGTTGTGACACTAGACTTGAAGTGATTGACTTAGGTGACCTCAGGTTCAGGTAAGGACCTGGTCAGCAGTTCAAACCTACGGGTTCGGGTCATCACAAACTGGGTATCAGAGCAATGGTTCGAAAACCCTTAGGATGATGGGTAGAGGCCTACATAGGATTGCATGGGAAGGTTGAATTGCATGACTATGTGCTTATGTGTTAAGGTGTTTAATTGTTCGAAAAGCATATTTACTTGCTACTTGCTTATGTGTTACAGTTTTGAAGGCATGCCTATTTACTAAGTGCTTTCGTATTTAAATTGCCGATATATGTAAATGAAGTGTTTATGTTATTTGAAAGCATGTTATATATGACAAGGTGGAAAATATGAGACACATGATGGTGATAAGCAGTAAGCACGGTTGGTACAATTTTCTTTTATGAGAATGTGACAAGTAATGAGTATAGTATATGCAAGCATGTTTCGTATGGTATTGTGGGTTGCATTCATTTTATATATCTATATATATCTATATACTTATGTGCATATATGTGATCGAGCATGGGATGGTTGCTAGTGCGGTAGGGTACTTGTCTCGGCATTGATGGCTGTGTGAGTTTTGACTTGAGTAAGCGAGGAGCTCGGTTGTGTAATGACCCAGCTCCTCATGGATCCGGATCATTAAACGGGTCCTAACCCGGTACAAAAACATCCAAGGGTAAAATGGTAATTTTACGTTAAATTTAAATGTCGAGGTCCAAAAAGGGCAAGATGGTAATTTACCATAATTCAATAAATTGAGACTCAAGGGTACAACGGTCATTAACTTGTATCACAAAGTAAATAAAATAAGGTTCGGGGCAATATAGTCCTTTCAGGGGTTAAAATATAATTATCCTATTTTATTGGGTCATAATGTAATTACTTGCAACATCAATTGGGTGCCAAGTGTAATTTAAGAACTTAAATTGGCAATTACATAAAAAGAAAGAACCGGTCGACGTATACACCTTATACGTCAACTGGTTTGGGGTATGAATAGTGGGAAAACCCACTGCCATGATACCGGTCGACGTATGGGGAGCCATACGTCGACTGGTTTGGGATCAGGATACCGGTCGACGTATGGGATGCCATACGTCAACTGGTTTGGGACGTTAACAACTCAAATATATACTGGGAAGATACCGGTCGACTAGTTTGGGAAACTGTATGTCGACCGGTTCTAGAGGATCTTCACTCCTACTTTCCACTATCCTGTGTAACCCCTACACACCAACTTTTGGTCGTTCAATCACCCACGTCACTACACTTACGTGCAAAATTAATACATCTCAATAATAAATTCAAGTACAACAGCCACGTTATTAACGTAATTTACCACACATCACTAAAATACACTTGAGGGTTTAGTGTAATTAAAAGTTAATTACATTTAACATCAAATAAAACTACAACAACCATCAACAACATGAATCACCACACGTTACTTAAATACACAAAAGGCTTATGTTTGAATAAAACTTAATTACATTATCCAATGGCCAACATTGCAAACTTATTTACATTCTCCAAAAACTAAGATTATACATGAAATGGTTGAATACAAAATAGCAAAAATCATCTTCTAACAACTTTCAATTTTGAGGTGGATTGGCATCCGCCGGTTCTTTTCCAAGACCTGAAAAAAAAAAATATAAAGTACGGTGAGCTATATGTTCAGTGGGTGACACTTAAGAAATGCGTCTTGGGTCTCCGTGAATCCAATCAAAGCATAGGCCAATGGGAATTAAGGAGCATGTAACATAGGGGATTAATACAACATTCCAACCAAATTCGAATACAAAGAATGTAATGCTGTGGAATGCGAATGCATGCCAATGTCACTCCCCATTGTCATTCTCAAAATCATCATTTTCAACTGTTAATACAGCCCACCCTTTGGTGACCCCGCCGCGACACGAGAGGAGGATTGGCTAGTGTCCCTGACCCTTGGTAACCCCGCGGTGTCATTATGGGGCCCAGCTAGCTCAACCACGCTAGGGCGACTCCCTAATCCTAGGCTATATTAACCTCCGGCCCATTGGTAACCCCGTAGTGACCGGGTTTGCATAAAACCATTTTATCGAAAATACTTCCCCGAAATTCCCAATTTCATTTCGAAACAAATTTCTCCCGTTTCATGCAACCTAATGGTACATGTATGCATATATATTCCATACTTTCAATATTACGGCATTTAAAGAATTATAACACCCAAATCAAACATATATCATGTTTAACATTTCTAGAAAGGTCATCAACATAATAAACATAACAACGCATCATCTAGACATACTTTTCACATAGAACAAGTCATATTCAAGATTGTGAAATTCTCTAGACATCACTTACACAACATTAAAACAATTAATTCTCAATTTAAGCATGTTCATTACACAAAGAAGATAAAATTCACAAAAGATCAAGAACATCATGAATTAAGGGTCCCTACCTCAAGTTTGCACCAAAACCTAAAGATGGGTCTCAATTTCGAATTCCCTAGGGAGGCTCAAAGCTGGAATTGATGGCACTCACGCGTAGAGCTTGTCGTGTTCTCCGTTTTGCCTCAAACGACTCTTAAAAACTCCAAGAATTGAAGAAGTTACCAAGATCCAAAGTTTGCTTCTCAAATGGAAGGAAGAAAGAAATGGAAATGAGAGAGAGAAGAAAGCTGCAGGAGAGAGGAATGAGAGTGAAGAAATGTGGTCTCTAGACCACTTTGTGGTTAATGGTGGGTCCCACCAATTTCCAATTTTATTTTCCATTTTCTTGTTGCTCCAATTTTACACCACATACACACACAAGTGAACCACATGCAAATACTACTTAATCCACATAATTTAAAATGTACACAATGCAAATGGACCTAACCACAATCCTGTACAGATAACGTGAGGAGACGAAAATGCCCTTGCGGCAACAAAATTCTAGAAAAAAGAAAGATGCAGAAAATAAAAAAACGTTACAATCTTCCCAACTTAAAAGGATTTCATCCCCGAAATCAAGCCATACCTAGGGCAGAGAACAACTTTGGGTACTTGGAGTGAACCTGCTGTTCAAGCTCCCAAGTAGCTTCCTCGACTCCATGGTGTCGCCAAAGAACTTTCTCTAGCGATATCATTTTACCCCTTAACACCTTCTGCCGTGTGTCAAGGATCTGAACTGGTCCCTCTTTATAGGAGACATCCTTATCAATGTCTACATCAACCCAATCCAAAATGTGAGAAGGATCCGGTTCGTACTTCTGTAACATCGATACATGAAAGACATTGTGGACTCTGTCCATCTGTGGTGGTAAAGTAAGTCTGTAGGCAACCTCTCCTACACGGTCCAAAATCTCAAATGGTCCTATAAATCATGGCGACAACTTGCCACTTTTCCCAAATCTCATCAAACCTTTCCGTGGGAAAACTCGTAGAAAAATATGGTCTCTTACTTCAAAAGCTAGTGGTCATCTCCGCCTATCTGTATAGCTCTTCTGTCGACTCTGAGCCGTGAGCAACCTCTGTCTAATCAATTTAATCTTCTTGGTAGTCTCGAGTACAATGTCGGTTCCTAAGGCAGCTGTCTCGCCTACCTCAGTCCAACAAACCGGAGACCTACAAGGTCTACCATACAACACCTCAAATGGAGCCATCTCAATGCTCGCTTGATAACTGTTGTTGTAGGCAAACTCAATGAGTGGTAGATGATATTCCCAACTGCCACCCAAGTCAAGCACACATGCCCGGAGCATATCCTCCAAGATTTGGATAGTACGCTCTGACTGGCCGTCCGTCTGCGGATGGAATGTCCTATTTAGGTGCAACGCTGAGCCAAACGCTGCTTGAAGTCCTTTCCAGAACTTCGAAGTGAAATTAGCATCCCTGTCTGAAATAATGGTTACTGGAACTCCATATAACCTTACAATCACCTTCACGTAAAGAACGCCAAGCGCCTCTGCATCATTTGTTACCTTAATAGGCAAAAAGTGAGCCGTCTTGGACAATTTGTCAATGATGACCCATACGGCCTCGTTGCCTCTTCGTGACCTTGGAAGACTTGTCACAAAATCCATCGCAATCTGTTCCCATTTCCACTGCGCTATAGGCAATGGTTGCAACAACCCTGCCGGTTTCTGGTGCTCGGCCTTTACCTGCTGACAGGTAAGGCATTTAGCCACAAACTGTGTAACATCTTTCTTCATCCCGTTCCACTAATATTGACACCTTAAATTATGATATATTTTGGTACCACCTGGATGAACTACAAAATGGGAAGTGTTAAACTCTCGAAGAACGTCCTCACGACAAACTGTGGGAACCACCAACAAACCCTTGAATCGTAGACCCCCATCTGCATGCAGGGTCTAATCCTTTACTGTCTCACCACTGGAGATCAAGGTGTGAATGGCATCCAAATCCAAATCCTGTCTCTGTGACTCAATCACTCGTCCGACAAGAGTAGGCTGAGCCACAAGACTAAACAAGAAAGCTGGTTCACTGTCACCATCATCGTCAAAACATTGTAATCCCATTTCTGCCAACTTTCAAGCATCTTCCACTTTTGGATAGCCAAACCGGCCAAAATGCCACGAGATTTCTGGCTTAAGGCATCAACTACAACATTTGCCTTGCCTGGATGATACTATAAATTAAAGTTGTAATCTTCCAAGTACTCAACCCACCGTCTCTGTCTATTGTTCAAGTCCTTTTGGGAGAAAAGGTACTTAAGGCTCTTGTGATCTGAGAACACTTCGAATCGCTCACCATACAAATAATGTCTCCAACACTTCAAAGCAAACACGACTACCGCCAACTCCAGATCATGAGTAGGGTAGTTGTACTCATGAGTCTTCAACTGTCGAGACCCAGAAGCCACTACTCTACCATCCTGCATTAACACACAACCCAGACCATCACGTGAAGCATCACAATAAATCACATAACCCAAGCCACGCTCAGGTATCACCAACACTGGAGCTGTAGTCAATCTTGTCTTCAATTCTTGAAAAGATGACTCACAGGCTTCATTCCACATAAACTTGATCCCTTTCCGGGTCAAACGAGTCATAGGCGCTGCCAATCGTGAGAAATCTTTCACAAATCTCCGATAGTAACCCGCTAGACGAAGAAAACTACGGATCTCAAACACATTCTTAGGTTGCTCCCAAGTCAAAACAGCTTCAATCTTCGATGGATCAACCGACACTCCACCTTCTGAAACAACATGCCCCAAAAACTTTACCTCTTGTAGCCAAAACTCACACTTCTCATATTTGACATACAATCAGTGTTCTCGTAAAATCTGCAACACGATACTCAAATGGTCCTTATGCTCTTTCCGAGTTCGAGAGTACACAAGAATGTCATCCACGAAAACTACCACAAACTGGTCCAAGTAATCGTGGAAGACGCGGTTCATCAAGTCCATGAATGCCGCTGGTGCATTAGTTAAGCCAAATGGCTTAACAAGGATCTCATAATGTCCATACCGAGTACGGAATGCTGTCTTTAGGATATCTTCATCCCTAACCCTCAACTGATAGTAGCCAGATCTTAAATCAATCTTCGAGAAACAACTGGCTCCCTTCAACTAATCAAACAAATCGTCTATCCTTGGCAAATGATACTTGTTCTTGATGGTAGCATGATTCAACTTTCGGTAATCAATGCACAACCTCAAGGAACCATCTTTCTTCTTAGCAAATAAGACCGGTGCGCCCCACAGTGACACACTCGGTCGGATGAAACCCTTTATCCTCAAGTCATCAAGCTGCCTCTTCAATTCTTCCAATTCGACTGGTGCCATACGATACGGTGCCATAGAAATCAGCGCGGTACCGGGCATCAAATCAATAGTGAACTCCACTTCCCGGTGTGGAAGCAACTCCGTCAAATCCTCCGGAAACACATCCAAAAAATCACAAACAACTGCCGGATAACTTTCTCCCACAACATCCTCTTCTTCGGCTTAAAGACTAGCCAAGAAGTAATCACCACGACTCCGTCCACAAATTCCATACAATGATGAAGGCTGGGAATCACTCCGATCTCCCATGAAAAAGAAACAATTTCCCTCTGGAGTGCAAACAGTGACTCTTCCTCTGAAACAATCAATCGTAGTATGAAAGAAGGCTAACCAATCCATCCCGAGAATGACATCAAAGCTAGTCATCTCTAGGAGGATAAGGTCAAATATGAAAGTCCGTCCGACTATCACAATGGGACAATCCCGCACAACTTGGCTCAAAGACACTGAAACCCCAACCAGCGTATCAACACACAACGTTCGATCCAAGAAATTAACCTCTATCCCCGATGCAAGTGCAAATGATGATGAAATGAAAGAGTGAGATGCACCAGAGTCAAACAAAATACGGGCCCAAGAACCAAACACTAGAAATATACCTCGGAGAACTGAAGGTCCAGTAGATGGATCAGTCGGTGCAACTGTAAAGACACGTCCCTGCTATGCCTGTGCTTGAGAACCACCAATCTGAACACTAGACTGCTGTGTCGACACAGTAGAAATATCCCTCCTAGCTGGTCGAGAACCTTGAGAAGACATGGCAGGTTGTGGTGGTGGCAGTGGTCTAAAACCTGACTGAACTATAGTCAATTGTGACGGTCTCTGCCGTGACCCTCTGCTACTACCGATGCCTGCTCCCTAACTCGGACAATCTTAAATCAAGTGACCCTACTGGCCACACCCATAACAAGCCCTTGGAGCTGGAGAAACTGCAGACGATCTCATAGGGCAATTGGACTTATAATGCCCTGGCTGCTGACACTGAAAGCAAACAACTCCACTCTTGTCAGACCCAGTTGGCATAGGAGTGGTAGGAGCAGATCGTGTAGAATGTTGCCCTTGAAACTGAAACGGACCACCTTTATTCCTCTTCCAAGAAGATCCCTCTGAAGATAGCCCTGTACCCCCCTTTTGCTTCAACTGCTCTCTTCTTACATCCTTCTCTTTATTATCAGCCTCCAACATCAAAGCCCTTTCCACTGCTTCAGAATAAACCTTAATGAACTGTGCCGTGATCAACGGCCTCATCCGATCATTAAGACCGGAAACAAACTTCCGAGTCCTGTTAGCTTCATCTCTCACCATTTCTGGAGCAAAACGGGAGAGTGAGGTGAACTTGTTCTCATATTCCGCCACTGACATGTTCCCTTGAATAAGGTTATGAAACTGGTCTTGTAACTCCTATCTTTTGGAAAGTGGAAAGTAATTCTCATAAAACAATTCTTTGAACTTATCCCAACTCATCTCTTCCACCTTGTACCGGCTCGTAACCAACTTCCACCATAGTTTGGCATCCTTAACAAACTTATAAGTTACTAGGATGATCTTTAGGTGATCCTCTGTCACATCCATTGAGGTCAACTGAGTTTTAACTTGATCCATGTAGTCGTCTGCTACCATTGGATCCGCACCGCCCTCAAACATAACTGGCATCAACTGAGAAAATCCCTTAATGATCTTGAGACGCTTCTGAGCTGGCGTCTCCTTAACTTGAACTATAGGTTATGGTGCCGATTGCGACTAAACAGCAATCGTTGCCCTCACAGTACTTTGCAATAAACAATTCAACTCCAGTGCTACAAAACCTTTACCCACTTCTACTGGTGCTTCAACATTATCCCTCCTCGGGGGAACAACTCTTGGGAGAATCAAGTCCCTAAGAAGTGTGTCCTTATCATTTAGCTTCACCGGATTGGAGCTAGAGCTCTCGCCAATGTCACCCCTTATTGGCCTAGGGCCAACTTCCCTTAATTCTTCATGTCGTGACATCATGCTATAAAACGAGAGAACGGTTCAAAAACATGACACTAAAGTCCACCGTGGATGACTCAACAAAAAATGATGATGTACCAACACTTAACATGCGCAACTATACAAGAAACACTTTAACGTAACATTTAAGCACATAAGCAATTAAGCATGCTTGTTCAAGAAGTAAAACATGTAGCAAGTAACGTAAACAATGCAAACAACTTCCCATGCAATTCTATGTAGGCCTCTACCTGTCGTCCTATAGGTTTTCGAACCAAGGCTCTGATACCATTTTGTAACGACCCAGCTCCTCATGGATCCGGATCATTAAACGGGTCCTAACCTGGCCCCAAAACATCCAAGGGTAAAACGATAATTTCACGTTAAATTTAAATGTCGAGGTCCAAAAAGGGCAAGATGGTAATTTACCATAATTCAATAAATTGAGACTCAAGGGTACAACGGTCATTAACTTGTATCATATAGTAAATAAAATAAGGTTCGGGGCAATATAGTCCTTTCAGGGGTTAAAATATAATTATCCTATTTTATTGGGTCATAATGTAATTACTTGCAACATCAATTGGGTGCCAAGTGTAATTTAAGAACTTAAATTGGCAATTACATAAAAAGACAGAACCGGTCGACGTATACACCTTATACGTCGACTGGTTTGGGGTATGAATAGTGGGAAAACCCACTGCCATGATACCGGTCGACGTATGGGGAGCCATACGTCGACTGGTTTGGGATCAGGATACCGGTCGACGTATGGGATGCCATACGTCGACTGGTTTGGGATGTCAATAACTCAAACATATACTGTGAAGATACCGGTCGACTGGCTTGGGAAACTGTATGCCGATCGGTTCTAGAGGATCTTCACTCCCACTTTCCATATCCTGTGTAACCCCTATACACCAACTTTTGGTCGTTCAATCACCCACGTCACTACACTTACGTGCAAAATTAATACATCTCAACAATAAATTCAAGTACAACAACCACGTTATTAACGTAATTTACCACACGTCACTAAAATACACTAAAGGGTTTAGTGTAATTAAAAGTTAATTACATTTTAACATCAAATAAAACTACAACAACCATCAACAACATGAATCACCACACGTTACTTAAATACACAAAAGGCTTATGTTTGAATAAAACTTAATTACATTATCCAATGGCCAACATTGCAAACTTATTTACATTCTCCAAAAACTAAGATTATACATGAAATGGCCGAATACAAAATAGCAAAAATCATCATCTAATAACTTTCAATTTTGAGGTGGATTGGCATCCGCCGATTTTTTTCCAAGACCTGAAAAAAAATATATAAAGTAGGGTGAGCTATATGCTCAGTAGGTGATACTTAAGACATGCGTCTTGGGTCCCCGTGAATCCAATCAAAGCATAGGCCAATGGGAATTAGGGAGCATGCAATATAGGGGATTAATACAACATTCCAACCAAATTTGAATACAAAGAATGTAATGCCCTGGAATGCGAATGCATGCCAATGTCACTCCCCATTTTCATTCTCAAAATCATCACTTTCAACTGTTAATACAGCCCGCCCTTCGGTGACCCCGCCGCGACACGAGAGGAGGATTGGCTAGTGTCCTTGACCCTTGGTAACCCCGCGGCGTCATTATGGGCCCAGCTAGCTCAACCAAGCTAGGGCGACTCCCTAGTCCCATCTAGGCTATATTAACCTCCGGTCCGTTGGTAACCCCGCCGCGACCGGGTTTGCATAAAACCATTTTATCCAAAACACTTTCCCGAAATTCCGAATTTCATTTCGAAACAAATTTCTCCCGTTTCATGCAACCCATTGGTACATATATGCACATATATTCCATACTTTCAATATTGTGGCATTTAAAGAATTATAACACCCAAATCAAACATATATCATGTTCAACATTTCTAGAAAGGTCATCAACATAATAAACACAACAAAGCATCTTCTAGACATACTTTTCACATAGAACAAGTCATATTCAAGATTATGAAATTCTCTAGACATCACTTACACAACATTAAAACAATTAATTCTCAATTTAAGCATGTTCATTACACAAAGAAGATAAAATTCACAAAAGAGCAAGAACATCATGAATTAAGGGTCCCTACCTCAAGTTTGCACAAAAACCCTAAAGATGGGTCTCAATTTCAAATTCCCTAGGGAGGCTCAAAGCTGGAATTAATGGTACTCACGCGTTGACCTTGTCGTGCTCTCCGTTTTGCCTCAAACGGCTCTTAAAAACTTCAAGAATTGAAGAAGTTACCAAGATCCAAAGTTTGCTTCTCAAATGGAAGGAAGGAAGAAATGGAAATGAGAGAGAGAAGAAAGCTACGGGAGAGAGGAATGAGAATGAAGAAATGTGGTCTCTAGACCACTTTGTGGTTAATGGTGGGTCCCACTAATTTCCAATTTTATTTTCCATTTTCTTTTTGCTCCAATTTTACACCACATACACACACAAGTGAACCACATGCAAATACTACTTAATCCACATAATTTAAAATATACACAATGCAAATGGACTTAACCACAATCCTGTACAGATAACGTGAGGAGACGAAAATGCCCTTGCGGCGACAAAATTCTGGAAAAAAGAAAAATGCAAAAAATAGGAAACTTTATAGGTTACTCCAGGGTTGTTGGGTGTCAGTTCTTATCAAACAAATGGCTTGGTCTTTTTGCTCGTGGATTGAGCTTTTTGGTATGTAGCCATTTTGATATTCTTGTTGCAATTTCTGCGGTGCTTAGAGCATGACTTTGGATCGGGTTTGTATTTCATGTCATGGTGTCTTTATTGTGTGTGAGTTTCATGTATCGGTGGATGGGTTCCTATAACCGTGGAGGTTGGGTGTGTGAGTTAGGGTTTCGAGGGAGAAAGGTATGACTTTAGGAGGTTAATGTTTGTGACTTGGGTCATGGTTTGGTGCGGAGGTTCTTTTTGAACTGGTCGTGGTAGGTGTGATAGAGGTTGTTTGAGTCATGAATGTAGTCTATTGGTGTTGATATGTATCGCAGGTGTTCTGGTACCGTCTAAGGGAGTATGTTGGTTATAGTTGGGTGAGAGGTGACTCCCATTCCGGGAACTACAGGAGTGTGCTATGGGTAATTGAGTCTCGATGAGTTGATTATATGGCTCGATAGATGAGCGGGGTTATAGGCTATTACGGTTGTCGAGAAAGTCTTAAGGTGAGGTATAGTGGTTTGTTTTTAGTGGTGTAGAGTAGGATTGCACTATAAGGTAAGTTGTATGAGGTCATTGAAGTGCTCGGTCATTTGTGAATCAAGTGAATGGTAGTAAGTGTTGTGTTACCAAACGGACTATGTTTTGGAATTTGAAAGTCGTGGCTGGAGTTGTATTTCAAGTTATGTTTGAAGTTTTAGGAGATAGTGCTTGGTGTTTGAAGATCTAAAAAGGTAGACCGGTGATAAGAATGATTGGGACGAGGTTGATCGTGTAGGTATAGTTGGTAGCCCCATTTAACTTTTGTAGGGGCTAAGGGTGTTCTAAGGAACAGGAATGAGGAAAAGTAACGATGTTGAACTTAGGGCATGAAGTTTCTTATTAGACATGTAGGTCGCCTTAGGGAGAGTGGTTTAAGTAGTCGGTTAAACGTTAGTGATTGATTGCATCGTTGATGATTTTAAGGAGACAATTGGGCGTTGAACATTTTGAGATTTGTTCTCATTTTGTTTTGAGGATTTGTCAGCATGGCATTGCCATATGGAGGTTCTTTTCTAATGGCAAACAGTGGTCGTTATGGGGACTATCGAGAGTAATACTTATTCTCTTGTTATGATAGTGTTATCTTAAAGATGTTGGAAGAAGAATTATTTGGTAGTGGCTTAATGGTCCGGTAGGATGATAGGTTTGAACTGTTGTTTAGAAAAAGTGACAATGAAGGTGTAATGGTGTAATGTTTAGTGCTGATGAGCGGAATAATTTGAGGTATGATTCGAGTGTGACTTAGAAATTATGAGTTGTTTGTTGTGTGTTGTCAGGTAGGTGATGAGATTGTGCGCCAATTGAGGCAATTGTGGATGGTTTAGTTATAGAGCCAGTGAGAACGATGTTGCCAGTTATACACCTTTTTCTTTTGACGAGTTGTGGGTTGATGTGACTGACATCACGAGTCTTGTGCATGGTGTTTGAGGTAGTATCGCCTTGAAAGGTAATGGCGGAATGGGACGTGGTGTCCAACGTACAGTGATTGTTCCTAGTGTTAATATGTTGTGGGCATTGGTACTCTAATCTGACCAGTTTTGGCTAGCACGGGTATTACGGCATGGCGTATGCGAGGTTCCGTGTTAGTAGTGTTTGACAGTCCGTTAGTGGCGAGGTTGCCTAGATTTGTATTCATAATCCCGTATGTGTTTCTAGTTGGTTCTTCTTCTTGTACGTAAGGAGTTCATGTCATCTCAGGTGTGATTGGGTGTCCATGGTTAGACAATTGATGAGTAGCGTGTGACAGGGTGTCGGGTGTATTTAGATATGAGTCGTTAGTCCCTTGTGGGAGCAGGGTTCGTTACCCTTTCTGTTTATTCTAGTCCTGGCAAGGACGTCATTTGTTGTGAGTCTTATTCTCTGTTTAGGTGTTGTGCGCGTCCGTGGGTGGACGGACCTGTGTGTGGTTTGTTATGTTGTTAGAGTTCATCGATATAGGTTTGATTGATTTTGGTCGACGCACTTCCACGGAGGGAGATAAAGTTGTTGGTTTTCAGTAGTGCTTGTTTTAGGAATGGTCTTGATTAGTGGAATATGTGGCACGAGTTGCCAAATAGGGATTGTGTTTCCAGTGTTTGGTACTAGCAGTGATGGCTAGGGAATGTGTCGTGAACGGCAGTTTGAGGATGATTAGGTGATGTGTTATGAGTCATGTACTCGGATGTTTTTATAGGCATCTGATTCGAGCAGTGTCTTGAGGACAAGTGTCGATGTTGCCTTGGAATTACGTGATTAGAGAAAGTGAATATGGGATTCCATTGAGGAATAATGGGGATGATTGACTTTGGTTATGAGGTTTTAGGCATGAAATGGTCATAGTGTGTGTTTTGACGAGGTAAGACTTGAATCGAGTAATGTTATGAGTTGTTTACCTGGTAGCGGTGTTATGAGGAAATTAGAGATCTTTTGTACTGGTTGATGATTCTGACGTTTAGTGCCATATTATTTTTAGCTTGTTACGAGTTGTATGATTGAGGAATTATTGAGATTCTTAGAGCTGGTAAGTGACTGTATAGTTGTTAAGGTTACGTAGAGTGATGGATGGATAGTGAGTGAATCTCATGGTTGTCTTGTGGACTGTGTTAGACTGTGTTTGAGGTTTGGACCTGAGGACAAGAACGACGTCTATGTTGAGATTAGATCGAGGATGAGAATGGCCTGGCCAACCATTTCTCTTGAATCAGTCCCTCTTTAGCACAATACCGAGTTAAAGGTTAATAATTGTTTCGACTTGTTAGTGACAGTGAGAGCACAGTTTTATGTGTTGTGTCGGTGTGACAGTGAGGATTCAGATGATTTATCTCGGGTGACGAGGTGTGTTAGGTAGGACCAAGTGTCCGATGAAAGGTTGGGGTACGATCATTGATTATTGAAGATCTTGTTTTGAGGATTTGTGTCCTAGGTAGAAGATAGTACATTTTATTGTTCTGGTGACTTATAATTATGTAGTCGTCGGGAGATCTATTGTTTAGTCATCTCGAGGTTATGTACTATGGCGATTGTCGCTAGTGCGGTTATGAGATGGTGTAATTATGTGTTAGGTAACGAATGTGTGGTCTGTTAGGGATGTATAGACTTGGGCTTGAGACTCATCGTGTGATAGTGAAGATCCTTAGTCTCAAGTTTTGGGTATCCTTTAAAGGATGAGTTGAGGATTTGATATCATTGTGTTTTGTGGTCTATTGATTGTCTTTCTTGTAAGTTTTGGAGCTCTGTGTAGTTATGTAGAAGTAACACGTGTCAGTTTTAAACCAGGCATATGATCTAATGGTCTCGTATTCTGATGTTGTGAGTGATGAGTACCCTCATAGGGTGGTGCGCATTTTGTTTTGGTGGTAGTGGTGTGTAATTGCCTATTAACATCCGGTGTCGAAGGCAACAAAGTTGTGAGCTGGTTATCCTTCGGGTTCTATGCGATGCTCTCCAGGTAGGAAGAAGGTTGCGGGCCTAGTTCATAAGGAGGGTAGATTCCTTGAAATCTCTTTAAGGAGGGTAGATTTTAATATTTTTGTTTTTCACCATTTTTCATTTTCTGGGGTTTTTTCTGATTTTTGAAGGTATTTTCGTCTTTCCTCGTTCTGCGTGCCAGACACCGTGGGGTGTGCCAGGTGTGTCTGAGAGTTGGGTGGAACATTTCCTTAGGTTCAGGACTCTTGGAATGCACCGGTTTCCATTTCGGCATTTTTTTCCATTTTTCGAGCCGAAAGGTCCCATGTGAGACCTGCTACCGGAATTGTTATGTACGGGGTTGCATCTCGGGTCTATTGCATGACATGTATTTTTATTTCATGCATATTATAATGATAGAGTATTAAAATGTGTGGTTGTGGTTTATTACATATATATATATTAAAAAGGTGGGATTTTAATTTTTAGTGGTGGGGCTACCCCTCACTCAGTTTGCTTAACGGCCAAGAAGCCATTTGAGACCTCAAATTCTCTCTCTCCCCGGCACTATCCTTCTCTCCCTCTTTATTTCTTCTTTTTCTTTTTCTTTTTCACAAACTTCAAACTTCAATTACTCTCTCAATTTTGAGAATTTGTTGGTGCCATTTGTGGCAAATCGGAGAGCTTGTTGTGATTTACACGTTGATAGGAGACAAGCACCATTTGGCCAACCCTTGATTTTCAAAATTAGGGCATAATATTGGGGGGTTTTGCATCTAAGTGGGGTTGGGGTTTCTAATTCCCACATTCTTTGATTTTTTGTAAATTATCCCTTCAATTGAATGTATAAGCATGTTTACATTTTATTAATTTCTTGAGGTGTGAGCTTTATGTGTAATTTACATGACTCTATGTGTTGTTAAATGTATGTGACTATTTGTTGACTATTATGTTGTGAAAAAACATGCTTTAAGTGATTTTATTCCATGCCTAATGTATATAAATTGTCGTAATTATAATGTGAAAGCATGATACATGTAATATACAATTTCTTTCAAGTATGTTTTGTGCTTTAAATACGATTATGTAAAAAAATTATGGCATGGAAAGGCATGATGCTTTCATGCATAGCATTGGGCAAGGAAAATGGGAAAATCGATTTGAAATGAAAGAAAATGGGGGGTTTTGGGAAAAGTTTTGTTAAAGGGTTTTGCGAAAAACACATACGCCCAGGGGTTACCTAGGGTCCGTGGCGTTAATGTGACCTAGAGGGAACTAGGGAGATCGCCCTAGCGTGGTTAAGCTATTTGGGCCCCAAATGATGCCACATGGTTACCATGGGTCAGGGATAGTAGCCAATCCTTCTCTCGTGCCACCATAGGGTCACCATGGGACGGGTTATGTTAACGGTTTGAAGGTGATGAATGGAATAGATTTTGAAAATGTGGAGCGAAATAGCAAGGCATTGCATTCCATGGCAGGACATTGTTTAATTATAACCAGGAAATTGTATTGTACTTCTTCGGTATAACATGAACCCGTACTCCTTGTTTCTATTCATTGTTTCGATTCACGGGGTCACAAGAGGTGTGTCTTAGGTACCACCTACTGATTAATTTGCTCACCCCTTTATATTAACATTTTTTAGGTCACGGGAAGGTGGTGGCGGATGACAATCCACCACAAGCTTGAGAGGGCTAAAAGTGTATTTTTAAATCCTTTGTACATGAGCCATTCTTTTGTAAAACTACATCTTGAAAATGTATTAAGTTTATATTAGCTTAGCCGTGTAATAAGACATAAGCCTTTGACAGTATTATTGATATAAATTGGGCTCATTATAAGATTGTATTGTTATCTTTTGTTAAATGAGAATGAGGCACTGTATTTGGGAAAAATGGTTGCTGTATATAGTTATGGTTTGTAGTTTATCATTTGTAGTGTGTTAGAACAGGTTTTGGGTGGCTACAAAGCTTCTTTATAGTCCACTTTTCATATACACTTCCATAGCAGTCCAGTAGCAGGAACATCACTTCGCAGGGTCATTTCGGCCGACCGAAATGGCTATTTCGGTCGACCGAACCTTCCAGTAGTCTCATTAGGATTTTGGTCACAACTGGCCGACCGAAAGGGTTATTTCGGTCGACCAATTCAGAGAGGTCATTTCTGCCGACCGAAGCCCCATTTCGGCCGGCCGAAATGCAGCTGTCTTGTGTACTTAGTTCCATCTTCAGGTGTGATTAACCATGAGTCTTGGGAAGTTGTTTAGAGCATTCATGAAGCATATTTAATACTTAAAAATGATGTTGTGACACTAGACTTGAAGGGATTGACTTAGGTGACCTCAGGTTTGGGTAAGGACAAGGTTAGTGGTTCAGACTTACGGGTTCGGGTCGTCATAATTGTCGTGTAAGGGTTCTTTTTTAGTGGCAGGTAGTAGTCATTGTGGGGAGTATCGAGAGTAATGCGTACTCTCTTGTTGTGATAGTGTCATCCTAAGGAGGCTTAAGGGGAGATCGCCTTTTAATGGCTTGATGATCCGGTGGGATGAGAAGTTCGAGTTGTTGTTTGGGATGAATGGTGATAAAGACATTATGGCATAATGTTTAGTGCTAACGAGCGGAATGATTTAAGGCATAATCCGAGGATGGATTAGAAAGTATAAGTTGTTTATCGTATGTTATCAGGTAGGTGATGGGGTTGTGCGTCGATCGAGGCAATTGTGGATGGTTTAGTCTTTTAGAGCCAGTGAGGGTGGTGTTGCCATATAGACGCATTTTTCTTCTAACGAGTTAGTGGGTTGTTATGGCTAAGGTCACGGGTCTTGTGTGTACAGTGTTTGAGGTAGTGTCGCCTGGGAAGGTAGAGATGGAATAGGTGTCGAGGTGTCATTTCACGACATAGAGGTGGTGTTAATGTGATCTAGAGGGAACTAGGAAGAGACCCTAGCATGGTTGAGTTACCTAGGCCCCAAATGAAGCCTTGGAGTTACCTTGTGGCCAGGGATAGCTAGCCAGCCCTTCTCTCGTGGCACCATGAAGTTGCCATGGGCTGGGTTATATTAATGGTTTGGAATGGCAAAATGAAAATACTTTGGAAACGAGGAATGACATTGGCATATCATTGCATTCCATTGGCATTACATGGTCTAACTATGGTTTAGTTGTTGTTGTTGTTGTATTTTCTCCCGAATCAGTATGATCCCGTTCTCTTGTGCTCTATGCTTTGTTTGGATTCACGGGATCATTAAGAGGTGTGTCTTTGGCACCTCCCACTGAGCAGTTGTGCTCACCCCTTATATTATTATTTTCATATCATAGGATGTGACGGCCCAAGTTTTACGAAACCCGGTGCATCAGCGAGTGACCCAAAACTGACCCGACAAAGGACCATAAATGCGAAAGCGAATGAAAAGTGAAAGTCTCTAGAGATGAACCCCATCTCTAAGACACCAAAGTGACTCCCCAAGAAGCCATGAGACTCAAAAGAAAAAAAGTGGAAACAAGGTACCACCTCAACCTATAAGGTTAAAGTGACCCCAAAGGAGTGACAACAAGGGTGATATATGATATTCTAATTATATATGAACATTGATCAAGCTTCAAGATCCTAACGAAAAGGATGGCATAAAACAACATTCTCCGGTTTAAAGATACCCTATTTCGATAAAACAATCATAACTCTCACTACGGTTGGAGTTTATGAGTGTGGTTGAAACCATTAGAAAGATGACTTCAAGCTCATGAAAATGGACTCAATAATGACCTAATTTGGATTTAAAAAAATGTGTGAGATATGGCTGCCCAAAGTCTATGCAACAGACCTGTCCGAGAAACTGAAAAGAATAAAGTTCCAGGAAGGATCAGTCAGCCAAACCCCTATCATCAGCCTACCAAAACACCATGATCAGCCAGCCGAACCCCAATGTTCAACCGGCCGAAACAACCTGCGAGAAAAACAACCTCACTGGAATGTAAGAAAAAGGGTTATCAGCAGGCTAATGGCCTTCATCAGTCGACCGACACACTAGATAGTAGCAAAATTTGATGCTGTAGAGTGTGAAAATAGTGCTCGGTCCAAGACTAAACCTACACATGCATCCCAAAAGTCCCAAAACATAATTTAAAACATTCCAAGCCTCATACAAACATCCATAACATGGAAAAATCAAAAGGGATGTGTGAAGCATACTTGTGTGCATAATATGGCATAAAGACGTTTAAATTTCCAAAAGATGGCTCCGAGGCCTAAATTTAGAGTTGTGTGAAAAAGTGAACATGTACGCAAATGTAATATGCATCTTATGACGCGTTACAATGGCCTACGGCCTCATTACTGAAAAATATAAAAATTCACACGTCAAACCTCCAAAGTTTGCAAAATTACATTCAAAAGTAAAAACATGGAACCATAAGGCAAATGAAACTAAAAGGATTGGCCCTTGGCATCGTTACATAGGTGATACAAGTATATCAAAATGAAGTAATGAAGGTACTTATTACTCAACAAAAGGGAAGCAAACGTGTTTCATTTAAGCTATACATTACAACATCAAAAGAGATCAAAACATGTTAACACTTGCATGTTTCTAAAACCAAAAATATCCACGACGCCAATCTACGTAAGAGTCTATGAATAAGGTCCATCCATGAAAATGACTTATTTACCTAAAAATAACCTAATCAACTAAGGTGTGCAACCAAAGTTACTCGTAAGAAGAAGAGCATGCGTATACCCTAAAGTTTCAAATGTCTTGTAAGTTCAATATAGACGGATACAAGGGATCATTACACCTAATGTCTAAGTTGCAAGGTGAAATAAAGGATCATCTGAAGCTATATTAAGCAATTGAAATGAAATATACAATGCACAAGTATACTAAGCAATAATGAAACCTCAAGCACCAAACCATAAGCTACAAGTAATCAATGATTAACAACTTGGAATTGAATGCGAAATCAAGACCTTATAAGTTGTTCTGGGCAACCCATAAGGTACTACCTAGTACACACATTTGGGGAGAACTCATACCTCACGCACTAAAGCCAAACTTTAGCTATCCCATAAAACATGTCCTCACAAGCTTTCCAAAATCAGCAAGTTCATAAGTCATACTCAAATAAGAATGCATGAAACCACCTTCCATGCATAAGTACCATGTCCTAGGGTTTCTTGTCTATAATGGCATTTTAAAAGTCAAATCTTCAATGTGCGATTTACTATATATACAATGGTTTACTAAATGTCAAATCTTCAATGTCCGATTTGCTACACATACAATGGTATACTAAATGTCAAATCTTTAATATGCAATTTGCTACATAAAATAATGATACTATATGTCAACTAAATCAAGTTACCATCATGTAACCACAAATACTAAATATACAACAATCTAGTAATAAGCTTCCACAGTAAACATTAGTGATATTCTACAAGAGTTCATCATTACAACAAGAAAATCTCTAGAATAAGTAATCAACCAAATGGACAATACACTTGTATAAGATATATATATATACAAGTTACACATACTTGAATCCTCAAAACTTAAGTCAAGTATATACAATCATCATCTAAATGTAATCCTATATAACACAACAAGCATGTATGCAATATATATAAAACTCCAAATACAAGTAAAACATAAAGGAGATAAACATACTACAACCCCTACCTTACTAGAGGATTGTTCCTCTGGAATCCAAGGTAAATGGAAGCAAATCAAAAAACCGAGTAAAGGTATTCTAGATGATCAAGAAAGGAATATTTGATCTTCAAAGTGGAAGGTTAAACTCTAAGGGGAAAGGGTTCAAAAATCTGAAATGGGAAAGAGGGTTTCAAGGTTCAACAATGGTGTCCAAGGTAGAAGCTTAGAGAAGATGAAAAAATTTCTATAATTCCTCTACTAACTAAAGTCTTGATAATCAATTACACCATACCAACACTACCTCTCACACACACACACACATCCACCCTCCACTTGTCACAATCCTAAGGCTCCTCACAAGGCTTAATCTCAAGCCTACACTTATCTCCAATCTAGGCCAACAAGTGTACCAACCAAAAGTCCACATGTGGGTGAATCTTCACCCTCCACTTGTCACCATCCAAAGTACCCTCACAAGGGTTAATCACAAGTCTACTCTTGTCAACATCTCAAGTTAACAAGTGTTCCAATCCAAGGCCAACAAGTGGGTGAACCTACACCCAACACTTGTCACCTAAACAAGCTTCCAAGTCTCACAAAGCAATGGATGACAAGTGGTCCCAAAGAAAAGTGACACATGTCACTAATTCCCAAAAATTGCAAAGAGGTCCCTCCTCTAAATATCCTAAGGAATATTTGCAATATAGTCCCTAACATAAAAAATAATTACATAAAGCACCCGTAAAACAAAAATGTTTCCGAAGAAACTATGCATCCATACCCCTACGAAATGGAAATAACCGAGCATACTTTTCAATAAAATTAAATCATGCATCAATAGTAAAAGCCAAAATGATGGAATGCACAAGGTGTCGAAAATCAGTTTCGGACACTAAATCCTACCTCGGGCGCAACAAAACCCTAAAGTATCCCGAAAATAAAAAAATCAAATAAATAAATAAAAAAAAATTGCAAGATGGAAAAAGGAGAAAGGAAAAAGAAGACTCGGTCTTCACAAGGGAAAGAAGTGGCAGCCGACTCAGCTTTATCCACCTGCATTTGTGAGTCTTCTGTGATATTAGAGATGTGATGTACTATGTGACTTGGTATGGAACGTAAATTATGTATTGACGTTAAAATTGACCATAATGCCCATAGACAACCTTGGGTTCGGGTAAGGACCCGGTTAACAATTCGGACCCCCGGATTCGGGTCATTACATTCAGGGTTCCCATTTACGGAGGAATTGTATCTAGTAGGTTGTACAAGTTTGGTTGAGGTTGATGATGGTGTCGAGGCCTATTCCTATACGCCAAACTAATGTAGTGAATGTAGGTTCAAGAAAAGCCTTTTTGGGTCAAGTTTAAATTTATAAAAACCACTACTATCACTACTACTAACGTAGCAAGAGTGAGTAGGGATCGTCCCAAGGGTTTAGAGGGCTACTAGTAATGGAAACAATGCTTAAAGTTAGTAGGTCGAGTGATTAAAGGTAGATTGTTTGGTTAATTAAACTACAATTAAGATTAAGCAAGCTCAATGTAAAACAAGAAATTAAAGGATAGAGAAAACAAGAGAGAGAGGTCTTAGGACTTAGAGATCACCACTAAGCATCACCTTTTTATACACTCAATTCACAATTAATGAGGGGGAAAACATATGTTGCAACAATAGTGAGTGTGTGTGGTTGTTTTAACAAGCATAGATGACCAATTAAGTATATATTGTCTAAACAACACAATGAATAGCACAATACATCAAACTAAGTCATTAATCCTTCTTTAAACTCACAATCCAAACACATCACATAATTAGAGAAATATACTACTTGCATTCATAAGTATGTAACATTAAACAACAAGCATGCATTGTCCTCCCATTTAACAACTAAGGTGGCTACACTACATCTAAGCTAATGACATGGAAACTAAACTAATTAAACTAAGGGGAGGCACAATCCATCAAGAAATGAGTATGAACCATCAAATAAACCACAAGAGCATTCTATTAAGCATTATATCTTGACAATCTCTAGATTTATAGCATCAACACACATAGGCATGCATCAATAACACAAGAGATAGAGATAAACACATGAACATCTATTCTAGCATACAAGGACATATGAATAGAATGAAATGATCAATTGGAAGAATTAAACCACATAAATCATTGCATAAACAAGATCTATGTATATAAATATGTCAAAACATGTATTATAACACAAATCTCCTCAAAAATACATAAATCAAGGTAAAGAAAGCATGCTTAGGGCTAATTCTAGCCCCAAGAGGATGTCTAGCCACTGATGAATGGTGTCCTCCAACCCTCAAGGGCTATCTCCGTGGTAGAAGTGCTCTTCTTCTTGAGGTAGATGAAAAACCTCCCAAGAATGTGTCTCTAGCCTCCTCTTCTCTTTTCTTCCTATCTAAAAATTGTATATCTCTACTCTCCAAGCATATCAAGATTATCCAAGACTATGTGTAAAAGTGGCTCATATTCCTTATATAGGTAGCTCAAATGTCACACCCAATGGTCTAGGCTCGTACACAAGGGCTCCTCCAATGATTGCACGATGAGATAACTTTTAATGAGCTGGAAATATATTTTTTTCGGATTTGAGAGGGTTCGATCGATCGAACCTGTGCTGTGATTGACCGAACATGGCTGAGATCTATCAAACTTTGGTTAGATCGATCCTCCCATGGCGGCGCCTTTTTGGATAAAGACAGATTTGAGATATTTTGGGGAAAGAGACAAAAGTGGTAGGTAGGGTGATATAACAGGATAAGATGGAATCTTTTCGATCGATCTGAGAATTGATGGATCGATCGAACTTTGTGGGATCTTTGGATAAGGACAACAGGCCTTGGATCCATCTTAGAGAGTCTAGATCGATGAACTTTCAATTGATCGAGGTATTCTTGAGATCGATCGAACATGCTGATTTCCACATTTTGCTTTAATCTGCTTCCACTTTGCTCCTTTCTTCCATCCAGCTTGAGTTAGCTTCTTTTAAGCTCTTATTTGGCTGAATTAGCTTATTTTGGGGATAAACACCTAAAAAGGGCAATAACACGAAATTAGTCTAAAACGGGAAAGTAGGATAGATAAAGGTCTTAGAATACCTAAGTTTAAGGGGTTTAAATGCGCACTTTTCAGCGCTCATCACACCCCCAAACTTAAATATTGCTAGTCCCTTGCAATGAACTACAAAGTAAAGAAATGAAATGAACAACTAACTAGCTATGAATTAGAAAACAATAAATGGATAACGCCACTTTCGTAGGGAACACGATTGCATTTTGCGTATGCAACAAGCCTTTTAAACCCCTAGGTTACCCCTGGTGGACGAGTGAAGTCTCATGGGGGTTTTTAGAAATGATACCCACAAACATTAAGCTCATTCTCACAAAAGAGACACCAATATTGCAAACAAGCATTGGGAGAAAACTACCTCAAGTATGCAATTTTTCAACCATTTCCAAGCAATCTCCCAAAATCTCAACATCAAACAAGCAAGTATGGTCCTCCATACATCAAAAAAATGATCATGCAAATCAAAACAACACTAGAATCCTTTTGAGTGGACCGGCATCAAGTATGTTGTTATCTAAGCCAACTAAAAAAATGATTACATCCTTACCCTCAAACTAGCACACAAATCTAGTACCAATCATTAAGACAAAGAGTGGACCTTTTATTAAAGCTTTATTGATCTAGGTGTGCTTATTCTTTTCACTCGATATATATTTTTTTTTTTTAATCAAACCAGACGGCTTTAGGGCACTAGATGTTTAAACACCCCTAAGGAATTACAAGCTCAAATCAACTAGGCTACAAATCAAAACAACCTCCATCTAATCATTTCCTACTTCACACCTTTTAGGAGAAGTCCTCACTTTTTTATTGCTTTTGCAACTTCTTCTTCTTTTTTTTTTTTTTTTCAAGTTCAATTATTAACCTAGAGTTTGGGCCCTCCACCTTTCGGCGCGAGAAATTCAGTGCTTGATGAAGCTAGAATCCTGGCTACTTAATGAAAAGGGTTTGTTATCCACTTTTATCAAAATAAAAGCTTTCAATGCACTACTAGCCCAATTGGGATATAACCAATTCAATAATCAACAAAGCATGTACCCCACAAATGAATGCTAGTGTGCACCTGTGCTAGTGATAAGTGCCGAATATTGCATATTCAAGCGCCTTTAGCTGCATTAGTTAAGTCCATTATTTGATTATTCTATATAGATTATCTTCATTTGCATGTTTTTATATATTTTCAGGTTCATTGGCCAAAAAGGAGCAAAAATGATGTTTTGTTCAATCTTTGAATAACAATGTGCTCAAGGCTAAAGTTTTGGCAACAGTGGAATTTGACTTTGCTTGCCATTTTTGACCTATCAAACTCAAGAACTGGACTACCATTAAAACATGGCGTATTTAAAGCTTTGAATTAGCTTTCCAAATCTTCAAATGGTTCGTCATTTGGAGTTTGGACCAGAAAGTTATGGCTGTTTTACCAAAGTACTGCAAAACAGGTCAAGAGAAAGGAGCATTCTGCCCAAACTTCGAGCGCTCGAAGTGCTTATTTAGAGCGCTCGAACTTTGAGCAGAATGCTCTCCGGGATCCATCACTTTAGCCCACTTGCACCTTGATTCCCTCATTTCTAATTTCCATCTTTATGGGTTGGTTGGAGATGTCTTTTGGTGGGGAGTTGAGCCTTGTTTGGTAAGGGTTTTGGTAGGGGAATGTCTACAAGAGGTGAGGGGAACCACATATGAAAAATATATCTCATCTTTGCAAGATTTCTGGAGAGAGAAAGAGGAGGAGAAGATAGAGTTCTTGAAGCTACAACAAAGGAGCTCGAAAATGGGGATGGAGACTAAGCTTCTTCCTTCTTCTAAGGTTCCCATGGATAACTAAACCTCCATTTAGGGAGGTGATGAGGCCCCTCCCTTGTAAGCATGTTCTAATTTAGGCTATATTTTGGGGATTACAATGTATATTTTATGGTCTTTTCATAACTAAGAGCACTTCATTTCTTGTAATGAATGTTGATATTTGTATGGATGATTTCTTTAAGTTGATTATCTTGTTTTAGATGATGTATTATATTAATCATATTGCTTAACTTTTCATGGTGAGAATGGAGACAAGGTTATGAAATGGTTCAATGGCATGTTGATAAGTACTTTGATAGATCATTGCTTAGGGTTCCCCTTTGATGGCTTATGCTTGATTCTTACCTTCATGTGCTTCATCATTTTATCTAGGGCTTGATAATCTTTCATTCAAGTAAATGTGGTTAAGCTACACCTTAGTTGGGTAGTCTAAACATGTTCACCTTTGATGGATCATGCTTGCTTGAGATTTAATGAACTTCTTGAGGATATTATAGCAACCAAGTGTGCTATGTATCATGACCATATATATATTGTTTTCCCCCAATTTAGCTCTAATCTAGTATGTGTATAGGGATGGAGGCGGATTCACTTCCCTAGTCCTCTTTACTTGTATTTCATCTCCCTTAAACTCTTGCAAACTTTTATTTTATGCACCTTAATTTCATAGTTTAAGTGACAACCAACAAATCTTCTATGAACACCCCTATCATTCTAAAAAGACTCTAGACACTTAGGTTGCCATAGATTAGTACAGTCCCAGTGGTTCGACTTACCCGACCAATAGCCCTATTTTACAATGATTTGCGCTATTGCGAATGTTGATTTATTATAGATCGAATTCTCAACCGATCAATTTTTGGTGCTGTTGCCGGGGACTGCAGACGGTTTAGCAACCGAAGTTTTAGGGTTACTTTTAGTGTGATTGTTAATATCATGAATTGTGAATATTTCTTTTTTTTAGTTTGACCACCATGTGTTGTAAGTGAGATTCTAGGGACTCGAAGCTCGCCGAGAGAAAGCTAGCTAATTTGTAATTCTAGAGGACCCCAGGTAAGTCTCTTGACCTTCTAGTTTCGTCATTGTAATATATTGTGCATGTGTTAAACTTAGTGATAATTTAGTTTTAAAGCCCTGGTTGAGGCTTTTATCTTGTTTAAATTTCGTGTACAAGCATCGGTCCTTGTCGTGGCCATTTAAATTATGTCTTGATAATTAAGGAGAATGGGAACATCGTATGTGGAGTTGTGAATGATGAATAGTAGCATTGATAGCATTATATATTGTTGATGTTTGGCCGTAGATCGCTCTCCCTACCAACTCTTGACTCGCCAGTTGACATAAATTCACTTGAAAGAACTCTTAGACGAAACCTTAGGGAATCTTCTAGCATAAGAGAACTTGAAACTGAATTTAACACAATGGCTGAAAATGTAGGAGATGTCAGAAATGAGGGAATTAATAATGATAGGGCCGAAATTCCAAATGTAGAGCCAATGACTTTCAAGGACCATTTCATCCCTACTACATATGATTCACTTTCATGCATAGTGATGCTAAACATCGATGCGGCTCAATATGAGATCAAATCAAGTACCATTCAAATGCTTCCATCTTTTCATGGCCTTGATAATGAAGATCTGTATAAGCATCTTGATGAATTCCTTGAAATCTGTTCGACCATCCGGTTGAGAGGTTTTCCTGAGAATGCACTCCATCTGCAGTTTTTCCCATTTTCTTTAAAAGATAGGGCAAAGTATTGGTTAAACTCACTCACTCTAAATTCCATCACTTCTTGGGCTCAATTATAGCAATAATTCCTTAAGAAGTATTATCCGGTGAGTAAAACCAACCAAATGAGGCATTCCATTCTTAGCTTTTCTCAAATGGATGGAGAACAACTCTACGAGACTTGGGAAAGGCTACAAGACCTTCTTAGAAAATGTCCACATCATTTGATTCCAAAATGGCAATTAGTGCAAGCTTTCTATGCTGACTTGACCGAACCTCATAGATTCATGGTTGACTCTTCTTGTGGTGGGATGTTCATGTCCAAGAATGCGGATGAGGCTTGGACCCTACTAGAGAATTTAAGCGAAAATTCACTTCAACATAATTCTCGTAGGGCTCCGACCTCAACCAATACAAAGAACACCAACCCTTGTCAACCAAAATCAATAAGGGAGGAATCATCCCAAGTGGATGCCATAGCTCATAAATTCTATCAATTGATGGCACCACATCTCTCTCCTTCATTATCTCAAAATTCTGCAAGTTCAGTATGCTCATCATGTACTAGTCCATTCCATCTCACGGAAGATTGCCCCACACTGGAGTAATTTTCCAATCCAAATCAAGAGCAAGCTAATGCCATGTTCTCAAGATCCGAGAATAATCCCTATTCCAATACCTACAATCCGGGATGGCGAGATCACCCAAATTTTTCGTGGCGGCAACAAGCCCTACAAAATTCCCAATTCCAAAATCAAGGGCATCAAAATCAGCCCTCTCCTCAATTTCAAAATAGGCAATTTCCAGCCTCTTCAAGCTACCATCCTCCGTATAATCCAAATGTCTCTAATCAACCTCCGGTGTACCCAACTGATGAAATTGTGGCTGCAAACAAGCAAATGATGGAGTCATTAAACAAGCAAATCATGGATTCCAACAAGCAACTTTTGACATCTATGCAGCCTACTCTTCAAATGGTTCACTCTCATACTCAATCCATAGCTAAAGTCGAAAATCAAGTGGGCCAAATAGCTAACTCTGTGAACCAATTGCTTCAAAAGGACAAAGGTAAGCTTCCCGCTCAACCATTTCAAAATCCTAGAGGGATGCATGCGATTGATGAAACCCCTCCATCGAGTGGGCCAAGTCATGAGCATGTTCAAGCAATCACCACCCTAAGGAGTGGTAGAGTGGTTGACAACAAGGTTGATGGAGACAAAAAATGAAAAAGAACCTCCTTTGAAAAATCCAAATTCAAGCTCTTCCAATCAAATTCCAAGCTCTTCTCGTCCAAATACCATTCACGAAAATCCCACACATGTTAACCCAAATGTGGAAACTACTTATGAGCCAAAAGCTCCGTTTCCTCAATGTTTTCAAGAGTCAACACATATTGGGAACTGATAAGCGCCGAATATTATATATTCAAGCGCCCTAAATTGCATTAGTAAAGTCCGTTGTATGTTAATTTATGTAGATTATCTTCATTTCTATGTTTTTATGCATTTTCAGGTCCATTTGCCAAAAAAGGAGCAAAATCAAGGCTTTGTGGAGTTTTGGCCATCAAAAGGCACAATTCTGAATTTCTGGCAGCAGTGGAGTCAGGACTTTGCTCACCATTTTGACCTTGCAAACTCGAGAACTGGACTTCCATTATAAAATGGCATATTTAGAACTCTGAATCAGCTTTCCAAATCTTCAAGAAGTTCATCATTCGGAGCTCGGACCAGAGAGTTATGGCCTTGTTACCAGAGGTGCGCAGAACTGCCTGGCAGCACTGAAGTACTGCCTTTCTCCCCATTTTCGACCAACCAGACTTGAGATTTGGGTCTTCATCAAAACATGAAGTTTTTAAAGCTCTGAATCAGCTCTCCAAATCTTTAAACGGTTCATCATTCAGAGTTTGGAGCGCAAAGTTATGGCTGTTTAACCAAAGTAGGTCTGGGCGGAGCAAGTGAAGCATGGGCATTTTTACACTAAATTCGAGCGCTCGAGGCCTTGCTTAGAGTGCTCGAATTTGGGCCAGAATTGCCTTCGGGAATTCTCATTTTGGCAGCCACTTGTGCATTGGTTTCCTCATTTTCTACTTACTTCTTTATGAGGTGGTTGGGGATGTTTTTTGGAGGAGAGAGAGAGCTTTGTTGAAGGAGATAAGGCAAGGAAGGCCACACATATCATTATCCTATATTCTAGAAGATTAGAGGAGAGAGAAGAGAGCAAGGAGATGGAGTTCTTCAAGCTTGAAGAAGGGAGCACGAAAATGGAGGAGGTCTTCAAGCTTCTTCCTTCTTCCATTGCTCCTATGGGTAACTAAATCTTCTCTAGGGAGGTGATGAAGCTCCTCCCTTGTAAGCATGTTCTAGTGTAGATTTTACTTTTGGGATTTCAATGTATTATTGTTGGTGATTTTATGATCTAGAGCATCATATGTGTTGTAATGAATTCTAATGTCTATACATGATTATTTTGAGCTATTCATCTTGTCTTAGATGGTTTCTCTTCCTAATCATATTGCTTGCATTTCCATAGTGACAATGGAAGTTAGATCATAGAATGGTTTTAATGGCATGGAGTTTGAGAACTTTGATAAATCATTGCTTAGGATGCCCTTTGATGGTTTATACTTGATTCTTAACTTTGTGTGCTCTCATCATTTAATTAAGGGCTTGATAATCTTTGGCTTAGGGAGCATGTTGAAGACTACACCCTAGTTTAGGTAGTTCAAGCATGTGAATCTTTGATGGATTATTCTTGTTTTTGATTTAATGAACCTCTTGAGGATAGTATAGCAACCAAGGGTTGTTATGTGTCATGACCATCATTTACGTTGATTTTCCCAATTTAATCTCAATCTAGAATTTGTATAGGGTTGGAGCGGATTCATTTCCCTAGTTTTTCTCTACTTGTATTTCATTTCTTTTTAATTCTTGCAAGTTTCTAATTTATACAATTTCAATATTCTTAGCTTAAGTGACAAACAACAAAACCTTTATAAACCCTTCATCATTCTAGAAAGATTCTAGACACTAAGGTTGCCGTAAGACTAGTGCAGTCCCAGTGGTTCGATTTACCCGACCAATAGCCCTATTTTACAATGATTCGTGCTATTGCGAAGGTTGATGTATAGTTGATCAACCGATCAATTTTTGGCGCCGTTGCCGGGGACTGCAAACGGTTTAGCAACCAAAGTTTAGGGTTAAATTTAGTCTGATTGTGCATATTGTGTCTTGTGAATATTCCTTGTATGTTTTGATCATCTTTGTGTTGTAAGATTCTAGGGACTTGAAGCTCGCCGTGGGATTGCTAGCAAATTGTAAGTCTAGAGGACCCCAGGTAAGTCTCTTGACTTCTAGTTTCGCATTGTGAATATTGTGTATGTGTTTAATTTAGTTGTGAAGCCCTTGTCGAGGCTCTTAACTTGTTTATATTTTGTATTCAAGCATCGGTCCTTGTCGTGGCCATTTACATTTTCTGTCTTGATAATTGAGGAGAAAGGGAACATCGTATGTGGAGTTGTGGTTGATGAATTGCTTTGTTGAGTATATGCTTTGTTGTTGATGTTCGGTCGTAGGTCACTTTCCTTACCCACAATCGATTCTCCCATTGATATTAACTCTCTTGAAAGAACTCTTAGACGGAACCTTAGGGAACCCACTCTTATAAGGGACCTTGGACCTGAATTCAATATAATGGGGGATAACGTAGGAAATCCGGGGAATGAAAGGGCTGAAATTCCTAATATCGAGCCAATGACTCTTAGAGATCATTTCATCCCTACCACCTATGCTTCTCCATCTTGCATAGTGATGCCAAACATCGATGCAGCTCAATATGAGATCAAGTCTAGTACCATTCAAATGCTTCCATCATTTCATGGCTTTGATAATGAAGATCCATATAAGCATCTTGATGAGTTCCTTGAAATCTGTTCAACCATCCGGTTGAGAGGTTTTCCGGACAATGCACTTCATCTCCATCTCTTCCCATTCTCCCTAAAGGATAGGGCAAAATATTGGTTGAACTCCCTCACTCCCAACTCTATTACTTCTTGGGCTCAATTGCAACAAGAATTTCTTAAGAAGTATTATCCGGTGAGTAAAACCAACCAAATGAGGCGTTCCATTCTAAGCTTTTCTCAAGTTGATGGAGAACAACTCCACGAGACTTGGGAAAGGTTACAAGATCTTCTTCGGAAGTGTCCTCATCATTTGATCCCAAAATGGCAATTAGTGCAAGCTTTCTATGCTGGCTTGACCGAAACCCATAGATTCATGGTTGATTCTTCTTGTGGTGGGATGTTCATGTCCAAGAATGCGGATGAGGCTTGGACCTTACTTGAGAATTTGAGTGAAAATTCACTTCAACACAATTCTCGTAGGGCTCCGACCGCAACCACTCCAAACAACACCAACCCTTGTCAACCAAAGTCAATAAGGGAGGAATCATCTCAAGTGGATGCCATCGCTCATAAATTCTACCAATTGATGGCACCACATCTTCCTCCTTCATTGTCTCAAAATTCGGCAAGTTCGGTTTGTGCCTCATGTAATAGTCCATTTCATCTCTCGGAAGATTGCCCCACACCGGAGCAATTTCCCAATCCCAACCAAGAGCAAGCTAATGCCATGTTCTCACGACCCGGGAACAATCCATATTCCAACACCTACAATCCGGGTTGGCGAGACCATCCGAATTTTTCGTGGAGGCAACAAGCCCCACAAAATTCCCAACTTCAAAATCAAGGGCCTCAAAATCAGCCCTCTTCTCAATATCAAGGTAGGCCTTTCCAAGCCTCTTCAAGCTACCAACCTCCATACAATCCAAATGTCTCCACTCAACCTCCTGTGAATCCAATTGATGAGATAGTGGCTGCAAACAAGCAAATGATGGAATCATTAAATGTGCAAATGATGGAATCATTAAACAAGCAAATCATAGATTCCAACAAGCATCTCTTGACATCCTTGCAACCTACTCTCCAAATGGTTCACTCCCATACTCAATCCATAGCTAGGCTCGAAAATCAAATGGGACAAATAGCTAACCAAGTGAACCAACTTCTTCAAAAAGACAAGGGTAAGCTTCCCGCTCAACCATTTGAAAATCCTAGAGGAATGCATGTGATTGATGAAACCCCTCCTCCGAGTGGGCCGACTCATGAACAAGTTCAAGCTATCACCACCCTTCGGAGTGGTAGAGTGGTTGACAACAAGGTTGATGGAGACACAAGTGAGAAAAACCCTCCATTGAAAAATCCAAATTCAAGCTCTTCAAGTCCAAATCCAAGTTCTTCTTGTCCAAATACCATTCACGGAAGTCCCACGCATGTCACCCCAAATGTGGAAACTACTTATGAGCCAAAAGCTCCGTTCCCTCAACGTCTTCAAGAGTCGACACATTTTGGGAATAAGAATTGCAAAATTCAAGACATGTGGGAGGTCTTTAGGCAAGTAAAGATCAATCTTCCTCTCTTGGATGCTATCAAGCAAATTCCTCCCTATGCAAAATTCCTTAAGGATTTGTGCACTCAAAAGCGCACTTCCAGAAGTCATTTACCAAAGAAAGTGAGGTTAACCGAAAATGTTAGTGCGATCATTCAGCACAGCACTCCTCCGAAGTATAAGGATCCGGGTGCCCCCACAATCTCTTGTGTCATTGGTGACAACAAAATCGAGAGGGCCCTCCTTGACTTAGGAGCTAGTGTGAATTTGATTCCATATTCGGTTTACCTACAACTTGGTTTGGGAGATCTAAAGCCAACTCCGATAGTGTTGCAATTTGCTGATCGATCTATTAAGCAACCACGGGGAATTATTGAAGATGTGATCATAAAAGTGGACAAATTCTACTTCCCGGTAGACTTCGTGGTTCTTGATACGGAACCAGTCCATGATCCAAGAAAACACATTCCCATAATTCTCGGACGTCCTTTTCTAGCTACAGCTAATGCTTCCATTAACTGTAGATCCGGATTGATGGATATCTCTTTTGGGAATATGAATGTTAAGCTCAATATCTTCAATGCTGTGCAACTTCCTTCAGATGACAATGAGTGTTTTGAAATCACTATGGCTGATGAACACATTCAAAATCCAATCCCACCTCCTTCAACGGAGGATCCCCTACATGCTTGCTTGGTCCCTTTTGATTTTGAGGATTTTGGTGTGGACAAATCCATTCGGGAAGTCAACTCCTTGCTTGATATTCCATCACCATTTTCCTCTCCTTTATGGGAAGCACCAAATCCATCTCTATCGTGGGATTGTCCATCTCCTTCCATTTCTTCACCGGAGTTACCTCAACATTTTGAGGGTGAACCACCGGACAAAGGTAAGGAGAATGTTGACAAGTTGCTGAAAATTCTTCCAATCATTCCAGCCCAATCTAGAATCATTGTCCATGATACTCAACCTGTGAACAAACCATTTGAGTACAATGAGGTATATGACTTGGAGATTGCAAATATGGAAGGTCATGATCCTACCATTGTTAGTCAAAACAATGACATTCAACGAGCCTCCATAATCTCGAACAAGCAACACCTTTGCTTAAATCTGAAAATAAAAGAAGTGAGATTAAAAGCGATGCTCAAATCCTCTAAGGCCAAACTTGTTTCTCTTCGGAAGGATCAATATCCCTCACCATTCATTGATCTAAGTTTGAGACCATATGAAGGAGGCAAGTTGCATACGAAGCGTTAAGGATCCATCTCTCCAATGGATCCTGATCCTGGTTCGTCTAGCTATCGACATTAAATTTAGCAAAGTAAGGGAAGAAATTCTTTCGATGTTCCAAGCTTCCCTACCTTCTCAAATTGCTCGTGCCTTGAAATTTTCTGGGAAATGGTTTAGAAAAGCCAAAAATTTGATTTTTCTGAAATGATCTTCAGTTGCGTTCCGCAATTTTAGACTGGCCTCTTAGACCTTCTCAGCTCTAATTTTCATTCCCGGAAATTTCCATCGCTTTCGAGCAAGTTCATAGGATCTTTGGCATGCAACTCATGTGCACAACCTCTCATTTTCAACGCATTGTTGGATCATGGTTCCCCAAAATTTTCCATGCATTAGAGATGAAATGCAAAGTTTGAAAATTTTTCATCTAGGCATTAGAAATGTTGAGCAATTCGACAATTTTTCCAAAAATTTTCCATCCATGCAGTGGAATGGACTGAATTTGCAAATTTTAAAATTTTTTCCATGCTTTAGAGATAAAGTGCTAAGTTTCAAAAATTTTCCATCCATGCATTGGATTGGAATTCTCTTGCAAGGCTTCAAAAATTTTCCCTACATTAAAATTCATTGCATGCATTCTTTCATTGCATGCATTCATTGCATGCATTCTTTCATCTCCAAGCCACTGAATTTCCATGCATGGACTCCATTTTGAACAACTTCCATTTCCATGTTGCTCACATTCCATATTCCATTGCAACAAATTCAACTTCTATGGTGCTCACTGTCTTGCATGTTTTCCCTTTCACTCATTGCTTCAGTCCTCACAGCCGAGCTCACCCCCTAGCCTACTGAGCCAATTTCGTGCCCTCCAAATCCCATTCAGATTGCTCCAAATTACCACACCAATTTTGCATGCTCACTGCCCAAGTTTGGAGTGCTCTAGCTTCCATTTGGATTGCTCCAAACTTCTCCACCATCATTCCGAGGCTGCTACTTGTATTTAGAGCACTCTAATTCCATTTTAGAGTGCTCTAAATGTGAACCAATCTCATCCCAAGCTACTGCCTTCATTTAGAGCACTCTAGCTCCCATTTGGAGTGCTCTAAATGTGAACCACCATCCCTCTCGGCCTCACACCATTCAACCACCATCAACCTCACTTCACCACCCTCATCTCATCCCACCATGCATGCAACCCATAACTCACCACCATCAACCCCCCAACCTTCTTCATCTCTCTCGGCAAACCTCAACCCATCAAACCCACCCTCTCGGCATCTCCATCCACCACCCCAACTCTCTAACAACCCACTCCATGCCAACCCCAAGCCACCCCACAACCTACATTTTCATGCACAAAGCTCCCCTCAACCTCACCACCCCATGCAAACCCACCTTCACCTCCTCCACCTTTTTCCCCACTCTCCTCTAACCCAAGCACCATCATCAACCTCTCATCCACATCTTCCATTAACCACAAATAATGGGCCTTGTGTTCTCCATTGTTGGGTAAGTGTCTACCCTCTTTTTCTTTCAATTTTTGATCAATGGAGGATGGGATTGCTTGTGTGAAGGATTTGTGATTGTTTGGGAGTTGTGTATTGCATTTGCAGGGCCAAATTTTTGGATTTTCTCATCTCTAATCAACCTTTGGCCCTCTTCCTTTTTGTCTTGCACACCACGTGTTTGACGAATTGCCTAAGCCAACTTTATCTCTCTAAATGCACCGCTTTTGGCATTGTTTTGTTTTCCATTTTACACTTATGACTCATGTGTGCCAATTTGTATTTTGTATGGATTTTTACCTTGCAATCACATTCGTCTTAGTGTTTTCATTTCTGTTTTGATTTTTTTTTCTTAAGAGACCTATGCTTTCACCTGTGTACATTAGTTCTGTCTTGATAGGTCTTCATGTCCAAGTTTGGGGGACGCCGTTGCGCACTCACATGGCTGAACATCTACGTCGTCGTCACTCCACTTGGTATTATTGTTCTTTTACCCTCTTTGCGCTTATTTTGATTTACTTGTCTTCTCACATTGAGGACAATGTGACATTCAAGTTTGGGGGTGCATTTATGTATTTTTGGTTTTACATTTTTGCTAAGCAATGATAATGGAATTTGAAACCTGTTGGAGATGAAAGCATATGTTTAAAACTTTGTGAATAGAAGCAGTTGATATTTTTGAAAATAAAGAAAATTTGAGTTGAAATGATCATGTAGATTCAAATTAGTCTGTATAAATGTCTCAATTAAATTCTCGCTGGATTTGACACTCTTTTAAGCTTCACAATGCACAGATGCACATTGGAAACTTAACTGTGAGGAATGCAACTTGATTGACCTTGACCTTGCCCTAGTTAATCTGATTTGATGAACCTAATGGATGAATACTTTTGGCATGAATCTAAAAAAAAAAAAAAAAAAACTGAAAAGGAAAGAAAATAATGACCAGTTGACGTTCGTAGCCTTTCCAACTCGAGCTATTAAGCCCTAGGAGTGTCTCTACACTTAACACCCTAAAGCTATCTGGTTTGGGAGTTGTTGACCTAACGCTTGCTACAAGGGTTGGTTAGAAAGCTTAAAGGACTTAAACATTGCACGGTCATTCAAAAAAAAATAAACTGGTAATAAACATGGTTCGTTGGAGTTCGTAGCCTTTCCAACTTGAGCTATTAAGCCCTTTGGAGTGTCTCTACACTTAACACCCTAAAGCCATCTGGTTTGGGAGTTGTTGGCCTAACGCTTGCTACAAGGGTTGGTTAGAAAGCTTAAGGGACTTCAGCATTGCACAACCATTCTATGTTTCGCTTGAGTTACAATAAATTGTCAACAAGCAACAAAAGTTGTCTTGTAAATAAAATCATGCCTTAGGGACCTCATTTAAAGGGGAATTCAATGATTTGAAAACTTGCGCTTTGGAATTGGAAAAGAAAGTAAAAGCCGCATGTTGAGAATCTAATTCACTTTCACTGAAGCTAGAGTTGATTTCCATTCAAGAGATGATAATTGAGTTATTTATATAGACTTTGATGTTGATGCATGTATGTGGAAATGTATTTAGCCAATTTTTGTATCAACGCTTCATATATGCAAGGTAGTCTTCCCAATGACCCCATCTCCAGCTCTTTTTCTATTTCAAGTTATTTTTTGAGCAATGTATATATCTTATTTTACCATGGATGATATTTTTGCAGTAGCAAGCCCATGGTTGTCTTTTCATTAAATTTTTCATTGTAGTTTTGCTAAGGGACTAGCAAAATGTAAGTTTGGGGGTGTGATAAGCGCCGAATATTATATATTCAAGCGCCCTAAATTGCATTAGTAAAGTCCGTTGTATGTTAATTTATGTAGATTATCTTCATTTCTATGTTTTTATGCATTTTCAGGTCCATTTGCCAAAAAAGGAGCAAAATCAAGGCTTTGTGGAGTTTTGGCCATCAAAAGGCACAATTCTGAATTTCTGGCAGCAGTGGAGTCAGGACTTTGCTCACCATTTTGACCTTGCAAACTCGAGAACTGGACTTCCATTATAAAATGGCATATTTAGAACTCTGAATCAGCTTTCCAAATCTTCAAGAAGTTCATCATTCGGAGCTCGGACCAGAGAGTTATGGCCTTGTTACCAGAGGTGCGCAGAACTGCCTGGCAGCACTGAAGTACTGCCTTTCTCCCCATTTTCGACCAACCAGACTTGAGATTTGGGTCTTCATCAAAACATGAAGTTTTTAAAGCTCTGAATCAGCTCTCCAAATCTTTAAACGGTTCGTCATTCAGAGTTCGGAGCGCAAAGTTATGGCTGTTTAACCAAAGTAGGTCTGGGCGGAGCAAGTGAAGCATGGGCATTTTTACACTAAATTCGAGCGCTCGAGGCCTTGCTTAGAGTGCTCGAATTTGGGCCAGAATTGCCTTCGGGAATTCTCATTTTGGCAGCCACTTGTGCATTGGTTTCCTCATTTTCTACTTACTTCTTTATGAGGTGGTTGGGGATGTTTTTTGGAGGAGAGAGAGAGCTTTGTTGAAGGAGATAAGGCAAGGAAGGCCACACATATCATTATCCTATATTCTAGAAGATTAGAGGAGAGAGAAGAGAGCAAGGAGATGGAGTTCTTCAAGCTTGAAGAAGGGAGCACGAAAATGGAGGAGGTCTTCAAGCTTCTTCCTTCTTCCATTGCTCCTATGGGTAACAAAATCTTCTCTAGGGAGGTGATGAAGCTCCTCCCTTGTAAGCATGTTCTAGTGTAGATTTTACTTTTGGGATTTCAATGTATTATTGTTGGTGATTTTATGATCTAGAGCATCATATGTGTTGTAATGAATTCTAATGTCTATACATGATTATTTTGAGCTATTCATCTTGTCTTAGATGGTTTCTCTTCCTAATCATATTGCTTGCATTTCCATAGTGACAATGGAAGTTAGATCATAGAATGGTTTTAATGGCATGGAGTTTGAGAACTTTGATAAATCATTGCTTAGGATGCCCTTTGATGGTTTATACTTGATTCTTAACTTTGTGTGCTCTCATCATTTAATTAAGGGCTTGATAATCTTTGGCTTAGGGAGCATGTTGAAGACTACACCCTAGTTTAGGTAGTTCAAGCATGTGAATCTTTGATGGATTATTCTTGTTTTTGATTTAATGAACCTCTTGAGGATAGTATAGCAACCAAGGGTTGTTATGTGTCATGACCATCATTTACGTTGATTTTCCCAATTTAATCTCAATCTAGAATTTGTATAGGGTTGGAGCGGATTCATTTCCCTAGTTTTTCTCTACTTGTATTTCATTTCTTTTTAATTCTTGCAAGTTTCTAATTTATGCAATTTCAATATTCTTAGCTTAAGTGACAAACAACAAAACCTTTATAAACCCTTCATCATTCTAGAAAGATTCTAGACACTAAGGTTGCCGTAAGACTAGCGCAGTCCCAGTGGTTCGATTTACCCGACCAATAGCCCTATTTTACAATGATTCGTGCTATTGCGAAGGTTGATGTATAGTTGATCAACCGATCAGGAACAAGAATTGTAAAATTCAAGACATGTGGGAAGTTTTCAAGCAAGTGAAGATCAACTTACCCCTCTTGGATGCTATCAAGCAAATCCCTCCCTATGCAAAATTTCTCAAAGACTTGTGCACTCAAAAGGGCACTTCTAAAAGTCATTTGCCAAAGAAAGTGAGGTTAACTGAAAATGTTAGTGCTATCATTCAGCACAGCACTCCTCTAAAGTATAAGGATCCGGGTGCCCCCACAATCTCTTGTGTCATTGGTGACAACAAAATCGAGAGGGCCCTTCTTGACTTAGGAGTTAGTGTGAATTTAATTCCATACTCAGTTTACTTACAGCTTGGCCTGGGAGATTTAAAGCCGACTTCCGTGGTTTTGCAACTTGCCGATAGATCGGTCAAGCATCCACGAGGCATTCTTGAGGATGTTATCATCCAAGTGGACAAATTCTACTTCCCGGTAGACTTTGTGGTTCTTGACACGGAACCGGTCCACGATCTAAAAAAACATATTCCTGTGATCCTTGGTAGGCCATTCTTAGCTACGGCTAATGCATCAATTAATTGCCGAACCGGGGTGATGGACATTACTTTTGGAAACATGCAAGTCAAACTCCATATCTTTCATGCAACTCAACATCCTTCCAATGAGGATGATTGTTTCCTTGTTGATGTCATTGATGAAGTGGTCGAAGAATCTATCCCCTTCATTCTAAGCAAGGACCCCCTTGAAACTTGCATGTCTCATTTCGACTTCTCAAACTTTGATATTGATCAATCCATCCAAGAAGTTAATTCTCTGCTTGATGTCGACGCTATCATGGATATTACCCCTTGGAAAATTTCAAGAGAGCCGTTTCCTCAGCTTTCCACTACTCCTCCAGTTCCGTCTCTGAAATCTCCACAACTACTTGAGCTTAAGCCACTCCCGGCCCATCTCAAGTATGTATTCCTTGGTTCAAATCAAACTCTCCCGGTCATCATTGCATCGGACCTTCTAAAGGACCAAGAAACTAACCTTTTAGCGGTGCTACAAGAGCACAAAGAAGCTATTGGTTGGGCAGTGGCTGACTTGAAGGGAATTGACCCCTCCATTTGTATGCACCACATTCATATGGAGGAGGACGCAAAGCCTACTAGAGAGGTTCAGCGCCGGTTAAATCCTAACATGAAGGAAGTGGTAATGAAGGAAGTGATAAAATTGCTAGATGCGGGAATCATCTACCCCATCTCTGATAGCAAGTGGGTAAGCCCCACACAAGTTGTTCCGAAGAAATTCGGTCTCACCGTTGTTGAAAATTCAGCGGGTGAGCTTGTGCCACAACGAACCACCACCGGGTGGCGTGTGTGTATTGATTACCGGAAGCTCAATTCATCAACTAGGAAAGATCATTTTCCACTACCATTTATTGATCAAATCCTAGAAAGGCTAGCCGGCCAAAGCTACTATTGTTTTCTTGACGGTTATTCCGGCTATAACCAAGTGGCAATCGCCCCCCAAGATCAAGAGAAAACAACATTCACATGTCCCTTTAGAACTTTTGCATATCGACGCATGTCCCTTTGGAACATTCACATCAGATGATTTTTCTGTCTTTGGCTCCTCCTTTAATTCGTGTCTCAAAATTTATCTTTTGTGCTCCAAAGATGCAAGGAGACAAATCTAATTCCAAGCTGGGAGAAAAGCCATTTCATGGTCCAAGAAGGCATTGTTCTAGGACATGTCATTTCTAAACGGGAAATCGAGGTAGACAAGGCCAAAGTTGAGTTAATCTTTAATCTTCCTCCTCCGAATTCCATCCATCAAATCCGTTCTTTTCTTGGCCATGCCGGATTCTATCGTCGCTTCATCAAAGACTTTAGCAAAATCTCACGAACCTTGTGTAATCTCTTAGCCAAGGATGTTCCATTCGATTTTGATGAAGCTTGTATGGAAGCTTTCATTAAACTTCGCACTCTCCTCTCATCTGCCCCAATAATGAAACCGCCTAATTGGTCTCTTCCGTTTGAGATCATGTGTGATGCATCCGATTATGCATTAGGCGCGGTTTTGGGCCAACGTGTGGACAAGCTTCCATACGTCATTTATTACGCTAGTCGAACTCTTTCTAATGCTCAATTAAATTACACAACTACTGAAAAAGAGTTGCTAGCTGTAGTTTATGCCTTAGACAAATTCCGCTCCTATCTTCTAGGTTCCAAGGTCATAGTTTTCTCGGATCATGCCGCCCTTCGACACTTGTTATCAAAGAAAGAGACTAAACCCCGCTTGATTTGATGGATACTCTTACTTCAAGAGTTTGACATTGAAATCAGGGACAAAAAAGGGGCAGACAATGTTGTCGCCGATCATCTTTCTCGCTTACTCATTGAAAAATCTTTCGATTTTACCGCTGTCCATGATTCCTTTCTAGATGAGCAACTCTTCCAGATTTCCCATGCAAATCTTCCATGGTTAGCGGATATTGTTAACTACCTTGCGGTAGGTAAAATTCTAACTCATTGGTCCAAACAAGAGAAGGACCGGTTCTTCTCCCAAGTCAAGCATTTCTTTTGGGAAGATCCGAAACTATTCAAATACTGCCCGGACCAAATCATCCGGCGATGTATTCCCGAAACTGAGACCACAAGCATCCTTATTTCTCTCATACTCTTGCTTGTGGAGGCCATTTCAGTGCCAAAAAGACCGCTCACAAAGTTCTTCAAAGCGAATTCTATTGGCCTTCCTTATTTCGAGATGCATACAATTTCTGTAAATCATGTGAAAGATGCCAAAGGCTTGGATCCATGTCCCAAAGAGACATGATGCTCCTCACTTCCATCTTAATAATTGAAATTTTTGATGTGTGGGGAATCGACTTCATGGGACCATTTCCACCTTCTTATGGCTATGAGTACATCTTTGTAGCGGTGGACTACGTTTCCAAATGGGTGGAAGCCGCGACCACCAGAACCAGTGATCATAAAGTCGTGATCGAGTTCATTCAATCTAACATCTTTAGTTGTTTTGGTACGCCCCAAGCAATCATCAGTGATGGCGGATCACATTTCAAAAATCGTTATCTTAAATCCGTCCTTTCTAAGTATTCTGTCATTCATAAGGTTGCTACACCTTACCATCCTCAAACGAGTGGTCAAGTAGAGATTTCTAACTGGCAGATAAAGCACATTTTGGAAAAAATGGTTCGATCGGACCGCAAAGATTAGTCACTAAGACTAGACGGTGCACTTTGGGCTTACCGGACGGCTTATAAGACACCCATTGGCATGTCGCCATATCGATTGGTCTTTGGCAAAACGTGTCATCTTCCGGTAGAATTAGAGCACCGTGCTTTTTGGGCCATAAAAAGGCTAAATTTTGATCTCAAACAGGCAGGCTTTAATCATGCTTTGCAACTAAACGAACTTGAGGAAATCCGAAATGATGCATATGAAAGTGCCAAAATCTATAAGGCAAAGACTAAAGCTTTTCATGACAAGCACATTGTTAGCAAGTCTTTCGCCCCGGGACAAAAGGTTTGGCTTTTCAATTCCCACCTGAAACTCTTTCCCAATAAACTCCAGTCAAGATGGGATGGTCTATACATCGTCACAACTGTCTTCCCTCATGGAGCAATCGAACTCCAAGATCTTGCAAAAGGATCGCTCTTCAAAGTTAATGGCCAATGGCTTAAGCCTTGCATTGACAGCATAGTCCCAACCCGAAAAATTGAGAAAGTCCTCTTGACGGACCCAATTTACGAGGATTGATGCCTGCTCTAGCTTCGTCTAGCTATCGACTTTAAATTTAGCAAAGCAAGGGAAGCAATTCTTTCTATTTCCAGGCTTCTCTACTTTTCCAATTGCCCGAGCCTTGAAATTTTCTAGGAAATGGTTAAGAAAAGCCAAAACTTTAACCTTATCTGGAACCTTCTTAAATTGTGTTCCCGCAATTCAGACTGGTTTTCTTAGACTTTCTCAACCCTTGTTTTCATTCCCGGATGTTTCCATCTCTTTCCAGCAATTTCATCAGATCTTTGGAATGTTACACATGTGTGTAACCTCTCATTTTTAATGCATTGTTGGATCATGGTTCCCCAAATTCCATCCATGTATTGGAGTGATGTTGCAAAGTTTGAAAATTTTCCCCAAATTCCATCCATGTATTGGAGTGATGTTGCAAAGTTTGAAAATTTTCCCCAAATTCCATCCATGCATTGAAGAGATATTGAAAAATTGGCAATTTCAGTCATTTCACCCAGGCTTGTGCTCACTGGTCCAATTTCGAGCACTCGAAGTCCAAGCTTCGAGCACTCGAAGCTTCCATTTTTCGTTCAAGAGCTTACTGCCTCAAGTTCGAGTGCTTGAAGACACACTTCGAGTGCTCGAAAAACCATAAAAACTCACTATCCAAACTTCGAGCGCTCGAAGTGTCACTTTCGAGCGCTCGAAACTCACTGCCCAAAGTTCGAGCGCTCGAAGGCCTAACTTCGAGCGCTCGAACCCCCCTCCCTCATTTTTAATCTGAACTCTCTCTCTCCCGTATCTTTCCATTCTCTCAACCCACGACCTCCTCCCTCCATTTCCAACTTCCTCTCTTCCATTACTTCCCTCCCACCCCCACACTCCTTCCATCACCCCACGACCTCAACCCTTCCAACTTCCTCTCTACCTCCATTACCTCCTAACCCATCCCACTACTCTCATTCATGCACCAACTACCCATGTCCTCCTACCTTTGCCCCTCCCTTCCATAATTCCTCTACCCATTTCACTCATCTCCTTCCTGCACATCCATCCCTATAAATACCCTTCAGTCCATCCGTGCTTCTCTTCATTCCTCTTTCAAGGTATATCTCTTCCCTCTTTCTCTTCAATCTTTTTGTTCCATTTGTGTTAATTTTGAGCAGTATGGGCATCAAATCCTTGGAGTTTGGTTGTGATTGTTGCTATGCTCTACCATAGAGAGTATTGTGTCTGAAAATTTTTGGGTTTCTTCATCAATTCCTCTCATTCTCACAATCTCTCTTTCTTGGTGCATGCCAGGTGCTCGCTGAAATTCCCCAACCACGTCCGCCTCTCCAAATGTCTCGTGCCAGCCCTTCTCGTCATCCTAGACCCTCTGAGGATGTCCCCGTCATTCCTTATGAGCAGCCCCGAGCCCCTTGGCTCAACAAAAAGCTCAATTATGAGCTTCTCTTCCTACTCACGGGTGTCTTTGACACTCTTCCCACCACTTCATGGGCTGCCGCGAAATTAGTCAACTGGCGCCTTCAGCACATTTACCAACCCGTTGCAAAGGTCACCTACCCCCATGTGGTGCGACTCTTCTACCAGAATCTTAATTGCCCTGAAGAGCTGCCGGTCTCTCTCACCACATCCATTGATGGCATCCCTTTTTCCTTCACTCTTGCTGACATGGTGGCAGTCTTCGGCTGTCCTTTGAAGTGCCCCGATGACATTAGCAATCATGAGAATCTCCCTTTATATGAGGAGCCGGATACTTTAACTGTGGAGCAGGTTATCACTGCCATTTGCAATGTAGATGACACTCAAATCCACTCTTCTGGAGCGAGTTTGGTTCCTTAACTCCGTTCTCAAGTATAATGTTTACCCCTTGGCGCACAGCACCGAGCGTCGAGGCCTGATGTTGCAAGCCTTGTATGCCATGGACCAAGGCAAATGGTTCTCTGTCCTGGAGCTCATTTGGGACACATTTATGCGGTTTTGGGACGAGTGTATCAATGCATCACAGCAGCGTCTTAAAAATTGGCCTTTGCCATTGCCATTCTTCGTTATCAAGCTCTTGAAGCACAAAGGTTTCATTGTTCCTCCTCATGAACCGAGAGGCAAAAAGATTCAAACTTTTACTCTCCGCCGGTGGACCAATGTTCTAAGCCATTCTCGGCACCCTCAGCTCGTTGCTCCTTCATTGCCCCACTCTCCATCTCCTCATTTTTCTAAGGATGACCCCATGGCGGAGGACGCTGAATGGGACAAGCCTCCTGTTGATCTTTCGCCAGACCAGGCATTCATCCGGGCTAGTCTTGCCCATATACATGAGCGGATGGATCATTTTGAGATTTCTTTGGCAGACTACGCTCGGACTGTGCGTGAGGACTACTTCCGTGCCGAAGAAGACCGTCGTCTTACTGCAGACGACCGCCATGTTGTGGTGGAGGACCGTCGCGTAGCACAGGAGGAACGGTGTGAGACTCAATCTCTCCTTAATGCCATCTTCACCCGTTTTCCCCCGGCCCCGTAGGTAGTTGCCAGTGTTGGACTTTATCGTTTTGTTTCGCATATGTATATTTTTCCTTTCTGTTTGTGTTTTACTTTTAAACTTTAGGACTGTGCTATGCACGAGTTGCTCTGGTTAGACATGATTGACTTTCCGTTCCTTTTGTAATCATGTCATTTTGAATGCAAATTCTCTAGCTTTTCTGTTATCTTCTGTTTAGCATTTTTTTTTCCTTCCATGTTTTACTGTTTATTATTATTTTTGCAGTTGTTTCTGCCTTTTCTTCGTGTCCCATTTCAAGTGGCACATTTCAAGTTTGGGGGACACATTTGCGCATTCACATAGATGGAAACCCTTGCCTTCGTTAGTTCACCTGGTATTTTTGTTCCTTTTATCCCCTATGCCCTTTATTTATACATCTTTGTCTCACACATTGAGGACAATGTGTACTTCAAGATTGGGGGTGCAAGTTTGCATTGTTGGTTCCATATTTTTGCTAAGCAATGATAGTATAATTTAAAACTTGTCGGAGATGAAGCATATGTTTAATACCTTGTATATAGAAGCAATAGTGAATTTTTTTAAATAAAAAAAAAAAGTGAATTTAAAATGATCATGTGGATTCAAATTAGTCTGTATAAATGTCTCAATTAGAATCTCGCTGGATTTTACACTCTTTTATGCTTCACAATGCACACATGCACATTGGAAACTTAACTGTGAGGCATGTAACTTGATTAACCTTGATCTTATCCTAGTTAATCTGAATTGATGAACCTAATAGATGGATACCTTTGGCATGATAAAGAAAGAAAAAAAGAAAAAAAGAAAAAAAAAAAATAATGACCAGTTTGAGTTTGTAGCCTTTCCAACTCGAGTTATTAAGTCCTAGGAGTGTCTCTACACTCAACACCCTAAAGCCATCTGGTTTGGGAGTTGTTGGCCTAACGCTTGCTATATGGGTTGGTTAGAAAGCTTAAAAAACTTAGACATTGCACTGTCATTCAAAAAATATATATATATTGTAATAAATATGGTTCGTTGGAGTTCGTAGCCTTGCCAATTTGAGCTATTGAGCCCTAGGAGTGTCTCTACACTCAGCACCCTAAAGCCATCTAGTTGGGGAGTTGTTGGCCTAACGCTTGTTACATGGGTTGGTTAGAAAGCTTAAAGGATTTCAACATTGCACAACCATTTTATGTATCATTTTTGAGTTATAATAAATTGTCAACAAGCAACAAAGTTGTTTTGTAAATAAATTCATGCCTTAGGGACTTCATTTAAAAGGGAATTCAATGATTTGAAGACTTGTGTCTTGAAATTGGAAAAAGAAAGTAAAAGCCGCATGTTGTGAATCCGATCCACTTTCACTGAAGCTAGAGTTGATTTCCATTTAAGAGATGACAATTGAGTTATTTATATGGACTAGGATGTTGATGCATGTATATTGAAATGTGTTTAGCCAATTTTTGTATCAATGCTTCATATATGCATGGTAGTCTATTTAATGACCCCGTCTCCAGTCCTTTGTTTGTTTCGAGTTGTATTTGAGCTATGTGTATATTTCATTTTGCCATGGGTGATATTTTTGTGGTAGCATTCCCATTGTTGTCATTTCATTGAGTTTTTCATTTTAGTTTTGCTAAGGGACTAGCAAAATGTAAGTTTGGGGGTGTGATAAGCGCCGAATATTGCATATTTAAGCGCCCTTAGCTGCATTAGCTAAGTCCATTATTTGAGTATTCTATATAGATTATCTTCATTTGCATGTTTTTATATATTTTCAGGTTCATTGGCCAAAAAAGAGCAAAAATGATGTTTTGTTCAATCTTTGAATAACAATGTGCTCAAGGCTAAAGTTTTGGCAGCAGTGGAGTCTGACTTTGCTCACCATTTTTGACCTATCAAACTCGAGAACTGGACTTCCATTAAAACATGGCATATTTAGAGCTTTGAATTAGCTTTCCAAATTTTTAAACGGTTTATCATTTGGAGTTCGGAACAGAAAGTTATGGCAATTTTACCAAAGTAGTGCAAAGCAGGTCAAGAGAAAGGAGCATTCTGCCCAAACTTCAAGCGCTTGGAGTGCTTATTTAGAGCGCTCGAACTTTGAGCAAAATGCTCTCTGGGATCCATCACTTTAGCCCACTTGCACCTTGATTCCCTCATTTCTGATTTCCATCTTTATGGGTTGGTTGGAGATGTCTTTTGGTGGGGAGTTGAGCCTTGTTTGGTGAGGGTTTTGGTAGGGGAATGTCTACAAGCGGTGAGGGGAACCACATATGAAAAATATATCTCATCTTTGCAAGATTTCTGGAGAGAGAAAGAGGAGGAAAAGATAGAGTTCTTGAAGCTACAACAAAGGAGCTCAAAAATGGGGATGGAGACCAAGCTTCTTCCTTCTTCTAAGGCTCCCATGGGTAACTAAACCTCCATCTAGGGAGGTGATGAGGCCCCTCCCTTGTAAGCATGTTCTAATTTAAGCTATATTTTAGGGATTACAATGTATATTTTATGGTCTTTTCATAACCAAGAGCACTTTATTTCTTGTAATGAATGTTGATATTTGTATGGATGATTTCTTTAAGTTGATTATCTTATTTTAGATGATGTCTTATATTAATCATATTGCTTAAGTTTTCATGGTGAGAATAGAGATAAGGTTATGAAATGGTTCAATGGCATGTTGATAAGTACTTTGATAGATCATTGCTTAGGGTTCCCCTTTGATGGTCTATGCTTGATTCTTACCTTCATGTGCTTCATCATTTTATCTAGGGCTTGATAATCTTTCATTCAAGTAAATGTGGTTAAGCTACACCTTAGTTAGGTAGTCTAAACATGTTCACCTTTGATGGATCATGCTTGCCTGAGATTTAATGAACTTCTTGAGGATATTATAGCAACCAAGTGTGCTATGTATTATGACCATATATATATATATATTGTTTTCCCCCAATTTAGCTCTAATCTAGCATGTGTATAGGAATGGAGGCGGATTCACTTCCCTAGTCCTCTTTACTTGTATTTCATCTCCCTTAAACTCTTGCAAACTTTTATTTTATGCACCTTAATTTCATAGCTTAAGTGACAACCAACAAATCCTCTATGAACACCCCTATCATTCTAAAAAGACTCTAGACACTTAGGTTGCCATAGATTAGCGCAGTCCCAGTGGTTCGACTTACCCGACCAATAGCCCTATTTTACAATGATTCATGCTATTGCGAAGGTTAATTTATTATAGATTGAATTCTCAACCGATCAGCTTGTTGAATCCTAGAGTGAATCTCAAAACAATCACAAAATCAGGATGATGTGGACCACAAGTGCAAGCATGATATCAATCTTTAAAAAAATTTACTCCTAAATGACAGCCACAAGGCATACAAGGATTATTGAACTCTCAAGTCAAGCAATTTTTAAATTTTAAGCAATATAGTCCTCAAAAAACCAAAGTCATCGCTAGTTTTGGACCAATCATAGACAGTCCCTCAAATACATAAGTCATGATTAAAATTTGAATTGAAAGCAAATACTGCAATTAACACCATTACCCCTAAACTTAAATGGCACAATGTCCTCAATGTGCAAAGAGAACAAAGGAAAAAGTATACCAGTATAGCTATAGCAAAGAATGGCTGGGACACAAGTATCCAAAGTGGGTTGTTTAACCCCCCCAAACTTGGGATTAACTGTGGTCCTGAAAAGATGGCACTGGATAAAAGCTCATTAGATAACAAAGGGGAATAATAACAGCGTACAGTGGACATGCAAGTGTAAATGGGACATGAATTGAAGTAAAAAGAAAGTAAAAAGGGTGGTCCTAAAAATTTGGGTAGCTCTCTCTCTCACTGAAGTCACTGGGATGCACTTGATGGAGTCAATCAAATACAGATATATCAATACAATGATATGACATCCAAACTATAGCATGTATAGAAAAATAAAAATAATGTACATTACAATGTCTGGGCCAACAGACTGGCCGTAAAAGTAATATAATAGTATCAAAATAGCAGGAATGTAGCACAGATATATAACATGATAAAAGATAGGAATAGAGATCAGGCAGATGAAGTAGGGCGAGTGGGGCGTGATCCCTTGATATCTCTGGATATGCCCGGCAGCGCAGCTAAGATATCGGAGCGGAGAGATGCCACATCTGACCGAAGAGAGACAACTGTGTCCTCCAAGGCCTGGATACGCTCTCCAAAGTCGAGTGTCAGTGTTGGAGCCTCAGGTATGACTGGATCAGGAAAATGATGTGCGTCCTGAGCCTGCTCCGGGAAATGTAATGGTGACCCAGCTGGAAAGTGATGTGGGATCTCCTTTGCTGGAGGGTCTTGCTCCAAGTCAATATCCATATGTATGGCAGCTGGATCGACTGCTGGGTCGTTCGCTGCTGCTGCTGCTATCTCCTCCTCCTCAGCCTCCTCTGCTACTATCACTGCGTCCTCCAAAAGACTCTTGATAAGAGCATTGTAACTCTTATTCCAGTCCTTCTTGCCAAAATGGCAAGCTCTTGTCTCTGAGCTCTCATCAGGACAAAATGGATAGCGCTGATCTCAGAGGATCTGAGTAATAAGATGGCCAAATGGAAGATACTTAGCCCGCTTGGGCTTGGCCTTACTGATGTAGTCTGCATAGAGCTTCGTCATCACGGTCCAGTATAAGGCTGGAATAGAAAGCTAGCACCCTGTGTAGAAAGCATACAGGGTAGTCAAATAATCACCGCTCCTTTGGATCTTGTGGCCGGCCATGAACACGTTTCGGTAGAGGACCAAATCAAAGAACCACAGGTCATCAGGCAGATAGGTCCGAGTAGCAAATGTGTCGCCCTCACTGTAGTGGCTTGTAAGTGCCTCAACTATAAATGCATAAGAAGGCCTACTCTCCAAGATGGGATAATCGAGCTCAAGCTCAGGAGGGCAGGCATGCGGTCAGCGGCAGGATCTGGTACTGTGATATGGATAGGATGGCCATCCACGGTAGTACGCAGCTTCTCCAGATTACTCAGGGCAGATCGGAGGTTCTGGAAGAACATCCGAACAAGCCTTGGGTAAACTGGGTATGTAACAGGGGCTAGAATGGCTGAAATGCCCCTACGGTCAATATCCTAGTAGGCTGCCCAGGTCAGGATATACCGAGAGAAGAAAGAGATGTCGAAAACTGACTCATGCGCCATTATAAGGCGTGAGTATCTAAGCAGAGGTCTGTCTAAGGCTTGGTCTGGCTGTGCATGAGGCGGAGATGAAGAAGGTGATGGTGTATACTCAGCCTCATCATGAGATGATGAAGATGCAGAAGTAGAAGACTATAGTCTAGAATTGGCTGACGAGGACTGAGCTGGACCGGCCTCTGTATAATCCTCCAACTGCTCAGGCTGCTCAAGATCTGGGACCTGAGATGGTCCTGCCTGATGCTCGGGCTGCTCCCGAACATGAGAGGGCTCACCTGGCCGCTCTAATCTGGGCCTGACTCAGCAATGATAATGTCCACGGGCAACAGTCTTGACCCTAGCCATGGCCTGCAAAACAGAAAGAAAAACACTTACAATATAAGTTAGTATTGGCATTAAGAATTGAAGCACAGTATATAGAAACATGTCTGTCAAATAAGATAAACAACTCAAGACATGAATCTACGCAAGTGATGATGGGGCTAAATAAACAGTGACAGTAAGTGAAGCATGCTAAACAATATAAGTATGGAATGCATCCAATGTGGAAAACACAGGCATTGGGCATGTATGAGATAACATGGAATCACAAAAGAGTGTGTGAAGTATGGGATGCAAATCTGTGAAGTTCAATCGATCACAAAAATGTGAGATCGATCTCTGTGAGATCAATCTGAGATAAGTTCAATCGATATTTGAATGATCGATCTGAGAAAACTTCGATCGATCGAGCTGCTAAGGTCAATTCGAAGAGTCACAGATCTATGACGTGGAAGGCACGGGGGCACCCAAGCAAGCTTGTGGGGCCCTCTCACACATCAACAACACAATGTGGGTCACTTGTTTGGCCTGTGACCCTCAAAAATTGATTCAAAAATGAAATATATACAAAACTATACATATATATATATACATATATATACACAAGCTTCAAAACTTCAAAAATGGAAGGAATCAAACATGGCAACCCTAGATCTAGCATGTAAACATCACAATTATGTAGATTGAACTCAAAATCAAGAGGAAAAACTCGAGACTTACCAAATCCGAGAGAGAGAGAAGTGGAAATCGCGAGATGGATGAGATCTGAGATGGGGGATAGAGATTCGAGGCTCGGGATGATCGCCGGAGGGTTCGCCGGAGATGGGAGAGAAATGGTTTGCAGCGGCGAGGGCTAAGAAGGTCTTTAGATCGATCTGTGAATCAATCTAATGACCCTAGGGTTTAGTTTTTAAAAACATTTCCTGACCAGTTCGATCGATCAGGGAAAATTTTCGATCGATCGAACATAGATCGATCTGAAAAATGTCAAGATCGATCTCACCTTGACAAGTTTTTTTTTTTTTTTTTGAAATATTTTAAATTTTTGGAAATTAAAAATTAAAATTACAATTAAAACTATTATTTTTGAATTTTTGGAAATAAAACAAAAGAAAATTATTTTTGGGATTTTTGAAAATTTTAAAATAAAAATAAAATAAGTAATTGAAAATAAAAATGAAAAATAGAATGAAAATCTTTTTGGAGTTTTTGAAAATAAAATAAAATAAAATAAACACTAAAAACAAAAATAAAAATAAAATAAAATTAAACTTGCAGTCAAAGTCAAAGTCAAGGTCAATAAAGGGTAGCAAATCGATCAAGGTGAGATCAATCGAGAAGATGGTTTGATTGATCAAAAAGGTGAAAACTTGTAGAGAAATTAGAACGATGCATAGAGAAGCCTTTTTTTTTTATGGATCTCAAAAATTTTCTAAGTGTGGAGTGAAGATCGATCCAAGAAAAAGTTGGATCGATCTAGGAACTTTCAGATCGATCCAAAGGAATTCTCGAATGATACACAGAGGGCTGATTTATGCAAGAAATTTCAGATTGATGGAATAGAGCAATGATTAGATGCAAGGATGGGTGTTCAATCGATCGAACCTCATTTGAGATCGATCGAACAGGGACAAAATGCCTATTTTCAGAATGAAAGTGCATGCATACTCAATCAAAATTCCTAGCCATGTGTATGAATTCCAAAACATATCTAGACAACGCAAGAAATGAAAGATAAAATAGAAATGAGGGAGGAATCCATATGAATCCTTTACTAGTCGTTAACGTCTCTAGCAATACGTTGGGCTCTTTTAGACTGGATCAAACATCTTGTAATGCATTCCCTCCTTAATGGGTTAATAAGTACTTTGAATTCCACCCAACAAACGGTTCCCTAAAGAACTTGTTGGATTAGGTACAAAGGAATTTGTTGGTCCTTTGTCAATGTGAGCTTTGGGCTTCTATGCCCTCTCAAAGTAAGATTTTGAAACATCATTCTTTAGTTTCAAGGTTGAAAATGAACTTTTTGAAGTTTTGGTTTCAAGCAAAGTCTCCATTCTTTCACATTCATTGTCTAGACATTTTTCTACAACATTTACTTCTTCATGCTTGTCAAATGAATTTGGGGTCAGATTGAAGATATTCAACTTCACTTTCATATGCCCAAATGAGATTTTCATTACCCCCGTCCTAGAATTGATGTTGGCATTTGCGATTGCCAAGAAAGGACGTCCAAGGATAACGGGAATTTGGCTCTTGGGATTTGGAACTGGTTCCGTGTCAATGACAACGAAATCGACCGGGAAGAAAAATTTATTAATTTTAATCAAGACATCCTCAATGATACCCCTAGGCTTCTTGATGGATCGGTCGGCAAGTTGTAAAACCACCGACATCGGTTTCAAGTCTCCTAAGCCTAATTTGAAGAAGATTAACACTTGCTCCTAAGTCTGAAAAAGCCCGATTAATGACATGGTCACCAATGATGCAAGAAGTAATAGGCGAACCGGGGTCCTTAAACTTTGGAAGGGTGTTATGTTGCAAGATTGAGCTCACTTGCTCGGTCAAGACCACTTTCCTAGGTGCTTGGCTCTTGTTCTTCCTCTTTTAGGTGCAAAGATCTTTTAAGAACTTGGCATAAGCCGGAATTTGCTTAATTGCATCCAAAAGTGGGAGATTAATCTTCACTTGCCTAAACATTTCTATAATTTCATTGGTCTTGGTCTTTTGTTTATCAAGATATAAATCCTTTCAAGGCATCCGGAAATAGAGCTCTTGGCTCAAAAACTTTTTCAAAACTTTTCTTTGAAACATCATCAACACAAGAATTTTTAAAATCCTTTTTCAAAGCTTTGTTCAATTCATCTTTCAAATCAATTTTGGACTCACTTTTCAAATTACTTTCTAACACTTTCTCATTTGAATGATCATGCATATGCAATGAAGGAGTAATATGATAAGAAACGGGACGGGTGTTAACTTTTAGTTTCACTGGTTCACTCTCTTCATTGGACACACTTACTTTGTTGTCCACAATCTTCCCACTTCTCAAGGTTGTCACCGCATTGACATGCTCAATTGTGTGCCCTTCTGATGAGGAATGAGTCTCCACAACACATTATTGCTTTAGTGGGGCATTCAAAGGCATCTTCCCCTTCTTTCTAGCATTTAAGGTACTAGCTATTTGCCCTACTTAGGTTTTTAGCTTAGCAATGGATTGAGAATGAGAATGAAGCAATTAAGTGTTCGCCTCTAGAATGCCTAGAGCGGTCAAAACTTTCTCTTCAAAGGCGGGACTCCTAGAATTTCCTTGAGAATATGATGGTTGATTAGGGAAATGAGAATTAGAAAATTGATTGCCATGTAATTAAAATGATGATAATTTAAAACCTTGGGAACCTTGGCCTTGCATTGGTGGCGGAACATACTTCCCTTGAAAACCACTTTGGGGAGGGTTTGAGCCTTCCCCTTGGTTTTTCCAAGAAAAATTTGGATGGTTCCTCCAACTTGAATTATAATAAGTGCCATAGGGATTATTCCCTTGATTAATAAATGTAGAATTGACTTGCTCATGGGGATTACTTTGCACATGTCCATGGGGACAATTGGAAGTAGAATGCAAGACACTTGAACAAGTTATGCAAGATTCATTAGATGCACGATGATGAATATGAGTAGGGGAGAAAGATACTTGATTCGCCAAATTTTGGTTGATCAAAAATTGATCAAACCTTTGAGACAAGGATTTTATCTCAGCGGCTATGTCATTAGAGTTGTCAACTTGATATAAGCCGACATTCTTCCTTTCACTTACGTTTCTACCATTTTTAGAAGATAAGGACCTATGCATGGAATTTTCACTCATATTTTCATACAATTGCCACACATCATTTTTATGCTTATCAAGATAATAACCACCCATGGATGCATCAACCATACCTTTGTGATTATCCGGTGAACTTTCAAAGAAATATTGGACTAGTTGCCACTTTGGTATGTCATGATGAGGGCACTTTCTAAGCAAATCATTAAATCTTTCCCATGCCTCATGAAACATTTCCCCAACCCCTTGAGAAAATTCTCTATTGAAGTTCTTATGGCATTGGTCTTAGAAACCGGATAGTACTTTTTCAAGAACTCATGTTGCATTTCCGTCCAAGAAGTTATCGAAAAAGGCCTAAGATTGTTGAACCAATATTTCGCCTTGTCTTTAAAGGTGAAAGGAAAAAGTTTAAGTCTTAAAACTTCCTCCGGCATGTCTGTGTATTTCACGGTGGAACATACTTCAAGAAATTTATCCAAATGCTTATAAGGTTCTTCACTAGGAAGTTTATGATAGTTTGGAAGCATTTGAATAGTTTGTGGTTTAATTTCATAGTAATGTGCTCTAAATGGAGGTAATTGAATGCAAGTGGGCACATTGTATTCATTCGGCACATAATGGTCTCTTAATGCAATAAGAGGATTCACAATTGGTGGTGCTACACGAATACCTTGATTAGCTTGAACTATGGGGGGTTGTGGAGCAAATATTGGCCGAGGCATTCCCAATGGAACTTGGCGTTGTTGTTGTGGGTGAATGAATGGTCTAGGCATACCTAATGGTACTTGAACATTTTCATGATGCACATTAGGGTGGAGGTTGCCTTGTTGGTCTATGTAACCAAGGTCCTCCACATGGTCGTCGTTCAAATCCTTTATTGGTGAAATGGAATGATGAGAACTACCTCTCCCCTTAGGATTACGAACAACCAATTCAAGATGCAAATTAGGAGGGACAAGAGTAGTATTTAATGACCTACGACCACGCATACACTAGCAAAGCAAATAACAAGCAAGTAACAATCACTTCGGCCCTGCAACAATTCAATCAACAAATCTCCACATACAATGATCCCATGCTCCCATGCTTAAACAACATGAAAAGAAAAGTAAATTGCCTCCACACGGGCTCACGATTTATCTAAGAAATGAAAAACAAGCCTCTACGCGGGTCGACAATTTAATTAGAGCTTGAGTTAGAAAGATCTCACAAAGGGTCCTTAAGCAACTTCAATTCATTTTCAACTTCCAAGCTTTGCTATGCTTTGTATTTTTTAGATTCTTAGTCTTTTTTGTGCTTTGCTTAGCTCCTTGCTTTGAATTCTCCTTTGCTCAACTTCCTTGCTCAATTCACCTAGCCAAATAAGAATAAACACAATAAGTAACCAAAAATAAAAATAAAGTAAAGACACGATCAAAAGAGTATTAATCCTTAATTGTTTCCAAAACACAGCGTTACAAATTCAATCCCCAGCAACGGCGCCAAAATTTGACGGTGTCGAGGCCTATTCCTATACGCCAAACTAATGTAGTGAATGTAGGTTCAAGAAAAGCCTTTTTGGGTCAAGTTTAAATTTATAAAAATCACTACTACCACTACTACTAACGTAGCAAGAGTGAATAGGGATCGTCCCAAGGGATTAGAGTGCTACTAGTAATGGAAACAATGTTTAAGGTTAGTAGGTCAAGTGATCAAAGGTAGATTATTTGGTTGATTAAACTACAATTAAGATTAAGCAAGCTCAATGTAAAACAAGTAATTGAAGGATAGAGAAAACAAGAGAGAGAGGTCTTGAGACTTAGAGATCACCACTAAGCATCACCTTTCTATACACTCAATTCACATTTAATGAGGGGGAAAACATATATTGCAACAATAGTGAGTGTGTGTGGTTGTTTAAACAAGCATGGATGACCAATTAAGTATATATTGTCTACACAACACAATGAATAGCACAATACATCAAACTAAGTCATTAATCCTTCTTTAAGCTCACAATCCAAACATATCACATAATTAGAGAAATATACTACTTGCATTCATAAGTATAGAACATCAAACAACAAACATGGATTGTCCTCCCATTTAACAACTAAGGTGGCTACACTACATCTAAGCTAATGACATGGAAATTAATCTAATTAAACTAAGGAAGGGGCACAATCCATCAAGAAATAAGTATGAACCATCAAATAAACCACAAGAGCATTCTATTAAGTATTATGACTTGACAATCTCTAGATCTATTGCATCAACACACATAGACATGCATCAATAACACAAGAGATAAAGATAAACACATGAACATATATTCTAGCATACATAGACATATGGATAGAATAAAATGATCAATTGGAAGAATTAAACCACATAAATCATTGAATAAACAAGATCTATGTATATAAATATGTCAAAACATGTATTACAACACAAATCCCCTCAAAAATACATAAATCAAGGTAAAGAAAGCATGCTTAAGGCTAACTCTAGCCCCAAGATGATGTCTAGCCACCCATGAATGGTGTCCTCCAACCCTCAAGGGCTATCTTCATGGTAGAAGTGCTCTTCTTCTTGAGGTAGATGAAAAACCTCCCAAGAATGTGTCTCTAGCCTCCTCTTCTCTTTTCTTCCTCTCTAAGAATTGTTTCTCTCTACTCTCCATGCATATCAAGATTATCCAAGACTATGTGTAAAAGTGGCTCATATTCCTTATATAGGTAGCTCAAATGTCACACCCAATGGTCTAGGCTAGTACACAAGGGCTCCTCCAATGATTGCACAATGAGACAACTTTTAATGAGCTGGAAATATATTTTTTTTGGATTTGAGAGGGTTTGATTGATTGAACCTGTGCTGTGATCGATCGAACATGGCTGAGATCTATCAAACTTTAGTTGGATCGATCCTCCCATGGCGGCGCCTTTTTGGATAAAGACAGATCTGAGATATTTTGGGGAAAGAGACAAAAGTGGTAGGTAGGGTGGTACAACAGGATAAGATGGAATCTTTTTGATCGATCTGAGAATTGTTGGATCGATCGAACTTTGTGGGATCTTTGGATAAGGACAATAGGGCTTGGATCCATCTTGAAGAGTCTAGATCGATGAACTTTCGATCGATCAAGGTATTCTTGAGATCGATCGAACATGTTGATTTCCATACTTTGCTTCAATCTGCTTCCACTTTGCTCCTTTTTTCTATCCAGCTTGAGTTAGCTTCTTTTAAGCTCTTATTTGGCTGAATTAGCTTATTTTGGGGATAAGCACCTAAAAAGGGCAATAACACGAAATTAGTCTAAAATGGGAAAGTAAGATAGATAAATGTCTTAGAATACCTAAGCTTAAGGGGTTTAAATGCGCACTTTTCAGCGCTCATCAGTTGAATTTGACGACATGAAGGTAATGTTATTATCTTGAGTGCAATATACTTCTATCTTTGGCTATTATGTTCTCTGTCTCTCTCATACACACACACATTTTTAATGAGATTTAAAGTTCTTGGACCTCATGGTGAGGCTATTATTATACAATTAAACATACATTTCCCTTTGTTGGAAATTATTTTGACATGATTGAAGCTAATTTCTTTCATTATTTAGTTGTTCATTTTTTGCAGTTTCTGGATAGGTTAAGAATCATCGAACTCGATGAGTGTGAAAATTTGAAAAGAACCCCTAATTTGTCTGGGTTGCCATGTTTGGAGAGTTTGTCTTTTAGATGTTGTAAAAGTTTGGTTGAGGTTCACCCATCCATTGAGTATCACAAGAGGCCGGCTAGTTGATTTGCACATTAGTGTATGTGAAAATCTAATGAGTCTCACCACAAACATTTATGTGAAATCTATCAACTCCATTTTACTTGATGGGTGATCAAAACTTGATAAGTTTCCAGAGATCCAGGAAGATAGGGAATGTTTAGAGCAACTTCGTTTGGATGGAACTACAATAAAAGAATTACCTCCATTAATTAAGCATCTAAAAGGGCTTAAGGATTTATATCTAATGGACTGTAAAATGCTGGAAAGTTTGTCAAACGATATCGGTGAAATGAAGAGCTTAGAGGGTTTGTGGTTGGAAGGAAGTGGTATAAAAGATTTACCTCCATTGGTATTCAGGAACGTGAAAGGGCTAAAGAATTTAAGGCTGACATAATGCAAAATGTTTACAAGTTTGCCGAACAATATTGGTGAAATGAAGGGTAGCTTAGAGGCACTTCACTTGGATGGAACCGCAATAAAAGATTTACCTCCATCACTTGAAGATCTAACACAACTAAAAGTTTTAGATGTGACAGACTGCAAAGCGCTTGCTTGAGAACCCTATAACACAATTTCCTCAAATTGCACCTTAATAATTATGCTTTTTAAGGGGAAAACAATAAATTGATTACCACAACCTAGGATTACACAAGTAAAACAACCCCTTCCTCAAGGATGCCAAACCCTAACTTGCTCCAAGCCTTGAAACTCCTCCAATTTGAAAGCTTATGCCATCAAGATGAAAAGGAGTGAAGAGGAACAACATTTCCTCTTAAAGCTACCCCAAAAGCTCAAACTCAAGCCTAGGTTGAAATCCTAAAGTGCTCCAATGGCCTCCAAAATCACCTCATGTTGTAGATTAAGAAATACTCTACAACTTCTCTAATTAGGCCTCACTCCAAATCCAACTCCTAGGAATTTCGACAATTTCAAAGTTGTTAAATCTCTAATTTCTCATCATGGTTGTGTAGAGGATAAGGAGAGGAACAACTTTGCCTTCTTGTGCACACTCAAAATCACAATCTAAAGCCCTCAAAATGAAGCTTTCCTAAACTTATACATGGATGGAGGGTGATATATAAATAGATATAGAGAGAGAAAATTTGAGGAGGAAGATGATGAATAGAGGCCAAACATTTCATATATATATAGTCCCACACAACTTCTTGCTAATTACGTCATTTAACCCAAATTTTCATAACTAATTACTCCCTTCCTCCAAGCAACTTTCATCAAACTACACTAAGGCAATATCCCACCAAAAAAATAACAATAATGTCCTCTAACGGCCTTTCACTTAGCCCTCGCTATTCCCGTGCACTTAGAGCACCCCGGACCCACACGGGAAGCCCCCAGTCCAAAACTCAAAAAATGACCAAAATGAATCGGAGAACATTTCTAAGTGTTCTAAACTCAAAGAAATGACCGAAACATCTCTCGGAAATCAGACGGTGTGCCAACCGATGCACTGCACACAAATTGAGGTGCCAAAAAAAAGAAAATTAAAAATCAGAAAAATATCGAAAATTTTGAAAAAATCTGAGACATCACAAGTGTGCTCTCAAATAAAAATAAACTCCGATTTGAATTTTCTGAAGTAAAATAACTTTTAAAGGCTCTCTTAATTGTATGAATGGTAAAACTTTTGAAGTAAAAAAGAGTATATAGTGATGTTAGAGAGACCTAAATATACTTGGAAAACAAGTTTAAAAACTCATTTTTTTCGAAGTCTTTCCACCAAAAATGAACTACGAAATGTCCTTACCTCATTCCTTGACAAATACTCTATAACGTTCTCTTCCAACCGAAGTCACATGCTTTGACTAATACGATGTTCTTTTCGAATTGAAATAAGCTCGCACTTTGTCCAGCCTTGTCATTTCGCTTTTGACGTTGAGGCTCAAGAACAAAATATAAAATTATAAATTGATCGGACACGTTTTAACACTGAAAATTTTCAATTAATTTATATCTCACAAAAAGGACAAGCAAGGGAAGGTTTCAAGTAGTAATGACTGGGTTTCTTTCGTAGTTCGTACCCTGTAATTATTCATGTGAATGAAAGGAGTGTAAGAATGAAAACTTTAAAAGTGGTGGCCCTGTACTTCCTTTGTAAAACCATCCATCTCCACACATTTCTGAAACGCAGGACCTAGGAAATTTCTTGCCCATCACCTATAGTCAATGTGACAGAGACAAGAGCCATAAGTGGTCGGAAAAAAGCAGCCAATAACAAGAAACTGAGGAATTTTATTACATTTTGTTATCTCATACGTATATATACTCACATAGTAGCTTACAACTGTCACAGTTTCAACTTAATAATTTGAGCAGTTACCACATTAGTCACGTAATTATTCTCAATGGGTGCTGCTCTAACGCTTCAAGTGTACTCCTGCTGTCAAGCTCCACGTGCCTTCTTGCTTCTGTTTTTACTACTTATGACTTAATATTGTTGCTTTCGCGCTTCGAATCTCGAATTCGCTATGACCCTTGCTCTCACTTTATGTGACTTAGGTAATCACTTAGATGAGAAATTTTTAGATAGTTCAGGACAAAATTTGTCCTGGCCAATCATCATTGGACTAGTAAAAAAAAAAACTGAATTAAATTTATACATTTTTGATATAATTATTTACGTGTCCAATGGTTCAGGACCATGGAATAACTTCTCACACTAGATTCCTTCCATTGAGTTTGAAGGTTAGTGAAAAGTCAGTCTGGATGCCCATCCTTTAAAGCAGAGTTGAAATTGCTTTGATATCAAGCAGAAGGTAGTTTCATATATATGTGTGTTTTGGTGTGTCTAGTCTTTATTGCTCTCCATGTCTCTAGCTATAAGTAATTTGGCTCACAGATGAGCAAACTTTCATGGCTTCTTCTTCTTCTTCTTCTTCTTCTTCTTTTTCACCACTTCGATGTGAATATGACGTGTTCTTGAGTTTTAGAGGTGAAGATACTCGCAAAAACTTCATCGGCCATATTTACACGGCTCTGAATCAGAGGGGAATTAGGACCTTCAAAGATGATGAAAGGCTTGAGAGAGGGAAAACAATTTATTGGGATCTCATGAAAAATATCAATGAATCCAGAATTGCTGTGATTGTCTTCTCCAGAAACTATGCTTCTTCGTCCTGGTGCTTAGATGAACTGGTGGAGATCCTTGAGTGCAGGAGGACTAAGGGACAGATAGTTTTGCCAATCTTCTACGACGTCAAAGCATCAGAAGTTCGGAAACAGAAGAGGAGTTTCGCAGAAGCATTTAGAGAGCATGAAGAAGTTCATAAGGAGGAGATGGAGAAGGTGCAGAGATGGAGGGCTGCTTTGAAGGAAGCAGCAAGTATAAGCGGGTTGGATTTAGAAGATGCTGCAAATGGGTATATATTTATATATATATACTGCTTCTATATATGAGTTACTAATTGCTATTTTTTTGTTGGTTTGTGGTAAAAAAATTGATAGAAACTTGATCGATTTTTGATAACCATGTGAGAAAAACTCCTAAGAGGAGAGAGATTCTGCTCTTAAGAATTATTGACTAAGATTTTGTTTGACAATATTCATTGCCACAAAATAGACTCTATTCTAATCCATTATCAAGAGTTACTAATGAATGAATCCTCAAAGAGGAAGCCACACGGAGAGGTTCGAGTCCGAGCAAGACCAAAAAGGTGTCTATGCTTTACCATTCCAATAAAAAAATAATAAAAAATAAAAATAAAAAAACACTCTAAGAGTCCTTGTTGGACAATATTCATTGCAGACCCCACAAAAAACCAATTCTTGTGTGTAGCATTACTTTCGCCATAAACACATTAACAAATTTATCAAAATATATATATATATATATATTATTATTATGCATAAGCAAGAAACTCAACATTCATATGTCTTGTGGTTTGAACCCTCACCTCCCACTTTAGAAGGTAGAGAATATACTATCATATTACACTCATAGTTGTAGCACGAGTTGAGACCTCTCACTTTAGAAGGTAGAGAATATACTATTATATTACACTCATAGTAGTAGCACAAGTTTGTCAATTTTAACTACCTAGTACAATCAAATTCCTTACATTATTATATATGGCAATTACACCTAATATTTGAGCAGAGGAGTAAGGTTTTATATAAAGGATAGCATGGGTTTGTCACTAAAATTCTTGAAGATTGATAAATGTTGAAGAAGTCCCACTAGTCCGAATTGGTTTTGTTGTAGCACGCTGTTGAGTTCAATCGGTCACACTTGCATGATATGTGCCGGTCAAGAAATGGGTTGGAGACTCAAAAAATAGAGGTGGAGTTGGTTGGAGAAGGTAAGAAAATGGGTAGAAAGGATGAGTGTTGTGAGGAGAGGAAAGAGTATATATAATTTATGTGTATATAGATGTAACCTCAAAAAATGAGGAGTAACTGACGTTAGTGTTGCGAAATTAAGCACAAAAAAATTAATTAATTAATTAATTAAAGGAAAAACAGCTCAAACACACATACATACAAGAACACCGCAGATTTTTACTTGGTTCACGTAAGAACTAGGGTTGCGTCAAGGGTTGTAAGGATTTCATTATGATGATAAAAATAAAAATAAAATGACACAAGATACAAAGAATTCAGAATGAAAAAATACCCTCACACTAGGGCAACATAACAAGTACATAATATATCAAAATACCCCCAAAATATTTGGGTCGGGGGCAAGTTGTAGTTGGGCCTTGGTGTTCATTATTTATTAGGCTCCACGCTATCTATCAGTTAGGTATCTGATTGTATATTCTCTTCTTAATTCATATACAGTGAAAGTTCTCTCTGTGGAGGTAGCCTAGAGGATTGGGTGAACCTGGTTAAATATTGTGTGTTGTGCTTGATTCGTGGATGATTATACCTCCGTAGATATGTGTGATTGATGTGTGATTATGGTATGCTTCCAGTGCTTGTTCTTGAATGAAGAAGGATTTAATGTTCAACAAGTATCAAAGTTAGTCGGGGGAAGTTAATATTTCAAATAGTATGTTTACTCACTATTATTTATTTTTAAAAGTATGAAACGGATGTCAGCATTTTGGAACTGCTATTCTATCTCTAGTATTAGTAAATTGTAGTTTTTTTTGGGGCAAGTAATTAGTAAATGGTTGTTTCATCGTTATGACGATTAAACAAGTTATAATGATTAAAACTATTCACTACACCTTTTTTATACCTTTATATATTTCTCTTTCTTGTACGGTTTACTGCACTATATTTTAATGGGTTGCGTCAAAGGGTTCACTAGGAGGATAATATATATATATATATATTGGCACAAGATATAAGAGTTCAGCATAAAAAAATATTGTCGAACTAAGGCAACATAACAAGTACATAATACTTACCGGGAAAAAAAGTACATAATATACCAAAATACGGCCAAAATATTCAGGTCGGGGGAAAGTTAGAGTTGGGCCTTGGTGTACAATATTTATTAGGCTCCACGCTACCCATCATTTAATCATTTGCTTGTATATTTCTCTTCTTAATTTATATATAGTGAAAGTTCTTCTCTCCGTGGAGTATAAAGCATTTTGAATTGTTATTCTATCTCTAGTAATAGTAACTGGTGGTTTTTTTTTGGGCAAGTAATTAGTAAATGGTTGTTTCATTGTTATTTTTTATAACATACAAGTTACGATGATTAAAACTATTCACTACACCTTGTTTACACCTTTATATATTTCTCTTTCTTGTACTGTCTACTGCACTATATTTTAATGTGTTTTGTGATTTAGATTTTAATGTGCTTTGTGTTTAATAGGTACGAGGATAAGTTTATCCAACGAATTGTTCTAGAGATTTCAGAAAAATTGCAAAAAATGATATTCAGAGTTGCTGAGTATGAAGTGGGTATTGATTCACGGGCAAACAAGCTAATCATGTTGTTAAATGATGGTTTAAAGGATAAATTCTTTGTGGGGATTTGTGGAATTGGAGGAATAGGCAAGACAACTCTTGCCAAAGCCGTTTTCAACCGAATATCTCATAAATTTGAAAGAAGTTGTTTCCTTGAAAATGTGAGAGAAGAGTCAACAAAACTTGGTGGTCTAGCTAAACTACAACAAAAACTTCTCCGAGAGACCCTAATGGATAATAATTTAAGGATATCCAACTCTGACATCGGAATCAACGAGATAAAGGATAGACTTCAACATAAAAAGGTTCTTATAATTCTTGATGATGTTTGTCATGAGAAACAAGTAAAGAGTTTAGCTGGAATAGGACATGATTGGTTTGGATCAGGAAGTAGGATCATCATAACAACTAGAGATGAACGGTTATTGATGAAGTACAATGTAAAAACATACAAGGTTGAGCTATTAGATGAGAATGAAGCACTTGAACTTTTCAGTTGGCATGCATTCAAGCAGAATAATCCAGTAGAAGAGTATTGTGAACTTTCGTGTCGCATAAAGGATTATGCCAAAGGCCTTCCATTGGCTCTTCAAGTTTTGGGATCTTTTTTATGTGAAAGAAGCATACCAGAGTGGCAAAGTGAATTGGATAAGTTAAAAACTGACCCTCACAAAGAAATTCAAGATGTTCTTAGGATAAGTTATGATGGTCTTGATACAAAAGAGAAGGCTATATTCCTTGATATTGCTTGTTTCTTCAAAGGATGTGATAGAAAACTTGCAATAGATTTTTTTGAGAGCTGTGGATTTTACCCGGTCATTGGAATAAAAGTTCTCACTGAGAAGTCCCTTGTTACTATATCAGAAGATAATAAGCTCTCGATGCATGATTTGATACAAGAAATGGGTCAACAAATTGTTCGTTTAGAATCCGAAGATCCTTGAAGGCGAAGCAGATTGTGGTCTTATGAGGACATCCATAAAGTATTAACTGAAAATACGGTATGCCTTAAATATATTTTAGTTTGTTTCAGGGGTTTTCGTTTTGTGGGGGTACACTTATTTTTTTTTTGGTTGATAGGTTACCAAAAAAATCGAAGCCATTATGCTGAATGAGAGAGAATTGTCTTCAGAAGGTATTGCCTTCTTCCTGGGGGAGTTTCATGTAAGCGCTGATGCCTTCACAAAGATGAGAAACCTAAGAATACTCAAAGTCAGTGGGATGCAGCTTCTTGGTTGTCCTACAAATCTTTCTAATGAGTTAAGGTATCTTGATTGGAATGGCTACCCTGGAGACTATTTGCCATCCAATTTTCATCCAAAAAAACTTGTCCGACTACATTTGCGTCATAGCTTGATCAAAGGAATTTGGACAAATACAAAAGTAAGATTATTATTCGACACATAATATGTTTCTTTTTGTTAATAATTTACTCCAGTCAATTGAAGCTTACTTATTTTATTTTTATTTTTGTTTTTTAACAGTTACTACATATGTTAAAAGTCCTTGATCTCAGTTTCTGCGAAAATCTGCCCGAAAAAAATCCTAATTTTTCAGGGTTCCCATTTATGGAGGAATTGTATCTAGTAGGATGTACAAGTTTGGTCGAGGTTGAATTTGACGACATGAAGGTAATGTGCAATATGTTTCTGTCCTAGGCTTTTATGTTCTCTATCTCTCTCTCATACACACACATTTTTAATGAGATTAAAAGTTCTTGGACCTCATGGTGAGGCTGTTACTTTACATACATTTCCCTTTGTTGGAAATTATTTTGAGCTTTTTCATTATTTAATTGTTCGTTTTGCAGTTTCTGGATCGGTTAAAAGTCATCGAACTCGATGAGTGTGAAAATTTGAAGAGAACCCCTAATTTGTCTGGGTTGCCATGTCTGGAGAGTTTGTCTTTTGGAGGTTGTAAAAGTTTGGTTGAGATTCACCCATCCATTGAGTTTCACGAGAGGCTAGTTTATTTGTACATTAGTGTATGTGAAAATCTGACGAGCCTCACCGGAAACATTTATCTGAAATCTCTCAAATCCTTTTTACTTGATGGGTGCTCAAAACTTGATAAGTTTCCAGAGATCCAGGAAAATATGGAATGTTTAGAGCAGCTTCGTTTGGATGGAACTGCAATAAAAGATTTACCTCCATCAATTAAGCATCTAAAAGGGCTCAAGGATTTATATCTAATGGACTGTAAAATGTTGGAAAGTTTGCCAAACGATATCGGTGAAATGAAGAGCTTAGAGGGTTTGTGGTTGGAAGGAAGTGGTATAAAAGATTTACCTCCATCGCTAGTCAAGAACCTGAAAGGGCTTAAGAATTTAAGTCTGACCCAATGCAAAATGTTTACGAGTTTGCCGAACGATATTGGTGAAATGAAGGGTAGCTTAGAGACACTTCACTTGGATGGAACTGCAATAAAATATTTACCTCCATCGCTCAAAGATCTGACACAGCTAAAATTTTTAGATGTGACAGACTGCAAAGCTCTTGGAAGTTTACCGAGCAACATTGGCGAAATGGAGAGCTTATGGGATCTTAGACTGGGAGGTAGCGGTATAAGAAAATTACCATCATCCATTGCACAGTTGACTAACCTTGAAAGATTACATTGGAATAACTGCAATTTAGATGAAGAATCCCTTCTCAATCTTCCTTTGTCGTTGAGCATTTTAAATCTAAGCGGGAACAACTTTGCTAGCTTACCACCAAACTTCACTCAACTTACAAAGCTTGAACAGCTTGATTTGAATGGTTGCTTAAGACTCCAAACATTGGAGTCACTTCCGTCGTCTATACGTACAGTTAATGCAGAAGGTTGCATATCATTAGAACAGTAGTCCATTCCAAGAAATGAAGATGAAGTCAGTTCATATGATGGACAATGGATTTTCACAGAGAGCTGCAAATTGGTTGAGAATCATGGGAACAACAAACTAAAGATATACTCTTCAGAAAATATACTTCAGGTATGTGTGCGTCTGCATATCCCTCTCTCTCTCTCTCTCTCTCTAGTCCCTCAAATTTTTTTGAGTTCTGATACAAAGTACGTAAGTTTGACTACATTTATGTGAGTGGAGAATGACATCATCCCACTCACATAAAAAGTCGGATGTATCCGACTGGCTTACTATTTATCATTTTCCTCATCCTTTTTTTCCCCCTAACCAGGAGCCCTTCTAATCTAATGGCCTTTTTCCGTAGAGGAGGCTGCAAGAAAAAACATTATTATGCTTTTTATGTCGCAGGAAATTGGTAAAATCATTCTTCCAGAAAGTGAGATTCCGAGTTGGTTCAGCCATAAATGTGAGAGTGGTGAGGACACTACTCTATGCTTCAAGGGTGGATTCAAATTATTGCAGGAACCCCAAAGACATTGCTGTTTGTGCCGTTATCGGAATCAATCATGAACTACAACACACATATACACAAACAGAAACCATCAAGAGGTGTGATTTAGTTGTATTTCCTCACCGTTTTAATATATTAAGGTTGAGGGTTTTAAGTCCCACAGGAATAAAATGAGTGTGTGGATTTCTTGTCAAGGTAAAAAAATAATAATAAAAAAAAAAAAGAGAAAAAATTCTCATCTTCATTATTTTATCAAATTTTGTTCTAATATTTTATATATATTTGATTTGTATAGTGTATGAGGGAAGTTCTTATGTTAAGCCCTGGAAAGCCTGATGTCATTGTAGCTCGAGGAATGTTTTTGAGCAAAAATTCAAATAATAAAGTATTACTGTCCCAATAGCGAGGCAAGAATCATTGCCTATACCTTCGGCACGTTTCAAAACTATTGGAGATGCCGTTGGAGCAAGCATTGCTTAGCCTTCTAGTTTTGTAATTATAGTGTGAATTATGTTCTATAATAAAATGAATATTTAAATTGTTTAGTTTATAATTTGTTCTTGTTTTATTTTTCAGGTTGCAACTAGAGAAGGTTAATTCCTACTCCAAGGTTGTCATGAGGAGACATTCATTTACTGCTTGGTTGGTGACTTATGAGCTTTGGGGCATGTTACCTAACTATTGATAGTTTTGGGAATGTTCCATTTCAATTCAACCAACTATTGATAGATTTGGGAATGTTCCATTTCAATTCAGCTTGGTTTTGGTTAAATCCTGTCTTAAACATGCATACCTTCTTAATATCACTGTTGTACAATCTAGGTTACTTGTGTTCCAACAATTCCAGCATACAGATTGTGCAGTATCTCTGCCAAACATGGAATTGGAATTGGAATTAGAAAAAAATAATTCAGAAAATTGAATCAAAATTTTTTCCAATTCCAAGGCCCAATTCCAAAACTTCAGTTCCATGCCGCCTAACACAGTTGTATTATATTTGAATCATTCGGAAGAATTCGACACGTCTAAAAAGTGAGGTTTGCTTGATCAGGATATCTAAGTAGCTTCCAATTTCTCAAGGGCTAGGCTTTCTCCCTCTCTCTCTCTCTCTCTCTCTCTCTCTCTCTCTCTCACTCACTTGGATCAGGTGTATATGGAGAAAAAACTTTAATTCTCCAAGAACCCAAACCCAAATGCCATTCTTGGCATGTAAATTTGCGCACCAAGTTTTTCTCAATCTTCATACGTGGGACAACCCATTTTTCCTCTTTAAACCGTGATCAAATGTCTCACTTTCGATCCATTTCTCATTCACCAGAACAGTTTTGAGCAAGTAAATATATTACGTTGATCTACTGTCGAATGGATTTCAACATACACCCACCTCAAACCCGGACCCATTCCAATTTTAACCCAAAGTATGCTTGATCATACTTAAGTTTCCAACATAAAACTTTGAGGCTATTAGCCAAAATTTTAGTCATGCATATATAAATGGTATTACAGTAGGCTATTGGCTGTAATCAAAGAGGGTGGAAGCATTTTGGGACTTGGGAATAAAGGGGAGAATTTTCAGCATGACCATTCACAAAGGCTATAAATGGCTTTTGGCTTGCTGCTTAAACCCGAGAAGCGCGCGCGCGCGTGAAGAATTGCTGGCTTTTCAGACATCAACAACAGTTGTCGGCGATGGATGCATAATGTAATTGCATAATGAAAGCCTTCTAGACATCTCTCATGGCACAACACTCCTCAATGAAGACATTTATTCAGAAAGCAAACTTGGTTTATGCGTATTTATCATAAGCTGACTTACCTATTTGAAAGTGCAATAATACTTCTGTTGTCATGTTATGAACCACTATCAAGGGCTATTGGCTAGTGGTACTTTCTCACCATCCAAAGTAGATGATCGAGGATTCAAGTCTTACGGGACAATGGAGGGTGTATGAGTTTTTTAAGAAGCACTAACAAAGAGGACCATTCTTTAGGGCTTTTTGTTTGGCCAAAAATGGATTACGCAGGCAAGGCATTACCGCCGAAAAAAGGATTCGGGTCACATTTGGTTTAACATATACAGAGTTGCACATTAGAGAAACAAGCAACCAAAGCCAAATTCACAGGAAAACAAATATAGGAACTAAAAGGGCTTCCATGAACAGACTTCTAAACAGACAATAAATAAATAAATAGTGATTCTTGCATCTAAAAAAGTAATATTTTAGTGAACTCCATCTCATTATCACCCAGCAAAAAGCATATAAACCTCTAGTGATCATGATAGGAAGTTTTCTCTTGAATTTGGTTGCAAAAACACAATTTATTTTCTTGAAACATAATTTCAAGCCAGAAAGGAACCGCAAAGCCGGTCTTTGCTTGATAGTGGCACAGTACAGTTAATCACTTATATATAGTTACTGCCAGGTAAATATGACTTTTTATGCTTTTGAAGTTTTTCACAATCCAAGCCAACCTTTTGACCATATTCAAAAATGACAAATCTTTCTTAAAGGTTCTTGATCAACTATGGTTACGGAGGAAAGTGAGGATTAGCTGATTCACCTGGTCAGGGAATTGCTCCTGAACAAAATGGGTTCCTTCAGGCAAGTACGTTATCTCCAAATTGGGAACATAAACTTTCACCTGTCCACTCCTTATGTAGTCCCCAATTCCTGGAATTTTGAAGACATAATCTTTCTCACCCATGATCAGCAGGGCTGGGGCTTCAATTTTCGGATCTGGGACTTCAAATGGTTTACTTGATGATCTAACAAAAAAGAAAAATAATAAAAAAAAAAAAAAAAAAATGAAAGCAATATTATTAACAAACTTATTTATTAGAAAGCAGATAGTCAGAAGTCAGCTGTACAAAGTTACAAAACCAGATTAATTTCCTTCGAAACTTCATTTCTAATTGTGCCGGACAGAAGGTATGGGTGATCATTGGTCTGATGCAACCGACAACTGAAATACCGGCATCAAGCACAGGTTGCTGTGGTTTACACTGAATATACTAAAAGTGGACTACTAAGATGCACCCTGCTATTGGGTGAAATAATGGTTGCAACTCTATAACATGATACCAATGGGCCATTAGCCCAATGGTATAACCTCCCTTCCCTCAAAAAGGTTAGGAGAGGAGTTCGAGCCTGGCGTGGACAATGTGTGAGTACTTGCCTAACCAAAAAATATATATTCATAACATGATGCATCACAAACTTATGGGATTTGGATTGGTAGTAGTTATCATTGTACACAAAAAGAAAAGTAGAGGAAGATAACAGTTTCCTCATACAAAGAAGGACGAGCACCAAGAAATGGACCAAACCCATTACCTATATGGAACTTGCAGTGCGGTTCGGAATCCAGATTTCTCATACAAAGCTCCATAGATTGCAAGATCTTCCTCTGTGAACCAAGGGGGCAGAGGAGTTGATGGTTCAACCAAATCCATGATCTCCTGGTTTTCCCTGGCTATTGGTATTTCATCTTTGGAGAAGAGGATGTAGATGTTCCGCACAACCGTTTTAACATCAAGGCGACCAAAATCTGCTTCAGCTCTTCCAGGTTCCTTGAATCTCAAACCGTAGTAGCCTTCAGGGAGTCCTTTATGTAACGTACGGGGATTTGGGGGCACGAATGGCACACCCAATGTCACAACTCCCAAGACCCTCTTTGGATGGAGAACTGCGAATTGATAAGCTGGCACGGATCCAAAATCTTTACCAATAAGAAAAACCTGCATAGAATGCTACTTGACCTTAAAAAGAACCTTTGAGTTTTTGGTCAAGGTAAAGAGTGCTTGATGAGGCTTACTACATCTATAACAGACCATCCATATATAAAAAACAACCAAGGATCATTTCTTTCTTCACAATGTTTCCGTAGCAATGCAAAAGCAGAATGGCAACTTATTTTTTGTCAAGGCTATATAAGCTTATAAAGAAAAATGAGTTAATGACCAAATTAATAGTATTGTTTAGGGATGAGTGATTTAGAAATATTTCATTGATAATGTAAGAGTCATCCCAAATATGAAGGCACTACAAACTACCACAAACCATCTATTAAGGTTTGCAACTGGAAGGTTGATAAATCCCAAAACCGTCAAGATGTCTAAGCAATGAATTTATCAAATCTTCAAACCATGGACACGAGTACTAAGTTAAATTTTCATATTTTTTAACATTCTTATTTTCTGAGTAAAATATTATCTCTCACTTACTTAGAGTAAAAGGAACAAAATGAAGGAGTTTCACGTAAAATTATATAAAAATTTAGATTATCAAATATGCTTGTTATGTGTATGTCCAACCATATGTGTTAGTTATGTATAGAATACCCATGTCAAATTTTCATGTCTTAGACACAGGTACTTCATGTATTTTTACAAAATGAAAACATAGAAATATCTATCCATATTACCTAACTCATAATAAAGCCGGTGATCGAAATGATGCTGGAATAAAATCCACAAAACTTGGATTCATAAACATTCTATTTGCATGAACTACGACACAAAGAAGCACATATAGCACACCAGAAGGAACATCATGTATTGATGTACCAAATCAAAACAGCTGTTTGCTGATTAAATCTTCAAAGATGAATCTAAATAATCTACAATTACAATATAGATATTGATTTTATTGTGCCTTATTATATTGAATTTCCACCGAGAAATTTTGTTTCCTTTTCTAATTATTGTACCATATTTTATCTTTCCAGAATCTCTTGAAGATTTTAGGAGATTTTCTTTCCTTTTCTATTTAGGGAACTCTATATTTATTCACGTCTCTTGTACAAAATTGTAGATAAATGAATATTTTTTCTTCCCCAATTTTCTAATATGGTATCAGAGCATTAGGTGTTTTTTCTTTTCAAAATTACGTTTGCCCTCATGGCAACGATTCCTTCAAATTTTGAGGAGCAGCAACAAGCTTCTTCTCAAGTTATGGCCATGTCTTCTTCCCAGGTTAGTGACCCTTTTCAAAACCCTTATGTTTTACACCATTCAGACAATCCAACTGTTGTTCTTGTCTCTCCTCTCCTTAATGGAGATAACTACAATACATGGTTCCGCGCGATGCATATGGCCTTGCGCACAAAAAATAAGCTTGGATTTGTTGATGGTACAATTCCTATGCCAGACCCATCTTCTTCAACCTATGAGCAATGGGTTCGAGTGAACGATATGGTAATCTCCTAGATACTTCACTCGATGGTGCCGGAACTTGCTGCGAGTATTATTTATTCCGAGTCTGCTCAAGAAATTTGGAGCGATTTGAAGGAGCGTTTTTCTCAACCTAATAGTTCTAAGATTTTATAAATCAAGCGGGGTATTTCTGAATGCAAACAAAATAATCTTTCTGCGACTGCTTATTATACTCGATTGAAGGCTCTCTAGGATGAACTAGCATCATATGTGATGCTTCCTACTTGCTCATGTGGTGCAGCCAAAGCCATAAATGATCATCGTCTTCAAGATCATGCGATGCAATTTTTGTAGGGACTCCATGACTCATATGCACAATTTTGGAGTCAAATCCTATTACGGGAACCATTACCGCCTGTGAATAAGATTTATTCAAGAAAAGCAACGCTCTCTTCCATTACACACTCTCAATCTCCATGATGCTTCAGCTCTAGCCACATCTCCTGCACCAAATCAGACTACACGTCCCACTACCTCAACCTACAATCGTGGCAGTGGCGGAGGTACTGTTTGTGGTAAAAATCGTGGGGGGTCAAGGGCACGATCACATTGTGACCACTGTGGTTGTGACGGTCATACGATTGCAACTTGCTACAAATTACATGGGTTCCCACAACGTTCTAACGATGGTCCTGCTGGGACATCTCGTCCTTTGGCACATGGGTTTGCTGCTTCATCCGACCAATCCCAACCTCTCTTTATATCTTCAGCTCCTGTTATCACACTAGCGCCTCAAAGCAACAACACACCAGCGCCTCAAAGTAACAGTTCTCCATTTTTAGCATCACCATCAATTTCGCAGGAGCAATACAATCAAATTTTAGCAATTTTGCAACAAGGTAGACATGACCATTCTACAAATTTAGCAGGTATTGCCCTCACATCTCTTTTTGATAATTCTTGGATTATTGGCAGTGGGGCTACAAATCATGTGTTCCTCGCCACATTTTTTTCAGTCCTTTACTAAAAATACATCTTTGTCTTGGGTACAATTACCTGATGGCTCTAATGCGCCAGTTACGCAAACTGGTAGTGTTTCAGTTAATCCTTCCTTTCATTTAGCTAATGTTTTCCTTGTTCCCTCATTTAAGTTCAATTTGATGTCCGTTTCTCAAATAACAAAATCTCTTAATTGTGCTATTATTTTTCTTCCAGACCATTGCATTTTGCAGGACCTGTCATCGAGGAGAACGATTGGAGTGAGTAACTGCTGGAATGGTCTTTATTATCTATCCCAACCTAGTAGTCTTTATGCAACAGTGAAACCCACCTTGATGTTTGGCATTGGCGATTGGGACATGCTTCAAATGATTGTTTAGTTTCAATTTCTGCTTTAGACTCTTCTGTCACTGCTTCCAACAAATCCCTCTGTGATGTATGTCCTTTGGCAAAACATACAAGAATTCCTTTCCGTTAAGTAATACAAAAACAAAATTTCCTTTTGAATTGGTTCATTGTGATATTTGGGGTGCTTTTGCTATTCCTAGTATTTCAGGTGCACATTATTTTTTGACTATTGTTGATGATTTTAGTTGTTGCACTTGGTTGTTTTAATAAAGCACAAATCTGAAACTCAATCACATTTAAAGCCCTCCATTGCTATGGTTGCCAATCAATATCATTCTCGGGTTAAAAGAGGCCAGACCAATAATCTTATAGGGTTCTTATTGGAAGAGTTAAAAAATATATTTTCTGTTAAGTCTATTCGAACCGATAACGGGACAGAATTTTTATCACATGAATTACAGAGTTTTTTTGAGTCCCGTGGGATTGTTCACTAGCATAGTTGTGTTGCAACTCTACAACAAAATGGTGTTGAGGAGCGAAAGCATCGACATCTATTCCTTCGTCAGTTTTAAATGGAAAAACTCCACGAGGTATTACTAAGAGCACATCCTTTGTAGTCTCATCTTCGAGTTTTGAGTCCCGTGGGATTTTTCACGACCAATTCGTGATCGCCGAACCCCACTCTACTTGCGGGATTATATTTGTAACAATGTGACCTCAGTAGATTGCCCGCAACAATCAACTTCTCATGGGTCAGGTACACTTTATCCTCTTTCACAAGTTCTTTCATATAATCGTTTGTCTTCTTCACATTCAGCTTTTCTTAATTCTCTTGATTCATGTATTGAGCCAACATCTTTCTCACAAGCTGTTAAGATCCCAAAATGGTGAAAGGCTAAAGAGGCAGAAATTAAAGCGTTGGAGGAAAATGACACTTGAAAGGTTACAACTTTGCCTCCTCACAAAAAAAAACCCGTTGGTAGCAAATGGGTCTACAAAATCAAGTATCATCTGACTATAGAGAGATATAAAGCTCGCCTCATAGCCAAAGGATTTACACAAACTGAAGCCATTGATTATAATGAAACATTTGCCCCTGTGGCAAAAATGATCATTGACCGGTATTTTTTGGCCATTGCTTCCATCAAAGGGTGGTCTCCACATCAACTTGATGTTAATAATGTTTTGCTTCATGGAGACTTAAATGAAGAAGTATATATGAAAATTCCTCCAAGTTATCACAGGCAGGGGGAGAATCGAGTTTGTCGATTGAACAAGTCTTTATATGGGCTCAAAAAAGCGAGCCGCAATTGGTTCGCTAAATTTTCTCAATATTTGTGCTTTGCCGACTACTCTCAGTCTAGAGCTGATTATTCCTTAGTTTTTAAACATGATGATTATCGCGGTTCTACATTTGTTTTAGTCTCTGTTGATGATATTTTGATTGGTGGTGATAATACAGATGAAATTAAAGCTCTAAAGGCTATGTTGAATGCTCAGTTCCGTATCAAAGATCTTGGGTTTCCAAAATATTTTCTTGGTATTGAAATTGTTCGTTCCTCACGTGGTATTTTTCTTTGTCAAAGGAAGTACACCTTGGACATTTTGACTGACATGGGTATGTTGGGTTGTCGGTCTGCTCGCACACCTATGGAACAAAATCTAAGTTGAGTGATGTTGACGGAAATCCCTTGCCTGATCCAATCATTTATCGCCGGCTTACAGGCTGCCTTATTTATTTGACAATTACACACCCAAATACAGATATTCTTTTTGCTGTAAATATCCTCAGTCAATTTATGCAAGCTCCACGGAAACCTCACTACGATGCTTCTCTACGTCTTTTACATTATCTGGAAGGTTGTCTGGGTAAGGGTATCTTATTGTCTTCTATGAGTTCTCTTCAACTTATAGCTTATGCGGACTCTGATTAGGCTAGTTGCCCAATTACACACCAGTCTACAAGTGGATATTGCATTTTTCTTGGTTCAAGTCCAATCTCTTGGAGGACTAAAAAACAACATCTTGTTTCACGTTCATCTGCTGAAGCTGAATATCATGCCATGGCTCAAGCAACATCTGAGCTCCAGGCTAACTTTTCTTTTGGCTGATTTTGGGGTCACTTCACCGACATCTACCTTATTTTGTGACAATCAAGCCGCTCTTCATATTGCTGCCAACCCCGTCTTTCATGAGCGCACAAAGCATATTGAATTGGATTGCCATTTCATTCATGAAAAAATTCAACGTGGGTTGATTCAAACAGCTTATTTACATTCATCGAAGCAGCTTGCTGATATCTTTACCAAGCAGTTAGAAAGTGAACATTTTCAAAGTATTCTTTGCAAGTTGGGTATGATTGTTATTCGTGCTCCAACTTGCGGGGGAGTATTGAGTCTTAATCTTCTCCGAGTCCTAAGAAAGAATTTCCACCGAAGAAATTTTGTTTTCTTTTATAATTATTGTACCATATTATATCTTTTTAGAATTCTCTTGCAGATTTTAGGAGATTTTCTTTCCTTTTCTATTTAGGAAACTCTGTACTTATTCATGTCTCTTGTACAAAATTGTAGATGAATGAATATTTTTTCTTCCCCAATTTTTTAATAGATTTTAAATGAAAAGTTGAGCCTCATAGAACCAAAAATTCAAAAATTAAAGAAATCTGAAACACCCCTTAATATTTCATCCCTATTAAAAAACAAAACTTTGTACTTGATTTTTTCTTCTAGAGAAATTTAAAGCATCTAATTGATAAATTCAGCTTAAATTCTCTATAATCAACAAAAAGTGCACCACAATAAATAAAACTAAATCCTACACAAGGTTTTATAAATACATATAATACAAAAAATAAAAATAAAAACAAAAACAAAACAAAAAAGAAACAAACAAAAAAACAATCAAAAAAGAAACAACAAAATCTGACTACCTTATATTGGTTACAATTTTGGACCCCAAATAATATATATATATATATATTTATTTATTTATTTATTTATATTTGGGAAAGAAAAAATCATGGACGATACGGTCATTCCACAATAAAATTTGAGTGCATTTATCGCATCCCAATTTAAAATGATAAAACACCAGCTAATATTTAAACTGCAAATTTGAGAAGTGGGGAAGAGTTGGGACTTGGTACCTTGGGAATGCCTAAAGCGTCAATAATGGCAAGTAAGTCGGTGGTGACGTCAGACATCGATGCCTTCTCGGGTTCGGGCGGTGGATCGGATAGTCCGTAGCCTCTGCAATCGGGTGCGAGGGCTCTGAAGCCGGCATTGGCTACGGCAATCATCTGGTAGCGCCAAGAGTACCATATCTCCGGGAATCCGTGCAGGAACACCACCACCGATTGCCCAGTTCCGATCTCGGCAACGTGGAGCTTCAGACCATTCACGTCGACATACTTGTGCTGTATTGGATCCATTCAATTCAATTATATATAGAGAGAGAGAAAAAGATCAGCATGTTTGTTTTTAGAAGGTAGGTGACTCTTTGTTTTGATCACCGAGCATTTTGTAATGTCTTATAAAGAGACGAATTCCCATTTGAGTTTAGTCTTCCCCATTTACCTATTCCACACACGTACTGAACTCTTATTTGTCACACTTCGTATCTAAATACTATTTTAAACTTTTTATCTAATTACTTTATTGGCAAAAAAAAAAAAAAAACAGCCTTGAACTACAAGAGTGAACAAATCAGTACTACAACTATTCAAATCGTACCAAAGGGTCAAATGGTCAAAGGAGAGGTTGAGAGTTTGAATCTCGGTAAAGGTACACCGAGGTATGGTGTGTGCTTATTTGCTTTAACATCCTAAATAAATAAAAACTATCCAATTCGTGCAAATTTACCCCTGAAAGTCAACACCGACAACTTTCCGGCCCACAAGTGCAGCACGTGACCTGTCCTTTTCTTTTAATATCTAAATTGCCCTGCAATATGACCATTGTAGCCCTTTTGCCTATAAATGAACCCATTTGTTCATTTGTTGCTTCTTCCATCCTCTAATTTGCTCCACCTCTACACCAAACTGTAATATTTTCATTTTTCACCATTTTTCATTTTTTGTTTTTGCAAGAACATTTTTCGTCTTTCTCGTTTTGTGTACCGAACACCGCGAAGTGTGGCGGTTGTGTCCGAAAGTTGGTTGGGGTGTTTCATTGAGTTAGGACTCCTCGAAATGTAAGGTTTATCAATTTTGTATTTTTTTCGTATTTTGGGCCGAACGGTCTCTTATGGGGCCCACTACCAGAATTGTTACATACAGGGATTTTAGTTGGGTCCATTTGCATACCATTCATTTTATTCAATGTGTTTTATGTGGATTTTATATAGTTTGTGTACATATAAATATGTGTGGTAAAATAATTAAAATAAAAGTCAAAGGTTTTTTTGTTAAAGTGGTGAGACCCACCACTTACATTGTTGTAATGGTCAAGAGACCATTTTTGGTCTCAAAATTCTCTCTCTCTCTCCCCCGTAAGCCTCCTTCTCCCTTACTTTTCTCTTCTTTTTCTTTTCTCTTTTTTTTATCTCAAAACTTCAACATTTGATTTCTTCCTTAATTGTTGGAATTTTTAGGTGTTGTTTGCGGCAAAACGAAAAGCACGACAAGATTTACTCATTGATGTAAGTAATTCATCATTTGGTGCATCATAGGAATTTTGAATTTTGGACCCATTTTGGGGGTTTTCTTCCTCCTTGAAGGGTGTTTAATTCATAATTTCTTGGATTTTAGTGAATTATTCTTGTATAAATTGTATTCTAGCATGCCTATTTTGTATAAATTCTTGCAAAATTGTTTAAATGTTGTATATGGAAAATTTAATTATGTGTAGATAGATGTGTGGTGATTCAAGCATGTTTATGTGGACTAGAATTCATGTTTTATATGTTTGCCATGCTAGATTATTATTAAATGAAAGTATGTTGTATTTTTGTAGGAATTCTTGTAAAGCTTGCTAGTGGATTAAGTTGAATTAGTTGTGAAATGATAAATTGCGGCATGAAGCATCCATGCACTTCATTGGGAGGAAATGGGAATGATGTTTTGGAAGGAAATGAAAAAGGGGATTTTGGAAAAAGTTTTGACAAAGGATTTTTGTGAAAAACCCAGACTCCAAGGAGGTACCGAGGGTTTGTAGCATTAATGTAACCTAGAGGGAACTAGGGAAATCACCCTAGCGTGGTTGAGCTATCTGAACCCCAAATGACACCGCGGGGTTACTAAGGTTCAGGGATAATAGTCAATCCTTCTCTCATGTCGCCGAGGAGTCAACGAGGAATGAGTTATGTTAACGGTTTGAAAAATGATGGATTGGATTTAAAAAAAAAAAAAAAAAAAAGAAAAGAAAAGAAAAGAAATGGGGAGCGACATACGTGGCATTGCATGTCATGGCATGAATTTGTTTTCTTATGACTTGAACTTGTATTGTATTGTTTCCTCGACATAGCATGATCCCGTTGCCTTAATTTATTTCTATTCATTGTTTGGATTCACAGGGTTACAAGAGGTGTGTCTTAAGCACCACCTGCTTAGCAATTTGCTCACCCCTTATATTTAACATTTTCAGGTCATAGAAATAAAGTGGCGGATGATGTTCCACCACAAGATCATTTTGTTGTTTTTGTATCTAAGTCTCACTATTTTTTTTGTTAAACTTAGCATATTGTATTATGTACTGAGATTTATGGACTCTTGTTATTGTAATTATATTCATGGCTGTAACTTTAATATAAGTTGTTTAAACGTTGTAAGGCATGGACTTTTGATCTTAACCATATTTTTGGGACTCTAATTATGATATTTAGATTGAATGGTATGTGGTTGTTCCACCATGAGATGAACTATGTTGAGGCATAATGAATGGATGAAAGGAATGTTGAAATGTATTATTTGCATTGTGTGTTGGGACATGTTAGATAAGTTTTGAAGGTCCAAGAAAGATCATTACATTTTTATGCATTTAAGCAGGTTGTTGTAGGACCCTTTTTAGCAGAGGTCATACTGAATTTTTTTTATTTTATAATTGGTATCATTTTAGAGTCGTTACACAAACACTCAAACAAAGTTAAAGAACTTAAGGTAAGATCTATATATATATATATATAATCATATATAATGTGTGTGTGTATTTCTGTATTTTATATATGTATGTGTGTGTGTGCATGTGTGTATTTTTGTACTTTATATATATATATATATTATCATATATAATGTAGTATATTTTACTGGATAATACATGTCTCTCTATATATGCTTACTATTAATTTTATTTTTTTAAGTTTTTTAAAATTATCTTATCTAATGTAGCATATTTACTGGCACATATATGTCTATATATAAGTGTGTGTGTGTGTGTGTGTGTGTGTGTGTTTGTTTACTCTTTAATTTATTATTTTTTAAGTTAGATAGTGAATATGAATTTATGAAGTTGTATAAATTGTTTGTAGGCATATAGAGCCATCCATGACCACAAAAAGCTCAAATAATGTACCATATCGTGGTAGAATGCATGAAGATTTGTATTGCTACTGTGAAGTAAAATCTCCTTTGAGAAGAGCAACAACTGTTGCGAATTTAAGGCGAAGGTTCTATGGATGTGGAAGCTATTCGATGCGTTGTTGTGGGTTCTTGAGATGGATAGATCCCTAACATAATGAAGATGAAAGAGAACTTAATTGGAGCAGAAATGGAAAGAGAGGTAGCTATGAGGACAATATCATGTTTGAGGGAAAAAGTTGCGATGAAAAATTTGGATATGAACTTGGAAGTGGAACCTTTACCAATTAATGATAGTATCAACTTTGTGGGTGCACAACCTTTAGCAAGTAGAATGACTAGAAACACTGTAATTACAAATTTCAATGTTTTCATGTTAGGATTTATATCATGTGGTATTATGATGTTAATTGTGTGATTTGTTAATAGAATGTAATGTAATAAATATAATTGGAAGTTTTTTTTTTTTTCATCACGTACTAAGACATTGCTAATAGTATGATACTTTAACACACACAGACAAAATATATATGCACATTGTCAACTAAATCACATGACCACACACTTTATATTTCATCTCATGCCATTAAATAAGCAGTAACACTAAGTGCTCAGTAACATCACTAAAAAACAATAACAGAGTTGCACCAACCTGAGAAAAACACCACCATATAATAGTTTTATCACTGCACCAACCTAGTAACATCACAAAATCCTTACTACACCAACCTACCAACATCATAAAATCCTTACTACACCAACCTAGCAGCATCATAAAGTCCTCACTGCACCAACATAGTAGTAACACAATTGTAATAAAAGAACACAACTGCACCAAGTTCATAAAAATAAGAAAAGCCACACAAAAGCAAATGCATCACCCTGTCATAATTAATAAACCATTATAGCATAAGAAACATAAACCATTGTACCATCACAAACCAAAACCATTGTACCATCACAGACCAAAACATACCAAAAAAATAAAAAGTGTTTCTTTCTATAACATAGTTTATGTACCATAAACACACCAAAAGCTGTATGTTGCCATCTAATCCAAAACTTACCAACGGCTATATGCTATCATATAATCCAAAACACAGCAAAAAAACAAAAGGTGTTTCTTTCCATAAAATCCATCTGCTGCATACTCTAATCCCAATGGTGCCTAAAGTCTTGGGTCCATTATAGTAGGTCTGCCAAAAGAAAAGATTAGCAATATTGGAATTACACTAAGATAATGATTCTTTCTTCTATGGACATCAATTTTAAAATATATACCTTCCTAATGATGATGATACTTGGTTACTCCACAAAACATTCAGATCAACTGATGAGGACTCTAGATAAATTGTTCAACATATTCCCATACCTTGACGGTATTGTAATCACCTAAGTAATAAAAAGATAAATATTAGTACAATGGTGAAATCATAATAAACTATAAGAACATACAGTAATTTAAACACTATACCTCTTGTAGTTGCCTTTCAGTAGCAGTTATAACCCTTCCATTTCCAGCCCATCTTCCTCTTGCACCACCTCCAACTCTTCTTCCTCTTGTACCACCTCTAGCCCCTATTCCTCTTGCACCACCTCCAACTCCTCTTCCTCTTGCATCATCCCTTTTATTTTGTATATCTATATTGTCTGGCAGTACACCAGGTAGACCAGAAACAACAGACAGATGAGGTCTACCTCATTTACCTCTAGCTTGACCTTTTGTCTTAGGTATTGCCTCAGTTTCCTTGCAAGTTCTAGTGTTGTGGGCTGTCTCCCCACATTTTTCACACTTTAGATGTTTCCTTTTCTACTAGGTACACCAGGTTTACTGTGACAGCCCGAATTTCAAACAACCTGGTGCATCAGCGAGTAATCTGTAACCTGACCTGATATCGAGTCCGAAATGCAAAAGAAAGAAAGGATAAGAGTCTTCAAAGGTAGACCTTACCTCTAAGATAATAGAATGACCTTCAAAGAAGTCACGAACTCAAAAAAAAATCAATGATTTCTAAAGCAAAACAACAGAGAAAGTCACTAGAGATGAATAGCACCTCTAGGACGAAGGAAGATCCCCAAATGAGGGAACGATATTCAAAATGGAACCAAATACGAAAGTTAAGGTTAAAAATGTCAAACAGTACCTTTTGGCACCGATGACGGTCGAAAGAACATGAACTAAGTCAAACTAGATCATGAATGCCATAAAATGGCTCATACAGGGTCAAAAGCGAAAAATAGAAGCAACACGAAGGTCGAAGGATGAAATGACAATAGACTAAGACAAAGCTGACAATAAGAAGGCATTTCGGTCGTCTAAAATGAACCCAATCACTTCAGTCGTCTGAAATAAGAAAGAGAATCAGCCGAAATAAAGCCTGGTGTTTCGGTCGTCTGGAATGGGAAACCAGTTGTCTAGTTGTGACCCAAAAATGGACTTGGCTACTGGAAACACTCTTCAATTGAATTCAAAAGAGACCAGTCGACCGAAATGGAGTATCAGTCGATTGAAATGACCAGAAAAGCTGCAGCAAATTTTGCTGCAAACCAGAAATGCAATGGACTTCAAAACTAAAGTTCCTAAGTGCAATGCAAGATGAAATGTCATGATAGTGCGAAAATTAACGCGTAGATTAATACTCACAACATGCTTATCAAATCAAAAGATATATAAAACATACATTAAACATTTAAAATGGCCAATTGGCTTCAATTACAACTTTTGATTCAAAATGTACATTATACATACATATTTACAAAACTATTACAAAATGGGCATCCTAAACACCTTGCATGCAAATAAAATAAGTCTATCAATGACACTACATCCACAAAGAGCAAAAGTAAGCTTCCGTCCGTAACAAGAGCATCAGCACCTAAAAAATGTATAATCAACGGGTGTGAGTAATTTTACGCGGATAACCTGAGGTTTCAGTGACTTTGCAAGCCTAACATAGATCACAACATGTGGAACATGCCTCCTTACGTCTAGTTCATAGGTGAAACTATGGGATCATCCTAGAACTAACATTAAAGTATTATAAATCAAATCCACAATATAAAAGTATGCGTAGGCAAATTGGAACATCTAATATCAAAATCACTACAAGTGAATAAATATGACCAAATTGGAACATCCAATACCAAAATCACTACAAGTGAATAAATATGACCAAATTGGAACATCCGATACCAAACCACAAGCAACAATTACACATGATTGTCAACTTTGGAATGAAATGTGAAATCATATAATACGAATATCTTGGACATCAAATCTTGGAATAAAACCAAGACAAATAGCTGTTTTGGGCTACTAACCTACAGGGAACTACCTATATTGGGGAAAACTCATACCTCCCGCACTAGAGCCAAACTCTAGCCATATTATCGTAACAATGCCCCAAGTATTTCCAAAAATAATCAATTATGTCCACAATATAATTGTAAATATATAATGCACATTGTTTAACTTCCATGCGTACATAAGATACAAAAATCACACAATCCATGTCCTAAGTCCACAAGGCCATATATGACATGATATCAACAAGTCCACAATATGGATAAGCTTACATAAGCATTATGATATCAACACAAAGAATTAAATCATACAAATATTATAAGCCTTAAACATTTAGTTAGACAACAACACAAATATTAAACAAGCCCTTAGCAACAAAAATGGTAATAAGAATATAATATTGCAACAATACTATTTCAACAAAATAAACACAATATAGTCTTCTACCAATTAAATGACAAGTTACACAAGACAACAACCATATACATGCTTTAAACAATATGCAAGCCTAAGTCAAAATGTAATCTCATACATATATATATACTTACAACTCACACAACATGCATATAATATATGCTAAACCCCAAAATATAATGAAATCCAAATGTTACAAACATACTACACCCCCTACCTCAATTTGAGATGAAAATCTCAAATGACATCAAAACGGATTCATTCCAAAAGTGATGAAACTTCGGCCTATTGTAATACCCCGATATTTTTAAAGGATTTATTAATTGGGATTAATTATTTTATTTTATTTTTAAATGATTTATTTTATTTTATTGAGTGCTAAATTAATTATCTTATTTTAATTAAATTATACTTCGTGATTATGTGTGATGATTGATTGTTTGTGTGCTTGATTATTGATTGAATTATTGGTATTTTGATTTTATTGGTATGGTGTGACGTAGTTGTAAATTATTGTTTGTTTATGTGCTTCATGTAATTAGTTATTTTAATTTCAGTATTTAATTAATTATTTTATTTATTTAAATTAATTAGGTTGGGCTTAAGAAAAGTCGGACCAAAAGATGTGGTCTTGGGCTTGGAAGAAAGCCTTGTTGGGTTAATTAATAAGGGCCCATGGTTATAAAGATATTTAAATAATTATCCTTGCATAATTATATATATATATATATATATATATATATGTATAATTATATGTATATAAATATAATTAATTAATAATTATTATGGAAGAAAAAAAATATATATATATTTTTATTGACATATGTATATATGTTTATGATTTAATTAGTTAAGGATTAACATGGAAGGAAATATACAAATATATATTATATAATATATGTGTATATATATTATTTAATAATTATTATTTCTTTTGTTTGGTAGTCCTACTAGGAATAGGATTTGGATTTTAATGTGTGTATAAATATACACATAAGGCTTTAGGGTTAAAAGTTTTCTATGTTAGAAAATAAAAAAGGTAGAGAGAGAGAAGAAGAGAAGGCTAACAAGGAGGAGGCCGGATCTGAAAAAGAGGACGTCGGATTTGGAAGAGGCAATCAAGGCTTGAATCATCGGTTTTGTTTTGAAACCTTCAGGAGAATTCTTCTCTAACTTTTCTCTTAGAATTCATAAGGATTTCACCTTGAGTATCAATGCTTTAAATTTAATTTATTAATATAAATCATGGTTAGAACAAATTTAATCAAAAGTATTAAGTTAATTTTATTTATTTAAATTAAGATTAAATCGTAGTACTAAAAGCATAACTTATTATTATTTTATTTTTTTAGAATTGTTGGATTTTAATTATATATATATATATAGGTTGTACATATTTAAATCAACTGTTATGCTTGATTTATGACCCAAGAAGGTTATTTAGGGTTTATAGAATTTCTGGGAATTTTCTGGTATTTTTCTATAATTTTTAGGAATTTATTAGATTTAATTTCGTATGTTTATTTGGTAATTATATATATATATATATATATATATATATATATATAATGTTTCTGTAGAAATCGGCGCCTTCATTAAGGGACGTGATCCTGTGTGGTACGGCATACAAGCTTTCAGTGCGCCCACATTAGGACCATTCTGATTTATCAGAGAAAGATTTCGTGTTTGCATGTGCATAGGAATAGGGTACATACGCAGATCTGGCCCTTGATTTATTTTAGTATAAATGAGTTGATCCAGTGTAGTAGAGATGCATGGAAATTAGGTGGGCATTAGATCTAGACCATGTAGTAGGTCTGGTAAACAAAATAATAATCTGGTGTGGCCCGGCACATGAAAAACATGGTGTGCACTCAAATAATGGCTGTTGGATTAAATGATGAGGGGCGGATGATCCAATGCATCGCGGCGCATGAAGATCTGGTGCGTGCATGCATTTGGACCATTAACTTGTTCTGGTCAACATAGAATGATTTGGTGTGGTCGCGCTCACAATAGCGATTGAGCTCAACCTATTATTCTGCCTGTTTTATTACTCGAAATTTAAATGGTCATAACTCAGTCATCTTAAATCCAAATTGGGTCATTCTTGAGCTCAAATTAAAGAATTTTTCGTCCTCTTTCCAATGATATTAATTTCATTATCAAATTCCTATCATACTAGGAGATATTTACATTTTAGTGAGACGGTGTTGGAAAATTATTTACCGAGATTGAGTATTTATGGGAAACTATTTCTGACAATATTTAGTAGCATTTACATTCCGTAAATATAATTAAATTAATATATTGTTATGGAAGGAAGTATATATATATATATATATATATATCTATATAATTATTTATATATATGTATATATGGTTTAATTGTTTAGGATAAGTATGGAGTGATGTGCATATATATATATATGATTTAAATAATTAAAGATTATTATGGATGGTATTATACATATTTATATATTATATAATATATGTGTATGTATATGTATATATATATATATATATATATATATCATTTAAGATAATTAATATTAATTATTCTTATTTGGTATATCTGGATAGGATGGTTGTTAAAGTAATGTTATGCTTATAAAATGCATAAGATGTCTATGTATGATTTAGTTCATCGTTAAGTTTAAAGTTAGTACATGGTTGAAGGCATGGATGAGTTGCCAAAGGCTTAAATATATGGCCTAAATATTTATATGAATCAAACACATACATAGGAAGTATGAATGAGTTACTAATTAAAAGTATAAATATATATACCTAAGGAGGCATGGTTGAGTTACTAATATATTAATAAATATATTTATAATGGCATGGTTGATTTGCCAAAGTATAAGTTAATGGCTATGTGTATTAGATGTTTAAATTACATCTATGGTTATTGTATTTATAGGTCGGATTAAGATTAGATTTTCTTAAATTAGAATAATCTAATACTTACAAGTTAGTGTATTATTTTATAAATATTAATAAAATAATATTGGTGGAGCTATGGATGACTTGTCAAAGCCTATATATTGGCAGTGTGATTTAAATAATTAAAATTATTATTAGGTATTTGATTAAATGGAATATTCCTTTAAATATAGTTTATTGTTTAAATGATTAATTAACTGTCTATGATGGGATTGAGGTTAAAGAACTTTTCTTTAAAAGAAATGGTGGATTGGTCTAGGTATAATTATTATTTAATCATTGATAATGGTTTTGGAATTAATGAATCTAGTAATAGATGTGACTGTTTTATTTATATATAATTATTTATATATATGTGTATCATTATTTATTAAAGATAAAAACTTTACTAGGTTTGGTTTTGATCAAAGATGATCTACTTATCGGTTTTCAGAGGCCTAGTAGAGAGAACTTGCTTGTGGTTTTGACCCACTTTTTTTTTTTTTATCTTTCAGGTTATTAGAGGTTCAAGCTAGTCTCAAGAATGAGAATTCGCAGTTGGAGGACTTATCTATTCTTTCAGTTTATTCTAAACTAGGATGATAGACTTATTTTATTTATAGGATTATTGGATACTATTTTTAGTGGTCCTTGCATTACGGGATTCCCGAGTTGTAATTTTGGAGAAGTAGTAATACAATTATTTATTTATTAGTTTTCTTCAATAGTTTATTTATTCTTTATTATTCATTTTTGTATTATGTGTTTGTTTAAATACTTTAATTGTTTTGATATCCCTTGGTTTTTGTGCACAGATTTGATCAACCCGTGTTCCAAAATTTGGGGGTATTACACTTATGAAGGGAACAACGAGGAGAACGAAAAGTCCTCTTGTGGCAACACCCAAATTCAAACCCGATCTCAAGATTGAAACTAAAAAATGGTCAAAATCGAGATCCATTCGGATGAAAATGTAGGCCTTACCAAGGCCGACATAAACGCCTTCAATGGTGATGGGTGAATCAAAGTGGAAGAAGACTTAAAGGATGAGAGAAGGAAGAAGATCAAAAGGGGAAAAAAATAGCAGCAGTCATGAGCTAGGGGAGAGGGGAAATATCTTATATTTTTTCTCTCCTCGCCCTTTTATAGAAATTCAGAAATATCTCCCGAACATACCCCATGCGGACCCGAAAAGTGAAAATCGTCAAAACGCGCTCAAACGGAATAAGACCGTAAACGAAAAAGCACCAATATGAAAAATGATGAACAACGAAAGAAACGGCGTCAAAAACCCTAAAACGAGGGAAAACACGGCTCGACGAAATGCGAAAATAAATCCCGCACGAGGATCCAAACTCAAAACAGGACACTTGACATTAACTTTCGTTAATTGTACAAAAGCCCCACCACAAAATATCTTAAAAGACCTTCGCACAAATAATCCAAAAGAAAAATATCTTCGAAAAGATACTTTCTCAGAAACCCCTGAAATGAAATATCTTCAAAAGATATCCTCAAAAGGCCCTAACAATTGAGAAAGTTCTCAGAACTTAGCTGCACAAAAATCCTCCAAAATACAAGAAGTGGAATAAAACGAGGATAAGGCAAATACTAAATGGAAGAAGTGTTGGAAACCATTCCCAAGCACTCAACTCAACCCGAATGGACAAAAACTCGAATATAGAAAATAAAATAAAATAACGGAAAAAGAAAATCCACAAAAATGAAGGAAAAGAAACTAGTCTCTACAACCTACCCTCCTTAAAGAGATTTCGTCCTCGAAATCAGGGCACATTCTAAAGAGAGCCAAACCAGGACCAAGCACAAGGTCACATCAAAAAACACATCTCCAAGTCTCAAAGGACAACTCCAAAATCATAAGATAAAATGAAAGATCATGAAACCACCGAACCGTGAAACACGTTTCCAAACGAATCAGCAAACAATCCAAAGATAGTTACCAAAAGGACTCCAAAACAACACCACATCAAATCAAGGTACCTAACTAAATGCAACATGGAAAAATGAATAGCGACTAGGACCCACCCATAAAGTATTCAAATGTATGGTAGCATGATAGTGTCTAGAGCCCGCCCACACAAACTCGTCAATAAGGTAGCATTACCAACAACTAGCATCCCCCCACAATACACAATTTCATACGGTAGCACGACAGTATATAGCCTTTATTCATAACATGTCCCCACAAAATCTACCCGTAAAATCTCTCGATACAAATGACATCAATGTCACAAAACAATCATTGCCAAAAGCATTGTGGTAACCAGACATTCTGCGAGAGTTGGGGTATGGTCCAAAGATGTCCGGCCGGACCAACTCAGCTAATCCCAAAACTTTGACAACAATGTCACATGCACCGTCACGCTTAGGCCTTAAATTCTCAATACGAAGAAAACCGATAACTTAAAAATCATAGAACCTCTAAATCAAATCACTTTAATCAATCAAGGACTCCTCAAAACTCTACTATCAAATAAATCTCAAACACGAATCCAAAGCCTGACAAGGCTGTGCCCTCAAGCAATAATGGATCGTACTCCACGAAATCATAAAAACAACAATATCTCCCAAGTCACAATGATCCTTACCACGGGACATTACATCGAAAATCCTACACATAAAGTCTCATTAATACACAAGTCTCCAAATCAAGTATCACACCTCGAACTTATCCTTTAAAACAAAATCTCTATACAAGAGAACCAAAGAGAGATGTCACCGCAAGACAGTCACCTATCATCAATGTGAACAATCCTAAACGAATCAGTAAACAAAAGTGCCAACAAATCTCTCAAAATGGCTCAAAAACCAAACTCTCTAAAGGAACCATCAATAATCACAAAGTTGTGCAAAACATCATCCTGAAACAGGTCTACGAAAAGGCAACACACTAAAATCATAATGCTGGGTCAAACCCATGTCATGAACAATCAATCCTTAAAACACAAGTCCACCACATGGCTCACACATCACAATCCCGACAACTAAGGTCACAAAACCCCATGCGTCAATACATGAATGACAAAATGGTATGAACACCATGAATAAATAGTTATTTTTGAGTCACATTTTCGCAGGTAACAACCCATATAAGATAGTTATTTTCGAGTCACATGCTCGTAGGTAACAACCAAATGCAACATAGTTATTTTCGAGTCATATGCTTGCATATAACAACTCATACCATAATGCCATGAACCCATGTCATGATGAAACCTATCAATAAAACATCAAAACAAAATGTCAACATAAAAATGTCAAAATAGGACTATGTCCCTCATCATGAAATAACCACAAATATAGTGACCATGTCACAAATCGTGAAATGAATGCACACCATGTATGCAACTACAATGCAGTACAATGCACCAATGTATATACTCGACACCCATGTAGCACATACTCATGAAGCATAACATAAGATCCCAATAGTACTCTACAAGTATATCATACAGTCCATATAAGATAGTTAAATAGATCATATATCCCATAGGGATCCAAACAAACGACAGCATGCCATACATTACTAATGATACTAGCATGATAAACAACTATAACATGTGAGAAATGCATCATTTCTATCATCACATAAACCAACACAAAGTCATATATCCTAAACATGTCTCTAAGGCATGCTCGAAAATGATATAATATATAAACATGGAAGAGTGACTACATAAGAAATGCCACATAATCATAGGTAAAATGGAATGTCTCTCAAAAGGACAATCTCACAGAAAGCGTATCCCAAAATGCAAATGAGTCCAATCTCTTACTGCAAGAAAATGAATCGTCTCCCAAAATGACCATTGAACAATAGAGTAGCATAAAACAACAAATGTAATAGATAGTTCCAACACTAACCATCACAAGACATCCACAAGAAGAACGCACCTCAAGATGCCAATGAGTCCAATGTGAACTCTATAGGATTCTATCAAAACCCTAACACACAACCCCAAATCCCCAATGATGAGGGGGAGTAATTAATCGCACCAATATAATTAATCACACAAAACCACACACATCCCAACTATAGCTCACAAGAGCTGTCCAAATTAAACTCAAGAAAAATCCTAGGTCAGCACACCTATCAAGTCCCTAAACCATCACCCCAAGATGACAAGACATAAGAACCTCGCCATTGAGGCTCATAAAAACAAATCTTTCAATTCCCGAGGAAGAATTCAAGTCTATCCTGACTCACCATCCAATGACGCTAGAAATGAAACCCCAAATGATGTCACCGCATCAAGATCACCACAAGATCCTAAGAGATGATACCAACACCTCTAACATAACCACAACCATGTCGTGAAGCAGTAAAAGAAAATGAGATGAAACGGTGCCCCCATGGCTACGTTTTATCCCACCAAACAAGGACTATAACCCTACGCTCACATAAGCCTCACTAACATCAACCACAAACCCAAAGTCTCAAACTCCTAAACCGTCAAAACAGATAAGAAGGCTCCCACCGTGGAGACCTTGCAAAACGAGTGCCCCCTATACAAGGAAGAAATCCTAAAGGACAAAAACGTGTCTAAGGATACTATAGACTCCAAGAGACAATGCCTTAGCATTAATCTCACCCAACTAAGCATGAACAGTGCACAAGGTCAAAAAAAGATACGAAATAAACATGGAGCCACCAAGGTCATACATGTCACGTAGAAAAATCTCAAGATAAAACACTTTAAGAAACCACATCTCATAATGTCACTACAATTATGCTAAGCACATAGAATACATTCATTTGCACACATAAGAACACTGAACACTTAGCATATGACATGACACCAAGGTTGCATACTTACACAAGTAGTAAACAATCCACATAAAACATGCTCTATCACGTAGCAAGTATTCAAAAATTAAAACAAACGGCACAAGTAGTGACTAACACACTTTCAACCTAACACAAAGTCAGCATAAACACTTAGCACTTAATCATGTTCAACAGTTAGCATACATCATACGTCATTCTAGACAAATTGTAAGCACACATAGCACATGTAAGTATCAACTAGCATGCTTTATTATAAAATGCACCTAACAATGCATGAAACTCGAAATGAGAAGCCCCCTACTTCTCGAACGTCCTATTAACCGTCTAAGTCCAAGACACGATGAGTGAATAGGAAGGATAATCAGTCACTTCCAAGCACTCGTGACCACATACAACCCACCAAATGAATGCACCGACCAACCCCACATGAAAAAGCATATAAGCACTTAAATTATATCAAGTGATGTCATAAAAGCTTTAAATACTAATGTACATAAGTATACATGTCATATAAGAGATGCATCAATACACATAAGCACGTAAACATGTGAACATATCAACGCATGTCAACAAGAAGTATGAAATGAACCCAAAACTGTCGTCCATGGTTTTCGAACCCAGATGCTCTGATACCACTTGTGATGGCCCGAATTTCAAAGAACCCAGTGCGTCAGCGAGTAACCTGTAACCTGACCCGATATTGAGCTTGAAATGCAAAAGCAAGAAAGGATAAGAGTCTCTAGAGGTAGACCTTACCTCTAAGACAACAAAGTCCTTCAAAGAAGTCACAAACTCAAAAGAAATCAATGATTTCTGAAGCAAAAAATTAGAGAAAGTCACTAAAGGCGAATACCACCCCTAGGACGAAAGAAGATCCTCAAATGAGGGAACGATATTCAAAATGGAACCAAATGCAGAAACTAAGGTCAAAAAGGTCAAACAGTACCTTTCAACATTGATGACGGTTGAAAGAACATGAACTAAGTCAAACTAGATCATGAACGCCATAAAATAGCTTATTTAGGGTCAAAAGCGAAAAATGGAAGCAACACGAAGGTCAAAGGATGCAATGACAACTGACCAAGACAAATCTGACAACAAGAAGGCATTTTGATCGTCCGAAATGAACCTAATCACTTCAGTCGTCCGAAATGAGAGGGAGAATCAGCCGAAATGAAGCCTGGTGCTTCGGTCGTCCAGTTGTGACCCAAAAATGGACTTGGCTACTGAAAACATTGTTCAATTGAATTCAAAAGAAAACAATCGACCGAAATGGAGTACCGGTTGACCGAAATGACCCGAGAAACTGAAGCAAATTCTACTGCAAATCAGAAATGCAATGGACTTCAAAACTGAAGTTCCTAAGTATAATGCATGATAAAATGTTATGATTGTGCCAAAATGCGTAGATAAATACTCACAACATGCTTATCAAATCAAAAGACATGTGAAACATACATTAAACATTTAAAATGGCCAACTGGCTTCAATTACATTATTTGATTCAAAATATACATTATACATACATGTTTACAAAACTATTACAAAATGGGCATGCTAAACACCTTGTATGCAAATAAAATAAGTGTGTCCATGACACCACATCCACAAAGAGTAAAAATAAGCTTCCGTCCATAAGAAGAGCATTAACACTTGAAAAATGTATAATCAATGGGTGTGAATAATTTAAATTGCTCCGCAGGAAAGTGCATCATCCGGATAACCTGAGGTTTCAGTGGCTTTGCAAGCCTAACATAGATCACAACATATGGAACATGCCTCCGAACGTCTAGTTCATAGGTGAAACTAAGGGATCATCCTGGAACTAACATTGAAGCATTATAAACTAAATCTATAATATAAAAGTATGCTTAGGCAAATTGGAACATCCAATACCAAAATCACTACAAGTGAATAAATATGACCAAATTGGAACATCCAATACCAAAATCACTACAAGTGAATAAGTATAAGCAAATTAGAACATCCAATACCAAACCACAAGCTACAATTACACATGATTGTCAACTCTGGAATTAAATGCGAAATCACATAATAGGAATATATTGGACATCAAATCCTGGAATAAAACCAAGACAAATAGTTGTTTTGGGCTACTAACCTGCAAGGAACTACCTAAGTGCGCTATATATTGGGGAGAACTTATACCTCTCGCACTAGAGCCAAATTAGAGCCAAACTCTAGTAATATCAATGGAACAGTGCCCCAAGTATTTTAAAAAATAATCAATTATGTCCATAACATAATTATAAATATATAATGCACATTGTTCAACTTCCATGCACACATAAGATGCAAAAATCACACAATCCATGTCCTAAGTCCACAAGGCCATATATGACATGATATCAACAAGTCCATAATATGGATAAGCTTACACAAGTATTGTGATATCAACACAAAGAATTAAATCATATAAATACTGTAAGCCTTAAACATTTAGTTAGATCATAACACAAATACTAAACAAACCCTTAGTAATAAAAATGGCAAGAAGAATACAATATTGCAACAACGGTATTTCAACGAAATAAACACAATATAGTTTTCTACCAATTGAATTAAAAGCTCTACAAGACAACAACCATATACACACTTTAAACAACATGCAAGCCTAAGTTAAAATGTAATCTCATACATACATATATATATATATATATATTTACAACTCACACAACATGCATATAATAAATGGTAAACCTCAAAATACAATGAAATCCAAAGGTTACAAACATACTACACCCCCTACCTTAATTTGAGATGAAAATCTCAAATAACACCAAAACGGATTCGTTCCGAAAGCGACGAAACTTAGGGGTTATGACGGGGACAACGAGGAGAACGAAAAGTCCTCTTGCGACAACACCCAAATCCAAACCCAAGCTCAAGACTGAAACTAAAAAATGGTCAAAATCGAGATCCAATTGGATGGAAACGTAGGCCTTGCCAAAGCCGGCATAAAATCCTTTAATGGTGAAGGGTGAATTAAAGTGGAAGAAGACTTAAAGGATGAAAGAAGGAAGAAGATTAAAAGGGGAAAAAAAATATAACAGCAGTCATGAGCTAAGGGAAAGGGGAATTATGTGATATTTTCTATCTCTTCTCACTTTTATAGAAATCTGAAAATATCTCCCGATGGACCCCATGCGGCCCCGAAAAATGAAAATCGTCAAAACGCGCTCAAACGGAATATGACCGTAAACAAAAAAGCACCGATATGAAAAATGATGAACAATGAAAGAAACAACGTTGAAAAAAGAGTCCCAAGCAAAAAGGTATGCCTCGAGCAAGAATGGCGACTCTCGAGGTCAAAAACCCTAAAACGGGGGAAAACATCTAGAATGTATTTCTATAAGTAAGTGGCTTGATGAAATGCAAAAATGAATCCCACACGAGGACCCAAGCTCAAAATAGGACACTTGGCATTAACTTTCGTTAATTGCACAAAAGGCCCACCACAAAAATATCTCGAAAGACATTTGCACAAATGATCCAAAAGAAAAATATCTTCCAAAAGATACTTTCTCAAAAACCCCAGAAATGAAATATCTTCAAAAGATATCCTCAAAAGACCCCCAGCAATTGAGAAAGTTCTCAGAACTCAACTGTCCAAAAAACCCCAAAATACAAGAAGTGGAATAAAACGAGGACAAAACAAATACCAAATGAAAGAAGTGTCGGGAACCATTTTCTCGAGCACTCAACTTAACCCGAATGGACAAAAACCTGAACATAGAAAATAAAATAAAATAAAATAAAGGAAAAAGAAAATCCACAAAAATGAAGGAAAAGGAACCGGTCTTTACATTTACTGACCTCACCACTTGCCTTTTTTCTTGCCTTTTTAGGCCTACCAGTTACAGCCTTAACAATAGGTGGGTATATAGGATCAATGCCAACTTCTCATTGCAAATTCCAAAGAGGCATAGGGCATATAATATGGATATATGTCCTAAATTAAGTCTCCTTATGATAACAACTATCCACATAATTCTCAGGCTACCCCCTTTCAGAGATTATACATGCAATGACATAAATGCATGGTATACCTTTCACATCCTATTCTCAACAACTACACGTTCTTTTTGCTAAGTTAACACCCTTATTAACACCTTTATAGTAAACCTTAAAAAAATCATCACCTACTTTTTTGGTACTACAATGTCTGCAATCCTCCATTAGCTTTTGTAACTCACTTGCTATGGTAGGGCACAACAACCCATTCTGATTCTAAATCTACTCCCTTCTAGACTGATTGTGATGCATCAAATAACCACGAATTGTGACGGCCCAAGTTTTTCAACCCGGTGCGTCAGTGATGAACCGAAAGATGACTCGATAACGGATCCGAAATGTGAAAGTAAAAGACAAAACAACGGTCTCTAGAGATACCATGCATCTTTAAGACACCAATGTGACACTCAATGAGGTCACGGAACCCAAAGGAAACAAATGCGGAAGCAACATTTCAAAAATGGACAAGAACGCACCTAGGGGAAAAATCGTCATTTCTAGCTTAAAAGTGGGTGTCACCGAGTACACCATTGGAAAGACAACAAAAAATCAATGAACTTAGACTCAAAAATCGCTTGATTCGGAGTTCGGATGAAGAAGATATGGCTAACGGAAGAAGAAAGGGCAAAACGGTTAAAAATAGCAAACCCTAGGTCATCTAACCAGTTACCAAGCCTTCCTAACCGGTTAGGAGACCAAAATTCTCGACCAAAACACTGCCCATGCACATGTAACCGGTTACGAAGCCCCATTTAACCGTTTAGATGTGAAGGGGCAGTAAGGGTGCGACCCAAAAACCTGGCAGCAGGGGTTTTTTTGGAAAAAAAATAGATTTTTGAGGGCCTAGATGACATTTTTTGGAAAAACACAAAGAAGAAAACCCTCTCAAAATCGAGTTTTCTATATGAATCTCAAGGAAAATAAAAAAATACGCACTGTAAAATGCCCAAAATGCCCTCCCAAGAAAACTGGTCCAGAGGGTCCAAAAAGTTGCTAAATTTAAAAACTGAGAGCTGAACTTCGGGATCAATTCCCGATGCCAAGACGACATTTCCCGGAAAAACACGAAGAAGAACCCCCCCCCCCCTAAAATCACATTTTCTATTCAAATATGTGAAGACCGGAATTTATTTAACAAAGGAAATTCCCAAAATACTCTTAGGTCAGATTATGCAACAAAAGTGTAAAATAAGTCCGTAGGAGGCTCATTTCACCAAAGAAGAAGCTTTGTCCGGAAACGACCATACACGCAAACATAACTTACCTAGTAAGATGTGCTACAATAGTCCATGGCCCAAAAATATAGCCGATACAAAATATGACCCCCCAACTGTAATGACTTGGTCATTTTTCTTCCTTTTCTTTTTCTCAGATTTTAACGGATATTTTTTTTCCGTTGTCTTTTCCTTTTTGGGTTCGGTTTTTCATCACTTGATGTCGTCTCGAGTGCTCTGGAATGATTTCTGAGACTCTTTTCCTTAGATTGACAACTTACTTTAGGGATTGTGTCATTTCCATATTTTATTTTTTCGAACACTATTCACATTTTGTCTTTTTCTCGTTTATCCTTTTTCCTTGCACAACCTCACTTTTTGATCTTAGATTTGATTCCGGTTTTGCATGCGTTCATGATATTTGATTTCCATGATAGTGGTATTTTTACTTTTCTAGAAAAGCATGTTGATTGCTTACTTCTTTAATAAAGGGGCATTAATGCATACTTTAGTGTAATTATTCTTAACTTATGGAGTTTTAGTGTAATTAAATAAAGTAATTATTTTTCATCTTGGGGACCATTTTGTAATTAAATTTAGAAAATATTTTCAAAAAGGACCTTTTTGAAATTTTTGAAAAGTGTGACAAGTGTCACACTCTCATTGGTCCACTTGTTGACATTTGTGTGGAAACACTTTAATGCATTGGATGATGACATTTGGAGGGTGAGGATTCACCCACTTGTTGGCCTAGGATTGGTGCACTTGTTGGCTTGGATGGTTGACAAGTGTAGGTGTGGGATTAAGCCTAGGAAGGAGCCATGGATTGGTGACAAGTGTAGGTTCACAATTTAGTCTTGCAAATATCTTTGGGCCACTTTGGGATTATGGTTTTAAAGGAGGGTTTTTGTGCAATTGACCATAGATGTGTGTGTTGACCATGGTGTAAGAGCACACAGTGAGTGGAGGATTTCTATTTCCTCCACTCACACTTAACCAAATTATTTCATTCTCTTCCTTACAAGAAAACCCTAGCCTCCATGGATGGAGCTTGAAGCCTTAGGCATTGACCTTGATCTTTGAGGCCCTTCCACTTACTTTAGACCATAAAGCTTGTAATACTTTTTGTTCCCCTCATCCTCCTCTTCAAAACCCTTAAAGGATCTAGCCCAACTCCTAGTTTTGCTTTGGTATCTAGAGATTCAATTCTCTAGTGAGGTATTGATCTATTATTTTGAAGTATTTTTATATCATTATTGAGTGTTTTACATGCATGGAAGAGAAGGACTAGTATTTTGCCCTTAAACTGTTTTAACTTGAAATTAATCTTGTCAAATTAAATATAGAATATGAAAATATACTCAATTAGCTTTCATTTAGTTTTGGTTTCATGTAATTTGGATTTACAATGATTTAGTTATGAATTTTTGAAGTTGCAAGCTAGTTGCTAGAAATTTGAAGCTTTTCCTTTTTGGTCCGAAAATGAATTTTTATATGAAGCTGTGGTGCTTCAATTGCCTTAAAAGTTTTACTGGAACTTCCCCCATGGGTTTAACACTACTCAGAATATTTTTACGATTTTAGAGCATTTTTAAATTTTTTTAAAAATCCGAAACTATTTGCTATCCATGTTTTTATTGCAGCTGGAAAACATATTTTTAGATGATTTATTTCACTAACCTTTTGACATTGGATCATGGCTTCAATTTCTAGTTTTACACTCTCATATGTTTACTTCCAAAATAAATTAGGTTTGCCCAATTTGGATGTCAAATGAATTTTTCATGAATTTTTAAAGTTGGAAGCTACAGGCTGAAAATGTGTTTTCTGGGTAGAATTTGTTTCAAAGTTGTGGGTCAAAACTGTTTCAATTGGGAAAATATTTTGTTAAACTAAATTGATATTATCAAATTACAGTGTTTAAGCTTTCATTGGGCTTTGGATTCATTCAAATTGGATTAGAATTAAATTTTTTATGAATTTTACAAGTTGAAGGTAGCAAGCTGAAAAAATCTGTTTTGCGGACCGAAAATTTGGGGCGATTTCATTTCGGTGGTAATTGGGATTTTCATTCCAATTGAGGTAAGGAATGTTTTAGGATTATTTGTGTGTTGTATTGTGTGTTTACCATGATTATATAACACATATGTATGCCTTGTATCAAATCTAAAATGTTAGTAATTTTTATTTCTTTGTATAGGATTTAAAATTTATGATGATGTATAACTTTGATTTGAATTATAACATGCTAGGAAATTATGCTTAGATATGTTGGTAAACATATATTAAATTTGGATCATTTGATTAAGAATTACAACTTTTATTTAATATTTATCTTTAGTGAAAGTTTAATTCACATGGTTGTATCAAGCATTAAATTAAGTTGTATGTGGTATTTAAATAGGCCTTGGCATGTTCTCTAACATTGATTAAATTAAGGGCATTTGGAATTGTTTAAAAATCTAGAGGAAATTAATTAATTAGCTTGATTAATTTTTATCTAAGTGTTTTAATCACTTAACTTGTTATTTGATGTTATATATATGATGATCATGACATGTCTTTCAATATATATTAAATTGAGGTTATTTGGATTAACTTAGAATTTAGAGAATTTAACTATTTATGTTTAATTAAATTCTACTTTATTACTCCATGGATTTAATTGCATTTTGGAAGTTGTTTCTATATTTAAATCATGGATTTGGATTTGATGTATATTCACTTGATTACTTTTGAGCATTGAGTAATATAGTTGTTACTTTTATATTCATGAGAATATGTTTTTCCTTATTGAATATATTGTTGTTATGTGTAAGGAATTGCACACTTTGTATTTGACATCTTAGATACCATAATAGTTGTGAATTTTGAGCATGTATTGTATAAGTTTCCAAAATTTGGATTGTACTTAGTAAATAGTTAATATCTTGTATATACATGTTGATATATATACGTTGTTGCACAATTTGTTTATTTTGGAAACTTGGGGATGTCGTTGTTTGGCTACGGCTAGGACTTGGTTCTAGTATGGGAGATTGTCCCTCTATATAGTCTAGTGCGCACATAGGGAGGCTACCCATGAGCTAGTAACCCTAAAGTAACTATGTTGTCGGTCTGATCCGGTGTGACGTTTGAGTATCCACTTTGTTTGATTTCGTATTTCATTTCAAGTTGATAACTAGATGATATCGTAACTTGTTGTTCCTTATTTGATTTCCTATTTTGAGCTTAAGATGTTGCTTTATGCAAGCATGCTTCATGCGTTGTATTGGAAGTTCCATTGTTGGTTAAATTGCATCGATATCATAATTTGTGTTTTGATGTTCAAATGTAGTTTAGGAATGACCTTATAGATTCATTTTGAACATAGACGTTAGGTGGCATGACCCACACTTGTTGTTTTCGTATTTTGGATTTCAAGTTGAAGACTTTGAGAATCTATATCTTGTTGCCTTGTATAACATGTTTCTATGTTGTTTGAATTGCATGAACAATGTGATTATGATAGAAATGATCTAGGTAGCTTTGGAGGCTCCCTGGGTCTCATCTTGACATAGACGTTAGGTGGCATGAGCCCCTTTAACATGTTTCACCATAAGGTGATAAAATTATAAAATGCTAGGTCGATGCATGCTCATCTCCTACGAGTAGTTTTATGTTACTCACCCCTACGATACTGGGGCATATATTAGGTACAGGACATAGGATTTGAAGATTCCATTGCTCCTTGGATGGCTTACAGTTTCTAAGTTTCTATTTTATGGAAATGTTAGCATAAGATGCCTCTTTGTAGCCCTATTTGTTTAAACTTGTATTCATTGATTCGTATATGTAAAGTGTACGTAAGTGCACTATTTTCAATGTATTTAACAGGTATGAGATGAGGTCGGAGGCCAATGACATGTATCTCGTTTTCTATGCACTTTTGTTTTCAAAGTTTATTATGAAAATATTGGAAAATGTTAAGTCATTGCTTCATAACTTTCGCATCGGGTGTTGAAATTTCATATCTTTTCTGCCCGGACTCAGAATCAAACGATTCTTGAGTCTAATTTTGTTCATTTTTTGTTGTCCTTCCAATGGTGTGCACGGTGGCACCCTTTTCAGTGAGAAATGACTATTTTGCCCTTAGTTCATCTCTTTTCGGGTCAGGCATTCTTGCTTCATTTGCTTGGCTCATTTGAGTTCCGTGGCTTCATTGAGAGTCATTTTGGGGCCTTAGGGATGACATACATCTTTGAGGTCATTTGGTTTCTTTCGCTTCCATATTTCGGGTCCGTTATCGGTTTAACTTCCGGTTCATCACTAACGCACCGGGTTGAGAAATCCGGGTCGTTACAGGTGGTATTAGAGCTCCTAGGTTTGAATGCCTTGGACAACGGGTTTTGGGTGCATATCATGCTTATGTTGCCATGCTCTATTTGTTTATATGCTTCATGATAACATGTTTTGGTTTGATAACATGTTTATGTACTTACGTGTTACATGTGGTATGCTGTTTGTTTAGCATGATTTAATTATTATGTAAAGAGCATGACATATGATGTATTCTAGATCATATTTGTATATGCATAACTGTGTTACATATTTGGCATGACACGAGATTGGTCATTGAGGCTCGAGTTGAGGTTGATGGTGATTGTAGTCACGGTTGTATTATAGTTTACGTTATTGTTGACCTAGAGTTGGTTTTAAGGTAGGTGGAGAGACACCTTTTGTTTAGGCTCTCGTGGGGTGAGCCATTAGGCACAACCGTAGTACTGGATTTGTTGATTTTAGGCCATGGTTAGGTTTTGGACCTTTTGGGATCCTTGGTTGTTTTGGAAGGTTCCTCTGAGATTGCAATTTTCGTGGGCGGGTACGTTGTGGGCGGGTGCATGGTACTGTCATGCTACCGTATTGGCAAGCTACGAGTGCAGTTCAGATGGAATCAACGTTAAGTTTTGTTCCAACCGGTGTAGTCCTTTTGATCGATAATGATGATGGTTGTTTTGGGGATCAGTCGTAGTGATCGATTTGGTTGTCTGATTGTATAGCTAGAGTTGCCATTTTCTTTGAGTTCTCCTTGCGCGATGACGCTTTTGGGGTCAAGTCGATTAATAGATGCTTCGGGTAGAGAGAGCATTGCATTGTTAGTGTCACTTATAGTGTCACCCTTAGATTCAGAGATGGATTGTAAGAGTCTTACCATTGTGGTAAGGGCTCACGTTTGTTTTGAGACAGGTTGTTGTTGCATTGGTTTTTGGAGTCAGTGTATGACTAGGACTGGTCCTTCCTTTTTACCTAAGCACTCTAGGACACGATGTCCATAAGGTTCATTGTTGCATCACTTTTGTTTTCTGTAGTTTCATTTACTACCATGTTAGTAGTATGATTTATGATATTGTGATGCATGAGTAGGTAGAGGTCTATCCACGTTTGTCTTCTTGTTGTGTGGCAATAGCATGCCCTTCTTATATGTTTCAAGATGCCATATTGTTACTGCACTTTAATGACATGCTTTTGTGTTTATGTGGAGACGTGCAGCATGTGCTTTTGATTTTCATCTATGTAAGTAGATTTTCTTTCTGGTAGTTGCATTCTGTCATATGCATGACTTTTAGGTTTGGTTTTCCCATTCGTTTCCCTTGGTCGCACGTAGTCTGTATGTAGGTTTCCACAATGGTTTTGTGCTGGTTCGTGTTAGGGACTTCACAAGGAGTGAGTCTCTTCCCTCTATCGTGTTGTGCACTATTTTGGGGTTGGTTGGTCCATGAGGATCATTGTTGTTGTCTTGAGTCCTTGGTGAGGATTTGATAGATTTTGGTCGATTTACTTCCATGTAGGGGGTGAAGTCGTTGACTTTGTTGTCTTTCATTTCAGAGATGGAGTCGTGGTCTTGTCCTTTTTAGGACTGGTGGTCCCCTTTCTTTCGTGTCTTCCCTTGGGGAGTTCCTGCTGTCGTTGTTGACGGTTGTGGTGCTCAAGTGAGTTGATTGGTGTGAGATCATTTTACGGAGACTTATGTCCATATCTTTGAGGATTGTTTGATTCGTGAGGTGAGCTCTGATAAGCGCTGAATACTGTATATTCAGGCGCCCTAAATTATATTAACAAAGTCCATTAATTGATTATTTTATGTAGATTAACCCCATTTGCATTGTTTTTGTGCATTTTCAGGTTAAAGTGCAAAAAGGAAGCAAAAATGATGCCTTGTGGAATTATGAACAAAAAGGGTGCCAATTCTGAATTTCTGGCAGCGGTAGAACCTGACTTTTGTTGCCATTTTCGACCTAGGAAACTCAAGAACTGGACTTCCATCATAACATGAAAGATTTAGAGCTCTGAATCAGCTTTCCAAATCTTCAAGCGGTTCATCATTCGGAGTTCGGAACAGAGAATTATGATCTTCTTAACAGAGGTGCGCAGAACTGCCTGGCAGCACTAAAGTACTGCCTTCCTCCCCATTTTCTACCAACCAGACTTGAGAATTGGGTCTTCATCAAAACATGAAGTTTTTGAAGCACTGAATCAGCTCTCCAAATCTTCAAACATATCATCATTCGGAGTTCGGGGCACAAAGTTATAGCAGTTTTACCAAAGTAGGTCAGTGCTGAGCAAGAAGAGCATGTTGCACATTACACTAATTTAGAGTGCTCGAGACCACTCTTCGAGTGCTCAAAAATCAGCCAGATTGCAGCTCGGAAATGCACCCCTCTTCAGCCCACTTGTGCATTGGTTTCCACATTTCCACCCTCCTTCTTTATGGAGTGGTTGGGAATGTCTTTGGAGGAGAGAGAGAGCTCAGTTGATAGATATAAGGCAACTAAGGGCCACATGCATCCTATCCTTGAATTCTACAAGATTAGAGGAGAGAGAAGAGAGCAAGAAAGAGGGTTCTTCAAGCTTGAAGAAGGGAGCACGAAAATGGAGGAGGTCTTCAAGCTTCTTCTTCATTCTAAGGCTCCAATGGGTAACTAACTCTTCTTCTAGGGAGGTGATGAAGTCCCTCCCTTGTAAGCATGTTCTAGTGTAGATTTTATTTTGGGATTTCAATGTATAACCTATGGTCTTTTCATGGTCTAGAGCATTTTTCTTCTTGTAATGGATCTTCATGTATTTTAATGATTATTGTTGAATTAATTATCTATCTTAGATGGTTTATTCTTTTAATCATAGTGCTTGCACTCTCATGGTGACAATGGTAGTGAGATCATGGAATAGTTTTAATGGCATGAAGTTGGAGAACTTTGATAGTCCATTGCTTAGGTTCCCCCTTTATTGGTCTATTCTTGATTCCTAACTTTATGTGCTTTTATCATTCAATTAAGGGCTTGATAATCTTTGGCTTAGGGAGCATGTTGAAGACTACACCTTAGTTTAGGTAGTTTAAGCATGTATTTCTTTGATGGATTATTCTTGTTTTTGATTCAATGAACCTCTTGAGGATATTATAGCAACCAAGGGTTGTTATGTATCATGACCATCGTTTATGTTGATTTCCCGAATTTAAATTTAGCCTAGCATGTGTATAGGGATGGAGACGGATTCACTTCCTTAGTTTTTCTTACTCGTATCTTATCTCGCTTCAATTATTGCAAGTTTCTATTTCATGCACTTCACATATTCAATTTAGTGACAAACAAACAACTCCTTATTTCCCCTTCATCATTCTAAGAATGATTCTAGACATTTAGGTTGCCTTAGACTAGCGCAGTCCCAGTGGTTCGACTTACCCGACCAATAGCCCTATTTTACAATGATTCGTGCTATTGCGAAGGTTGATGTATGATTGACCAACCGATCAATTTTTGGCGCCGTTGCCAGGGACTACAAACGGTTTAGCGACCAAAGTTCTAGGGTTAATTTAGCTTGATTGTGCATATTGTGTTTTGTGAATATTTTTTGTGTGTTTTAACCATTTTTGTGTTGTAAGTGAGATCCTAGGGACTCGAAGCTCACCGTGGGAATGCTAGCAAATTATGAGTCTAGAGGACCCCAGGTAAGTCTCGTGACTTCTAGTTTCGAATTGTGGATATTGTGCATGTGTTAAGCTTAGAAGTAGTTAATTTATTTGTGAAGCCCTTGTCGAGGCTATTTTTGTTTTACTATATTGCAAAGCATCGGTCCTTGTCGTGGCCATTTATTTCCTATCTTGTTGATAATTGAGGAGAAAGGGATCATTGTATGTGGAGTGATGATAAAGAATTGTTGTGTTGATTATGTTGTGTGTTGTTGATGTTTAACTCCTAGATGGGGAATAATTATCTCCCAACTCAATTCTACGCACCACATACGTTTTGTGCTTTTTGCTCTAGTAATTCATATCATACAAGAGATTGTCTTCCAACGAGACAATTCTCAGATTTTTATCTAGAGCAACCAAATGAAAATTTCTTTGAACCGGGTAGTGATCCATACTTCAATGGTTACAACTCGGGTTGGGGAGACCAACAAAACTTCTTGTGGCATGACATAGGAAATTCAACCCCACAATCTCATATGCAACCTTTTTAACCCAATGATCATTCTTTCCCGCCCTCTTCTCCTTTTCCACCGTCTCCATTGGATGAGCTAATTGTTGCTAACAAACAAATGATGGAGTCTATGCACACGCAAATGATGGACTCCAACAATCAACTATTGGCTTCCCTTGCTAGCATGCAATCCACAGTAGAGTCTATCAATCAAGTGGTACCATATCACCAGTCCCAAGTTAGTGCAATGATAGATGACCAAATATCTCAAATTCAACAAAGGATTAATGCCAAAAATCATGAAGAGGAGGAAACATTTTCATTTGAATTTATGGCCAATCCAAAAGAAAATTCTATGAATGATGAGATTACTCCTAGTAACTTTCATCATGAGAATGATCAAGTGGTTATTACATGTGAAAATGATGAAATGGTGGTTGAAGATCAAATTGTTGCCCCACATCAAAATGAAGCAATTGTGGTTCAAAATGGGAAAAATAATGATGTAGAGATTGTCTACCCTACTCCAAAACAGCCCCTACATAATCCTTTGCTTGATGCACCTCCTTCAATGGAGGATCCTCTAAAAGCTTGTTTGGCTCATTTCAATTGTGAGGATTTTAATGTTGACAATTCCATTTCGGAGGTGAATTCTTTGCTTAATATTCATCCACCTATTCATTCTCTTCCTTGGTCAACATCAAATGTATCTCTTTATTGGGAGCTTGCATCTCATCCCATTCCCTCACTTGAGTTGTCTCAAGTTGTTGAGCCCGAACCGCCGGATAAGTGTGAGGAGGATGTTGAAATTTTGAAGGATAAGTTGTCGAGCATTCCCGTGCTCAATGTGACCCTTCAAAAGCCTTTGCTAGGTGCACTCTCACCTACTCCATCTTCCTATAATCCAAATCAGCCCTATAGTCCAAAGTACTTCATTGAGGATGAAGAGTGGATTGAGGTCTTTCCATTACCTCTTTCCAACTTTTGTCTTCAAGCTTTTTTCTTCCGCTTCCAAACGAAATTTTTTACTTAGGGAAGCTTGAATCTCTAGAGAGACATGGTATAGGGTAAGGAGGACTAACCTGATCTCGGTGCGTCTAGCTATCGACGCTAAATTTAGCACTCATGGGAAGCAATTCTTTCAATTTCCAAGCTACTGAGCCAATTTCGTATCCTCCAAATCCCATTCAGATTGCTCCAAATTACCACACCAATTTTGCATGCTCACTGCCCAAAATTGGAGCGCTCTAGCTTCCATTTGGATTGCTCCAATTGTGAACCAAACTTCCATGAGCCTACTGCCTTCATTTAGAGCACTCTAGCTCCCATTTGGAGTGCTCCAAATTTTCAGCCCAACTTCTGTAACCTTCTGAGCCATTTTAGAGCATTCTAAATTCTGGTTTGAGTGCTCGAACTCCATGCACCAACCAACCCTCACTCTCTGCCAAAATCTCGAGCACTCGCAATACCATTTCGATTGCTCAAAATTGCTTGCACCAAACACCCGAGACACTGCCTTCATTTCGAGTGCTCGCAGGCTCATTTTCGAGCACTCGAAGTTAGCCTCTCACTCTCTTTTAAACTCACCACTCCACCTCTCTCTCTCACTACTCAGCAAACCCAAGACCTCCATGCTTGCAGCAACCACCTCACAACCATCTCATCAACCACTCCATGCACTAACCCTCTCCAACACCATCCACCCTCTCGGCATCATCCTCAACCTTTTCTCTCTCTCTCTTACCACTCTCGGCTTCTCACTCTTGGCCACCTTAACTCCAACCCACCAACCTCTCACCATGCATGCCCTCAAGCACACCACCCACACCCATGCACACCTCCATGCATGCACACCATGCAAGCCACCACCATTCCTCATCAACTCTCTCTCATTCCATAACCCACCATCACCAATCTACACCCCTTTAACCTTTCCCTCACTCACTGCCAAGACTTCGAGCACTCGAAGTCCCATTTCGAGTGCTCGAAGTGTGCAGCACAATACACCATCCTCACATTTCGAGCCCTCACAACCAACATCCCAACCTCATGCATCTCCTTCCTCTCGGCTTCTCTCCATTCCCTTCCCTCCCTCGGCTTCAAACACCAAACTAACCTTCCTCATCTCATTTCTCTCTCTCCACAGCACAACGACCCCCTCAACACCATGCACACACCAACCCCAAGCAACCAACCTCCATTCCCCAAACCAACCACTCTCGGCATATCTCTCTGTAACCCAAAACACCAACCCCACAACCTCATCTCCATAAACCATGCATGTATTTCAACACCACCCCATCAACCACAAACCAACCTCTCGCAGCCAACCATGCAAACCAACTTCTCTCTCATCCACCATCCTTCCTCTCAACCCCAACATCAACCAACCAAACCCACAACCCAACACCACCATGCTCGGGCACCCCTCCTGCATGCACACATCTCTCGGCATCTTCCACCATTTGTCTTCCTACAGAAATTAATAGTACTAATAATAATAATAATACTAAATAAATAAATAAATTTTTTGGCATTATTTTGTTTTGCATTTTACGCTTATGGCTAATGTCAGCATTTGTCTTTTGTTTGGATTTTTTATCTTGCACAAAAATTTAGGTTAGTGTTATAATTTCTGTTTTGGTTTTTCTTACGAGACCTATGTTTTTACCTGTGTACATTAGCTGTGTTTTGATAGGTCTTCATATCCAAGTTTGGGGGACACCGTTGCGCACTCACATGGCTGAACATCTACGTCGTCGTCACTCCACTTGGTATTATTGTTCCTTTCCCCCCTTTTGCTCTTATTTTGATTTACTTGTCTTCTCACATTGAGGACAATGTGACATTCAAGTTTGGGGGTGCATTTATGCATTTTTGGTTTCATAATTTTTGCTAAGCAATGATAGTATAACTTGGAACTTGTCGGAGACAAAGCATATGTTTAATACCTTGTTTATAGAAGCAATGGACATTTTTGAAAATAAAGAAAAATTTGAGTTGAAATGATCATGTGGATTCAAATTAGTCTGTATAAATGTCTCAATTAGATTCTTGCTAGATTTGACACTCTTTTAAGCTTCACAATGCACAGATGCACATTGGAAACTTAACTGTGAGGCATGCAACTTGATCAACCTTGACCTTGGCCTAATTAATCTGATTTGATGAACCTGATAGATGAATATCTTTGGCATGATTTAAGTTGAAAAAAAAAAAAAAAAAAAAAAAAAAAGTGAACTGAGAAAGAAAGAAAAAAATGACCAGTTGACGTTCGTAGCCTTTCCAACTCGAGCTATTAAGCCCTAGGAGTGTCTCTACACTTAGCACCCTAAAGCCGTCTGGTTTGGGAGTTGTTGGCCTAACACTTGCTACAAGGGTTGGTTAGAAAGCTTAAAGGACTTAAACATTGCACGGTCATTCAAAAAAATAGTAATAAACATGGTTCGCTAGAGTTCGTAGCCTTTCAAGTTGTATTTGAGCTATGTTTATGTTTATTTTTGTCATGGTGAATATTTTTGTAATAGCATTCCCGTGTTTTCATTCCATTGAGCTTTGCATTTTGGTTTTGCTAAGGGACTAGCAAAATGTAAGTTTGGGGGTGTGATAAGCGCTGAATACTGTATATTCAGGCGCCCTAAATTACATTAACAAAGTCCATTAATTGATTATTTTATGTAGATTAACTCCATTTGCATGTTTTTGTGCATTTTCAGGTTAAAGTGCAAAAAGGAAGCAAAAATGATGCCTTGTGGAATTATGAACAAAAAGGGTGCCAATTCTGAATTTCTGGAAGCAGTAGAACCTGACTTTTGTTGCCATTTTCGACCTATTAAACTCAAGAACTGGACTTCCATCATAACATGAAAGATTTAGAGTTCTGAATCAAATTTCCAAATCTTCAAGCGGTTCATCATTCGGAGTTCGGAACAGAGAGTTATGATCTTCTGAACAGAGGTGCGCAGAACTGCCTGGCAGCACTGAAGTACTGCCTTTCTCCCCATTTTCGACCAACCAGACTTGAGAATTGGGTCTTCATCAAAACATTAAGTTTTTGAATCACTGAATCAGCTCTCCAAATCTTCAAACAGATCATCATTCGGAGTTCGGGGCACAAAGTTATAGCAGTTTTACCAAAGTAGGTCAGTGCTGAGCAAGAAGAGCATGTTCTCATTACACTAATTTAGAGTGCTCGAGACCACTCTTCGAGTGCTCGAAAATCAGCCAGATTGCAGCTCGGAAATGCACCCCTCTTCAGCCCACTTGTGCATTGGTTTCCACATTTCCACCCTCCTTCTTTATGGAGTGGTTGGGAATGTCTTTGGAGGAGAGAGAGAGCTCAGTTGATAGATATAAGGCAACTAAGGGCCACATGCATCCTATCCTTGAATTCTATAAGATTAGAGGAGAGAGAAGAGAGCAAGAAAGAGGGTTCTTCAAGCTTGAAGAAGGGAGCACGAAAATGGAGGAGGTCTTCAAGCTTCTTCTTCATTCTAAGGCTCCAATGGGTAACTAACTCTTCTTCTAGGGAGGTGATGAAGTCCCTCCCTTGTAAGCATGTTCTAGTGTAGATTTTATTTTGGGATTTCAATGTATAACCTATGGTCTTTTCATGGTCTAGAGGATTTTGCTTCCTGTAATGGATCTTCATGTATTTTAATGATTATTGTTGAATTAATTATCTATCGTAGATGGTTTATTCTTTTAATCATAGTGCTTACACTCTCATGGTGACAATGGTAGTGAGATCATGGAATAGTTTTAATGGCATGAAGTTGGAGAACTTTGATAGTCCATTGCTTAGGTTCCCCCTTTGATGGTCTATTCTTGATTCCTAACTTTATGTGCTTTTATCATTCAATTAAGGGCTTGATAATCTTTGGCTTAGGGAGCATGTTGAAGACTACACCCTAGTTTAGGTAGTTTAAGCATGTATTTCTTTGATGCATTATTCTTGTTTTTGATTCAATGAACCTCTTGAGGATATTATAGTAACCAAGGGTTGTTATGTATCATGACCATCGTTTATATTGATTTCCCGAATTTAAATTTAGCCTAGCATGTGTATAGGGATGGAGACGGATTCACTTCCTTAGTTTTTCTTACTCGTATCTTATCTCGCTTCAATTATTGCAAGTTTCTATTTCATGCACTTCACATATTCAATTTAGTGACAAACAAACAACTCCTTATTTCCCCTTCATCATTCTAAGAATGATTCTAGACATTTAGGTTGCCTTAGACTAGCGCAGTCCAAGTGGTTCGACTTACCCGACCAATAGCCCTATTTTACAATGATTCGTGCTATTGCGAAGGTTGATGTATGATTGACCAACCGATCAATTTTTGGCGCCGTTGCCGGGGACTGCAAACGGTTTAGCGACCAAAGTTCTAGGGTTAATTTAGCTTGATTGTGCATATTGTGTTTTGTGAATATTTTTTGTGTGTTTTAACCATCTTTGTGTTGTAAGTGAGATCCTAGGGACTCGAAGGTCGCTGTGGGAATGCTAGCAAATTGTGAGTCTAGAGGACCCCAGGTAAGTCTCGTGACTTCTAGTTTCGAATTGTGGATATTGTGCATGTGTTAAGCTTAGAAGTAGTTAATTTATTTGTGAAGCCCTTGTCGAGGCTATTTTTGTTTTACTATATTGCAAAGCATCGGTCCTTGTCGTGGCCATTTATTTCCTATCTTGTTGATAATTGAGGAGAAAGGGATCATTGTATGTGGAGTTGATGATAAAGAATTGTTGTGTTGATTATGTTGTGTGTTGTTGATGTTTAACTCCTAGATGGAGAATAATTATCTCCCAACTCAATTCTACGCACCACATACGTTTTGTGCTTTTTGCTCTAGTAATTCACATCATACAAGAGATTGCCTTCCAACGAGACAATTCTCAGATTTTTATCTAGAGCAACCAAATGAAAATTTCTTTGAACCGGGTAGTGATCCATACTTCAATGGTTACAACTTGGGTTGGGGAGACCAACAAAACTTCTTGTGGCATGACATAGGAAATTAAACCCCACAATCTCATATGCAACCTTTTTAACCCAATGATCATTCTTTCCCGCCCTCTTCTCCTTTTCCACCGTCTCCATTGGATGAGATAATTGTTGCTAACAAACAAATGATGGAGTCTATGCACACGCAAATGATGGACTCCAACAATCAACTATTGGCTTCCCTTGCTAGCATGCAATCCACAGTAGAGTCTATCAATCAAGTGGTACCATATCACCAGTCCCAAGTTAGTGCAATGATAGATGACCAAATATCTCAAATTCAACAAAGGATTAATGCTAAAAATCATGAAGAGGAGGAAACATTTTCATTTGAATTTATAGCCAATCCAAAAGAAAATTCTATGAATGATGAGATTACTCCTAGTAACTTTCATCATGAGAATGATCAAGTGGTTATTACATGTGAAAATGATGAAATGGTGGTTGAAGATCAAATTGTTGCCCCACATCAAAATGAAGCAATTGTGGTTCAAAATGGGAAAAATAATGATGTAGAGATTGTCTACCCTACTCCAAAACAGCCCCTACATAATCCTTTGCTTGATGCACCTCCTTCAATGGAGGATCCTCTAAAAGCTTGTTTGGCTCATTTCAATTGTGAGGATTTTAATGTTGACAATTCCATTTCGGAGGTGAATTCTTTGCTTAATATTCATCCACCTATTCATTCTCTTCCTTGGTCAACATCAAATGTATCTCTTTCTTGGGAGCTTGCATCTCATCCCATTCCCTCACTTGAGTTGTCACAAGTTGTTGAGCCCGAACCGCCGGATAAGTGTGAGGAGGATGTTGAAATTTTGAAGGATAAGTTGTCGAGCATTCCCGTACTCAATGTGACCCTTCAAAAGCCTTTGCTAGGTGCACTCTCACCTACTCCATCTTCCTATAATCCAAATCAGCCCTATAGTCCAAAGTACTTCATTGAGGATGAAGAGTGGATTGAGGTCTTTCCATTACCTCTTTCCAACTTTTGTCTTCAAGCTTTTTTCTTCCGCTTCCAAACGAACTTTTTTACTTAGGGAAGCTTGAATCTCTAGATAGACATGGTATAGGGTAAGGAGGACTAACCTGATCTCGGTGCGTTTAGCTATCGACGCTAAATTTAGCACTCATGGGAAGCAATTCTTTCAATTTCCAAGCTACTGAGCCAATTTTGTATCCTCCAAATCCCATTCAGATTGCTCCAAATTACCACACCAATTTTGCATGCTCACTGCCCAAAATTGGAGCGCTCTAGCTTCCATTTGGATTGCTCCAATTGTGAACCAAACTTCCATGAGCCTACTGCCTTCATTTAGAGCACTCTAGCTCCCATTTGGAGTGCTCCAAATTTTCAGCCCAACTTCCGTAACCTTCTGAGCCATTTTAGAGCACTCTAAATTCTGGTTTGAGTGCTCGAACTCCATGCACCAACCAACCCTCACTCTCTGCCAAAATCTCGAGCACTCGCAATACCATTTCGATTGCTCAAAATTGCTTGCACCAAACACCCGAGACACTGCCTTCATTTCGAGTGCTCGTAGGCTCATTTTCGAGCACTCGAAGTTAGCCTCTCACTCTCTTTTAAACTCACCACTCCACCTCTCTCTCTCACCACTCAGCAAACCCAAGACCTCCATGCTTGTAGCAAACACCTCACAACCATCTCATCAACCACTCCATACACCAACCCTCTCCAACACCATCCACCCTCTCGGCATCATCCTCAACCTTCTCTCTCTCTCTCTTGCCACTCTCGGCTTCTCACTCTTGGCCACCTCAACTCCAACCCACCAACCTCTCACCATGCATGCACTCAAGCACACCACCCACACCCATGCACACCTCCATGCATGCACACCATGCAAGCCACCACCATCCCTCATCAACTCTCTCTCATTCCATAACCCACCATCACCAATCTACACCCCTTCAACCTTTCCCTCACTCACTACCAAGACTTCGAGCACTCGAAGTCCCACTTCGAGTGCTCGAAGTGTGCAGCACAATACACCATCCTCACATTCCGAGCCCTCACAACCAACCTCCCAACCTCATGCATCTCCTTCCTCTCAGCTTCTCTCCATTCCCTTCCCTCCCTCGGCTTCAAACACCAAACCAACCTTCCTCATCTCATTTCTCTCTCTCCACAGCACAACGACCCCCTCAACACCATGCACACACCACCCCCAAGCAACCAACCTCCATTCCCCAAACCAACCACTCTCAGCATATCTCTCTGTAACCCAAAACACCAACCCCACAACCTCATCTCCATAAACCATGCATGTATTTCAACACCACCCCATCAACCACAAACCAACCTCTTGCAGCCAACCATGCAAACCAACTTCTCTCTCATCCACCATCCTTCCTCTCAACCCCAACATCAACCAACCAAACCCACAACCCAACACCACCATGCTCGGGCACCCCTCCTGCATGCACACATCTCTCGGCATCTTCCACCATTTGTCTTCCTACAGAAATTAATAGTACTAATAATAATAATAATACTAAATAAATAAATAAATTTTTTGGCATTATTTTGTTTTGCATTTTACGCTTATGGCTAATGTCAGCATTTGTCTTTTGTTTGGATTTTTTATCTTGCACAAAAATTTAGGTTAGTGTTATAATTTCTGTTTTGGTTTTTCTTACGAGACCTATGCTTTTACCTGTGTACATTAGTTGTGTTTTGATAGGTCTTCATATCCAAGTTTGGGGGACGCCGTTGCGCACTCACATGACTGAACATCTACGTTGTCGTCACTCCACTTGGTATTATTGTTCATTTCCCCCCTTTTGCTCTTATTTTGATTTACTTGTCTTCTCACATTGAGGACAATGTGACATTCAAGTTTGGGGGTGCATTTATGCATTTTTGGTTTCATAATTTTTGCTAAGCAATGATAGTATAACTTGGAACTTGTCGGAGACAAAGCATATGTTTAGTACCTTGTGTATAGAAGCAATGGACATTTTTGAAAATAAAGAAATATTTGAGTTGAAATGATCATGTGGATTCAAATTAGTCTGTATAAATGTCTCAATTAGATTCTTGCTGGATTTGACACTCTTTTAAGCTTCACAATGCACAGATGCACATTGGAAACTTAACTGTGAGGCAAGCAACTTGATCAACCTTGACCTTGGCCTAGTTAATCTGATTTGATGAACCTGATAGATGAATATCTTTGGCATGATTTAAGTTGAAAAAAAAAAAAAAAAAAAAAAAAAAACTGAGAAAGAAAGAAAAAAATGACCAGTTGACGTTCGTAGCCTTTCCAACTCGAGCTATTAAGCCCTAGGAGTGTCTCTACACTTAGCACCCTAAAGCCGTCTGGTTTGGGAGTTGTTGGCCTAACGCTTGCTACAAGGGTTGGTTAGAAAGCTTAAAGGACTTAAACATTGCACGGTCATTCAAAAAAATTGTAATAAACATGGTTCGCTAGAGTTCGTAGCCTTTCAAGTTGTATTTGAGCTATATTTATGTTTATTTTTGCCATGGTGAATATTTTTGTAATAGCATTCCCGTGTTTTCATTCCATTGAGCTTTGCATTTTGGTTTTGCTAAGGGACTAGCAAAATGTAAGTTTGGGGGTGTGATAAGCGCTGAATACTGTATATTCAGGCGCCCTAAATTACATTAACAAAGTCCATTAATTGATTATTTTATGTAGATTAACTCCATTTGCATGTTTTTGTGCATTTTCAGGTTAAAGTGCAAAAAGGAAGCAAAAATGATGCCTTGTGGAATTATGAACAAAAAGGGTGCCAATTCTGAATTTCTGGAAGCGGTAGAACCTGACTTTTGTTGCCATTTTCGACCTATTAAACTCAAGAACTGGACTTCCATCATAACATGAAAGATTTAGATTTCTGAATCAAATTTCCAAATCTTCAAGCGGTTCATCATTCGGAGTTCGGAACAGAGAGTTATGATCTTCTTAACAGAGGTGCGCAGAACTGCCTGGCAGCACTGAAGTACTGCCTTTCTCCCCATTTTCGACCAACCAGACTTGAGAATTGGGTTTTCATCAAAACATTAAGTTTTTGAAGCACTGAATCATATCTCCAAATCTTCAAACAGATCATCATTCGGAGTTCGGGGCACAAAGTTATAGCAGTTTTACCAAAGTAGGTCAGTGCTGAGCAAGAAGAGCATGTTCTCATTACACTAATTTAGAGTGCTCGAGACCACTCTTCGAGTGCTCGAAAATCAGCCAGATTGCAGCTCGGAAATGCACCCCTCTTCAGCCCACTTGTGCATTGGTTTCCACATTTCCACCCTCCTTCTTTATGGAGTGGTTGGGAATGTCTTTGGAGGAGAGAGAGAGCTTAGTTGATAGATATAAGGCAACTAAGGGCCACATGCATCCTATTCTTGAATTCTACAAGATTAGAGGAGAGAGAATAGAGCAAGAAAGAGGGTTCTTCAAGCTTGAAGAAGGGAGCACGAAAATGGAGGAGGTCTTCAAGCTTCTTCTTCATTCTAAGGCTCCAATGGGTAACAAACTCTTCTTCTAGGGAGGTGATGAAGTCCCTCCCTTGTAAGCATGTTCTAGTGTAGATTTTATTTTGGGATTTCAATGTATAACCTATGGTCTTTTCATGGTCTAGAGCATTTTGCTTCTTGTAATGGATCTTCATGTATTTTAATGATTATTGTTGAATTAATTATCTGTAATACCCCGTAATTTTAAAGAGTCTATTTAAATTAATTTTGTGTTAGGTTAATTCTTTAATGTGTAGATTTATTCACCTTTTAATTATATATGTTAAATTATTTAATTAATTTTATTTATTTGTGCATGTAATATTGATTTTTTTTGTTCTATATATTATAATGATTAGTTTAGACATTTTTTGGTTAGGTTTTAGATTAATTAATATTATTTAATTAAAGTATTTAATTTGTATTTAATAATAATAATATTTATAATAATAATAATTATAATAGTTTATTAATAATAATAATAATAATAATATTTATAATAAATAATAATAGTATTAAATCAATGTAATGATGAAGAAATTAAATCTTAGGATAGGATTTGCCTTAGGACATCTTGCTTGACTTGGCTTGCTAGCCTTAAAGCCTTATGGTTGGGAATGTGGTTAATTAAATGCAAAAATAGATATTTGTAATATTTAAATTATATAAGTTATGTATATATAGAAGTTAGCCCTTTAGTTGAGGATTCACATAAGTTGAAGAAGGAAATAATAAAAGTGAGTTCTTGTATAAGACCGAAAGGAAAAGAGAGAAAGAAAGGAGCTTGGACCGGTGTAGGGAATTTACCCGATTACGCGCAACCGGCGGATTTATTTTAAATCCATAAAGGCAAGTTATTATCTACTTTTCCCCTTTGAGTCCATAAATTATTCATTACATTTATTCGGCTATTTTTTTTAGGTTAGAAACCATGCTAGGACAATGAGAAATTAATTATTTAATTTATTAAAATAATGAGATATTAATTATTTAAGGGTTAAATAATTTATTATTAGCCTAGGTAATTATTTGAAACTTAGGAAATGGTTATTTAAGGCTTTAGATTTTTTTCCAGAATTTTTGGGCAATTTTCGGAATTTTTCTGTATTTACCGGCGACCCTCCGGCGAGTTTTCCGGTCGCCGGCAATGGGGGAGATGACCGGAGTGATCCGGTGTGATGCGGCGCACCATAAGAGGGTGTGCGCGCGCATCCTGGGCCTTAGATGAAGCTGATTGATCCGGTGCATCGCGGTCCATGTTACCGCGGTACACCCGGATCTATGAGCATAGGATTGAGTGATGAGAGGGTGAGATGATTCAGTGTAGCACGCCCATAGTAGGATGATGCAGCCAACGAATTAGGACGAGCCACGTCATCAGGATGCATTAGTGCGCGCGTGGGAGCGCGTGCGCGCGCGTGGCTGATGCCAGACGCGCGTGGAGGCGCGTGGGAGAGTGGGGAAGGTTGGGCTGCGCATAGGGAGGCTCTGGGAGGCGCGTGTGGGGTCTCTACAGCTACTGGAAATTACCAGAATACCCCTAGGGCCTGTTTTGTAAATTCCAGAACCTTAAACTTGGATTTTTAGGTACTGTGTTGGTATTTACGGGTTTAACGGGCCACGAAATTATTATTTTAATACCCGTTACTTATTCTTATGGCCGATTAATCTTTTCTAAGCATTTATTGGCTCGTTCACAGTACGGATACTAAGGTGATTTATTTAACGACATTGTTAAATATAAATAGTGTTATTATCTTATTAAATGGTATCAAACATTACTATTAAATTAAATAATGCCATGGTTTTAGTTAGATAAATTATCCATGATATCTTATGGGATGTTTATACTGTTAAATGATATATAAACCATGATTATTATGCTGTGTGCATTTCAGGAAATAAATGGACTGTTTAATTATGTCGCATTTATATTATATGAATGTGTTGCCATATAGAACCATATGAGCTGGCTAATAAGTTTAGACTCATTTATACCTTATGCATTCGTTGCTACAGACAGATGTGTGGCTGTCGGGGTATGTGGTTTAATATTATTGGCATGTGTTGCCTAATTGACATGCTCAGTATATTTAGTAATATTATTGGCATGTGTTGCCTAATTTGTATGCTCGGTATATTCATCAGTACTTTGAGAGGTGTTATCACTGTGTAGTTCGTTATAGTCTGTGTTGTCAGTACCGTGCACCATGTATAATAGCTGATTTCCCGGGTAGGGAAAGGCGACACTTAACCACCTAGTGTGAGTCTAAGTGATCACCGTCTATTCTGGTTGAGGTCATGTTATACATTGGATGTTCCCTTAAGATGTATACAGATATAGTACTCATCCGATTCATAATGATTAATTTATTTGATTCTCTGATTTGGGTCATAGTAGAGAGGACTTGCTCGTGGGGTTGACCCACCATTGTTGTTATTTCAGGATACGGTCAGTACCCGTTCCAAGGTTGAGGTTAGCAGTGTGGGACCACCATCCGAACTCATCTACTCTTACGATCCAGTTCAGGGTAGAAGTTTTACGTATTACTTCAGTTTCAGTTTTTATTTACTTTTGACGTTGAACTCTCAGGTTTATATTTAGGGATCCTTGACATAGGATTTCCAAGTTGTAATGGAGTACTGTATTTAAATAAAGGATGGATGGATGTTGTATTATTTAGTGTTCCTTTACTGTCTAAATTCTTTTATTATCATCATTTTGTATTCCATGCTTGTATATTGCCAATTGTTTTTGATATCCCTCGTTTTTCGTGTATAAGCCTGATCAACTTATGTGTGGAAAATGTGGGGGTGTCACAGTTGGTATCAGAGCATTCTAGGTTCGAGTGTCTTAGGGATCTGTGATTACTATACTTCCGCGTTGTGTATTCTGATAATTAGAGCCTAAGTATTAGGGTTCTTTGTATTCTTTTAGTCGGTCCATTATAATGTACTGACGTTAGATTTTTCTGAATTCAAAAGAAGGATGTCTCGGTGTGAGACAAGGAATGCGAACTGTCATCGCAGTGTTTCCCCAACTCAAAATGAGAATCAGGAATTTTCCCCTCAAGTTGCTGATATCATTGCACGAGCTGTAGCAGCAGGAGTAGCATCTGCTCTACGAAACCAGCAACCTCCTCCGATAGTACCTGTTCCTGAACCAGTGGCACAGCCAATGTCATGGGACAAAGTTCGTCACTCGTTCATCCGGGGAAATCCACCAACATTTGCAGGGTCCACAGAAGTCCTGTTAGCATATCAGTGGAAACAGGAGAGCGAGCGTCATCTTCGGATGGTAATCTGTACCGAAGTGCAGAAACAGATGCTAGCTACGTTTATGCTGATAGGCAATGCATTACAGTGGTGGGAGTCTATTACTACTGTCGAAGAGAGGACCAGATTGACTTATGCTGAATTTCAGACTCGCTTTGATGACAAGTATTTTCCTATGTCAGTAAGATCAGCGATGAAGATTGAATTTCTGGATTTGCAACAGGAGGATATGACTGTGGCTGAGTATGAATAGAAGTTCATTAATTTGTCATTATTTGCACCAGAGGAGGTCAATACGGAAGAAAAGAAGCGAGACCGCTTTGTGAAGGGTTTGATATGGCCGATTAAAGTGGTGATCATAGGGAGTCCTGCATATACTACTTATATCCAGGTGGTTAATGCCGCTTTACAGCACTGCCAGATGAGGAGTGATTACCGGAAGTCCAAGGGAGATAAGCGGACTAACCGAGACTACCAGACAGTGGAGAAAGGAAGCAGCAGTGGTACCAAGTCCAATGATCGGGGCAGATTTCAGGGACATCAACCTTGGAAGAAAAACAAAGGAAACCCAGATGTGCAGAGGGATGGAGTCCCTAATCAGGGTAGACAAGGTGGGGTACCTCAGACCGGACAGGAACAGTGGTCGGGAAGTCAACAGAGGAGGCAGGCAAGTCCTTTTACGGGACGTTGTTATCACTGTAGAGAGATTGGGCATCCGGCCAAGATGTGTCCCAAAGCTAAGCAGGGACAGTATGGGCAGCCGAGACCTAATCAGCCGTTACCTCTACCGGCCCCACCGATGCCATGTGGGCAAGTTCAGAATTTTCCGGCACTTCCAGCACCACCATTTCCTCCGGGACAACCTCCACAGCAGTTGCATCACGGCAGAGTTTATAACTTCATGCCACATAATGCGCAGGCTCCTCAGGCTATTGAGGGTATGTTTTCTATACATGGTAGAACTGCTCGTATACTGTTTGACACTGGTGCATCACATTCTTTTGTGTCTAGATCTTTTGTTATCTTATCTGGTATGACGACTCAGTTATGTGACCAACCTCTTAATATTTATACACCATTGGGAGTTGGCGCAATTTTACGAGAGTGTAGCGGTGATATCCTTATAGATATGGGCCGTCTTCGATTTCTTGCAAATTTGTTAGTGTTAGATATGCATTCGTATGATGTTATACTTGGGATGGACTGGTTATCTCAGTACCATGCTCAGGTTAACTGTTACGAAAAGTCTATTGTATTTGCTATACCAGGACAGGAGATGTATCTTCTTGTTGTACCACAACCTGATAGAGGGCCTAGCACTTATTTATTCGTTCTTGAGGAGGACTCACAGGAAGCGACTGCGGTATCTCTTGACAGTATTCCGGTAGTACAGGAATTCCAAGATGTCTTCCAGGAGATTCCAGGCTTGCCACCGAGTCGAGAGATAGACTTCGTCATTGATTTAGCTCCAGGCACTACGCCTATTGCTAAGGCGCCGTACAGAATGGCACCAGTGGAGATGCGAGAGTTGAAAGATTAAATTCAGCAGTTACTCAGCCAGGGATTTATTCGCAGGAGTACTTCACCATGGGGAGCACCAGTACTGTTTGTAAAGAAGAAGGATAAATCTCTTCATCTTTGTATTGATTACAGAGAACTGAACAAGGTCACTATTCGCAACAAGTACCCGTTGCCCAGAATTGATGACCTGTTTGATCAGTTGAAGGGAGCTACTTACTTCTCAAAGATCGATTTGAGGTCTGGTTATCATCAGCTACGAGTCAGAGAACAAGATGTTCCAAAGACAACATTTCTCACAAGGTACGGATCTTATGAGTTTCGTGTTATGCCTTTCGGTTTAACGAACGCTCCAGCTGTCTTTATGGACTTGATGAATAGAGTATTCAGAGAGTACTTAGATCAGTTTGTCATTGTTTTCATTAATGATATTCTGGTTTACTCTAAGTCGGAGAAGGACCATGCCAGACATTTACGCACAGTGTTGCAGACACTTCGAGAACATCAGTTGTTTGCGAAGTTTGAGAAGTGTGAATTTTGGCAGAAAGAGGTCAAATTTCTGGGTCATGTAGTGTCAGAAGAAGGGTTAGCAGTAGATCCAGCCAAGGTTGCGGCCGTTATGGAGTGGGGACAGCCTACCTCACCGACAGAGATTCGTAGTTTTCTGGGATTGGCAGGGTATTATCGCAGGTTCATCCAGGGATTTTCCAAAATTGCGGGTCCACTTACTCATCTGACTAAGAAGAATGTACCATTTGTATGGGATGATTCTTGTCAGACTGCTTTTGCTGAATTGAAGAGTAAGTTAACTTCTGCACCTGTCTTAGCCACACCTCAGAGTGGAATCGAGTATTTAGTATTTACCGACGCTTCTCTGAAGGGTTTGGGTTGTGTGTTGATGCAAGAAGAGCGACCAGTTTCTTATGGGTCTAGGAAGCTTAAGCCTCATGAGCTTAATTACCCGACTCACGATCTAGAGCTCGCAGCAGTGGTTTTTGCCTTGCGTATTTGGAGACATTATCTTTTGGGGGAGACTTTTCGATTGTTTAGCGATCATAAGAGTCTACAGTATTTGTTCACACAGAGGGAACTGAATATGAGACAGCGCAGATGGTTGGAGTTCGTGAAAGACTATCACTTCTCTATTCAGTATCATCCAGGGAAAGCGAATATTGTAGCAGACGCACTCAACCGTCGACCCTATGTCAGCCTTTCAGCTTTGTTTGCAACAGAGTGGGATGCTTTGAAGACTGTTGATGAGTTAGCAGACGCTTTTATAGCATGTGTGGTAGTAACTCCTTCTATCATTCATCAGGTCATTCAAGCGCAACTCTCAGATCAACAGTGTATTGATCGGGTTTCGGAGTTAGCCTCCGGAGATGTTCCTTTTTATTCTGTAGGGACTGATGGAGGATTGAGGTACAAGGGACGTTTAATTGTGCCTTCAGCTGACAATTTGAGAAATGTTATGATGAGAGAGACACACACTTCTCAGTTCTCTGTACATCCAGGGGGAGACAAGATGTATCAGGACATGAAACGCCAGTTTTGGTGGGCCGGCATGAAGAGAGACATAGCTATCTTTGTCTCTAAATGTAGCACCTGTCAGATGATTAAGATTGATCATCAGAGACCGCCAGGATCGTTACAGCCACTTCCCATACCAGAGTGGAAATGGGAGAGTATTTCCATGGACTTCATAGAGGGATTACCTACTTCACAGCATAATCACAACTCTATTTGGGTCATTGTTGATAGACTGACCAAGTTCGCTCATTTTCTGCCTGTTCGGTCAAACTTTACGTCAGAACAGTATGCTAAGCTGTATATTGCAGAAATGGTGAAACTTCATGGCGTACCATTGTCCATCGTATCAGATAGAGATCCGAAGTTTGTATCAGGATTTTGGAGGAGCTTTTAGCAAGCTTTGGGTACAGAACTTTATCTTAGCACTGCTTATCATCCTCAAACAGATGGACAGACTGAGCGAGTTAATCAGATTTTAGAAGACATGTTGCGGGCATGTGTTCTTGATTTTAAGGGCAATTGGGAGGAATATTTGCCGCTTTCAGAGTTTGCTTATAACAATAGTTATCAGAAAACTATTGGTATGGCACCATTTGAGGCTTTGTACGACAGACCGTGTCGGTCTCCTGTTTGTTGGCTTGGAGTTAGTGAGAACAGCTTTTTGGGTCCTGAATTTATTAAGGACACGTCAGAAAAGATCGCTATCATTAGGGATCGGATGCGTACAGCTCAAAGCAGACAGAAAAGTTATGCTGACCGTCGAACTCGTGCTTTGGAGTTTAAGATTGGAGATCAGGTTTTGCTTAAGGTTTCTCCCCTGAAGGGAGTAATGCGGTTTGGGTCAAAGGGTAAGTTATCGCCTCGTTTTGTGGGTCCTTTTATGATTACAGATCGGATTGGGGCAGTAGCTTATCGTCTGGCTCTACCAGATAATCTTCATAGGGTACATAATGTTTTTCATGTATCTATGCTGCGAAAATTTCTACGGGAAGAAGATCGATATCAACACATTGATGTGGGTGAAATTGAGTTGCAACCCGATGCAACCTATTTGGAACAACCATACTGTATTCTCGATCGTAGGAATCAGATACTGCGCACGAAGACTATTCCATTAGTACGTGTACAGTGGAGTCATCATAGTGCTACAGAGTCTACTTGGGAACGGGAAGATATTATCCGTGCCAAGTATCCAGAGCTTTTTAATACAGGTATGTAGTGAATTTCGGGGACGAAATTCCTTTATTAGGGGGGGAGAATGTAATACCCCGTAATTTTAAAGAGTTTATTTAAATTAATTTTGTGTTAGGTTAATTCTTTAATGTGTAGATTTATTCACCTTTTAATTATATATGTTAAATTATTTAATTAATTTTATTTATTTGTGCATGTAATATTGATTTTTTTTGTTCTATATATTATAATGATTAGTTTAGACATTTTATTGGTTAGGTTTTAGATTAATTAATATTATTTAATTAAAGTATTTAATTTGTATTTAATAATAATAATATTTATAATAATAATAATTATAATAGTTTATTAATAATAAAAATAATAATAATATTTATAATAAATAATAATAGTATTAAATCAATGTAATGATGAAGAAATTAAATCTTAGGATAGGATTTGCCTTAGGACATCTTGCTTGACTTGGCTTGCTAGCCTTAAAGCCTTATGGTTGGGAATGTGGTTAATTAAATGCAAAAATAGATATTTGTAATATTTAAATTATATAAGTTATGTATATATAGAAGTTAGCCCTTTAGTTGAGGATTCACATAAGTTGAAGAAGGAAATAATAAAAGTGAGTTCTTGTATAAGACCGAAAGGAAAAGAGAGAAAGAAAGGAGCTTGGACCGGTGTAGGAAATTTACCCGATTACGCGCAACCGGCGGATTTATTTTAAATCCAAAAAGGCAAGTTATTATCTACTTTTCCCCTTTGAGTCCATAAATTATTCATTACATTTATTCGGCTATTTTTTTTAGGTTAGAAACCATGCTAGGACAATGAGAAATTAATTATTTAATTTATTAAAATAATGAGATATTAATTATTTAAGGGTTAAATAATTTATTATTAGCCTAGGTAATTATTTGAAACTTAGGAAATGGTTATTTAAGGCTTTAGATTTTTTTCTAGAATTTTTGGGCAATTTTTGGAATTTTTCTGTATTTACCGGCGACCCTCCGGCGAGTTTTCCGGTCGCCGGCAATGGGGGAGATGACCGGAGTGATCCGGTGTGATGCGGCGCACCATAAGAGGGTGTGCGCGCGCATCCTGGGCCTTAGATGAAGCTGATTGATCCGGTGCATCGCGGTCCATGTTACCGCGGTACACCCGGATCTATGAGCATAGGATTGAGTGATGAGAGGGTGAGATGATTCAGTGTAGCGCGCCCATAGTAGGATGATGCAGCCAACGAATTAGGACGAGCCACGTCATCAGGATGCATTAGTGCGCGCGTGGGAGCGCGTGCGCGCGCGTGGCTGATGCCAGACGCGCGTGGAGGCGCGTGGGAGAGTGGGGAAGGTTGGGCTGCGCGTAGGGAGGCTCTGGGAGGCGCGTGTGGGGTCTCTACAGCTGCTGGAAATTACCAGAATACCCCTAGGGCCTGTTTTGTAAATTCCAGAACCTTAAACTTGGATTTTTAGGTACTGTGTTGGTATTTACGGGTTTAACGGGCCACGAAATTATTATTTTAATACCCGTTACTTATTCTTATGGCCGATTAATCTTTTCTAAGCATTTATTGGCTCGTTCACAGTACGGATACTAAGGTGATTTATTTAACGACATTATTAAATATAAATAGTGTTATTATCTTATTAAATGGTATCAAACATTACTGTTAAATTAAATAATGCCATGGTTTTAGTCAGATAAATTATCCATGATATCTTATGGGATGTTTATACTGTTAAATGATATATAAACCATGATTATTATGCTGTGTGCATTTAAGGAAATAAATGGACTGTTTAATTATGTCGCATTTATATTATATGGATGTGTTGCCATATAGAACCATATGAGCTGGCTAATAAGTTTAGACTCATTTATACCTTATGCATTCGTTGCTATAGACAGATGTGTGGCTGTCGGGGTATGTGGTTTAATATTATTGGCATGTGTTGCCTAATTGACATGCTCAGTATATTTAGTAATATTATTGGCATGTGTTGCCTAATTTGTATGCTCGGTATATTCATCAGTACTTTGAGAGGTGTTATCACTGTGTAGTTCGTTATAGTCTGTGTTGTCAGTACTGTGCACCATGTATAATAGCTAATTTCCCGGGTAGGGAAAGACGACACTTAACCACCTAGTGTGAGTCTAAGTGATCACCGTCTATTCTGGTTGAGGTCATGTTATACATTGGATGTTCCCTTAGGATGTATACAGATATAGTACTTATCCGATTCATAATGATTAATTTATTTGATTCTCTGATTTGGGTTATAGTGGAGAGGACTTGGTCGTGGGGTTGACCCACCATTGTTGTTATTTCAGGATACGGTCAGTACCCGTTCCAAGGTTGAGGTTAGCAGTGTGGGACCACCATCCGAACTCATCTACTCTTACGATCCAGTTCAGGGTAGAAGTTTTACGTATTACTTCAGTTTCAGTTTTTATTTACTTTTGACGTTGAACTCTCAGGTTTATATTTGGGGATCCTTGACATAGGATTTCCAAGTTGTAATGGAGTACTGTATTTAAATAAAGGATGGGTGGATGTTGTATTATTTAGTGTTCCTTTACTGTCTAAATTCTTTTATTATCATCATTTTGTATTCCATGCTTGTATATTGCCAATTGTTTTTGATATCCCTCGTTTTTCGTGTATAAGCCTGATCAACTTATGCGTGAAAAATGTGGGGGTGTCACATTATCTATCTTAGATGGTTTATTCATTTAATCATAGTGCTTGCACTCTCATGGTGACAATGGTAGTGAGATCATAGAATAGTTTTAATGGCATGAAGTTGGAGAACTTTGATAGTCCATTGCTTAGGTTTCCCCTTTGATGGTCTATTCTTGATTCCTAACTTTATGTGCTTTTATCATTCAATTAAGGGCTTGATAATCTTTGGCTTAGGGAGCATGTTGAAGACTACACCCTAGTTTAGGTAGTTTAAGCATGTATTTCTTTGATGGATTATTCTTGTTTTTGATTCAATGAACCTCTTGAGGATATTATAGCAACCAAGGGTTGTTATGTATCATGACCATCGTTTATGTTGATTTCCCGAATTTAAATTTAGCCTAGCATGTGTATAGGGATGGAGACGGATTCACTTCCTTAGTTTTTCTTACTCGTATCTTATCTCGCTTCAATTATTGCAAGTTTCTATTTCATGCACTTCACATATTCAATTTAGTGACAAACAAACAACTCCTTGTTTCCCCTTCATCATTCTAAGAATGATTCTAGACATTTAGGTTGCCTTAGACTAGCGCAGTCCCAGTGGTTCGACTTACCTGACCAATAGCCCTATTTTACAATGATTCGTGCTATTACGAAGGTTGATGTATGATTGACCAACCGTTCAAGCTCGATGCTCTTTTGAGAATGTCTTTTGGAGACTTATTCCAGTTTTGGAGGCCTGGATGTGGTTGACTCTTAGGAGGAGTTTTGGAGGATCGTTGTTGGATATAGCTTGCTTGTGGAGTTTTCTCGTCCTAGTTATGACTAGGCATGGCCTTGAGGAATCGTAGTTCCAGTTGTTGTTTATAGATAGATTGAAATTGAGGAATTTGATTTAGCTTGGTGTTGTCAAGTACGATTTTAAGAGACTCGTTCTATGACCTTGGTTGTCAAGATTTTGATGTGTGTGCCACTTCGTGGACTTGTATTTTGAGGATCTAGTTATCCGTAATAGGGATTTTGATCCGATATTTGATTACGATGAGTAGCCTTATAGTTGATCTATTTTAGGATGATATATGGGATTTTGGAGATGCTGTTTTGCTTGTCAGACTTCGGATTCGTAATTGATGTTGTTGATAGTAGTGTTTTGAGATGTTAAAATTGTTGGTCTTTTTGTATTGAGGATTTAAGGCCTTAAGCGTAGCGGTACCTATGGCATTGTTGTTAGAGTTTTGGGATTGGGCAGGATGGTCCGGCCGGACATCTTTGGACCATATCTCAACTCTCACAAAATGTTGGTTTCCATAGTGCTTTTAGTAATGATCATTTTTGACATTGAAGTCATTTGTATCGAGAGGTTTCATAGGTAGACCTAGTGAGGGCAGGTTATGAATTGGTGCCTTATACTGTCATGCTACCGTACAAGTTATGTGCTGTGGGCGGGTGCTAGTTGCCGTCGATGCTACCTTACTAACGAGTAAGTATGGGTGGACACTAGGAATTATCATTGCTACCACACATTTGAGTACGTTGAGGGCGGGTTCTGGTCGTTATTCGTATTGCCATGTTGTCTTTGTTTAGTACTTTGATTTGATTTATAGATATCTTGGAGTTCTATTGGTTGTTGCTTTTGGTTCCTTATGATGGTTCGTCAGGAGGGGTGCTTTCGATTATTGTCTTCCATTCCCTCGTCTGGCCTTAAGTTCTGTGTGTGAGTTTCGACTTGTGGTGTGGCCATGTGATCACTTTTATTTTGAGGGGTTGTCCTGTCGTGAGCACGTGGGTGCGAATGACATGGGGTTGTACGTTGTCTTCAGTTTTGGGATTGCTTTCGTAACATGTTGTGAGGGATACTCAGAGATGTACTCCGTAGTTATCCTGGTTTCGCCTTTTTGTTTTGCTGGGGCTAGATTTCGGGGACGAAATCCCTTTAAGGTGGGAAGGTTGTAATGACCCCGTCATTTTTCTTCCTTTTCTTTTTCTCAGATTTTAAAGGATATTTTTTTTCCGTTGTCTTTTCCTTTTTGGGTTCGGTTTTTCATCACTTGATGTCATCTCGAGTGCATTGGAATGATTTCTGAGACTCTTTTCCTTGGATTGACAACTTACTTTAGGGATTGTGTCATTTCCATATTTTTCCGAACACTATTCACATTTTGTCTTTTTCTTGTTTATCCTTTTTCCTTGCACAACCTCACTTTTTGTGCTCGGATTTGATTCCGGTCTTGCATGCATTCATGATATTTGATTTCTATGATAGTGGTATTTTTACTATTCTAGAAAAGTATGTTGATTGCTTACTTCTTTCATAAAAGGGGCGTTAATGCATACTTTGGTGTAATTATTCTTAACTTGTGGGGTTTTAGTGTAATTAAATAAAGTAATTATTTTTCATCTTGGGGACCATTTTATAATTAAATTTGAAAGATATTTTCAAAAAGGACCTTTTTGAAATTTTTAAAAAGTGTGGCAAGTGTCACACTTTCTTGGTCCACTTGTTGACATTTGTGTGGAAACACTTTAATGCATTGGATGATAACATTTGGAGGGTGAGGATTCACCCACTTGTTGGCCTAGGATTGGTGCACTTGTTGGCTTGGATGGTTGACAAGTGTATGTGTGGGATTAAGCCTAGGAAGGAGCCATGGATTGGTGATAAGTGTAGGTTCACAATTTAGTTTTGCAAATATCTTTGGGCCACTTTGGGATTATGGTTTTAAAGGAGGGTTTTTGTGCAATTGACCATAGATGTGTGTGTTGACCATGGTGTAAGAGTACATAGTGAGTGGAGGATTTCTATTTCATCCACTCACACTTAACCACATTATTTAATTCTCTTCCTTACAAGAAAACCCTAGCCTCCATGGATGGAGCTTGAAGCCTTAGGCATTGACCTTGATCTTTGAGGCCCTTCCACTTACTTTAGACCATAAAACTTGCAATACTTTTTATTCCCCTCATCCTCCTATTCAAAACCCTTAAAGGATCTAGCCTAACTCATAGTTTTGCTTTGGTATCTAGAGATTCAATTCTCTAGTGAGGTATTGATCTATTATTTTGAAGTATTTTTATGTCATTATTGAGTGTTTTACATGCATGGAAGAGAAGGACTAGTATTTTACCCTTAAACTGTTTTAACTTGAAATTAATCTTATCAAATTAAATATAGAATATGAAAATATACTCAATTAGCTTTCATTTAGTTTTGGTTTCATGTAATTTGGATTTAAAATGATTTAGTTATGAATTTTTGAAGTTACAAGCTAGTTGCTGGAAATTTGAAGCTTTTCCTTTTTGGTCTAAAAATGAATTTTTATATGGAGCTGTGGTGCTTCAATTGCCTTAAAATTTTTATTGGTACTTCCCCCATGGGTTTAACACTACTCAGAATTTTTTCACGATTTTTGAGCATTTCTAAATTGTTTTAAAAATCCGAAACTATCTGCTATCCATGTTTTTATTGCAGCTGGAAAATATATTTTTAGATGATTTATTTCACTAACCTTTTGACATTGGATCATGGCTTAAATTTTTATTTTTACACTCTCATATGTTTACTTCCAAAATAAATTAGGTTTGCCCAATTTGGATGTCAAATGAATTTTTTATGAATTTTCAAAGTTGGAAGCTACAGGTTGAAAATGTGTTTTCTGGGCAGAATTTGTTTCAAAGTTATAGGTCAAAACTGTTTCAATTGGGAAAATATATTGTTAAACTAAATTAATATTATCAAATTACAGTGTTTAAGCTTTCATTGGGCTTTGGATTCATTCAATTTAGGTTAGAATTGAATTTTTTATGAATTTTACAAGTTAAAGGTAGCAAGCTGAAAAAATCTGTTTTGCGGACCGAAAATTTGGATCGATTTCATTTCGGTGGTAATTGGAATTTTCATTCCAATTGAGGTAGGGAATGTTTTAGGATTATTTGTGTGTTTGTCATGATTATACAACATATTTGTATGCCTTCTATCAATTCTAGAAAGTTAGTAATTTTTATTTCTTTGTATAAGATTTAAAATTTATGATGATGTATAACTTTGATTTGAATTGTAACATACTAGGAAATTATGTGTAGATATGTTGGTTAACATATATTAAATTTGGATCATTTGATTAAGAATTAAAACTTTTATTTAATATTTATCTTTAGTAAAAGTTTAATTCACATGATTGTATCAAGTATTAAATCAAGTTGTATGTGGTATTTAAATAGGCCTTGGCATGTTCTCTAACATAGATTAAATTGAGGGCATTTGGAATTGTTTAAAAATCTAGAGGAAATTAATTAATTAGCTTGATTAATTTTGTTCTAAGTATTTTAATCACTTAACTTATCATTTGATGTTATATATATGATGACCATGACATGTCTTTCAATATATATTAAATTGAGGTTATTTGGATTAACTTGGAATTTAGAGAATTTAACTATTTATGTTTAATTAAATTCTACTTTATTACTCCATGGATTTAATTGCATTTTGGAAGTTGTTTCTATATTTAAATCATGGATTTGGATTTGATGTATGCTCACTTGATTACTTTTGAGCATTGGATAACATAGTTGTTATTTTTATATTCATGAGAATATGTTTTTCCTTATTGAATATATTGTTGCTATGTGTAAGGAATTGCACACTTTGTATTTGACATCTTACATGCTATAGTAGTTGTGAATTTTGAGCATGTATTGTATAAGTTTTCAAATTTTGGATTGTGCTTGGTAAATAGTTGATATCTTGTATATACATGTTGATATATATACGTTTTTGCACAATTTGTTAATTTTGGAAACTTGGGGATGTCGTTGTTTGGTTACGGCTAGGACTTGGTTCTAGTACGGGGGATTGTCCCTTTATATAGTCTAGTGCGCACATAGGGTGGTTACCCATGGGCTAGTAGCCCTAAAGTAACTATGTTGTTGGTCTGATCCGGCGTGACGTCCGAGTATCCACTTTGTTTGATTTCGTATTTCATTTCAAGTTGATAACTAGATGATATCGTAACTTGTTGTTCCTTATTTGATTTCCTATTTTGAGCTTAAGATGTTGCTTTATGCAAGCATGCTTCATGCGTTGTATTGGAAGTTCCATTGTTGGTTAAATTGCATTGATATCATAATTTGTGTTTTGATGTTCAAATGTAGTTTAGGAATGACCTTATAGATTCATTTTGAACATAGACGTTAGGTGGCATGACCCACACTTGTTGTTTTCGTATTTTGGATTTCAAGTTGAAGACTTTGAGAATCTATATCTTGTTGCCTTGTATAACATGTTTCCATGTTGTTTGAATTGCATGAACAATGTGATTATGATAGAATGATCTAGGTTGCTTAGGATGCTCCCTGGGTCTCATCTTAACATTGACGTTTGGTGGTATGAGCCCCTTTAACATGTTTCACCATAAGGTGATAAAATTGTAAAATGCTATGTTGATGCATGCTCATTTCCTACGAGTAGCTTTATGTTACTCACCCCTACGATACTGGGGCATATTTCAGGTACAGGACTCAGGATTTGAAGATTCTATTGCTCCTTGGATGGCTTACAGTTTCTAAGTTTCTATTTTATGCAAGTGCTAGCATAAGATGCCTCTTTGTAGCCCTATTTGTTTAAACTTGTATTCGTTGATTCGTAAATGTAAAGTGTACGTAAGTGTACTCTTTTCAATATATTTAACATGTATGAGATGAGGCCGGAGGCGAATGACATGTATCTTGTTTTCTATGCATTTTTGTTTTCAAAGTTTATTATGAAAATATTGGAAAATGTTCAGTCATTGCTTCATAACTTTCGCATCGGGTGTTGGATTTTCATATCTTTTCTGCCCGGACTTAGAATCAGACGAATCTTGAGCCTAATTTTGTTCATTTTTTGTTGTCCTTCCAATGGTGTGCACGGTGGCACCCTTTTTAGTGAGAAATGACCGTTTTGCCCTTAGTTCATCTCTTTTCGGGTTAGGCATTCTTGCTTTATTTGCTTGGCTCATTTGAGTTCTGTGGCTTCATAGAGAGTCATTTTGGGGCCTTAGGGATGACATACATCCTTGAGGTCATTTAGCTTCTTTCGCTTCCGCATTTCGGGTCCGTTATCGGGTCAACTTCCTGTTCATCACTAACGCACCGGGTTGAGAAATCCGGGTTGTTACACCAACGGCTAAAATGCCATAAATGAAGTTTGAAACGAAAACTTAGAATTTAAAATCATGAGATGGTTTCAAAATGCCATTTGGCCCTTGGCCACACCTCATACATGTTAAATGAATTCTAGCTAATGAATTTCATACACAATACATGCTCCGGTGCAGTACTGAAACACATGAATTTCATATAATCTCATTAAAGGCAAAAATCAACATCCATGACATAAATGTGATTCTAAAAGAAGTTTGGTCCTTGGCCTCATGTCATATACATAAAATGAGAATCAAAAGTGTGCTTAGGCACATATTACAAGTTTCGAATCAAATATACACATTTGACAATTAAGACTACAATTGGCATTCCGAGCCAACCTTCACAAAAATGGAAGTCTTCAAGTCCACAAGTCATCCAAGCATAATGGAAGTCTCAACTTTAATTCTTGTACCTGAAATATGCCCCAGTTTCGTAAGGGTGAGTAACATAAAGCTACTCGTAGGAAATGAGCACGTATCAACCTACGTTTTACAAGTTTGCATGATTTAATTATTGTGATTCATTCCACCTAACGTCTATATCAAAGGTGAGACTCAAGGAGCATCCTGGCTACCTAAGATCATTTCTATCATCAATCACCTCATTCATGCAATTTAGCAACATAGGGTCATGTTTACATAAAGCAACAACACAGGAGCATGCTTACACAAAGCAACAACATAGGAGCATGCCTACACAAAGCAACAACATATAGATTCTCAAAGTTATCAACTTGAAGTCTAAAATGCAACATCAACTAAATATAACAATTTAGCATAATTAGAATATCTAATACCACACATCAAGAAATAGATTCTCTAGGTTACCAACTAGAAATCTAAAAGTGTGAAATCAACTAAATATGTCAATTTAGTATGGATGTACTTAACAATATTAGAATTGCCAATTGCCAAAACCACAAGTGAACAAGGTAAACATGATTGTCAACTTGGAATTGAATGCGAAAACAAACAGTGGAAGACTTGGACATTATGCTCGGAATTCTGCCGAGACCTCAATGGTTATTCCAGGCACTAACCCGCAGGGAAGACCACCCTAAGTGCGCACTATCTCAATGACTTAGAGGACTCACGTCCCCGTACTAGAGCCAAACCCTAGTCATCTCAACTCAACAATGTTCCAAGATTCCAAAATAAGCCAAATAAGTTCATAACTTATACATATTACTACTACATAGTAACAAGTTAGCAATATAACTCTCAATTGTGCATAATAAGCATTTCATATTCATAATGCTACGAAATCACAAGCTAACAATATATTCATATTAAAAACATACTTTCATGAATATAAATTTAACAACAATGCCCTTTAATGCATATAACACAATCAAGTGAATACTTCACAAGTCTAAATCCATGATCTTAAAATAGAAGCATCTTCTAAAACATGATTAAATCCATGGATAAACAAGATAGAATCTAATTACATCAAAATAATTAAACTCTCTAGATTTCAAATCATTTCCAATTGGCCCCAATTTAATATATGCTAATAGGCATATCATGGTCATTACATACATTCACACAAAAGCTTAATTAGGCCCATGAAACCACAAAATTAGATTTTAATTAATTCTCTTAATTAAAGTCTCTAAATTTCCAAATTTAACCAATTGCTCTCAAATTAAAGTATGTTAACAAACATGCCAAAACTTAATTTATAAGCATAATACAACTCAATTTCATGCAAGGTATGACCATGAACTTTAATCTTTCACAAAAGATAAATATTAATTAAAAAGAGCAATTCTTATTTAATTAATTCAAATTTAATATATGTTAACCAACATATTAAAATAAGTTTTTCTACCATGCCACAATTCAAATCAAAGTTATATATCATCATGAATTTTAAATCTTATACAAAGAATTAAAAATTACTAACTTTCTAGATTTGATACAAGGCACACATATAGGTTGTATAATCATGCTAAACACTCAATACAGCACACACAAAAGCCTAAAACATTCCCTACCTCCATTTGAGATGAAATTCCCACCAAAATAAATCGGCTCCGAATCCGACGAAACTCCTAGGTTTTGTCGGGGACAACACCACGAACATGAATCCCAAGGAAGCCCTATCAAAAACACAACTTGACTTCAAACCCGAACTCAAGAAATGGCCAAAACGAGATTCCAATCGGTTGGAATCGAAGGCCTCGCCGAGGGGAACAATACACACTAAGGCATTAAGGTATTTCATTGAAGGGAAGAAGCTCAAAAGAAGAGAGAGAAGATGGCAGCCATGGCTGCCTCTAGATCCGGTCAAGAGAGAGGAGAGAGAGAGTAAAAATCTGATTTTTCACTTAAAGGCCCCCTATTTATAGAAAAACTCAAAAAATGTCCCGAACGGGCCCCGCCGGGTCTGGAAAAGTGAAATCTGAGCAGATGCGCTCAAATGGCAAAATGCTGTGAGTTAAAAAGATTCCAAATGAGAAAATATGAACAACAGAAGAAACGGCGTCAAAAACTGAGTCCCGAGCAGAGAGTTATGCCCAAAACAAGTTTAGCGCAAACCGGGGCCAAAAACCCTGAAACTGGAAAACATCATTCAGGAGGAAATTCTAAGAGTCCATGACTCGACGAAATGTGAAAATGAATCCCATACGAGGATCCAGGCTCAAAACAAGGCATTGAGCAATAACTTTCATTAATTGCACAATGACCCCTCCAAAAAGTGAAAACTATGAAACTGCCCCAGAATGAAAATATCTTCCAAAAGATATTTTCTTAGATACTCCTGAAATAAAATATCTTCAAAAGATATTTATGAAAAATACCCTAAGAAACGAAAAAGTTTCCAAAGAACTTTGCATTTATGCCCCTATGGACACCGGGAGCAACCAGAGTACTTTCTCACAAAAGTAAAGATACGTATCTCATAGAAATCATTGGGAATGAAGATACGTGAAGTTAGAAACCAACTCCGAACACAAGAAGTGTGGTTACACAAACAGAGTGACAAATGAGGAAAAGACGAAATAGGGAAAAAGACAAAAAGTGAATAGTGTCGAAAAAAGAAAAATATGGGAATGACTCGGTCCTTAAAGGAAGTTGTCAATTCATAGAAAAGAGTCTCGGAAATCACTCCAGAGCACTCGAGATGACACTAATCGACAAGAAGCCAAACTCAAAAGGGAAAAGACAACGGAAAAAATTTTATCCGAAAAATCCGGGTCATTACACGAATCCACTAAAACATAGTAATGAGTGGTTTATCCCTAGCATCACCAATGTTGTCATTCCATTTCTCACAGAGATTATTGACAACTAAATCACACTTTTAATTATCCTCAAATTTATGCCTTAACCATAACCTAGGAGTCACATTTGCAAGCCACTCATAGGCTCCCTTATTGTGATACCTCTTGAATCCGAGACATAGGTTGATCAGGCCTAGGCCCAAACCTGAGAGAATATCAAACAATTAATATTTTAAAATGAATACGGAATACAAAATGAAATAAGAAATAATTAACAGCTGGAAGAAACTAAAATAAAATCCTTAAAAATAAATACTTAAATCTAGTAATCCAAAACCTTCAGTAGTTTAAACAACTCGGGAATCCATCTCTAATGGACCTCTAATAAAAATCCAAACTGAAATGAAACTACTCAAAGAACATCCAGAGTAAACCATGGAGAGACGTCATACGTCGTCGGAAGAGTGAGTAGTAGTCTCTGCTCAGCACGATCATGTCTAAGTCTGGAACTGACGAGTACCTGAAAAATAGAAGTGGGTCAGGCCCACGAACAAGTTCTAACCTACTACAATCCAAGCAGAGACTCGATATGCATATACATCCTAAGCAACTCAACAATAGCTAATAGTCCGTACGTATGTATATCCACACTACAGGGCTCTCACTGGACTATGGAGAGGGTCTCAACCTGAATAGAAGGCAACATATGAAAACGTACCCAAACGTGGGCATGAGTACTTAAACCTAATAAGGTATACCTCAATCTCTCATATCCAACTACGCATCCTACTGCATATATGCTCCCTAACCGATGACTTTGAGGCTCAAGTTCAGATCGCAGTATCATAACATATATATTTAAAGTCCGTCCTATCTATCCAAAGTAAGTCCAGTTAGTCATTCAGCTTATGCAGCTTATTTGACTAACATCACTAACAAGTAATCCAACTAGTCATTTAGCTTGTGTAGCTTCTTTGACTTAAATATAAGTAGGATTTTATTTATATAATCCATTCCCTTATTCCAATATAGGTGGGACTTAGCATTTCAAGCTAATCCAAACCTAGTATGCCACCGTCGCATACCGGTGCATACATTCCATACCTTCCAGTAGTCGTCAATACTAACAAGGAAAGTAAATACCAACTGGTTCATAACAAATATAACAAGAATCCATCACAAGTATAACAAGAATATGTATATGACATGCTTATTCTGTACTACCAATACATAATTCTCCAACAAGTTTAAAATACAAAGAATAGGTATAACCCATCCTATGATCCACTATGAGCATAAAATTAACAATATCAAAATTAACATGCTCACTTAAAACTGTTCCACGACATCTAGCAAATTGATAAGATACAATACGGTATAACTGTATAGTTAGCAACCAAGTTCCCATTAAGCATAACAAAGAATTATTACAATTGGCATGCTTATTCTTATAACACTACGACATGATTTAAACCATAAATTTCCTAAGTCAATTACCAATTTACAATTAGGTAATTTGAGTCATTCGCATCCAAGCCAAACTTACAAACTTTCTACAGAGTCTCCTATTATTTTCTACGTTTGCTTCCTATGGTATATTATGTATTACTATACCTTTTGAACCTTTAATAAGAGTTTAGACATCACTATACTCCCCTAAAAGAACCCCTAATTCAAGCTGGAACTTTAAAAATCCAACCACAGTAGCCCAGAACTCGCAGAAAACCAAGAAAACTGGAAAAACATGAAAAGAGCAGGCTCCAAACAAGTTGGAGCCACCTCCAAACAAGGTGGAGCCGGCTCTGAACCCTTTAGAGCCAGCTCCTAACCATTTAGAGCCGGCTCCATGATCCTATGGAGCCGTCCCTTTTCCCCCTCTCTTCCTATCTGCTTTTTTTGTCTCCGGTGAACTCCATTGCTTCCGTCCCTCCCTATTACAACCTCTAACGCTTTTGATTATGTTCAGACTTAACCAGAGAAGATCCATCTAACACTTTAGGCATTGATTAACATCAATTGAACAAAATAGATACACAGTCGAACACAAGACAAACAATTTATAACTCGTTTCCGCACATACTGATGTAATAAGTTTTAAACATGCATAGTCAATTAATTCCATTTAATGATTTCCTGTAACTTCATAGGCATGCAAAGAACATGAGTATAAGGGAAAGAGATGAGGTTAGAACTTGCCTTTAGCCTTGCACCGTTGTCCTCCTAAATTATCCAGCGAACCACCTACTGAAATCTTCCTCTGTTCTTGCTCTGCCTCCACAACCGTGAATAGGGTTCTAAAACCCTAGGCAAAGCCTTATTACATATATTTATAGACCCTTAAGTTTACCCTAATACTAATCCTAATTCTAGACGGAAAACAAGGTCGACTACTAGTTGAAGAAAAACTAAAACCCTAACTAAATCCCACTGATGTAATTAAATAATTAAAATATAATTCAATTTAGTTATACAAATAAACAAGTAATCCAATTAATTAAATAAAACAAAGTACTCTTAATTAAAACAAATAAACAAGTAATCCAATTAATTAAATAAAACAAAATACTATTAATTAAAACAAATAAACAAGCAATCCAATTAATTAAATAAAACAAAATACTATTCATTAAAACAACAAGCAACAAAATACAATTAATTAAAACAACAAGCAATTTAAACAATAAACCAAATACCAGGACTATCCTTTTGAAAGTAGGGGTATTATACTTATCAATGTCCTTTATAATCTGAATGCGATACACTCTTAATAAGTACACGTGATGCATTCCACATCTTATTTCTCAACTTGACCCCCTTAAACTTCTTCTTAAAATTTTTTATACATGTGTTTTACACAAAATCTGTAACGACCCTGTATTTTTTTCAACCTAGTGTCCTATGATGACCCGAACTGGATCCAAGATGTGGAAGCTAGAAACAATACAATTGTCTCCCAAGGCACAACACACCTCTAAGACCCTAAGATGACCTTCCATGAGGTCACAAAACCAAAAGGGATAAGTGCGGAAGCAAGAGTTCGGAAAGTAACAATTAAGCCCCCAGGGGCAAAATAGTCATTTCTAAGAATATAGATTCAAGTGCCACTGAGCACACTGGTGGAAATACAATGAAAAACAAATCAAGATGGGCTCAAGAATCGCATGATTCGGAGTCCGGACGATGGAGAAACGACAAGACAAAGAAAAATAAACACTTAAGGCTAAAGGGGTAAAATGGTAATTCCAAACTGAAAAGAATACCCCCGTGTACACCATTGGATAGACAATGAAAAATTAACAAATATGGACTCAAGAATCGCATGATTCGGAGTCCGGATGGCAAAGATATCAAGTCCCGAAGTCGAAGGAAGGGAAGCCCTATTCCGGTTCGAACCAAAAACTGACACTACCTTACTAAAACTTGAATATCTTAAGCTAAAAATGAAATCTGAAGCTCTAATTGGTATCATTGGAAAGATCATTTTGACACGGTCAATTTAGAATCAAGAACGGACCAATTCGGAGTTAAAACGAGTGAGTTATGGCCCTCTGAAGAAAGATGTCTGAAGTAGGAACTGTTCCTGTGGGGGCTCGCCAAAAACCTGTAGTGGCCCACCAAACATGGCAGATTCTCATGGGTACCAGCCAGAACACTACAGGGGCTCGCCAAATGAGGCAGTGGTATGGTCTGGAACCTCAAAAAATACAGAAATAGTGTTTTTAGCCCAAAAATGAACTTGGAGCGCGGTTTATGAGGTCAAGATGACATTTTTCGGAAAAATACGAAGAAGACAGTCCCCCTAAAATCACATTTTCTATGTGAAAAATTTTAGAATGGAATTTATTTCCCAAAGAAAATCCCCAAAATGCCCTCAAGGTCAGATTTTTCAACAAATGGGTGAAATGAGTCCATAGGAGGCTCAAAACACAAACGAAAGAATTTTTCATGAAAATGATCATTCATGCAAACGTAAATGGTGATTTTAAGCACACGGGAATGGTCCGCGGCTCCCAGAAATGGCCGAGTCAAAATCCGACCCCCCAGTAGCCAAAAAGGCGAAAGTGAACTTGAAATGGAAATTTTGAAATCCAAAATTAACGAATGACATCAAATGACCGTTTGGCCCTTGGCCACACTTCATACATGACTAATGAGATCCTATGGAAGAATCAAAATGGAATTCCCACACCTGATGCCAACATGGTGAAACGATAACTTGACATTTTTCAATATTTTCACAAAATCTCATGAAGTCAAAAATTTCATAGGATACAAAATACATGTTATTGGCCTCCGGCCTCATCTCATACATGTCAAATACATTGTAAATGGTGTACTTACGTACACATTACATATATCGAATAAAAAATACACATTTTGACAATTAAGGCTATAAATGGCATTTCAAGCCAACCTTTACAAGAACTAAAGCCTTCAAGTCAACTATCATCTAAGCAATGGTGAATATCACACACCAAGTCTTCATACCTGAAACAGCCCCCCAGTAACTTCGGGGTGAGTAAACAAGTTTACTCGTAGAGAATGAGCATGCATGATTCGATTTCTTTAGAGATTTTTACATTGACTTGAAACAATTCAAAAGGGTCATGCCACCTAACGTCTATATTAAAGGTTAGACTCAGGGAGCATCTAAAGCTACTCATGCAATTGAAATGAGATACATGACATACATTCATATCGGTTACAAGTGTACTAAACGAAGATAAAGACATGCGAGATAAGTATACAAAACACAGGTATACTAAACGGAATCAGAAACACCTATGGCAAGTATACAAGAGACGAGTATACTAAATGGAGTTCTAGATACAAGAAGCAAGTGCACGATTTCAAGTGTGTCAAATGAGATCTAAATACATGAAGCAGGCATAATGTCTATGCAATTAAGTAAGGTAGGAAATACTCCATACAATCACGACAAGATTCTTAGATCTTCAAGAGATAACACTTAAAATCTAAGAGTTCAAAGATTATGCTTGGTAGTATAAACTATTACCTGTAGTCTATGCCACCTAGAATCTAAGTCAAGTTGTTTGTATAGGATCACTCCTAAGTCATATTAACATGAAGCAACATAAGTCATGATGTCTTTGACATTGAACAAAGTTGGGATAATCCAAAGAACACGACAAGTTTATGAATTAACATGGATCTCATTATCAATGTAATTAACATGATTTGGAACATCCAGTTAACACGATAAGAAGAATACATGAAGTTCTGGATAATGCATAATATCTATGCAATTAGACAAGGTAGGAAAAATTCATATAACACGAAAAGAATTACATGTGAAGTCAAGAATAGGGCATAATATCTATGCAAGTGAACAAGATTGGAACATTCCAATGTACATGATAAAAGTTATACATGAAATCAAGAGCAAGGCATAACATCTATGCAATTAAACAAAGATGGAACATTCTATGAAACACGAAAAGAGTCATAGATCTTCAAATAATAGCACTTGAAATCTAAGGAACGAAATCACGAATGAAGCATAAAATCTATGCAATGAAACAAGATTGGAGCATTGTAATACCCCTAATTTTAAAAGGACAGTCCTGGAATTTATTTTAATTATTTATGTGCATTTTTTTAAATTAAATTGTTTAATTGCTTGTATTCTTGGACTTAATTGTTTAAATTACATTTTTATTTAGTTAATTGATTATATTGTTTTCTTTTATTGTAAATTATTTTAAATTAAGTAGGCTTATTTTGTTTTTAATTGACTTAATTGATAACTGGTTTTATTTAATTATTTTTTCTTTGAAGTATTGTAAGTGTTAATTAATTAAATAAGCTAATTGGTTTAAATTAGGATTAAATTAGGATTGTTTTCTTTTCTGTACGTCCACATTGTAGCCGTCTTAGGATTGGTATAGAATTAGACTTAGAGTTTTACATGGTGCCTATATATATTGCATTATACGTATGTTTAGGGTTACAATCAAAACCCTATTCACGTATACAGTGAGACAGAGGGAAACAGAGAAGCAGAGAGGAAAACTTGAGAGGTTTATAGAGAGGTTCAAGGAGAAAGGAGTGGAGTGCTTCTGGGTAGAACCAAAAGCACTGGAGGTGTGGAACAGGAGTCTTGGTCATGGACAGAAGCATCGGAGATAGTAGGTTAGAGTTTCAAATCTGAAACTCAAAGGCAAGTCTTGTTCTTCTCTTTCCCTTTAATTCGTGATCTGTGCATGTTTAGGATGACTCCAGGGATTAAACCAACGTTAAAATGGATTAAATAAACATCATAATTCATCTTGTAAATATGTTTGTATCAATTTTTAAATCGTTGCATAAATTTGTCGTTGCTTGGAAGTAGTTCTCACTTGAAAGTTTGTTTGCATTAATGTTTGAACTTGTAAATTTTTCATGTATGTGGGATGTGACCATTCTTATAATTAATTCTGGAACATCAATTGAACTCTAGAATAAGTTATAAAAATTGTACAGAGCCTCTGAACTTCACCGGAGGCGAAGAAGATGATCAGATTACGCGCAACGGCTCACAGAGGAGTAGAGCCGGCTCACCACAAGGGTGGAGCCACCTCTACAAGAGGTAGAGCCGGCTCCACATGCAGTGGAGGCAGCCTCCACTAAGGGGAGGAGCCGGGTCCAATGTGGAAGGAGGCGGCTCCAACCTCTATTCTTGGTTTTCTACGTGGTTTTGGGTCCAGTTTGGCCTGTAGGAAGGTTTCTAGGTTGGTTCAGGGGATGTGGATGGTCTGTATAACTGTCCCAGAGATATAAAAAGGATTGGGAAGCATGTTAGTATTAATATCAAAGCATGAGATAACCTACAATAATACACTGTATGTGGAAGGTTGAATTATACTTTGACATTGCTTACTATTTCCATAAAGCAATTTGGTTTCCAGCATGATTCTAAACTATTATTCATGTTTCAACTGTTTATAAGCATATATTATTTATTCTGGGAAAAAAAAAAGTACGCTTAAATGGAAATTAATTGATGTTTAATTATACGGTATATTTCATCAGTTATTGTACTATTTTGAAGGAGTTATATGCGTAGTCTTTCCTTATAAATTTGAAGGACTGGAATAGGATTTCTGTAACGGCCCAAGGTTTTTCAACCCGGTGCGTCAGTGATGAACAGAATCATGACCCGATAACGGATCCGAATTACGGAAGCAAAAGATGAAACGACATCCCTAGGGACACAACATGTTTCTAGGACACCAAAAAGACCCTTAATGAGATCATGGAACCCAAAGAAAACAAATGCGGAAACAAGATCTCAAAAATGGATAAAAGGAACCCAAGGGTAAAATGGTCATTTCCATCCTAAAAGTGAGTACTACTAAGCACACCGTTGGAAAGACAACAAAAAATAAATGAATTTAGACTCAAGAATCACTTGATTTGGAGTCCGGACGGCAAAGATTTCAAATCTTAAAGTCGAAGGAAGAAAAACCCTATCCCGGTTCGAGCCAAAAACTGACACCCCTCCACTAAAACTTGAATAACTTGAGCTACCAAAGGAATCTGAAACTCTAATTGGTACCATTGGAAATCTTATTTTGATGTGGTTAATTTAGACTCAAGAATGGACCAATTTGGAGTTAAAACAAGGAAGATATGACAATTTGAAGTTGGAGGTGCAGTGTTGAACCAAGACACAAAAACACTCTGTGAATAGTACTTCGAGTGCTCAAACTTAGGACTTTGAGCACTCGAATAGTACCTGCCTGAGGCCAAAACTTTCTGTCCAAACTTCGAGCGCTCGAACTCCCATTTAGAGCGCTCGAACTCCTATAGCTGCACCTGAAATGCAACCTTGAAATGCCATTTTGAGGACTTTCTGGGACTTTTTTGGAAAAAAGTTGTGAAGTAACCCCCCTTAAAATCATGTTTTCTAGTCAACCATATTAAGACCAACATTTATTTTTCAAGTGAAATACCAAAAATGCCCTTGAGGTCTCATTTAGCAAAAATATGTAAATGAATGCTACTCTAAGTGTTCATTTCTTCAAGAATGGTGTTGTGTGCCAAAGTGAACATGCACACATATGTAAAATGAGAAAATGCATGTGTTCCAATAGGTCATGGTCACATAACATGTCATATACAAAATACAACCTGTCAAACCTCGAATTCTCATCATTTCATAAGACAACTGTGGGATTAAACTAGCATACATGTGATATAAATATACATGGCACTTGGCCTCTTGTTATGTATACAAAATAGACATCTTCAAGTGTTCTTAGATATACATTACACATCAAGGAAGCCATTTTAGCTTTTACAATACCATACATCTATGGTATACAAAATTAACGTCCAAAAAGGAAGGCATGCTAAACAAGTGCATGTCAATATACAAAAATGCTTCAAATAACTCAAAATCTTCTAAGGATGATGAACATCCAAGAACATAGTCTCTTTACCTGAAAAATAACCCAAACCACTAGGGTGAGTAATCAAGTTACTCGTAGGAGAAGCATATGCGTATACCCTAAAATTTCAATATCATTGCAAGATTAATATAGACGAATACAAGGGAGCATTCCACTTAACGTCTATGTTCAAGGTGTTCTAAGGGATCATCTTAAGCTAACTTAAATGTTTCTTAGCAACACAATATCAAAATGGATGTACTTAGCAACATCAAACCGCATATAACAAAATTTACAAGTTACAAATAGCATTGATTGTCAACTTAGAAATGAATGCGAAATCAAAAAAAGTAGAATCCTTAGACACCTAAGCTCGGAATTCTGCCGAGACCTCAACGGTTATTCCGGGCATTAACCCACAGGGAAGACCACCCTAAGCACGCACTATCTCGATTGGGGAGAACTCATACCTCCCGCACTAGAGCCAAACTCTAGCCATGTTACTAGTAACCATGTCCCAAGAGAATCCAAAGTATATATCAAGTTCAAAACTTATATATAAATAACAAGGCATATAAACCACCTTCCATGCACAAGTACTTTGAAACCATACAAACCATGTCTTAGGGTTCCAAGTCTAGAATGACATGATAGATGACAAGTTCTTAACATGATATTATGTACAAAACAATATCATTAACTTATCAATTTAAGCATGCCTCAACAATAAGCCATATATACTAAAAGTTTGCATTTTAGCAAATAGCTTCTAAAACAATCATGATTATCAATAGTAATATACTAGAATGTAGGATTTCCATCACAATAGCATAGTAACTCAAATCATTAAGAATTCTATACAACTTCAACAATCCTACTCAAGATATATACATAATATACATGCTTGATCAATGAAATCCTAAGTCAATCATAAGGATTTCCTATAGTATGCAATACTACAATTCTAAAAGCATGTATACAATATATATTAAACCCCAAAGGATTTCAAAACACTTAGAAAATAAACATACTACCACCCCTACCTCAATAGAGAATTGTATCTCTATAATCCAAGCAACCAAGCACTAAATGGAAAACAAGCTTAGGGTTAATGAAGAGGAGAATGTGAGGAAACTTTTACTAATTAAGGTTCTTAGTCTAAGATGAATGGAAGGGCACCAAAATTGAAGAAGAAAGCTATTAACCAAGCTTTTCTCCAATGGTGGCTAGGTTAGAACTTTGAAGAACTAAGGAAAATGAAGAGGATAAGTGAAAAATGGTGAGTGGAAGGGCTAGAGATCCTCCACTCACTATGTGCTCTTACACTACCTCTCACACACACATAATGCAAGACTAGATCATGGCCTTACACTTGTCACTAATCCAATGCCTCTTCCAAGACTTAATCCTAAGCTTACACTTGTCAACAATCCAATGCTTCTTCCAAGACTTCATCCTAAGCTTACACTTGTCAACAATCCAATGGTTACATGTGCACCAATCTAAGGCTAACACATGGATAAATCTCCACCCACCAAATGTCAAAAGATCATGGTGCCAAGTCCCTTCACCTAAATGCCAACAAATGGCTCCATGAGAGTGTGACACTTGTCACACCTTCCAAAAATTGCAAAATGGTCCTTTTTCAAAATATCTTCTAAAATAAATTGTAAAAAGGCCCCTCAATGAAAAATAATAATTTTACATAATTACACTAAAATCCCAAAAATTATATATAATTACACTAAAGTAAGCATTCATGCCTTTTATGAAAAATAAAAGCAACCAACATGCTTTTCAACAAAAGTGAAAGTACCAATGTCATGAAAATCAAGTATCGTGAATGCATGCAAAACCGGAATCAAATCCGAACACCCGAAGTGAGGTTAAGCGAGGAAAAACGATACACGAGTAAAAGACGAAAAAAAAGAAAATCACCAAAAATGAAAAAAGAGGAAAAAGTCCGGGTCATTACAATATCTATATCTTATATTGAATGTATAATTGAATCATACACAGATTAGATTGTTTGTATGTTGATTCTGGAGTATAGTTAATAAGTGTATATGGTGCTATTTTTGTTAATTGTGTTGGATGGAGGATTGTATGCACCGGCATGGGACGGTAGCATACTGGGTATGGACTAGTTCAAACACTGTATTCTACCTAATTTGGATTTAATGATGGATTAGCCAAAAAGGTTAAGTCCATCTTATATTTGTGTTATATCAATAAAACGATTGAATGACTTGTGGTGGTTTTAGGATGGATTGGTTATACATACATCAAACCACAACACAGATGGTTCATATTTTATATTAGGAGTATAAGGATTATATATATATATTATATGATGCCATGGTATGAGTTTGAATCTTAGGACCATGGTTAGGGCGCGTATATCGCCTAGGATGGATAACTGGACATATGTATTGTTCCCTGGTAGGTTTAGGTACACATGACCACATTATTGTACGATTTGCATGGTATCTCTACTCAGGCTGAGACAGACCTACTGGACTAGTGAGCGTCCTATAGTGTGTACTATATATACATATGGACTACTCTAGATATTGTTGAGTCTTCCTAGGATGTATATGCGTATCGGATAACTGTTTGGACCGTAGTAGAATAGGACTTGTATGTGGGCCTGACCCACTCTCTTATTTTTCAGGTGTTCAACAGTTCCAAGGTTAGAGCTTGGACGTGCAGAGTAGATGCAAACATTCATTTCTCCGACTACGTAAGAATCTTTGCTATGTTTACCTTTAGCTTTTATTTCAGATGTTTTTGTTTCTTTTGGGATTTTAATAAGGGGTCCACTGAATGGATTCCCGAGTTATAATAACTTATGGAGTTTTGGAGTTTGGATTTAACAGATTTCAATAATTATATTTTGAGGATTTTAATTTAGCATTCCTTCAGTTATTATTTTGTTTCTTATTTCGTTATGTATTCTGTGTTCAATTACATATTAATTGGTGGATATTTCCCTCGGGTTTGGGCCTGGGCCTGATCAACCCGTGTCTCGGATCCGAGGGGTATCACAAGCATTTCACATACACGACAAGGTTTAAATCTTCAAGCAATAGCAACTTGAAATTTAAAGAGTGAAATCAATCAATGTGGAAACTCGGATATTTTCCGGATTAAAACCGTACTCTTGAGATCACTTTAGGGCTACTAACCTATGGGTACCTTTCCCCTAGTGCGCACTATAGTTGTAGAGGGACAATCCCCCATACTAGAACCAAGTCCGAGCCATGCGAATTCTTGATTGATATCCCAAGTCCCAAAATTAACAAGTTGTGCAAGTCAAGATTGTATCAAAATATAAGTAATGCATTAACCACGTTTCATGCACAACCAAGATTTTGGAACACACAAGTCATGCCCTGAGTTCATCAACTATAATGGCATATGAAATGTCAAGAAATCATAGTGTGCATCTATATAGACTACATCCAAGATAAATAGCACATGGGATCCATTGATGAAGGTATACTACAAGTATGAGACACATGACTCAATTACTTATTAAGCAACACATGAGTAATTAGATCATTCCAATGTAAGGGTGCAAGTTCATTAACTACATTAATGAAGCCAAATTGCAACAAGCCATGTTACATGCTAAAAAGGCAAAAGCCCCATGAAATCCAAGTCCAATTCATTAGAACACTAAGTAGAAATTAATTAACCTAATTAATTAATTTCTCTAGAAATTAAAGTTTTCCAAAAATTCTCAAAATAACATATGTGAATGTCTATTCCATGGTGATTGCAAATATCACATCAATTTCATAAAATGAGCAAGATACAAACATGTATAATTTAATTAATTTAAAATTAATTAAATCTCTAGATTTCAAAGGTTGTTCAAATAATTTCAAATTAATATATATCAAGCACTAAGTCATGGTCATACCATATATCAAGTCTAAAATGGAATACAAGCAAAACACAATTTACTAGAATTTAAATCAATTTAAATCCATTTAATCTCTAGATTTGAAAACTCATTCAAATGGCTCCAAATAATTATATAACAAAGATCAAGTCAAGGCCATGCCATTTATCAAGCCTAAAGTGAGTTGTATGCAAACTATGATTCATCAGTAATTTCATAATTTGATATAGAACATGCATACAACTTGTATTTCATACAAAATCAAGTAAAATCACTTGGAAAATAAATTATAACACCCCCTACCTTATAAGAGGATTGTTCCTCTTGAATCCAAGGCTAGCAAGCATAAAATGGTAAACCCTTCTAGGGTTATGAAGAGGAGAGTGAGAGGAACAAAAAGTATTCCGAAGGTTAGCTTGGAAATCAATGGAAAGCTCTCAAAAACAAGGTCAAGGCCTAAGGCTTCAAGCTCCATCCATGGAGGCTAGGGTTTTTGGTGAGGAAGGAAATGAAAACAATGAGATGAAATGTGAGTGGAGGAATTAGAAATCCTCCACTCACTATGTGATCTTACATCATGGTCAACATACACAAATCTTGGTCAATTGCACAAAAACCCCTCTTTAAAACCATAATCCCAAAGTGGCCCAAAAGTAATTTGCAAGACTAAATTGTGAGCCTACACTTGTCACTAATTAATGGCTCCTTCCTAGGCTTAATCTTAAGCCTACACTTGTCAACCATCTAACCCAACAAGTGCACTAATCCTAGGCCAACAAGTGGGTAAATCTCCACCCTCCACATGTCATCATCTAAGGAATCAAAGTGTCTCCACACAAATGTCAACAAGTGGACTAATGAGAGTGTGACACTTGTCACACTTTTTAGAAATTGCAAAAAAGTTCTTTTTGAAAATATCTTCCAAATTAAATTACAAAATGGTCCCTACGACGAAAAATAATTACTTTTAGTAATTACACAAGTGACCCCAAAAGAAAGAAGAATTCCAAGGAAAGTGTGCATCCACACCCCTAAGGAAGAAAAGTGCACAATTGGCATGCATTTCTAGGAAAGTAAAAATACACATGGAGTTTAAATATCATGGATGCATGCAAAACTGGAATCAAATTTGAACATGGAAAGTGAGGCTGTGCCAACAATTTGACAAATGAGAAAAGACGAAAGATGAATAGTGTCGAAAAAGTGAAAATGTGGAAATGACTCGGTCCTTAAAGAAAGTTGTCAATCCAATTGAAAGAGTCTCGGAAACCATTTCTGGGCACTCGGGATGATACTATGTGACAAGAAACAGAACTCAGAAAAGAAAATTAAATAGAAAAAATTTATCCGTAAAATTTCAGGAAACAGAAAAGGAAGGTAAATGACCGGGTCATTACAAAATCTATGATGACAACCACACAACATGTCCTTAAAAGTGTCAACTAATCCCTATCAAAGAAAGAAACATATAAACATTAATTAAATGAATATGCAAACAAACATACATTAAAATAACATAAATTAATTTTAAACTAAATTACTACCTTCTGTCTGTCAAACATAAATGTAAATTGATGTAATAGACCCAAAGCCTTCTTTAGTTGTTCCATGAACCACTTCCATGTACTACTTTATTTAAGATCTTACCACGGCAAAAGCAATAGGAAAAATCCCATTGTCTCTATCCCTCCCAAGTGCACTTAACAGTTGACCTCAAGTCTACTCTGAACTTTTCTGTTGATTCATATTTTTTTCCCACTTCAAAGCCAGTAACCCTTGGATTCTGCAGGTCTCCATCATTATTCTCATCCTCATCTTCAGATGAGCTCTTTAAAATTTGAAACTCATCACTTGGAGCATATGTTGAGTCAAGCTCATCAAGATCCACCCCAGGATTTGAATATTCATTATTCTTAGCAACATTAGGCTCCACCTCACCATATTGATGGGCTATGTCATCTCCCATCTTAACAACACTAGGCTCCACCTCAGCAAATTGATGTCCCATGCCATCTTCTATCTCAACATCATACCCATGCTCTATCTCAGCACCTTCCATCTCAGCATCATACCTATGCTCTATCTCAACATCATACCCATGCTCTATCTTAGCATCATTTAAACCTTGTTCCCACCATCACCATTGTTCATTGAAAACTAAACATTACTATTTACCACCTTAGTAACCCATTATAGGATTTCATCTTCCCACTCAGCATGGTCTGATCCATCCCCCTTCGCATCAACCACTTCAATATTAGGTGAAATGATGAACATTTTAATTAAACTAGACCTCTAATGACAACTAATGCAACCCAATACATCTTCATCATTTAATATTTGTTTAATCCATACATCATTGGTCACCATTCGATTCATATAATATAATTCACTCTTATCATCATACCCAAGCTTCTTCACCACACAATTGAGATCAAAAGAACTTAAGAAATCAAGATCTACATCATGAATCAAAGTTATAGTGCCACCTGTATAATTAAAGGGTGTGCCCTTAAAATATCCTCCATAGTGTACTTCCAAACTAACTAACTTAGACATGATCTGTTACCTCCAAACTAACTAACTTAGACATGATCTGTTAAAAAAAAAAAAAAAAATTAGCATTTCAATTAAAATTAACAAAACACAAGGCAATTAACAATTGAAATAGAACAAAATGGGGTCAACAAAAAGTATAACACAATGGCCTAACAATAGCAATAAACTATGTAGATGACAAATACAAGACAATGACAACAACTACAAAACATTGTCAAAAAGCAAGAACTAAACCCCAAAAGCACAACGCAATGACACACAGTGGGGTCAATACACTTTAATAGACATAAAGGCAGTTTTATGTCTATACTAAACCATTAAAAACCAAAGAATTCATACATAATGACCCATGTATATTATACAGACAATTCGCACATGCTTGCCAATATCTCAATTATTGTGTTACAAAGTACCAAAAAAATTATTAAAAAAATTCATGCATTATAAAAGGTTGAAATCAAGATTTCGGAAACCCTACCAACAATCACAAGATAAAACAAAGCCTATACGCATGCACAAATCTCTGGTACAAACAGTTTTATACAAAAAATGTTAGAAACCCTAGAAATTTAATGACATTTACTATTCAGTAACCCTATCAAACAATAACATAAAAAAAAATACATTTTTTTTCCTAGTTGGTACTCACAGACACTTATCTTTTCTAAGACTTGAACCACTGACTTTCCGTAAGGCTGATACCGCTAGGCCACTGGCCCATTGGTACATCAAAATAATATATAAAGTAACAATTTTGTAACTAAAATCAAGCTTTGACATGGTAAGCACACTTACAATTCTGGACAATAGGTTGTAGTTTAACCCTCTCTCTTACACGCTCAATTGTGAGAGTTTAGATTTCTTCAATCTTCAATACAAACCAGCAAAACCACAAAATAAACCCTAGAAATCATAGTTCAAAGACCCTTAGGCTAGGTTTGGTACGGTGGGTTTGAAGGGAGAGGATAACATTAGTTATGAGGGAAAGGGGAGGAAAGGGAAGGGAATGATAATTTTAACCCCCTATCGTGTTTGGTTGATTAGTGAAGGAAAAGAAAGGAAATGATAATGAACATGTTTGGGAAAAGAAAGGAAAGGAAAGTATTTTAGTAAATTTACTATTATACCCTTTTATATTTAAAAGATAAATTTATAAATTTAATTATGTAATATAAAAAAATATTTTTAGGGCAAATCATTTTAGCCTCCCCAATCGCTCCATCTCTATTCTCATTCTCAGCTATGAAATTGCCCCCCCCCCCCCCCCCCCTCTTTCTCTCTCTATCTGCAACTGCAAACTACAAAATCTACAAAAATCAAATCGGCATATCATTCCAGATTGTTCAAAAAGTCAAAACCAATATCTTTCAGTTTATCTATCTGTTTGCAAGAATCAAAAGTTCAAAACCCATATCGACATATCATTTCAGATTGTTCAAAAAATCAAAACCTATATCTTTCAGTTTCCATCGCCGTTCGCCATTCCAGTTTGGGTTCGCCGTTCGCAAGCTTCAGCCACTGTCTTCTTCAAGCTTGCCCCCCCTCTCTCTCTATAACTACTAACTTGTGTGTATGGGTTTTGTATTTTTTGTTTTTTTTTTTTTTGGTCTAAATCAACTAATCAATTTGGGCAATGTTGGTAGTTTGTTGCCCTTTCCTTCCGTTTCCCTCTGTTTCCTCCCAATTTTGGGAGGATAACAAAAATTGTTGTGTAACCAAATTGAATCCCTCTGTTCCCCTCTGTTTCCTTTCTTTTCTTTCTCATATTTCACCCCAAACACAAAATCCCATCACCCTCCATTTCCTTTCTTTTCTTTTTCTTCCATTACTTTCCTACCAAACTAGTCCTTAATCTTCATCGCACCTAGAAGCCCTAGATTCGCGACCTTGCATCTTCTCTTCTCTAAGCACCGAATAGAGAGTTACAACACTTAGGCAACATTTGGGAAAATATGTGTATATCACATGAGGGGCATTGAGGTTATTTCAAGCTGATTATTTATTTTCATTTTTTTTTTCTTAATTACAATGGGTAGTTTGTAAATTTACAATAAAGTCAGCCAGAAAGTTGCCAGAATTAACTTTCAGGGGTTAATTTGCACGATTTGGATAGTTGTGGTACTGACTTGTTCACTTTTGTAGTCCAGGGGGGTAAAATACCTATTTTTGATAGTCCAGGGTTTTTTTTTGCATTTTTGCATTCTTTATTTTATAAGTATTTATGAAATTTTATTCATTTTCTAAGAATAAATATGATTTTTTTTTAACAAAATACACAAATGCTTGGAAATTAAACATGAGTAAAAATAATGCAATAATAATGAATTACGCTGAGTGTTCTCCTTTTCATGGCACAAACACGTGAATTTATCAGTATTTTTGTCGAAACGGTTCTAGAAATTGTGCGGTCAAGGGATACATTGGTAGTAACAATGATCTTAAGCTGGTATGAAACATTCATATTTTGGATAAAATGATTCTGCATGGTTTTTGGGTTGGTTGTTTGAACATACATTGAAAGGATGTTTCTAAATTGTCAATCAATGTTCTAATCACATATAACCAGGATGCTTCCAAGAATATGGAGGGGTCACATTGGTCCCACTTAAAATCATAAATCTTGAGCCCGTAAGCCGGTGGATAAAGCTTTATTAGACATTGTATTATCATTAGACACATTCATGGATATCAATTATCCATTCATTCCGGGTATATCTGAACAAAGGATAATGTTGAGAACTTATGCGCTCTCGAAATGTGTGATAGTGTGTATGTGTTTGTGCTTGTGCTTGCTTTTGGAAAGTGACATATTGTTTTGGAAATTGATTTTGATTGTTGGTTTGATTGGATTGTTGAATTAGATGCAAAATGAATGTGTGTGAAAGTGACATTTGTTTGTTATTACGACTTTGAACTTAAAAATGGACATTTGATTTAAAGGCTGATTTTATTGACCCAAAAAATGTACAACTCACCTTGAAGTGGGTTTTGATGATCCAAAAATAACTGAAATGGTCACTTTGTTTTGAAAAATATTTTTGTACCGAAAGAGGTCGAAAATGACCATTTCGGTAGAAAAAGGTTTTTTATGCCAAAAAGACGAAAAATGACCACTTACCAAAAAGTGAGTTTTTGAGGTACCAGAAGTGACCAAAATGACCACTTTGATATGAAAAAGGTTTTCGGTGCTGAAAAGGGCAAAAACGACCACTTACTTAAAAGTGGATTTTTGAAAAGTTGACCATTTTAGCTAAAAATGATTCCAAAGGTATCAAGAATCCACAAAAAAGATATTTTGTAAATAAAATGTCCATTTTCAATTTTAAACCGGTTTTGATGCCAAAAATGGTTGGGAATGACCAAGATGGTTATTTTAAAAGGAAAGATGTAGAGAATGTCTGGTCTAATGATTAATGCATGTGTGAAGTGTAAAAATGCCATTGGGTGATGGTTTTGAGTCCAGAAAGCTACCAGTAAATCTCGTGAAAGGATAACCATTTGGTTAACTTCTGAGAGGTCATAGTAACCTCACGAGAACCACCTTTTATGTGTGTGAAATCAACTACAACGATGGAAAGCCAAGAATGTCATCCCATTGTCGCGCGTGTGCTCATTTTACATCAATAAGTAAATTTAAAGACATAAAGCACGTAAAAATGTAAAGATGATCAATGTAATGATAGAGAGAGCAATAATGAACATGAACATTGAAAGTAAGACCAAAAAGTGATGATCTCGAGTATGGAGAGCTACCGGTAAATCCCGTGAAGGGATAACCATTTGGTTAACCTTTGTCATATAATATGCATATGAAAGTGCGTGTGTGTGTATGTAATGACCCAGTCATTTTTTTTCCTTTCCTTTTTCTTAGATTTTTTACAGATAAATATTTTTCGTTGACTTTTCTTTTCTGAGTTTGGTTTCTCATCACTTGGTGTCATCTCGAGTGCTCGGGAATGGTTTCTGAGACTCTTTCATTTGGATTGACAACTTCCTTAAAGGACCGCGTCGTTTCCACATTTTTCATTTTTGACACTATTCACTTTTCGTCTTTTTCCCCGTTTGTCACTTTGTTGGCACAACCTCACTTTTCATGTTCGGAGTTGAGTTTTGACTTCATGAGTTTTCATCCCAGTTGATTTCCTCGAAAGGTGTCGCTTTACTTTTGGAGAAAAGCTCGCCGGTTGTTTCCTTCTCCCATAAGGGCGTGGATGAAAGGATTCTTCAGAAACATTGATGTTTCTTGGGGTGTTTTCGTAAATATCTTTAGGAGATATTTTGATTAGGGGTTTTTAAAAAAATATCTTTTGGAAGATATTTTCATTCTAGGCCACTTTTGTAGTTATCCTTTCTTGGAGAGGCCATTGTATAATTAATGAAAGTTATTACAAAATGCATCATTTTGAGCCTGAATTCTCGTACTGGATTCATTTTCACATTTCATAGAGTCGTGTGCTCTTAGAATTTCCTTCCGGTCGTTTTCCCCATTTTTAGGGTTTTCGGCCCTGGTTGCTGCCGAACTTGTTCAGGGCATATCTCTTTGCATGGGACTCAGTTTTCGATGCCGTTTCTTTCGTTGTTCATTTTTTTTTTTCATTTCGGTTCTTTTTCATTCATGGTGTTTTACCATTTGAGTGCTTATGTGCAAATTCCACTTTTCCGGACCCGATGGGATCCATTCGGGGCACTTTTAGAGTTTTTCTATAAATAGGGGGTGCAATAAGAAAAAGTCAACTTTTCTTCTTCTTCCTCCCTCCTTGACTAGCCATCCATGGCAACCTTGGGCTGCCACCTTCTTTCTTCTTTTTTCGGCTTCTTCCCCTTTGATTTTTACCGTGAAGCCTTAGATTTTATCATAGGCCTTGGCGAGGCGGTCCTTTCCCCCTTGTTAGAAACTAGTTTCTACCATTTTTGAGTTCGAGTTTTGAGTTCAAGTTGGGATTTTGGTGTTACCTCGTGAAGGATTGTTGTTCCCCTCGTTGTCCCCATCGTAACCCCGAAGTACCGTCAGATTCGGGGCGGTTTTCCTCTGGTGGCTTTTGAGATTTCCATCTCAAAATGACGTAGGGGATGTCCTAGGATTATATTTTTTTGTATTGATTGTTTTCTAAACATTTACAACTTGTATGTATGCTTTTGTTCAAATTCTAGAATTTAATTTAATTATTTTCTATGTATAAGATTTAATTCACGTGGTTGTATATAACTTGGAATTAAATTGTGGTATGCTATTAAATTAGGCCTTGATATGTTCAGTAACATATATTAAATTGGGATTATTTGAATAAGTATTGAAACTTTTATTTAATTATTTTCTGGAATGAAAATTTAATTCACATGATTATAACTTGCATGGAATTAACTTATAATGTGATATTAAAATAGGCCTTGGTATGTACTTTAACCTATGTTAATTTAAGAGCAATTGAAGTTGTTTTAAAATCTAGAGAAAATTAATTAATTTTATTTTAAGTGTTTTACTCACTTAATTGGATTTTTAACTTGATATTATTGATGAGCTTAGTAAGTTCTATTATATATATTAAATAGAGAATATTTGGATAAGTTTTGAGAACTTTATTTATTTATTTTCTTGGCATTGAGTTTAATTTACCTAGTTGTAACTAGAGTAGAATTAGCTTTTAATATGATTTTAAAGTAGGCCTTGATATGTTCATTAACATACATTGAATTTAGAATATTTGAATGAGTCTTGAATACTTTATTTAATTATTTTCTTGTATGAAATTTAATTCACCTAGTGATGCCTAGTGTAGAATTAACTTGTAACATGAAATTAAAATAGGTCTTGATATGATCTTTGACATATATGAATCGTAGAATTTTTGGAGTTACTTTGTAATCTTGAGAATTTAATTATTTAATTTAATTAAATTCTCTTTTGTGCTTCCATTGAGGTAATTATACATTGATGTTGAATTCTTGCCTAATTTAAAATTTGGAACTTGTTATCCGATTACATGATAGTATTCCATGAGTTGAATTTATGATTTAACTTGTTAGTATACACATTTACTTATATGACATTTAATATGCCATTGTAGCTTGAATACATAGAGCATTTTTTGTGTGTATTCCATTACTTGGTCGTGCATGGCAATTGATTTTAATTTTGTGTATATGTGATATACTTCTTGCACAACTTGATAATTTTAGGAAAGCTTGTATGGACATTAGAATATGTTGTGGCTAGGGCATGACTCTAGTACGGGGGATGAGAGTTCCCGCTGTATCATATAGTGCGCACTGGGTGGTACCCTGAGGGCTAGTAACCCAAAAACACCAATATAATGGTTTTATTCTGGGTTTAGTGCGCACTTGGTAGTACCTTGCGGTCTAGTAACCCGGAATAACTTGCTTAGTCATTGAGACCTTATGTCCTTTATCTTTCCGCCATTGGTTGATTTCACATTTAATTCATAGTTGTAATTGTGGATTACTTTTAACTTGTGCTTTGGTGCATGATATTTCATTATTGCTTAGTATACTTTGGATTTGTATAGTTGTACACATTGTATATAAAAAATGCTTAGCATACTTGAGTTTATATACTTGTGTGCCATGTATGTCATTATTGCTTAATATACTTGAAAATGTATACTTGTACATATGTTGCACTTCCATTTCAATATTGCTTAGCTTACTTAGTATGTACCCTTGTATATTGATGATTTACTTTCGTGATAACTTATTATACTTGTGTCTTATATACTTGTCTTTAGTGCATTTCAATATTAGTTGTATACTTGTATATTGATTATCTTGTTGCATTGTATCGCATGCTTCTATGTTGTTTAAATTGCATGAATGATGCGGTTTATGCTAGAAATGCTTTAAGGTAGCTTAGGATGCTCCTTGAGTCTCACCTTGGACATAGATGCTAGGTGGCATGGGCCGTTTATATTGATTTGTATCAATTTAATGAATAGTAAAACATTAGGTCTATGCCTGCTCATCTCCTACAAGTAGCTTTATGTTACTCACCCACGTATTGGAAACATTTTTCAGGTACAGGAATCTGGATTTGGGATTTGCGTCATGCCTTGGATGATTTGCAGACTTAAAGTATTTAATTCATGCAAATATTAGCATGCAATGCTATTTGTAGCTTTATATGTCAAAACTTGTATAATTGGTTCTAAATATGTAATGTGTACATAAGTATACCATTTGAGATGTATTTGACATGTATGTGATGAGGCCATGGGCTAATGACATTTATTTTGTATTTTATGAACTTTTACCTTTAGGCTATTTTATTGAAAAATAGAAAAATACAATGCTTTAACTTCATTACATTTGCATAGGTGGTGGGAAGTGGGTTTTAACACTTCTATAGAGTCTCTTCAATCTTGCATAAAGTGTGGCCAAGGGCCAAACGGTCATTTGAAACTATTTTAAAATTTTAAGTTTCAACTTTCTATTAAAAGTCCATTTTTAGGCATTTTGAGGTTCAGACAGGTCGTATTTTGCATCGGCCATTTTTGGAAGGCGCGGACCAATCTCGCGCGCATAAAAACACTAATTACGTTTGTGTGCATAATCGTTTTAGCACACAACATCATTTAAGGTCAAATGAACGCTTCATAGGAAGTTGCATTTTAATTGTTTTTGGCCTAAACTGGTCTAAGGGCATACTAGGAATTTCATAGTGCATTTTAAAATTTTATTTCAACATGGTCAGATAGAAAACTTGATTTGAAGGAGGGTTTCTTTTTTGTGTTTTTGCAAAAAAATTTGTTCAACGCCCCAAAATCAGCCTCAGTTCTAGAAAAATCAGATAAGTTCTAATTCTGCAGAAGTACTGTTCATGTGTGCGCGCACGCTTCTTTGCACGTGCGCCGCGCATCTCCACGGGCGTGCAGCACTTCAGCACGCGTGCAGCGCGAGGCACGCGCACGTGGGAAGGGGGTTGCCTTGGTCCCGTTGCCTCATCGACGTTCATTTTTCAAACGATTGTTTCTTCTTCATCGGACTCTATTTTTGGCGATTATTGAGCCTAACTTGCTTAATTTTTTGTTATCTATCCAATGATGTGCTCAGTTACACTTGGATAGTTTCAAAAATTACCATTTTGCCTTTGGCTAAACTTGTCTGGTTTTTTTAAAAAAATTGGTTCCGCTATGTTTTCTTTTGAGTTCCGTGACTTCATGGGAAGTCACGGATGTGTCTTGGGAATGATATACATTTCCAGAGATGTTGTTTCCATGTAAGAAGACTATGTTGCCCTTGGGGGCTTATTTAGTCTTTTCTAATATTTTCTTCCGTGTTAGTTCTCTTTAAGTTTCGTGGCCTCATGGAAGGTCACCTTGGCATCCTAGGGATGTTGTATATCCCTAGAGACCTTGTTTATGTTTTCACTTCCGCATTTGGATCCGTTATCGGGTCAAAGTATGGTTTATCATAGGACGTACTGACTTAAAAAACCAGGCTGTCATAGTGTGTTACCTCAAAAGTAAAGTAATGAACTCAATGTTTGTAAAGATACACAAATATCAAAGCAAATAGAGCAAAAATAAACTAAAGCATGAAAAAAAAAAAAAAAACCAGAACAAGATGAAAAATAGAGGTAGAGAAGATCATTACCCCACTTTGTTTGAAGTTCTTGCTTCGTTTTTCAAGCTTTTAATGACCGGTGAACTTCTTAAAGAGAGAAGGGAAGTGAAGGGAAATGTATGTGTATGTGTATAGTTATATATGTGTGTGTGTGTGTGTGTATATATAAGGAAAAAGGGGATTTCTAGAGAGAGATCATTTTTCTCAATTTTTCTATTTTTGGGCATTTTGAATTTTTGGATTATTTTATTTTTTGGCCTCGTTTTGCGTGTCACGCACCGGTTAGCGTACCACAAAGTTTTTGAGTGTGGTTTGGGGCATTTCTTTGAGTTTAGAACTCTTAGAAATGCAAATCTAGTCCTTTTTTTATTTTTTTATTTTTTGGATTTTCAAATCGGGAGGTCCCGGGTGGGTCCCGCACCTGGATTTTTTGTACTCGGGATTATTTTTCGAGATTATTACATTTCATATATCAATATTTGGAGCATAATTATGTGATTATGTGCTTAATTGAATCATTGTAGCATGTTTAGTGTATATATATGCATGAAGGGGCATAATGGTTAATTGGTGGGTCAAAGCGGACCCCACATTGACTAAGCAATATACAAAGGACCACATATTCATTTTTGGTCATCTTCCTTCTTTCTTTCAGCCAAACCAAGCCTCTCTCTCTCTCTACAAACTCTTTCTCTCTCTAAACTTTGTATTTCAAGCTTAAATTTCACCTTCTTCCTTCATTAGAACACCCAAAATGCAGTAGAAACAGTGTTTTAACAGAAAAATGAGTTTGCAACACTGTTTTTAAGATCAAGATGACATTTTCCGGAAAAATGTCGTGAAGAAACTCCCCCTAAAATCACATTTTCTATGTGACAAAGTCAAGACCGGAAATTATTTTCCAAAGGAAATCCCCAAAATGCCCTTAAGCCGAATTTTTCAACAAAAGGGTGAAATGAGTCCATAAGAGGCTCAAAACACAAACGAAAGGTGTTTCCATGAAAACGATCATTCACGCAAACGTAAATAGTGAATTTGAGTGCACGGGAATGGTTCGCGGCTCCCGGAAATGGCCGAGTCAAAATCCGACCCCCCGACGGCCAAAAAGGAGAAAATGAACTTAAAATGGAAACTTTGTAAACCAAAATCAACAAATGACTTCAAATGACCATTTAGCCCTTGGCCACACTTCATACATGATTAATGAGACACTAAGAAAGAATAAAAAATGGAATTCTCACACCCGATGCAAACATGGTGAAACTATTACTTGGCATTTTTCAATATTTTCCTAATATTTCATGAAGTCAAAATTTACATTGGATACAAAATACATGTTATTGGCCTCCGGCCTCATCTCATACATGTTGAATACATTGTAAGGAGTGCACTCATGTACACACTACATATATGGAATCAAATATACACATTTTGACAAATAAGGTTACAAATGGCATTCCAAGCCAACCTTCACAAAGATGGAAACCTCCAAGTCCACAAACCATCAAAGCATAATGAGAGTCTCAACTTTAATTCCTATACCTGAAAAATGTCCCCACAACGTGGATGAGTAACATAAAGCTACTCGTAGGAGATGAGCCTGCATCGACCTAATTTTTTACAATTTTATCACCTTATGGTGAAACATGTTAAAGGAGCTCATGCCACCTAACGTCTATGTCAAAGTGTGACCCAGGGAGCATCCTAAGCTACCTAAGATCATTTCTAGCACAAATCACGTCATTCGTGCAACTCAAGTAACATGGGAGCATGCTATATAAAGCAACAAGATATAGATTCTCAAGGTCACTAACTTGAAATCTAAAATGCTAAAACAATTATAGTGGATCATGCAACCTAAAGTCTATGTTCCAAATAGATCTATACGATCATTCCAAAGTCACATTTGAACAGCAAAACACAAATCACAATATCTACATAATTAACCAACATAGAAGCATGCTACACAAGTATCAAGATATAGATTCTCAAGGTTACCATCTTGAAATCTAAAATACAATTACAACTAAATATAATAATTTAGTATAATTAGCATTTCAAATACCACACATCAAGACATAGATTTTCTAAGTTATCAACTTGAAATCTAAAAGTGTGAAAACAACTAAATATAACAATTTAGTATGGATGTACTTAACAACATCAATCGCCAATAGCCAAAACCACAAGTCACAATTAAACATGATTATCAACTTGGAATTGAATACGAAATCAAATAGTGGAAGACTTGGACATCACGTCTCGGATTTCCGCCGAGAACTAAATGGTTATTCTGGGCATTAACTAGCTGGGAAGATCACCCTAGTGCGCACTATCTCAATTGGGGAGAACTCATACCTCCCGCACTAAAGCCAAACTCTAGCCATGTCACTTGTAACAATGTCCCAAGACTCCAAAATAATCAAATAAGTTCACAACTTATACGTAATTTATATAATGCACAAAAACCATCTTCCATGCACAAGTAGCCATGTCACTTGTAACAATGTCCTAAGACTTCAAAATAATCAAATAAGTTCACAACTTATACGTAATTTATATAATGCATAAAAACCACATTCCATGCACAAGTAAGTTGAAACCACATAATCCATGCCTTAGAGTTTCAATTCTAAAATGGCATATATAATGTCAATTACAAAGTGTGCAATTCATTACACATGGCATCAATATATTCCATAAAGAAAACATGTTCTCATGAATATAAATATAACAACAAAGTTGTCCAATGCTCAAAACACAACAAAGTGAATACATAACAAGTTCAAGTCCATGATTTGAATATAGAAACAACTTCTAAAATACCAATAGAACCATGGAGCCATTAGATAGAATTTAATTAAACAAGATAATTAAATTCTCTACATTTCAAATCAAATTCGAACAGCCTCAAATTAATAGACGTTAAACAACATAGCATGCTCATTACATATATCAAATCGAAAGTGTCAAATGAGCAAGATAACATCACATAGAATTTAATTAATTTAAATTAATCAAATCTCTAGATTTCAAAAGTTATTCAAATGATCCCTAATTAATATATATCAAGCACCAAATCATGGTCATACCATATCTCAAGTCTAAAATGGAATACAAGTAAAATAGAATTTACTAGAATTTAAATCAAATTAAATCCATTTAATCTCTAGATTTGAAAATTCATCTAAATCATCCCAAATTAGTATATATCAAAGATCAACTCATGGCCATGCCATTTACCAAGTCTAAAATGAGTTATATGCAAGATATGATAAATCACTAATTTCTCAAATTAACAAAAGACATGCATACAACTTATAAAAGCATCAATAACATGTAAGAAATAAAAATATAACCCTATAACATCCCCTACCTCAGTAGAGAAGAGTCTCTCTAGAATCCAAGGCAAATTAACACATAATGGCAAACCCTTCTAGGGTTATGTAGAGAAGGATGAGGGGAACAAAAAATGTTCCAAGCTTCAAGGTCTAAGGTGTGTGGAAGGCCATCAAAAATCAAGGTCAAGGCCTAAGGTTTCAAGCTCCATCCATGGAGGCTAGGGTTTTCTTTACAAGGGAGGGAAGAGATAAAAATTAAGTGTGAAAGAATGTAAGTGGAGGAAATAGAAATCCTTCACTCACTATATGGTCTTACACCAAGGTCAACACACACAAGTTTTGGTCAATTACACAAAAACCCCTCTTAACAACATAATTCCAAAGTAGGCCAAAAATTAATTGCAAGACATAATTTGGAGCATACACTTGTCACTCATCCAAGGCTCCATCCTAAGCTTAATCTCAAGCCTATACTTGTCAACCGTCCAAGCCAACAAGTGCACCAATCCTAAGCCAACAAGTGGTTGAATCTCCACCCTCCACATGTCATCATCCAAGACATCAAAGTGTTTCCACACAAATGTCAACAAGTGGACCAATGAGAGTGTAACACTTGTCACACTTTTCAAAAATTGCAAAAAGGTCCTTTTTAAAAATATCTTCCAAATTAAATTCCAAAATGGTCCCTAAGATGAAAAATAATTACTTTACAGTGATTACAAAAATGACCCTAAAATAAAAAGAAATTACAAAGAAGTGTGCATCCACACCCCTAAGGAAGAAAGACCATAACTAGCATGCTTTTCTACAAAAGTAAAAATACACATAGCATGGAATTTAAATATCGTGGATGCATGCAAAACCAAAATCAAATCTAAACACGAAAAGTGAGGTTATTCCAACAAAGTGACAACCGAGAAAAAGACGAAAAGTGAAAAGTGTCCCAAAAGTGAAAACGTGAAAATGACTAGGTTCTCAAAGGAAGTCATCAAACCAAAGGAAAGAGTATCAAAAACCATTCCCGAGCACTCAAGATGACACTAAGTGACGAGAAGCCGAACCCAGAAAAGAAAGATCAACGAAAAATATATATATATATCCGTAAAAATTAGAGGAAAGGAAAGGAAGGAAAATGACCGGGTCATTACATGCTTCATTCGTGATCTCATTCCTTAAATATCAAAGTGTTGCATTCCTTGAAGAATGAGGAATCTTTTCGTGTTTTATGAAATGATCCAACTTAGTTTCATTACATAGATATTATTCCTTGTTCTTGCTTTCATGTGTAACTCTTTTCGTGTTTCATGGAATGTTCCATCCTTGTTTAGTTGCGTAGATATTATGCCTAGTCTCTAATTTCATGTATCCTTTTATCGTGTTCTTGGATTATCCCAATCTTGACTTGTTTCATATGTGTGTGTGTGTGTGTGTGTATATATATATATATATATATCATGATTCCTGTTGCATAGACTATGTGGTAGCTTAGGATGATCCTTGAGTCTCATTTTGACATAGACATTAGGTGGCATGATCCCTTTTGAACTGTATCATGTTAGTCTAAAAATCTGAAAGAAATAGAGTCGATGCATGCTCATTCTCTACGAGTAAACTTGTTTACTCACCCCGAAGTTACTAGGGGTTTTGTTCAGGTATAAAGACAAGGTTCATGATGCTTTCTGTTCATTGGGATGGTTTCTAGCTTTTCAGTTTCTATTTCATGCAAATGTTAGCATGGAATATCATTTTTTAGCCTTTTGTATAAAACTTGTATTATGTGCTTAAGCACACTTTTTGGTATTCATTCTATGTATATAATATGTGGCTAATGGCCAAACTTCATTTGTAATTCATGTATATTGAAAAATGTAGAATTTTGCCTTTAATGAGAAAAGCATGAAAACTTGGGTTTTGGTTGCGCTCGGAGGTCGCACCCCGAGAAGTTTGTATGGAAATGAAGTGGCCAAGTTTTACATTTATAAATTGCCACTACTACATTTCACTAAAAATATAGCTAGGGTGGGTAGGGATCGTCCCAAGGGATTGAGTGTCGTACTAGGTTGAGAAATCAAGATTAGGGTTAGTAGGTCGAGTGATCAAAATGGTTGTTGGTTGGTTGGATTAAACTAAATGCAAATTAAACTAAGGTAAACAATAATACAATATAGAGAATAAGAGAGAGAGAGAGATCTTGGGGTTTAGAGATCACAACTAAGCATAGCTTTTCTACATCTTTAATGAATGATTAATAAGGGGAAGAACATGTATTGCAACGAAATATGTGTGTGTGGTTGTTCCAACAAATATGGATTACAAATTAAGCATATATTGTGTAAACAACATGGTGGATAGCACAACATATCAAATTGAGCCATTAATCCTTTCTTTAAGCTCACAATCCAAACACATCACAAGGTTAGAGATACATGTTACTTGCTTTTCATAAGCATGGAACATCAACAAAAAACATGAATTGTCCTCCCATTTAACAACTACACTACAACTAAGCTAATGACATGAAATTAAACTAATTAAACTAAGGGAGAGGCACAATCCATCAAGAAATGAGTATGAACCACCAAATAAACCACAAGAACATGACATTAAGCACTAATTCTTGACAATCTCTAGATCTATAGCATCAACACACATAGACATGCATCAATAACACAAGAAATAGAGACAAACACATGAACATCTATTCTAGCATAGATAGACATATGATTAATTGGAAGCATTAACCAATATAAATCATTGTAGAAACAAGATCTATATATATAAAAGTGTCAAGACATGAATCACAATACAAATCCCCTAAAAAAATACATAAATCAAGAAATAGAAAGCATGCTTAGGGCTAACTCTAGCCCCAAGAGGTTGTCTAGCTACTCATGGATGATGTCCTCCAACCCTCAAGGGTAAGTTCCATGGAAGAAATTTGCTCCTTGGTTGATAAAGAGTCTCTAATGGTGTCTTTAGCCTCCTCCTCTTCTTTGCTTCCTCCCTAAGAGTTCTCTAAGGTATGGTATGATATGATGTGATAGAATATGATCCTCTATGTTATGATACAAAAGGTAATCCTTATCCTTATATAGGTAGGTCAAATGACACCCAAAATGAGCTGGGGTCGTACAACAAGTATTCCCCAATGATTGGATAAAAGGACAGCTTTTGTGAGATGGAAATTAAACTTTTTCGCACTGGAGGAAGTTCGATCGATTGAACCTTAGACTTGGATTGATCGAACATGGCTGAGATCTATCGAACTGAAGTTGGATCGATCCTCAATGGCGGCGCCTCTTTGGATAAAAACAAATCTGAGATATTTTGAAGATATTTTTAGGAAAAGGACAAAAGTGGTTGGTAGGGTGGTACAACTGGATAAGATCAATCATTTGAATAAGGACAAGAATGTTTGATCGATCGGAGAAGGAAGTTGGATCGATCGAACTTTTGAGATCTCTGAACAGGGACAAACATGGGTCAGATCTATCTTGAAGTGCTGAGATCGATGAAAGTTGGATCGATTGAACTTTTGTTGAGATCGATCGAAGTTTCTGAAATTCTACCCTTTGCTCCCTTTTGCTCTACTTTGCTCCTTTCTTTGATTAATCACAGCATTGCTTCAATTATGCTCTTATTTGGCTAAGTTAGCTTATTTTGTGGATAAGTACCTGAAAATGGAAATAACACGAATTCAATACACGACGGTAAAATAAGATAGATAAAGGTTCTAGAATTACTAAGCTTAAGGGGTTTAAATACGCACTTTTCAATGCTCATCACACCCCCAAAATTTAATATTGCTAGTTCCTAGCAATGAACTAGAAAAGAAAAGAATGAAATGAACAACTATACAACTATGAACTAGAAATTAATAAATGGATAGCGCTACTTTCGCAGGGAACACGATTACATTTAGTATATGCAATAAGCCTCTTAAACCCCTAGGTTACCCCTAGTGGACGAGTGAAGTCTCGTGAGGGTTTCCAGAAATGATACCCACAAACATTAAGCTCATTCCTTCAAAAGAGGCACCAATATTGCAAACAAGCATTGGGAGAAAATTACCTCAAGTATGCAATGTTTCAAACATTTCTAAGCAATCTCCCAAAATTTCAGCATCAAGCAAGCAAATATGGTCCTCCACACATCAAGAAAATGATCATGAAAATCAAAACAACTCTAGAATCCTTTTTGAGTGGACCGGCATCAAATATGTTGCTATCTTATCCAACTAAAGAATTAATCGCATCCTTACCCTCAAACTAGCACACAAATCTAGTACCGATCATCAAGATAAAAAGTGGACCTTTTATTAAAGCTTTATTGTTCTAGGTGCGCTTATTCTTTTCACTCGATTTTATTATTTTTATTTTTTATTTTTTTATAGGATCAAAGATGGAAGCATGGTGCAATGTGTTGATCTATTAAGCTTTCTAGCGATTCATGAGGTCGAGCGTTAGGTCAATGACTCCCAAACCAGACGGCTTTAGGGCACTAGGTGTTCAAATACCCCTACGGACTTACAAACTCAAATTAATTAGGCTACAAATTAAGACAACCTTCATTTAATCATTTCCCACTTCTCACCATTTGGGAGAAGTCCTCACTTTTTTTTATTGCTTTTGTAACTTTTTCTCCTTTCATTTTATTTTATTTTATTTTTTTTCAAGTTCAATTATTAACCTAGAGTTTGGACCCTCCACCTTTCGGTGCGAGAAGTTCAATGCTTGATGAGGCTAGAATCCCGGCTACTTAGTGAAAAGGGGTTGTTATCCACTTTTATCAAGATGAAAGCTTTCAATGCACTACTAGCTTGATTGGGATATAACCAATTCAATAATCAACAAAGCATGTACCCCACAAATGAATGCTAGTGTGTGCCTATGCTAGTGTAGAAGACTAGAGTGAATCTCAAAACAATCACATAAACAAGATGATATGGACAACAAGTGTAAGCAAGATATCAGTTTTTCAAAAAATTTACTCATAAATGACATCCGCAAGGCATACAAGGAATATTGAACTCTTAAGTCAAGCAATTTTTAAATTTTAAGCAATATAGTCCTTAAAAGATCAAAATCATCGCTAAGATAGACCAATCATATAAAATCTCTCAAATACACAAGACATGCTCAAAATTTTAAATTTAAAAACAAACACTGTAAAGCACCATTACCCCCAAACTTAAATGGCACAGTGTCCTCAATGTGTAAAGAGAACAAAAGAAAAGAGTATACCGGTGCAATTAAGGCAAAGAATGGCCGGGACTGAAGTATCCAAAGTGGGTGGCATGGCCCCCCCAAACTTGGGATTAACTGTGGTCCTAAAATTTGGCACTCAAATAAACTCATCAAATAACAAAAAGGATAATAACAGTGCAAAGTGGACATGAAAGTGTAAATGGGATAGCAACTGAAAATTAGAGAGTGGTATAAGGGTGGTCCTGAAAATTTTGGGCAGTACGCTCTCTCACTGAAGTCACTGGGATGCACCTGATGGAGTCAAATAGATAGCAATAAGAATATGACAATATAACATCCATACAGAAAATATATATAAATAAAAATAAAGTATAGTACATCTAGTATCAGAGCCGACAGACACGACTGCAAAAATAGTATAACAGTATCAAAAACATGATAAGATAAAATAACAGGAGGAAAGGGATAGAGAGATCAGGAAAAAAAGGTGGGACGGGCATGTCACGCTCCGCGGATGTCTCTGGATAGAACCCTGAATGCAGTCATGACATCTGTACGGAGGGTAGCAATAGCAGCTCTAATGAAGACAGCATCCTCTCGGAGAGAGACCGTGTCGGTGCGGATAGATACGATAGCATCCTCCAAAGCCCCGAGTCGCTCTCCAAAACTGGGTATCTGAGCTGGAGCCTCAGGTGTGGTTGGATTGGAAGAATGATGATCTTGAGCCTGCTTCGCATCGTGAATAGGTGACCCAACTAGAGAGGGCTGCTCTGCATCCTCGGTAGGTTACTCCAAGTCAATATCTATATGTACGGCAGCCGGATCGACTGCTGCGTCGTCCGCTGTCGGGTCTGCTACTATTGCTGCCTCCTCAGCCTCTAACTCCTCGGCCTCCTCTGTTGCATCCTCCTGTAATCTCTTGATAATAGCATTATAGCTCTTATCCCAGTCCTTCTTCAGGAAGTGACAGGATCCTCTCTCAGGGTACTCCCGAGGATAGAAAGGATAGCGCTGGTCTAGCAGGATCTGGGTGATGAGGTGGCCAAATGGGAGAGACTTAGCCCTTTTGGGCCTCTCCTTGCTGATGTGCTCATCGTAGAGCTTCCTCATCACGCTCCAAATGAGCGCGGGAATAGACAGCCAATGCCCTGTATAGAAAGCGTACAGAGCTGTCAAGTAGTCGCCTCTCTGCTGAATCTTATGGCCGGCCATGAAGACGTTGCGGAATAAGACTGAGTCGAAGAACCACAAGTCATCTGGCAAATAGGTGCGGGTGGCGAAGGTTTCGCCATCGGCATAATGACCTATAAGAAGAACTGCCATGTCTGTATATGAAGGCATGTATAGCCTGGGATATATCTCCTGTAGCACTAGAGGGCAGTTATGTGGACAATGGCATGATGTGGACAATGTGTCCACAGTAATAGAAATCAGGTGGCCATCAATGGAGGTCATCAGCTTTGCCATGTTACGCGGGGCAGGCCGGAGGTTCTGGAGGAACATCCGTACTAGCCTCGGGTACACTGGGTATGTGATAGGGGCAAGAATGGCTGCAAGGCCTCCGAAGTATATCATCATAAGCGGATCGGGTAAGTACTGACCGGGAGAAGGAATCTGTATCAAAAACTGACTTAAGCGCCACTGGAAGGCAAGAGTATCTGCGTAATAGCTGGTCTAACTCCCGAGCTGGCTGAGCTGCCTGTGGTGGTGGAGATGGTATATGCTCAGCCTCAGCATCACCATGGGAAGGAGATGCACCAGCATCAGAATGTAATCTGCTGTCAGAATGAGGAGACTGTGTGGGCTTAGCTGGCTCCTTTTGTATAAGGTCCTGGGCATGAGAAGGACCGACCTCATCATCAAAAGTGTGCCTACCCCGGTGGTGATAGTGTCCGCGGGCTACGGTCTTGACCCGAGCCTTAGCCTGAAAAATAATTTAAAACTTGCAAGGGAAGTCAGTGCCAGAATAAAGAATTTAAAGCACAAAATAGAATCATGTATGTCAAGTAAGATAGACAAAACAAATTAATGACATGAGTCTATAAAAGTGATATGATGTGAACATGCTAAGCAGTAAGAGTGTGTAATATATCCAATGTGGAAAATCGCAGGCATTGGGCGTGAATGAGATAGCATGGACACAAGATAAGATGCATAGAATGTATATATGAAATCTGTGAAGTTCAATCGATCACAAAAAATGTGAGATCGATCTCTCATGATCGATTTGAGAAATTAAGGAACTAAGTTTGATCGATCTCACTCGATCGATCTGAGAAATATGTTCGATCGATCAAACTCTGCGAAGAACGTGGACAGTCACAGATCTGTGACGTGAATGACACGGGGCCTTCATAAACTAGGTCGTGGGCCCATCAGCACAACATAGCGTCAATCTATTCACCTAACGAGGCACAAACTCCCAAAATACAATAAAAAATACAAAATCTAACAAAATATATATACACACATATATACACATATGTACATAAAGCTTCAAACTTCATCAATGGTGATTTTCAACATTAAAAGAGCATGAATGTAACATTTAAAGCATGACTACATCAAATCTAAGCTTGAAAGCACAAAATGGATTCGGATCTTACCAAAAATGAGAGAAAATGGATGAGGTACGAAGAAGTGATGAAGATCTGAAATCCAAGAGGAGAGAGAGTAATTCGGGATGAGGTGAAGTTCGCCGGAGGTCTCGCCGGAGATGGAGAAGGTTGGGTGCAGCGGCGACGAGGGATAGGGTTTGGAAGAGGGTTGGATCGATCTTTGAAATCGATCTTGAAACCCTCGATTTCATTTTTGTTTAAAAACTTCACTGAACCAGTTCAATCGATCGAACTGAAACCCCAGATCGATCGAACTGTTATGATCTCTCCTTGAAAACTTTTTTTTTTTTTAAAAAAAAAAAATTAGAAATTAAAAATTAAAATTGAAAATTAAAAATAAAAGTTTTTTAGATTTTTGAAGAATTAAAATAAAATAAAATCTTTTTGGGATTTTTGGAAAATAAAATAGAAATATTTTTGGAATTTTGAAAATTAATAAGTCAAACAAAGTCAAAGATGGTGAGATGAAGAATAAAGATTGATCGGAACAAAATGTTCGATCGATCTGATAAAGAGCTAAAAATATACAGGTTTTTGGGTTCAAAAATTTGTCTAAGTGTAGGAACTCAAGATCGATCGAACTTGAGGTTTGGATCGACCTAAGGACTTGTGATCGATCTGAGAATAAGTTCAAACAATGGGACAGAGAGGTGATTTGGATGTAGGTGGATGCAGGTCAAAAAAATTTCTAAGTGTTGGATGCAGGTAGAAGTTTGATCAATCGAACTCTCCTTTGAGATCGATCGAACTTATGCAAAATGCTCAATTTCAACATAAAAGTGCATGCAATCCTAATCACAGTTCGTAGAAATGCATATGAACCAAAAACAAGTATCTAGACTTCGCAAGAAATGAAATTAAAGATAGAAATGAGGGAGGAATAGGGTTTTAACACCCTACGAAATGTCTTGCTAGTCTTTAACATCTCTAGCAAGACATTGGGCTCTTTTAGCTCAGATCAAACATCTTGTAATGCATTCCCTCCTCGATGAGGTGATAAGTGCTTTGAACTCCACCCAACAAATGGTTCTTTAAAGAACTTGTTGGATTAAGCTCAAAAGACGTTTGCAGTCATTGATCAAAACAATCTTTGGGCTTCTGCACCCTTTCAAAACAAGATTTTGAAACAACTTTCTTTGGTTTCAAGGTTGAAGATGGACCTTTTGAAACCTTGGTCTCACACAAAAACTCAATTCCTTCACTTTTAAGGTCATGACATTTTTCTACAACATTAATCTCTTCATGCTTGTCAAATGAATTAGGGGTTGGATTAAAAATATTCGACTTTACCTTCATATGGCCAAATGAGATTTTCATTATCCTCGTCTTGCAATTGATGTTGGTATTCGCGGTTGCTAAGAAAGAACGGCCAAGGATAACGGGAATTTGGCTCTTAGGATATGGGACCGGTTCCGTGTCAATGACAACGAAATCAACGGGAAAGAAGAATTTATCAATTTTAATCAAGGCATCCTCAATGATACCCCTAGGCTTTTTGATTGATCGGTCAGCAAGTTGTAAAACTACCGACGTTGGTTTTAAGTCTCCAAAGTCTAATTTGACATAAACCGAGTATGGAAGAAGATTAACACTAGCTCCTAGGTCAAGAAGAGCCCAATTAATGATATGATTACCAATGATGCATGAAGTAGTAAGTGAACCGGGGTCCTTAAACTTGGGGAGAGTGTTATGCTGCAAAATTAAGCTCACTTGCTCGGTTAAGACCACTTTTCTAGGTGCTTGGCTTTTGTTCTTCCGCTTTTGGGTGTACAAGTCTTTCAAGAATTTGGCATAAGCCAGAATTTGCTTGATTGCATCCAAAAGTGGAAGATTAACTTTCACTTGCCTAAACACGTCCATGATTTCATTGACTTTGGCCTTTTGCTTGTCATTTGAAATGGATCCTTTTAAGGCATCCAGAAATAGAGCTTTTGGTTCAAAAACCTTTTCAGACTTTTTCTTTGAAGTCTCTTCAACAAAAGAAGTTTTTAAATCATTTTGCAAATCTTTCTTTTCAAAATCACTTTGCAACACATTCTCATTTATATGATCATGCACATGCAATGAAGGAGGAATATGATATGAAACGGGATGAGTGTCAACTTGTGGTTGCACTAGTTCACTCTCTTCATTGCACACACCAACTTGGTTGTCCATAATCTTTCCTCTTCTCAAGGTAGTCACCGCATTGACATGCTCTATTGTGTGACCTTCCGATGAGGAATGAGTCTCTACAACACATTATTGCTTTTGTGGGGCATTCAAAGGCATTTTCCCTTCTCTCTAGCATTTAAAGTGCTAGCTATTTGTCCTACTTGGGTTTCGAGCTTTGCAATGGATTGAGAGTTAGAATGAAGTAATTATGTGTTTGCCTCTAAAGTGCCCAAAGCAGTTAAAACTTTCTCTTTAAAAGCGGGACTTCTAACATTTCTTTGGGAATATGATGGTTGATTGGGAAAATGAGAATTTGAAAATTGGTTTCCTTGTGATTGATATGATGATCTAAAACCTTGGGAACCTTGGCCTTGTAGTGGAGGTGGAATGTACTTTCCTTAAAAACCGCTTTGGGAAGGGTTTGAGTCCTCCCCTTGGTTTTTCCAAGAGAAATTCGGGTGATTCCTTCAACTAGGATTGTAATGATTTCCATAAGGATTGTTCCCTTGATTAGCAAAAATAGCATTTGCTTGTTCATGATGCTCACTTGGCACATGTCCATGGGGACAATTGGAAGTAGAATGTAAAACACTTGAACAAGTCATACATGTCTCATTAGATGCATGATGAGATTGGTCAGGGAAGGAAGATACTTGATTCGCCGAGTTTTGGTTGATCAAAAATTGATCAAACCTTTGAGATAATGATTTCATATCGGTGGCAATTTCATTGGCGTGATCGACTTGATGTAAGCCAACACTCTTCCTACCACTAGAATTTCTATCATTCTTTGAAGATAAAGTACGATGCAAAGAATTTTCACTCATGCTCTTATAAAGACATCACATGTCATCCTCATGCCTATCAATGTAAGAGCCACCCATGGAAGCATCAACCATGCCTTTGTAATTGTCTGATAAGCTCTTAAAGAAATATTGAACTAATTGCCATTTAGGCATGTCATGATGCGGACACTTCCTAAGCAATTCATTAAAGTGTTCCCATGCCTCATAAAATATTTCTCCATCCCCATGTGAAAATTCTCAAATTAAGGTTCTCAATGCATTGGTCTTAGAAACCGGATAGTACTTCTTTAAGAACTATTGTTGCATTTCCGCCCAAGAAGTTATTGAAAAAGGCCTAAAATTGTTAAAACAATATTTTACCTTGTCTTTAAGGGTGAATGGAAAAAGTTTAAGCCTTAAGATCTCTTCCGGCATGTCCGTATATTTTACGGAAGAACAAACTTCAAGAAACTCATCCAAATGCTTGTAAGGTTCTTCACTTGGAAGTCCATGACAGTTAGGAAGCATTTGAATGGTTTGTGGCTTAATTTCTTAGTGATGTGCTCTAAATGGCGGCAATTGAATGCATGTGGGTACATTATATTCATTAGGCACATAGTGATCTCTTAAAGCAAGGGGAGGATTAGCAATTGGAGGTGCAACATGGACACCTTGGTTGCCTTGAATGATGGGAGGTGGTGGAGCATAGATTGGCCTTGGCATTCTCAATAGAACTTGGCCTTGTTGTTGTGGTGGATGAACATATGGCCTTGGCATGCCTAATGGAACTTGCACGTTATCATGATGCACATTGGGGTGGAGGATACCTTGTTGGTCTATGTGACCAAGGTCCTCCACATGGTCCTCGTTGTATCCTTCCATTGATGAAATGGATTGACTAGAACTACCTCTCCCCCTAGGGTTTCGAACAATGGATTCAAAATGAAAATTTAAAGGGACAAGAGTGGGTCTCAATGATCTACGACCATGCATGCACAATGCAGCACAACAAGTAATAACAACAAACACTTCACTTTCACAATAAATCAATAATCAACAAACTTCCTCCACATACAATATTCATACTCCCATGCTTTAACAATAATATGTAAGAAAAGTAAATTACCTCCACGCGGGCTCACAATTTATCTAAGAATTGAATTACAAGCCTCCACGTAGGCCGACAATTTAACTAAGGGATGAGTAAAGAAAAGCTCACAAAGGTCCTTTAGCACTTCAACTCCAAATTTATAGCTTAGCTTAGCAATTTTTAGATTTTTAGCATTTTTCCTTTGCTTGCTTGGCTCCTTTGCTTGGAATATCCTTTGCTTGCTTCCTAGCTCAATGCTCCTTGTCAACCAAGAACAAACACAATAAGTAACAAAAATTGAAAACAAAGTAAAGACACGATCAAAAGAGTACTAATTCCTACTTGATTCCACAAATATGACGTTGTTAATCAATCAATCCCCCGCAACAGCGCCAAAAACTTGGTTACGCATGGAGGTCGTACCCCGAGAAGTTTGTATGGAAATGAAGTGGCCAAGTTTTACATTTATAAATTGTCACTACTACGTTTCACTAAAAATATAGTTAGGGTGAGTAAAGATCGTCCCAAGGGATTGAGTGTCGTACTAGGTTTAGAAATTAAGATTAGGGTTAGTAGGTCGAGTGATCAAAATGGTTGTTGGTTGGTTGGATTAAACTAAATGCAAATTAAACTAAGGTAAACAACAATGCAATATAGAGAATAAAAGAGAGAGAGAGATCTTGGGGTTTAGAGATCACCACTAAGCATAGCTTTTCTACATCTTTAATAAATGATTAATGAGGGGAAGAACATGTATTGCAACGAAATGTGTGTGTGGTTGTTCCAACAAACATAGATGACAAATTAAGCATATATTGTCTAAACAACATAGTGGATAGCACAACATATCAAATTAAGCCATAAATCCTTTCTTTAAGCTCACAATCCAAACACATCACAAGGTTAGAGATAAATGTTACTTGCTTCTCATAAGTATGGAACATCAATAACAACCATAGATTGTCCTCCCATTTAACAACTACACTACAACTATGCTAATAACATGAAATTAAACTAATTAAACTAAGAGAGAGGCATAATCCATCAAGAAATGAGTATGAACCATCAAATAAACCACAAGAACATGACATTAAGCACTAAGTCTTGACAATCTCTAGATTTATAGCATCAACACATACAGACATGCATCAATAACACAAGAAATAGAGACAAACACATGAACATTTATTCTAGCATACATAGACATATGGATAGAATGAAATGATCAATTGAAAGCATTAAACCCTATAAATCATTGAAGAAACAAGATCTATGTATATAAAAATGTCAAGACATGAATCACAATACAAATCCCCTAAAAAATACATAAATCAAGAAATAGAAAGCATGTTTAAGGCTAACTCTAGCCCCAAGAGGTTGTCTAGCCACTCATAAATGATGTCCTCCAACCCTCAAGGGCAAGCTCCATGGAAGAAATCTGCTCCTTGGTTGATGAAGAGTCTCCAATGGTGTCTCTAGCCTCCTCCTCTTCTTTACTTCCTCCCTAAGAGTTCTCTAAGGTATGGTATGATATGATGTGATATAATATGATCTTTTATGTTATGATACAAAAAGTAATCCTTATCCTTATATAGGTAGGTTAAATGACACCCAAAATGAGCTGGGGTCGTACAACAAATATTCCCCAATGATTGGATAAAAGATAACTTTTGTGGGCTAGAAATTAAACTTTTCCGTACTGGAGGAAGTTCAATCGATCGAACCTTGGACTTACATCGATTGAATATGGCTAAAATCTATCGAACTGAAGTTGGATCGATCCTTAATGGTGACACCTCTTCGGATAAAAAAAAATCTGAGATATTTTGAAGATATTTTTGGGAAAAGGACAAAAGTGGTTGGTAGGGTGGTACAATTGGATAAGATCAATCATTTGGATAAGGACAAGAATGTTCGATCGATCGGAGAAGAAAGTTGGATCGAACGAACTTTTGAGATCTTTGAACAGGGACGAACATGGCTCAGATCTATCTTGAAGTACTAAGATCGATGAAAGTTCGATCGATCGAACTTTTCTTGAGATCGATCGAAGTTGCTGAAATTTCACCCTTTGCTTCCTTTTGCTCTACTTTGCTCCTTTCTTTGATTAATCCCATAATTGCTTCAATTATGTTCTTATTTGGCTAAGTTAGCTTATTTTTGGGATAAGTACCTAAAAATGGAAATAACACGAAATCAATACAAGACGGTAAAATAAGATAGATAAAGGTTCTAGAATAACTAAGCTTAAGGGGTTTAAATATGCAATTTTCAGCGCTCATCAGGTTTCAATATGTCATTTTTGCACCGGTGTGTGCATTGTGTATGTAATTCATCCTTTTGCATTCATTTGCCACATGTGAGGTGTGGCCAAGGCCCAAACACCATTTAGTGTTCATTTTTGCATTTTAGTTCACATATTGCATTTTTTGGCTAAAATAGTGGAAACCGAACCTTTAAGGATTCATTTTCAAGTCAGGTTGTGTAAAATGTGTTCCAGCACCTCTACTAGGTCACATTAATCTTGTATGAAGTGTGGCCAAGGGTCAAATGGTCATTGGAAAGCACTTTATAATTTTAGTTTTTAAATTTCCCTTTTCTTGTTCATTTTCGCCTTTTTGGCCGTTGGGGGGTCGAATTTTGCATCGGCGGTATTTTTAAGCCGTGGATTATTGTAGCATGTCCTAATAGGTAAGTTACGTTCGCGTGCATGATCATTTCCGGAAAAACCCTTTCGTTTGTGTTTTGAGCCTCCTATGGACTCATTTCATCTTTTTGTTGAAAATTCTAGCTTAAGGGCATTTTGGAAATTTTCTTTGGAAAATAAATTCTTTTCTCAACTCTATCACATAGAAAATGTGATTTTAGGTGGAGTTTCTTCTTCGTGTTTTTCCAAAAAATGTCATCTTAACCTCAAAAACCCTGTTGCAAACTCAATTTTCTGCTAAAACACTGTTTCTGCTACCTAGGGTTGCTTCTGCCCATTTGGCCGGGCGCCTGCGGGTTCTGGGTGGGCCCTTGCCAAGCTTCAGGGCTGGCCTGCACCTTTTCCCATGGTTCTGCCCATTTGGGTGGGCGCCCGCATTGCTTCTTGGCTGCACTACACCTCCAACTTCGGATGGTCATATCTCACTCGTTTTAACTCCGAATTGGTCCATTCTTGAGTCTAAACTGACCGTGTTGAAATAAGATTTCCAATGGTACCAATTAGAGCTTCAGATTCCATTTTTAGGTTAAGTTATTCATGTTTTAGTAAGGTAGTGTCAGAATTTGGTTCGAACTAGGATAGGGTTTTCCTTCCTTCGACTTCAGGACTTGATATCTTTACCATTCGGACTCTGAATCATGTGATTCTTGAGTCCACCTTTGTTAATTTTTCATTGTCTATCCAATAGTGTACACGGGGGTACTCATTTTAGTTGGAATTACCATTTTACCCTTTTAGCCTTAAATGCTCGTTTTTCTTCGTCTTGTCGTTTCTCCTTCGTCCGGACTCCAAATCATGCGATTCTTGAGTCCATTTTGATTAGTTTTTATTATCTTTCCAGTGGTGTGCTCGGTGGCACCCGAATCTATATTCTCATAAATGACTAATTTGCCCCTCGGGGCTTAATTGTTACTTTTCTGATCTCTTGCTTCCGCACTTATCCCTTTGGGTTCCGTGACCTCATGGAAGGTCATCTTAGGGTCTTAGAAGTGTGTTGTGCCTTGGGAGACCGTTGTATTGTTTCTAGCAGTCATTATAGGACACACAGGGTTGAAAAAATCAAGGGTCGTTATAACTCCCCTTGGAGCCACCTCTATATCATGTGGAGCCGGCTCCACTTCAATGGAGCGGGCTCCACTTCAATGGAGCCGCCTCCATTGAAGGGTAGAGCCGCCTCCAGTCTTCCCAGCCTCTGTCTTCTCCAACACCGGCTATTTTCTGACTTTCTGATTGCCCTATTTAGGGTTTCTAACCCTCTGTTCTAAGTCCCAAGCAATCCCAATTAATTATATGACATGAATATGCATCATTAACATGAATCAAACCACGCTTATATGCAAGAATATCCAGATTTAAATCGAGAACATAAACAAACCACAAAACAATTTTTAATCCAATACAAGCATGCATATTATTTTGATTCAATTCAAACATGCATATTAAATCAATTTTAATATATAATTAATTTTTGGAGACTACTTAGGCATGCACAGAACACAGGTTTAAGGGAAGGAGTTAGAATAAAACTTACCTTTAGGTTTCGGTTTGAAACCTTTCAACATCGTCTCTAAATTCTCCGATGATTGCCGACTGCCGGCAAACCTCCTACCGCTTAGTTTCAATCCCACAAGCCATCCATTCCTCCCTCCTTGGTATGACCTTCATTCCACGGCTGAACTCCTAACTGGTGATTCTCACAGTTTCCTCTCAAGCTCCCTCTGTTTTCCTCTCAAAACTATTATGTGAATAAGGTTTTCAACCCTAGCAGACTATACTGTTCTATATATAGGCCTTTATTTAACCCACATTTAATTTCAACTAATTTAAGTCGGCTACTTAATCTTCATAAATGAAAACCCTAATCCTAAATTATATACACGACCATATAAAATATATACCAAATAAGTCATTTAAAACACACGTCACTTAACCCACCAATTAATCAAATAATTAAATTAACTCACAATTAAACAATTAAAGGAAAATAGTTAAACAATTATAATTAATAATTAATTTAATTACACACAAATAATCAATTAAGCAAATAAGCACATAAGTCCCATAATTAAATAAAAATGCAATAAAATCAAAAAATCATTAATTAAATTACCCAGACTATCCTTTCCAAAATTAGGGGTATTACAACATTTGCCATGATTATATGCTCCATGTTATCCTGCTTATTCCATTTGATCTTCAGTGTTGCACTTGTAGACATTCTTGCTTAAGAATTGATACGATGTCATCCTAAAGTTTACTTGTCTTGTCATTGCAGTATCTACTTCAGTTTATGTTTGTTAATGCACATTGCATTATTTATGCACATCGCAACCTATGCTTGTCTTATTGATCATATTTCTACTAAAATGTTCCAAATGTGACTTTTCTACCCTCTATGTCATCATTGCCTGAGATTGCTTATTGTGTTTTGATTTATTTTGTCTAGATGAGGCATGTTGAATGATACTTGTGAAGCATTTTTAATCATTTTTTACACAAGCATGACCCTATTTGTCTATTATTTGCTTCTACTTGATTCAGGCATGGTTTGTGTTTTCTTATCAGCTGCTTACCTTATCCTATACATGTGCACTGATTTATTCTTATTACTTTTGCAGATGCAGCACAGACAAAAGTTTCTTACTAGGAAAAAAGTACAAAGAGTTCCACAGCCTCTACCTCCTCCTCTAGAGGCAGAGTCTTCCTCGTCGTCTCCATCTTCTGTATCTACAGCAGCCCATTCAGAGCCATCTTTTATAGAGGCCGAGAATCCTATTGTCCGAGAGGATCTTGTTTTTTCTTACTCTTGTAGGAAGCTAGAGCTTGAGTACAGATTCGACCGTGATTTATTTTCTGAGTTGGACCAGACCAAGTGGTCCTATGATGAGCTTGTTTAGAGGGGCATTGACGTTATCATGACACCAGGAGACACAGTTGTCTGTCTCCGGTTGGTTATATTTTTCTACTAGCACCTCTGGATAGATAAGGATGACAGACTTCTTTTGCATACCACTGTTGACGGTCAGGAGACCGACATTTCTCTCCCGACCAAAGCTGCTGCTAGTTGATGCCCCCAATCATTTCCATTGGCTGTTGATTCTCTGAATCCATTATATCCTAGTGCTCCACCTTATCCCTCTGAGCTAACTATGGTAGCTACACTATCTCCACATGCTATCTTTGAGGGCAACACCTTTACAGACCAAGTTGACATTGATCCCCGGTATTGGTTTATTAATTCTGTGTTACACCTCAATGCCTTTCCATCAGGACATGGTACTCAGAGACGAGAGGGGATTTTTCAGGCTCTATACTATTTGAGCTATGGTTATTGGATTTCTGTTCCTGCTCTCATCTGGGAGCTCATCCACAAGTTCTGGAAGAATCTGCATTATATGCAGAATTCTAGAGCTGCAGCTTGGCATTAACCTTATGGCCACTTGATTACTCAGCTACTCATTGACCAGGGTTATCAGTTTGACCCAGCTGAGATTCCAGAAACTGATGCAGAGAGAGATAAGAGAGCCTATGATCAGGCCATATGGACAAAGACATACAATTCTTACCTCAAGAACAGAAAGAATAGGGATATTAAAGACAGAATGCGCAGCAGATGAGACAGCTCCAGAGGATGATGCCGATAAAACTCCTCCCAGACAGAGGTGTTGCACTACTACTGCCGTTTCCACCTCACAGCCAGATGTGCCTACTATCTTAGTAGGATGATCCCTCTTTTGTCTCTCCCACCAAGCCTTTAGCATAGACTGACACTCGATCCCAATATGCCAGCACTAATTCTAGTTACAGATCAAATGTCCTTCAGTTGCACACAGACTTCATTTTATTCAGAGCTGATGCGACCGAGCAACATGAGGATATCATGAGGCGGTATAATGATCTGGTGAGGAGACATGATGATTTACTAAGGAGGCACGATGATTTGAGAGCAGATATAGCAGAGGTGGGGCGTGAGCTCGGAGCATTGCGTACTGACCTTACAGCTTCTCTCACTCACCACAGTCATGAGTTATCTAACATGCTGTAGCACATTGCTGATATGATGACTCCAGATCCTACTCCCTGATTCCACCATTCTCTCCTTCTACTATTCATTATCTGATATACTACTATTATTGAGATATTTTTGCACTATCTTGACACTTGCATTGGTTTTGGATATTTTGAATATTTTGCATTGCACTGCTATACATTGCTCTTTGGATTATGGTTTTGGATTTACTTGTTATACATGGATTTTTGGGATTTTGATTTTAGTTTTGGATATTCTGAGCTTTACATTGCTAGATGCCATGATTTTTGCCAAGTTCTCAGTTTCACCTCTCATTTATATCATTGATGGATATGCTTTGATAGTTGTTAGTGTGACCATTTTTAGACAGGTTTTCAGAATCTAAGTTTAGGGGTATGCCTTCCAAAGCTGAGTTTCCATTGCCGGGTCCCTTTTGCTACACCCATTTGGTATACTCTTTCCATTATCTGTTGTTTCTTTGCAGATTGAGGACAATGCACAGATTCAGTTTGGGGGTGTGTTAGCATATTTGGCATATCGCACTTACTTTCTATGCATGTGATATGATTTAAGAGTCTTGAGCTATGATTTTGATCTTTTGAGGACCATGATACTTAGAATTTAAAAATTACTTGAATTGAGAGTCCAATACTCCTTGTATGCTTTGTGGATGCCATTTAGGAGTAAATTTTTTGAAAGATTGATATCTTGCTTGCATTTGTGGTCCACATCATCCTGATTTTAAAATTGTTTTAAGATTTGCTCTAGGATTTTACACTAACACAGGCGCATACTAGTATTCATTTGTGGGGTACATGCTTTGTTGACTATTAATTTGGTTATATCCTAATTAAGCTAGCAGTGCATTGAAAGCCTTCATTCTACACTAACACAGGCGCATACTGTTTAAACACCTAATGCCATAAAGCCGTCTGATTTGGGAGTTATTGACCTAACGTTCGACCTCATGAATCGCTAGAAAGCTTAATAGATCACTACATTACACTATGCTTCCATCTTTGATCCTCTAGGATTAGTAATTAAAAAAAAAAAAATCGAGTAAAAATAATAAGCCCACCTAGTTGAATAAAGTTTTAATAAAAGGTACACTCTTTGTCTTGATGATCGGTACTAGATTTGTGTGCTAGTTTGAGGTCGGATATGATCATTTCTTTAGTTGGCTTAGATAGCAACATATTTGATGCCAGTTCACTTAAAAAGGATTCTAAAGTTGTTTTGATTTGCATGATCATTGTCTTGATGTGTGGAGGACCACACTTGTTTGCTTGATGTTGAGATTTTGGGAGATTGCTTGGAAATAATTGAAAAATTGCATACTTGAGGTAGTTATCTCCTAATGTTTGTTTTGTATATTGGTGCCTCTTTAGTGAGAAAGAGCTCAATGTTTATGGGTATCATTTTTGGAAACCCTCACAAGACTTCACTTGTCCAAGTTCAAAAAGCTTATTGCATATGTTAAATACAATCGTGTTCCCTACGAAAGTGACGTTATCATTTCATTGCTTTATAGTTCATAGTTGTATAGTTGTTTATTTCTTTCTATTCTTTATAGTTCATTGCTAGGGACTAGCAATATTTAAGTTTGGGGGTGTGATAAGTGCTCAAATGTGATGCATTTTAGCACTTAAGCTAAGGTATTTTAGTCCATTCATCTATCTTACTTTCATGTTTTAGTATTTATTTGTGTTTTTGCCTATTTCAGGTCAATAAAGTTTAAACAAGCTAAGAAGAGCCATTTAGCTCAATTTTGAAGCTAAGGAGCAAAGTTGGAAAGAAGTCTAGAAATGTGATGGCCCAAGGTTTTTCAACCCGGTGCGTCAGTGATGAACCGAAAGATGACCCGATAACGGATCCAAATTGCGGAAGCAAAAGATGAAATGACATCCTTAGGGACACAACATGTCTCTAGGACACCAAAAATACCCTCAATGAGATCACGGAACCCAAAAAAAACAAATGCGGAAATAAGAATTAAAAAATGGACAAAAAGGAACCCAAGGGTAAAATGGTCATTTACATCATAAAAGTGAGTACTACCAAGCATACCGTTGGAAAGACAATGAAAAATTAATGAATTTAGACTCAAGAATCACCTGATTCGGAGTCTGGACGGTAAAGATATCAAATCTTGAAGTCGAAGGAAGAAAAACCCTATCCCGGTTCGAGCCAAAAACTGACACCCCTCCACTAAAACTTAAATTACTTGAGATACCAAAGGAATCTGAAACTATAATTGGTACCATTGGAAAGCTTATTTTGATGTGGTCAGTTTAGACTTAAGAACGGACCAATTCGGAGTTAAAACGAGGAAGATATGACAATTTGAAATCTGAGGTGCAGTGCTGAACCAAGACACACAAACATACACCTATGAACAGTACTTTGAGCACTCAAATAAGGACTTTGAGCACTTAAATAGTACATGTCCAAGGGCCAAAACTTTCTGCCCAAACTTCGAGCGCTCGAACTCCTGTAGTTGCACCTGAAATGCAACCTTGAAATGCAATTTTGAGGACTTTCTGGGCCTTTTTTGGAAAAAAGTTGTGAAGTAACCCCCCTTAAAATCATGTTTTCTGGCCAACCATGTAAAGACCAACATTTATTTTGCAATTGAAATACCAAAAATTCCCTTGAGGTCTGATTTAGCAAAAATATGTAAATGAATACTACTTTAAGTGTTCATTTCATCAAGAATGGTGTTGTGTGCCAAAATGAGCATGCATACATATGTAAAATGAGTAAATACACGTGTTCCAATAGCCCATGGTCACATAGCATGTCATATACAAAATACGACCTGTCAAACCTTGAATTCTCATAATTTCATAAGACAAACTATGGGATTAAACTAGCGTACATGTGATATAATTGTACATGGCACTTGGCCTCATGTTATGCATACAAAATAGACATCTTCAAGTGTTCTTAGATATACATTACACATCAAGGAAGCCATCTTAGCTTCTACAATACCATATATCCACGGTATACAAAATTTAACATCCAAAAGGAAGGCATGCTAAACAAGTGCATGTTAATATACAAAAATGCTTCAAATAGCTCAAAATCTTCTAAGGATGATGAGCATCCAAGAACATGGTCTCTTTACCTGAAAAACAACCCAAACCACTAGGGTGAGTAATCAAGTTACTCGTAGGAAAAGCATATGTGTATACCCTAAAGTTTCAATATCATTGCAAGATCAATATAGACGAATACAACGGAGCATTCCACTTAATGTCCATGTTCAAGGTGTTCTAAGGGATCATCTTAAGCTAACTTAAATGTTTCTTAGCAACACAATATCAAAATGGATGTACTTAACAACATCAAACCACATATAACAAAATTTACAAGTTACAAATAGCATTGATTGTCAACTTGGAAATGAATGCGAAATAAAAAAAAAAAATGGAATCCTTGGACACCTAAGCTCAGAATTCTGCCGAGACCTCAACGGTTATTCCGGGCATTAACCCGCAGGGAAGACCACCCTAAGTGCGCACTATCTTAATTGGGGAGAACTCATACCTCCCGCACTAGAGCCAAACTCTAGCCATGTTACTAGTAACCATGTCCCAAGAGAATCCAAAATATATATCAAGTTCAAAACTTATATATATAAATAATAAGGCATATCAACCACCTTACAAGCACATGAACTTCGAAACCACACAACCATGTGTTAGGGTTCCAAGTCTAGAATGGCATGATAGATGATAAGTTCTTAACATGATATAATGCACAAAACAATATCATTAACTTATCAATTTAAGCATGCCTCAACAATAAGCCATATATACTAAATGTTTGCATTTTTGCAAATAGCTTCTAAAACAATCATGATTATCAATAGTAATATACTAGAATGTAGGATTACCATCACAATAGCATAGTAACTCAAATCATTAAGAATTCTATACAACTTCAACAATCCTACTCATGATATATACACAACATACATGCTTAATCAATGAAATCCTAAGTCAATCATAAGGATTTCCTATAGTATGCAATACTACAATTCTAAAAGCATGTATACAATATATATTAAACCCCAAAGGATTTCAAAACACTTAAAAAATAAACATACTACCACCCCTACCTCAATAGAGAATTGTATCTCTATAATCCAAGCTACCAAGCACAAAATGGAAAACAAGTTTAGGGTTCTTGAAGAGGAGAATGAGAGGAAACTTTTCTCTCCCAAGGTTTTTAGTCTAAGGTGTATGGAAGTGAGCCAAATTGAAGGAGTAAGCTATGAACTAAGCTTTCCTCCAATAGTGGATTTGTTAGGGTTCATGTGAGATAATGAAATAAAGAAAGTAAAGTGTAAAAATGGTGAGTGGAAGGGCTAGAGATCGTCCACTCACTATGTGCTCTTGCACTACCTCTCACACACACACAATGCAAGACTACATCATGGCCTTACACTTGTCACCAATCCAATGCCTCTTCCAAGACTTCATCCTAAGCTTACACTTGTCAACAATCCAATGGTTACATGTGCACCAATCTAAGGCCAACACATGGATGAATTGCCACCCACCAAATGTCAAGAGGTCATGGTGCCAAGTCTCTTCACCTAAATGCCAACAAATGGCTCCATGAGAGTGTGACACTTGTCACTCTTTCCAAAAATTGTAAAATGGTCCTTTTTCAAAATATCTTCTAAAATAAATTGTAAAAAGGTCCCTCAAACGAAAAATAATAATTTTGCATAATTATACTAAAATCCCAAAAGTTATGAATAATTACACTAAAGTAAGTATTCATGCCCTTTATAAAAAATAAAAGCAACTAGCATGCTTTTCAACAAAAGTGAAAATACCAATGTCATGGAAACCAAGTATCATGAATGCATGCAAAACCGGAATCAAATCCGAACACCCGAAGTGAGGTTAAGCAAGGAAAAATGATAAACGAGTATAAGACGAAATAAGAAAGAAGAAAAAAAATGAAAATGGAAAAGGAGAAAAAAATAATAATAAAAATAAAAAATAAAAACCGGGTCATTACAAGAAAATTGCACCAGAGGAACTTCGATCAATCGGAGGAAATCCCGATCGATCAAAGATGGGCACAATCGATCGAAATGAGGCGATGCTAGCTCAGCAAAGTGGTTAAGCCCAAAAAGATATCTTTGATGACACGTCAGCTTCAATCGATCAAAGCTAAGTGTTTAATCTATCAAAAATCTTCAATCGATCGAACTGACTGCTGGCAGTGTGCTGTTTAATTCCCGAGCGCGCCGGACTCTACCTAACTTGTGTTGTGACGACCCTGGTTTTTAGACCAGCATATCCTGTGATGAACCGTAAGGATGATCCGATAACGGATCCGAATGCGGAAGCGAAAACAGAAAACAAGACTCTAAGAAGTCAAAGTGACATTCCATGAGGTCGTGGAACTCAACAAGAACTGATGCGGAAGCAAAAGATCGAAAATATGACAAATAAGCCCCCAGGGGCAAAATAGTCATTTCTAAAAATTGTAGATTCACGTGCCACCGAGCACACCGCTGAAAGGACAACGAAAAACTAATCAAGATGGACTCAAGAATCGCATGATTCGGAGTCTGGACGAAGGAGAAACGGCATGACGAAGAAAAACGAGCACTTAAGGCAAAAAGGGTAAACTGGTAATTATCCAGGAAGAACCGGGTGCAACCGAGCACACTGTTGGAAAGACAACGAAAAATTAGTCAAGTTCAAAAAAAAATTCACTTGAATCGGAGTCCGGACGAAGGAGAAAAGCCCAAAAGAATAATTGACGTCGCGGCGGCCCGACGGGGGGCCATGGCGCACATGGCGCCCATGCGCGAGCACACCGGCATGCACGCCGGCGCCCAAAGACATGGCTAGTGGCAGCCCTTGGCTGCTGCTACATTTTTTTTGATCTGCCCAGAACTGAGGCTTGAAACGGAGGTCAAGACGAGTTTTTCTAGAAAAACACGAAGAAGAAACCCCCCCTAAAATTGAGTTTTCTACCTGACATTGAGGAGGGAATCGAAAAAAACTCACTGTGAAATCCCCAAAATGCCCCTAGATCAGAACTGAACAAGAGGGTCATAAAGCTGCTAAATGAAAACTGGAAGCTGAAACTTCACGAGGGATTTCCGGTACCAAGCCGACATTTTCTGAAAAAACACAAAGAAGAAACCCCCCCTAAAATCATGTTTTCTATTCAACCATATCAAAAGAAGAAAATAAAACTGATGTGAAAGGTCCATAATGCCCCTAGATCAGAATATACAAAAAAAATGCGAAATGAATTCACAAGAGGCTCAAAACACAAACGATAAGGTTCTGCCCGGAAACGACCATGCACACAAACGTAACTTACCTATTTAGACGCGCTACAATGGTCCATAGCTTAAAAATATAGCCGATACAAAATCCAACCCCCCAACAGGCAAAAAGGCAAAAATGGAACTTGGAATGAAAACTTAGAATCCAAAAATACAAAACGGGGTCAAATGACCGTTTGGCCCTTGGCCACACTTCAAACATGATTTATAAGACCCTATAAAAGAATGAAAATGGAATTCCCACACCCGATGCAACTATGGTGAAGCAATGACTTGCGATTTTTCAAGGTTTTCATAATATTTCATGAAGTTAAAAAGTTGTATAGAATACAATACACATGTCATTGGCCTCCGGCCTCATCTCATACATGTCAAATACATTGAAAGGAGTGTACTTAAGTACACATTACATACATGGAATCAAACATACATATTTTGACATATAAGTCTACAAAATGACATTTCATGCTAACATTTGCATGAAATGGAAACTTGAAAGCTACTCGACATCCAAGGAATGCTAGGCTTCACGAACCAAGTCTTCGTACCTGAAATATGCCCCAGTATCGTAGGGGCGAGTAACATAAAGCTACTCGTAGGAGATGAGCATGCATCAACCTAGCATTTTACAAATTTATCACCTTAAGGTGAAACATGTTAAAGGGGCTCATGCCACCTAATGTCTATGTCCAAGTGAGACTCGGGGAGCATCCTAAGCTACATTAGAGTCTAAGCAACAAGAATCATAATATACATACGTGTATGAAATGAAACATGGCTGGAATAATCTAAAGAACACGACAAGAAGAATGCTTGAGCATATATTAACATGAATTGCATTTTCAATACAATTGAACTAGGTCTAGAGGAATCCATACAACATAACAAAAGCATATTCGAATACAAGTTAGCAAGAATCACATTATCCATGCAATTTAACAACAAAAGAGCATGTTATACAATGCAACAAGGTTTAAGTTCTCAAAGCCATCAACTTAGAATCTAAAGCACAAAATAACAGTAGTGGTTCATGCCACCTAACGTCTATGTTATAAATGAATCAATAGGATCAATCCTAAGCTTTATTAGAACGTCAAAACACGATTTTCAATATCGATGCAATTTAACCAACATTGGAACTTCCAATACAACACATAAAGCACAATTTCGCAAAGTTAACATCCTGTAAATTAAAATGGAACGACAAATAAGAAACAACAAGTTACAACATCATCTAGTTATCAACTTGAAAATGAAATGCGAAATCAAACAAAGTGGATACTCAGAAGTCATGCCGGATCAGACCGACAACATAGTTACTTTAGGGTTACTAACCCATGGGTAACCTCCCTATGTGCGCACTAGACTATATATAGAGGGACAATCCCCTGTACTAGAACCACGTCCTAGCCATAGTCAAACAACGACATCCCCAAGTTTCCAAAATCAACAAGTTGTGCAACAACGCATATATTAACAGGAATATGCAAGATAATCAACTATCTACTAAGCACAACCAAATTTGGAAACCTATACAGTACATGCTCTAAGTCCACAACTAATATGATGTGATGAATGTCGAATCTTCAGTGTGCGATTCGTTACACGCTATTCATGAATGATATTAAATACAAAATGTGCAAATCATTACACAAGGCAATAATATATTCAAAAAGGAAAACATATTCTCATGAGTATAAACATAACAACTATGTTATCCAATGCTCAAAACATAACCAAATGAATATACAAGAAGTCCATGTCTAGGATTTTGATATAGAAACGACTTTCAAACACAATTAAATCCATGGCTCAATTCGATAGAATTTAATTAAATAAAAATAATTAAATTCCCTAGATTCTAATTCAATTCCAAATAACCTCAAATTAATACATATTAAAGAACATGGCATGGTCATCACCTATATCCATTCTAAAACTCAATTAGGTTATTGGAACAACAAAGTAGAATTCTAATTAAATCATGCTAATTTAATTACCAATGTTCTAAAGCAACTTCAAATGGTCCACAATTAATAAATACTAGTAAACAAGTCATGGCCAATACAAACATCAAGTTAAAACCTTAAGTTAATGGGACCAAAAAATAGATTTTAATTAATTCTTTTAATTAAAATTTCTAGATTTTCAAACTTAACCAAATACTCTCAAATTAACCTATGTTGGAAAGCATGCCAAAAACTAATGTAATATCACATTACAAGTTTATTTCATTCAACTTAAGACCATGTGACTTAACCTTTCACTAAAGTTAAATATAAATTAAAAGTTGCAATTCTCATGCAATTAATCCCAATTTAATATATGTGAACAACCACACCAAAGCTTAATTTTCTAACATGCCACAATTCAATTCCAAGTTGTATATCACCATGAGGATTAAATCTTAAACAAGGAATTTAATTAAATGAAAGGTTTGAAAACCTAATCGAATATTCTAAATCAAACATATGTGAAGCTATATGGCATGTAAGTCAAGAATACCAAGTCGGAATTTAAATAGAGTGAATAGTGCAATTGGGGGAAAATTAATTAATCAAATTAATTCATAATTACTAATTTTCAAAACACCTCCAATTACTTTCAAATTCAACTATGTTGGAGAGCATGCAAAGGCCTAATTTAATATGCTAACACATATTGAATTTAAGCTAGTTAAGGCCATGTGAATTAATCTTTCACCTAAGATAAATATTAAATAAAATCTTTAATACTTATTCAAATGTTCCAATTTTAATACATGACAATGAGCATATCAAGGGGCAATATAAAATCATGCTACATGTTTAAACCAAGTCATGAGCAACCGGGAAAATTAGATCCTGTACAAGAAAAATAAATAATAAAATCTCTAGATTTTATATTTAATCATGCAAACAAGTAGTATAAGCATCACAAGCATGCTATATAACAAGAATTTAAACCTAAAACATCTCCTACCTCAATTTGAGATGAAAATTCCAAAGGCCCACCAAAATAAAAGTGCTCCGAATTCGACGATACTACTAGGTTTTGTCAGGGACAACGCCGTGAACAAGAATCTGCAAGAAGCCCCATGAAAATCATAACTTGACCTCAAAACCAAACTCAAGAAATGGTCAAAACTAAATTCTAATAAGGGGGAAAGGTAGAGCACGGCGAGGGGAACAACAAACGTTAAGGCCGAAGACTTTCCATCAAAGAAAAGTGAACCAAAAGAGGAGAGAGAAGATGGCAGCACCCCTTAGGCTGCCATGGGAGCTCTAGGTCGTGCATGAAGAGGGGAGAAGATGAAAAATGAAATATCTCACCCCACTTTTATAGAAATCTCAAAAAGTGCCCTGAACGGGCCCCGCCGGGTCCGAAAAAGTAAAATTTGAGCAAACGCGCTCAAATGGCAAAAATTTTTGAACAAAAAAGATTTAAAATGATAAAATATGAACAACGGAAGAAACGGCGTCAAAAACTGAGTCCCGAGCAAAAGTTATGCCCAAAACAAGTTTGGCACAAACCAGAGCCAGAAACCCTGAAACTGGAAAACATCGACCAGGAGGAAATTCCAAGAGTACACAACTCGACAAAATTTGAATATGAATCCCGTACGAGGATCCAGGCTCAAAACAAGACATTTTGCAATAACTTTCATTAATTGCACAATGGCCCCTCCAAAAAGTGAAAACTGCACTTATGGCCCAGAATGAAAATATCTTCCAAAAATATTTTCTTAAAAACCCCTGAAATAAAATATCTTCAAAAGATATTTACAAAAAACAGCCTAAGAAAATAAATAATTTCAAACAACTTTGCATTCATGCCCCTATGGACACCGGGAGCAACCAGAGTACTTTCTTGTAAAAGTAAAGATACGTATTTCGTGGAAACCATTCAAGATGAAGGCACGTGAAGTCAAAAACCAACTCTGAGCATGAGAAGTGAGGTTGTGCCAAAAACTGACAAACGGAGATAAGACAGAATAGGGAAAAGGATGAAATAACGCATAGTGTCAAAAAACGAAAAATGTAAAAATGACTCGGTTCTCAAAGGAAGTTGTCAGTCCACGGAAAAGAGTCTCAGGAACCAATTTCGAGCACTCGAGATGACACTAAGCGACACGAAACAGAGCTCAGAAAAGAAAATTAAACGAAAAAAATTCATTCGTAAAATTTCAGGAAAAAGGAAAGGAAGGCAAATGACCGGGTCATTACATGTGTAGCTGTGAATTTCCTCCAATCATAGGCTATAATTCGAACTTGATGCCTACTCAAAGAGGCTTGTAATAGATTAGTTGAACCATATTGTAAAAGATTTCATCTAGTTTTTCTTACCAATTATAGAAATAGTTTTCTCTCTAGAACTAGAGTTTTAAAAAATAAAAATAAAAAATAAAAAATAAAAAATAAAAAATAAAAAATAAAAGAAAGAGAAGAAGCAAGGATGTAGATGATGATGCCAACCTCCAAGCTAGCCCTTGAGGGTTCCATGACCACTTCAATGAGTGGCTAAATCCTTCTCTTGGGGCTAGAGATAGCCCCTAAGCTTACTTCTTAAACCTAGCTTTTGTACATTTTTTGGGGATTTTAGTTGTAATTGATGTTTTGACCATGAATAAATATAAATTTTATGATTTTTACATAATTTGTATATATTAATGTTTTGAATTGATCATTTAATTCTATCTATATGTCTATGTATGCTAGAATGAATGTTCATGTGTTTTTCTCTAGATTTAATTAAATTGATGCATGTCTATATGTGTTGATGTTGTTAATTCTATCTATATGTCTATGTATGCTTAATTGACTACTCTTGTGATTTATTTGATGGTTCATACTTATTTTTTGATGGATTATGCCACATCCTTAGTTTAATTAGCTTAATTTTCATGTCATTAGCTTAGTTGTAGTGTAATTGCTTTAATTTCTTAAGTAGGTGGACAATCCATTCTTATTGTTTGATGTTCTACACTTATGAATGCAAGAAGTACATTTCTCTATATTTTTGTGTATGCATTAATTATGGTTTAATTGAATGGTTAGTGGTCTCATTTGATAGTTTGTGCTACTCACTAGATTGATTAGACAATCTATGGTTATTTGCCTTCTATGCTTAGTTTTAAATTGGTGACACACACACACTCACAAGTTACAACTTGAATTTCCCCATTAATTTACAATTGCTAGTGTTTAGTGAAGTAAAGCTTAGTAGTGAACTCTAAGCCCCAAGACCTTTCTCTCATATATCTTTCTCTAATTCTAAATTATCATTTAATTTCATTGCTTTAATTGAATCATTATTTTAATTAATCAATTAAACCATCTTTTGATCATTCGACCTACTAATCCAACATTGATTCCAAAAATATCTTGCCTTTTCCTTGGGACGATCCCTACTCACTCTCGCTATATTAATAGTTAGTAATGGTAGTGGTATTCTATAAATTCAAACTTGGCCACATCTTTTCACACTCCACACACCACTTTTGTGCTTTGGTCCGACGACACACCAGGCTTTAAAAGCAGCTTCTCTTCTGTGAATAGCTGGAACACCAATTCTTATCTCATAGGCAGTGAGAGAGGCTTAAAGCTCATCAATCTTCATCTGAGAAAGATCTTTGTCTTCAACATCTTTAATATCTTCACCAATAGCTCTCATAGTGTTGGCAATGTCATTGATCCTGAACATATACTCAGCAACAGTTTCTTTTTTTCCCATCTTACAGACCTCATACTGAACTTTGAAGAGCTATATCTTGTTCTCTTTAATAACATTATTTCCTTTATGAGCTGCCTGAAGAGAATCCCACATTTCCTTGGCTGTTTTACAATTTTTAACTTTGGTGAACTCTTGTTGCCTCAAGGTATAGAAGAAAACATGTTTGTCCTTGTCGTCATTAGCCACAGCCAATTTATTTTCAACAAAGGGGTTATCAGGATTAAGAATCACAAGACCATGTATGGCAGCATGCAAAACATCATAGGACTGAGACCCTAAGAAGGCTTCCATTCTAGTTTTCCAAGAATCATAGTTTGCACCTTCAAACCCTGGAGCTTTGTTAATAACTTGACCTTCATCCATTGCTAAGATCAACTACAGGCTTATTAGAACCTCATAATACAGACCAAAGCTCTGATACCAATTGTTGAACCAAGAGAGGGGTGAATTGGTTAAAACTTTACTTGATTATACTTTCTTAAAACAATCAAACAAGCATTTAATGATCAGTTAAAACAAGGTTTATAAGGAAACCCTCTTAACTAGGAAAAACCTTGGTTTTTGGCCTCAGCTAATTTGCAATCCACTACTAGTTGTATGTATCTTATTACACACTCAGTTGTCTCACTCTCTACACACACCTAAGCATAAGAAATAGACACTAGTTTTCACAACCAATACACACACTAGTACACCACAGTGCACACAAGCACTCCCCCTATCCTAAGCAACCTTGCTTGGACCCAATAAGCTCTCATAGCTCACCACACACACCATTACAGATGTGAATCAGTATAAGGAATTCTTTCCTAAAATTAAAATAAGCTCGACAACATAGAATTCCAAGTTACTATGTAACGACCTGGTCATTTGCCTTCCTTTCCTTTTTCCTGAAATTTTACGAATGAATTTTTTTCGTTTAATTTTCTTTTCTGAGCTCTATTTCATGTCGCTTAGTGTCATCTTGAGTGCTCAGAATTGGTTCCTGAGACTCTTTTTGTGGATTGACAACTTCCTTTGAGGACTGAGTTATTTTCACATTTTTCGTTTTTCGACACTATGCGCTATTTCGTCCTTTTCCCTATTCTGTCTTATCTCCGTTTGTCAGTTGTTGGCATAACCTCACTGCTCATGCTTGGAGTTGGTTTTTGACTTCACGTGCCTTCATCTTGAGTGGTTTTCTCGAAATACGTATCTTTACTTTTGCAAAAAAGTACTCTGGTTGCTCCTAGTGTCCACAGGAGCATAGATGCACAATTCTTCATAATCTTTTTCATTTCTTAGGGTGTTTTTCGTAAATATCTTTTGAAGATATTTTATTTTAGGGGCATCTAAGAAAATATCTTTTGGAAGATATTTTCATTCTGGGGCAGTTTCGCAGTTAACCCTTTTTGTAGAGGCCATTGTGCAATTAACGAAAGTTATTGCAAAAATGTCTTGTCTGGAGCCTGGATCCTCGTACGGGATTCATTTTCACTTTTCGTTGACTCATAAATTCATAGAATTTCCTTCTGGTCATTTTCTCCAGTTTTAGAGTTTCTAGACCCGGTTGCCGCTGAACTTGTTCGGGGCATAACTTTCTGCTCGGGACTCATTTTTCAACGCTGTTTCTTCCGTTGTTCATATTTCCTTATTTTAAATCTTTTTTGTTCATGGATTTTTTCCGTTTGAGCGCGTTTGCTCAAAATCCACTTTTCCGGACCCGGCGGGGCCCTTTCGGGGCATTTTTTGAGATTTCTATAAATAGGTTGCCCTAATTTTTAAAATCAGATTTTCAGACCTTCTTCCTCCTCTTGGCTGGCAGCCATGGGAGGCCAAGGGGCTGCCTTCACTCTTTCTTCTCCTCCACTTGATTTCCTTGGTAGAAATCCTTCGGCCTTAGCATTTATTGTTCGTCTCGTCGTGCTCTACCTTTTTCCCTTATTAGAATCCATTTTCAATGATTTTTTTGAGTTCAGGTTTGGAGTCAAGTTGAGATTTTCATGCGGCTTCTTGCGGATTCTTGTTCACGGTGTTGTCCCCTACAAAACCTCTCGGTATCGTCGAATTCGGAGCACTTTTATTTTGGTGGGCCTTTGAGATTTCATCTCAAATTGAGGCAGGGGATGTTCTAAGTTTAAATTCTTGTTATATATCATGCTTGTGATGCTTATATAACTTGTTTGCATGATTAAATATAAAATCTAGAGATTTTATTATTTATTTTTCTTGTACGAGATCTAATTTTCCCGGTTGCTCGTGACTTCGTTTAAACATGTAGCATAATTTTATAGTACCCCTTGATATGCTCATTGTCGTGTATTAAAATTGGAACATTTGAATAAGTATTAAAGATTTTATTTAATATTTATCTTAGGTAAAAGATTAATTCACATGGCCTTAACTAGCTTGAAATTAATATGTGTTAGCATATTATATTAGGCCTTAGCATGCTCTTCAACATAGTTGAATTTGAAAGTAATTGGAGGTGTTTTGAAAATTAGTAATTATTAATTAATTTGATTAATTAATTTACCCCGAGTGCACTATTCATTCTATTTAAATTCTGACTTGATATTCTTGACTTACATGCCATATAGCTTCACATATTTAGTTAGGTTTTGAAACCTTTTATTTAATTAAATTCCATGTTTAAGATTTAATCCTCATGGTGATATACAACTTGGAATTGTATTGTGGCATGCTAGAAAATTAAGCTTTGGTATGGTTGTTCATATATATTAAATTGGGATTAATTGCATGAGAATTGCAACTTTTATTTTATATTTAACTTTAGTGAAAGTTTAATTTACATAGGTGTAACTTGCATGAAATAAGCTTGTAATGTGATATTACATTAGTCCTTGGCATGTTCTCTAAGATATGTTAAATTGAGAGCATTTGGTTAAGTTTGAAAATCTAGAGATTTTAATTAAAATAATTAATTAAAATCTATTTTGTGGTCCCATTAGCTTAATTAAGATTTTAACTTGATATTTGTATTGGCCATGACTTGTTTACTGGTATATATTAATTGTGGACCATTTGAAGTTGCTTTAGAACCTTGGTAATTAAATTAGCATAATTTAATTAGAGTTCTACTTTGTTATTCCAATAACCTAATTGAGTTTTAGAATGGATATAGGTGATGACCATGCCACGTTCTTTAGTATGTATTAATTTGAGGTTATTTGGAATTGAATTAGAATCTAGGGAATTTAATTATTTTTATTTAATTAAATTATATCGAATTGAGCCATGGATTTAATTGTGTTTGAAAGTCGTTTCTTTATCAAGATCCTAGAGATGGACTTGTTGTATATTCATTTGGTTAGGTTTTGAGCATTGGATAGCATAGTTGCTATGTTTATACTCATGAGAATATGTTCTCCTTATTGAATATATTGTTGCCTTGTGTAATGATTTGCACATTTCGTATTTAACATCATTCATGCATAGCGTGTAACGATTCGCACACTGAAGATTCGACATTCATCACATCATATTATTTGTGGACTTAGAGCATGTATTGTATAGGTTTCCAAATTTGGTTGTGCTTGATAGATAGTTGATTATTTTGCATATTCCTGTTGATATATGCGTTGTTGCACAACTTGTTGATTTCGGAAACTTGGGGATGTCGTTGTTTGGCTATGGCTAGGATGTGGTTCTAGTACGGGGGATTGTCCCTCTATATAATCTAGTGCGCACATAGGGAAGTTACCCATGGGCTAGTAACCCTAAAGTAACTATGTTGTCGGTCTGATCCGGCGTGACGTCCGAGTATCCACTTTGTTTGATTTTGCATTTCATTTTTAAGTTAATAACTAGATGATGTTGTAACTTGTTGTTTCTTATTTGTCGTTCTATTTTAAGTTACAGGATGTTCACTTTGCGAAATTGTGCTTTATGCGTTGTATTGGAAGTTCCAATGTTGATTAAATTGCATCGACATTGAAAATCGTGTTTTGACGTTCTAATAAAGCTTAGGATTGATCCTATTGATTAATTTATAACATAAACGTTAGGTGGCATGAACCACTACTGTTATTTTGTGCTTTAGATTCTAAGTTGATGGCTTTGAGAACTTAAACCTTATTGCATTGTATAACATGCTCTTTTGTTGTTGAATTGCATGGATAATGTGATTCTTGTTAACTTATATTCAAATATGCTTTTGTCACGTTGTATGGATTACTCTAGACCTTGTTCAATTGTATCGAAAATGCAATTCATGTTAATCTATGCTCAAGCATTCTTCTTGTCGTGTTCTTTGGATTATCCCAACTATGATTCATTTCATATACGTATGTATATCATGATTCTTGTTGCTTAGACTCTAAGGTAGCTTAGGATACTCCCCGAGTCTCACTTGGACATAGACGTTAGGTGGCATGAGGCCCTTTAACATGTTTCACCTTAAGGTGATAAATTTGTAAAATACTAGGTCGATGCATGCTCATCTCCTACGAGTAGCTTTATGTTACTCACCCCTACGATACTGGGGCATATTTCAGGTACGAAGACTTGGTTCGTGACGCCTAGCATTCCTTGGATGTCGTGTAGCTTTCAAGTTTCTATTTCATGCGAATGTTAGCATGAAATGTCATTTTGTAGACTTATATGTAAAATTTGTATTCTTTGATTCCATGTATGTAATGTGTACATAAGTGCATTCCTTTCAATGTATTTGACATGTATGAGATGAGGCCAGAGGCCAATGATATGTGTATTGTATTCTATACAACTTTTTAACTTCATGAAATATTATGAAAACCTTGAAAAATCGCAAGTCATTGCTTCACCATGGTTGCATCGGGTGTGGGAATTCCATTTTCATTCTTTCATAGGGTCTTATTAATCTTTCATGAAGTGTGGCGAAGGGCCAAATGGTCATTTGACTCCATTTTACATTTTTGGATTCCATGTTTTCCATTCCAAGTCCATTTTTGCCTTTTTGCCCATTGGGGGGTCGGATTTTGTATCGGTGGTATTTTTAAGTCATGGACCATTGTAACACGTCCAAATAGGTAAGTTACGTTTGCGTGCATGGTCGTTTCTGGGCAAAACCTTATCGTTTGTGTTTTGAGCCTCTTATGAATTCATTTCGCACTTTTTTTGCATATTCTGATCTAGGGGCATTATAGACTTTTCACGATGGTTTTATTTTCTTCTTTTAACATAGTTGAATAGAAAACATGATTTTAGGGGGGGTTTCTTTTCCGTATTTTTCCAAAAAAATGTCGTCTTGATATCGAAAATCGCTTACGAAGTTCAGTTCTCAAATTTTCAAAATAGCAGCTTTTTGGACCTCCATGACCAGATTTCATGGAGGGGTATTTCGGGCATTCTACATTGAGTTTTTTTTTAATTCTGTATGAGTCACGTAGAAAACTCAATTTTGAGGGGGGTTTCTTCTTTGTGTTTTTGCAAAAAAGTTAATATAGGCCTCCAAATTCAGCCTCTGCTCTGGACTTTTCTGAAAAATAAACACATAGTAGCTTTTGGGCTGCTGCTACCAGCCATGGCACACTCAACGCGTGCGCGGCGTGCATGGGCGCGGCATGCATGGGCGCGCGCATGGGCATGCGCATGGGGCTGTCATGGCCCCCGTCGGGCCGTCGCGACGTCAATTCTTCTTTTGGGCTTTTCTCCTTCGTTCGGACTCCGATTCAAGTGAATTTTTTTTTTTAACTTGACTAATTTTTCGCTGTCTTTCCAACGGTGTACTCGGTTGCACCCGATTCTTCTTGGATAATTACCAGTTTACCCTTTTTGCCTTAAGTGCTCATTTTTCTTCGTCATGCCGTTTCTCCTTCGTTCGAACTCCGAATCATGCGATTCTTGAGTCCATCTTGATTAGCTTTTTGTTATCCTTCTAACGGTGTGCTCAGTGGCACCCGAATCTATAGTTTTTAGAAATGACTATTTTACCCCTGGGGGCTTATTTGTCATATTTGTGATCTTTTGCTTCTACATCAGTTCTTGTTGAGTTCCACGACCTCATGGAAGGTCACTTCAACTTCTTAGAGTCTTGTTTTCTGTTTTTGCTTCCCCATTCAGATCCGTTATCGGATCATCCTTACGGTTCATCACAGGACATGTTGACCTAAAAACCAGGGTCGTCACATACTACCTCAAAACTGTAATCTGTTGCACTTAGAGTTTGAGGGGTAAAATGGGAAATTCCTCTCGAGATCAATTCACCAACACCTTATACAGTCTTTTTTAACTATAGTACTCATGTTCATAGCTTTGTACAATCAAACATAGCATGACTATATCACAAAATTCAATCACAGTCCTTATATCAGCACAATACAGATTTAGCCTTAGGGTTTGAATACTCAAAATCAAAGCATACCATTTTTCTGTCCAAAGGTCAACTTCAACAATCTTGATTCAACAAAATATACTTGCTAGTAGTTTAATAACTCATGGAATAGCTAAGTATAACCAATCAGTGCTTGAATCCAAGATTAAACCAGAAAAACAAGCTTAACTAGTGATCTCTTAGTCCAAATTCATTTTCAGCATGTTTTCAACAAAATACAGTACTAAGCAAGTGTAATAAGTTGAAATATACCTGTGCCAATCCCTCAGAATAGACCACAGCCGCTTGCAACACAAATTCACTACTCAGACCAGCCCTTGCACCAGTAGAACTGACAGTGGCAACATCTTCTCAGCAAATACATTAACAGGACTAGATTCAGTGAGTTTTTTTTGCATAAATCATCATCAAAACACTCAAAAAAAACTTGTTCATTCAAAGCTCTCGAGAGAATGCTAGCTACAACTCAATATTCAATTAGTATTATACCTAAGGTGCCTTATCACAGCATATTTATACCAGTGTACACACTGCAGCCCTTGTACAGCTACTACAATACACCTATCACCTTCAACCAATCATTGGGAGAGTATAATTCAGATATTTTCAGGGCAATGAACTAATGAAGGCCTGCCACCTCAGCTGTTTTGTCACTATTCTCACCAGCTTTAAAAAGTTATAGGTTATATGCTGCAATATCAATTTTATCCAGACTTAGCCTCTAAGAAATGTAATATTCTTCCATATACTATCACTCTAGGACCACTGATACGTGACACACTCTTCAGCACAGCTAGAAAGGACCAAAATACCCTTCTAACAATTTTTAACCTTCTCAGCCAAATAAAAGTCCTGAGGCTATATAATTCACAATGTAGGCTCAACCAAAGCTGTTCAGTGTAATACATCTATCAAGGCACACGTATATACATGGAATACAACTGAGAAAGGACCATAATACCCCTATGAATACCTGTAGCTGAATTTGAAGTACTGGACCTTCACTGTCACAGTGCTTTTAATCAAAACAAGCTGATACATTGTAATGCACTATTATAGACCAGTGAATAAAATGTGTTACAAGGTAGTAAATAACAGTACTACCCTTGGACCTTATTTCAAAACACAATGCAAATAGAGTTACTTGAAGCCACTGAAACTAAACTTTTTGACATTAAAAGGCAAACATTCCTTAAAGTAACTTAGGACCAACAAAAAATAAATGATGAAAAATTGGAAAAGGAAAAGAAGACACAGTCTTTATAATGTGATTAATGAAAGTAATCGGTTTTTTTTTTTTAAAGCATGATAACTGGGCTATGTGTTTACCTGTTAAGTTGTTTATTAACGATGAAAGTAAGTCATTCACGATATGATGGCAAGTAGTGAGCATAGTTTGTGCAATCATGTTTTAAATGGTAAAGTGAATGTTAGTTGAGTGTGGTTTATGCTAGTATACTTTTATATATGAAAGAATGATGACTAAAAAGGAAGGCATGATTTTTAAATTAATGTAATAGGACACGGTTGTGTCATTTATATGTCCCAGTTATGGTGTGTAGGGATGTGTGTATTGAATATATATATATATGTGTGTGTGTGTGTGTGTGTGTGTGTGTGTGTGTGTTCGGTAAAGCATGTGATAGTTACTAGAATGGCAGGGTACTTGATACGGTGTAGTTAACTGTGAGGGTTATAACCTAAGTAGGTAGAGAGCTCGGTTGTTCCAAAGTTGTTTGGGGTTTTGGTTCTTATCGAACAAATGGTGTGAGTTCCTGTTTCGTAGATTGAGCTAATTGGCGTTATTCTATTTTAAATTTTCTCATTACTTTCATAGTGTGGTGCTTGAGGCACGACCTTAGAAGGGGTTTATGTTTTATAGTACGGTGTTCATGTTGTGTGTGAGTTTAATGCATTAATTTATGGGGACTTATGACTGTAGAGGTTGGGACTATGATGTGAGACTTTCGTAAGGGATGTGTGATTTTAAAAATTCAGTGCCTGTGTTTTAGATTACGATTTAGTGTGGTGGTTCTCTTCAAACTGGTTTGTAGTAGGTGTGATAGAGATTGGCAGAGTCACGAGTATGGTCTAGGGGAATATTTGTTTCGTGTACTTAAGTACGATTCGATGAGGCATGTTGGCTATGGTCATTAAGAGAGACTTGTTTAATCCTAATAGGTATAGATTAACGTAAGTGTTGAGTGGAGTTACACCAGTGTCGGGTGACCGATTGGTGGATGTGATTCATTCTGCGGTCTTGTAGGAGCCTATTTTAGAGACTGGTTAGTTGACAAGTGATTTCCATTTTGGAAACCTACGGAGGTACGTTATAAGTATTTTGACTCTCGGTGATTTAATTGTATGGCATGGTTATCGAGTGAGTCTCGAGGGTGTGTATGGTGGTCAATTTTAGCTAGATGGCGTGGAATTGTATAACGTAGGTAGTGTGTGGTTATTGAAGTGTTCGGTTATTTTTTGGATATGCTTGGAGAATCGGGGAATGGTACTCGTCATTTAAGGATTCATGAGAAGGAACTATCAATTAGAATGAATTGGGATGAGAGTGATCTCATAGACTTAGAAGGTAGCCTAATTTGCTTCTTTTATTGGGGTAGAGGGTTTTTCAGGGATCGGTGGAAAGAAAAGTAATGCTGTTAATGCAAGGGCATAAGGTCTTTTAATTGAGTGTGTAGGTCGCATTGTGAAGAGTGGTTCAGGTGACCGCATAGGATTCGACGATTGATTATTATTGTATTTAGTTTGGGTGCGAGTGCTAGGGCTACAGTGCTCATTTACCTCTTAAGACTTGTTAGTGGCTGCTGTAGGGAATGTCAAGAGTGATGTGTGCTCTTGCATTGTGTTGATGTCATCTTAGAGATGATAAAGGGAAAGTTAACTAGTAGAAGCTAATTGGTTCAAGGATATGAGAAATTCGAGTTGTTATTTGGGAAGAACGGTAATAAAGGTGTTAAAACATGATATTTTGGTGTTGATAAGTAAGACGATTAAAGGTGTGGTCTGAATGTAGATTGGGAGTATGTTACTTGTTGACTGCAATTTGGCAAGTGATGGGGTTATGCGTCGGTCGAGATGATTGTAGACAGTGTTGCTATATAGACACACCACTCTTCTGGTGAATTGGTGGGTTACTGTAACTGAGGTCACGAGCATTATGAGCACAGTGTTCGAGGTTGTGCTACCTAGGGAAAGTAGAGATATGATGGATGTCAAAGTGTCATTTTACAGCATAAATGTTACCATTTGAGAAAGACTGTTTCCATATCGAACGGGATACAGTGTTCGGTAGGCACCGATTAATCCTAGTGTTATGTGACCACTTGGCATACAGGTATTGCATATTAGATTTGTTTTGCCTAGCATTGGGAATATGAGGTTCCAGTGTCTGATTCCCATAGTAATCCTGATAGGCATTGGTAGAGCAAGATGGTTGATTGGCGGTGAGATTTTGTAGAGACGAGTCTGGATTCTAAGTGATTAGGAGTTTTATGTGTGTTGTCTTGATTAGTTCATCTCTTTGTGTATAAGGAGTTCAATTTCATCTTGAGTGAGAGTGGATGTCCACGGTTAGATGTTTGACAAGTAGTAGGCGACGGGGTGTCAGGTACACTCAAGTTTGGGTTGTCAGTCTCTTAGGAGAGCGGGATTTTTTTTACCTTTCTTGTTGTTTCAGTTCTGACAAGGACAACATGGTTGTGAGTTTTGTTTCCTCACTTAAGAGTTATGCGCGCCCGTAGATGGTCGGACCCGTGTGCAGTTCTCTCTATAGTTAGAGGTCTCCGGTAAATGTTTGATTGACTTGCTCCCAATGAGGGAAGTGAAGTCCCTGGTTTCGATAGTACTTATTCTGAGCGTGGTTGTGACCGGCAGAATGTATGATATGAGTTGTTGACCGATGAGTATATATTCCTACTGTTTGATGCTAATGGTCATGGCTAGGGGATGTTTCATGAATCGTAAGTTTGAGGATGATTAGGTGGCATGATATGAGTTGTCGTGACCCGAGTTTTTATTCAACCCGGTACGTCAATGATAACCCGAAAGTCAGCCTAGTAACGGATCCTAAATGCGGAAACGAATGATAAACTAAAGTCTCTAGAGATAAAAGTCATCCCTAAGGCACAAATGTGCCCTTCCATGAAGTCATGGAAGTTAAAGAGAGCAAAAGAGGAAATGAGAGTCAAAACGGGCTAAATCCGTCAATTAAGGGTAAAATGGTCAATTCACAAATAAATGGAGAAAATTGACTCTAAACAATTCAAACAAGGTGAATACAACCTAATCTAATCATTTCACAATATTCCAAGAGGTTCTAAGAACTTTGGACAAGAATTCCCCAAAAATGCCCTTTACTGGTTTAAGCAAAAACTGACCCTATCTCACTAAAATATGAATATCTCTCACTGTGATTTAAATATGAGAATAGAATAGGTATCATTGGAAAGATGACTCAAAATCCTTGAGTTTAGGCTCAAGAATCACCCCATTTGGATTAGAAATGAAGGAGTTATAACCATTTGAAGTTGGAACTTCAATGCTGAAACATAACCTGGAAGGTAGGTGCATAAAGGGAGTTTCGGTCGACCGAACTGGAGTTTTGGTCGACCAAACTGGACATAAATTTGCTGAAAACATGTGTTTTTGAGAGGAGGGAGTTTCAGTAGACCGAAATTGAGTTTCGGTCAACCGAAATGACCCTGAACAGTGAAAAAGGCTATTGGAATGGATGATTTACTGTACAAAAGAATTCCCAAAAGCCATCAGTCGACCGATTTGGTGTTTCGGTCGACCGAAACACCTCAAAAAGCTGCTAATGGACTTGCTATATGCCAAATGTGTAAAGGTTCAACCCAATTTTCAATTTCCCTCATGGATTGGTTCAAAAATAAAAGTTTAAAACTGATTTTCAATGAGATTTGAGTGTGTGAACATGTCAACAACCTTAATATGCATAATAAAACAATGGCTCATGGCCTCATACACATCATTTACAAGAATCTCACATGCTAAACCTCCAAAGTTTATCAAAATACATTCTTAAAGCAAAAGATGGTACGAAACGACTATAAGTACTAAATTAAACATGTTTGGCCCTTGGCCTTGTTACACACACATCCAAAGAGTATCAAAAGGTGCACTTAAGTGCACATTACATGGTTTGAACAACGAATACATATTTTGTCGTAATAAGCAAAATGAAGTGTAATATGCTTGGGTTGGAGCAGTCTGCTTTTATAAAGGGAAGAATAATTCATGATAATATTCTGTTGGTAACTGATGTGATCAAGAACTTTGGGCTGAAAACTATAGGTCCTGCTATGGCTTTAAAGGTTGATCTTAGGAAAGCTTATGATTCAGTTAGTTGGGAATTTATTCATAAGACTCTCTAGGTTTATGGTATCAGTGCTCAATGGATAAAATGGATAATGCAGTGTGTTACTTCTTCTAAGTTTTCTGTTCTTTGTAATGGGGTGCCTACTAGTTATTTCTCAGCTGGGAGAGGGATTAGACAGGGCTGCCCTCTTTTTCCTTTACTTTTTACATTAATTACTGATCATTTCTCAACCCTTATGCATGAAAAAGTAGTAGGAGGGCAGATTAAACTGTGCAATGTGGTTCAGAAGACTGGTTTGTTGGTATCTCATGCTTTTTATGCAGATGACCTTTTTATTATCGTGAAGGCAAACCTTTCCACTGCTAAGACAATTAATGAGGTGCTTAAACGGTTTCATGGGGTTTCTGGGCTTAAAGTTAACAAAGACAAGAGTTCAGTTATATTCTTTAAGGCTGTCAGAGGGAAGAGAAGGATTTTACAGCTTTTGCAACTGAAGAATGAAGTTTTCCCTTTAAAATACCTTGGTATTACCCTAGTAAACAGAATTCTAAAAAGTGTTGATTGTAAGGGGTTATTTGATAAAGTTAATACCAGGTTGGACCATTGGAATACAATAAATTTATCTCTTATAGGAAGACTTGAGCTTATCAGATTAGTCTTATATTCGTTCTTGTATCATTGGGTTTTTGGATTTAAAATTCCATGGGGCTGTATTATTGCTTTGGAGAAAAAGTTCAAACACTTTTTGTGGAGTGGGAAATTGGATTCAAGGAAAATGTCTTAACTCAAATGGAGTCAAGTCACACTTCCTTATGCAGAAGGTGGCTTTAATTTACGTAGAATTTCTGATATTGATTTTGCAGCTAAGGTATCTATTTACTAGGATTTTTTTAAGGAATAAGGAGACTCTTTGGGTGCAATGGATGCATGCTAGATACTTACAACAATATAATTTCTGGATGGTTACTCCAAAAGCTCAGGATTCAAGTATTTGGAAACAAATTCTGGAGACAAGAGACTTCATTTAAGAAAATGTGGTGTTCAAGATTGGTAATGGTGGATCTTTTAATATGCTATTTGATCCTTGGTGTGTAGGTTTGTCCCTAACTCAGAGATTTGGTGCCACCATGTTCAGAAATTTTGATAAACAAGCTAAACTAGATACACTTATAGTTGATAGTGGGTGGGTTTTCCCTCCTTTCTTTCCAGAAATTGCTGCTGAGTTTGTTGCTAATGTACCTTTGAAGGCTGGAAATGATGAGATTAGTTGGACCCATGGTGAATTCAGCTTGAAAAATGCTTGGGCTGCTTGTAGAACTAGGGGACAAGTGGTCAGGTGGAAGAGTTTGTGCTGGAAATATTGCAGACTGATAGTTGCTGTGACTTTTGTTATTATCATGCATAATAAGAATTTATCATTTGTTAACTTACAAAGAAGGGGGTTTCATCGACCATCAGTTTGCCATAATTGTTTTCAGGCAGAGGATACTAATAACCATCTATTCTGTACTTGTGAATATGCGATGGAAGTGTGGCAACAGGTTGTTATTTAGTTAAATATTACTGATATATGGTTTCAAGAATTAAGTGTGTTTGTGGAGTGGATGTTGCAGCTTACATAGGTTAAGGGCTTCAAATCCAAGTTGTTAAAAAGGCTGTTTGTTGTTTTTGTTTGGAAGATTTGGATGGAAAGGAATGCAGCTTTACATAGTGGTTCCAAGGGATCTGCTGCTGCTGCGAATGATATTATTTGGGAAGTTTTAAACTTCTTTTCTCTTGGGCTTGCTAATATGCTCGCTATATTTGATGTTGGGTAACTGCTAGTTGTTAGTTTGCTTTGGAATCAGAGTGGCACTCAAGTTGCTGACAGAAGTTTAGATGCGTAATTGGTTGAGTTCAGCTGGACTGAAAGGTTTTGCCACAAGTTTTGTTTATGTCAAGTTTTTTAGAGCAGAAATTAGTCTTCAGGTCTATGGGCTAAAACTAATTTTTAGTTTGTTTAGGCTTTCTTTGCTATGCTTTGTAATTGGATTAAGTTCCATTTCTTTCTTCACTTACTTTCTGCTGGAGATTTGATCCCCTATTTGTAATTGTATTGCTTTTTCATTATATATAAAACAAAAACATACCATTCAAAAAAAAAAAAAACTAACAAGTGCATATTCTAACATAGTAAAAATACTCCAAGTAGTCTAGCAAGTCTAAGATTGTTGAGTATCCCACAATATTGCTTCTTTACCTGAAAAACACCCGGTAACTTTGGGGTGAGTAAACAAGTTTACTCGTAGGGAATGAGCATGCATAAGTTCAACTTATTACAAGGTTTGCAATTTAATATAATTCAATCCATGCTATTAAAGTGACATTGAAACTTTCAACATAGCACAATGAGATACAAATTCACAAAGTTAACAACTTGGAATTTAAATGCAAAATCAAACCAAAGTGGATACTTGGATATTGCCCGAATTAACACCATACTCTTGGGGTCACTTTAGGGCTATTAATCCATGGGTACCTTTCCCTAGTGCGCACTATAGTGTAGGGAGCTCTCTATCTCCCAGACTAGAACCAAGTCCTAGCCAAGTCAAGTTCTTGATAATATCCTAAGTTTTTAAAATCAACAAGTAGAACAACAAGTCATGATATGTGATAAAACACAAAAGCGCATGAAATAAATGACTACATCATTAGAACAATGAGATAGAAATTAATTAAACTAATTAAGTAACAAATGATTCCACTTTAATATATAACAAGTAGTAACTCATGGTCATGCCATATATCAAGTCAAAAATGAAATTTAAGCATGGTACAATTAAGTAGAATTTAAATCAATTTAAATTAATTAATTCTCTAGATTTAAAAGTTCATTTAAATCATGCCAAATTAATATACAACAAAGATCAAGTCATGGCCATGCCATATATCAAGTCAAAAGTGAATTATATGCAAGCCACCATTAGTCATTTATTTTTTAAATTAACATAGGACATGCATACAACTTATATATCATTACAAAATTAATTAAATTACTTGAAAAAATAAACTATAACACCCCCTACCTCAATAGAGAATAGAATCTCTATAATCTAAGGCAACCAAGCTTAAAAATAGAAATCCAAACAAGGGTTTTGTAGAGGAGAGTGAGAGGAAACTAAAGTATTCCAAGCTTAATGGTCTAAGGTGAGTGGAAGGGCACCAAAATGAAGTCTAAAGCTTTAAACCAAGCTTAGTTTTCAATGGTGGCTTGGTTAGGGTTCTTGAGAGGAAAGAGATGATTGAATTAAATGTGAAAACCCTAAGTTAAAATGGTGGGATTCTCCACTCACTAGGTGCTCTTGCACTACCTCTCACACACACACTAATGCAAGACCAATTGTGAAGCCTACACTTGTCACCGTCCTATGTAAACTTCCAAGACTTAATATTGAACCTACACTTGTCAACCATCCATGCCAACAAGTGCTCCTATCCTAGGCTAACAAATGGGTGAATCTCCACCCTCCATGTGTTAAAAGATTAAGTCTCCAAGTGGTTCCACCACAAAATCAACAAGTGGCACCATGAGAATGTGACACTTGTCACATTTTTCGAAAATTGTAAAAAGGTCCTTTTTAAAAATATCTTCCAAATTAAATTACAAAATGGTCCCTAAGATGAAAAATAATTACTTTATTTAATTACACAAAAACTCCTCAAGTTTAGAGCAATTACCAAAAGTTATGCATTCATGTCCTTTATAAGAAAAGTAAACATTTAACATGCTTTTCTACAAAAGTGAAAATGTAGATATCATGGAATTTAAATATCATGGATGTGTGCAAAGACGGAATCAAATCCGAATGCAAAAAGTGAGGTTAAGCAAGGAAAAATAAAAAATAACTAAAGGACGAAATAGGGAAAAAGACGAAAAAAGAAATTACCGAAAAAAGAAAAAAAAGAAAATGATCGGGTCATTACAACCTACCCTCCTTAAAAGGGATTTTGTCCCTGAAATCGAATCGTACCTGAAAGAGAGAACAAATGGGGGTACTAAGAACGAACCTCCTGTTCGAGCTCCCAGGTAGCCTCCTTAGTGCCATGGTGTCTTCACAAGACTTTAACGAATTGAATGGTCTTGGTCCTCAAGACCTGCTCCTGTGAATCAAGAATCTGGACTGGACCTTCCTCGTAGGTTACGTCCTTATCAATAACAACATCTATCCACCGCAAAATATGTGATGGATCCGGTTCGTACTTCCTCAACATAAAGACATAAAAGACGTTGTGAACCCTATCCAGGTCTAGCGGCAATGCCAAATGATAAGCAACTTCACCGACGCGATTCAATATCTCAAATGGTCCAATGAATCTAGGAGACAACTTGCCAGTCTGGCGAAATCTCAGAAGTCCCTTGCGCGGAGAAATCTTAAGAAAGATATGGTCTCCTACCTCAAAACACAAGGATCGCCTCCTCCTATTAGCGTAACTCTTCTGTCTGCACTGTACGGTAGCCAACCGTTGCCGAATTAACTTGATTTTCTCTGTAGTCTCGATGACAATGTCGGGACCCAAGGCAACGGTATCACCGACCTCGGTCCAACAAACTGGAGATCTTCAAGGTCTGCCGTACAACACCTCAAAAGGTTCTATGCTAATAATGGTCTGGTAACTGTTGTTATAGGCAAACTCAACCAAAGGCAAGTAGTCCTCCCAACTACCCCCAAAATCCAAGATACAAGCCCGTAACATATCCTTCAATATCTGAATGGTGCACTCTGACTGACCATCAGTCTGGGGATGGAATGCCGTGCTAAAATGAAGCCCTGTGTCAAGAGCCTCTTGAAAACTCTGACAAAAGTTAGATGTAAACCGCGGATCCCTATTCGAAACAATGGACACAGGAACCCTGTGAAGCCTGACAATCTGCCTCACATACAGTCCACTTAGTCTTTCTACACTGTCTGTCTTTGCTATGGGCAAAAAGTGAGCTGTCTTAGTTAACCTATCAACTATGACCCAAACGACATCATTCCCTGCCTGAGACCTTAGAAGTCCCGTTACGAAATCCATAGTGATATGCTCCCATTTCCACTCAGCTACTGGTAATGGTTGCAACAGTTTTACCGGTCGCTGATGCTTTGCCTTCACTTGTTGATAATTAAGGCATCGAGCCACAAACTATGAAACATCCCGTTTCATGCCCTGCCACCAAAACTGTCATCACAGATTGTGATACATCTTCGTACCACCAGGATGAACTACGAGCAGAGAGTGGTGAAAATCTCGAAGAACGTTTTCACGACAAGATAAGGGAACAAACATCATCCCCTTATACCTGAGACCACCGTCTGAATGTATGGTCCAACCCTCTACATCCTCACTGCCTGAAATCCATATATAGATGGCCTTTATCTCCCCATCCTCCAACTGTGCCTCAATAACTCTACCAACAAGAGCCGGTTAAGCCATAAACTAAATAAAATAGCCGGTGAAACATCCTCATAAGACTGTAAACCAAGATCTGCAAGCTCTTCTAACATCTTCCATCTGTGAATGGAAATGCTAGCAAGAGTCCCTCGTAAATTCTTACTCAATGCATCGGCCACCACATTGGCCTTACCCGGATGGTACTGTAACTCAAAGTCATATTCCTCCATGAACTCAGCCCATCTATGCTATCTCAAGTTCAAATCCTTCTGAGAGAAGAGATACTTGAGACTCTTGTGATCGGAGAAAACCTCAAACTTTTCCCTGTACAAATAGTGTCTCCACCCCTTCAGGGCAAAGATAATTGCTGCCAACTCCAAATCATGTGTCGGATAGTTCAACTCATGAGTTTTCAACTATCGAGACTCGTAAGCAACCACCCGCTCTGTCTGCATCAAGACACAACCCCAACTTTCCCGCGAAGCATCACAGAAGATCACATAACCCAAACCACGTTCAGGAATGATCAACACTGGAGCCGATGTCAGCCTGACCTTTAACTCCTAAAAAGCAAACTCACATGCCTTACTCCATATGAACTTGACCCCCTTGCAGGTAAGTTGAGTCATAGGAGCCGCCAAACGAGAGAAATCCGGAACAAATCTTTAGTAGTAGCCAGCTAGGCCAAGAAAACTCTGAATCTCAAACACTGTCGGACGTTCCCAATCCATCACCGATTCAATCTTTGACGGATCCACTGCAACACTGCCCCCTGACATAACACGCCCAAGGAACTTTACTTCCGATAGCCAAAATTCACATTTCTCAAACTTGGCATACAACTGATTATCCCTAAGGAACTGCAATATTGTCCTTAAATGATACTCATATTCCTCTACCTAAGTTGAGTATACTAAAATGTCGTCGACAAAAACCATAACGAACTTATCAAGATGATCATTGAATACACGGTTCATCAAGTCCATAAAAGCTACGGGGGCATTGGTCAAACCAAATGGCATCACTAGAAACTCATAATGGCTATACTGTGTGCGGAAAGCGGTCTTGGATATATCCTCATCCTTAACCCTCAATTGATAGTAACCCGATCTCAGATCAATCTTCAAAAAATAAGTGGCTTCCTTCAACTAATCAAACAAGTCATTAATCCTTGGCAAAGGATGACTGTTCTTGATCGTAATGTGATTCAGCTTGCGATAATCGATGCAAAGTCTCAAAGACCTATCCTTCTTTTTTGCAAAAAGAACCAGTAGGTGAAGCACTAGGACGAATAAAGCCCTTAGCTTTCAAATCATCCAATTAAGCTTTAAGATCATCAAGCTCTGCCGGTGCCATACGGTACGGTGCCATAGAGATGGGTGGTGTATCGGGAATGACATCAATGGCAAAAATAACACGGCCCAAACAACTATCCTCATCGACTAGCAGACTAACTAAGTAAGATCTGTGGCAATTCTAATCACCAATACTGAAAATCATTGTCGAGTGGGAATCACTCCGATCTCCCACGAAGTGAAAACAATCTCCCGTGGGAGTGCAAACAATCACCCTCCCACGGAAGCAATCGATCGTAGCACAAAAGAAGGACAACAAGTCCATCCTAAGGATGATGTCAAAGCCCGTCATGTCAAAAATAACAAAATCGAACTCTAAAGTCCGCCTAGCTATCTTGATAGCACAACCCCGACAAACATGGTCCAAAAATACTGGACCCCCAACTGGTGTGTCAACACAAAGGAAACCATCCCACTACATGACCTCCAGACCCAAAGAATGTGCAAATGATGCAGATATGAATGAATGTGATGTACCTATGTCAACAAGAACTCTAGCCCAAGAACTGAAAACTAGAAAGATACCTCGAACTATAGAAGCCCCAGCGGAGGTATCGGCCTGTAGCAATGCGTAAGCTCGTCCCTGAGTCCCCGACTACTGAGAACTACCCTGGTGGCCTGACTGATGTCCGGAAGTAGTAGGCATAGAACCCCTACCTGGATAAGAACCAACTAGCTGTGCCACTAGCTGTCACATTTTCTAAAAATTGCAAAAAGGTCCTTTTTAAAAATATCTTCCAAATTAAATTACAAAATGGTGCCTAAGATAAAAAAAAAAAATAATTACTTTATTTAAGTACACAAAACCCCTCAAGTTTAAAGTAATTACCAAAAGTTATGCATTCATGCCCTTTACAAGAAAAGTAAACATTTAACATGCTTTTCTACAAAAGTGAAAATGTAGATATCATGGAAATTAAATATCATGGATGTATGCAAAGCCGAAATCAAATCTGAATGCAAAAAGTGAGGTTATACAAGGAAAAATGAAAAATGACTAAAGGACGAAATAGGGAAAAAGAAGAATAAAGAAATTACTAGAAAAAAAAAAAGAAAAAGAAAATGACCGGGTCATTACATGAGTCGTGTACTCGAATGTTTTCACGGATGTTTGGTTTGACAGTGTCTTGGAGATAAGTGTCAGTATCATCTTAGGACTATGTGATTAGGGAAGAGAATGTGGGATTCCTTTGGGGAGTATCCAAAATGATTGACTCTAGTTTTGAGGTTGCAGACAAGAGATATGCATATAAGGTATTTTAATGAGGTAAGAGTTGGATCGAATGATGTCATAGAGTTTTTCTCTAGCACGGGTTGTTTGGAATGAACCGGAAAGTTTTTACGCTTGGTGAATGATTATAGTATTTAGTACTAGGTTATTTTTAGCTCATTATGAGTTATGTGATTAGGGTATAATCGGGATCCTTGGAGCAGTGTGTATGATGGCATAACGGTCGAGGTCACATAGAACAGTGAATGAATAATGAATGACTCTTATGATTGTCTTTTGGATTGTTTGTGATGCTGTGTTTAACGTTTAGACCTTAGGACAAGGATGGTGTTGGTGATCGGATTGATGACGAGAATGGCCTGGCCAACCATTTCTCCTAAATCAGTTCTTCTTTAATGAGATGTTAGGTCAAAGGTTAATGATTGTTTTGACTAATTAATGATAGTAAGAGTGTGGTGTTGTGCTCTGTATCAGTGCGACAGTGTGGATTTGGGATGAAAAAGATTATTAATTGGAGAATGAAAGTGTTTTATGGAATTAAGTAGCATGTTTTGGTTAACGAGGTGATTGAGGCTGGACTACATGTCCAATGAAGTTTGATGGTCTGATGATTTGATTCTTGAGTTAAGTTTTGGGAATTTTTGTTCTAAGTACTCATTGGTACGCCTTGTGATTTGAGTAACTCGTGCGTATATAGCTGTTGGACGATTTTCAACTTAGTTATTTTAGGAGATATTAATTATAATGATTGCTTGATACTGTGATTGGTAATCGCTTATATGGTTATGTGATGGTGTAGCTACATATTGGGTAGCATAAGTGTGAATTGTCGAAATGTATTGACTTAGAGTTGAGACTTATTATATGGTAGTCGGGATCTTTGTCTTAAGTTTTGGGTATCCTTTAATGGATGAGTTAAGGCCGGATGTCATCGTGTTCGGTGGTTTCGTGACCATCCTTATTGTGAGTTTCGGAGCCTCGTGTAAATGTGTAGAGTGTGCCGATGTTAGTTTTAAGCCATGTATAGAATCTAATGGTTTATATAGTGGGATGTTATGTGATAAGTACCCACATAGGGTGGCGAGTACCCACATATAGTGGTGAGCATTGTGTTGCTAGTGGCAGTGGTGTGTGATTGCCTATTGACATTCGGTGTCAAGGGCAATAAGGGTTGAGCTCATAGTCTTACGGGTTTTGTGAGGTGTTCTTCGGGAAGGGGAACGGTTGTGGGTCTCCATCTTAAGGAGGGTAGATTTTGAGAATGAAATCTCTTTAAGGATGGTAGATTGTAATGTCTCGAATTTTTTTGGATTTTTTACAAATTTTTATTTTATTTATTTTTTGTGCATCGTTTTGTGTGCCATGTAGACCCCGAGGATTGTTTAAGCTATTTCTTGAGCCAAGAGTTTTAGAAATGCATTTTTAATTATTGCAAGTCATTTAGAAAAGACGGGATTAATTTTAGATTTTTTCAAAAATCGAGACGAGTTCTGGGTTTGGAACTTCTCTTGGTTTTATTATTTTGTCTTAAGGGTATTATGAACTTTTTCCATGCATATGCATATATGTGTATCTATATATTAGAAGATATTTTGGGGACTTAAATGGATTTACAATAGAAAGTGATGGACAAGAAAGTAACTTACCTAAAGTTAGTAACCATTACTGAGTGACACTTGGCACCATGTGGACCAAGACTTGAAAAGTGACCAAACCATCACCTTCCTTCCTCCTTTCCTCGGCAGCACACATGCTCTCTCTCTACATTTTACATTTTCTCTCTCTATATATCTATGTTCACCAAGCTTGTAAGCCATTTTTGAGAGGTTTAAAGTGGGATTTTGAAGAAGACCAAAAAAGGAGTTCCATTATACTCGACGAGAGCTTTCATTTAAGACCAATGATGCAAGGGTTTAGAGATTTTTGAATTTGGACTAGGCTTAAGGGCTTGTTTGGTTGCACACTTTTGAGGTAGGGTTTCCTAATGCTTTATACTTTGCTTCTCATTGAGCATATTGGTTATCCTTATAGGGAAATTCATGTTTTAAATGCAAGATTATAACTTGTTGCTTGATAAATGATGATGGCTTAATATTATGTTCTAAGTATGCTTACATAAAATGAATGGGTGTTTTTCTATGCTAAATGTTAATTACTAATGTGATGGAAATGATGAGGATTGTATGAAAAAACATATTGTTGTTGTGTGAAGTAGAAATGCCATGATTATAGGTTCTTGGTTATGAATACTATACTTATAGTTAAATTATGTGAATTGCCATGTCTATAGCTTTTACATTAAGAATGCCATACAAATTCCATCATTGTCTTGTAAATGAAATTGATGCAATGTAGATGAGAAATGATGCATTGCATTTTATGGCGGGAAGGGAAATAAAAGAGGGTTTGAAAGGAAAGTTTTTGCAAAAGAGGGAAGTTTTTACGAAAAACCTAGATTTTGCGAGTCCGGTGCTAACTTAACCTAGAGGGATTGTGGTTCGGTGTAGGTGAAAAAGTTGATATTAGGCCCCAAATGGTTGCCGGACTTTGAACCAGGGATAGTTATCAATCTCGCCTTGGTAAAGTTCGTTAGCAGTTTTTGGTGTAAGTTTGGGTCGATAGTGACCAAGGTCGGGGAGCATTGTGCATTTCATTTCATTTCATACACATTGGCATTTGAGTTATGAGATTGATATTGATGGATTGTTTTTATACTGTAAACGTGTTAAGTACCCCAATGCAAGATCCCGATTCTCTTTTATCCTATATGTGTGGTGTGGCTCAAGGGAGTCCAAACTTGACACCTTAGTTAATTTCTACTAAGCCTCCTCACCCCTTCCCTTAACATTTTTTCAGGTTATTACAAGGACTGGATTGACAATGGAGGACCCTCACAAATATAGTTAGGGTTGACGGGAGTGTCTTTTGATATTTTTGTAATAAATCCATAGTTGATATAAATTCTTATAAAGCATTGTAATTTTGGTCTTAAGGACCTCAATCATATATTTATATTCTTTCGGACCATTTTGAAACTTTGGAGCATTTTAGGCATGTAAATGACGATATTTGTAATTATATTATTTTGAGCATATTATATATATTTTGAGAATGTAATTAAATTTAATTTCATTAAATTCCTACACGTGGATATATGTTATGTATTTCACAGCATATGTGAACGGATAAGCCTAAAATCATACTCCCTCTGCCCAAAATAAGTGTCATACTTTCCTTTTTTGTCTGTCCTAAAATAATGGTCTACTTTCCTTTTTCAAACAATATATTTTACATCTTTCTATATATGTCCTTTGAGTTTAAAATTTCAAATTTGAACATTCAAAACTTAAAAGGGTAAGTTAGAAACTTTCCAAGGAGACAACGCATGTCCCACATGTCCCCTTAAAAATTACCACTCCCCATAAGCGACACTTAAACTGGGATGGAGGGAGTATTAACGTGGTTTCCTTTGAGTGTACAAGAGGAAGGGATTTATATAGGCTGTTTTAACGTAAATATATATATATAATGGTATGTTAGTGGCATTTTAGTTGTGTAATTGTGGTAATTTAGTGGTTGGTTTGGGGGTTGTTTGAGTGTAATTGGTTGGGAAATTAAAAGAAACTGAGTGTCCATAATAGAGGAAATTCAGTCGAAAGTTCCCACACGTCAATGGGTATCTCACGTTTTTGGACAGTAAGCATTTCCACTATGGATAACCCCTATCGATCGACATGAAGTTCTCATACGTCGACCGAATGTCCTAAACCAGTCGACATGCAGTGTTCCCCTGACGACTGATTCCTACTTTTTTTAGTGTTGTGTTTTAGGAAGACTAACAGAGAAATCTCTTGGATTTTCTACAAATATAATCTTCCTAAGGCTTTTACGAATAATGAATTGATAGTGCAAAAGCCATTTTAAACCTAGATGTGTATCAGGGTTTATATAGAATTTTCGTAGACCTATTCCTTCTTAAAATAAAGGAAATTTCATGCATAGGACTTTTGGTAACATTCTAAACCTGAGAGATTGGCGTCATCTATTGTGAAATCCGTTTAGACGGAAAAATCTGAGAGATCTCTAGAAGCTGAGAAGAATTAGCAGCTGAACCCCTGTTAGCTTTCCTAGCATTCCCCCTAGCGGATTTAGACTTATTCAAAGCCCGAAGATCTAACTCAGACATAATCTCAATATGATAAGCTCAGGGTGGAAGCATAACCTCAAACTTCCTATACAAACCCATGATAATCATAGGGAATGGAGATGATTTCTTCTTTGTGTTATTCTTATAATGTGCAACCATTAACCCAAAGATGGATGCTACAAGATAAATATGTGCTCCAGTAGCAAGTAAGAATAATACCTCTGCATGATCCGAAGATATAATATCCTTCTTCCCGAAGTAGCCAAGATTTGCCATAGCAAATAAATTCAGGAATGCTACCGCGTTTGTTAAATAGCAAGAAGGAATGAGATCGATGTATCTCAGAGCGTTAGGAACACACAAAGTATTGCAAATATCTTCTCACTTCAATCCTGACTTGTCAAGTGGAAAAAAATATCCTATGTTGCTCACCCTTTTAGGAACTTCTAAGATCGTAGTAATAACGTCTTCATCCACCACATAATCATTGCCAAAAAGATATACCTCAAAATATCCAGAATCTAAAACCTTTCGAATATTAGAGTAAAAGTAATGTACCATGTCTGGGCTGTAGGTAAGCTCTATCTTCTTGAAGAAAAGCCAGTTGTTCTTCTCGATGTAGTCAACAAGCTTTTTACCCAAACTGTCTCTAAGCTTCTTCAAATTGACATTCTTTTTCGACATTATCGGACTGCCCTTGTACACTTTGGTGTACACTTTCCAAGCATGGTCATTGTAGAAGTGTTCTCTCGCAAACTCAACCTTCCTAATGTCAGAAACTTTAGGATACCCAACTGGTACCTTAGTAGAAGGTGAACTAGAACTCATAGGAGAAGTCGGTTCGTCCCTTGGAGCATTTGAACCCTCTTGTGGTTCACGGATTAAAATCGTTCTTCTCACTTTCTTGGGAGGCGGAAGACTTGCAATTCCCTTTCCTTTGGCCTCTTTGGATAGTCTTGGAGCCATTTGATGTTCAAAATATTTTGGTTTGAAGCTTCAAAACTCTCTTGGTAATTTTCACAAACACTTGGAGTGTGATTCAAAGCTTGTTTTTGGACGAGCTTGTTTGATTCTTCAAAAACCTAAAATATCAATAACAATATAGTTCAAGGCTTCAATCACAACCTAAACAAATTTCAAACTTCAACAAAGTAACCCAAAGATTTAATCTTAACCAAATCCTCTAAGTTTTTTTTTTTTTTTTTTTTTTTGGTCAAAACCTAAACTCCTCTTCAAATTTTCTTCAAATCTCGAGATTCAATCTTCAAATTCAATCTTTTAATCGAATGTCAAGGATGTATTTGCAATATTATAATGAGAAATATGCAACCTTGAAGCTATATGAGATGATATATACGAATGGAGTAATGTAGAGAAAGAGAGCTATATAGAGAGAGAATATGAGTGTATGCAATATAACCCAACAATGTGCAAGTAATGAAGCTTTAAAGCTTAAACACACTGCCAGGAATCGGTAGCCAATGTGGGAATCGGTTCCCACTAGGTAGTGCCTTGGTCGTAAAACAGTGACCAAGCTGATCCGATAGCCAATCTTTAGTACCGGTAGCATATCGCTAGGGAGGTTGGCCTTGCTACTTAGCACTCCTGGACTGGTATGAAGAGATTGTACCAGTAGGAACTGGGTAGAATACACTTTCAAACTTGATCTTTTCAAAAAATATTTTTCTTCTCAAAATTTTTCCGACACTCAATGTTTAATTCCAAAAACAAAGAAAATTACAAACTAAAAACCAAAAAAATTTCTTTCTGAATTTTCTTCAAAAAAATTTCTCTCTCTTTTTTTTTTATAAAGAAAATCAAATCATTGAGCAATAGTCAAAATCTTTCAAGTCCAAATCATCCAAATTTCTAGAAAATTTCAGAGATATCTATAAACGCAAAAATTTGACTCCATAGAATATTCAATTAATTTCAACTCTCGGGAAATAATCACAACATGAAATTTAACTTACAAATATTACTGAAACATTTAGAAATTAATCTAGCAAGTTCATGAGTGTGTGTGAACTCCAATCTCACCAATTTTTAACAAATCATTGTCCAAACTATATTGATCGAAAAGCGTCAAGATAAAATTGTCTATAGGTAACTTTTCTAAGCAAGGTGGCTTTCACTCTAAAGAACAAACAGCATTTCCCCAATTCAACTTGTCTCCACCTTTCTTTTTACTCATTTAGCTCCTCTTCAAAGTCTAATGGGAGCTTTCGATCACATCTTAATAGGTAGCATTTTCCTAAATAAAGAATTCAGCAATTTTTAAAATTTTCTTTTCTTTTCAAGCTGAATAATTTCATTTTTTAATTATTTTAAGCTTCTATTTTTTTTTCCAGACAATAACCTTTATAACTTTTGTGATCAATATACCCTAGTCAACAATACAAAGATTTTTAATCACATTTCTCATATATGGACTAGTGCACAAAAGGTTATAAACTTAAGAGATTCAAATCTAAAAATCTCCTAATTAATGCAAATTATCTTTCATTGTATTTTTATAAATAAAAAAAAAATCAAAGATAGTTCATAAATTATCTGAAAGAACTTTCACACATAAATAATGAAGAATATGATCAAAACCTAATACCCTAACCAAATCCTAACAAGTGATCCAATGGGAAAAAAAAAATCATTTAAGCACAAATCATGATCAGTGATTATCTTAGGACTCAGTTTGAAGGTAAATTCCTCTTAGAAACTAGTTCCATGGACTTAATAAGCACATAATTGATCAAATCTTTCTTTTTGATCCATACAGTTTTCACTCTCACTTCTTGAAATTCTCTTTCATTCTTTACCTCTTTCTTAGGCAAATTCTCAGCTTTAGAATGCTTAGGTGTCACAAAATTCTTTTTCTTCCTAGAACGCACCTTTTTCTTAGCATGAGTATTATGAGAATAAATTTTTGAAAAATCTTTCTTTTTCCTGTGAAAACGTGAATGATATTTATGTCCATTCTTACCACAAAAAGTGCAACAGTTTAAGCAGATAAGACATATCAAAATGCAATGCATCAGGCAAACATTTATCAAGCATTTGATAATCAGCAGGTCCAATAACAAAGGTTTAAACTTGTTTATTAGATGAGCCTTTATCTACTCCTAACCTAGTTTTATCATTCACATCTTTAGCCATGTTTTTCAATTTATTCAAACAATTTTATTCCTTAGTAAAAACTTTCCGATTATCTTGTGTAGATTTTAATTCACTTTCAAGATAATCAATTTTTAACACATGATATTCCTTCTGGAAGTTAGCACTACTTACCTTATCTTCAAGAAAGATGATCTTTTTGTCAAGCTCAGTGATGATAGAATTGCTTTCAAAAGCTTTTATTTTTCCTTCATCAATTTGTTTCTAAGATCTTCATTCTCTCCTTTTGCTTGGATAAGCTCCTTTGCCAACTTATTGATAGCATGTTTGACTTCAATGGTTTCTTCAACCATCTTCTTCAATCTTTCGTCATTCTTTTCATCCTCTTGCACCTCTTCATCATGAACTTCATTATCTGAAATATCAGAGTCAAATAAAGTAACAATATGAGGACCTTTTTCAAGAAAAGTGACATAAGATAAATCTTTGCAAACATCATGAGGAGAATCATTATCACTTAAAGTACAATTTTCAGAAATAGAAACTTTCATTGTTTTTCCTTTGTTCCTATCCTTTTGATCTTTCCTAGGATTAGGATAAACATTGTATGCGTGACCTTTACCACCACAATTCCAGCAAGTGAATTCAATTTCTTTTTTATTTTCTACCTTCTTTTTCATTAAACCTAAATTTCGACGACTTGTCAAAATTTTGAGGATTGGCCATGTTGTCATTCCTTCTCCTTTGTTGTGTTTGCAATATCTGATTGAATTACCTTGACAAAAAAGCAAAATCATCATCAGAGTTGTCATTAACAGAAATCTCAACCTGTGTTGATTTTAAAGCAAGATTCTTCTCCTTCTGATTTAAATCAAAATTCTGCATCTCAAATTTTTTGATGAACCTACAACTTCATCAACTTTAGATTTAGACAAATCCCAATGTTCAGTGATAGTTTCTACCCTTATTTGAAATCTTTTAGGTAAAGACCTTAAGATTTTCTCACAGATTTTCTTATCACTAACTCTTTTGCCTAAATGAAGCAGTTCAGAAATTATTTCAAGAAGACTAAAATAAAAATCAGAAAAGGATTCATCTTCTTCCATCACGATGTTCCCAAAGTTATGAGAAAACATCTTAATTTTGGATAACTTCACTTTTGAAGTCTCTTCATGAGTAACTTGCAAAATATCCCAAGTGTCTTTAGCAGTTTGACAATAAGAAATTTTAGCATATTCAGATAGAATAACAGAATTAATAATTGCATATAAAGCTTTTCCATTAGCATCATTATGCTCAGTTTCAACAGCAGTTAAAGCAAAGGCATCTTTTAAAACTTTTTCTATTTTACCATCCACAGTTTTATCTTCTATAGGTGGTGTATAGCCAAATTCAACAATAGCCCAATACCTCCTAAATTTTGCAAATAAGCTCTTATCTTTGATTTCCAAAAATTGTAATTATTTCCTTCAAATAAAGGACCACGCTGATTATAACCTCTTTTTTTTCAACGTGTAAGACATAATGGAAACAAAATTTTTAAATCAATCAAAACTTTCCACAAGGATCAACTCAATGTGTAGAGATTGGCTCTGATACCAATTTGTAAGTCATACGCAGCGGAATATTTAAAAAAATTTGTATTTTTAGAAACAGATTTGTGTCCTTCCAAATTTAATTATTTTAGCAATTAAATAAATAATCACATGCACAGAAAAATAAAGCAAAGTAAAAGTAAGAGATGACACCAGGATTTTTAGTAAGGAAACCCTAGTTGATAAAATATGTCAACTGTTTGTACGGGAAAAACCTCGTAAATTGTGTAGTCCAAAGTAAACCGATCCACTATGTTTGAAACAAAGTACACTGATCTTTGAATCTGGCTCACACCCTATTGTTCTACCAAACACCAATTGCTGACAAGCTTCTAGCTTTGTGACGTCCCGTCCAGCAGCAACTTGACCTCAGGCTTATGCTTGATCTTTGTAGAAAAGTAACATGTAGATCAAATAACACTCCTTGAATGCTTTGACCTTTTCAAAGTGTGATCGCTTATACTTCTGTTCTTCAATATCTGAATTCGATGTAGAAGTAGATCTGCTTTTCTCTGATCGATGTAGATGCAACTGTATAATCACGATCAGGATTTGAACAACAACACTCTCAAACTCACTATGTGTTTATGTGTGTTCTAGAAAGACTGATGACTGGGGTCCTCTTTTACAAGGGTCGCGATACCAAGTCAAGCTTGAAGAGTTGTGTGTGAATTTAGGAGGTGGCCAAGTTTTACATTTATAGAAAGCCACTACTACCTTTCTCTATATAAAATATAGATAGGGCGAGTAGGGATCGTCCCAAGGGATTTGATGGTGTATCGAATTATGAAACTAGGGTAATTAGGGTTAGTAGGTCGAGTGATCACACAATTGGTTGGTTGGTTGATTAAGCTAAATTGAATTCAACTAAATAAAATAATATGAGGTAAACAAGAGAGAGAGAGGTCTTGGGGTGTAGAGATCACCACCAAGCAATACTTTTCTATACTACTAACAAGTGATCAATTGAGGGTAATGGATGTGTTGCAATATTATAAGGGTGTGTGTGCATTAGGTTGATTCAATTGGCAAGGATGACAAATCAAGCAAGTATTGTCTAAACATCATGTGAAGAGCACAATATATCTAAACAATAGAGCATATATTGTCTAGACAACATAGGGTTAGCACAATAGATCAAAACAAGTCATTAATCCTTCATTAAGCTCACAATCCACATGCAACACAATATTAGAGGAATATGCCACTTGGACTCACAAGCATGGAACATCAAACATCATGAGTAGATTTTCCTCCCATCTAACATTATACTCTCACTACACTAAATCTACACTACTAGCATGAAAATAAAGCTATCTAGACTAGGGGAGAGGCACAAACCATCAAGAATAGGCATAAACCATTAAATGAACCAAAATAGCATTCATTAAGCATATCATCTTGATAATCTCTAGATCTATAGCATCAATACACATAGACATGCATCAAAAACACTAAATCTAGAGATAAGCACATGAATATCCTACTCTAGCATACATAGACATATGGGTAGAATATAATAGTCAATTGGAAGCATTAAACCATATAAACCATGAAATAATCAAGATTTATATATACATGAATATCAAGATGTATCATACAACACTAATCCCTCGATAATACACAAGATTAGAGTATAGAAAGCATGTTTGGGGCTAACTCTAGCCCCAAGAAGATGTCTAGCCACTCATGGTAGTGATGATCCAACCCTCAAGGGCTAACTCCATAGTTGCTCCTTGTTGATGAAGATCTCCTCCAATGGTTGCTCTAGCTTCCTCCCTTCTTCCTCTCCAAGAATAGCCTCCAAGATGATTTTCAATGTGTGACAAGAAACTCTATAACCTCTTCCAAAAAGTGTATCATATTCCTTATATAGGTAGGTCAAATACACCCTATGATGAGCTATGGTCGTGCAAGACATATTCTCCAATGATTGGGTGAAGGACGGAATAAATGAGCTGGACTTTAACTTTTTCTCGCTGGAGGAAGTTCGATCGATCGAACCTTAACTTGGATCGATCGAAGATGGGTTCGATCGATCGAACTGCATCTTGGATCGATCGAAGTGGTCTGACTCCTCCGGATAAGGACAAGGCTGAGATATTTCGAAGATATTTATGGGGAAAAGGACAAAAGTGGTTGGTAGGCGTACAGCTGTGGATAAGATCAATCATTTGAATAGGACAAAATAGGGTTCGATTGATCGAAGGTGATGTTAGATCGATCGAACTTGGAATTTCAGCAAAGGCCAAGGTTGGATCTATCAAGAAGTACTGTGATCGATCATAGATGTTTGATCGATCGAACTCTAAGTTAGATCGATCGAACTTTTCAGCTGCACAACTTTGATTCCTTTTTACTCCTTTCTTTCTCCACTTTGCTCCCTCCTTTGGTTTATCTCAAGATTGCTTCAATTAAGCTCTTATTTGGCTGAGTTAGCTCAATTTTGGGATTAGTGCCTGAAAATATAAATAACACGTAATAAGTCTAAAACGGCAAAGTAAGATAGATAAAGGTACTAGAATGCTTAAGCTTAACGGGTTTAAATGCGCACTTTTCAGTGTTCATCAACTGACAGAGAAATTTCTTGGATTTTCTGCAAATATAATCTTCCTAAGGCTTTTAAGAATAATGAATTGATAGTACGAAAGCCATTTTAAACCTAGATGTGTATTAGGGTTTATAGAGAATTTTTAAAGACCTATTCCTTATGAAAATAAAGGAAATTTCGTGCATAGGACTTTTGGTAACATTCTAAAACAAATAGGAAGTTTAAAACTAATCGGGACAAAGTTACCTAAAGTTAAAATAGCAGTGGTACCGGTAGCAAGATGTGGAATCAATTCCTACTGGACGGAATTAGATTATTCGAATAACAGCTTCTTGAGCCGGTTCCCAAATGTGGTACCGGTTCCCACTTGACAAAATCCAAATAGAACATGGAAATTCTGTGTTTTGGTAACTTGGAAAATATATCTTGTAAGTATTATGTCCTAAGTAGGAAAAGACTTCCAAAAATTTATTCTTCCTTTTTCAATGATCTTAGTATTTCGTCTTCCGAACAACCTGCCAATTCCACAGTCGATGTCGATCTTGATATGGTAACTTAGGGGGTGCTCGAGGCCTTAAGCACCTAAAAAGGTAGTTTTTGTACATTCTAGGGCATAGGCGCTCGAGCTCCTTTTTTCAAGCAATCGAGCCCCCACCCATGGTAGTTTGTGCCCATTTTCAAGCAAGGGGCACTCAAGCGCACCCCACAGGGTTCCCCAGATTTTCTACACTAACTTTAGATGACAATAACTTCCTAGTCTTTAATACAAATTAGGTCATTTTGGGCTCAAATCGATCGCCTTGACATTTGTTTCCAATAGTTTAAACTAGGGGTGCAAGTTGGGCAGGCCCAACCCAACCCGATCCCAACCCAAACTTAACCCGAAGTCAGGTTGGGTTGGCCAGCCCGATGTCACCCCATATATGGGCTTTCAAGTAATCCAAACCCAAAGTTTTTTGGGGCCGACAGGTTGACCCATTCAACCCTTTATTTTTTTTTTTTTTGCCTTTCAAATATGCAAATTGTATCTCAGTTTGAAAATATCAAAAAAAAAAAAAAAAAAATTCTCACGGCCTGTTGGAATTATAACTTAAGTATTCAATTATTAATTGTGTGCTTCCAATTCTAATTCTATTTCATTAATACAACAAAAATAAAACTTATCTTATTTTAATTTTATTTTTTCAGACAAATATGCAAAAATCACATTTTTGGTTTCCTCGGCTTGAAAATCACATTTTTTTAGAAAAAATTAGTTTTCAATTCATTGATATTGCCATTTTTTCTCTTTGAATTTCTTTAGCATTACAAAGACATTTTTATATCACTTGAACTTTTATGCGAGCACGAAAGAAGTAAATTTTTGTTTCAGAATTGTACAGGAGTTAAAATGGTTCTTGGATCAGTGAAAAAAAAAAAATAGTTCTCTGATAATTTTATTTCACACTATGACTTGTACAATATATATCAAAAACTAAAAGGCAACAAGATGCAGCCTCTTGGAAGCTAGGCAGACCATACATTCCCAGGCCCACTTTGGCTTGGTAATAAATTTAATTTGGATTTAAAAAAAAAAAAAACACATTTGGACATTTTTTTTAAAAAAAAAAAAAATTGGGTTTTGGGTTGGGCTCGGGTTCAGCCCGAACATAGTTGGGTTTTGAGAAAACTAACCCGATTTGAGCCCAAATTTATGAATTTCAAAGCTTATGTTTCAAAAAATTTGGGTTAGGTTCAGGTTGGGCCAGGTTGACCCGTCCAAGTTGCACCCTTAGTTCAAACCTCATTCAAAAATTCCAGACACAGAAAGAGTTATGCCTATTTTAGTGAAGAAATGTCATGTTTTCCTTATGTTAGAAATGCCGATTTGTGAGGAAACCATTCCCCCATGGCCTAAAAGCTTGTAAGATGATTATAAATTTTTGGTGTTGACTTTAATAGGCTTCATTTGATACATCGGTCACATTAACCATGCGTATTAGCTTCGGCATTTCGGACTCGATTTCGGGTCGATTTGGGTTTTACCCATTAATGCACTGGATTATGGAATTTGGAGCGTGACAAATCAAGGAAGCAGAATACAGACTTAATGAACAAAACCAAAATGCCAATAATGTTAATGATGTTTTAATGACACACAGACACCCAGATATGCAATATAAAAATGATTCATAAGCAATGTTGATTGTGACAGACATATCACAGAATGAATGCATGAAGCATTGATATGCAGACATAATAGAGACAAGGACATGAAGCATTTCAAAACAAAATAAATACATTTTGACATTAATTAGGAAAACAAAAAGTATGGATCAGCGGACTAGACCAACAACTATAAATTGATACAAACCAATTTTTCTTTTCCAAAAATCTGTTCTTCTATGCCTTAGTTTAATGAAAAAATGAAAAACCCTAAAGAGAAAGAGGAGATGAAGGCTAGAGAAAGATGCCAGAAGAGAGAGTATTCGTGTCTAGGGCAGCAAATAAGCCGAGCTATTCATGAATAGCTCGGGCTCGGCTCGCTAAGGGCTCGACTTGGGCTCGTTCATTAAGTAAACGAGCCGAACTCGAGCACAATTTTTAGGATTGCTTAGTAAATGAGACAAGCCCGAACAACATTAGGCTTGCTCGCATGGGCTCGTGAACAAAACTCATTTAGGCTCGTGAACAAGGCTCATTTATTAGCCATTTATAAGTTTTGATCCAGCCTATTTATGTGAGTCCATTACAATTATACATGATAAGCCCATTTGAAAACCATTACAATAATTTAAAAAACAAAGCCCAAACAAAAATGACCCATATTCATTTTAAAAACCCAACCCATTTATGTTAACAAACAAACCCTATTCTCTAGTTCATTCTCTACCACAGAAGAAGCATCACAGCGCAGCCACTCTCATCTTCTCTATTCACTTCTTTTCTTCTCTGCAACCATTCTCCCTTCACTGGCCGCCCTTCAATATTTCGTATTCTAAAGACAACAATGGAAGAGTAATGTAAATAATTGCTAGGTGTAGATGATTTCAGACAATCTGAAGGTATGTATGTGCATAAATATATATATATATATATATAGCTTGATATATATAATATATTTGTGTTATATATATACACTAATCCGTTTTGTATTATATATACTTGTAAATATGTTTGCTGGGTATCTATAGGTGTTGTGTATCTCTGTGTGCGCTATATATGTGTGTGTGTTGTGTGATGACCCAAGTTTTGTAAACCCGGTGCTTCAGTGATGACCAAAAGATCACCCGATAATGGATCCGAAATGCGGAAGCGAAAGGTGAAACAACGGTCTCTAAAGATACAATGCGTCTCTAAGACATCAATGTGACCCTCAATGAGGTCACGAAACCCAAAGAAAACAAATGCAGAAGTGTTGTTTCAAAAATGGACAAAAAGAACCTAGGGGCAAAATGGTCATTTTGTAAAAAGTGGATTCAAGTGCTATCGAGCACACCGCTGGAAAGACAATAAAAAATTAATCATAATGGACTCAAGAATTTCATCATTCAGAGTCCGGACGAATGAGAAAGATTAAAAACAAAAATAATGTCGTGGCAGCCCGACGAGGACAACCCACCACTGCTGCAACTGAGAGTAAAAACGGACATCTAAACGGACTTTTTTGGAAAAACTTTAAAAAGAAAACCCCCCTAAAATCAAGTTTTCTACCCCAATCATGGACGGAAACAAAAAAAAAAATCCATGGTAAAATGCCCAGAATGCCCCCATGAAAATCAGGTCAAGAGGAAAAAAACTAATCCGAGCTACTGCCCAAGTTTTGGAAATAGGGCTTCTGGAGGTTTTAAATTGCCTAAATTGAAAATGTAATGTTAAAATAAATGCACAAGACCTCTAGAAGTTTTGGATCAGTCGTGACGATTTTAAAAAAAAAAGTCGATGAATAGTACCAACTACATTTGTACTAAAAATTTGCAAAACCTGGCAGCAAGCATTTTCTGGAAAAATTTGGATTTTTGAGGCCCAAGATGATGTTTTCTGGAAAAACACAATAAAGAACCACCCACAAAATAAAGTTTTCTATGTGACTCGTAAGGAAAAATGAAAAAAAACTCATTTTGAAATACCCAAAATTCCCCTATAACAAAATAAGGTTAAACAAAAAAATATGTAACTTTAGGTTTTTGTTTCATCAAGGAAGGTATTGTTTGCCAAAGTGAGCATGCAAGTGTATGTAATATGATAAAATAGATGTGCTACAATGGCCTATGGCCTTATTACAATATATTTACAACATTTGACAAGTCAAACCTCCAAATTAGAAAAATTACATTTCATAGACAAATCATAAACATGCTAACACTTGCATGTGAACAAGAATGCTTCTAAAGAAGCTCAACTCAGCAAATCACCCAAGCAATTGCAATCTCCAATCTTGTATCCTGTACCTGAAATATGCCCCAGTATTGTAGGGGTGAGTAACATAAAGCTACTCGTAGGAAATGAGCATGCATCGACCTACGTTTTACAAGTTTGCATGATTTAATTATTGTAGTTCATTCCACCTAACGTCTATGTCAATGTGAGACTTAGGGAGCATCCTAAGCTACCTAAGATCATTTCTAGCATAAATCACATCATTTATGCAATTCAAACAACATAGAAGCATGTTATTCAAAGCAACAAAATATAGATTCTCAAGTCATCAATTTGAAATCTAAAATACAAAAACGACAAAAGTGATCATATCACATAACGTCTATGTTCCAAATGAATCTATAGGATCATTCATAAATTACATTTGAACAATATAGCATGGATGTACTTATCAACATCAAATGCTTATAATGATTCATTAAAAATCATAAAACAAGAATGTACTTAACAACATTTAAAAGCTCACAATGATTTATTGAAAATCATAAACATGAATGTACTTCACAACATTAAAATGATTCATTAAAATCATAAACATAGATGTACTTAACAACATCAAAATCACCAATAACCAAAACCACAAGTCACAATATAAACATGATTGTTAACCTGGAATTGCACACGAAAACAAATAGTGGAAGACTTGGACATCACGTCTCGGACTAAACCAAGAACAAATTGGTTTTTTCGGGCATTAACCCGCTAGGAAGACCACCCTAGTGCACACTATCTCAATTGGGGAGAACTCATACCTCCCGCACTAAAGCCGAACTTTAGCCATATCACAATAACAATGTCCCAAGACTCCAAAATAATCAAATAAGTTCACAATTTATACGTAATTTATATAATGCACTAAGTCACCTTCCACAAGTAGGTTGTAACCACACAACACATGCTCTAAATCAACAACTACTATAGGATGACAATGTCGAATCTTCAGAGCGCGATTCGTTAGGCACTATAATAACATAACATGTCGAATCTTCAGTGTGCAATTCGTTACACGCTATAACAATATAATTAAATATTGGAACATAAACTCATAATTCCATTATAAGCCTAAAATCATGCTTTAAACATATTATCAATGTCAATTACATGATTCAATCAACGGTGTAACAAGGTTGAATTTAATTACATCATGATAATTAAATCTCTCAATTCTAAAACAACTCTAAATGGTCCCAAATTAACATATGCTAGTACATAGGTCATAGTTATCACAAATATCAAGCTAAACACATATAAATCCTAAAACATTTCCTACCTCAATTTAAGGTGAAAATCTCAAAAGCCATCAAAATGGAACGGCTCCGAATTCGACGAAACTACTAGGTTTTGTTGGGGACAACGCCGTGAACATAACCCCCATGAAAGCCCCATCAAAATCATAACTTGACCTCAAAACCAAACTCAAGAAATGGTCAAAACTGAATTCTAATAAGTGGAAAAGGTAGAGCACGGCGAGGGGAACAACAAACGTTAAGGCCGAAGACTTTCTATCAAGGAAAAATGAACCAAAAGAGGAGAGAGAAGATGGCAGCACCCCTTGGGCTGCCATGGGAGCTCCAGGTCGTGCATCAAGAGGGGAGAAGATGAAAAATGAAATATCTCAACCCCTTTTGATAGATATCTCAAAAAGTGCCCCGAACGGGCCCCGCCGGGTCCGAAAAGTAAAATTTGAGCAGACGCGATCAAATGGCAAATCTTTGTGAAAGAAAAAGATTCAAAATGATAAAATATGAACAACAAAAGAAATGGCGTTGAAAACAAGTTTGGCACAAACTAAGGCCAAAAACCCTGAAACTGGAAAACATCGACCAGGAGGAAATTCCAAGAGTACACAACTCGACGAAATATGAAAATGAATCTCGTACAAGGATCCAGGTTCAAAATAAGACATTTTGTAATAACTTTCATTAATTGCACAATGGCTCCTCCAAAAAGTGAAAACTGCACTTATGGCCTAGAATGAAAATATCTTCCAAAAATATTTTCTTAAAAACCACTAAAATAAAATATCTTCAAAAGATATTTAAGAAAAACACCCCAAGAAAAGAAAAATAATTTCAAAGAACTTTGCATCCATGCCCCTATGGACACCGGGAGCAACCAGAGTACTTTCTTGCAAAAATAAAGATACGTATTTCGTGGAAACCACTCAAGATGGAGATACATGAAGTCATAAACCAACTCCGAACATAAGAAGTGTGGTTACGCCAACAAAGTGTCAAACGGGGAAAAGACAAAATAGGGAAAAGGACGTAATAGGAAAAATGACGAAAAGTGAAAAGTGTCAAAAAACGAAAAATGCGGAAACGACTCTGTCCTCAAAGGAAGTTGTCAATCTACAGAAAAGAGTCTCAAAAATCACTCTAGTGCACTCGAGACGACACTAAGCGAAGAGGAACTAAACTCAGAAAGGAAAGACAACGGAAAAAAAATATCCGTGAAAATTCGGGTCATTACAACCTTCCCACCTTAAAGGGATTTCGTCCCCGAAATCCAACCCCAACCAAAACAAAAAGGTGAAACCAGGATAACTATGGAGTACATCTCCGAGTATCCCACACAACGCGATACAAAAGCAATCCCAAAGCTGGAAGACAACGCACAGACCAATGTCATTCGCACCCATGTGCTAATGACAGGACAACCTCTCAAAATGAAAGTGACTAAATGGCCACCCAACAAGTCAGAACTCACACACAGAACCCAAGGTGAGACAAAGGAACGAAAGACAACAACCGTAAACATCCCTCTAGATGAACCATCATACCGATCCAAAAACGACCAGCAAAAGATCTCCAAGATAACCACGTATCATATCAGGGTATCGAACAAGACGATGCGGCAGTACGAATAGCGACCAGAACCCGCCCACGACGTACTTAAATATGTGGTAGCAATGACAGTGCCTAGTGCCCGCCCACACTTACTCGTCAGTAAGGTAGCATTGACGGCAACTACTACTCGCCCACAACACACAACTTTGTACAGTTGTATGGTAGCATGGCAGTATAAGGCACTAATTCATAACCTGCCCCCCACTAGGTCTACCCAAGAAACCTCTCGATACAAATGACATCAATGTCAAAAAATGATCATTACCAAAAGCACTACGGAGACCAACATTTTATGAGAGTTGAGATATGGTCCAAAGATGTCTGGCCAGACCATCCTAGCCAATCCCAAAACTCTGACAACAATGCCATAGGTACCACTATGCTTAAGGCCTTAAATCCTCAATACAACAAAACCAACATCTCCAATGTCTCAAAATACCCCTATTAACAACATTAATCAGGAATCCAAAACTTGACAAGCAAATCAAAGCCTACAGAAATCAAAATGGACCTCACAATAAGACATTTCATTGAAAGTCCTTCACATTTCTACCTGAAATAGATCAACTACAAGACCAATCACCATGATCAAACATCAGATCCACATCCCTATCACGGATAACTAAATCCTCAAAATACAAATCCACCAAGTGGCACACACATCAAAATGCCAACAACTAAGGTCACAAGATGAATCTCTCAAAACCATGCTTGGCAACACCAAGCTAAATCAAAATTCCTCAATTTCTATCGATCCATAAACAACCACTGGAACTACGATTCCTCAAAACCATGCCTAGTTATAACTAGGACGTGAAACTCCACAACAAGCCATATCCAACAGCTATCCTCCAAAAGTCCTCCTAAAAGTTAACCACATCCAGACCTCCAAAACGGAAACAAGTCTCTAAAAGACATTCTCAAAAGAGCATCGAGCTCACCTCACAATCAAACAAATCCTCAATGATATGGACACAAGTCCCCATAGAATGATCTCACACCAATCAACTCACTCCGAGCACCACAATTCCATCAACAACCACAGCAAAAACTCCCCAAGGAAGACACGAAAGAAAGGAAACCACCAGTCCTAAAAAGGACAACACCACAACCCCATCTCTGAAATGAAAGACAACAACGTCCAAAACTTCACCCCCTACATGGAAGTAAGTCGACCAAAATTCATCAAATTCTCACCAAGGACTCAAAACAACAATGGTAATCCTCACAAACCAACCAACCAAGAACTGTGCACAACGCAACGAAAAGAAGAGACTCACTCCTTGTAAAGTCCTTAACACGAACCAACAAAAGAGAAGAAACCCTATCCTCCTACAAGTGTCGATATGACAACACGAAAGTGGAGCATCCTTCCCACCTTAGGGAAGTGGATAGCTCAAGATGGAACAAATGTGACAACTCCTCTACAAGGAATCTCACAACGAAACTCTTATGGAAACCCACATACACACTACGTGCGACTGAGGAGAAACAAAAGGGAACCCAAACCTGGAAGTCATGAATGTGACAAGGAATTCAACTACCAGAAAGAAATCTACTCACATAGATAAAAATCAATGGTAAATGCAACACGTCTCCACGTAAGCACAAAAGCATGTCATTAAAACGTAATAACAGTATGGCATCTCTAAGCATATAAGGAAGGCATGCTAACACCACACAACAAGAAGGCAAATGAGGATACACCATCATCTACTCATGCATCACAACATCAAAAATCATACTACTAACATGGCAGTAAATGAAACTGCAGAAAACAAAAATGATGCAACAATGAACCCTATGGACATTGTGTCCTAGAGTGCTTAGGTAAAAAGGAAGGACCAGTCCTAGCCATACACTGACTCCAAAAACCAATGCAACAATAACCTGTCTCAAAACAAACGTGAGCCCTTACCACAATGGTAAGACTTTTACAATCCATCTCTAAATCTAAGGGTGACACTACAAGTGACACTAACAGTGCAATGCTCTCTCTACCCGAAACATCAATTAATCGACTTAATCCTAAAAGCGTCATCACGCAAGGGGAACTCCAAAAGAAATGGCAACTATAGCCATACCAGCAACAACCAAATCAATCACCATGACTGATCCCCAAAACAAACACCATCATCATCGATCAAAAGGATAACACCTATCAAAACAAAATCGACACTAATTCCATCCGAACTGCACATGTAACATGCCAGTACGGTAGCATCACAGTGCCATGCACCCGCCCACAACATACCCGTCCACGAAAAATGCAAGTTCCAGAGGAATCATCCTGAACAATCAAGGATCCTAAGAGGTCCATAACCTCATAATGGCCCCAAACCAGCAAATCCAGCACTATGGTAACGCCAAACAACTCATTTCATAGGAGCCTAAACAAAAGGTGACCATCCACCTACCTTAAAAAGGTCGACAATAACTTATACTACCATAAAACTGTAACTACAATAACCATCAACCTCAACTCGTGCCTCAATGACCAATCTCGTGTCATGCCAAATATGCAACACAATTATGCCTATACAATTATAATCTAGCATACATCACATGTCATGCTTATTACATTAGAATAAAACAATGCTAAACAAACGGCATAGAACATGTAGCACGTAAGCACATAAACACGTTATCAACCAAAACATGTTATCTAAAGCATATAAACACACAGAGCATGACAACAAAGCATGATATGCACCCAACACCCGTCATCCTAAGGTTTTTGAACCTAAGAGCTCTGAAACCACTAGTGACGGCCCAAGTTTTGTAAACCCGGTGCGTCAGTGATGACTAAAAGATGACCCGATAATGGATCCGAAATGCGAAAGTGAAAGGTGAAACAACGGTCTTTAGAGATACAATGCGTCTCTAAGACATCAATGTGACCCTCAATGAGGTCATGAAACCCAAAGAAAACAAATGCAGAAGTGTCGTTTCAAAAATGGACAAAAAGAACCTAGGGGCAAAATGGTTATTTTGCAAAAAGTGGATTCAAGTGCTATCGAGCACACTGCTGGAAAGACAATAAAAAATTAATCATAATGGACTTAAGAATTTCATCATTCAGAGTCCGGACGAATGAGAAAGATCAAAAACAAAAATGATGTCGTGGCAGCCCGACGAGGACAACCCACCACTACTGCAACTGAGAGTAAAAACGGACATCTAAACGGACTTTTTTGGAAAAACTTAAAAAAGAAACCCCCCCTAAAATCAAGTTTTCTACCCCAATCATGGACGGAAACAAAAAAAAATCCATGGTAAAATGCCCAGAATGCCCCTAAGAAAATCAGGTCAAGAGGAAAAAAACTAATCCGAGCTATTGCCCAAGTTTTGGAAATAGGGCTTCGGGAGGTTTTAAATTGCCTAAATTGAAAATGCAATCTTAAAATAAATGCACAAGACCTCTAGAAGTTTCGGATTAGTCGTGACGATTTTCAAAAAAAAGTCGATGAATAGTACCAACTACATTTGTACTAAAAATTTGCAAAACCTGGCAGCAAGGATTTTCTGGAAAAATTTGGATTTTTGAGGCCCAAGATGATGTTTTCTGGAAAAACACAATAAAGAACAACCCACAAAATCAAGTTTTCTACGTGACTCGCAAGGAAAAATGAAAAAAAAACTCATTTTGAAATACCCAAAATTCCCATGTAACAAAATAGGGTCAAACAAAAAAATATGTAACTTTAGGTTTTTGTTTCATCAAAGAAGGTATTGTTTGCTAAAGTGAGCATGAAAGTGTATATAATATGATAAAATAGATGTGCTACAATGGCCTATGGCCTCATTATAATACATTTCCAACATTTGACATGTCAAACCTCCAAGTTAGAAAAATTACATTTCATAGACAAATCATGAACATGCTAACACTTGCATGTGAACAAGAATGCTTCTAAAGAAGCTCGACTCAGCAAATCACCTAAGTGTCAAAAAAAACGAAAAATGCGAAAACGACTCGGTCCTCAAAGGAAGTTGTCAATCCGCAGAAAAGAGTCTCAGAAATCACTCTAGAGCACTCAAGACGACACTAAGCGAAAAAGAACTAAACTCAGAAAGGAAAGACAACGGAAAATAAATATCCGTGAAAATCCGGGTCATTACAACATTCCCACCTTAAAGTGATTTCGTCCCCGAAATCCAGCCCCAACCAAAACAAAAAGGTGAAACCTGGATAACTATAGAGTACATCTCCGAGTATGCCACACAACGCGTTACAAAAACAATCCCAAAGCTGAAAGACAACGTACAGACCAATGTCATTCGCACCCACGTACTAATGACAGGACAACCACTCAAAAGAAAAGTGACTAAATGGCCACCCAACAAGTTGGAACTCACACACAGAACCCAAGGTGAGACAAAGGAACGGAAGACAACAACCGTAAACATCCCTCTAGATGAACCATCATACCGATCCAAAAACGACCACCAAAAGATCTCCAAGATAACCACGTATCATATCAGGGTACCGAACAAGCCGATGCGGCAATACGAATAGCCACCAGAACCCGCCCACGACGTACTTAAATGTGTGGTAGCAATGACAGTGCCTAGTGCCCGCCCACACTTACTCGTCAGTAAGGTAGCATCGACAGTAACTAGTACTCGCCCACAACACACAACTTTGTAAGGTTCTACAGTAGCATGGCAGTATAAGGCACTAATTCATAACCTGCCCCCCACTAGGTCTACCCAAGAAACCTCTCGATACAAATGACATCAATGTCAAAAATGATCATTACCAAAAGCACTACGAAGACCAACATTTTGTGAGAGTTGAGATATGGTCCAAAGATGTCGGGCCAAACCATCCTAGCCAATCACAAAACTCTGACAACAATGCCATAGGTACCGCTATGCTTAAGGCCTTAAATCCTCAATACAACAAAACCAACATCTCCAATGTCTCAAAATACCCCTATTAACAAGATTAATCAGGAATCCAAAACTTGATAAGCAAATCAACGCCTACAGAAATCAAAACGAACCTCACAATAAGACATTTCATCGAAAGTCCTTCATATTTCTCCTTGAAATAGATCAACTACATGACCAATCACCATGATCAAACATCAGATCCACATCCTTATCACGGATAACTAAATCCTCAAAATACAAATCCACCAAGTGGCACACACATCAAAATGCCAACAACTAAGGTCACAAGATGAATCTCTCAAAACCATGCTTGACAACACCAAGCTAAATCAAAATTCCTCAATTTCTATCGATCCATAAACAACCACTAGAACTACGATTCCTCAAAACCATGCCTAGTTATAACTAGGACGAGAAACTCCACAACAAGCCATATCCAACAGCGATCCTCCAAAAGTCCTCCTAAAAGTTAACCACATCCAAACCTCCAAAACAGAAACAAGTCTCTAAAAGACATTCTCAAAAGAGCATCGAGCTCACCTCATAATCAAACAAATCCTCAATAATATAGACCCAAGTCCACATAGAATGATCTTACACCAATCAACTCACTCCGAGCACAACAATTCCGTTAACAACCACAGCAAAAACTCCCCAAGGAAGACACGAAAGAAAGGGAACCACCAGTCCTAAAAAGGACAACACCACAACCCCATCTCTGAAATGAAACACAACAAGGTCAAAGACTTCACCCCCTACATAGAAGCAAGTCAACCAAAATCCATCAAATCCTCACCAAGGACTCAAAACAACAATGGTGATCCTTATGGACCAACCAACCAAGAACTGTGCACAACGCAACGAAAAGAAGAGACTCAATCCTTGTAAAGTCCTTAACACGAACCAAGAAAAGAGAAGAAACCCTATCCTCCTATAAGTGTCGATATGACAACACAAAAATGGAGTATCCTTCCCACCTTAGGGAAGTGGACAGCTCAAGATGGAACAAATGTGACAACTCCTCTACAAGGAATCTCACAACGAAACTCTTATAGAAACCCACATACACACTACGTGCGACTGAGGAGAAACAAAAAGGAACCCAAACCTGGAAGTCATGCATGTGACAAGGAATGCAACTACCAGAAAGAAATCTACTCACACAGATAAAAATCAAAGGTACATGCAACACATCTCCACGTAAGTACAAAAGCATGTCATTAAAGCATAATAACAGTATGGCATCTCTAAGCATATAAGGAAGGCATGCTAATGCCACACAACAAGAAGGCAAATGTGGATACACCTTCATCTAATCTTGCATCACAACATCATAAATCATACTACTAACATGATAGTAAATGAAACTGCAGAAAACAAAAGTGATGCAACAATGAACCCTATGGACATCGTGTCCTAGAGTGCCTAGGTAAAAAGGAAGGACTAGTCCTAGCCATACACTGACTCCAAAAACCAATGCAACAATAACCTGTCTCAAAACAAACGTAAGCCCTTACCACAATGGTAAGACTCTTACAATCCATCTCTGAATCTAAGGGTGACACTACAAGTGACACTAACAGTGCAATGCTCTCTCTGCCCGAAACATCAATCAATCGACTTAATCCCAAAAGCGTCATCACGCAAGGGGAACTCCAAAGAAAATGGCAACTATGGCCATACCAACAATAACCAAATCAATCACCACAACTGATCCCCAAAACAAACACCATCATCATCGATCAAAAGGACAACGCCTATCAAAACAAAATCAACACTGATTCCATCCGAACTACACATGTAGCATGCCAGTACGGTAGCATCACAGTGCCATGCACCAGCCCACAACATACCCGCCCATGAAAAACGCAAGTTCCAGAGGAATCATCCTGAACAATCAAGGATTCTAAGAGGTCCATAACCTCATAATGGCCCCAACTAACAAATGCAGCACTATGGTAACGCCAAACAACTTATCTCACATGAGCCTAAACAAAAGGTGACCATCCACCTACCTTAAAAAGGTCGACAACAACTTATACTACCACGAAACTGTGACTACAATCACCATCAACCTCTACTCGTGCCTCAATGACCAATCCCGTGTCATGCCAAATATGTAACACAATTATGCCTATACAATTCTAATCTAGCGTACGTCACATGTCATGCTCTTTACATTAGAATAAAACAATGCTAAACGAACGGCAAACAACATGTAGCACGTAAGCACATAAACATGTTATCAACCAAAACATGTTATTATAAAGCATATAAACACATAGAGCATGGCAACAAAAGCATGATATGCATCCTAAACCCATCGTCTTAAGGTTTTCGAACCTAGGAGCTCTAATACCACTTGTGACGGCCCAAGTTTTGTAAACCCGTTGCGTCAGTGATGACCAAAAGATGACCCGATAATGGATCCGAAATGCAAAAGCGAAAGGTGAAACAACGGTCTCTAGAGATACAATGCGTCTCTAAGACACCAATGTGACCCTCAATGAGGTCACAGAACCCAAAGGAAACAAATGCAGAAGTGTCGTTTCAAAAACGGACAAAAAGAACCTATGGGCAAATGGTCATTTTGTAAAAAGTGGATTCAAGTGCTATCGAGCACACCGCTGGAAAGACAATAAAAAATTAATCATAATGGACTCAAGAATTTCATCATTCAGAGTCTGGACGAAGGAGAAAGATCAAAAACAAAAATGATGTCGTGGCGGCCCGACGAGGACAACCCACCACTGCTGTAACTGAGAGTAAAAACGGGCATCTAAACGGACTTTTTTGAAAAAACTCAAAGAAGAAACCTCCCCTAAAATCAAGTTTTCTACTCGAATTACGACGGAAACAAAAAAAAATGCATTGTAAAATGCCCCCAAGGAAATCAGGTCAAGAGGAAAAAAACTAATCCGAGCTACTGCCCAAGTTTTGGAAATAGGGCTTCGGGAGTTTTTTAAATTGCCTAAATTGAAAATGCAATCTTAAAATACACCCACAAGACCTCCAGAAGTTTCGGATCGGTCGTGACGATTTTCAAAAAAAAGTCGATGAATTGTACCAACTACATTTGTACTAAAAATTTACAAAACCTGGCGGCAAGGATTTTATGGAAAAATATGAATTTTTGAAGGCTAAGATGATGTTTTCTGGAAAAACACAAAAAAGAAACCTCCCTCAAAATCAAGTTTTCTACGTGATTTGCGAGGAAAAATGAAAAAAAAAAACTCATTTTGAAATACCCGAAATTCCCCTGTAACAGAATAGTGTCAAACAAAAAAATATGTAACTTTAGGTTTTTGTTTCATCAAGGAAGGTATTGTTTGCCAAAGTGAGCATGCAAGTGTATGTAATATGATAAAATAGATATGCTACAATGGCCTATGGCCTCATTACAATACATTTACAACATTTGACAAGTCAAACCTCCAAGTTAGAAAAATTACATTTCACAGACAAATCATGAACATGCTAACACTTGCATGTGAACAAGAATGCTTCTAAAGAAGCTCAACTCAACAAATCACCCAAGCAATTGCAATCTCCAATCTTGTATCCTGTATCTGAAATATGCCCCAGTATTGTAAGGGTGAGTAACATAAAGCTACTCGTAGGAAATGAGCATGCATCGACCTACGTTTTACAAGTTTGCATGATTTAATTATTCTAGTTTATTCCACCTAACGTCTATGTCAACGTGAGACTCGGGGAGTATCCTAAGCTACTTAAGATCATTTCTAGCATAAATCACATCATTTATGCAATTCAAACAACATACGAGCATGCTATTCAAAGCAACAAAACATAGATTCTCAAGTTATCAATTTGAAATCTAAAATACGAAAACGACAAAAGTGATCATATCACCTAAAGTCTATGTTCCAAATGAATCTATAGGATCATTCCTAAATTACATTTGAACAATATAGCATGGATGTACTTATCAACATCAAAAGCTTATAATGATTCATTAAAAATCATAAAACAAGAATGTACTTAACAACATTTAAAAGCTCACAATGATTTATTGAAAATCATAAACATGAATGTACTTAACAACATTAAAATGATTCATTAAAATCATAAACATAGATGTACTTAACAACATTAAAATCACCAATAACCAAAACCACAAGTCACAATATAAACATGATTGTTAACCTGGAATTGCACGCGAAAACATATAGTGGAAGACTTGGACATCACGTCTTGGACTAAACCAAGAACAAATTGGTTTTTCCGGGCACTAACCCGCTGGGAAGACCACCCTAGTGCGCACTATCTCAATTGGGGAGAATTCATACCTCCCGCACTAAAGCCGAACTTTAGCCATATCACAGTAACAATGTCCCAAGACTCCAAAATAATCAAATAAGTTCACAACTTATACGTAATTTATATAATGCACTAAGTCACCTTCTATGCACAAGTAGGTTGTAACCACAAAACACATGCTCTAAATGCACAACTACTATAGGATGACAATGTCGAATCTTCAAAGCGCGATTCGTTACGTACTATAATAACATCACATGTCGAATCTTCAGTGTGCGATTCGTTACATGCTATAACAGTATAATTCAATATTGGAACATAAACTCATAATTCCATTATAAGCCTAAAATCATGCCTTAAACATATTATCAATGTCAATTACATGATTCAATCAACGGTGCAATAAGGTAGAATTTAATTACATCATGATAATTAAATCTCTCAATTCTAAAAGACCTCTAAATGGTCTCAAATTAATATATGCTAGTACATAAGTCATAGTTTTCACAAATATCAAGCTAAACACTCAATTAGGCCAACGGAACCCTTAATTAGATTTTAATTAATCATTTTAATTAAAATCTCTAGATTTTCATACTTGTCCAAATGCTCTCAAATTAAAGTATGTTAAACAACATGTCAAAACCTAATTTAGAAACATACTACAACTTAATTTCAGGCAAGGTACGGCCATGCACTTTAATCTTTCACAAAAGATAAATATTAATTAAAATATGTAATTTTTATTCAATCAATACCAATTTAATATATGTTAACAAACATATTAAAGCATGATTTTCTAGCATGCCACAATTCAAATCAAAATTATATATCATCATGAATTTTAAATCTTATACAAAGAAATAAAAATTAGCAACTTTCTAAATTTGATAGAAGGTATACATATAAGTTGTATAATCATAAGAAACACTCAATACAACACATATAAATCCTAAAACATTTCCTACCTCAATTTGAGATGAAAATCTCAAAAGCCATCAAAATGGAACGGCTCCGAATTCGACGAAACTACTAGATTTTGTCAGGGACAACGCCGTGAACATAACCCCCATGAAAGCCCCATCAAAATCATAACTTGACCTCAAAACCAAATTCAAGAAATGGTCAAAACTGAATTCTAATAAGGGGGAAAGGTAGAGCACAGCGAGGGGAACAACAAACGTTAAGGCCGAAGACTTTTCCATCAAGGAAAAGTGAACCAAAAGAGGAGAGAGAAGAAGGCAGCACCCCTTGGGCTGCCATGGGAGCTGCAGGTTGTGCATGAAGAGGGGAGAAGATGAAAAATGAAATATCTCACCCCCTTTTTATAGAAATCTCAAAAAGTACCCCGAACGGGCCCCGCCGGGTCAGAAAAAGTAAAATTTGAGCAGACGCGCTCAAATGGAAAAACTTTGTGAACAAAAAAGATTCAAAATGATAAAATATGAATAATGGAAGAAACAGCGTCAAAAACTGAATCCCGAGCAGAAAGTTATACCCAAAACAAGTTAGGCGCAAACTAGGGCCAGAAACCCTGAAACTGGAAAATATCGACCAAGAGGAAATTCCAAGAGTACACAACTCAACGAAATGTGAAAATGAATCCCGTACGAGGATCCAGGCTCAAAACAAGACATTTTGCAATAACTTTCATTAATTGCACAATGACCCCTCCAAAAAGTGAAAACTGTAATTATGGCCCAAAATGAAAATATCTTCTAAAAATATTTTCTTAAAAACTCCTGAAATAAAATATCTTCAAAAGATATTTACGAAAAATACCCCAAGAAAAGAAAATAATTTCAAAGAATTTTGCATCCATGTCCCTATGGACAGCGGGAGCAACCAGAGTACTTTCTTACAAAAGTAAAGATACGTATTTCGTGGAAACCACTCAAGATAGAGATACATGAAGTCAAAAACCAACTCTGAGCACAAGAAGTGTGGTTACGCCAACAAAGTATCAAATGGGGAAAAGACAAAATAGGGGAAATGACGAAAAGTGAATAGTGTTGAAAAACGAAAAATGCGGAAACGACTTGGTCCTCAAAGCAAGTTGTCAATCCACATAAAAGAGTCTCGGAAATCACTTCAGAGCACTCGAGATGACACTAAGCGAAGAGGAACTAAACTCAGAAAGGAAAGACAACAGAAAAAAAATATCCGTGAAAACTCGGGTCATTACATGTTATGTATCTACAGACGAGCCCGAACCGAGCCGAGCCCGAGCTCATCGATTTTCTAACGAGCCAAACTCGAGCTTGGCTATTCTAGGCTCGCCTGAGCCCGAGCCGAGCCCGAGCACCTCCCTGATTGTGGCAAGCCGAGCCCGAGCATGCCAAAGCTCAGCTCAGCTCATTTGTAGCCGTATTCGTGTTCATGAATGAGGGAGAGAATGAGGGGATAGGTACAACCTTATCTCCTTTTACCACTTGTTTGGTCCTTATATTAAGACTTTTCCTTTTTGTGTTTAGTCACTAACATGCAAAGCTATATACAACCTATGGTTAAGATTTCTTTATCTGTTAAATAAAATTTAGGCCAATGGACTCTTATATTATTTTAAAAATTATGGAATGCTAGTGTGCCCAATTTAAATAGTAGAGAAATTGTAGAAAAAAAACATAAAAAAAAAATAGTTATTATATATATTTATTTATTATTTATACCATCCCACCCCCCTATAAGTTCCCAAAATATTATTTTATTACCTACAACTTTACTCTTTTGCACTTTGGTTCTCTCATCTTTGCCTCCTGCACAAACATATATAGACAATATAGCTTCAGCCTTCAGGCCTTCTGCCGAAGGTAGTTCTTTCCATCACCGAAGGTAGTTCTTTCCATGTCTCTCTCTCACACACACGACACCCACAAACACAGTACCCACTATAATATATATATATATATATATATATATATATATATATATTATTTATGTTGTTATTAAAAGGCCGCCCCCTGACATAATTTCCTAGGTTCGTCACTGATCGTACCCATATCCCGTGTTCATATTCGTGCTTCATAAGTTAACACAAATTCTAAATTCTTATTTCCATGCTCATATCCAAATATATCTTTCACTTATCTAAATATATTTTATACTTGTATAGTTGTTCCATTCTATCTCCCTCTCCTAAATGGTATACTATTTTTTTTTTTTTTTTGGGACACTGCTTAGGTCCTTCCCTAAGAGGATGAACTTTGTCCTCTAGCTATCTGGCTCAATGAAATTTAAAAATTGGTTTAAAATTAAAAAAAAAATTAAAGATGGGTCATTACCCATATTTTTACGGGTTAAACTGAAACTCTGTGTGTTTACCCGTAAGAATATGGATAATGACACCCGTTTAAAATTCATTGGATCACGTCAATTAGGAGGACAAAGTTCATCTTTTTAGAAGATGCCTCAAACGTCGTCCTTTTTTTTTAATAAGCATTTATTAAGTTTAATTCATTTCCTTATAATACACAATTAATGTCACCTAAGAAATGACAAAATTACATGATGGAATTGCAACGTAGAAGGAAGAAAGTCTACACTCAAACATAAATTTATATGGCTATTCTCTTATTGCCAGGATAACATAATAATAATAATAATAATAAAATAAAATAAAATTTATATGGTGATGCAAACTTTAAATGAGTTCTTACATGGTGACTAATGCAAGTGTTCACCTTTTCTTGGCACGACTCAACCTGAAGCCATCTATAGAATCTTGGTCACTGTAAAAATTATAGAATTAACTTGAAGATGTTTTTGATAAAAAAATTCTCCTGCATTAAGTATTTCTCCTGCAAAGCCTAATCTAAAGTCTGTCACTGGACAGGCTGATACTAACCTATTAAGATTACTTAAAACTGTCACCAAGGGGTAAAATTGGATATGATCATTCATATGCTCGCAGTGCATAATACACCCCTCTTATTATATTTGCGTAAATAGGTTCTATTTATAAAAATTGAACTAAAATGTCCTTAGCAACCTATTTTATAATATATATATATATATATATTTCACAAAATATTTATATATATATTATATATATATATTATAAAATAGGTTGCTAAGGACATTTTAGTTCAATTTTTATAAATAGAACCTATTTACGCAAATATAATATATATATAAATATTTTGTGAAATATATATATATATATTATAAAATAGGTTGCTAAGGACATTTTAGTTCAATTTTTATAAATAGAACCTATTTACGCAAATATAATATATATATAAATATTTTGTGAAATGACTAAAATATACCTCAATTTATTGTATATCTTTTCTCTTGTATAAATATTAATTATATTATTTACCTTAATTTTATTAATAGTATCAATTTGTCATAAAAATGAAAAAAAAAATATTTATAAATTATAACTATCATTTTCTAAAATGATTAACTTATTATTAAAATTTTATTATTTATAATAAAACTTATTATACCAGTTTTAAACTTTTTTACGATTGAAAAATACTTTATACAATATATTGATGAAAAATTAATAAACTAGTTAAATAAAAAATACTTTCTTTTTCATTTAATATATTCATAAAAAATAAAGAAATTAATTAAATTGTATTAAAATTTTCTATTTAAGATTTTAATTTAAACAATTAATTTTAAAAAGTAAAGAGTAAATTTATGAAAATTTAATGGAGAATATGTCATCAAATTAGTAGAATTTTTTTTCATAATTTATTTCAATAAAAAAATAGATTAAGTGTAATTCAATAAGAAGTGCATTATGGTAATTTAATGAAATATAGTTTATGCATTGAGTCATTTTGTAATAAAATGTGACAGTTGTATTATACACAAGATTTAGTTTAAAAGGTTATTTGCAAATTCAAATTATAATTTTTGATTTAATGACACAATCAAATTAATCAATTACAATCTACCAATTATAAATGTCATGAAATAATGAATGATATAGAACGTACTCTACTCATGCATGTAATTAGTAAAAATTCAATGTATTTATTTATTAATTTTAAGCTGGTACCAACGTGTACCAAGGTGACAACTTGCTGCAAGTATTATTTTAAATAAGCTAATACTAAATTTTTATTGTGCTAACATTAATAATATAAAGACTTATCCAAAAGACGTTGGGAAAAGAATTAAATTCAAACCTATCTCAGTCTGAGTTTATTTGTAACATTTGAAGTTTTCTTGCGATTTATTTAAAATTAAATAAACAAATAAAATCATAATTTAAATTGGTACCACTACGGTTACAAACAAATACTCCGTATGCCCTTCCCCTTTTCATGATTGAAGATTGAAATTAGTACTATTTAGGGTTGTGGTTGAAGATCGAAATTTGAATATTCATGGGAAGAGGGAAATATTTTGGAATCATGACGACGTCGTTCTACAAAGAATATAACGGTACTTCCACCCTTTTCAACCCCTGGACCTCCCCCTCCATTGGCAAGCAGAAGTGAAGCTGCAAAGAAATGTCCGCAGACGGAGGAAGCACCAATGACATGGTAGCAAAAACCATTGAAAATTTCAATGATGCCCTCAAGTTTGTGCTCTCGACTTCTCATCTTTTTTTTTTTTTTTTCAATTACTAGTAGATTTGTTGAAAATTTCAATGGCTTTGTTTGATAAACGACCTTTTATTTTCAGAATTCTTAACGACTACCTTCAGGAGCAGTTCAACAACGGTCCACCATATCTCTTCTCCACCGATTGTCACGGAAGGTGCAAATTTCTCTCAGAATTTCTTCATCAAATATTTATTTATATTTTATTATTTTTATTCTTCAAAAAGATCCGTTTTGTACTAAAACATATCATCTCTGTGTCCACCAGTATACTATAATTTGGTTGATAATGCTGGTCTGCTGGGAGAAAATTAGCAAGTTTTAGATCTTTTACTGTTTGCTTTTTAGGCTATTTTTATGCGGATTTGCACAATTGCACGATGAATGAATTAGTTACGACTTACGGAATAGGTCTAGTTTTAATTTGAAATTCTAGACTTTATAGTATATCTTTTGAAAATTAAATAAACTTTATGGAGTATGAGAGAAAAGGAAGTATATGATGGAGAAAATACATTATACACCATCAGCGTATAACCAAAGATAAAACCTGTCATTTCTTCAGATTCATCATCATATCATATGATGGATGGAATGCACCATAGGCATATGTTAAGATAAACAAGAATTCATAAAACCTGGCCATTTGTTTCATATTAGGTGCACAGTAGTGTCCTGCTCAAATTATTAAAATGCATCCAATTTTTTTCACCGTATAGATGTTTAAAGTCCTGAAATTCATTTGCCATTCCCTTAGTGAGGTTTGGCAGCGATGACAATGACTGAGGCTTGGGGTTCGAGCAACCAAAATGCCTTGAACTAGAGTCATTGCTGGTAATTGTACCTCTTGTTTGACCATTCTCTAGCTATTCATTTGCCATTCCCTTAGTGAGGTTTGGTAGCAATGATAATGACTGAGGCTTGGGGTTCGTGCACCAAAATGCCTTAAACTAGTGTCTTTGCTGGTAATCGTACCTCTTGTTTGACCATTCTCTAGCTCTCCTCTGCTTACCACCTCCAATGAAATTTATTTATTCTGTGCCTTTTATTTTATTTTATTTTAAAGTGGCGGCTTTTGTAAGATTCAATTTTTTTTTTTTTTTTCCTAATTGGGACTCACACACAGTTTTCACTGAGGTTCGAACTTCTGACCCTTGGAGAAGTAGGAGCTAGGCCACAAGTCTGTTGGTTGTAAGATTCATTTTTGTTGATCTAGAATTATACATTTTGTACTTACATAAGTTCCTGACATGATCTTGTCATCATTGTGATGAATGATGGATTTGTTTACAATTTTGCCAGCTGTCTTGTTTCTCTGCTTCATTATATGTAAATAATTTTTTATTGAGGTGATTAAAACTTAGCATGTTTCTGTAGAGAATTAGGGACTTCTATGAATATCTTAAACACCATGAGTTTGTCTCCCTTATTATAAGCAATTTTCGCATGATGATAGTGTTAGGAAACGTGCAAGTTTTAAAAACTTTTCGAGGGATTTTGATTCATAAATCTTGATTCATCACATAGAGACAAGTTTTATGCAAAAATAAAAATATGATGTATCATTCAATTAATGGATTGAATACTTACATCAAAGGTCTGAGTAAACCTTTAAAACTTTCCTCTAAAGTGAATGTTCTCACTTATTGTAGATCCCTTAGCAAGATGCCTTCTCCTTGGATCTCCATCTTCTTGGTAATTATTTTGCCTTTAGGAATCACTCATAAGCCTCCATGAATTACCTTGGAAAACTAGGCTTGTGGGAGCCTCTATTAGATGAGACCATAAACCCTAATTTTCTAGAGAGAGAAAATTCATTCCTTATTCCTTCTCATAAAAATCACCACCCAAAATATACATAGACCATGTATATTTATAGGCAACATAAAAATAAAGAAAAGGAAACAACAAATCCTTCTCCATCTCTAATTCATATGTCTCAAATCTAATATGATTCCAATATCAAGTTGGGCTATGAGTGAGAATCCATTGGGCCTATTATTTTATTGGCTACAATGAATTAATAATTGGCCCGGTCCATGGACCCAATTCAATTAATTCATAAATTAATTTCTACTCCACTAAAAGAAATTAATTGAACTCCAATTAAATAATAAATAACCTCTAAGTCAATATTGCACTTTGACCCCTCTATGCATAATTAGTTATCGGATAAATATAGCCATCAATCCGACTACTTAATTAATATATTTATTTTGGTACCTTTGATTATTTCTGGCTCGATCACAATAAAACATTTGTTTGACAAAAAATAATAATTTAAATAAATAAATATATAATAAATCATTTTGTCTAAAAACACACGAAGGCCTTCGAATTTACTTTGTGATCAATCATAATCAATACAAAATAAATACAAGTAGTAATGATGCAAATATTGAAAATATAACCCTCTAACTATTAATTACATAACTACCCAAAGTGTCGGTCTAAGGATCCCGAAGAATCCGCCGAACAAATCAAAGTAATTATTAATTAATAAAAGAGTCTATACTTTTCTCATGCTTAAGAGTCAAATGACATGACGGTGATAGGGAGTAATTGCATACGACGGCTCTCGCAATATATCTCAACTTAACGCGGATCCAGTTCAAGTCTTAATTAATTATGAGTTCATCCATAATTACCGACTATGAACAATTTATAATTACTATTTATATATCATGCATTGATTGTCATCACATACATATATATAAATATTTCTTGTAATTACATGGACACTATCAATTTCATAGTGAATCGAAACATAATACATTGAATTCACCAATTATATAAATCATAAATATTTCAGATATGTCAAGAACATATGTCACTACAATTCAGATAGGAATTTGCTATGCCAGGGCATATAAATCCCAACAGATAGGTCAATGATGAAGGATGCGTTCAAAGTGCTGTGGTCAAAACTAGAGAAGGAAAGGTGAGAATGGAGATAGGTTTCCACATCTTTTTATAAAATGTTTAACATCTATTGTTTAGTAATGATTCTTTATTCTTCTAATTATTACCATTTTTTAATTCCCTGTTTTAAGTTATTAGTCCTTGTTTTTACCCTACAGTCACCGTTCTTTGGATAATTTCTCAAGGTGCTTAGGAGAGGTTCGGGGATTTCAAATGAATTTTCTGTGAATTGTTTCTGCAATATAATGTAAGTTCTGAAGTTTTGATTTCACTGGACCTTGTTTCGATGTTTGCAGTTTGAAAGTTCTATGAAGGCTGAGTTTGCAAAGCCTGAATTAACTCGTGAGGACGAGAAACAGCATCTTGAGCCCTTTCGTGGTAATTTCTCAATGCTGACACATTTTATGTATATATTGTGATTAGCACTTTGTTGGTAAAACTTGATTCTCCGTCCTTCAGTATGGACCGGTCGATGTGTTGTGATGTGCAATTGTGTCAAAAACCTAAATAATAGAGTGAGCTTTACAAAAGTTTGCAGAAAATAAGATGGTCAATTCTTACATATAACAAGCACAAACAGTGCTCCCATTTTTCACCGTGTTGGTTCATCATATTACTACATGATATTTGGATATTGATGTTTTAAATTTTACCTCCAAGTGTCAATACTGAATTAATATCTTGCAAATCATCTTTCTGCCAATTTGTTGTACAACCAACTTATGCAGCATTTAAGAAAGGAAAATTTCTGATATAATCTTTTTCTGTTCTTCTCTGTAACTTTGTTATGATACTTTTCCCTTCGAATTTTGGGAGGAGTGAAATCTCAGTATTGGCATATTGGAAGAATTTAAGAGTATTACATGTTATTTCATATGCTATGTATCCATTATTTTCAAGAAATATGCAAGGTATACGAGAGGTAGGTCCGTATTCAGTCTTCTCCTCGTAACATCCTCAATTAACAGGGATCATACCAGGACCCCAGGTGATGACCGTTATAACCTTTTAGCTTGAAGGGTTTAGGGAAATCCATAAGCTTGGTAAACTAAGGACGAAGTGGTAAGATTTTACAGTTTATAAAACATGGAGTAATCACAACCAGCATGAAGTTGCAAGATAAAAAAATGGGAATAAAGATTCAAGGAAGGGATAAGAGAATAAAAAGGAAAATAGACAACTATAGTGCGCCGACTCAAATGTATATACAATATGACACAGGCATGCTGAGGTAACCTGAAAATAGGATATTGGTAATGAGGAGGATATCCTTTGATGCTACATACATAATATTTTAATAAGTTTTGTGGATGTTACCCTTAAGTGGGGTGAAACCCACATACATGCAAGGCATACAAGATTAATCCTGAGCTTCTTCATACACTAGAAACCAAGGGTTTAAGAATTCTGAGCTTCTTCTAGGGGAGGGACGGGGTGGGAATATATAATCAATTTAACACCCTTCAACAACTTTTTGTCCCCCTGGTCCTTTTGGTTTGGCTGCGCTTCCAATTTTTTAAATGAAAATATAATCAAGGAATTGCCTTCATGTTAAATTAGGCCTCCTATTGTGATTGAAATATTTGTATTATATGATGTTCAATTCCCCTTCTATATGTTGTTTCTTGGTCATGTCTAAGTGCTGACAGTTTGATATTGTCTTGACAGAGTTGTATTTTAAATACAAAGATAATATGGAGATGTTCTTGGTATCATATGAAGAGCAGTGTAAGCAGAATCTCTGCTATTTTTTCTTAAAGACGTGTAATTGGGGATAGATCTCGACTTCATTCACAATTCAGGTAAGAGAAAAATGACCATACTCTAGGAACTAGAGACAGACCTTGTAGAGCTACTTTTTGTTCGTGAGGAGACTTTGAAAAAGGAGGTAATTGACCATAGGAAAATATTGTTAGAAGATAAATCTAGACGACTAAGGTGCTGTTTGATAAAACTGAAAGTTCAGCACTGAAAATTTCAAGTACTGAATTTTAAGCGCTGAAACTTTAAGTACTGAATGTATTAATTTGAAAACCTGTTTGATAACGTTTTAATTTTAAGCGCTGAATTCATTAAAATTGTTTGTTATATACAAAAGCTGAAGTCTGAAAGTTGTACATATTACATTTTTGCCCTTAATATCTGATACTCGTAACAGTTTTATATTTATAATACAAAAATATTAATAAAACAACCACATTCACTCAATGAAATATATCAAATGAATATTAATGTCAAATATAATCATAAAAAAATATAAATTCAAGATTGGAAAACGGGCCTTTAATACTCCAAATGTTTGTTCAATCACATTCCTTAGCTTGGCATGTGCATGGTTAAATAACTCTTCTTTTGTTCAAGGACGACCACCATTTCAAAAGTCGGCTAACCAATATCGTACATTACGATAAGGTACCATAAATCTTCGGGTGTGCGTGTATGCAGCATCACACAAATAATATTTATCTACAATGTAATATGTTTAAAATGGTTAAAAAATATATGATAAGTAAATATTTTTTTTTCTGCATCATAAATAAATATTCAAAAATATTATTACTAAAGAAAGCAATTCTGTTATATTTGAAACACAATTCTACTCTGAGAATAAAATTCTATTATATAAATAATTACATAATATTTATGTAGGGTATAAAAATGGTGTTAACAATATTAAACAAAATACGTGAAATTGAATAGAATTTTGTTATATAAATAAGTATTTTCTATATATCGTGAATCAATATGAATATGAATGGTAACAATTTAAAATATAAATAATTACATAATATTTATGTAGGGTATAAAAATGGTGTTAACAATATTAAAGAAAGTACGTGAAATTGAATAAAATTCTTATATAAATAATTATTTTCTATACATAGTGAATCAATATGAATGGTAATAGTTTAAAATATATTAGGCAGAATTATGTTTTTTATTTTTTTAGAATTTGTTCCATGTAATTCATTTTCATTAGCAACAACAATCAACTAAATATATATGATTATATGAGGGTAGAGTAGTCATTAGAATTTTATTTTTTAAACCCAACCACTTACCGTATTCTGTGATAAGGTATAAGCAACCTTTCCAACGCTTAAAATTTTGGCCTCTTTTAAGTTGTACTTTTTTTTTTTGAGCTGTACTTACCATGTTAAGCAGTGTCCTAAAATCTTATCAAACACACTTATTTTTACAAATCACTTACCGTGTTCTGCATTCAACGCTGAATTGGGAAATCAAACAGGCCCTAAGTGATACTTGGGAAGGTGCAAAGAATCTCATAATAATTGCTAGAACATGGAACATTTTTGTGTATATGAAATATTTTGGTTCATTGCATGTATTAAATTCATGTACTAAAAGTATCCATTGAGTAGTATAAATAGGTGAGTCATGTAAGTGTATTTCAAACACACAAACAGTTGAGCAATACAAGATAAAGTATTCAGCTTTATAGAAGTGAGAGTTTCCCATTTGTGTTCATTTGCCCACTAACTCCAACAAAGTGGTATCAGAGCCTTGTTACAAGATCGGCAAAGAAAAATGGCGTCTAACAACATGTTGCAGCCCCAACTTCCCAAGTTTAGTGGGAAGAATTACAATCAATGGAGTATACAAATGAAGGTGTTGTATGGATCCTAAGATTTATGGGAAATTGTTGAAAACGGTTTTGAAGAACTGGAGAATCAAGTTGAAGGAGAATCGAAAGAAGGACAGGAAGGCTGTAACGACCCAGCTCCTCATGGATCCGGATCATTAAATGGTTCCTTACCCGACCCAAAACCGTCCGAGGGTAATACGGTCATTTCACGCTAAATTTAAATATCAAAGTCCAAAAAGGGCAAGATAGTAATTTGTCATAATTCAATAAATTGAGACTCAAAGGGTAAAACAGTCATTTACTTGCATCACATAATAGGTAAAAAGAGGTTCGGGGCAATATAGTCCTTTCGGTGGTCAAAACATAATTATTGCATTTATTTGAGTCATAAAATAATTACGCGTAACCTCACTTGGGTACCAAAGTGTAATTTAAGAATTTAAAATAGCAATAACATATGAAACAGAAATCGGTCGACGTATATGCTTCATACGTCGACTGGTTTGGGACGTGAACAATAGTGATACCCACTGCCGAGATACCGGTCGACGTATAGGAAGCCATACGTCGACTGGTTTCGAACGTGGACGTATGGGAAGCCATACGTCCACTGGTTTGGGACATGATACCGGTCGACGTATGGGAAGCCATACGTCGATTGGTTTGCAACGTGAGCCACAATGACCCACATTGTGAAGTTACCGGTCGATGTATGGGAAGCCACACGTCAACCGGTTCTGGGAAACTCTCACTTCTTTTCCCACTGTCCAATGATAACCGAAATACACCAACATTGATAATTCAACCACCCACGTCACTACACTTACGTGAAATTTTATTCATATTTTAACATCAAATAAAAATACAACAACCATTAAAAACATAACTTAAAACCCACTAAAGGATTTAGTGTAAATAAAATTTAATTACATTACTCCAAGGCCATATACAAAATGAATCCAATCATTTTACATGTTGCAAAAATAATACATATTGATAACAAAAATTTTGTAGGATACATAACAAGTTCCAATACATCATTTAAAGACTGAATTACATAAGTCTCATTTTATACAATTTCCAATGATTAAATACAAGGTTGGGGCCTCCATAGCCAATATTCACAAAACTTTAATATAAACAAGATGGAAGTGAATTTCCTAACTACATCAATGTCCATGGATGCACATCAACTACCGGCTCATCTCCAAGTCCCTGAAAAATGTTAATGTTGATGGGGTGAGCTCAACTGCTCAGTAGAGTAAAGCCTAAATCACATTCCTAAAAATCCTGTGAGCCACAACCAAAGAATGGGATTCAAGAAAAAGGGATCATGGGATTAAATCATTTCAACATTTATGAAATTCACAATTTCACAGATTGTACCATCAAATATGAAATGCAATGTCTCCTTCTTTCTTTCTAACTCAACCTCACTACCACCTTCCTAACCATCACCTTGGCTTACCACACAAACCCCCATCTCATTCTCTAACCCTCTTTTCCACATTAACCTTCATCTTCTCAACTCACCCTCATGCCATGAATATGCGTGTTATACAACCAATCATCATTATACAAGTTATATTTTACCTTTAAGTTATGATATCAAACATCTAAACATAGAAATTGATAACATTAATCATACTTTTACATTTTCTCATAGAAAAGTAGCATGCTTGGCACAAATACAAGAAACCATCATTTTCTCATTCTTCAATAATTAAGCCATCACAATTCATTCTCAACATCACAACCAAAATTTTAACAAACTAAGCATGCTTCATAACCTTAAAATTGTCATGCAAGGAGGCATATAGAAACTCACTAAAACCATAGGAATTTGTAAGTTAGACTTCCCCTACCTCAAGATAGCAACCAATCAAGTCCTTAGTAAGCTCTAGCTCTAAGCTCCAAACTCAAATCCTACCAAACGCTTGCAATACCGGTACCAAGACGTAGTCCTTGCAATGGTCTATGATTTGCCAACAATGGCTTAAACCAAATCCTCTCTAGCATGAACAAATTTTATAGAGAATGGAGAGAGCAATATAGAGAGAGAAAGAAAAATGTGGAGTGAGAAAGCTTATGGTCCGAAAAATGAAGGAAAAAGGAAAGAGATAGGCCAAATGGAGACACCTCATTGTCTCTAGAATTTTCTAGGCTACTCCATGGGGCTAAAATGACGAAAATGCCCCTAAAACTTATTTACAACCTCAACCTTGCCACAAAATACCTCATTCCATATAATACTATTAATACAAATACATACATGTATATAAATACACATACACATGTGAAATGCCGATAACGCCCCTTGGGGCCCGCGTGGCACGCAAAACGAGGCAAGGATCCAAATAATCAAGAAAAATCAAATAAATTCAGAAATTAGAAAATAGGAAAAAAAAAAAATCGGTAACATTACAAAGGCTTTGTTCTTCATTTATCAAGCAGTTGATGAATTAATTTTTGAAAGAATCTCGACAGCCATTTCAACAACGCAAGCGTGGGATGCGTTACAGACCACTTATAAGGGTGAAGATAAAGTTAAAGTGGTGAGATTGCAACCTTTTCGAACTGAATTCGATACGATTAAGATGAAAGATTCTGAAAGTGTAGAAGAATACTTTAATCATATTCTTTCGATCATTAACCAATTGAAGGTGAATGGAAAAGATATTCAAGATCAAAGAATTGTTGAAAAAATCCTCCGAAGTATGCCTAAAAAATTCGAACACATCGTTGTAGCAATTGAAGAGTCGAAAGATTTGTCGACTTTGTCAGTGAATAGCTTGATGGGATCACTCGAATCTCATGAGCTTCGATTAAAGAATTTTGATTCAACGCCTCTAGAACAAGCATTTCATACTCAAACTTCTTTTAGAGAAGGTTCGAGAGGAACAAGAAGTGATCGAGGTGGCCGAAGAAGAGGAAGAAATAGTGAAGGAAGAACTTTTGAGTCTAAGGAAAATGCTAATTTTCTTCCTAATAAAGGGAGAAGAAGAGGAATGAATAGAGGTCGAGGTCGAGGTCGAAGCAGAGGACAAGGTAGAGGTCGCGGTGACTCATTTCATCTCCAGTGTTTCAATTGTGGAAAATTGGGGCATTTTCAAGCAGATTACTGGTTCAAAAAGAATGATAATGAAGCAAGCAACAGTTCGACATTCATACACAAGGAGGAAAAAAAGGAAGAAGGAGTTTTCATGTTGGCTTGCAATACACAAGAAGAAGTTTCAGAAAATATATGGTATATCGACAGTGGTTGCAGCAATCACGTTACTGGAGATAAGAACGCCTTTGTAAATTTGGATGAATCTATCCAAAGTGAAGTCAAAACTGGTGATAATAAAAGACATTTTGTCAGAGGAAAAAGTGACATTCTTGTCAAAAGCAAGAAGGGAGTGCAGAAGATTACTGATGTATATTATGCTCCAGGTCTTAAATACAATCTTTTGAGTGTTGGACAGACTCTGCAAAAGGGAAATGATGTATGCTTCAACAATGATGTGTGTGTGGTCAAAGACAAAAATGGTGGGCTGATTACAAAGGTACAAATGACACAAAACAGAATGTTTCCATTGAAGCTTATGTATGAGAAGATGGTCAGTTTTAGTGCCATGATGAATGAAGAATCGTGGCTATGGTATCACAGATATGGGCATGTGAGACTCATTATCCTATATGTGTTAAAAGAACATGGTGAAAGGTTTGCCAAGAATCAATAGAGAAGATGAAGTTTGTGAAGCCTGCATTTTGGGAAAGCATCATCGAGAGCCTTTTCCCATTGGAAAGGCGTGGAGAGCTTCAAAGCCACTTGAGTTGGTACATACAAATTTGTGTGGACCAATGCGAACCATGTTAATGGGAGGTAATCATTACTTTCTGACATTTATAGATAATTATAGCAGGAAAACATGGATTTATTTGCTGAAAGAAAAGAGTGAAGCATTTGAAAGATTTAAAGTATTCAAAGCCCTTGTCGAAAATGACAGTGGCTACAAGATCAAAATCATACGATGTGATCGAGGTGGTGAATACTTCAGTTATAAGAAGTTTTTGATTAAGTATGATATTCGACATCAAAAAACTATTCGAGCGACTCCACAACAAAATAGAGTTACCGAAAGGAAAAATAGAACCATCATGGAGTTAGCTCGAAGTATGTTGACAACAAAGGGGATGCCAAATATTTTTGGGGTGAAGCAGTATCATGTGTGGTATATTTACTAAATCGAGCTACAACAAAAGTTGTTCAAGGAATGACTCCTTATGAAGCTTGAAGCGGTTTAAAGCCAAGTGTTAATCATCTAAGAATTTTTGGCAGTATTATTTACTCCCATATTCCAGACAAGAAGAGAGGTAAATTAGATGATAAATCTGAAAAGTGTGTTTTTGTTGGCTACAGTGAAAGCTCGAAGGCATATAGGTTATACAATCCTACCTCAAAGAAGATAATCATCAACCGAGATGTGAAGTTCAATGAAAAAGAAGCATGGGAATGGAAAAATACCATTCAAGAAAAGAATTCAATTGTTGTGGATATGGAAAACGGAGAAGAAGATCAAGGTGTTCAGCATGTTGAAAACACACTAGATTCTCCAAGCTCGAGTTCATCATCATTAAGTGATGAAGAATCTCATCCTCCAAAAACAAGAAGCATCCAACAAATTTATGAAGCAGCAAGAAGAATTGATGGGGATGACTTGATAAATTTTGTGATGTTTGCTGATGCAATAAATTTTGAAGAAGCAGCAAAAGATAAGAAATGGAAGAAAGCTATGGACCAAGAAATTAATGCAATCAAAAGGAACAAGACATGGGAATTGACCGAGCTTCCAAAAGACAAGAAACCACTTGGTATGAAGTGGGTTTACAAAACAAAGCTAAATGAGAAGGGAGAAGTGGACAAGTACAAGGCAAGACTTGTTGTGAAAGGCTACAAACAAAAGCATGGCATCGATTATGAAGAAATTTTTGCTCCGGTGACTCGATTGGAGACAGTTTGATTAATTCTTGCAATAACAGCTCAAAGAGGATGGAAAATACATCAAATGGATGTAAAATCAGCATTTTTAAATGGCTACATCGAAGAAGAAGTTTATGTTGAGCAACCACCAGGTTATGTGAAGAAAGGTGGAAAAGGCAAGGTATGTCATTTGAAGAAGGCCTTATATGGTTTAAAACAAGCTCCAAGGGCTTGGTACAATCGCATTGATAGTTTCTTCATAAAGAACGAGTTCAGGAAATGTCCTTATGAACATGCTCTCTACACCAAGGAAGACAAAAGTGGAAACATTTTAATAGTTTGCTTATATGTTGATGAATTAATTTTCACCGGCAGTTGTAAGAAGATGTGTGATGAGTTCAAGATGTCGATGATGAATGAGTTCCAGATGACAGATATGGGTCTTCTTCATTATTTCCTTAGAATCGAAGTTAAGCAAGAAAGGGATGAGATCATAATTTCACAAAAGAAATATGCAAAAGATTTGCTTGCAAAGTTCAAAATGGAGGAAGCCTCACCAAGTACAACACCCATGGAAGTAGGTTTGAAGTTGAGCAAAAATGATGGGAGTGAAGATTTTTGATGCTACTGTCTATAGAAGTCTTGTGGGAAGTCTTATGTACTTAATCGCAACAAGACCAAATTTAATGTTTTCAGTTAGCATCTTAAGCAGGTTCATGGTAGCACCAAAGCAAAGTCACTGGGATGCTGGAAAGAGAATTCTAAGATATGTTCGAGGTACAATTGATCATGGAATTCGTTACAAGAAGGTTCAAAATTCAACTCTGATCGGAATTAGTGATTGTGATTGGGGAGGTAGTGGAGATGATCACAAAAGTACTTCTAGATATGTCTTTAACATTGGTTCAGGTGCAGTATCTTGGGCATCAAAAAAGCAACCTGTAGTAGCACTTTCAACTACAGAAGCTGAATATATTTCTCTGTCCACAGCTAGTTGCCAAGCACTATGGTTGAAATGGGTATTAGAAAATTTGAAGTATTTTCAGGTGAAAGATACTGTTCTGTTTTGTGATAATAATTCAGCAATTACATTTGCAAGAATCCAGTTTTTTATAGCAGAAGCAAGCATATTAGAATCAAGTATCACTTCATTAGAGATTTGGTTAAAGATGGAGAAATTGGCATCAAACACTGCAAGACCGAAGATCAGATTACAAACATTTTTACAAAAGCATTGAAGTTAAAAAGTTTTATCAAATTGAAGGAGAAACTTGGAGTTGCACAAGTCTAGCTTAAGGGGGGATGTTAGAAGATTAATCTAGACTTGTCTAGATTCATCTAAGAAGACTAAGTGATACTTGGGAAGGTGCAAAGAATCTCATAATAATTGCTAGTGCATGGAACATTTTGGTGTATATGAAATATTTTGGTTCATTGCATGTATTAAATTCATGTACTAGAAGTATCCATTGAGTAGCATAAATAGGTGAGTCATGTAAGTGTATTTCAAACACACAAACAATTGAGCAATACAAGATAAAGTATTCATCTTTATAGAATTGAGAGTTTCCCATTTGTGTTCATTTGCCCACCAACTCCAACAAATTTCACTCTTGAACATATATAGTTTGACGAATACATTTCAATGCGATAATATGTTTGAGTTGCAAGTAGTCGTAGATAAGACCAGTGAGCTCCTAAAGACTGAGTGAATTATTCAGAAAAGTCTTTTTGCGAAGGTTTATACATTTCAACTAATCCTCATTGTTTCCTATTTTCCAATTTTTCTATTCTCATAATTTATTTTCCTATATAAAGGAGCCTCCACCATTGTATTGTATATGAATTGAGAGAATATTATAAAAGTGATGTAGCCCTTTGGGCTCTTTGTGCCGTGGATGTAGGCCCTAGTGGCTAAACCACGTAATATCTGTGTGTTCTACTTATTTTATTTTTCTCTTCGCTTCCATTTTATGCTTTACAACAGTAACCAATTCAAGTGAACAAGAACCATATTGAACAAATAAAAGTAAGAAATTAAAATTTTTAATCCAATTTTTTGTTCTTGTTTATAATAAGTACAAAAAGAAAAAAAAAAAAAAAAAAAAAAGGGTATATAATGTTCTAACATGATCAACCATTACTTAGGAAACTTCTGATGGACAGGGGGTCTGTCATAGAACACTAGATTACTTTGTAAAATTTCTCTCTTGATCAAGAAGTGAAAGAAGGAATGAAAAGAGGATAAGAGAGAGAATTTATTGTTGATGAATTTTTCTCAGTTTAGGCCTAATAATTTAATTTGAAAATGAGAATCAAAATGAATCTTTTTTTCTTTTTTTTTTTCTTAAATGAGGTTGAATTCCATTGAAGAGATAAGCAATCAGTACAATGGATAAAGAGAGGGCGTGCCCCCCTGCACATCACATCACAGTAACAAATTGGAAGCAAGTGAAAAATAAAAAATATACTTGGAAGCAAGTGAAAAATAAAAATACAGCAAGTCTTATACTACCTACACAAGTCATTAATAGATCTAATGGAGGTAACATCCATGACTTCAAATAAAATATCTCTGGCAACCTCCGCAGCAGTCTTATGACAACCTGGTGCAACCTAGAATTCCTCTCCTTCCAAATGGCCCAACTGCAGTTGAGAAAATAACCTGAAAGTAGTGTGAAGATTGAGACTGTTGTTCACACCATAGTATAAATGCACATTAATCTTGACAATGCAGCCTCCAGCCACAGCAATGAGCAATCCAATTCCAGACTGATTTAGCAAGCAAACATTCAAAGAACATATAGCATGAGACAGGTTGTGAAACTGGTCCTAGGCCTGGCCTTGTTCCAGCGTAAACCATACCAGATTACCTTCGGATGAACATCTATACGTGCCTACTTTTGCTAAACCCAATAAGACATATGATTCCTAGCAGAGTGAAAACTGCACCTCTTTGTTTGTGGTGGGGCCTTATGGAGGGAAAGAAATAAGAGATCCTTTGATGGGGTGGAGTCTCCTATTGGGGTGCTTAGATTTTCTGTGCTTAGTTCCTTATTCTTTGGGGTGCATGGATTTAATTTTAAATCTGTGGAGATTCATTTGTCTTTTGTGGATACCATGAAGCTATAGCTCCCAAAGGCGGATCCAGTAGGCGAAGGTGGGCTTCAGCCCACCCAAAAAAACCCAATTTTTTTTTTTTTTTTTTTACCATATTTCTTTAAGCCAATTCCCCCCCCCCCCAAAAAAAATAAAAAAAAAAATTAAAAAAAAGTAATGGTAGCCCACCCCAAGTTAGTCCAATCCAAAGTTAGGCCACCCCATTCAGAAATGTTAGATCCGCCTTGCGTGTTCCCCCTTTTGGTCACTCTTCAATAATATTTATTTAATCAAAAATAATAATGATAATAATTGTCACCTCTTTCCTTGAGGTAGCTCAAGTGAAATGAGAAGTTTGAGAGCTTCATTGCCAAGTATATTGTATTAATTGACGTTAGAATAGGGGAACAAGGCAAGATTTCCATTGATATGCGAACAATGAATCATTTGGGGATATTTCTATGCTAAGAAGAGGTGATTATAAAAGGTTTATGATGATAAATTCTAAAGATCCTAATTAGGGATGTCTGAAGTGAATTCATTTTTAATTAGTTTCTCTCCAATTTAAGTGGTACATTTCGTTATAGTAGTTTTTGTTTGTACTAATTTAAATACTATTTTTTTAATTAATTTTTATTCAATGCCTAACACGATGTTACTGTTTCTTGCTTTCGCTTTGTTTGTTAGGATCTTGAAAATATCTGACTACACAAATACTTTTGATGCTACAAAAGAAAAAATGAAGAAAGAAATGTAAGATTTTTTTTTCAATCTTTATTTTCTGTCTTATTCTAAATAATTCTTATCTTGTTTGTTGTTCGGTTAATTTGTTAACAGGGAAGAGATTGTCATTGCTCATGTGTCTGTGAAAAAGGTTGTTTGCGAATCTAAAAGAGACTTTTGTATTATTAAAGAATAAATTTTAGTGGTTTGATAAATTGGCTGTATTTGTTTGATATATGTAGCTTGAGGAAGAAATTAAAAGAGAGATGAAAGCGTTGGATTTGAGAAGTAGTGAATTAATCCAACCTAAGAGTAAAGTGCTTATCAGGGGTCAGTTATTATCATGTTGTTACAAAGTTCCTTAAGGTAAGTTCCATTTCCACCTTTAGAAGTTGTTGTTTGCAAGTTAGTGATTCTTGAAAAATCCAGAAACTTTATACTATGGTCTGTAAACTTGAAAACTCTGTATGTTTGTTTAACTTTGTGGTGGCTCTAAGTCAGGTTGTGGTGACTCTTTAGTACTTATTATGCTTGTGGCCATACATCTGGCATCACAATATTGGTATCTAATATCTTTTATCATATAATGTAGCTAAAAGCTAGCATTATCCTATTCTATATATAAGTTCTCGTATTTTTCTTCAATTTTAGTTAATATTCTACATCATTTTAACTTGTGAAGGTGCATGTGGCGAGTGTCGTAATATATGACACTTAGTAGTGGACAATTAAACAGGATTTTTTTTATAGGATACCAAATAAGTTTTTTTCTTTTTTTTTTCAAAAATCAAATAACAGATGTACCTTACCAAACATGCTTCTGCTTTTGATAAAAATGACAGCAGAGCATAAACACTGCTTCCGTTTATCACAACCTTAAAAAAGAAAAACAACTGCAGTTACCAAACAGGCCCTAAGTGCATATATATATATATATTTTAATTATGTAGCTCATATTTGAAAATGTTTATTTATGAGTTGATTTGATGTTGAGTAGTTGAGGAGGATAATCTGTTGTCTAAATTTGATGAAAAAGTCCTACCTTCAGTCACTCCAAGAATCAGTTTTTGCTGATCAGCAGGTGAAATTTATGTTGGGATTTATATGCCCTGGCATAGCGAATTCCTATCTGGATTGTATTGACATATGTTCCTGACATATCTGAAATATTTATGATTTATATAATTGGTGAATTCAATGTATTATGTTTCAATTCATTATGAAATTGATAGTGTCCAGTTAATTACAAGAAATATTTATATATATGTATGTGATGACAATCAATGCATGATATATAAATAGTAATTATAAATTGTTCATAGTCGGTAATTATGGATGGACTCATAATTAATTAAGACTTGAACTGGATCCGCGTTAGGTTGAGATATATTGCGAGAGCCGTCGTATGCAATTACTCCCTATTACCGTCATGGCATTTGACTCTTAAGCATGAGAAAAGTATAGACTCTTTTATTAATTAATAATTACTTTGATTTGTTCGGCGGATTCTTCGGGATCCTTAGACCGACACTTTGGGTAGTTATGTAATTAATAGTTAGAGGGTTATATTTTCAATATTTGCATCATTGCTACTTGTATTTATTTTGTATTGATTATGGTTGATCACAAAGTAAATTCGAAGGCCTTCGTGTGTTTTTAGACAAAATGATTTATTATATATTTATTTATTTAAATTATTATTTTTGTCAAACAAATGTTTTATTGTGATCGAGCCAGAAATAATCAAAGGTACCAAAATAAATATATTAATTAAGTAGTCGGATTGATGGCTATATTTATCCGATAACTAATTATGCATAGAGGGGTCAAAGTGCAATATTGACTTAGAGGTTATTTATTATTTAATTGGAGTTCAATTAATTTCTTTTAGTGGAATAGAAATTAATTTATGAATTAATTGAATTGGGTCCATGGACCGGGCCAATTATTAATTCATTGTAGCCAATAAAATAATAGGCCCAATGGATTCTCACTCATAGCCCAACTTGATATTGGAATCATATTAGATTTGAGACATATGAATTAGAGATGGAGAAGGATTTGTTGTTTCCTTTTCTTTATTTTTATGTTGCCTATAAATATACATGGTCTATGTATATTTTAGGGTGTGATTTTTATGAGAAGGAAAAAGGAATAAATTTTCTCTCTCTAGAAAATTAGGGTTTATGTTCTCATCTAATGGAGGCTCCCACAAGCCTAGTTTTCCAAGGTCATTCATGGAGGCATATGAGTGATTCCTAAAGGCAAAAGAATTACCAAGAAGATGGAGATCCATGGAAAAGGTGTCTAGCAAAAGGGATCTACAATAAGTGAGAACATTCACTTTAGAGGAGAGATCTAAGGTTTACTCAAACCTTGATGTAAGTATTCAATCTTTTAATTGAATGATACATCATGTTTTATTTTTGCATAAAACTTGTCTCTAAGTGATGAATCAAGATCTATGAATTTAAATCCCTCGAAAAGTTTTTTTAAAACTAGCACGTTTCCCAACAGTGGTATCAGAGCATGGTTTGATTCATTATTAGAGATCATGATTTTATGAAAATCATCATTCATGGATCCAAAATTATATTCATATATATTTTTATTGATGTATGTTGATGTATGATTTAATATGTTGATATATATTGATACATAATGATGTATGAATGATTGTGAATGAATGATGATGTATGGTTGGGCCATGGATGAAGCTTATAGGTTAAATTAATGTAATTTTATCTTTGGATGAATGTAATTAAGGCTTTGATTTAGCCGTTTGAAAGTTCAATGATGTAATTTAATTTTTTCCATTGTATTTCAAATTGTAAATATTTTTAAAGCCATGTAATCTTCGTCAAAGGATGCTATGAAGCTTCAAGAAGGTCCAAGAGGGTTAAATTAGGCTTCAGAAATTTTCTGGGATTTTTTAGCAATTTTCCGAAATTTTTCTGGAATTTTTTAAGGCCTAATTTAATTTCTGGAAATTTTTATTAATTTTTCTGGATTTTTCGGCGTTTTTCCGGTGGCCGGAGCATCACCGGCGGCGAGAAGAGACGTCGGAGGAGGCTAGAATCAAGTGTAGTGCATCTGGGGTGAGCCTGGCGCGTGAGGAACACGCGCCAGGAGGTGACATCTGCTGGCGCGTGCATTGCACGCGCCAGCCAAATATGTATGGCCTCCACGCGCGTGCAGGCGCGTGGAGGCGCGTCCCACGCGCCCCATGCGCGTGCCAGCGCGTGGGGGCGCGTCCCACGCGCCCCAGGCGCGTGCCAGCGCGTGGGGGCGCGTGGCTTCACCTGCAGCATGCCCCAGGCGCGTGTGAGCGCGTGTGGGGCCCTCCAGTCGCGTTCCAAGCCGTGTTTTGCTTCTCCTGGTGCGTACCAACCTTATGTGGGTGTTTGCAAGCTGATGGAAGATCTTCGCGCAGTGATTAGAGCAATTAAATGTTAAAAGCTGATTCCATTGGCCATTTTATTTGCTTTATCTGTCATTTATTGTTGTATGAGATACATGAAATAATTAATTGCTAATTATTATTGTTCATGCATTGGATCCATGATATTTATTTAAATGGCTTGATTTATATTAATTAAATTATGAAAATTAATTGGATTAGATTACTAATTAATTTGAGGGCACTTATTGGGAAACGAAAAATTATTTTTGTAAATTATTTTTGAAGTGTGCCTCAAGTTAAATATTAGTGAGTCGTTTAAAGTCCAAATATTTTCTAAATTTAATTGGATTAAAATCAAGACGTTTTGCATGCATTATATCATGTAAATGAATAAAATGAAAACCCTGATTATGAATGATTAAAAATTGAGTGGGAGCGGGGATTTTTATACATTGCCCCATGGCCTTCGTTATTAAAACCATTGTAATTAGATCTTCAAAAATAAGGCCCCACGCATGATTTGAAGAGTCTTAATATTACAAGAATGGTTGTCTCATGAAAATAAAAATATTAAATGTTCATTGTAATTAGATCTTTAAAAATAAGGCCCTACGCATGATTTAAAGAGTCTAGATTATAATGACAACATATTTAATGTTTTATTTTTCATTAGAGCATTAATAATGTTATACACTCAATCTAAAATCAATCGTGTTAGCTCCCCAACGGAGTGGTCTACACTAGGTGATTTTAGAAAGGCTAAACATAATCGGGAGTCATTTCATATAGATAGACAAGGCATTGTCTTAAGAGATATGGAGATGATGGGATTTGCCCGTCAATAGCAATAATGAACTTCGCCAACCGAATAAGTTATTGGTGTATTGGTTATCCGATTTTTCATGCTGTGGTTAAGGGACCCACATACTATTTTAATGGAAGTGCTCACCTTATAGTAAATGAATCTCAACAATAGTAATAATGAACTCCTCCAACAGGATAAGTTGTTGACATATTGATTGGTTGATTTATTATGCTACAGAGTTGAGGGACCCGCATTAATTAAAAGGGATTGTTCACCAATAATGATAATGATCTCTTGTTCGATTGAGATTTATTATATTATGTGGTTAACAAACTCATTTTAATTTTAAATATGCATGACAGAATTAATAATTCACCTTGCATATTGTATGAATGCATTTATATTCAGATTAATTATGTCTAATCCAGTTTATCTACTTGCTTACATATTCTATGATATGGGACCTTATTTATAATGACTGAAAAATGAACTTAGATATTTTATTCACAACGTAAGGGTACAAAATGTGTTTATTACTCCTATACCTATCTCTTTTACTTTGAGATACCAAATTTGACATTAATGCTTTTAATAAATTAGATAAGGCAAATGATATGACTTGGTGCAATATTCTAGAGTTTAGCTCGAATATACTCCAAAGCTAACATTTGTATTATTTTATTTTCTTCAAGCATCATATTAAATGTCAATGAGATATTTTGGTGAGATTAGATAGAGCATATGCCTAAGTACTGTGTCAAATTTAAATACCATCAAGATAGCCTGATGAACTCCAGTTTGAAATCAAATTTTGGAAAATGATTGTTTATTATTTAAAAATTAGCTGGAGATCAATAAGGCTGACTTGGGTGGTAAGTTTCAACTTGACATGATTATTGCCTTGTTACCAAACTCATTCGACTCTGTTAGAGTGAACTAAATAAGGAATCAGTTTGAGTTCACACTCGCTGATATTCTTATAGAATTGGTAACAGAAGAAGGGATAATCAAGAGTATGGGCGTTCCTATCAATCTAACCTAGTCTATACCATCTTCTTCTAGGCCCAAGTGTATGGGCAAAGCAAAGAAGAAGGATGATAATAGGACTAGGCTAGCACAAAACATAGGTATCTAAAAGGTTAAAGGGAATAAGGCAGTGTATGTGGAGGGCGAATGAAACTGTTTCTTTTGCCGTTAACTAAGACACTAAAGGACAAACTGTCTAAGCAATGACGTGGCATAGGAAAATATATATTTAATCATTGAGCCATGTTATGTGGTTGTATCTATTGATTCCTGATGGATAGATTCTGGAGCCACTAAACATGTTTGCAATTTATTGTAAGGATTTCAGGAATCCAGAAGCCTTGATGATATGGGTATATATTTATCTTTTGACCTGATGCCAAGGTTGTAACTAAGTCAGTGGGAGTATTACATCTGAAATTAGAGAGTATGAGGATATTAGTATTAGAGAACTATCTTTATGCACAGAAGTGAAACGCAATCTCATTCTTATTTCACTTTTGGCTTATAAAAACTAGATCGTTATTTTGTAAAACTGGTTTTATAAAATTGAATAGATATGTGATTGCTTCTGGTGTATTGAAAGATGGTTAATATACTATAATCACAAGCTCTTAAGATTTGCAGGATGTAGAAACTAATGTTGCATCTTCTAGATTGAATGTTAAGAGAAAATTTGTTATTCCTGACTCATTGTATTTTTGGTGTCTATTTTTGGGTTGTAATCAATCAAAATGAGATTTAAAGATTGGTTAAAGAAGGTTTATTACCTAGTGAGGCAGAGGAGCCTAAACCAAACTTGTGAATCTTGTTTTGAAGGATAGATAACTCTAAGGGCTTAATCAGCCAAATGAAATAGACATAAAGAACAATTGGAGTCGGTACACACGTACACGTGTAGTCTTATGAACATCCAATCAAGATTACTCACGTTTTGGATAAATTTACCTGTTGCGACACAAGTCTTATACTTTTGGTATATTCTGAGAGGGTCAAGACTGATGTGGAGTTCAGATTAGGTAAACTTATCAAGACACTTTCGATCTGATCGAGTATTTGAGTATTTCTTGGGATAGTGCAAAGACTATATGGTCAATGAGGGTGTTGTGTACCAGTTTTCCGCAATTGACGCTAAATTAATTTAGGTGTCAAATAGGAATAACAGAATTCCACTTAACATGGTTAGATCTATGATCAGTAATGCCACATTATCTCTTTCATTTAAGAGTTTAGCGTTAATGACATCGATGCGCATTATGAACTGCATTCCATCTTAGTCTGTCTCAAGGATACCGTTGAGCTGTGTTTTTGACTAAATATTAGTTTGAATCATATGCACATATGGGGTAGTCTTGCACATGTGCGCTTGATATGGACAAGTAAGTTGGAAGCAGATCATAGGCATGCTAGATTTGATAGCTACTCTAAATGTCACTAGGATGGATTATTTTATGATCTCAAAGATAAAAGTTGATTGTTTTCACTCACTGTTTATCTATAGGAGAATCATATTATGAATCACATACCTAGTAGCATAATGTTAGAGAATTTGGTATGAGTACCAGGTGTACCACATGTGAACACACTTATTATAGAGATTGAGAATAATATATGAATTCCCTATTGATGCGTTAGCATCATCTACTACACAGATTCTTGCATCGGTACATTGATGTAGTGGGAGGATTATCATCCAATTCGACAGAATCATGTTTTTAGGTGAGACCATTATGGACATCCCTGTTAAACATGAGTTGGACCCAGTAAGCTACACGGAAGCGTGAACTGATGTGGATACAGATCGTTTTGGTGAGTTACTATGAAATCAGAGTTGGAATCTATGTATTCTAATAAATTCTGGGATCTTGTAGAACTTTCTAGTAGGGTGATTCCTATGGAAGGCAAGTTAATCTACAAAAAGATACCAGAAGATTTCTTAGTGAATAAATCATGAGTATACAAGGGAATGTTATTATTTTTCTTAATTCTATATATTGATGACATCCTACTCATTTATAATGACGTGGAAGTTTTGTCATCAATTATAAGGTAGTTGTTCAATTACTTTTAAATGAAGGATTTTCAAGATGTAAGCTATATTCCTAGGATCAAGCTTTTGCAAGATCAGGTTAAAAGGAAAATAGGCTTATCTTAATAATCCTACATTGATAAAGTTTTGACCAGGTTTGGTATGCATAACTCAAAGAATGAGTTCTTGCTTTATTGATATGGATCGCTCTCTCTAGTAAGTAGTTTTTCAAGACTAGCAGAGGAGATTGAGCAAATGAGACTGGAACAATATGTTTCGGCATATGAGAGTCTCATATATGCCATGGTCTATACCAAACAGGACATCCGCTACATGGTAGGGATAGTCAGTAGAGATCAGTCCAATACTGGACTTGACAACTGGTCTATTGTGAAAAATATCATTAAGTACCTAAGGAGAATCAATGATATCATACCCATTTATGGATGTGATGATATGGTCCTAGTCAGGTATGCTAGTTCTGATTTTCAATCAGAAGTAGATACTATGAGGTTCATGACTTAGTGTATGTTCACTTAATGGAAGGGAAATCAGTTGGTAGATTGTCAAACAGATTTCAACTGTTGACTCAAACCTGCAGGTGGAACATATTGCAGCCTTAAAGGTGGCAATATAAGCCTATTGGTTTGATCTCACTGATTTAGAGGTTGTGGAGCATACTAGCCTGCCTATCGAGCTATATTGTGACAATAGTGCAGAAGTAGTCCAAACCAATGACACAAGGTTCCATAGAGGAACAACATACACTGAGAGGAAGTATCATGTTCGACATGATATTGTCCGGCAAGAAAATGCACTTGTAGTTAAAACATTGCATTGGAACACAACTTTGTTGATCCATTATCAAAGGTGTGATTGATCAATAATTTTGATCATCATCTGGATAACATTGGAGTTAGGTGCAATTTGAATTGGCTATGAGGGCAAGTGGGAGCTGTTGGGATTTATATGCCCTGGCATAGCGAATTCCTATCTGGATTGTATTGACATATGTTCCTGACATATCTGAAATATTTATGATTTATATAATTGGTGAATTCAATGTATTATGTTTCAATTCATTATGAAATTGATAGTGTCCAGTTAATTACAAGAAATATTTATATATATGTATGTGATGACAATCAATGCATGATATATAAATAGTAATTATAAATTGTTCATAGTCGGTAATTATGGATGGACTCATAATTAATTAAGACTTGAACTGGATCCGCGTTAGGTTGAGATATATTGCGAGAGCCGTCGTATGCAATTACTCCCTATTACCGTCATGGCATTTGACTCTTAAGCATGAGAAAAGTATAGACTCTTTTATTAATTAATAATTACTTTGATTTGTTCGGCGGATTCTTCGGGATCCTTAGACCGACACTTTGGGTAGTTATGTAATTAATAGTTAGAGGGTTATATTTTCAATATTTGCATCATTGCTACTTGTATTTATTTTGTATTGATTATGGTTGATCACAAAGTAAATTCGAAGGCCTTCGTGTGTTTTTAGACAAAATGATTTATTATATATTTATTTATTTAAATTATTATTTTTGTCAAACAAATGTTTTATTGTGATCGAGCCAGAAATAATCAAAGGTACCAAAATAAATATATTAATTAAGTAGTCGGATTGATGGCTATATTTATCCGATAACTAATTATGCATAGAGGGGTCAAAGTGCAATATTGACTTAGAGGTTATTTATTATTTAATTGGAGTTCAATTAATTTCTTTTAGTGGAATAGAAATTAATTTATGAATTAATTGAATTGGGTCCATGGACCGGGCCAATTATTAATTCATTGTAGCCAATAAAATAATAGGCCCAATGGATTCTCACTCATAGCCCAACTTGATATTGGAATCATATTAGATTTGAGACATATGAATTAGAGATGGAGAAGGATTTGTTGTTTCCTTTTCTTTATTTTTATGTTGCCTATAAATATACATGGTCTATGTATATTTTAGGGTGTGATTTTTATGAGAAGGAAAAAGGAATAAATTTTCTCTCTCTAGAAAATTAGGGTTTATGTTCTCATCTAATGGAGGCTCCCACAAGCCTAGTTTTCCAAGGTCATTCATGGAGGCATATGAGTGATTCCTAAAGGCAAAAGAATTACCAAGAAGATGGAGATCCATGGAAAAGGTGTCTAGCAAAAGGGATCTACAATAAGTGAGAACATTCACTTTAGAGGAGAGATCTAAGGTTTACTCAAACCTTGATGTAAGTATTCAATCTTTTAATTGAATGATACATCATGTTTTATTTTTGCATAAAACTTGTCTCTAAGTGATGAATCAAGATCTATGAATTTAAATCCCTCGAAAAGTTTTTTTAAAACTAGCACGTTTCCCAACAATTTATACATACATTCTCTCGTTTTGTATCTTATTTGACAATATTCAGTTACTTTTAATTTTAATTTATTTGTAATGCAGGAGTTGCAGTTTGGCACAATGCTCAGTTTGCTGCTTAATGCTGCAAAACCTTTCATAGAAACATCATGGAAGTCGAGATGGTAGGTGTGACGATGGTGTGCTTAAACAATCCAATTCTTAGTCTGATTTTAGTTCATTTGCACACCTCATTTTTCATATAAATGTTTATTTATTAGTTTTTCTTGTGTAGTTTCGTTAGTCAACCAAGTGTTAGCGGCTAATTTTCATGTTTTATGTGGATGCACAATGAGGGAGAATCTGGAATTTTATTGTGGTTTCAAGTCAAGGACTATTTGAGAGCTTTATTAGCTCTGACATCACAATGTTTAACATCCTTGATGGTTCAATTTATTTTGCTAATATATTTAAGGCTGACTTTTAAATTTGTGGTATGTTGGGTTTTGACAGTTTTTGACGTAAGGGATCTATCTGATGAAATTTAAGTATTTGTTAGTGTGACAATTCGATTTTTTTTTAGATTTAATTTGATTTATTATTATTATTATTATTTTGGTTGTCATAATTAAATATTTAATTATGGTTGGAGATTTACTACAAGATGATTTTGATGGGTTGAATTACTTTTGTTATATTGCTATATATAATTTGTATGTTGTCTGATGAAGAGGAGGAGCCGCTAGCCGAAAATGGTGAATTGAATGAAGACATAGAGATAAGGAAATGAAAAGAGGAGGTGGCAACAGAAAAAAGAGGAGAAAAGGAAGGAAAGAAATGATAATGGCCACCTATGATATTAATGGGTTGGAATTGTTGACTTTGGTTACATTATATATATATATATATATATATATATATATATATATGGAAAATGAAACGACTTAATGATTTTCTTGAATAAACTGTTTTTTGTCCACCTCACCTATTTAAACAGTTTTTAAAAAAATATTATTTAACACGTAATAAGTGTAGCCAATCACATTAAATTCGGGACTTATTGGGGAATTCTTTTTCAGTTCTCTTATCATTACTATATATATATATATATATATATATATATATATATATATATATATATATATTGTGTGTCATTTGTTAAATAAGGTAAGCAGCTGAAGTGGAAAGAATGGAAAAGGAAAGTTGATTATGTAGTGCAGGTCCGACGTGACTTGTTTTATAGGCATATATATATGTTGATTATGTAGTGCAGGTCCGACGTGACTTGTTTTATAGGCATATATATATATATATATATATATATATATATATATATATGTATGTTATGTGTAATGGAGATAAGTACAGGTGGATGAAACTGTAGAAAAATAAATGTTAAATGTGTTTGGTGGGACCCACGGCTAGGATTTCTGTTGGCAAATTTCCTTTGATTTTTATTGAGCACGTGGGTTGTTATATGTTTGGACTCATGAAGGAATTAGAGGAAGGCAGCTAGAGAGAGAATTGAGGCCACACGCTCTCTCTCGGTTGGAACACCCTCTCCCACTTTCTATATATATTTTTTCTTTTCCATCAAAGCTTCAAGTTTTGATTTTTTCTTCATTTTTGAGAGATTGTTGGAGCCGTTTGCGGCAAATTGGAGGGCTCGTTGAGATCTACACATTGATGTAAGCGATTTCTCATTTGGCCAACCCTAGGAATTTCAAAATTAGGGTACAAAATTGAAAGTTTTTGCATCTTAAGAGGTAGGGGTGCTCTAATTTATGTATTCTTTGCCCTCGGTGAATTTTCCCTCATTAATTTGATACTAGCATGCTTAATTGGTGTAGAACCCTTGAGATGTGATACAAATGTTGTTTATGAAATTTTTTTGTATAAAATAAGTACGCTATGTGCTAATTGCTATTTTGTGATTAGGTGTATTTAAATGACAAAATTTGTGTATGTATATGTTGAATTTATTCTATGAGTGCATGTTGGCTATTTCTAAAATTCCTATTAAAGTATGCTATGTTGTTGTAGTTGATTACACATGATGGAAGGTTATGAATTGTCTTGATTGGTTATAGCATGTAACATTCATACACCTCATTGGGAAAGAAAGGGAAGTTTGTTATAAATAGTAACGAAATTGATTTTTGGGAAATTATTATTATTTTTTTTAAAAAAAATGGAATTGTTTTGGGGAAACGTTTTCGAAAGTGTTTGTGAAAACCCAGACGCGTAGGAGGTGCATAGTGGTCTATGGTGTTAGTGTGATCTAGAGGGGGGCTAGAGAGAGACTCTAGTGTGGTTGAGTTACCTAGACTCAGACGACGCCATGGAAGTGCCATGTGATTGGGGAAAGCTAGTCAACCCCTCCCACGTGACGCCTTGGAGGTGCCTTGGGTAAGATGGCACTAACGATTTGGAAGTTGAAATGGTATTGTTTTGGAAATGGGAAGCGACATTGCATGGTATCGCATTGCATTGGCATACATTGTATATTTGGTGGTTAGACGATTTGCGTATGTATTTGTTGATATCACCGTTGCTTTACTTGTTTTCCCCGAAGCATGAACCCATTTACTTGTATTCTATTCCTTGTATGCATTCACGGGGTCGTAAGAGGTGTGTCTTAGACACTTCCTACTGAGCGGTTGGCTCACCCCATTTTATTATTAACATTTTTCAGGATACGGAAGGGAAGTGGCGGACGACGCTCTTCCATATGTTTTAATGGGTTAGTAGACTATTTTGACATATTTTATAGCTATGATTCTATTATTATTATTATTATTATTATTATTATTATTATGTATCGACATAGGAAAGGACGGTAGTGCCCTTAGTTGACCTCGGGTTCGGATAAAGACTCGATTAGCGATTCGGACCCTCGGGTTTGGGTTGTTACAAATTTGGTATTAGAGCAATGGTTCGAAAACCAGTAGGACGACGGGTAGAGGCCTACCTATGGTTGTGTGGAAGGTGGATTGTATTGTTCATGTGCTTATGTGTTAAAGTGTTTGTTACCTGAGAAACATTTTTATTTGCTTAATTGTTTATGTGTTTACGGTTTTAAAAGGCATGCTTATTTGCTAAGTGTTCACATGCTTACGTGTTTAATTGCTAAAACATGTGTTATATGGTCATGACAATGAAATGTATAAATAATTGAAACATATTAATTATGATATGATGATAAGTGTGATTTAAGTGGTAACGGCAAGTAGTTGGCACGGTGTGTGCAATTTTATTTTAAATGATAATATGGCGAGTAGTGAGCACGGTAGGTGCAAGCATGTCTCATATGGTATTGTGACGGTTATTAGGCATGGTTATACAAGTATTTTTTTTTTTTTTTTAATGAAAGACGGGGTGTTTTTTTTAAAAAAAAAAAAAAAATTAAATGATAGGACACGATTGTATCATGGTATGGGATATGGTTATTTTATATATATATATATATATATATATATATATATATATGTATACATGTATAGGAGCATGCAGTTGAGCATAGATGGTTGTGTAAGTTTTGACCTGATTAGGAGATGAGCTTGGTTTCTCCAGGGTTGTTGGGTATTGGTTCTTATCGAACTACAAGTGTTGACTTCTAGCTTGTGGATTGAGCTATTCAGTGTGTGGTCATCCTGATTTTCTTGTTACATTTTGTGCGGTGCTTAGGGCACGACTTTAGAACGAGTTCATATTTCATAGCATGGTGTCTTTGTTGTGTTTAAGTTTCATGCATCGGTGGATGGGTTCCTGTGACCGTGGAGCTCAGGTGTGCGAGTGAAGGTTTTGAGGGAAAAAGGTATGACTTTAGGAGGTTAGTGTTTACGACTTGGGTCATGGTTTGGTGTGGAGGTTCTTTTCGAAGCGATCATGGTAGGTCTGACAGAAGTTGTTTGAGTCACAAATATAGTCTATGGGTTGTAGATGTGTATTGCGAGTGTTCTGGTGCTGTCTAAGAAAGTGTGTTGGTTACGGTTGGTTGAGGGGTGATTTTTCATTTCGAAAAATTGCGGGAGTGTGCTACGGGTAATCGACTCTCAGTGGTCGATTGCATGGCTCGACGGATTAGCAGAGTTATAGGTTATCATGGTTGTTGAGAGAGTCACAAGGTGAGGTATAGTGGTCAGTTTTAGCTGTGTAGTGTGGGATTGCACAATAAGGCAGGTAGTATGGGGTCATTGGTATGTTTGGTTGTTGTAGGTGAAGTGATAGATGGTAGGTTCTGTATTACAAAATAGATTGTGTTTTGAAATTGAAAGTTGTGGACTAGAGTTGAATTTTATGTTGCATTTGGGGTATGAAGAAGTAGTGCTAGTTGTTTGAGGATCCAAAGAGGTAGATTGATGATTGGAATGATTGGGACAGGGGTGATACCGTAGGGGTAGCTGGTAGCCCCATTTGACTTTTGTCGGGGCCAAGGGAGTTCTGAGGAATGGTGAGGAGGAGAGGTAAAGATGTTAAACCTAGAACGTGAAGTTATTTTGACTAGGTGCGTAGATTTCCTTGGGGAAAGTAGTCTGAGTAATCATTTAAGTGTTGGTGACCAATTGTGTTTAGATGGTTTTGAGGAGTCTGTTGGGTATTGAGCATTCTAGTCTTTGTGCCCATTTTTCCTTTTGGGATTTATCGACATAGCATTGCCGTATGGAGGTTCTTTTCGAGTGGTAAATAGTGGTTGTTGTGGGACGTATCAAGAGTAATGCTTATTCTTTTGTTATAATGGTATCATGGAAGAATTGCTTGGTAGTGACTTGGTGATCTGGTTAGATGAGAGGTTTGAGTTATCATTTGAGGATGATGGTAGTAGAGGCGTTATGGCGTGATAGTTAGATTGATAAGCAGAATGGTTTGGGGTATGATCAGAGGGTGGATTGGAGAGTATGAGTTGTTGTTGTATGTTATCAGGTAGCTAATGGGGGTTATGCATCAGTAGAGGTGATGGTGAACAGCTCAATCTTTAGATCCAGTGAGGACAATGTTGCCAGATAGGCACCTTTTTTCTTTTGACAAGTCAGTGGGTTGCTATGACTGAAGTCATAAGTCTTGTGTGCATAGTGTTCAAGGGAGTGTAGCCTAGAAAGGTAGAAAGGGATTAGATGTCGTGGTGTGATTTCACGATATAGAGGTTGTCGGTTAGGGGTGACTGATTCTAGGTAGAATGGGACGTGGTATACGAAGGGCTGTGATTATTTTTGGTGCTAGTGTACCGTAAGCGTCGGTGCTTTTACCTGATTGGTTTTGGTTAGCGGGGATATCATGGTGTATCATATGCGAGGTTTCTGTGTTAACAGTGTGTGACGGTCCTTTAGTAGCGATGTTTCCTGGAATCGAGGTCGTAGTTCCATGTGTGTTTCCAGTTGGTTCTTCTCCTTGTGTGTAGGTAGTTCATTTCATCTCATGTGAGATTGAGCGTCCATAGTTGGATGATTGGTGAGTGGCGTGTGATAAGGTACGGTATTGGGTGCATTCGGGTACAAGTTGTTAGTCTCTTGTGAGAGCGGGGTCGTTACTTTTTCCATTTGTTCTAATCCTGGAGCGGACGTCGTTTGTCGTATGTCTTGTCCTCCATCTAGGGGTTGTGTGCGTCCGCGGATGGACGGACCCTGTATAGGTATATTGGTTGAATTGGTCGATGCACTCCTACAGAGGGAGGTGGAGTCTTGGGTTTTAGTAGTACTTATTCTGAGAGTGGTTTTGATCGGTGGTGTGTGAGGTACGAGTTGCTAAATAGGGACTGTGTGTTTTCGGTGTCTGTTACTAGCAGTGATGGCTAGGGGATGTATCGTAAACTATAGTTTCGAGGATGGTTAGGTGATGTGATGTGAGTCTTGTATTTTGCTGTTTTATAGACGTTTAATTCAAGCAGTGTCTTAAGGACAAATGTCGATGTCACTTTAGAGTTACGTGATTAGAGAAGGTGAATGTGGGATTCCGTTGAGGAATAATGGGAAAGATTGACTTTGGTTCTGAGATATTAGGCATGAGATAGCCGCATTTTGTGTTTTCACAAGGTAAGAATTGAATCGAGTAATGTTATGGAGTTTTTTTACCTGGTATGGGTGTTATGAGGACATTAGAGAGCTTTTATGCTGGTTAATGATTGTGACATTTATTACCGTGTTATTTTTCACTTGTTAGGGGTTGTCTGATTAAAGTATGATTGGGATTTTTAGAGTAAGTATGTGATTGTATAGCTGTTAAGGATTACATCGAGCGATGGATTAATAGTGAGTGGGTCTTATGGTTGCTTTGTGGACTGTGTGTGATTGTGTTTGAGGTTTAAACCTGAGGACAGGAACATCTATGTTGAGACTGAATCGATGATGAGAATGGCCTGGCTAACCATTTCTCCTGAATCAGTCCCTCTTAGCACGATGTCGTGTCAAAGGTCAATGATTGTTTCCACTTGTTAACGACAGTGAGAACAATGTGTTGCGTGTTGTGTCAGTGTAACACTATGGATCTGGTTTGAGAAGGACATTCATTGGAATAATAGTAGTGGTTTTATGGATTCAGATGATATATCTTGGGTAACGAAGTGTTAGGTAGGACTAAATGTCCGATAGAGGGTTGTGGTATAACCATTGATTATTAAAGATCTTGTTTTGAGAATTTGTGTCCTAAGTACAGGATGATACATTTTATTATTCTGGTGACTTATGATTATGTGGTCGTTGGGAGATTTGTGGTCTCGTCATCTTGAAGTTGTTTAGTATAATGATTGTCGTATAGTGCGGTTGGTATTCGCTGGTGCGGTTATGCGATGGTGAAGCTATGCGGTAAATAATGAGTGCTTGGTCTGACAGGGATGTGTAGATTTGAGTTTGAGTTAGATTGTGCAATGGATGGGATTCCTTATCTGGGGTTTTGTGTATCCTTTAAGGGATAAGTTGGGATTGGATGTTTTCGGGTATGCGGAAGCTATTGGATTTGAATTTCGAGACGAAATTCTTTTTAAGTGGTGGAGAATGTGACAACCCAATTTTTTTTAGATTTAATTTGATTTATTATTATTATTATTATTTTGGTTGTCATAATTGAATATTTAATTATGGTTGGAGATTTACCACAAGATGATTTTGATGGGTTGAATTACTTTTGTCATATTGCTATATATAATTTGTATCTGGTTTGATGAAGAGAAAGGGCTGCTAGCCGAAAATGGTGAATTGAATGAAAACATAGAGATAAGGAAATGAAAAGAGAAGGTGGCAGCAGAAAAAAGATGAGAAAATGAAGTAAAGAAATGATAATGGCACGGGTCCCACCTATGAAAATAATGGGTTAGAATTGTTGACTTTGGTTACATTGTATATATATATGGTGCGTCATTTGCTAAAGAAGGTGAGCAGCTGAAGTGGAAAGAATGAAAAAGGAAAGTTGATTATGTAGTGCAGGTCCCACGTGACTTGTTTTATAGACATATATATGTTATGTGTAATGGAGATAAGCACAGGTGGACGAAATTGTAGAAAAAGGAAATGGTAAATGTGATTGGTGGGACCCACGGCTAGGATTTCTGTTGGCAAATTTCCTTTGATTTTGACTGAGCACGTGGGCTGTGATGTGTTTGGACTGATACTTGCATTGTGTCGGTGCATTTTTCTTATATATGTATCTGTCTTGTGAGTTTAGTAAGAAACCTAATAAAGGAATTAGAGGAAGGCAAAGAGATAGAGAGAGAGAGAGAATTGAGGCCACACACACTTTCTCTCTCTCGACTGGAACACTCTCTCTCCCTCTTTCTTTTTTTTTTTTCATTTCCTTCAAAGCTTCAAGCTTTGATTTCTCCCTCATTTTTGAGATATTGTTGGAGCCGTTTGCGGCAAATTGGAGGGCTCATTGAGATCTACACATTGATGTAAGCAATTTCTCATTAGGCCAGCCCCAAGAATTTCAAAATTAGGGCACAAAATTGGGGGGTTTTGCATCTTAAGAGGTGGGAATGCTCTAATTCATGTATTTTTTGCCCTCGGTGAATTTTCCCTCATTAATTTGATACTAGCATGCTTAATTGGTGTAGAACCCTTGAGATGTGATACAAATGTTGTATATGAAATATTCTTGTGTAAAATAAGTATGCCATGTGGTAATTGCTATTTTGTGATGAGGTGTATTTAAATGACAAAATTTGTGTATGCATATGTTGGATTTATTGTATGAGTGCATGTTGGCTATTTCAAAAATTCTTATTAAAGCATGCTATGTTGTTGTAGTTGATTACACATGATGGAAGGTTATGAATTGTCTTGATTGATTATAGCATGTAACATTCATACACCTCATTGGGAAAGAAAGGAAGTTTGTTATAAAAAGTAACGAAATTGATTTTTGGAAAATTATTATTATTTTTTCTTAAAAAATGGAATTGTTTTGGGGAAACATTTTCTAAAGTGTTTGTGAAAACCCGGACGCCTAGGAGACGCCTAGTGGTCCGTGGTGTTAGTATGATCTAGAGGGGGGCTAGAGAGAGACTCTAGTATGGTTGAGCTACCTAGGCCCAGACGACGCCATGGATGTGTCATGTGGTCAGAGAAAGCTAGCCAACCCCTCCTTCGTAACGCCTTGGAGTTGCCTTAGGTCGGATTACACTAACGATTTATAAGTTGAAACGGTATTGTTTCGGAAATGGGGAGCGACATTGCATTGCATTGGCATACATTGTATATTTGGTGGTTAGACGATTTGTGTATGTATTTGTTGATATCACTGTTGCTTTACTTGCTTTCCCCAAAGCATGAACCCATTTACTTGTATTCTATTCCTTGTATGGATTCACGGGGTAGTAAGAGGTGTGTCTTAGATACTTCCTATTGAGCAGTTAGCTCACCCTATTTTATTATTGACATTTTTCAGGATACGGAAGGGAAGTGGTGGACGACGTTTCTCCACAGGTTTTGATGGGTTAGCGGGCTATTTTGACATATTTTATAGCTATCATTCCATTATTATTATTATTATTATTATTATTATTATTATTATTATTATGTATTGACATAGGAAAGGACGGTAGTGCCTTTAGTTGACCTCGAGTTTGCATAAAGACCCAGTTAGCGATTCAGACCCTCGGGTTTGGGTCGTTACTATGATGTTTCCAAATTTTCGTCATTTTTCATTTTTCCGGAAATTTTGTCGCAGCAAGGACATTTTTGTCTTTTGTAGTTTTTCGTACCGGACATTGTGGAGTCTACCGGTTGTGTCTGAGAGTTGTTTGGGGCATTTCAATGAGTCTGGGACTTTTTGAAATGTAAATGTGGTCATTTTCGCATTTTTTCGTTTTTCGGGTCAGACGGTCCCATGTGAGACCCATTACTGGAATTGTCGTACACGGGAAATTTAATTAGGTACATTTGCATTATATTTATTTTATTTAATGTGTTATATAAGGTGATGAAAATTATTTAATGTGTGTATATGTATATGTGGTGTAAAATGAAAACAAAAGAAAAAAAGAAAAATAAAATAAAAGGAGTGAGACCCACCATTAATGGAATTAAGGCCAAAGAGACCATGTTTGGTCTCACAATTCTCTCTTCTCCTGCTTATATCTCTCCTTTCCTCTCAAACTTTCTTTTTATTTTTCTTTTTACTCCAAAACTTTGAATCTTGAATTCTCCTTCAATCCTTGGTATTTTAAGTGCCGTTTGCGGCAAATTGAAGTTCATGGCGAGATCTACAAGTTGATTGGAGTAATTCCTAGTTTGGTGCACTTGGGAATTTTGAGATCTAGGGCATTAATTTGGGAATTTTGGGACTTTGCTTCAATTAAGAGATAGGGGTCTCTAATCCATATATTCTTGGGCTTTTGTGAGTTAATTTTAAAAAAAAATTGTGTTTTAGCATGCTTAAATTGTGAAATTTCATGTAAATTTATTTACTTGCTATGTGAAAAGGTGTGGCTATGTTTTATGTGGTATATGATAATGAAAGCATGCTTAATTGATGAATTTTCATCCCCAAGGTATTAAATTGTTTTGTTTATGTGATGATAAAACATGAATTATAAAATAAATAAATAAATAAATAAATTTCTTACGAAGCATGTTAATTATTGATTAATTTAAGCCCTTTGTACCTTTAGTGCTAGTTTGGTGATTAGAAAACATGAAATATAATTTTAGAAATTTTTATGTTGTAAAGCATGTATATTTTTTAATAATAACTTGATGAGCATGAATTTATCTATTTGTACAACATTGAGATATATGAGACATTCATGCATAGTATTGGACATGAAAATGGTAGAATTGTTTTGAAAGGAAAAAAAGGAATTTTGGAACAAAGTTTTGATTAAAGTGATTTTTATGAAAATCCGGTCGCTGCAGAGTCACCAAAAGGCCGTGGTGTTAATATAACATAGAGGGAATTAGGGAAACACCCTTGCATGGTTGAGCTATCTGGGCACAAATGACACCGCGGGGGTACCAAGGGTCAGGGATACTAGACAATCCTTCTCCTGTGTCGCTGCGGAGTCACCAACGGACGAGTTATATTAATAGTTTGAAAAGTGATAGATTTGGATTTTGGAAATGGGGAATGACATACATAGCATTGCATTGATGGACAACATTGTTTGTTTTGAACTTGAAAAGTAATGTTGTATTCTTTCCCGGCATAGTATGACCCCGTTTCGTATTTCTATTCATTGTTTGGATTCACGAGGTCACAAAAGGTATGTCTTAGGCACCACCTACTGAGCTTTATGCTCATCCAATTATTTTAACATTTTTTAGGACATGGGGAAGAAGTGGCGGATGACGTTCCATCACATGCCTAATTTGGATTAGAAGATCATTTTGTTATTTTTGTATCCAAATCTCACTATTTTTGTAAAACTTAGTATATTGTATTCTGTATGGAGACTTATGGACTCTTGTTATTGTAATTATATTCATGGACTATAAGTAGATGTAATTGGAGTAAAATTCTAATATGCGAGTATGGAACTATGTATAAGACAAATACTCCTTTATTCTAGATGAATGGGTTGATGGTGATGGGCTATTTTGAGGAGGTTGTTGATGTTATTGTTTTGGGAATATTTTATATTATTTGCATTGTATGCTAGGACAGGTTAGATAAATTTTGAAGGTCCAAGAGAGGCCATTGCATTTTTATGTATTTAAGCAGGTTGGCGAAGGACCTTTTTTAACAGAGGTTATGCCGATTTTTTTTTTTTTAATTGGCATCAGTTTAAAGGTCATTACAAAATTTGGTATTAGAGCAATGGTTCGAATACCATTAGGATGACGGGTAGAGGCCTACTTGGGATTGCATGGGGAAGCTGAATTGCATGATTATATGTTACGTGTTAAAGTGTTTAAATGTTTGTAACGCATGCTTATTTGCTTACTTACTTATATGTTTATTTGCTTACGTGATCACGTACTTATATGTTATATGTGTGTAGCACTGACTTAAATGATCCATGAGTAGGTGTTATGTTTTTAGTATGTTATTGTTTAGCAGACGCGTTTTTATGTTGTTTTTGTTCTGCGAGTTATCACATACGACTGGGAAAGGTATCAGCGTTGCGAGCATGGGTGATGTGAATAGCACTATCTTTTGAGTCCGGTTTGATCTGTTGTGTTTCCTCAGTGTAGTGAATGGACTCTTGGGATGATGGATTAGTAGGGTATGGTGTGTGAGTCATGGGATCCTTTCATTTAAGCAAAGTTGATTAGATGTCATAGGACGTGTGGTGGTATGTAGTGTATGATTTGTGAGGTTTAGGTGTTGTGTGGGTTGAGTATGGTTTGTATTTGGATTTTTATTTAGAAGTTCACTGATGTTTAAAGTTACAAATTTGTCTCTTAGATTGCCGTTTTAGGAGTAAAAGTTGCGGTTGACCTTGAGTCGGCGACGAGATGAGTAGGTTACACCTTTTGTTTTGATTTCCAGTAAGGAAGGCAGAAGCTTCGTGTGATGTTGTTTGGTGACCATAGAGTGTTGGTCAAAGATTTGTTGAGCCAGGATGAGGAGTGACCGCTTGGGCTTGCGGGCCTGTTCTATTTGATTTCTTTATTTTGTGGCCCTGTGAGTGTGTATGCGTGAGCGTGTGCAGGTGACACCAGATGACTACCACACTGGCTGCGGGCACATAACTCAGATGAAATCGATGTGGACATTCCATTGTGTTTGATGGTAGTCATAGTGGTTGGTTGGGAAATGATAGTGTTAGGGGTGTAGGAGTTGTATACCCTTTTGTTTGGTCGGATAGGTCAGTCATAGGTATGACTTGAGTGTCCAGTTAGATACCAAGGAGAGACCATTGTTTTTTAATTGTCGTAGAGTGTAGTTTGTGTGGTTAACCGTTTGGCGTGGTGTCTGTTGTCCCTCTTAGGGATTGTTCCTATAGCGTTGCTGCGTAAGATTCTTATTTTCTTGTAGCGGGTTATTGATGAAGGTGTCGGGTATCATGAGTGATGTGTGTTTTCATGTCGAGTTAGCGTCACTTTTGAATGAGCGGTTGGTTAGTAGAGGCTCGTTGTTTCTAGGGGATTGGAGTTTGTACAGTTATTCGGGAAGGAAGTAATGATTGACTACGTCGTTGATGGTTTTGAGGTAACAATTGGGTGTTGAGCATTCTGAGATTTGTACTCATTTTTGTTTGTGAATTTGTCGGTATGGCATTGCTATATGGAGGTTCTTTTCTGGTGGAAAGTAGTGGTCATTGTAGCAAGTATCGAGAGTGGTGTTTATTTTCTCGTTTTGATGGTGTTGTCTTAAGGATGTTTGAGGAATAATTGTTTAGTAGTGACTTGATAGTCCGGTGCGATGATAGGTTTGAACTGTTATTTAGTGCTATTAAGCGGAACAATTTGAGGTATGATCTGAATGTGGCTTAGGGATCTTGAGTTGTTTGTTGTGTTTTGTCAGGTAAATGATGGGAGTGCATGCCAGTTGAGGCGATTGTGGTCGGCTTAGTTTTTAGAACCAGTGAGGGCGATGTTGCCAGATAGGCACCTTTTTCTTTTGACGAATAGCGGGTCGTTGTGACAGAGGTTATGGGTCTTATGTGTGCAGAGATTGAGGCAGTGTCGCCCGGGAAGGTAGAGATGAAATGGGTGATCATGTGTCGTTGTATTTCATAGAGTTTCTCATTAGGAGATTATTGGGACGCGGTGTCCAACATACAGTGATGATTCCTAGGATTAGTATGTTAAGGGTGTTGGTACTTTTATTTGATTAGTTTTGGTTAGCATAATGTTACAGAGAAGTGTTTGCGAGATTTTTGTGTTGATTGTGTAGGACTATCCGTTAGTGGCGAGGTCGCTTAGATTGGTGTTCGTGGTCCCGTATGTGTTTTTAAGTTGGTTATTCTCCTTGTGTATAAGGAGTTCAATTCATCCCAGGTGAGATTGGGTATCAATGGTTGGACATACGATGAGTAGCGTGTGACAGGTTATCGAATGCATTTAAGTGCGAATCGTCAGACTCTTGTGAGAGTGGGGTTCGTTATCCTTTCCGTTGTTTTAGTCCTGGTAAGGACGTCGTTTGTTGTGAGTTTTGTCCTCCATTTAGGAGTTGTGCGCGTCTGTGGGTAGATAGACCTATGAGTGGTTTGTTATGATGTTCGGGTTCATCGGTAAAGGTTTTGATCGAATGAGGCGAATCACTCCCTTAAAGGGAGGTGGAGTCTTTGGTTTCTGTAGAGCTCGTTTTGAGTGTGGCTTTGACCGGTGGTATTTGAGGCACGAGTTATCGAATGGGGATTGTATGTTTTCAGTGTCTAATACTGATGGTGGTGGTAAGGAATTGTCATGAATGAAAGATTGAGTGTGACTCATGTATTTGGATGTTTTTATAGGTGATTGATTCTAACAGTGTTTTGAGGACAGGTGTTGGTATTGTTGAACGTTATGCAGCTAGAGAATGATTATGGGGTTCCATTGAGGAATAATGAGAATGATGGACTTTGGTTTTGAGGTTTCAGACATGAGGTAGTCGTGTTATGTGTTTTGACGAGGTAAGAATTGAATCGAGTAATGTTATGAGTTGTTTACCTGCTATGGGTGTTACGAGGAAATTAGGGATCTTTTGTGCTAGTTGATGACTCTAACGTTTAGTGCCGTGTTGTTTTTAGCCTGTTACGAGTTTCATGATTGAGGAATTATTGAGATTCTTAGAGCTGGTATGTGACTGTGTAGTTACTGAGGTTATGTGGAACGATGGATGGATAGTTAGTGGATTTCATGATTGTTTTATAGACTGTGTGAGACTGTGTTTGAGATTTGGACCTGAGGATAGGAACGACGTCTGTGTTGAGACCGGATCGAGGATGAAAATGGCCTGGCCAACCATTACTCATGTGTTAATCTTTCTTTAGCACGACATCGGGTCAAAGGTCGATGATGTTTTGAGTTGTCACGAATAGTGGGAGTATGATGCTGGGCGTTGTGTCAGTGGGGTGGTGTGACTTCAGGGAGTTGTTTCGGGTGACGAGGTGTGTTAGGTGGGACTGAGTGTCCAATTCATTTGATTATTAAAGGTCTTGTTTTGAGGATTTGTGTCCTGGGTACAGGATGGTGCTTTTTACTAATTTGGTGACTAATGTTTATGTAGTCATTGGGGGACTCATTGTTTAATCATCTTGAAGTTGTTAAGTACAATGATTGTCATACAGTGTGATTTGTAGTTGTTGGTACGGTTATGTGGTGGTGTAGCTATGTACTAGATAGCAAGTATTTGGTCTGCCAGGGATGTGTAGGTTAGAGTTGAGATTGATCGAGAGATAGACATGATTTCTTGTTTGGGGTTTGGTGTGTCCTTTGAAGGATGTGTTGAGGTTAGATGTTGTCTTTTTCGGTGGTCCGATAACCGTCCTTTTCTTGGGTTTTGGAACCTTTTGTGACTGTGTAGAGTAGACTGATATCCGTTTTGAGTCAGGCGTAAGGTCTAGTTAGTCTTGTGTTATGATGAAGGGAGAGATGGGCAACCGCATAGGGTTTTGGTGGCAGTGATGTGTGATTGCCTGGTGACGTCCGGTATCAAAGGCAATAATGTCGGTGGGTTCATAGTCTCGACGTTTTGTGAGGTGTTCTTGGAGGAGAGTGTGTGGCTGTGGGCCTTCTTCATAAGGAGGGTAGATTTTGAAGACAAAATCTCTATAAGAAGGGTAGATTGTGATGTTTCCAAATTTTCGCCATTTTTCATTTCGTCCGAAAATTTTGTCGCAGCAAGGGCATTTTCGTCTTTTGTCGTTTTTCGTACCGGACACTGTGGAGTGTGCCAGTTGTGTCTGAGAGTTGTTTGGGGCATTTCAGGACTTTTTGAAATGTAAGGGTGGTCATTTTCGCATTTTTTCATTTTTCAGGCCGGACAGTCCTGTGTGGGACCCATTACTAGAATTGTCATGCACGGGGATTTTAATTGGGTCCATTTACATTATATTTATTTTATTGAATGTGTTATATAAGATGATAAAAATTATTTAATGTGTGTATATGTATATGTAGTGTAAAATGAAAACAAAAGAAAAAAAGAAAAATAAAATAAAAAGGAGTAGGACCCACCATTAATGGAATTAAGGCTAAAGAGACCATGTTTGGTCTCACAATTCTCTCTTCTCCCGCTGGTATCCCTCTTTTCCTCTCAAACTTTCTTTTCTTTTTCTTTTTACTCCAAAACTTTGAATCTTGAATTCTCCTTCAATCTTTAGTACTTTTAAGTGCCGTTTGCGGCAAATTGAAGCTCATGGCGAGGTCTACAAGTTGATTAGAGCAATTCCTAGTTTGGTGCACTTGAGAATTTTGAGATCTAGGGCATTAATTTGGAAATTTTGGGGCTTTGCTTCAATTAAGAGGTAGGGGTCTCTAATCCATATATTCTTAGTCTTTTGTGAGTTAATTTCAAAAAAATTTGTGTTTTAGCGTGCTTAAATTGTGACATTTTATGTAAATTTATTTACTTCCTATGTGAAAAGGTGTGGCTATATTTTATGTGATATATGATAATGAAAGCATGCTTAATTGATGAATTTTCATGCCCATGGTATTAAATTGTTATGTTTATGTGATGATAAAACATGAATTATAAAAAATAAATAAATTTCTTACGAAGCATGTTAATTGTTGATTAATTTAAGCCCATTGTGCCTTTAGTGATTAGAAAACATGAAATATAATTTCAGAAATTTTTATGTTGTAAAGTATGTATATTATTGAATAATAACTTGATGAGTATGAATTTCTCTATTTGTACAACATTGAGATATATGAGACATTCATGCATAGCACTGGGCATGAAAAGGAAAAAATTGTTTTGAAAGGAAAAAGGGATTTTGGGACAAAGTTTTAATTAAAGTGATTTTTATGAAAACCCGGTCGCCACGGAGTCACCAAAGGGCCGTGGTGTTAATATAACCTAGAGGGAACTAGGGAAACATCCTAGTGTGGTTGAGCTATCTGGGCTCCAAATGAGGCCGCGGGGGTACCAATGGTCAAGGACAGTAGCCAATCCTTCTCTTGTGTTGCTGCAGAGTCACCAACGGATGGGTTATATTAACAGTTTGAAAAGTGATGGATTTGGATTTTGGAAATGGGGCGTGACATATATGGCATTGCATTCATGGACACCATTGTTTGTTTTGAACTTGAAAAGTAATGTTGTATTCTTTCCCGGCATAGTATGACTCCGCTTCCTATTTTTATTCATTATTTGGATTCACGGGGTCACAAGAGGTGTGTCTTAGACACCACTTACTGAGCTTTATGCTCACCCTATTGTTTTAACATTTTTCAGGATATGGGAAAGAAGTGGCGAATGACGTTCCATCACATGCCTAATTTGGATTAGAAGATCATTTTGCTATTTTTGTATCCAAGTCTCACTATTTTTGTAAAACTTAGTATATTGTATTATGTATAGAGACTTATAGACTCTTGTTATTGTAATTATATTCATGGACTATAAGTAGATGTAATTGGAGTAAAATTCTAATATGTGAGCATGGAACTATGTATAAGACAAGTACTCCTTTATTATGGATGAATGGGTTGATGGTGATGGGCTATTTTGAGGAGGTTATTGATGTTGGAATATTTTATGTTATTTGCTTTGTGTGATGGGACAGGTTAGATAAATTTTGAAAGTCCAAGAGAGGCCATTGCATTTTTTATGCATTTAAGCAGGTTAGCGTATGACCCTTTTTAGCAGAGGTCATGCCGAATTTTTTTTAATTGGCATCAGTTTAAGGGTCATTACAGTTACTGTTAGTTTGGTTTAATGGATCTTAAGCTTGACTTGTTCAGAAGTTTAGAATTGCTAAGGGTGAAATTTATCTTTTTGAATCTCAAAAGTGATTCCTTTTGGTGGTGTTATTTATTTATATATTTATTGTTCCAAAGGTCCAAGCAAACACATACACCTTGACAATATTTGCCTTTAGCAGGACTTGAAAACTCGAGCTCATATCATCTGGGCTAATGTCAATTGGTTTTTTCGGTGGTGCTTTTAGACACTCTTCAATGACTATTTACTTGTCAATAATAATAATAATAATAATAATACTTTTGTCACCTCTTTTCCTTAGATAGCTTAAGTGAATTTAGATGTTTGAGAGCTTCATTGTCAAGTATGTTGCATTCATTGAAGTTAGAATAGGGGAGTAAGGCAAGATTTTCATTGATATACGGACAATGAATCATTTGGGGATAGTTTTATGCTAAGAAGAGGTTATTATTAAAGGTTTGTGATGATGATTCTAAAGATCCTAATTAGGGATGTCTCAAGTGGATTTATTTCTAATTGGTTTCTCTCTCCATTTTAAGTGGTACATTTCTTTATATTAGTTTTTGTTTGTATTAATTTGAATACTATTTTTTATTATTAATTTTTATTCAATGCTTAGATGATGTTACCGTTTCTTGCTTTTGTTTGTTGGGTAGGGTATTGAAAATTTCTGACTTTACAAATATTTTTGTTGCTAAAAGGAGAAACTCATTGTACGAGATTTCCTTCATTGCGGGGTCTGGGATGGGTCAGATATACGGAACTTTATCTCCACATTTTGAGAGGTTGTTTTTATGTTTCGAATCCGTGACCTCCATGTCACAATGCAGCAACATTTCCCATTGCACCGAGGCTCATCCTCAAAAATACTTATAAAGCTGCAAAAGAAAAAATGAAGAAAGAAATGTAAGATAGTTTGCTAGCGAATCTTTATTTTCTTTCTTATTCTAAACGATTCTTAAGTTATTAGTTGTTCGGTTAATTTGTTAACAGGGAAGAGACCCTCACTGGTCTTGTGTCTATCAAAAAGGTTGTATGCGAATTTCAAAGAGACTTTTATATTATTAAAGAATAAATTTTTGTTGTTTGATTTACTTGCTGTATTTGTTTGATATGTGTAGCTTGAGGAAGAAATAAAAGGAGAGATGGAAGCATTTGATTTGAAAAGAAGTGAACTTATTCAACCTAAGAGTAGAGTGCTTATCAGGGGTTAGGTTCTGGTGGCTCCATTTATATCCGGGGTTAGGTTCTGGTGGCTCTTCTATCAGGCCTTGTGTTTCCCGGTTTCCCTGTTTATTTTTATTTTTCTCTTCTTCAAATCATGATTTCCATTTCCACCTCTATCATAGAATTTAAGGTGAAACTAGATGAGTTTCAGGCAAAGTTCCATCGACAACTAGCAAACAAAGGTAACCTAAGTGTTGGCTTTTTCTCTGATATCACTTTCTGACTTTGCTCTGATACTATTTTATTGGAAATAGTGGCCTAGTTACACACATAATACTATACTATTTGGAAGAGAATAAAAATGGAGGAAAACACTTTTTATTTCACTTATACTAATTCATCGTATTCTTCTACTCATTCAACTTTTCTCCCCACATAAAATAGGTATAGTACATGAGTTTATATAGGCTCTAAGACATATGTAACCAATTATATTTCAATGCCCAATTAATTCCATTAATCCCACTAACATAGTATTTAGTAGACTTAACTCTCATGTCTTCCACTAACACAAATACAAACTCCCACTAACATAGTATTTAGGAGACTTAATTCCCATACCTTTTAATCTTAGATAACCTTCTTCATCAAAACCATTTACTACCCCACTAACATGAAATGCACACATGCATCATGTATATCAAATACTTGAAAATACAAATTACAACTAAAATTCTAAAATCAAGTTTATTATTAACACTAAGTGTGTGCGCGCATGCCCGTGTTTTCTTTTAATTTTTTATGTATTTCATATTTGAAAATGTTTGTTTACAAATTGATTTGATGTTGAGTAGGTGTGGTGGAAAATCTGTTGTTGTCTGAATTTGATGAAAAAGTCACTCCAATAATTAGTTATATTTTATCAGCAGGTGAATTTTATACCTAGGCCCTCTCTTTTTATCTTATTTGACAATATTTTAGTACTTCTGATTTTTGACTTTTTGTAATGCCGGAGTTGCAGGTTTGCTGCTTAATGATGCAATAGCTCCACTGGAAAACATGTTCAAGCAAAGATCTTGACAAGTCGAGATGGTAGGTGTGACGATTGTGAGCTTAAACAATCCGATTCTTCGTCATATTTTAGCTCATTTGCAACCCTAATGTTATTTGTTTGTTAGGTTTTCTTGTGTAGTTTTCATTAGTCAACCAATTAGGAGCTTGAATTGCTTTGACATCACAATGTTTAACATCCTTGATAGTTACAATATATTTTGCTAATAGGGTTGACTTCTAACCCGGATTTTACTCATCTCTTTATCCATCAAAATAGTTGTATAAAAATTTATGTGTCAACATCTCAGTCGTATGCACTAGGATGGTTTCTTCAAATTATATGATCCAATTGCAGAACAATAAATACCAACATTCATAAAAGATTCAATAGTACACATCCCCACTAATGGAACACAATAGCATGCAAAAAATATAAATTTCAATAAAAAAACAAACTAATTAAATTTTAAGAATGACAATTTTGACTAAGAATGAAGAAAAAAGATCTCGAGAAAATTGCCTTTTTTTTGGAGCCCATTGATATGCTGATGAGCAAAAACATTTTTTTCTTTTGAGACTTTGCCGCAACACATGTAGATGTTAAACCTTACATATAACACTTTTTTTTCTCCAAGCGATGTGGGATCGTGGTAACCTGTAACCTACTAGTGTGATAACTTGTCCAGTGTCTCGCATCTGTCCACATCACCCCTGCCCATAAAAGCCGTTTTATTATCATACTAGGTGAAACCCATAAACTGACATTTTTCCTTTTTAAAATTGTGTAGTTGGTATATTGTCAACATTTTTTTTTTGTAATATTTGTAAGAATTTGGTGCATGGCCATGTTGATCAACGGCTATACCTGCCCATCTTTCTTAAAGTCATAAATTGGACTGGACTAAGAGAAATTGATTACTACTAAATTTTATTTTAACTCTCTTTGAAATTTTGTGTATCATCATCCAAAAAATGTAATAAAAATTTTATTATATCACTGAAATTTTATTGAGGGGGAGAACATCTAGACAAGAAGTAAGAACAAATGTTACATTGTTTGAAGATTTTAAAAATAAGCCGAAAGTTTAAGTCTATGTATTTATGACATATGAAACAAACTGAGAGCGAAATATATATATCATATTAAATTAACCTGAAAGTCAGTGCCGTGCAAATCGATCTTATTAATTTAAGCAATGGCGCAATGTTGCTTGCGAATATATGTAGTGGGTCAGGCCATGTAGAAATAGCTATTCTCCACTCTCTAGAGACACTAACAAGCATCTCCTCAAATTCATTATTTGAAGATAATTATCACAATTCTTCAATAAAAACAATCAAAATAAATGTCTCTACCTTTATATAGAAGGGAAAAGAAACCCTAAATTAAATAGTATTAGAATTTTGTTTCTGTGCAATTCTTTACTTGAATAGATATGTTCTCTATGGTTATATAGATGAAAAGGAAAAAAAAAAAAAAAAAAAAAAAAAAAAAAAAAAAAAAACCCTTAAATTAGATTTTTGTATCTATAAAATTATTTAAATGATCCTTCATAATCATCATTGGTGGAGTGTATGACCGAGTACCCTTTTTTAGTTTCTTGACTAGAGCACGAATATCGTACGTTGATCAACTTGATCATCAAATTCTAGCCGTTGGATTTGTCATTAATAAATTATATTTTATTGTTTGATTTATCATGCATGAGCTACAAATACATGACAGTTGCATGAGCTGACCTTCCAAGACATTGATATGCCATTCCTTTGCATTTTTTTTTTATTTATTGAAAAAGACAAGTGGCTGTTAATCATCAAAGGTAAATTTAACTATTTCATATATACCAGAAACTATGTTATAAAATGTTCATATTAGTGAGGATTTACACATACTTATCGCGCTGATGTGAACCGATAATAAATTGACATGTAATCTTTAATTACCAAATCAGAGATGATGTAGATATCTATTTACTAAATCATAGATGGTGTGATTTGGTAATTAAAATAAGACGTATGTTGACATCTATGATTTGGTAATTAAAATAAGACGTGTCAATTTATTATTGGTTCACATCAGCGGTGAATATGTTGTAGATCATCACTAATGAAGACCCAAGTATTGTTTATATATATATATATATATATATATATATATAATCTCAAAGATAGGAGCCACACATCATTCAGGATACAAATCCTTAATTTCTTTCTAGATGCGTATCACTGCTAGTAGTCTTATTAACCTTGTGTATATTGTCATCCAAAAACAATAAAATAAACATATAAATAAAAAGTAAAATTTGTATACTCTGTCTATTTCTCTATAAATACAGGGCAAAGTTCTCTCTATATATTCACAATCACCAGTCTTTGTTCTGTGTTTCGCCACTCTGCACCGAAGAGGCATGGTAACTGGAGCTCCAGCTCATTACAAGTATATCCCCAACCGTGTGAGTCCTCCTCTCCTCTTGCTTTCCCCATGCATTCATGCATTTTTTTGTATATATATATATATATATATATATATATTTCATTTATTAGAAACAGAGAAAGAAAGTAATCTACAATAATATTCCAAGTGAGCTAAACTAATTTTTTATCAGGCCACTAGTGTGGTTGGTATAATTTTTCTTCTTCAAAAGGGGAGGCTAAAAGTTCTAGTCTGATTAGGCAGGGGCGGAGCCATGATTCTATGGTTGGGGTGGGCTAAACTTACAATTAATATAGGACTATTTTAAGCCAAATAGTAATATATATATATATATATATTATCGAATATAGTCATACAAAAATTTATCAAACCAATCGTCAACCAATTTGTGTAAAAAAAAAAAATGGCTTATATCTAGTCAAAAATTAAAGACATAAATATTTACAAAAATTAACCAAAAAGACCAAATAACTACTACAAAAGACCAAATAATTATCTTTAAGACAATAAAATTCATATATTATCGATTGGTAGTTTGACCATCATATAACCAATTAACCTGAAATTAATCAATTAATTAGTTATTTAAATAAACTTTTTTTATTTTATCAAACTTCCCTAACAAACACAAAAAACAGACAGTAAGAAAGTTATGCCAAAATTTAAAAAACTTTCAACTTTAAAGTAAAGTGAATATATTATCTATTATTGCAATTCGGCTAAGTTTAATATAATATTGAAAGGTTTAACAAAAAAAAAAAAAAAAAGTCGTGTTATTTTTAATAGAAAGTTAGAAACCATTTATGGTTAGAAAATATTCTAGGGACAAGTATGCATTTATCTATTCTATTTTTCATTTTAGGTTGTACTAATAAAAGTTAAAAAAAAAAAAAAAATTTTGGGGTGGGGGGGTGGGGGGGATGGCCCTGCTGGCCTCCCCCGCCCCTGCCCCTGCTGCGGTTAGGGACATATTGTGTGTTGGAGATCGACCAAAGCACTCATAAAGGTTACGAAAACAAATGAATCAAGTCTTTGTGTTTTAGGGAGGACAAAAAATTAAATCCAATATAAAAACTCCGTAATTATTAATTCGAACCAATCCCAACTGAATAGGAGTGGTTTTTGACTTACATTGATGTTACAGTTTGATAATTAAATTAAGCCTTCTCAAACCAGCTATTTTGATACAATACTACTAAGCTGCCCTTTTGATCAATCTCCCCACAATGTCCTTATACCATTTTACATATAAACACCATTTTTTTTCTTTTTCTCTTTTGATAAGAATACTTTAATCATTTTATTTTATGTTATGTTATCCAAACTATATGATGATTATTTATCAAACTACTAAATTAATCACCTTATGCCACAGCAAGCATAAATCTGAACAAGTGATCGATGATGGAGTTCCCAATCATCTCCTTCCCAATTCTTTTCACATTCCTTGTGTTTCTGTTGATGGTATTCAAAACCAAGATGATGAGTTCATCTCCAAAACTGCCTCCTGGGCCTTGGAAGCTACCTCTAATAGGTAACATTCACCAAGTTGTTGGATCTCTACCCCATCACCGCCTACGAGATCTGGCCCTGAATTATGGACCTCTGATGCACCTTCGACTCGGTGAACTTCCTATTGTTGTCATTTCTTCAGCAGAATTTGCCAAAGAGGTGATGAAAACACATGACATCGTCTTTGCTAGCAGACCTTTTATTTTTGCTATGAATATCATATCTGGGGATGACATTGCCTTCGCGCCTTATGGGGATCAATGGAGACAACTTCGAAAAGTTTGCATACTGGAGCTTTTAAGTGCCAAGCGTGTAAAATCATTTCGACCCATCAGGGAAGAAGAGGCCTCGAATCTGATCAAATCTATTTCTTCGTCGACCCATAATACAACTGGATCTCTCATCAATCTCACTGGAAAGGTTTTCTCCATGACATACAGCGTTGTTGCTAAGGTGGCCGTTGGTAAGAAATTCCATGGGCAACAAGAATTCTTATCACTTCTCAGGGAAACTATGGTGGTAGGAGGAGGTTTCGATGTTGCTGATCTCTTTCCTTCACTTAAAATACTTGCTTCGATAAGTGGGCTGAGGCCTAGAGTTGAGAAGATTCATCGAAAAATTGATGAGATATTTACTAACATTATTGATGAACATAAAGCTAGAGATGGTGAAGTTAATAATGAAGAAGACTTGATAGATATACTTTTAAAAGTTCAGGAGAAGGGTAACCTTGAGATCCCCTTAACTATGAAAACACTAAAGTCAGTTATCATGGTTAGTACAGTTACTTTCTGCTTCTTCTATCAATGAATTAACTTCCACAAATTACCTACTTTTATAGTATTCTCTACTCTTCTAACTCAATGTCAATGCTTTTTCAGGACGTATTCACTGGAGGGATTGATACATCATCCTCAACTGTAATCTGGGCAATGTCAGAATTGCTAAAAAATCCAAGAGTTATGGGAAAGGCACAAGCTGAGGTAAGACAGGTTTTAAGTAAAAAAGGAGTAGATATTGTAAACGAAGACGACATTCATCAATTGAGTTACTTAAAGTTAGTTATCAAAGAAACCCTGAGGTTACATACTCCTGCCCCTCTATTAATTCCGAGAGAGAGCAGAGAGAGATGTGAAATCAATGGATACGAGATACCTGCGAAAACTAAAGTCTTTGTCAATGTATGGGCAATTTGTAGAGATCCTAAAAATTGGTGTGATCCAGAGAACTTTTATCCAGAGAGATTCCTCGACACTTCAGTTGATTTCAAGGGGACTCATTTCCAATTTACACCATTTGGTGCTGGCAGGAGAATATGTCCTGGAATGTCGTTCGGGATAGCTAATGTTGAGCTTCCACTTGCTAATTTATTGTATCACTTTGACTGGAAACTTCCTGAGGGAGAGAAGCCGGAAGATCTAGACATGACTGAGATCTTTGGTGCAAATGTTCCTAGAAAAAGGGATTTGTGTGTGATTCCTTTTGCTTATCATCCTTCAACTCGTGAGTAAGATATTAAGACAAGAAGGTAGAAAGCTAGCATTGGATGGTCACTATTAACTTTCCAGTTTTAGTGTGACCCTCTCTAATGTTAATTAAGTTATATTACTATATAATAAATAATGTAATTTTATGTTAGAAGATATAAGATATATATATATATATATATATAGATGAAAGGTAAAATAAGAACCGGTGTTATGCGGACTTCCATAGATAATTGAATAAAGAGTATTCTTCCTTTTTGGTGTTTTTACTGCAAAGTTTTATGTGTTCTGATTTCAGATTTCTAAAAAATTTAACACCCTTCATCGTCTTTTTGTCCGCCTGGCTATTTCGGTTTGGCTGCACTTCTAATTGTTTAAATGAATATATATATATATATATATATATAATCAAGGAATTGCCTCATCTTAAGTTAGGCTGTCTATTGTGATTGAAATATTTGTATTATATCTTGTTCGATTATTTCCCCCCTTCTATACGTTGTTTCTTGGTCACGTCTAAGTGCTGACAGTTTGATATTCTCTTGACAGAGTTGTGTTTTAAGTACAAATTAAGATAATATGGAAATGTTCTTGCTATCGTACGAAGAGCAGTGTGAGCAGCTCATCTCTGTTACTTTTTCTAAAAGATGTGGAGTTTGGGATAGATGTTGACTTCGTTCACAATTCAGGTAAGACAAAAATGACTATAGGCAATTTGATATCCCTCCTAAGGACCGCCAATATCTATATATATATATAGAATACCAGTAATAAAAAATAAAAATAAAAGATAGATAAATTCCCACTAATATATTTAATTTCTAAATGAAGAGCATTTTTTTGTGAGTATATATAAACAGTATTAGGACATTCATATACCATCGTGTCTAACTCTCTCCAAATTAACGGTACATATCCTAATATTATTTATATATTTATTTACTTTTTGGAAAGAAATGAAACATCAATGCTGCCAAACTTAATGGATGGAATAAGAACTCCGAAAGAACTGCCAGTCTCACATTGATGGAAACGTTTGGAAAATAAATTTGTTTGGAAAATAAATTTGTTTTGAGAATTATGTTTTACAAAGATTATGAATTGAGAGGATTTAAATTCTTGGGATCGACTCGAGTTTTTAAAAGTGGCGTTGTCGCGGGATTACCTAATAATTTCTCCACCAACTATACACGAATTTATTTCTAGATATTCATCTCCAATCTATGATGTACCTGTCAGTGATGTGTGAGCCAGAAACAAGAGTCTTAGAATAAGAGTTTTCCCAAGCTCTGGCCCTTTCAAGAGAGAATGAATTCGTCACTGTTTGAAATTTTTTAATTTATTTTTTCAAGATTATTATCATCATCTCCATGGTATTGTTTGCATGCGGGTCGATAGTTGCGGCTGGTGCACCCACGATTGAAAAAAAAAAAAAAAACAAAACAAAGAGCCAATTGCCTTCTCTCCAAAACAAATATATATATATATATATATATATATATATATATATATATATATTGTTATATATATATATATGGTGTCCACTAATTGTATAGTGTTGAATTAATGGTGCAATATATAAGAGGTAAATGCAATGCAATAAATAAGAGGTAAATGCACTTGGTTAATGATGCATTAAGGATGTTGACTAATGCAAAGTTTGGCTATAAATACGGATTGTTCATTGTTATATTGATGCACTTGGATTTAAGAGAAAATAATAAGATTTCTCTCCCTTTTCTACATTCTTCTCTCTATATTGAAGATATAATTTTATGTTCTATTTTTTCTTTAGATTCACAACACGTTATCAACACGAGTCTCTAACCAACTGAGACTTGAAAGAGAAGCTCTCACTCTCTCTCTCTCACTCAACTCATATATCTTTCTTGTGATATTGGTTTTGATAAATTGTTGGGTTTGTTTGTTTTGCCGAAACAAATTTACTTCTCACTCCAAATGGTAAGCACTTCTTATATTAATATCATTCAATATTTAAGTGAGATAAGTGTATATTTATAAGGATAGGTTCTACTACCTTTATTGTTTATTGTTTAACAATTTACCTGGTATGGCTGGTTTTTGAGTTAACCGCCGTTATTATATTTATTACTTATATATGGTACTGCTGGTTTATGTTTTAACTGCCCTTTTTCTATTTATTCTATATATGATTTTACCACTTTTGGTATCTTCACATAAATTATGGTATTAATATTATTCATATTTATGATGATATTCTAAATTATGTTTTTATATTATTGTTATATCTAGTTATTCTATAAAATATTAGTTATTCTAGTTATTCGGGGAAAAATTATTTATCTTGGATCCTGAATGCACAGATCCATCTAGATGCCATGGGGCTTGGTAATACCATTCAAAAAGATAATGATGCATCTTTACAAGATGAGGCGAAGGCTAAGATTTTCCTTCGTCGTCATATTAGTGAAGAGCTGAAAAATGAATATCTCACTGAAAAGGATCCACTGAGTTTGTGGAAAAACTTGAAAGAAAGATATGATCATCAAAAAACAGTTATTCTCCCAAAAACTTGGGCTGATTGGTAGAAACTGCGGCTGCAAGATTTTAAAACTATCGCTAAATATAATTCTGTCTTATTTAAAATCAGCTCTACACTAAAATTATGTGGTGATACTGTTACTGATGAACTTTCGCTGGAAAAAACATACACCACATTTCACGCCTCGAATGTACTTTTACAACAACAATATCAAGAATGTAGATTTGAAAAATATTCAGAGCTAATATCATATTTACTTGTGGTTGAGCAAAATAATGAGCTTTTGTTAAGAAACCACCAGTCTCGTCCAATTGGATCAACACCAATCCCTGAAACATAGGTTGCCTCATTTCGTGGACGTGGATGTGGACGTAATAATAGACATGGTTGTGACGGTAGAAATGGTTATAATAATGAATACGACCGTGGTGGTAGATATGGCTATTATAATGAAAACGGTAGTGGTAGGAATAACTACCACATTAATGACTATGGTCGTGGTAAAAATCTCTCTTATTACCGTGAAGGATATAAGTCCTCAAATGTTCGCAATTAGAGATTCACACCATATCCTCAAAGAAGGGAATATAATGAAATGAAACAAGTAAAAGGGAAGGGTTTGTTTCATCCCCCCAAGACATGTGAAAATGCTTGATATCGGTGTGGAGTGATAGGGTATTGGTAAAGTATTTGTCGTACGCCTAAACATCTTGTTGATCTTTACCAAACTTCCATAAAAGAAAAAGGGAAGCAAAAGGAAATGAATTTCATCAATTATGATATGCTAGTTGATAAGACAAATTTAGATGTCTCAGATTTCTTTGGGGACCATGATGGCAAACTTGATTGCTTGATTGGTGATGGAAATGTCCATACCAAGTAATCATACTTTATTCGTTCTCTTGTATGTGTTTAATGGCTCTCTTGTATTCATCATATGATTATCTTTCTAGTATGAAAGTTTTTATTACTATTATTTTTAAGTTTTTATTTGTTTTCTAATAACTAATTTTGCATGAATAGGCATGGAGTTAAATAATTCATTAAATAAGTCTAAACTAAGGTGTAAAGATATATGTCTAGTTGACAGTGGAACGACACACACAATTCTGCGAGACAAATTTTTTTTTTTTTCTCAATTGACATTGGCAGATACTAGTGTTAGTACTATATCTGGTCCCATAACTTTGATTGAAGACTCTAGCAAAACCCACATTATGTTATCATGTGGAACAGAAATACACATTAATAATGCATTATATTCGACTAAATCTCGGAGAAATCTAATGAGCTTTAAAGACTTACGTTGAAATGGTTATCATAATGAGACCACAAATGAAGAAAATGTGGAATATCTCTGCATTACTTCTATCACCTCTTGTAAGAAGGATATACTATAAAAACTTCATGTTTTGTCCTTTGGGTTATATTATACAACCATAAGTACAATTGAGTCATATGCGATAATGCATCAAAAGTCATATGACCCAATACTTTTTTATGCACTGGCACAATTGACTTGGTCATCTTGGATTCACAATGAAGCGTCGAATTATTAAGAATTCATATGGCCACCCACTAAAGAATCAAAAGATTCTTTTACCAAATGATCGTCCATGCACTGCTTACTCATAAGGCAAATTGATCTTTCAACCATCTCCTTCAAAAATCATTATTGAATCTCCACTATTTTTACAGCGAATTCAAGGAGATATATATGGATTAATTCATCCACCAAGTGGACCATTCGCTATTTTATGGTCTTAATTGATGCCTCCACACAATGGTCACATGTTTGTTTGATTTATTCACGTAATATTGCATTTGCTAAACTTCTAGCTCAAATCATTAAATTACGGGCACATTTTCCTAAATACCCAATTAAGACAATTCGACTTGATAATGCAGCTGAATTTTCTTCCAAAGCTTTTGATGAATATTGAATATTAGTAGGAATCGATGTTGAACATCCTGTTGCACACACTCATACTTAAAATGGTTTGACATAATCTTTCATTGAACGACTTCAGTTAATAGCTCGTCTTTTACTTATGCGATCACAATTATCTATTTCTACCTAGGGGCATGCTATAGTATATGCTGCATCATTAATTCGAATATGACCTGCTGCTTACCATAAATTCTCCCCCTTGTAATTTGTTATTGGTCAACAACCAAATATCTCTCATATACGAGTTTTTGGTTGTGCTGTATATATTCCAATTGCACCACCATAACGCACTAAATTGGGTCCTCAATGTCGATTTGGAATTTATGTTGGGTTCGATTCTCCATCTATTATTAGGTATCTTAGACCCATGACAGGTGATGTGTTTAAGGCACGGTTTGCTGATTGTCATTTTAATGATATTGTTTTCCCATCATTAGAGGGAGAAAAGAAAAAATTATGTAAGGCATCGTAAGATCAATTAGAATGTCTCAACATTATCTCATTTTGATCCTCGTACAAATCAATATAAATAAGAAGTTCAAAGGATTATTTATTTGCAAAATGTTGCAAACCAATTACCTGATGCATTTACTGACACAAAGAAAGTGATGAAATCATATATACCAGCTGCAAATATTCCAGAAAAAATTATTATCCCTGAAGGACCATCTATTAGTAGTGCAACAAATGCATTTAAACCATGCCAGAAGCGTGGTTGACCAGTCGGTGCAAAAGATATTGTTCCTCGTAAAAGGAAATTCAATATTCAAATTGGCACTCCTGAAGAGGCCACAAAGATAGCAACAAAAATTATTGATAAGACAACGGCTCTTGATAAAGTCCAGGTACCAAAAAATGATGAAATAATAAGCTTTGATGCAAAAAAGGCAACCAATGATGATGTGGCCATTGGTAAGGCACATGCTCTTGATGAGGCAATGGTACCTGAAAGTGATGAGATCTTAATAAATTATGGAATAAGATGGAATAGAAATGAAATTGTTGTCGACAACATATTCTCATATACTATTGCTCTAGATATTGATAATGAGGATCCAGAACCTTAAAATGTTGACAAATGTCAATGAAGAAATGATTGGCCAAAATGGAAAGAAGCAATATAAGCAAAGCTAAATTCATTAGCTAAACGTGAAGTATTTGGACCTGTAATCCAAACACCTAAGGGTGTAAAGCCTGTTGGGTACAAATGGGTATTTGTACAAAAACGTAACGAGAAAAAAATAAATTATGAGATATAAAGCCTGACTGGTAGCTCAAGGTTTCTCACAGAGACCTGGTATTGATTATAATGAAACATACTCTCCTCTGATGGATGCAACTACATTTCGCTTCATAATACATTTGGCAATCACAGAAAGATTGCATATACATCTAATGGATGTGGTAACAGCATATTTATATGAATCACTGGAAGGTGATATTTATATGAAAATCCAAGAAGGATTTCAAATGCCTTAAACAAAACCACGTAGTATGTACTTGATCAAATTACAATGATCCTTATATGGATTGAAACAATCTGGGCGCATGTGTTACAATCGTTTTAGCGAGTACTTGATAAAAGAAGGGTGTGTGAATAATCATTTTGTCCATGCATTTTTATTAACAAGTCAAGATATGGTTTTGCTATTATTGCAGTATATGTTGATGATCTGAATATTATGGGAACATTGAATGACATCGAAAAGATAACCACTTATTTAAATAAAGAATTTGAGATGAAAGATCTGGGAAAAACAAAATTTTGTGTTGGTTTGCAGATTGAACATTTATCAAGATTTTGAAGCGATTCTATATGGATAAAGCGCACCCATTAAGCTCCCCAATGGTTGTTCGATCACTTGACATCAAGAGAGATCATTTTCATCCTCGAGAGGATGATGAAACATTCCTTGGTCCTGAAGTGCTATATCTCATTGCAATTGGTGCTCTTATGTATCTTGCAAATTGCACACGGCCGAACATAGCATTTTCAGTCAAATTATTAGCAAGATACAGTTCTGCACCAACCCGCAGACATTGGAATGGAATCAAGCATATATTATGAAATCTTTGTAGTATAATTGATATGGGATTGTTTTATTCAAAAGATTCAAACTTCCAGTTAATTGGATATGCAGATGCTGGCTATCTCTTTGATCCACACAAAGCTCATTCACAAACAGGATATGTGTTTACACAGCATTGTTATATCATGGTGATCTATAAAACAAACAATGATTACGATTTCTTCAAATCATTCAGAGATACTCACAATTCATGAGGCAAGTAGAGAATGCATTTGGTTGAGATCTATGATCCAGCATATTCGAACAACATGTGGTCTCTCATCAATAAAAGATAGCCCAACAGTATTATATAAAGATAATGCTGCATGCATTGCACAGATGAAAGAGGGTTATATCAAAAGTGACAGGACCAAGCATATCTCACCAAAATTCTTTTATACATATGAACGTCAGAAGAATGGTGATATTGATATTCAGCAGATACGTTCAAATGAAAATTTAGTAGACATGTTCACTAAAGCACTACCAACTACGACGTTCAAAAGGTTGGTACACAATATTGGACTGCATCAACTCAAGGATCTTTAGTGTTGAACTAATGCAGCAATAAGGGGGAGCACTAAATTGAAAAGATATTAGCATACTGTACTCTTTTTCCTTCACTCAGGTTTTGTCCTACTAGTTTTCCTGACAAGGTTTTAATGAGACAGTTTTAACCTATACAATACCATTTTCATATACACAAGAATATTGTACTCCTTTTCCCTTCGCTAAGTTTTTATCCCACTGGGTTTTTCTTAGCAAGGTTTTAACGAGGCATATTCTTAGTGTTGTGTAGTGGACCCCTTGGGGAGTGGTATATATATATAATGTCCACTAATTGTATAGTGTTGAATTAATGGTGCAATAAATAAGAGGTAAATGCACTTGGTTAATGGTGCATTAAGGATGTTTACTAATGCAAAGTTTGGCTATAATTACGGATTGTTCATTGTTATATTGATGCACTTGGATTTAAGGGAAAATAATAAAATCTCTCTCCCCTCTCTACATTTTTCTCTCTATATTGAAGATATGATTTTATATTCTATATTTTCTTTAGATTCACAACATATATATATATGGGTTTAAATCTAAAAACCCCCACTACTTTCAAAAAATGATCATTAAATCCCTACCAATTTGAAAAACCCCCAAAAATATTACAACGTTGTCATTTTATCCCAATTCTGTCAAATGGGGCCGTTAACCCAGCGCGTGGTTAACAATTGTTTTGCCCATATTACTTTTGTGACGAAAATACCCCTGGTGTAACATGTGCCAAACAAATGATATATATTTATATGTGTTATTTCGAAAATACCCCCAATCATCTCTTCTTTCCTCCATATGTGAAAGTGTTTCAAAAAACCCTAGTTCATCCCCTTTTCTACTATAGTTACCTCGATTGTCTCATCTACGTCTCAGTTTCTCAAATCAAAACCCTAGTTTCACATTTCCTGAGTTTCGAATATCAAAATCAAAATTCATACCCTCTGATCTTCGAGAATTGAATCAACAAACCCACCAACCACATTAAATACCCTCTTATTTGAACTGGGCTTCACTGAAATTTTGTCAATCGAAACGGACTTCCGTTGACCTGACTTGACTGAGGTCCTCGACGGCGATAAGGGTTTATACGGTTAAAATGAACACGTCGATGATGAAATCGATCTCTGGTGAGCCGATTTGATGAAAATCTTGGGTGGCGAGAGCAACTGTTGGTCCAAGAGTGGTGGCCGGAGTAGATGTGTCCCATTCTGGAGTGTATATGAAAATCTTGTAATCAAGTGCACAAAAAGTCATATTATCTTTTATATTTTTCAATGATTGACTGTATTTGCACTATGTGGTATATATGCAATGCTCAATATCATTCCATAAAAGTAGTGGGAAATGCACAATGAATGGATTAGCAGCCAAGGCGTGTTCAATATTGGGTGCGTCAGTGATAGAAAATGCACTATGAACAAGTGATTGAAAATGTTTTTATTTTTGGTGGTCCTTTTATAAGTTTGAATTTGGGTGAATGGTATTTATTAATTTCACACCAAGGCTAAGCCTATCTCGATGGAGTAGCAGCATATTGTCATTGAACCATAAAGTTAGGGCTGCAACTTGGGTGGGCTAACCTAGCCCAACCCAAGCTCAAATCGAAATTTTGAAAATTGGGCTTTAAATTCACAAATTGGGTTCATGTTCGGGTTGGGTTTTGTCAAAACCCATATATATTCGGGTTGGGCTCGGGCTCAACCTGAACCCAACCCGAAACCCAAAAAAGAAAAAAAAAATTATTTTTTTTTCTCCTTTCTCTCTCCTCTCTCTTCTTTCTCTCCCTCTCTCTATTTTTCCTCTTTCTCTCCGCTGCTTGAGAGTTGAGAGACAGCGGCGAGATCCACCGGTGCCAGGAATGCCTCCAGAGACGGCGACCTCCTCCGCCGGAGAGACAAGAATATCTTAACTGATGCCATTCAAATTCCAAACTCTCTCTCTCTAAATATATAGGTTCGAGCTCAACCCGAACCCAACCCGAAACCCAAAAAAAAAATAAAAAAAAATTTCTCCTTTCTCTCTCCTCTCTCTCTCTCTCCCTTCTTTCTCTTTCTCTCTGCCGCTTGAGAGTTGAGAGACAGCGGCGAGATCCACCGGTGCCAGGAACGCCTCCAGAGAAGGTGACCTGCTCCACCGGAGAGACGAGAATATCTTAGCTGATGCCATTCAAATTCTAAACTCTCTCTCTCTCTAAATATATGTATAAGAATAGATATATGTATATGTTTCTCTCTCGAGAATCTATATTTCTCCTCCTTTTATCACCAAATCCGTCAACACAAATCTTCCTACTTTCTGCAACTTATAATTTGTCGAGGAAAAGGAAATGAAGTTCCTTTTTTCCAAACAAGCTAAATCTCATTTTTATTAATACAACTATAAACAGACGGAATTGAAATTCAATATATATAAGGTAGCAGTTGCACAGAGAGAGGGGGGCAAGCTTGTCTCTGATGATGCCATTCAAATTCCAAACTCTCTCTTTCTCTAAATATATGTATATGAATATATATATGTATATGTTTCTCTCTCAAGAATCTATATTTCTCCTCCTTTTTATCACCAGATCAGTCAACACAAATCTTCCCACTTTCTGCAACTTGTAATTTGTCGACGAAGAGGAAATGAAATTCCTTTTTTCCAAACAAGCTGAATCTCATTTTTATTAATACAACTTTAAACAGACAGAATTGAAATTCAATATATATAAGTTAGCAGTCGCACAGAGAGAAGGGGATAAGCTTGAGAGTTGAGAGACAGCAGTTGATGGAAACTGAAAGATCTGGGTTTTGAATTTTTGAACAATCTGAAATGATATGCCGATCTGGGTTTTGATTTTTTGAATAATCTAAAATGATATGCCGATATGGGTTTTGAACTTTTGATTCTTGCAGACAGATAGATAAAACTGAAATATATGGGTTTTGAACTTCTGATTCTTGTACATTTTGTAGTTTGCAATTGGAAAGAGAGAGAGAGAGAGAGGGGGCAAGTTCAGAGAGAATAGAGATGGAGGCGATAGGGGTGGCTGAAATTATTTACCCTAAAAATATTTTGTTTTTTTATAATAATATAATCAAATATATATAATATATGTAAAATAATATAATATATATATATAATATATATAAATTTTTGAAAAAAAAATTAAAAAAAAAAAAACTCAACTCGTTAACCCGACCCAATCCCCCTGAAAAATATTCGGTCCGGGTTATGACCATAACCCATGTTAAGTACAATTCAGACTGGCCGAACCCAACCCACTTCAGGTTGAGATTGGGTTGGGACTGGACTGGGTTAGGCCAGCCCAAGTTGCAGCCCCACATAAAGTTAATGAATAATTGTTTATATTCAATTCTTGTTTTTCCAAAATCAGACACCAATCTCAACACAATGTTATATCATGTGCGTGTCTTTGGAAATGACTCTAATTAGCTGTCATCTTTCTCTTCTCTTTTTTGCCAATTGTTTAACTGAGGTCCTCGGCACGGTGGTTTTGAAGGTTCGTTTGGATTTAGGGACTGGAACTGGGCGCTAAGCTGCATTAGGGTCATTTTGGAAGCGGGACCTGCCATGGGTTGATTGGCGAGGTGGGTCGTTACAATTTACTTCAGTTATTGGTGTTTTTACTACAAAGTTTGTTTTGTATCTTGATCTCAAAAGTTTAGCTCTCTGATGAATTCAATAAACTTAGGGGCGTCAAATGGATGGGTTAGGTCGGGTTTGGGCAAGGTCTAATATGGGCTTAATATGGGTTATGACCCATATTAAACCGCTTGTACATAACGGGTTAAATATGGGCCAGGTCAACCCGTTATAACCCGCCAACCCATTTTAGGGAAAAAAATTTGTTATTATTTTGGATAATCTCATTATTATAGTTCTTGATTTTATATGGATAAAAGCTTGTAAAAATAAGTATGGATAATTGAAAATCTTTCAAAAAAATTTAAATTTATATTATTTTATTTAATGATTAGACATGCATGAAGGTATATGTTTTTATTTTTATTTATTTATTTATTTTGGTGCAGTAGATAAACCAAAAAAGAATATTGATGCAACTCTAACATGCCTTCCCATAGAATCCCTTAGGTAGGAAAGGAGAGCAGATATAATATACGATACAATGTGTTACGGATGTAGCAGAGTAATACTATAGTACTCCAAAGAATTTGAGAGAGAGAAAGAGGATGATGTGAGACAATCTTAGAGAGAGAATTTTAAAGAGAGTATAGGAGAGAGAGAATTTAGGATTGTGTGAGAAAATTTTAGAGAGGAATAAGAAGTGAATTTGAGTCAAATAGATGATGTGACACTGGGTTTCTTACATAATGGGTGAAATATGGGTCAAAATGGGTGACTCATATTCAACCCGTTTAATCCTCTATAAAAATGGGTTGAAAATGAGTCACCCATTTTGACCCATATTTTAAAATAGTTCACCCATATCTATTTTAAAGCGGCCAGATATGAGCGAGTTGGTGGGTCATGACCTATTTTGTCACCCCTAAATAAACCTCTAAAATAGTTGAACAACTTTACAAGAATCTTATCCATGCTTAATAAAGAGAGCTCGTACAACTTTTACATTCCATTACTAACCAGAGATTTGCCGAACCTTTTGGATAAAAGAATATATGTTGAGTAATTTATGTTCTATATATACAGAAATGATCAATGTCATTTTTGTATTTAATATTATATTGAGTCTTATTTCAATTGCATTCTAAAATATACTAAACTAACTAAATGTCCAATCCTACAAAATATTCTATCAAATATCTGTAGAAGGAATTAAATATAAAAATTACATTCACTTCTATAGTTTAAGTTTTTAGAGTAGATGATTGTTGATATAAGACCTTATCGCCACTTTTGATAATTAAAATTAAAACATGTGTTAGACCAAAAAAATGCCATACATGAGGGGACATGTAGAAGAATTTAAATGTTAAAGTGACACCCTGTCACTTCATATATTATATATATATATATATATAAAGATTATACAAATTACTATCATTGTGTTAATGTAATTTTTTTTTTTTTTAATTATATTCCAAGCTAATTTAACCAAAGGGCTTCTAGCCAATGGTATAATTTTCCTATCCTTAAAGAGGAGGGAAGAGGTTCGAATCAGCGCTGTAATAACCAGGTCATTTTCTTCTCTTCCTTTTTCCTCAGAATTTTACAGATGAATTTTTTTCGTTGAAATTTCTTTTCTGAGTTCAGTTTCTCATCGCTTAGCGTCGTCTTGAGTGCTCAGAAATGGTTTATGAGACTCTTTCCTTTGGATTGACAACTTCTTTTGAGGACCGAGTCATTTTCACATTTTTCGTTTTTAAACACTATTCACTTTTCGTCCTTTTCCCTATTTTGTCATCTTCCCTATTTTGTCTTTTCTCCGTTTGTCAATTGGTTGGCATAACCTCACTCCTTGTGTTCGGAGTTGGTTTTTGACTTCACGTATCTTCATTTTAAGTGGTTTCCACGAAATACGTATCTTTACTTTTGCAGAAAAGTACTCTGGTTGCTCCCGGTGTCCATAAGGGCATGGATGCACAGTTCTTTAGAATCTTTTTCTTTTCTTGTGGTATTTTTCATAAATATCTTTTGAAGATATTTTATTTTAGGGGTGTCTAAGAAAATATTTTTGGAAGATATTTTCATTTTGGGTCATTAGTGTAGTTTTCACTTTTTTGAGGGGCCATTGTGCAATTAATGAAAGTTATTGCTAAATGCCTTATTTTGAGCCTGGATCCTCGTACGGGATTTATTTTCACATTTCGTTGAGTTGTGTACTCATAGAATTTCATTTTGGTCATTTTTCTCCAGTTTCAGGGTTTTTGGACCCGATTGCCGCCGAACTTGTTTGGGGCATATCTCTCTGTTCAGGACTCAGTTTTCGACGCCATTTCTTTAGTTGTTCATATTTTCTCATTTTGAATATTTTTTGTTCACAGAGTTTTGTCATTTGAGTGCATTTGCTCAAAATTCACTTTTCTGGACCCGGCGGGACCCTTTCGGGGCGCTTTTTGAGATTTTCTATAAATAGAGGGTCTTAAGTCAAAAAGTTAGATTTCCATCATCTTCTTCACCCTCTTGGCCGGAAGCCATGGGAGCCCAAGGGGCTGCCTTCATTCCTTCTTCTCCTCCACTTGATTTCCTTAATGAAAACTCTTCGGCCTTAATGTTTATCGTTCCCCTCGACGTGCTCTACCTTTCCCCCTTATTAGAATTCAATTCTGACCATTTCTTGAGTTTAGGTTTGAAGTCAAGTTGTGCTTTTGATGGGGCTTTTGGGGGGTTCATGTAGATCGTCATGTCCCCGACAAAACCCCGAAGTTTCGTCGGATTCGGAGCGGTTTCATTTTGGTGGCTTTTGATTTTCATCTCAAATTGAGGTAGGGGATGTCTTAGGATTATATTAATGTTGTATTGATTGTTATATGAGCATATACAACTTGTAAGCATGCCTTTGTTAAAGTTTTAGAATTTAATTTAATTATTTTCTATGTTTAAGATTTAATTCTCATGAAGGCGTGTAACTTAGAATTAAATTGTGGCATGCTAGTAATTTAGGCCTTGGTATACTTGTTGACATATAATAAATTGGGAGCATTTGAATGAAAATTGTAAAATTTATTTAATATTTATCTTTTGTGAAAGATTAATTTACATAGTTGTATCAAGCATGAAATCAACTTGTAATGTGATATTAAAGTAGGCCTTGGTGAGTTCTTCAACATATATTAAATTGAGGACATTTGGATATCTTTGAAAATCTAGAAAAAATTTAATTAATTAGCTTAATTAATTTTACTTTCAGTGTTCTAGTCACTTAACTTGATGTTGGAGGCAATATATGTTAAGACCGTGCTATGTCCTTTAACATGTATTAATTTGAGCCTATTTGGACTTGATTTGAAATCTATGGGCTTTCCATGATAGGTTGAAAATCTCTTGAAATGTTGTATGTTTAATTACCTTGTGAGCATGCTATTAACTTGTTGTAGAATTAGTGCTTGTGGTCTTTAAAGATGATAATTTAACTTAGCATGATATGTGATATCATTGTCTTGCATAATTTGTTTAAATATATCTTGTGTAGGTATATAACTTGTTAGAATATTACAATTGTTTACCTTGGAAGCTAGTTACTAAATTGGAGCTTATTTAGTACTTGTGGCTTAGAATGGTAATGTGGCTCAATTGTTGTAAAATATTCTTGTTTTGTATGTAAATTGCATATTGAGAACATGACATGTCATATGCTATTTAGACTTGAATTCTAGGCCATGGTTTGTGTGGATTCAACCTTACTTGTGTATGGAATGTGGTAACTTGCATTTGATTTTGTATAAGTTTTGAACTTATTGATTTTGGAAAGCTTATGAGGACATAATTTATATGATGGCTAGGATTTGGCTCTAGTACGTGGACAAGTGTCCTCTAAGTCATAAGTGCGCACTAGGTGGTACCTTGTGGGTCTTAATTATCCGAAAATACCTACTTGGTCTAGCGACCACATGTCCTAGTCTTTCCACTATTTGATTTTGCATTTAATTTCAAGTTGTTAATCATGGATTACTTGTAACTTGAGAATTAATACTTGGCTTGGATATTTGATTCCTATTTAGTATACTTGCTCCATGAGTTTAAATTTCATTTAGTATACTTGTGCCGTGTATACTTGTCGTATGCGTATTTTGTTTAGCTTAGTATACTTGTATTTATATACTTGATTTATGAGTACTCTATATATATATCGAATACTTGTGTATGTATGTTGGATATTGCTTTTCTTGTTTAACATAATTTAGGGTACTTGAACATGTATACTTGTATGTTGTTATTCAATTCAATTACATGAGTAGCTTAGGATGATCCCTGAGTCTCACTTTGACATTGACGTTGGGTGGCATGAGCCCCTTTACCATGTTTCACCTGAAGGTGATATAATTGTAAAATGCTAGGTCGATACATGCTCATCTCTTACGAGTAGCTTTATGTTACTCACCCACGTAGTGGGGAAATTTTTCAGGTACAAGGACCTTAATTTGAAATGCACACTATGCCATGGAAGTTTCATAGACTTGGAGTATCATTCTTATGAAGATGTTAGCATAAAGTGCCCTTTTGTAGCTTATATGTCAAAACTTGTATTTTTTTTTTGTTCTAAATGTGTAATGCGTACATAAGTACACTTTTTGTAATGTATTTGGTATGTATGACATGAGGCCAAGGGCCACAAACTTTAAAATTCAAATGTATGTATGAAAACTTTAAGTTTTGCTTGAAAAATGTAATTTTCCCAACTTCTGAGGTTTGACATGTCAAATTTTGTAAATGAATTGTGATAAGGCCATGGGCCATTGGAGCATGTCTAAAATACCATATTACACTTGCGTGCATGTTCACATCATCACACATTTGCATATAATGCAATTTGATCATGCCATAGGGGATTCAAATAAGACTTAGGGACTTTTCTTCATTTTGGTGCATAGTGGGTTCATTTCCTCATTTTTGACCTGTTTCGGTCGACTGATGCCCTGTTTTGGTCGACTGATTCTTCGTTCAAATTTTTGTAACATCAAAATCTCCCATTCCAGTAGCCATTTTTAATGTTTGGCCTAGTTCAGTCGACTGATGGCTTGGTTCGGTCGACCGATTCTCTTGTGGTTTTAGTTGAACAGTGTTTTGCCAATTCCAGTAGCCTTTTTCATCTTGAGCCACAAACCAGTCAACCGGTTTATCATTTCGGTCGACCGAAACGAAGGCTCATTTTCCCTTCTTTTCTTGGCTCACTTCGGCAGACCGAAGCTCCATTTCGGTCGACGAAATGGAGCTGCCTCATAGGTTTTGTTTGGTTGTTATTTCTTTAGGCTTTTATCATTTTGTTTGTTCCTACTCAACTTTGTTGATCTTGTTTGAGCCATTTAATGGTGTACATGGTCTAGTTTGAACTAGATCTTTTTCCTTTGGTTGTTATTGGTGCCATAGGGTACCAAGTGACCTTTTCATTCTAGCTTTTGCTTTCGGTTATTCCTTTGGGTTCCGTGACCTCATGGAAGGTCATCTTAGGGTCTTAGAGGTGTGTTATGCCTTGAGAGACCATTGTCTTGCTTCTTTTGCTTCTGCATCTGGATCCGTTATCGGGTCAATCTTCAATTCATTATAGGACACTGGGTTGAAAAAATACCCGGGTCGTCACAAGCGCATTGGCAAAAAGTGTGTGTGGGTTTGTTACACTATGATATTGACAAGTACGTATATAAATTTATTTTGTATTATATAACTATGTTACTTAAATATATGAGCATTAATTTCCCCATCAATTTGTATGAAAATATCTTGCTTAATACGAAAACTGGTTGAACACCAGCGTAAATATATTCAATAGGAATATTATCAATCAAATATTAAGTTGCTATATTTCTTATTTATTCCAGAACATCTAGATTGAAACTGCCCTTCTAGAATGAATATCTAGCTCTATTTTTGTGTGACATGTGACATTGGGCATAATATATCCTCAACTTTTTGAAAGGTACCCCAACAAACACAACTTTAAATGAGGAAAACTGCTTACAAATCACCAAAGGAATTTATTGATTTTATCACCATTGATGTGGCTAAAATTTTTTTTTTTTTTTAAAAAAAACATCTTGCAAATTATGTTGCCTTGTCCATATCTCAATCTATATATATATATATATATATATAAGATGAAGGGGTTACGTGCATTCAGAGGACGTTTGGACGGATGGAAAATCAAAACAAATTCAAGATCCCGTGAGTTGGACCCTTATATTATAAAATTTGGGACAGTAGCTGAGATTTTTAGTTGGAATCTTTAAGACTAACATGATCACGTGAGTTGGACCCTTATATTGTAAATTTTAATGTAGATTTTACACATCCCTTTATCCATCAAAATAGTTGTATAAAAATTTATGTGTCAACATCTCAATCGTATACACTTGGAATGGTTTCTTCAAATTATATGATCCAATTGAAGAACAATAAATACCAACATTCATAAAAGATTCAATAGTACACATCTGTAGACACTAAAAATTTAATGAACTTTTGTTTTGACAATTTGACCCATTAAATATGGGTTAATGTTTAATTAAGTTATTTAATTGGCCCAATCTTGGTCCACTTAAATTATTTAATTAACCCAGCCCAGATGGTTAAATAACAACATAATTATTCCTAATAAAATATATTTAGAATAATTATTTTTAAGGATAATTATCATAATATAACTGGCCCGGCCAGTTATTATTTTATCCTTATCAGGAGATGACACATGTCATGATCCTATGAATCCAAGAATTTTATAAATAGAGGCCTGAAGGAAGAAAGAAGGGGTACACAAATTCAGAATTTAGAAATCTAGAATTCCAAAGAGAAATATAGAAACTCTGCCCCAACATCCAAATCCAAAGGCGAATAACACCAAGCACATCAAATCGTGCCGTTCTTCATCAAATTCCACGGTGATCAATAACAAGCACATCCAAAGACGTGCCATTCTTCATCAAATTCCATGGTAATCAACAACAAGCATATCCAAAGATGTGCTGTTCTTCATCAAATTCCACAGTGATTCAAGATCAAGCTTGTTCAGCCCTTGGATCCAACCAACAAAAAGGAGATCAAATCAGAGGACCTTATTCTTTGTAATGAATATTATTATAGAGGATTGCACTCCAATTTTACAAATTAATAAAATATTATTTTTGCTCCCTATTTTGTTTTTATTTGCAGATTACAAAATTTGTGTGTACAAATTTCTGGCACGCCCGATGGGACATCCTCTGCCTCTTATCTCTTTTTCCTATATTAAATCCTCAACAAACTCATCGTCAGATTCTGTGACTTTCAACAAGATTCAGACGAAGAGCAAGAATACCACCAAAGACATCGCGGTCATGACGGACAACATCATCACCACCACAAAAGGCGGCAAGAAGGTTGCAACTTCTTCAAGTGGTACAAACAACTCTGCAAGTTCAATGATGTGGAGCATGGTCAAAGCATCTGTTCCTGCCAAAAGACAGCACGATGCAATGAGAGTCGATTCCGCCAACTCTTTTAAAGTAACAACTCAAACTCATACTGCCTTCACCTTACTCGAGGCAAGGAGGAAGGTTCCTATAACCTCAAAGGTTATTACAGTCAAAAGTTCAAGTTCAAAGCTGGTCTACCCAAGGCCAAAGATTTTTCCTGAATCCGTCACTATGCCAGTCATGGTGATGAGTACTACCTCGTACGAAGAGCAATTGACGACTATGGCCCGTGCAATTGAAAGATTACAACACTCTCTCAAGGAGCAAGATCTGAAAATTGCCTCGCTGACAGAAAAGTTAAAATTGCGTGACGACAATGCTGAGTTAAGCAAAGGCCGAATTCCTCATTCTAATTCTATGCCAGAAAACACTCCAGTTGATGATCAAAATGACGTGTCCGCCAATCCAACAATTGATGTTGTCTCTGTCACCTCACTTTCTGTCCATCAACTTCAAGACATAATAGTGAATTCCATAGGAGAATAATACAGTGGCATTTCTCAAAGTGTTCGCATGTACTCAAAGCCTTACACAGAAAGAATTGACATCTTAAAAATGACGGTTGGGTATCAACCTCCAAAGCTTCAACAATTTGACGAAAAGGGCAATCCCAAGCAACATGTCGCACACTTTGTAGAAACTTGCGGCAATGCTGGTACAAATGAAGATCTCCTTGTCAAGCAATTCGTTCGTTCCCTCAAAGGGAATGCATTTGATTGGTACACAGACCTCAAAGCTGGAGGTATTAATAGTTGGGAACAGATGGAACGAGAATTTCTCAACCGTCTCTACAGCACTCATCGTATTGTAAGTATGCTGGAGCTTACAAATACAAAATAGATGAAGGGTGAACCCGTAGTTAACTACATTAACCATTGGCGAGCTCTAAGTCTTGACTGTAAGAATTATTTGTTTTAAATTTCTGCAATTGAAACATGTATGCAAGGTATGCGTTGGGACCTTCTTTACATCCTACAAGGGATTAAGCCACGCATATTTGAAGAGCTTGTTACTCGAGCCCATGACATGGAACTTAGCATGGAAAATCATGGTGTTAGGGAAGATGTTCCTGATATACCCGACAACCTTCAAAAAGATGAAAGAAGTGAGTCTGAAGAAGAAGATAATATACTTCTTAACTCGGATGACAAAATAGCTTCAGCTTTCATTATAAGCATCATCTCGAGAGACTTGCATCAAAAAATGCAAGAAGAAAATCCTCAAAGTGATGACGAGATAGTCTGTGCCCTCCAGTATAAGCTTGGATTGTTGTCTAAGTCTTGCAAAGTTGAAGAATAATTAAAATTGCAGTTTCCCAGATACGAGCCTAAACTGTCGATGACACTACTTGACACGAGTTTAAACTATCTACCTGAAGGGCAAAAAAAAAAATCAAGAACTCCTTGACAAGAGTATAAACTGTCTACCCAAAAAAAAAAAAAAAAACTCCTTAACACGAGTATAAACTGTCTTGAAAAAAAAATTTAAAAACTACTTAATACGAGTTTAAACTGTATACCTGGAAAAAAAATCAAGAACTCCTTGATACGAGTTTAAACTGTCACCCAAAAAAAAATAATAATAATAACACTCCTTGACATGAATTTAAACTGTCTACCTGAAAAAAAAAAAAAAAAAAAAAAAAAAAAAAAAAAAAAAAAAAAAAAAATCAAGAACTCTTTAATATGAGTATAAACTATTTGGTAAAAAAATAAACTTTTTGACATGAGTATAAACTTTTTCAAAAAAAAAAAATTGAACTACATGATGACTTGATCCCTGTTCAGGGTACGTAGGCATTTTGGAGGCTTGTTCCAAGTTCAGTCCACCAAAAAAAAAAAAACTCCTTAAAGTTGCAAAATGGCAAAGTGTGCTCATCATGAGATATCAAAAGGATTAGTCGCAATTAATCAACTTGGCTTACTGTCAAATTATTGTTGTTGCTCGTCACAAATTTTCAACTTGGCTCGCTATCAAGATGTTGTCACTCATCATGCGATATCAAAAGTGCTTGTCACACCTATCAACTTAGCACGCCACCAAAGTATAGCTGCAAAGAAAATTTTGTTCTATCGCCAAATTGTAGCTGCAAGGAAGAAATTTTGCCTGCCACCAAAGTGTAGCTGTAAAGAAGAATTTTGCCTGTCGCCATAGTTGTAGCTACAAAAGAAATTTTGATCCGGCAAAGTGTAGCTGCCAAGAAAAATTCTGCTCACAGCGGAGGTATTGCTAAAAAAGAAATTTGGGCTTTCCGCTGAGGTGTTGTTGAAAAAAATTCTACTCGCCGCCGAGGTATTACTAAAAGAGAAATTTGGCTTTCCGTTGAGGTGTCATTGAAGAAAAATTATACTTGCCGCCGAGGTATTGCTGAAAAAGATCTTTAGCTTTTTGTTGAGGTGTCGAAGAAAAAATTTTGCTCACCGATGAAACCATAAAGAATATTAGTGGCTGGGCACCAACATTCGAGGAATGCTTTGAATATATCTCCATGGTGATCATATGAAGACAGCTCGCCGATAGAACCATGAAAAATATTAGTGGCTGGGCACTAACATTCAAGGAATGCTTTGAATACATCTTCATGGTGATCATATGAAAATAGGGAGGCGAATAGAGTACCATATAGTTGTTGTTTTGATAGAAAATCATGGAAACGCGCCAAGACATCTTCTAAACACTCCCAATATAGTTCGATGTGTGGCAATGCAGCAAAAAGTATACAGGAAATACTCCATGATACTTCATTTGCCTGAACATTGAGAAGCAAGAGTGAAAATTGGTTTTCTTCAACAACTCTCTCATGAAGTGAAGAATTTAGTATCAAGGCTTCAGAAACAATAGATTCTTCATTCATCTGATCAAGACCAAAGTTGGTGAGTTCGCATGTGGCCTTGCGTGTCCAATGAGATGAACAATGTTCATTGTCAGGATCAGACACTTGAATGGCATTGCAACCGAGAAGTGAGTCAGATACACTCAATGTGGTTACTTGACCTCTTCGACTATTTTCGCTCTTTAACATAGTTATCTTTTGCTTTGCGAAACACTTGAACACCACCATGATGGAACAACAAACAAAATTTGTAGCTCAATTAGTGTTGTCTAAAAGGAGGACTTTAATTTCTGCTACGGTTGACAAATTTTCGTTGATGTTAATTGGGAAGGTCCTATCGAATCCCGAAAAATAAAAAAAATAAAAAAATTTCAGCGTGAAAAAAAATTAAAAAATAAAAATTAAATAAATAAATAAGTGAAAAGTCATACCAATTATTTGTTCAATCCAACACAATCTTCAGAGATTGTAATCAAACAAGTCTTCAACAATATTGAAATTAATGTATAATGCTATAACATCGGTGGTATATATAAGTAACAAAATATCTCATATTTGTACTGCGATTTGTATAATTCAGTTCAAAAGGGAAAGTAAAATTCTAATCCAAAGTTGGATAGCAAAGTGAAAAACGAAACTTTACAAATCCAAAGACCAAGTTGGATACTTCAAGTCCCACTTGAAAAAGAAGACAAGTCCTGTCAAACATGGGACTCGAAGTGGGAGCAATTTGTAAACACTAAAAATTTAATGGACTTTTGTTTTGACAATTTAACCCATTAAATATGGGTCAATGTTTAATTAAGTTATTTAATTGGCCCAACCTTGGTCCACTTAAATTATTTAATTAACCCAGCCTAGATAGTTAAATAACAATATAATTATTCCTAATAAAATATATTTGGAATAATTATCATTACATAACCAACCCGACCCAGTTATGATTTTTTTTTTCCTTATTAGGAAATGACACGTGTCATCATCCTATAGATCCAAGAAGCCTATAAATAGAGGCCTGGAGGAAGAAGGAAGGGTACACAAATTCAGAGTCCAAAAATCCAAAGACTTAGAAATCCAGAAGGTCCAGAAATTGAGAGAATTAGAAATCCAGAGGGCAAACTTGAAAGCGAAGAACACCAAGCACATCCAAAGTCGTGCCGTTCTTCACCAAATCCAACAAATCCTCTCTAAAGATGAAGAACAACAAGCACATCAAATCGTGCCATTCTTCATCTAAATTCCACGGTAATCAACAGCAAGCACATCAAAATCGTGCCGTTCTTCATTCAAATTCCACGGTGATCAACAACAAGCACATCAAAATCGTGCCATTCTTCATCCCCACGGTGATAAAAAATAAGCACATCAAATCGTGCCGTTTTCATCCAAATTCCACGATGATTCAAGATCAAGCTCGTGCAACCCTTGGATCCAACCAAACAAAAAAAGGAGATCGAATTAGAGGACCTTATTCTTTGTAAAGAATATTATAGAGGATTGTACTACAATTTTTCTAATTTAATAAAATATTATTTTTACTCCCTATTTTGTTTTTATTTGTAGACTACAAAATTTGTGTGTACAACATCCACTAGTGGAACACAACAGCATGCAAAAAAATATAAATTTTAATAAAAAATAATAAACTAATTAAATTTTAAGAATGACAATTTTGACTAAGAATGAAGAAAAAGGATCTCGAGAAAATCTCCTTTTTTTTTGAGCCCATTGATGCTGATGAGCGAAAATATCTTTTTCTTTTGAGACTTTGTCGTAACACGTGTAAATGTTAAACCTTACATATAACACTTTCTCTTCCCCAAGCGACTTGAGATTGTGACGTCCTATAACCTGCTAGTGTGATAACTTGTCCAGTGTCTCGCAGCTGTCCACATCACTCCTGCCCACAAAAATCGTCACAGTTTTATTATCATACTAAACAGAACCCAAAAAGGGATAATTTTTCCTTTTAAAATTGTGTGGTTGATATATTACCAACATTTTCTTTGTGATATTTGCAAGATAGATACATTGAATTTGGTGCATGGCCATGTTGATCAACGACTATTCCTGCCCATCTTTCTAAAGTCACACAGTGGACTGGACTAAGAGGAATTGATTACTACTAAATTTTATTTTAACTCTCTCTTTGAAATTTTGTATGTATCGTCATCCAAAAAAATGTAATAAAAAATTAATGGAATCACTGAAAAAAATTTGAGGCAGAGAATAAGAACACCAAGACAAGAAGTAAGAACAAAATGTTACATTGTTTGAAGATTTTAAAAATAAGCCAAAGGTTTAAGCCTATGTATTTATGTCGCATGAAACAAACTGAGAACATAAATGAGGTTCCTCTTTTTTATTCTTATGCAAGTGAAATATATAAAATGCTAATATATATATATATATATATATATATATATATATATATAAATCATATTAAATTAAGCTTGAAAAGTCAATGCCGGCCAAAAGAAAATGGCACATATTGCTCGCAGATATCTGTAGTGGGTAGGCCATATGGAAATAGCTATTCTCCGCTCTCTAGACTCTAACAAACTTCCACTCAAATTCATTATTTGAAGATAATTATCACAATACTTCAATAAAAACAATCAAAATAAATGTTTTAACTCATTCTTTAGCAAATACTCCATATGTCAATTGTATATGAATGAAGTGCATAATCTATTGCTATAGGAACATGATAATGATAATGATGATATGCATGATCCTACAGAGATGAGCTTTCAAATGAAGTTACTTCAAAAATAATTTTACAATTTAAGCTAGCACTCACCAAGCTATCTACCTTTTTCTTTAAGCTTTATTCATGATCATTTAGGCTTTGAGATATTCTTGTTTTCTTCCTTTCTTTGAGTTGCTTTCTTACTCATTTTTGTCCAAGCTTCTTTGGATGGACTTTGCATTTAGTTCTTTGCAATTTCATGTCTTCTTCGTGTCCTTTGCTTTCCATAGATGTGATCTTGAGTAATGGAATTCTTGGAATGGTCTTTATAATCTTCATTGATCTTATTCTTTGAATGTGAATAATCTACATAACACTCAATGTAAACATTAGTCCTTAAACACCATTAATGGTTTGTTATCATCAAAACAACTAGATTATCCTTGGATTAAATCCTTAAGGTCAACAATCTCCCCCTTTTAGATGATGACAAAACATTGATGTGTTTATAACCAAGTGGAGTAGCCTTTGAAAAATGCTCCCCCTATCAAAGTACATTCATTGAACATAATGTTATAAAACAATATGTTTTCTATATCATAAATCATTTTAGACATAAACATGCATTTAAGATCATTTTTAAGCTCTAAGAGATTTCTATAAAATCTTCCCCTGTCAACATGTTTCCATTAAAAGATATATATCATTCATTTGACATGTAAACACAATGAGATAATGATATATATATAACATGAAGCATTTGAATCACATCACACATATTTCTCCCCCTTTGTCATCTCAAAAAGGTGGGAGGCCTTGGTAACTTCATTTAGCATAGATCATTTAGCATAGTGAAGTAGTTATAATCAAGAAATGGCAATGTAGGATTAATGACTATAATATGTTTTAGAGTGCAACATATAATCAATTATATCATAAGGTACCAATTTCATTGACAATATGAGTTCGAATCATTATTTAACTCTAAGGTTCATGTCATATACAAAAGCACACATAATCAAACATGAAACAAAAGTGAAGTATAAACTAGAATAAGCCTAAAGGCAAACAACCTTTTAGAGGCAAATTTTAGAACTCTAGACTATTTCACCCCTAATATATTTCTCCACATTTGATATCCTCAAGAAAGAAGGAAATATCATCAAAATCATGAAAGTTCATAGGAATGAATATAATGACCAAAAAGTCATTTTAAGGCATGTTTAATAAAATACAAGATAAGTCCATTAAACTTAGCATAACATGCAATATTTATACATAAGAGATTATTAATAATCTCCCCCTATGAGCATGCTTCCATTTCAATGATATATCATTTATTGGATATTCATAAACATAATGATATATAGATAAGGTAATGATATCAAAAGATACTCTTCCATTGAAGAATGTAAATTTTTTTATGATTTTACTGTCTAAAACAATTGTAAAATCATATATACCATGAAAAACACAAAGCATATACAAGTAGTGTCTCTACTCTAGTTATATGCAATAAATTTCCAAGTATGCAAATACATATTTTCTTGGACATGTATAGTTAAAGATAATTGGCTACATGATTGTCTATGTGGATGAACTCAATATTTCTCTTATACATATTTTTCAAGGTGTCATATCAAAGCATCTTATGGAATCCTAAGGTGCTAAGAATGATAAATAGAATACAGTCTTGATACCAAAATATCTTCTTTTAGGAGATGTGGTGCGAGATTTGCAACATGATTTTTTATGTGGATGAGCTAACTATCTTTTCTAAACACATTCTTTAAGAGGTGACGTAGAAACATCACATGAAGTTTTAAAGTGCTAAAAATATATATATAAATAGTATAGCACTTGTGATATCGCATTAGTCATCCAAGCTAGAACATAGTATCCTTTAAATGTCATATTCCCAAGACAAAAGAGTCAAATAGATATATGAAATTTAAGTTTCATGACACTTGAGGAGTTTAAACTCTAAAAGAAATCATGTTTACTTATCATGCTAATTTAAATTTATTTTGCATGCTAGAGGTAAGCTTCTTTGCACAAATCATATATGTTGATCCAATGATAGTATATATGATCAATTAACATATTTTCATGAATGGTTTCGAAAACACATATATATTAATTTAGTCAAAAACTATCAATCTTGAGAAAATCACTAAACCTTTCAAAGAAATCTCTAGGAGCTTATTTTAATCACATAAGGCCAAAGATAATTTTAAACATATAGTTCAAAATTTTATATATTTCAATTTCGGGTGATTTTTATTTATAGTCTTTAAAAAATGAAGTCAATTAAAAATCATTTCATGCAAAAACATGTAGCATTTTTATTGTTTCAATTGAAAGTCATATGTGCACAAAGACATGTATTCAATTTTTTCTTCTTGGTGTAACCTTTGGGAGTAGTCTCGCTTAGTTGCAAATGATACTTAAGATACCTATCATGATGTGATCACATGGTAAAGGAATATGGTTAAAAGTATATCAACTTTTGAGAAATAATTAGTTCCTTTAATTAGCACAAAGAAATATTCACCATTGAATGACCAAATGAATGGTGGTGAACATTTTTTAACTCTTGGGAAGGCAATATAAATTCTCATTCTTCATTTTCATGAGATAGCTCTTCCAATGAGTTTCATTTCTTGAGGTTTTCAAGTGAGGACTTATTTGATTTTTCATTATCTAAAGTCCAACAAAACATTTTCAAGATTAACAATTTCATTTTCTATATGCGTGGAAGTGACATTTAAAATTAATAAAGCATATAGATGACTTTTTAGACATTGCTACTTTAATAGATTTGATAAAGTTCAAATGAAGTAGCATTGATGGTCTAAAAATAAATATTTCACAAAGATTGGGCGTAATTAATCTAAAGATTATTTGAAAGAAAGAGAATCATTTCATGTTAGCATGTTCATAACTCATATGCCAAAACACATTACTTTCATGTAAAATATCAAAATTTATAACATAGACATTTTTATATTTATTAGCAACAAGTAACATATCAAGAGCGTCGTGCATAGAATTTCATGATTGAATTCTTCATATAAAAGCACATTAATGAGAAAGGAATTCTTTACCCATGGTACTAACTTCATTAGCTTGGGAGTTGTTTCTCAATGTGATGCATCCTTTCCATTTTGTGAGTGAGATGAATTCTTGGCACGATATTTCTTTTGTGCTATAGGCACCTACTTGAGAATCCACTTGTCCTTGAGTGAAAATCATTGTTATACCTACAAAACATACTCAAGTAGCATTTTTTGGTACCCCAATTCCTTAGGAGTCCTTATGAGTTAACACATATTGATACGGTTCCTTTTGGAACTAAATTCAATAAAATGCATAAGTGGGTTACTCTATATAATTAACATGCTTCAATTTAAATTAAGTATTTGAAAGATCCAAGCATGTTAATACATATGTCAATTTAAAGAATAGATATGCTTATGGTTATATACAACTCAATGAACCAAAATGAAATTAACAAGAGACACAATTTCATTTATGGATTATAACAAAAAGTACCGTATGCATAATCCATGATAGAATCTAGAATTGACAAAATAAGCAAGATTCTTCCTAAATGGGCAAGGACAAATAAAGTGCCAAAATTTGAAAACCTTAAAGGATTCAACAATTATAAGGAAAATACATTTCTTTCCATAATCAAATTTACATTTCAAAAAAGGATAGCATATTGGAAAGTGATGCTCTCTTAAGACTTACACTTCTTAAAGCAATTTTATCAAATTCAAAGTGTAGCAATTCAAATGCAATTTCAAGTAGGTAATGCATATATACAACTATTTTCAATCAATAAAGCATGCATTAAACACAAATTTGCATACTCAATGACACTTGTATGAAGTTAACAAGATAATACATGAATCCTATAATATATTAATATAGCACATCATGATCTAGAGTTATCTTTTGAGAAATGTATATCTTTTATGGTCTTTTGGGTACAATGAATTCATTTACAAAGACTCTCCATATATAATAATCTAAGGCTTGGAGATAAATTTTCATTTAGCCTTTTCATGATCATAAATGGTTCCAAAGCACCATGGAGGTCAAGAGTCTTGCAAGGTAAGACTAGTTCCTAAAGAGTTTGCCATGGATCAACTCTAAGCCGGTTAAGGCTAAAATTAGAGCCGAGGCTCTGATACCAATTATTACCTAAGTAATGAACCTAGAGGGGGGGTGAATAGGGTCATTGGCAAACTATGATACTTTTTCAATTTAGCTTTTCTAAGCTCCTTTTATTTGTCTCTATACTTTAGAGCCAAATATGATTCATTGTGATGAATGCTTTTCTAATAAGTTGCAGTGCAGATACCACTTAATATTTGGAATGTAAAACAATGAGCTTGCTACACATGAGTAGATTGCTTTAGCAAATGACCAATTCATTTGTTCATTGAATTATGCTAATTAGTCATGCAATTAGGTGTGATTATTATTGATTCAAATAAATGAATTCGTTTAAGCTTCAATGCATTTAATTCAACTTAACATTTAGAATTAGCATTTGCACAATATTGATGTGATTAATTTTCAAGGTGCAAATGTCATGAAACACATTATCATAGAGTTTATAACAAATTTATCAAACATTTGGTGTGCATATTATGATAACCCTCGGATCCGAGACACGGGTTGATCAGGCCCAAGCCCAAACCCGAGTGAATATCAAACAATTAATATTTTAAACGAACACAGAATTACAAAATGAATTTAAGAAATAAATAATTCAAAGCTGAAAGAAATCTAAAATATAATCCTTTAAGAATTAAATACTTAAAATCCAAAACCTCCAATAGTTTAACAACTCGGGAATCCATCCAGTGGACCCCTAATAAGAAAATCCCAACTAAAAAATAAAACCAGAAGAAATCCATAATTATATCATGGAGGGAAATCCTACGTTGTCGGAAGAATGAGTGATCGCCTTTGCTCAGCACGAACAAGCTCAAGCCTAGAACTGACGTGCACCTGAAAAAAAAGAGTGGGTCAGGCCCACGAATAAGTTCTATCCTACTACAATCCAAGCAGAGATTCGATACGCATATACACTCTAACCAACTCAATAACAACTATATAATCCGTGTATATATATATATCCACACTATGGACTCTCACTAGACTATGATGCGGGTCTCAACCTGAGTAGAAGGCAACATGCAAAACGCACCTGAGTGGGCATGACTACCTAAGCCTAACAGGGTATTCCTCAACCAACATAGCCAACTACGCAACCTTCTGCATATACGCTCCCTAACCGTTGACTCTGAGACTCAAGCTCATATCGCGCTACCAGAAAAATATTTTTAAAGTCCTATCCTATCCATCCATAAGAAATCCAGTTGGCCATTCAGCTTGTGCAGCTTCTTTGACTCAACATAGATAACAAGTAATCCAGCTAGTTATTCAGCTTGCGCAGCTTCTTTGACTTAACATAAACATAAGTAGGATTTATTTATAATCCATTCCCTTATTCCAATACAGGTTGGATTTAGTATTTTGAAACTAAACCACTCTTGGTATGTCACCGTCCCATACCGGTGCATACAATCCATCTGTCCAGAAGTTGATAATACAGATCAAGAATGTAAATACCAACTAATTCATAATAAGCAGAGTCAAAATATTTAATTGAACATGCTTACTTTACACCACTACACAATTATCCAAGCATTGCTAAAACATTTAACATATGTATAAGTAAATTTATCCATTATAAGTATATAATCATTCTGTAATCTAACATGCTTATATTATACCATGGAAACATGATTAAACAATAATTACATTAACAAATAGATTGCTACACATAAAGTTATGAAATTTAAATCCTCCACCTCCAAGAACAGTCTCCATATTTATTTAAAATTATATACTATTCAACCTACTGATTTCATGTGACTCTTAATAATACCAAATTAATAAAATTTCCATTTACAGAGAATGATTAAACCAAGGTTCAGAAATTTAAATTCTCTACCACTAAAGTAGCAACAGTTTTATAAAAACTTAACTACTGTTCCAGCTATCAACGTCTACTGGTTTATTATGCATTACCCAACTCTCTGAAGTTTTAACAAGGCTTAGAACACCTCTAAACATCCTAATATATCTTCCTCCAGAATCTGAAAATCCCAAAATCCAAGTCCCGTAGCCCATACAGTTGCAGAAAAACAAAAAAAAAACTGAAAACCAAACGAAAGAGCTTGCTCTCTTAAAGAGAGCCTGCTCTTTCTTGCTTGGAGCCGGCTCTCCTAAGCTTAGAGCCTGCTCTTTGCTCCCAAGAGCTGGCTCCATGATTCCATGGAGCTTGCTCTTTGTTCCAAAGAGCTTGCTCTTTGAAATCAAGAGCCTGCTCTCCTCCGTTCCTTCATCTCTTTCACGTCCGGCGTGTTTCTGATGAACTGACTTCCATTCCTAAGGTACTTAGATGTTTAAATTACATTCCAACATGTTCCAAAATGCATTAAATTCTTTGCTCAATTACCAATATCAATTTAAACATGAATTTTGCAAAAAGGATTTAATACGAGCAATATAAACATTCATGAACATCAACTGCTTTAGCAAATCAAACTTGCAGACTCAATTAATTCCAGTGTTTCCCAACATGTTATAGAACTAATTAATTTCATTATTCATCAATTTACATGAATTAAAACAGAAGTTACGCAAGGAAGAATTTAAAACAAACAATAAACAACTTGTAAACACATCCGGTTTTAAGCATCTCAAACATGCAACCTAGTTTAATTTTTAATTCTTATCTAATCCTAGAGTTGTATTAGTCGTGTAAAGAACACGAGCCAAAGGAAAGGAGTTAGGATTAGAACTTGCCTGCGAGATTTTGAATTAAAATCTCTACGTCGTCTTCCTAAGCTTTCCGGCGTAACTAGTTCCCTCGGCTTCTCTCTGTTTCTTCTGTCCCTCTATATATGTGAACTGGGTTTTTGATTTCTAACCCTAAGCCAACGTCTAACTATATATTTATATAGGTTTTAAGGAAAACCTAATTCTTATTCTAATATAAGTTACAGACGGGAACCGACCAATCTCACACTATATCTAAGGCAATAAATCGTGACTACGTACAGCAACCAAAACCCTAATTTAATCCCATTAACTAATTTACATAATTAAACAATTATAAGAAAATTAATTAACGCATTTAAAATAATTAAAATAATTCAGGATATAATTAAGTCAATTAAAATAAAACAAAATCCAATTAAATAAAATAAGTCACTTAAATAACAGAATTCAAATAATTCAAATAAATCAATTAATAACAATTAATGCAAATAACCAAGCAATAAAACAATTAAATAATTAAAAATGAAACCAAAAACTTAAGTAAAATACTAGGACTATCCTTTCAAAATTAGGGTTATTACACATATAAACTCTAAAGGTGAAGGATATGTTGAATATACATTTTGTCAAACACTTGGTATGCAATATTATTTTAGCTATATATGAATCAAATATAAAACATATAGTCTAAGCTAAAATCAATCACTCATTTAACTTAATCCAAGCATTCATCCAATCCTCCTCATACAATCAATAAAGCTTCACATACTAGTGAATTGATTTATATAACTATTCTACTAAAAATAAACTAAACATTTGATATATGAAGATTGAGTAAATAAAGATGCAATCAAATGTAAAGAGAGTATAGATTAGAGAGAAGAGAATATGCAAACCAAAGGACACACGATGTACATGGTTCGGCACAATCTCGGCCTATATCCATGCCTTGAGAAAACCTCTTAAGGATTCCACTACGGCTCCTCCTTATTGGTAGAGAGCAAACCTTTACATGTTCTTGCTTGCGGGTAAATAACTGATCTTATAATGAAGCCATCTAGATTCTCCTTCTTTTGACTGTTAAGAAGAAACTATTGCTCACTCTTATGGGTAGATAGCTCTACCAAATCCTCTCATTAGAGAGACACCTTCCTTCTTTTATGGGTTGAGAAAGAGAACCCTTACAATAGCTTAAACAAGCTTTCCCTTGCCAAGAGCACCTCTTGGTCTTCTTCTCTCAAGAATGGATATACAATGAAGCTTACAATGAATGTCTTTCAAATAGACAAATATATAAATCAAAGCTCTCATACTTAGAGTTACAATTGAAATAATCTAATGAAAGCTCAACTCTAAATTTGAAAGATGAATCCCATGAATGATACGAAATGGATGCTTCAATGGTGATTCCTAGAAGATATTTCTATCAAGAATGATAGCTAATTTCCATCCCCAAAGGGAGGTCTCTCTATGGATCTCTTACATACCTACAATGTCCAAGCATTATGTATTTATAGCCCCATTGAATATTGTTGACCTTGAATCAAAGTTTTTTGATGATCATAATTCATTAATGATGCTCTATGATTACTAATGTCTTCTTGAGTGAAATTACAGAGCAAAGCATTCATCAAAACAAGCACTACAATACAAGGACAAATTTGAAGAAGCAACACCAAGGCATGAGCAAAGGACCAAGCAATCAAAAGTCAAAGTCAAGTCATCACAAGATATCAAAATGGGGTTAGCTAGGTTGGTGAGTTTCTTAGGAAGCTTTGTTAAAGTGTATATGAATATCTTGAAGTTCAAACTCTCCAACATTATGCATATCATCTCAATCACCATGACTAAGGAACAAAGGACCTAAGTATATCCTTATCTAAAAATGTGAATCCATTTCGGTCTACCGAAATGAACCAAGAGTTAGGATCAAAGCTTCAAGTTATTTCGGTCTACCAAAATAAATCATCATTTCATTTCGGTCTACCGAAATGAATATACAGATCCAACTAATAGTTATTTCGGTCGACCAAAATAACTAAGAGTTCACTTCGGTCTACCGAAATAGATATACCGAGAGGGTAAAGTACAATCCTGAAACTATTTCGGTCGACCGAAATAAACATGGGTTCCTCTTCGGTCTACCAAAGCTAAAGTACTGAGAAGGGTGTCCAAACAGAAAACCATTTTGGATAACCGAAACTTAAGGGAGTTTCACTTCGGTCGACCGAAGCTGCGCATTTCAAAATTCTAACGGGCATTTCTGTTTTAGGGTGTGTGTCCAACAGCTAGAAAAGTATCAGACATCATCTGAAAGTGTATATAATAACTGAATAACTTCATAAAAGGAAGAAGAATAGTTGAAAAAGATTAACTAGCAATCAAAGCTTTTTATCATCATTTTATACACATCATATATCATAAAAGAGAGTTGAGCTTCAAGTTATTTATATATACTCTAGAGTGAGCTATATCTTTTACTTCAGATCTGAAAGAGAGATCAACTTGTACTTCATCTATATATTTCAAAAACTTGTAAGAGCTAGTGTGGCTCGAGGAAGACTAAGAGAAGGTGTATCTCTTAGCACTTAGAAGCTAGAAGGTGCTTCTTGTAAAAGGTTTGCTCTCCACCCGTAAGGAGAAGCCTTAGTGAATTGGGAAGTCTCAAGAGGGGTCTTGAGCCGAGGAGTAGGAGTTTCCGAACCTCGCTAAAATCGTTGAGTACATGTTTGCAACTTCTATCTTTATCTCTCATATTTATTGCTTCATGTATGTCTTGATATGCCTCTTCATAAATATTGACAATTAATGCTTAAATTCAATTTACGTCATTCAATATTTGCCAAAGAAGTTAATTTTAACTTTAGTTGATAAATCAATATTAAAAAATTGACCTTAGTTTGCTCAGACTCTATTTACCCCTCCCCCCCCCCCCCCCCCTCTAGAGTCTATACTTAGGCAACAATTGGTATCAAAGCTTGGTCTCTATTGAAATAACTTAAGTGCTTTAGAGATCGATCATGGAAAACTTAAATGGTCACCTTCTTTAAGAAGGTCAGTCCAACACTAGACCTCCTTGGTTCGATGGAACAAATTATGGGTATTAGAAAAATAGAATGATAAACTTCCTCCAATCCGTGGGCTACCAAATTTGGTTGGTTATTGTTAATGGACCTTTTGTTCCAATGAAAGGATTTGGTGCTGAAAGAGTCCCTAAGACTGAAGCTGAATGGACCAACGAAGATTATAAACCTATCACCTTGAATGCTGAAGCCAAAGTCAATCTTAATTGTGCTATAAGTCTTAATGAATATAATAGAGTCTTTACCTGTACCATAGCTAAAGAAATCTGGGATAAACTCCAGATTACCTATGAAGGGACATCACAAGTTAAGGAACCCAAAATTGACATCCTTATGCATCAATATGAACTGTTTCACATGAATGAAAATGAGTCTATTAGTACAATGTTTGTGAGATTTATTGACATTATTAATGGCTTAAAACACCTTGGCAGAACTATGACTAATTCTAATCTTGCAAGGAAAATTCTTAGAAGCTTACCTGCAAAATGGGATGCTAAGGCAACTGCAATCAAGGAAGCTTATAACCTCAATACACTTGAGCTGGATGAACTTCTCGGTTCTTTTCTCACATGGGAGATCACCCTAAAAGATAGAGAAGGAGATCATCATCGAAAGAAAGAAATTGCTCTAAAAGTCTCTCAATTTGAAAAGGAAGTTTCCGGCAACGAAAGTGAAAATGATGATCTAGCCCTTATTACTCAATCCTTCAAAAAAAAATTTCATTGGAAGAAATTCACATGGGAATGTTCAAAAAGGGAGAATCCTCTAATGAGCAAGGCAAACGTGACTCCCCACCTGTTTTCATTGTGGAAAACCGGGACACTTTAAAGCTGATTGCCATGCCTACAAGGAGGAAAAGAAAAAGAAAAGAGCAATGCAAGCCATTTGGGAAGATGATGACTCAAATGAATCCGAAAGTGATGAGGAAAAAGCCATTCTTTGTCTCATGGCGAGTAGGGATGAGGTAAATTCTAATTCTGACTCCTCTTCTGAAAATGAAATTGCTTATGATGATTTAGTTGATGTATATAATGGTTTACTTGATGGCTTCAAAGAATTGCATGATGAACTAGGTAAAATGGTAAAAAAATGTGCTTCTCAAATAAGAGAAAAACTTATCCTTGAAAACAAACTTCAAACTCTTCTAAATGAAAATGAGTGCTTAAAAAAGGAATGTATTACACTTAGAGAAATTGGACCACCTGAACTCATATCTAAAAATGAATCCTTGAAGTTAATCATTGAAGACCAAATTGACAGTCTAGCTAAGTTCACTCAAGGTACCAAAAATCTAGAACTTATGCTAAACGCTCAAAGAGGTGTCTTTAATAAAAATGGATTAGGCTATGACCCTTTTGACAAGAAATCATGTCTATTGAATAAAAGAGAGTCCTTGGTTAATTACTTTGTCAAGAGTAAAAATTCTAAATGTAATTATTGTAAAGAATAGGTCATCTTATTCAAGAGTGCTCAAAGAGAAAGCCTAAATTCATAAAGAAGTGGTATATGCTCTTAGCTAACTCCCATAGACCCAACAAGATTTGGGTACCAAGTGAAAATATTTGAAATCTCTTTTGTAGGATGGTTTCAAAGTCTCCACGTTTTCTAAAGACAAATGGTTTCTTAATAACGGATGCTCAAGACATATGACGGGTGACCGTGCAAAATTCTCCTCTCTAGAAGCATACAATGGAGGAAGCGTAACATTTGGAGATAATTCTAAAGGCAAGGTAATTGGCATTAGGATCATAGGTATTTCTCCTTCTTTGTCAATTGAACATGTCTTACTTGTTGAGGGTTTAAAGCATAATCTATTTAGTGTTAGTCAACTTTGTGATAATGGTTTTGATGTAACTTTTAAATCGGATAAATGCATTGTTAAAAGAAATGAATCTCAAATATTTTGTGCTCCTAGAAGTGGTAATGTATATACTTTGCTCTTAGGTGAACTTCAAGAACAAGATGTTAAATGTTTCATGTCATCCAATGAATATAGTTGGTTGTGGCATAGGAGGTTAGGTCATGCTAGCATGGATTTAATCTCAAGATTGTCTAAAAATGATCTAGTCAAAGGTCTCCCCAAGACAAACTTTTCAAAAGACAAACCGTGTAGTGCTTGCCAAATCGGTAAACAAATTAAGTCCTCCTTCAAAAGGAAAACGGATATAACGTCTTCAAAACCACTTGAATTGATCCACATGGATCTTTTTGGACCGGAGAAAATTGTTAGTCTTGGTGGTAAACTTTATGTCTTTGTGATCGTAGATGACTACTCTAGATTCACTTGGGTATTCTTTCTTGCATGCATAAATGAGGCTCATTCAATTCTTTCAAAATTTTGCGAAAGGGTCGAAAATGAAAAGGAATGTAAAATTAAAACCATTAGAAGTGATAGGGGTAGAGAGTTTGACAATCAAGACGTTGAAAGATTTTGCGATGAAAATGGCTACAATCATAATCTTTCGGCACCTAGAACTCCCCAACAAAACGGTGTTTTTGAAAGGAAAAATAGATCTCTTCAAGAAATGGCTAGGACCATGCTAAATAAACACAAATCTCCTAGATCTTTATGGGCCGAAGCCGTAAATACTTCATGTTATGTTATAAATAGAGTTGTTATTAGAAAGATTCTCAACAAAACACCTATGAGCTATGGAACAAAAGAAAACCTAATATAGGCTATTTCAAAGTTTTTGGGTGTAAATGCTTTGTCCTTAATGACAAGGATAATCAAGGAAAGTTTGATGCCAAATCCGATTAAGGCATTTTCCTTGGATATTCCTCTAGAAGTAAAGCATATAGAGTTTATAACAAGAGGACCCTAGTTGTGGTTGAATCAATACATGTTGTGTTTGATGAATCCGCAACCTCTCCCATAAAAAATGTGATGGACAATGATGAAGAAGTTGAACTTGAAAAGGGTACCAATGAACTTGATACAAATAGGTCCCCTATAGAGCTTGAGAGGAGTATCAATGATCTCAACTTAAATGAGTTTCCTATTGATATCTATCAAAGTTCCAATTCAAGTAATGATACCTCTCTAAATAGAGCTACTCCAAATGAATGGAAGTTAGTTCATAATCATCCCATTGACCAAGTTATTAGTGATCCATCCAAAGGTGTTAGCACAAGGTCACAATTAAGAAATGCATGCAATTTTGTGGCATTCGTTTCTCAATTCGAACCTAAACATATACATGAGGCTGAAAATGATGAATCTTGGCTTTTACCAATGCAAGAAGAACTCATTTAATTCAAAAGAAACAAGGTTTGGAATCTTGTCCCTAGACCTCAAAATAAAACAATTATCGGCACAAAATGGGTTTTTAGGAACAAAAAGGATAAGTCGGGAACCATTGTTAGGAACAAGGCTAGACTTGTTGCAAAAGGCTATAATCAAGAAGAAGGCATAGATTATGAAGAAACCTTTGCTCCCGTTGCTAGACTAGAAGCTATACGAATGCTACTTGCTTTTGCATCCCACAAAAATTTCAAATTATTTCAAATGGATGTAAAAAGTGCCTTCTTAAATGGTGTTATAGAAGAAGAAGTTTATGTTGATCAACCACCGGGCTTTGAAAGCTATGATAATCCAAACCAAGTTTATAAATTGACTAAAGCTTTATATGGTTTAAAACAAGCTCCTAGAGCTTGGTATGAAAGACTTAGTGGATTTCTAATTTCATACGGGTTCAGTAGAGGTAAAATTGATAATACTCTTTTTACCAAAATCATTGATGGAAACTTGTTGATCATTCAAATCTACGTTGACGACATTATTTTTGGATCAACAAATGACCTTCTAAGTAAAGAGTTTGCCACCTCAATGCAAAACGAGTTTGAAATAAGCATGATGGATGAACTCAACTTCTTCTTAGGGCTGCAAATCAAACAAACTCTTGATGGAATTTTCATTTCCCAATCAAAGTATACCAAAGATTTGCTAAATAAATTTGGCTCGGAAGACGCCAAACATGCTAAAACTCCCATGAGTCCTACCTTAAAACTTGATAAGGATGAGAAAGGCAAGGAAGTTGATATTAAGAAATATAGAGGAATGATCGGAAGTCTTCTATATTTAACAGTTAGTAGGCCGGACATTATGTTTAGTGTGTGCTTATGTGCTAGGTTTCAATCTTGCCCCAAGGAATCTTACTTGAATGCTGTCAAACGTATCTTTAAATACTTGAATGGCACTATCAACCTAGGTTTGTGGTATCCTAGGCACACATTCTTTGAACTCGTAGGATTTACGGATGCTAATTTTGCTAGCTGTAAAGTTGACAGAAAAAGTATAAGCGGCGCATGTCACTTTATAGGTCAATCTCTTGTATCTTGGTCTTGCAAGAAACAAAACTCAGTTTCATTATCAACCGCTGAAGCTGAATATGTTGCTGCTAGCAGTTGTTGTACACAAATTCTCTACATCAAACAACAACTGGAAGACTTTGGTTTATTTTTCGACAAAATCCCAATCAAATGTGATAATACCAGCACCATTTGCATATCAAAGAATCCCATTCAGCACTCTAAAACAAAGCATATTGAGATTAGATATCATTTCCTACGTGATCATGTTTCAAAAGGTGACATTGAATTGATGTTCATTAACACCGAGAATCAATTAGCGGACATTCTCATGAAGCCACTTCAAGAAGACAGATTTTGTACACTTCGTCGAGAAATCGGAATAGCTATAGAAAGTGAAATTCATAACAGCTGCTAATCCTCAGAATCAACACTTAAAATTTTGCTCTTAGGATCAGCATTTCGGTAGACCGAAATCATGCTTTGGTCGACCGAAACAAGAATGAAGTTTCCTCTCAACAGCTATTTCGGTCGACCGATGAAGCTATTTCGGTCGACCGAACCTTCGGGCCCCATCACATATGGCCCATCTTTAAATGTTAAATACCCGTGAATCTCATTCTTACCTTTAAATCTCAAAACCCTATCTCTCTTGCTCCCTAAGGCGCCTTTCATCGTGCAAAACTTCCACAATTTTCTTCCTTCATCCTCTCATGCGAATCTCTCACTATCTCTCAAGGTAAGATACACTTTGAACTCTCTCATCTTTTCGTCATATTCTCTCCTGAGTTTAATCATCTCTGATTATCATCTATTTAAAGGATTCATCTACTGAGATTATTAAAACTCCTTTCTTCATTCTAAGTTAGAAGTGTTTTCCTTCAGTCAATATCATCTTGTTGCATCACTATAAGATAGATTGTGTTGCTTTCAGTTTTGTTATCACCACACATTCACTCAAATCTTTTAACAGAAATTAATGGCACCTAGAAAAAATTCTTCTAAATCAGATAAAGAGAAAAGATCTAAGCTCACACATGACACTGAAGCTGGAGGGTCTAACCCCTTAAATCTTATTCTTTCCGACCCTTACCCTGCCCCAGCTATGCGTCTATTTCGTGAGCCTGAGTTTAAAGAAGTCTACGAAACCAAGTTTCTCCACAAAATAGTTGAAAAAGGAAAATTTTTTGAGGAACATGACACTGAGGAACTCATCACACATACCTTTTCTCTCTTTGAAGCCATAGGGTTAGGTGAATTCGTGTCTATCAAAGTTCCTATCTACCCCAAATTGGTTAGACTATTCTATACTCATCTTCAGAGAGTCGTAGGAGAGAACACGTTCCTTTCATTTATTGTAGGTACCAAGATCACACTCCCTCTGTTAGCCATTCGTCGCATTCTAAACCTTCCTCATAGAGATATCACCTACTACACTGCCTATGACTGGTATGACGGGGAAGGGTTTAACCCTTACTAAGCCGTTCAACAAATGAGTCAATTTCCTACCAACAATATAGACAAAATCTATGCAAGTCAATTGACGGTACAAGCCCGTCTCATTTATCATGTCATCATCCAATGTATCCTTCCTAAATTTAGTGGCCGCTCCGATGTCTCATTCATGGAGGCATTTCTTATCTAGTGTATTCTAAATGGTAAGAAATTCGATCTCGCTTTTCTCATCTTTCATCATATGATCGATTGCGCCAAGAAAGAAAAAACTCACCTCTTTTATGCTATGCCGCTTACCCTAATCTTTCGAGCATTAAAATTGTGAATAGAAGGCGAGGACAAAAAGGAGCTCACTAACCTCTACAGAATTGACTGAGAATTGTTAAGTCGAATGGGTCTTAAAAAATCCGCACACGATATTTGGTATGATCCCAAACATGGAGATCCAGTGTATAACGGCTATGATATTGATATGGCTGAACCTCAGGCAGAAGAGGTTGTAGGAGATAGAAATAAAGAAAGGGAAGTAACAAGCTGAGGTTGAAGAAGAAGAAGAGGAAGAACAAGAATCCATGCATATCCCTCCCTCCGACAAACGGTCCATCCGTGAGCTTCTACTTGAGAATCTTGCTCTCTCTAAAGAACAAATTACCCTTGGCAAAGAGAACAAGGAATACATTCTTGACCTGCGCCTTTGACTAGAGGAAGTAGCAAATGAAGTGAATCTCGTGAAGAAAGACCTTGCCGATCTCCGTATCACGGGACTTCCTCACTTTTTATGATCTCATACCCCCCCTTTATCTTTCTGATGAATGCCAAATGGGGAGAATTTGATGTGTTGTTAGTTGATGTTGTTATTGGTAGTTGATGTTGGTGTGACTTTTGTGACTATTGAAAAACTGATAGAGTTGCTAATGTAGGTTGTGGATGGTAATGCTGATTGTAGTTGTAATTGAAACATTGGTTGTAGTGGTCATTGGGGAATAGATGATGTATCTTGACCTTAAATTTGTGAATCAATGAAAATACATGTTTTTGGCAATTAAAATCTATATGCTTTCATGCCTTCAATTCCTTCATGATTTGTTGTATGCCTTAAATATGTCATGCTTTCACTTCTAATGATGGTTAAATGATTGCACAAAGAAAGGGGGAGTTTTGTAAATCTCTTATTCATCAAGACTATGCACATTGATAGGGGGAGAATCACTCACATACCTTTTCTCACTTAACGAACACATCAATGAATTGTCATCATCAAAAAGGGGGAGATTGTTGACCTTGAATCAAAGGTTTTTGATGATCATAATTCATTAATGATGTTCTATGATTACTAATGTCTTCTTGAGTGAAATTATAGAGCAAAGCATTCATCAAAACAAGCACTACAATACAAGGACAAATCTGAAGAAGCAACACCAAGGCATGAACAAAGGACCAAGCAATCAAAAGTCAAAGTCAAGTCATCACAAGATATCAAAATGGGGTTAGCTAGGTTGGTGAGTTTCTTAGGAAGCTTTGTTAAAGTGTATATGAATATCTTGAAGTTCAAACTCTCCAACATTATGCATATCATCTCAATCACCATGACTAAGGAACAAATGACCTAAGCATATCCTTATCGGAAAATCTGAATCCATTTCGGTTTACCGAAATGAGAAGCACTTGTATATCAGTCTACCGAAATGAACCAAGAGTTAGGATCAAAGCTTCAAGTTATTTCGGTCTACCGAAATAAATCATCATTTCATTTCGATCTTCAAGTTATTTTGGTCTATCCAAATAAATAATCATTTCATTTCGGTCTACCGAAATGAATATACTGATCCAACTAATAGTTATTTTGGTCGACCGAAATAACTAAGAGTTCACTTCGGTCTACCGAAATAGATATATCGAGAGGGTGAAGTACAATCCTGAAACTATTTCGGTCGACCAAAATAAACATGGGTTCCTCTTCGGTCTACCAAAGCTAAAGTACTGAGAAGGGTGTCCAAACAGAAAACCATTTCAGACGACCGAAACTCAAGGGAGTTTCACTTCGGTCGACCGAAGCTGCGCATTTTAAAATTCTAACGGGCATTTCTGTCTTGGGGTGTGTGTCCAACAGCTAGAAAAGTATCAAACATCATCTGAAAGTGTATATAGTGACTGAATAACTTCATAAAAGGAAGAAGAATAGTTGAAAAAGATTGACTAGCAATCAAAGCTTTTTATCATCATTTCATACACATCATATATCATAAAAGAGAGTTGAGCTTCAAGTTATTTATATATACTCTAGAGTGAGCTATATCTTGTACTTCAGATCTGAAAGAGAGATCATCTTGTACTTCATGTATATATTTCAAAAACTTGTAAGAGCTGGTGGCACTCAAGGAAGATTAAGAGAAGGTGTATCTCTTAGCACTTAAAAGCTAGAAGGTGCTTCTTGTAAAGGTTTGCTCTCCACCCGCAAGGAGAAGCTTTAGTGAATTGGGAAGTCTCAAGAGGGGTCTTGAGCCGAGGAGTAGGAGTTTTCGAACCTCGCTAAAATCACTGAATACATGTTTGCAACTTCTATCTTTATCTCTCATATTTATTACTTCATGTATGTCTTGATATGCCTCTTCATAAATATTAACAATTAATGCTTAAATAAAGTTTGCATCATTCAATATTTGCCAAAGAAGTTAAGTTTAACTTTAGTTGATAAATCAATATTGAAAAATTGACCTTTGTTTGCTTAGACTCTATTCACCCCCCCCCCCCTCTAGAGTCTGTACTTGGGCAACAAATATTATAGCTGTTTGGGGGCAACATGGTAAGTCTCATGAAGTCAAATGGTCAAACAACTGTTGGATTTCAAATTCGGGCACATAAAGCCTGCTCCCTTAAATATGGAGCGTATTCCCTTAGCTCTGAGAGCCTGCTCTCCATTATATGGAGCCAGCTCCCTTGCTAGGAACATCCTAAATTCGCTATTGGAATGACAAGAGTCGACTCTGCTTCACATGGAGTCAGCTCCCTTGCCGGGTAGACTTCAAATGGACATAACTCAGTCCATTTAACTCCAAATGAGGTGAAATTTGGGTCTAAAGTCATTGCCTTGAAGTCAGCTTTCTAATGCCACTAGCTTTGCTCAAAAATTCGAAACACAAAAATAGTTAAGGCTTTTTTAGTGTAACCTGGTCAGAAATTTCGCAGACCAGAAACATGCATTTGTAATGCTCATATCTCATTCAATTCAAATCATTTTTAAGTGAAATTTGAGTCTAAACTCAAGAGTTCAAAGTCAGCTTTCTAATGCACCTCGCCTTACTTAAAAATCCAACTACAAAAATAGTTATAGCAGTTTTTTTACAAGCTGGTCTGAAAATTTTCTAGGTTGAAAATTGCTTCTTATGAAATAGCCATCTTTCTAGCACCTAGGACTTTTGATGTATGGTTCAATTCGGTTTAAGTCTAGTTTCTAAGGGTCTATGGACATATAAGGATGATAAATATCAAGTTCATTGTGTCCTAGAGTCATTTACCAAATCATGGTAACAATGGCTTAAAGATAAAATATTAAGTTCAATGCATCACCCTTTACTTTCTAGAGACCAAAATAAATCATATAATTGATATGCATGGTCCTAGCATTTATAGCTTAAGTGATGATATCTTTCAAAGCTTATCAAGCTTGAATTAACTCATTCTTTAGAAAAGGCTCCATGTGTCAATTGTATATAAATGAAGTGCATAGTCTATTCCTATAGGAACATGATAATGATAATGTTGATATGCATGATCCTACAGAGATGAGCTTTCAAATGAAGTTACTTCAAAAATAACTTTAAAATTTAAGCTAGCACTCACCAAGTTATCTACCCATTTCTCCAAGCTTTTTTCATGATCTTTTAGGCTTTGAGATATTCTTGCTTTCTTCCTTTCTTTGAGTTGCTTTCTTGCTCATTTTTGTCCAAGCTTCTTTGGATGGACTTTGCATTTGGTTTTTGCAACTTCATGTCATCTTCATGTCCTTTGCTTTCCATAGATGTGATCTTGAGTAATGGAATTCTTGGAATGGTCTTTATAATCTTCATTGATGTTATTCTTTGAATGTGAATAATCTATATAACACTCAATGTAAACATTAGTCCTTAAACACCATTAATGGTTTGTTATCATCAAAACAACTAGATTGTCCTTCAATAAAATCCTTAAGGTCAACAAAGTGAGAAAGGGATTTAATCTTAAATTTCACAGCTTTCCAATGTCGATCTATTGTAAAGTGTAACAAGTACCTTGCCACCAATCTTGGGTGCTCATCTGAAGGGTATTTGTTTATCTGGTTACTAGATATAGAATTCACATGATAGAACTATCAGTAGGCGGATAGGGATAATCACTACTAGGAGACGGATCTCATTCAATTGCACTACTTCTAGACAATAGTGTACACTTGACTAAGTGAGAGTACGCTCTACCTTAGGGGGTATTTTCACTTAGAGACCAAAGATAAATAGGTTGCCTAGTGTGGTGTCGTGTCGATGCACCAAATTACAAGGAAAAGTGTGGCTAAGTTTAAATTTATAAAATGCCACTACTACCTCTAACTAAAAATATAGCTAGGGTGAGTAGGGATCGTCCCAAGGGATAAGTTGCGTGTTTTGAAATGAAAACAGGATTGGATTAGTTGGTCAAGTAATCAAAATGAGGTTTGTTTAGTTAATTAAACTACAATGTAGACAAATTAAAGCAAGCAAAAAGAAATAATTTAGAAAGTAGGTAAAAAGATATAGAGGAGAAGACTTGGGGTATTAAAGCTCACCACTAAGCTTGACTTCACCAGACACTAGCAGTTACACATCAATGGGGAAATTAAATTGCAACATGTATGTATGTGTGACATTAATTGAAACTGAGCATGGATGACAAATAAGTATAGATTGTTTAGCCAATTTAAATAGAAAGCACAACCTATCAAATGAGACCAAAATCCATTCAATGAAACCACAATTTATGCACACACAATTATCTAAAGACATACACCCTTTGCATTCATAAGTATAGAACACCAAGGAACAAGAATAGATTGTCCACCTATCTATGAATCTAAAGCGACTACACTACATCTAGACTAAAGACATGAAAATTAAACTAATTAAGCTAAAGGTGTGGCACAATCTATCAAGAAATAAGTGTGAACCATCAAATAAATTACAAGAGTGTTCAATTAAGCACTATGTTTTGATCATAACTAGATTAACTTCATCAATACACATAGACATGTATAAATTCCATTAAATCTGGAAAAAAGCACATGAATCATCCATTCCAGCATACATAGACATATGATTAGAAATAGAAAATCAATTAATAGCATTAATCCATATACATCAAGTAGAAACCACAAGATATATATAATAATCCAAGATTAAAATATTTATTATAATTAAATCCCCAAAAATATACAAAAGACTAGGTCTAGGAAGCAAACTTAGGGGCTAACTCTAGCCCCAAGTAGATGTTTAACCACTCAATGAAGTAGTCATCTAACACTCAAGGGCTATCTCTATGGTAGGAATGATCTCCTTCTTGATGGAAACCCTAGAAGAATGGAAGAACTCCCAAATGGTGTATAGCTCTCTAATCTTTAACCTCCTCTCCAAGATTGTGTCGAAGTCTAAAGTTCCATCCTCTCTCCCTATGATTCTATATGTGTAAAATGGCTTAAAATTTTTATATAGGTAGCTCAAGTGTCACACCCAATGGTCAGGTCTCATGCACTAAGGCCCTTCCAATGATTGTATCACGAGCTATCTTTTAATGAGCTGGACTCTGTTTTATTTCGGACTTGAGGAAGTTTGATCGATCGAATTCCGATGAGATCGATTAAAAACTGGCCAGATCCATCGAAGTATGGCCAGATCGATCAATCCTTGGTGGTGCCTTCTTGGAATACGACAAATCTCTGAGATATTTTGGGATATTTTGGGAAGGAGACAAAAGTGGTAAGTGGGATAAGATCAAAGAAGTTCGATCGATCAAAAGAATTGTGAGATCGATCGAAGATAGAAATTCTTGAGGATAAGGACAAGGGGTTTGATCCATCTTGATGAGGCTGGATCAATCACTGTGAGATCGATCGAAACTTACAGTTTTCCACCACTTTGCTTATTTCTGCTCCTTTCTTCCATTCAGCTTAAGGTTGCTTCTTTTATGCTCTAATTTGACTGAATTAACTTATTTTGGGGACAAGGGCCTGAAAAGGGCCAAAACATGAAATTAGTCAAAAACGAAAAAATAAGATAGATAAAGGTTATGGAATACTGGAGCTTAAGGGGTTTAAATACGCACTTTTTAGTGCTCATCATACCCCCAAACTTAAATATAACTAGTCCCTAGCAATGAACTACGAAGTAAAGGAATGAAATGAACAACTAAACAACTATAAACTAGAAAGTAATAAAAGGATAACACCACTTTTGTAGGGAACATGATTACATTTAGCATATGCAATAAGCCTTTTAAACCCCTAGGTTACCTCTAGTGGACAAGTGAAGTCACGTGAGGGTTTCCAGAAATGATACCCACAAACATTAAGCTCATTCTCACAAAAGAGGCACCAATATTGCAAACAAGCTTGGGAGAAAACTACTTTAAGTATGCAATTTTTCAAACATTTCCAAGAAATCTCCTAAATTCTCAACTCAAGTAAGCAAGTATGGTCCTCCACATATCAAGAACATAATCATGCAAATCAAAATAACTTTAGAATCCTTTTTTAGTAGACCGGCATCAAATATATTGCTATCTTAGCCAACTAAAGAAATGATCACATCCTTACCCTCAAACTAGCACACAAATCTAGTACCAATCATCAAGACAAAGAGTGGACCTTTTATTAAAGTTTTATTGTTCTAGGTGCACTTATTCTTTTCACTCGATTTTTTTTTTTTCTAATCCTAAGGATCAAAGATGGAAGCATGGTGTAATGTGTTGATCTATTAAGCTTTCTAGCGATCTATGAGGTCGAGTGTTAGCTCAATGACTCCCAAACCGGACGGTTTTAGGGCATTAGGTGTTCGAACACCCCTAAGGACTTACAAACTGAAATCAACTAGGCTACAAATCAAAACAACCTCTATCTAATCATTTCCCACTTCTCACCTTTTAGGAGAAGTCCTCACTTTTTTATTTGCTTTTGCAACTTTTCTCTTCTTCTTTTTTTTTTTTTTTTTTTCAAGTAAGTTCAATTATTAACCTTGAGTTTGGGCCCTCCACCTTTCGGAGCGAGAAATTCAGTGCTTAATGAGGCTAGAATCTCAGCTACTTAGTGAAAAGGGTTTGTTATCTACCTTTATCAAGAATAAAAGCTTTCAATGCACTACTATCTCAATTGGGATATAACCAATTCAATAATCAACAAAGCATGTACCCCACAAATGAATGCCAGTGTGCACCTGTGCTAGTGTACAATCCTAAAGTGAATCTCAAAACAATCACAAAATCAAGATAATGTAGACCACAAATGCAAGCAAGATATCAATTTTTCAAAAAATTTACTCCTAAATGGCATCCACAAGGCATACAAGGAGTATTGGACTCCTAAGTCAAGCAATTTTTAAATTTTAAACAATATAGTCCTTAAAAGATCAAAATCACAACTAGTCATGGACCAATCATAGAAAATCCATCAAATACACAAGTCATGGTCAAAATTTTGAATTGAAAGCAAACACTACAAATAACACCCATTACCCCCAAACTTAAACGACACTGTGTTCTCAATGTGCAAAGAAAACAAAAGAAAGAGTATACCAGTGTAGCTAAGGCAAAGAATAGTTGGGACACAAATATCCAAAGTGGGTGGTATAAACCCCCCCCCCCCCCCCCCTCCCAAACTTAGGATTGACTGTGGTCCTTAAAAGATGGCATTTGGACAAAATCTCATTAGATAACAAAAGGGATAATAACAGTGCACAGTGGACATGCAAGCTTATTTTTTTCACTCGATTTTTTATTTTTATTTTTTTTTTCTAATCCTAAGGATCAAAGATGGAAGCGTGGTGCAATGTGTTTATCTATTAAGCTTTCTAGCGATCCATGAGGTTGAGCATTAGGTCAATGACTCCCAAACCGGATGATTTTAGGGCATTAGGTGTTCGAACACCCCTAAGGACTTTCAAACTCAAATCAACTAGGCTACAAATTAAAACAACCTCCATCTAATCATTTCTCACTTCTCACCTTTTGGAAGAAGTCCTAACTTTTTTATTTGTTTTTGCAACTTTTCTCTTTTTTTTCTTTTTTTTTTTTTTTTCTTTTTTTCAAGTAAGTTCAATTATTAACCTAGAGTTTGGGCCCTCCACCTTTCGGAGCAAGAAATTCAGTGCTTGATGAGGTTAGAATCTCGACTACTTAGTGAAAAGGGTTTGTTTTCCACCTTTATCAACAATGAAAGCTTTCAATGCACTACTAGCCTAATTGGGATATAACCAATTCAATAGTCAACAAAGCATGTACCCCATAAATGAATGCTAGTGTGTGCCTGTACTAGTATAGAATACTACAGTGAGTCTCAAAGCAATCACAAAATCAGGATGATGTGGATCACAACTGTAAGCAAGATATCAATCTTTTGAAAAATTTACTCCTAAATGGGATCCATAAGGCATACAAGGAGTATTGGACTCTCAAGTCAAGCAATTTTTAAATTTTAAGCAATATAATCCTCAAAAGATCAAAATCATAGCTAGTCATGGACCAATCATAGAAAATCCCTCATATACACAAGTCATGCTCAAAATTTTGAATTAAAAACAAACACTGCAAATAACACCCATTACCCCCAAACTTAAATGGCACAGTGTCCTCAATGTACAAAGAGAACAAAGGAAAAAGTATACCAGTGCAGCTAAGGCAAAGAATAGCCGGGACACAAATATCCAAAGTGGGTGGTATAACCCCCCCAAACTTAGGATTGACTGTGGTCCTAAAAAGATGGCACTGGGATAAAAGCTGATCAGATAACAAAGGGGATAATAACAGTGCACAGTAGACATGCAAGTGTAAATGGGATGATTAAGAACTAAGGAGAGAGGAAAAAGGATGGTCTCGAAAAATTTTGGGTTGCACTCTCTAACTGAAGTCATTAGAATGCACCTGATAATGGAGTCAATCACAGATAGATATATCAATATAATATCCCAACATCCAAAAATATCATGCATATGATAAAGAAAATAAAAGCAGTATAAGGTACAACACAATATCTGGACCGACAGACTAGCTACAAAAATATAATAACAATATAGTATCACAGATATATAAATAAGGGTAGAGAGATAGAAGTTAAGTAGATGAGGTAGGTCTGGCGGGGCATGATCCCCAGATATCTCTGGAAATACCCTACAACGCAGTCAGCACATCGGAGTGGGAAGTAGTCACATCTGTGCGAAGAGAGAAAACATCTACTCGAAGAGAGACGACTGTATCCTCTAATGTCTGGACACACTCTCCTAGGTCGGGTGTCTGAACTGGAACATCAGGAATTGCAGAATTATGAAACTGATGCTCACCCTGACTCTGCTCTTGAGAATGTAATGGCAACCCTGCCGGAGAGTGATGTGGTGACTCTTCTGGAGGCTCTCACTCTAGATCAATATCCATATGTGCATTCACAGCCACCGATCTGCTGGATCATCAGTTGCTAGTACTGCTGTTGCTGCCTGCTGCTCCATCACTGCTAACTCTGCCTTCTCTGCCTTCTCTGTTGCCAAGATGGCCTCCTGCTCAAGAATTTTATAAGAGCATTGTAGCTCTTATTCAATTCCTTTTTGCCATAGCGGCAAGCTCCTGACTCAGGATGCTCCACTGTATGAAAAGGATAATGCTGATCTCGGAGGATCTGGGTAATCAAATGTCCATAGGGAAGGAATATGGCTCGCCCAAGCTTGGTCTTGCTGATGTAGCTCGCATATAATCTCATCATAACACTCCAGTAGAGTGCTGGAACAGAAAACCAATGGCCTGTATAGAAGGCATAGAGGGCGGCTAAAAAATCTGATCGCCTCTCGATCTTATGGCCTGCCATAAATACATTTTGGAATAGAACCAAATCGAAAAACCATAAATCGTCAGGTAAATAAGTCCGAGTGGCGAATGTCTCACCATCACTGTAATGGCCTGTCAGAGCAATGGCCATGTCTGCATCAAAAGGCCTCATCAGAATAAGATAATCAAGGCCGGGAGGGCAGACATGTGGGCTTCGAGAAGCGGTGGCCAATGACTCGACTGTGATACAGATCAGATGGCCATCAATAGTAGTCCGCAACTCAGCTAGGTTACTCGGAGCCAGTCGGAGGTTTTAGTAGAACAACTGAACGAGCCACGGGTAAACAGGGTAGGTTACCGAGGCCAATATAGCTGAAATGCCTCGCCGGTTAATATCATCAAAAGCTGCCTTGGTCAGAATCGACTGAGAGAAAAAGGCAGTGTCGAAGACAGACTCATACGCCACTGAAAGACGTGAGTATCTCCTGATAGGTCTATCTCAGACCTAGCCAGGTTGCGTTGGAAGTGGTGAGGGAGATGGAATATTCTGAGCCTCCTCTATGGATGAAGAAGATGAAGATGCAGAGGCAAGAGATGTAGAGCGCTCAGACTGAGCTGGAGCTAGCTTCTCAAGCTGCTCAGGCGGTGCAGGTTCCTCTACTCGCTGTCATACTCAGTGATGATACTGCTGGCGAGCAACAGTTTTGACTCGAGCCATAGCCTGCAAAAGAAAGAAATACTTGCAATTGTAGTCAGCATAGGAAACAGGATATATAGAATTGTAAGCACACAAATAGAAACATGTTTGTCAGGTTAAGATAGACAACTCAAAATGAATCACATGAATCTATACAAGTGATAATGCAGTTAGGTAAAAACATTAAATGTTCGGATAAGTGAAGTATGCTAAACAATATAAGTATGAAATGTATCCAATGTGGAAAACACAAACATTGCGTATAAATAACTAGTATGAACACTATGGATAGTGCAAAGATATGAATATGCAAAGAATTGAAATTCGATCGATCATGAAAAAGATGAGATCGATCCAAGTTAGATCGATCTAGACATGGTGAGATCGATCTTTCTCTGATTGATCAGAGAAAAATGGGATCGATCGAACTCTGCAAATATATGAAAAGTCACAGCTCGGTGACGTGGACAACACGGAGGGCACCCGAGCAAGCTCGTGGGTCCCTCTACACCTCAACAAATCAATATTGGTCACTTAAAGAGGCACGTGACCCCATACATTGAAATCGAAAATAAAACATATATACAAAAATATCCATATATATATAAATGCTTCGAAGCTTCAACAACGGCAACAATCATCATGGGAACTCTAGATCTAAGCATGGCAACATGAGAAAACATAAAGATTGAAGCTTAAAATTTAAAATAAACCCAAAACTTACCAAATCTAAAGGAGAGAAATGGAGACCGAGAGAGAAAGTAGATCTAGGAGCGAGGGAGAGATTGGAACTTCGGAGATGTCGCCGGAGGTTTGCCGGAGGTGGAAGAGATGATGAACAGTGGTGGGAGAAAGAAAAGGGTTGAGATCGTTACTGAAATCGATCAAAATGACCCTTGGGTCATATTTTTAAAAATGATCTCCGACATGTTTGATCGATCACTTGGAAATCAGATCGATCTAACTCAGATCGATCAGGAAGGAACATAGACCGATCGAACTCACAAAACGACAAAGTATTTTTGAAATTTTTTTAATTTTTGGAAAGATAAAATATTTTTGGATTTTTGATTTGATTTGATTTTTTTATATATAAAATAAAATAAAGGTAAAAACAAAAGTAAAAATAAAATAAAATAAAATATTTTTGAATTTTTTTTTTTTTTTTAAAAAAAGTCAAAGTCAATCAGGAAGCATTCAGATCGATTAAACTTAGATCGATCAAAGCTCGATCGATCCAACAGGTGAAAACCTGCATACATGTTCGAACGATACACAGAGAGGTGATTTTTGATGGGTTCAAAAAAAATTTCTAAGTATGGAATGAAGATTGATCTGAGGAAAATCTAGATCGATCTTGGAACACTCAGATCGATCGAAAATGAAGTTTGCACAATACACAGAGAGCTGAAATATGCAGGAAATTTTTGCACGATGGGACAGAGAGGTGATTAGATGCAGAGATGAATGTTCAATCGATCGAACCTCTTTTGAGATCAATCGAAGAGGCACAAAATGCTTAATTGTAGAATGAAAGTGCACGCATTCTCAATCAAAGTCCCTAACAATGTGTATAAACCCAGAACATATCTAGATGACGCAAGAAATGAAAGGTAAAATAGAAATGGGGGAGGAATAGGGTTGTAAACCCTACGAAGCACTAGTCTTTAACCTCTCTAGCAAGACCTTTGGCTCTTTTAGCCCAGATCAAAGATCTTGTTGTGCATCCCCTCCTTGACGGGGTGAAAAGCACTTTGAATCCCACCCAAAAAATGGTTCCCTAGAGAACTTGTAGGATTTGATTCAAGAGAGATTGATTGTTCTTGGTCTATGCAAATTTTAGGCTTCCATGCCCTTTCAACACTAGCTTTTAAAACAACTTTCTTGGAAATCAAATTGGAAGGTCGACTTTTACAAATTCCATTTTCAAGCAAAGACTCATGTTTTTCAAGTTCATTGTCAATACACTTTTCCACAACACACACTTCTTCATGCTTGTCTATTGAACTCAGGATTGGATTAAAGATGTTCAACTTCATTTTCATATGCCCAAATGAGATTTTCATTATTCCCGTCCTACAATTGATATTGGTATTTGTGGTTACCAAGAAAGGATGGCCAAGGATAATGGGAATTTGGCTCTTGGGATTCGAGACCAGTTCCGTGTCCATAACAACGAAATCAACGGGGAAGAAGAACTTATCAATCTTAATCAACACATCCTCTATAATATACCCTGGGGCTTTCTGATGGATCAGTCGGCAAGTTGCAAAACTATCGACGTCAGTTTCAAGTCTCCTAAGTCCAATTTAACATATACCGAGTATGGAAGAAGGTTAACACTAGCTCCAAAATCAAGAAGAGCTCGATTAATGACATGGTCACCAAAAATGTAAAAAGTAGTAGGTGAACTGGGGTACTTAAACTTTGGGAGAGTGTTGTGTTGTAAAATGGAGCTTACTTGCTCGGTTAAGACCACTTTCCTTGGTGTTTAGCTTTTGTTCTTCCTTTTTTGGGTGCAAAGATCTTTCAAGAACTTAGCATAAGCCGAAATTTGTTTGATTGCATCCAAGTGGGGAAGATTGATCTTCACTTGCCTAAACACTTCAATGATTTCATTTACTTTAGTCTTTTGTTTTTTAATAGCAATGGATCCTTTCAAGGCATCCGAAAATGGAGCCTTTGGCTCAAAAACTTTATCAAAATCTTTATTTGAATAACTTTCAACACAAGAAGTTTTCAAATTATCTTTCAAAACTTTTTCAACAAATGGCTCATGCACATGCAATGAAGGAGGAATAAAATTGGAAATGGGACAGGTGTCAACTTTTGGTTGCACCGGTTCACTCTTTTCATTATGAACTCCAACTTGATTGTCAATAATTTTCCCACTCTTCAAGTGTAATGACCCGGTCATTTACCATCCTTTCCTTTTTCTGAAATTTTACGGATAGATTTTTTTTCCGTTCAATTTTCTTTTCTGAGTAATGTTTCTCGTCACTGAATGTCATCTTGAGTGCTTAGAAATGGTTTTTGAGACTCTTTCATTTGGATTGACAACTTCTTTTAAGGACCGAGTCATTTCCACATTTTAACTTTTTGGACACTATTCACTTTTCGTCATTTTCCCTATTTCGCCTTTTCCCCATTTGTCACTTTGTTGGCACAAACTCACTTTTCATACTCGGAGTTAGTTTTTGACTTCACGTGCCGTCATCCTAAGTGGTTTCCATGAAATACGTATCATTACTTTTGTAGAAAAGTACTTTAGTTGTTCCCGGTGTCCATAGGGGCATGGATGCACAGTTCTTCAAAATCTTTTTCTTTTCTTGGGGTGTCTTTCATAAATATCTTTTGAAGATACTTTATTTCAGGGGTTTTTAAGAAAATATTTTTGGAAGATATTTTCATTCTGGGTCATTAGTGCAGTTAACCCTTTTTGGAGAGGCCATTGTGCAATTAACGAAAGTTATTGCAAAATACCTCGTTTTGAGCCTAGATCCTTGTGATACCCCTCGATTCTAGAGCCACGGGTGATCAAGTCCGAGCACAGATCCGAGGTATACCAAACAATTAATATGTAAACAAACAGAAAATAAAACTGAATTAAAAATAAATTAATAATACGCTGGAAGAAAACTAAAATAAGAATCCTCAAACTTAAAAAAACAAATTAAGTATGATTTAAAACCATACAACTCGGGAATCCACCTAGTGGACCCCTAATCCCAAAACCTTGTACAAATTTACAGAATTAAAATCCAAAATTAAAATAGAAAGGAAATCCTATGTAATCGGAAGAGTGAGTGCCTGTATCTGCATCAACACGATCAAGCTCTAAGCCTGGTACTGTCGAACACCTGAAAAACAATAGAGTGAGTCAGGCCCACATGCAAGTCCTGATCTATTACGATCCAAGCAAGAATCCGATACGTAGATACATCTTAGATAGACTCAACAATATCTAGAGTAGTCCACATATATATATATATATATATATATATATATATATATATATTACACACTATAGGACGCTCACTAGTCCAATAGGTATGTCTCAGCCAGAGTAGAGATACCATGCAAATCGCACGTAATGTCGTCATGTGTATCTAGACCTACCAGGGAACAAAACCACTGTCCAGTTATCCATCCTAGGCAATTTATAGTTCTTAGTGTTTTGAACTAAGCCGTCCCTAGTATGCCACCATCCCATACCGGTGCATACAAACCTCCATATAGTATAATTGATAAAACAATATTAAGCAATTCAACAACCATACTTCAACTATGCATCAATTTTAATTAATACATATCTATCAACATTAGGCATCATTATAGAGCCTACAAATAACATTCCAATGATGTAAACTGCTAAAATAAATCTAAGCATTTACATTCTCCAACTTGTCCATAAATTGATGCAGTTAAATAATAAACATATATTAATTTTTATTTCAAACCAAGCATAGTCAATTTTAGATAAATCACTATACTTACAACACTGTCTAAATAAGATTTACATTATTAAATCATACACAAAATAATTTCCATGTTACAGTAGATAAGTTTCCTAGTTTAAACAGTGCACAACATATAAGTTTTTCCTCAAATTCAACCTACTTCATTCCTTAGTCCAATTATAAGTTGATGTTTCCCTATTGTTTAATACAACTGAAGTCCCAATTAAATCCATACTAAGTATATTTGATTTTAATTAATTCACCATACTTATAACACTATGGAAAACAAGATTATATCAATAATTAAATCATATTTAAAAGCCTTGATAAGTTCCAGTATATAACCTTAGCAAAACAGTTGCAATAATACAAATTTTCTTAAACTGTATACTACTCCATTTCCTAAAACCATACTGCACCAATGCTTTCCAATCGTTTTATAAGTTCCTAGTAGTTAATTACATCCAAGAAAATCAATTAAACCATTTAAGAAAAGTCTGTACAACCCAAACAGTCCCTAAAAACTCGTTTCTGTGCGTTTTAAGAAGGAGAAGGCTCTCAAAATTGGGAGCCTGCTCTACTTTTCATCTAGAGCCGGCTCTAGGCTCTTAGAGCCGGCTCTAGGCTCTTAGAGCCGGCTCCAAGAATACCAAGAGCCGGCTCCCCCCTTTGGGAGCCGGCTCTAAGAGGTTTGGGAGCCCTCTCTCCCACCTCTTAGCAGCCTCTGTTCGTTTCATCTTCCTCCTCTCCAATTCTGATGATCACCAGTCCTCTGTAGTAGTTTTTAATATATGTTTTGAAGTCCATACAGATTCCATATTGGTTACAGAACAAGAATACACAACCAAAACTTGAATTTAAACACAAGTTGTTACACAACGGCAGCAAGGTTTCAAGTTAAAATTGTAAAACAAACTAAGAACAGATTTATTTCATGAATTTAAATACAGATTAAACATGCATAACAGATGTAATTAAGACTTAATTTAATCCCTGGAGGTGATCTAAGCATGCACAGAACACAAATTCCAAGGAAAGAGAAGATTAGAAACTTACCTTTGAAACTCAAACTTGCAAAGCAAATTCCACATCTCTGAGTGTTAAACCACCCTTGCTGCTCCTACTGCAGTCCAGTAACACACACCAAACTTCCGTCCATGATTCCATTTTGTGAACCACTCAAACTCCCACTCGGTTCTCTCTGTATCTCTCTGGTTTTCACTACCAATTTAGGTTCTGTTTGTGGTTTACAGAACGTACGTTTATTCTGTTCTCTAAACCCTAAACCAAGTATTGCTTTATATTTATAGGTGTATATTAATACCCTAGTCCACGAATAATCAGAGACTAAGCCCTAATCCCCATCCCAATCGGCCCATGAAACTATCTGAATTCTAACCTACGACGGCTCACCTATACGTGAATTATAAGCCAAAAATTATAACTGTAACCCTAAGTTACCATACAGAAAATAAATTAACATTACATTAACTAAATAAGCAATTAAATAATTACAGTAATTAAACAGGTAATAAATCCAAGTTACATATTACTAAGGCAATTAATTTAAATAAATTCAAATAATATAGTTTAAAACAATCTCAATTAACATGTAAATTAAATACACACATATATTAATTAAATCAATTAGGCTAACACAATTAATCACTTAAAAAAACAAAACAACTAAGTCACATAACTAAAACAATTAATCAATGAAAAATAAAATAAAATTTCCAATTCTATCCTTTTGAAAATTAGGGGTATTACATTCTTCCCTCCTAACAAAAGGAATTACGTCCTCGGAATTCACGAAACTCTGAATTGATGACTTTACCAAATTCATTTCCGTTTTCGTGTGGCACAACTTCATTAGATGAGCTCCACCAAATTCCAACATATCCAATAATACACCATGTATAAGAAATAGTATATTTGTACAACTCCCAGATTGTATCTATCAACGATCCAATCGTACCCAATATTTAGCGAAGGGTAATTATCCCTATTCCTCCATGTTCCATAGAACAACGCATAAAATTCTTATGCATGCAGTGCTTTAACAAGTTGGCAACGCTATAGTATAAGCAACTGCCTAACTCGATTAGCGAAAACCGTGGAAAGGCAGTGTAGTACAGAAAACTAACCTTCCTCCAAAACAACCATTTCCTGATAGAGAACACTTATGTACGAGTTCAACTATCTACAAAATCCGATTGCCGCCTCCAAACCGTACACACTCATTACCAAAAGAGAGTATGTTTCTCTAATGTATCCTTACATAAAGTCAATGTCTTATCATATAACCTCGCTTCCAGGCTGGACCAACTAGTGAGAGATCGGCACCACCTACTATCCAAAATCCCAGACATTGTCGCACGAACCCCCTTGTGCCAACAATAGCATAGATAATATCTGAAAAGCTAAGTAACGCTTCTAATTACCCCTGCCAACCTAGGATATATCCTAAGCATATTTGCCGTGATTTAAATATAATATCGCGATCACATTTCCCATCTGGAGATGCGAAGTATAGTTGTTGCTCCAATACCTTCAGAAAACTCCTTTGACATAGCACCGGTTATCTTCTATATTGAATAACCACATGCTATAACTCCGTTACAGCGCAATGGAGAATGGATAAGAAGCGCCAAAGTAAACACCACTAAAGTGTAGTCCACAAGCAAACTTGCTCTATCCACTATTCTTAAACCATATGGAATTAAAATTCCAACCAATGTTGGTAACTTCTACCAACTATCCCCTCCTGATTAGTCCTACTCCCATTTTGATATAGGAAGTGGCTAAAACCTACAGTGATATCCAAGTATCAATTTTCCACCTTGTTAGCAGGTGATATATTTAGAAACAGTGATATACCTGTCTCTATCCGTACCGGCTCACCAAGACGAACCTGATAAGTCGTACCATAACTCCTATCTATTTAACAGCAACGTAAAAGAATCAGAAAGACTACTACTACTCCTTCTTCAGTACCCTATCCCATCTAAGTAAGATACTCCCTCTTATGGGGTCAGCCCAAGTATTCCAAATTGACCGCTTCCATATCCTTGGTAATAACAAGTGTTATTATTTCCACATGCTAAAACTCAACTACCTTCAAAATAACCACCAAAGGCTCAATTACCATAACGGTTAGTAAAAACATCCTCCTCCCAATTCCCTCCACTAAACGCAACTTAATGTAAAGTGTGAATTACCACAGCTAACTAGTTAAGCCGTCTTACGATCCGTGCTTTTCATAGGAACTGATATCTTACCAGTTCTAAAATAGACAACACAAAGCTGATTTAATTGTATCAGTCACCCAGAATCCTGACCCTTGTGTAAAATCAGCAATCTTTCATCTAGATCCGTGGAAACTACTCTGTCAGGTCCGCTATAGCATGAGAAATGGCCGTAAGGATCTAATGATTTCTGACGGTCCATCTAGATTATTTACTAGATATCAGACTTTGCGACAAAGCATTCTGTCCCTCCTCCTACCTACCTCCCAAACATTTGCTTCCTTTTGTAAAGCATCAGGTCTCCTCCGAGACCAATTAAAGAACTAAGAGTTGTGAACCTCAGTCCTTACATCCTCCTCCCAATTTTTCTAACGACAATATCCCCAGTTTGGTAACACCAGCTTCCATATTTAGATGTTCGATCACACCCTTAGGAACCAAATTCTTGATTAAGGATAGACTGACAAATAGTTAATCTGTCTACGATCCTCAATTAGTGTCGCTCCTACAAGTACCTAAACCAGTACAAAATCCTCTTGCTGACTTGGGAACACCCGCTTAAAGTTTCTGAAAAGATATTTAGCCAAGTTATTTCCCCCGATAAACCATCATGATGTTACAGTTTATCAAATGATTCTTTATCATTTGACTCGAACCACTAGTTTACCTGTCCCATCCTGAAAACGTACTATAACTACGCATGTCTAAGTTTGGTAAAAGTTAGATATACCTACCAAATCCTATGACCCCATGCCCCAAAATCCTAGCGTACTCAATGCTATTTCTCTAAAATGGTAGTTGACTGATTACCCTTTTGTGTCCCCAACTAAACTGTAATCCCAATCCCGAATAATTAACAAAAAAGAAACACATAAAGCACACACAATAAAACACGGTAGAACCCTACGTAAAACATCATTCCTCCTAGCAAAGAAAATCTCCTTTTAGAAATCAACTTTACCTGATTGGTTCACAATCTCCCTTCTACAGTTTCAGAGGTAATCATCCAACCTCGAAACATAGCTCAAAACAAAATCCATATGCCTCAGCAAATGCCAAAGGCTTAACCTTCATCCTCTTTATACACGGAATGCCAACTGTCCAAAGTAGCTTTGTAAAGCAACTTAGAACATCCCAACCTAATCCCCATACTCCTCGGAACGTGATATAAAATCTTCGCTTCGGCCTAAGAAGAACTCCATCTGATCCTAAACTCCTAAAGAGTTCACTTTTTCTACCTTTTCTAAAAGTAATCCCAAAGGTTAACCATCCGTAGATCGATCTATGCCCACTCGACTAGCATCATTCACTATACTATTAGCGAACAAGATCACTCTCGCGTGATCCTTGCTTTCCAAGATTCACTACCCTCTTTCTTGAGTATGTTGAAAACTCCTCCCCTAGAGCCCTCTTTGGACTCCTATTCCTCGGTTGTCTACTATATGAGAACAACCAAACTAGTGTTGGTCCCTTCATACGGTGACCTAAAACATACTCCCAAATCCTTCATTGGCTTGTACTTCTAAAAGTACCGCCAACTAGAACTAAACCTTCGATTCCGAGTTCTGCTTCTGATAGAGAACTCGATAACGTACTCCTCTACTCCTTTGGTCTGATTCGCTATCATCGCGGACCCCATCCTCCTTCTAGTGTCAACCATTCCATAATTATGGAATATAATCGACATCAGCTGCTCCTCCTAACGAACCGTAAAAGAGTACAACGAATCCTAATATGGTTCTAAGTTTTTAAGAGACGCAACGTGGAAGACTTCTAACGAAAGACACTACTAAGGACACTAAAACCTGGAGTGCTCTGATACCAACTGTGATAATCCTCGATTCTAGAGCCATGGGTGATCAAGTTCGAACACAAATCCGAGGGATACCAAACAATTAATATGTAAACAAGCAGAAAATAAAACTGAATTAAAAATAAATTAATAATACGCTGGAAGAAAACTAAAATAAGAATCCTTAAACTTAAAATAATAAATAAAGTATAATTTAAAACCATACAACTCGGGAATCCACCTAGTGGACCCCTAATCCCAAAACCATGTATAAATTTACAGAATTAAAATCCAAAATTAAAATAGAAAGGAAGTGTTATCTAATCAGAAGAGTGAGTGCCTGTATCTGCATCAACACGATCAAGCTCTAAGCCTAGTACTGTCGAACACTTGAAAAATAATAGAGTGGGTCAGGCCCACATGCAAGTCCTGATCTACTATGATCCAAGCAAGAATCCGATACGCAGATACATCTTAGATAGACTCAATAATATCTAGAGTAATCCACATATGTATATATTATACACTATAGGACACTCACTAGTCCAATAGGTATGTCTCAGCCAGAGTAGAGATACCATGCAAATCGCACGTAATGTCGTCATGTGTATCTAGACCTACCAGGGAACAAAACCACTGTCCAGTTATCTATCCTAGGCGATATACGCACCCTAACCATGGTCCTGAGACTCTAGCTCATACCATGGCACCATAACATAAATATATAAAGTCCGTTCAAGGTGTGTCATTCAAATAGTTTATTGACCTGACACATAGTTATAAGTAGGACTTAACTTTTGTAGTTAATCCATCTTATTTCAATATAGGTAGGACTTAGTGATTGAACTAATCCATCCCCAATATAGGTAGGTCTCAATGTTTTGAACTGAGCCATCTCCAATATGCCACCGTCCCATACCGGTGTATATACACACGTATAAGTAGGACTTAACTTTTGTAGTTAATCCAACTTATTTCTGAATAGGTAGGACTTAGTGTTTTATACTAATCCGTCCCTAGCATAGATAGGTCTTAGTGTTTTGAACTAAGCCATCCCTAGTATGCCGCCGTCCCTACTATGCCACCGTCCCATACCGATGCATACAAACCTCCACATAGTATAATTGATAAAACAATATTAAGCAATTCGACAACCATACTCCAACTATGCATCAATTTTAATTAATACATATGTATCAACATTAGGCATTCATTATAGAGCCTACAAATAACATTCCAATAATGTAAACTGCTAAAATAAATCTAAGCATTAATATTCTCCAACTTGTCCATAAATTGATGCAGTTAAATAATAAACATATATCAATATTTATTTCAAACCAAGCATAATTAATTTCAGATAAATCACTATACTTACAACACTATCTAAATATGATTTACATTATTAAATCATACACAAAATAATTTCCATGTTACAGTAGATAAGTTTCCTAGTTTAAACAGTGCACAACATACAAGCTTTTCCTCAAATTCAACCTACTCCATTCCTTAGTCCAATTATTAGTTGATGTTTCCCTATTATTTAATACAACTGAAGTCCCAATTAAATCCATACTAAGTATATTTGATTTTAATTAATTCACCATACTTATAACACTATGGAAAACAAGATTATATCAATAATTAAATCATATTTAAAAGCCTTGATAAGTTCCAGTATATAACCCTAGCAAAACAGTTGCAATAATACAAGTTTTCTTAAACTGTATACTACTCCATTTCCTAATACCATATTGTACCAATGCTTTCCAATCATTTTATAAGTTCCTAGTAGTTAATTACATCCAAGAAAATCAATTAAACCATTCAAGAAAAGTCTGTACAACCCAAACAGTCCCTAAAAACTCGTTTCTGTGCGTTTTAAGAAGGAGCAGGCTCTCAAAATTGGGAGCCTGCTCTACTTTTCATCTAGAGCTGGCTCTAGGCTCTTAGAGCCATCTCCAAGAATACCAAGAGCCGGCTCCCCCCTTTGGGAGCCGGCTCTAAGAGGTTTGGGAGCCCTCTCTCCCTCCTCTTAGCAGCCTCTGTTCGTTTCATCTTCCTCCTCTCTGACTCTGATGATCACCAATCCTCTGTATTAATTTTTAATACATGTTTTGAAGTCCATACAGATTCCATATTGGTTACAGAACAAGAATACACAACCAAAACTTGAATTTAAACACAAGTTGTTACACAACGGCAGCAAGGTTTCAAGTTAAAATTGTAAAGCAAACTAAGAACAGATTTATTTCATGAATTTAAATACAGATTAAACACGCATAACAGATGTAATTAAGACTTAATTTAATCCCTGGACGCTATCTAAGCATGCACAGAACACAAATTCCTAGGAAAGAGAAGATCATAAACTTGCCTTTGAAACTCAAACTTGTAAAGCAAATTCCACGTCTCTGAGTGCTAAACCACCCTTGCTACTCCTACTATAGTCCAGTAACACACACCAAACTTCCCTCCGTGATTCTATTTTGTGAACCACCCTACTTCGGTTCTCTCTGCATCTCTCTTGTTTTCACTACCAATTTAGGTTCTGTTTGTGGTTTACAGAACTTACATTTATTCTGTTCCCCAAACCCTAAACCAGGTATTGTTTTATATTTATAGGTGTATATTAATACCCTAGTCCATGAATAATCAGAGACTAAGCCATAATCCCCATCCTAATCGGCCCATAAAAATATCTCAGTTCTAACCTACGGCGGCTCACCTATACGTGAATTATAAGTCAAAAATTATAACTGTAACCCTAAGTTACCATACAGAAAATAAATAAACATTACATTAACTAAATAAACAATAAAATAAGTACAGTAATTAAACAGGTGATAAATCCAAGTTACATATTACTAAGGTAATTAATTTAAATAAATTCAAATAATATAGTTTAAAACAATCTCAATTAACATGTAAATTAAATACACACATATATTAATTAAATCAATTAGGCTAACACAATTAATCACTTAAAAAAACAAAATAACTAAGTCACATAACTAAAACAATTAATCAATGAAAAATAAAATAAAATTTTCAATTCTATCCTTTTGAAAACTAGGGGTATTACAATCCTTGTACGCGATTCATTCTCACATTTCGTCGAGTTGTGTACTCTTAGAATTTCCTTTTGGTCATTTTTCTCCAGTTTCAAGGTTTCTAACCCCGGTTGCCGCCGAACTTATTCGGGGTATATCTCTCTGCTCGAGACTTAGTTTTTTACGCCGTTTCTTCCATTATTCATATTTTCTCATTTTGGTTCTTTATTGTTCACAGAGTTTTGTCATTTGAGCGTGTCTGCTCAAATTCCACTTTTTTGGACCCTATGGGACCCTTTCGGGGTACTTTTAGGGTTTTTCTATAAATAGGAGACTTAAAGTCAAAAAAATCATATTTCATCACCTTCCTCCCCTCTCTTGGCCGGATTCCATGGTAACCATGGCTGCCACCTTCTCTCTCCTCCTTTGAACCACTTTTCCTTGGTGAAAAGTCTTCGGCTTTAACCTTTATCGTAGGCCTCGATGTGTTCTACCTTTCCCCCTTATTAGAACCCATTTCTGACCATTTTTTGAGTTTGGGTTTGAAGTCAAGTTGTGATTTTCATAGGGCTTCCTAGGGATTAATGATCATCGTGTTGTCCCTGACAAAACCCTGAAGTATCGTCGGATTCGAAGCACTTTCCTTTCGGTGGGAATTTTAGATTTCAGCGCAAATGCAGCTAGGGGGTGTTATAGTTTATTTTTTTGATGTATTGCATGCTATTGATGCTTATACAACTTGTTTACTTGCTTTGATATCAAATCTAGAAATTTTATTATTTATTTTTCTTGTATGAGATTTGATTCTCCCGGTTCGTTATAGCTTGGTTTAGACTTATGACATGATATTATGTTACTCTAAGATATGTTCATTGACATATATTAAATTGAGAGCATTTGAATAAGTATTGAAAATTTTATTTAATATTTTTCTTGAATGAAAGATTAATTCATGTGGCCATAACTAACTTGAAATTAACATGTGTTGTCATATTATATTAGGCCCTAGCATACTCATCAACATAGGTGAATTTGAGAGTAATCAGAGATGTTTTAAAATCTAGAGAATATTTAATTAATTGATTAATTAATTTATTCCATGTGCACTATTCACTTCAATTGAATTCCGACTTGATATTATTGATGTGCATGCCATATACTTTCACATATATTAAATCTAGAATATTTGATTAGGTTTTGAACCCTTTCATTTATTATTTTTCTAGTATCAAAGTTTAATACTCATGGTCGTATCTTACATGAAATTCACTTGTATCATGCTTTTAAATCAAGTCTTAACATGTTGTATAACATACATTAATTTGAGATCATGTGGACATGCCTTGTAATCTTGATAATTTAATCCCTTAAGTAGATTAAATTTCCTTTTATGCTTCCATTGAGTTAATCATGCCTTGATATTAAATTCTTGTTTCATGGACTTTTGTCTTTTTATCAAGCATCATAACTTCTTGTAACTTGACTTCATTAATGTACTTATTGAACTTGCACAATTGTCTCAGAACGGTTTAGTTATTCATGCATTGCTTAGTAAATAATTAAATCATCAATCTTGTACTTGTGGTATATTTACTTCAATGGATTTCTTGTACTATGTATCTTGGTTCTAGTCTATATAGATGCATACTATGATTTCTTGACATTTTACATGCCATCATAGTTGAGAACTTAGGGCATAACTTGTGTGTTCTAAAATCTTGGTTGTGCATGAAACGTGGTTAATGTATTTCTTGTATTTTGATACAATCTTGACTTGCACAACTAGTTGATTTTGGGACTTGGGATATCAATTAAGAATTGACATAGCTAGGACTTAGTTCTAGTACGGGAGATAGAGAGCTCCCTACACTATTGTGTGCACTAGGGGAAGGTACCCATGGGTTAGTAGCCCTAAAGTGATCCTAAGAGTATGATTTTAATCCAGGCGATATCCGAGTATCCACATTGGTTGATTTCACTCTTTAAATTTCAAGTTGTTGTTCCTTGAAGATTTAAACTTATCGTGTAATGTGAAATGCACCAATCTTGTTAATTGCATAGATATTATGCCTTGTCCTTGATTTTAAGTATTATTCCTATCGTGCTAATTGGAATGCTCCAATCATGTTAATTGCATTGATAATGTAATTCTTGTTAACTTATATCCGAGTATGCTTTATGTCGTGTTAATTGGTATGTCCCAAATCATGTAAATTGCACTGACAATGTGATTTTTGTATTCTAGTATCTTCTTGTCGTGTTGTATGAATTATTCCAAATCTTGCTTAATTGTATTTACAATGCAATTCATGTTAATCTATATTCAAGTATCATTCTTATCGTGTTCTTTGGATTATCCCAACCTTAATTCATTTCACATATGTATATATATCCTGATTATTGTTGATTTATATTCTAAGGTAGCTTAAGATGATCCCTGAGTCTCACCTTTGACATAGACGTTAGGTGGCATAACCCTTTTGAATTGTTCCATGTTAATGTTAAAATCTATAAGAAATCGAGTCGATGCATGCTCATTTCCTATGAGTAAACTTGTTTACTCACCCCGAAGTTACTGGGGGTATTGTTCAGGTGCAGGATTCCAGATTCAGAGATTTACACTTGCCTTGGGTGGTTTGGAGATTTGAAGTTTCTTTTAAAGTATTCTTGTTCACATGCAAGTGTTAGCATGTTTAAGTTTTACTTTTGATATTGTATACTTAGTTAGGTTCAATATGTGTGACGGCCCAAGTTTTTCAACCCGGTGCGTCAGTGATGAACAGAAAGATGATCCGATAACGGATCCGAAATGTGGAAGCAAAAGACAAACAACGGTCTCTAGAGATACAACATGACTCTAAGACACCATTGTGACCCTCAACGAGGTCACGGGACCCAAAGGAATCAAATGGGGAAGCAACGTTTCAAAAACAAACAAGAATGAACTAGGGGCAAAATCACCATTTCTAGCCTAAAAGTGGGTGCCACCGAGTACACCGTTTGAAAGACAACGAAAAATTAATGAACTTAGACTCAAAAATCGCTTGATTCGGAGTCCGGATGAAGAAGATATGGCTTACGGAAAAAAAAGGGACAAAACGGTCAAAAAGTGCAAACCCTAGATCATCTAACCGGTTAGGAGACCTTCCAAACCGGTTAGGAGGCCAAAAATCACGAGAATTACACTGCCCACACTCATCTAACAGGTTACGAAACCCCTCGTAACTGTTTAGATGTGAAGGGGCAGTAAGGGTGCGACCCAAAAACCTGGCAGCAGGGGTTTTTCCGAGAAAAATAGAAATTTGAGGGCTAAGATGACATTTTCAGGAAAAAATCAAAGAAGAAACCCCGCTCAAAATTGAGTTTTCTACATGATTAAAAAGAAAAATCGAAAAATACGCAATGTGAAATGCCCAAAATGCCCTCCCAAGAAAACTGGTCCAGAGGGTCCAAAAAGCTGCTAAATTTAAAAACTGAGAGCTGAACAAGGATGTGATTTCCGATGCCAAGATGGCATTTTCTGGAAAAACACGGAAAAGAAACCCCCCCTAAAATCATATTATCTATTGAACCATGTGAAGAACGGAATTTATTTCTCAAAAAAAATTCCCAAAATACCCTTAGGTCAGAAAATGCAATAAAAGTGTAAAATGAGTCCGTAGGAGGCTCATTTCACCAAAGAAGAAGCTTTGCCCGGAAACGACCATGCACACAAATGTAACTTACCTAGTAAGATATGCTACAATGGTCCCTGGACCAAAAATATGGCCGATGCAAAATATGACCCCCCAACAGCTAAAATGCCAAAAATGAAGTTTGGAACGAAAACTTGGAATTCAAAACTATGAAATGGTTTCAAAATACCATTTGGCCCTTGGCCACACTTCATACACGATCAATGAGACCCTATGGAAGAATCGAAATGGAATTCCCACACCCAATGCAAACATGGTGAAGCAAAAACTCAATATTTTTCAATACTTTCATAACATTCCATGAAGTCAAAATTTACATAAGATACAAATTATATGTCATTGGCCTCCGGCCTCATCTCATACATGTCAAATATATCGTAAAGAGTGTACTCATGTACACATTACATATAAGGAATCAAATGTACACATGTTGACATATAAGACTACAATTGGCATTCCAAGCCAACCTTCACAAAAGTGGAAGTCTCCAAGTCCACAAACCATCCAAGCATAATGAAGACCCCAACTTTGATTCTTGCACCTGAAATATGCCCCAGTATCGTAGGGGTGAGTAACATAAAGCTACTCGTAGGAAATGAGCATGCATCGACCTACGTTTTACAAGTTGCATGATTTAATCATTAAGGTTCATTCCACCTAACGTCTATGTCAAAGGTGAGACTCAAGGAGCATCCTAGCTACCTAAGATCATTTCTAGCATCAATCACCTTATTCATGCAATTTTAGCAACATAGGTTCATGCTTACACAAAGCAACAATATAGGAGCATGCTTACACAAAGCAACAACATAGGAGTATGCTTACACAAGCAACGACATATAGATTCTCAAGGTTATCAACTTGAAGTCTAAAATGCAACATCAACTAAATATAACAATTTAGCATAATTAAAATATCTAATACCACACATCAAGACATAGATTCTCTAGGTTATCAACTAGAAATCTAGAAGTGTGAAATCAACTAAATATATCAATTTAGTATGGATGTACTTAACAACATCAAAATCGCTAATAGCCAAAACCACAAGTTAACAAGGTAAGCATGATTGTCAACTTGGAATTGAATGCAAAAACAAACAGTGGAATACTTAGACATCACGCTCGGAATTCTGCCGAGACCTCAATGGTTATTCCGGGCACTAACCCGCAGGAAAGACCACCCTAAGTGCGCACTATCTCAATGACTTAGAGGACTTACGTCCCCGTACTAGAGCCAAACCCTAGCCATCTCAACTCAACAATGTTCCAAGATTCCAAAATAAGCCAAATAAGTTCATAACTTATATATATTACTACTACATAGTAACAAGTTAGCAATATAACTCTCAATTGTGCATAATAAGCATTTCATATCCATAATGCTACGAAATTACACGCCAACAAATATTCATATTAGAAACAAACTCTCATGAATATAAACTTAACAACAACGCCCTTCAATGCATATAACACAATCTAGTAAATACATCACAAGTCTAAATCCATGCTCTTAAAATAGAAACAACTTCTAAAACATGATTAGATCCATGGATAAACAAGATAGAATTTAATTACATTAAAATAATTAAACTCTCTAGATTTCAAATCATTTCCTATTGGCCCTAATTTAATATATGTTAATAGACATGTCATGGTCATTACATATATTCACACACAAGCTTAATTAGGCCCATGAAACCACCAAAATAGATTTTAATTAATTCCCTTAATTAAAGTCTCAAGATTTCCAAACTCAACCAAATGCTCTCAAATTAAAGTATGTTACCAAACATGCCAAAACTTAATTTAGAAGCATAACACAACTCAATTCCATGCAAGGTATGGCCATGAACTTAAATCTTTCACGAAAGATAAATATTAATTAAAAAGAGCAATTCTTATTTCATTAATCCCAAATTAATATATGTTAACCAACATATTAAAACAAGAGTTTCTACCATGCCACAATTCAAAACCAAGTTTCTCATCATCATGAAAATTAAATCTTATACAAAGAATTAAATATTTCAAAATTCCTAGATTTGATACAAGGCATGCATATAGGTTGTATAAACATGGAAAACACACAATACAACACATATAAAATCCTAAAACATTCCCTACCTCCATTTGAGATGAAATCTCAAATCCCCACCAAAATAAATCGGCTCCGAATCCAACGAAACTCCTAGGTTTTGTCGGGGACAATACCACGAACATGAATCTCAAGGAAGCCCCATCAAAAACACAACTTGACTTCAAACCTGAACTCAAGAAATGGCTAAAACAAGATTCCAATCGGTTGGAATCGAAGGCCTCGCCGAGGGGAACAATAAACACAAAGGCATCACCACTTTTTAATGAAGGGAAGAAGTCCAAAAGAGGAGAGAGAAGATGGCAGCCATGGACGGAGCTTGGACCGGCCATGAGAGAGGAGAGAGAGAAAAATCTGATTTTTCTTTCTAACACCTCCTATTTATAGAAAAACTCAAAAAGTGCCCCGAACGGGCCCCGCCGGGTCCGAAAAAGTGAATTCATGCAGATGTGATCAAATGGAAAAAGTCCATGAATGAAAAAGATTCCAAATGAGAAAGTATGAACAACGGAAGAAGCGGCGTTGAAAACTAAGTTCTGAGTAGAGAGTTATACCTAAAACAAGTTTGGCGTAAATTGGGGCCAGAAACCCTGAAACTGGAAAACATCGTCCAGGAGGAAATTCTAAGAGTCCACAACTCGATGAAATGTGAAAATGAATCCTGTACAAGGATCTAGGCTCAAAGCAAGGCATTGAGCAATAACTTTCATTAATTGCACAATGACCCCTCCAAAAAGTGAAAACTGCGAAACTGCCCCAGAATGAAAATATCTTCCAAAAGATATTTTCTTAGATACCCCTGAAACAAAAGATCTCCAAAAGATATTTATGAAAAACACCCCAAGAAAAGAAAAAGTTTCCAAAGAACTTTGCATTTATGCCTCTATGGACACCGGGAGCAACCAGAGTACTTTCTCACGAAAGTAAAGATACGTATCTCTTAGAAATCATTGAGAATGAAGATACGCGAAGTCAAAAACCAACTCCAAACACAAAAAGTGTGGTTACGCAAACAGAGTGACAAACGAGGAAAAGATGAAATAGGGAAAAAGATAAAAAGTGAATAGTGTCGAAAAACGAAAAGTGCGGAACTGACTCGGTCCTCAAAGGAAGTTGTCAATCCACAGAAAAGAGTCTCGAAAATCACTCCAGAACACTCGAGATGACACTAATCAACAAGAAACCAAACTCATAAGGGAAAAGACAACGGAAAAAAATTTATCCGAAAAATTCGGGTCATTATAATATGTCATTTTTGCCTTATGATATGTAAAGTGTACTTAGATACACTATTTGGAACCTAATTGATATGTATGACATGAGGCCAAGGGCCAAACATGTTTATATTTGTACTTGTACTCATTTTGCACCACATTTTGTTTGAAAATGTATGTTTATCAACTTTGGAGGTTTGGTATGTCAAATCTTGTAAATGGAATGTAATAAGGCCGTAGGCAATTGTAGCATGTTTAAAATGCCATATTATACTTGCATGCATGTTCACACCATCACACATTAGCATATAATGTAAAATGATCATGCCAAGGGGGATGCAAATGAAACTTAGGAACTCTTTTTAGCCTTGGTGCATAACAAGTTCATTTTTCACATTTTTGACCTGTTTTAGTCGACTGGTGGCTTATTTCAGTCGACCAGTTCCATGTTCAAACTTCATTGCACAGTAAAACACTTGTTCAAGTAGGCATTTTCATTGTTTTGGCTTGTTTCGGTCGCCCGAAACTCTATTTCGGTCGACCGATGCCTTATTTTGGTCTACCGAAGTGAACTTCCCCTAAAAACATTTTTTCAACAGAATTTTAGTCCAGTTTGGTCGTACGAAACTCCAGTTCGGTCGATTGAAATAGCCCACATTCATCAACCTCCTAGATTTTGTATCAGCACTGATGTTCTGACTTCAAATGGTCATATCTCCTTTATTTCTAATCCAAATGGGGTGATTATTAAGCCTAAACTCAAGGATTTTAAGTCAGCTTTCCAATGGTACCTACACCATTCTCAGATTCAAATCACAATGAGATTTATTCAAGTTTTGGTGAAGTAGTCTCAGGACTTGGTTAGAACCGGGAAACGGCTTCTTGTGGGATTCTTGGCCAAAGTTCTTAGAACCTCTTAGAACACTGTGAAATGATTACTTTAGGTTGTTTAGACCTCATTTGACTTGCTTAGAGTCAAATCTTCCTTCTCATTTGTAAATTGACCATTTTGCCCTTGATTAACGGGTTTTCGCTCGTTTTTCGGCATCTTGTAATTTCTCATTCGTTCGGACTCCGAATCATGCGATTCTTGAGTCCATCTTGATTAGTTTTTCATTCTCTTTCCAGTGGTGTACTCGGTGGCATCCGAATTCATATTTTCAGAAGTGACTATTTTGTCCCTAGGGGCTTGATAAGCGCCGAATATTGCATATTCAAACGCCCTTATTTGCATTAGTTAAGTCCATTAGTTGATGATAATGTACAGTTTAGCTTTATTTGTTTATTTGCATCTTCTTTCAGGTCGGTGTCCCCATTTTTGGTTAAACAAGCGGTTTTGTTAATCTTTTGAAGAATCGAAGCGTGCCGTTGCTAGGGACCGTCTTTTGGGCCAAGTTACTTTAGTCCTCATGCATGTGAATCTTGCAGCATCGTATTCAGAATGATGATCCTGTCATCGGGCTCAACCAAAGTGGCCAAAGAGAAGACTGCATGTTTTGAACACAGGCCTCCGCAGGTGCCCGCTGCACCGCCGCGGGTGCCAGCCAAATACTCCAGTAGCAAGCCTTCCTCCGCGGGGCCCCACAAGCCTCCGTGGGCCCCCGCCGAGCTTCCGCAAACACCCACTGCGCCACAGTGGGCGCCCGCCATTTTATCTAGAGAGCTCCACCTAGATGCCAAGCACCCACGGGCGCCTACCAATATGCAGACAACAGGTCACCTACTTGCTCCTGAATTCAAGCCAATTCTTGTCTCCTATGCATTTTCTGTGGTTCTAATGGCTCTAGGGTGTTTGGAGCTCGTGATGGAGTGGATGGAGAGTAGATTTTGGGTAGATAAAGGATGGGAGGCTTATTTTTTAGATAGATCTCATTCTTGTAAAGTTTTAGAGAGAGAGAGGTGTTCTTGAGGTCTTGGATTCTATCTTGCTTGGGGTGCGAAAATGGAGGGTGGATTTACTTCTTCTCCTTCATTCCTTGCATCCATGGGTAACTAAATCCCTATCTAGGGAGGTGATGAAGCCCTCCCTTGTAAGCATGTTCTAGATTAATTTCTATTTTGGGGATAATAATGTATAATTTTGGTCTTTCCATGACCTAGAGCTTCTCACTTATTGTAATGGATTCTAATGTCTTTAAATGGTTATTTTAAGTTAATTGTCTTGTCTTAGATGATTTCTTTTATTAACCATATTGCTTGTATTTTCATAGTGACGATGAAAATAAGGTTGTGGAATGGTTTTAATGGCATGTTGATAGAGAGCCTTGATAGTCCATTGCTTAGGTAATCCCTTTGATGGTTTATGCTTGATTCCTAACTTCATGTGCTTTATCATTTGATTAAGGGCTTGATGATCTTTTTGCTTAAGAGAGTATGCTTGATACTACACCCTAGTTTAGGTAGTTTAATTATATGAACTTTTGATGGATCATTCTTGTTTTTGATTTAATGAACTTCTTGATGATTTTATGGCAACCATAGGTTGCTATATAATTCTTGACCATTATCTATATTGTTTATCCCCAATTTAGTCTTTTTCTAGCATGTGTAAAGGGTTGGAGTGGATTCATTTCCCTAGTATTCTATTTCTGAATTTCTTTTCTCTAAAGTTCTTACAAGTTATTGTTTTATGCATTTTAAATTCCTAAGTTTAGTATAAAACCAACAAACCTCTATATACCCTTTCATCATTCTAAAAGTGATTCTAGATATCTTAGCTGCCATAAACTAACAGTCCCAGCGGTTCGACTTACCCGACCAATAGCCCTATTTTACAATGATTTGTGTTATTGTAAAAGGGTTGATTTATAATTGTAATCGATCCGTTAACCAATTTTTGTTGCCGTTGCCGGGGACTACAAACGGTTTTACAACCGAGATTTTAGGATTAACTTTGGTTTGATTGTTAATATTGTGAGATTGTGAATATTTTCTTGTCGGTTTCGATAACCTGTGTTTGAAGTGTTTCTGTGAGATTCTAGGGATTGAAGGCTTACTGAGGGAATGCTAGCGAATTTGTAAGTCTAGACGACTTAGGTAAGTTTTTTAAGCTCTAGTTTCGAATTTGTTAATACCGTGCAGGTGTTAAATTTAGCGATAGTTAAGTTGTGAAGCCCTTGTTGAGGGTATTTTCTTATTTATTATCAATTGCAAGCATCGGTCCTTGTCGTGGCCATTTACATTTCTGTCTTTATAATTGAGGAGAAAGGGAACATCGTATGTAAAGTTGATGGTGATGAATTGTTGTCTTGATTGTGCTATGTGTTGTTGATGTTTGGCCGTTGGTCACTTTCCTTACCAACTCTTGACTCGCCAGTTGACATAAATTCACTTGAAAGAACTCTTAGAAGAAACCTTAGGGAATCTACTAACATAAGAAAACTTGAAACTGAATTTAACACAATGGCTGAAAATGCAGGAAATGTCGGAAATGAGGGAATTAATAATGATAGGGCCGAAATTCCAAATGTGGTTCCCATAACTCTTAGGGACCATTTCATCCCTACCACTTATGCTTCTTCCCTTTGCATAGTGATGCCAAACATTGAGGCCGCTCAATATGAAATCAAATCTAGCACCATCCAAATGCTTCCATCTTTTCATGGCTTTGAAAATGAGGACCCTTATAAGCACCTTGATGAATTCCTTGAAATATGCTCTACCATCAAGCTTAGGGGCTTCCCTGACAATGCTCTACATTTGTATCTCTTCCCATTCTCATTAAAAGAAAGGGCAAAATATTGGTTGAACTCCCTTGCTGCGAATTCCATCACCATATGGGCTCAATTGCAACAAGAATTCTTAAAGAAGTATTATCCAGTCAGTAAAACCAACTTAATGAGGCGTTCCATTCTTAGCTTTTCCCAAAGCGAGGGGGAACAACTCCATGAGACTTGGGAGAGACTACAAGACCTCCTTAGGAAATGTCCATACCACCTAATTCCAAAATGGAAATTAGTGCAAGCTTTCTATGCTGGTTTGACCGACACCCATAGATTCATGGTTGACTCCTCATGTGGAGGGATGTTCATGTCTAAAAGTGCGGATGAGGCGTAGACCTTACTAGAGAATTTGAGTAAGAATTCATTGCAACACAATTCTCGTAGTGGTCCAACCTCAACCAATACAAAGAACACCAACCCTTGTCAACTGAAGACAATAAGGGAAGAATCATCTCAAGTAGATGCCATAGCTCATAAATTCTATCAATTGATGGCACCACATCTGTCTCCTCCCTTGTCTCAAAATTCAACTAGTGCGATGTGTGCATCATGTACTTGTCCATTCCATCTCTCGGAAGATTGCCCTACACTGAAGCAATTCTCTAATCCCAATCAAGAGCAAGCAAACGCCATGTTCTCAAGGACTGAAAATAATCCATATTCCATTACTTACAATCCAGGATGGAGAGATCATCCGAACTTCTCATGAAGGCAACAAGCCCCACAAAATTCGAATTTTTAGAATCAAAGGCATTAAAATCCGCCCTCTTCTTAATATCAAAATAGGCAATTCCAGGCCTTTTTGAGTTACCGTCCTCCGTATAATCCAAATGTCTCCACTCCATCTCCTGCGTTTCCAACTGATGAGATTACGGCTGCAAATAAGAAAATGATAGAATCTCTAAATAAGCAAATGATGGAATCCAACAAGCAACTCTTGTCATCTTTGCAGCCCACTCTCCAAATGGTTCATTCACATACTCAGTTTGTAACTAAACTTGAGAATCAAGTTGGACAAATAGCTAACTCCATGAACCAACTCCTTCAAAAGGACAAAGTTAAGCTACCCGCTCAACCATTTGAAAATCCTAGAGGGATGCATGTGATTGACAAAGCCCCTCCTCCGAGTGGGCCTACTCATGAACAAGTCCAAGCAATCACCACCCTTACGAGTGGTCAAGTTGTGGACAACAAGGTTGATGGAGAAAAAGATGGAACAACCCTTCCTTCCAAAAATCCAAATCTTCTCTCTAATCCAAAAGTCACCCCTGGAAATCCAAATTCTAGCACTCATGAAAATCTCAAGCTTGTCAACCCAAATGTGGAGACTTCTTATGAGCCTAAGGCTCCATTTCCTCAACGTCTCTAAGAGTCGACACATTTTGGGAACAAGAATTGTAAAATTCAAGACATGTAGGAAGTTTTCAAGCAAGTAAAGATCAACTTGCCTCTCTTGGATGCTATAAAGCAAATCCATCCCTATGCAAAATTTCTCAACGATTTGTGCACTCAAAAGCACACTTCTAAAAATCATTTGCCAAAGAAGGTGAGATTAACTGAAAATATGAGTGCAATCATTCAACACAGTGCTCCTCCAAAGTATAAGGATCCGGGCACCCCAACTATCTCGTGTGTCATTGGCGACAATAAGATAAAGAGGGCCCTCCTTGACTTAGGAGCTAGTATAAATTTGATTCCATATTCAGTTTACTTACAGCTAGGCTTGGGGGATTTAAAGCCAACTTCCGTGGTCTTGCAGCTTGCCGATAGATCGGTCAAGCACCCACAAGGCATTCTTGAGGATGTCATTATCAAAGTGAACAAATTCTACTTCCCGGTAGACTTTGTAGTTTTTGACACAAAACCGGTCCATGACCCAAAGAAGCATATTCCCGTGATCCTCGGTAAGCCATTCTTAGCTACCGCTAATGCTTTAATTAATTGCCGAACTGGGGTGATGGACATCGCCTTTAGAAACATGCAAGTCAAACTCCACATCTTCCATGCAACTCAACATCCTTCGGATGAGGATGATTGTTTTCTTATTGATGTGATAGACGAAGTGGTCGAGGAATCTCTCCCCTTCATTCTAAGCAAGGATCCTCTTGAAACTTGCATGTCTCACTTTGACTTCTCAAGCTTTGACATTAACCAATCTATCCAAGAAGTAAACTCTTTGCTTGACATTAATGCTATCAAGGATCTTCCTCCTTGGAAAATACCGAGAGAACCACTTCCTCAACTTTCCATTACTCCTCCGGTCCCTTCCTTGAAATCTCCTCCACAACTCGAGTTAAAGCCGCTCCCGGCCCACCTCAAGTATGTGTTTCTTGGTACAAATCAAACTCTTCCAGTCATCATTGCATCGAACCTTCTTAAAGACCAAGAAGCCAACTTTTTAACGGTGCTTCAAGAGTATAAAGAAGCTATTGGTTGGGCAGTGGCCGATTTGAAAGGAATCGACCCCTCTATTTGTATGCATCGCATTCATATGGAAGATGACACAAAGCCTACTAGAGAGGTCCAGCGCCAGTTGAATCCTAATATGAAGGAAGTGGTCATGAAAGTGATCAAGCTATTGGATGCGGGAATCATCTACCACATCTCTAATAGCAAGTGGGTGAGTCCCACTTAAGTTGTTCCCAAGAAATCCAGCCTCACCGTCATCGAAAATTTCGCGGGAGAGCTCGTGCCACAATGCACCACCACAGGGTGGCGTGTGTGCATTGACTACCGGAAACTTAACTCTACCACTGGGAAGGATCATTTCCCACTTCCATTCATTGATCAAATCCTAGATAGGTTAGCCGGCCAAAGCTTCTACTGTTTCCTTGATGGTTATTCTGGCTATAACCAAGTGGCAATTGATCCTCAAGATCAAGAAAAGACCACATTCACATGTCCCTTTGGAACATTCACTTATAGACATATGCCTTTTGGGCTATGCAATGCTCCGGCCACCTTCCAAAGATGCATGATGTCCATATTTTCCGATATAGTTAAAAAGTTCTTGGAAGTTTTCATGGACGATTTCTCTGTCTTTGGCTCCTTCTTTGACTCATGTCTCTACAATTTATTGCTTGTACTCCAAAGATGCAAGGAGACAAATCTAATTCTAAGTTGGGAGAAAAGTCACTTTATGGTCCAAGAAGGCATCATTTTAGGGCATGTCATTTCTAAAAGGGGAATCGAGGTTGACAAAGCCAAAGGGGAGTTAATCTCTAATCTTCCTCCCCCAAATTCAGTCCATCAAATCCGTTCCTTCCTTGGCCATGCCGGTTTCTATCGTCGCTTCATCGAAGACTTTAGCAAAACTTCTCGGCCACTGTGTAATCTTCTTGCCAAGGATGTTCCGTTCAATTTTGATGAAGCTTGTATGGAAGCTTTCGTGAAACTTCACACTCTTCTCTCATCTGCCCCAATCATGAAACCGCCTAATTGGTCTCTTCCATTTGAGATCATGTGTAATGCATCCGATTATGCATTAGGTGCGGTTTTGGGCCAACGTGTGGATAAACTTCCATACGTCATCTATTATGCGAGCAAGACACTCTTCGATGCCTAGTTAAATTACACCACCACTGAGAAAGAATTACTAGCTGTGGTGTATGCCTTGGATAAATTCCGTTCCTATCTTCATGGATCTAAGGTCATTGGCTTCTCGGATCATGTCGCCCTTAGGCATTTGCTCGCTAAAAAATAGACCAAACCCCACCTAATTCGATGGATACTCTTACTTCAAGAGTTTGAAATTGAAATCCGGGACAAAAAAGGGACCGACAATGTTGTCGCAGACCATCTCTCTTGCTTACTCATTGAGAAATCCTCTGAATTTGCTGCAGTCCGTGATTCCTTTCTGAATGAGCAACTTTTTTAGATTTCCCATTCAAGTCTCCCTTAGTTCAAGGATATTGTCAATTATCTAGTGGTAGGCAAAATTCCACCCAATTGGTCCAAACAAGAGAAAGACCAGTTCTTCTCCCAAATCAAGCATTTCTTTTGGGAAGATCCGGAATTGTTCAAGTACTGCCCGGATCAAATCATCCAGAGATGCGTTCCCGACAATGAAACCACAAGTGTCCTAAATTTCTGCCACACTCTTGCTTGTGGGGGACACTTTAGTGCCAGAAAGGCCGCTGACAAAGTCCTTCAAAGCGGATTTTATTGGACATCCTTGTTTCGGGATGCTTACAATTTCTGTAAATCTTGTGAGCATTGCCAAAAGCTCGGATCCATGTCTAGGAGAGACATGATGCCCCTCACTCCCATCCTCATTATTGAAATCTTCGATGTGTGGGGGATCGACTTCATGGGACCATTTCCATCTTCTTATGGCTATGAGTATATCCTTATAGCAGTGGATTATGTTTCCAAATGGGTTGAAGCCGAGGCTACCAAAACTGATGATCATAACGTCATGATCCAGTTCATTCAATCTAACATTTTTAGTCATTTTGGTACGCCCCGAGCAATCATCAGTGACGGTGGATCTCATTTCTGAAATCGTTACCTTAAATCCGTCCTCTCCGAGTACTCTGTCATTCATAAGGTTGCCACACCTTACCATCCTCAAATGAGTGGTCAAGTGAAAGTATCTAATCGGGAGATTAAGCATATCCTAGAAAAAATGGTTCAACCGGACCGCAAAGACTGGTCATTGAGACTAAACGATGCGCTTTGGGCTTACCGGACAGCTTATAAGACACCAATTGGCATGTCCCCATATCGACTTGTCTTTGGAAAAGCCTGTCATCTTCCAGTCGAACTAGAGCACCGTGCTTATTGGGCCATAAAAAGGCTCAACTTTGATCTCAAACAAGCCGGCTTTACTCGCAAATTGCCGCTCAATGAGCTTGAGGAACTTCGCAATGATGCGTATGAAAATGCCAAAATCTATAAGGCGAAGACTAAAGCTTTTCATGACAAGCACATTGTCAATAAGTCTTTTGCCCCTGGACAAAAATTTTGGCTTTTCAATTCTAGATTGCGACTCTTTCCCGGTAAACTCCGTTCAATGTGGGAGGGTCCATATGTCATCACCGTCGTCTTTCCTCATGGAGCAGTCGAGCTTCAAGATCTAGTTGATGGATCTCTATTTAAGGTTAATGGCCAATGGCTTAAGCCTTACGTTGATGGCATAGTCCCTATTCAAAAATTTGAGAAAGTCCTATTGACGGACCCAATCTACGAGGATTAATGCGCCATGCAACGCCTGGTTCGTCTAGCTATCGACATTAAATTTAGCATTCATGGGAAGCAATTCTTTCATCTTCCAAGCTTCCCTCTTCCAAGTGTCAATTGTCTAGAATTTTCCAGGAATTCGCTAAGTTTAACCAAATTGTGCATTTTTCCAGAATTGTCTAATCTTGCATTCCGTGGTCACATTCGGTTTTCTTAGTCGTTTTCAGGTTTCCGTACCACGTCCGAAATTATTCATGGTCATTTAGGCATTTGGCTCGTCTAATCCAAAAACTTAAATGCCATTTGGGTTTCATGACACTTTCTTGGGTCGTTGATACCAAATCCCATTCTGGCACTCCTGCACAACAACTAGAATCCTCCACAATTCAAATTTCATATCTAAGTTGCTTTTGGTCCCAACCCGGGCCTTACAAGCAAAAATCTAGCTGCACAAGGCAGCTGTTGAGTAGCCCCGTAGGCTCCTGCCGCAGATCCGCTGGCGCCCGCCAAAATAGGCAGTGGCCATCGATCATCCCTGGAGCCCCCACAGCGTCCGCGAAGCCCCGCAAAGCCCCCGAACCTCTCCCGCGGGCGCCTGCTGTTCCTCGCGGGAGCCCGCCGTTCTTGACAGTGTGTGTGTGCCATCCTGCGGGCCCCCGCCGCCCGTCTCTGGCACACTGAAATGGGCTTCCAAGCCCATTTCCCCCCCCCCCCCCCATTTTTTTTCATTTTAAACCCTACCTTCTCTCAACTCTTGCCCCTAACTCTACTCTTGCCCTCTCTCAAACCTTCCATCTTCTTCCAATCTTTCTCTAACCCTCTCATTCATCCATCTGCCCATTCATCCTTCCATCCCTCATCCCTCACTCTCTCATCATTCAAGCATAAGGGGAATTTGTTTCTCCAAGTTTGGGTACGTCTTTTTCCCTGTCTTTTTCTTTAAATTTTCGCATTAACAAGGATGGGATTCTAGTTGTGGAGGATTGGTGATTGTTAAGTGTGCTTGCATGTTCATTTTCAGGTTAAATTTTTGGGATTTTCACATCTTTAACCTCATTTTGTCCATCTTTCCATTTCTTGTGCACGCGAGGTGTTTGTAAAAAGTCCTGAACCAATTTTCTTCCTCCCAATGGCTTCTAGAGTGGCCTCCAAGCGTACTAGATCATATTAGGGCCCTTCTAATGCACCTCTAACCCCAAATTGGGCTGAATGGCCAATCGTTCCAGAAGCCAAGTTCGCTATCAAAGATGGTTTTGAGCATAATCATGAGACGGCGTGGTCCATCCGTGAATTGAAGGAGCGTGGTCTTGAAACTCTCTTCAAACCACGTGCTCACTCCTAGTACCCACCCGTGGTCCGTCTCTTCTATGCCAACATGTTCTATTCATGTGCGGAACCAGACAAAATCAAAACCACCATTGATGATTATGAGTATGAGTTCACCATTGATAACCTTGTTATGGCTATGGACTGCCCATTGGACTCTCCCGTGGATGGGGCGGGCTTGCCTCTCTATGTTGCTGCTCTCGACGCCACCTTGTCCGACATTGTGGGGGAGATTTGCCATAGCCAATTCATCGGCACTCGAACCACAAGCACCAACAAGTCCTTTTTGCCATACCGGTTGTGGTTTCTTGATTCAGTCCTTGCTAAGAATGTCCTTCCCGTGCCAGGCCATTCCGAACGTAAGGGGGATTTTCTGAAAACCCTCTACAATGCTGAAAAGGGGTATTGGTTTTGCGTCCCATAGCTTATCTGGGACCAAATGCTAAAAATCTACAATGAATTACTCTTGGTTCGGTCGCGCACTACCACCACATAGGCATTCCTTTTTCCTTACCTTATCACAAGGATGCTTAAAGATGCCGGATTCAAAGCACCCCGAGGTGAAGCTAAAGAAAAAATGGTTCTTGATTTTTCTCTTGGGGTCTGGAAGTCGAGCACAGCTCAGCTTCAGACGTCCCGTCAGGCCCGCATTGGGGGCGAGTTGGATTGGGGTGCTCCAGCACCCCCTGTGGCTCCTGCTTTACTTGTTCATAATGCCCCTGCACCTTCGCCATTAGATGTCATGACCCGAGCTGACTATCTCGCCCTGAATGCTTGTCTCGATGCATTTAGCTTGCGCTTTGACGCTATAGAGGGCGCCGTCTAGAAGACTCAAGAAATTTTACAGGTTATGCTCCAGTCATTGATTGACTGTGCACCTAGCGCACCTGGTGCTTCCTCCTCCACTCCAATGGTGGAGTGATTTTATGCTTTCAGTTTTATTTCCCTTTTTCTCGTAGTACTATTTTATACTTCTTTTGGGCTGCGTTTGGCTTTTATTTTCCAGTTTCTTTTGAACTTATAACTGCATTCCATTTTGCTTCTTTACATGGATATTCGCTTTGAAATAAATTGCAGTTATCGTCAGTGATTTTTGGATTCACATGATTCTTGCTCTGTATAGATGCTTTTGATAGGTTTTTGAATTCAAGTTTGGGGGTATGCTCATGGAATTCATGAAGTGGCCTATATATTTTCGCATTGCCACTCCATTCCTCCTCAACTTGGAACTATTGTTCTTGGCACTCTCCATTTTTATTTTTATTTTTCTTTTCCTTTATCTTCTCACATTGAGGACAATGTGACTTTTAAGTTTGGGGGTGCATGTGCTTACATTCTAATGGCTTTTGTTCATTTTTATGCATGTTAATTAATAAAATCATGTTGATTGGGAGCGATGATAGTGTAATTTGTGAACTTTTGGAATCGAAACATGTGTTTAATACTTCGCATATAGAAGCCAAGAGATTTTTGAAAATAAAGAAAAATTTTGAAATAAGCATGTTTAAGTACTTCAATTAGATTTTCGCAGGACTTCATACTCTTTTATGCTTCACTTTGCACATTTGCACACAGGAAACCTAATTGTGAGGTATGTAACCCAATTAACCTTGACTAGGACTCAGTTGATCTGAATTGATGACCCTAATGAATGGATACCCTTGGCACATTTAAAAAAAAAAAAAAAATACATATATATATATATATATATATATATATATATAATTTGATGACCAGTTTGAGTTTGTAGCCTTTCCAACTCGAGTTATTAAGCCCTAGGAGTGTCTCTACACTTAACACCCTAAAGCCATCTGGTTTAGGACTTATTGGCCTAACACTTGCTATATGGGTTGGTTAGAAAGCTTAAAGGATTTTGACATTGCACGGCCATTCAAAAATAAATAAATACGGTTCGTCAAAGTTCGTAGCTTTTCCAATTCGAGTTATTAAGTCCTAGGAGTGTCTCTACACTTAACACCCTAAAGCCATCTGGTTTGGGAGTTGTTGGCCTAACACTTGCTACTGGGTTGGTTAGAAAGCTTAAAGGATTTTGACATTGCACGACCATAGTAAGTGATCTTTTGAGTTGATCAATAAAATCGCCATTAAGCAACAAAAGTTGTTTTGTGAATAAAGTTAAGCCTTGGGGACCTCATTTAGGAGGAGATTTAAGGATTTGAAAGCTTGTGTTTTAGGGATTGGAAAAAGAGGATAAAAGCTGCATATTGGGAATCCGGTTCACTTTCACTGAAGTTAGAGTTAAATTCCATTTTAGAAATGACAATTGAAGTGTTTATATAGGTCTTAATGAGCAGTGCGTAAAAGTTGAAACTTATTTTGCCATGTTGTATATAAAGGCCTCATATATGCAAGGTAGTCTACTTAATGAGTCTGTCTCCAATTTTCTGTTGTTCCAAGTTACATTTGAGCTTTATAGATATTTTTGCACTTGATGATTAATGCATGTTGTTAGCATTTCATATGTTGACATTTTTGTTAGATTTTATATTTTGGGTTTACTATGGGACTAGCAAAATGTAAGTTTGGGGGTGTGGTAAGTGCCGAATATTGCATATTTAAGCGCCCTTATTTGCATTAGTTAAGTCCATTAGTTGATGATAATGTGCAGTTTAGCTTTATTTATTCATTTCCCTCTTCTTTCAAGTCGGTTTCCCCATTTTTGGTTAAAGAAACGGTTTTGTCAATTTTTGAAGAATCGATGCGCGCCGTTGCTAGGGACCATCTTTTGGGCCAAGTTACTTTAGTCCTCATCCATGTGAGTCTTGCAACATCGTATTCAGAATGATGATCGTGTCGTCGGGCAAAACCAAAGTGGCCAAAGAGAAGACTGCATATTTTGAACGCAGGCCTCCGCGAGCGCCCGCCGCGCCACCGCGGGCGCCCGCCAAATACTCCAGTAGCAAGCCTTTCTCCGCGGGGCCCCGCAACCCTCCGCGGGCCCCCGCTGAGCCTCCGCGGGTGCCCGCCGCGCCACCGCGGGCGCCCGCCATTTTCTCCAGAGAGCTCCACCGGGATGCCAAGCACCTACGGGCGCCTGCAATATGCAGACAGCAGGTCACCTACTCCTGAATTCAAGCTGATTCTTGTCTCTTATGCATTTTCTGTGGTTTTAATGGCTCTAGGGTGTTTGGAGCTCTTGATGGAGTGGATGGAGAATAGATTTTGGGTAGATAAAGGATGGGAGGCTTATTTTTGAGATAGATCTCATTCTTGTAAAGTTCTAGACAGAGAGAAAGGTGTTCTTGAGGTCTTAGGTTCTAGCTTGCTTGGGGTGCGAAAATGGAGGGTGGATTTTCTTTTTCTCCTTCATTCCTTGCATCCATGGGTAACTAAATCCCTACCTAGGGAGGTGATGCAGCCCTCCCTTGTAAGGATGTTCTAGATTAATTTCTATTTTGAGGATAATAATGTATAATTTTGGTCTTTCCATGACCTAGAGCTTCTCACTTGTTGTAATGGATTCTAATGTCTTTAAATGGTTATTTTAAGTTAATTGTCTTGTCTTAGATGATTTCTTTTATTAACCATATTGCTTGCATTTTCATAGTGACAATGAAAATAAGGTTGTGGAATGGTTTTAATGGCATGTTGATAGAAAGCCTTGATAGTCCATTGCTTAGGTAATCCCTTTGATGGTTTATGCTTGATTCCTAACTTCATGTGCTTTATCATTTGATTAAGGGCTTGATGATCTTTTTGCTTAAGAGAGTATGCTTGATACTACACCTTAGTTTAGGTAGTTCAATTATATGAACTTTTGATGGATCATTCTTGTTTTTGATTTAATGAACTTCTAGATGATTATATGGCAACCTATGGTTGCTATATAATTCTTGACCATTATCTATATTGTTTATCCCCAATTTAGACTTTTTCTAGCATGTGTAAAGGGTTGGAGTGGATTCATTTCCCTAGTCTTCTATTTCTGAATTTGTTTTCTCTAAAGTTCTTACAAGTTATTGTTTTATGCATTTCAAATTCCTAAGTTTAGTCACAAACCAACAAACCTCTATATACCCTTTCATCATTCTAAAAGTGATTCTAGATATCTTAGCTGCCATAAACTAGTAGTCCCAGTGGTTCAACTTACCCGACCAATGGCCCTATTTTACAGTGATTTGTGTTATTGCAAAAGGGTTGATTTATAATTGTAATCGATCCGTCAACCAGGGCTTAATTGTTATTTTTTCCTGTCTCTTGCCTATACACTTTATTCCTCTGGGTTCCATGACCTCATTGAGGACCACATTGGTGTCTTAAAGGCGTGTTGTATCTCTGAAAACTGTTGTATTGTTTCTTGCTTCCGCGTCTGGATCCGTTATCGGGTCAACTTTCGGGTCATCACTGACGAATCGGGTTGAATGAAAACTCGGGTCACTACATCAAGGTTGTTACCGCATTGACATACTCAATTATATGACCTTCCAATGAGGAATTTAACTCCACAACAAATTGTTACTTTGGTAGGGCATTTAGAGGCATTTTCCCTTTCTCTCTAGCATTCAAAGTACTAGCTATTTGTCCAACTTGGGTTTCTAGCTTAGCAATGGATTGGGAATGAGAATGAAGCAATTAAGTGTTTGCCTCCAAAGTACCCAAAGCGGTCAACACTTTCTCTTCAAAAGCAGGATTCCTAGAATTTCCTTGAGAATACGATTAATTAGGAAAATGAGAATTTGAGAATTGATTTCCATGTGCTTAAAAAGATGATCTATAACCTTGGGAACCTTGGCTTTGTATTAAAGGTGGAACATACTTGTTTTGAAAACCACCTTGGGGAGGGTTTGAGCCTTCCCCTTGGCTTTTCCAAGAAGTTTGGATGGTTCCTCCACCCAGGATTGTAATGTGAGCCATAGGGATTATTCCCTTGGTTGACAAAGACGGCATTTTCTTGTTCATGGTTCCCACTTTGCACATGTCAATGGGGACAATTGGAAGTATAATGTAAGACACTAGAACAAGTCATGCATGATTCATTAGAATTATGATGATGAACATGATTAGGGGAGGAAGACACTTGATTCGCCGAGTTTTGGTTGATCAAAAATTGATCAAACCTTTGAATTAAGATTTCACCTCAGCGGCTATGTCATTGGAATTGTTAAATTGATACTAGCCAACATTTTTCCTTCCACCTAGATTTCTACCATTTTTAGAAGACAAGGATGTATGCATGAAATTTTCACTCATACTTTCATACAATTGTCAAACATCATTTTCATGTTTATCAAGATAAGAACCACCCATAGATATGTCAACCATTCCTTTTTTATTGTCCAACAAACTTTCAAAGTAGTATTAAACTAATTGCCACTTAGGAATGTCATGATGTGGACACTTCCTAAGCAAGTCATTAAATCTTTCCCATGCCTCATGAAATAATTCCCCATCCCCTTAAGAAAATTCACGAATGGAAGTTCTCATAGCAATGGTCTTTGATACCGGATAGTACTTTTTCACGAACTCTTGTTGCATTTCTGCCCAAGAAGATCTCGAAAAAGGCCTAATATTGTAGAACCAATATTTTGCCTTGTCCTTAAGGGTAAAAGGAAAAATTTTAAGTCTTAACACTTCTTCTGGCATGTTCGTGTATTTCATGGTGGAACACACTTCAAAAAACTCATCCAAATGCTTGTAAGGTTTTTCACTCGGAAGTCCATGATAGTTGGGAAGCATTTGAATAGTTTGTGGTTTAATCTCATAGTGATGTGCTCTAAATGATGGCAATTGAATGCAAGAGAGTGCATTGTATTCATTAGGCACATAATGATCACGCAAAGCAATGGGAGGATTCACAACCGGTGGTGCTACACCAACACCTTGATGGCCTTGCATAATGGGAGGTTGTGGAGCAAAAATTAGCCGAGGCATTCCCAATGGAACTTGGCCTTGTTGAGGAATGAAAGGTCTTAGCATGCCTAATAGTAGTTGAATGTTGTCATTATGCACATTAGGGTGGAGGATGCCTTGTCGGTCTATGTGACCAAGGTCCTCCACATGGTTGTCATGTTGCTCCTCCATTGTAAAAATGGAGTGATGAGAGCTACCCCTTCCCCTAAGATTACGAACAATGGATTTAAGATTCAAATTAGAGGGACAAGAGTAAGATTTAATGACCTATGACCATGCATGCACAAACAAAACAAAAACAAGCAACAAGCAAGTAGCAATCACTTCGCCTCTGCAACAAATCAATAATCAACAAACATCCTCCACATACATTGATCCCATACTCCCATGCTTTCAATAGTATGCAAAGAAAAGTAAATTGCCTCCACGAGGGCTCACGATCTATCTAGGAAAGTAAAAATAAGCCTCCATGCGGGCCGACGATTGAACTAGAGATTGAGTTAGGAAGAGCTCACAAAGGGTCCTTAAGCAACTTCAATTTAGTTCTCAATTTTCAAGCTTTGCTATACTTTGCAATTTTTTTAGATTTTAGCCTTTTTGTGCTTAGCTTAGCTCCTTGTTTTTCGATTCTCCCTTGCTTGACTTCCTTTGCTTAATTCGCCTAGCCAATCAAGAACAAACATAATAAGTAACCAAAAAATAAAATAAAGTAAAAACACGATCAAAAGAGTACTAATTCCTAATTGTTTTCAAAACACAGCATTGCCAAATCCCTGGCAACGGCACCAAAACTTGATGTGGTGTCGTGCCAATGTACCAAATTACAAGGAAAAGTGTGGCCAAGTTTAAATTTATAAAATGCCACTGCTACCTCTAACTAAAAATATAGCTAGGGTGAGTAGGGATCGTCCCAAGGGAATAGTTGCGTGTTTTGAAATGGAAACAGGGTTGGATTAGTAGGTCGAGTGATCAAAATAAGGTTTGTTTGGTTAATTAAACTATAATATAGACAAATTAAAGCATGCAAAAAGAAATAATTTAGAAAGTAGGGAAAAAGATATAGAGGAGAGGACTTGGGGTATTAGAGCTCACCACTAAGCTTAACTTCACTAGACACTAGCAATTGTACATTAATGGGGAAATTGAATTGCAACTTGTGTGTATATGTGACATTAATTAAAACTAATCATGGATGGCAAATAAGTATAGATTGTTTATCCAATTTAAATGGAAAGCACAACCTATCAAATGAGACTAAAATCCATTCAATGAAATCACAATTTATGCACACACAATTATCTAAAGACATACACCTTTTGCATTCATAAGTCTGGAACACCAAGGAACAAGAATAGATCGTCCACTTATCTATGAATCTAAAGCAACTACACTACATCTACACTAAAGACATGAAAATTAAACTAATTAAGCTAAAAGTGTGGCACAATCCATTAAGAAACAAGTATAAACCATCAAATAAATTACAAGAGTGTTCAATTAAGCACTATGTTTTGATCATCACTAGATTAACTTTATCAATACACATAGACATGCATAAATTTCATTAAATCTAGAAAAAAGCACATTAATCATCCATTCTAACATACATAGACATATGATTAGAAATAGATACTCAATTGAAAGCATTAATCCATATACATCAAGTAGAAACCACAAGATAAATATAATAATCCAAGATCAAAACATTTATTACAATTAAATGCCCAAAAATATACGAAAGACTAGGTATAGGAAGCAAACTTAAGGGCAAACTCTAGCCCCAAGTAGATGTTTAGCCACTCATTGAAGTAGTCATCCAACACTCAAGGGCTATCTCCATGATATGAATGATCTCCTTCTTGATGGAAACCCTAAAAGAATGGAAGAATATTCTATATGTGTAAAATGGCTCAAAATCTTTATATAGGTAGCTCAAGTGTCACACTCAATGGTCTCGTGCACTAGGTCCCTTCCAATGATTGCACCACGAGCCATCTTTTAATAAGCTGGACTCTGTTTAATTTTGGACTTGAGGAGGTTCGATCAATTCAATTCCAATGAGATCGATCGAACTCTGGCCAGATCCATTGAAGTATGGCCAGATCAATAAATCCTTAGCGGTACCTTTTTAGAATACGACAAATCTCTGAGATATTTTGGGAAGGAGACAAAAGTGGTAGGTGGGGATAAGATCGAAGAAGTTCGATCAATCAAAAGAATTGTGAGATCGATCGAAGATGAAAATTCTTGAGGATAAGAACAAGGGGTTTGATCCATCTTGATGAAGCTAGATCGATTACTGTGAGATCGATCAAAGATTGGTCAGATCGATCGAAGCTTGCTGTTTTCCACCACTTTGCTCCTTTCTTCCATTTAGCTTAAGGTTGCTTCTTTTATGCTCTAATTTGGCTGAATTTAATTATTTTGGGACAAGGGCCTGAAAAGGGCAAAAACATGAAATTAGTCTAGTATGGGAAAATAAGATAGATAAAGGTTCTAGAATACACGAGCTTAAGGAGTTTAAATACGCACTTTTCAGTGCTCATCATTACCATATTTTATTTGGCATGAGATGTCTAGATAGTGGGGTATGGTGGAAATTGTCTCCGTTTAATCAAGTTAGTGACATGATCTCTTGGTAGTGGCATGTTAATATTACCCCCGAGGAGAAATGAGTCAAAACTAATTACCATTACATCTAACACCCATCCTTTCAACATGAGACTCAGAAACCCTAATAGGTAGAGTCTTAAAGAAAGGATCTGCAAGGTTATTTGTAGATGCAATCTTAGTGACAACAATGTCCCCACGACCACGTTTCAAGTTGATTAGATAACCAATTTTTTATGGTTGATAACATTCCTACATCATTCCCAATTAGTAGTATGCCATCAACATATAAAAGTAGAAACACGACCACGTTTCCTTCACTCTTCTTATATACACAAGATTCTTTCGGATTCTGATCAAATCCAAAAGATTTGACTGGTAAATCAAACTAAATATTCCAACTACGAAATGCTTACTTAAGTCCATAAATAGACCTATATAACTTGCATACCATATGCTTTTGGCCATTTTCTATGAACCCATCTTGTTACATCATATAGATGTCTTCCTCAAGATGACCATTCAAAAAGGCCGTCTTGACATCCATTTGCCAAATCTCGTAATTGAGATGAGCTGCAATGGCTAAGAGAATACGAATAGACTTAAGCATGACTACTGGCGAAAAAGTCTCCTCATAATCGATACCCTCTTTTTTAGTAAACCCTTTAACAAGCCTTGCTTTGAAGGTTTCAACCTTCCTATCTGATCCTCTTTTTCACTTATAGACCCACTTACACTGTATAGGTTTAATATTTATAGGTGGTTCTACCAGTTCTCAAACTTGATTGGAGTACATAGACTCTATCTCAGCCTTTATAACATCTAGCTAAAGTCCTAAGTCAAAATCATTCATAGTCTCTTCATAGCTGGAGGGATCTTTCTCTTTTGGGATCATCTTGTAAGACTCTCCCAAGAACGTTAACATATCAGGTGGCCTGATAACCCTCCCACTATGTCGAGGTTCTGGTATAGTAAGAGGTTCTGGATCTATGGTATCCGGTGTCTCATTAGGCACAAACATTATGTCCACTCCTTGATTGATTAGTGTATCTATCAACTCCTCTAAAACAACTTTGCTTCGAGGATGGTGATTCATTATATAATCATCCTCGAGAAAAACATCATTCGTGCTAACGAACACTTTTTGTTCCTTAGGATCATAAAATGAATAACCCTTTGTACCATTTGGGTAGCCCACAAAAAGATAAATATCTGATCTTGGTCCCATCTTCTTAAGCTTTCCTCTCCACACATGTGCACGACACCCCCATATACGTAAATGTTGTAAATTAGGCTTATACTCGGTCCACAATTCCTTAGGAGTGTTAGGAACTGCTTTAGATGGAGCTAAGTTCATAATATAAATCATCGTTTCCAGAGCATGTCCCTAAAAGAATACTGGTAGACTTGAATAACTAACCATTGATCTTACCATGTTAAGTAAGGTTCTATTCCTTCTTTCAACGACACAGTTTTGTTGTGGTGTGCTTGGTGCAGATGTTTGGGATATAATCCCATTTTTTCATAAATAATCCTCAAATCCACTAGAAAGGTATTCCCCTCCTCGATTTGATCGAAGAGTTTTTAGGCTTTTACCCATCTGCCTTTCACTTTCTACCTGAAAGTCTTTGAATTTATCAAAAGCCTCAGACTTGCAATGCATAAGGTAAACATAGTCATACCTAGAGTAGTCATCTGTGAAAGTGATAAAATACTCATATCCTCCTCTAGCCCTGGTATTCATAGGACCACATACAACTGTATGCACCAACTCTAGTACCTTTTTAGCTCTATGCGCCTTGACCGTAAATGGCCTTTTGGTCATTTTACCCTTCAAGCAAGATTCACAAACTAGAAATGATTCAACCACCAAAAAGCCTAAAGGCTCATCCTTAACCAGTCTTTGGATCCTATTTAAATTAATATGACCTAATCGCAAATGCCAAAGATATGTAGAATTATTTGAAGGAACCTTCTTTTTTGTGGTAAGACACTCGATGCGTCAATCATTTCAGTATCATACAACACGTGCAGTGTAGGAGTAATTAGATATAGACCATCCACCAATGTACCCGAGCAGATAAACTTTTCATTTTTCTTTACCAAAACTTTTGAATTAAATAGTATTGAAAAACCAGATTTTGAAAGAGTCGAAATAGAAATCAAGTTTTTTCTGCTTTCTGGTACATAAAGGCAATCTTCCAATAATAAACTCCTACCATTTACTTTTAAAATAACCACTCCTACTGATACTGCTGTAACCCTTGCTTGTGAAGCAAGTTGAAGATAAATCTCCCCATCACTCAGCTTTCTGGTTTCCAAGAACCCTTACAATGAATTGCAAACATGGTTAGTAGCTCTAGAATCTACACACCACGTATCTGTAGATCCTGCCACATAACATGTCTCAGCAACAAGTGAATGAAAAATATCTTCAGAGTGTTTCTTAGCAAGATATACTAAACAATTCATTTTCTTGTGTCCCTCCTTGCCACAATGGAAACAATTCCCTTTGGACTTATCCTGCTTATTGCCCTTAACCTTGACAACCCCAACACTAGAATCAATTTCTTTGTACTCCTAGATGTCATTAGGGCTACGTACCCTAGAGTAAGCACTATGTCAAGATTACTCTTCCAGTTAACATAGTTTGAACTAGTAAATTTGTTATTCTTAAATATGAAAGCAAGCGGATTGAAAATATTCGACATCTAAAATATAGACATTCATGCATAAATAAAAGGGCATACATTCAAAAAAAAAAAATTAAACTTTAGTTTTCATATAGTCTCTAAGTGGGTCTCTCTAAACCAATGATGTAATGAAAACATCGATAATCATAATCCCTGCAGGTATTCACTCGTTTCTCCTAGGGGGCAATATTAACATGCCAATACTAAGAGATCATGTCACTACCTTGATTACACGGAAACAATTTCTACCATACCCCACTATCTAGACATCTCAACCCAAATGAAATATGGCAACCGATTTAACCTTGGTCTCTAAGTTAAAAAACACCCTAAGGTGGAGCGTACTCTCACTTAGTCAAGTGTACACCATTGTCTAGAAATAGTGCAATTGAATGAGATCTGCCGGCAGGTATTCACTCGTTTCTCCTAGTGATGATCGTCCCTATCCGCCTGCGTTAGTTCTATCATGTGAAATCTATATCTAGTAACCAGTTAAACAAATACCCTCCGGAGGAAAACCCAAGATTGGTGGCGAGGTTTTTTGTTACACCTTACAATAGTTTGACAATGGAAGGCTATGGAATTTAAGATTAAATCCCACTCCCACTTGATTTTTTGAAATTAGAGAGTTTTCTATAAGTTTTATACATCCCATGTATAATATCATCATGTTAAAATATTAATTTTAATCTAAATAATATTGGAATCCATTAAAAAAATTATTTTAAGCCCAATGAGCCTAAACCATTTTGGTTAACTTAGCTCAATTTCTTGAGCTTAATTATGGGATAATCCTACACTTTCCACAAAATTTAATTAAAAAAAATTAATTTTCATTTTCATAAAATCAAATTTTTGAAAATATTTTGGAAAGTGTTAATTCTCCTAAAACTACCCAAATAAAACATTCCAATTTTATTTAGTTTAAAATTAACCAACACATAGAAAAAGCTATTCATGGATAAAATATAACATTAAAGCATATAACCATCACATGAATATAAACATAACAAGTAAAAATCATATTGCACCAAAAAAGTGCAAATCCCCTCTCATGGCCTGTTAGACATCATCTTATGTTCATCTTGTGCTTCAAAGTCCTTCATTGAAAGTCTTGCATCTTATCTTTTCTGAGACTGTTCTTGAACTTTTCAAGAATTACAACCCTAAATTTAAAAATATAGTACAAGGCTTTGTCCTATACCCAATTTAGGGCTTACAAAAATCCTAAACAAGATAAAATAAATTAATCTTATTCGGTTAGGGAAAACCAATCCTTATTAGATTAGCCCTTTAAAACACCGCCTCTAATTAATTAATTACATCACATATAATTAAATAATAAATTAAAAAATTCTACCAAACCATGAGAGAGATTAAAATATCAACCTGCAATCAATCTCAAATTTTCTGGGCACAAAACCGAAGTAGTATAAATTATCATGAAACTTATTGCATACGAAATAAAGCATAAGTACTTTACATGCACAGGATTCTATTTCAATTGAAAAGAAAAAAGTATAAGTGGACCAGACCATTAACTAGGTAATCAAAAGATTATCTATTGAATAACTTGGTGCAGTTGACTACTTGTGACGACCCTGGTTTTTAGTCCAGCATGTCCTGTGATGAACCGAAGATTGACCCGATAGCGGCTCCAAATGCGGAAGCAAGAAACAAGTCAACGGTCTCCCAAGGCACAACACACCTCTAAGACACTTTAATGACCTTTTATGAGGTCGTGGAACTCAATGAGAACTAACGTGAAAGCAAAAGATCAAAAAAATAACAATTAAACCCCCAGGCGCAAAATAGACATTTCTGAAACTATAGATTCGGGTGCCACCGAGCACACCGCTGGAAAAACAATGAAAAAAAAAATCAATTTAGACTCAAAAATCGCTTGATTCGGAATCCGGACGAAGAAGTTATGGCCTAACGATGAAAAACAAACACTTAAAGCTTTAAGGGTAAACTGGTAATTATCCAGAAATATCCGAGTGTAACCGAGCACACCGTTGGATAGACGACGAAAAATTAATCAATTTAAAAATAAAAAAAAAAATTCACTTGAATCGGAGTCCGGACAAATGAGAAAAGCCTAAAAGAAGAATTGACGTCGCGGCGTCCCGACGAGGGGCCATGACAGCCCCATGCGCACGCCCATGCGCGCGCCTATACATGCCGCGTGCGCGCTGGGTGCACACATGGCTGGCAGCAGCCCATAAAGCTGTTGTGTGGTTTTTTTTTCAGATAAATCCAGAACAGAGGCTGAATTTGGAGGCCTAGATGAATTTTTTTGCAAAAACACAAAGAAGAAACCCCCTTCAAACTTGAGTTTTCTATGTGACTCGCAAGAGAATTAAAAAAAAACTCATTGCAAAATGGCCAAAATTCCCTCCCAAGAAATCTGGTCAAAAGAGCTAAAAAGCTGCTAAAATGAAAACTGGAAACTGAAACATTACGAGCGATTTCCGGTACCAAGACCATGTTTTCTGGAAAAACATGAAAAAGAAACCCCCCCTAAAATCACGTTTTCTAATCAACCATGGCTAAAGAAGAAAATAAAACAAATGTGAAAATTATAGAAAGCCCCTAGATCAGATTATGCAACAAAGTTTCAAAATGAGTCCATAGGAGGCTCATTTCACCAAAGAAGAAGGTTTGCCCGGAAACGACCATGCATGCAAACGTAACTTACCTATTAGGACGTGCTACAATAGTCCATGGCTTAAAAATACCACCGATGCAAAATCCAACCCCCCCCCCCCCCCCCCAATGGGCAAAAAGGCAAAAATGAACAAGAAAAGGGAAATTTGAAAACCAACATTAACAAATGATTTCAAATTACAGTTTGGCCATTGGCCACACTTCAAACATGATTTATAAGACCCTACGAAAGAAAAAAAATGGAATCCCACACCCAATGCAAAAGTTATGAAGCAATAACTCGGCATTTTTCAATATTTTCATAATATATCATGAAATTAAAAGTTACATAGGATACAAATTAGATGTCATTGGCCTATGGCCTCATCTCATACATGTCGAATACATTGTAAAGAGTCTACTTATGTACACATTACAAAAATAGAATCAAATTTACACATTTTGACATATAAAGCTATAAATGGCATTTCAAGCCAACATTTACAAGAAATGAGAACTTTAAGTCTACAAATCATCCAAGCATGATGTGAATCCCGAATTTTGATCCCGGTACCTGAAAAATGTCCCAATTACATGGGTGAGTAACATAAAGCTACTCGTAGGAGATGAGCATGCATCGACCTAACATTTTACAATTCTATCACCTTAAGGTGAAACATGTTAAAGGGGCTCATGCCACCTAACCTCTATGTCAAAGTGAGACTCAGGAATCATCCTAAGCAACTCATGTAATTAAAATGAACTACGGCATACAAGTATACATGCTCAACTACACTAAACCGTATTAAAACATGATACACGACATTCAAGTACATATGCTCACAAGTATACTAAATAATATTAAACGGGATAAGCAATATCTAGCATACATACACAAGTATAAGATATATGTATAGTGTACTCATAAATCAAGTATATAAACACAAGTATACTAAGCTAAACACATACGCACAAGACAAGTATACATCGCACAAGTATAAAAAAATGAAATCCGCACACACAAGACAAGCATACTAAGCGTAAATACACTAGATAGAGTTTAGATACACCAACACGGATACAAGTTCAAGTATACAATTTCAAGTATACTAAATGAGATCAAAATACATAGGCAAAAACCAATTCTCAAGTTACAAGTAATCCATGATTAACAACTTGAAATTGAATGCAAAATCAAAGTAGAAAGACTAGGACATGTGGTCTCTAGACCAAGCAAGTGTTTCCGGGTAATTACGACCCACAAGGCACTACCTAGTGCGCACATGCATAAGTTATTCCGGGCAATTACGACCCACAAGGTACTACCTAGTGCGTACTTATGACTTAGAAGACTCTCGTCTCCGTACTAGAGCCAAACCCTAGCCATCACGTGTAATATGTCCTTACAAGCTTTCTAAAATCAATAAGGTCAAAACTTATACCAAAATCAATAAGTTCAACCAAACTTATATGAAATCCAATAATGCATAAAACTGTCTTCTATGCACAAATAAGGTTGTATCCACACAAACCATATCCTAGAGTTCAAGTCTAGACGGCATATGACATGTCAAGTCCTCAATATGCAATTTATATACAAAGCAAGAATATTTTTTCAAACAATTGAGCCATATTACCATCCTAAGCCACAAGTACTAAATAATCTTCAATTTAGCAACAAGCTTTCAAGATAAGCAATTGAAATATTCTAACAAGCTATATACCTACACAAGATATATTTAAACAAGCTATGCAAGTCAGTGATATTTCATATCATGCTAAGTCCAATTACCATTTCAAGATGCCTCAAGTACTAATTCTACACCAAATTAGTAATATGCTCACAAGGTGATTAAACGGACTACATTTCAAGGGATTATCAACCTATTACCTCCAATATCAATTTAAGTGACCAACACACTTAAAATAAAATTAATTAAGCTCATTAATTAATTTTTCTCTAGTTTTTTAATCATATCCAAATGTCCTCAATTTAATTTCTGTTAAAGAACTCACCAAGGCCTATTTTAATATCACATTTCAAGTTGGTTTCATGCTTGATACAACTATGTGAATTAATCTTTCACAAAAGATAAATATTAAATAAATTTTGCAATTCTTATTCAAATGCTCCAAATTTAATATATGTTACACAACTCACCAAGGCCTAATTTACTAGCATGCCACAATTTAATTCTAAACTATATACTATCATTAGAATTAAATCCTAGACAAAGAAAATAAATAAATTCAATTCTAAAAACTTAAACAAGGCATGCTCACAAGTTGTATATGCTTATAAAACAATCAATACAACAATAATATAAACCTAAGACATCCCCTACCTCAATTTGAGATGAAAATCTCAAAAGCCCACCTAAATGAAACCGCTCCGAATCCGACGAAACTCCTAGATTTTGTCGGGGACAACACGATCTACATGAACCCACAAGAAGCCCCATCAAAATCATAACTTGACTTCAAACCCAAACTCAAGAAATGGTCAGAAATGGGTTCTAATAAGGGTCAAAGATGGGTGCCATCAAGACAAACACAAAACGCGAAGGCCCTATAACTTTATAACAAAGGGAAAGAGGTTTAATTGAGAGAAGAAGGGTGGCAGCACCCTTTGGGCAGCGATGGGAGCTGCTGGTCGTGCTTGATGAGAGGAGAAGATGGCTTTTCAATTTTATAACCTCCTATTTATAGAAAATCTCAAAAAGTGCCCCGAACGGGCCCCACCGGGTCCGAAAAAGTGAAATTTGAGCAGACGCGCTCAAATGGCAAAACTCCGCGAACAAAAAAGATTCAAAATGAGAAAATATGAACAACGAAAGAAACAGTGTCAAAAACTGAGTCCCGAGCAGAAAGATATGCCTCGAACAAGTTCAGCGACAAATGGGACCAGAAACCCAGAAACTGGAGAAAAATGACCAGAAGGAATTTCTAAGAGTACAGAACTCATTGAAATGTGAAAATGAATCCCGTACGAGGATCCAGGCTATAGACGAGGTATTTTGCAATAACTTTCATTAATTGCACAATGACCCCTCCAAAAAGTGAAAACTGCACTAATGACCCAGAATGAAAATATCTTCCAATAATATTTTCTTAAAAACCCCTAAAATAAAATATCTTCAAAAGATATTTATGAAAAACACCCCAAGAAAAGAAAAAGATTCTGAAAAACTATGCATCCATGCCTCTATGGACACCGGGAGCAACCAAAGTACTTTTCTACAAAAGTAAAGATACGTATTGCGTGGAAGCCACTTAGAATGAAAATACATGAAGTGAAAAACCAACTCCGAACACAAGGAGTGAGGTTTTGCCAACAAAGTGACAAATTGGGAAAAGACAAAATAGGGAAAAGACAAAATAGGGAAAAGGACAAAACAGGGAAAAGGATGAAAAATGAATAGTATAAAAAAAACAAAAAATGCAGAAATGACTCGGTCCTCAAAGGAAGTTGTCAATCCAAAGGAAAGAGTCTTAGAAACCATTTTTGAGCATTCGAGATGATACTAAACGACGAGAAACCGAACTTAGAAAAGGAATTTCAACGAAAAAAATTCATCTGTAAAATTCTAAGGAAAAAGGAAAGGAAGGAAATAACCGGGTCATTACACTACTAATATAGTCTTCTACGAATACTTTTAAATATATATATATATATATATATTAAAATACCTCTGTAATTAAACATCACATGGGCATAATTCTAAAAGCAATCAAAAAATTCCTTTTTCTATCACTGTGCAGTCATACTTCTTCCTTCACGTTACCCATCACATAGGGTGAAAACAGGTCACAAGCGGCTGCCTATGCAAGCCGCTACATACAGGTATTTTATTATTTTATTTTTAGTCACTATGATCCAATTTCTATCTCATAGATTAATATATCAAATAAATAAAATAATAATAATAATAAATAAATTATTTATTCATGAAACAAACAAATAGAATTCATGAATATAAATCTATACATGCATTGTAATGACCCAGTCATTTCTTTCCTTTCCTTTTTCCTTAGAATTTTTATGGGTGAATTTTTTTTCATTGAAATCTCTTTTTTAAGTTCGATTTCTCGTTGTTTAGTGTCGTCTTGAGTGCTCAGAAATGGTTTCTGAGACTCTTTCCTGTGGATTGACAACTTCCTTTGAGGACCGAGTCATTTCCATTTTTTTTCATTTTTTTGACACTATTCATTTTCGTCTCTTTCTCAGTTGTCACTTTGTTAGCACAACCTTGCTTTATGTGTTCGGTTTTGCTTCCATTTTAGTATGCACTCATGATATATGTGATACCCCTCGGATCCGAGACACGGGTTGATCAGGCCCACACCCAAACCCGAGGGAATATCAAACAATTAAAGTATTTTAAAACGAACACAGATGACAAAACCAATAAAGATAGAATAAAACTGAAAGAAATAATAATAATAAAATCCTCCATGTGTAACTGAAAATTTAAAACTCCAATCCTCCAAAACTTCAAAGTTACAACTTGGGAATCCACTGATGGACCCCTAACTAAAGATTCAACTGAGACTGAAACTGAAAATAGATAATACTAGAAACATCGGGGAAAGTCCTACGTAATCAGATGAAGGTGAGACTGTCCTCGACAAGCACGATCAAGCTCTAAGGCAGGAACCGTCCTGTACCTGAAAAGAATAATAAAGGAGTGGGTCAGACCCATGAGCAAGTTCTAATCTAACTGCAATCCATACTGTAACTTGATACGCAGATACACCATAGACACCTCACAATATCTATCTAGTCCATACGTATAAATATATCCACACTAAGGGACATTCACTAGTCTATAATAGGGGTCTCAACCTGAATAAAAGGCAACATGCGAATATGCACCCAAAGGTGGGCATGAGTACCTAGACCTAACAGGGTACACCTCAACCTATTATAACTAGCTACGCATCCACTGCATATACGCACCCTAACCAATGAGTCTGAGACTCAAGCTCAACTCGTGGTACCATAAACATATATATAAAGTCCGTCCAAATCCAGGGTAAGCAGTTCAACTATTTATTAAACTGACCTACAATAAACCAACTAGTTAGTCACTCAACTTATTCAGTGGATATGACTTAACTACCATCCGTTAATCCAGGAAGTCATCCAACTTGGTTACAGCTGGTCTGACTTAGTCACAAATAGGATTCGATATCTTTCAATCCATTCCATTAATCCATTAGGTTAGGTTTATACGTTTTGAGCTAAACCGTCCCTAGTATGTCACCGTCCCATACCGGTACATACAATCCTCTATATCCAGGTAAATTACAACATATATAACAGTTTAATAATTTACAGACCCAAAAACCACCCTCCAACCAATTGCAGAAAAATATTTCAAGCTTCATCAATTTAAATCCAAGCATTTAACCATATAGTTGAAGAAGACGATTTAACAAATCAACAACTAACATCCAGAGCATGCATAAACCAAATTTAATATGTCAGGGACTCCATCATGCATGTGAATAGGTTAAATAATCCTATTATTATCCAATAAATTGCTAAAACAATTTCAAAAGATTGTTTAAATATTTCGGCAATTTAAATCCAAGCATTAATCATATAGTTACAGGAAATGATTTAATAATTCAGCAACTAGCCTCCTAAGCATGCATAGATCAAAATTAATAATTAAATGACCTTATCATGCACTTGAATGCATTCTAAAACAAGTTTCATAAACACATTATATTCCATCAAATTGCAGAAATTGAATTCAACAATTAATTCAACTTCCAATTGTTAACAACATAGAAAGTGCCTTAATTTTTACACTGTTTGTCCCGATAATTCAGAATTAAACTTTAATCAATTTAGGGTCTTAATAACACTCAAAATTCATTCCCTAATCCCTCTATAAAGTTCCAAATTCATTCAAATAGTCTCCATGCTCCAACAGTGAACAATCGTAAAATAAATCAAAAATAACAAGGGAGCCTGCTCCAAATTTTGGAGCAGGCTCTTTTCCAGCCTAGAGCAGGCTCTAGGACTCCTTAGAGCCGGCTCTACTTTTTTATGGGAGCCGGCTCCTACTTCTATGGAGCCGGCTCTCACCTCCTTTGAGAGCCTTCGTCCCCGGTGCGTCGTTTCAGCTCTTGTGCTCCTTCTCCGGCTTATTCCTAACCCTCTGTTAGTTTTTAAAACCAAACTTAGGTGTCATATTAATGCCCAGTAGCATCCCAATGGCTTGATAACAACAATTAAAATCAATTACATAGATTAAATTTGCTACCGAACTAACCCGCGTTAGGAACAAAACTGAAACTATAATTCTATTCCAACCTCTCTGTTTCTCTTCACAAACTGATCTTAGGAGTCTTATATCATCCCATTAACATCCCCAGAGTTTATTTACAGAAGATAAAAGCAAGAATCATAATTAAAACTACAACAGAGTTTAACATGCTTTACTGAATAGAACTGAAACAAACATGCACCACCTGTAAACGTATTTGATTTTTGGGCAACCAGATCATCAACAAAGCATATAATAAACACGTAAGTTTCAATTATTAATTAGTTCATCCTTAGAGATAATCTAAGTGCACAGAACACGAGCCAAGGGAAGGAGGAAGATAAAAACTTGCCTGTGATTTTAAATTTTGAAATCCCTGTGTCGTCCCTAAGTTTTCCGGCAATTCTGAATGCCGCCAAGCTTCCTATAACTCTGTCTCTAAACCTTACTCAACCTCCTTGGTCCTCTCTGTACAATTCCTCTTAAGCCTCACTCTGTTTTCCCACAACTGCTCTCGGTTCCTCTCTCTGTATCTTTGGTACGTGAATAGGGTTTTTCCAACCCTTGATACAGATTATAACCGTATATATATAGGCGTAAAAAAACCATAAACCCTAATCCATGTTTAATCAGAGACAGAGCCCTAATTCTAAACCTAGTCGGCCCATGAAACTATCTCTGTTACGACTTACCTATACGTGAAATTCCAACCCCAAAGTTAACTGTAACTTAAAACAGAATTAAATGAAAAAAACAATTAAATAATTAAATCCACTTAACTAATTAATTCCAATTAAATAACCCAATTAAATAATTAAAAACACTTAAACAATAAAATGCCAATTAAATAATAAAAGATAACTTAATTCACTTTAAAACACATGACACATAGGTAAACAATTAAATCAAATCAATAAATAAAAATAATTAAACCAAATAATCATGCAAAAATACAATAAAAATAATAAATAAATGCCGAGACTATCCTTTTAAAATTAGGGGTATTACAATATATGTTTTCTTAGAAATGCGTATTTTTATTTTCTTAGAAAAGCATGCTAAGTGTTTACTTTTCTTATAAAGGGTATGAATGCATAATTTTTTTGTAATATTCTTAACTTGTGGGGTTCTTGTGTAATTACCTAAAGTAATTATTTTTCATCTTGAGGACCATTTTGTAATTTAATTTGAAAGATATTTTCAAAAAGGACCTTTTTGTAGTTTCTAAAAAATGTGACAAGTGTCACATTCTTAAGGTGCCACTTGTTGATGTTGTGGTGGAACCACTTGGAGGCTTAATCTCTCGACACATGGAGGGTGGAGATTCATCCACTTGTTGACCTAGGATAGGTGCACTTGTTAGCTTGGATGGTTGACAAGTGTAGGCTTAAGATTAAGTCTTGTAATTATTTTTTGGCCACTTTAGGATTATGGTTTTAAAGAAGGGTTTTTGTGCAATTGACCAAGACTTGTGTGTGTGGACCATGGTGTAAGATCACATAGTGAGTGGAGGATTTCTAATTCATCCACTCACACTTCATCTCATTGCTTCATTTCCTTCCTCACCAAAAACACTAGCCACCATTAGAGGAGCTTGATGTTTAAGCTTTGACCTTGATTTTTTAGGGCCTTCCACTCACCCTAGACCATGAAGCTTGGAACACTTTTTGTTCCCCTCATCCTCCTCTTCATAACCCTTGTAGGGTTTGCCATTTTGTGTTGATTTTCCTTCGATTCTAGAGAGACTCTTCTCTAGTGAGGTAGGGGGTGTTATAATTTATTTTCTAAGTGAATTACTTGCTTTTGTAATGATATGTAAGTTGTATGCATGCATAATGTTAATTTGAGAAATTAATGAATATTGTAACTTGCATATAATTCACTTTTGACTTGGTATATGGCATGGCCTTCACTTGATCCTTGTTATATAATTAATTGGAGCCATTTGAATGAGTTTCCAAATCTCGAGATTGAAATAAATTTAATTTGATTTAAATTCTACTAAATTATACCTTGCTTGTTTTCCATTTTTGACTTGATATATGGCATGGTCATGACTTAGTCTTAGATATATATTTATTTGGGATCATTTTAACAACTTTGAAAAATTAGAGATTTAATTAATTTAAATTAATTAAAATCTACATGATGATGTCTTGCTCATTTTGCTTTTTTGATTTGATATATGTAATGAGCATGCTATGTTATTTAACATATATTAATTTGAGGTTATTTGGGATTGATTTGAGATCTAGAGACTTTCCATGATTAGGTTGAAAATCTCTTAAAATATTGTATTCTAATTACCTTGTGAGCATGCTACTAACTTGATGTATAATTAGTACTTGTGGCCTCTTAAAACGGTAATTGGACTTAACATGATATATAATATCATTGATTTACAAAGCTTGTTTAAATGTACCTTGTGTAAGTATATAGCTCGTTAGAATATTACAATTGTTTACCTTGGAAGCTAGTTACTAAATTGAAGCTTATTTAGTACTTGTGGCTTAGGATGGTAATGTGGCTTAATTGTTGTAAAATATTCTTGCTTTATGTATAAAGTGCATATTGAGGACATGACATGTCATATGCTATCTAGACTTGAATTCTGAGACATAGTTTGTGTGGATTCAACCTTACTTGTGCATGGAATGTGGTAACATGCATTTGATTTTGTATAAGTTTTGAACTTATTGGTTTTGGAAAGCTTGTGAGGACATAATTTATGTGATGGCTAGGGTTTGGCCCTAGTACAGAGACAAGAGTCTTCTAAGTCATAAGTGCGCACTAGGTGGTACCTTGTGTGTCGTAATTGTCTGGAATAACATATGCATGTGCGCACTAGGTAGTGCCTTGTGGGTCGTAATTTCCCGAAAACACTTGCTTGGTCTAGTGACCGCATGTCCTAGTCTTTCCATAATTTGCTTTCACATTCAATTCCAAGTAGCTAATCATGGATTACTTGTAACTTGTGAATCGGTGCTTACCTTGTGTATTTGGATCTTGTCTAGTATACTTGCGACTATATGCTTGTTTTGTGTATGTTAATCTCATTTAGTATACTTGGAACTGTATGCTTACTTCATGTGTGTTGATCTTATTTAGTATACTTGAACTCGTATACTTGCTCCGTGAGTTTAGATTGCATTTAGTATACTTGTGCCATGTATACTTGTCTTATGCGTATCTTGTTTAGCTTAGTATACTTGTATTTGTATACTTGATTTATGAGTACTCTATATATATCAGATACTTGTGTATGTATATTTGATATTTTTTATCTCGTTTAATATGGTTTAGTATACTTGGAAATGTATGCTTATATGTTGTATAACATGTTTTGACATTGTTTAGTATACTTGAGCATATATACTTGTATGCCGTAGTTCATTTCAATTGCATGAGTAGCTTGGGATGCTCCCTGAGTCTTATCTTGACATAAACGTTAGGTGGTATGACCCTTTTGAATTGTTTCAAGTTAGTCTAAAAATCTGAAAGAAATCGAATCGATGCATGCTCATTCCCTACGAGTAAACTTGTTTACTCACCCCGAAGTTACTGGGGGTTTTGATCAGGTACGAAGACTTGGTTCGTAATGTTCATCATTGCTTGGATGACTGTAGACTTGAAGGTCTTAACTCTTATAAAGGTTGGCTTGAAATGCCACTTGTAGCCCTTTTTGTAAAAATGTATATATTTGATTCCATTTATGTAATATGTACATAAGTACACTCCTTACAATGTATTTGACATGTATGAGATGAGGCCGGAGGCCAATGACATATATTGTATCAAATGTAACTTTTGATTTCTTGAAATATTATGAAAATATTGAAAATTGTCAAGTTATTGCTTCACCATATTTGCATCGGGTGTGGGAATTCCATTTTGATTTTTTCATAGGATCTCATTAATCTTGTATAAGGTGTGGCCAAGGGCCAAATGGTTATTTGACTCCATTTTATAATTTTGATTTTCAAAATTTTCATTTCGAGTTCATTTTTGCCTTTTTGGCCGTCGGGGGGTCGAATTTTGCATCAGCCATTTCTGGGAGCCGCGGACCGTTCCCGAGTACTCAAAAACACTTATTATGTTTGTGTGTATATTCGTTTCAGCTTAGAAATGCATTTGGGGTCAAATGCATGTTTGGTGCAAAGTTGCATTTTTGCCGTATTGAGCCTAATCTGATCTAGGGGCATTCTAGACATTTTTTAACAAGTTTTTTTTTATTCTGCTTGCATAGTTGGGTAGAAAACATGATTTTGGGGTGGGTTTATTTTTTGTGTTTTTTTCAAAAAGGCCCAAAAAGTCCTCAAAATCACATTTCAAACTCAGATTTCTGCTAAGCTTGTTGCAGACCGAGCGCTCATAGATGTCGCACGAGCGCTCGTAAATGGGGTAGTAGGTTTTGGCCCTGGGGCATGCACTGTATGAGCACTCATAGCCCTTGCTCGAGCGCTCGTGGTACTGTTCACGAGTGTTGTGGGTGTGTGTCTTGGTTCAGCACTGCACCTCCGACTTCAGATCGTTGTATCTCCTTCGTTTTAACTCTGAATTAGTCCGTTCTTGAGTCTAAATTGACCGCATCGAAATCAAATTTCAAATGGTACCAATTTGAGATTCAGATTCTACTTGTAACTCAAGATATTTGAGTTTTAGTAAGGTAGTGTTAGAATTTGGTTCGAACCGGGATAGGGTTTCCCTTCGTTTGACTTCAGGACTTGATATCTTTGCCATCCTGACACTGAATCAAGTGATCCTTGAGTCTATCTTTATTAATTTTTTGTTGTCTTTCCAATGGTGTGCACGATGGCACCCATTTCAGTATGGAATGACCATTTTGCCCCTAGGTTCATTCTTGTCCGTTTTTGAAACATTGCTTCCGCATTTATTTTCTTTGGGTTCCGTGACCTCATTGAGGGTCACATTGGTGTCTTTGAGATATGTTGTATCTCTAGAGACTATTTTTCTTTTTTTTTTTACTTCCGCATTTAGGATCCGTTTCGGGTCATCATAGGACACACTGGGTTGAAAAATCCAGGGTCGTCACAGGTGGTATCAAAGCTCCTAGGTTTGAAAACCTTGGGATGACGGGTTTTGGGTGCATATCATGCTTGTGTTTCCATGCTCTATGTGTTTATTTGCTTCTTGATAACATGTTTACGTGCTTATCATGCTTGTATGATGCATTCATTGACATGCCTTACGTGATTTTACTACTTATTTAAGTATGTACTCTGTTGTTATGTTACTTGGTATCTATTTACCTTTATGTCTTGTTTGGGCATTGTGGGTTGTTCCAGCTTGGTCGGTTAAGATCGATGCTAGGGCATTGTCTCTTGGAGTCCATTGTATCCCTTAGATACATTCTTGTCTTACGGAGTTTCTTCCTTGGGTAGGAGAAATTCATTTTTGTAAGGACCTTATATCGAGGAACCCTTTTTTTCAGTTTTACTCATCTAGGGTGTTGGTATCCTCTCTTGGGGTTTCATGGAGACCTTGATGTGGTGACGTCATTAGTATCTTGTTTCTAGCATCATGGGATGATAGGTAAGATTGACACGAGCCCTTCCTTAGGGATTGGGAGTTTTGTTTTCGTGAGCCTCAATGGCGAGGTCCTCGCGTTTCTTCTTCTTAGAATGATAGTTAGGGATTTGATAGGTATGTTGACCTGGAATTCTTCCTTCTTGCCTTGGACAGCTCTTACGAGCTAAGGTTGGGGTGTGAGTGGTTTCGTGTTGGAGACTTGGGATTATGTGTTTAGGGTTCCGATAGGATCCTGTAGAGTTCCCATCGAACTCATTGGTGTCTTGAAAGGCGTTCTCTTGTTGGTGTCTTGTAATGGTTAGTATTAGAACTATCCATTACATCATTATTTGTTTTGAGTGGCATTAGGATTCCACCTTGGGTTTGAGTCAGTCTTGGGAAAGACTTGTAGGCTCTTTGTTTCGGGAACCTTAGTCTTCATTCTAGGAGATGATCCACTTCCTTGCGGTGAGGGATTGGACTCATCCGGGTTTTTGGGATTCACTTTCGGTAAGTTTGTCCTTTTGAGAGGCATTTCATCCCTTCTTGCTTATGATTTTGTGGGATTGTTATTTACATAGTCATTCTTACATGTTTATATGCCTTGTTATTTTGAGCATACCTTAGAAACATGTTAGAGGATGTGACTATTTGGTAGTATGTGATGATATAGATAATGTGTTTTTCATTTACTATATCTACTTGTCATGCTAGCGTCATAGGTGATGTGTAGCGTGTCTCTGATGCTTGACCCCTGTATAATAGGTAGCATATTTGATTGCCCTTGTACACTATGTGTTTGGTTGTATGGTGCGTGGACTTTTATTTACATTTAGTATACTTATACCTAGTATGCTTGCACGATGTTTATTTCAGTTCGTTTTGGTTTAATATATTTGAGCATGTATACTTGTCTACTATGGATTTAGTACTGCTTAGTATATTTGTGGATGTATACTTGTACATATATATTGTGTTTCCATTTCAATATTTCTTAGTATACTTGTGAATGTATACTTGCATATGTATATATGTTTCATGACTAATTGCTTTATTAGTTCATTCCTTTTTATCATTATGAACTATACTGGGGGTTGTATGACCTTGGTTATCGGGATTGTGTGTGTGAGCTTGATCCGATGTCTTGATTCCTAAGCGTAGCCTTGTAGTAGGTCAGCTTTAGGATGACGTGGAGAATTTTGGGTGCATTGTCTTGTTAAGAGTCATTGTGACTAGGGTGGAGTCGAAGTTTAATTTTGTAAAGTCCGATCCATTGACTTGAGGGCATAGACTTGTCAGGCTTTGGATTCGTGACTGGTGTGGTTGACAACAGTGTTTTGAGACTTGTGGTTGTCAGTTTTTCTAGTATTGAGGATTTAAGGCCTGAAACGTAGCGGTGCCTATGACATTATTGTCAGAGTTTTGGATTGGCCAGAATAGTCCGGCCAGACATTTTGGACCATATCGCAACTCTCACAGAATGCCTAGTTTCCGTGGTGCTTTTGGTAATGATCATTTTGACATTGATGTCATTTGTATCGATAGGTTTCACGAGTAAGCTTGTTGGGGGCAGCTAACGAATTAGGGCTTTATACAGTCATGCTACCGTACAGGTTGTGTGTGGGTGAGTGCTAGTTGCTGTCAATGCTACCTTACATTACCTAGCTAGTATTGTGAGTGTGGGCGTGCACTTGACACTGTGGATGCTACCACACCTTGGGTACGCTGTGGGCAGGTTCAAATCAGTATTCGTGCTGCCATGTTGTGCTTTTAGTTTTGGTGTGTAGTTGCCTTCATCTCCTTTGGGTGGTTGACATTGGGTTAGTGTGTCAATTCGTTAGAGAGGTGTTTCACAATTTGAGGTTTAGTGTCTTTTCGTTTATCTTGAGACCTTTGGGGTTGTCATTGGGTACTTTATGATGTATTCCTTGGTGTGACCTTGTGTATAGTCCTTCTTTGGTTCTTCTGAGAATGTTCCTGATTTCGGGGACGAAATCTCTTTAAGGAGGGTAGGTTGTAATGACCCGGTCATTTCCTTCCTTTCCTTTTTCCTTATTATTTTTACGGGTGAATTTTTTTTCGTTGAAATCTCTTTTCTAAGTTCGGTTTCTCGTTGTTTAGTGTCGTCTTGAGTGCTCGGAAATGGTTTCTGAGACTCTTTCCTGTGGATTAATAACTTTTTTTGAGAACCGAGTCATTTCCAATTTTTTTAATTTTTTTGACACTATTCATTTTCGTCTCTTTCTCGGTTGTCACTTTGTTAGCACAACCTTGCTTTACGTGTTCGGTTTTGCTTCCATTTTAGCATGCACTCATGATATATGATTTCTTAGAAATGTGTATTTTTATTTTCTTAGAAAAGCATGCTAAGTGTTTACTTTTCTTGTAAAGGGTATGAATGCATAATTTTTTTGTAATATTCTTAACTTGTGGGGTTCGTGTGTAATTACTTAAAGTAATTATTTTTCGTCTTGAGGGCCATTTTGTAATTTAATTTGAAAGATATTTTCAAAAAGGACCTTTTTGCAGTTTCCGAAAAATATGACAAGTGTCACATTCCTAAGGTGCCATTTGTTGATGTTGTGGTGGAACCACTTGGAGGCTTAATCTCTTGACACATGGAGGGTAGAGATTCATCCACTTGTTCACCTATGATAGGTGCACTTGTTGGCTTGGATGGTTGACAAGTGTAGGCTTAGGATTAAGTCTTGTAATTATTTTTGGACCACTTTGGGATTATGGTTTTAAAGAAGGGTTTTTGGGCAATTGACCAAGACTTGTATGTGTGGACCATGGTGTAAGATCACATAATGAGTGGAGAATTTCTAATTCCTCCACTCACACTTCATCTCATTGCTTCATTTCCTTCCTCACCAAAAACCCTAGCCACCATTAGAGGAGCTTGATGCTTAAGCTTTGACCTTAATTTTTGAGGGCCTTCCACTCACCCTAGACTATGAAGCTTGGAACACTTTTTGTTCCCCTCATCCTCCTCTTCATAACCCTTAAAGGATTTGCCATTTTGTGTTGATTTGCCTTGGATTCTAGAGAGACTCTTCTCTAGTGAGGTAGGGGGTGTCATAATTTATTTTCTAAGTGAATTACTTGCTTTTGTAATGATATGTAAGTTGTGTGCATGCCTAATGTTAATTTGAGAAATTAATGATTATTGTAACTTGCATATAATTCACTTTTGACTTAGTATATGGCATGGCCTTCACTTGATTCTTGTTATATAATTAATTAGAGCCATTTGAATGAGTTTCCAAATCTAGAGATTGAAATGAATTTAATTTGACTTAAATTCTACTAAATTGTACCTTGTTTGTTGTCCATTTTTTACTTGATATATGGCATGGTCATGACTTAGTCTTTGATATATATTTATTTAGGATCATTTAAACAACTTTAAAAAATTAGAGATTTAATTAATTTAAATTAATTAAAATTTACATGATAATGTCATGCTCATTTTGCTCTTTTGATTTGATATATGAAATGAGCAAGTTATGTTATTTAACATATATTAATTTGAGGTTATTTGGAATAGATTTGAGATCTAGAGACTTTCCATGATTAGGTTGAAAATCTCTTAAAATGTAGTATTCTAATTACCTTGTGAGCATGCTACTAACTTGATGTATAATTAGTACTTATGGCCTCTTAAAATGGTATTTGGACTTAACATGACATATAGAATATCATTGATTTATAAAGCTTGTTTAAATGTACCTTGTGTAGGTATATAACTCGTTAGAATAATACAATTGTTTACCTTGGAAGCTAGTTACTAAATTGAAGCTTATTTAGTACTTGTGGCTTAGGATGGTAATGTGGCTCAATTGTTGTAAAATATTCTTGCTTTATGTATAAAGTGCATATTGAGGACATGACATGTCATATGCTATCTAGATTTGAATTCTGGGACATGGTTTGTGTGGATTCAACCTTACTTGTGCATGGAATGTGGTAGCTTGCATTTAATTTTGTATAAGTTTTAAACTTATTGGTTTTGGAAAGCTTGTGAGGACATAATTTATGTGATGGCTAGGATTTGGCCCTAGTACGGAGACAAGAGTTTCTAAGTCATAAGTGCGCACTAGGTGGTACCTTTTGGGCCGTAATTGCCCGGAATAACTTATGCATGTGCGCACTAGGTAGTGCCTTGTGGGTCATAATTACCTGGAAACACTTACTTGGTCTAGTGACCGCATGTCCTAGTCTTTCCACTATTTGCTTTCGCATTCAATTCCAAGTAGCTAATCATGGATTACTTGTAACTTGTGAATCGGTGCTTGCCTTGTGTATTTGGATCTTGTTTAGTATACTTGCGACTATATACTTGTTTTGTGTGTGTTGATCTCATTTAGTATACTTGGAACTGTATACTTGCTTCATGTGTGTTGATCTTATTTAGTATACTTGAACTTGTATACTTACTCCGTGAGTTTAGATTGCATTTAGTATACTTATGCCATGTATACTTGTCTTATGCGTATCTTATTTAGCTTAGTATACTTGTGTTTGTATACATGATTTATGAGTACTCTATATATATCGGATACTTGTGTATGTATGTTTGATATTGCTCATCTCGTTTAATATGGTTTAGTATACTTGGAAATGTATGCTTGAATGTTGTATAACATGTTTTGACATTGTTTAGTATACTTGAGCATGTATACTTGTATGTTGTAGTTCATTTCAATTGCATGAGTAGCTTAGGATGCTCCCTGAGTCTCATCTTGACATAGATGTTAGGTGGTATGACCCTTTTGAATTGTTTCAAGTTAATCTAAAAATCTGAAAGAAATCGAGTCGATGCATGCTCATTCCCTACAAGTAAACTTGTTCACTCACCCCAAAGTTACTGGGGGTTTCAATCAGGTACGAAGACTTGGTTCGTGATGTTCATCATTGCTTGGATGATTGTAGACTTAAGGGTCTTAACTCTTGTCAAGATTGGCTTGAAATGCCACTTGTAGCCCCTTTTGTAAAAATGTGTATATTTGATTCCATTTATGTAATGTGTACATAAGTACATTCCTTACAATGTATTTGACATGTATGAGATGAGACCAGAGGCCAATGACATATATATTGTATCAAATGTAACTTTTGATTTCTTGAAATATTATGAAAATATTAAAAAAAATGCCAAGTTATTGCTTTACCATGTTTGCATCGGGTGTGGGAATTCCATTTTGATTCTTTCATAGGGTCTCAGTAATCTTGTATGAGGTGTGGCCAAGGTCCAAACGGTCATTTGACTCCATTTTATAATTTTGGTTTTCAAAATTTTCATTTCAAGTTCATTTTTGCCTTTTTGGCCGTCGGGGGGTCGGATTTTGCATCGCCCATTTCTGGGAGCCACGGACTGTTCCCGTGTGCTCAAAATCACTTATTCTGTTTGCGTGCATATTCATTTCAGCTTAGAAATGCATTTGGGGTCAAATGCATGTTTGGTGCAAAGTTGCATTTTCGCCGTTTTGAGCCTAATATGATCTTGGGGCATTCTAGACATTTTTCAACAAGTTTTTTTTTATTCTGTTTGCACAATTGGGTAGAAAACATGATTTTGGGTTGGGTTTCTTTTTTGTGTTTTTTTCAAAAAGGCCCAGAAAGTCCTCAAAATCACATTTCAAACTCAGATTTCTGCTAAGCTTGTTGCAGAACGAGCGCTCGTAGATGTCGCATGAGCAATCGTAAATGGGGCAGTAGGTTTTGGCCCTAGGGCATGTACTGTACGAGCTCTTGTAGCCCTTGCTCGAGCGCTCATGGTACTGTTCACGGATGTGTGTGTGTGTGTCTTGGTTCAGCATTGCACCTTTGACTTCAGATCATCGTATCTCCTTCGTTTTAACTCTGAATTGGTCCGTTCTTGAGTCTAAATTGACCGGGTCGAAATAAGATTTCCAATGATACCAATTTCAGCTTCAGATTCTACTTGTAGCTTAAGATATTTGAGTTTTAGTAAGGTAGTGTCAGAATTTGGTTCGAACCGGGATAGGGTTTCCCTTCGTTTGACTTCAGAACTTAATATCTTTGCCGTCCGGACTCCGAATCAAGTGATCCTTGGGTCTATCTGTATTAATTTTTTGTTGTCTTTCCAATGGTGTGCACGATGGCACCCATTTTAGTGTGGAATGACCATTTTGCCCCTAGGTTCATTCTTGTCCGTTTTTCAAACATTGCTTCCGCATTTATTTTCTTTGGGTTCTGTGACCTCATTGAGGGTCACATTGGTGTCTTAGAGTCATTTTGTATCTCTAGAGACTATTGGTATGCTTCAGTTACTCATTATTAAGACATGATATATGGTTGGATCTATAGATACCTGGTTTGTAGATTCTGGAGCCACTAACCGTGTTTGCAATTTATTGTAGGGTTCCAGGAAACCAGAAGACTGAGTGAAGGGGAGATATCTATCTTCATCTTGCTTCACAAGCATGGGTAGCGACAGTATCAGTAGTAGTAGCTATTTTGAAATAAATGATAGGAGTTTATTATTTAAGATTGTCTTTATTTACCAGAGAGTAGAAGATACTTAAATTTTATTTTAGTTTTTTCTAAATCTGGGTTTACAATATCTTTTGATTCAGAAGTTTTAATAAATAAAAATAAAAGGTTTATTTATTTTGGTATATTGATGGATGGTCTTTATTTAATTACTCCTACATCTCACTCCTTGTATGATACTAAAATAATTAATGGGTTGAATGTCGTACCATTAAAAGGAAAGATTCCTTCGAATAACTCTATATATTTTTGGCATATGCGGTTAGGTCATATTAATTAATCTAAATAGGATCCAAAGACTGTTTAAGGATTGGCCTTTGGGCTCTTTAGTGGTTAAACCACTTCCAGTTTGCGAATCCTACTTAGAGGGTAAAATTTCTAAAATACCTTTTTAAGGATAAGTGGCAAAAAATCTAAAGAGGTACTAGAGTTGGTGCATACAGATGTACGTGGTCCTATAAATGGGATCATATCCTAAACTTATGCACCAGACACATCATAATAAAATGGTTTTACATAAAGAAGGAATGAATCTTTACTGGACATAGTAAGATTGATGATCAGTTATTCAAGTGTACCAGTATTCTTTTGGGGTTCTATCTAAACCAATTCCAAACACTCCCAAGGAATTGTATACCAGGTATAAGCCTAGTTTACAAAATTTATATAAGTGTGAGTGTCATGCACTTGTGTGGAAAGGAAAGCTTAAGAAGATAGGACCGAGATTAGATGTTTGTCTATTTGTGGTCTACCCAAATGGTACAAAGGGTTATTCATTTTATGATCCTAAGGAGAAAAAAGTGTTGATTAGCATTAATGCTACTTTTCTAGAGGAGGATTATATAATGAATCACCATCCTCGAAGTATAGTTGTTTTAGAGGAGTTGATAGATACACTAATCAATCCAAAAGTGGATATAACAGTTATGGATGATGAGACATCATAAACTAGAAGCCCAGAATCTCTTATTATATTATAACCTTAACGTAGTGGGAGGGTTATCAGGCCATCTGATAGGTTTATGCTCTTGGAAAAGTCTGACGAGGTGATCCTAAAGGAGCAAGATCCCTCTATACTTATGAAAAGGTTACGAATGATTGTGACTCGGAACATTCGTTTTGATTGTGGTCAAATCATTTGAACATGATTAGAATCTGAATGGGCTTTGTGTAAACAAGAAGAGTGATGGAAGTGTGGTGGTGTTTAAAAGAGATAGTTCAGCATGGGAATATTGTTGTCACTAAGATTGCATCTGCAAATAACCTTGCAGATCCTTTCACTAACACTCTACCTACTAGGGTTTTTGAGTCTAATATTGAAGGGATGGGTGTTAGATGTAATGGTAATTGGCTTTGAGTGCAAGTGTGATATTGTTGGGATCATATGCCCTACAAGCCAATTATTTATTATTAATTCAATATTTTATTAATAAATGTGATATTCATGCATTGGGCTTTACATATATTTGTATGAGATGCATTATTGTCCTCAAGTTGCATTATAGGTGACTTAAGTGTGTAAATGAGATTTACACGCAGGAGATTTGGGCTCACCGGCTTCTTGCACCTTGGCATTGTTCGCAGTTAATGATAAAAGTTAGGCACTTTCATCTGTAAGACTATAACACACTTGACCTCTATAATATAGGATGGTTTGTCTCAACCATTGGGGTAGTTGACAAGGTAGTGTGTTAGTGTGCTTGGAGTACACTGAACTGGATCACCGTAAGATCACACCATACAAATTACTGTTATTATTTTGGTGTGATTCTTATCTACTAGATACATTAAGCTCTAAATCCTAAGAGGTTTAGCGGACTCAAGTTTCAGTATTGGTCACTTTGACTTGCCAACGTGTGAGATCTTTTAAGGTCAATACCATGGTATCTTGGGTGGCTAATGTTGGAGCTCTGGAAACACAAATGCTTAACATGGAATCCATATTCTATAAGAGTTAGAATATCCCCTTGGTGTAATTTATAAGTTTGATCACTGGAATCTGGCCAGTGAATTTTACTAAAATGTTTACTAAATTATTTTTCTATTATTTTTTGAGAAAAATATTTATTTTAAAAAATTCTTTTATAAAAGAAATTCAGTGATCATAAGGATTAAATTGGTTACTCAAGGAATATAAGAAGTAAGCATGTCTTAGGTGGGACAATATTTATTTTCCTTAGGGCTACTTATGGATATTCGGTAGTGGAGGGACTTATATGTAGTTATTCAGTATGATAGGGCCTTGTTGTAATTTATGAATCCTAGAGTGCAATTACAATATTATTGTGGTGCTTACTGTAATTAATTAGATAGGATAAAGTTATGAGAATCCCTTTTGATCCTCATCTCTAGCCCTATCTATATAAACTATATATCTTTCAGGTTGATTATTTTTATTCACACACAAACCTATAGAATACAAAATAATCGAGAGTGAGAGTTATAGGGTTGCCACAAACCTGTGTGTTTCGGGGATATAGAGGTGAAGTTTTACTGGTGTTTAAGGTCAAAGGAAGAGTCTGATACCCCTCGACTCTGAGACATGGGTTGATCAGGCCCAAGCCTAACCCGAGGGAATATCAAACAATTAATATTTAAACAAACACAGAATATAAACGAACTAAGAATGAAATAAATAAATATGTTGAAAAGAATTCTAAACAATAAATCCTTAAATTTAAAAAATTATAATAATCCAACAATCCAAAACCTCCAAGATAACAACTCAGGAATCCATAGACCCCTAATAAAGAATTCCAACTGGAATACATAACTGAAGATAAAAATCCAAATCTAAAGCATAAAGGGAAATCTTACGTAATCGGAGGAATGAATCACTGTCTCTGCTCAGCACGACCACGCACTAAGGCTGGAACTGTCGAACACCAGAAAAAATAAGATAGTGGGTCAGGCCTACGAACAAGTTCTATTCTAATTACAATCCAAATAAAGACCCGATACGCAGATACATCTTAGATATCTCAACAATAGCTATCTAGTCCATACATATGTATATCCACACTAAGGGACTCTCACTGGACTACAAAGGGTTGTCTCAACCTAAATAGAAGGCAACATGCAAAACGCACCTGAGTAGGCATGAGTACCTAAGCCTAACAGGGTATACCCTCACGATCATAGCTAGCTACGCATCTTATTGCATATACGCGCCCTAACCATCGATCCTGAGACTCAAGCTCATATCGTGGTACCATAATGATATATATATAAATCCTATCCTATCCATGCAGAAGACATCCAGTTAGTCATGCAGCTTATTCAGCTAGTCTGACTTAAATATAAGTAGCAAATAATCCAGTTAGTCATGCAGCTTGTTCAACTGATCTGACTTAAATATAAGTAGGATTTAATTTTTATAATCCATTCCCTTATTCAAGAGTAGGTAGAACTTAGTATTGTAAACTAATCCATCCCTAGTATGCCACCATCCCATACCAGTGCATAAAATCCATAACATACATGTAATTGACAAAACAGAATCTAGTGGTTCATCAATTAAAAATCCAGAATAAGCATCCATGTAATTGATAGAACAACATTTAATGGTTCATCAATTAAAATCCAAAATAAGCATAATAAAATATAATAAGTAGATAACCCTATTATACATCCAATACAGAATTAGAAACCATATCACAGTCCATTTAAATTGCTAATTAAAGTGGAGCAGTTTAAATCCCTTATATTCGTTAACATCATGCGAACTTGTTTAATCTTCCATACTGTTCAAATTATTAGCATGTAAATAAAAATATGCATCAAAAGGGTTTTAATACACCATGAATTAATATTTAGCACCATCATTAATACTCCAAAACAGTTCGGGAAACACAAATTATCCACACAGTGCTCAAATTAACTTCAGTAGTCACTAAAATAAGATAGCATGCTCTTAAAACTAGAGAGCAGGCTCAACCCAACCATGGAACCGGCTCCCTAGACCTTGGAACTGGTTCTTAACAAGGGGGAGCCGGCTCCCCATCACCTAGAGCCAGCTCTTCAGTTGAGCAAGTTGGCTCCCACTTCCATGGAGCCGGCTCTCTCCCCCTCTGAGAGCCCTGAACCAGTTTCCTCCTTCTGCCTCGTCTCTAGCTAGTTCCAACCGTTTTGAACCTGTCTGTTACAGTTGCTAGGATCTAATACATATCCAAAACCAACCCAGAAACTCTTTAAAACTACAGTATGCATTAACACTACGATTACAAACAACAATTACAATTAATCATGCAATATGCTTTAAGATCAGATGACTGTAAATTAAATTAACAAGAATTGTTTCAGATCAAATTAAACACATATAGCAAAGTAATTTAACATTTAAATAAATTTTTGGAGACTACCTAGGCATGCACAGAACATGAGTTAAAGAGATAGAGCAAGAAATATAACTTGCCTTTAGGTCTCAGTTTGACACCTTGCACCGTTGTCTTCCTAAACTTTTTTGGCTATTCCTACTATTCTCGACTCCTCTGTTGCCCTTGGTTCCAACCACGAACAACCCTCCTTCCTTCTCACCCTGGTCCGACCTTTAATCCACAGCCAAAACACTAACTAGTTCTCTCTGTTTTCTCTCAAGTCCCTCTCTGTTCGTGAATAGGGTTTTCAACCCTAGACAGATGTATATTGTTGTATTTATAGCCAAATTACTTTAACCTAATTCTTATTTTACTACGGAAAGGAAAAGAAAAGAAAAACCAATTGAATTAACAGAGTCGGCTATCCCGTGAAAAATACAAAACCCTAATATCATTATTAATAAAAACAGTATATATTTAATTATTAATATCGCCTAATAATTAACTTAATCCTATATACATATATACTATATATACATGTCTAAAAATCCATGGGTATTAACCATACCCATTTAATCCATACCATCCAACCCCATCTTTAATAAAATTAAACACTTTAATTTAAACAATTATACAATTAACAATTAAACAAATAGGCAAATAATCCAGTAAAGAATTTAAAAATGCACAAAAACCATAAAAGAAAATACCGAGACTATCCTTTTAAAATTAGGGGTATTACAATGAGCAATCTAATTCACCGTAATTTTTGGAGTGTTTACGATTAGTCAATCGTCCAAAAGTATGAGATCCTTTTCATTAGTTCTTGATTTGATGAAATATCATATGGTTGAGATCTAGAAAATTTTATAATCGCTTCCGTTTTCCTTCAGTTAAATCATAGTGATGATTTAAATACCTGATTATTATCTATGCATGTATAGATTTATATTCATGAATTCTTTTTGTTTGTTTCATGAATATATAATTTATTTATTATTATTATTATTTTATTTATTTGATATATTAATCTATGAGATAGAAATTGGATCACAGTGACTAAAAATAAAATAATAAAATACCTGTATGTAGCGGCTTGCATAGGCAACCGCTTGTGACCTGTTTTCACCCTATATGGTGGGTAACGTGAAATAGAATCATGTGCATATAAAGTACTTATGCTTTATTTCGTATGCAATAAGTTTCATGATAATTTATACTACTTCGGTTTTGTGCCCAGAAAATTTGAGATTGATTGCAGGTTGATATTTTAATCTCTCTCATGGTTTGGTAGAATTTTTTAATTTATTATTTAATTATATGTGATATAATTAATTAATTAGAGGCGGTGTTTTAAAGGGTTGATCTAATAAGGATTGGTTTTCCCTAACCGAATAAGATTAATTTATTTTATCTTGTTTAGGATTTTTGTAAGCCCTAAATTGGGTATAGGACAAAGTCTTGTACTATATTTTTAAATTTAGGGTTGTAATTCTTGAAAAGTTCAAGAACAGTCTCAGACAAGATAAGATACAAGACTTTCAATGAAGGACTTTGAAGCACAAGATGAACATAAGATGATATCTAACAAACCATGAGAGGGGATTTGCACTTTTTTGGTGCAATATGATTTTTACTTGTTATGTTTATATTCATGTGATGGTTATATGCTTGAATGTTATATTTTATCCATGAATAGCTTTTTCTATGTGTTGGTTAATTTTAAACTAAATAAAATTGGAATGATTTATTTTGGTGGTTTTGGGAGAATTAACACTTTCCAAAATATTTTCAAAAATTTGATTTTCTGAAAATGAAAATAAATTTTTTTTTTAATTAAATTTTGTGGAAAGTGTAGGATTATCCTATAGTTAAGCTCAAGAAATTGAGCTAAGTTGACCAAAATGGTTTAGGCTCATTGGGCTTAAAATAAATTTTTTAATGGAATCCAATATTATTTAGATTAAAATTAATATTTTAACATGATGATATTATACATGGGATGTATAAAACTTATAGAAAACTCTCTAATTTTAAAAAATCAAGTGGGAGCAGGATTTAATCTTAAATTCCATAGCCTTCCATTGTCAAACTATTGTAAGGTGTAACAAAAAACCTCGCCACCAATCTTAGGTTCTCCTCTGGAGGGTATTTGTTTAACTAGTTACTAGATATAGATTTCACATGATAGAACTAGCGCAGGCGGACGGGGACAATCATCACTAGGAGAAACGAGTGAATACCTGCAGGCAGATCTCATTCAATTGCACTATTTCTAGACATGATAGAACTAGTGCAGGCATATCTCATTCAATTGCACTATTTCTAGACAATGGTGTACACTTGACTAAATGAGAGTACGCTCCACCTTAGGGGGTTTTTTCACTTAGAGACCAAGGTTAAATCGGTTGCCATATTTCATTTGGTATAAGATGTCTAGATAGTGGGGTATGGTAGAAATTGTTTCCATCTAATCAAGGTAGTGACATGATCTCTTAGTAGTGGCATGTTAATATTGCCCCCAGGAGAAACGAGTGAATACCTGTAGGGATTATGATTACCGATGTTTTCATTGCATCATTGGTTTAGAGAGACCCACTGAGAGACTATATGAAAACTAAAGTTTAATTTTTGTTTTTTAATGTATGCCCTTTTATTTATGCATGAATGTCTATATTTCAGATGTCGAATATTTTCAATCCGCTTGCTTCCATACTTAAGAATAACAAATTAACTAGGTCGAACTATGTTAACTAGAAGAGTAATCTTCACATAGTGCTTTCTCAAGGGTACTTAGCCACAATGACATCCAGGAGTACAAAGAAATTGATTCTAGTGTTGGGGTTGTCAAGGTTAAGGGCAATAAGCAAGATAAGTCCAAAGGGAATTGTTTCCATTGTGGCAAGAAGGGACACAAGAAAATGAATTGTTTGGTATATCTTGCTATGAAACACTCTGAATATATTTTTCATTCACTTGTTGCTGAGACATGTTATGCGGCAGGATCTACAGATACGTGGTGTGTAGATTTTGGAGCCACTAACTATGTTTGCAATTCATTGTAAAGGTTCTAGGAAACCAGAAAGCTAAGTGATAGGGAGATTTATCTTCAACTTGCTTCACAAGCAAAGGTAGCAGCAGTATCAATAGGAGTGGTTATTTTAAAAATAAATGGTAGGAGTTTATTATTGGAAGATTGCCTTTATGTACCAGAAAGCAGAAAAAACTTGATTTCTATTTCGGCTCTTTCAAAATCTGGTTTTTCAATACTATTTGATTCAAAAGTTTTGATAAAGAAAAATGAAAAGTTTATCTGCTCTGGTACATTGGTGGATGGTCTATATCTAATTACTCCTACACCGCACTTGTTATATGATACTGAAATGATTAACGCATCGAGTGTCTTACCACAAAAAAGAAAGGTTCCTTCAAATAATTCTACATATCTTTAGCATTTGCGATTAGGTTATATTAATCTAAATAGGATCCAAAGACTGGTTAAGGATGAGCCTTTGAGCTTTTTGGTGGTTGAATCATTTCTAGTTTGCGAATCCTGCTTGAAGGGTAAAATGACCAAAAGACCATTTACGGCCAAGGGGCAATAGAGCTAAAAAGGTACTAGAGTTGGTGCATACAGTTGTATGTGGTCCTATGAATACCAGGGCTAGAAGAGGATATAAGTATTTTATCGCTTTCACAGATGACTACTCTAGGTATGACTATGTTTACCTTATGCATCGCAAGTCTGAGGCTTTTGATAAATTCAAAGACTTTCAGGCAGAAAGTGAAAGGCAGACGGGTAAAAGCCTAAAAACTCTTCGATCAGATCGAGGAGGGGAATACCTTTCTAGTGGATTTAAGGATCATTTACGAGAAAATGGGATTATATCCCAAACATCTGCACCAAGCACACCACAACAAAACAGTGTTGCTGAAAAAAGGAATAAAACCTTACTTGACATGGTAAAGTTCTATTCCTTCTATCCATATGTCTATGTATGCTAGAATAGATGTTCATGTGTTTATCTCTAGTTTTTATGTTATTGATGCATGTCTATGTGCGTTGATACTATAGATCTAGAGATTGTGAAGGCATAGTGCTTAATGTAATACTATTGTGGTTTATTTGATGGTTCATACTCATGTTTTGATGATTGTGCCTCTCCCTTAGTTTCTTTAGTTTAATTTTCTTGCCCTTAACTTAGTTGTAGTGTAGTTGCCTTAGTTGTTAGATGGGAGGATAATCCATGCTTGTTGTTTGATGTTTCATGCTTATGAATGCAAGTAGTACTATTCTCTAACCATGTGATGTGTTTGGATTGTGAGCTTAAAGGAAGGATTAATGGCTTAGTTTGATGTATTGTGTTATTCACTAGGTTGCTTAGATAATATATGCTTAATTGGTAATCCATACTTGTTGAAACAATCAATCACACACTCTCAAATTGCAACACATGTTTCCCTTCATTAATTATGCATTGAATGTCTAGAATGGTGATGTTTAGTGGTGATCTCTAGACCCCAAGACCTCACTCTCTTATTTTCTCTAAATTTCATTTAAATTGCTTATGTGACATTGAACTTGTTTAGTTTAGTTTGTAGTTTAATGAATCAAACACACATCTCTTGATCACTCGACCAACTAACCCTATACATAGTTTCCATTACAAGTACGCCTAAAAATCCCTTGGAACGATCCCTACTCACCCTAGCTATTTTTTTAGTTAGAGGAAGTAGTGGCATTTATAAATTTAAAACTTGGCCACACTATTTTATTGCAAATTTGGTGCACACATGACGGCACATACCAAGTTTTTGGTGCCGTTGTCGAGGATTCAAATTGGCAATGCCGTGTTTTGGAAACAAATAAGAATTAGTACTCTTTTGATCGTGTCTTTATTTTACTTTTGATCGTGTCTTTACTTTATTTTATGCCTTCTTAGGCTCGAAAGAGACTCTTCTGGTCATCGTCTCTTCAAATCTTAAAAAAGATCAAGAGAATTCTCTTTTAAATGTGCTTAAGGAAAATAAGGAAGCTATTGGGTGGAGTGTCACAGATCTAAAGGGAATTGACCCTTCCATTTGTATGCAACGCATTCTTATGGAAGAGGATGCAAAACCCTTTAGAGACGCCTAAAGGAGATTGAATCCCAACATGGTTGTTAAAAAGGAAGTGGTGAAGCTCTTAGATGTCGGTATCATTTATCCAATCTTTAATAGCAAATGGGTGAGCCCAACTCAAGTAGTTCCCAAGAAATCGGGGATTACGGTGGTTGAAAATGCAAAAGGTGAGGCAATTTCTAAGCGTACCACCAATTCATGGCGCGTATACATTGACTACCGAAAATTGAATGCCGCCACTATGAAAGATCACTTCCCTTTGCCATTTATTGATCAAATCCTAGAGAGATTGGCTGGGCAACAATATTATTGCTTTCTTGATGGCTATTCGGGTTACAATCAAGTAGCCCTTGACCCCCTAGACCAAGAGAAAACCACCTTTACTTGTCCTTTTGGCACATTTGCTTATAGACCCTTGTGCAATCTTCTCGCCAAGGAAACTCCTTTTGTCTTCGATCAAGCATGCCTTAATGCTTTTCATAAATTGCGTGACTTATTGTTATCTGCTCCTATTATGCAACCTCCCAATTGGTCATTACCCTTTGAAATCATGTGTGATGCTTCTGATTATGTCATGGGAGCGGTTTTGGGGCAAAGGGTAGGAAAACTTCCATGCACTGTATACTATGCAAGCAAGACCCTCTCGGGAGCTCAATTGAATTACTCTACTACCGAGAAGGAATTACTTGCCGTAGTGTATGCTCTTGACAAATTTTGGTCCTACCTCTTAGGGTCAAAAGTCATTGTCTATTCTGATCATACTGCTTTGAGGCACCTTTTGACTAAGAAGGAAACAAAGCCTCGTTTGATAAGGTGGATTTTGCTTCTTCAAGAATTTGATTTTGAAATCAAAGATAAAAAAGGCACCAAAAATGTGGTTGCCGATCATCTTTCTAGATTAGTGGTAGAATCTTCCTTGAGTCCACCAATTCATGATTCATTTTCGGATGAACAACTATTCCAAGTTTCTAATGAACAAATGCCTTGGTTTGCCGACATTATGAATTTTCTGGCAATTGGAAAACTTCCGACCAATTGGTTAAAGCAAGCGAAGACGCTTTTCTTTGCTAACATCCAAAATTACTATTGGGAAGATCCTATTTTGTTCCGATATTGTCCTGATCAAATTGTAAGAAGATGTATTCCAGAGAGTGAAATTCCAAGTGTACTTGTGTTTTGCCATACCCTTACAGGCGGTGGGCTATTTTGGCCCACCATCCATAGGGATGCTTACAATTTTTGCAAGCAATGCGAGAGATGTCAAAAAATGGGATTGATGTCAAGAAGGGACATGATGCCCTTAACAAATATCCTTGTGGTTGAAATCTTTGATATTTAGGGCATTGATTTTATGGGTCCTTTCCCGATGTCTTATGGATATCAATACATTTTGTTTGTCGTTGACTATGTTTCTAAGTGGGTGGAGGCTTGTGCTACCAAAACCAATGACCACTCTGTGGTTATCCAATTCATTAAATCCAACATTAATTTTTACTCGTTTTGTTATGCCAAGAGCAATGATTAGTAATGGAGGAAAGCATTTTTGCAATCAATTTTTAAGGAAATTATTTCTTAAGTACTCCGTTACTCATAAAGTCACCACTCCCTACCTTCCTCAAACAAGTGGGCAAGTAGAAGTGTCAAACCGGGAAATTAAGCATATTCTTGAGAAAATGGTTAACACAACCTAGAAAGATTGGTTACGCAAATTGAATGATGCTTTATGGGCTTACCAAACAGCATACAAGACTCCCATTGGCATGTCTCCTTATAGACTTGTTTATGGAAATCCTTGCCATCTTCCGGTTAAGCTAGAACACAAAGCTATGTGGGCGGTTAAGAAGCTCAATTTTGACCTTGACAAAGCCGGAGAGAATCGTTTACTACAATTGAATGAGTTAGAAAAGTTGAGACATAATGCTTATGACAATGCAAAACTTTACAAAGAAAGAACCAAGGCTTTTCATGATAAACATATTGTGAAGAAATATTTCGAACCAGGACAAAAAGCACGGCTCTTCAACTCTAGGCTTAAACTCTTTCCCGAGAAATTACGTACCAAATGGGAAGGTCCGTATGAAATCATCTCTGTTACGCCTCATAGGGGCGGTTAAGATTCAAAGCCTAAAGAATGGCAACACATTCAAGGTGAATGGGCAAAGGTTGAAACCCTACATTGAGGGACAAGTTTTTCAAAGGCATATGGAAGCTGCCCTTTTGGTAGATCCAATCTATGAAGAGATTTAGTAATACATTCAATGTTCTCAATGAGATGTTCGAATTCTTCCTTAATTGTTCTTATTCCATCGATCTTGGAATAGGTTCAATTGATCAAACATCATCTCTGCATCCAATCATCTCTCAGTCCCATCGATCGAGAAATTCCTGCATATTCCAGCTCTCTGTGTATCAATCGAACTTCATTTCAGATCGATCCGAGTCTTTCAAGATCGATCAAACTTTCTCTTCGATTGATCTCAGTTCCATACTTAGAAAAATTTTGGAGCCCTGTATATTTCAGCTCTTTGTTCCATCGTTCGATGATATCTGCAGAATTTTAGAGGTTCGATCGACCTAAGCTGGATCGATCTATGCTCGATCGATGAGGATGAAAAAAAAAAAAAAATCTCTCTTGATCCTTTAAAGCAGCATTCCGTCTAGCTAGAGACGTTAAACTTAGCAATCATTGTCCATATTTTCTTGCATTTTGTTTAATCTTGCTTTCTTTTACTCAAAAAAAAATAAAAAATAAAAACCCTTTATCTTTTTACCATTACGCCCTTATGTGTAGTCATGCTACTTTCATGCTTTAGCTAGGGCTTGATCTCATATCTCTCTTTCATCTTGTGTTATATTGCCTTAGAATGCATAATTTGATTATTCTTATCCCATTTGATATTTGATGTGAGCTTGCTAGTGTGGTTATTCAAATAGGTTGTTGATTCCAAGTTTGGGGGAGACCCTTTTCATATTGGATCATGTCTTTCACCACCACGGTATACTCTTTCCATCTTTTCCATTGTTCTCTTTGCACATTGAGGACAATGTGCGATTTAAGTTTTGGGGTAAGGTGTCTTGTTGCATTCTACTTATAAGTTGAACTTTAAATGCATGATTAAGATTGGAGATCCATGTTAGCTATGATTTTGATCTGTTGAGGACTATATTGCTTAAAATTTAAAAATTGCTTGACTTGAAAGTCCAATACTCCTTGTATGCCTTGTGGATGCCATTTAGGAGTAAATTTTTCGAAAGATTGATATCTTGTTTGCACTTATGATCCACATCATCCTGATTTTGTGATTGCTTTGAGATTCACTCTAGGATTCTACACTAGCACAGGTGCACACTAGCATTCATTTGTGGGGTACATGCTTTGTTGATTATTGAATTGGTTATATCCCAATTGGGTTAGTAATGCATTGAAAGCTTTCATTTTGATAAAGGTGGATAACAAACCCTTTTCATTGAGTAGCCGGTATTCTAGCCTCATCAAGCACTGAATTTCTCGAGCCGAAAGGTGGAGGGCCCAAACTCTAGGTTAATAATTGAACTTGCTTTAAAAATAAAAAAAATAAAAAAATAAAAAGTTGCAAAAACAATATAAAAAAAAAAGTGAGGACTTCTCCCAAAAGGTGAGAAGTGGGAAATGATTAGATGGAGGTTGTTTTGATTTGTAGCCTAGTTGATTTGAGCTTGTAAGTCCTTAGGGGTGTTTAAACACCTAATGCCCTAAAGCCGTCCTGTTTGGGAGTCATTGAACTAACGCTCGACCTCATCGATCGCTAGAAAAGCTTAATAGATCAACACATTGCACCATGCTTCCATCTTTGATCCTTATGATTAAAAAAAATAATAAAATAAATAAATTATCAAGTGAAAAGAATAAGCGCACCTAGATCAATAAAACTTTAATAAAAGGTCCACTCTTTGTCTTGATAATCGGTACTAGATTTGTGTGCTAGTTTGAGGGTAAGGATGTGATCATTTCTCTAGTTGGCTTAGATAGCAACATATTTGATTTGCATGATCATTTTCTTGATGTGTGGAGGACCATACTTGTTTGCTTGATGTTGAAATTTTGGGAGATTGCTTCGAAGTGGTTGAAAATTTGCATACTTGAGGTAATTTTCTCCCAATACTTGTTTGCAATGTTGGTGCCTCTTTAGTGAGAATGAGCTTAATGTTTGTGGGTATCATTTCTGGAAACCCTCACGAGACTTCACTCGTCCACTAGGGGTAACCTAGCTGTTTAAAAAGCTTGTTGCATATGCTAAATGCAATCATGTTCCCTACGAAAGTGGCGTTATCATTTCATTGCTTTTTAGTTCATACTTGTATAGTCGTTCATTTCATTCCTTTACTTCGTAGTTCATTGCTAGGGACTAGTAATATTTAAGTTTGGGGATGTGATGAGCGCTAAAAAGTGCGTAATTAAACCCCTTAAGCTTAGGTATTCTAGGACCTTTATCTATCTTACTTTCCCGTTTTAGACTAATTTCATGTTATTGCCCTTTTCAGGCACTTATCCCAAAAATAAGTTAATTCAGCCAACTAAGAGCATTAAAGAAGCTAACTCAAGATGGATGGAAGAAAGGAGCAAAGTGGAAGCAGAATGAAGCAAAGTGTGGAAATCAGCAAGTTCGATTGATCTCAACATCACTTCGATTGATCGAAGCAACATCGATCTGGACACTTCAAGATGGATCCAAGCCCTTGTCCTTATCCAAAAGATTCCACAATTTTCGATCGATCCAACCATTCTTAGATCGATCGAACATATTTAATCTTATCCACACCTACCACCCCATATACCACTTTTGTCTCTTTCCCAAAATATCCCAAAATATCTGAGAGATTTGTCTTTATTCAAAAAGGTGCCGCCAAGGATGGATCAATTCCTGCAACATTCGATGGATCTCAGCACAGTTCAATCGATCTCTATATAGTTTGATCGATGTCCGAAAAAAAAATAAGTTCCAGCTCATTAAAAGTTGGCTCATGGTGCAATCATTACAAAGACCCTAGTGCACGAATCCAGACCATTGGGTGTGACACTTGACCTACCTATATAAGGATTTTGAGCCTCTTTTATATCATATCTCAACATAGGTGATACATATCTCATATACCATCTCATAGACTTGGAGAAACATTCTTAAAGAAGAAGAAAAGAGAAGAGGAGAGGCTAGAGACACATCTTTGGGAGTTCTTCCATTCTTCTAGGGTTTCCATCAAGAAGAAGGTCATTCCTACCCTGGAGATAGCCCTTGAGGCTTAGATGACTACTTCAATGAGTGGCTAAACATCTTCTTGGGGCTAGAGTTAGCCCTAAGCATGCCTTCTAGACTCGAATGCTTTGTATTTTGAGGGGATTTGTGTTGTAATCTTGCTTTGACACTTATTTTGTATATGAATCTTGTTTATTCAATGATTTGTGTGGTTTAATACTTCCAATTGATCTTTTCAATCTATCTATATGTCTATGTATGCTATAATAGATGTTCATGTGTTTATCTCTAGTTTTTGTGTTATTGATGCATATCTATGTGTGTTGATACTATAGATCTAGAGATTGTCAAGGTATAGTGCTTAATGGAATACTATTGTGGTTTATTTGATGGTTCATACTCAAGTCTTGATGGATTGTGCCTCTCCCTTAGTTTCTTTAGTTTAATTTTCATGCCCTTAACTTAGTTGTAGTGTAGTTGCCTTAGTTGTTAAATGGGAGGACAATCCATGCTTGTTGTTTGATGTTTCATGCTTATGAATGCAAGTAGTATTATTCTCTAACCATGTGATGTGTTTGGATTGTGAGCTTAAAGGAAGGATTAATGGCTTAGTTTGATGTATTGTGTTATTCACTAGGTTGCTTAGACAATATATGCTTAATTAGTCATCCATACTTGTTGAAACAATCAATCACACACTCTCAAATTGAAACACATGTTTCCCCTCATTAATTATGCATTGAATGTCTAGAATGGTGATGTTTAGTGGTGATCTCTAGACCCCAAGACCTCACTATCTTGTGTTCTCTAAATTTCATTTAAATTGCTTATGTTACATTGAACTTGTTTAGTTTAGTTTGTAGTTTAATCAACCAAACACACCATCTCTTGATCACTCGACCTGCTAACCCTATACATTGTTTCCATTACAAGTATACCTAAAAATCCCTTGGGACGATCCCTACTCACCCTAGCTATCTTTTTAGTTAGAGGAAGTAGTGGCATTTATAAATTTAAAACTTGGCCACACTATTTTATTGCAAATTTGGTGCACACACGACGGCACACACCATGCTATGCTTTGTACTAGACCAAATATCTATTTAGTAGTCGGCATGGTCAGTAGATATCAGTCCAACCCTAGACAAGAACATTGGATAACAGTGAAGCACATCCTTAAATATTTGAGAAGGACCAAAGATTACATGTGAATGTATGGGGGTAATGATTTACTTCCAGTGGGTTACACAGATTCTGACTTCCAATCAGATAGGGATAATAGGAAATGTACCTCAGGATATGTATTTACCCATAGTGGATAAGCCATTAGTTGGAAGAGCGTGAAGTAATCTTGCATTACAGACTCCACCATGGAGGTCGAGTACGTATCAGCTTCAAAGGCAGTTAAACAGGCTGTATAGCTTAAGAATTTCCTCTTAGAGCTTGGAGTGGTACCACTGGCACGATCTCCTATTATCTTATATTGTGATAATAGTGGGGCAATTGCTCAATCCAAGGAACCGAGGAACCACAAGAAGGGAATGCAATTTGAGCGCAAATATCATCTTATTAGAGATATAATTCACTGTGGGGACATTGTTGTCACTAAGATTGCATCTGCAAATAACCTTGAAAATCATTTCACTAAGACTCTACCTACTAGGGTTTTTGAGTCTCATGTTGAATGAATGGGTGTTTGCAAATAACCTTGAAAATCATTTCACTAAGACTCTACCTACTAGGGTTTTTGAGTCTCATGTTGAATGAATGGATGTAATGGTAATTGGTTTTGAGTGCAAGTGGAAGATTGTTGGGATCATATGCCCTACAAGCCAATTGTTTATTATTTATTCAATATTTTATTAATAAATATGATATTCATGCATTGGGCTTTACATATATTTGTATGAGATGTATTATAGTCCTCAAGTGGCATTATAGGTAACTTAAGTGTGTAAATGAGATTTGCACGCAGGAGATTTGGGCTCACCTGTTTCTTGTACCTTAGCATTGTTCGCAGTCAGTGATAAAAGTTAGGTACTTTTATCTGTAAGACTGTAACACACTTGACCTCTATAAGATAGGATGGTTATTCTCGACCATTAGGGTAATTGACTCTAAGGTAGTGTGTTGGTGTGCTTGGAGTACATTGAACTGGATCACCATAAGATCACACCATACAATGTACTGTCATTATTTTGGTGTGTTTCTTATCTACTAAATTCATAGGCTCTAAATCCCTCTAAATTCTAAGGGATTTAGTAACACACTTGACCTCTATAAGGCAGGATGGTTATTCTCGACCATTAGGGTAGTTGACTCTAAGGTAGTGTGTTGGTGTGCTTGGAGTACATTGAACTGGATCACCATAAGATCACACCATACAATGTACTGTCATTATTTTGGTGTGTTTCTTATCTACTAAATTCATAGGCTCTAAATCCTGAGGGATTTAGTAAACTCAAGTTTCAGTACTAGTCACTTTGACTTACCAATGTGTGAGATCTTTTTAAGGTCAATACCACGGTATCTTGGGTAGCTAATGTTGGAGCTCTGGGAACACAAATGCTCAGCATGTATTCCACACTCTTTATAAGAGTTAGAATATCCCCTTGATACAATTTAATAAGTTTGATCACTGGAACCTGGCCAGGGCATTTTAGTAAAATGTTTACTAAATTATTTTTCTATTATTTATTTAGAAAAATAATTATTTTGAAAGATTCTTTTATAAAAGAATTTATTTCAGTGATCATAAGGATTAAGTTGGTTACTCAAGCAATATAAAATATAAGTAAGCCTTAGGGGGACAGTATATATATTCCTGAGGCTACTTATGGATATTCGGTAGTAGAGGAGATTATATGTAATTATTTAGTACATAGAGCCTTATCGTAATTTTTAAATCCTAGAGTGCAATTACAATACTATTGTGGTGCTTATTGTAATTAATTGGATAATATAGAGTTATGAGATAACTTTATCTCTATCCAATTGGAGCTAGGATAAGTAAGCCCTCTTGGATCCTTATCTCTAGCCCCAGACGTTTTAACCGATTTTCTCAGGTCATATATTCTGCGATATAGCCATACAAAACATTTGATCGTGCACTATCCAGAATACAAGAGTGAGAAAAAAGGTTAGGGTTCTACAAACCTACCATTGGGGTCATAGAGATGAAGACTCATTAGTTTTCAAGGCAAAAGAAGAAAGTGTTCACCAGAATTCAAAACTAAAGAATAGTGTTTTTGTATACGACGATTAGGTATGAGATCCTTTTACAGTACATGGTTACGCTCCTGAATTTTTTTTTTTTTAAATGCTTCCGTTGTGCCTTTAGTAAGAACTCCGAAAGAATTGCCCATCTCACATTGATGGAAACATTTGGAAAATAAATTTGTTTTGAAAATTAAATTTTACAAAGATTATGAATTGAAAGGATTTAAATTCTTGATTTTGTCAAATTAGGATCGACCCGAACCTTCAGAAGTGGCGTGATCGCCAAGGGAGGAATTAGTAATGGGCTAACCTGAGCTATAGCCCAAGTCCAATTGAAAAGAAAAAAAAAATTAGTACTATTGTTCCTGTAAGCCCATGTACTACTCTTTCTCTTCCTATAAGTCCAGCCCAATTCATAGTATTTCTATAAATAAAAAGAGTTATAAAATTTACAAAGGTCAAACCTTAAATATGAGCAAGCCCACGAACTATAGACATGCCCAATCACAAAATAAACCATAATAAAATATAATAGGGCCCAGCCCAGTAAATCAAACGCATTGTTAGTCTATCAAAGAAGACCTAAACTCTTCGTATGTAAGGCACTAAGGCATAGGTTGATGGATATCATAAATTATTATTGTTAATCCAGTGAAATATTGAATTTTATTTTTGTAAAAATAAAAATAAATAAATAAATAAAATAAAAAAGTTTTGTTGATGACTTGATTAATTTCTTGTTAAATTGGGTAATTTACTATAAAATGGATTAATAACTAGTCAAGGGTGGAACACATAAGTCTTACTTTCTAATGTGAATTTATTGATAAGGAACATATATATCTTACATTCTTGTAGTTGTTTGTTTTAATACTTATATGAAGCAAACCTCAATGGATTCTTGATTGTGAAAATACGTTAGAGTTTGGAAGTGTAACTGTGTTAGAAAGCTGTAGATTATTGGGTTTAATTGAATAACTGATGCATGATAATTATGTATTTAGAGTATGGATGACACACTAAGCAATCATGGGTTTAATTATTTTTAACCCTCCCTACTTTGCAATCCTGGCTCCGCCCCTGGTGATCGAGAAATTATCTCCGCCAACTATACACGAATTTATTTCTAGATATTCATCTCCAATCTATGATGTACCTGTCAGTGATGCGTGAGCCACAGAGAAACAAGAATCTTAGAATAAGAGTTTTCCCAAGCTCCGGCCCTTTCAAGAGAGAATGAATTCGTCACTGTTTGAAATTTTTTAAATTATTTTTTCAAGATTATGATCATCATCTCCATGGTATTTTCTGCTTGCGGATCGATAGTTGCGGCTGGTGCACTCACGATTGAAAAAAAAAAAAAAAGAGCCAGTTGCCTTCTCTCCAAATCAAATATATATATTATACATATATACATACATACATATATATACGACGTGTCATGAAACACGTGAGCCGAATACATATCATGCCATGTCATATTCGAAATCTTGATTTGTTCATAGCAATATGCCATCTCAGTACAAGATGCAATAATTCTTCAAAATGAATTAAATACGGAGTAGTTGCTTACCAATTCCACGGAAAAAGAGGATGTACAACTTTATGGCACTATGGCTTGTTGGGATTTATATGCCCTGGCATAGCAAATTCCTATCTGGATTGTAGTGACATATGTTCCTGACATATCTGAAATATTTATGATTTATATAATTGGTGAATTCAATGTATTATTTTTCGATTCACTATGAAATTGATAGTGTCCATGTAATTACAAGAAATATTTATATATATGTATGTGATGACAATCAATGCATGATATATAAATAGTAATTATAAATTGTTCATAGTCGGTAATTATGGATGGACTCATAATTAATTAAGACTTGAACTGGATCCGCGTTAGGTTGAGATATATTGCGAGAGCCGTCGTATGCAATTACTCCCTATCACCGTCATGGCATTTGACTCTTAAGCATGAGAAAAGTATAGACTCTTTTATTAATTAATAATTATTTTGATTTGTTCGGCGGATTCTTCGGGATCCTTAGACCGACACTTTGGGTAGTTATGTAATTAATAGTTAGAGGGTTATATTTTCAATATTTGCATCATTGCTACTTGTATTTATTTTGTATTGATTATGGTTGATCACAAAGTAAATTCGAAGACCTTCGTGTGTTTTTAGACAAAATGATTTATTATATATTTATTTATTTAAATTATTATTTTTGTCAAACAAATGTTTTATTGTGATCGAGCCAGAAATAATCAAAGGTACCAAAATAAATATATTAATTAAGTAGTCGGATTGATGGCTATATTTATCCGATAACTAATTATGCATAGAGGGGTCAAAGTGCAATATTGACTTAGAGGTTATTTATTATTTAATTGGAGTTCAATTAATTTCTTTTAGTGGAGTAGAAATTAATTTATGAATTAATTGAATTGGGTCCATGGACCGGGCCAATTATTAATTCATTGTAGCCAATAAAATAATAGGCCCAATGGATTCTCACTCATAGCCCAACTTGATATTGGAATCATATTAGATTTGAGACATATGAATTAGAGATGGAGAAGGATTTGTTGTTTCCTTTTCTTTATTTTTATGTTGCCTATAAATATACATGGTCTATGTATATTTTAGGGGATGATTTTGATGAGAAGGAATAAGGAATAAATCTTCTCTCTCTAGAAAATTAGGGTTTATGGTCTCATCTAATAGAGGCTCCCACAAGCCTAATTTTCCAAGGTAATTCATGGAGGCTTATGAGTGATTCCTAAAGGCAAAATAATTACCAAGAAGATGGAAATTCAAGGAGAAGGCATCTTGCTAAGGGATCTACAATAAGTGAGAACATTCACTTTAGAGGAAAGTTTTAAAGGTTTACTCAGACCTTTGATGTAAGTATTCAATCCATTAATTGAATGATACATCATATTTTTATTTTTGCATAACAATTTGGACAGGTTAAGCAAAGCGTCTGTCGTGTTCTAATTCGTGTAAATAATGTTCACTTTACACCATGATTCAACAATTTGGACAGGTCAAGCAAAGCATCTGTAGTGTTCCAATTTGTGTAAATAATGTTCAATTTGGACAGGTCAAGCAAAGCATTTGTCATGGCTCATGATTTTCTGCATCTATTCAATTGGGATATAAGCCTTAATAACTTTTTTTCCGAACGCCGTGGCATGTCACAACATCAACAATTGATACATACACGTATACATGCTTTGTGTAGCGCGCGTTGGCTCCCACTAAAAGCAGCACAAATGCTTAATTATGTAACTGAGTGTCACATTATAACTAACTTCTACTGGACAACTAATTAGAATTAAGGAAGAGAGAGAGAGAAGAGGAGATTAAGAAATGGCATTGTGTCAAATCTACACTAATTAATTAGAAATGAATGGTTGAAATCAAAAAGATCAGCTTGACCCTTGACCAGTTAGAAGCATCTGGTGTGAAAAGAACAACTAGTTATGGACCCTAAAGTTCCTAACCCATTGGTTTCCCCACCATGTGATACATGTATTTGTTTGAAATATTTTTGATGAAAGAGAAAAGTCATTTTTGAGGCACAAAGATCGCTTGTTTCTGACTTGTGTTCCCCAATAGTTTGTGTTTGTGCATTAATTCATATATTGTGAAACACTGTCAACACAAATGATTCAATTACCATAATCTTCAAATTAAATGGGAGGACTTTTGTGGGTGTATGTTCCAAGACATTACTGTAAGATGTTTTACTGCCTAGTGCATAGGGCAGCAAATGAATATAACTTTTTATGAACAGTTTGGACTCAATTTGTTAAAGGTTCGATTCGAACTCGTTCGTTAAACAAATGAACCGAGTTCGAACTTGATATTTAAGTTTGTTTAGTAAACGAATTGAATTTGGCTCTTGAACATGAACTCGTTTAGGCTCGTTTATGTTCATTAAAAGTAGGCTTGTTATATATAATTAAAGAATTGCCTCTTCTTAAGATAGGTTTTTTCTTTTGAGACTTTGCCGCAATACGTGTAGATGTTAAACTTTATATATAACACATTCTCTTTTCCAAGCGATGTGAAATCCTCACGTTTTGTAATTAATATGATTACATGTCCACTATATGGCACATGTCCACGTCACCCCTGCCGGCAAAAATCGTCACAGTTTTAACCCATAAACTGACAATTTTCCCTTTTTGAAAATTGTGTGGTTGATATATTGCTAGGCATTTTCTTTTTGATTTTTGTAAGATAGATATATTGACCAAACTGAGAAAGAAATAAATTAAGCTCGAAAAGTCAGTGCCGTGCCAAAAGAAAATGGCAAATCATATTTAAGCACGAAAAGTCATACGTTTGGACTGAAAAAACTGAGAGCGAAATATATAAATCATATTAAATTAAGCTTGAAAAGTTATACGTTGGACTGAACAAACCGAGAGCGAAGTATATAAATCATATTAAATAAAGCTCGAAAAGTCAGCCGACCAAAAGAAAATGGCGCATGTTGCTCGCAAATATTTATAGTGGGTCAGGCCATGTAGAAATAGCTATTCTCCACTCTCCAGACGCTAACAAATTTTTACTCAAATTCATTATTTGAAGATAATTATCACAATTCTTCAATAAAAACAATGAAAATAAATGTCTTTACGGTTATCTAGAAGGGGAAAAAAAATGGGTGCTAAAAAAAAATGGGAAAAGGTTGTATACATAACCAAGAGGTGTGTATATAGAGGCACAATCACAAAGGGCTATGTTGTCTTTTCAATTTTTAAAGAGCATTATTGTCCATAAATTTCAGTTTTTATGTCATGTGCGCTAATTTTGGCCGGAAGGGACAATCTGCAACAAAATTGCATAATTCAAAGGTTATTTGCATAATTTGTAATTCAGGGATTATTTGCATGTTTATCAATAGTTCAGGTAGTTTATTGCAATTTTTCCTATATTATATTTTTTATATATATATATATATATATGTATGTATGTATGTATGTATGTATGTATATGACATAACTTTCAAAATTCAACCAAAAGACCATGCTACTTTATTGCCCCCAACTGTTTCTTGTACCTAGTACCGTGCCAAAAGAAAATGGCAAATCATATTAAATTTAGCTCGAAAAGTCAGTGCCGTGCCAAAAGAAGATGGCAAATCATATTAAGTTGAGCTGACCTACCAAGACATTAATATACCATTCCTTTGCATTTTTTTTATTGAAAAAGACAAGCCCCGTGGCTGTTAATCATCTAAGGTAAATTTAATTATTTGATATATACAGGAAATTTTATTATAACACGCTTATTAATAATATAGGTTAATAATAAATTGACATTTAATTTTTAATTATCAAATTAAAAATAGTGTAGATATTTATTTACTAAATTATAGATAAAAATCAAATTATTATTTATAATTTAGTCATTAAAATAAGACGTGTCAATTTTTTATTGGTTCAAATTAGTGGTGAGTATGTTGTTGATATCAATAATGAAAATTCAAGTATTATTTATATATATATATATATATATATATAAATTCTCAAAGATAGGAGCCACACATCAATCATGGTACAAATCATTAATTTATTTCCAGATGCGTGTCACTATCAGTGCTAGTCTTATTAACCTTGTGTATATTGTCATCCAAAAATAATAAAATAAACAAATAAATAAAAAAGTAAAATTTGTAAACTCTGGTCTATTTCTCTATAAATACAGGGCAAAGTTCTCTCTATATTCACAATCACCAGTCTTTGTTCTGTGTTTCCCCACCGAAGAGGCATGGTAACTGGAGCTCCAGCTAATTAGAAGTATATCCCCAACCGTGTGAGTACTTCTCTCCTCTTGCTTTTCCATTGTATTTATGCATTTTTTTGTAGCAAAAAAAATGCATAAATACATTATATATATATATTTCATTTATTAGAAACAGAGAAAGAAAGTAATCTACAATAATATTCCAAGTGAGCTAAACTAATTTTTGATCAGGCCACTAGTGTGGTTGGTATAATTTTTCTTCTTCAAAAGGGGAGACTGAAAGTTCAGGGGCGGAACCATGATTAATTCTATGGTTGAGGGCCGAACTTACAATTAATATAAAATTTATTTTAAGCCAAATAGTAATATATATATATATATATATATATATATATATATATATATTATCGAATATAGCCATACAAAAATTTATCAAACCAATCGTCAGCCAATTTGTATTAAAATAAAATATAAAAAAAAAAATGGCTTATATCCAGTAAAAAATGACATAAATATGTATAAAAATTAATCAAAAAGACTAAATAACTATTACAAAAGACCAAATAATTATATTTGAGGCAATAAAATTCATATATTTTCGATTGGTAGCTTGACTATTATATAACCAATTAACCTGAAGTTAATTAATCAATTAGTTATTTAAAGAAACTTTTTTTATTTTATCAAACATCCCTAACAAGTAAGACAATTAATCCAAAATTTAAAAAACTTTTAACTCTAAAGTAAAGTGAATATATTATCTATTATTGCAATTGGGCTTAGTTTAATATAATATTGAAAAAAAAGAAAAAAAAGAAAAAAAAGTATAAGAAAGTCGTGTATTTTTAATAGAAAGTTAGAAACCATTTATAATTAAAAAATATTCTGGGGGCAAGTATATATTTATCTGTACTATTTTTCATTTTAGGTTGTACTAATAAAAGTTAATAAAAATTTTGGGGGGGCCATGGCCCTACCCTCCCCCATGCGGTTAGGGACATGTTGTGTTTGGGTGTATACATTTTCTTTTAAAAAATTAAAAGTAGGAGATCGACCAAATCACTCATACAGGTTACGAAAACAAATGATACAACTCTTTGTGTTTTAGGGAGGACAAAAAATTAAATCCAATATAATTACTCCGTAATTATTAATTCGAACCAATCCGAACTGAATAGGAGTGGTTTTTGACTTATATTGCAGTTTGCTAATTAAATTACGCCTTCTCAAACCAACTATTTTGATACAATACTACTAAGCTACCCTTTTGATCGATCTCCCCATAATATCCTTATACCATTTTATATATAAACACCATTTTTTTTCTTTTTCTCTTTTGGTTAGAATACTTTAATCATTTTATTTTATGTTATGTTATCCAAACTGTATGATGATTATTTGTCAAACTACTAAATTAATCACCTTATGCCACAGCAAACATAAATCTGGACAAGTGATCGACGATGGAGTTCCCAATCATCTCCTTCCCAATTCTATTCACATTCCTTGTGTTTTTGTTGATGGTATTCAAAACCAAGATGATGAGTTCATCTCCAAAACTGCCTCCTGGGCCTTGGAAGCTACCTCTAATTGGTAACATTCACCAAGTTGTTGGATCTCTACCCCATCACCGCCTACGAGATCTGGCCCTAAATTATGGACCTCTGATGCACCTTCGACTCGGTGAACTTCCTATCGTTGTCATTTCTTCAGCAGAATTTGCCAAAGAGGTGATGAAAACACATGACATCGTCTTTGCTAGCAGACCTTTTATTTTTGCTATGAATATCATATCTGGGGATGACATTGCCTTCGCGCCTTATGGGGATCAATGGAGACAACTTCGAAAAGTTTGCATACTGGAGCTTTTAAGTGCCAAGCGTGTCCAATCATTCCGACCCATCAGGGAAGAAGAGGCCTCGAATCTGATCAAATCTATTTCTTCGTCGACCCATAATACAACTGGATCTCTCATCAATCTCACTGAAAAGGTTTTCTCCATGACATACAGCGTTGTTGCTAAGGTGGCCGTTGGTAAGAAATTCCATGGGCAACAAGAATTCTTATCACTTCTCAGGGAAACTATGGTGGTAGGAGGAGGTTTCGATGTTGCTGATCTCTTTCCTTCACTTGAAATACTTGCTTCGATAAGTGGGCTGAGGCCTAGAGTTGAGAAGATTCATCGAAAAATTGATGAGATATTTACTAACATTATTGATGAACATAAAGCTAGAGATGGTGAAGTTAATAACGAAGAAGATTTGATAGATATACTTTTAAAAGTTCAGGAGAAGGGTGACCTTGAGTTCCCCTTAACTATGAAAACACTCAAGTCAGTTATCATGGTTAGTACATTTACTTTCTACTTCTTCTATCAATGAATTAACTTCCACAAATTACCTACTTTTACAGTATTCTCTACTCTTCTAACTCAATTTCAATGCTCTTTCAGGACGTATTCACTGGAGGGATTGATACATCATCCTCAACTGTAATCTGGGCAATGTCAGAAATGCTAAAAAATCCAAGAGTTATGGGAAAGGCACAAGCTGAGGTGAGGCAGGTTTTAAGTAAAAAAGGAGTAGATATTGTAAATGAAGATGACATTCATGAATTGAGTTACTTAAAGTTAGTTATCAAAGAAACCCTGAGGTTACATACTCCTGCCCCTCTATTAATTCCGAGAGAGAGCAGAGAGAGATGTGAAATCAATGGATACGAGATACCTGCGAAAACTAAAGTCTTTGTCAATGTATGGGCAATTTGTAGAGATCCTGAAAATTGGAGTGATCCAGAGAGTTTTTATCCAGAGAGATTCCTCGACACTTCAGTTGATTACAAGGGGACTCATTTCCAATTTACACCATTTGGTGCTGGTAGGAGAATATGTCCTGGAATGTCGTTCGGGATAGCTAATGTTGAGCTTCCACTTGCTAATTTATTGTATCACTTTGACTGGAAACTTCCTGAGGGAGAGAAGCCGGAAGATCTAGACATGACTGAGATCTTTGGTGCAAATGTTCCCAGAAAAAGGGATTTGTGTGTGATTCCTATTGCTTATCATCCTTCAACTTGTGAGTAAGATATTAAGACAAGAAGGTAGAAAGCTAGCATTGGATGGTCACTATTAAATTTCCAGTTTCAGTGTGACCCTCTCTAATGCTAATTAAGTTATACTACTATATAATAAATAATGTAATCTTATGTTAGAATATATATATATATATATATATATATATATATATATATATATATATAGATGAAAGGTAAAATAAGAACTGGTGTTATGTGGACTTCCATAGATAATTGAATAAAGAGTATTCTTCCTTTTTGGTGTTTTTACTGCTATGTGTTCTGATTTCAGATTTCTAAAAAATTTAACACCCTTCATCATTTTTTGTCACCCTGGCCATTTCGGTTTGGCTGCACTTCCAATTGTTTAAATGAATATATGTATAATCAAGGAATTGCCTCATCTTAAGTTAGGCTTTCTATTGTGATTGAAATATTTGTATTATATCTTATTCGATTATTTCCCCCCTTCTATACGTTATTTCTTGGTCACGTCTAAGTGCTGGCAGTTTAATATTCTCTTGACAGAGTTGTGTTTTAAGTACAAATTAAGATAATATGGAGATGTTCTTGGGTACGAAGAGCAGAGCAAGCAGCTCATCTCTGTTACTTTTTGTTAAAGATGTGGAGTTTGGGATAGTTGTTGACTACATTCACAATTCAGGTAAGAGAAAAATGACTATAGGCAATTTGATATCCCTCCTAAGGACCGCCGATATATATATATATATTACCAGTAATAAAAAATTAAAAAAAAATTCCCACTAATATATTTAATTTCTAAATGAAAAGCATTTTTTTGTGAGTATATATAAATATTAGGACATTCATACACCATCGTGTCTACCCTCTCCAAATTAATGGTACATATCCTAATATTATTTATATATATACAGTATTAGGGCATTCATGCATCATCGTGTCAACTCTCTCCAAATTAATGGTACATATCCTAATATTTTTTATTTATTTATTTATTTTTGGGAAAGAAATGAAACATCAATGCTGCCAAACTTAATGGATGGAGTAAGAACTCCGAAACAACTGCCAGTCTCACATTGATGGAAACGTTTGGAAAATAAATTTGTTTTGAAAATTAAATTTTACAAAGATTATGAATTGGTCTTCAAAAGTGGCGTGGTCGCGGGATTATCTAATAATTTCTCCGCCAACTATACACAAATTTATTTCTAGATATTCATCTCCAATCTATGATGTACCTGTCAGTGATGTGTGAGCCACTTGCAGAGAAACAAAAGTCTTAGAATAAGAGTTTTCCCAAGCTCCGACCCTTCAAGAGAGAATGAATTCGTCAGAGTTTGAAATTTTTTAATTTATTTTTTCAAGATTATGATCATCATCTCCATGGTATAATTGGTATTGTCTGCATGCGGGTCGATAGTTGCGGCTGGTGCACCCACGATTGGGAAAAAAACAAAAAAAAAAAAAACAAAACAAAGAGCCAGTTGCCTTCTCTCCAAAACAAATTTATATATTATACATATATCTATATATATATATATATGACACTCATGAAACACGTAAGCCGAAATACATATCACGAATTTGTTTCGTGATATTTAGCATTTCTAGCTTACATGAGTGGCCAATCCCTACAACAAGAATTGTGACTCAGAAAACATGTCACAAAACAGCTCTGTAATCTTTAACTTGACCAATCAACGCTTACGAACCCTTCGCAAAAGAACTGCCATTTCATATTCGAATTCTTGATTTGTTCATACCAGTATGTCATCTCAGTACAAGATGCAATAATTCTTCAAAATGAATTAAATAGTTGGTTACCAATTCCACGGAAAAAGAGGATGTAAAACTTTATGGCATTAACGCCATGGTTCAACAATTTGGACAGGTCAAGCAAAGTATCTGTCACAACTCGTTTCAATTTGTGTAAATAATGTCCGCTTTGCACACTTATTTTTCGGTGCTCATAATTTTCTGCATTTACACAATTGGGATATAAGTCTCAACAACTTTTCTCCCGAACGTTGTGGGATGTCACAGCATCAACAACTGATACATACACATATACATGCTTTGTGTAGGCACGTTGGCACCCACTAAAAACAGCACAAATGCTTAATTATGTAACTGAGTGTAACATTATGACTAACTCCAACTGGACAACTAATCAGAATTAAGGAAGAGAGTGAGAGAAGAGGAGATTAAGAAATGTCATTGGGTCAAATCTACACTAATCAATTACAAATGAATGGTTAAAATCAAAAAGATCAGCTTGACCCTTAACCAGTTAGAAGCATCTCTTGTGAAATGAATCAACTAGTTATGGACCCTAAAGTTCCTAACCCATTGGTTTCTCCACCATGTGGGAGGAATTTTACAACATATAAATATTATATATATTATAGGGAAAGGTGCAATAAACCCCTTGGACTATTAGAGTTTTGCAATTAATTTCCTTGAGCTATAAAAATTTCCTCTAAACTAACAAAATGTTGCATTTAACCACTTGAACTAACAAAGGGGGTGCCGGAAAAGTTAAAAGACAACATTACTAAACGAGTTGCATGAACAAATTTTTATTATCATACTAAGCGGATCCCATAAATGTAGGCTTGTTATAGGACTCGTTTACATTTATTTTATTTTTTTTAATGAAATTCTTTAATTTTTGAATTATAAGATAAATATAAAATAATTTACTAAACGAGTTGAATGAACAAATTTTGACTATGAATTCAATTTATTTTCTTCAATGAGCAGAATCCGAACTTTTTAACACCATGACGAGCCCAAGCTCAGTTTTTTGAGCTTGTCACTAGCCCGAGCCAAACTATAAACAAACGAGCTCGAGCCCAAACAGATTAAGACTAGGCTCGGTTCATTTGCAGCCCTACTAGTGCATTATACACTGAACAAAGGAATTCTTGATCATTTACCCCTGTGCTAGGTTAATAGTTTATCTGGTTGCCAACAAAGTTAAAAATCAAAATCTATTCAGGTAAACCAAATTAAATTATGAAATGCTAGACTGTCCTATCTTTTTCACATTATTCCACTTTTTAACTAATTGAAATAATATAACAATTATTAAGGCCAAAAAAGTGAAGTAGCTCTCCCTCTTAATGCTATCAAACAAAATTGCCCATGTCAATATATTTTGGATAAACTATATTCACTTCTCTTAAAATTTAAACAAATTATATATGAATTGACCATTCAATATTTATTATTTTGACATCCATTGAATCCGAATGCCGAAAAGTGACTTTGTGTGTAAATACCCTTAAAATTATTATTGTCTTTTTATACAAAGAAGGGCAGAGTTATTATTTTATAAATTTTGGTCAACATGTTTGCAAGAAAGAAAATTCTAAGTGTGTAATGATGAGCACTGAAAAGTGCGCATTTAAACCCGTTAAGCTTAAACATTCTAGTACCTTTATCTATCTTACTTTGCCGTTTTAAACTTATTACGTGTTATTTATATTTTCAGGAACTAATCCCAAAATTGAGCTAACTCAGCCAAATAAGAGCTTAATTGAAGCAATCCTGAGATAAACCAAAGGAGGGAGCAAAGTGGAGAAAGAAATGAGCAAAAAGGAATCAAAGTTGTGCAGCTGAAAAGTTCGATCGATCCAACATAGAGTTCGATCGATCGAACATCTATGATCGATCACAGTACTTCTCGATAGATCCAACCATGGCCTTTGCTGAAATTCCAAGTTCGATCGATCCAACATCACCTTCGATCGATCGAACCTTATTTTGTCATATTCAAATGATTAATCTTATCCACAGCTGTACGCCTACCAACCACTTTTGTCCTTTTCCTCATAAATATCTTCGAAATATCTCAGCCTTGTCCTTATCCGGAGGAGTCAGACCACTTCGATCGATCCAAGATGCAGTTCGATCGATCGAACCCATCTTCGATCGATCCAAGTTAAGGTTCGATCGATCGAACTTCCTCCAGCGAGAAAAAGTTAAAGTCCAGCTCATTTATTCCGTCCTTCACCCAATCATTGGAGAATATGCCTTGCACGACCACAGCTCATCATAAGGTATATTTGACCTACCTATATAAGGAATATGATACACTTTTTGGAGAGGAGTCTAGAGTCGCTTGTCACACATTAAAAATCATCTTGGAGGCTATTCTTGGGAGGAAGAAGGGAGGAAGTTAGAGCAACCATTGGAGGAGATCTTCATCTACAAGGAGCAGCCATGGAGTTAGCCCTTGAGGGTTGGATCATCACGACCATGAGTGGCTAGACATCTTCTTGGGGCTAGAGTTAGCCCCAAGCATGCTTTCTATACTCTAATCTTGTGTATTATTGAGGGATTAGTGTTGTATGATACATCTTGATATTCATGTATATATAAATCTTGATTATTTCATGGTTTGTATGGTTTAATGCTTCCAATTGACTATTCTATTCTATCCATATGTCTATGTATGCTAGAGTAGGATATTCATGTGCTTATCTCTAGATTTAGTGTTTTTGATGCATGTCTATGTGTATTGATGCTATAGATCTAGAGATTATCAAGATGATATGCTTAATGGAATGCTCTTGTTATGTCTTTTGATGGTTCATACTTATTCCTTGATGGATTGTACCTCTCCCTTAGTTTATTTTCATGCTAGTAGTGTAGTTGTAGTGTAGTGTTAGATGGGGGAGACAATTCATGCTTGTTCTTTGATGTTCCATGCTTTTGAATGCAAGAAGCATATGCTCTAATATTGTGGTGTATGTGGATTTTAAGCTTAATGAAGGATTAATGACTAGTTATGATATGTTGTATCTTTCACATGTGTTTAGACAATTTATTCCTCTCCCAATAGATATTTTGTACCTCTCACATGATGTTTAGATAATGCATGTTTAACTAAGTCATCCTTATGGATTGCTTGGACTATGAGCTTAATGAAAGGTTCAATGACTTGATTTGATATTTTGTTCTCTTCACATGATGTCTAGCCAATATATTCCTCTACCAATAGATGTATTGTGGCCTCACACATGTTGATTGAGACAATTTGCACTTGTTCAGTCACCCTTACCAATTGAATGTCTTTTATACACACAACATTGTTGCAACACATTCATTTTCCTCATTAGTCACTTGATTATGGTTTGGAATAGTATTGTTTGGTGGTGATCTCTACACCCCAAGACCTCTCTCTCTCTCTTATTTACTTCATATTATTTTATTTAGTTGAATTCAATTTAGCTTAATCAACCAACCCAACTCTCTTTTGCAATCATTTGGTACGCTAGAGTCGAAGTTGAAATTCCAACACGTATAATCTCTTGGGACGATCCCTACTCACTCTTGCTACGTTAGTAGTGGTGTTGGTAGTGATTTTTATAAATTTAAATTCGATATAAAAGGCTTTTCTTGAACCACACATTCACTACATTCAGTTTGGCGTATTAGAACGGCCGTCGTCAGTGTGATGAGCACTGAAAAGTGCGCATTTAAACCCGTTAAGCTTAAGTATTCTAGTACCTTTATCTATCTTACTTTACCGTTTTAGACTTATTACGTGTTATCTATATTTTCAGGCACTAATCCCAAAATTGAGCTAACTCAGCCAAATAAGAGCTTAATTGAAGCAATCCTGAGATAAACCAAAGGAAGGAGCAAAGTGGAGAAAGAAATGAGCAAAAAGGAATCAAGTTGTGCAGCTGAAAAGTTCGATCGATCCAACTTAGAGTTCGATCGATCGAACATCTATGATCGATCACAGTACTTCTCGATAGATCCAACCTTGGCCTTTGCTGAAATTCCAAGTTCGATCGATCCAACATCACCTTCGATCGATCGATCCCTATTTTGTCCTATTCAAATGATTGATCTTATCCACAGCTGTACGCCTACCAACCACTTTTGTCCTTTTCCCCATAAATATCTTCGAAATATCTCAGCCTTATCCTTATCCGGAGGAGTCAGACCACTTCAATCGATCCAAGATTCAGTTCGATCGATCGAACCCATTTTCGATCGATCCAAGTTAAGGTTTGATCGATCGAACTTCCTCCAGCGAGAAAAAGTTAAAGTCCAGCTCATTTATTCCGTCCTTCATCCAATCATTGGAGAATATGCCTTGCACGACCACAGCTCATCATGGGGTGTATTTGACCTACCTATATAAGGAATATGATACACTTTTTAGAGGAGTCTCTAGAGTCTCTTGTCACACATTGAAAATCATCTTGGAGGCTATTCTTGGAGAGAAGGAAGGAGGGAAGCTAGAGCACCATTGGAGGAGACCTTCACCAACAAGGAGCAGCCATGGAGTTAGCCCTTGAGGGTTGGATCATCACTACCATGAGTGGCTAGACATCCTTTTGGGGCTAGAGTTAGCCCAAAGCATGTTTTCTATACTCTAATCTTGTGTATTATTGAGGGATTAGTGTTGTATGATACATCTTGATATTCATGTATATATAAATCTTGATTATTTCATGGTTTGTATGGTTTAATGCTTCCAATTGACTATTCTATTCTATCCATATGTCTATGTATGCTAGAGTAGGATATTCATGTGCTTATCTCTAGATTTAGTGTTTTTGATGCATGTCTATGTGTATTGATGCTATAGATCTAGAGATTATCAAGATGATATGCTTAATGGAATGCTCTTGTTATGTCTTTTGATGGTTCATACTTATTCCTTGATGGATTGTACCTTTCCCTTAGTTTATTTTCATGCTAGTAGTGTAGTTGTAGTGTAGTGTTAGATGGGGGAGACAATTCATGCCTGTTCTTTGATGTTCCATGCTTTTGAATGCAAGAAGCATATGCTCTAATATTGTGGTGTATGTGGATTTTGAGCTTAATGAAGGATTAATGACTAGTTATGATATGTTGTATCTTTCACATGTGTTTAGACAATTTATTCCTCTCCCAATAGATATTTTGTACCTCTCACATGATGTTTAGATAATACATGTTTAACTAAGTCATCCTTATGGATTGCTTGGACTATGAGCTTAGTGAAAGGTTCAATGACTTGAATTGTTATTTTGTTATCTTCACATGATGTCTAGACAATATATTCCTCTACCAATAGATGTATTATGGCCTCACACATGTTGATTGAGACAATTTGCACTTGTTGAGTCACCCTTACCAATTGAATGTCTTTTATACACACAACATTGTTGCAACACATTCATTTCCCACATTAGTCACTTGATTATGGTTTGGAATAGTATTGCTTGGTGGTGATCTCTACACCCCAAGACCTCTCTCTCTCTCTTGTTTACTTCATATTATTTTATTTAGTTGAATTCAATTTAGCTTAATCAACCAACCCAACTCTCTTTTGCAATCATTTGGTACGCTAGAGTCGAAGTTGAAATTCCAACACGTATAATCTCTTGGGACGATCCCTACTCACTCTTGCTACGTTAGTAGTGGTGTTGGTAGTGGTTTTTATAAATTTAAATTTGACATAAAAGGCTTTTCTTGAACCACACATTCACTACATTCAGTTTGGCATATTGGAATGGCCGTCGTCAGATTTTGGCGCCGTTGTCGGGGATTAACGGTTTTGTTGGAATTAAACTAGACAATAGTGTTTATTAGATTGCTTCTATTTTTATTTTATTTTCCATTGTATATTCTTTTCTCTTGATTCTCATTATTATTTGTTCAATTAGGTACTTGACTACAAGGAAGGCGAACTTTGGAACTTAAAGCAATCATTGGAGCTTAAAAGTTAAATTTGGAGTTGAAGTGCTAAAGGACCGTTGTGAGCAATTCTTGGAACTCTTGTATTTTAATTGTTTCACTTCTTTGTATGCGTGTGATAGCCCTTGTTGAGGCTCATTTTATTGCTAAATTTTTGTCCAAGCATAGGCCCTTGTTGAGGCCAATTTTTTCTTGCATTTGGGTTTTAATTGTGAATGGAGGAATTGTTTGATCCAAGTTTGGGGGGGAATTACATCCTTTCACCTTATGCTCATCCATCACATTTTAATCCTTATGAGATTGAGTCCAATTCATTTCATGCATCATCTTATTATGGACTTGATCACTCATTTAATCCTTCTTATGACTATTGACCTCCACCACCATTTTATGATGAATCAATTCCACCACCTTCTAAGTACTCACCCGGATTTGAAGAAAAAGTGTTGGCTTTACTTGATGTGCATATTTCACACACTTCACTTATTAATTCTCATTCTCAAGCTTTAGCTAACTTAGAAGCTCAAGTTGAGCAAATTGCAAGTACTCTTTCTCATCAAGAGGAGGAGGAAGAGGCAAATGAAAAAATGGCAAGAACTTCAATGTATATAGATGAGGATGATGAGAGTGAGGAGAATGAAACAAGTGAGCTAATGCCTAGCACTCTATCTTGTATAAAGGAGGAAGTGGCAAGTGAGTTAGTGGCTAATCCAATAGAACATAACATGATTAATGAGGACTTTCCTTATTTTGATTATGATTTTATCTATGATATGGCTACTCTAGAGAGTGAGGAGATGTTGACCACACTTGAGGTAGGAGAAAAGGAGGAGGAACTTATTGAAGAGGGCCTTCCTTCTATTATCTCTAACGACCCTCTTGAGGAATGTCTTTTGGAAATGTATAAAAATTGTGGTTTTGACTTTAAAAGCTCTAAAAATGAAATAAACTCTCTAATGGACTCCTTAGCTTACTTAGAAGGTGAGGAAATGGTAATTTATGAAGAGGAGAAGAGGGATGAAGAGAAGGTGTTTCTTATTAATCCAAATGAGTCTTTGAAAGACAATGCCTCGCCAATTATCAATATGGATGATCATTTGAATGTGTTTCAAGAACACAACAAAGAGGCAAGCCTAACCATGATTGATTTTGTTTTCAAGACCGTGGATGAAAGGAACAATATCATCTCTTTTATTTCTTTTCAAGTCATTCTTTTGGAGGATGATTTTATTGTCATAAGTGGGACATTAAATGAGAAAAGTGAAAAGAGGGTCAATAAGGATGTTTCATATCCAGTTTTTGATTCATTTGATTAGTGAGTTGACCTAACGTCTTACTAGAAACGTTAAACACTAGTATTCGTAGAGTTTCACAACTCTATTCCTCCCTCATTTCTTTTTATTTTTCATTCTTGTGTACATTCTTCCATCTATTTTTCAAATTTTCATTCTTGTTACCATCATTGGGGCTTAGCATAGGATTTTCTGCACTTTCAGTTCAAAATTAGGCATTTGGTGACAGTTCGATCGATCACAAGAGCACCTTCGATCGATCGAACATTGGTTCGATCGATCCAACTATGGACTCGATCGATCCAGCTCTCATTTTGCACCCAACACTTAGAAAAATTTTGGACCTGCATCCAAATTCCAAAATGCATGCTCTCGGGATCTCCAAATTTTCAAAAGTTCGATCGATCGTAAACCATTTCGATCGATCAAACAACCTTTCGATCGATCCAACATGTGGTTCGATCGATCATGAGTCCCAACACTTAGAAAAATTTTCAGGCCTCATCCATTTTTCAAAAATGCATGCTCTCGGGATCTCCAAAATTTTACATGTTCGATCGATCGAATTTCATCTCGGATCGATCACAGCTATGTTCGATCGATCGAACTTCATCTTCGATCGATCACAACTTTGCCCCTTTGACCCTTTCACTTTTTGACTTTTTCCTATTTCTAATTTTATTTTATTTTATTTTATTTTTTATTTTCTTTTATTTTATTTAGTTACTTCTATCTTGGTATTAAAAATAAAAAATATATATATATAAAAAAAATAATAATAATAATATTTCTTTTCTTTTATTTTATTTCCTTTTATCTTATTTCCGAAAATCCAAAAATATTTTGTTTAACTTTAATTTTTAATTTCGAAAAAAAAAAAAAAAAAAAAATCTTTGCATTCCTTATTTTCTTATATTTTTATTTACTTGCCTTTTTATTTTTATTTGTGTACATATTTGTTTTGTCTAAAAAAATAAAAATAAAAATAAAAAGAGACGGTTTTTCAAAGAAGCATTCCGTCTTACTAGAGACGTTAAACTTAGCACCCATTTTGCATATTTCTTACATTTTTCATTTTTCTTTGCATGTTTTCACATATATATTAAAAAAAAAAAAAATGAAAAACAAAAAGTAAGAAAATTTTGTATATACTTGCATGGTACATATTCTTTCCATTTTTTTTTGCATTGTACATGTTCCTTTTCATTTCTTGCATTACACATATTGTTTTTCATTTCTTACATTGAACATATTCTTTCATTACATTTTCCCTTATTTAATTTTCTTTTTATATTTTGTTCATGCATTTTATTCTTTGTTTTTCTTGCATTTTGTATATACTTGCTTTCATTAAATGAAAAATATAAAAAGATTCATCATTGTGCCCTTATGTGTAGTCATGCATACTTTATACTTTAGTTAGGGCTTGATCTTATATCTCTTTTGCATCAGGTGTTGCATTGCCTTAGAATGCTTGATTTGATTATTCTTATCCCATTTGATATTTGATGTGAGTTTGCTAGCATGGTTATTCAAGTAGGTTGTTGATTCCAAGTTTGGGGGAGACTTCTTTCGAATTGGATCATGACCGGGCTTCATGTCTACACCACCACGGTATACTCTTTCCACTTTTTTTTTCCATTGTTCTCATTGCACATTGAGGACAGTGTGCGGTTTAAGTTTGGGGGTAAGGTGTCTTGTTGCATTCTACTTAAGATTTGAGCTTTAAATGCATGATTGAGATTTGAGATTGATGTTAGCTATGATTTTGATCTTTTAAGGACTATATTGCTTAAAATTTAAAAATTGATTGACTTGAGAGTCCAATACTCCTTGTATGCCTTGAGGATGCCATTTAGGAGTAAATTTTTCAAAAGATTGATATCTTGCTTGCATTTGTGGTCCACATCATCCTGAATTTGTGATTGTTTTGAGATTCATTCTAGGATTCTACACTAGCACCGGTGCACACTAGCATTTATTTGTGGGGTACATGCTTTGTTGATTATTGAATTGGTTATATCCCAATTGGGCTAGTAGTGCATTGAAAGCTTTCATTCTTGATAAAGGTGGATAACAACCCCTTTTCATTGAGTAGCCGGGATTCTTGCCTCATTAAGCAGTGAACTTCTCGCGCCGAAAAGTGGAGGGCCCAAACTCTAGGTTAATAATTGAATTAAAAAAAAAAAAAAGAAAGAAAGTTGCAAAAGCAATAAAAGTGAGGACTTCTCCCAAAAGGCGAGAAGTGGGAAATGATTAGATGGTTGTTGTCTTGATTTGTAGCCTAGTTGATTTGAGTTTGTAAGTCCGTTGGGGTGTCTTAACACCTAATGCCCTAAAGTCATCTGGTTTAGGAGTCATTGACCTAAAGCTCGCTACATGAATCTTCTAGAAAGCTTAAGAGATCAACACATTGCACAATATTTCAATCTTTGATCCTCAATAAAAAAAAAAAAAGAAAAAAAAAATATAGAGTGAAAAAAATAAGCGCACCTAGAAGAATAAAGCTTTAATAAAAGGTCCATTCTCTTATCTTGATGATCGGTACTAGATTTGTGTGCTAGTTTGAGGGTAAGGATGTGATTACTTCTCTAGTTGGCTAAGATAGCAACACACTTGATGCCGAACCACTCACATGGATTCTAGACTTGTTTCGATTTTCATGATCATTTTCTTGATATGTGGAGGACCATACTTGCTTGCTTGATATTAAAATTTTGGGAGATTGCTTAGAAACGGTTGAAAAATTACATACTTGAGGTAGTTTTCTCCCAATGCTTGTTTGCAATATTGGTGCCTCTTTTGAAAGAATGAGCTTAATGTTTGTGGGTACCATTTCTGGAAACCCCCACGAGACTTTACTCGTCCACTAGGGGTAACCTAGGGGTTTAAAAGGCTTGTTGCATATGCTAAATGCAATCGTGTTTCCTACGAAAGTGGCGCTATCATTTTAGTTGCTTTCCAGTTTATACTTGTTTAGTTGTTCATTTCATTCCTTTACTTCTTAGTTCATTGCTAGGGACTAGCAATATTTAAGTTTGGGGGTGTGATGAGCACTGAAAAGTGCGCATTTAAACCCGTTAAGCTTAAGCATTCTAGTACCTTTATCTATCTTACTTTGCCGTTTTAAACTTATTACGTGTTATTTATATTTTCAGGCACTAATCCCAAAATTGAGCTAACTCAGCCAAATAAGAGCTTAATTGAAGCAATCCTGAGATAAACCAAAGGAGGGAGCAAAGTGGAGAAAGAAAGGAGCAAAAAGGAATCAAAGTTGTGCAGCTGAAAAGTTCGATCGATCCAACTTAGAGTTCGATCGATCGAACATCTATGATCGATCACAGTACTTCTCGATAGATCCAACCTTGGCCTTTGCTGAAATTCCAAGTTCGATCGATCCAACATCACCTTCGATCGATCGAACCCTATTTTGTCCTATTCAAATGATTAATCTTATCCACAGCTGTACGCCTACCAACCACTTTTGTCCTTTTCCTCATAAATATCTTCGAAATATCTCAGCCTTGCCTTATCCGGAGGAGTCAGACCACTTCGATCGATCCAAGATGCAGTTCGATCGATCGATCCAAGATGCAGTTCGATCGATCGAACCCATCTTCGATCGATCCAAGTTAAAGTTCGATCGATCGAACTTCCTCCAGCGAGAAAAAGTTAAAGTCCAGCTCATTTATTCCGTCCTTCACCCAATCATTGGAGAATATGCCTTGCACGACCACAGCTCATCATAGGGTGTATTTGACCTACCTATATAAGGAATATGATACACTTTTTGGAGAGGATTATAGAGTCTCTTGTCACACATTAAAAATCATCTTGGAGGCTATTCTTGGGAGGAAGAAGGGAGGAAGCTAGAGCAACCATTGGAGGAGATCATCATCTACAAGGAACAGCCATGGAGTTAGCCCTTGAGGGTTAGATCATCACTACCATGAGTGGCTAGACATCTTCTTGGGGCTAGAGTTAGCCCCAAGCATGCTTTCTATACTCTAATCTTGTGTATTATTGAGAGATTAGTGTTGTATGATACATCTTGATATTCATGTATATATAAATCTTGATTATTTCAAGGTTTGTATGGTTTAATGCTTCCAATTGACTATTCTATTCTATCCATATGTCTATGTATGCTAGAGTAGGATATTCATGTGCTTATCTCTAGATTTAGTGTTTTTGATGCATGTCTATGTGTATTGATGCTATAGATCTAGAGATTATCAAGATGATATGCTTAATGGAATGCTCTTGTTATGTCTTTTGATGGTTCATACTTATTCCTTGATGGATTGTACCTCTCCCTTAGTTTATTTTCATGCTAGTAGTGTAGTTGTAGTGTAGTGTTAGATGAGGGAGACAATTCATGCTTGTTCTTTGATGTTCCATGCTTTTGAATGCAAGAAGCATATGCTCTAATATTGTGGTGTATGTGGATTTTAAGCTTAATGAAGGATTAATGACTAGTTATGATATGCTGTATCTTTCACATGTGTTTAGACAATTTATTCCTCTCCCAATAGATATTTTGTACCTCTCACATGATGTTTAGATAATGCATGTTTAACTAAGTCATCCTTATGGATTGCTTGGACTATGAGCTTAATGAAAGGTTCAATGACTTGAATTTTTATTTTGTTATCTTCACATGATGTCTAAACAATATATTCCTTTACCAATAGATGTATTGTGGCCTCACACATGTTGATTGAGACAATTTGCACTTGTTCAGTCACCCTTACCAATTGAATGTCTTTTATACACACAACATTGTTGCAACACATTCATTTCCCTCATTAGTCACTTCATTATGGTTTGGAATAGTATTACTTGGTGGTGATCTCTACACCCCAAGACCTCTCTCTCTCTCTTGTTTACTTTATATTATTTTATTTAGTTGAATTCAATTTAGCTTAATCAACCAACCCAACTCTCTTTTGCAATCATTTGGTACGCTAGAGTCGAAGTTGAAATTCCAACACGTATAATCTCTAGGGACGATCCCTACTCACTCTTGCTACGTTAGTAGTGGTGTTGGTAGTGGTTTTTATAAATTTAAATTTGACATAAAAGGCTTTTCTTGAACCACACATTCACTACATTCAGTTTGGCGTATTAGAACGGCCGTCGTCAGTGTGATAATCACTGAAAAGTGCGCATTTAAACCCGTTAAGCTTAAGCATTCTAGTACCTTTATCTATCTTACTTTGCCGTTTTAGACTTATTACGTGTTATCTATATTTTCAGGCACTAATCCCAAAATTGAGCTAACTCAGCCAAATAAGAGCTTAATTGAAGCAATCCTGAGATAAACCAAAGGAGGGAGCAAAGTGGAGAAAGAAATGAGCAAAAAGGAATCAAGTTGTGCAGCTGAAAAGTTCGATCGATCCAATTTAGAGTTCGATCGATCGAACATCTATGATCGATCACAGTACTTCTCGATAGATCCAACCTTGGCCTTTGCTGAAATTCCAAGTTCGATCGATCCAACATCACCTTCGATCAATCGAACCCTATTTTGTCATATTCAAATGATTGATCTTATCCACAGTTGTACGCCTACCAACCACTTTTGTCCTTTTCCCCATAAATATCTTCGAAATATCTCAGCCTTATCCTTATCCAGAGGAGTCAGACCACTTCAATCGATCCAAGATTCAGTTCGATCGATCAAACCCATTTTCGATCGATCCAAGTTAAGGTTCGATCGATCGAACTTCCTCCAGCGAGAAAAAGTTAAAGTCCAGCTCATTTATTCCGTCCTTCATCCAATCATTGGAGAATATGCCTTGCACGACCACAGCTCATCATGGGGTGTATTTGACCTACCTATATAAGGAATATGATACACTTTTTGGAGGAGTCTCTAGAGTCTCTTGTCACACATTGAAAATCATCTTGGAGGCTATTCTTGGAGAGAAGGAAGGAGGGAAGCTAGAGCACCATTGGAGGAGATCTTCACTAACAAGGAGCAGCCACGGAGTTAGCCCTTGAGGGTTGGATCATCACTACCATGAGTGGCTAGACATCCTTTTGGGGCTAGAGTTAGCCCCAAGCATGTTTTCTATACTCTAATCTTGTGTATTATTGAGGGATTAGTGTTGTATGATACATCTTGATATTCATGTATATATAAATCTTGATTATTTCATGGTTTGTATGGTTTAATGCTTCCAATTGACTATTCTATTCTATCCATATGTCTATGTATGCTAGAGTAGGATATTCATGTGCTTATCTCTAGATTTAGTGTTTTTGATGCATGTCTATGTGTATTGATGCTATAGATCTAGAGATTATCAAGATGATATGCTTAATGGAATGCTCTTGTTATGTCTTTTGATGGTTCATACTTATTCCTTGATGGATTGTACCTCTCCCTTAGTTTATTTTCATGCTAGTAGTGTAGTTGTAGTGTAGTGTTAGATGGAGGAGACAATTCATGCTTGTTCTTTGATGTTCCATGCTTTTGAATGCAAGAAGCATATGCTCTAATATTGTGGTGTATGTGGATTTTGAGCTTAATGAAGGATTAATGACTAGTTATGATATGTTGTATCTTTCACATGTGTTTAGACAATTTATTCCTCTCCCAATAGATATTTTGTACCTCTCACATGATGTTTAGATAATACATGTTTAACTAAGTCATCCTTATGGATTGCTTGGACTATGAGCTTAGTGAAAGGTTCAATGACTTGAATTGTTATTTTGTTATCTTCACATGATGTCTAGACAATATATTCCTCTACCAATAGATGTATTGTGGCCTCACACATGTTGATTGAGACAATTTGCACTTGTTGAGTCACCCTTACCAATTGAATGTCTTTTATACACACAACATTGTTGCAACACATTCATTTCCCTCATTAATTACTTGATTATGGTTTGGAATAGTATTGCTTGGTGGTGATCTCTACACCCCAAGACCTCTCTCTCTCTCTTGTTTACTTCATATTATTTTATTTAGTTGAATTCAATTTAGCTTAATCAACCAACCCAACTCTCTTTTGCAATCATTTGGTACGCTAGAGTCGAAGTTGAAATTCCAACACGTATAATCCCTTGGGACGATCCCTACTCACTCTTGCTACGTTAGTAGTGGTGTTGGTAGTGGTTTTTATAAATTTAAATTTGACATAAAAGGCTTTTCTTGAACCACACGTTCACTACATTCAGTTTGGCGTATTACAAGCGACCTCGTCAGATTTTGGCGCCGTTGCCGGGGATCGAACCCGGGTCACCCGCGTGACAGGCAGGAATACTCACCACTATACTACAAAATCTTTAACCCCAAAACTCAGAGTATGTCAAAGTAATAACACTGAGCAATCTACCTATATATAATTTGTTCAAACCTCAAGGGAGGTCAGTGTAATTTATCCATGTATATTTTAAACTAACAAAGGAAGTTCGCATAATTATGCTACACTGCAGGGCATTTGGTTGAAATTTTTAAAAATTTAAAATTGCTAAAGAGTTGAATGATATAACATTAGTATTAACATTTATATAGATAAAAAGCATTATGGACATTTGGTATTGGAGTCTATATAAGTATGCACACAGTATAATTAAGGGTCGAATATGTGCATAGGATCTATATTGAAAGAAATGTCTACTGAGACTCCATGGAATCCAACCACTCTTCTGTTTGAGCACGGGTCAAAATTAAGAAAAACCGGGAACGAACTGCAATTTGTTGTTGTAGTCAAAATATGCAATCTCCAAAATATGGCTGCAACTTGGCCCAACCCAAACCCAGCCCAAAACTTTTAGGACTTGGGCTTTTAGATTCACAAATTGAGCCTAATTCGGGTTGGGTTTTCTCAAAATCCAGCAGAGTTTGGGTTGGTCTCAGGTTCAACCGAAACTAGGGATGGCAACGGGGCGGGTTTGGAGCGGGTTTCCCTAAATCCCGCCCCGCCCCTTTTAATTTTTGTCAAGTCCATGCCCGCCCCGAGACCCGCGACGGGTTGAATTTTCATATCCAACCCCGCCCCGTTAGGAAATACTGTGCCCCCGTGCCCGCCCCACTAACAAATTTTTTTCTCCCACTTTTTGGAACTTAAACTCCTGCTATTTAAATGTGCAAAGCCTAGAAATGACACAACATAAATAAAATTATGTATTCTAACAAAAATAAAAAAAAATAACATGCACATAACATAATTCAAAGAACATAATAAACAAAAATAAAAATTTAATACAACCAAATCACAAGAAGTTCTAAGCTCCAACTTCCACCATAACCAAAACAAAAGCAAATTTAATACCAAGTTTACATCCCAAATTAGGATTGTAAGAGATGGGTTGGGTAAGCCGCTAAAATAACTTATTAATATATATATATATATATATATATATAGTTATATGCGGGGCGGGGCGGGGCGGGGCGGGGCCCCTAGGATATGTATATTGAACCCTTACCCACCCCGTGACCCTCGACGGGTACAAAATTTGTATCCATGTCCGCCCCAATGGTATAATAAGTGTTCCCATATCCGTTATTAACGGGGCGGAACGGGGCGGGGCCCCGGCGGGGCGGTAAAAATTGACATCCCTAACCGAAACCCGAAATATATATATGTATATATATATATATATATATATATTGTAAAATTTCATTGACAGCCTCTCAGGTTTGACCAAATATGACATTAAAACACCTTTCGAAAATTACTATCACTCACGTTATAAATGTTTGGTCCGTTTTTCACTTACACCCCAAAAATTACTTTTCAATTGTATCATACCACTTCTGACATGTAAAAAGACATTGTTACTTCTTTGACAATGTGTTTTGACTTATAAAAAGATTCTTCTATATAAAATGACTCAAGTACCCATGGGACCCATGTTAAGTGACCAAAATAACCATTCAAATATATGTATATCTATATAAAACATTACAAAAAATTCAACAAAATCTCATCTTCCTCTCCTCTCTCTCTAGATTCTCTATATAAATTCAACAAAATACCCATTTGAATATATATCTATTAGAGCATTGTTCACTGTAACATTCATAATAAGATTGACTTTATAGCCATGGATTGATCTACCAAGATCAAGAACTCCAAAATCAATGCAAGCCCAGACCACTCTCAACTCAAGTATTTTTCGTTTTTATTTATAAAGGATCAGAATTACTCAAACTCTACACCTTACAAATTTACAAAATAGATGATATGACTTTATTAAAAAAATATTGATAAATTATTCTAGTGGCAAACTGATTCAATGTGAGCCAAAATTTCAGTCCGGTGAAAAGCTACACCAAACTGTTCCGGCGAGTTTCATTCCAACCAAATTGTTCCGGCGAGCTACAGAACAGTGACCTTCTCAATTATACACTTCCGCCCAACAATTGGTAGGAAGAGAACCTCATATATACATAGCCCAAATTATTACCCATATGTGTGTGTGTGTGTGTGTGTGTGTGTGTGGGGGGGGGGGGGGGGGGGGGGGGGGGGGAAATTGTCAAATTTATTAGTCATTTATCCCATCCCATCCCATATTACAAAATTTACAAAAAAGAAGTTATTATGAAGTTTTCTTTAATTTTACTTTTAAAAAATAACAGGGCCAAGTGGTCTAATCCAAGTCCAAGACTTGAAATGAACCAATTTTGTAGAGAAAGCTCTCTCAATTCAACCTCTACTGTGTCAACAACTCCCACATTCACCATTTACGTTGTTTCAATTCTTGATGGCTCTTTTCGTTTTCATTTCTTTTATCTCTCTTAGGTCTCTGTTAGTCCCCATTTTTCAACCCAAAGCCTCCTTTTCTACTTCACACCCATCACCTGAAAACCCTCTATCACCGTCTTACTCTACCAATATCTTCTTCTTCTTCTTCATTGCTGCATTCATGCAAAGATCTCCCAACTCTCAAACAAGTCCACGCTTCACTAGTAGTTTCAGCTCTGTGTGAACCCACTTCAATTGCTTCCAAGTTGTTATCTTGTATTCACAATTTGATTACCTGGACAAAATGTTTCGGTATTAGTTGCAATCCAGGATATGTGTGCGCTACAGAAGGCAGAGGGGCAATATTGTCTTTTAAATTTGATGTTATTTTGAATTAAAAAAAATTTTAAAAATAAGGGTAAAATTGTCATTTTGCACTTTTTTAACGGTAAAAGTAACGAAATACTAATTTGGAGTCTAAGTGATAATAATTTTCGAAATATGTTTTAATGTGATATTTAATTAAACCTGAGGGAGTGTTAGTAAAATTAAATCTTTTTTTTTTTTTTTTTTTTTTAACACCTTCCAAATCTTAACCGATATGATCAAACGTTTGGTAGCGTGCATCGTTCTCTCAAAACCCTAAGCTCCATAGTTATTTTTATTATAAAATTATAAATACATGATTGATTACAATCATAAATAATTTCCATGTTTCATGTACAAAGAAATAAGGGTAGCAAACGGTCGGTCGAGTTTGAACATGGTCTAATATGGGTGGATCAAATATAGATTGTGACCCATATTCAACCCACTTATAAACGGGTCAAAATGTGGGTTGAATAAAAATGGGCCGGGTCAACCTACCAACCCCTTTTAGGGGAAAAAAATTTATTATTCTGGATAATCTCATTAATATAGTTTTTTATTATTTTAGATTGATAAAAACTTGTCAAAATATGTATGGATAATTATAAATTCTCTAATTTATTTTTAAAAAAATTTAAATTTATATTATTTTATTTTGTGACTAGACATGCATGAAGTTAAGATATATATATATTATATAAAATCTTCTGTTAAGCTTTTTATAGAATAAATAATTAAATAAATAAATCATATCGTCCTACTTTGAAATACATATGTAAATATAAATTCCTTTCGATCCTTAGTATTACATATAAGAAGAGTCCATGATGTAAATAAAATTTTAGATAGTGGGAGAGAGAATTTGGAATCGTGTAAGAAAATTTTATAAACGAATAGGTAAATTTGAGTCCGATAGAGATTATGAAACTAGATCTCTTATATAATGGGTGAAATATAAATTACCCATTTTCATCCATATTTTAAAATGATTCACCCATATCCATTTTAAAACAGACAGATATGAACTGCTTAGTAGGTCATGACCCATTTTGCAACCCCTACTTATTTAATTCCATCGTTGTGGGGCTTTTCTCTCTTACCTTATGTTCAAATTTTTTTGGTTTGATCTTCGGCTGCTTGTATATGTATAAGATTGCTTTATGATTTTTTTTGGAAAAATTTTAAAATTAAAGTTTATTTAATAACAAATAAAAAGAAAAAAAAAAGTTTTTTATTTTTATATCTAAAACAAAATAGGATACATTTTATTTTGGTTGCATTAATAAAAATAAAATTAAAGTTGGAAACATTAAAATAAAAAATTAAAAATAAAAAAAAATTAATGTCTTTCCAAAAAAAAAAAATTGAACGGGTCAACCCGTCCAGCCCAAAATTGTTGGGCTTGGATTACTTGGGATCCCAACTATGAGTTGAAATCGGGCCAGCCCAACCCGACTTCAGGTTGAGTTTGGGTTGGGGGCGGGCTGGGCTGGGCCGGGCCGCCCAACTTGCACCCCTCATCCTAAATCATGACAATTTGAATGGCCTTTCCTATTCAAATTCTTGAAGAATATACTCTGTTACCTTTCTCTAAAAGGGCTTTTCAAATAAAGTTTACAAGGACCAACAGTGCAGGATTTTGGTTTCTTGAAGAAGAGTAATTTACTTGAACATAAACAGATCCCGAAAAGAACAATGCTACCATGGCCTGCAATGCTAGGCACCTCAAAAGAAGTTCATTCTGCCCCAACTACTCCACTCGCCTATGCCCACCAAAAGCCCAAATCTGCAAGAAAAAGGGCAACTTGTAAGAAGTAAAAAGGAACAAAAGAACACAAGTTTAATTACGTGCAAGCAAAGTGCAACAAAATAAATAAATATAAGACGCAATAATTAAAATATGAATATGCAACACATTCTTTTTTTTTTTTTTTTTTTTTTTTTTTTTTGGCTTTTTTTGGCTTTTTTTTTTTTTTTGGGTGAGCTGAACTTCACTTAAACATTACCATGAAAATAATAATTCAAATGCTTCAAAAGAATCGGGATAAAAATATAAAAAAATAAAAATAAAAATGAACAAGAGTAGCATAACAATAAAGGAACCGTAATGAAAATTAATTGTACTCGCTGCATTCCTTTATGTACAATCAATAAAGGAAGATGTTTCTTAAGCATAACAAGGATCACAAGATTACTACCAAATCAAATTGAAATGATATTTCTGTTAGAAATTTTTATTTTTCAAACTTGCTTTTCAATTTTCAAATATGAATCTCAAAACCTCATTAACATTCACAGGACAATGAACCTCCATTCTATTCAACTAGCATTCTCAATTTGAGTTTCAAAGCCTTATGACCTGGTGTTCCGACAAACCTCCCATAATAATAAACCTTACATTAATTTGTTTAGCATTCCAATTAATGTTTGAAATACTAAATAAATAAATTGAAATTTCCAAATCCAACATAAAATTCAGATGGTTACTTAAATTATGTCAATCAGAGGTCCTACAATTTAAAGTTATAATGTCTGGAATCACTAGAAAAACTTTATTTCCTTTATTTTTTTTTTTTTCCTTTTGCTTCAGCATGAACTCATCTATGAACAAATGGCATAAAGCCAAACACATTAACAACACATACTGTGCAATCCAAGGAAAAAATAGGAATATTTGCAGTGAAGGTAAATAATATTACCAGAAAAGGCACGAACTTACCTTTAGATTTGTATCCCAACTTCCTGTGCATAAGGCACTTCCATCAGCTGACAAACCCAAACAGCTGATCTGACTCTCATGTGAGTTTTGGAGAGAACCCAAGTTCAAGACAACCTACAATGCAAAAGGGAATGTAAGAAAGTAATAAGAAATAATTCATCTCTATACCATAGACACACACCACACGCATGCATCAGGAAAGAATAACAAGGGGGAGAATGAAGTTGAATTTGCAAGGTTTACAATTCCAAGTTTTGACCAAAGAAACCAAAGTAAAAACAGTTTTCCCTTTTTCAGAGAAGTAATAGCTAAATCAGGTCTGACACTTTATATGAAGCGGCACAAATCTGTGAACAAAATATCCTTTATTTATGACATATGCTAGGCCTTGTATATTCAACTGAAATTCAGGTCAAGCACCAAGCCACCGCCAACACAAGATATGTAATAATAAAATAATGCCACATAAAATCACCACATAGAAATAAACTAACAGGAAAAATGCAAAATAACATATTTCAAGAATTCAGTATAAAGATCATAAGTATTTGAAACAATCTCAGCCACAACTGAGACGATAAGTGGTGTAAATGGGCAACCTTGTGCAAAGGTGGATGCATGAGCATAATGACTAAGATGAAAGAATTATATACCGTTGCCAGTAAAGTGTCCCACACATAGCAATCTCCATTTGAGTACCCAGCAAAAAGCAGCCTGCCTGATATAGAAAATGCGATGGAAGTCACATGAGGGACATCATTGTGAGGGACATCATTTTCACCATGCTGCTGATAATACACCTGGAGCTGGTGTCCAGTCCTAATGTCAAATAACCTGCAAGTTCCATCATCTGAACCAGTCCCAAATCTATTCCCATCTGGGAAGAATTTCACAGTACTAACATCTCCCTCATGACCATGAAATGTCCTGACAGCTCGACTTGCAACACGAGTGTCCCACAACCGGGCAGTTCCATCGCAAGAACCAGATACAAACATTTTTGAGTTTGATCCATTGATCGATACACTGAAAGAACAACAAACAAGAAAGAAAAAGAAAAGAAAGAAACTTAAAACAAGGCTGAAACGTTCAACTAGATTAAACTATTTTTCAAGAAAAATAATATTAAAATATAAAAAATAAATAAAATCCATAATATATAAAAAAATTAATTTTGAACACAAAGTTATCCTAATATTCACCATTAAATTCATGTATCCTTTTTAAGAAAATTTTGACTGAAACTAAATCACATGGAACGGAAGCTTCCTACTGTAGAAGCATCTCCATCAAGAAAAGAAAGAAAACCAAAATTTGCTCAAAACATTTGATCACCAATTGTACCTCAGAACATCAGCAGTGTGCCCAGATTGAAATTCACCACCAAAAACAGAAGCTCTTAGTCCTGTAGTTATATCCCACAAAACACATGTCTGATCACCTGAACTAGTTATTAGATGAGTATCTTCATCTGGAACATACTGACAAGAGGAAACATAACCCTTGTGCCCACTAAGCATTCTTGATACAGGTAGATTCCCATCCTTGTCTGTGGGAGAATTTAGGTTGAAGATAGAGCATACACTATCAAGGCCACCACAGGCAACAGACTGGCCATTCGGAGAGAAGGCACATGTCATGACCCAGGCACAAGGTAACTTTATGGCATGAGTTTTCTGGCTTGTGAGCGCATTCCACACTATTAACCTCCCATCTTGAGATGCGCTGACAATACGATTCCTTTCAAGAGTCCAATCTAGTGAACGAACCTGGACAATGTTTTAGAGATTAAAATTCTAGTTTACCACACCATCTATAATGTCACTTCTCAGGATGTTTATACACAATTGCATTCTGAAATCAATTTAAGATGAATGAGTTAAAGATAAACTTTATTAAACTTCTTATACACTGTTGTTACAAGGGGGACTTGTCCCACATCGGATCTGGATGGGAATTGGAATGTGTATAAATGGGTGGGTATACAGCACTACCCAATAGCTTAAGCTTTTGGGTAAATGGGCAAATGCCCACCCATTACAATTGGTATCAGACTCAGGTTCAATCCTTAATCCGGTGTCACGCCAAGTGCCCGGCCCGGAGGGCGTCCGGGTCTTCACCCCGGGTGGGCAAGGTGGCCCGACCGCAACGAGGGCGTTGTGCGGGTTCGGGTGGGGAGAATGTTACAAGTGGAACTTGTCTCACATCGGATCTAGATGGGAATTGGAATGTGTATAAATGGGTGGGTATGCATGCAACATTACCCAATAGCTTAAGCTTTTGGATTAATGGGCAAGCGCCCACCCGTTACAACTATCCATAGAAAATAATTACTCAATGAATTCATCATCATATAAGCACAAGTTCAACATTAAACAGTCATATCATCATATAAGCACAAGTTCAACATTAAACAGTCATAAGTGAAATGGCATGATGATAAATCATAACTACTGAGACAAATGTCACAAGTAAAATGGCACGTTGATAAATCATAACTAATGAGCCAAATGAAAATTGATTAAATGAAATAATAAAATATAATTTGTAGATGAGACATAACTTGGCATGTTATTAACATCATCTCGAGCTTTCCCTGTTGTTTTTTGCTCAATCAAAATCATAGTGCCACCTGAACAGTTCCGCATATTGCCGACAAAGATCTCTATCTATTTTCACTGCTAGTATATACATACTCTATCAGTGATATGTGACAGGTTGGAGATGTGCGACACAAATTGCCAGCCAGGGCATGAAGTAACAAACATGGCCTCCAAAGGAACGCAAAGACTTTCAAGTGTTTCTTTATTTCCACTTCAGAAGGCTACATAGAAAGAAGCTACAATAAGATTTTTCTACGATATGAAGGTGAAGGATCAATGTTGTGTAGAGACTAGAGTTATGGCTTTCTGTTGTTATTTACTTCCACACTTTAAAGGTCACTCAACATCATATTTCCACATATCTTTCGCTTTAATTGTGCCATTGTAGTCAACTTTAGGCCACTGAAATTATTCACCAACATCACTTGCATCCACATAACACACTTCTCATTTAATATATACAAATTTATATTTTTTCCAAAAATAAAAAAGTATATATAGAAAAACCAATAAACAACCTGACAAAGAAATGAAACAATGCCAAAATAATGCCTTATCACATCTAGATATTGATTCAGGTATTCCTCAATAAGAGGAGGTGCTTCTCTCAAAGGAGCAAACCAAGCGAAATAATGACACTCTAAGGACATGTTTAGAAATAACTTAAAATTGATGGTCCCATTAATTCTCTCAAACTCAAAGTCATTATTTTGGAATTTGGTCATTTAAAATAAAATGACCATGAGCCTATTTTCTTTCATCACTTCATTTTATATGACGATGATATTCACTTCATTTTATATGACGATGATATTCACTTCAAATGCCAAACAAAATGCAATAAAGGCATTCAAATACAAAGATGCATTGAACTGCACACTAAATTTTACACTCCACATAAGAATCAAATCTCAAAAGTGTAATACAAACTCCCTCATATTATCCTATCCTATGTTACATGGACTGTTCAAAAGTACGTGAAGTACAATGTTTGGACACATAACACTTGGACATGGGTACGGAATATGTGTCCAACACTTTTGGTGGACATGCACCAAAAAAGCAAATCCAACAATTCAATAATGACGCTTCAAAATGAGCAAAATGTCTATATTAAACACCACGCAACGTCAAATATTATTTTAGTAATAAAATAGAATATAAATACAAATAATATGGATATTTAGCAGTGTTCTGCTGTTTTGATTCTTTTGAAATTTGATATGTTTGACGCGTGGATATATACTTGCATCCGACACACATACCCAAGTCCAGGTAACATAAATTCTATCTTAAATTAAGCAATCCATATAAAGTAACATAAAGTTTAACTAGAAATGAAAACAATGAGAAGCTGAAGCCTGATACAAGTTAGGAGAGTATAAAAAAGGAGTTTTACTCGTTCAATTTCAACATTTTTCTTTCTTCTTCCTTTTTTCTCCCTTTTTTTTTCCTTGATAGGTAAGTGAGATTTTATATTGCAAACAAAGGCAAAGCCAGAACAGTTAAAGGCATACCCACCTCAGATACAACACCTCATGGAAGCCCCAGCACCACCAGAAAAACAGAAACCAAAAAGGAGCCCAAAAAACACGGAACTCCAGATCAAAACTGAAACTAATCCTCCATGAGCTAAACCAGTTCATGTCAAAAGCATTATTAAAAATACAAAAATATAAAAAACAGTACTGAGAGCTGTAGAAGTCCCTCTGCCCCGTGATGCATTTGATACCATAGCAAGGCGGATGAAACAGAAACCAAAAAGGAGCCCAAAAAACATGCAACTCCATATCAAAAATGAAACTGAATCCTCCAAGAGCTAAACCAGTTCGTGTCAAAAGTGTTACCAAAAATACAAAAATATAAACCACCAGTACTGAGAACCATAGAAGTCCCTCTGAGCACTGATGCATCTGGTACCATAGCAAGGCAGGTGAGCTATCTCACAATAATAGCAGAGAACAAAACACAAAAAGGCAATGTTAAGCAGAGAATCCGCCCAGTTAAGGCATTTAGCATTCAACATAGGAAAATAAACTCCATAAGAGTTATTAATCAGCAGCAAACTCCAAATGCAGCTTAACAAAACAGTATCAACACCAAAATTCCAGCAGTGGTCTGACTCTACAGATTTAATAGAATAGATCAACATAGAACTGAAACCTCTATATGTCCAAAAAGTGATTCCTAAACAAAAGTTGATGTTTGGTGGAAGTCGTGAAGTGGACTTCTAAAATAAGTCTAAGCCAGGACTTTCCGCTACCTCCCAAGGAAAATCTTGAATTGGATCCCAACTTGACGGGTCCTGTCAGTAAAATGGGTCCTATAGACACGGTTAAGAAAGAAAAAGGGGATATAGAACTATTCTATCCCTCGGTCTATTAGTGAACCATCTCTCCAGGGATTGTGAAAGATTCCCGTCCGACTTGCATGTGTTAACCATGCCACCAGCGTTCATCCTGAGCCAGGATCGAACTCACCAAAGAAAGGTCTTTGATTCTGATATTAATCAAAGGATCAACTAAGTCTCAAAATCCCATTAGACAGAAGTAAATAAAAGTTGCTTTTTGAATGAGAATCCACTCGTCGCGAAGTTGGAAAGCAGTTTAAGTGGTAAACAAGAGAATCACCACTTGGTCTATACTTTTTATATTGTCCATACTACCCTTGGATTTTCATCTTATTACAAGTTTTTTCTTCTCTCTCTCGTTATTAGCTGTTGAAGACTCCATCGCCGAGAGAAAGGAGGAAGAATGAATGAATGATTGAGGCCATTCGGATGATCATCGGAGCATTTGCAAAGGGCAATGGACAAGTCAGTGATTGTACCAGATTGTGGCAGTGCTAGCGAAAGTAATTCAAGCTTTGCTGCTAAAACAAGAAGACATCTGACTGTTGTTTTTGGGTTGCTGATAAGAGGATGCATTGAAGCCAACGGAAGGAAGACATAAGTTTGCCATACACTTGAGAGGCATATGATGTGCATAAGGTTAGGGTGTGGAGGAAGTGTGCCAAAGGTTAGGGCTGATGATGGTTGATCCATGGCTGGGGAATACGCAGGATGTGGTCCCAAGGCCGGCAAAGATTTTTAGATTTCAAATTGTTAAGAACACTGCAATTACCATGGGTGCTACAAATAAATTTTTGCTTTTTTATTTTTTATTTTTTATTTTTTTTTAAAAAAAAAAGCAGATAAAAGGAAGAATGTAATTAGGGATCTCTATGATTTATTGAGTGATCTTTTTTTTTCTTTTTACAAGTAAGATTGTCAAAAAAAACGTTCAACCGGGGAATGCGGCCCACGAAACAGAAGTGGAGCCAAATAGGGCCCCTAATCTCTCAATATGTCCAAAAAATCAACAGTCTCGCCCAAGGATTTACAATTCCTCCCGGAAACCCAACAAAAAAGAGAGCTAAAAATATAAATTTTCAGCACCCCAATAGAGGTCTCCTCACCGTCAAAGGATTTCCTACTTCATTCTCTCCATAAGCCCCGCCAAAGACACGAGGACGAGGGCTTGGCCAGCTTGGGAACCCACTTTACAACCTCTCCAAGCCTCAATCAAGCCTATTGAAGTCCGAGGCATAACCCAGTGGACCCCAAACAAAGACAAAATCAAACCCCAACTATCCCTAGCAACCAAACAATGAAGCAAAAGATGATCAATGGTCTATTCATCCCTCTTGCACATACAACACCAGTTGACAACAATCTGTCTCCTCCTTCTCAAATTGTAGCGGGTCAAAATCTTCCCCCGAACTGTCATACAAGAAAGGAAAGCCACCTTTAAGGGAGCCTTGGTGCGCCACACTGCCTTCCAAGTCCAAGGGAAAGCTATCGTCGAATCATCTGAAAGCTTCCCAAAGGAGCGAGCATCGAACCTCCCCTGAGAAGAAGGGCTCCATACAAAGAAGTCAGCCTCACCCACAACCTCCTCTTGGTGATACAACAAAGCCAAGAGGTCAAAAAGGTCATCCAGCTCCCAATCCTGTGCCTCACAAAGATTATTGAGTGATCTTACACTTCTATTCAAGGTCCAAGACCATACAAACACTTCTATTCAAGGAGGATCTCAATGAGGCTAACAACTAGAATTATGAAAAACTGCAAATTCATTAAGCACCACAACTAAGTCTGCACTTCGTCTTCTCTCTCTCCCCCTCCGATTGAGCCTCTATCGCTTCTCCTTGGCAACTGAATCCAAAATGATGTGATACTCACCAATTAAGGGTCTAATTATTTCCGTACACAGTTCATGAAATGAGTGTAATTATTAACACCGAATTATAATGTGGTGGAAATATTTAAACCATATAGGGCCCACCAGCTTTTATGAGCACGGTGAGCAAATGTGGGTCGCTAAGAAACTGCATGGTTTAAATCTCATTGTACCCATCCCTTCTATGGGCATCACTGTACACCCCTAGTTCTTCAACTCTTGTAGGCCAATAGGACTTTGGATGGCATATCGTGTCCAAAGGTAGTATGTACTTTTATTTTTGTTTTAGTATATGAAAGTTATATGTCTTGTCAAATTGAAGTTACAACCAAGGGCAGAATAGTAATTTTTAAGGCCAACATAAAAATGTAATTTACTTGACACGCCAATATGCACTCACCAAAAAGGGTTCATGCATTTATCAATCAGGAATTCGTAGATTTTATGATTTGATTTATTAAAATCCTTTTTGATTACATAAAAGTGTATTTGACAAATTGGCTTGATCAAAATCCTATTTGAAAAACAAGAAAAGACTTTGATCGATTGAGGGATCAATGGAAGGTGGCTAGACACATTTTGGTTGATCGACATGTCAATTCGATCAATTGACCTACCCATCCGAAAACGAAGTTTCCTTTTCAAATTAAAACTTTAAAACCCTAATCCTTTTACCACTTCATATTTTATATAGTTACTATTCATTGATTTCAGAAAACCTAGACACAATTAGAGAGCAATCTACTAAGAAAGTGCATATAACTTTTTTGTTTTCATTCTGCATACTAAATTGGTTAGTACTGCTGCTGTGCCCGATTGGACTTCAGCAAAATGTACTTATCCATTGGATATTCTTGTGGACAACTAGACCAGAAGATAAAAGTGCTAGAGAAGAAGCAGATTATGTGAGTAGCGGAATCTGTTGATGAAGCAGATTGTGCGCCTGAAGACCCAACATGTGATTTTGGTGGATCAGTCTGTACTGTCATCAGGAACTAGGATTTCTAGGGTTAAACTGTTAAACTAGTAAAATATCTCTTTCTTATAGAGGATTGATCGGTCTGGACCACGTCCCATGACTCCCATAATCAACGTAAAAATCTCTGTGACTATTGTGCATGCATGTTATTGCTTTTATTTTATCTATGATTGAATGTTGTGAATATAGCTTGATGGATTAAGTGATTTCATTAACATCGTTTTAATTTATGCTTCAAATTATTGGCAATTTGATTAAAATTTAAAAAGTAGTTAAAGTCAGTTAAAACAAATAGCAAGACTTATTCAACCCCCTCTAACCCTATATTACAGACCTTGTGCTTATTCAATATCAGAGCCTAGATTACGATCCTTGACTTCTCAAAGTCAATATTGAATTGCTTTACACGAAGAGGAGATCGAATGCATTAGTGTGTGTGCGCGCGCGCATTTAACCTAATAGGTTGAGAATCAAACTAGAAAGTATCATATCTATGCTTGCCCGCCATTCTAAATTTTAATAACAAACCATCTACTTCAAACACATTAATTACATAGCACGAGCAGGGACAGACCCAGAAAAGTATGTGAGAGGGGGCGGCTTTTAGCGAAAATTTTTGTGAGGGGCAATAATGAAGTTTTTTTCTAATTTCAGTGGGGGCAAATTCAAATTTTTGTACGTAGATAATTCAAAAAAGCAAAATTAGTAAGGTAAAATAGCAAAAGAAAAAATTTCAGTGGGGGCAATTGCCCCCACTGAGCCCACAGTAAGTCCATGCCTGAGCACGAGCTGTGAATTCAACTCAAAATTCCACACTTCCTCCTGTCCTCTTGTTCTCTCTTCACTTTCTTACTTTCTTTTTTATGCCTGATCATTGTTTCTCATTTCCAAAAGAATGGTTTTTGTCTCACTATATTAATAAATATGCACATGCATGCGAACGTGCATATATGCTTAAAGTCAAAAGTAATATTATAAATTGGAAGACGTTCTAGTTTGAAAGGACTTCCGATAGTTCCAAATGCAATTGAATATGATTAAATGACTTCTTGACTTGGAAGGATTTCTACTCATACCGTTAAACAAACACCTTTTCAATCTTAAATTTCCTCTACCAAAGTCCTTGTTGTAAAATGATTTCCGCTGAAAGACTTTTAGTGTTAGCAAGCTCTGCCAATCACTACATAAACTTCTAAAATGATTTAATGAACCTAGAATTCACTTATAAAAATAATAATAATTGAACCTAGCTTTCCAAAATGAGAGGTCAAGTCCTTAGATCATTAAATAACCTGCATTCATGTACATGTTAAGAAAACATAACTAGATGTCCTGCAAGTATAAAAAAAAAAAAAAAATCACCCTAGCATTAAAATGTTACAAATTAAAATATAATTTTATAGATGCTTCAAAAGAAAATGACATAATTTTATTCATATATAGCACAGAAAGTTGATATAAGAATTAAACTGATAAGTACAATTAATCATTTAGGCTACTAGCTTCAGAAGGCACTAGAGCTTTCAAGATGCTCCAAAAGAAGTCAAGAAACCAGGAGTTCCGCAATTAGACATCCATTGTTTATCCTTCCTTTAATAGCTAAACATATTGGTTTATCTTACTGCATCCAAAATGACAAAACTGAAAATAGCATAAGTCCCAAGTGGGCTACAAATTCCATTTTTTAGGATGTTATCAAACTGGAAGTTTACCTTTGCCCCTTTACAAATCAATAGCAACAAATCACCTAAAATCATGTTAATCAGCTAATAATATGACACTCATGCCCCTCCACAGAATCTTCAACCCAGAAAAATCATTATTTCAGATAAGAAAATAACAAAAAAAACACAGATACAAAATTTTCCATCACCACTCAATTTTGCATCAAAGAGAAAACTAAAATAACTAAACAAGCCCAAAATCCAGAATGCAATCAACTATAATACACACATATATAGATAATTTGATATCAAATAAAAAATAAAAAAATTAAATCCTACCTTCCCGGTGTGTCCCTGCAACGTCCTACAACAAACCAGATCCGTGGCACCAAAGCTAACAGGGGCCTTCCCTTGCGATCTCGCATACTCCGCCACTGCAAATTTATTGCAAAATCAAAAGATCTAAGAAAACCAACGCATGAAATCAACCAAAAGAAGAGAAAAAGGAAAAGTATGAGGTAAAAGAAAAGTAAACCAACCATCGGTGTCAAGAAGAAATTGACGCTTCTGCTTGAGGCGTTCCCTGAGAGCATTGACAGTCTCCGTAGCAGCCATGTGCCGCTCTTTCAGCTCAGCAACAGACATCTCTTTGAAAATTCAACGGTCGACGTCCATTAAAGCGTGGTTATAAGCAGAGCCCTAATCTTCAACTTCACTCGCAATTTGAAATCCAAATAATGAAGTCATGGAGAGAGCGAGCAAGATTAGGGTTTCGAAGAGAGAGAAATAGACTAGAAGAAGAACAAAAGCGAGCAAATAGATACAAATATATATATTTATATATGGGTGTGTTTGTGTGTGTGGATATAGAAATGGAATATTAGTTTAGGTGTGAGAAACGAAAAGGAGAGGGGGGTTTAGCGGTGGAAGGTGGAGAAGGCTTCGGAATATTCAGAAATATAGCACAGTTGAGGAAGGCATTTTGACGAAGCCGCCGGACTCACTTCGACTGACGTGTCACGCTTACAGCAGATATAGTAGTGGTAGTAGTAGGTGGTGTAACTGTGACACCCTGGGTCCCGCCTTACAAAGTCTACACACCTAATTGTGGTTTTATTTTATTTTTTCGAATTACTCATATAAAATATATAAATAATAATTTTAAATGATAGAGATTTTAGATTAATAACAAAAATTAACGAATCCACTTCGGATATGGTCTGGCGAGTTTCTCGCTGGACTTAGGTATTTCATAAGTCCTAGGTTTGGGGTTCAAGTTCCCATTGGGTGTTCTTGATTGTAATGACCCGGATTTTCGGATATATTTTTTTCCGTTGTTCTTTCCCTTTTGAGTTGATTTCTTGTCGATTAGTGTCGTCTCGAGTGCTCTGGAATGACTTCCGAAACTCTTTTCTTTGAAATGACAACTTTCTTTGAGGATCGAGTCATTTCCACATTTTTCGTTTTTCGACACTATTTACTTTTCGTCCTTTTCCCAATTTCGTCTTTTTTCCTATTTTGTCTTTTTCCCGTTTGTCACTTTGTTGACGTAACCACACTTCTTGTGTTCGGAGTTGGTTTTTGACTTCACATACCTTCATTTTCAGTAGTTTCCATGAAATACGTATCTTTACTTTTGCAAAAAAGTACTCTGGTTGCTCCCGGTGTCCATAGGGGCATGGATGCAAAGTTCTTTGAGAACTTTTTCTTTTCTTGGGGTATTTTTCATAAATATCTTTTGAAGATATTTATTTTAGGGGTTTATAAGAAAATATCTTTTTGGAAGATATGTTCATTCTGGGGCAGTTTCGCAGTTTTCATTTTTTGGAGGGCCATTGTGCAATTAATGAAAGTTATTACTCAATGTCTTGTTTTGAGCCTGGATCCTCGTACGGGATTCATTTTTACTTTTCATTGAGTCATGTGCTCTTAAAATTTCCTCCTGGTCTATATTTTCCAGTTTCAGGGTTTCTGGCCCCAGTTTGCGCCAAATTTGTTTGGGGCATAACTTTTTGCTCGGGACTCAGTTTTTGACGCCGTTTCTTCCGTTATTCATCTTTTCTCATTTTGAATCTTTTTCGTTCATGGAATTTTTCTGTTTGAGCGCGTCTGCTCGAATTTCACTTTTCCGGACCCGGCGGGGCACTTTTTGAGATTTTCTATAAATAGGAGCACTTAAGAGAAAATATCATATTTTTCTCTCTCTCTCTTCTCTCTTGGCCGAATCTCATGGCAGCCATGGCTTCCATGCTTCTCTCTTCTTTTCCGGTCACTTCCCTTGGTTGAAAAGGTATAGTACCTTTGTGTTTATTGTTCCCCTCACCGTGCTCTACCTTTCCCCCTTATTAGAACTCAGTTTTGGCCATTTCTTGAGTTTGGGTTTGAGGTTAAGATGTGTTTTTGATGGGGCTTTCTTCAGATTCTTGTTCGTGGTGTTGTCCCCGACAAAACCTAAAAGTTTCGTCGGATTCGGAGCACTTCCATTTTGGTGGGGATTTGAGATTTCATCTCAAATGGAGGTAAGGAATGTTTTAGGATTATTTGTGTGTTGTATTATGTGTTTCCCATGATTATACAACCTATATGTTTGCCTTGTATCAAATCTAGAAAGTTAGTAATTTTTATTTCTTTGTATAATATTTAAAATTCATGATGATGTGTAACTTTGATTTGGATTGTGGCATGCTAGAAAGTTTAGTTTTAATATATTGGTTAACATATATTAAATTGGGATTAATTAAATAAGGATTGCACTTTTTAATTAATATTTATCTTTTGTGAAAGATTAAAGTTCATGGCCATACCTTGCATGAAATTGAGTTGTATTATGCTTTTAAATTAAGTTTTGACATGTTGGTTAACATACTTTAATTTGAGAGCATTTGGTTGAGTATGAAAATCTAGAGGGTTTAATTAATTTTTATTTAATTAAACTATATCTTATTGTTCCATGAATTTAATCATGTTTTAGAAGTTGCTACTATTTTAAGATCGTGGATTTAGACTTGTGGTGTATTCACTTGATTATGTTTTAAGCATTGAGTACCTTGTTGTTAAAATTATATTCATGAGAACTTGTTTCCAATATTAGATATATGATTGACTTGTGTAATGAATTGTACACTTCGTGTTGACATTATGTATGTCGTTTTAGAATTTGAATCCTAAGACATGGATTGTGTGGTTTCAACCTACTTGTGCATGGAATGTGGTTTGTATGGCTTATTATATATATATCAGTTTTGAACTTGATGTATATTTTGGAATCTCTTGGGACATTGTTACATGTGACATGGCTAAAGTTCGGCTTTAGTGCGGGAGGTATGAGTTCTCCCCAATTGAGATAGTGCGCACTAGGGTGGTCTTCCCAGCGGGTTGATACCCGGAATAACCATTTTGTTCTCAGCGGAAATCTAAGACGTGATGTCCAAATCTTCCACTATTTGTTTTCACACTTTTAGATTTCTAGTTGATAATCTAGAGAATCTATGTCATGATGTGTGGTATTAGATATTCTAACTATACTAAATTGTTATATTTAGTTGATCTCACACTTTTAGATTTCTAGTTGATAGTCTAGAGAATCTATGTCTTAATGTGTGGTATTAGATATTCTAATTATACTAAATTGTTATATTTAGTTGATTTCGCATTTTAGATTTTAAGTTGATTACTTGGAAAATCTATACCTTGTTATTTTGTGTAAGCATGTTCCTATATTGATGTTTGGTGTAAGCATGTTCTTATATTGTTGCTTTGTGTAAGCATGTTTCTATCTTGTTCCTTTGTGTAAGCATGTTTTATCGTGTTGCTATGTGTAGCATGCTCTTGGGTTGTTGAAATTGCATAAAGGATGTGTTTTGTGCTAAAATGATTTTAGGTAGCTAGGATGCTCCCTGGGTCTCACCTTTGACATAAACGTTAGGTGGAATGAACCACAATGATTAAATCATGCAAACTTGTAAAACGTAGGTCGATGCATGCTCATTTCCTACGAGTAGCTTTATGTTGCTCACCCCTACGTTACTGGGGCATATTTCAGGTACAGGATTCAAGATATGGAGATTAGTACTTATCTTTGATGGTTTGGAGATTTGAAGTTTCTTTCAAAGCGTTCTTGTTTACATGTAAGTGTTAGCATGTTCAAGTTTCTCTTTTGATGTTGTAGCACCTAGATAGGTTCAATATGCTATTTTTGTCTCATTGTATGTAAAGTATACTTAAGTTAGTTGTTTGGAACCTAAATGATATGTATGATTTGTGGCCAAGGGTCACCAACCTTAAAGATCCAAGTGTATGTGTTTAAATTGCAAGTTTTGTTCTTAAAATGTAAACTTTTCCAACTTTAAGGTTTGGCATGGAAAATTTTGTAAATGGAGTGTAATAAGGCCATGGGCCATTGTAGCATGTTTAAATATCCATATTACACTTGCGTGCATGTTCACATTATCACACACTAGCGTATTATGTGAATTGAACATGCCATGGGGGATTCCAAGTAAACTTTCAGCCTTGAGTGCATAACTTGAAATTTTTGCACTTTCTTGAGTCATTTCGGTTCCAAGTAAACTTTCAGCCTTGAGTGCATAACTTGAAATTTTTGCACTTTCTTGAGTCATTTCGGTCGACTGAAATGGCATTTCGGTCGACCGAAGCCTTTTGGGTTTTGTTTGAACCTTGAAACTTCACTTTCCAGTAGCCAAAGTCAGCGTTTAGGGTCATTTCGATCGACTGATGGCTCATTTCGGTCGACCGATGGTTCCTTTTGGTGTATCAAACCAACCAAGCCTTAAAGACTTGTTTTTAGCTGAAATTTTGTCCATTTCGGTCGTCCGAAGGGTCCGAAATGGCTAGATCCCGAGAGTAGTTTTAGTCCAGTTTTAGCACTGTTCTTCCGACTTCAAATGACCATAACTCCTTCATTTTAAATCCAAATGGGGTGATTCTTGAGCCTAAATTCATGGATTTTGAGTCAGATTTCCAATGGTACCAATGAGATTCTTAGATTCCAATCACAGTGGGAGTTATTCAAGTTTTAGTGAGAGTGTGTCGATTTTCGCTTAAACCAGGAAAGGGCGTTTTGTGAGATTCTTGTCCAATGTTCTTAGAACCTCTTGGAAAGTCTTGAAATGATTAGATTAGGTTTTTTCCACCTTATTTAACTTGTTTAGAGTCAAGTTTCTCCTTTTAATGGTGAGTTGACCATTTTGCCCTTTGGTTATGGTTTTTGTCCGTTTTGATCCTTTGTTTCCGCATTCGTTCTCATTGAGCTTCGTGACTTCATGGAAGGTCACATTGGTGTCTTAGAGATGCTTTATATCTCTAAAGACTTTGAGTTATCTTTTGCTTCCGCATTTCAGACTCGTTATCGGGTCAATTTTCGGTTCATCACTAACAAACCGGGTTGAAAAACTCGGGTCGCTACATTGATGGTTAATCTACGTTGCCCCGGAAGTGCCTTACCCGACCCAGGTAGGGAGACACTCTTCCAGAACCTCAGGGATTAGTCGAGTTGTTGAGGAGGCCTAAGAATTTATGCCTTCCCAGACACCCCGGGTTAATCATAAACAAAAAAATAAAGCAGAACAAAAATTTTAGGGTGCGTTTAGTAATGTTTTCGTTTTCTATTTTTGCAGTTTTAAGAAAGTAGAAACATGATTTTGCTTTCTTGAGTGAAAATAGAAAATAAAAATAATATTTATTGACACTCGTTGTTGCCACAAATTTGAAAACATAAAACAATAACTGTGTTTAGTAATACATCATATTTGTCACAAAATATACATAATATTCTTTAAATTTTTTATTTTTTTCATGGCAAGAATTTTAAGAGTTAGTGATTAGAGGGGAGGGTGAGGGAGAGGGTAGATGACTTGAACACAAACTCTCGGACACAGGGAGCAACCCAACTACTCAGGTATGACACTTGCTTCCATTAATATCAAAACGTCATAAATCTAGAAAATTGAATTTAAAATTATAAATGTTAGAAATACTCAATACATCATAAGTACAAAATTAGATATATCAAGATAAAAGCATTCCCACCAATTATGTATATAATACATGTATATGCATAATGTATACATTTATTATGAGATATATAATATATTTAGCATATGATAATTTATTATGAATAAAAAATATTAAATAATATATCTTATATGTAATAAAATATATATTATGTTATAATATTATAAATTAATTATAATTTAATATTTACATATAATATAATATAGATATGATATATAATAATATAAAATATCTAATGATTAATAATTTAATAACATTATATTCTATATCAAAAATTATTTTGTCACAAAAGATAATTTACATTATTATTTAATATATTATATATTAAAATATATTTTTATCAAATAAAAAATAATATACAACATTTAATATATTCTATATTAAAAATATATATTTTTATTAACATTTAATATGCAACTTAATATATAACACAAATAATATGAATTTTATTTGAAATGAATAGTGCCTGTGCAGTAACATTAGTGAAAACGTTTCTACGTTACAGTATCGAAAACATAAAAAACATCATTTTGATATTTCCTCTTTTCTTTACAAAAATTGAAAACGTTTTCTGTTATAGAAAAATAAAAACATTTTATTGAATGCGATTTTTGTTTTCGTTTTGCCTTTTTAGAGGTTGATAACAAAAAATAAGAAACGTTTCTCATTACTAAATGCAGCCTTAATTTTCTAAACTACATGTCTACATTATTTTATTTTATTTTATTTTGTCATTGACAAAAAAGTCACACACAATACTCACACATTCACTTTACTCCTTTGGAGATTCAAACTGTGATACCCCTCGATTCTAGAGCCACGGGTGATCAAGTCCGAGCACAGATCCGAGGGCTACCAAACAATTAATATGTCAATGAATACAGAATACAAAAGAGAATAATAGAAATAATTATTAAAGCTGAAAAGGATTCTAAAATGTAATCTTTAAAATTTATAAATTTATATAAATTCCAAACTTTTCAATTTCTGTACAACTCGAGAATCCATCTAGTGGACCCCTAATAAAATCCCAATGGAAAGTAAAATTCAGAAACCAAAATCCAAAAACTAAAACATGAAAAGTAATCATATGTAATCGGAGGAGTGAGTGTCTATATCGCACAGCACGATCAAGCTCTAAGCCTGAAACTGACGAACACCTGAAAAATAAGAGTGGGTTAGGCCTACATGCAAGTTTTATCCTACTATAATCCATACAGAAACCCGATACGTAGATACATCCTAGATAGCTCAACAATAACTAAAGTAGTCTATATATATATAAATACACACTATATGATACTCACTAGCCCACAGTTCTGTCTCAACCTGAGTAGAAGGTAACATGCAAAACGCACGTAACGTGGTCATATATACCTAGACCTACCAGGGAAACATCATTAGGTCTAATTATTCATCATAGGTGATATACGCACCCTAATCATGATCTTGAGACTCAAGCTCATATCACGATACCATAAAGATCTATATGCCCTATAAAAGTGTATTCAATTTATAATTTTTATATACATTTTAAAACACTTAATTTAATTAAAAATATATTATTACGTGATTTGTGAGGTTTCAATTTACGATTTTACTAAGATTATTGTGAATTTTTTTTTTGATTCCTAACAGTTACACCTAGGATTTCAATGTGACTTTTCATGGTTTATTAAAACAGATGTCTTAATTAATTGACGTAACTTTTCGTTACTTATCAGAGTTATATTATCAAAGAGTTGCATCACTCCAAAACAATCTTAAAAGAGTTTTAAATCTAAAAAAGTCTCTCGATTTCCACAATTCCTCTAGCATGCCCATAATCCCAACCGTCTAACGCTAATTCTTTTTCAAACTGTACAAGAAATTAAAGTATCGATTCAACTATATATAAAACGGGTAGAACGCAATACATTCAAATTGTCAACCTCAGTTTTATCTTAATTTCTTTCACTTCTATTGCACTTTTTATCTCTATATAGCAAAAAAAATCTACCCATAAGAACAACTTCGAACTATTTTAGAGGGAACACATCTTTGGTTTGTGTGCATCAAATCAACTCTCAAAATCCTAAATCCTAATTTTTGGTAAGGCATGTTTAAGTGCTTGTGAATGAAGCGCCACACTTTGGTAATGCTTTTTGAATTAATCTAAAAAATTATATATGTTCTTGACCACCAAATTTGATCGATCCTAAATCCTATTTTTTTGAAAGGTATGTTTCAGTGTTTGTGAATGCAGTGCCACACTTTGGTAATGCTTTTTGAATTAATCTAAAAATATTTATATGTTCTTGACCACCATATTTGATCCTACTAACTGATGAATTATATTCTTTCACAACTGTACTTTCACTAAACTTCTCAAAATTTAGTAGATTAAATTATTACATTTGTGGTATTTGATACACAACATCATTATTAAATGATTCTTGTATTCATGATTTATAAAATCTCTAATACTCCAAGTTCCTTTCTTAGTTTTGTAAATCAATTCCAAAAAATTAGACTCATACAAAATTCTATTTTTTAATTTCCAAAAGAGATGACTCATCACGAAAGTAATTGAATTTTTAAAAGTCACTTTTCTCTATCTGCATAGTTCATTCAGTGTTTGAGTACTTTATTAGTGTTTAGATTGTAATTTTCGTTATTTTACATATGAAGATTTATGAGTTAGAGACCTTTTTCAATTTAAACACTTGTTTTAACAATTGTCTTTATGTAGTTTGATAGTAGATGCATTGAAATTCAATATCATAAAATGTTAATATATTATAATTTTCATAAACTTGTTATCCTAAAAATTTTATATGATGGTTGTGACTTAAGTTAATGATTAATTTTACATTTTCTTATAACTATTCACTCATGTGAAATAATGTAAAATGGAACAGTTACATTTTAAATTCCAGCACTCTTGTACAATATTTCATACTAAAAAAAACAACAAAATAGACAGATAGAAACACTAAAATTAGATTATAATTATAAATTGTTATTTATAAATAATAAATAGCAACATTAACTCTATTTATTCCCCCTCATCAAGGATTTTTACTCTCTTATTACTATTTGTTCTTAGAAAAATCTACTACTCTCTTCCATATTCACCTATTTAAGACAAATTTCAATTGTTTCGAAACCAAATTATAACGGGTAGTCTCTAAAATTTAATTTATTGGTCTGTATTTTAAACAATGTGCGTGTAAAGAGAATTTTGCTAGATGTTATGATCGATTAAAATGATTAGAAATTAATTACTTTACGCTTTTATAATTGTAAAAAGTATATACATTTATCGACATATGCGTGTACAAAGTATTTTGGTTTATATACATTTATTGGTCTGTATTTTAAACAATATGCGTGTAAAGAGAATTTTGCTAGATGTTATGATCGATTAAAATGATTAGAAATTAATTACTTTACGTTTTTATAATTGTAAAAAGTATATACATTTATCAAAATACACGTGTACAAAGTATTTTGGTTTATTCATTGAAATAAACCAAATTCATTGTTATTTTATTAAACTTCATATGGAAATCTTTTTAATTTTTTATTTCTTGTGGGGAAAAATAATTTGTTTCCAAGTTGAAGTCATAGGGTGATATGTGATATTTGCAGAACTCTTCTTTTCTAGAATTCTCTCCAACATACAATTTTTCCATATCAATGCCTAAAGTAGAATAGAATAGGGTATCCTCTTATATTAAAGATAAGGTCCGCCCAACCATTTTCAACTTAGGCCAGTCTCAAGGTTGGTGGCCACTTCGTTGGATCTATTGTGTGAGACTAAGCTTGATGATCCAAATTTGATAAGCCTTGACTTCTCGTGGTGCCGAGATTGTTGATAATGCCTTTTATGAGGGCATAGTCTCAAAAAGACGATTGGAAATATAAAAAAGTTACTCCCTCCGTCCCATAATAGATGTCCTTTATGGGGAGTTTAACTTTTTAAGGGAACATGTAATTATTGCATTGTCCCCTTTAAAAATTACAAAGATACTCTTTCAAGTTTAAATATATATATAATTAAGTTTGAAATTTTTAAAAATTTTAAGGATATTTTATGGAAAGATGTGAAATATGTTGTTTAAATTTGGTTAGGGGACAAGTGTTTTGGGACAACCCAAAAAGAAAAGATGGACAACTATTATGGGACGGAGGGAGTATTTAATAATATTTTTAAAGTTAAAGTATACACTTTACATAAAATTAATTCAAAATAAAAAATAAAAAATAAAAAAATTATAGATATTTTACTAGTATATATAAAAGTCCGTTCAAGGTATGTCATTCAAAAGGTTTATTGACCTGACACATGTTTATAAGTAGGACTTCACTTTTGTAGTTAATCCATTTTATTTCAAAATAGGTGGGACTTAGTGTTTTGAACTAATCTGTCCCCAGAATAGGTGTGTCTTAGTGTTTTGAACTAAGTCATCCCTAATATGCCACCGTTCCATACTGGTGCATATACATATATATAAGTAGGACTTAACTTTTATAGTTAATCTAACTTATTTCAGAGTAGGTAGGATTTAATGTTTTGAACTAATCCGTCCTTAAAATAGGTAGGTCTCAGTGTTTTGAACTAAGCCGTTCCTAGTATGCCACCGTCCCATATCGGTGCATATAATTCACAAATCAAATGATTGATGCAGTAAATGATAAATTTAATCATCAACCATATCTCAAATAAGTATAAAAAAAAGTCTAATATGTATATGACCATAATATACATCCAGTACAAGATTTAAAAATCATGTCACAGTTGTTTAATTCGCTAGAATAAGACTAGGCATTTAAATCCTCCAACTAGTCCAATAATTGATGCAATTACAATTAATTAAAACATCAATTAATCCAATCTAAGCATAATCATTTTTAGTAAATCAACTATACTTATAACACTGTTAAAACATGATTAAACGGTATAAGGTCATGTATAGAAAAATTGCCAAATATTAGTACGTAATTAAATCAACTATCGATACTCTATGTGCAAGTTTACTGTTTAACTTCATGATGTTCCATTCCTTAGCATATTAATGTAATAATGCTTCCCAGTATATTTATAGGTTCAAAACAGTTATTTAAATCATTTAGTGCAATTTAAACAACTTAAGAAATACCCTAGACGGCCAAACAGTACCCAAAAACCAATTTCTGCAAGTTTCAGGGCGAGAGTAGGCTCCCAAACATTGAGAGCCGCCTCTGCCCTCTTGGGAGCCAGCTCCCCACATGTGGGAGCTAGCTCTAAGGTGCTGGAAGCCGGCTCCCTCCATGTGCGAGCCTGCTCTCTCCATGTGGGAGCTGGCTTTCTTCTTTAGAGAGCCAACTCTCTCCCTCTAAGAGCTGTATCTACTCTTCTGTTCATCTTCTTTGCCTCCGGCGATGTCCAGAGCCTCTAAATTATTTTAATTAATATTTCTAGGGTTCACTTTATGTCCTAGATTTAATTATAAGCAGGCATCATACATCATTGACATGAAATTTAAGCAAGTTTATAATCAACAAAATCAGAATTTAAGCAAGAACAACTATCAACCGCAAAACAGTTTTATTCAACGCAATCAAATATAGTTTAAACATGCTTAAAAAATATATTTTAACTTTAATTTAAACCCTGGAGTCTAACTAGGCATGCACAGAACACAGGTTCAAGGGAAGGAGTTAGAATAGGAACTTGCCTTCGGTTTCAGTTTTGAAACCTTAAACCACCGTCTCTGAGTTTTCCGACAGTTTCCTAGGCTGCCGTTCAACAACTCCGTTGCTCTTGGTTCAACCCATGAGTAAGCATCAATTATCCCTCATTGGTTCAGTCTTTGATCGTGGCAAAACCCCCAACTCTTTCTCTTTATTTTCTCTCGAACCCTTCTGTTTTCTCTCTCAAACCTTTCTATTCTTTCTCTCTGCCTCCACTGTTCGTGAATAGGGTTCTTAAACCCTTGCAGACACATAACTCATATATATAGGCTTTGTTTTATGAAAACCTTATTCTAATACCAAACTAATTATGTCGGCTAACCTAATCCACGTGATTACATAAAAGAAAACAAAACCCTAAACTATAATACATAAGAAAACCAATAAAATAATTAATTTGTTAATCCACATAAGCATATACTAAAGATAACAATTAATTAATTTAAATCATTAAACCATTAAAACAAACAATTCAATTAAATAAAACCAATTAAAACAATTAGGCAAATAATCAGATAATCAAGTAAAAATGCAATAAAACAATAATTAAAATGCCGAGACTATCCTTTTAAAATTAGGGGTATTATATTCTTCCCTCCTAACAAAAGGAATTCCTTCTTCGGAATTCGCTCTTACCTTCTTCCATTATTTTAAGAAACTGCGAGCGAATGACATCCTTCTGTTCCCAAGTAGGCTCAGCCTCATTGTGATGACTCTACTGAACATGCACCAAAGGGATAGCCTTATTACGAAGAATTTGATCCCGACAGTCGATAATACGACATAGTGGCTCCAAATATGTTGCATCCGGCTGCAACTCAATCTCCCCAACATCGATATGCTGATACCGATCCTCATCTCGTAGAAATTTCCGCAACATGGAAACATGAAACACATTGTGTACACGCTCCAAATGATCCGGAAATGCCAACTGATAAGCAATAGCTCCAACTCGATCCATAATCATGAATGGATCGACAAACCGCGGTGACAACTTCCCTTTCTTCCCAAAGTGCATTACTCCTTTCATAGGAGACACTTGACCATCTGGTCAGCGACTGAGTGCATCTGCTTTCCATTGCATTCGAAACTCTAATGCACGAGTACGACGATCTGCATAACTTTTTTGCCTACTCTGGTCAGTGCGCATTCGATCCCGAATAAGAGCGATCTTCTCCGAAGTATCCTTAATGAACGTAGGACCCAAAAATCTACTCTCGCCAACCTCCATCCAATATACAGGAGATCGACACAGTCGGTTGTATAATGCCTCAAATGGTGCCATACCAATAGTTTTCTAAAAACTATTGTTATATGCAAACTCCACAAGTGGCAAATAATTCTCCCAGTGGCCCTTGAAATCAAGAACACACGAACGAAGCATATCCTCCATAATCTGATTAACCCGCTTGGTCTGACCATCTGTCTGAGAATGATAAGCAGTACTAAAATGTAATTTTGTACCCAAAGTCTGCTGAAAACTCTTCCAAAATCCTGACACAAAGATCAAATCCCTGTCCGATATAATAGACAACGGAATGCCATGCAACTTCACAATCTCTGTAATGTAAAGTCTCGCCAACTGTTCCGATGTGAAATTAGTACGAATAGGCAAGAAATGAGCTGATTTAGTCAATCTATCAATGATGACCCAAATGGAATTGTGATCCTTAAAAGAATTGGGCAATCCCTCCACAAAATCCATAGAAATGCTCTCTCATTTTCACTCTGGTATTGGTAGCGGCTGTAGAGCTCCTGGTGGCCTCTGATTATCAATCTTAACCATCTGACAAGTACTAGACTAAGAGACAAATATAGCAATGTCCTTCTTTATACCTGCCCACCAAAACTGTCGCTTCATATCTCGATACATCTTGTCTCCTCCTGGATGAACAGAAAACTCAGAATGACGAGTTTCAGTCATCACATCCTTCCACAAATCGTCAGCAGAAGGTACTATTAACCGTCCCTTGTACCTCAAACCTCCATCAATCCCAACATAATAAAATGGAACCTCCCCGGAAGCTAACTCTGCAACTCTTTTAATGCACTGTTGATCCGTGAGTTATGTTTCAAAACCTTTTGAATAATAGAAGGTGTAACTACCATGCAAGCCATGAAAGCATCCGACAACTCATCCACCGTCTTCAAAGTATTCCACTCAGTGGTGAATAGAGTAGAAAGACTAGCATCAGGTCAACGACTGAGTGCATTTGCCACCACATTCGCTTTCCCTGGATGGTACTGTATCAAGAAATGATAGCCCTTCACAAACTCCAACCATCGGCTCTGTCTCATATTCAGCTCCCGCTGAGTAAACAAATACTGCAAACTCTTGTGATCACTAAACAATCTGAAGGATTCTCCTAACAAATAATGCCTCCAAATACGTAAGGCAAAGACCATAGCTGCCAACTCCAAATCATGTGTTAGATAATTAAGCTCATGAGGCTTAAGCTTGCGAGATCTATACGAAATTGGTGTCTCCTCCCACATCAAAATACATCCAAGACCTTGCAAAGAAGCATCTGTATAGACAAGATACTTTATCCCGCTATGTGGAGTACACAAAAAGGGTGCAGAAGTCAACTTGCTCTTAAGCACATCAAAAGTTTTCTGACCGTGTTCATCCCATACGAACCGTACACCCTTCTTAGTCAGATGAGTGAGTGGTCCCGCTATTTTTGAGAACCCCTGAATGAACCTACGATAATATCCTGCCAATCCGAGGAAACTCCGAATCTTGGTAGGTGAAGTAGGTTGTCCCCACTCTACCTCTACTGAAACTTTGGCCGGATCTACCGCTATTCCCCTTTCTGACACCACGTGACCCAGAAACTTCACTTCCCACTGCCAAAATTCACATTTCTCGAACTGGCATATAACTGGTGTTCACGAAGCGTCTGTAACACTGTGCGAAGATGTCTAGCATGATTGTCCGTTGACTTAGAATGAATCAAAATGTCGTTAATGAAGACAATAACAAACTGATCTAAATAAGCCCTGAAGACTCTATTCATTAAATCCATGAAGACTGCTAGTGCGTTAGTTAATCCGAAAGGCATGACACGAAACTCATAAGACCCATATCTAATGAGAAATGCCATCCTCGGAACGTCTTATTCCCTAACCCGAAGTTGATGATATCCAGAACATAGATCAATCTTAAAGAAATATGTAGCTCCCTTCAACTGATACAAAAATATCATCAATCTTGGGCAAAGGATTCTTATTACGAGCAGTAACCTTTTTCAAATCCCTGTAATCTGTATATAGGCGAAGGGAACCATCCTTTTTTTCCACAAGCAGAACTGATGCTCCCCAGGGTGAAGTACTTCTACGAATAAAAACCCTCGCTGAATAATTGTTGAATCTAATCCCTCAGCTCTCGTATCTCCACTGGTGCCATCCTGTATGGTGCTCTAGCAATAGACGTAGTGCCTAGAGCTAAGTCAATTACAAAGTCTATCTCTCGACTAGGTGGCAATCCTGGAATCTCCTGAAAAACATCCGAAAAGTCTTATACAATTGGTACGCGATTCAATGACACAGTAGCCTCCTTCTCCATTTCCTTCACATGGAACAAATAAGTGCTAGAGACCCCGTTAGAACATGGCATAGCAACGACGTACATATCCTGACCAGGTATGGTGAACACAATAGACCTATCATAACAATTAACTTGGGCATGGTAGTGAGATAACCAATCCATCCCAAGTAACACAGCGTAAGTGTGCATGTCCAGGATCACTAGATTAGCTAGAAATCTGAGTTTACCAATATCTAGTGTCACAAGCACATCATTCCCAAGTAAAATGGCAACATCACCTAAAGGTGTAGAAATACCATGAGGTCTATCACATACCTATGTCACCAACCAAACTATAAAAACCCAAAATTTCTGAATACTCCCTAGAGCAAAACACAGAAAATATACCAAATATTCCAAAGCCTACTTACATTTAGAATATCGCTTTATCTTGAGAATTCTTCCTTTGATATCAAACTTACCGTATTAATTTACACAAGTTCTTTTATAAACTTATTGGTCATCGTCTCGTACCCACACAACATGGTTATAGGCAAAAATTTGTTTGCCTGTCCAAATATCAACCACTCCACTGTGATATTCCTTTATCATCGTATCATACATATTTCAATATAGTTTAATAAAACCATTTGTGTAATCATCACTAAAATGCTCTCATAAAACACAATATAAAAACCAAAACCACCAGTTCACTTTATTAAGAACTTCTCTAAACCATAAATTGTCAAAAGAATAATCGTAAAATATTCTTTAACATACTACTAGTGTACGTGATTAAATCTATACTACACTTTTACTAATACCTCCACTACTACCAGTAATTAAAATTACTTTTAAAAGTGTCATCCTCCTTATGATTCGATACCCTCTTGCTTGGACAGCCCGGTATCCCTTCGTTTGGGACTCTGCCTAAAAGTGTGACTAGACTCTTCACAAGTATAGCAAGTACCTCTAAAAGTACCACATGGCCTCCTCTGCTGGTTAGACTGTGGCTGATCCCGTCCTGCCTGTGGTCCCCCATTCTATTGTTTCTAAGTTAACCCAGGATATTGGTTGGATGTATGCCCAAAATCTCCGTAGGCAAAACATTGACCTTGAAACTCATTTTGCACCACTGGTACTGCTTCGAGTGTCTGCTGAACGTGTGGCTGACTCTGAAGTGCAGTTGCTACGCTTGCAGCTACAGCCTGAACAATGATGTAAATTAACTGAGGAGAATACTCTAGATTCCTGCCTTGATTGTAGCCTCGATCTTGAGACTCCTGAGTCTGTTGTACATCCTCCTGCTCAACGCGCAACCGACCATCTTCCTCCTGAAACCTAGGTAGTTGCTGCTCTTCCTCAATTTGCGGACGCCGCAGAAACTCCTGCTGCCTACGTACCGCTTCCAATCACCGCTTGTTGTTCCGTCTGGTTCTAGCATTAACCATTCTGTTAATATAGAAAGACAGACATCAACACGATTTTAAACGGACAATATATGAATACAATGAATTCTAATCTTAAAACTCTAAATAAAAGAATACGCTACGCGGAAGTCTTAATACGAATTAACCCAAGAGACACTGAACCTGGAGTGCTCTGATACCAACTGTGATACCCCTCGATTCTAGAGCCACGGGTGATCAAGTCCAAGAATAGATCCGAGGGCTACCAAACAATTAATATGTAAATGAATACAGAATACAAAAGAGAATAAAAGAATTAATTATTAAAGCTGAAAAGAATTCTAAAATGTAATCCTTAAAATTTATAAATTTATATAAATTCCAAACCTTCCAATATCTGTACAACTCAGGAATCCATCTAGTGGACCCTTAATAAAATCCCAATGGAAAGTAAAATTCGGAAACCAAAATCCAAAAACTAAAACATGAAAAGTAATTATACGTAGTCGGAGGAGTGAGTGTCTATATCTGCACAGCACGACCAAGCTCTAAGCCTAGAACTGACGAACACCTAAAAAAATAAGAGTGGGTTAGGCCCACATGCAAGTTCTATCCTACTACAATCTATACAGAAATCCGATACGCAGATACATCCTAAATAGCTCAACAATAACTAAAGTAGTCCATATATGTATAAATACACACTATAGGATGCTTACTAGCCCACAATTCTGTCTCAACCTGAGTAGAAGGTAACATGCAAAACGCACGTAACGTGGTCATGTATACCTAGACCTACCAGGGAAACATCATTAGGTCCAGTTATCCATCCTAGGTGATATATGCACCCTAACCATGATCCTAAGACTCAAGTTCATATCACGGTACCATAAAGATATATATATATATATAAAAGTCCATTCAATGTATGTCATTCAAAAGGTTTATTGACCTGACACATGTTTATAAGTAGGACTTAACTTTTGTAGTTAATCCATTTTATTTTAAAATAGGTAGGACTGAGTGTTTTGAACTAATCCGTCCCCAGAATATGTATGTCTTAGTGTTTTGAACTAAGCCATCCCAAATATGCCACCGTCCCATACCGGTGCATATACATATATATAAGTAGGACTTAACTTTTATAGTTAATCCAACTTATTTTAGAGTAGGTAGGACTTAATATTTTGAACTAATCCGTCCCTAGAATAGGTAGGTCTTAGTGTTTTGAACTAAGCCGTCCCTAGTATGCCACCGTCCCATACCGGTGCATATAATTCACAAATCAAACGATTGATGCAGTAAATAATAAATTTAATCATCAACCATACCTCAAATAAGCATAAATAAAGTCTAATATGCATATAACCATAATATGCATCTAGTACAAGATTTAAAAATCATGTCACATTTGTTTAAATCGCTAGAATAAGACAAGGCATTTAAATCCTTCAACTAGTCCAATAATTGATGCAATTACAATTAATTAAAACATCAATTAATCCAATCTAAGCATAATCATTTTTAGGAAATCAACTATACTTATAACACTGCTAAAACATGATTAAACGCTATAAGATCATGTATAGAAAAATTGTCAAATATCAGTACGCAATTAAATCAACTATCTGATACTCCACATGCAAGTTTACTGTTTAACTTCATGATATTCCATATTCTTAGCATATTAATGTAATAACGCTTCCTAATATATTTATAGGTCCAAAATAGTTATTTAAATCATTTAGTGCAATTAAACAACTTAAGAAATACCCCAGATGGTCAAACAGTACCCAAAAACCAATTTCTGCAAGAACTGGGGCGAGAGCAGGCTCCCAAACATTGAGAGCCACCTCTGCCCTCTTGGGAGCTAGCGCCCCATATGTGGGAGCCACCTCTAAGCTGTTGGGAGCCGGCTCCCTCCATGTGGGAGCCGGCTCTCTCCATGTGGGAGCTAGCTCCCTCCTTTAGAGAGCTAGCTCTCTCCCTCTAAGAGCTGTATCTACTCCTCTATTCATCTTCTTCGCCTTCGGCGATGTCGAGAGACTCTAAATTGTTTTAATTAATATTTCTAGGGTTCACTTTATGTCCCAGATTTAATTATAAGCAGGCATTATACATCATCGACATGAAATTTAAGCAAGTTTATAATCAATGAAATCAAAATTTAAGCAAGAACAACTATGAACCGCAAAACAGTTTTGTTCAACACAATCAAATACAGTTTAAACATGCTTAAAAGATATATTTTAACATTAATTTAAACCCTAGAGTCTAACTAGGTATGCACAGAACACAGGTTTAAGGGAAGGAGTTAGAATAGGAACTTGCATTCGGTTTCAGTTTTGAAACCTTAAACCACCGTTTTTCGAGTTTTCTGACAGTTTCTTAGGATGCCGTTCAACACCTCCGTTGCTCTTGGTTCAACCCATGAGTAAGCGTCAATTGTCCCTCCTTGGTTTAGTCTTTGATCGTGGCAAAACCCCCAACTCTTTCTCTCTGTTTTCTCTCGAACCCCTCTGTTTTCTCTCTCGAAACTCTCTATTCTTTCTATTTGCCTCCACTGTTCGTGAATAGGGCTCTAAAACTCTTGCAGACACATAACTCATATATATAGGATTTGTTTTATGAAAACCTAATTCTAATACCAAACTAATTATGTCGGCTAACCTAATCCACGTGATTACATAAAAGAAAACAAAACCCTAAACTATAATACATAAGAAAACCAATAAAACAATTAATTCATTAATCCACATAAGCATATACTAAAGAAAATAATTAATTAATTTAAATCAATAAACCATTAAAATAAATAATTCAATTAAATAAAACCAATTAAATCAATTAGGCAAATAATCAGATAATCAAGTAAAAATGCAATAAAACAATAATTAAAATGCCGAGACTATCCTTTTAAAATTAAGAGTATTACACAAACCCTCACCATCTACTTTGGGAGGTAGAGATACCTCTCACGCATTTACTTTGCTCCTTTGGAGATTCAAACCCTCACCATCCACTTTAGGAGGTAGAAGAGATACCACTGAGCCACAAGGCCCTTGGTCCAAATACATGTCTACATCGACTCCGCAGAGTTTGCGCCTTAACTACTGGTTCAAGTATTTATTTGGATTAATTTAATCGACAATATTTGTCAACTATAACATTTCTGTTAGGAGACTTGGGTTAGTAAAAACTTGAAAATAATCAAAGTTACGTCATTTTTAATGAGTCTCAATAACCTATTTTTATATTTCTGTCTAACAAATCTCCATTTACATCTTTTATTTATCTCCAATATATATATACACACATAAATAAATATATGCATATATACCAACAAATTTCCATCTCCCATGCATATATACATGTATGTATATATACCCCAACAAATCTCAATAGCCCTTACATTTCAAGTAGAAGTTTATATGACCGATTATCTCAAGAGGTTTGGGAAAACTTTGACAATTGGTCAGATAAGGATACTTAATGACTTGTTATCCGAAGTAAAAGAGAATAGGTCCCAATTCCAATATAACTAACAATGTGATGGGTCACAAATGTGTATCACTTTAAAAATACCACTTATAACTGATGGACCAAGAGGGGGAGTGAATTAGTTAATCTCTTTCTTAACAGAATCATTGAAGTAATTCAACAAGCAAGCAATAAGTACTTAAAACAGGATTTACAAGGAAACCCTTTCAACTAGGGAAAACCTTGGTTCTTGGCCATGGCCAATGAAGATCACTACTAGCTGTATGTACCATGTTACACACTCAGCTGTCTCACCCTCTGCACACACCCAAGCACAAGAATTGACATTAGCTTTCACAACCAATACATACACTAGCTGATTTCAGTGTACACACACACTCCCCCTGTCCTAAGCACCCTTGCTTGGACCAATAAAGCTCATATAGCTCACCACATACATCATTACAAATGATAAACAAGATAATAAAACTTTTTCTTCAAGTGGAATAGTTTAAGCAATACAAAATACCAAGTTACTGCCTCAAGATCATTAAACTGCTGCAACAAGTGATTTAAGGGTAAAATTGGAATTTCCTTCGAGATTAGTTCAGCTGTAGCTTCCACAGTCTTAAATTTACTGCAATACTCATGTTAACATCCTTAAGCAAGTCAGCACAGAACGAGTCTATATCAATGTTCAATCTCAGTTCAGAAATAAGCACAGCTCAACTCAGTTTAGAGGTTTTGCAAGGTCACAACCACAGTCTGTCAAAGTTTTGCCCCACAGCCAATTTCAATAGCTTTGATTCATCCAAATAGACTTGCTAGCACATAGATAGTTCATAGAATAGCTAGCCTTAAACATTTTGCACTTGAATCACAATTTATGCAGAAAAACAGGCTTATGAACTGATCTAAGAGCTCAAAATTCATTTCAACATGTTTCAATTCAAAGCAAACTATTGAGCAAGTGTAAATAGCATAGTTATACCAGTGACAACCCTCAGAAATGACCACAGCAACTTGGAACTCAGATTCACTACTCAATCCAGCCCTTTCTTCAGCAATTTGAACAGCAGCAGCATCTCAGTACATTGATTACACACAAGGCTTGAGGCAGTGGGTTTTTCTAGCATAAATCATCATTACAAATCAAAGGAGAACTTTGTTTAATAAAAAGGAGCTCGAGGTTCTCTTCTGCAGCTTGCTTTTTAATCTCTATAAAAGGCCATAAACCCTAAAAGACACCTATAACAGCATATACATATTTTAGTGAAAATGCTACACTACACCTCTCCTAATTCAATGATGTCACCTTTCAACCAGTGATTGCATAAGAATAATTCTTACGTTCCCTTAATGAAAAGACAACGTTGCCCTTGATATCTCACCAAATAGTGACACCTCATGCATCAGTAAGAACAGTTTATACAAGTGAGGACACATTGACATTTGCCTTTGCTTAGCCACTAAGATCTGTAACACCATTAGAGGACACTATATAGTTGGACCACAACCACGTGTCACACTCCTGAAAATACTTGAAAAGTTGTACAAACAAGCCTTATACCAGCTGTAAATTACATTTAGCAAAATCTTGTTTGCTGAAGCTGTATTAGACACAATGTAGGCTCACCACAGCGGTTCAGTGCAATGCAGCTATCCAGCCATACGAGTATCCATAGAATGCATCAAGGAAAATACAAAAGTACCCTTGAAAGCTCCTGTGACAAGTTTCTTATATGCTGATCTTAACTAAAACCATTCAATTTGGCTGAAATAAGTGTACCAGCTGTGATGAATTAAATCATGCCAATGTAAAAAGACTATCACTGTAATATAAATGTCAATGCTGCCCAAGTGATATATGTTAACCCATAATACAGATAGAATATGCACTAAAGCACACAAAACCAAAGTTTTGACATTTAACAGGCAAATAGGACTTAGAGGATCTTAGGACCAACAATCTCCCCCTTTTGCCTTTAATGACAAAATCTTTGATATGAAATAAGGCCTCAAGTATAGTGATCCAGCTAATAGAAGGAGAACAACCCAACATTCAGCAAATGATAAGAATAACATGTGACACTATCCTTATTTCAGTCCTTTCTCCCCCTTTTTGACATTGAAGGTTAAAAGGGAGCAGGACCAACAATAGTAAGGTCAAAGAGGTGGGGGAACAACCCTTAGAAGATCCTGAAGGGTTGAAAATCTATGAGGAAGAAGAGGCTTAGTCATGATGTCTGCAATTTGATCTGCTGTTGGTAGATAAGTAATATCAAGAAGCCCTATTTGAACCTTGTCTCTGAGAAAATGATACCTGATATCTATATGCTTTCTTTTCTAATGCAATGTGGGATTTTTACTGATGGCAATAGCACTTTGATTGTCACAAAAGAGCTTGGGAGGCATGGAGAAGTAAAGCCTAAGATCTGTCAGAGTAGACTGCATCCAAAGTAATTGTGAACTAGCTTGAGAGGCAGCAATATACTCAGCTTCTGAGGTGGAGAGAGAAACTGTGTCTTATTTTTTGCTAAACCAAGAGACAACATTAGAGCCAAGAATGTAACAACAGCCAGAAGTGCTTTTTCTGTTAGGTAATGATCCACCCCAATCAGCATCTGAAAATGCAGCTATAGTAATTGTTGGAGAAACAATGTAATGTAGACCATAAGAGATTGTGCCCTTAACATATCTGAGAATGCGTTTGGCAGCTTGGAGATGAGACATTTTAGGATTACTTTGAAATCTGGTTACCAATCCTACTGAGTACATGATATCAGGTCTGGAAGCTGTGAGATAGAGTAGACTACGATGGAACTGCTTCTGAGGTACAATCAAGTGACAGTTTAGTATTTGGACACAATGGTGTTGAAACATGCTTGTTATCATTTATGTTGAACTTCTTGAGTAATTCTGAGGCATATGTCTGTTGTGAAATAAAAATTCCTTTGGATGTTTGAGCAATTTGAAGTCCTAAGAAATACCTGAGAGTGCCCAAGAGTGATATTTCAAACCTTGTTTTCATGAGATTGGCAAACTCTGATGCTAATGAAGTATTGGAACCACAAAACATGATGTCATCTACATAGATTTAAAGAATTAGAAACTGGTCTTGATGAATCCTAACATACAAAGTGCTGTCAACTTTGCCTCTATGAAAACCTTATTCAATTAAGAACTGATGTAACTTTTCATACCAGGCCCTGGGAGCTTGCTTAAGACCATACAAGGCTTTACTTAGTTTGAATACATGAGAGGGATATTCAGAATCTTCAAAACCTTCAGGTGGCTCTAGATAAACTTCCTCACTTAGGTCTCCATTTAGAAAAGCAGATTTGACATCCATTTGGTACACCTTGACCTGTTTGTGACATGCAAAGGACAACAACATTCTTATGGACTCCATTCTAGCCACAAGAGCAAAAGTTTCATCATAATCAATTCAAGCTTGTTGTGAATAGCCTTTACACACCAACCTTGCTTTATTCCTGATCACAGCTCTTTTTTCATTCATCTTATTTTTGTAAATCCATTTAGAGCCAATAACATTTTTGTTTGTAGGTCTAGGTACCAGTGTCCAAGTATCATTTTTGTTAATTTGATCCAGCTCTTCTTGCGTGGCTACAACCTAATCCTCAATCTTCTTAGCCTCATAGTAGGATTTAGGTTCAATAGATGACAACATTGCAAAGTGGCTGTATTCTTTGTTATCTTCAGCTTCCAACTCAGTTAATTTCTTCCTATTCCTTGTTTGAACTCCAGCTTGAGATGAACCAATAATGTTTTCAGCTTGAACCTGCTTTTGCAGCACTGGGTATGTAGTTTCTTTTGAATTCTCAGGTTCAGTCACTGAAGAGCTGACTTCATTTGAACCAATTGTATTATTGCTGTCTTCAGGCAGAATCACTTGAGGATTTTCATCAAATTTTACATGGATTGACTCAACCACCTTCAAAGATCTAAGATTGTAGCATCTATAAGCCTTGCTCTATGTAGAATACCCCAGAAATGTACCTTCATCAGATTTTGAATCAAACTTCCCCAAACTGTCAATGTGATTAAGTATATAACACTTGCTACCAAATATTCTGAAATAGTGTACTGTTGCAGGTCTTCCATACCATAATTCAAAGGGTGTCTTGGTTGAATTTGGTTTAAGAAGAACTCTATTGATGATGTACACAGCAGTACTAACAGCTTCAGCCCAAAATCCTTTAGCCAAACCTTTTTCAAGCAACATTGTTCTTCCTATCTCTTGAACTGTTCTGTTCTTTCTCTCCACAACTCTATTCTGTTGAGGTGTAGCAACAACTGAGAATTCCTTTTTGATTCCCTTGTCATCACAGGTGTGCTCAAATTCTTTCATGGTGAACTCAGAACCAAAATCAGACCTGAGTTTCTTCACAGTGCAGCTCCTTTCATTTTCAACAAGGTTGACAAAGTTAATAAAGTGTGTAATAGCCTCAGATTTTTCTTTCAGAAAGTAAACCCACACCATTCTGCTGAAGTCATCAATGAGTAACATAAAATACTTACTGCCACCAATACTTGTGGTTCTGGTAGGTCCACAAAGATCCATGTGTATCAGGTCAAGTGCCTTAGAGGAGTTGATTTCCTTGGAATGTAATGAAACTTTAGTTTGTTTTCCTTGTTGATAAGCTTTACAAAGATGATCATCCTTAAAACAAATGTCAGGCAGACCTTTAACTGCTTTCAGCTTTAATATCTTGGACATGTTCCGTGAATGAAGATGACCTAACCTCTTGTGCCACAACTTAGCTTCATCACAGGTTGTTAAGTTACATTGGGTGACCTAACTTTCTTCAGTGACTGTGTAGACATTTCCTGAGGATCTACTTGCTGAGAACAGAACTTGTTTTGATTCCAGATCAATCATATTGCATCTTTCTTTGTTAAAGCAAACTTCTTCCCACTATCACATAATTGACTTACACTTAGGAGATTATGTTTGAGCCCTTCAACCAATAGAACTTCTTGAATCTCTGGCAACTCTTTAGACTTACTCACAATGCCAATTCCAACAATCTTAGCTCTTTGATTGTCCCCAAATATAACATTTCCACCATCAAACTGCTGTAAGGAGTTAAATTTTGAGCCATCACCTATCATGTGTCTCGAACAGCCACTGTCAACATACCATTTGTCCTGAGTATTACAGGCTTTAAAAGCTGTATACACAAGAAGACTTATAGAGTTCAGCTTTTTGGGGATTTACATCATCTTAGATTTCACCATTGACCCTTTGTCTTTAACTTTCACTCCTTGAGTTAGGTCTGACTTCTTCATATACATCTTAGTGATCTTGAAGTTCCTTGCAGCTGATGTAACAAAGTCTCTCTGATTGAAACTCAAAAGATATTGAATGTTGTTAAAAATATCAAACCTTGATCTCGGAGGTTTCACAATGGGATATCTTGCATATACTTCTCTAGTAGTGGCCTTCACAACAAATGTTGAGTGTTTCTGACTAATCTTAGCAGCTGAATCACATACATATCCAATTCCAGTCTTCCCAATTTGCTTAGTAGATTGTTTCCAAATTTCAGCCATTTTCGGAGATCTCTCCTCAAGTATGGTAGACAGTTCTTCCTTGTATCTTTTAGTAGACCACTCAGAGTTACTTTGAATCTTGAGTATGCTTAGGAAAATAAGGGAAATTAAACACATAGTTGACAATTTAAGTTTTATGTGTTTGGTGAGAATTTGTCTAGACCTTAATAATTCTGAATTTAGCTTTCTGATCTGAGATTTATGTTGATTGCACTTCACAGTAAGTCTTTCATATTCTTCCAGAATTTCCTCAATATCTGTGTTAGTATCTTCTTCAGTTTCAACAGACTCTTTTGATGGTTCTAGAATTGCCATGAATAAACATTCATCTTCTTGATCTTCTTTAAGTTTCTCTTCTTCTTCAATGGCTGTTTCCCAGTCTGAGAGTAAGGCTTTTCTTCCAAACTTTCCTTTGTTGTTAAGTCCTTCAAACTTTCTCCGAGTTTGGCCTTTAGAGTTAGGACACTTGGATACAATATGACCAGGCTTGCCATACCCATAGCATGTTAGATTCTGCAACTGAGATTCCTTTTAAACCTGAATTTTCTGAATTTCTTGGCAAGGTAAGCCACTTCATCCTCTTCAAGATCATCTTCTGACTTAGACTTATCTTCTTCAACATTCTCTTTGGCTTTGAGTGTTGTTTCTCTTCTATGCAAAGTAGGAGGACCAACTCTCATCTCATAAGCTGTGAGAGATGCTTGAAGTTCATCAATCTTCATGTTGAACAAATCTTTGTCTTCTAGAATAGTGACCTTGGCATTGAATCTGGAAGTGAGAGATCTGAGAATTTTCTTACACACATCAGAATCTTTAACATCTTCACCAAGAGCTCTCATATTGTTTACAAGATCTTTGATTTTGAACATATATTCTGCAATGGTTTCTCTTTCTTCCATTTTACAAACTTCATATTGAACCTTGAACAGCTGAATTTTGTTTTCCTTTATGACCTTGTTTCCCTCATGAGCTGCCTGAAGTGAATCCCACATTTCTTTGGTTGTCTTACAATTCTTCACTCTGGTAAATTCTTGCTGCTTAAAGGCACAGAAAAGAACATGTGGCTTTCCCATCATTAGCTACAGCTATCTTGTCTTTAGTAGATGGATTTTCAGGATTGAGAATCGCAACACTATGTATGGTAGCATGCCAAACATCATAGGACTGAGACATCAAAAAGGCTTCCATTCTAGTTTTCCAAGAATTATAGTTTGAGCCTTCAAAACCAGGAGCTTTGTTAATAACTTGACCTTCATCCATAGCTAGGACCAACTGCAGGCTTGTTAGAACCTTTCAATGCAGACCCAAGCTCTGATACCAATTAATGAACCAAGAGGGGGGGGGGTGAATTGGTTAATCTCTTTCTTAACAAAATTAATGAAGTAATTCAGCAAGCAAGCAATAAGTACTTAAAACAGGATTTACAAGGAAACCCTTTCAACTAGGGAAAACCTTGGTTCTTGGCCATGGCCAATGAAGATCACTACTAGCTGTATATACCTTGTTACACACTCAGCTGTCTCACCCTCTGCACACACCCAAGCACAAGAATTGACACTAACTTTCACAACCAATACATACACTAGCTGATTTCAGTGCACACACACACTCCCCCTGTCCTAAGCACCCTTGCTTGGACCAATAAAGCTCATATAGCTCACCACATACATCATTACAAATGATAAACAAGATAATAAAACTTTTTCTTCAAGTGGAATAGTTTAAGCAATACAAAATACCAAGTTACTGCCTCAAGAGCACTAAACTGCTGCAGCAAGTGATTTAAGGGTAAAATTGGAATTTCCTTCGAGATTAGTTCAGCTGTAGCTTCCACAGTCTTAAATTTATTGCAATACTCATGTTAACATCCTTAAGCAAGTCAGCACAGCACGAGTCTATATCAATGTTCAATCTCAGTTCAGAAATAAGCACAACTCAACTCAGTTTAGAGGTTTTGCAAGGTCACAACCACAATCTATCAATGTTTTGCCCCACAGCCAATTTCAATAGCTTTGATTCATCCAAATAGACTTGCTAGCACATAGATAGTTCATAGAATAGCTAGCCTTAAACATTTTGCACTTGAATCACAATTTATGCAGAAAAACAGGCTTATGAACTGATCTAAGAGCTCAAAATTCATTTCAGCATGTTTCAGTTCAAAGCAAACTATTGAGCAAGTGTAAATAGCATAGTTATACCTGTGACAACCCTCAGAATTGACCACAGCAACTTGGAACTTAGATTCATTACTCAATCCAGCCCTTTCTTCAGTAATTTGAACAGCAGCAACATCTCAGCACATTGATCACACACAAGGCTTGAGGCAGTGGGTTTTTCTGCATAAATCATCATTACAAATCATAGGAGAACTTTGTTTAATAAAAAGGAGCTCGAGGTTTTCTTTTGCAGCTTTCTTTTTAATCTCTATAAAAGGCCATAAACCCTAAAAGACACCTATAGCAGCATATATATATTTTAGTGAAAATGCTAGACTACACCTCTCTTAATTTAATGCTGTCACCTTTCAACCAATGATTGTATAAGAATAATTCTGACATTCCCTTAATGAAAAGACAATGTTGCCCTTGATATCTCACCAAATAGTGACACCTCATGCATCAGTAAGAACAGTTTATACAGGTGAGGACACATTGACATTTGCCTTTGCTTAGCCACTAAGATTTGCAAAACCATTGGAGGACACTATATACCTGGACCACAGCCACGTGTCACATTCCTGAAAATACTTGAAAAGTTGTACAAACAAGCCTTATACCAGCTGTAAATTACATTCAGCAAAATCCTGTTGCTGAAGCTGTATTAGACACAATGTAGGCTCACCACAGCAGTTCAGTGCAATGCAGCTATCCAGCCATACGAGTATCCATAGAATACATCAGGGAAAATACAAAAGTACCCCTGAAAGCTCCTGCGACAAGTTTCTTATATGCTGATCTTGACTGAAACCATTCAATTTGGCTGAAACAAGTGTACCAGCTGTGATGAATTAAATCATGCCAATGTAAAAGGACTGTCACTGCAATATAAATATCAATGCTGCCTAAGTGATATATGCTAACCCATAATACAGATAGAATATGCACTAAAGCACACAAAACCAAAGTTTTGACATTAAACAGGCAAATAGGACTTAGAGGATCTTAGGACCAACAATAACAATAACACAAATCAATGTAGAATAATGCTATAGTAAGGGCCTGTCGAACCATAAGGATTGCTAGTTTATGGCAACAAAAATTGTAAAATTACTTTCTAGTTTGATAAAAGAGATGATAGTTTGATTGGTTTGTCACTTAACCTATGAATTGAAATTACAAAAAAATAGTAAATAAAATGAATAGAATGGATTGAACTTATAAAGAGAAGGCTATGGAATTGACTTCACCAAAACCTCATAAACATGCTAGCTTGCACTTAACTTGGGATAAACAGCTATGTATATATAACGATGTGTAGAAGTATAAAACAACCACAACATCTTCAAGAAAATCATACATTTCAGGACTAAGCATAACTTATCTTTGGTTGGCATGGCTCATCCACCCAAACTAGATTGTGGTATGAACCATCTTCCCTAAGCATGGCCTATCAAGGTCCTTCAATTGTATGTTGCAGCACATGAAATCAATTATCTATCATAAATTATCTTCAGTTGGTATGAACCATTTACCTAACTAAATTAACCTAAAAGTGTAGCATGGTCCATCTTCCTTAAATATAATCTATATAAATTCTCAATTACATGCCAATATAACTATTTCATAAATTCATTCCCATTGTCACTATAGGAAATCGAGTGCATAATTGTGTCAATATGATTTCTAAGACAAGATAAACATATCAACATAACTATATATTCACATGAAAATCACATACATTAATTCAATATAAAAACACATTAATTCAATGTAAACACCTTATAATTTATGAAATCAAATATATACAAGAAAAATCCCCAACTTGAGATAGCATTTACAAAATATTTACTTGGTTTAGGTTACATCAACTCCCTAGGAAGGGAGTTAGCCTCTCATGGACATGGTAGCAACTTCAAGGATTGAAGAAGAGAAATATTTCCCTTCCAGCCCCATTGTTGCATGGTGTGTCGTCAATCCAAATCCAAAATTTGTGCACCAAAAGATAATGGTGTGGAGCTTATGATGAATGTGGCCAAGCTTTACATTTAGAATTGTCACTACTACCTTTTACTAAAAATATAGCTAGGGCAAGTAGGGATCATCCCAAGGGATTGAGGGTCGTACTAGGTTAAGGAATCAAGATTAGGGTTAGTAGGTCGAGTGATCAAAATAGTGGTTGGTGGTTGAATTACACTAAAATGTAATTTAAACTAAAGTAAACAATAATGCAATAAGGAGAATAAAAGAGAGAGAGATTTTGGGGTTTAGAGATCACCACTAAGCATACTTTTTCTACACCCTTAATGAATGATTAATGAGGGGAAAAACATGTATTGCAACAAAGAGTGTGTGTGAGGTTGTTTCAATAAGCATGGATGACAAATTAAGCATATATTATCTAAGCAACATGGTGGATAGCATAACATATCAAATTAAGCCATTAATCCCTTCTTTAAGCTCACAACCAAACACATCACAAGGTTAGAGATATATGCTACTTGCATTCAAAAGTATGGAACATCAAACAACAAGCATGGATTGTCCTCTCATTTAACAACTACACTACAACTAAGCTAATGACATGAAATTAAACTAATTAAACTAAGGGAGAGACACAATCCATCAAGAAATGAGTATGAACCATCAAATAAACCACAAGAGCATTCCATTAAGCACTATGTCTTGACAATCTCTAGATCTATAACATTAATACACATAGACATGCATCAACAACACAAGAAATAGAGACAAACACATGAACATCTATTCTAGCATACATAGACATATGGATAGAATGAAATGATCAATTGGAAGCATTAAACCATATAAATCATTGAATAAATAAGATCTATATATATAAAAGTGTCAAAACATGTATCACAATACAAATCCCCTCAAAAATACATAAATCAAGAAGTAGAAAGCATGCTTAGGGCTAATTCTAGCCCCAAGAGGATGTCTAGTCATTCATGGATGATGTCCTCTAACCTTCAAGGGCAAGCTCCATGGAAGAAATCTGCTCCTTGGTTGATGAAGAACCTCCAATGGTGTCTCTAGCCTCTTCCTCCTTTTGCTTCCTCACTAAGTATATATCTCTAAGTCTCCAAAAATATATATCAAAAAGTGGCTCATATTCCTTATACAGGTAGGTCAAAAATCACCCCAAATGAGCTGGACTCGTACACCAATAATCCTCTAATGATTGGATATAAGACAACTTTTAGTGAGCTGGAATTTAGAATTTTCTCGGGATTTGGGAAGTTCGATCGATTGAACTTGTGGTGAGATCGATCGAACATGGATGAGATCTATCGAATTGAAGCTGGATCGATCCTCAATGGCAGCGCCTTTTTGGATAAAAACAAATTTGAGATATTTTGAAGATATTTTTGGGAAAAGGACAAAAGTGGTTGGTAGGGTGGTACAGCTGGATAAGATCTGACATTTGGATAAGGACAAGAAAGTTTGATCGATCAGAGAATAATGTTGGATCAATTGAACTTTGGGGATCTCTGAAAATGACATCATGGCCTGGATCTATCTTGAAGTGCTGAGATCGATGAAAGTTGGATCGATTGAACTTTTCTTGAGATCGATCGAAATTGCTGAAATTCCACCTTTTGCTTCCTTTTGCTCTACTTTGCTCCTTTCTTTGATTCATCCCAGAATTGCTTCAATTATGCTCTTATTTTGCTGAGTTAGCTTATTTTGGGGATAAGTACCTGAAAATGGAAATAACACGAAATCAATACAAAACGGGAAAATAAGATAGATAAAGGTTCTAGAATATCTAAGCTTAAGGGATTTAAATACGCACTTTTCAGCGCTCATCATTGCAAAACTCAGCATAAAACCCTAAGGAAAATTCTCTCCCTTTCTGTATATTTTTAGAATCCAAAACTCTCTGATTTAATTCAAGCATTTGCCCCCTCTTAATCCAAAAATGAGTTTCAAAACAACCCAACTCGGTAAAATTCAAATCCCTACTTAAAATGGAACAAACTTTGACTTAGTCAAAATGGGGGACTGTAGGCTTGCGTTCGTAGGCGAGGTGTAACTGTTTGGCGTTTGGACGCGAGGTCCTGCGTCCGAACATAAGGTATAGCTTCTTGGCTTCTTCTTTTCTTCTACAGTACCGATTATATCCATTACATATTTAGGCCATTTCTTCTTGAAAACCACTTGATATTTAAGCCCGATATGACTTGTTATTCAAAAACCTTTAAAACCTTATTTTTATTCCTTTTTAGCAATTAAATCTGTAAAAACACAAAATACAAAAATGAAGATAATCTATATACAAAGATCAAATAATGGGCTAAACTAATGCAATTAAGGATGCTTAAATATGCAATATTTGGCACTTATTACACCCCCAAACTTACATTTTGCTAGTCCCTTAGCAAAACAAAATTGAGACACATATTTCTCCTCTTTCATGGGAGTGACGATTGCATTTAGCATATGCAACAAGCCTTTTAAACCCTTATGTATCCCTAGAGGACGAATGAAGTCTTGTGAGGGTTTACCAGAAATGATACCTATAAACATTAAGCAACAAGGCTCATTCTAGTATAAATTGAAACATATGACTTTGGGGAAAAATTCTATCGTGAAGACTACAGCAGGTATGCATACAATGATATCTCAAAACGATATTCAATTCCCAGCATTCATGTATCAATAAACTAGTCCACATACGTAATCTTCAATATCTCATTTATAATAGAATTTCATCTCAAGTTCCTTGGAAGTGAACCGAAATTTCATTTTCTTTTAAAATGCACTTTTAACCCTTTTATGGTTCATTCAATGTCTTCCACATCCTTAATCTATCTTTTAAAATTATAATCTAAGGCATGAATTTATTTGAACACATTTTGTGTTTCTTTTTCTCTTTTTATTATTATTTATAATTATTTTATTATTATGCATGACCATGTGCAATGTCCAAGTTCCTTAAGCTCTCTAATCACCCCATGTAACAAGTGTTGAGCCAATGACTCCCAAACCAGATGGTCTTAGGGCGTTAAGTGTAAAGACACTCTTAAAGGCATAATGACTCGGAATGGTTAGGCTACGAACTCAAACTAATCATACATCTTACATTATTTCCTTGTCTTTCTTTTTAATCAGTTAACATATTAAAAGAATAAAGTTTTATTCATTTTTTTAAATATATATATATATATATATATATATATATATATATATATATGCCAAGGATTATTTCATTTATCCGACTTACTAATTCAGGGAGCCAATTAAGTAAAATCACAAGGAAGGGAATGCAATTTTCGGTGTGCCCAATGTGCATTGTGAAGTTACTTAGTGATGAAAGACTCCAAAATAAGATATTTAAATCATGCAATGGACCTTTTTTCATTTGAACAATCATGCTAGCAACTTTCAATCATTCATTGATATCCTATATAAGCACACAAGTTGTATTAATCACATAGACCCTCCCCCAAACTTAGTTTCAATAACACCAAAAATTATTTACCTAAACATACAAGATTTGTTTTGATTTTTTTTTATATATTTTTTAACATAAGTAAACAATTCAACCATGTAAACAATTCAACTACATTTAACAATTACAATATGTATGTGAATAGGTAACTCTCAATACCCCCAAACTTACATGATACATTGTCTTCAATGTATGAAAACAAGTATATAAAAATTAAGCATGCAAAGAAGTGTAAAAGGAGAGAAACTATCGAGTGCGAAACAGTAACTCCAGTGCATCCAGTCACATTGAAAATGCCAAAGTTCTTTCCCCCAAACTTGTACCTAATAATCTGTTCACAAAAACTAAGTACCAAGCATAAAAGCATAGATAGGAATATAAAATAACATGCCATGCTTTATTAAAAACCGGGAAAGAAACCAAAATCTGTGCACATCAAAAAGTGCACCCACAATTGTCATGCCAAACATAGCTCAAAACGTAGAATTATTCAGAAAACACAAAGCAGAAATAAATAGCATGAACTAAAAAGCTAAAAGTGCAACACGATGCTTAAGCCACCATAAAAGTGGAGGACGATGGACCCGAACCGGCACCACTACGGTTAATAAGTGACTGCACTTGTAATACCCCTAATTTCAAAAGGATAGTCCTGGTATTTATATTTTTGTTTAAATTGCGATTTTTATTTATTATTTGACTAATTGTTTTGTTTAATTGATTATTTGCATAAATGGTTTTTAATTTCATTATTTGGTTATTTGTTTTGAATTTATTTGATTATTTGTTTTATTTGAAATTAATTGTTTTAACTTATTTAATTGGTTGTTGTAATTAGTTGTTTAAATTATTGCTTTAAATGGTATGCATTTATTTAATAGTTTTTACTTGACTTTTATATAGTCCATTAGGTAAACACATAAGTAGCCGTCATGCTTTTCACTTAGATTGTGTTATGGGTCGAGTAATCTGATTAGGGTTTAACTAAGTCTAGGGTTAGTATGTTCTATAAATACTCATCTAAGAGGTCTGCCTAGGGTTTTAGAATATCATTACGACACAGTAAAGTGGTGAGAAGTTTTGGTGACGTCTGGGTAATTAGCCAAGTGAAGAAACAGAGTTTCGCCGGAACCTTAGAAGCCGACGTAGAGACTTTGAACAAAAGTCTCAAAGGCAAGTTTTGTCTTAACTCTCTCCCTTAGGCTTCGTGTTCTTTGCATGCTTATATAGTTCCAGGATGAATTACATGTTTTAACGAAGAAATATAGGATATCTGTTTCCATGATTTTAAACTGTTGGTCGTAAGTTCTATTTGATAAACTGTTTAAAACTTGAAACTTTTCCTGCATTGTTTTATGTTTGAATCCATGTTAGTAAGTATAATAAGGACTTAAACAAGGTTTGGAACCTACTGGGATCTAGTTACAGTTTCTAATAACCTAAACAGTGAAGCGTCGGAGGAGTAGACGAAGCCGGAGAAGAGAACACGGAGAAGAGGAGGGAGAGAGCCGGCTCTTTTTTTGGTTGGAGCCAGCTCTTTTTGACTTGAGGCGGCTCCAAAGCCTTTGGAGGTGGCTCCAAGGCACTTGGAGGCGGCTCCAAGTTTTTTTGAACCTGCTCCATCTTTTGTTTTCCAGTTTTACGTTTTATTTGTTTTCTGTTGGTTTTCAGTGAGAGATTCTTGTGTATGGAATTTCTAAGTCTTCTAATAGAAACTAAATACTGTAATGGATGGTTTAATAGTGGTCTAGGGTTGGGATTAAATTTCCAAGTATTTTTGGAGCCTGCTCCATCTTTTGCTTTTCAGGGTTTTTCCGTTCTGTGGTTTTGTTTCTCAATTTTCAGTAAGGAAGCCATGGTTGTTGGGTTGTATGAAGTTTCAAAGGAGAAAAGGTGCTGTAATGGATGCTTAAAGGGTTGTCCAGAATAAATTTTAAACTCTAAAGGATAGTTAATTTATGAACAAACTCTTAGTTGTCAATTATGTAAGTCTGTATGCAAAATTTTAATGAACTTCCATACTGTGAGGATGTAGCTTATTAATTTTCATTTATAAGTTAGAAAATTCTATGGGAGGGATTTAATCACTGCTAATTTTGTATGGTGGTGCTGAATAAGCATGAGAAAAATCTATGTCGTGCTAAGGTTGTTTAGAGACTAGTTGATCATTAGATTCTAGCAGGTAGTGCATTGATGGTTGGACTGGGATTTTTAAAATATGTTAATGGCTTATAGTGTTTATGCCCACCATAAAATTAATTGATGACGTACTGCTACTTCAGGTTTGTTAATTATATGGAAACTGAACATGGAGTTTAATACGGATACAGTTATGTGTGATCAAGTTATGACATTCTGTATTAGTTTGATTAAGTATGATTGTTAATCTGCTCTAACATGCTAGTTTGGAAATCTTGGTATTGACACTTTTGTGGACAGTATTTTATCCACGGTTGGTTTAATTAAGCATGTTTGATAAATTACTTTATTATGCTTAATATGGAAATGTTGATATTGTTACTGTAAATACTTTGTCAACTATTGGATGGATGAGATTGTATGCACCGGTATGGGACGGTGTCATACTAGGTTTGGATTAGCTCAAATTGCTAAGTCCTACCTATTTTGGAGTAAGGGCACAGGTTATAAAATACAATCCTCCTTATATATATAAGTCGGTACGGTTGAATACGCCGAGTGACTTACTGGATTTCTTGTGGATGGTTAGAAACGGAGTTTAGATATATTTTTATGTTACCGTGTCGTGAGCTTGAGTCTCAGTGTTGACGATTGGGGTGCGTATATGCAGTTGGATGTGTAGCTGACTGTGAAGGTTGAGGTATACCCTGTTTAGGTTTAGGTACTCATGCCCACTCAGGTGCGTATTGTGTGATGCCTTCTATCCAGGTTGAGACCCCTTTCATAGCCTAGCGAGAGTCCAGTAGTGTGGATATATTTATGTACGGATTATTAGTTATTGTTGAACTATTTAGTATGTACATGCGTATCGAGTCTCTGCTTGGATTGTAGTAGGATAGAACTTGTTCGTGGGCCTGACCCACTCCTATTTTTCAGGTGTACGTCAGTTCCAGGCTTGAGCTTGTTCGTGCTGAGCAGAGACGATCTTCCATTCTACCGATGATGTAGGATTTCTTTCCAGATCTTGGATTTGGATTTTATCTTCCATTTTACTTTCATTCAGTGTGAGATTTTTATTAGGGGTCCACTAGAGATGGATTCCCGAGTTGTTCAAATTATGGATTTTTGGTTTATCAGATTTAAGTATTTAATTATTTAAGGTTTATCTTTTAGTTTTCTTTTCAGCTTTAAACTTTTATTCTTAAATTCATATTTTTGTATTCTGTGTTCGTTATAACATATTAATTGTTTGATATCCCTCGGGTTTGGGCCTGGGCCTGATCAACTCGTGTCTCGAATCCGAGGGGTATCACAGCACTATTGCCTATAAAAGCTACTGTCCCTCTTTAGTTTCCTTACAAAAGTCCATAAGGGTGCCCTCCATGGTACCAACCTATAGCTGAAGAGTGTTAAGCCGGGTGCTGAGAGAGTCATACTCTACTCTAGTCATAACAGGTGGCTATGGACCAACAGGTGCAGGGTCATCATGCTCAACCTCCAAAGGAATATCCACATCACCCTAATTGAACTGATCACCAATGCGTAGCTGTCTAGCTTTTTTCAATTGAGATCGGCTTTTCTTCCATTCAATGAGGTTCTACTGATACAAATCCTCCTTCTTCTCCTCATTCCGGCGTACCTTGAGCCCCTTTTTCTTTAACATCTTCGTGACCAAATAGGGAAAAGGAAACGCCTATGTCAAAGCATTATCCGTTTGCTTCACAATGAGTTCGAGATAGAGTTTCAGAATCTAATCCTGATCAGTTAAAATTCGATCTATAATAAATCAACCCTTTACAATAGCACAAATCATTGTAAAATAGGGCTATTGAACGGGTAAGTCGAACCACTGGGATTACTAGTTTATGGCAACCAAGGTTGTAAAATCACTTTTAGTTTGATGAAAGGGGGTATAAGAGTTGTGTTTGATTTGTCACTTAGAAACTAAGAATTGAAATTGCTTAAACACAATAATTATAAGGAATTGAAAAGATGAAAATAGTAAAGAGAGGACTAGAGAAGTGAATCCACCACCTACCATATAAATATGCTAGAATATGATTCATTTGGGAAAAACAACATAAATAAGTGGCCATGATATGTAGTTACACATGGTTGCTATATTATCTTCAAGAAATTCATGAAATCAATGGCCAAGAATAATCTACCAAAGATTTACATGCTTAAACTACCTAAACTAGGGTGTAGTCTTATACATGCTCACCAAGCTAGAGATTATCAAGCCTTCAATCACATGATAAGAGCACATGTAGCCAAAAATCAAGAATAAACCATCAAAGGGAAAACCTAAGCTATGGCCTATCAAATTTCTCAACAACATGCCATTAAAACCATTCCACAATCTCATCTTCATTGTCACCATGAAAAAGCAAGCCATATAACCACGAGAACATACATTCTAAGACAAGATAGTAGATTCAACATGATCATTTATACCAATTTCAGTTCATTACATCAAGTGCAAGCTCTAGATTATGGAACAACCACAAAAATACATCATTTTCCCCACAATAGAATCAAAACTAGGATATGCTTACAATGAAGGGTTTCATCACCTCCCTAGATAGGGAGTTAGTTACCCATGGATGCAAGGAATGAAGGAGAAGAATAGGCCTCACCCTCTATTTTTGCACCTAGGGGCTCCTTAACACACAAACCCACTTGAACCCAATATTTCTCTCTCTAAACTTTGCCAAAATATGAGATATATCTTTTACAATGTAACCCCCCTCTAATATATCCTCTTAGCCATTTATCTACCCTAAATATGTGGTTCTACAACCCCAAGACCATTCAGAGCAATCCCTTAAATTAAGGGATAACATTTGGTGAAGAGAAAAGGAGACCATGTTGGCCTGTCTGCAAAAGAGGCGGGCGCTCGCGGACGCCTGCATTTCGAGGATGGCTACTGGATGATTTGGCGGGCGCCCGCGGATCTAACGCGGGCGCCCGCAGGAGCACGGTGCCTCTGGAGACTTTGGCGGGCGCCTGCAGATTCCATACAGGCACCCGCATCTGCTGGCTTCACTACTTTCACCCCTTTTACTTGAACTGCTTTGGATCGGTCCATTGACACGGTCTTCATCCTAGGCGCGATGCAGCAAAACTCACGAGCTCACTGAAACACTTGGCTTGGCCAAAATGACGGTTCCCAGCAACGGCGTGCTTTGATTCTTCAAGAATTCCTCAAAACCGCACTTTTAACTATTTTTGGGGAACTAACCTAAGAGTAGACAAAAGAATGTAATAAAGACTAATATATTCAGAATACTCCACTAATGGACTTAACTAATGCAAATAAGGGCACTTGTATATGCAATATTCGGCGCTTATCAGATCCCAAATGAGCTGTGGTACATAAAACCATTAACTTCTTTCTGCGGCATAGAGGGTATTCAGAAAAGCACCCTTCCATTCTGAATGCCTAGCAACCGAAAAAACGTTCTAAGTAAGGATAGAGTCCAAAAACCAAATTCAGCATGGAATGTAGGACTAGTTAGTGCTAGTTGTGCGATGATGTGTGAAGTTGTTGTGACAAATTTCACGCACAATGTCCGGTAAGGTAATTGTGTCCAGGAAAACGCCATAGATAGGCTCATTCTCATCATTCAAAGGGGAAGTCATAGGATAATCCCAAGCTGTGGCAATGTTATTGATGGTGAACGCAAAAGGCGTGCCATCAATTGTTATCCGTATCACATTTGGCTCGGCGCAAGAGTGTGACATGTTGGCATAAAATTGCCGGATGATCCGAGAAGGAAAACATGAGTACATGGCTTAAATAAAGTTTCGAGGCCACGATTATTCAACTCCAAAACTGACTAAACCATTTTCGGGTGGTCTTGAAATTCATGCTCAATGTTGAATTCAGACTTATATTCAATGGGCCAGTCAGACCAATCCGGAGTAGGAGCCTCCTCATAAGACCCCTTGGAAGTGCGAGGGCACTTGGAAGTAGAAGTAGAAGCCATTTGAGTGAAGGATTTTGGTTCAGGACTTTTGTCGAACATGTGGTGTGCAAGACTGAAAAGTAAAGAACACTTGTGAAGATGAGAATGAGGTTAAATCAAAAAGCATGAATCTAGAATGGAAACACAAAAATTTCCCAAATAATATATCAATCCTCCACAAAATCAAGTCTTAATCTCCATGAAATATTCAAGAATTGAAAGATGGAAGAGAAAATAACTTACCTCAATTTGGAGAGCTAAACCTTACCCCTATGATGGAATGATGATGATGATGGAAGATGAAGGTTTGGTGAATAATGGAGATGGAGAGGGTGAAAGACAAGTTTGAGAAGATGGGGAAGGTAGGGTTAGGAGGTGGGAGACGTAAAGTAAAAAGATGGAAGGTAGATAGTGAAAAGATATAAAAAAGGGGAACAAGTTATAAAGCCCTAGCTGGGCTCGGGTTTTGCTTGATGGGCCTCTGCGTCCGGATGCAAGAGCTAGCGTCAGGACGCGAACTGGAGTGGTGCGCGCGCTATGAGGTGGTATGCGTTGTGGTGTTATATATATGGCATGGCGTCCGGACGTGGAAGGTACCAGTGGTTGGTGTCCAGACGCGAGGGGAGCAGGTGTTAGCGTTTGGACGCGAGAAGTGGCATCCGGATACGGGATGCTTCAGGGGTTGGCGTCCAAACGCAAAATTTGGCATCTGGACGCAAATGTGACCAGTTCTTGTTATGGATATGAGCTTGAAAACTCCTGAAAATGTTACCAAAACCTTAATATAACTATAGAAACCCACGATGACCACTGGAAAGGAAATCTAGATGATTCTTGAAGAATGCAAGGTGGAGTTTCTACTTAGGCATTTTTAGAGAGTTTTTGGTTTAGAGTAACAAAGAAATAAGGAAGCTTGGAATGGAAAGAATTCGCTTCCTTGAAGTGCTAAATTTAATGTCGATAGCTAGACGATATGGGAATCTAACTAGTCCTCATAAATTGGATCCATTAAGATGATGGAATCCACATATCCGACCGGGACTAGGTTGTCAATGTAAAGCTTAAACCGCTAACTATTGACTTTAAAAAGATTCCCATTCTTTGGTTCTTGCAACTCCACTGCACCATGAGGGAATACAGAAATGATAAGGAAAGGACCTTCCCATCGTGAATGAAATTTCCCAGGAAAGAGTTGCAACTTGAAATTGACAAGCCAAACTTTTTAACCCGAAGCAAAAGACTTCTTGACAATATGCTTGTCATGGAATGCTTTAGTCTTTGCTTTGTAAATTTTAGCACTTTCATAAGCCTCATTTCGGATTTCTTCTAGCTCATTGAGCTGCAATTTTCAATTAGAGCCGGCCTGATCAAGATTGAAATTGAACCTTTTCATGGCCCAAAAGGCACGATGCTCTAATTCAACCAGAAGGTGACATGTTTTACTGTAGATGAGCCAGTATGGTGACACGCCAATTGGCGTCTTAAACGTAGTTCGGTAAGCCCAAAGTGCATTGTTCAGTCGTAATGACCAATCTTTGCGGTCCGGTCTAACGGTCTTTTCAAGGATATTCTTGATTTCCCAATTTGAGACTTCCACTTGACCACTTGATTGAGGATGGTAAGGCGTGGCAACCTTGTGAGTGACAGAGTACTTAAGGAGGACGAATCGAAGATAGCGATTACAGAAATGAGATCCTCCATCACTTAAGAGTGCTCTAGGTGTACCAAACCGACTGAATATGTTCGTTTGAATGAACTAGACCACTGCAATGTGGTCATTGGTTATGGTTGTCTCAGCCTCTATCCATTTAGATACATAATCCACCACTAGGAGAATGTAAACATAACCATAAGAAGATGAAAATGGTCCCATAAAATCTATTATTCCCCATACATCAAAAATTTCGACAATTAGAATTGAGTTTAATGGCATCATGTCCCTTTTAGATATGGCCCCCAGCTTTTGGCATCGCTTACAAGACTTGCAAAAATTGTAAGCGTCCCTGAATAATGAAGCCCAATAAAATCCACTTTGAATGACTTTAGATGAAGTCTTTTTTGGCACTAAAGTGTCCTCCACAGTCAAGAGTGGCAGAATTTCAAAATATTTTAGACATCATATTCAGGAATGTTTTCAGTTATGCACTATAGTAAATAAAAGAGTCAATTTTATTAATTTTCAATTATACTTGAATAGTAAATAAAATATTATTTTATTATTTTTAGTTATACTCTAATAGTAAATAAAAGAGTCAATTTTATTATTTTTCAATTATACATGAATAGTTAATAAAATATTATTTTTCAGTTATACTCTAATAGTAAATAAAAGAGTCAATTTTAAATTAAAAAATAAATTTACCAATCATATATATTTTTTCTTTTTTTAAAAATTTAACTTACCAAGCGTGTTTTGGTTTGATAGAAATGACAACATAACATTCAAAACTTGTCATTTTCATAAAAATTAAAGGGTGAATTGCCAAAAAAAAAAAAATTCCCTTTTACTATTACTCAATTACGAAAAACCTTCTTATGAATATTTTTGGCAAAAAATCCACCTCAACTATCCCCTTAACTATCACAAGGAGGTGTTTTTAACTAATGTCTGTTTAAGTGGTTGTCTGAGAGAATTTTTGGACCAAATTACCCCTTAACAGATTATTTTTCAGACAATTTATTTATTTTTTCTCTCTTCTCTCTCCGCGTTAAGCAAACCTTCTCATTCCTTTAAACACAAAGCTAACAGTAGATCGAGAAACCCAATTGTTGAAAATTTATCTTTCGATACTGCTTGTACAACATGATATAACCAACGAGTCAGTAGCCTAGCGGTATCAGTCTCTTACCTCTCAAAGGGAGGTCAGGGGTTCAAGCCTCAAAAGAGACGTGTGTGTGAGTACCAACTAGGAAAAAAAAAATGATATAACACATGTAAATAATAGTTGAGGCCCCAAGAATACTCAACTATATTCACTTAATCTATGACTTATTTTTATTTATTTACTTTTATTATTGGTTTTTTTTTTTTGGTCATAATTTCATCTATGTAATTGAACAAATCATTTGCATGTAAAAAGTGTTATGTTTCCTTTGGTTTCTTACCATCTTAATAATAAGAATTTAAAAAAAGAAAAATCATCTAAATAATAAGAGTGCCCCATGTACTTCGTCCATATGGTATGTAATTTTCGAGTATTAGGCGGTGGAATCAAAACTATTATGATGAGATGATAAATGCATTTCTCTCAAATTAAATAACTTAAATGTCCTTTTTAATTAGATTCTTGTGAATTGAATAGTGGGCAACGATATCATTTCACATTAAAAGCGATTATATTTTTAGGTCTTTAACTTGAGTATATCAATTACAACAATTTCGTCTCAAAAAGTTATTTAGAGTATTTCGTGTTCTCGAAGTAAGTAAATTTTTTTTTTAAAAAAAATCATATTTGAAAAAGAAATTATGTTGTTTTTTAATTGCCAATTTTAGTCCACTTAACTTGCAGTAGCATAATTAAATTAAGGAAAAGAAAAAAATTGGACTAAGGAAATATAAGGTCAAGTGCATTAAAGAGTTCTTGAACTGCTTAATTTTTCCATCTTTTATTCCAATGCCATGGTAGATTTTCTCTCTCATATGCGATTATACTCAATTTTATTTTATTAATTATTTTATCAATTTCATTTTATTTTTTATTTTTTTGGAAATTTTTCTTTGCTGCTTCACATACTTTGCTTGACAAAGAGAGAGAGAAAGAAAAAAAATTTCTCTGAAAAATAATCTATTAAGGGGCAATTTTGTCCGAAATTTTTTCTCAAATAATTACTTAAACCGACATAAATTAAAAATACCCCTTAAAATAATTGAGGGGAATTTTTTTGCCAAAAATATTCTGGGCTAATTGCTTTTTGCAGCCCAAAACGAAATCACAGCTTTATCAAGATCTCTGGATGTTTCACGAAGACTAGGGGCCCACATAAGTTGGCGCATGGGTTTGTCCAAGATATCACAGTTGCAGCTATGCGTGTAAAGGGCGCCCTGTTTGGCTTTCTGAGGAATGAGGCCTATAGATGGCATATATGGTTTGTCCAAGCTATTCAAATCTTGGACATTCATAAAACATAGATTGATACAATTCCGAATAAATTTTTAGATTAATAGATGCATAGAGTTGAAGTCTGACACTTCAAAAATTTTCAAATACACTAAGTTAATTGGCTATCGAGACATCTACAATATACTTTTCATGTTGAAAGATGTTTTTTTTTTTTTTTTTACCTTTTTTTTTTTTTTTTTGAAAAAATATATATGCCAAACTAAATCTAACATTAATAATACCCTATGAAATTCTTCTATTATTTATAAGGATCAATAGACATTTTCTCGTATCAATAAATGTTCTTCCATAAATTTTACATCCATGAAACAAAATAACTTTAAAAAACTAGTAGAGGTGCCAAAAAAAATCGTTGGACTCGTTAAACCATGGTTCGGTTCCAATTATAGTTTCAAGTCCATTAAGATACAAACAATGTTTTAATGATCTAATCGCGTTTTCAACCAAAACGCGTGTTTGCTGAAAATAAAAAAAAAAATAAAAAAACCCTAATCTTGCTAGGATTTATCTTTGCATCATTAGATATGCATTTTAGGGAGATTGGATCTTCAAAAATTTCAACATCTATGTCCTATGAATTTCAAAATTTATGTCCATAATTACAATAATGATAATAATAATTACTAAAATGTATTAAGCAGAGAATTAAGAAGTTTTGCCCTTTGGAAAATTGCATCTGATTTATGATGTGTTCTTGATCGAGATCATATTCGGATCTATGCGGTGAATTTATTTCCGGACCTTGTACATGCCGCCTGTCACACTATGAAAGTTGATCATGTCCGAAATCGCTAGGACGGGAATGTTAAAGGTGAAGCTAGTTGACTAGAGTGAAATCGTAACAAGCTAGCCCTAGTGAAAGGTGCGGCTGCATCACCTCCTCTTTTCAGGGAGGACAATGCTTATTAGATATTTTGGTGATCAAAATCAGTTTCCATATAAAATGAATCCAATGGCTGAGAATCATGCACACCATCATAGATGATGTGTGTTAGCTGCACCATAACACATCTATCCACCCTCCAATCTAATCATTTCTGCATTATCTTCCTTCTCATCTTCTTCGTTGCAGACCACAAAACTTTCCCACTTTTTCCGTTAGTTATTTTTCCCGCTAAAACAAAACAATGCTTCTCCACTCCTCTCTCTCGACCCCAACTGTTGCTTCCTCTCCCTCCCCTTTCAAAAACCCTCAACATTCCATCCCTCTCTCTTCCTCTTCTCCACACCCTCCTCTCTTCCTCCTCAAGTTCCGTACATCTCACCGCCACAATCTCCGGTACCTGACAACCCTCGGCATCATCAACCCGGAAACCAAATCTCACAAAAACTCATCTCCTGAAACCCTCCATCAAATCCTTTCCACCGTAAACTTCTTCAAATCCAAGGGCTTTAGGGATGCCGACTTCCCCAGACTCGCCTTCCTTTGCCCGGAACTCTTCTCGCCGGTGTTTGACCCCACCGACGTTGAACCCGTTTTGGACTTCTTATCCATTGACTTAGCTGCCTCCGATCAAGAATCTTGCGGTCTGATTCTCCGGTGTCCCCGGATTCTCCTTTCCAACGTCGAGTTTTGTCTCCGGCCAACGCTTGTCTACCTCAGAGAGTTGGGACTGGAAAAGCTGAACACACCCACTAACCTAAATGCTCATCTCTTGAACACTCGCGTTCACAAACTTGAAGAGAAGGTGAGGTTTTTGCAGGGCGTTGGGCTGTCGTACGAGGACTCAGCTAGGGTTTGTGCGCGTTTGCCGGCGATATTCGGATACAGTTTGGAGAATAATTTGAGGCAGAAGATTGTGTATTTGGTGAGGGAAATGAAGAGGAGTGTTGAGGAGGTGAAGGAGTTTCCGCAGTACTTTGCTTACAGCCTGGAGAGGCGGATAGCGCCAAGGCATTTGCATTTAAAGCAGAGGAATGTTGAGGTTCCGTTGAAGAGAATGTTGTTGTGGAGTGATCAAAAATTTTATGCTAAATGGAAGTGACTTTTTTTATTATTGAGTTTTGTCAATAATTTTCCTCTTTTATTACTATTATTTTTTTCTTTTTCTTTACTTGGATACGTACATGTGTGTATATACATATGCGTATTAGCATAATTGGGTTTTTCAAGACGAAAAATGCTTGAAAGATAAAGTATGAGAAACATTATTGGTTTAGAAGTAGGTGAAATGTATTTTCCAAACATTATTTATTATTAAAATTTATTGTGCAAGATCAAAGCTAGTCTTCCTCTATGTTGTTATGCATATCGTCATCATTAATCATTTATTACATCAGAACCTAGTAATTAACAAGAAATACACTCACACACTTTTTGCTTACACCTGAACTCGAACGCCTCCCCTCCTCTTTGAGGATGAAGAGGTTATATCATTAGGCTACGTGCCAATTGGTCCAGTTTACAAGTCCAAAGGAGTATGGTGATAATTTTCATCAAGTTGTCTATATAAAATGCTTGAAATTGGATTCACCTATTTTCATTACCTTCGGAATTAGATTTGCATATGTGATTAGAAATATATCAAGCAAGCTTGAAGGAAGCTACACTTATTCTTTTCGAGGGAAAAAAAATGGTTAACGAATTACTTAAGCATGCCAAACTGTCAGCTAGAATAGCAGGTAGTTTTATGACATTGCTAGCAGTTCCAACAAACGGCTCGCTACTTACGTGAATGGAGTCGAGTGGATCATTTTCCGACATATTCAACTAGCCGTTCGCTACAATTTGGTGAATAGCATCACTGACTGATTCATCCTCAGACCTAACAGCGAGTTTCATTGCAACCTCCTTCGGCCCATCAATTCCAAATGACAAGCGAACAAGCACCTTTACATTGCCTATGAACACACCGGATAATAAACACGTGTGTGATCTCGAATTGCTTTGGACGACCTCTGTGCCCTGAAAAGCACCAGAAAATAAACAAAATCAATTTTTATTTTTTTCAGCTACCAGAAATAAATGCAATAAATTACAATTGCCCACGTCTGCAATGTGCACCCAAAACATCCTGTCTGGAACTATTTTGAAAAACTGTGAAGGCACTAATCAAAGTTCTACTTCAAGAAACAGGATCAACATTGTGAGCTACTTAGTTTGTAACTCTAAAAACGGTTTTATTTATTTATTTTTTCACGGAACAAAAAATCAGAAAATTTTAAAAAACCTCTTTTCTGAAAACTCCCAAAACATCCTGTCTGGAACTATTTTGAAAAACTGTGAAGGCACTAATCAAAGTTCTACTTCAAGAAATAGGATCAACATTGTGCGCTACTTAGTTTGTAACTCTAAAAACGGTTTTATTTATTTATTTTTTCACAGAACAAAAAATCAGAAAATTTTAAAAAACCTCTTTTCTGAAAACTCAGTTATAAAAGGTTTGTTTTCAGAAAACTGTCTTTTATAATTCTCTGAAAACAGTATTATGTTTTTTGAATTCTTAAGAACTGTTTTCAGAGTTACAAACCAAGCAGGCCCTATATCTTCGTTGTTATATCTTCTTATTCTAGAGAAATGTCAAGTAGCAACACCAAAATGTGAATGAACTATTGTCTAACCCCATTAGCTACCCTATTGAAATCCATATCATCAGAGGAAACATTATAAAAAGAAAAGTTTCTACCCTCCACCGAGTCCATATCCATCAAATTTTTTTAAGTAACACTCGCCCATCAAGGATTTTTTGTTTGGAATCATAGGCCCTAGTCTTGTCTTTAAACTTGCCAATTATCCAAAGGTTGTTTTTCAAGTGAAATTTTTTTTTTTTTTTTTTTTTTTTCATATTATAACCATACCTCACAGGGTTGCATGCCAAGAAGATTGATGACCGCACCCACAGCTTCTGCCAGGCTTTCCCTTTGGCCAAGACCATACTCATCTACCCGCTCAGAGTCTGGGCCCATGATTTCCCAAGCATTCCTGAAATTAGAAGCCCCAACATTTAACATGTAATCTGCAGCAACAACTTCAAGGTCCTCCAATTGGTATTCATCTTCCACACCGTCTTCTTCAGCCTCACCAGTTGTTGGATCGACCTGGTAATACCAGCCAATAGACAAGCAAGGAAGACAATATATTACTATTTTGTTGGCTATAGGTTCTTAGGTAAGTTAGCTCTCATATTATAATAACAAGCTATTCTAATAAAATAGTGTAAAAGTGGCCTTGAAAAAATATATATTATGGGTCTAAATGGGTTGATTGAATAGAAGAAACGTGATAGCTTCGGTTTTGATTAAATGTTCTTAACTGCATCCATGTGAGCTTTAATAATAAGAATATCATTTATCAAACACAGCAAGACAGAATTGTAAAAACAAGATTAAGATATGCAATAAGAATTCCATAATGAATTGGAGACCAGACATATGCACATCCATACACATGTATGATCAAAATATAAACACAATTACATGTCAATTTATCGACTAGCAATCACAAGTGGACAGAAAGCATTCGCATAATTTAACATTACAAAGCAACTTGCAGTTCCTGCAGCTTTAGTAGTGAGAACAAAGCTTTATTGAGGGAAATCAGTCATGAAGAGACCAAGATGCCAACCTGATAACCGAGGAGCAGTGAAACTGAACAATTACAAGGAAAAAAGAACTACCCTCACATCCAACTTTCAGCTATGTTAACAAAGAGAAAACTAGACTAATCAAATTCTTAATGAAGGATGCGGACGAAGCAGGGGCACATCAATAGATAATTGTACTATTATATATAGACGCACACAAATTCCCTTACAAATCATAAAAACTATCCAAGATATGTATATGAATATGAAAACTAAAGTTCGTACCATGTGTGGTGACACAAGTGAATTTCCATAAACATAGGATTACACCAAGGATCGGTGCTAAGCCCATATCTATTCACAATAATATTAGATGAAATAATAGAAGAATTCCAACGAGATTCCATGGTACATGATGTTAGGAGTGACTAAAAGAGAAAGGTCCTAATCAAAACGTAAGGGAGAAATTAAGAGTTGTTTTAAAAATACGCGTGTTTGGTAACAATTTAGGGTACCACTTAAATAAGTAAGCACCGCTTAAAATAGGCTAAAATTTTAAGTGAAACATGCCACACTCTTATTCCTTAAAATTCTTAAATGTCACAAAGTAGTGGTGGTCCATTATTTTTTGGATTTTGCATTCAATTTCTTTTAGGTTTTTCTGTTTCAATTTATTATTGAAATATATATTTTTTAACTTACGAATCTCGTGGTTTTAATTTAAGCAAAATTGATGTTTTTTTTTGCGCTTGAGTTCATTTCCCTTTATAGGGGTTTGAAGATGAGTGTTGTGTCTTCTAGTCTTTCATGGGTGTTGGGTAAACATACTTTTTCTACATGAGTCGTGTACAAATAGTGTGATGTTGTGGCCCGAATTTTGTTTCAGACTGGGACCAGGTTGCAACACAACCCGGTTGACCTGAAAAGTAAGCTTTGACCCGCTTTTTCGCCTATAGGTCTTGGACCCTATTTAGGACTCTCTTGTAGTCCGGTATATAAAGGGCATTTAGGGTTTGGAGTGAGATAATGAGAGACATTGAAAATCATTAAAAAAAAAAGGGTTGAGAGCGAGTGGGGGCTGAAACTTGTAAATCACTTGATTTTCGCATTGTGAAATCTTTCACTGGATCTTCATCGTGAATGTAGGTACAACTTGTACTGAACCATGTAAATCTGTGTTCTTTGTATGGTGTATTTACTTTTCTATCGTGATTTATTCTTGGTTGCTGGCGTGTGATGTAATAAAGAGGATAACAATTTAGTTAACTACCAAATCAAGATATACTTGCATATCTCATTCACAAGTCTTTGGAGTTGGAAGGCAGAGCTAGCTAGCTAGCTTGGTAACCTCTTGGAACATTTATAGCACACTTCCACGTCCTTAGTTTCTCTAGATTATTCTAGAGTTACGATTTCTAGTATTTCCTTCTTTTTAGATATTTGTACACATATTTTTCAAATGTCATTTGTTTAAAGAAAATCTATCTAGATTTTAGTAGTCCTTAATATTTTCTATATCACCGTCATCATCATCATCATCATCATCCTTACCTTTTTCCCAAATGATATTGTTGGGGTTGCGGAAACGCACAAATACAAAGATCCACTGAAAACCAACAAAGCAATCACACACAAACACAAGATATAACAAGGTTCGACCCAAACAAGCCTACATCCACAAATGAGAAGAGATTCCATTATGATTCCCGTAGAGATGCTACAACGGTGGAATACCAACACCATGTGCCCCTCCATAAGCCTCTCTCCTCGCTAACAATGCCACCAGTGTTTTGTAGTGTCCCGAATTTTTCGGCATTTTTCCTTATTTTTAGATTTATTTTTTCCCGAGCATTGTTTTGAGTGGTACGAGGGTTTTAAGGGTCATTTAGGACATTTCTTTGAGTTTGGAATTCTTAGAAATGCATTACAGGGCATTTTGCCATTTTTGGGTTTTCGGCCCCGGGAGGTCCCATGTGGGCCCAAGGTCAAGTTTTCGTGCTCGGGAATTTTTCCAAGTTTACTTGCATTTCATAACTTTATTATTGGTATGTCTATTTATGTGTATATGTGACATATATGTATAAAATTATGAGGATGGCATGGATGAAGGGGTGGAGGCATGATTTAAATTCGCGCCGGGGTGGGGGCAACAAAAAGTAAAAGGAAAAGAAAAATGACAGAATTTTGAAAGAAACGAATTATAGTATGATTGAATAAGGAAAAAATTGACTTTTTTTTTAAAGGAAATTAAAGAAATTTAAAGAGTAAATGAGGGAAAAAAAGAAAAAGTTAAAGAGAATTTTGGGAAGTTAATTTTTTTTTGTTTTGGGGGGGGGGGGGGTAGGGGGGGTTTAGAATTTCATATATATTATGTAAGGAAGGGCAGGCCAGGGGGGCACGTGCCCCCCCTAGGCATATGCTGGCTCCGCCCTTGCATGGATTTAGATAGGATAGCATGAGGAGGGTACTTCGGTAGTTTTGGTGAGTGGAGTAGACCCCCCACCATTGACTATGTGTGTGATAGGAGACCAAAATCTGAAATTGGGGGTCTCATTTTCACCTCATTCTCTCTCTCTTATGGAATTTCTCTCTCTCTATCTTTTCTTCTTCCTTTTCTTTTACACAAACCCACCAAAAATTTCACTTGGTTTCATCTATTTAGAGTAGGAATTGGAGGAAGTGCATGTTGACAAAGTTGTTGGCCAAGGCAAGAGCTTTCATTTGGTCCAAGAACTGTAGGGATTGGAGAAAATCCGAATTTGGAGGGGCTAGGGTTTGGATTTCTTTGAGGTAGGATTGTCTAACTAGTGTATTCCTAAGTTATTGTAAGTAATTTCATGTTTTTCCCCTTTGTAAGCATGTTAATTTGATGATGGTTGTGTAGTTTGGTTTCGAGGGTTTGTGTCTTGCCTAAGTGTTGGATTACATGTGATGCCATGCTCTCCTTGTTGATAATTAATGAAGACCAAGTTATCCATTTTGCTACTGATTGAATTTCATGAACAATGGGACTAATTGATGCTATCTTGCTATGAAATTGAAATAAGACATGTCTAGCATGCCACGTGTTTGTTTAATTGCCTATGAGAACCTCCGCTTGTTAATTGTATACTTAAGCATGTTTATTGCCTCATATAAGATGGTGTACTTCACCCTCATGGCATCTTACATATCATGGTGTGGGTGTGTAGAGATGTGTGTGGGATTGTGGAAATTGAATTTGAGAAGTGTGTAGAGAAAAGGTTTTCTCAAACCCGGTATTGGGGAGGTACCCCTTTATTCGGAGGTGTTAGTTGGTTAATAGGGGCATGGGAGGTACCCGTGAGTAATTTAGCAACTTGGGCCCCAAATGGTAGTTGGGAGGTACCCTTTGCTAGGGACGATAGCAAATTCCCCCTAGGGATGGAGGGAGGTACCAAAGTGCGGCTAGTTAACACGTTTTTGGCGTGGGTGTGTGGAAATGTGGGGGTGTGTGGCATGTGGATTTCATAATGCATTTCATTCCTATAAAATGATGATGTCCTTTGGATGAATTAAATGGTATTCGTGTACTCCTTAGCATAATCCTGTTCCTTACTTTCATTTCTCATCATGTGTAATGTGCCTTACTCGACTTGAGGAGACGCCATTTAGGCATTCTGTACTGAGCAGTCGTGCTCACCCCTATATTTATCATTTTCAGGACACGGAAAGGAGAAAGTGGAGGATGCACCTCCACAAGCTTATATGAGGACTAGTGACCCTTTCAACTACATTTTGTGAAGATCTTAGCATAATGTGAAGAATAGACCCCTTAAAGTTGTACATTTTGAGATTTTGATGTATAAACTTGTGATTGTTGTAATGTGGTCTCAAAGTTGTAAACATATTATTTTGAATGAATATGATCGTCTTGGAATGTAATTTGGGCATGTATGTTGACTTTAATTCCATGTTTGTAATGCTAAATTGAACTTGGGAACTATGTTCTTATGTAAATTATTTTGGCTATATAATTCAAATGGACTATGTTTGTAATTGAATCATTCGGTATGTTCATGTTTACGGATGTAAAGGGAACCTTGGATGTCTTATATAACATGTTTGAAACAGGTTGGAAAACATTTCAATGACCTTCCATGGCCTTTAGTACTCAAAATAGGCTTTTCTAGGTCATTCTTGTGCATTCTGGCCAAGTTGAACCGATTCAACCCCTCTGAACCGGTTGAAATGTAAATTTGGGTTTTGGAAATAGGCTACTACCCAAGTTGAACCGATTCAAGTGTCTCTGAACCGGTTGACTTTTTGGGCAAATCCCAGCTTTGGGCCCCCAACTTCAAACAGCCGTAACGTTTTCATTTTACATCCGAATGGGGTCAAATTTATGTCCAAACAAACCGCGTTGAAGTCTTCTTTCCAATGATATCAATATCATTTCCAAATTCCAATCATGCTAGGAGTCATGCCTTTTTTATTAAGGTAGGGTCATGAAAACCCCTACATTGGGACTACCTAATTATGGGAAAGCCTCTCTTAACCACTCCATGATAATTATATGTCCCATTTTAGCACCATAGTACATGTTAAACCTACAATGAACCTACGGAAAACCATTACACTTGTTGAATGACCTTTTTACCCTTGGTTTAGTTTAAGCACTTAGGTAGGAAGTCGAACTTGTAACCGCATTCGTTAATGACTTGGATCCACCGAATTTGGGTCGTTACATGTTTTACATATTTTGCCATCCATAAACTATTTCTAACCATCAACTCCCTCATGAGACTACATCTATCTCAATCTCACAAGTTTCAACGCATAACGTAGGTACCTATTTATGGAGCAAAATCACAATTCCTTGCTGAACAATTATTACAATTCCTTAGAACCCAAGACGTTTCTAACAAGAAATTACCTAATAAAATACAACTCTAAAATAAAAACCTAATTAGAATAGAATTTGAGACACAATTCCTAACAATCTCCACCTTGGCTCAAATTCCATTGAGTCAATTATCGCTTTCCATAACAATTGAGTACGACAACTCACACGGCTTCAATCCTACACAACTTTGATTGTCCCCATTGTATTTTGCTCGATCAAAAAAACCACCAAGGCTCCACCTTGACTACTCGAGCCCCATGCCATGTAACCCATCACGACTTTTTGACCATAGTGACCAACCAAGTTGATTGACTCCACTCGCAACTGAAACCCATCGCATCACTTATGAAGACTCCTTGTAGTTGGATCTCCTTCATCTTCGGCTTTGATACCAATTTGTTGGGACTGTGAAAATGCACAAATACAAAGATCCAATGCAAGCAAACAAAGCAATCACACACAAACATAAGATATAACGTGGTTCAGCCAAAACCAGCCTACATGCATGAATGAGAAAAGATTCCACTATGATTCTCGTAGAGAGATTACAATGGTAGAATACCAACACCATGTACAAGCCTTTTCACCATGTACACCTCCACGAGCCTGTCTCCTCACTAACAGTGTTACCAATGTTTTTCCAACTCTACTAACACATAAACTATCTCTATCCATCAACTCCCTCACGAGATTACATCTCTCCCACTCTCATAAGTCTCAACACAAAACCTTTTTTTTGATAAGTAAGTCTCAACACATAACCTAGGTATCTCTACCCATCAATTCCCTCGTGAGACTACATCTCTTTCACTCTCATAAGTCTCAACCCATAACCAAGGTACCTATTTATATAGCCAAAAACCCAATTTCTTGTTGGACAAGGATTACAATTCCTTGAGAACCCATGGCATGTCTAACAAGAAATTACCTAATAAAAAGAACCTAAAATAGAAATCTAAATATCTAATTACAATAGAATTTGAGACACAATTCCTAACAGATATGTTCAATATGTTTAGCTTAATTTAACAATTTGAGACATTTGCTTTTGAAATTATGTTAATGAATAATGCTTAAAGAATGTTTGAATCAATATTTTCTATGGTCAGTTTTGTCTTTAATATCCATTGCTAAATTAATATATTTCTTTGAGTGAAATTATTTTTTTATAAATGCTTTTATATTGTATTTATAGTATCTTATACAAAAATGTTGAGTACAAGATATTCAGGGCAAAAAAGTAATCCGCACAGCTTTCAGATTTCAACATTTGTACTTAGCAAACAATCCAAATGAATTTAACGCTTAAAATTAAGATGGTATCATTCAAATTAACACATTTAGCACTTAAAATTTCAGCGCTTAAAAATCAGTACTTAAAATTTTCAATACTTAATTTTCAGTTTGATCAAACAACACCTTGGGTATATAGAAATATACAAAGAAGACCATTTCATGCATCGGTTAGAAGAGGGCAACTAATTTACTTCGAAGGTAGGAGACAGACAGGAGGACCAAAATTAACATGCGATGAAGTTATTAGAAATTATTTTAAAAAGTTATATATTGAAGGAGAGATAGCTTGTAATAGAAAAGAATGGAAAAATTAAAATTCATGGGGCCAATCTTCATATGAAATTAAAGCAAGAATGATGATAATGATCAATGTTTGACCCATGTCAACCATGAAGGCAGGTATACAATTCCAAAATTTTACCATGTGATGTGGGACAAATTTAAGGCATAACAGACATGTCCAAGAAATGAATTTACAATTCTCATTTCTTTTCATGCTCAAAATGATAACTAACTCAAAACACAGTCCCCCTTTACAAGTGTCCAAGTTTTTTTTTTTCCCTTTTTGGGTAAGTTTTTTATTTTATTTATTTTTTCTGGTAGTTGGAAGTGTGTCCAGACTACTTGGATTTTTAGCAATATTGAAACAAAAAAAGTGATACTAGGAAGGAAAAAAAAAAGTGACAGATAGAGATGATGCCAGACTTCTTGAGTCAGACAAGGGAAAGACAGTACCTCTTTAACAAAGAACTTCAACATGTTTGAAAATTTTCCAACAGCTGGAACTCCATCTGGTTTCTCAAATGCCACAAATATTTGTCCAGGAGAATCATATGGAAGGGACCTCAAAGGCTTGGACGCTACTTCAGAGAATTCCTCACATTCTGAAGTATCCACAATAACAGTGACCTGGCAGGATGCACACAAGAAATGAGAAGAGGTCCCAAAGTAAGGTCAGGAAATACAGGTTTCTACTTCTAAAAATGGTCATTACATTTTCCAGTAATTGCTCAGAAATTGTATTGGTGCAGTTGTACTGGAATACAACTTGCTTATCAAAAATGTGCTTCACAACATTAACTGAATATTCCGTTTCAGGTTCTGTAAGCTCCACAGGTGCCGAGGACTGTTAATAAGAAATAAGAATGATTAATTTCTATGTCAGCAAACTATCAATACTAAACATAAAACAGACATGCATATCTGGAAGGTGGATACAGTCAAAGAACCTTGAAAACCTTCCCAAAGTTTGAAAACTCTGGGATAGAGGAAAGCAGCCTTTCATAAGCTTCGGCAGCTGATGTGGGACCAGTTGGAGTAGCATCCAAGTGAGTGGGCTTTTTACCAGGGGCTTTCTTCTCACCAAGTTGTTGAGATTTCACCTCCTTAGGTACTGAATCAATGTTAAAAGGTTCTTCTGAGGGTTCCTGCATCTATATAAAACAAAGACAGGAATTGATGATTTCAACAGCACATAATGCACAGAGACAGCAACTCTGAGAGAATGCTCACATAGTTTTTCAGACTTGTCTCCAGGTTGACCAGTGGGACATTCAACGAGCCAAAGAGAAAGTCCTTTACATCTTTATCAGTTTCAACAATTGAGCCGTCACCTCTAAGAGTATTCAGATATAATGTAGCCCTATCACGGACCTGAAAACAGATTGGCATGCAGAAGGCTTCTCAGAAACTAGAACGAATGGCATAGTAACAGAGAAGTGTGAGATAAATATAATTAGATTGTATTATAGGGTGAAGATGGTTATCGGGGAATGGTAAAAGCTCAGACTTCTAAGCTTGAAGACACATGTTCAAATCAGAGAACAGCCAATTTGGCAGATTCAGTTGGAGTCAAAGAATCATCCCAATATGCAAAACAGTATGATAAAATGAAAATAATTCCAGGAAACAAGAACAACCAATACTAGGCATGTGTGTGTGTGTGTGAGAGAGAGAGAGAGAGAGAGAGAGAGAGAGAGAGTAAAGCAGCTTCCTTTCTTTCAATTTTCAGGACAAAGGTGTAAGACAATTAAATATTTAAATTTAAGCTTATTAATCATTTGATAAAATGAAAACAATATGATAAAATGAAAATAATTCCAAGAAACAAAAACAATTTATACTAGGTATATGAGAGACAGAGTGAGACAGAGAGAGTAAAGCAGCTTCCTTTCTTTCAGTTTTAAGGACAAAGGAGTCAGACAATTAATATTTCGATTTAAGCTCATTAATCATTTGGAAAATTCAGATGAACAAAAGCTTGGGCCGGAAACTAAAAGGGCAAAATTCTAAGAACAAACTTTCTCATGACATTTTCTGCAGTTCAATTCAAAAAGGATTAGATTGTATTAGCAAACAGGTGGCTGTATGATAAAATTTCAAAGATGAACTTGATCTATGTTATCAAGCATAAAAAACAACATATAATAATACCTCATCGTCTCCATCGAATATACACCGTCTTAACAAAACGAATATACGAGGCTGCAACATTATTTAAAAGAACGCTATAATATGTTAGTAACATAAAATTTTCCTAGAATTGGTCAATAGAACAAAAGTAGGAAATCTACCTTCAACGAGTCAACCACAGCACCAAACTTCGCTAACGTGCTCACAGCACTTGATCGAACAGTTGCATTCTCAAGTATTACTCGATTGTATATATACCGTATATATTTGCCAGGATCTGATGTCTTAGGCCCCTCGATTCCGAGAAAATGAAGTATCTAATCATGTTTGGATTAAATAAATTCTTAAACCACCCAAAGAGATGATAAAACAAAACTGTTTGCAATAAGAACAAAACACCATGAACCAAATAAATTTTGCACGGTGATAAGATGGAGATGTCCACCTGTGTAGATAAATATGTGAATTCACAATCCTCAATAAATTCACACAAGTGAAGCAACCCACTTTCTTTTGCATCTGGGATGTCTCTTATAAGGATCATGATTGAATCAACAATTGCCTTTTTGTACTCAAATCCACCTTCTTCCCTCAAAATATTGCTTAGGAAATTCATCCTTGGAAAAAAGAAAGAGCAAAGATATTAAATTATTGGTAAAAGTAATAAAGAAATATTAGTCCCAGAAAAGAAGGATAACATTATTAAAATGGTAACTTAAGACACATGTCATGCCTAAACCACAAATTTCTAGACATAGAGTAAGCTCACTTACAGTGATCTGAACTTGAGAGGGAACTTTAAACACAATGATCTAATGGCTTCTACAACAACTATCTTGAATTCATCAGCAATGTCAGACATGAAACTGATTATTTGTTTCATCAATCGATCGACACTTGACTCATTGCCAGTTTTTAGCAGTGTGGTGATAGCTAGAGTGGCAATGCTCCTATTTTGGTCAGAAATTAAGCTCTCCATATCTATATTGCAGTTTGTTACAGCCATTGGGTGTGACATTGCTACCTGCAAATAATTCAAATATATAATCAAACTAGAAAGAAAAATCTTCACCACTGTAGAAGCGAATAAAATGACTAGAAAGGATTAGAATCACAAGAAACCCTAATCATATCGTGTGGTCTTCCCTAGATCAACAGTGGAGTTGTCCAGTTGGAAGGGAGCAAGACTGAACAGGAGAGTGCAATTGGTATGCCAGGCAACATCTTTGTCATTGCTGGTGTTGTTTGCGAGGAAAGGTATACACATTCTTTGAGAGTATGGTAGTTTCTGAAGCAAATTTGAAGTTCATCATTTTAAGTTCTCTGTATATTTTGTATTTCAGTGAGATACAGTTGTGGTGATTCTTTTGTAGATATGAGGGTATAATTTTTGTATTGTTTCTTTGTGTGCAGCATGTGTACACAACTTGTACCATTTTGGTGCGCTATAGTAATCTTAAACCATAAAAGAGATGATGACAATCTTAGATAAACTTACGGGCAGGTAACAAACTTATTAACTCATGCTCCACATTGTCTTATAATTGTGCAACATCTGTGATGTTGTGGTAGCAAAGATATATTTTAGCAACAAATGAAGTTTAAATGGAACTTTACTATGACTTTTCAATCTTCCCCCGACTTAACTTTAAAAGAATCCCGAGTCAAAATCTTTTGCAGAAAATGCGGTATTCTAAGAAATGTGCTTCCTGTCAAGTAATTCTCAGTACCCACGTCAATTGTTTTTCTTTTGCTCTTTTTGAATTTATGCTCTTACTTTCAGTTCCTTGTTCAGCTCTACAAGTCGAGTACATAACATATGAAATTAATTTAAATAACAAGAGGATGTCTAAAATGTTCACAACACCTCTTAGCTTCTTGTCAAACCAGTTTTCTAATTTCAACACTCTTCAATAGGAAGTTTATGCCTTCCAATTTCATTTTATTGAGTAAGAAAGAATCAATGTAAGAATCAAATACCTTACCCAAAAATATATAAATCAAATAAAGGAAAGAGAAGAGAAGAGTACGGTAAAAAATACAAAGCTTCTGGCCCCATGACGAAGGTAGAGATCAAGTAGTGAAGGAAAAAGGTCAACAAATGCAATAAAAAATTATTCATGCAACACACTGCAAAGATCAACAAATAAGTACAAGAGAACCCTTTTTTTTTATATAAATATAATAGTACTTTTGTAAGAGTAACCTTGTTCAAAGTGCGGATGGCAGCAAATCGGAGCACTGGCTTCGAAGAATTTAAGAAAAGTTGAAGAACATTAATTGCTGGAGTCAGTTCTCGACTTGTCACACCACTCAACTCTGTAATCGTCCTAGCTGCTTCAAAAATAACCATGTCTGCTCTGTGGCAGAGACAACTCTCAAGATAATCATATAATGGGCGGTCTCCAGTATGGTTGTTCACACTTGATTCTCTGATAACCTGAAAACATATTTGTCATGCAATTCTTAATCAACAATAACAACATAAAGATCATCATCATCTGATCAACAGACACTGTTCTGGAAGAAGAAGTGCACCTGACTAGTATAACGAATCAAGAGGCACTGAGCCAAAGGTGAACGAACATTCCCTCTAGTCAAGCTATTAACTAACTTGCTAACAGCTAATCGATCATTTTGCCGTATCTGCAAGTTTGGCAATCAAATATGTTAGAAACATGGTTTTTAGTCCTAGATGGTACCGTTCAGGAGAAACAAGAAGATTCCCTACATAGCTCAAACAATAACATAACAACCGTAAATTATTTTGTTCTGCTTAAGACAAAGATTACAATTGGCTATACCAATTGTACAAACACCTACAACCAAACAAATTGACACTTATTCTCCTTTATTTCACAGCAACATGTCATACTCTACAGGAGAAAGGAGAATACAATTAACGAATAAGGGCCATCATATCACTGAAGGAAAACAATATATATATTAAAAACCAAGTAGTAATCTGCAGTTGATTCATACTCCAAAATTAACATTCTAAAGGCAAAGCAAGTTGGAATTTAGAAATAAACGAATGCATTTTATATCATATTGAATAATTTACCAGCATACATGACAATATATTCCCTTATCTATGACATGCATTTAGAATGTTAATTTTATGTGAAAAGGGACAACAGAGTCATTATGCCTTTACTCTATGTGTGTGTAGAGAGAGAGATTATTTTTATGTGGAGAGGGGACAGATGCATATAAAATATTAATTGACTTCAATCAAACAAGGATGCATAAGATCGAACATTTTTTTTTTTTGATAAGTAAGAATGTATTAGAAAGTGTTCAAAAGGGGAACGCATCCCAAGGAAAAACTACGCAGGGGCCAAATGGGGCCCTAAGAACCCAACGAAGCCAAAAAAAATCAACTAGCACCTCTAAAGAATTACAATATCTCCCCATGACCCAACAAAAAAGAGAACTAATAATCGAGAATTTCAGTCCCCAATAGAATTATAATGGCTCTAAGAGTTTACTCTTGCAGTTTGCTAGGATATGGATAGGAGTTATCCCAAGTGGTTTCAGACTTTGCTACTCAAGATGCAGGAAACCACCACGGCAAGGCTTTTAGACTAGAAGATAGGAACCACTTGCTTTGATTGAGAAGTTAAAAAGAAAAACAATTGATAACACTGGCAGAGAAATATTCACCGCAATTAATATGCAAAGTCTACATCTGAACTTTTTCTTTATTTATTTGATTTTTTCTAAAAAGATTGTGTAATATGGTTGATACTTTTAGACATTGCATCATAAGCTGATAGAGGGCAATCAAGACAAAGAACAGACACTTACCAAAAAAAGAAAAGGGAAAAAGAAAAAGAAAAAGAAAAAGAAAAAAAAGAGCAGAAATTTACAAACTTGAGAACTAGGTGGTGGAATTTTAGAAGGAGACAAAACAATGATAAGGATACAATGTTAAAAGAAAGGAATTTGAAATCAGAAGATGAAATTAATATTATGTGGAATAGGATGAGCAAAAGTATTATAAGAATGTTTGAAGTGATTTGGAAAATCAAAATGAAAATGAAAAGAGCCATTGTCTAAGGAATTAATATTGTTGGTGGGATGACGATGTCCAAATCATAAAAAAAAAAAAATATTAAGGGTGGGGGTGGGGGTGGTTGTTTTTGTGTGTGTGTGTTGGGGGGGGGGGGGGGGGGGGGGGGGGGGGGGGGGGGCTCCAATAGGTGAATGTGAATCTCGTAAATTACAGGGAAAATAGTTGAAAATTCCTCCGCCGAGATCTAGGCAGGGTTTACAAATTTAATTGGCAGAGGAGTATATTTTTTACACCTCCACCAGATTTTTGCTGAAGGTGAATAAACTGATCACCTGATGCAGTGCAAATGCAAGAGGATTTTCTTCAAACAGTAGAAGATCCTAAGAAGATGAGATTGAAACTGCATTAATAGGGGCAGCATTGTTTATGGGTCGTAAATCTGTTTTTATTTTATGTTTAATGTTTGCCTTAAGCTCTAGTTAGGGTATTATTGTCATTTTGGTATTATTTTATAAGTCAAGTGCCTTTTAATGTGAGTCATGTGACCATTTAAGGGCCGTTTTGTCATTTTTTAGCTTTTTATTCTGCTGGAGAGAATACTAGCCTTTAGATTACATTTATTTGAAGGGCTAGGATTATATCTTTGCTAGGGCATCCTTTGTGTCTTATAAAAGGGTTGTTCCAACTTGAAATCAGCAGCTTTTGATGTATTATCAATATAATCAGTCTGCTTTAGCGGCCTTTTTACCTCTCTCTTTCTTTGGGATTGAGTTGTGGGTGTTTAAGCTAATACAATGAGCAGAGTGACTCTTAAGAAAAAGGATTTGACTAGATAATGTAAAACGATAATGGAAAGTAGTACTCGAAAGTAAATTTCCATGAAAAAAAAACTTAAGAAACTCTTTAAGTTATTGTATAAAGCATAACGACAAAGCATGATTCATATAATGATCCCAGATAATAGGGAAAATGAATTGTTGAGTTAAGTCGAGTATAGTGTATATGGTGACAAAAAGACAAATCAGAAGTAAATTTCCATGAAGATTGTTGGGTGACTCTTAAGTTATTGCATAATAGGAGATGAAGGGAATAACAATTGGGCTGAAGAGAGAAAAAAGAAAAAAAGAAAAGCCGAATAGCATATATAATATATTCTAAAGGTAATCAGATATCATTCTTCCTAAGATTTGCTTCCAAACTCATGCTTAAATCCATATATAGAAGAAATAATCACAGTAGTGCAATATTGATTGATCACACTGTACTCAAAAGACACAAGCATACATAACCAACAGTAATTTTGCCTATCCAATTCTCCACTTACATAAAGTTCCCCACACATGCACAATCAAGTCACAACTTCATGAGTACATCACGTACAACTATTCATTTTTTTTTTCCCCTGAATGTGGACAACTATTCCTTTCAAAAAAATTGAATACAATTTCATATATAATTTTTAAAACCAACAATTAATAGTGTTTTTCATAAAACCCTCAATATCAATTCACAAGTTTTTATGTACCTTGTGGAGTAGAGCAAGTGCATGGAATTGTACAAGTGCTACCCTTGATTGAACAGCTTCCTGCACCTCATTACTCCACCTTTTCACAATCTCCGGGTTGGTCTGTTAAATAAAAAACAATTAATAAGTGAAAGTTTTCAAGCAAATTGCAAACAGAAACAGTTATTCATCAAAATATAATAGTACCTGGAGTAAATGGATTCCACTAACAAGGGCCGCACTTGCAATCACAGGGTTTCTGTCAACAATAGCTTGCTTCAAGTATCTCTCAATTTGTGTTAGAAGTGTTCCATCCGTGATCCGACAGAGGACACGAATCGCATTTGCTCTGTACATATCAGTGTTGCTATTCATGTCCTTCATAAGGGAGCTGGTGACAATAATGACCTATTATGAAATGTAAAAAGTCATTGTCTACTTGTCCACAAAGCAAGGTTGAATAAATAAAATGAAATATATCAATGTTTATATAACCTCATCTGCAGAGGGAGAGATCTCCTTTATCATCAAATACACCATTCGCCTCAAACCAATATCTCTATACTGAAAAAGCTTTGTGACAGCAAAGAATACTCCTGTTGCTTCAGCCTAAAATTTAAAGCGAAAACAAATCATTTCAAAACCAAAGGGAAAAGGGAAAAAGGAAAAAGAAGTAATCAACTCTCTGCCACTATAATTCTGCATGTAAAAGTAAATTTGATTCAACAAAAATAATAATAAATAAATAAATAAACCCAATTTGATTCAAACTTGTGTTTTGATAGCAAACATCTAGCATAGAAACTGAACCTTTGTAAATGTTTCCCCCTGGTTCAGAAGATACAGAAGTTTTGTAATGACCTGGGAGGATAAAACAAAAGCCATAAAAATCCAATTTGTTAACAATAAAGAATACAATCAAAATTCCAACCATGGAATTAGGTGGTACAGAAAAGCACCTGTGAACATCTCCTCGAGTCCAGCTGAGGGTCGTTGAAAACCCTAGCTTCCTGAAGAAGTGCACTCTTCTCGATCCCAAGAAATGGAGAGTACCCCTCTGCACAATAATTAAATAATAAAAAAAATCAGAATGAATATGAAACGGACACTAATGGGAACAAAATTCAATCAAGTGTGAGAATCTCAGAAATTTTGGTTGATCTAAGAATTTCAACGTATACATTTCCCCTACAACACATTGATCATCAGAACAATGTACCCGCAATACGAATGTCCAGAACCAAATTTGACAGAACTAACGACTTCAAAAGCAATGGATCAACTAGAAATACCAATATTCTAAATCAAAGGGACTGAATATAAATTTAACATTCTTAAACAAAAAAAAATCACAAAAACAAATGTAGATCTGAGCTGAAACTTCGATTTGAATAGACCGGTGAAATTAACCGAATGCGTTGTGATTATTGAATTAGAGGATTGGACTGTAACTGCAATTGTTGAAGAAAAATAGGCCCAATTTTCAAGACGTACCTTCATCGTCTCGATCGTCGTCCTTCTTCACGAACGTATGTGCCATTGAGAGATCGCAGCGAATCCAACGATATGTGAGGTTTGAATGGAGATATAATCATATATGTAATCTATTACGTGTTTGTGTGTAATTTAGCTGCTTATACGTGAAGTTGAGTTTCTGAGCGTTGGAAGATGAATAAATAGAAAGGCGGGCAAGATTTGGAATAGCAACCGTCCGGATTTGGACCGGGCCCACCGCTCCCATTTCCGCCCAAAGGCCCTCCTTAATAGGGCCGAGTAGATCCTTTACTGTAACGGGATCCGCCCCGAAAACGGGATCCTCCTGAATGAGTGGGTGACACTAATCCTACTTGTAAACATTCCATCCATCCCACAAAAAGTATCAAATTTTTTTTTTTTTTGGACATCCCCAAAATAATTATCTCAATTCAAAATTTAGTATATTATGTTTTTTAATATTCTTAATTCTTAATTTACTATTATTGTCTTAAAGTTTTAAAAGTATGTAAAATTATAGACCCACCATACAAAGGTATATTTGAAAATTCATTTCCTACCATTGTAATAAATAAATAAAAAATCACTCTTAAAAAGTTATATTCCCGAAAAGAAACATTTTTGTTTTGGGAATAGAGGAGCATACTATTGATTTTATATGAGTAATTTTTTACCCAAAGTAACCCATTCTCTCTACCTTTTAGATTTGAAACAAGGGACGGGACTTGAAAGGGCCTAAACTGAGCAATTCAAGTCCCACTTGAAAATTTTACCGTGTAAATAAGGTATTTAAGATTATGAAAATGAGTTTAAGTTGGAAAGTCCGAATTTATTTTGGACTGGATTTGAAAAAGGTTTTACTAAGCCGAACATTACGAGGAATCCAAAATAGAGAATTTTATACTTTCTATACTGTTATGTGTTATTTATGTAAAATTAGATAATTTATAGGATCATATGTGCATGTTGAGTGAAAAATCCATGTGATCCGAAACGGCACTATTTTCTTGCAATACGACAAAGGATGATGTCCCTTTGATTGGCATCAGTGTAGTGCTGGCTGAGGACACTCCAACAATTAAGTCAGTGATACGAGGAAATTTTAAAATTTTATATTTAATTAGAATGATATTTTTCACAAACCTCATTTACTGGCCAACCCCATATATATTGTAATCCTCATGTGGTTGGTTGTGAATCCGAAAAACTTTTAAAATTTTATTTATCTCTTCTAACAACCATTTGGATGGGATGATCATCTTTGTAACCAACTTCATGATTAAGTCGTCTTAATTTTATGTAAATTCAAACTTCAAAAAATATCCAAAAACATCTTGATTAGCCAAACGGTAAAAGCATTTATTTTTTCCTCCTAACCAAATTTTGACTTGATTACTTTATTAAAATCTTAAAGTAAAAAATTATAAATATTGAAATTTAATTAAAGAAACAAAATAATAAAGAATTTAAGATTTTGAAACATGTTATAAAACATGGAATGGTTGATATATTTTTATTACTACCTATCAATTAGGGTTAATTTCTAAAAACCCTCGCTACTTTTAAAAAATGATCATTAAACCCCCATAAGTTTTAAAAACCTCCAACAATATGACAACGTTATCATTTTACCCCAATTCTGTTAATTGGCCGTTAAGGGTATGTGAAATGACTAAATTACCCTTATTATATTCCCTTTTATTTAAAAAAATTAAAAAATTATATATTTAAAATTACAATATTATCCTTTAGCACAAAACAACCGTGTTTAGTTCCAACATAGTTGGACATCAAAACCCCATCGTTTTATTCAAGGCAGTAGTTGTATTGGACTTAAAACGCTGTCGTTTGATTCATAGCACCAGTCGTATATATATTCTTGAACTTGTATATTTTTCCTTAGAACCCTAATACACTCAGATGACTAGGATCTCTGTTGAGGCGTTTCATTGTTCAAACTCTTGGGTGCGTTGCAGAAGAATCTTTTTGCTTAGAACCCTAAAACACTTAATACACTTAGATGGCTAGGATCTGTGTTGAGGCGTTTCATTGTTCAAACTCTTGGGTGCGTTGTAGAAGAATCTGTGCTCTGCTTTTCATCTATGGGACTCATCTGTGGGTCAGTGAAGAAGCTAAAGAGTGGTCTATTCAAGGCTGTTATCTTCAACTTTGTTCGACAATATGTCGATAGGTATGTTTTTGTTTGATAGTTTATGACTTTTAGTTGGACAACTTTTTCCCTGTGGGTCTTTGTCGTGTTGGGTATGTTTCCAACAGGTTGGGACCATTGATTAAATTAGGGTTATTGCAACTTTATATTAGGGTTAATGTAATTTTATATTAGGATTGTGTTTCCCATTAATTAAATTAGTGTTTTTAATTTTATATGTTGTATTCTATATTAGGGTTAGGGTTAATTTGTACGTACGGTTTTGTGTTTGGTTTTTACCATTATAATTAATTAGTTGCAAACATGAATTTGTGTTTATTACAATTTCTGTTTTGATAGGTTATACACCTATTTTCAACAAATTATACTGTTTTCGAGTCCATCATGGTGGTGGATTTGGTAAGATGGACCAAATGGAATATATTAGTAGATCTGTTACTGAGATTGATGGAGTAGATATTGACCATATATCAATGATAGATGACGACAGCCATTCCTATACACCAAAATAATGTAGTGAATGTGTGGTTCAACAAAGGCATTTTAGGTCAAGTTTAAATTTATAAAAACCACTACCACCACTACCACTAACATAGCAAGAGTGAGTAGGGATCGTCCCAAGGGATTATACGTGTTGAAATTTAACTTTGACTCTAATGTATCACACGATTGCAAAGAGATTTGATGAGATGATTAAACTACTCCAATTAATGAAAATGCAATTAAAATAAAATTAAGTTGAGATAGGGATTTAAGAGATATGAAAAGAGGTCTTAGGGTGTTAGAATCACCACTAAACTCATGTAATTAACCACTTGCTTTTCATTAATGGGGAATACATTGTTGTGAACAAAATGCGACTACTAATTGCAATTTTAAGTATGGACCATCAAATTCATGCATGAATTGTCTACCTAACCAACAAATAAACTAAGTGTAGAATAACCCATCAAATCTAAGCATGACCCATCAAACTAGTCACAATTGTAGCATACATCAATCTAGAGAATCATGAAATTTGCAATAATAAGCCATGGAATATCAAATCAAGAATAGATTGTCTACCTACTTACAAACATAAATTAAATTGTAGAACAACCCATCAAGTATAAGTATATTCCATCAAATTAATTGACAAACCCATTCAATGAAAACCCATGCTTAGCCATTACTAAATCCTTAATTAATCACACATAGACATTCAACTAATATAGAAAATCTAGTGTAGAGATCAATTCCCAAATAATCACACATAAGGCAACATGTAATCAAATAAAGAATCAATAGAAAGAATTAATCCATATGAATCATGTAAGAAATAATTCCTAATTTAATCACACATAGACATATAAATAAACTAGAGAATTAATAGGAAGAATTAAACCATAGAAATCATAGAAATATACCAAGATTCATTAAATTCACAAGGCTAGAACACTAGTCACAACAATATATATAAATCCCCAAAAACAGAAATATAAGGGTTTAGATTACATAAAACTTAGGGCTTATCCAAGCCCTAAGTGTAGATCTAGCCAATCATGGAGGAGGTAGATGTGGTCATGAAACCCTCAAGGGTAAGCTCCAAACATGGCTCCATCTTCTTCTTCCTCTTCTTTTTCTTCTTCTTTGAAGCTCTGGAGATTGAGAGTGTGGATCTAGAGATGGGTTCTTGAGATGTGCCTCCACTCCCCTCTTTTCTTCTAACCCTAATCTCTAACTTTCTAGAGAGAGAAACTAAAGAGAATATAGAAATTAAAATCTAAAATATGAATCTCTCTATAAAAATGGTTGAATCCCCCTTATATACAAGGCTTTGGGAGCCTAAATATGTGAGAACTCGGCCCTAGAATCTTCCCTTACAAGCTCTGCCCGAGTTGATTCGAAATGAGATTTAGATCCGCTTTTTAATAACTTTCACGAACAGTTCGATCGATCTTACTTTTCTTCGATCGATCTCACTTTTCTCAGATCGATCTCACTTTTCTCAGATCTATCAGACTTCTCAGATCTATCTCACTTGGCAGATTTTCAGCATCAGCCTCTTTTTGCTCCAAATCATCCTCCTTTTGCTCCAAATTCTCACTAAGACTTAGTTTGACTCCAAAAAGGCCTTAAGAAACTATTTTTAGCTCGTTTTAACATTATTAACCTAAAATAGACAAAAACACAGATAAGTACTAAAATGGGTAAAAAAAGATAGATGAATGGACTAAAATATCCTTGCTTAAGGGGTTTAAAATGCGCACTTTGCAGCTCTCATCAATAGATTTCAAATGCATTTCACAAATAGTTGGTTGTCCTACAAATAGTGTTTTGTACTACAGAGATCTGATTGATGGAAGTATATCAAAATTGGTTATTGACAAGGATTATATTGAGATGGTTGGTAAGCATAAAAAGTTCTCATTCATGAGAATTTTTGTGGTGCCACCAACTGGAGAAGATGGGAATGAAAATGATAATGGGACAGTTGATGTAATTCCAGTACATGGGACTAGAGTTGAGGGGTGTATAATAAACACTAGTGAAAAGAATGCTAATAGAGTAGAACCTGCTAATGGGAATGTTAATGGAGGACAACCTAATACTACAGCTGAAGTTTTCATGGACTTGAGTGATGACAGTTTTTAAATTGAGGATGAACCAAATGATGAAAATGATGATGAAGATGCAACATATGCAATTGATAATGATGAAGACTTTAATTTTGATGATGCAGATGTACGTGATGATGTTGAAGATGTAGTTGAATTGAATGGAGATGCTAATGTTGAGAATGAACTTACATGTGATGATGATGCACCTGAATATGCAGGTCTTGAATATGAAAATGATGAAGTTGATAAAGATACTATGTATGAGCCAAGTAAGGAGTTGAATGGAGATGCATGTGGTGATCATACTGACTATGAGCTGAATTGAATGGAGATGCTAATGTTGAGAATGAACATGCATGTGCTGATGATGCACCTGAATATGCAGGTCTTGAAGATGAAAATGATGAAGTTGACAGAGATACTGAGTATGATCTAAGTGAGGAGTTGATAAGTTTAGCTAATGAAAGTGATGATGATGATGACAATTGTGTAACTTCTACAAACTTTAACTTTAATGTGAGGAGGGACTTGGGAATCAAGAAACTACAAGTTGGGTAGAAGTTTTCTTCAGCAACTGAATTTAGAGAAGCTATAAAGGATACAGCAATCAAAGAGAAGTTTGACCTCACTTGCGTAAGGAATGATGGAGATAGAGTGACTATCATATGTAAAAAAGAATCTGGATGGAAGATTTATGGATCTTCCAACACTAATGATGACTCATTTGAAATAAGAGAATTCAATGATAAACATAATTGTACAGGAGTAAGGGTGAATGGACAGGTGACATATAGCTATATTGCTAAGCATTATATTGGGACAGTTAGGGCTGATCTTGCTTGCAAAGTGGCTGGAATGGCAGATACAGTTTAGAAAGAACTTTATGTTATTGTGAATAAGTAAAAGGTTAGAAGGGCAAAGAGTTTGGCTCTAAAAATTATCGAGGGTAATCATGAACAACAATTTGGAAGAGCAAGAGATTATTGTCAGTTGATTCTTGAATCTAGTCCTGGAAGTGTTGCTCATGTAAGTACAATGACATATAGTGATGAAGGTCGTGCATTCTACATGATGTTTTTTTTTTTCCTTAGAGGCAATGTGGAGAGGATTCAAAGAATGATGTAGACCATTTATTGGTCTAGATGGAAGATTCCTCAAGAGACCCTATGGGGGCCAAATGTTGGCTACAGTTGGTAGGGATGCTAACAATGGCTTATTTCCTATTGCAATTGCTTGTATTGAGTTAGAATGTAGGGACTCTTGGGAATGGTTCTTAAATAAATTGATGGGATTGGTTGGCAACTTTAGTGACTTGACATTTATCTCAGATAGACAGGAGGTATAAAACTTTTAAAAGTTTCTATTTATCACAAATTTTAAAGCTTTATCCAATTATTTACATTAATTTGCACTTATATATAATTTGCAGGGCCTAGTTGAGACATTTGAAAACATGTATCCTAGAGCAGACATAAGATTCTGCCTGAAGCACTTATATGACAATTTCAAGCTAAAATACAAAGGTACAAGACTAAAGAACTTATATTGGGATGCAGCCACTGCATATACTACATCTGAGCTTTATATGCAAGAAATGAGAAATGTAGACAAAAATGCATATGAGTGGTTAATGAAGATTCCTAGGAAGGTGTGGGCAAGGTCATCATATAGTGGCAAAAGTAAGAGTAGCATATGTGTTAACAACATGTGTGAGTCTTTCAACAATTTCATTGGGAAGATAAGGGAAAAACCTTTAGTGTATATGTTTGAGAGCATCAGAAAACAGCTAATGATTAGGTTTGAAAAAAATAGGTGGAATACAGCTAAGAAGCAGGAGTTAGTGATTATGTGAATGTGGTAGAGAGAACCTGTTCATGTAAGTATTGAGACATAAGTGGAATACCATGTAAGCATGTATTTGCTATGGCAGTGTTCAGAAGGGAGGATACAGAAACATATGTGAGTCCTTGGTACTACAGGGACACTTTTTCCAGGTGTTATGCCTATGTGATAACTCCAATTTCATTGAAAAATTTGAGAAGAAAAGGTGGCACTATTCTTATTTTGCCACCACCTCATAGGCCTCAACTAGGAAGGCTTAAAAAAATTAGGAAGAGATGTCCAGATGAGGGCCCTTCAACTACTGCTGTGCCTAAGAAGAAGATGAAATTGAGGTATAAAAAATGTCTTCAAAAGGGCCACAATGTTAGAATATGCAAGAAAGCTCAACCTGCTACAAAACCACCTAAAGGTAAAGTTGAAAGACCACCACTTCAGAGGGATACAGGTGGAGTAGGTGGTGGCAAGGATGAGAATGTTACTGGTAGGGGTGGTGGAAGACCTGCAGGTGGTGGTGGTGTTACTAGTAGGGGTGGCAGAGGTGGTAGAAGACCTGCAGGTGGTAATGTTGTTGCTGCTAGGGGTGGAAGAGGTGTGGAAGACCTACAGGTGGTAATATTGTTGCTGCTAGGGGTGAAAGAGGTGGTGGAAGACCTGTTGTTGCTGCTGCTAGGGCTGTAGGTGTTGTAAGGGGTGAAGTTAGGTATGCAAGTGTTGGTGTAGGTCATTTACAAGTATAAATACTATTTTTTTTTTTTGGATATAAATGCACTGACATTTCTTGATATAAATGCTTGTTTATTGTTATAGATTCATTTTCTTTATATAAATGCACTGACATTAATATTTTATATGTTTGTTTAGGCATCATCATTGAACCAACATCAAGTGTTTTGGGATGGAGATAGGGGTGCTAATAGAGGTCATGGTGTTGGTGTAAAAGATGTCGTAGGTCATTCATAGGTATAAATGCATTTTATTGGAATAAATTCATTTTCTTGTTATAAATGCACTAACATTAATATCTTATATGTTTCTTTAGGCATCATCATCCAACCAACATCAAGTGTTTTATATGGATTATCCATCCACACAAGGCACACAAGATTGAAGAACCTCTTACTAATTTTTGTGATTTAAGTAGGTTCTATGCCAAAGACTAATTTATGATTTCATTAACATGAAATATAAATTCATGAAATGTTTTTATTATTTTTGCAGGTTGGTTGATGGATGATTGGTGACAGTATATTGCATTGATTTTTGGGACATTTGATGGATAATGCATTGACAGCACCATGATAATGCATTGATTTTTGGTGACATTTCTTGTTGTAAAGCTTGTGTTGGACAAGTGCTATGACAATGCTTTTACTTTTTTGTAACCCTTCATGGTGGATGACAGTGCTATGAAAATGTATGAGACTTCACTATTTATTTTGTAACCCTTAATGGTGGATGACAGTTCTATGAGTTTTATAATCACAACCAAACTTGATCACTTAATGCATAACTATTATTTTATGGTCTCTATGTTGTATTAGGGTATCATTTTGTTTTATGGATAGGTTATGGTATGGTTTTGTGAACATGTTGCATGTGAATGGATTTCATTTCTTAAATATAGGTTGTATTACTTTATTGCATGAACAAGTTATATGGACATGTTCTGGTATGAACATGTTATACTACTTTTTGCATTTCTGGATAGGTTATGGTATGAATGTTACATTTGCCAATTTGGTATCAATATTGTGAACATGTATATTTAAGATAAACAGATTACTTTAAGATTATAAATGCTGCAACAAGTTTAATATTGTGAATGTTGTACATCATCCTTAAATAAAAGACAAAAACCTTCAACTCCTAAACAAGTTAAATACCAAAAAAACTAACTTGCACCTACTTCAATTCCCTCCTAAAGTTGACTTAAACACAAAACCATAAATAGTCACCAACAAGCAGTTTACTTCCCTCCCACAGTTCTCACAAAAGCAGCAATAGAAATGATGATACATGCTACAACAAGTTTCTTCACCAACTGAAGCTTTTCTTCGATGGCATACAACTTAGTCTTCAAGTCTGCAATATCTTTTCTATCAACACGTTGACCAACCTTAATCTTCTTCCCATTTTCATTTGAAATTCTTGTTGAAATTGGTTCACACTATTCCCAAAATCCACATCTTCATTTTGGACATCTTTAGTATAGCTTTCCCAAATTGTTATACTCATCAAACCCTGTTACCAGAATTAAAGCAGTTTTGCCACAATTACATTAAACATCAGTATACCTCAAATCAAAACTCCCATACTGTATGCTTGAAGAAGACATTCTGTGATTCGAATCTACAAATCAAAACAACATTTAATTTTCATAAAAACACTAAAAATCAACTCAAATCAACATCTAATTTTAATAAAAATACTAAAAATCAACTTAAAACAACATCTAATTTCAATGGTGGTTATAGTTGGACACTAAGGTAGGGATTGTATTGTATGTATGATTTTGAAAACAAAATTCACAAAATGGTTTTAAACCTCAAAACAATTACATTTTTTAGAAATCCTCAAATAAATTAGTATCAATTAAGGCTTGGGTAGGGCTACTTATTAGATTAAATTAGGGTAGCAAATTCCTTAAATTAGAGTAACAATTAACCTTTAGGCTTCAAAATCACTTCCACTGCTTCCTATAATGGAGGAAATACGGCGACTCGGGCGGCTTCTAGGGCTTCCTGAAACGCACATGGAGGAGGGAGAGAAGATGAGTAAAACGTAAAGTGACTTTTGTAGGTTTTTACTATTGTAAGCTTGGGGGTATTTTCAGAATAACACATTTAAATACATATCACTTGTTTGGCACATGTGACACCAGGGGTATTTTCATCACAAAAGTCAATTTGGCAAAGTAATTGTTAACCACGCGCTGGGTTAACGGCCCCAATTGATAGAATTGGGGTAAAATTATAGCGTTGTTATATTGTTGGGATTTTAAAAACTGGTGGGGATTTAATGATCATTTTTTGAAAGTAGTGGGGGTTTTTAGAAATTAACCCTATAAATTATTAGCCTAAGATTATATTATACTTTTTTTTTTTTTCATAAATGATGTTGTAATATAGATATAACCATAAAGTACATGAGCACAGAGGACATATCCTGAGATATGAAAAGTTACAAAACTATAAATAAATAGCAACCTAGACTAATGAAAATGCCCATTTTCAATACAAGCATATGTAAACACTAGACAACTATAGGTTGAGATTATGGACAGAAGCTGTGACGGCCCAATTTTTTATAAACCCGGTGCGTCAGTGATAACCAAATAATGACCCGATAATGGATCCGAAATGCAGAAGCAAAAGGTAAAAAATGGTCTCTAGAGATTTATGTCATCCCTAAGGCACTAAAATGACTCCCCATGAAGCCACGGAACTTAAATGAGCCAAGTACTGAAACAAAGATTTCAAACTCTATAAGAAATGAACAAAGGGTAAAATGGTCATTTCAAACTAAAATGGATGCCACCGTGCATACCATTAAAAGGACAATGAAAAATAAATGAAGTTAAACTCAAGAATTACCTGATTTGGAGTCCGAACGGAAAAGATATGCAAATAGGATAAAGTGACATTCTTCGTTCAAGAGATACCACGAACCTATCTTACTAAAACTATAATAACTCTCACTAAGGTTGGAGTTTTGATGTGTGGTTGCTACCATTGGAAAGCTAACTTCAAGCTCTTAAATTTAGACTCAAGAACGACCTGATTTGGATTAGGAATGAAAGAGTTATAACCCTCTGAAGTCGGTGCAAGAAAACTGTCCAAGGAAAATTAAAAAGAGGAAGCTCCAGGGAGGATCAGCCGACCGACGGCAAGGACCAGCCAGCTAAAACTCCATCATCAGCAAATCAAACCCTAATCATCAGCCGACTGAATTTTTTTACAGAAAGGCTACTGGAATTGGTCTCGAGCATGTGTCAGCCGGCTGATGGCTCTCACTAGTCGACCGACGTAGCAGACAGCAACAAAAGCTGCTGCTGCAATGCATAGGAATGATGTTTGGTCCAACCTTAAAGCTATGCATGCATTCTAAATGATTCGAAACAAGTTAAAACACATTTCCTAACCTCATTCAAGCATAAACAACATGCTAAACCAAAGAGAAACTTGAAACTTACTCCCATGCATGAATTTTACATAAAAATCCATAAATCATCCAAAAAATAGTTCAAAAGTCGAAACTTAAGAGTTTTATGAGATGTGAATATGCCCGCAAACATAAAATGATATTGTAGACGTGCTATAATGGCTTATGGCCTCATTACAATCCATTTGCAGATTTTGATATACCAAACCTCCAATTTCCACAAAATAGGCTATTATGGCCAAACTTGAGTTTTAAAAACATACTTGAGAACTTTAAGTTTAATAGCCCTTGGTCTCATGTTATACATACAAAATATGCATCAAAAAGTGTACTTAGATACACATTACACATCAAGGAAGCCATCTTAGCTTTTAAAATACAATACATCCATGATATACAAAATATATCATCCAAAAGTAAAGCATGCTAAACAAGTGCATGTTAATATACAAAAATGTTCCAAATTGCTCATAAGCTACTGTGGATGACGAGCATCTGAGAACATAGTCTCCTTACAGGTAAAATAACCCAAACAACTAAGGTGAGTAATCAAGATACTCGTAGAAAGAAGCATATGCGTATACCCTAAAGTTTTAACATCATTACAAGATTAATATAGACGAATACAGGGGATCATTCCACTTAACTTCTATGTTCAAGGTGTTATAAGGGATCATCTTAAGCTAACTTAAATGATTCTTTAACAACACAATATCAACATCAATATACTTAACAATATCAATCCGTCAATAACAAAAATTACAAGTTACAATTGAACATTGGTTGTCAACTTGGAATTGAATACGATATCAATTAGTGGAAAAATTGGACATCAAATCTCGGATAAAGTCAAGACCTAAACGATTATTTCGAGCACTAACCCGCTGGGAATACCACCCTAGTGCGCACTATAAATGGGGAAAACTCATACCTCCCGCACTAGAGCCAAACTCTAACCATGTCACTTGTAACAATGTCCCAAGAGAATCCAAAATCATTATCAAGTTCAAAACTTATATACTATAATTAAGGAATATAAACCACCTTCCATGCACAAGTATTTTTGAAACCACACAAACCATGTATTAGGTTCTGTGATACCTCTCGGATCCGAGACACGGGTTGATCAGGCCCAGGCCCGAACCCGAGGGAATATCTAACAATTAATATGTTATAACGAACACATAATACAAAATTGAATAAGAATAAATATTATAAGCTTAAAAGAATACTAATATAAAATCCTCAACTGATAACACTTAACAAAATCCAATTTCCAAACCTCCATGATTACAACTCGGGAATCCATCTCTAGTGGACCCCTATTTAAAAATCCCAAACTAGATGAAAATAAAACTGAAGATAAAAATCCAAACCCAATATCTGAAAGGAAGTCCTACATCGTCGGTAAATGGAAAATCGTCTCTACTCAGCACGAACAAGCTCAAGCCTGGAACGGACCTACACCTGAAAAATAGGAGTGGGTCAGGCTCACGAACAAGTTCTATCCTACTACAATCCAAGTAGAGACTCGATACGCATATACATTCTAACCAACTCAACAATAGCTAATAGTCCGTATGTATATATATATAATCACACTAAAGGACTCTCACTGGACTACAGGCCGGTCTCAACCTGAATAGAGGCAACATGCAAAACGCACACAAAGTGGGCATGCGTACCTAAGCCTAACAGGGTACACCTCCAACCATCATAGCCAGCTATGCATCCCAATGCACATACGCTCCCTAACCGTCGATTCTGAGACTCAAGCTCATATCGAGGTACCATAAAAATATATTTACAATCCATCCAGAATCCATAGCAGTGCCGCTCAACTATGCGTTGCCTTGACACTACATATCAATAGGATTTAACTTCTAATTAATCCATTCCTTAATTCCAGAGTAGGTAGGACTTAGCGTTTTTTGAGCTAATCCCCCTAGTATGTCACTGTCCTATACCGGTGCATACAATCCATCCATCCAGTAGTTGATAATACATACCATGCATGTAAATATCAACTAAATCCATACATCCAACAATTGAGAATAAAAACATTAAATTTAAACATCAATTGTTCCATAATAAGCATACCTAAAGTTATGTATTTTAATATGCTGATTTAAACAACACAACCAAAAATCCAACAATTAACCATACAACAATATATGTAAATATCAATTTATTCCCAAGATCCGTATAATTGAGAGGACATAAATAAATGTCTGCACACAATTATAAATACATCTATTGATTTCATATAGCCATGATATAAAACATGGGTACAATCTTTGCATATTATTTAGCAATAATAATCTAAATAGCATGCATATAATTTATTTTATACAAATTATCAGGCATCTCCAATTGACTATATAACATCCCCAACATAATTAAACTATTTCAATTCAGTTGATTGATTTAAAACAGTTTAAATCCATAAATTAACCATTACATTAATTTTATTCCAAACCTAGCATATCATTTATATTATGCATTCCAGTTAATTATCGAGTCCCAGAAGTTCACTAAAAATTAACCATTATGTTAATTTTATCCTAAACCTAGCATATTATTTCATATTATGCATTCCAGTTAAATATCAGGTCCCAGAAGTTCACTAAAAATTATTTAACTAGTCCCAACCATCCTTAAATACCAACTCCTATGCCAAAATCCAACACTAGACAACCCATATGAGAGTTACAGGAACCAGTTGATGTAAAATCCCAAGTGTTGACCGGTATGCCTAAACCGGTTGATGTAAAATTCTAGGTGTTGACTGGTTCGCCTAAACTGGTTGATGTAAAATCCTAGGTGTTGACTGGTTTGCCTAAACCGGTTGATGTAAAATCCTAGGTGTTGACTGGTTTGCCTAAACCGGTTGATGTAAAATCCTAGATGTCAACTGGTTTGCAAAAGTCCACTAAATCCATAAGGTGTCAACTGTTTTATCATAGATGTTGACTGATATAATAACCATTTGATGTTTTTAACAAGGTGTTAACTGGTTGCAACCAACCAGTCAACCGAAATACCAAGGTGTCGACCGGTTCATGCCAACCGGTCGACGTGTGCACTAAACCGGTCGACCAAACTGTGACAGTTCGTCTTCCACGGCTCCGGCGACTACGTCTTTTTCCGTTAAAGTACTAAGGCTACTGTTTTAAGTCTAGAACAACCCTAAACATTATGTAAACCTCTTATGCATAATTTAAACAAATTATAATCAAGAATCATACAAGAAATTCGAAGTTAAACCGACGTATACATATATACATAATCTACTATAATTCAAGTTTTAGCATGCTTACATAGTTAAATTCTAACCAGATTAATTTAACAGTTATTTACTCCTGGAATTGTGATAGAGATGCAAAGAACACAAGTCAAAGGGAGAGAGTTAGGAACAAAACTTGCCTTACATCGACGTTCGTCTAAGTTTTCTGGCGAAACTCTCTCTGTTGGCTCACTGTTTTCCTTCCCAGCCATCTCTAATTCCCTCAGCCCTTACTATATCGTAATAGTTTTTTTTCTAAAACCTTAGTCAGAATACTACCTGAATATTTATAGGCCACTAACCCTAGGTTCAATTAAACCCTAAACATAATCCACTCGGCCCATAGAAAACTAGGTTATAAACTATGTCGGCTATGAACTGTGTACTATATGTATGCAACTAACCCTACAGTCACGTTACGGCAAAACAAATAATGAGATTGAATAAAATAAAATAATTTAATAATTAACAATTAACTTAAACAATTAATTCAAATAAAATAAATAATCAAATAATTTCAAACAAATAGTCAAATAAGGAAATTAACAACAATTTATGCAAATAAGTCAAATTTCAAGCAAACAATCAATGAAAAAAATCAAATAATCAAATAATAAATAAAAAAAATCTAATTTAAACAACAAATTAAATACCAGGACTATCCTTTTGAAATTAGGGGTATTACAGGTTCCAAGTCTAGAATGGCATAATAAATGACAAGTCCTCATCATGATATAATGTACAATACAACACCACCAACTTATCAATTTAAATCATACTTTATCAATAAGCTTTATTTACACTAAACCTTAACATTTTAGTAATAAGTTTCTAAAATAATCACAAATAGTAATCAACAAGGATATAGAATTATCATCACAATAAGCATAGCAATTCAAGTCAATAAGAATTGTATATACCATTAATAATTCTATATAAGAGAAATATATATCATACATGCTTTAATCAACAAACCCTAAGTTAAATGTGAGGATTTATAATAATATGCAAGACTATAATATTAAAAGAATGTACACAATATATATTAAATCCCAAAGGACAATAAAACACTTAAAGCATAAACATAATACCACCTCTATCTCAATAGAGAATTAAATCTCTATAATCCAAAGTAACCAAACTTAAAATGGAAAACAAAACTAGGGTTTTGTAGAGGAGAGTGAGAGGAAACTTTTACTTTCCAAGGTTAAAGGTGTAAGGTGAGTGGAAGGAGGCCATAATGAAACAATAAAGCTCTAAACCAAGCTTTTCTTCAATGGTAGCTAGCTTAGGGTTTTTGAGAATAAAGGAAATGAAAGAGATAAAGTGAAATGTGGTGAGTGGAGAATCTAATATTCCTTCACTCACTAGGTGTTCTTACACTACCTCTCTCACACACACAATGCAAGACTTAATTTGGTGCCTACACTTGTCACCAATCCATAGCTCCTTCCTAGGCTTAATCTTAAGTCCACACTTGTCAACCATCCAAGCCAACAAGTGCACCTATCCTAGGTCAACAAGTGGGTGAATCTCCACCATCCAAATGTCACAAGATGATGCATCCAAGTCTCTCCACCCTAATGCCAACCAGTGGTTCCATGAGAATGTCACACTTGTCACACTTTTTTAAAAATTGTAAAAAGGTCGTTTTCCAAAATATCTTCCAAATTAAATCGCAAGATAGTCCCTAAGTTAAAAAATAATTACTTTACATAATTACACTAAAACCCCAAAAATCAAGAATGTTTCCAAGAAAGTATACATCGATGCCCTTTACGAAAAAAAAAGCAACTAGCATGCTTTTCTACGAAAGTAAAAATACAATTACCTTGGAAATCAAATATTATGGATGCATGCAAAGCCGGAATCAAATTCGAGCACAAAAAGTGAGGTTATGCAAAGAAAAATGATAAAAGGGAAAAAGACAAAATAGGGAAAAAGACGAAAAAAGAAATTACCGAAAAAAAGAAAGGAAGAAAAATGACCGGGTCATTACAATCTATCCTCCTTAAAAGGATTTCGTCCCTGAAATCGAATCGTAACTAAAAGTGAGAATAAATTGGGATACCAAGAGCGAACCTCCTGTTCGAGCTCCCAGGTAGCTTCCTCAACGCCATTATGTCTCCACAAGACCTTAACCAATAGAATGGTTTTAGTCTGCAAGACCTGCTCCTGTGAATCAAGAATCTGGACTGGACCCTCCTCGTAGGTCACATCCTCATCAACAATAACATCTGTTTACCGTAAAACATGCGATGGATCCTGTTCGTACTTCCTCAATATAGAGACATGAAAGATGTCGTGAACCCTATCCAGGTCTGGCAGCAATGCCAAATGATAAGCGACTTCACCAACGCGCTCCAAAATCTGAAATGGTCCAATGAACCGAGGAGACAACTTACCCGTCTGCCGAAATCTCAGAAGTCCCTTCTGTGGAGAAATCTTGAGAAAAAAGTGGTCCCCTACCTCAAAAGACAAGGATCTCCTCCTCTTATTAGCATAACTCTTCTGCCTACTCTGAGTTGTAGCCAACCACTGCTGAATCAACTTAATCTTCTCTGTAGTCTCAATGACAATGTCAGGACCCAAGGCGATTGTATCACCTACATCGGTCCAACAAACTAGAGATCTATAAGGTCTGCTATACAACGCCTCAAAAGGTGCCATGCCAATACTAGTCTGGTAACTATTGTTATAGGCAAACTCAACCAAGGGTAAGTAGTCCTCCCAACTACCCCCAAAATCCAAAATGCAAACCCTTAGCATATCTTCCAATATCTGAATGGTACGCTCTGACTGACCATCAGTCTGAGGATGAAATGCCGTGCTAAAATGAAGCCCCGTGTCAAGAGCCTTCTGAAAACTCTGCCAAAAGTGAGACGTGAATCTGGGATCCCTATCCGAAACAATGGATACTGGAACCCTGCAAAGCCTGACAATCTACCCTACATATAATCCACTAAGTCTCTCTGCGTCATTTGTCACTGCCATAGGCAAAAAGTGAGCCATCTTAGTCAATCTGTCAACAATGACCCAAACGACATCATTCCCTGCCTTGGATCTCGGAAGTCCCGTCACAAAATCTATAGTGATGTGCTCTCACTTCCACTCTGCCACTGGTTGTGGTTGAAACAATCCTACCGTTCTCTGATGCTCTGCCTTCACTTGCTGACAAGTAAGGCATTTAGCCACGAACTGAGAAACATCCCCTTTCATACCTTTCCATCAAAACTATCTCCGCAAATTGTGATACATCTTCGTACCACTAGGATGAACTGCGAGTCGAGAATGGTGAAAATCCTGAAGAACAACGTTACGACAAGACAAAGGAACAAACATCTTTCCTCTGTTTCTGAGACCACTGTCTAAATGTAAGGTCCAACCCTCTACATCCTCGCTGCCTAAAATCCTATCGTAGATGAACTTCATCTCCCCATCCTTTTGCTATTTCTCAATAACTCTGCTAATAAGAGCCGGTTGAGCCACAAGGCTAAATAAGATAGCCGGTGAAATATCCTCATATGACTGTAAACCAAGATCTGCAAGCTCTTTTAACATCTTCCATCTGTGGACGGAAATGCTAGCAAGAGTACCCCGTAACTTCCTACTCAATTCATCAGCCACCATATTCCTTTCCCAGATGATACTATAACTCAAAGTCGTAGTCCTTTATGAACTCGACCCATCTGCGCTGTCTCAAATTTAAATCCTTCTATGAAAAGAGATATTTGAGACTCTTGTGATCAGAGAAAATCTCAAACTTCTCCCCGTACAAATAATGGCTCCACCCTTTCAGGGCAAAGATAACTGTTGCCAACTCCAAATTATGTGTCGGATAGTTCAACTCATGAGTCTTTAACTGTCGAAACCCATAAGCTACCACTCGTTCTGTCTACATCAGAACACACCCTAAACCTTCTCGCGAAGCATCACAATAGACCACGTAACCCAAACCGCGTTCAGGTATGATCAAAACTGGAGCTGATGTCAACCTAACCTTCAACTCCTTAAAAGCAAAATTACAAGACTTATTCCATATGAACTTGACCCCCTTGCGAGTAAGTCTAGTCTAGGTGCCGCTAGACGAGAGAAATCTTGAACAAATCTCCTGTAGTAGCCGGCTAGGCCAAGAACGCTCTGAATCTCAAACACTGTTTTCGGACGCTCCCAATCCATCACAGACTCAATCTTCAATGGATCCACTGCAACACCGCCCCTTGACGCGACATATCCAAGGAACTTCACTTCAGGTAGCCAAAATTCGTATTTCTTGAACTTGGCATACAATCGGTTATCCCTAAATATTTGTAACACTGTCCTCAAATGATATTCATGCTCCTCTACCGAAGCTGAGTATACAAGAATGTCGTTAACGAACACTACCACAAATCTGTCAAGATAGTCACTGAATACACGGTTCATCAAATCCATAAAAGCCGCTAGAGCATTGGTCAAACCAAATGGCATCACCAGAAACTCATAATTGCCATACCGTGTGCGAAAAGTGGTCTTGGATATATCCTCATCCTTAACTCTCAACTAATAGTAACCCGATCTCAAATCAATCTTTGAAAAGCATGTCGCTCCCTTCAATTGGTCAAATAAGTCATCAATTATAGGCAAATGATACCTGTTCTTGATCATAGCATGATTCAACTTGCGATAATCGATGCAAAGTCTCAAAGACCCATCCTTCTTCTTCGTAAAAAGAACCGGTACTCCCCATGGTGAAGCATTAGGACGAATAAAGCCCTTAACTTTCAAATCATCCAACTAATCTTTCAGCTCATCAAGCTCTGCCGGTGCCATACGGTATGGTGCCATAGAGATGGGTGCTGTACCAGGAATGACATCAATGGCAAAAATAACTTCCCTTAAAGGAGGTAACTCGGTCAGTTCCTCAGGAAATACATCAACAAAATCCTCAACAACTGTCGAAAGAACACGGTCCAAACTGTTATCCTCGTTCACTAACAAACTAGCCAAGTAGAATATGTGGCGACTCTAGTCACCAATGCTGAAAATCATCACCGAGTGGGAATCACTCCGATTTCCCATAAAATGAAAACAATCTCCCTTGGGAGTGCAAACGGACACCCTCCCACGGAAGTAATCAATCGTAGCTCGAAAGAATGATAACCAATCCATCCTGAGAATGACGTCAAAGCCCGTCACATCAAGAACAACGAAATCGAACCCTAAGGTCCGCCCAGCTATCTCAATAGCACAACCCCGGCAAAAACGATTTAAAAACACTGGACCCCCAACTGGTGTGTCAACACAGAGAAGACTATCCCGAAGCGTGACCTCTAGACCCAATGAATATACAAATGATGCAGAAATGAAAGAATGTGATGCACCCGTGTCAACAAGAACCCGTGCCTAAGAACTAAAAACTGGAAAGATACCTCGAACTGAAGAGGTCCCTGCCGAAGCATCCACCTGTGGAAGAGCGTAGGCTCATCCGTGAGCCCCTGAGCCCTGCTGTGAACTGCCATAATAGTCTGACTGATGTGTATAAGCAGTAGGTGTAGAACCCTTGGTTGGATAAGTGCCAACTGGTGCCACTGGCTGTGGTCCCTGAGAAATTCTGAAACCAGACTGATCCCTGTAGACTGTATCGGTACCACTTGTGAATATGTGCCACTACGTGACTTATTTAACAACTTTGGACAATCCTTCTTGAGATGGCCTGGTTACCTGCAATAGAAACAAGCTCTTTGCCCTATTCTCGTAGAAATTAATGTCTGACTGGCCTGTGGTCGAAGCTATGGGCAGTGAGGCTTGATGTGCCCCGGCTGCTAACAATCGTGATAAATCACACCCCGAGCTGATCCCAAAGATACTGAGATTATGGGTGCAGAACGAATCTGCTGTGGTGCCCCCTGTGAGTGTATACTGTTCCCTGCCTTAGCCTTCTTCCACTGACTCCTGGAATATGATGGAGTGTAGCCGCGAGGCTATTTATGTGAACCCCTAATCCGTAACTGATCTCGTTCCTCTGCCTTAGCTAGCATAGCCCTCTGGGCCACCTCTCTGTAAGTCCTCAAATCAAGAATTGAGACCCGTGGCCTGATGTCAAGATGTAGCCCATCCTGAAACTTCATTGCCCTGGCCTCATTTGTCACCACTATATCCTCGGCATAATGAGAGAAAGAAGTAAATCGTGTCTCATACTCAATGACACTCATGGTGCCTTGATAAATACCTGTGAACTATATCCTCATCTCTCGCCTTATAGCCTTAGGAAAGAAGCGCTCAAAGAACAAGTCTCTGAACTCATTCCAAGTCATTAACTCAACATTGTACACATTGTTCATAGACCTCCACCGGATATCTGCATCTCTCATGAACATAGAAGTAGTCAAAGAAATCCTTAACCTGTCCGTGGGTACCGCTATGCTGTCTAACTTGTGAACCATAAGGTCCAACCAAGCTTCTGAGACTAGCGGATCTGTACTCCTTGCAAATAGATCAATCTTAACCCTCTGTAGTCGCATGAAGTACTCCATTGCCTTATTGACTATCGGTGCCGGTGCTGGAATCTATATCCTTGTCACCTGCCTGCGTATCAACTCCTGTAGAGATTCAGTGATCCCCTGATTGATTCATTGAGCCACCCGCTCATCGTAAGTCGGTGCCCACGGTGGATTAAGATCCACGCCATGATTTAGAATCCTAGGCCTTCCTGGACCCCTCGTGAACTCGGTGTCAGCCACCTGTTCCTCAATGCCCTATCGTGAAGACTCTCCACGCGTGACAACCATGACACTAGATGTATAAAAGGAAAGAGATCAACAATAACACAAGTTATTATGACCGAATGCAACTCATACTATGAATGCACAAAACACAAAGTAAGACAAAGTATGCAACATACGGTCATGCTAAAGCAATCAAAGAAAACCCTTAAAATAGTTAAGCACTTAAACAATTAAGCATACATGTCAAATGAAGATGCTTTTAATCATATAAGCATATAAGCATAGAGACATGTTATAATACCAAACGTGTTATCAAGAAACACATAAACATGTTATAATGCCAAAATATACTATCAAAGGCATGTGAAAATATCAAAGTAGATCAATAAAAACATGATATACACCCAAAACCCGTCGTCCTAAGGTATTCAAACCTAGGAGCTCTGATACCACTTGTGACGGCCCAAGTTTTTGTAAACTCGGTAAGTCAGTAATGACCAAATGATGACCTGATAATGGATCCAAAATGCGGAAGTAAAAGGTGAAAAATGGTCTCTAGAGATGCATGTCATCCCTAAGGCGCTAAAATGACTCACCATGAAGCCACGGAACTCAAATGAGCCATGTACTGAAACAAAGATTTCAAACTCGATAAGAAATGTACCAAAGGTAAAATGGTCATTTTAAATTGAAATGGATGTCACCGTGTATACCATTGGAAGGACAAAAAAGAATGAATGAAGTTAGACTCAAGAATCACCTGATTCAGAGTCCGGATGGAAAAGATATGCAAATAGGACAAAGTGGCATTCTCCGTTTAAGAGATACCACGAAACTATCTCACTAAAACTATAATAACTCGCACTACTATTGGCGTTTTGATATGTGGTTGGTACTATTGGAAATCTAACTTCAGGCTCTTAAATTTAGACTTAAGAACGACCTGATTTGGATTAGGAATGAAAGAGTTATAACCCTCTAAAGTCGGTGCAAGAAAGCTGTCTAAGGAAAATTGAAAAGAAGAAGCTCCAGGGAGGATCAGCTGACCGACGGCAAGGACCAGCCAGCCAAAACTCCATCATCAGCCGACTGAACCCCAATTATCAGCCGGTTGAAATGACATTTTTTTACAAAAAGGCTACTGGAATTGGTCTCAAGCATGTGTGATAAGCGCTGAATACTGTATATTCAAGCGCCCTAAATTACATTAACAAAGTCCATTAATTGATTATTTTATGTAGATTAACTCCATTTGCATGTTTTTGTACATTTTTAGGTTAAAGTGCAAAAAGGAAGCAAAAATGATGCCTTGTGGAATTTTGAACAAAAAGGGTGCCAATTCTGAATTTCTGGCAGCAGTAGAACCTGACTTTTGTCGCCATTTTCAACCTAGAAAACTCAAGAACTGGACTTCCATCTTAACATGAAAGATTTAGAGATCTGAATCAACTTTCCAAATCTTCAAGCGGTTTGTCATTCGGAGTTCGGAACAGAGAGTTATGATCTTCCTAATAGAGGTGCGCAGAACTGCCTGGCAGCACTGAAGTACTGCCTTTCTCCCCATTTTCGACCAACCAGACTTGAGAATTAGGTCTTGATCAAAACATGAAGTTTTTAAAGCACTGAATCTGATCTCCAAATCTTCAAACAGATCATCATTCGGAGTTCGGGGTACAAAGTTATAGCCATTTTACCAAAGTAGGTCAGTGCTGAGCAAGAAGAGCATGTTGCACATTACACTAATTTAGAGTGCTCGAGACCACCCTTCGAGTGCTCGAGACCACCCTTCGAGTGCTCGAAATTCTGGCAGATTGCACTCGGAAATGGCTCAATTTCAGCCACTTGCACATTGGTTTCCTCAATGCCATCTTCCTTCTTTATGAAGTGGTTGGAGGTGTTCCTTGGAGGAGAGAGAGCCTTGACTTGAGCTTGATAAGAGAGAGGGAGGCCACTGATCGGTTGGTCAATTAACATCAACCTTCGCAATAGCACGAATCATTGTAAAATAGGGCTATTGGTCGGGTAAGTCGAACCACTGGGACTACGCCAGTCTAAGGCAACCTAAGTGTTTAGAGTCATTCTTAGGATGATGAAGGGGTGTTCATAGAGGTTTTGTTTGTTGTCACTTAAATTAGGAATTCAAAGTGCATAAAACACTAATTTGCAAGGAATTTAGGATGAAAAGATTAAGAAGAGGAGACTAGGGAAGTGAATCCGCCTCCATCCCTATACATATGCTAGATTAGACCTAAATTGGGGGAAAAACAACATATGATGGTCAAGACTTACATAGCAACACATGGTTGCCATATAAGTAATCAAGAGGTACATTAGGTCTCAAACAAGTATAATCCATCAAAAGATAAACATGCTTAGACTACCTAACTAAGGTGTAGCTTATACACATTTACTTAAATGAGAGACTATCAAGCTCTTGACAAAATGATAAAGCACATGGAGTTAGAGATTAAGCATACACCATCAAAGGATTTCCTAAGCAATGGTCTATCAAAGTCACCTATCAACATGCCATGAAACCATTTCATAACCTTGCTTCCACTCTCACCATGAAAAACTCAAGCAATATGATTACTCTAAGACATCATCTAAGACAAGATAATCAACTTAAAGAAATCATCCATACATGTATCAACATTCATTACAACAAATGAGGTGCTCTTGGTTATGAAAAGACCATAAAATATACATGGCAAATCCCTAAAATAGACTATCCTAGGACATGCTTACAAGGGAGGGACTTCATCACCTCCCTAGAGAAAGAGTTAGTTACCCATTGCTAAGCTAGAAGAAGGAAGAAGCTCCATCCAAGACTCCATTTTCGTGCTCATACTATAGCACTCAAGAACACCCTCCTCATTGCTCTCTTCTCTCTCCTCTATCTTGCTAGAATATATGATAATGATATGTGTGGCCTTCCTTGCCTTATCTACCACCAAAAGGTCACCAACCAACATCTCCAACCACTTCATTAAAGAGGAAAGCAAAGTGAAGAAACCAAGGTGCAAGTGGGCTGAAATGAGCCATTTCCGAAGGGCATTCTGCCCAAAATTCGAGCACTCTAAGCAAGGCCTCGAGCACTCGAATTTAGTGTAAAAATGCCCATGCTTCACTTGCTCCGCCCAGACCTACTTTGGTTAAACAGCCATAACTTTGCACTCCGAACTCCGAATGATGAACCGTTTGAAGATTTAGAAAGCTGATTCAGAGCTCTAAATATTTTATGTTTTGGTGGAGATCCAATTCTCAAGGATAGTTGGTCGAAAATGAAGATCAAGGCAGATTTTCATTGCTGCCAGGCAGTTCTGCGCGCCTCTGGTAACAAGGCCATAACTCTCTGCTCCGAGCTCCGAATGACAAACCGTTTGAAGATTTGGAAAGCTGATTCAGAGCTCTAAATCTTTGATGTTATGAGGGAAGTCCAGTTCTTGAGTTAGGAAGGTCAAAATGGCGAGCAAAGTTCAGGATCCACTGCTGCCAGAAATTCAGCCTTGTGCCTTTTGATGGCCAAAACTCCACAAAGCCTTGATTTTGCTCCTTTTTTGGCAAATGGACCTGAAAATATATACATACACACAAATGAAGATAATCTACTTAATTAAACAAACAGCGGACTTAACTAATGCAATTTAGGGCGCTTGAATATATAATATTCGGCACTTATCACACCCCCAAACTAACATTTTGCTAGTCCCTTAGCAAAACTACAATGAATACTTCAATGAAAAGACAACCATGGGCATGCTAGTACAAAAATATCATCCATGGTAAAATGATATAGATACATAGCTCAAATACAACTTGAAACAGACAAAAACTGGAGATGGGGTCATTGGGAAAACTACCTTGCATATATGAAGCATTGATACAAAAATTGGCTAAATACATTTCCACATACATGCATCAACATCAAAGTCTATATAAATAACTCAATTATCATCTCTTGAATGGAAATCAACTCTAGCTTCAGTGAAAGTGAATTGGATTCTCAACATGCGGCTTTTACTTTCTTTTCCAATTCCAAAGCACAAGTTTTCAAATCATTGAATTCCCCTTTAAATGAGGTCCCTAAGGCATGATTTTATTTACAAGAGAACTTTTATTGCTTGTTGACAATTTATTGTAACTCATAAGCGAAACATAGAATGGTTGTGCAATGCTGAAGTCCCTTAAGCTTTCTAACCAACTTATGTAGCAAGCGTTAGGCCAACAACTCCCAAACCAGATGGCTTTAGGGTGTTAAGTGTAGAGACACTCCAAAGGGCTTAATAGCTCAAGTTGGAAAGGCTACGAACTCTAGCAAACCATGTTTATTACCAGTTTATTTTTTGAATGACCGTGCAATGTTTAAGTCCCTTAAGCTTTCTAACCAACCCTTGTAGCAAGCATTAGGCCAACAACTCCCAAACCAGACGGCTTTAGGGTGCTAAGTGTAGAGACACTCCTAGGGCTTAATAGCTCGAGTTGGAAAGGCTACGAACGTCAACTGGTCATTATTTTCTTTCCTTCTCAGTTTTTTTTTTTTTTTTTTTTGTTAGATTCATGCTAAAAGTATTCATCCATTAGGTTCATCAAATCAGATTAACTAGGCCAAGATCAAGGTCAATCAAGTTGCATGCCTCACAGTTAAGTTTCCAATGTGCATCTGTGCATTGTGAAGCTTAAAAGAGTGTCAAATCCGGCGAGAATCTAATTGAGACATTTATACAGACTAATTTGAATCTACATGATCATTTCAACTCAAATTTTTCTTTATTTTCAAAAATGTCACAATTGCTTCTATACACAAGGTATTAAACATATGCTTCATCTCCAACAGGTTTCAAATTACAATATCATTGCTTAGCAAAAATGCAAAACCAAAAATGCATAAATGCACCCCCAAACTTGATGTCACATTGTCCTCAATGTGAGAAGACAAGTAAATGAAAATAAGAACAGAGAGGGTTAAAGAACAATAATACCAAGCGGAGTGAGGAAGGCAAAGGTTTCCATCTATGTGAATGTGCAAGTGCTTCCCCCAAACTTGGACATGAAGACCTAGCAAAACACAACTAATATACAAATGTAAAAGCATAGGCTCTTAAGGAAAATCAAAACAGAATTAAAAACACTAACCTGAATTGTAGTGCAAGATAAAAATCCAAACAAAACACAAATGCAGACATTAGCCACAAGTGTAAAATGGATAGCAAAAGAATGCCAAAAGTGTGCCATTTTTTTTTGAATGGCATGCATGAGGGTGTTGTGGAGGAATTGAGGATGGGGTTGATTGAGTGCGAAGGGTGGTGGGTGGTTAGGGAGTGAAGGTGCCGATAGAGAGATGGTGGCATGTATGGTGGGGTGAGGTGAGGAAGTTTGGTGAGGTTGGTTGGATGGTTGGGAAAAAAAAAGGATGCCGAGAGGGGCATGCATGGGGGTTGTGGTTGCATGGATGTGCATGGGTTTATGGGCTTATGGGTTGCAAGGTTGTGGGTTGTATTGAGAGTGGGTTGATGGTGGGATGAAGAAGATAAGGGAAGGTTGTGAGATGGGTGTGTGGGAGCCGGGAGGGGTGAGTGAGAGAGGCTTGGTTTGTGGGTTTGCTGGTGGGATTTCGAAATTGGTTGTGGGAAGGGGGTTTCTTGGTTGAGAAGTGGTCGAGCACTCTAAGCATGGAAGTAGAGTGCTCGAATTGGGACCAGTAGCCTCAGCAGCTTTGGGGTTTAAAATTCAAGCAAGGTCGAGCACTCCAAATTGGAGTTTAGATTGCTCGAAATGAAGCCAGAGAGTTCGGGTTTGCTGGGATGTGGCTGCGAGCACTCCAAAGGAACTTGAGAGGGCTCGAAAATGAGGCAGTGGCTGCAAATGAAGGGCTAAAATTGGAGGGCATCAGCGAGCACTCGAACTTGGATTTTGAATGCTCGAAATTAGGACAGTGGTGCATGCAAGATTGGAGGCATCAGCGAGCACTCGACAGGGACGGTAGATTGCTCGAAATTGGATCAGTAGGCTTGAAAATGAATTCATTGCAATGGAATGTGTAATGTGAGCAACATGGAAATGGAAGCTGTTCAAAATGGAGTCCATGCATAGAAAGTCAGTGGCTTGGAGATGAAAGAATGCATGCAATGAATGCATGCAATGAAAGAATGCATGCAATGAATTTTAATGTAGGGAAAATTTTTGAAGCCTTGCAAGAGAATTCCAATCCAATGCATGGATGGAAAATTTTTGAAACTTAGCACTTTATCTCTAAAGCATGGAAAAAATTTTAAAATTTGCAAATTCAGTCCATTCCACTGCATGGATGGAAAATTTTTGGAAAAATTGTCGAATTGCTCAACATTTCTAATGCCTAGATGAAAAATTTTCAAACTTTGCATTTCATCTCCAATGCATGGAAAATTTTGGGGAACCATGATCCAACAATGCGTTGAAAATGAGAGGTTGTGCACATGAGTTGCATGCCAAAGATCCTATGAACTTGCTCGAAAGCGATGGAAATTTCCGGGAATGAAAATTAGAGCTGAGAAGGTCTAAGAGGCCAGTCTAAAATTGCGGAACGCAACTGAAGATCATTTCAGAAAAATCAAATTTTTGGCTTTTCTAAACCATTTCCCAGAAAATTTCAAGGCACGAGCAATTTGAGAAGGTAGGGAAGCTTGCAACATTGAAAGAATTTCTTCCCTTGCTTTGCTGAATTTAATGTCGATAGCTAGACGAACCAGGATCAGGATCCATTGGAGAGATGGATCCTTAACACTCCGTATGCAACTTGCCTCCTTCATATGGTCTCAAACTTAGATCAATGAATGGTGAGGGATATTGATCCTTCCGAAGAGAAACAAGTTTGGCCTTAGAGGATTTGAGCATCGCTTTTAATCTCACTTCTTTTATTTTCAGATTTAAGCAAAGGTGTTGCTTGTTCGAGATTATGGAGGCTCGTTGAATGTCATTGTTTTGACTAACAATGGTAGGATCATGACCTTCCATATTTGCAATCTCCAAGTCATATACCTCATTGTACTCAAATGGTTTGTTCACAGGTTGAGTATCATGGACAATGATTCTAGATTGGGCTGGAATGATTGGAAGAATTTTCAGCAACTTGTCAACATTCTCCTTACCTTTGTCCGGTGGTTCACCCTCAAAATGTTGAGGTAACTCCGGTGAAGAAATGGAAGGAGATGGACAATCCCACGATAGAGATGGATTTGGTGCTTCCCATAAAGGAGAGGAAAATGGTGATGGAATATCAAGCAAGGAGTTGACTTCCCGAATGGATTTGTCCACACCAAAATCCTCAAAATCAAAAGGGACCAAGCAAGCATGTAGGGGATCCTCCGTTGAAGGAGGTGGGATTGGATTTTGAATGTGTTCATCAGCAATAGTGATTTCAAAACACTCATTGTCATCTGAAGGAAGTTGCACAGCATTGAAGATATTGAGCTTAACATTCATATTCCCAAAAGAGATATCCATCAATCCGGATCTACAGTTAATGGAAGCATTAGCTGTAGCTAGAAAAGGACGTCCGAGAATTATGGGAATGTGTTTTCTTGGATCATGGACTGGTTCCGTATCAAGAACCACGAAGTCTACCGGGAAGTAGAATTTGTCCACTTTTATGGTCACATCTTCAATAATTCCCCGTGGTTGCTTAATAGATCGATCAGCAAATTGCAACACTATCGGAGTTGGCTTTAGATCTCCCAAACCAAGTTGTAGGTAAACCGAATATGGAATCAAATTCACACTAGCTCCTAAGTCAAGGAGGGCCCTCTCGATTTTGTTGTCACCAATGACACAAGAGATTGTGGGGGCACCCGGATCCTTATACTTCGGAGGAGTGCTGTGCTGAATGATCGCAATAACATTTTCGGTTAACCTCACTTTCTTTGGTAAATGACTTCTGGAAGTGCGCTTTTGAGTGCACAAATCCTTAAGGAATTTTGCATAGGGAGGAATTTGCTTGATAGCATCCAAGAGAGGAAGATTGATCTTTACTTGCCTAAAGACCTCCCACATGTCTTGAATTTTGCAATTCTTATTCCCAAAATGTGTCGACTCTTGAAGACGTTGAGGGAACGGAGCTTTTGGCTCATAAGTAGTTTCCACATTTGGGGTGACATGCGTGGGACTTCCGTGAATGGTATTTGGACAAGAAGAACTTGGATTTGGACTTGAAGAGCTTGAATTTGGATTTTTCAACGGAGGGTTTTTCTCACTTGTGTCTCCATCAACCTTGTTGTCAACCACTCTACCACTCCGAAGGGTGGTGATAGCTTGAACTTGTTCATGAGTCGGCCCACTCAGAGGAGGGGTTTCATCAATCACATGCATTCCTCTAGGATTTTCAAATGGTTGAGCGGGAAGCTTACCCTTGTCTTTTTGAAGAAGTTGGTTCACTTGGTTAGCTATTTGTCCCATTTGATTTTCGAGCCTAGCTATGGATTAAGTATGGGAGTGAACCATTTGGAGAGTAGGTTGCAAGGATGTCAAGAGATGCTTGTTGGAATCTATGATTTGCTTGTTTAATGATTCCATCATTTGCACATTTAATGATTCCATCATTTGCTTGTTTGCAGCCACTATCTCATCAATTGGATTCACAGGAGGTTGAGTGGAGACATTTGGATTGTATGGAGGTTGGTAGCTTGAAGAGGCTTGGAAAGGCCTACCTTGATATTGAGAAGAGGGCTGATTTTGAGGCCCTTGATTTTGAAGTTGGGAATTTTGTGGGGCTTGTTGCCTCCACGAAAAATTCGGATGGTCTCGCCAACCCGGATTGTAGGTGTTGGAATATGGATTGTTCCCGGGCCGTGAGAACATGGCATTAGCTTGCTCTTGGTTGGGATTGGGAAATTGCTCCGGTGTGGGGCAATCTTCCAAGAGATGAAATGGACTATTACATGAGGCACAAACCGAACTTGCCGAATTTTGAGACACTGAAGGAGGAAGATGTGGTGCCATCAATTGGTAGAATTTATAAGCTATGGCATCCACTTGAGATGATTCCTCCCTTATTGATTTTTGTTGACAAGGATTGGTGTTCTTTGGAGTGGTTGAGGTCGGAGCCCTACGAGAATTGTGTTGAAGTGAATTTTCACTCAAATTCTCAAGTAAGGTCCAAGCCTCATCCGCATTCTTGGACATGAACATCCCACCACAAGAAGAGTCAACCATAAATCTATGGGTGTCGGTCAAACCGGCATAGAAAGCTTGCACTAATTGCCATTTTGGGATCAAATGATGAGGACATTTCCGAAGAAGATCTTGTAGCCTTTCCCAAGTCTCATAGAGTTGTTCTCCATCAATTTGAGAAAAGCTTAGAATGGAACGCCTCATTTGGTTGGTTTTACTCACCGGATAATACTTCTTAAGGAATTCTTGTTGCAATTGAGCCCAAGAAGTAATGGAATTGGGAGCAAGGGAGTTCAACCAATATTTTGCCCTATCCTTTAGGGAGAATGGGAAAAGATGGAGATGAAGTGCATTGTCCGGAAAACCTCTCAACCGGATAGTCGAACAGATTTCAAGGAACTCATCAAGATGCTTATATGGATCTTCATTATCAAAGCCATGAAATGATGGAAGCATTTGGATGGTGCTTGATTTGATCTCATATTGAGCTGCATCGATGTTTGGCATCACTATACAAGAAGGAGAAGCATAGGTGGTAGGAATGAAATGATCTCTAAGAGTCATTGGTTCTACATTAGGAATTTCAGCCCTTTCATTCCCCGGATTTCCTACGTTATCCCCCATTATATTGAATTCAGTTTCAAGGTCCCTTGTAAGAGTGGGTTCCCTAAGGTTCCGTCTAAGAGTTCTTTCAAGAGAATTGATATCAATGGGCGAATCGATTGTGGGTAGAGAGAGTGACCTACGACCGAACATCAACAGCACAGCATATAATCAACAAAGCAATTCATTATCCACAACTCCACATACGATGTTCCCTTTCTCCTCAATTATCAAGACAGAAAATAAATGGCCACGACAAGGACCGATGCTTGGAATTGAAAATACACAATTGAAAAAGCCTCGACAAGGGCTTGCAATTTATCTACTTCTAAGCTTAACACATGCACGATATTCACAATTTGAAACTAGAAGTCACGAGACTTACCTGGGGTCCTCTACACTTACAATTTGCTAGCATTCCCACGGCGAGCTTCGAGTTCCTAGAATCTCACTTACAACACAAAAATGGTTAAACCACACAAGAAATATTCACAAAACACAGTATTCACAATCAAACTAAATTTAACCTTAAACTTTGGTTGCTAAACCGTTTGCAGTCCCCGGCAACGGCGCCAAAAATTGATCGGTTGGTCAATTAACATCAACCTTCGCAATAGCACGAATCATTGTAAAATAGGGCTATTGGTCGGGTAAGTCGAACCACTGGGACTACGCCAGTCTAAGGCAACCTAAGTATTTAGAGTCATTCTTAGGATGATGAAGGGGTGTTCATAGAGGTTTTGTTTGTTGTCACTTAAATTAGGAATTCAAAGTGCATAAAACACTAATTTGCAAGGAATTTAGGATGAAAAGATTAAGAAGAGGAGACTAGGGAAGTGAATCCGCCTCCATCCCTATACATATGCTAGATTAGACCTAAATTGGGGGAAAAACAACATATGATGGTCAAGACTTACATAGCAACACATGGTTGCCATATAAGTAATCAAGAGGTACATTAGGTCTCAAACAAGTATAATCCATCAAAAGATAAACATGCTTAGACTACCTAACTAAGGTGTAGCTTATACACATTTACTTAAATGAGAGACTATCAAGTTCTTGACAAAATGATAAAGCACATGGAGTTAGAGATTAAGCATACACCATCAAAGGATTTCCTAAGCAATGGTCTATCAAAGTCACCTATCAACATGCCATGAAACCATTTCATAATCTTGCTTCCACTCTCACCATGAAAAACTCAAGCAATATGATTACTCTAAGACATCATCTAAGACAAGATAATCAACTTAAAGAAATCATCCATACATGTATCAACATTCATTACAACAAATGAGGTGCTCTTGGTTATGAAAAGACCATAAAATATACATGGCAAATCCCTAAAATAGACTATCCTAGGACATGCTTACAAGGGAGGGACTTCATCACCTCCCTAGAGAAAGAGTTAGTTACCCATTGCTAAGCTAGAAGAAGGAAGAAGCTCCATCCAAGACTCCATTTTCGTGCTCATACTGTAGCACTCAAGAACACCCTCCTCATTGCTCTCTTTTCTCTCCTCTATCTTGCTAGAATATATGATAATGATATGTGTGGCCTTCCTTGCCTTATCTACCACCAAAAGGTCACCAACCAACATCTCCAACCACTTCATTAAAGAGGAAAGCAAAGTGAAGAAACCAAGGTGCAAGTGGGCTGAAATGAGCCATTTCCGAAGGGCATTCTGCCCAAAATTCGAGCACTCTAAGCAAGGCCTCGAGCACTCGAATTTAGTGTAAAAATGCCCATGCTTCACTTGCTCCGCCCAGACCTACTTTGGTTAAACAGCCATAACTTTGGACTCCAAACTCCGAATGATGAACCGTTTGAAGATTTAGAAAGCTGATTCAGAGCTCTAAATATTTTATGTTTTGGTGGAGATCCAATTCTCAAGGATAGTTGGTCGAAAATGAAGATCAAGGCAGATTTTCATTGCTGCCAGGCAGTTCTGCGCGCCTCTGGTAACAAGGCCATAACTCTCTGCTCCGAGCTCCGAATGACAAACCGTTTGAAGATTTGGAAAGCTGATTCAGAGCTCTAAATCTTTGATGTTATGAGGGAAGTCCAGTTCTTGAGTTAGGAAGGTCAAAATGGCGAGCAAAGTTCAGGATCCACTGCTGCCAGAAATTCAGCCTTGTGCCTTTTGATGGCCAAAACTCCACAAAGCCTTGATTTTGCTCATTTTTTGGCAAATGGACCTGAAAATATATACATACACACAAATGAAGATAATCTACTTAATTAAACAAACAGCGGACTTAACTAATGCAATTTAGGGCGCTTGAATATATAATATTCGGCACTTATCAGCCACACATTTTACATTATCCTATATTCTAGCAAGATAGAGGAGAGAGAAGAGAGCAAGGAAGAGGGTGTTCTTGAGTACTACAGTAGGAGCATGAAAATGGAGTCTTGGATGGAGCTTCTTCCTTCTTCTAGCTTAGCAATGGGTAACTAACTCTTTCTCTAGGAAGGTGATGAAGTCCCTCCCTTGTAAGCATGTCCTAGGATAGTCTATTTTGGGGATTTGCCATGTATATTTTATGGTCTTTTCATAACCAAGAGCACCTCATTTGTTGTAATGAATGTTGATACATGTATGGATGATTCCTTTAAGTTGATTATCTTGTTTTAGATGATGTCTTAGAGTAATCATATTGCTTGAGTTTTCATGGTGAGAGTGGAAGCAAGGTTATGAAATGGTTTCATGGCATGTTGATAGGTGACTTTGATAGACTATTGCTTAGGAAATCCTTTGATGGTGTATGCTTAATCTCTAACTCCATGTGCTTTATCATTTTGTCAAGAACTTGATAGTCTTTCATTTAAGTAAATGTGTATAAGCTACACCTTAATTAGGTAGTCTAAGCATGTTTGTCTTTTGATGGATTATACTTGTTTGAGACCTAATGTACCTCTTGATTACTTACATGGCAACCATGTGTTGCTATGTAAGTCTTGACCATTATATGTTGTTTTTTCCCCAATTTAGGTCTAATCTAGCATATGTATAGGGATGGAGGCGGATTCACTTCCTTAGTCTCCTCTTCTTAATCTTTTCATCCTAAATTCCTTGCAAATTATTGTTTTATGCATTCTGAATTTGTAGTTTAGTGACAAACAAAACAAACCCTCTATGAACACCCCTTATCACTCTAAAATGACTCTAGACACTTAGGTTGCCATAGATTAGCGCAGTCCCAGTGGTTCGACTTACCCGACCAATAGCCCTATTTTACAATGATTCGTGCCATTGCGAAGAGGGTTGATTTATAATTGATTTCAACCGTCGATCAATTTTTGGCGCCGTTGTCAGGGACTTGCATACGGTTTAGTGACCAAGGTTCTAGGGTTAATTTTAGTTTGATTGTGAATATTGTGTTTTGTGAATATTTCTTGTGTGTTTTAACCATTTTTGTGTTGTAAGTGAGATCCTAGGGACTCGAAGCTCGCCGTGGGAATGCTAGCAAATTGTGAGTCTAGAGGACCCCAGGTAAGTTTCGTGACTTCTAGTTTCGAATTGTGGGTATTGTGCATGTGTTAAGCTTAGAAGTAGTTAAATTGCAAGCCCTTATCGAGGCTATTTCAATTGTGTATTTTCAATTCCGAGCATCGGTCCTTGTCGTGGCCATTTATTTTTGTCTTGATAATTGAGGAGAAAGGGAACATCGTATGTGGAGTATTGAGGATGAATTCTGTTGTTGAATATATGCTTTGTTGTTGATGTTTGGCCGTAGGTCACTCTTTCTACCCACACTTGACTCGCCTATTGATATAAATTTACTTGAAAGAACTCTCAGATGGAACCTTAGGGAACCCACTCTTACAAGGGATCTTGAAACTGAATTTAATACAATGGGAGATAACGTAGGAAATCCGGGGAATGAAAGGGCTGAAATTCCTAATGTAGAACCAATGACTCTTAGAGATCATTTCATCCCTACCACCTATGCTTCTCCTTCTTGCATAGTAATGCCAAACATTGATGCAGCTCAATATGAGATCAAATCAAGCACCATCCAAATGCTTCCATCATTTTATGGCTTTGATAATGAAGATCCATATAAGCATCTTGATGAGTTCCTTGAAATTTGTTCGACCATCCGGTTGAGAGGTTTTCCGGACAATGCACTCCATCTCTATCTTTTCCCATTCTCCCTAAAGGATAGGGCAAAATATTGGTTGAACTCCCTCGCTCCCAATTCCATTACTTCTTGGGCTCAATTGCAATAAGAATTCCTTAAGAAGTATTATCCGGTGAGTAAAACCAACCAAATGAGGCGTTCCATTCTAAGCTTTTCTCAAGTTGATGGAGAACAACTCCATGAGACTTGGGAAAGGCTACAAGATCTTCTTCGGAAATGTCCTCATCATTTGATCCCAAAATGGCAATTAGTGCAAGCTTTCTATGCCGGCTTGACCGAAACCCATAGATTCATGGTTGATTCTTCTTGTGGTGGGATGTTCATGTCCAAGAATGCGGATGAGGCTTGGACCCTACTTGAGAATTTAAGCGAAAATTCACTTCAACATAATTCTCGTAGGGCTCCGACCTCAACCATTGCAAAGAACACCAACCCTTGTCAACTAAAATCAATAAGGGAGGAATCATCTCAAGTGGATGCCATCGCTCATAAATTCTACCAATTGATGGCACCACATCTTCCTCCTTCATTGTCTCAAAATTCGGCAAGTTCAGTTTGTGCTTCATGTACTAGTCCATTCCATCTCTCGGAAGATTGCCCCACACCGGAGTAATTTCCCAATCCCAACCAAGAGCAAGCTAATGCCATGTTCTCGCGGCCCGGGAACAATCCATATTCCAACACCTACAATCCGGGTTGGCGAGATCATCCGAATTTCTCGTGGCGGCAACAAGCCCCACAAAATTCCTAATTCCAAAACCAAGGGCGGCAAAATCAGCCCTTTTCTCAATATCAAGGTAGACCTTTCCAAGCCTCTTCAAGCTACCGTCCTCCTTACAATCCAAATGTCTCCAATCAACCTCCTGTGTGTCCAACTGACGAGACAGTAGCTGCAAACAAGCAAATGATGGAATCATTAAATAAGCAAATAATGGATGCCAACAAGCAACTCTTGACATCCTTGTAGCCTACTCTCCAAATGGTTCACTCTCATACTCAATCTATAGCTAATCTCGAAAATCAAGTGGGCCAAATAGCTAACTCGGTGAATCAATTGCTCTAAAAGGACAAGGGCAACCTTCCCTCTCAACCTTTTGAAAATCCTAGAGGAATGCATGTGATTGACGAAACCCCTCCTCCGAGTGGGCCAACTCATGAACAAGTTTAAGCTATCACCACCCTTCGGAGTGGTAGAGTGGTTGACAACAAGGTCGATGGAGACAAAAGTGAGGAAGTTTCTCCTTTGAAAAATCCAAATCCAAGCTCTTCTAATCCAAATTCTTGTCCAAATACCATTCACGGAAATCCCACACATGTCACCCCAAATGTGGAAACTACTTATGAGCCAAAAGCTCCGTTTCCTCAACGTCTTCAAGAGTCGACACATTTTGGGAACAAGAATTGTAAAATTCAAGACACGTGGGAAGTTTTCAAGCAAGTGAAGATTAACTTGCCCCTCTTGGATGCTATCAAGAAAATCCCTCCCTATGCAAAATTTCTCAAAGATTTGTGCACTCAAAAGCGCACTTCTAAAAATCATTTGCCAAAAAAAGTGAGGTTGACTGAAAATGTTAGTGCTATCATTCAGCACAGCACTCCTCCGAAGTATAAGGATCCGGGTGCCCCCACAATCTCTTGCGTCATTGGTGACAGCAAAATCGAGAGGGCCCTCCTTGACTTAGGAGCTAGTGTGAATTTAATTCCATATTCAGTCTACCTACAACTTGGTTTGGGAGATCTTAAGCCGACTTCCGTGGTTTTGCAACTTGCCGATAGATCGGTCAAGCATCCACGAGGCATCCTTGAGGATGTTATCATCAAAGTGGACAAATTCTACTTCCCAGTAGACTTTGTGGTTCTTGATACGGAACCGGTCCATGACCCAAAAAAGCACATTCCCGTGATCCTTGGTAGGCCATTTTTAGCCATGGCTAATGCATTAATTAATTGCCGAACCGGGGTGATGGACATTGCTTTTGGAAACATGCAAGTCAAACTCCATATCTTTCATGCAACTCAACATCCCTCCAATGAGGATGATTGTTTTCTTGTGGATGCCATTGATGAAGTGGTCGAAGAATCTCTCCCCTTCATTCTAAGCAAAGATTCTCTTGAAACTTGCATGTCCCATTTTGACTTCTCAAACTTTGATGTTGATCAAGCCATTCAAGAAGTCAATTCCTTGCTTGATATTAATGCTATCATGGATGTACCTCCTTGGAAAATTCCAAAAGAACCACTTCCCCAACTTTCCACCACTCCTCCGGTCCCATCATTGTTATCTCCGCTACAACTTGAGCTTAAGCCGCTCCCGGCCCATCTTAAGTATGTGTTCCTTGGTCCAAAGCAAACCCTTCCGGTCATCATTGCCTCGGACCTTCAAAAAGACCAAGAGACCAACCTTTTAGCGGTGCTCCAAGAGCATAAAGAAGCTATTGGTTGGACAGTGGCAGATTTGAAAGGAATTGACCCCTCCATTTGTATGCACCGCATTCATATGGAGGATGACGCAAAGCCTACTAGAGAGGTCCAGCGCCGGTTAAATCCAAATATGAATGAAGTGGTCATGAAAGAGGTGATCAAATTGCTAGATGTGGGAATCATCTACCCTATCTCTAATAGCAAGTGGGTGAGCCCCACACAAGTTGTGCCCAAGAAATCCGGTCTCACCATTGTTGAAAATTCAGCAGGTGAGCTAGTGCCACAACGGACTACCACCGGGTGGCGTGTGTGCATTGATTACCAGAAACTCAATTCGTCAACTAGGAAGGATCATTTTCCACTTCCATTCATAGATCAAATCCTAGAAAGGTTAGCCGGCCAAAGCTTCTATTATTTTCTTGATAGTTATTCCGACTATAACCAAGTGGCAATCACCCCCCAAGATCAAGAGAAAACAACATTCACATGTCCCTTTGGTACTTTTGCCTATCGACGCATGCCTTTTGGTCTATGCAATGCGCCGGCAACGTTCCAAAGGTGCATGATGTCCATATTCTCCGATATGGTTGAAAAGTTCTTGGAAGTTTTCATGGACGATTTTTCCGTATTTGGCTCCTCCTTTGACTCGTGTCTCAAAAATTTATCTCTTGTGCTCCAAAGATGCAAAGAGACGAATCTCATTCTAAGTTGGGAGAAAAGCCACTTCATGGTCCAAGAAGGCATTGTTTTAGGACATGTCATTTCTAAGCGGGGAATCGAGGTAGATAAGGCAAAAGTTGAGTTAATCTCTAATCTTCCTCCTCCGAATTCCGTCCGTCAAATTCGTTCTTTTCTTGGCCATGCTGGATTCTATCGTCGCTTCATCAAAGATTTTAGCAAAATCTCACAGCCTTTGTGTAATCTCTTAGCCAAGGATGTTCTGTTCAATTTTGATGACGCTTGCATGGAAGCTTTCATCAAACTTCGTACTCTCCTCTCATCCGCCCCAATCATGAAACCCCCTAATTGGTCTCTTCCCTTTGAGATCATGTGTGATGCATCCGACTATGCATTAGGGGCGGTTTTGGGCCAACGTGTGGAGAAACTTCCACATGTCATTTATTATGCTAGCAAAACTCTCTGCGATGCCCAATTGAACTACACCACCACTGAAAAAGAATTGCTAGCTGTGGTGTACGCCTTGGATAAATTTCGCTCTTGTCTTCTTGGCTCCAAAGTCATCGTCTTTTCGGATCATGCCGCTCTTAGGCATTTGTTAGCGAAAAAAGAGACAAAACCCCGTTTAATTCGATGGATCCTCTTACTTCAAGAGTTTGACATTGAAATCCGGGACAAAAAAGGGATCGACAATGTTGTCGCCGATCATCTCTCTCGCTTACTTATTGAGAAATCTTCAGAATTAGCAGCCATCTGTGATTCCTTTTCGGATGAGCAACTTCTTCAAGTTTTACATTTTACTCTTCCATGGTTTGCGGATATTGTCAATTATCTTGCGGTTGGCAAAATTCCAGCTCATTGGTCCAAACAAGAGAGGGACCGGTTTTTCTCCCAAGTCAAGCATTTCTTTTGGGAAGATCCGGAACTATTCAAGTATTGCCTGGACCAAATCATCCAGCGATGCATTCCTGAAACCGAGGCCACAAGCATTCTAAATTTTTGCCATACTCTTGCTTGTGGAGGCCATTTCAATGCCAAAAAGACCGCTAACAAAGTTCTTCAAAGCGGATTCTTTTGGCCTACCTTGTTTCGGGATGCATACAATTTTTGCAAATCGTGTGAACGATGTCAAAAACTTGGATCCATGTCCCGAAGAGACATGATACCCCTCACCAACATTTTAGTTGTTGAAATTTTTGATGTGTGGGGGATTGACTTCATGGGACCATTTCCATCTTCTTATGGCTATGAGTACATCCTTGTAGCGGTGGATTATGTGTCTAAATGGGTTGAAGCCGAGGCTACCAAAACCGATGATCATAAAGTCGTGATCCATTTCATTCAGTCTCACATCTTTAGTCGTTTTGGTACGCCCCGAGCAATCATTAGTGATGGCGGATCTCATTTCCGAAATCGTTATCTCAAATCCGTCCTTGCTAAGTATTCAGTCATTCATAAGGTTGCTACACCTTACCACCCTCAAACGAGTGGTCAAGTAAAGATTTCTAACCGGGAGATTAAGCACATTTTGGAAAAAACGGTTAGACTAGACCGCAAAGATTGGTCATTAAGGCTAAACGATGCGCTTTGGGCTTACCGGACAGCTTATAAGACACCCATTGGCATGTCACCATATCGACTTGTCTTTGGCAAAGCATGTCATCTCCCGGTAGAATTAGAGCACCGTGCTTATTGGGCCATAAAAAGGTTCAATTTTGATCTCAAACAAGCCGGCTCTAATCGTGCGTTGCAATTAAATGAACTTGAGGAATTTGATAATGACGCGTATGAAAGTGCAAAAATCTACAAGGCAAAGACTAAAGCTTTTCATAATAAACACATCATCAAGAAGTCTTTTGCCCCCGGACAAAAGGTTTGGCTTTTCAATTCCCGCTTGAAAATCTTTCCCGGTAAACTCTGGTCAAGATGGGATGGTCCATACATTGTCACTACCGTCTTTCCTCATGGAGCAATCGAACTTCATGATCCTGCAAGTGGATCACTCTTCAAGGTAAATGGCCAACGGCTTAAGCCTTGCATTGATGGCACAATCCTAACCCGAAAAGTTGAGGAAGTCCTCTTGACGGATCCAATTTATGAGGATTAGTGCCTATCCTAGCTTTGTCTAGCTATCGACATTAAATTTAGCAACTCAAGGGAAGCAATTCTTTCAATTTCCAAGCTTCTTTCTCTTTGAAATTGCTCGTGCCTTGCAAATTTTCTCGGAAACGGTTTAGAAAAGCCAAAAATTTGATTTTTCTTAGACCTTTTCAACTCTAATTTTCATTCCCGGAAGTCTCCATCGCTTTCTAGCAATTTCATTAGATTTTTCAAATGCGACTCATGTGCATATTTTCTCATTTTTAATGAAAAGTTTAAAAAATTTCTCAAAATTCTTCATGTATTTGAGATGTTTAAAAAGTTGAAAAATTGCAAGGTTTCAAAATAAAACTTTCAAAATTTCCCATGCATTGGAATGGAATGAATTTGCAAGTTTAAAATTTTCTCCAGAAATTTCATTCATGCATTGTGTGATGTTGCAAAGGTTTGAAAATTTTCTTACATCCACCCATGCTTTGTGTGATGTTCTGAAGCTTGGCAATTTTTCCATGCATTAGAAATTGCAAAGTTTGAAAAGTAAAAAAAAAAAAAAGGGGGAATTTCATTCATTGAAATATTTAATTTAATTTAATTTTATCTTACTTTATTTTGTTATTATTTTTATTTTTATTTTTATTTAATTTAATTTATTTAATTAATTATTATTATTATTATTATTTATTTTATCATGTATGCATAAGAATGATCAATCTATAGGTTACAATGTTGCATGCATGCATGCCTGCATTGCATTCATGCATTCTTTCATGAGTTAATGCATTCAACTTTCATCACGTGATCCAACTTCAATATTGTATGGCACTACATTTGCATGCATAGAAACATTTTGAAACCGTGGCACAATCCAGCATCATCCTTGCATGCCTTCACAACTTGCTGCATTGCATGCATAGGTGTCCATGTTGCTTAAATCCTCATTTTTGGAGTGCACAAGCTCAGTCAATGTTGCTTGAATCCTCATGCAAGCTCCTAGCATTCAAATTGGCTGCAACTCACAGGCATTGCACCAGCCATGCCAATCCATCAAATGCCTTTATCTCTCTCACTCCTTGCTTCAGTCCTCACAGCCGAGCTCACCCCCTAGCCTACTGAGCCATTTTCGAGCACTCTAAATTCTAGTTTGAGTGCTCGAATTTGATGCACCAACCCACCCAACTCACTGCTCTCAGTTCGAGCACTCGCCAAGCCTATTTGGAGTGCTCGAACTCCACCTTCCTTCTCTCTCAATAGCCAACCCCAACATACCGAACCTACTGGCTCCATTTCGAGCACTCGAGCTCCCCCTAGCGAGTGCTCGAACACCTCAAACCACACATCCCGAGCCCTCGTAACCCTCATCTCTCCCAACCATCTCTCTCTCGGCTTCCCATACAGCCACCATGCATGCACCCATGATCTCAACACACCATCATACACCACATCAACACAACCTCACTCTCAACCATGCCACCATGCAAGCTAACTCCAACACACACCCACTTCACAAACCACCAAACTCTCGACATGCACCCACAACCCACCCACACACCATGCAGCCTTGCCTACATCCCACCCACAAGCCTCACCTTCTCTATCTTGGCTTCAACCTCATCAACCCACTTCTATGCCACCAACCATGCAATCCAACCGAGCTCATCTCTCACCTCCAAACCCACCAACTTCCTTCCAACCATCGAGCCAACCCCCTGCATCATCATCAACCCACAGCACCCATCCCTCTCTCCCGCAGCCTTAACCATCACCCACCAACTTAACCCAACATTAACCAACCAAACACACCACTACACAAAACACCCAACCTCAACCCATGCATGCAACCCAGCTATTTTCTCTTTTATCACCCCAACTCCACCAAGCCACCTTCATTCTCGGCTTCTCCCCAAACCAACTTCACTCACAAAGCTTCCCTCTCTCCATCTCACCAACTTCACCTCCTCTTCACCTCTCACAACCCTATCCAACCCTCCTCTTGGCTTCCCCACACCATCCTTCCATCCTCACCACCTCGCACACACAGAACTATGTAACTATGCATGCATCAACTCAAACCTCAACTCCTATCTCTCTCCTCAACCCACAAACAAACCATGTAAACCCATGCACACCCCATGCAACCCCAACCCTTCCTTCTCTCTCTCTCATCCCACACTCATACCCACCTCTTTGTTTATTTTTCGAGCACTCGAAGCCAAGCTTTGGGTGCTCGCAACTGCATTCCACCTTCAGCCCAAACCACCCGAGCCTACTGCCTCCACTTCGAGTGCTCGAAGTGCAGCTTCGAGCACTCGACCAAACACCCACTTCCTCTCTCTTTTAAAACCCCCTCTCTCACTCGAATCTCCTCCCTCTCTTTCTTTTAAACCCACAAACCCATCCCCACTCCAAACCAGCTCTCTCTCTCTCTCGGCTCATCACCTTCCCCAAACCAACCAACCAACCTCCCCACTCCATCTCCCTCTCAACCCAAAAATATGCACCACACCCTCCCACCATCATACCACCTTTCTCTCGGTACCCTCCAACCAACCCATCCATGAACCACATGCAAGCAACCAACTTTCTCTCTTTACCCAAACCAACCAACCTCACCATCCTCTTCACCTCTAGGCAAATTCCACCCATCCCCACCACTTAATCCGACGGCCATAGGGCCTGTGGATCTCCATTGTTAGGTGAGTTTCTTCCTTCTCTTCCTCTTTCACATTTTTGGTATAAATGGAGGATGGGCTTGCATATAATGGAGATTTGTGATTGTTTGGGAGTCGTTATTGCAATTGCAGGGCCAAAAATTTTTGGGTTTCATCCTCTATCCCACTCATTTTCACCTTCTCCTTTTTCTGGTGCACGCCAGGTGTTCGCTGAAAGTCCTCAACCAAGTCCACCTCTCTAAATGTCTCGTGCCGGTCCTTCTCGCCCTCCTAGACCCTCTGCGGGTGCCCGTGTTATCAATCGTGAGCGACCACGTGATCCTTAGGATTGCAAACAACTCAACTACGAGCTTTCTTTTCCGCTCACGGATGCCTTTGACATTCTACCCACAACTTCATGGGCTGTAGCCGAATTGACTAACCGGCTACTGCAGCACATTTGCGCGCCCCTTGCCAGGGTTGCCTACCCCCGTGTAGTGCGCCTCTTCTACCAGAATCTCCAATGCCCTGAAGAGCCACCCATTTCTCTCACTACATCCATTGATGGCACCACCTATGCTTTCACTATGACTGACATCATTCAGGTTTCTGGTTGCCCCATTGAGTGCCCCGATGACATTGTCAATCGTGAGAATCTCCCTTTATATGAGGAGCCGGATACATTAACTGTGGAGCAGATTGTCGCTGCCATTTGCAATGTTGACGATCCTAATAGGCCCCGGTCTTTTATCCGCAAAACCAATCTTCCGGAACGCCTCTGGTTCATTGACACTGTTTTCAAGCACAATGTCTGCCCTTTGGTGCATAGCACCGAGCGTAGGGGCCTCCTTTTGCAAGCCTTATATGCCATGGACCAAGGCCAATGGTTCTCCATCCCGGAGCTCATTTGGACCACATTTATGAAGTTTTGGCATGACGTTCATAATGCACGGGTTCCGCGAGTTGAAAATCGAAAATTGCCTTTGCCGTTTTTCATCACTTGGCTCCTTCAGCACAAGGGTTTCGTTGTTCCTCCCCATGAACCAAAAGGCGAAAAGATTAAAATTTTTACCAAGCGCCGGTGGATCAATGTTCTTAGCCATTCTAGTACCCCTCAGCCTGCTGCCCCCCTGTTCATCCAAGCTCCATCTCCTCCTCCTTCTGAGGATGCTTCCACCGCAGCAGCCGCTGCAAGGGTAGAGCCTCCGGTCAACTCTCAGCAGGACCAGGCTTTCATCCGGGCTAGCATTGCCGGTATTCATGAGCGGATGGATCGTTTTGAGAATTCTTTATCCGCGTACACTCGGACTATGTGTGAGACTTCTTCACGTGTAGAAGAAGATCATCGTCTTGCTGCTGAAGACTGCCGTGCCGCAGCTGAGGAACGTCGTTTGGCTTCCGCCGAATGGTGTAAAACTCAATCTCTCCTCCATTCCATCCTCGCCCGTTTACCCTCTGGTCCGTAGCTTGTTGCGAGTGTTGGACCTTATCTTTTTGTTTCATATGTACATATTTCTCTTGTATCTTTTGTTTTCCTTTTGAACTTTCAGAATTTGCTATGTATAGGTTTCTCTAGTAGACATGATCTATGTACAGCTCTTTTGTAATCATGTAAAAACTCTTTTTGAAATGCAAATTCTCTCTTTTCTGTTAACTTTATGTACATTATTTTTCTGTATATATGTTTGTGCTATTAATGCTTTTTGTGGTTGTTTCTTTTTGTTCTTCGTGATGCCCTCCAGGTTGCGCAGTCCAATTCAAGTTTGGGGGTTTTGTTTCACCATGCCATTTCCTCCCCCTGGGTATTTTTGTTCCTTTTTATACTCTTTGTCATTTTTGTCTCTCACTTACATCCATGTCCCACATTGAGGACACTGTGTCGTTCAAGTTTGGGGGTGCATCAAAGCATTCTTGGCATAGTTTTGGTATCATATTTTTGTAAAGCAATGATAGTGTAACTTGGAACTTGTCGGAGACAAAGCATATGCTTAATACCTTGTGTATAGAAGTAATTAAGAAAATTTTGAAAATAAAGATATTTGAATTTGAAGTGATCATGCAAATACAATGTAGTTTGTATAAATGCCTCAATTAGATTCTTGCTGGATTTACACTCTTATAAGCTTCACAATGCACAGATGCACATTGGAAACTTAACTGTGAGGCATGCAACTTGATCAACCTTGACCTTGGCCTAGTTAATCTGATTTGATGAACTTGATAGATGAATATCTTTGGCATGATTTAAGTTGGACTTAAAAAAAAAAAAAAAAAAAAAATGAGAAAGAAAGAAAAAAATGACCAGTTGACTTTCGTAGCCTTTCCAACTCGAGCTATTAAGCCCTAGGAGTGTCTCTACACTTAGCACCCTAAAGCCGTCTGGTTTGGGAGTTGTTGGCCTAACGCTTGCTACAAGGGTTGGTTAGAAAGCTTAAGGGACTTAAATATTGCACGGTCATTTAAAAAAATAAATTGGTAATAAACATGGTTCGTTGGAGTTCGTAGCCTTTCCAACTTGAGCTATTAAGCCCTATGGAGTGTCTCTACACTTAGCACCCTAAAGCCATCTGGTTTGGGAGTTGTTGGCCTAACGCTTACTACAAGGGTTGGTTAGAAAGCTTAAAGGACTTTAGCATTACACAACCATTCTATGTTTCGCTTATGAGTTACAATAAATTGTCAACAGGCAACGAAAGTTGTCTTGAAAATAAAATCATGCCTTAGGGACTTCATGTAAAGGGGAATTCATTGATTTGAAAACTTGTGCCTTGGAATTGGAAAAGAAAGTAAAAGCCGCATGTTGAGAATTCAATTCACTTTCACTGGAGTTTGAGTTATTTCCATTTAAGAGATGACAATTGAATTATTTATATGGACTATGATGTTGATGCACGCATGTTGAAATGGTTTTTGCCAATTTTTGTATCAATGCTTCATATATGCAAGGTAGTCTTCCCAATGATCCCGTCTCCAGCTCTTTATCTGTTTCAAGTTGTATTTGAGCAATGTTTATGTTTATTTTTGCCATGGTGGATATTTTTGTAATAGCATTCCCATGTTTTTCATTCCATTGAGCTTTGCATTTTGGTTTTGCTAAGGGACTAGCAAAATGTAAGTTTGGGGGTGTGATAAGCGCTGAATACTGTATATTCAAGCGCCCTAAATTACATTAACAAAGTCCATTAATTGATTATTTTATGTAGATTAACTCCATTTGCATGTTTTTGTACATTTTCAGATTAAAGTGCAAAAAGGAAGCAAAAATGATGCCTTGTGGAATTTTGAACAAAAAGGGTGCCAATTCTGAATTTCTGGCAGCAGTAGAACCTGACTTTTGTTGCCATTTTCGACCTAGTAAACTCAAGAACTGGACTTCCATCTTAACATGAAAGATTTATATCTCTGAATCAACTTTCAAATTCTTTAAGCGGTTCATCATTCGGAGTTCGGAGCAGAGAGTTATGATCTTCTTAACAGAGGTGCGCAGAACTGCCTGGCAGCACTGAAGTACTGCCTTTCTCCCCATTTTCGACCAACCAGACTTGAGAATTGGGTCTTCATCAAAACATGAAGTTTTTAAAGCACTGAATCAGCTCTCCAAATCTTTAAACATATCATCATTCGGAGTTTGGGGCGCAAAGTTATAGCCATTTTACCAAAGTAGGTCAGTGCTGAGCAAGAAGAGCATGTTGCACATTACACTAATTTAGAGTGCTCGAGACCACCCTTCGAGTGCTCGAAATTCTGGCAGATTGCACTCGGAAATGGCTCAATTTCAGCCACTTGCACATTGGTTTCCTCAATGCCATCTTCCTTCTTTATGAAGTGGTTGGAGGTGTTCCTTGGAGGAGAGAGAGCCTTGACTTGAGCTTGATAAGAGAGAGGGAGGCCACACATTTTACATTATCCTATATTCTAGCAAGATAGAGGAGAGAGAAGAGAGCAAGGAAGAGGGTGTTCTTGAGTACTACAGTAGGAGCACGAAAATGGAGTCTTGGATAGAGCTTCTTCCTTTTTCTAGCTTAGCAATGGGTAACTAACTCTTTCTCTAGGGAGGTGATGAAGTCCCTCCCTTGTAAGCATGTCCTAGGATAGTCTATTTTGGGGATTTGCCATGTATATTTTATGGTCTTTTCATAACCAAGAGCGCCTCATTTGTTGTAATGAATGTTGATACATGTATGGATGATTCCTTTAAGTTGATTATCTTGTTTTAGATGATATCTTAGAGTAATCATATTGCTTGAGTTTTCATGGTGAGAGTGGAAGCAAGGTTATGAAATGGTTTCATGGCATGTTGATAGGTGACTTTGATAGACCATTGCTTAGGAAATCCTTTAATGGTGTATGCTTAATCTCTAACTCCATGTGCTTTATCATTTTGTTAAGAACTTGATAGTCTCTCATTTAAGTAAATGTGTATAAGCTACACCTTAGTTAGGTAGTCTAAGCATGTTTGTCTTTTGATGGATTATACTTGTTTGAGACCTAATGTACCTCTTGATTACTTACATGGCAACCACGTGTTGCTATGTAAGTCTTGACCATCATATGTTGTTTTTCCCCCAGTTTAGGTCTAATCTAGCATATGTATAGGGATGGAGGCGGATTCACTTCCCTAGTCTCCTCTTCTTAATCTTTTCATCCTAAATTCCTTGCAAATTATTGTTTTACGCATTCTGAATTTGTAGTTTAGTGACAAACAAAACAAACCCTCTATGAACACCCCTTATCACTCTAAAATGACTCTAGACACTTAGGTTGCCATAGATTAGCGCAGTCCCAGTGGTTCGACTTACCCGACCAATAGCCCTATTTTACAATGATTCGTGCTATTGCGAAGAGGGTTGATTTATAATTGATTTCGACCGTCGATCAATGTGTCAGCCGGCTGATGGCTCTCACAAGCCGACCGACGTAGCAGACAGCAGTAAAAGCTACTGCTGCAATGCATGGGAATGGTGTTTGGTCCAACCTTAAAGCTATGCATGCATTCTAAATGATCCGAAACAAGTTTAAACACATTTCCTAGCCTCATTCAAGCATAAACAACATACTAAACCAAAGGGAAACTTAAAACTTACTCCCATGCACGAATTTTACATAAAAATCCATAAATCATCCAAAAAATAGTTCAAAAGTCGGAACTTAAGAGTTTTATGAGATGTGAACATGCCCGCAAACATAAAATGATATTGTAGACGCGGTACAATGGTCTACGGTCTCATTACAATCCATTTACAAATTTTGATATACCAAACCTCCAATTGCCAAAAAATAGGTTATTATGGCCAAACTTGAGTTTTAAAAACATACTTGAGAACTTTAAGTTTAATGGCCCTTGGCCTCATGTTATACATACAAAATATGCATCAAAAAGTGTACTTAGAAATACCATACATCCATGGTACACAAAATATATCATCCAAAAGTAAAGTATGCTAAACAAGTGCATGTCAATATACAAAAATGTTCCAAATTGCTCATAAGCCACTATGGATGATGAGCATTCAAGAACATAGTCTCCTTACCTGTAAAATAACCCAAACAACTAGTGTGAGTAATCAAGTTACTCGTAGGAAGAAGCATATGCATATACCTTAAAGTTTCAACATCATTGCAAGATTAATATAGACGAATACAAGGGATCATTCCATTTAACGTCTATATTCAAGGTGTTCTAAGGGATCATCTTAAGCTAACTTAAATGATTCTTTAACAACACAATATCAACATTAATTCGCCAATAACAAAAATTACAAGTTACAATTAAACATTGGTTGTCAACTTGGAATTGAATGCGAAATCAATTAGTGGAAAACTTGGACATCAAATCTTGGATAAAGCCAAGACCTAAACGGTTATTCCAGGCACTCACTCGCTAGGAATACCACCCTAGTGCGCACTATAAATGGGGAGAACTCATACCTCCCGCGCTAGAGCCAAACTCTAGCCATGTCACTTGTAACAATGTCCCAAGAGAATCCAAAATCATTATCAAGTTCAAAACTTATACACTATAATTAAGGTATATAAACCACCTTCCATGCACAAGTATTTTTGAAACCACACAAACCATGTCTTAGGTTCCAAATCTAGAATGACATAATAAATGACAAGTCCTCATCATGATATAATGTACAATACAACACCACCAACTTATCAATTTAAATCATGCTTCATCAATAAGCTTTATATACACTAAATCTTAACATTTTAGTAATAAGCTTCTAAAATAATCACAAATAGTAATCAACAAGGATATAGAATTATCATCACAATAAGCATAGCAATTCAAGTTAATAAGAATTGTATATGCCATAAATAATTCTACACACGAGAAATATATATCATACATGTTTTAATCAACAAACCCTAAGTTAAATGTGAGGATTTCTAATAATATGCAAGACTATAATATTAAAAGAATGTACACAATATATATTAAACCCCAAAGGATAATAAAACACTTACAGTATAAACATAATACTACCCCTACCTCAATAGAGAATTGAATCTCTATAATCCAAAGTAACCAAGCTTATAATGGAAAAGAAAACTAAGGTTTTGTAGAGGAGAGTGAAAGGAAACTTTTACTTTCCAAGGTTAAAGGTCTAAGGTGAGTGGAAGGAGGCCAAAATGAAACAATAAGCTCTAAACCAAGCTTAGGGTTTTTGAGAACAAAGGAAATGAAAGAGATAAAGTGAAATGTGGTGAGTGGAGGATCTTGTATTCCTCCACTCACTAGGTGTTCTTACACAATCTCTCATACACACACAATGCAAGACTTAATTTGGTGCCTACACTTGTCACCAATCCATGGCTCCTTCTTAGGCTTAATCCTAAGCCTACACTTGTCAACCATCCAAGCCAACAAGTGCACCTATCCTAGGCCAACAAGTGGGTGAATCTCCACCCTCCAAATGTCACAAGATGATGCATCCAAATCTCTCTACCCCAATGCCAACAAGTGGCTCCATTAGAATGTGACACTTGTCACACTTTTCCAAAAATTGCAAAAAGGTCATTTTTTCAAAATATCTTCCAAATTAAATTAAAAGATAGTCCGTATGATGAAAAATAATTACTTTACATAATTACACTAAAACCCCAAAAATCAAGAATGTTTCTAAGAAAGTATACATCCATGCCCTTTACAAAAAAAAGAAAGCAACTAGCATGCTTTTCTACGAAAGTAAAAATATAATTACCTTGGAAATCAAATATTATGGATGCATGCAAAGCCGGAATCAAATCCGAGCACAAAAAGTGAGGTTATGCAAAGAAAAACGATAAACGGGAAAAAGACAAAATAGGGATAAAGACAAAAAAAGAAATTACCGAAAAAAAGAAAGGAAGGAAAATAACCAGGTCATTACAGAAACATTATTGACATTAGGAACCTCAAATAACATATTTCTAGCAGCAACTCAGGAGCTCTCTTAGATACACCATGAAATTTGGAGTTCCTTTCCAACTAAATGGCCCAAAAAAAAGTAGTAAACAGACTGATGCAAAGCTTTAAACCATGATGATTCTATCAGTTTCATCTATAGAAGTCCCAAAACTAATTCTAAGCATCAAACTGAGATATACCCCAGTGCAACACATCACACAGGCAGCTCCGCATTGCTTGAGCAAATTGACATGAGTAGAATAAATGTTCTCTGGAATCAATCCCTTTTAAGCAATTGGTACACCTGGTAGCCAAATAGACAATCCTCTTCTGCAAATTGACTACAGAAGGAATTCCATCCAACATAACAAAAACAACAGTTACAGACCATCTAGGTCTACTCTTACCCCCAACAAATTCCATCCCAATCAGTTGTTTCATATATAGTCCTACAACTCTGCGAAGCTCTCTTAAATAAAAATTTACCACCCTCCCACAAAAAGTTTGTCATCACCATTGTGAATTTTCATAGAAGTGAGGAATTCTTTGAAGTGAAGGAACATTTCCTCTTGTAGCAACAAAAGATTTCAAGAAAAATTATTCTGTAACCTCTGAATAATTGAATCAAATAGGAAAAGCATCCTAGCAACTCCATAGCCAAATATACTATATCAACAAGTTTTCAAGCCTAATTGGTTCTCCCTCGTTCACCTACACAGAACACACCCAAGATTTTATCAACTTTTGACTTCAATGCACCTATGATATTATTACATCGGTGTTATAAAATCAATTATATATTGTCCCATAAGTATTTCGGTGAGTTTTTAAATTACGTAACAACATTTATTGAGCCGGTGATATCAAGTCATCGATATTCCAATTATGTTAGAGTATTTTTAATTTGTGTGACGTCCCATATCACCTGGGGGAGAAGTTATTGAGATTTATATGTGTGAATACCCATTAACTATGTAGATGCGTTTTGAAAAAAAATTGTGAGCACTGAATAGAGAGTGTGCAAAATGGACAATATCTACACGGTACGGGCACGTCCACCGATAATATTTGGGGTGGTTCTTTTCTATTTTTTTTAATAGTTAATAACAATATTATGACGACCCTGGTTTTTCAACCTAGTGTGTCCTGTGATGACCCGAAGCGGATCCAGAATACGGAAGCAAAATGAAAACAAGTCCATAGAGATGTACTGTGACGACCCTGGATTTTTTAACCCAGTGTGTACTGTGATGGACCGAAAGTTGACCCGATAACAGATCCGAAATGCGGAAGCAAAAGATAAATCCAAAGTCTATAGAGATGCAAATCATCCCCAAGACACCAATGTGACCTTCCATGAAATCACGGAGCTCAAGGAAATAACCGGAAGCGAAAACTAATATGAAAAGGGTCAAATGGTACCCTATGGCACCAATGACAACCAAAGGGACAAAACCTAGTTCAAACTAAACCAAGAACACCACTAAATGGCTTACACAAGATTAATAAAATCTAGTAGGAAGGAACGAAGTGATAAAAGCTTGAAGAAACAATCAACCAAACAAAACATACAAGGCAACTCCATTTCGGTCGACCGAAATGGAGCTTCGGTCTGCCGAAATAAGCCAGGAAAGAAAAGGAAAAGAGCCTTTATTTCGGTCGACCGAAATGACAAACCAGTCGACCGGTTTGAGGCTCGAAACTGAAAAAGGCTACTGAAATTGGACTTTTACTGTGCAATTGAAATTCAGAGGCCATCGATCAACCGAAACAAGCTACCGGTTGACCGAAACAGGTTGAAAATGCAAAAATGAACCTGTTATGCACCAAAAATGAAAAGAAGTCCTTAAGGCTCAATTGGATCCCCCATTGCATGATCACATTGAATGGTATGCAAGTGTATGATGATGTGAACATACACGCAAGTGTAAAATAACATTTTAAACATGCTGAAATGGCCTATGGCCTTATTACAATTCATTTACAACATTTGACATGTCAAACCTCCAAGTTAGAAAAATTACATTTCATAGGCAAAACTTAAATATGCTAACACTTGCATGTGAACAAGAATGCTTCTAAAGAAACTTCTATTTTGCAATTCACCCAAAACAAATGCAAATCTCCAATCTTGTATCCTGTACCTGAAATATGCCCCAGTAACTTTGGGGTGAGCAATATAAAGTTACTCGTAGGAAATGAGCATGCATCGATCTAACGTTTTACATGTTTGCATGATTTAAACATCGTGGTTCATCCCACCTAGTGTCTATGTCAAAGGTGAGACTTAGGGAGCATCCTAAGCTGCCTAAGATCATTTCTAGTATATAATACACCATTCATGCAATTCAAACAACATAGGAACATGCTATACAAAGCGACAAAATATCAATTCTCAAAGTAATCAACTTGAAATCTAAAAGTGTGTAAACGACTAAAGCAGTTCATGCCACCTAACGTCTATGTTCCAAATGAATCTATATGATCATTCCTAAGTCACATTTGAACAATATAGCATAGATGTACTTAGCAACATCAAAATTTATAATGATTAATTAAAAATCATAAAACATGAATGTACTTAACAACATTAAAGCATGCTATGATTCATTCAAAATCATAATGCGTAAATGTACTTAACAACATTAAATCGCCAATAACCAAAACCACAAGTCACAATTAAGCATTGGTTGTCAACTTGGAATTGAATGCGAAAACAAATAGTGGAAGACTTGGACATCACATCTCGGACTAAACTAAGAACAAAATGGTTATTCTGGGTATTAACCCGCTTGGAATACCACCCTAGTGCGCACTATCTCAACGGGGAGAACTCATACCTCCCGCAGTAGAGCCAAACTCTAGCCATATTACAGTAACAATGTCCTAAGACTCCAAAATAAATAAGTTAACAACTTATATACGAAATATATATATATGCAGCATGAAACTACATTCCATGCACAAGTAGGTTGAAACCACACAATACATGCTCTAAATCCACAACTACTATAGGATGACAATGTCGAGTCTTCAGAGTGCGATTCGTTACGCGCTATAATAACATCACATGTCGAATCTTCAGTGTGCGATTCGTTACACGCTATCACAATATTTTTCAACATTAAAACATAAACTCATGCATCCATTACAAGTCTAAAATTATGCTTCAAACATATTATCAATGACAAATACATGATTTAATCAATAATGCAATAGAAACGAAAATTAATCAAATGAACTAATTAATTTCCCTAGGCTTCAAATCTCAATCAAATGACCTCTAATTAACACATGTTAAACAACATAGCATGGTCATTGCATATACCAATTCAAAACTTAATTAGACCATTTGAACAATGAAATGGAATTTAATTAAATTATGATAATCAAATCCCTAAATTCTAAAACAACACCAAATGGTCCTAAATTAACATATGCTAGTATACAAGCCCTAGTCATCAAAAATATCAAGTTAAAAACTTAATTAGGCCAATGGAACCATTAAATGGATTTTAATTAATCATTTTAATTAAAATCTTTAGATTTTCATACTTATCCAATTGCTCTCAAATTAAAGTATGTTAAAGGACATGCCAAGACTTAATTTAAAAGAACATCATAAGTTCATTTCATGCAAGGTACGGCCATGGGAATTTAATCTTTCACAAAAGATAAATATTAAATAAAAAGTGCAATTCTTATTCAAATAATTCCAATTTAATATATGTTAACAAACATATTAAAACATAATTTATCATCATGCCACAACTCAATTCTAGACTATATATATTCTTGAAAATTAAATTTTATACAAAGAAATAAATAATACTAATTTTTCTAGATTTGATACAAAGCATGCAAATAAGTTGTATAATCATGGAGAACACTCAATACAACACATACAAAATTCTAAAACATCCCCTACCTCAATTTGAGATGAAAATCTCAAAGGCCACCAAAATGAAACGGCTTCGAATCCGACGATACTTCGGGGTTTTGTCGGGGACAATGCCGTGAATTAAACTCCAAAGAGGACAAACCAAAATCCTAACTTGACCTCAAACTCGAACTCAAAATTTGGCCAAAAATGGATTCTAATAAGGGTGAAAGATGCGCGCCATCAAGACAAGCATTAAACACCAAGGCACTACGACGTTTTAATCAAGGGAAGAAGCTCAAAAGAGGAGAGAGAAGGTGGCAGCCCATGGTTGCCATGGAATCTGGCCAAGAGAGGGGAGAGAGAGAAGAAAATCTGATTTTTTTCTCTTTAAGTCCCCTATTAATAGAAAATCTCAAAAAGTGCCCCGAAAGGGCCTCGCCGGGTTCAGAAAAGTGAAATTTGAGCAAACACGCTCAAATGGCAAAACTCTATGAATGAAAAAGATTTAAAATGACAAGATATGAACAACGGAAGAAACGACATCAAAAACCGCCCCTGAATAAGTTCGGCGGTAACCGGGCCAGAAACCCTGAAATTGGAGAAAAACAACTAGAAGGGAATTCTAAGATGACAAAAAGTGAAAATGAATCCCGTACGAGAATCTAGGCTCAAAATAAGGCATTTAGTAATAACTTTCATTAATTACACAATGGCCTCTCCAAAAAGTGAAAACTGCACTAATGGCCCATAATGAAAATATCTTCCAAAAATATTTTCTTAAAAACCCCTGAAATAAAATATCTTCAAAAGATATTTACGAAAAATACCCCAAGAAAAGAAAATAATTCCAAAGAACTATGCATCCATGCTCCTATAGACACCGGGAGCAACCAGAGTACTTTCTTACAAAAGTAAAGACACGTATTTCGTGGAAACCACTTAGAATGAAGATACACGAAGTCAAAAACCAACTCCAAACACAAAGAGTGAGGTTATACCAACAAAGTGACAAACGGGGAAAAGACAAAATAGGGAAAATGACAAAATAGGAAAAAGGACGAAAAATGAATAGTGTCCAAAAAGTGAAAATATGAAAATGACTCGGTCCTCAAAGGAAGTTGTCAATCCAAAGAAAGAGTCTCAAAAACCATTTTCGAGCACTCAAGACAACACTAAGTGACGAGAAACCGAACTCAGAAAGGAAAGATCAACGAAAAAAAAATATCCGTAAAAATCTGAGAAAAGGGAAAGGAATGAAAATGACCAGGTCATTACATGTATGTTTTTCCTTAGGACATAAGAATGGACTTTCAAAGAATTTTGAGGCTCAATGGAAGCAAAACGAAGATAAGGGTATCAAAACCTTACCGAAAGAAGGACTAAGGGTAAAATGGTTATTTTACCCTAAAAGGAAGGAATTTAACTTCCAACAAGTCAAATGAGGTCAAAAACATCCAAAAACATCATTTGGTAACTTCACATGAAGTCCCAAGGCCAAAGGAAGTGAAATCCTAAATGAACCCTATCCCGGTTCGAACTAAAATTGACACTCTCTCACTAAAACAAGAACATCTAGAGCTAGGAAAATAATCTAAAGCTAAAATTGGTACCATTGGAAATCTTATTTTGATGCGGTCAGTTTAGAATCAAAAATGGACCAAATCGAAGTTGAAACGAAGAAGTTACATTAGTTTGAAGGTGGAAGACCAAAGCTGATCCTGGAAAAAAGTTCTGGAAGACTTGAACCAGTTCAACCTCCTTAAACCGGTTCAACATGGGCAGTACACACATGCTGGACCAAGATTGACATCTTGAACCGGTTCAACCTTCTTGAACCAGTTCAACTTGACCAGAGTTGAACAAATGCAGCAGAAATAGTGTAAATGCAGAAAAATGAGTTTGGAATGCGGTTTTTGAGACCAAGATGGCATTTTTTGAAAAAATGTCGTGAAGAAACTCCCCCTAAAATCACGTTTTCTATGTGACAGAGTTAATAACGGAATTTATTTACCAAAATAAATTCCCAAAATGCCCTTGAGCAAGATTTTTCAATAAAAATGTGAAATAAGTCCACCGGAGGCTCATTTTACCAAGGAAGAGGTTTTTCATGAAAACAATCATGCACGCAGACGTAAATAGTGATTTTGAGAGTGCGGTAAAGGTCCGTGGCTCCCGAAAATGGCCGAGTTAAAATCCGACCCCTCAACGGCCAAAAAGGTAAAAATGAACTTGAAATGGAAATTTTGAAAACCAAAATTATAAAATGGAATCAAATGACTATTTGGCCCTTGGTCACACTTCATACATGATTAATGAGACCTTATGAAGGAATGAAAATGGATTCCCACACCCGATGCACACATGGTGAAACAATGACTTGTGATTTTTCAATATTTACATAATATTTCATGAAGTCAAAATTTACATTGGATACAAAATACATGTCATTGGCCTCCGGCCTCATCTTATACATGTCAAATACATTACAAAAGGTGTACTTATGTACACATTACATAAATGGAATCAAATATATACATTTTGACATAAAAGGCTCCAAGTGGCATTTCAAGCCAACCTTTACAAGAATTGAGACCTTCAAGTTTACAATCATCCAAGCAATGATGAACATCACGAACCAAGTCTTTGTACCTGAATAAAACCCCCAGTAACTTCGGGGTGAGTAAACAAGTTTACTCGTAGGGAATGAGCATGCATAGACTCGATTTCTTTAAAGATTTTTACATTAACTTGAAACAATTCAAAAGGGGCCATGCCACCTAAACGTTTATGTCAAAGTGAGACTCTAGGATCATCCTAAGCTACTCATGCAATTGAAATGAGATACATGACATACATGCATACCGGTTACAAGTGTACTAAACTGAGATGAAAACATGCGAGGTAAGTATACAAAACACAGGTATACTAACAAGATTGGAAACACACGAGGAAAGTATACAAGACATGAGTATACTAGCTAGAATTACAGATACAAGAAGCAAATGCACAGTTTCAATTGTGCTAAACGAGATATAAATACACGAAACAAGCATAATATTTATGCAATTAAACAAGGTAGGAAATACTCCATATCACACGACAAGGTTCTTAAATCTTCAAGAGATAACACTTGAAATCTAAGGGTTCAGAGATTTTGCATATTGATATAAATCATTACAAGTGGTCCATGCCACCTAGAATCTAAGCCAAGTTACATGTATAGGATCATTCCTAAGTCACGATAGCATAAAGTAACATAAAACAAGATAACTAAGAAAATTTACAAGATTGTAACAATTCAATTAACATGACAAGGACAAGATATGAAATCAAGGATAATGCATAATATCTATGCAATTAAACAAGGTTGGAACATTTCATATAACACGAAAAGTTTCTTAAATCTTCAAGGAATGCAACACTTGAAATTTAAGGAGTGAAGTCAAGGATGAAGCATAAAATCTATGCAATGAATCAAGGTTGGGATAATCTAAAGAACGCGACAAGTTTATGAATCATGAATCACATTATCAATGTAATTGAACAAGGTTTGGAATAATCCATACAACACGACAAGAAGAATGCTTGAATACATGAAATCAAGGACAATGTATAATATCTATGCAATTAAACAAGATTGGAACATTCCAATTAACACGATAAGAATAACACCTGAAATCAAGGATAAGGCATAATATCTATGCAATGAAACATGATTGGAACATTCCAATTAATACGAAAAGGTTATACATGAAATCAAGGACAATGCATAATATCTATGCAAGTAAACAAGATTGGAACATTCCAATTAACACAAAAAGGTCTTAAATCTTCAAGGAATACAACACTTAAAATTTAAGGAGTGAAATCACGAATGAAGCATAAAATTTATCCAATGAAACAAGATTGGAGCATTTCACATACACGACAAGTTTAAATCTTCAAGGAATGGCAACTTGAAATTTAAAGAGTGAAATCAACCAATGTGGAAACTCGGATATCGCCCGGATTAAAACCGTACTCTTGGGATCATTTTAGGGCTACTAACCAATAAGTACCTTCCCCTAGTGCGCACTATAGTGTAGGGAACTCTTTATCTCCCGTACTAGAACCAAGTCCTAACTATGTTAATTATTGATTGATATCCCAAGTTCCAAAATTAACAAGTTGTGTAAGTCAAGATAGTATCAAGACACAAGAGATGCATTAACCACGTTTCATGCACAACCGAGATTTTGGAACACACAAGTCATGCCTTAAGTTCCAACTATAATTGCATGTGAAATGTTAAGAAATCATAGTATGTATCTGTAATACCCCTAATTTTAAAAGGATAGTCCTGGTATTTAAATTATTATTTAAAATTGCTTTTGTTTATTTCTTTGGTTTAATTGTTTTGGTACTTGACTTTAATTGATGGGTTTAATTGTTTCTATTTGGTGTAATTACTTATTTGAATTCTTTCACTGAGTTAATTTATTTAATTGATTTGTTTTATTTAATTGTATTACTTATGGATTTAATTGCTTTAAGTTAAAATTAAATTTAATTGGATTAGTTAAATTACATTTAATTGGTTTTAGTTAGTTTGCAACGTGAATATATTTTCATGGGGTTTATAGTTCTCATAGGCAGCCGACATTGTATATCCTAGGTTTGCTTATGGGCTGAATTAGACATGGATTAGGGTTTTGTGAAAATCTATAAATATATGTAATGAGTATCTGCCTAGGGTTTTAAAACCCTATTCACAGCATACTGGAAGCAAGAAACGTATAGAGAAGTCTGGGACAAAACTGAAGGATTTATGGAAACACTTAAAGGAAGGACGTTGAGATTTTTGAACCGAATCTCACAGGCAAGTTTTATATCTAACTCAATCTCTTTGGCCTATGTTATTTGCATCCCTAATTCAGTTCCAGGAAGAATTAAAGTTAAATTAATTTGGTTGCTCAATTAATTGTTTCATAACAGTATTTGTTCTTGCATATGTTTTTCCTTCCGTTTTTGAACTATTTTTGTTTGTGCTTGTTCTAATTGTTTTTGGTTAACAAGTAATGAATTTAAATAACTTTAGAGCACCTTGGGGCTTAGTTTTAATTAGTAGTGAAGTTGTTTTAGAGGAACACAACAGTCTAATACTGCCGGAGTGGAAGGAGACGACGCACAGAGGAGGAACTAGGTCATCAAAACGCAGAGCAGGCTCCACCATGAATGGAGCCGGCTCTAGGAATCAGTGGAGGTGGCTCCACCATAGGTGGAGGCGGCTCCACCATCATTGGAGGTGTCTCCACTTTGTGTGGAGCTGGCTCCTCCAAGGAATTTTAGTTTTTATTTTTTTTTATGTGATTTTCTTGCGAACTTAGGCTACTGTATTTGGAATTTTGAAGTTCCAGAATGTTTTAGGAATAGTTCTAGGGGTATTTTGTAATGAATAAACCCTTGATAAATTCTAAGAAGATATGGAAAAACATAAAGCATCATAAGAGGCTAAGGTAGGAACAGTCTGGAACACTTAAATAAGCTTGTGTGACGGCTTTGATATAAATGATTCAGATTGCTTATTTATTTTTAAATTAGTAGTTGAATTAGGAATTTAATGTTTAAATCATGTAACAATGGTCTGAGATTAGGCATGTCAATTAATATAAATTCGGTTAATGCTTAAGGTTAAACTATTTGATATTTTTCAAAGAATTATTTATATTAACTTATGGGATGTTGCGGAGTGGTTATTAGTAAGCATGATAATTTTGTTCTAATTATTATTATGCTTATTGTGGATTACAGAATGGTTACATTTATTCTCGGATATTTATATTTGCTAGAGAATTAAGTCCTGGATGTATTGAAGCAAACATGCTAATTATAGATTCTTGTTGTGCCAATGATTGGATATGTTGATATTGATATGTGTTAATGTCAATAATATTATCAACAATTGGATGGATGGTGTTATACTTGTTATGGATTGATTGATCAATTGATATTGAAATGTTTACTGTCATATACATTATCAACACTGGATTGATGGATGGATTGTATGCACCGGTATGGGACGGTGTCATACTAGTGGGATTAGCTCAAAAAAATGCTAAGTCCTACCTACTCTGGATTAAGGAATGAATTAACTAAAAGTTTAATCCTATTTTATTTGTAGTGTCAAGGCAACATATAGTTGAGCGGTACTACTACGGATTTTGGAATGGAATTTAATTATATATTTTATGGTGCCATAATATGAGCCTGAGTCTCAGAGTTATTGGTTAGGGAGCGTATATGCATTGGGATGCATAGCTGGCTACGATGGTTGGAGGTGTACCCTGTTTAGGTTAAGTACACATGCCCACTTCGTATGCGTTTTAGCATGTTGCCTCTACTCAGGTTGAGACCGGCCTGTAGGCCAGTGAGAGTCCTTTAGTCTGATTATATATATATAACCAATCCAACAATAACTAAATAGTCCACAGATATATATATATATATATATATATATATATATATATATATATATATATATATATCTGTGGACTATTTAGTTATTGTTGGATTGGTTAGGATGTACATGCGTATCGGGCCTCTAGTTGGGTTGTAGTAATATAGAACTTCCGCGTGGGCCTGACCCATTTCTATTTTTCAGGTACACGACAGTTCCAAACTTAGACGTGTTCGTGCTGAGCAGAGGTTTCTACTCATTCTACCGACGATGTAGGACTGCTCTTCATAGCTTACTTTTAGATGTCTTATCAGTTATTTTTATTACTGTTTGGATCATTATTAGGGTTCCACTAGAGATGGATTCCCGAGTTGTACCCTTAGAGGTTTTGGAGTTGGATTATTTAATCTTTATTATTTGAGGATTTTAATTTAGCATTCCTTTACTTATTAGTTTATTTCTTATTTCGTTTTGTATTCTGTGTTCGCTAAATTATTAATTGTTTGATATTCCCTTGGGTTTGGGCCTGGGCCTGATCAACCCGTGTCTCAAATCCGAGGGGTATCACAGTATCCATATAGACTACGAACTAGGATATATAGCACATAGAATCCATTGATGTAAATATACCACGAGTATAAGATTAATGATTTAATTACTTGTTTAACAACTCATGAACAATTAAATCATTACAATGCAAAGGTGCAAGTTCATTAACTACATTAATGAAGCCAAGATGCAATAAGTCATGATACATGATAAAAAAGGCAAAAGCCCCATGAGATAGGTGTCCAATTCATTAGAACACTAAGTAGAAATTAATTAACCTAATTAATTTATTTCTCTAGAAATTAAAGTTGTCCAAAAATTCTCAAAATAACATATGTGAATGTCCATTCCATGGTGATTACAAATATCACATTAATTTCACAAAGTGAGCAAGATATAATCATGTGGAATTTAATTAATTTAAATTTATTAAATCTCTAGATTTCAAAAGTTGTTCAAATGATCCCAATTAAATATATATCAAGGGTTAAGTCATGGCCATGCCATATATCAAGTCATAAATGGAATACAAGCAAGGTACAATTAACTAGAATTTAAATCAAATTATACTCATTAAATCTCTAGATTTGAAAACTCATTCAAATGGCTCCAAATAAATAAACAACAAAGATTAAGTCAAGGCCATGCCATATACCAAGTCAAAAATGAGTTATATGTAAGCTATAATACATCATTAATTTCTCAAATTAACAAGAGACATGCATACAACTTGTATTTCATACAAAAGCAAGTAAAGCCACTTGAAAAAATAAATTATAACACCCCTACCTCACAAGAGTATTGTTCCTCTTGAATCCAAGGCAAGCAAGCTCAAAATGGTAAACCCTTCTAAGGTTATGAAGAGGAGAGTGAGAGGAACAAAAAGTATTCCCAAGGTTAAGCTTGGAAATCAATGGAAGGTTCTCAAAAATCAAGGTCAAAGCTTAAGGCTTTAAGCTTCATTCATGGAGGCTAGGGTTCTAATGTTAAGGATAATATAAATTGTGAGGGAGATGAAATGTGAGCGGAGGATTTAGAAGTCCTCCACTCACTAGGTGAACTAACACCATGGTCAACACACACACACACACATGCAAGACCAAATTTGGAGCCTACATTTGTCACAAATCAATGGCTCCTTCCTAGGCTTAATCTTAAGCTTACATTTGTCAACCATCTAAACCAACAAGTGCACCAATCTAAGGCCAACAAGTGGTTGAATCTCCACCCTCCACATGTCATCATCCAAGGTATCAAGATGTCGCCACACAAATGACAACAAGTGGACCAATGAGAATGTGACACTTGTCACACTTTCTAGAAATTGTAAAAAAGGTCCTTTTTGAAAATATCTTTAAAATTAAATTGTAAAATGATCCCTAAGATGAAAAATAATTACTTTAAGTAATTACACAAGTAACCCCAAAAACAAGAAAATTTCCAAAGAAAGTGTGCATCCACACCCCTAAGGAAGAAAGTGCACTAATGGCATGCATTTCTAGGAAAACAAAAATACACATCGCATAGAATTTAAATATCATGAATGCATGCAAAATCAGAATCAAATCCAAACACAAAAAGTGAGGTTATGCCAACAAAGTGACAATCGAGAAAAAGACGAAAAATGAACAGTGTCGAAAAAGTGAAAATGTGGAAATGACTCGGTTCTCAAAGGAAGTTGTCAATCCAAATGAAAAAGTCTCAAAAACCATTCCCGAGTACTCGAGATGACACCCAGTGACGAGAAACAGAACTCAGAAAAGGAAATTAAACGGAAAAAATTTATCTATAAAATTTTAAGAAAAAGTAAAGGGAGAAAAATGACTGGGTCATTACAAATATGTTGTAGTTATTTGAAAATTATTTTATATTTGAAGGTTCTTTAACCCATTTTAAGATAACTAAACAATATAGGGCATCCCTTACTAATATTTTTAGAATGACAATGGTGGCTAATAAATTTCTTGACAATGACAATGATGGTCATAAACCTATAATATAGGTCACTTAGAATGACATTCCATAAAAACATGGTTTTGGACACATTTTTGTGCATTTTTAAACACATTTAAACTACAAAGGGAAACTGTAACGACCCAAATCCGGGGATCTAGATCGCTAACCGGGTCTTTACTCGAACTCGAGGTTACACAAGGGTACAATGGTCATTTCACATCATTATGATAGTCCTAGAGTCCATAAGGGTATAATGATCATTTACCATCGTCAAATATGGCAAAAAAGGATAAAACAGTATTTTATTATGGTTATTCAATGTTTAAAATGAAGTTTAGGGGTAATTAGGTAATTATACTAAAGTCTGGGGTCATAGTGTAAGTACTAGCTCATCTAACTGGTCACTTGATTTCATCTAATTGGTTAGATGGCTTGGTCGAGAAAGCATGCATCTAATGTCCCAGATTTTTCTGGATTTTTTTTTTAAAAAAATTAATTTATTTTCTGTGCCTCGTTTTTCGTGCTACGTGGTTCCCGAAGGCCGTTTAGGTCATTTTTTTGAGTCAAGGGTTTCAGAAGTGCATTTTAAATTATTTTAAGTCAATTAAAAGTGACAAGACCATTTTTAAAATTTTTTAAAAGTCCGGACGATTTCCAAGTTCGGGAACTTGTCCCAATTTTTCCATTTTCATTAAGGGGCATTGATGACATTTCACACACACATATGTATATATGTAAGTATATGTTGGGAAGACATTTATGGGGTGTAGATGGTAATGCAATAGAAGGAGAAGGGTATGATGGTAACTTGACATAAAATTAGTAACCATCCTAGGTTTGACATATGGCACTTGGAGGACCACATGTGGGTTTAGAAGACATTTCCAATTCCTTTGGGCGCAAATCCTCTGTTGCGTTTATCCCTGTGGTCCTCTTTAGTCCACTGCCTTGATGCCTTGGTTTGACCACGTCTTTTGTAGTTATAATATATGAGGTGTGGTCCATTATAACAATAGAAATGGCTTTTTCCGTTAGCCTTAATGGAGTGAACTTTTTATTAAAAAAAAGAAAAAGAAAAAAGAAAAAAAAATTGATGAGTCATCAACGCAATCCCTAAACAAAACAAAAAACCCTCTTCTGCAGTCCAAAGAACCCAAAACTCAAGGGGTGCAAATCTGCTGCAAGGGTTTCGAATAGAGAACAACAAAACCTTGAAATTGGAAGCTTTAGGGAAGAAGGTCCAATTTCACAACTAGATTACAGTGTATGTTATTCAAATCTTTATTTGCTGTATCAACTTCACCAACCATAAACCCTAAATTTAAGCAAAGGTTTCGAACAAAGAGCAACAAAACCATATAGCAAGATTTTAGGGAAAAAGATCCAATTTTGCAACAAGATTACAGGTGAGTCCCTTTTGGCATTGTCTATATTTAATTTCATTTAATCAAATTGAAGCTAAATCAGATTTTTGATGAGTATCATAAGAATACAAAGGTGTGTTCGTTTGTATATATACTCCTTATATATGTGTGTGCTACGCTATATGCATCTATCTATTTTTGTTGTGGAAAAATGGTAAGAATTGCTCTATTACTATGACGCATCAATATATTTTGGTTTCTAACTGCAACTTCAATGGCTATTGTGGTCCTTTTTTGTTTTATTTTCCAGTATTTTGGGTGATTGATGATTACATTAAAAATCGAGCTAACGTGACACTATTTCTGTACATGTCCACATCTATTTTCTGTACATGCAGTGTTTGTGTTATTTTTATTTGTTGAGTCTTGATAGGTGATGCTTATTAAAAGTTGGAATCACTTTACTCTTTTTACGTGATTTTGTATGATGCTGTTTCATTTTGTACACTATACTCTGCATATGTACACTATTAAGTATGAAGAATGCAAGCTCTAATATATCCACTTCCATGGAGTCATGAACATATTATTTATACTTTTTTGAAGTTAAAATTTTTTATAAAAAAATATAACATTCAAAAAAATAGTCACATATTAATTTAAAGAGGAGTTTGAAGGGGATTATGAGGTATTTGGCTGTCAACAACCTTCAATTTTTAGGTGGTGATGTTACCTTGTTATAAATGGTGATGTTACTTTTTAGACTCCTATGATGTTACTTAGAAATGATGGTCGAAAAGAGCTTACTAAAAGATATGAGTAACATTTCACTTTTTTGTGTATTTTTCACATTCAAAAGCGGTCTCAAGGGCTGTTAAATGAAGAAGGACGTTGGCAAATAGTGACCACTTAAAGCTTACTTCAGGGGAGAACATGGCAACCTTACTTCAGAGGATTTGTGCCTCGTTCTTCTGTGTTTAAGAGGGGGCGCAAGTCCTTTGAAGTGACTTGTCCTGCTGTGATACTTATGATTACTTGGCCTATATTTGGCCACGTCCTTATTTGTTGAATGGTCATTGAAATCGCGTTTGGAAAGACAATTACATAAACTAGCTTACTCCCTCGCCACCATCGTCACCCTCAAATCAATTTATTCACATAGTACCGACTAAATAATGTCACACATAAATATAACTTAATTCAACATATAATTCTTTAAAGTCTTATTATGATATATGTTTTATAAGTGAAACTTCTCATTATGAACTCATAAACTAGGAACATCAAATGGGAAGGATTAAGCATGTGGACAAGCTCGCTGAAAATAAGAAGAAAAAAAAATGCAGCGAAAGCCAAATGAGTTGAAAAAAAAGAAAAAGAAAAAGAAAGAAGATGTGGGCAAACGCTGTCTAAAAAGGTAGACTGATGTGTCCAAATACGATGGAAAAAGAATTGCTTTGGATAGTGAAAGTAATTCTGATGATGATTCATGCTCTCCTTCTGCCACTTTTCCATCTCAATCATCAAGTAGTACCGATGAGATTGAAGGTGGAGCTCATTTAAAGCGTAAAAAGGTTATTTGTGGATCGAGACAGAATGAGAGTTTGAAAAACAATATAGGAAGTTCAAAACTGGAGCGGAAGAGAGGAACTGCAAGCCATCATGGGCCTTGCTTCTTCAAATTTAGGTATATATTCAAAACCCTTAATGACAATGGGATCAAATAATTATAAATTTCATGTATTCTGTCATTATTTTTAATTTTTTCTTTTCGTAATGATAAATTATGTTATTGATATATATTTTTTATTAAATGTATTGATTTTATTGATACAAAAATTTGTTAGAAAGAAATAGAATAAGAAAATATTGAAATGAACCAAGACCCACAAAGTTTTAGGACATATTCCAATACTTCAAAAATAAATAAGATAAGTTATTTAAAAAAATAGTTGCAAAATTGTTTGTGCTGGACTTTTTTTGTGGAGTGTGATGTTATCAACTAATGTTATAAAGATCCTTGCTACTGATTTTAACTTTATTTTTTTTACTAATTTTGATTTTTTTTTTTTTTTTTTTTGTAAAGTGATGTATTGCACCAATATTCTTACCTTAGTTATATATATGTTGATGGATGGAAAACAAATGGCAATGTAATTAAATAATAAAGTTTAGAAAAATTTAAATGTATTAAATTTTGTAATTATTCATTGTGTTTATAATTTCAGGAAATATTATCAAGATAAATGGCAGAAAACCCTTCCAAGGATTAGGGAGGACTTGATTATACACAAATCAGTAAAGATGCCGAAAAGCTTTGGAATAAAATGAGTGAAATTGAAAAGCAACCTTTCAAGATGAGTAGGAAAATGAACAAGCGGAAAGGAAAAAAATGCACCAAAACAAGCCCCTAAACAGAAGGTATTATGTTATTTTCCCTTCCCTCCTATTTTTGTTTAGTTATTTGAGGCACGCTCCCTTGTTTATATTATTTTTGTTTCGTAATTTATCATTTAATTGAATTGTTATCTGTAGAAAAATCAGAATCATTGGTATAGGTGCTCGATCGATCAATTTGTCAAATGTGTATCCTAACTTGGTACTGAGAAGATGAAGGCGATTGAGGAAATTGGCTTTGGGTAGTTGCTGAACTTGAAATGCTTGTATCTAGATTGTAACCTTTTTTGTTATATATTTAGTAACTTCGACTGCCACACCGGTCTTCTTAGAGTTGACCATAATGAATATATCTCTATATCGGCACATAATGTCAATTTTATCTTTGGCTTGCCTTATGGGGAGATAGACGTGCCTGAAGGTTCTGATGTTGAAGTGGAATGGATAGATAAATGTGGATATCGTGATAGGAGAGGGATACACTGAAGTACTTTGCAAAACAAGGTTACACAACTTGTTCTATTTTAAGTAAGCATTTGTTCTATTTGCATGTGAAATGGTCCTTAGGCCAAATGGTCAGAGTAATGCCCACCTAAGGCAGTTTGATTATGTGAACAATGTTGATTCAATTAAGACTTACAACTGGTGTGGTTATATTTATAAACATTTGGTTGAACACCTGAAAAAACGAGTGGACGAGGGAAAAAAAAAAGACAGAATTGGGCAGGCTGTTTAATTTTTCTGCAGGTATAATATTTTTTTACTGAATGTGTTACTTTTTAAAATACATAGTATGTTGGATAAAGAAAAACCTTGCCTCAAACCTCTGGTACAACTTAAGAAATCTGAGGGAATTCCATTTACTTTACTTTTTAAACATTGTATTTATTTATACATGTTAAAGTGTATATATGTTAATTATTTGATGTCATTGAATTCGGTTACTATATCTCATCCGAGTTGATGTGAAATGGCCTAGCAAAGGGGATGTCCAATCTGTGAGTTTTTGGACAAATGAGAATGTAAATAAATGTCTTCAATGGGAGAAAAAAATGGGAGTCCTTGCCACTCAGTCATACTAAGACTCGAACCCAGGCAAAGGGTCAACATTTGCCAACACCCAAGCCAAGAGTCCATTGTTGGTCTCAGTGTTTGATTTGTAGAGTTTTTATACTTTATGTAGCTTGGGTTATATTAATATTTGTGAAGAAACATAATGAAACTTGTGCAAAATTGTTAAAATTTGGGTTAAATTTTGGAAAAGCATTTGTTATTTGTCTATTTGCTCTTTTTTTGTGGTTTTTTTACACTTTATATATATATATATATATATATATATATATATATATATATATTATTTCTGTCTATTTTCACTTCAAATAAGAACATAACACTATGGTGAATCCAGATAGTTATATATGTGTTATTACTTAAACAACATGATTTGAATACTTTATTGAGAGGGTAAAGGTACTTAGTTGAGAGGGTGAAAGTACTTAGTTTAAGGGTGAAGAAATTATAACATGACTAAATGATGAAGGATATATAACTGGAACATCTTATATTCATTCATTAACTAAAAACACAAAAAATACAGATTCACATCACTATTTAAAAAATTACAATATAGATTAGGAACCCGAAGAGAAAAAAGGCAAAGGAACATGTCATTGTGGCACAAGAATGAACTTCAACACTTTTTTTCACTTCTCTTCCCAAGTTCGCTACCATGTTCTCTAGCTTTAGTAACCTATGACCATTCACATTCGTGGGTGCTTCTGAAATTGTTGTTGATGCTTTAGCTCGTCACAACTCTCTCACCTCTATCATAAGATCCCAAATTAATTTGTGGTAGTACTCAGGCAACTCCTCATCTTCCCACCTTAAAAAACCACATGAAGCAGTGTACATACAAATTTTGTAGTCTGCAAATAAAGAACAAAATAGGGAGCAAATAATAATATTTTATTAATTTATAAAAATTTGAGTATAATCCTCTGTAATAATATTCTTTACAAAGAATAATGTCCTCTGATTCGATCTCCTTTGTTGGTATTCAAGGGCTACACGAGCTTGATCTTGAATTATCGTGGAATTTGGATGAAGAACGACACGATTTGATGTGCTTGTTGTTGATTACCGTAGAATTTGATGAAGAACGGCACGATTTGATGTGCTTGGTGTTCTTTGCCTTTGGGTTTGGATGTTGGGGATGAGTGTTGGCAGAATTTCTGTATTTCTCTCTGGAATTTTGGATTTTTGAATTCTGAATTTTTTATACCCCTTCCTTCTTCCTCCAGGCCTCTATTTATAGGCTTCTTCAATTAATAGGATGATGACATGTGTCGTTTCCTGATAAGAACAAAATTATAATTGAGCCGGGCCAATTATATCATGATAATTATCCTTAAAAATAATTATTCCAAATATATTTTATTAGGAATAATTATCTTTTCATTTAATCATCTGGGCTGGGCTAATTAAATAATTTAAGTGGACAAAACTTGGCCAATTAAATAACTTAATTAAACATTAGACCCATATTTGATGGGTCAATTTGTCAAAACAAAAGTGCATTAAAATTTTAGTGCCTACAAATTGCCCCCACTTCGAGTCCTATGTTTGACAAGACTTGTCTCCTTTTTCAAGTGGGACTTGAAGTATCCAACTTGGTCTTTGAATTGTAAAAGGCTTTCCTATCCAACTTTGAATTATAAGATTTTCTCTTTCTTTTTTCTATCTAACTTTGTATTAGAATTTTACCGTCCCATTTGAACTGATTTATACAAATCCCAATACAAATAGAAGGTATTTTGTTGCCTATATATACAACCAATGTCATAGGGTTCCACATCAATTTCAATAGCCTTTGAAGACTTGTAAGATTGCAGCCTCTGTCTATGCAATAGGAGAAAAAAGATTGCTATACGAATTTTAACGCCTTCTTTTATCAACCTCGAATTTCGTATGTGCCTAGGTAAGTATTCATTGATACTTCTCATACATATATTACTGAGTTTGGCAAATTGGTTTGGGTAATCATTTTGTTATGAGGGATTTAGGAATGCACTAACGAAAACTGGTTTGGGTTGATCAGCAGTCCCTAAGTTGATTTCCTTGAGTTGATCAATAGTAGCCTGCCCCCTGTCTTCTAGTGTTGGTGGAGCATTCTCAATGTCATCTGGTTGTTCAGAGTCAGGTTCCTCTTCAGTGATGTGGTATGAAGTAACACAAGATGATTTGTCAATGTCTTTTGTTCTATCCACTTTTTCTAATTGATTAGTAAATATAATGGTTCATCTTCGAGCTTTTAGTGTAACATCATTGGTGACATCTACCTCTGCCTTACGTTTCATTCGCGAGGGAACCAGGCTCCAAAATTCACTATTGTTCGCCACGTCGATGTTAGCTTCCTCTGAATTTCCACTTTTATTGCTTCTTAGCGGCACATCATTGATAGTACCAATTCGAGAAAATATTGACTTTCGAGATTGAGGTTGTGGAGATTTTTTTCCTTGGTCATGAAAGCTCATTCTGTTGAAAATAATGGAACAAGGCAAATTGCTGACATGAGAACTTGAGACATTTGATTCTTGGATCGATAACCTGTTAAATACAGATGTTCGAGCAAATGGAGCTCCTATACAGTCGAAGACTAATTTTTTATGCTAGTCTGCTGATCTTGTTCATCCTCAACTTCTTCAAACCCAATGTATAAAGTGTTTGACTTCTTATCCTTTTTTGTAATTTGAATTCGAAGTGGTTCAGATGCTGCGAAATCGAGAACGGACTTGTGTGGAATGATCCTATGCCCTTGTTCCTTCAACTTCTTCTGTGTCTCATTAAGGTCATGCACTTTCTCACTGGTGACCTCAAAATTAAGTTTTCCAAGGCTTGTAGGATTTGTAAAATCATACCCTGACTTAGACAAGAGTTGGTATGCTTTAGGATCAAATCCTTCATCAGTCTTTTGTTTTGGAAATGATCCATGTTCGACTAGAGATTGAGAAGGCCGCACAAATCCTTTTAACGAAGGCTTAGAAGGCGAAGTTTTTGAATCTTAGTGAGAGGAAGAGTTAACTCTCCTTGTAGCTTTTTCATATCTTCTTTTTCCTTGGTTTGCGACATTTTCACTTTAAATTCCTTGGTTTCAAGTATCTTGATAATAGGTGACTGCCTTTCTTGTCATTGAGATTTTGGAACATACTTCAAAATAGGTTTCGCCCGATTTGCTTTTATTGAGACCTCTCATGTTTTAGCTACCTTTATAACGTCCATCACTAAAACATCTAACGGGTCACCCAATGCTTCTTTTGTTTTGGTAGATTGAACCACTTGTGTAGACAAATGGCTTGGGATGGGCACTTCCGAAGGTGTATCGGGATCGATATAAAACTTGGCATTTGTAAAATGATATTCTGCTTCTGTAAATGGTTTATGGTTCGCTATAACCATTTGTAGGCCATTCTTGTAGAATTTGAAGTACTGATGAAGAGTCAATGGAATGATGCCATTACTATGTATCCAAGGTCTTCCTAACAACAAATTGTAGGACATCTTTGCATCAATAACGTGGAAAAAGATTTCAACTTGGAGCCTGCCAATAGTTAGCTTCACCTGAATCATGCCATAGCTCTCTATCCTCCTTGGTTAAAACCTTGAATAATAAGACGGATACGTGATAACTCGTCGACTGTGATGCTGAGATTTTTCATCATAAATTTTGGCATGAGATTCACCGCTGATCCACTATCAACAAGAATTCGAGTAACTTTTTGTTCTTTTATGTAACTGGAAACGAAGAAAGGACAATTATGGGGCTTTGAACCTAACTTAAGATCCTTGTCAATGAAAACAATTGGTGCATAACATGAATCAAGCGTACCTCCGACTACTTCCTCATCATTGGACTTTTAAACGAAGGTTGCATCCTTTGCATGGTTCTCTACAGTTTGCGCTTCATCTTGATCCTCACTATTCTCATCATTAGGGCTCGTTTTCTCAGTTGAAACCATGTAAGCTGTCATAACTTCATCATCTAGATATCCTGGAAAAAACTCTTGCAAAGTAATGGGCTTCTGGATCCCTTTGCTCATAGAGGCGTATTTGGATGACTGTGTCTTTTTGACCCATTTTCTATTATGGCCATACTATCTATGACGGTATTGAGGTTTTCTCTACTTTTGCCCCATGTCAGAATAACTAGTCTAAAAAATGTCAGCTCGTTGCTTTTGTGGTTTTTTTCGTGTCAATAGAGTCCATCCTTCATCATCCTAATGAAAGACTCTTCCAAATAATGAAACGTCAAGTATACTTCGTTGGCTAACATAGATGGGGATTGGTTCTAATGAGCCAAACTGGATGGTTTTGTAATATACCTTAGAATTTGAAGGTTGAGAACGAGCACTCCTCATGACAGAGGTTGTCAAAGTAGCAGTAGTATGATTTGAAGTTACAACTTTTTTTTTTCCAACAAGATTTTTCCTTGTTTTGCCAGATTCATCACCACCTCCTTGAAGATAAAACACTTCTCAATTGGATGACTGACAATACGATGATATTTATAGTATTTTGGGTCGTTAACACGTCCCATCTCTTGAGGGCATTTACATTCAGGGAGTTCTATAATTTTACTTTCGAGTAAGCATTCCAATATGCCAGGAACATCGGAATTGGGGAATGGGTATTCCTTCTTCTCTAATTCGTTTAACGTAGGACGTTGTCTTTCCCCCTCTTGAAACTGGCAAGAATTTTTATCATCCTTCTTGTTATCTTTAAGAGATATTTTAACTGGGGTAGTTGAGATAGTCATAGATTCTTTAGCAGTGTTCTTTGATGACTTGTCTCTCTTCTTCCAGTTCTTTTTATCCTTGCGTGGTTCTATGGCTACTGGACCTTTGTCGTCATGGGATTTTATACTGATCTCCATGTCATGGGCACGCGTAGCCAATTCTTCAAATGTGCGAGGTTTTATGCCTTGGAGAATATAAAGAAGGCCCCAATGCATTCCCTGCATACACATCTCTACAACAGAGATTTTTAACAATCGGTCCTTATAGTCAAGACTGAGTGCTTACCACCGATTAATGTAGTCGATTACAGGTTCATCCTTCCATTGCTTCGTGTTAGTCAATTCTATCATATTAATAGTACGACGAGTGCTATAGAACCTATTCAAGAATTCTCATTCCATTTGGTCCCAACTATCAATTGATTCTGACTTCAGGTCTGTGTACTACTCGAACGCGTTTTCTTTAAGGGAGTGGACAAACTGTTTAACTAGTAAGTCCCCATCAGTTCTGGCATTGTTGCAAGTCTCGACAAAATGGGTAATGTGTTGCTTGGGGTTGCATTTTTCGTCAAATTGCTAAATCTTCGGAGGTTGGTATCCTAAATGCATCCTCATACTGTCGATTCTCTTTGTATATGGCTTTGAGTACATGAGAGTGCTCTGTAAGACGCCTCTATATTGGGCTCGGATTGTATTCATTATCATATCTTGCAATTGTTCGACAGATAATGAAGTGACTAAAGAAGTATGATTAGTTTGACTAGCTGCCTGCACTAGCGTCTATCTGGGGTCCTCCATACGAGTACCTTGTGCCGTAGAATTAGGATTCCCAGACGGCGCTGCTGTGGAAGATGTAGGATTCCCAGACGGTACTGGTAATTCACCGAAGGTTTGAACTTCCAATTTGTTCATCAGTGTAGCGATTTGCAAGTCCTTTTCTTCAATAATCTTTGTGAGGTTCTTAATGGCACGAGCCAAAGTTGCTAGTCGTTCCTCCACCGTGGCAGCTCCAGTCATTATAGTAGTGACCACATTTGAGTATGATAGGCCTTAAGAGTCAATGTTCTTTAAAGTGATTGATTGCTCCGAAGTCTGATGTGGTGATTCTGGGGGTGAACCGACACTAGAGTGAGCATCAGAGATGGAATGAGGTGAATCTGATGGTGGAATCTCCTTTGGAACAGCGTGAAGGCTCTTAACATGTTGAGTTTTCACGTTCGCCGGTTTTGCAGGATTGGTTTTCACCAAATCTTGCTGATGTTTGGAAGACGCAATTGCTTGGGACTTACTACGTGTCATAGCGCCCGCCAAGGTATTTCCATCACTTGATGCGTTTTTGGCCTTCGTGCCATTTTTTAAGGTGGTTTTGGCGTTGACCTTTGCAGTAGCAATGTTCTTTTGGGCTTTCTTGTCTGTCAGAGTCTTAGGGGGAGCCATAGAATCTGATAGAGAAGAAACTTGATGGTAAGAGAAAGAGATGAGAGGCAAAGGATATCCCACCGGGCCTGTCAGAAATTTGTATACACAAATTTTGTAGTTTGCAAATAAAGAACAAAATAGGGAGCAAATAATAATATTTTATTAATTTATAAAAATTTGAGTACAATCCTCTGTAATAATATTCTTTACAAAGAATAATCTCCTTTGTTAGTATTCAAGGGCTACATGAGCTTAATCTTGAATTATCGTGGAATTTGGATGAAGAACGGCACGATTTGATTTGCATGTTGTTGATCACCGTGGAATTTGATGAAGAACGGCATGATTTGATGTGCTTGGTGTTCTTTGCCTTTGGGTTTGATTGTTGGGGATGAGTATTGGCAGAGTTTCTGTATTTTTCTTTTGAATTCTGGATTTCTGAATTCTGAATTTATATGCCCCTTTCTTCTTCCTCCAAGCCTCTATTTATAGGCTTCTTGGATTAATAGGATGATGACATGTGTCTTCTCCTGATAATGACAAAATTATAATTGGGCAGGGCCGGTTATATCATGATAATTAACCTTAAAAATAATTATTCCAAATACATTTCATTAGGAATAATTATCTTTTCATTTAATCATTTGGACTGGGCTAATTAAATAATTTAAGTGGACCAAGTTTGAGCCAATTAAATAACTTAATTAAACATTAGACCCATATTTGTTGGTTCAATTTGTCAAAACAAAAGTCTATTAAAATTTTAGTATTTATAAGTAGTTCTATAGTTTTGACAACCATAAAACCTTCTACCTGAATTTTTAGCTGTATTGGAATTTTTCGAAGGACTTCTAACTCCACAATGGCAGTAATATTCTTTCAAACAAGTTCCATAGGGGTAAGAATGATATCCTATATGAGATTAGTGTACACCTCTTGCCTAAACAGAGAAAGAGAGATGCACTGTCAGAGGTATTAAGGGAGAAGGTTAGAGAGGTCAAAGAAATATATAAAGAAAGAAAAAATATATAAAAGTTTAAAAATACTATGACCCGGGGTGATTGATTTGTACTTGATATAGAATCCATATTTGTAGTGATTACAAAATCCTTCGTAAATATTGTGGCCATTATTTTTAGGCAAATACACAACTTTTCCTAACTAGTTTCGCCATTTCATCCACACACACACACACACACACACACATATATATACATGATATTTTGGATACTAAGACTGTCATATATATATACATGATTGATTTATACTCCTTACAGAATCCAGATTTATAGTGATTACAAAATTCTTCGTAAATAGTGTGGCCATTATTTTTAGACAAATACACAACTTTTCCTAACTAGTTTCTCTATTTCATCCAAATATATATATATATATATATATATATATATATATAGACATGATATTTTGCATACTAAGACTGTCATATATATACATGATTGATTTGTACTCGTTACAGAATCTAGATTTGTAATGATTACAAAATCCTTCGTAAATATTGTAACCATTATTTTAAGGCAAATACATAAGTTTTCATAACTAGTTTCGCCTTTTCATCCAAATATCTATATATATATATGATATTTTGGATACTATGACTGTCATATATTTTTCATGTTATATATATATATATATATATATATATATATATATATATATATTTATGCCTTGGGTTATTGAATATGCTTAATGGAGGAGTTGTACGTAAAATTAGTCATATCAAATAAGTAGTTCATTTAATTATACATTTACAACCAATGCTTGTAACTTATTACACAATTTCGTGTTCAACTAATTCTAACCTACCATATTAATTGGCTAAGAATATTGACTATATATGCAACATAACTTCTTCCCTTTCTGGAGATACTAGTTAACTTTCCCCCAAAATGTAACTGGCATACACAAAGCAAGTAGCCTAACAATGAAAATAGAAGAACTCCCACCACCGTTGCTCACTGAGGTGGTTAGTAGAGTGGCGGCAAATAATTTTCAAGACTTACTACAACTTCAACAATGGTAAGTATTAATTGTCATAAGTGGTTGTGTTTTTTTTTTTTTTTTTCTTTTTTTTCTTTTTTCTTTTTTTTTTTTTTTCTCATATAACAGGTTATATGATAGTAAGTTAAAGTGTTTAAATATGTGCAATTCTCATAAGTTAGCTATGGTGTCTTTGGAGCCACATATATTACGACATCTCAGTTTTAAATCCTTGTATGAAATACAGACGGAGGGTATCAGTGATACTTACACGTCGTGATGAGTGTTCATGCAAAAGTGTGTTGATGATGGCAATCAGGAGGCTATGTTTGTCTTTGGAGTGGTACGTTGCTTGCACTTTACTGAATATTTAAAGTAATTTAATCGGGTTTTATTTTTAATAACTTTATGTTGGATGTAGGAACTATTTTTCTTCCATAACAATCAGGCAGATGGGGTAAGTATTCTAACTAAAGGTGCATATCTTTAACATAATGGTTGTAAGTTTGTTTTGGCTATTGCATTAATATATGGCAATGATGTTGATAAGGTAAATGGTATTAAACAACTTTCGAACATGAACACTTACATAACAAATAAAATGATCATAAAGCATCGGAGGGAACAAATGATTTCAATAGTGAAGAGAGGATGGTCGAATGTGTTTTTTCTTAACATTCCCACTTGTTTTGAGGAAGATTATAGACCACCGAACTATGAAGGTGACATGGTTCACATCAAATGGTGGATGGTCCGGCGAATAAATGAGGAGAAAATAAAATGTAATCTTTACCGCTGTAATCTTCACATATTGATGGTATCTAGCATCATTGGAGAATAAGTCATCGTCAACTAATGGTAACCGTTGACGTCGTTTTCTGTATGTAGTGTGATATATGTAATGTAATGTATGTAATGTGATGTATGTTGTGTGATGTTGTATTTAACTTTTTGAAGTAACATAATGGAACTTTTGGGATAGACAATTTAATTAGCACTGTGTAACAGAAAATCGCCATATACAAGAGGCAACTAAGCATCGCCATCATTGGAGAAAATCGCCATATGCCATTAACATCCTATTTGACCTTGAAATTGATGGTTTTAACCTGTCCCAAATCACAAACAAAATGGACTAAACAACATATATACTTGAATTGACATAATTGGCCCTTAATTAAAATCATACAGCCAATATAGTGATTTCCTTCAAAGATTGGAAAAACCTACATATCATCCTTACAGAATCTAGATTTGTAGTAATTACAAAATCCTTCATAAATAGTGTGGCCATTATTTTTAGGCAAATATACAACTTTCCCTAACTAGTTTCGCCATTTCATCCAAATATATATATATATATATATATATATACATGATATTTTGGATACTAAAATTGTCATATATATACATTATTGATTTGTACTCCTTACAGAATGCAGATTTGTAGTGATTACAAAATCCTTCGTAAATAGTGTAACCATTATCATCCATTTCATATTACATATATACAAAACCCAAAAAACACCCTAAACAGGTTATCCATACATTTACACAAAAGGGGATATATTTTTTATACCAACAATAGAGTTCATCCATCCACCATAGCATACCTATATATCATCATAATTAAAGTCAAGCCATCAATTTCTCATCAGCATACAACTAACAATAGTGTGATCAACTTCGACATATAAGACAAACAAAATAAAAACAAAATTAATTATTGTCAAGAATTTCTTAACTCAGAACAACTTTTACCCAGCTCGAGGATTGATCTCGGATGTTGTCTCCTCGGATATTGGTGTCGAATTACATTGACCACTGCTGTAATCAACATCCTTAGAAGGATCATACAAAAATAATGTTTGTACATACATTAATTAATGAAAAGTTAAAACATCTGTGTTTAGAATATATCGCGTAAGCATAAATTTTATAGGAGATAAACTTACAAGGTAATCTGAGAATCGACATTCATGATACGAAACAAATGGAGTCCCCTGCCAATATATTGTCAATGTTCATTAGCGGATGGATTTCAAAAGTAGGAAATAATATTCAACTTAATTTTTATGTAACTAGTTCAAAATAAAAGTTTATTTATACCTGTTCAGTTGATGGAGTCCTGGGATGACTGAAGTTAGTGGTAGGATAGTATGCCATTTAGTCAATATTTGTTTCAGATTGTAAACCTACACATGGTTGACGATTTTCGTAAATCCAAGTGGCGTCGCTGGGAATCTCACAACCCTTATTTCAATATAAACATTGTTAGTTAAGAGATCATCGTACTGAAAATTATAATAATATGTAAAATAAAAAAAAAATCAATGTTTTAATTTAACAAAAGGAGAAAACTCACATTTAAACGTACATATGTAATAGGTGGCATGGTACCACTGCCACCTACCCCTGCACCAACACTGTTGTTGCCATTTGATTTCTACAAAACAATAGATTTATTCATTGTAAAAACAAAACTAGGACATTGCCAATATCAAAATGTTAATGACATATAGTGAAAATTAAATTATCATATAATAATAAATAAAATAAATTAACCTTTCGTCTCACATAGTTTTTTTTTTTTTTGGATTCTTCAAACTTATTTTTCTTCTTGCGCATTGGTCCCTTACCACCTGTTTCTTTATTCTATATACCCTTGGCATTACTTTCGGTCGCGGCTTGCCTATTGATAGTTTCATTATGTTCATGATTATTACTTCTTTTAGTTGAAAAAGCTGAATTGGTTGCCTCTTGTTCAACATCGAAACTTTGTCCTTCAATACTAATGTGTTTTCGTTCTCATTTCATCCCTTTTAGCATCAAATTATTGAATACATTTTCTTTATCAGATGCAAATAAGCTAATTTCTGTAAAAAAAAACGACATAACATCCTATACCTTCTGCGTACTTCAAGTTTAGGATCGGCAATAACTTCACATCCACGGATGTCTTGTACATTGCCATCCCTAGCTTTTGTCGTCCATCTTTTTGGCATATACATAGAAGGTAATTCATTCAAATAATGAGTGGCGTCTTTAAGTACTTTAAATACATGGCTGCACAAAATACCATCCATTGCATATTTCTAGCACGAATAACTTAGAAAGCTATCATCCCACCTTGTCACAGTCTAATCCATATTGCTATCATAAACAGATACTTTAGAAACACGTAATCCATTTTTATCTAAAGTTGTTCCTTACATGGTAGCAACCACATAAGCTGCTATGAATTGGTCCTGGAATAGTTCAAATATCTTCAATGTGTACATTTGCCCACTTGCTTTAGAATTAGACAATTTTGTTTGAGTCTAGGTAGCTTACTGAGGAAACCATACTAAGCTTGATATTCTTTGTAGCGTTTATCAGATAATAGCCTGTTAAGGTACATGAAGAAATTCAAAATACTCATTTTTCTGGTTAAGTACTCTTTCAAGCTTCTATTTAGACTTTCAGTCAGCTGCGTTGTCCGCATTCCAGCGGTGAACCAATGTTTAACAAATGGATAACCCCATTTTTCTCTCAAACCAAACAAAATTTTCAACCATGTGTTACCAACAACATTGTAATCCCTTAACATTACATCCCATTGTATACAAAAATCATCCTCATCATCATAACAGTACATGAATTGACTCAGCAGACTTTTAATCCCTTCATTATTCCTAAAAATGGTGCCTACATGCTTCTATGCATTTGCCATGATGTACCACATGCAAAGTAAATGTCTCATCCTCGGCATAACTTGTGCCAATGCCTTTGCCATTGCTATAAGAATCATTTGTGGAGCTTTACCTAACATCACATTCAAGAATATATATAAAAAAAAAAACATGTAAATGAATAAGTAATTTCATCATACATCATTACTAATTTTTTCAAATTATTGAAAAATTTAAAGGGAAAAACAAAACAATATAATACATATATTATATGAAACTTTTATTAAAAATTATGCTCCAATAAATATCTCCATTTCAAAAAGTAATTCACATAAAAAGGAAAAAAAAAATGGCCATGTTCAATTATTAATGGCTTAAAACATATGTATCTATAGGATGACCAAAATCATTGAAAGAAGAAAAAAAAAAATTACATTTATAGCATTTACCTGACATTACATTCAAGAATTAATCAAACAACCATGCAAATGAATTGGCAGTCTCGTTATACATCAATGCTAGTCCAAAGACAGCAGTCTTTTAATGATGATTTAGACCAAGAAAATCCGCAAAAGGACGGTTGCTTTGGATGAGTTTGTATGTTGTGTCGAATGTGATGACGTCTCCAAAATGCCCATAGTCGATTATCATTCTCGAATCTGCCCAGAAAATATTAGTTATCATTTCGTTGTTATCTAAGTGAAAAAGTGAAAGATTCTCACAAGATTGAATTTTGAAATAATTCATCAGTCACGTCTTCTCTCCATATTCCAACTCACTCTGTCTTCTGGTCTTTAGAAAATTTTGTTGATCAACTTTGGTGTAGCCATTTGATTGCCTCCTACCAGCCTGCCTGCTCATTAACTCAAATGAATTACCGAGCCAAACTCCAGATTGGCAGACCAATTCCACATCAATTGCTTGGGCAATACTTATTCTTCATTGTGATGGCATCATATGTGTGCTTTCTTGAATTATAATGGGATGATTGTGAGATTCTACAAAATTATATACAACATATTTTCCCTTCTTGCGGTCATATCTAATTTGCATCAGTGCACCACAACCTATTCAAGTTTCAGCCTTGGCCTTTCTTGTATGGATATCCTTTTTGTCCTTTACCCTAAAATCTTGTTTGGAATACATAAACTTTCTTATTGTAATATATCATGTCTTATGGCTTTTATTTGCATAATTCTTACAAATACTGAATCCAACTTTACCCCCATAAGCATTGTAAAAGTCGTATACTTCATCCTCAGTGTCAAACTGCATGTTTAATTTTGGTGTGAATTCCATATCAGTGGGATTGACAACTTTAGGTGCTAAGTTTTCGGTAATGTTGATTTTGGCAACGATTAAAACGCTTGTTCTCACATCATTAATAGTTAATTCGTCGTCCATTAGGATAACTTAAGTATGAATACTATAACAAGCAAAAGTTCCATTAGAAGATTAAAGTCAGTTGCTATAACTTGTGACAACAAACAAAATACTAGATATTTACCGAAATAATGAAAAAGGCCAAAAAATAAGAGTACCTAACAAAAAATAGAGTATCCAAAAAAATATTTAACTACCATGGTTGAAGTCGTTTGGGGTAACTTCGAAATTTTTTTTACAAACTTCAATATTATTTGCCATTTTCTCACTTTTATACTTTCACCCTCAAAATAATGTATTCATATAGTGCCGAATAACTAATGTCACACATAAATATAAGTCAATTGAACATATTAGTATGTTGTTATTTCAAAACTGGCCTGAGAAAATTCATCAATTCTTTCATATCTTGCCATAACTTAGTCAACAAATTTAATACAATGGAAGCATAGTATGATATCCTTCAAAGTAATGTGGAATGTGTACAGGGAACAGAGAGCATTTGTATCTTAGTCATTGACCGGTATCTCCAATTTTTTGGCCTACCTTTATGTGTGACATTAGTTAGTCAGCATAATGTGAATATCTTATTTTGACGGTGAAGGTGGAGTTTTAGGCTACATTTATGTGAGACATTAGTTAGTCAGCACTATATGAATACCTTATTTTGATGGTGAAGGTGATCAGTATGCCAATTAATATTAAATTTTGCTATGTTTTTTTCCTCATAAATATCAAATAATAACATCTAAAATGTGTAATTGCCGCATACATTTAATACCAAAATTTTTTGTGACGACCCTGAATTTTTCAACCCAGTATGTCCTGTGATGACCCAAAATGGATCCAAAATGTGGAAGCAAAAGATAGAACAATGGTCTTTAGAGATACAACACTCCTCTAAGACACCAATGTGACCCTCGACGAGGTCATGAAACCCAAAGGAAGAAAATGCGGAAGCAACGTTTCAAAAACGGAAAAGAATGAACCTAGGGATAAAATGGTCATTCCACACTGAAATGGGTGTCACTGTGCACACCATTGGAAAGACAGTGAAAAATTAATAAATATAGACTCAAGAATCACTTGATTCGGGCTCCGGACGGCAAAGATATCAAGTTTTGAAGTCGAAGGAAGGGATACCCTATCCCGGTTCGAACCAAAAACAGACACTACCTTACTAAAACTTGAATAACTTGAGGGACAAGAAGAATCTGAAGCTCTAATTAGTACCATTGGAAAGCTTATTTCGACACGATCAATTTAGACTGAAGAATGGACCAATTCGGAGTTAAAACGAAGAAGTTATGATGATTTGAAATCGGAGGTGCAGTGCTGAACCAAGACACACACACCCGTGAATAGTACTTCGAGCGCTCGAACAAGGACTTCGAGCGCTCAAAAATTGCCTTAAGAATTCTGCCCAAAGTTCGAGCGCTCGAACTCCCTATTTAGAGCGCTCGAACTCCTGTAGGCTGTTGCGCCTGAAATGCTGACTTGAAATGCAATTTTGAGGACTTTCTGGGCTTTTTTGAGAAAAATGCAAAGAAGAAACTACCCTCAAAATCATGTTTTCTAGCCAACCATGCCAAAAGAAAACTTTTTTTTCATGTGAAAACCCCAAAATGCCCTTATGCTCAGTTTAGGCTCAAAACGACAAAAAATGTAAGTTTGCACCAGACATACTTTTGACTCCAAATACACTTCTAGGCTGAAACGAATATGCACGCAAACGTAATAAGTAATTTTGAGCGCGCGGGAATGGTCCGCGGCTCCCGGAAACGACCGATGCAAACCTAGTGAGACAACAACTTGACATTTTTCAATATTTTCATAATATACCATAAAGTCAAAACTACATAAAATACAAATACATGTCATTGGCCTCCAGCCACATCTTATACATGCCAAATACATTGTAAGGAGTGCACTCATGTACACATTACATGTTTAAATTCAAATATACATATTTTGACATATAAGGCTACAAGTGGCTTTTCAAGCCAACCTTTACAAGAAATGGAAATCTTCAAGTCCACCAATCATCCAAGCATGACGAGAATCACAACCTTGATTCTTGTACCTGAAATATACCCCAGTATCATAGGGGTGAGTAACATAAAGCTACTTGTAGGAAATGAGCATGCATCGACCTACGTTTTACAAGTTTGCATAATTTAATTATTGTGGTTCATTCCACCTAACGTCTATGTCAAAGGTGAGACTCAAGGAGCATCTTAGCTACCTAGGATCATTTCTAGCATCAATCACCTCATTCATGCAATTTTAGCAACATAGGGTCATACTTACACAAAGCAACAACATAGGAGCATGCTTACACAAAGCAACAACATATAGATTCTTAAGGTAATCAACTTGAAGTCTAAAATGCAACATCAACTAAATATAACAATTTAGTATAATTAGAGTATCTAATACCACACATCAAGACATAGGTTCTCTAGGTTATCAACTAGAAATCTAAAAGTTTGAAATCAACTAAATATATCAATTTAGTATGGATGTACTTAACAACATCAAAATGATTCATTAAAATCATATTCATGGATGTACTTAACAACATCAAAATCGCCAATAACTAAAACCACAAGTTACAATATAAACATGATTGTTAACTTGGAATTGAATGCGAAAACAAATAATGGAAGACTTGGACATCTATGCTCGGAATTCTGCCGAGACCTCAATGGTTATTTCGGGCACTAACCCGCAGGGAAGACCACCCTAAGTGCGCACTATCTCAGACTTAGAGGACTCACGTCCCCGTACTAGAGCCAAACCCTAGCCATCTCAACTTAACAATGTTCCAAGAATCCAAAATTTAAACCAAATAAGTTCACAACTTATACATAACTTATATAATGCATGAAAACACCTTCCATGCACAAGTAGGTTGAAACCACACAATCCATGCCTTAGAGTTTCAATTCTAAAATGACATACATAATGCCAATTACAAAGTGTGCAATTCACTACACATGACATCAACATATTCTATAAAGAAAACATGTTCTCATGAATATAAATATAACAACAAAGTTGTCCAATGCTCAAAACACAACCAAGTGAATACATAACAAGTTCAAGTCCATGATTTGAATATAGAAACAACCTCTAAAATACCAATAGACCCATGGAGCCATTAGATAGAATTTAATTAAACAAGGTGATTAAATTCTCTAGATTTCAAATAACCTCAAATTAATATATGTTAAGCAACATATCATGGTCTTTACATATATCAAATCAAAAGTGCAAGATAAGCAAGGTATCATCAAATAGAATTTAATTAATTTAAATCAATTAAATCTCTATATTTCAAAAGTTGTCCAAATGATCTCAAATTAATTTATATCAACCACTAAGTCATGGTCATACCATATATCTAGTCTAAGATGGATTACAAGCAAAACACAATTTACTAGAATTTAAACCAAATTAAATCCATTTAATCTCTAGATTTGACAACTCATCTAAATCAACCAAATTAATATATACCAAAGATCAACTCATGGCCATGCCATTTACCAAGTCTAAAATGAGTTATAAGCAAACTACCATTAATCATAATTTCTCAAATTAATACACTACATGCATATAAGTTGTATAAGCATTAAAAACATACAAGACAACAAACATATAACCCTATAACATTCCCTACCTCACTAGAGAAGTGTCTCTCTAGAATCCAAGGCAAAATCAACACAAAATGGCAAACCCTTCTAGGGTTATGAAGAGGAAGATGAGGGGAACAAAATGTATTCTCAAGTTCAAGCTTGGAGATCAAAGGAAGGTTCTCAAAAATCAAGGTCAAAGCTTAAGGCTTTAGGCTCCATCCATGGAGGCTAGGTTTTCTTTACATGAGAGGGAGGAAATGAAAAATGATAAAGATGAAATGTGAGTGGAGGGGATAGAGATCCTCCACTCACTATGTGCTCTTACACTACCTCTCTCACACACACTAATGCAAGATCAAATTGTGAGCCTACACTTGTCACAAATCCAAGGCTCTATCCTAAGTTAAATCTCAAGCCTACACTTGTCAACCATCGAAGCCAACAAGTGCACCAATCCTAGGCCAACAAGTGGTTAAATCTCCACCCTCCACATGTCCTCATCCAAGGCCTCAAAGTGTTTCCACACACATGTCAACAAGTGGACCAATGAGAGTGTGACACTTGTCACACTTTCTAAAAATTGCAAAAAAATCCTTTTTGAAAATATCTTCCAAATTAAATTGAAAAATGGTCCCTAAGACGAAAAATAATTACTTTATAGTAATTACACAAAAATCCCTAAAGTTTGGAAAATTACAAAATGGTCATGCATCTATACCCTTTACAAGAAAAGTAAGCACTTAGCATGTTTTTTTACAAAAGTGAAAATACACATAGTATGGAATTTAAATATCATGGATGCATGCAAAACCGGAATCAAATCCGAACACGAAAAGTGAGGTTATGCTAACGAGGTGACAACCGAGAAAAAGACGAAAGTGAGTAGTGTCACAAAAGTGAAAATGTGAAAATGACTTGGTCCTCAAAGGAAGTCGTCAATCCACCGAAAAGAGTCTCAGAAACCATTCCCGAGTACTCAAGATGACACTAAGTGACGAGAAACTGAACTCAGAAAGGAAAAGATCAACGGAAAAAAAATATCCGTGCAAATTTGAGAAAAGGAAAGGAAGGAAAATGGCCGAGTCATTACATTTTTCAATAATATATTGATACCTAATGAAGCCAACTCAGTTCAAAAAATCAATTATGGAAGATTTCAGATTCTCTAGAATGCTTATCAATGTCAATTTTAAGTGAAAATATCATAATTTATAGTAAAAGATGACAAATGAAAGAATCATAATTTAGTTATAAATCTACAATGTTTAGTTCAAAACAAAATTTTCACTGTATTTTGAACAATAAATGAACAATACTATTAAATGCACAATATTAATAACATTTATTAAGCCTTACCAACCATCAAGCGTGCAAAACTATAAATACCAGCTCAGGTCCATTGTAGATTTCTTTCCTGTAGATGAAGAGGAGAATCTTATTGAAGAAATCAACAATTTGTGGAAAGAAATCACTGCAATCTAGGATTCAAAAAAGGAAATAAAAAAGTAAAAATAGAAGAGGGAGGAATTCGGGTTTTAAATAAAAAAAGAATTACTTAGCAATATGCTTTTGATGGAACCAAAAGGAAAGGAGAGACAAAATAGTGTTTGAATTAAAGAAGATAAAAAGAAATAATGGAACAAAACGAAAAGAGAAAGGAGAGAAATAAGAAAACGAAAAGGGAAGAAGGGAAAGATGAAAGTAAAGAAGCGCCAATTTATGTGTGTTCAACTTTTTTCAACTTATCTTTTTCATTTTTTTGTTTTTTTTTTTGGCAAGTTAGTGTTAATTTTAATGTTTTGTTAGTTGCCTTTTTTGTTGTGCCAAGCCAAACACGACATTAAGGAGTGGACTGCAGGGGACCGCAGGGATAAACACAACAGAAGATTTGCGCCCCAATTCCTTTCTTCCTCTTCATTTTTTCGGCCAAGGGCTCTCCCTCTCTATATTTTTCTTTTTCTCTCTCTATATCTAATATCTATACACCTCCATGTTTCAAGCTTGATTTTTAGAAGATTAGGATGAGAGTTTGCTTAAACTATAGAAGGAGATGTTGTTCCACTTGGCAAGAGCTTCCTTTTGACACCATTCATGTAATACCCCTATATTTGAAAGGTGTTATTTAGTGGGATTAATGGTATTATTTAGTAGAATTAATTATTTTTATTTTATTTAAAATGATTTGTTTGATTTAATTGGGTGCTTTTATTTTATTTTTAAATGATTTATTTTATTTAAGTAAGTGTTTTGATTAATTGTGTGATTTTAATTGAATTATATTTCGCATTTTACTTGTTGAATTGATATGGTGTTTTACTTTATGGAATGCTAAGATTGAATTGTTTATTTGATTTGTGCATATTTAAGCTTGTGCGATTTTTATTGTGAACTATTTGTATTTAATAGGTTTAATTTAATAATTTTATTTATTTAAGTTAATTAGTTTGGGCTTAAGAGGAGTGAGACCAATGGATGTGGTCTTAGGCTTGAATGAAGCTTTGTTGGATTAATTAATAAAGGCCCATGGTTATGTGATTATTTAAATGATTATTTTTGTATAATTATAAATATATATATATAATTATATATATATATATATATATATAATTAATAATTATTATGGAAGGAAGTGTATTTATATATATATATTAATTGATATATATGTATATATGATTTATTTAAGTAATGATTATTATGGGAGGAAGTATATATATGCATATATATATATATATATTTATTGATATATATGTATATATGATTTAAATAATGAAGGATTAGCATGGAAGGAAATATACATATATATATATATATATATATATATATATATTAAATAATATGTGTGTATATATATATTTTACTAAAGATTATTATTATTTTATTTGGATAATCATACTAAGAATAGGATTAGGGTATTAATGTATATAAATATACACATAAGGTTTCATTGTTAAAAGTTTTTCCCATTAGAAAAATAAGACACAGTGTATGCATATGTTTTAATTTTTGACATATTATATTGCTGATTGAACTTGTGTGAATGTCTTTGAATGAATGATTCAATTATGAAGTTGTACACCTTCCTCTAGAAGTTGAACTTCAAACTATATGTATACATATGTATATATATTCGGATGATAAATGACCGTGATTGCGTAGGCATAATGGATATATTATAGGTGTATTATGGAATAGTGGCGTAACAGATATATTATATGGTGTATTATGAAATGGTCTAAAAGACTTATCATTAGTAAGTGTAATGATCTAAGAGACTCGCTCATCTAATAGTCAAAAAAAGTAAAATAAAAATAAAAATAATTTGGCAACTTGTTAACCATCAGAAGGAGGGGAGGGGGGGGGGGGGGGGGTGGGAAGAGTTTGCCTTGAAAATATATTAACTTAACATAGTTGGTAAAATACAGTACGGGAAAAATATGGGTAAGGAAACATATGAGTATAGTTTGATATTTTTAAAAAAATACGTTTAAAAAATTCGTTTAAAAAAAACGAAAAACGTAAAAATACAAATACGGATGCATACGTATATAATATGTTATATGTACTAAAATTTCGGGACCAAAAATTCGACTATGCACATCTTATTATTTTCTTATATATCATATATTTGTAAGGACGATGAATAATAAATATATTACAATTAACACCATCATAAATAATCATAACAAAAATAAACTATCTAAATACAATTAATCAATAACCATAGGTCTATAACATGATTAATTCATCACAAAACTAATAAAAAAATTCTAATTCAATTAGTCAACTATATTGCCTAAATTAAAAATAAAATGCAGTTGTTTGAACCTCTTAAGGTACTTTTGAACAAATTTCAATATCTCTACCTTTTATCCCGGATAAATGTTATTTGACCATTGAAATATGTCCATGATAGTTAGAGTTTTGTTCAACATGATCCCAAAATGCATCTTTCTTTCTTTTTCTTTTTCTTTTTTTCTTTTTTTTTTCTCATTTTTCCTTGATAACCTGTATATTTATAATAAATGCATAAGTATATGGTGTGATATTTGTGAAAATATCTTTTGTGATGTCTGTGTTATATATATATATGTTATGTTAATTAAAGAAATTCTTTATTTTACCTATGGGGCCCACATGAATTATAAGTCAATATAAATGACTTAGAATTCATTACAGACACTTTTTCTTTCCTCTCACTGCTACGTTCTCTCTTCCTCTCGGCATTCTCTCTCTTTCTTTTTTATTTATTTATTTTTATCTTACAAATTCAAGGCTTGATTTCTCTCTCTATTCTTGGAAATTTTGGATGCCGTTTATGGCAAATTGAAGCCCACGACAAGATCTTCAAATTCATACCAGCAATTTCAGCTTTTGGCCACTCTAGGAAGTCCGAAAATTGAGACCCATTTTGAGGGTTTGAGATGAAAATTGGGGCTTTTGGCTTAGATTGAGGTAGGGGTCTCTAACCCACATTTTCTTGTTCCTTTGTGAGTTAATTTCATGTAATTGTTGTTAATTTGTCCAAATGATGATAATTATCCTAGAATAATTGTGTTGTAATGTATAAAGTTCATAATATTTTATGAATTGTTGTCTAGCATGACTAATTTGTGTAAAATTTAGCAAGTTACTTGGTTGTTGTATATATGTTGATGTGTAGTTATGTGTATTAATTGACTCATGTGAAGAGCATGCCTAAATGTTGATTTTTATATGCCTATCATTCTAGATCTCGATTGTATGAAAACATGTTGTAGTTTTACTTGAAAATTCTTGTGAATCATGCTATATTAATTAAGTTTGAGTTAGTTATGGAATGATAAACTTGGACATGGCATGATGCATCTATGCATTAGCATTGGGCATGAAATGGGATTAATGTGATTTGAAATGAAAAAGGGGAATTTTGGGAAGAAGTTTTGATATAAATGGTTTTGAGAAAACCTGGTCACCACGGGGTCACCAAAGGGTCTGTGTGTTAATATAGCCTAGAGGAAATAAGGAAGATTGTCCTAGCGTGGTTGAGCTAGCTGGGCCCAAAATGACGCCACCGGAGTACCAAGGGTCAGGGACACTAGCCAATCCTTCTTTCATGTCGTTGCGGGGTCACCAAAGGGCGGGTTATATTAATAGTTTAAAAGTGATGGATTTAAATGTTGAAAATGGGGAGAGACATCGGCATGCATTGCATTTTATAGCATCATATTATGTTTGCTGAGATTGGATTTAATGTTGTACTTTTCCGATATAGTATAACCCCGATTCCTATTGTCCTATTCCTTGTTTGGATTCACGAGGATACAAGAGGTGTGTCTGAGGCATCACCTATTGAGCAATTTTGCTCACCCTTTTTTATTTAACATTTTTTCAGGAAACGGGAAAGAAGTGGCGGATGACGTTCTACCACAGGCCTAAATTGGATTAGAAGATTGTTTTGCTATTTTTGTATTTAAGTCCCATATTTTTTGTAAAATCTTAGTTTGTTATATTTGGTATAGAGATTTGTGAACTCTTGTTATTGTAATTATATTTATGGGCTCTAATTTTATTATAAGTGGTCTAAATGTTGTAAGACATGGACTTTAGATCTTAACTATGTATTGTTGGGATTATAATCACGATATTTGGATTAAATGGTATGTGGATGCTCCACCATGAGATGAACTATGTTGAGGCCCGATGAATGGATGAAAGGGATGTTGGAATGTATTATTTGCATTTTTATGCATTTAAACAGGTTATCGTACGACCCCTTTTAGCGGAGGTCATACCGATTTTTTTTTTTTTTTTTTTATAAATGGTATCAGTTTAAGGGTCATTACAAATTTGGTATCAAAGCAAAGGTTTGAAAACCATTAGGACGATGGGTAGGCCTACATAGGGTTGCATGGGAAGTCGTTTGCATAGTTTATGTGATTAATTGTTAAAGTATTTTGCTATGTGAAAAAAAAAGGAGCATGCTTAACTGTTTACTTGTTTACGTGCTTATGTGCTTATATGCTTATAGTAATGTGTTCATTGCATAGTCTTGCATGCTAAGTGTTAGTATAGTATACGTTTGTGTTGAGTTGTTCATGGTTGGACTTTAGTGTTATCGTTATTGAACTATTTCCTTGTTTTATAGAACGATGTCACGGCGTGAAGAACCCAGGGAAGTTGGCCCTAGGCCAGCAAGGTGTGATGTTGGCAAGAGCTTTAGCTCCAATCCGGCGAAGCCAGTTGATGAGGATACACTTCTTAGGGATTTGATTGCCCCAAGAGTTGTTCCTACAAGGAGGGATAATGTGGAAGTACCAGTTAAAAAGGGTGAAAGTTCGGCGGAACTAGTATTGAATTGCTTGTTGCAGAGAGCCTTGAGGGCTACAATTACTACATATCCGTAGTCAATACCACAGCCGGTACCACAACCAGTAGTTCAGGTAGAGGAGATGCCAGCACAGAAACATCTCAAGATTATTAAAGGGTTTTCTCAGTTAATGCCAGTGATGTCCGAAGGTGGTGCGGATCCAATGGAAGCGGATGACTATATGGATCAAGTTGAAACTCAATCGACTTCTATGGATGTGACGGATGATCACTTGAAAATCATCCTAGCCACTTACAAGTTTTCAAAGGATGCCAAGTTTTGGTGGAAATCGATCACAAATCAGTATAAGATTAAAGAGATGAGTTGGGATAGGTTTAAGGAGCTGTTCTATAAGAAGTATTTCCCTGCCTCCAAGAGGTGGGAGTTAAAGGATCAGTTTATTGGCCTTATCCAAGGCAATATGTCAGTGACGGAGTACGAGAATAAGTTCACCTCACTCTCTTGCTTTGCTCCAGAAATGGTGAGTAATGAAGTTGATAAGGTTTGGAAGTTTATCTCCAGACTTGATTACAAGATGAGGCTGTTGTTAATAACACATGGCATCAAGGTTTATTCTGAGGCAGTGGAAAGAGCATTAATGCTAGAGGCGGAGGCCAAAGATAAAGATGCAAGAAGGGAACAGTGGAAGCAAAAGAGGAATACAGGGTCATTTTCAGAGGACCTTCAGGGAAAAGGAACAGGGGTGGTTCCTCTCAGTTTCAGGGGCAGCCGTTTGCATGATCTGCTCCTACCACTCCTATGCCAGCTGGGTCAGATAAGAGTGCAGTTGTTTGTTATCAGTGTCAGCAGCCTGGACATTACAAGTCCAGATGTCCTATGAACTCGACCACAGTTTCTATGCCATCAAAGGCTTGTTATTGGTGTGGCCAGCAGGGTCATTTGATTCGAGACTGTCTGAGTCAGGAGCAGGCACCACTAGTGGTAGAAGGTCATGGCAGAGGCCGTCACAGTCGGATATAGTTCAATCGGATTTCAGAGCACCACCACCACCACAGCCTGCCATGTCTTCTCAGGGTTCACAGCCAGTTAGGAGGGATACTCCTACTATGTCAGTGTAGTAGTCAGGTGTTCAGGTTGGTAGTTCTTAGGCACAGGCACCATAAGGACGTGTTTTTGCACTTGCACAGGCCGATGCATCTTCTTGTCCATCAGTTCTGTGAGGTATATTTCCAGTGTTTGGTTCTTGGGCCCGTATTTTGTTTGACTCTGTTGCATCTCATTCCTTCATATCATCATCATTTGCACTTGCATCGGGGTTAGAGATCAGTTTCATGGATCGGACGTTGTATGTTGATATGCCAGTTGGGGTTTCTGTGTCTCTGAGCCAAGTTGTGCGGGATTGTTCCATTGTGATAGCCAGGCGGACCTTTGTGTTTGACATTATCCTCCTGGAGATGACTAGCTTTGATGTCATTCTCGGAATGGATTGGCTAGCTTCCTTTCGTGCCATGATCGACTGTTTTAGAGGTAAAGTCACGATTTGCACTCCCGAGGGAGACTGTTTCTTTTTTGTGGGAGATCGGAGTGATTCCCACAATTCATCGTTTTATGGAGTTCGTGGACGGAGTAGTGGTGATTACTTCTTGGCTAGCTTTATAGCCGAAAAAGATAATGTTGTAGAAGAAGATTATCCTGTAGTTGTTCGTGATTTTCTGGATGTGTTTCCAGAGGATTTGACAGAGTTGGCTCTACACTGAGAAGTGGAGTTTACTCTTGTTATTAACTGAAGGTCAGGCTACTATCAGTTACGGGTTAGGGATGAGGATATCCCAAAGACAGCGTTCCGTACACGGTATGGATACTATGAGTTCCTTGTTATGCCTTTTGGATTGACTAATGTGCCAGCGGCATTCATGGACTTGATGAACCGAGTCTTTCACGATTACTTGGAACAGTTTGTGATAGTTTTCATGGATGACATTCTCGTGTATTCACGTTCTCGGGAGGAGCACGAGGTCCATTTGAGTATTGTTTTATGAATTTTTCAGGAGCATCAATTGTATGCCAAATATGAGAAATGTGAGTTTTGGCTACAGGAGGTAAAATTTTTAGGGCATGTTGTTTCAGAAAGTGGAGTGTCAGTAGATCCATCAAAGGTTGAAGCAGTTTTGAATTGGGAGCAAGCCAACAATGTTTTTGAGATTCGGAGTTTCCTTGGCCTGGCAGGTTACTATCAGAGATTTATGAAAGATTTCTCCCGTTTGGTAGCCCCTATGACCTGTTTGACCCGGAAAGGGATCAAGTTTGTCTGGAATGAAGCCTGTGAGACATCTTTTTAGGAGTTGAAGACAAGATTGACTACTGCTCCAGTGTTGGTGATACCTGAGCGTGGCTTGGGTTATGTGATTTATTGTGACGCTTCACGTGATGGTTTGGGATGTGTGTTGATGCAGGATAGTAAAGTAGTGGCTTATGAGTCTCGACAGTTGAAGACTCACGAGCTTAACTACCCTACTCATGATTTAAAGTTAGCGGCAGTTGTATTTGCCTTGAAGTGTTGGAGACATTACTTGTATGGTGAGAGATTCGAGGTGTACTCGGATTATAAAAGTCTCAAGTACCTTTTCTCCCAAAACGACTTGAACAACATATTAAGAAAATGGGTTGAGTTCTTGGAGGACTACAATTTTGACTTGCAGTATCATCCGGGCAAGGCAAATGTGGTAGCAGATGCCTTAAGCCGGAAATCTCGTGGGACTCTGCCCTATTTGGCTATTCGGAAGTGGAAGATGCCTAAGGATTTGGCAGAGATGGGATTGTATTGTTTTGATGACGATGTTGATAGTGAGCCAGCATTCTTGGTTAATCTTGTGGCTCAGCCTACTCTTGTTGTACGAGTGATTAAGTCACAAAGACAGGACCCGGATTTAGATGCCATTCACGTTTTGATCTCCAGTGGTGAGACAGTGAAAAATTGGGCCTTGCATACAGATGGGGGTCTACGGTTTAGGGGTTTGTTGGTGGTTCCCACGGTTTGTCGTGAGGACGTCTTACGGTAGTTTCACACTTCCTGCTTTGCAGTTCATCCAGGTGGTACCAAGATGTATCACAATTTGAGACGTTAGTATTGGTAGAACGGGATAAAGAAAGATGTTGCTCAGTTTGTGGTTAAGTGCCTTACCTATCAGCAGGTGAAGGCCAAGCATCAGAGTCCAGTCGGTTTGTTGCAACCATTACCTGTAGCGCAGTGGAAATGGGAACATATTGCTTTGGATTTTGTGACAGGTCTTCTAAGGTCACGGAGGGGCAATGAAGTCGTATGGGTCATCATTGACAGGTTAACCAAGACGGCTCACTTTTTGCCTATTAAGGTAACAGATGATGCAGAGAAGCTTGGTGTACTTTATGTGAAGGAGATTGTAAGGTTGCATGGAGTTCCAGTAACCATTGTCTCAGATAAGGATGCCAAGTTTACTTCGAAGTTCTAGGAAGGACTTCAAGTAGTGTTTGGTTCAGCGTTGTATCTTAGTATGACATTCCATCCACAGACAGATGGCCAGTCGGAGCGTACTATCCAGATCTTGGAGGATATGCTTCGGGCATGTGTGCTTGACTTGGGTGGTAGTTGGGAAGATCATCTACCGCTTATTGAGTTTGCCTACAACAACAATTATCAGGCGAGTATCCAGATGGCTCCATTTGAGGCGTTGTATGGTAGACCTTATAGGTCTCCTGTTTGTTGGACTGAGGTGGGTGAGACCGCCGCCTTAGGACCCGACATAGTACTCGAGACTACTGAGAAGATTAAGCTGATCAGACAGAGGTTACTTACAGTTCAGAGCCGACAGAAGAGTTATGCGGATAAGCGGATACGGCTGTTATCCTTTGAGGTGGGAGATCATGTTTTTCTACGGGTTTCTCCACGGAAAGAATTGATGAGATTTGGGAAAAGCGGCAAGTTGTCGCCACAATTCATTGGACCGTTTGAGATTTTGGACCGAGTAGGAGAGGTTGCTTACAGACTTGCTTTGCCACCACAATTGGACAGGGTCCACAATGTTTTCCATGTATCGATGTTACAAAAGTACGAGCCGGATCCATCTCACATTTTGAGTTGGGTTGATGTGGACATTGATGAGGATGTTTCCTACGAGGAGGGACCAGTTCAGATCCTTGACACACAGTAGAACGTGTTGAGGAACAAGACAATAACAATGGTGAAAGTTTTTTGGAGACACCACGGAGTTGATGAGGCTACTTGGGAGCTTGAACAGGAGGTTTGCTCCAAGTACCCAGCATTGTTTTCTTCCTCAGGTATGTCTTGATTTCGGGGATGAAATCTTTTAAAGTTGGGGAGAATGTGATGTATGTGTTATATATATATTATGTTAATTAAAGAAATTCTTCATTTTACCTATGTGGCCCACATGAATTATAAGTCAATACAAATGACTTAGAATTCATTACAGACACTTTTTCTTTCCTCTCACTGCTACATTCTCTCTTCCTCTTGGCATTCTCTTTTTATTTATTTATTTATTTTTTTTATCTTACAAATTCAAGGCTTGATTTCTCTCTCTATTCTGGGAAATTTTGGATGCCGTTTGCGGCAATTTGAAGCCCACAACGAGATTTTCAAATACATACCAGCAATTTCAACTTTTGGCCACTCTAGGAAGTCTGAAAATTGAGACCCATTTTGAGGGTTTGAGGTAAAAATTGGGGCTTTTGGCTTAGATTGAGGTAAGGGTTTCTAACCCATATTTTCTTGTTCCTTTGTAAGTTAATTTCATGTAATTGTTGTTAATTTGTCCAAATGATGATAATTATCCTAGAATAATTGTGTTGTAATGTATAAAGTTCATAATCCTTTATGAATTGTTGTCTAGTATGACTAATTTGTGTAAAATCTAGCAAATTACTTGGTTGTTGTATATATGTTGATGTGTAGTTATGTGTATTAATTGACAGATGTGAAGAGTATGCCTAAATGTTGATTTTTATATGCCTATCATACTAGATCTCGATTGTATGAAAGCATGTTGTAGTTTTACTTAAAAATTCTTGTGAATCATGCTATATTAATTAAGTTTGAGTTAGTTATGGATTGATGAACTTGGACATGGCATGATGCATCTATGCCCTAGCATTGGGTATGAAATGGGATTAGTGTGATTTGAAATGAAAAAGGGGAATTTTGAGAAGAAATTTTGATTAAAATGGTCTTGAGAAAACCCGGTCACTGCGGGGTCACCAAAGGGCTGGTGTGTTAATATAGCCTAGAGGGAACTAGGGAGATTGCCCTAGCATGGTTGAGCTAGCTAGGCCCAAAACGACGCCGCGGGGTACCAAAGGTCAGGGACACTAGCCAATCATTATTTCGTGTCGCTGCGGGGTCACCAAAGGGTGAGTTATACTAACAGTTTGGAAGTGATGGATTTGAATGTTGAAAATGGGGAGCGATATTGGCATGCATTGCATTTCATAGCATCAGATTGTGTATGCTGAGATTGGATTTAATGTTGTACTTTCCCGACATAGTATAACCCCAATTCCTATTGTCCTATTCCTTATTTGGATTCATGGGGACACAAGAGGTGTGTCTTAGACACCACCTAATGAGCAATTTTGCTCACCCCTTTTTATTTAACATTTTTTCAGGAAACGGGGAAAAAGTGGTGGATGACGTTACACCACAAGCCTAAATTGGATTAGAAGATTGTTTTGCTATTTTTGTATTTAAGTCCCATATTTTTTGTAAAATCTTAATTTGTTATATTTGGTGTAGAGATTTATGAACTCTTGTTATTGTAATTATATTTATGGGCTATAATTTTTTTATAAGTGGTCTAAACGTTGTAAGACATAGACTTTAGATCTTAACCATGCATTGTTGGGACTGTAATCACGATATTTGGATTGAATGGTATGTGGATGCTCCACCGTTAGATGAACTATGTTGAGGCCTGATGAATGGATGAAAGGGATGCTGGAATGTATTATTTGCATTTTTATACATTTAAGCAGGTTGTCGTAGGACCCCTTTTATGGAAGGTCATGCCGAAAGTTTTTTATAAATGGTATCAGTTTAAGGGTCGTTACATCTTTATATTCTACTAAAACATATAATAAATGTGGTGATTTACAAACTTCCAAAATAATAATAATAATAATAATAATAATAATAATAATGATACTAGCAAAATTTAAAAGATCTCAAAACAAAACAAAAAATTTATAAATGTCTACAAATATCAATAAAAATCTATGATATATTCTTCAAAATTATAGTGTTCACAAGGTATATATATATATATATATGTGTGTGTGTGTGTATGTGTGTGTTTCATTATTTTGATTAAAGATCAAACATTCGATTGACAATAATAAGAGATTAAAAAAAAAAAAAAAAATAGAGTGATAGTAAAACACTAAGTCGTCAGAGTGTTTGAGAAAAATATACCATTAGAAACGTGAACAAAATAAATAAAAAAAATAATTAGGTTACCCTAAAATATAAACACGAATTAAACGGAGCAACCAAAATGAATATGAATAAACGCGTTATGTACGGGATGATGAAAAAAAATATCTTATCGTATCTTTAAACTCTGAGTATTTTTCAAAATTGGTATGTACACATTTAATTCGCGTATCGTACGCGAACTAGGTTCTGTAATAGATAAATGTTTTAGAATAATCCTCATTTTATTTTTAGTTAATAAATATTCCTTAATATCATTTGAATTATATCTAAATGCTACAACATACCGGGGAAGAACTACCATTTCTTGCAAAGATAGACAAACAATACATCTTCATAAGATGGATTTTTCTATCAAGGAGAAACTCCAAAACTGTAAAAAAGATGATATATTTTTTGTCATCAACACAAATTATTATAATTAATCCATCCAAAAATGTAATAGAAGGGCACATTGGTCAAATCAATTTGTGCGTATGCAGCCGAATGAAGAGTCCTTCACTTTTTTCTTCATTCCAAGCTCTCCGTTATGTAGTCCCCATAGCGATCCCTTCACAGAAGAAGTAAATTACACATTTAGATCAAGAAATCCCATGAAGTATAAAAGAAATCAGAATGACTTTTATTATATTTGTCAGTTTGTTTCTTAGTCTCTGAAAATCAAGTTAAAATGGAGCAGAAACATTGAAATGGAGGGAACATTCGTTGCTTACATTGATTTCTCAATTGCTTCATAGGCTTTTGAGGCTGGATGAAAATCATCAACTAGAACTTCATTGTTCTCATATTTCTTATCTGATTATTTGTTAACCAAAAAATAAATAAATAAAATAAAAATAAAAATTTACTAGAAGCACAAACTAAAATATGTCTATATGTCAAGCTTGCTCGGAGTAAAAAACTTTTAGAAGGATACATTTTTCAAAGAAGTGGTGGATCTCAGCCAAACGATGTGGAGGGAGCTCCTTGCTTTCAGTGATGTGTCGGTACTCAGGATCATCAACACTTACTGCAATTATCTTGTCATCTTTTTTTCCCTGTGTTCTTATCAATGTTACAAACTGGTTGAAACGTAGCAAAAAAATCATCATCTTTTCAGTCAGTGCATATATATACCTGATCAGTCATGGACATGAGGCCAATTACTTTAGCCCGGAGAATGCATCCTGGAAGAACTGGTTCCTGTATTAGTTTGCAAAGAGTCTTAGAAGTAGCGGCAGCTGAAATTCCCTTCATAATAAACTGGTGCTTCCTCACAAATTTTCTCGTAACTTTCATGCTATCCAAACTATGAAATGGTAGTTTCTCACAAATTCTTAGAAATTTTTCATGCTAACCAAACGCCTGCTAGAAAATTAATTTTCTTTTCTTCACTCCACTTTCATTTTTTACTATTAATTCCATCTAAGATTCTCGAGTGATCAGTAAATATCACAAGGCTATAAATACATGCAGATTCCCAAATGTTAAAACAATTGCAGCTTCCAAGCTACATATGTGAAACAAGTAACCAGATTTAAGGGGTCATGCATAATGCACATCAAATTGCATACCTGCATGACAACCAAGACGCCCATGGGGTCATTGTCCTCGCAGAGAGTACGGGGGATGAAGCCATGGTTGTGAGGGTACACAACAGATGAGTAAAGTACACGGTCAACCTGTACACGAGAATACGTTTTAGCAATCTGCTATGAATCAACAACACACACTATCAAGAAAAACGACACTGAATGGCATGCGTGATTATACCTTCATCAGTCCAGTCTTTTTGTCAAGTTTATACTTCACCGTACTATCCTTACCAGTTTCAATCACCTGTAGAAATTAACAGCAATTATACTAGTCTTGACCAAGTGAGGAATGCTAGATTTTTCATAATTTATTCATGAACATTATCAAATAAATACTAATGAAGTGTTGATAGTTGTTAAAGCTCGCTCAAGGCGCGCCAAAGACCTTCTGTAGCCTAAGCGCAAGGCTCATTGCATCAAATTTCCCTCGCAACCTAAAATTTCTTTATGTATCCACAAATAAATCTTCATGCAAACTAAATTTAAGTATCAACATTCTATATATATATATATATAAAGTTCAGTATCCTTACACAGTTGAAAACTGCTGGAGCTCCAGGTCCTGCATTCAATTAATTAAGTTATAAACCAGAAGGGTATTATGTGAGTCAATAGGAAGGCAGACTATAGAATTAATTAACTATTAGCGGCTTATAACTAAATTGAATACCTATCTCAAGATCGTGCCAAGGATGTGCAGCAACTGCACTGCTGGTCAAGGATGAAAGGATCCTTTTAAGTGAAGATTGATGCGATTTGGGAGCTTGATGATTTGGAGTCTCAATAATTGGAGTCATAGTTGCAAGCTGCAAATGCAATAAGCCCTATATTATAAATAAAGCCCTCTTTTCCGAACTAGAAACAATGATGAAAATTTCTGTCAATTATTGAGTGACATTATCAAATGAAGTACCAAACCTTCGAATGAGAATTATGTTTAGCAGACAGTGAAAACCAACAAGAAAAAATGAGCACTTTTAACCACACTGAACTATATTTTGGGTTTCAAAGCCAAAATATCAACTAAATATTCAGAAATCACATTCGCAACACTTAATATAGAAGTGGAATGCCAAATTTCAAATAATGTGTAATAAGACGACCTCACTCTAAAAGACCTAAAGTGTTGGATCACATGACCGTTGAGCTTAACCTGAACATAATAATGTAATTAATGGTCTGGACACAACTAATTAGGTGTAAAAATAGGTCGAAAGATCTATCTTTTCTCGACACAATTAATTAGGTGTAAAAATAGGTTGAAAGATCTATCTTTTCTTGTATATAAAAAGAATTTCTGATTAAAAATAAAATAAAATCTAGTTTCTAAAATTAGCAATTTAAAAGCATCACTAATCAAAGTTCCAGACTAATTACGAAAGCAAACAATTAGGACTTCAATCACATTAATTTTCTTGATTTCTACTTCATTCTTTTCATAAACCAAATCGCGTGTAATTAAACCAAAAAAATATATACCTACAAACATATTATTATTTGTATGTTCGTGATTATTTGTTTGCATATATATATATATATGGGTAATGTGATATGAAATTCAAAACAGACAAAGAGTAACTTCAAATAAACAACAAAAACGCTAAAAAAAAAAAAAAAAAAAAAAAAAAACGAATTCGAGATTTACCTTAAACGATCAATATGACAAAGATTCAAAAGAAAAACGCAGGTCACCAAAAGGAAGAGAGAGAGAGTAACAATGAAGGCAACTGAATAATAGATGTATATATATGTATATATAGAGAGAGACTTTAGGAAGGCAAATACGAGAAGGAAAGGAAAACTTGGGTAATGGAAAGCAAATTCCCGCTATTTTCCGGTTTTCACTTTGCCATTTAAAAGCTAAAAAACAGGAGGCTTCTTTCTTTATTTTTAACTATATATAAATACAGAAATATATAATTTTATAAGTCAAACTTACCAAATTTTTTTTACATAAGTTGTGTTTTAAATTTTTTAATTTTTAGCCAAGTTGTGTTTCAATTCCGAGTGCTCATATAAGTTGGGTTTTAGTTAAGAATGCATACGGTTTGGATTGGACTGATTTTAATATATTTTAAAATTAAATTAAATTTAACGATTTGATAAAAATTAGAATTAAATCAAACAGTGAAATTAATGGGACAGAATAGTAAGAATGTGTATATATATATATTTTTTAAAACTTTATTTTATTTTATTTTATTTTTTTGTCTGCAGAGTGGTGGAAGCGTTTTGTCTGCAGAGTGATGGAAGCGTTGGCTATTGGGCATGGCTCTATCAATTTTAGGTAAATTGTTAAAGCCTGGTTTTTAAATTTTTGATTATTTCTTTATTTTTGAGAGGAAAAAAAAAAAAAAAAAAAAAAACAGTAAAAGGTATATATATATTTTTAAATTTTTTTATTTATTTATTTTTGTCTGCAGAGTGGTGGATTAAAGCCAGGTTATTAAATTTTTGATTATTTCTTTATTTCTTTATTTTTGAGGGAAAAAAAAAAAACAGTGATAGAAGAGAGTCTCCTTTCTTAAGGCAATAATTTATAGTTACTATATAATTATATATTTGATCACCCCTTAAGTTGTTTCCATACTCTATCAATTTCCTTCTTTACCTTGTTTCTATATTTATTTCCTTCTCAATTACTTACTTGATCTCTGTTGCGTAGAAGTTAGAGCTCTTTTTTTGTCGGAAGTTAAAAATTAAATTAAATCTATATATATTAGTTTTAAAATTTAAAGAGTTCCATAGCATTTATTTATTTATAATGCATTTTTAATAATATAAATTTAAGTTTTTCCTAATTCTATTTTTCTCTAACTCTGGCCCAAATAATAATTTACCTCTTTCTAACTCATTCTCTTTCTAACTCTTTTATTTATAATAAATAATTTACCTTTTTCCTAATTCAATTCTCTCTAAATAACAATTTACCTTAAGCCCCATTAGTTTTTTTTTTTTTTTTTTTTTTTTTTTTTTTTTTTAAAACCTGAAACAAAGAAGTTTCTAATTATAATTCTAAATAATTCTAGCTAAGAGCATCCCGGCGCATGTACTTGTAGACAGATAGTGTGTTAGTGTACACATTAGTAGGGAGAGAAAAGGGGGTGGCATGCATAACAAATGGAGTGTCTTTTTTGTGGGCCCCAAAAACACTAATCCAATGGGTTCTCTACTGGCAGAGTGGGGTTTGGGAAATATGTATTAATTTTTTTTCTTTGTTTAATTGGCTCCTGTATTGTATAGATTATCACAATGAATCCGTGGATACAAAGTAAAAAAGAGACATAAACGGTTTTTTCAATTGCAATTTTAACGGCTATATTATTTACTCTATAAATACTAATTTTCATCTTCAATAATTCTCTCTCTCAATATTTTTTTTAACATTCATCTCTATGGATTCTTAACCTGCATTCTATCGCCCCCATCTCAACCAATCTTGTAACTCCGAATCACTACCGCAATCCAATTATAATTTAGATTCTTCAATTTTTTTTCAATCCAAAAATCCATCTTAACCCCAATACTCTTATTTCCTATTCCAACCTTCTCAATTCCAAATCGTACCACATCCCCAATTCCAACCTCATTACCAATTCCAACCTTCTCAATCCCAACCATCACAGTTCCAACCATCTCAATTCCAACCTTCTTATAATTGAAAGAAGATAGAATTGAAAGAAGATATAAATTGAAAGAACAAAGAATGGACTTGAGAATGCAAAAAAGTGGACTTCTCAATTGAAAGAAGATAGAATGGGTGATTTATATAGAAATTGAAATATAACCGTTGGGAAGAAAATAAAAAATTATTAAATTAAAATTAAAATTTTTTATTTAATTTTTAAATTAAATTAATAAAATAATAAATAGATAATGAGATAATTGGGTTTCACACCATGGAACACATAGATAACAAAAAATAGAGTACCATATCATCACTTTTTAACTTACGTGGCACTCTATTTTTTTAAAAAGTAGATAAATAACCTTTTAGCCCCACACCACTTGCTCAAAGTATATGAAAGTTTCTAATTAGGTTTTCAAACAATGCAAAAATAGACGCATGCATATACTCACTGTTGGGATCATATGCCCTACAAGCCAATTATTTATTATTTATTCGATATTTTATTAATAAATATGATATTTATGCATTGGGCTTTACATATAATTGTATGAGATGCATTATACTCCTCATGTTGCATTATAGGTGACTTAAGTGTGTAAATGAGATTTATACGCAGGAGATTTGGGCTCATCGGTTTCTTTCACCTTGGCATTGTTCGCAGTCAGTGCTAAAAGTTGAGCACTTTTATCTGTAAGATTGTAACACTATTGACCTCTATAAGATAGGATGGCTTGTCTCGACTATTGGGGTAGTTGACTCTAAGGTAGTGTGTTAGTGTGCTTGGAGTACATTGAACTAGATCACTATAAGATCACACCATACAATGTACTGTCATTATTCTGGTGTGTTTCTTATCTACTAAATTCATAGGCTCTAAATCCTGAGAGATTTAGTGAACTCAAGTTTTAGTACTAGTCACTTTGACTTACCAATGCGTGAGGTCTTTTTAAGGTCAATATCACGGTATCTTGGGTGGCTAATGTTGGAGTTCTGGGAACACAAATGCTCAACATGGAATCCACACTCTTTATAAGAGTTAGAATATCCCCTCGATGGAATTTAATAAGTTTGATCACTGGAACCTAGCCAGGATATTTTAGTAAGCCTTAGGTGGGACATTAATGGAGGGGCTTATATGTAATTATTTAGTACACAGGGCCTTATCGTAATTTCTAAATCCTAGAGGGCAATTACAATACTATTTGTGGTGCTTATTGTAATTAATTGGATAGGATAGAGTTATGAGATAACTCTATCTTTATCCAATTGGAGATAGGATAAGGAAGCCCTTTGGATCCTCATCTCTAGGCCCAAACTTTTTAACCGATTTTCTCAGATCATATATTGAGTGAGATATCGATACAAAATATTGTATCGTACACTATCCAATATATAGGGAGAGAAGGTTAGGATTTCACAATCCTATATTGGGGTCATAGTGGTGAAGACTCATTGGTATTCAAGGCCAAAAGAGAAAGTGTTCATCAGAGTTCAAAGCAAAAGAATAGTGTTATTGAATTCGACGATTATTCAATCGTTCAAAGGTATGAAATTCCTTTACAGTATTTATTGATTTGTTGAAAAATCACGTGAATTAGATCCTGAAAATTTTTAAATGCTTCCGTTGTGCCTTCACTAACAGCCTTTCTTGCACTTTAATCTGTATTAACAAATTACTCACAAAACTTCTTTTTTTTTTTTTTTTTTTTTTTCCTGGTCTTGAAACTTTGACCTAGACTTGGTATGTTTAAATCCACATAATTGCACACTTTGTTGGTTGGATTATTCACTCAATGCCCAAGAGGTTGGTTTATTCACTCAATGCCCAAGAGACTGAATATATATGATGGGTGTTGTACACTTGCACAGTGCACGGGGCATATCGTAGCAGTCCGTGCTCGGTGCACACCGAATACCTGCTCCATGGCCAAATGTGAATTTTGAATTGAGTAATTCTCACTTGCAAAATATATACAAATATATACACCATACGTATGAATATATATATAGCATTGATCACTCCACCTGATCATAGAGCATCGACATTCACAATCTGAGAGTGCATTACAATAACAAGGAATCGTCAAGCTGAACAACAGAGAACACAAGATACAAAGAGGAAGGGAGAAAATTCAAATGGTTCTTTCAACAGGCTATGTCTTGGCAGCAAGCTCTCCTTGGAAGAAGCAATTTTCATTGGTTCAAATGCATCATGATCCAAGGTTTTTTCAGATCATCTGGAAGTTCAGAGTATATTTCAAACTTTATTTCATCATGTATCATCAAATCAACCGGCCTCATGACTTGTGTTTGGTCCAAGTTCGACACCTTAGAGACTTCTTTTAGCACCATCTCAGCTGTCGCCTTTGGCGGTTCATAGTGTAGAAATTTCTCTAGTAAATCAGCCATACACCCCAAAACCGTATTATATACGTCTGAGCTCCGTTTTCTTTTCCGACAATGCGAACCAGCTGAGGATGAGGCATTGGATCTTCCATGTTGGACTTCGTTAACGCTATTGACATCATCGTTCAGCCCATCATAAGAACTAATGGCCTTGGAAGTCTCTTCCGAGTTATCAGACTCTTCGTGGCTTCTCAGATCTTGGGGGTGCTCTCTGGCCATACCTCTCTCATGCCACCACACTGCTACAATTGCCACCATAAAAACATAAAATCCAACAATGATCTTCCTTTTTTTGGTTGTTCGTTCATTCTCATCCATATTGGAGCGACATATGCCTAAATATTAATCCCTTTTCTGTGAACAGAAAAGGAAGATTTTCACGGTCAAGTCATTAAACTATAGATAAATTAAGATTGTAACTTTGATAGCCACCCTTTGTAATAAACCGTCATGACAATAAGAGAAGAAATCTTAGAATTGGTGATTCACACACTCTTGTAACATATTATAGACACCGCAATTAAAAAAATAAAATAAAAAAAATAAATAAATAGAGGGTGACTGAGGTTATACCAGAAAAAAGAGATGATGAGAGCTAATTAAAGGGTGAGCTGATAGAGGTAGCTAATTCCACAACTATACTGCAAAGCACCAAAGAAAAGATGAAAGAAAATCAAAGTAGGAAATGCGTAAACTCTGAAAAAAATACGCAAATATGCACACATCAAATAGAACAAAACTATATCAACTTCATTTATCAAAATGTATACAAATATGCATACATCAAACAAAACTTGTGGTTATAGCGAATACACAAAATCTATACCAACTTGCCATCTTTATTATTTATTTATTTAAGTCCTTTTTATTTCTGTTGCTGATTCAAGTGAGAACTGATAGAGCCTCACTTAAATTTATATAGGATTATAAATACCAAACTCCAACAAGACCAAAAAAGGGTCCTCTGTTCCAGCCTCGGTAAGTTCTATATGCCTTGGAAGTGATATCGGGTAGAAGTGTTGGTCGGAACAAGTTTCCTTGGTGTGGTGCCTAGAAGCTGAATTTTAACAACTTTGTGGAAGACGTATTAAGATGGAAAGTAGCTAAACAAAGCATGTGAACAATTAGTCAAGAATTCCTGCTTGCAGCATATATTTTTCGTCAAAAGGTTGCAATCAAGTAATCTGGGATGGGCTTCCATATCCGCGACACCATCCAATCAATGATAGAAGGGAATTTATAGGACATCAAACTCTACAAACAAATTCTGAAATAAATCAATTCAGACAAGCCTTCACATACCCACACTCATCCAATGACAAACCGATCATCTAAACACGCAAATAAGAAAAGTACCAATGTTGATCTTCAGGCCCCACCTAAAAGTATCTGGTATAATGGTATTAGTGAACCATGGTTCACCATAAGTAAATAGAAAGAGCAAAAAGTTCTAAAGAAGAAATAAATGCATTTCCAAGCTGATTCTTCGAATTATTAGTTTCTTCCTCGTAATTATGTCTCTAGATCCGTCAGAGCATGTCCCTTCCCGAATATTAGTCTCCTAGCTAATTTTTGCTACAAGCATGAACTTCACACTAAACAAAATTTTGAAGAGGAATTAATGGTAGCAAATTGGAAGTTTCTAGGTATTGGGATATATTGAACCATATGTAGAAAATATAAAAAAGAAAGTAAAAGAAAAATAAAAATCAAAGGAGAAAAAGAAATAAACACAAAATATGTGAAATTTCTAACATAAACTATATATGCAACTTGGTATTTACTATGTATGCAACTTGGTATTTACTAAGGTCTCTAAATCTTCGTCTCGTGTTTTTTAATCTCAGCCAGTTTAGCAAATAATTATATTTCCTTTTTACTTACAATTGGTTTTGTGTTTTGGGAAGGGTTTGCATGCCGATTAATTGCAAATTCATAAGAGAGCTTCCAGAACCAAATCTCAGATGCTTTTGAATTGTAAAATCGTCCAATTCCAAATTCACTCATGTTTTGCAAATTGTAGTCCAATTACTATAGTCCACAACACAAGATCATTCTAAAATTTAAATAGACAAAAAAGGGAAGACTCAAAAGAATAGGAGATTGAATACAGCTTGAACTGGTTGAGTAATGAAAAATAATACATTCATGGGTAGCACAATGAATAAACACATACATGTACGTTTTATATAAACATCTGGGTCTATCTATATGTATACATTCATGTACATATATATCACATAGAGAGAGACTGAAAAAGTAAAACTGATATAGAGTGGATCTGCTATGGAGTCACAAATGTAAGCTGATTGAAGATTCAATCAATGTCAGAGTATAACAATGCCTTGAATGAAGCTTCGATATCAAAACCCTAGATGTAGAAAATAAAAATAAACAAAATTCCACTACTATAGTGGTGAGATAGATTAGAATCACTTCCATCATCGTTGGAATAATGAATTAAAAATATTTCCTAGAGATTTAGAATTCCCAAAAAGCATTAATCACAACTTACCACTTTTCTCAGTAAACACATTTAGTAATTTCTAAGCTTAGTTACTACTAGGTACCCAAAAACAGAATGACCTGTTGACTTCAACAAGACACTTTCCAAAGCCCTGTTAATTATTTGCCGTCTTTCTAGATGAATTCCATCATCATTTGGAATCGAAACTCTCAAATCCGAGTTTGAAATTATAATTATCGAATTGAGACATGTGGGAATTCAAAATAAGTTCCAATTCCATACATATTTTATAGAATTGAACCACACATTGAAATTGAGATATTCAATTCCAATTCCGGGCAACTAAAACACCCTTCACTAGAAAGAGACAAATTCATCATAACATAAAAGAGACTAAAGCAACATTCGTCGTAAAGATTTTCCACTTTTGTGTTCTTGATTTTCTCAGCAACCAAATGCAAGGTTAAAAATACTACTTAGTTTAGTCAATAAACACTAAAATTAGTGAAAAGCAACGATCAGATCCGAATGGTAATAAAACGAATTAAAGATTAAGATTGATAGGTGTGTATAATATATATACCTGCTATGTAGTAAAACTTTAATGATCGCTCGATGTCTGATCGGAGATGGGATAGTTTTCCGGCGATAACGTACCAGCCATGACACGGTTCTATTTGGGTGGGGAAAAAATATAACGAGAACTTCGTGAAACATGATCTAAGCCGTACACGTGAATGTGATATGGTTCGTTGTCGAACTGACACACGTTGGCTTACGGAAATGGGGAAAATATTGAACCCTGTTAGTAAGAAAAATTTTCCATTCAAAGAAGTGTGTCGGATGATTTGAATTTGCAAACTACTTTCTCACTTTTCTAATACTACAAGTCTGTGTCAAAAATAAAAAATTACAACAAGCCTATATTTTTTTCTTTCTTAATATAATAAAATTACTTTTCTACTTATTTTAAGTTTTATAAATTAACATTACTAATTTTTTTTACACAAAATCTACTGTAATAATGTAATATATATATATGATAAGGAGTCTTCACTAAGGAAGTTTGACTAGTCATAGGATTTACAAAAATGGTTAAGTTCCAATGTTTTGGATAAAGATGAGGAGAGGTTCACTATCCGTGTTAGAGAAGTAAATGGTACAACTCTCCTATTTTAATGCAACTTGATACACTTATTAACGAGTGGTTCGGGTTAACAGAAAATGTATAACCCAAATCCTTAAGAAAATCCTTTCACCTTCTTTCCATCCTCCTGATCTAGCGCTGACTTGATCGTCGGAGGCTCTTAAACCGGTATTACACCGGTGCCTTCCTAATCACCTTTCTGTTTCTCTTTCAGGTACGACGTCGTTTCGGGCCGCTGCAAAATCTTGAATCAACAGTTGGCCACGTCTGCGGGAACTTTTACAATGGCTCTCGAGTTGCGATTTAGAACTCAAGTAGGAGGCCAACCTCAAACACACCATGGCGGAGATCACCAGTCAGATGATGGTCACCAGTCACATCATGATGGCGGAGATCACCAGTCATATGGTGGTCACTAGTCACATCATGATGGCAGTAACCAATCAAATAGTGGTCACCAGTCACATCAAGATGGTGGCAACCAATAAGATGGTGAACACCAATCACACCACAGCAACCACCAGTCGGATGGTACTTGTGAGGACCGAGTATTTTTTTTCTTTTTAATTTATTTTTTAATTGCATTACCATTATTCATGACATTGTGGCATTTATTTTATACTTGTAAGCAATTATTTTCATTCATGACACATTTATTTTATGTGATATATACATACACATGTGTTAATATTTCTAGTTTTGTGGCACATTTTTGATAAGTGAACATTTGGTGGGGCTTATGGTTGACTAGAATGAGAGGTGTGTGTGTGTAGTGTAGATATTTCACATGTGAGGAGAGAGAAACCCATTTCTACTCTCCTCTTTTGCCGATATTTTCCTTCTCTCACCTCCATCTCCATATTCTTGTTACTTCAAGCTTCCACCATCTTGGCCTTCTTCCTTGATGATTCTCACCTTATACTAAAAGAGAAAAAGAACAGGGACATCGGTGGCTACAAAACCCCTCTTCTAATTTCGAATTTGGAGCACATTTATCTTTTAGAGTAGCTAGGGTTTGCTCCTAGCTTGAGCTAGGGTGTATTGTGCTTATAACCTAGGCATTCTTGGGATTTTATTACCATTGTGTGAGTTATGCATACACTTGTGTGTGAGGGTTGGATTAGAGAGCTTATATAATGATTCATAATGTTTCATTGAATTTTTATATTAAATTTTATGTGTAACATGTTATTTGTTTCATTGTTGACATTATAGATGTTTGTTAAAGTGCTAAATCTTAAAAAGTGTGTAATTACTTGTAATTAAAGTACCTTACATGTTGTGGTTGTTCATGGAATTATTATGTATTTGTTACCTTATGAGGGTTAACTTTGAAGTTGTATATTTCTATGATGATATTAAACTTTTATACACTTGAAATTTGATATAATAACAACATGAAATCACATGACTTTAAAATACCCAAGTTGTTGACATTGCATCAAAGAGTATGCCATTATAGTGATTTGGACCACAGGACATGGATTGTGTGGTTAGTATAATTTATGCGCGCTTATAAAGTGTAATTTGGGCATATCATGGTATATAGATTATTTTGGGGACTTGTTTGTTAATTTGGGGAGATACTCGGGGGTTGTAACTTTGAGAATGCGAGGGTTTGGCGCTCGTGGGTGAAACATGAGTTTCCCCACTTTATATTGGCTATTAGTTGGTTTCCGGCAGGCTAGTAATCCGAGAACGACTATTTTTATTTAGGCGCGTAGCATGCCTATGTAACTGGGAGTGTAGGTGTGTTCCGAGTTATCCCATTAATTGATTTCAACTTTCATTTTCAAGTTAGCATTTATATGTTATTGTAACTTGTGGATTTATGTACATTACACTATATTATTTTTGATTGTCTTGATGAATGGATTAAATTTGTTTATGCCAACATTTTTGAGCTACTTATGATAATTGTGACATCCATTGTGTAGCTTACTTTTGGACTTGTATTTTGACTCATGGTGTATTTGGATAATGTATTTGATGACACATGTATGTATTTTCATGAGGGGGGAAATATCTTAGGAAATCAACCATGTATCTTTTGGATTTCTAATAGAATTTTCTCTTTTGTATCTTCTCATGTAATCTCACAACATTATTCATCACATATATATATATATATATATATTTTTTATGTGGGGTTGTAATGAGGCCATGAAAGGTTATAACTTTTATTTGGATCATATATTTTGTTTAGAAGCCATATTCATAAAACAATGATGAATGCATGTGTTGGAACCATTTAGTAGTATAATTTAATTTAAGTGTTTCATTAAAAATTATTAGTAATATCATCATCATCATTATTATTATTATTATTATTATTATTATTATTATTGATAAGGAGAATTTAAACAAAAGATAAGATGACATGGTTCAACCAAGTAAGGATAACTTCGGCATAATTTCAAGTTCAAAGGGGTAGATCATCTCCCCAACAAATCTGGTAAAAAACGAATCTTCTCTGATCTCGTAAACGAATTGAGGGAGAACGGTTACAAAAATGAGACCCTACCAGTCAATCAGGTATGATGAAAAACGATTATTAAATCACTGTCTTTCTTTTAGACCTCCGGTGACTGACTTGATCATTGGAGAGCTCTTGGCAGGCACCACACCGGTATCGTCAAGATTCATTGATCTTTTATTCTCTTTTTTGCAGGAAAACGGTATCGTACCGGGCCGCGCGAATTTTTTCCCCAACAGTTGGCGTCGTCTGTGGGAACGATGATTCGCTTAAATCAATAAATTACTCGGTTAGGTATATGCATTTGCGGTCTGGTATGGTAACTGGAGAAGAAACATTGTTGTAGGGATCCAGTCAAAGAGAAGGGTCAAGTGAACACCCAAATGTCTCAAACGACCAGGAACGGCTTGCAGCATTGGAACTACATGTCCAAACTCTGAATTAGGGTATGAACCAGTTTATCCAGCAAAATGTAGTGATCCTGCAACATCTTATCCAAATGGGACCACCACCTCAACAAGAATTGTCCGACCCATCTCCTCCCAATCTAAATAATGGGGAAGAAAACGGGGAGGACCGAGAAAATAATCCTTCACACGAGTTTGAGGCTGAACAAAGCCAGGTTGAGAACTGATATAGAGAACCTCCTCCTACACCTCTGCAAAATCCCCAGCCTCAGACAGGCACAACGTTTTGTGTTGAGGAGAAGCCAAAGAAAGTTACCTATTTCGACCTACAGATCAAGGATCTCAAGGCGAAAATGAAAGATGTAATGCCGAGTATGAAAGCGAAAGGTCCTGCCGCCATAGATGACTTGGTGCAGAGGACCAACTTGCCGTTCATCCCCGTCGTTATGAAATGCCCCTTGCCTAACAAGTTCAGGATGCCCTCGTTCGAAAGCTCCTATAGGACCAAAGATCCCCTCGATCACCTGGAGACCTTTCAAGCTCTTATGTATTTACACACCATGCCAGATGACATCATGTGCAGAGCCTTTCCCACGACACTTAAGGGATCGGCAAGAGTTTGGTTCAACAAGCTGAAGCCAGGAACCATTGACACCTTCAAAGAACTAAGTAAGCAGTTTGTGAGCCACTTCATTATAGGTCAAAGGCATAGCAGGCCGCCCACCTACCTGTTGATTGTGAAGCAACAAAAGAGAGAGTCGATCCGGGAATATATCACCCGATTCAACACAGAGATGTTGCAGGTAGAAAAAGTGGACGACAAAATGGTTTTGACCGCTTTCATGGGAGGACTTCAAACCTCCAGATTCTTATTCTCTTTATAAAAAAAAAAACCTCCCACCAGTATGGCAGAGTTGTTGATCAGAGCACAGAAACACATGAATGCTGAAGACACCATGAATGCACGGAAGGAAAAGGAAGGAGAGGACAAGAAAAGGTCGGCCCCTAGTGCCAGGGATGAAAAGGAAACCAAATATAAAAAATAATTCTTCAGCCAAAACGACAGGACATATCATGAGAATAACTCAGATAAGTATGCCGACTACACTCCTCTGAATATGTCAATTGACCATATTTTCTTACAGATCTAAGACGATGCGTCTTTGAAATAGCCACAGAGGATGAAGTCTAATCCATTGAAAAGATCTCGAGATAAGTATTGCAGGTTCCACCGAGATCATGGGCACACTACGAATGATTATTTTGACCTTAAGAATCAGATTGAGAATCTGATTCAAATGGGTCGCTTACAAAAGTTCATTGCCAATGAAGGGATAAGCCCTAATAAGCGTCTTCTTGGGCAACAATCAATTGGGGAAATTAATATCATCTCTAGATAAGTAGACCTGGGATGATGAATCCAGCTCAGCTCAGAAGGCTAGTGTGATAAAAATTGTCTCACGATTGGAATTAGCCTTTTCAAGTCATTCAAAATAAAAACTGGGGCATGTTAGTTAATCATTTAAAATGGAGGATAGCTCCCTCATATGTTATCTTGTTTTCTAATAAAGTCACAATCACCAATGAGATGGATGACCCTCATTTTTTACACAATAAAATATTATGTTTTTAGTTACCTACCTATGTGGTAATGCTTTACAGAAAGCTAAAAAAAAAGAAAAGAAAAAAGAACAAGCTCCTTTACTAAAAGGGATTAGGCGAGTAAAGCTCGTAAAAACATTTCCCTTACCAAAGGGTGAGCTGAGTGAAGCTCGTAAACTCATAAAATTATTCCCTTACTAAAGGGACGAGCTGAGTGAAGCTCGTAAAACCTAATTCCCTTACCAAAGGGACAAGCTGAGTGAAACTCGTAAAAAATATTTCTCTTACCAAAGGGAAGAGCTGAGTGAAGCTTATAAAATTTATTTCCCTGCCAAAGGGATAAGCAGACTGAAACCCATAAAATCTATAAATAGTATGTTGGATTTTCAAAAGAAAAATCCAGCTTTACATTGCTAAGAGTCATTGAAGACGAGTTTGAATCCATGCCCTTCCAAAATAGAATATTAATTTGATATCTGTCTTAGGAGCAATACCTGGAGGTAAAGTTCCCCTCGGTAAAGTTTCCTTTGGGAATAGTACGCGGGGGTAAAGTTCCCCTTGGTAAAGTTTCCCTCGGGAATAGTACCCAGGGGTAAAGTTCCCCTCGGTAAAGTTTCCCTCAGGAATAGTACTAGGGGGTAAAGTTCCCCTCGGTAATAGTGCCCGAGGGTAAAAAAAAAAAAAAAAAAAAAACATTTACCCGTGGGAATAGTACCCGGGAGTAAAGTTCCCCTCGGTAATAGTGCCCGAGGGTAAAAAAGAAAAAAATACCCGTAGGAATAGTGCCCGAGGGTTAAATAAAAAAAATTCCAGCGGGAACAGTGCTCGAGGGTAAAAAAAAAAATCACATTCCCAAAGCTAGATGAGCAAGCTTAGGAATGGGGGGGCAACTGATAAGGAGAATTTAAATAAAAGATAAAATGACGCGGTTCAACTAGGTAAGGATAACCTTGGCACAATTTCAAATTCAAAGGGGTATATCATTTCCCCAACAAATCTAGTAACAAATGAATCTCCTCTGATCTTGCAAACGAACTGAGGGAGAGTGGTTATAAGAATAAGACCCTACCAGTCAATCAGGTATGATGAAAAACGATTATTAAATCCCTACGTTTCTTTTAGACCTCCGGTGACTGGCTTGATCATCGGAGAGCTCTTGGCAGGCACCACACCGGTATCGTCAAGATTCATCGATCTTCTATTTTCTTCTTTGTAAGAAAACAGTGTTGTACCGGGCTGCGCAAATTTCGTCCCCAACTATTATTTTTATTATTACTTTTCCATCAATTGATTACATGTACAGATTGTTCATTACCCTTATATATATATATATATATATATATATATATATATATATAGGTTGGATCAAGTTCAACAATTTACTATTAAAATATGTTTTCCATTCACACGTGGGTTATAACCACTATGTTGTTGATTTCTATATACATATATCTTTTAAGTGTAACGCAGTTTCCTTATTGAAATCAAGGCCAGGCTATTATTTTTGTGTTCACACAATATCATCACCACTGTTTTGTCAACCATGACACGAGTATTGCGACCAAACATTATTTCTTTTATTTAATTTATTTTTTAGAAAATTATTTTTATTAATCAATAGTTTTATTATTGTTAGTTGTGTGAGTATTAATACTTGATTGAGAGTATAGGTGAATGACATCAGGTTCTCTACAATTAATTATTTATCTATTTAATTATTTAATTATCTATTTCCATTTATTTATTTTTTATTTCTTCGCGACCCGAGTTATCGGATTCGGGGCGTGACAGTACTCACTAATTACACAATGATGGTAGTCACTAGTCACACTATGAATTGGCCTGAGGATACCCCGAATGAACACTTTACTGGATTTAGCCTCATCTTATTTTTCCTCAGGGTGTCGAACACATCTTGTAAGTGTTGCAAGTGGTCTTTCTGTTTCTTACTCATTACAACGATATCATCTATGTAAGCCTCGACTGTCCTCCCGATCTATTTTTTGAACACTTTGTTGATCAGCCATTGATAGGTTGCTCCTGCATTCTTCAGCCCGAAGGGTATCACCTTATAGAAGTAGGTCCTGCGTTCAGTGATGAAGGATGTCTTCTTTTCGTCTGATGGGTCCATCGGAATCTGGTTGTAGCACGAATAAACATCGAGAAAAGTTAACCTTTCGTACCCGGTTGTAGCGTCTACTATTTGATCAATTTTTGGGAGTGGAAAGCTATCCTTCGAGTAAACTTTATTTAGGTTGGTGAAATCAATGTACACCCTCCACTTGCCATTTTTCTTTTGAATGACGACCACGTTCGACAACGATTGTGGATACTGTACTTCTTGTATGAACCCTGCTTCCAAGAGTCGGTCGATCTCTTCTGAAATGATTTTATTCCTTTCTGGGGTGAATCTTCTTTGCTTTTGTTTCACTGAACGATAGCTTGGGTCTACATTTAAACTGTGGCATGTCGTCTTTAGGTCAATTCCAAGTATATCTTAATGGTTCCAAGTAAAGATATTTTCATTTTATCTTAGGATTCTTACCATATCCCTTTTCTCTTCTGATGATTGGAGCGACCCAATATAAGTTACTTTCAGCTCGTCTTCTACGATTATCTGTACTGCTTCTAGGGGTTCTTTGGTCAGATGCTCTTCTTCTGGCTCCTCATCCTTCTCGGGGGACGAGGAGCTTGGTAATTGTTATTTCAGTGGTTGCTTCCCCTTATCATCCGGCTTAATAGTAGTATGATAGCACTCCTTTGTTGCTACTTGATTTCCCTAGATGTCTATAATTTCACATCCATTGGGGCCAATGAACCTCATGACTTGGTGCAGAGTTAAGGGGACCCCTTCCATTTGATAGATACAGCCTCTCCCCATAAGCAAATTGTAGGTTGGATGGATGTCCACTATTATGAAATTCTCCTTTAGAATTCTCTTGGCTACGGTGACAGGTAGCGTGACCCCGCCCATTGGCTCAACTTGCCTTCTATCGAATCCTACCAAGGGGTTTCTGGTGGGACTGATTTGATCCGGAGTGATTTTTAGCTAATCGACTGTCCATTTAGTTCTAATGTTGACATTGCTTCCGAGATCAATTAGGACTCGTCTGACTAGACAGTTTGCTGATAAGAGACTAATTACTAATGGGTCCTTATATAGATGTTGCACCCTCTTGAGATCTCTCTTGTGGAAGAAAATTTGAGTGGAACTCAATATGCTCTCGACTGTTTTGATTTTCCCTATCATTCGTAGCTTATGAGCTTGTTTGAGTTGTATTCGATAAGAATTTTCTAGCAGCTCGTCTTCTTCCAGGCGGCCATGAATTATGCTAATGACTCGAATAGGTTGGCTGTCAGTTGTTGTCTTCAGGGTTATTTTGGCCCGCTCGGATTGTTTCTGATGGCCTGGGTCAGTTAAGTATTCAGCTAACTTGCCATTGGCTATCAGAGCCTCCACTTGTCTCCTCAGACTCTTGCAATCATTGGTTAGGTGCCCAAAATCACTATGGAATGTGCAATACTTACTTTGATCCCTTTGGTCCATCGGTTACCTGATTGGTGAAGGGATTTGGAATATTTTCATGCCATTGGTTTCCTGGTACAGTCTAGCCAGCCTGGTTTTGAGTGGTGTGACCATCTCTATAGTTCGCGATCTTTTCTCAGGAGCCCTCCTTTCGATACTTGGTGGCTCTCGTTGAGCCCTTGGGATGCTTAATCATTTTCTTAGTCTCCTTTCCACCATGACCAACGTTACCCTCTACTGTCTTATCATCTCATTATATTTGAGTCTGAGGTAATTCTGTGCCTTTGTGTTTAATTCTGACAGATCTGATGAAGTCTTTTTCACTAACGAAGAGTGGAATCTTGTGCCTTGGATTATGGCTATTTTGAATGCCGCTATGACTGTAACCTAATTGCAGTCTGGAATACTAGAGGACTTCATATTGAACCGAGTGAGGAAGATTTGGAGACCTTCTCCTTTCATCTGTAGAATAGTGAAGAGGCTGTAGATGGTCTTCTTCTGCTTCTTATTTCTACAGTACTGGGCTAAGAAGGCCGTACATAATATCTCAAAATTTGAGATAAATTTATGTGGTCAGTTCTTGATCCATTCCTACGCCACTCCTGTTAGGCTAGACGGAAAGATTTTGCATATGAAGAGGTCATTTCGTGCCTCTGGAGTCATTTCCTGGCTGTAGTGGTCTAAATGCTAGAGGGGATCCCCAGTCCCATTGAACTCAATGAATTTTAGCATAGTAAACTTTTTGGGTCTTTCGACCTGATCGGTGAAGATTCGATCTATAATAAATTAACCCTTTGCAATAGCACAAAACTGGGACTGCTAGTTTATGGCAACCAAGGTCTTTAAATTCACTTTTAGTTTGATAAAAGGTGTATAGAGTTTTGATTGGTTTGTCACTTAGTAACTAGAATTGAATTCACATAAAACAATAAATGCAAGGAATTCAAGAGAAAGAAATCTAGAAAGAGAGGTCTAGGGAAGTGAATCCACTACCTACCCTATTAACATGCTAGTTGATATTAACTTGGGGAAACAATATATATATGTAATCATGGAATGTAACAACACAAAATTGCTACATTACCTTCAAGAAGTTCATGAAATCGATAGGCAAGAATAACCTATCAAAGGTTTACATGCTTCAACTACTTAAACTAGGGTGTAGTCTTAGACATGCTTACTAAGCTAAAGATTATCAAGCCTTTAATTAAATGATAGGAGCACATGAAGTTAAAAATCAAAATTAATCCATCAAAGGGAAATCCTAAGCCATAGACTAACAAGGTTCTCATACAACATGCCATTAAAACCATTCCACAATCTCATTTTCATTGTCACTATGAAAAATCAATCAATACAACTATGAGAACATACATTCTAAGACAATATAATAGATTCAACATGATCATTTATATCAAATTCGGTTCATTACATCAAGTGCAAGCTCTAGATTATGGAGCAATTGCATATATATATATATATATATATATATATATATATATATATATATATATATATCATTTTCCCAAAAATAAACCAAGACTAGAACATGCTTACTAGAGAGGGTTTCATCACCTCCCTAGATAGGGAGTTAGTTACCCATAGGAGCAATGGATGAAGGAGAGATGATCATTATCCCCACTATTTTCGTCCTTTGAGCTCAAGAACACACAAACCCCTCACTTTACAATATTTCTCTCTCTAGGAGCTTGCTAAAATGTGAGTTATCAAAAACATAGCCTCCAAGCCTTTATCTAGCCAAAATAATCTCATTTTCCCTCCATTTTCGTGGCTCACCAACCCTAGGAGAAATTAGGACCACATAAAAGGGTCAAGGGGATATCATTGGAAGAAACAATGTAGAGTTGTTTGCTATGTGGCGGGTGCCTGCGCCTTCTCGAGTGCACTGGTATATTTGGCGGGCACCCACAAGGGCATGGCGGGCGCCAGCAGTGCTTGATGGCGGGGGCCCACGAGACACGGCGGGGCCCTACGCTAGCGAGATGAAACTGGAAACTTTAGCGGGTGCCCGTGAGGGCTTGGCGGGCGCCCACGCCTTCTTGGATCTGCTCTGAATATATATGCTCTTGAACCTCCTTTTGCATGGACTGTTGATGCTACTCTTTTTCCTTGGACTTTGTGCATCGAACGTCATGAGTTCCGTGGATTACTTGACTTGACCAAAATGACGGTTCCCGGCAACGGCGTGCTTTAATCTTCAAAAACTTATCAAAGCGTTACTTTTACCTCTCTTAGGGGAACCAACCTAAAAATAGACAAAAAAATGCAATTAAGGCTAATGTATTCAGTATAGATAGCTAATGGACTTAACTAATGCAAATAAGGGCGCTTGAATATGCAATATTCGGCGCTTATCATGACCTGTTCTATTTGGTCCGTGAAATGAGTCTTGATTATAGAGGCGGTGAATTCTCGTGCCATGTCTTCAGGTGTTTGGGCTTTCAACCCCTTGATCCACTCGTCTATTTCCCTTCAGAAATTCGCTAGTACATCGTTTCCTGGCAATTGGTGATCCCCCCGCCCAGGACCCAGGTATTCCATCTTCTTGATTTGGCATGATCCTCCAGGGCTTGAGTTCACGTTGTTTGCGGTCCTCCCAGTATGGAGTTTTCCATAACACAGGATTGACTTGTTGTCTCGTTTCCATTGTGTCAGTTCAGAGCATCGTGTGGCACATTGAGTGGCTATCGAAGGGCCCTCGTTTGTTGAGGAGGATTGTTGAGCCCTTGGGCATACAGTGCTGGCGGTGGATCTACTCGCTCGTTTTGATGCTCGAGCAAAGGACCGAGCGGCGCTGGATGATGTTCCATTTGGGGGGGGGGGGGGGGAGAGGGTGGATTGGCCTGTTGGGTGGTAACCCGGAGTTTCTCATTCTCCTGACACAAAGCATTGATTTGTGCTATGTTAATCTCGTTGGCTTGTCTTAACACGTTAAACTGCTCGGTGTTGGCCTCATTGGCTTGTCGTAAGATGTCAAATTGTGTTTGCACCTCCTCGCACATTTTTAGCATGATTTCCAGTTGTTGTCGCTGAACGGCATCTGACCTTGTAGCCATTATGGAGTGTTGTCGCATGTAGAGTGATAGTGAGAGGCCCTTTTTTTTTTTTTTTTTTTTTTTTTTTTTTTTTTGTAGAGATTCCCATAGATGGTGCCAAAGTGTAGGTTCAAAAATTTCCCAGACTAGAACTCAGATCCAATTTGAGGAATTAAACACCAGGACACTTAAAATAAAATAAATCCCAAAAATAAGAATCAAAGAATTGTGATTGGAACGAGGCAAACTTGACAGAAGAATATGAGCACGAAATATGGGCGCCCCTCATTTGATTATTGATCTCTTATTTATATGTTTACAAAGATATTTTCTTAGGGCGTTACTGGCAGTTTTGTACGTGGGCAATCATGGCCCCTGATTATTTGCGATTTTCCTTTATGACGGGCGTTACTGGGGTGCTTGAGTGAACTTAGGCTAGGCTCTATTTCCTTTGTTTGGGCCGACTCAAAGTTTGATGTCTCATTTGATGGGCTATTGACTGTTATTGGTTGAACATTAGGCTTATGGGCTTCCAATGTTGGGTTTCTCTTTTCTTCCGGACATGTGGTATGCTATGATTGATGGGAAAATTTCCCTTCACAATATGACATTGATTTTAAGGAGACATTTGCTCATGTTGCACGTCTTTAATCTATTCACACTCTTATTGCTGTGGCTAATTCCAATTATTGGGGACTTTTTCAGATATATGTTAAAAATACATTTGTTAATGGTGATTTACATGAGGAAGCTTACATACAGCCTCCTCTAGGTTATCATCATCCTCCTCATAAGGTGTGTCGACTTAGACATGCTCTATATGGTCTCAAACAGGCACCTCAAGCTTGGTTTGCCAAATTCAGCCAGACTATCTCTTGTTTTGATACTATGATAGCTATTCTGACTCAACTTTATTCATCTACCATATAGATCGGGGTATCATTCTTCTTGTACTTTATGTTGATGATATGATCATCATTAGAGATGATTTAACGGGAATTCAGGAGCTCAAACAATTTCTCAGTTGTTAGTTTGAGATGAAGGATCTTGGACCCCTCAGTTATTTTCTGGGTCTTGAGATCATTATAGCTACAGATGGTTACTACCTCACTCAGGCTAAACACATATCAGATCTTTTTTTGAAAGTAGGTTTAACTGACAGTAACGTTGTTGATACACCACTTGAGCATAACACAAGACTTAATCTACATAATGGCGAATCTCTTTGGGATGGTACATTGTATCGACATTTGGTTGGTAGTCTGGTTTATCTTATTGTCACCTGTCTAGACATCTCTCACACTGTTCACATAGTTAGTCAGTTTATGTGATACCCCTCGTATCTAGAGCCACGGGTGATCAAGTCCGAGTACAGATCTGAGGGATACCAAACAATTAATATGTAATTGAACACAGAATACAAAAGAATAATAGGAATTAAATAATATATGCTAAAAGAATTCTAAATTAAAAATCCTCAAAAATATAATTAAAATCTAATAATTCAAAACCACCATTAATTAACAACTCGGGAATCCATCTAGAAGACCTTTAATAATATCCCAAACTGAAACGGAAACAACTGAAATAAAAATCCAAAGCCAAACATAGAAAGCAGTCCTACGTAGTCGGAGAAATAAGTGACTGTATCTACTCAGCACGATCAAACGCTAATCCTGGAACTGACGAACACCTGAAAAAAATATAAGAGTGGGTCAGGTCTACATGCAAGTTCTATTCTACTACAATCCATACAGAAACCCAATAAGCAGATACATCCTAGATAGCTCAACAATAACTAAAGTAGTCCATATATGTATAAATACACACTATAGGACGCTTACTAGTCCAATAGATCTGTCTCAGCCTAAGTAGAGATACCATGCAAATCGCACATAACGTAGTCATGTGTACCTAGACCTACCAGGGAAAAACAACTATGTCCTGTTATCCATCCTAGGCGATATACGCACCCTAACCATGATTCTGAGACTCAAGCCCATATCACGGCACCATAATCGTAAATATATAAAGTCCGTATAAGCCTAATACAAAATATCATCCATCTGGTATAGTGGCCTGACATATGTATAAAAATCCATCCAGAACTATAGTATGTCATTCAATTGTTTATTGACTTGACACCAATATGAGTAGGACTTAACCTTTATGGTTAATCCATATATCAATCCAGAATAGATAGGACTTAGTGTTTGAACTAATCCATCCCTAGTATGCCACCATCCCATACCGGTGCATACAATCCTCCAACTAACATAGTTGATAAAACAGTAATAAGTACTCATCAACCAAACTCCGAGATATGCATAAATAAATTTTAATACATATATGACCATATTAGGCATTCATTATAAGACCTAAAAATCATGTTCAAATCCTTTAAATTGCTAAAACAAAGCTAAGCATTTAAATCCTCCAAACAGTCTATAAATTGATGTAGTTTCCATAAATTAAAACATCAAGTTCTCCAATTTCAGCATAACTATTTCAGATGATCAACTATGCTTATTACAGTGCTGCAACATGATTAACAGTATTAAATCATGTAAATATGAATTGCTAAAATTTCAGTAAGCAATTTAAATTAATTCACCAACCTTCCACATGCAAGTTTACTGTTTAACCTTATGTTGTTTCATGCTTCAATATATTAATATTAAAATGCTTCCCAGTAGTTTTTTACATGTCTGTAACAGGTATATACATCATTAATAGCAGCTGAAACAACTTAGAAAGTCTGCTTACTGACCAAACCAAACTCAGAAACACGAAAAACCAAAGAAAGGAGGAGGGAGCCGCCTCCTAAAACAAGGGAGCCAGCTCTCCCCTTGTCGGAGCTGGCTCCACCCTTGTCGGAGCTGGCTCTCTCATCCCTAGAGCCGGCTCCCTCATTTGGAGAGCCGACTCTCTCCTTCTGAGAGCTGTAATGCCTAAACTGTTCATCTTCTTCGCCTCCGGCGAAGTTCAGAGCCTCTGTACCATTTTATTTAAATACCTAGGGTTCAATTTATGTCCCAGAATTAATTATAAGAAGTCTTCGTGCATCACCAACATGAATTTGGAACAAATTTGTAATCAACCAAATCAAGATTTAAGAAAGAACATGTATCAACATCATATAGTTTAATTTAACACATTTAAATTCAATGCAAACATGCTTAAAAGATCAGTTTTAACGTCAATTTAAAACCCTGGAGACTACCTAGGCATGCACAGAACACAGGTTTAAGGGAAGGAGTTAGAATAGGAACTTGCCTTTAGGTTTCTGTTCAATACCTTAAATCGTCTGCTCTAGTAACTCCGACGACCTTAATTGCTTTCACAGACCTCTATTTTTCCTCTCAAGCCCTCTCTGTTTCTCTTTACCTCCAGTTACGGGAAAAGGGTTCTAAAACCCTTGTAGACACAAACAGAAAATATATATATGCGTCTCACCCTAAGTTTGACTATCACAGTATATATATATATATAAGCTTTAATTAAACCTAATTCTAAGTCGGCTACCTTATCCCAAGAGAACTCATAAGCATAAAACCCTAAAAATATGTTATACAATTAAACAATTAATAAACTAATTTAAATGAATAAGTCAAATAAAGCATATAAATAAATTAAATAACACAATATAAACCATTAAACAATTAATTTAATTAAATAACAACAATTACACAAATAATTCAATTAAATAAACAATTAATCAATTTATATAAAATAAATAGGCAAATAAATAAATAACCAAATAACCAAATCAAAAATACAATTAAAACAATTAATTAAATCAATAATGCAATTAAAACAATTAATTAAATACTGGGACTATCCTTTTAAAAATAGGGGTATTACATTCTTCCCCCCTAACAAAAGGAATTCTGTCCTCGGAATCTATTACCTTCGTCCAATATTTCAAGAAACTGCGAGTGAATGACATCTTCCCGTTCTCAAGTAAACTCAGCCTTATTGTGGTGACTCCACTAAACATGCACTAAAGGGATAACCTTATTACAAAAGATTTGATCCCGACGGTCGACAATACGACACGGTGGCTCCAAATATGTTGCATTCGGCTACAACTCAATCTCCCCAATATCGTATACTGATACCGATCTTCATCGCGCAGAAATTTCCTCAACATGGAAACATGAAACATGATCCTTAATAATGAATGAACCAATAAACCGCGATGACAACTTCCCTTTCTTCCCAAAGCACATTACTCCTTTCATAGGAGACACTTTGAGCAGCACCTGATCCTCAACCTGAAACTCTAATGCACGAGTATGACGATTGGCATAATTCTTCTGCCTATTTTGAGCAGTACGTATGCGATACCTAATAAGAGCAATCTTTTTAGAAGTATCCTTAATAAACTCAGGACCCAAAAATCTGCTCTCGCCAACCTCCATCTAACAAACAGGAGATCAACACGGGCGGCCGTACAATGCCTCAAATGGCGCCATACCAATAGTCTTCTGGAAACTATTGTTATATGCAAACTCCACAAGTGGCAAATAATTCTCCCAGTAGCCCTTGAAATCAAGAACACACGAACGAAGCATATCCTCCATGATCTGATTAACCCTCTCAGTCTGTCCATCAGCCTAAGGATGATAAGCAGTGCTAAGATGCAACTCTATACCCAAAGCTTGCTAAAAACTCTTCCAAAATCCTGACACAAAGCTTGAATCCCTATCCGATATAATAGACAACGGAATGCCATGCAGCTTTACAATCTCTGAAATGTAAAGTCTCGCCAACTGCTCCAAAGTGAAGTCAGTGCGAATAGGCAAGAAATGAGCTGATTTATCAATCTATCAACAATGACCCAAATGGAATTGTGATCCTTAAAAGAATTAGGTAATCCCTCTACGAAATCGATAGAAATGCTCTCCCATTTCCACTCCGATATAGGTAGTGGCTGTAGAGCTCCTGGTAGCTGCTAGTGATCAATCTTGACCATCTAACAAGTACTACACCGAGAGATAAAAATAGCAATGTCCTTTTTTCATACCTGCCCACCAAAACTGTAGCTTCATATCCTGATACATCTTGTCTCCTCATGGATGAATAGAAAACTCAGAATGATGAGTCTCAGTCATCACATCCTTCCTCAAATCGTCAGTAGAAAGGACCATTAAACATAGCTTGTACCTCAAACCTCCATCAGCCCAACACAGTAAAATGAGACCTCCCTAGAAGTTATCTCTGCAATTTTGTCAATGCACTGCTGATCCGTGAGTTGTGCTTTCAAAACCTTGTGAATGATAAAAGGTGTAACTACTATGCAAGCCATAAAAGCATCCGACAACTCATCTACTGTCTTCAAAGCATTCCACTCAGTAGTGAATAGAGCAAAAAGACTAGCAGCAGATCGGTGACCGAATGCATCTGCCACCACATTCGCTTTCCCTGGATGGTACTGTATAGAGATATGGTAATCTTTCACAAACTCTAACCATCGGCGTTGTCTCATATTTAGCTCCTGCTGAGTGAACAAATACTATAGACTCTTGTGATCACTAAATAATTTGACGGATTCTCCCAACAGATAATGCCTCAAAATGCGTAAGGCAAAGACCAATCATGTGTTAGATAATTAAGCTCATGAGGCTTAAGTTTTCGGGATCCATATGAAATTGGTTGCTCCTCCTATATCAAAACACATCCAAGACCTTGCAAAGAAGCATCTGTGTAGACAAGATACTCAATCTCGCTCTGTGGAGTAGACAGAACTGGTGCAGAAGTCAACTTGTGCTTTAGCTCATCAAAAGCTTTCTGACAGTGTTAATCCCACACGAATCGTACACCCTTTTTAGTCAGATGAGTGAGTGGTTCTGCTATCTTTGAGAACCCTTGGATTAACCTACGATAATATCCTACCAATCCAAGGAAACTTCGAATCTTGGTAGGTGAAGTAAGCTATCCCCACTCAACCACCACTGAAACCTTGGCCATTCCCCTTTTTGATACCACGTGACCCAGAAACTTCACTTCTCGCTTGCAAAATTCACACTTCTCAAACTTGGCATATAGCTGGTGTTCACGAAGCGTCTGCAACACTGTGCGAAAATGTCTAGCATGATCGTCCTCTAACTTTGAATAAATCAAAATGTTATCAATAAAGACAATGATAAACTGATCTAAATAAGCCCTGAAGACTCTATTCATTAAATCCATGAAGACTGTTGGTGCGTTAGTCAGTTCGAAAGGCATGACCTAAAACTCATAAGAACCATATCTAGTGAAAAATGTTGTCCTCGAGATATACTGCTCCCAAACCCGAAATTGATGATATCCAGAACGCAGATCAATCTTAGAAAAGTACGTAGCTCCCTTCAATTGATCAAAAAGATCATCAATTCTAGGCAAAGGATACTTATGGCGAATAGTAACCTTGTTCAACTCCCTGTAATTTATACACAGGCGAAGTGAACCATCCTTCTTTTTCACAAACTGCACTAGTGCTCCCCAGGGTGAAGTACTCCTACGAATAAACCCTGACTGAGTAATTGCTAAATCTAATCCCTCAACTCTCGCATCTCCACTGGTGCCATCCTGTATGGTGCCCTAGCAATAGTCGTAGTGCCTGGAGCTAAGTCAATCACAAAGTCTATCTCGCGACTAGGTGGAAACCCAGGAATCTCCTGAAAAAATCCGGAAAGTCCTGTACGATTGGTATGCTATCCAAAGATATAATAATCCCCTCCTCCGTTTCCTCCTCCATATGGAACAAATATGTGTTAGTAACCCCGTTAGAACGTGGCATAGCAATGACATACATATCCTAACCAGGTATGGTGAACACAATAGACCTATCATAACAATTAACTTGAGCATGGTAGTGCGATAACCAATCCATCCTAAGTATCACATCATAAGTGTACATGTCCAGGACCAATAGATTGGCTAGAAATCTGAGTCTACCAATATCTAGTGTCATAGGCCCATCACTCTCATGTAGCATGGCTATATTGCCTAACGGTATTGAAATACCCTGAGGTCTACTGCATACTTACGTTGTCATCCCAGAAAAAGTAACAAAAGATCTAGATACAAATGAGTGTGTAACACCCGTATCAAATAAAACATGCCCCAAGGAACTATGAATAGGAAACATACCCTCAACAGCCTGAGGTGCCTGAATATCCTGTGGCATGGGGTTATACACCCTACCATAATGTAACTGCTACGATGCCTGTCCCTGAGGCTGTGGCAGTGTTGGTAAAGCCGGATATGTCTGTCCCTGAATCCGTGGAACCTATGGAGCGGGTAAAGGTACCGGTGCCCTTTGTCCCTGTTGCAAATGCTGTCCCTGTCCTACTTTAGGACACTACCTGGAAGTATGACTAAACTCTCCACACGTGTAGCAACTTCCCTGGAAAGTGACAAATGGCCTCTTCTGTCGATTAGCCTGTGGCTGACCCTGTCCTGCCTATGGTCCCACATTCTGCTGCCTCTGAATAGGTGCCCCATCCCTATGAGCATCTGAACCACCCCTATGTTTCTTCCAAAACTGTTGTCCCTGGAATCTGCCCTTGTCATTCTGTCGGTGTCCATTGCCATTCCCTTTCTCAGGTGACTGATTTGCAGAGTCTCTGTCACCCTGCTTCTCACCCTTAGCCTGTTTGAAGTCCACGGTCAACTGATACTGCTGTAGAGCGGTGTCTACCACCTGAGCATAAGTAGTGTAAGCTGGATTACCTATAATAGCTCACTTAATAGACCATATCAGTCCGTTAATGAAACTATTACCTTTCTTCTCCTTTGTATCCACATTCTCTGGAGCAAAAAAAGATAAGTGCGTAAACTGCTGCTCATACTCTGCCACTGTCATGTTTTCCTGCTACAGATTAAGGAACTCTATCTTCATAGCTGCCCTGACTGCATAAGGAAAGTACTTCTCATTAAAGTGTGCACTGAATTGATCATAAGTCAATGACATCCTCTCCTCTGCGGTGGTAACTAACTCCCACCACTGTAGTGCATCTCCAACTAGCTTTAACGTAGCAAGCATCTGCTTCTGAACCTCCATGCAATTAACCAGGCAAAGATGTCGCTCGATGTCCTGTTTCCACTGGTGAGCTACTTTCGCATCGTTGGAGCCTGAGAACTCAGGTGGGCTCCCCTTTGTGAAAGAACTCCTAGCGTTTTCCTAAGTATCAGTCTGAACCACTGGTGCTGGTATAGGTGCCTGCTGAACCTGTGGTTGATTCCGGAGTGTAGCTGTTACCCCTGCTTCTATAACCCAAGCAATGAGGTCATTGATATGAGGAGGATACTCTGGATCTCCTTCTTGATCCTGAGTTTGCTGAACTTCCTCCTGCTCTTCGTAAAACTGACCATCATCATCTTGAAACCTAGGTAATTACTGCTCTTCCTCCATTTGCTGACGTCGTAGAAGGTCTTACTGCCTATGTGCTGCTTCCCTTTGCCGCTGATTGTTCTATTAGGTTCTAGTGTTAACCATGATGTTAACATAGAAAGACAGACATCAGTACGATTTAAACCGAACAAGGAATACAACGAATCCTAAACCTAAGCTCTAAACAAGAGAAAACGCTGCGGGGAAGTCTTAAATGATAGAATCCTAAAGACATTGAACCTGGAGTGCTCTGGTACCAACTGTGATGTCCCTCGTATCTAGAGCCATGGGAGATCAAGTCCGAGCACAGATCCGAGGGATACCAAACAATTAATATGTAATTGAACATAGAATACAAAAGAATAATAGGAATTAAATAATAAACGCTGAAAGAATTTTAAATTAAAAATCCTCAAAAACATAATTGAAATCTAATAATCCAAAACCTCCATTAATTAACAATTCGGGAATCCATCTAGTGGACCCCTAATAATATCCCAAACTGAAACGGAAACAACTGAAATAAAAATCAAAAGCTAAACATAAAAAGCAGTCCTACGTAATCGGAGGAATGAGTGACTGTATCTACTCAGTACGATCAAGCTCTAAGCCTAGAACTGACGAACACCTAGAAAAAATATAAGAGTAGGTCAGGCTCACATGCAAGTTCTATATTACAACAATCCATACAGAAACCCGATACGCAGATACATCCTAGATAGTTCAAAAATAACTAAAGTAGTCCATATAAATATAAATACACACTATAGGATGCTTACTAGCCCAATAGGTCTGTCTCAGCCTAAGTAGAGATACCATGCAAATCGCACATAACGTGGTCATATGTACCTAGATAGACCAGGGAATAACAACTATGTCCAGTTATCTATCCTAGGCGATATACGTATCCTAACCATGATTCTGAGACTCAAGCCCATATCACGGTACCATAATCGTAAATATATAAAGTCCGTATAAGCCTAATACAAAATATCATCCATCTGGTATAGTGGCCTGACATATGTATAAAAATCCATCTAGAATCAAAGTATGTTATTCAATTGTTTATTGACTTGACACCAATATGAGTAGGACTTAACCTTTATGGTTAATCCATACCTCATTCTAGAATAGGTAGGACTTAGTGTTTGAACTAATCCATCCCTAGTATGCCACCGTCCCATACCGGTGCGTATAATCCTCCAACTAACATAGTTGATAAAACAGTAATAAGTACTCATCAACCATACTCCGAGATATGCATAAATAAATTTTAATACATATATGACCATATTAGGCATTCATTATAAGGCCTAAAAATCATGTTCAAATCCTTTAAATTGCTAAAACAAAGCTAAACATTTAAATCCTCCAAACAGTCCATAAATTGATTTAGTTTACATAAATTAAAACATCAAGTTCTCCAATTTAAGCATAAGTATTTCAGATGATCAACTATCCTTATTACAGTGCTGCAACATGATTAACAGTATTAAATCATGTAAATATGAATTGTTAAAAATTTAGTAAGCAATTTAAATTAATTGACCAACCTTCCATATGCAAGTTTACTGTTTAACCTTATGTTGTTTTATGCTTCAATATATTAATATTAACATGCTTCCCAGTAGTTTTTTACATGTCTGTAACAGGTATATACATCATTCACAGCAACTAAAACAACTTAGATAGTCCCCTACTGACCAAACCAAACTCAGAAACACAAAAAACCAAAGAAAGGATGAGGGAGCCACCTCCCAAAACAAGGGAGCCGGTTCTCCCCTTGGTGGAGCTGGCTCCACCCTTGTGGGAGCCGGCTCTCTCATCCCTAGAGCCGGCTCCCTCCTTTGGAGAGCCGGCTCTCTCCCTCTGAGAGTCGTAATGCCTAAATTGTTCATCTTCTTCGCCTCTGGCGAAGTTCAGAGCCTCTGTACTGTTTTATTTAAATACCTAGGATTCAATTTATGTCCCAGAATTAATTATAAGAAGTCTCCGTGTATCATCAACATGAATTTAGAACAAATTTGTAATCAACCAAATCAAGATTTAAGCAAGAACATGTATCAACATCAAACAGTTTAATTCAACATATTTAAATTCAATGCAAACATGCTTAAAAGATCAGTTTTAATGTCAATTTAAAACCCTGGAGACTACCTAGGCTTGCACAGAACACAGGTTTAAGGGAAGGAGTTAGAATAGGAACTTGCCTTTAGGTTTCAGTTCAAAACTTTAAACCGTCTGCTCTAGTAACTCCGGTGACCTTAATTGTTTTCTCTGACCTCTGTTTTTCCACTCAAGCCCTCTCTATTTCTCTCTACCTCCAGTTACGGGAAAAGGGTTCTAAAACCCTTGCAGACACAAACAGAAAATATATATAGGCGTCTCACCCTAAGTCTAACTATCACGGTATATATATATAAGCTTTAATTAAACCTAATTCTAAGTTGGCTACCTTATCCCACGAGAACTCGTAAACATAAAACCCTAAAAATATGTTATACAATTAAACAATTAGTAAACTAATTTAAACGAATAAATCAAATAATGCATATAAATAAATTAAATAACACAATATAAACCATTAAACAATTAATTTAATTAAATAACAACAATTACACAAATAATTCAATTAAATAAACAATTAATCAATTTAAATAAAATAAACACGCAAATAAATAAATAAGCAAATAACCAAATAAAAAATGCAATTAAAACAATTAATTAAATCAATAATGCAATTAAAACAATTAATTAAATACCGGGACTATCATTTTAAAATTAGGGGTATTACAGTTCATGGTTGCCCCTAGATCTACTCATTTGCTCCAGTTCTTCGCATCCTTCGCTAACTCAAAGGCACTATGTTTCGTGGGCTTTATTTTTCTTATTAGTCGTCACTTGTTCTTGATGCCTATTTAGATGTCGACTTGGTAGGAGATCCTACAGATCGTCGTTCCATTACAGGCTATTGTTTCTTTCTTGGTGATGGTTGCTCGATCTAGCAAAGAAGCTGAGTATAGGGAACTTGCTGATACTACTTTCGAGCTTCTGTGATTGCGCTGGCTCCTTCAGGACATGGGAGTTTCTTTATGCACTGCCATTCATATCTATTGTGATAATCGGAGTGCAATCCAAATTGCATATAATTATGTATTTCACGAACGCACCAACCAAATTAAGATTGATTGCCATTTTGTTCGTTATCATCTTCTTCAGAAGACCTTACAGTTGCGGTCTATTACTTCTCATGATCAGATGGTTGATATCTTCACCAAATCGTTTCTGTCAGGCTGCTTCAAGGATCTTGTTTCCAAACTCAAGATGACTTCATATCACCCACATTGACTTTGAAGGGGGCTGTTAGAGAATATTGTGTATTGTATATTAAGGTTAGGGTTAGCCGTCTTCACCTACCCTTGTTACCATGTATAGCATTACCATATAGGGGTATACTTGTTATTCACACATAACCTCTCTTATATAAATTCCTTTGTACTCTTATATTCATCATCTCATATCAATATAGTATATTGTATTTCTCACTCTCTATACTTCTAACACAACATAGGAGTGATGCTGATTGTACAGGGAACAATGTATGTAAAGCAGGTATATTTTAATTTTATTTATTTATTTATTTTTATTATTATTATTTTTTAAATATAGTATACATTTTATCATGGGCAAAAACCATGGTATAATCTAAAACATTCTACCATGAGATGAAACTCAGCGGTAGAAATTCTATCTAGTACCATGGTTCCATCTTTTGGTAACAACAATTTCTACAACGGCCGAGGGCTCCACCTGAGGTGAAAAGCCCTCCAGAAACTACTACGGGGATAATATTACGGCTCAAAATCGTGGTAGAAAGTGATTTTGACCATAGTTAAAAGCCAATTTTTTTTTGCAATGAGAACGTGTTTGAAATCAGAATTTTAGTGGCGAAATTGAGTCTTGACAACATTGAAAATTATGAAATGATGTCTTTTATTCATTTGAAATTTAGTCTCGAAATCATCTTGAAGTGGGAGAGTTTTAGAGAGAAAGGTGAAATGAGGAAGCGAAGGAGATCGAGATACTAGCCGTAACAAATGAATAGAGAGAGCGCGAGATTAAGCCCTATCAGATGAACACAGATCGAGAGACAGAGAAAGGAGTGGAGAGAGGGAGAAGCTCTATCTTGTGCAGTGCGATATGGATTTGGTGCTGTGAATTAAGAGAAGAACAGCGCGTTTTCTTGTGCAGTGAAGAGAAGAAATTCAATGCGTTTGAACAATCCTTAGAGGGATAACATGGCGCTTACTAATTCTTTTCTTACACCAGATCCATGAGAAAAATCAATCGTGGGAGAATTATTTACGCGGGAAAAATATTAACAGACTGGCCCTCACCAAGTCTCCTCCTGCAGCAGGCTCATGCATGAGGAAATAGAAAGGATGGAGGAAGAAATAGAAAGGAAAGTAATCGATCGATATAAAATTAAAAGTTTGCCAAAAAAAAAAAAAAAATTCAAATTTCTTCTCTAGCTAGCATTAGTCCTAGCATTTCTGATTGTTCGTTTCTGTTTTTACATATGTGTTTAAGAGCATGAACGGTGGAGAGCATTGACATTTGTTAGGTCATTAATAAAAGTTGAGATGGAAATTGGTTATAAGATATGGCAATGCACAGACCATGAATAGGTAAAAATGTGTAGCTATCTAGCTCAAACTAAAAATCGAATATTGCCAGCAAACCACGACATAAATAGGTTAATGAAAAAATTGGTGGGAGAGTATGGGTTAGGATCACCTATGGCTACATGTTTTACAACTCCATGGGCATCCAATCACTCCCTGCCAAAATTATGTTTAGAAAATAAATTTACCAAGTTGAATTACTAGCAGACCCTTGATTTTTTATGAAATGACTTGTATACCCCTGCATAAAAGGTGTAGCATAAAACAGCCAAAAATAGGTAAACAAATTTCAAGAATAGAGAATTCCAGTCTTAATTCCCCTACTTTGTAGGAGGTGATGGGGGAAGACAGCTCGCCGTTTCTTTGTTAGAGAAAGTATTCATGCACATCATCTTTTTTATTTGCTTCTTTTTGAGAAATCCCCCCTGCCCTTCTCCTAAAGGTACCTTCCACAGTACTCTCTCTCTATATCTCTTCCTCTATCTTCTTCTTCCATTTCTTCTTCCTCTCACTGTCAATCTCTCTGTCAAAAAAACATTTTTATTTTATTTTTTATTTTGTTAAGTAAATAAATTTATTCAACAATGGAAGTAAATGATTACAGATGATGACCATGCATGTGTTTTTTCTTACATTGCTTGCTAGGTAGCTAAAATGTCATGTTATGAAATTAAATTTATTGGGTTAATATGGACAATGTAGGCTGTTCATGATATATATTTGAATTTGTTTGAATGTTGAATAGGGTCATCTATTTGGAGGAGAGGAGGGGCAAGCCCGGTGCACTTTTGACGTAGATCATGGCGCCCAAGAGATTACTTTTAGAAGATTCAAACCCATCCGGCGACTCTCAATCTTCCGATTCTCCACCTCAGTCATCCTCCTCCTCATCGCAATCACAATCACAATCGCCACCCAACAACGACAATAACAATAATTCACCTCCATCAGGTAGCAGCTCGCAATCCCCACCTCAAAACTCGAATTCGGATTCCCAATCCCCTCCCCAAAACTCAAATTCCTCACCTCCTTCCAAGAACTCAGGTTCCTCCTCCTCATCTCCTCCCCAAAACAACAACAACAACAATAATCAGAACAACAACAATAACCAGAACAACAACAACAGTGGGAGCAACAACAGCAATGGCAGCGGCAACAGCAACAATAATCAGAACAACAACAACGGCAACAACAACAGCAACGGCAACAATAATCAGAACAACAACAACAACGGCGGCAGCAACAACAATAACAAGAACAACAATGGCAACAGCAATAATCAGAACAACAACAATAATCAGAACAACCAGAACAACAATAACCAGAACAACAACAACAACAAGAATAACCAGAACAACAATAACAACAATAAGGGTAATTCACATAGCCCACCTCCACCCCCTCCTCCACCACCGCCAAGCAATGGGAATAATCGGTCTCCACCACCTCCTCCACCACTTGATTCTTCCGGTGAAAGTACTAAATCAAGTTCATCTGATTCGTCCAACTCAAAGATCATCATCGGAGCAGCAGTGGGCGGAGGGTTATTGCTCATCATCATGATAGTCCTAATAGTGTCTTGTGCTAGAAAGAAGAGGAGAAAACCCCATAATCATATGCAATATTACGGGGATAACTCGAATGGTGGCAGAAGTATGAAACTCACACTCTACTTTTTAACTTGCTGTCCATAATATACAATGTATGCATGTAAATGTGTATATATAGCATTTATTAATTTTCCATTGTTTTAAGCAGGTAGTGACTATTACAACAGTGGGCAACAAGGGAATTGGTACAATAAAGCCCAACCTACTGCGGACCATGTTGTTAAGATAAATTCACCACCTAATGTGAGTGCAGAACATGGTTGGGCGGCTATGCCTCCGCCTCCACCACCGCCGATGATGAGCAGCAGCGAGTTGAGTTCAGCTAACTTCTCCGGTCCATACCAACCGCCTTTGCCACCCCCGCACCCGTCCATGGCTCTAGGGTTTAACAACAGCACCTTCACCTATGATGATCTAGCAGCCGCCACCGGAGGGTTCTCAAAGACTAACCTGTTGGGACAGGGTGGATTCGGGTTCGTTCACAAAGGGGTTTTGCCTAATGGCAAGGAGATTGCTGTGAAGAGTCTGAAATCCGGTAGTGGGCAAGGAGAGAGGGAATTTCAAGCCGAAGTTGATATTATTAGCCGCGTCCATCACCGCCACCTTGTGTCGCTTGTTGGGTATTGTATTGCAGGGGCTCAGAGGATGTTGGTTTATGAATTTGTTCCTAATGGTACCCTGGAATACCATCTTCATGGTATGATCTATGTACACTCCTATATTAATTAATTATTAGGTACTCGTAAGCTTCCTCTATCATACTTGACTTGGGTGTTCATAGTATTCATGTCATGTCCAATTTGCAGGAAAAGATGCCCCGAACATGGACTGGCCTACTAGGCTCAAAATTGCATTGGGAGCGGCCAAAGGGTTCGCTTACCTTCATGAAGATTGTAAGTTATTCAAACTCCCTCTTTTTTTTTTTTTTTTTTTTAAGAACTCTACTTGGTATCTAGGGCTTTGTCCCGACTACTCCCAGGATCCGTGCAAGACACCTCCCACATAGAATTGGTAAAGCTTGGTTATGTCGAGGGCATGGTTCCAAAGGATTCGAACCTGAGACTTCATGAGGTACTCAATCTCAAGGCTGCACCACTGGAGCAAACCCCTTGGGCTTCAAGCTCCTTCTCTTTCTCAAAGGGTTCCCTTACCTTTATCTATCATCATCGTCGTCATCGTTGTCTTCATACCATATGGATAGAGTCGGCCACATGAATTTTCCTTTTTCATTTGCTTACCTTCATGAATATTTTTGAGTTATTCAGTTTCTCAACTATCATTTTGTTATGTGCAGGCCACCCTAGAATTATCCACAGAGACATTAAAGCCGCGAATATTTTGCTAGAGAATAACTTTGAAGCCAAGGTACTTTCCCCATTTCTACTTAGGCTCGCAGAAGCACCATTTTAAAAGGATTAATTTGTTACATTTTGTCTAAACTGATTAATTATGCTCAATTGCTACTGGTTCAGGTGGCAGATTTTGGATTGGCTAAGCCTAATTCGGACAACATCACTCATGTATCAACACGTATTATGGGAACATTTGGGTAAGAAACATCAAACCCGGTTCTATGAGATCCATCTGAACTTTTGGTGCACTAAGTAATCAAAAATATTAAACCCTAATCATTTCTTCACATCTGAAACCAATTTCAGATTGATATTTTCCTAGTGTAGACAAATTATCGCCAACACAGTGGATGAAGCTAGGTTTGCTGCAATTTAATTAATTTTTCTTTGATGTCACTAATATGTGCATGCAGGTACTTGGCACCTGAGTATGCATCAAGCGGCAAGCTAACTGAGAAATCTGACGTTTATTCATATGGCGTCATGCTTTTGGAACTAATCACTGGACGAAAACCAGTGGATATGACTAATTATGACGACGACACCCTAGTAGATTGGGTATGATCGGAATTTTTTATTTTATTTTTTCTTTCCAAAAGTTCAAGCAAACACAAACACACCCACAATAATGTCCTTTGTAGGGACTCGGACACCCAATTTATAATCTTTGTGCATTGTTGGAAGAAATGAAGTATATCCTATTTATAATTTGTTCGTCTACTTGATTGGTGATTTATGCACAAACAGGCTAGGCCTATTCTGATGCGTGCAGCCGAAGGAGGTGAGTATGCAAAGCTGGTGGATCCACGCTTGGGAGACAACTATGACCCTGATGAGATGCTGCGGATGGTAGCATGTGGTGCTGCTTGCATTAGACATTCTGCAAGGAGGCGACCGCGAATGAGCCAGGTTAATTGAAAGCCCTTGTTAATTAATCAAAATTTTCTGCTAATATTGTTTTTAAGCACTTCTTAGGACACACGTTCCTGATCATGGGACATAAATAACATCCTCTTAGTTCATTGAAAATATAGATAAAGTGTTGATAATGGCTTTTAAGGCATGACCTAGATCATTATTAATCTATTGTCACCTTTTCTCTATCAAGAGAATATATACTTATAGCACATCATTATTAGTACATGTTTCATATTCTGATATAAGTGCCATAATATATGACCTAGATCAACATCATTTTCTGATTTACTGTTTCCAAAGGAATTTTTTTTTTTGTTTTTTCCCCAGAAAGTTCAAACAAATGCATACACACCCATAATATTGCCCCTAGTAATTCTTACACACTCATGCACATTGGTAAGGTGACAAAAATGGATAAGCAATGTTATGTATATATGTGAAAACAGATTGTACGTGCATTGGAGGGTGATGTTTCGCTGGACGCCTTGAACGAGGGGGTGAAATCAGGCCAGAATTCGTCCCACGCCTCGAGTGGGGCATCAGACTATGACGGGAATGGAAACGTGGACATGAAGAAATTCAGGAAGGTGGTATTGGCAAATAATAGCGAGGAATTCTCGAGCGGTGAGCACTTGACGTCCAGCGAGTATGTCATCCACCGTTCCCCTTTAGGTGGCGTTGACTCGCACGAAATAGGCCGCAGGCACAGCCCTTGAGCAAACTCACGCAGTAACATGCAAATTCGGAAAAAAAGAAAAAGAAAAAAAAAGGAGATGATATCAAAACAAGTTCTTTCTTTAGCTGTCCAGGTGAAATAGAGAAACAAGGGGGTTCCTAACAATGCACATTCACCAATTTGCACTTTGAGAACTAGAGATTTCAGGATAACTAACTTGGTCTGAATGGAACTTATAACACCCCCTTGGTCTGAGATAAAAAAAAATAGGTTATGGTGGTGGTGAAGGCATCTACCTACAGGACGCATGCAGTTTCTCATTTTGTAACTATGTTCATTAGGGGAGTCGTTCTAATATGTCCGGGATTTGGATTGATCTATATATGGATCTGTGTTATTGTACTGTTTTCAATGTATAACTATTTATATGGTTGTATATTATTTGGGATTTATATTTTTTGGTACGTGTTAGTAGGAATTCAAGTTTTGGAGACCATAAGTGCTCCATTTTCCGTCTTTTCTCTCTTCCTTTGCTATATCTATATATATATATATATATATATATATTGATTACTCTACATTTTAATTGCTAATTGGATGAAATGACCTTAGCTAGGTCTTTTTAGAATTGTCATTTCCAGCTTGTAGGCTTTGCTATTAATGTAGTTGGTGTTGATGACATTGGGCTCATGACTTCATATAATCTTAATGTATATATGTCAGAATTGTGGAGTGGTGTAGAAGAAAATATTGTCTGCAAGTGCTTCAACTATAAAGAACCATAACTATTTTGATTTATAAAAGGACTAATCTCTTGTTTACACAAAGGAGCTCTGCACGTACTACGGTTCGCAATACAATAAAATCTTGAAGGCGTGCAATAAGATTAATTAGGAGAGGCACATCAGACTGGTTCAGAATGTCTGTAAACAACTTTTTTTTTTTTTTTTTTGAAAGGTAAAGATAAATTTATTGATAAAGGAAAATTTTACATTGAAAGTTAGCACAGGCTAACCAAGCAAGAGACAACCCAAACAGGCCCACAGCCTAGACAGCCCAATACGAAACAAGAAACCAATATAGGTTGAATCACTATGCAGTGAGCATGGAAGATGTGAACTCCCCGAAATCCCCTTCAAATTCTGTCAGGTGGTTGAGCAGGTGGACGAATAACTGAAGAAGGGAGGTCTCATTCCTCAATAACACGCCTTGCAGATGGAGAGTCTGAGACTACTGAGGATATGAGTTTCATCCTAATCATGTCCAATGTTTGATGTAGCAGAGTGTTTTGGGACTGAAACTTCTTTTGAAAGATCCTTCTATTGCGCTCCATCCATATGTTGTAGACCAGAGCAGCCAGAGCGAGTTTTGAGGTTGATCTGTTGTAGAATCCTGAGTTGCTACTTCAATGATGTGATGCCCAGTTGATAAGGTTAGGCTATGAGGATGGCTTGATGTGGAATCCACATTTTGATTGGATAAATGTCCATAACGGTTTTGTGAACTCACATTCGAAGAACAGGTGGTTGTGGTTCTCAAGTTCGGAGTTACAAAGGGAAAATAGTGTGGCATTGATGTGGGCTGTGCACCCTCTATTGAGGGTTGGGAGTTTCTGCTGTATGGCTACCCACAGAGTGAATGAGTGCTTGGGTATTGAGTTTTTAGACCAAACTAAGTGTGTCCAAGGCATGGTAGATAAGTGGTTGTTAAAGTGCTTCATTGTCTTTGCAATTGAGAATGTTCCAGTGGAGCAAGGTCACCATACAACTTATTCTTCCTTGTCTGGGCATGGTAATGGAACATTGTTGGCCTGCTATAATTGTGGAAGTAAATTGGTGATAGCTAGTGGGAAGTGCAACATGGAGTTGGATATAAAGGAGGACAACTTTGTTTTGGTGTCGATGGAAGTATCACTTAGCTGTTGTGAGGAGACAAGTAGGTGGAGAGGGCCAAGGTTGCACCAGTTGTCAAACCAGAAATTGGCACTTGTTCCATTGCCAATTTCAAGCTTGACAAGGGGCTTAATTACTGTTCTACGAGAGAGAAGTCTTATCCAAGTCCAGGAGCATTGACCAGGTACTTTTACTTCCCAAATGCTTCTTCCCTTGAGCAAGAATGTGTTGATCCACTTTACCCAAATCATTTACTTAGAGCTAATGATATTCCAGAAGTGTTTCATGATAGCTACTTCATTCCAGAGAGCAAGGTTGGGGATGCCAAGACCACCAGCCCTTCTAGGAAGGCAACAAAGTTCCCATGCCACCTTGGAACCTGTCTTCTTTAATGAAGGTCCAGATCAGAGAAAGGACCTAAAAATGCTATTCATTTCATCAATGATACTCATTGGCAAGATGAATTTTGAGCTCTAATATAGCTGAGTGGAGAAAAGAACTGCTCTAATAAGCTGCAATCTACCAATAAAGGAGAGATCTTTGCTAGTCCAGTGATTGATTCTATTGCAAACTTTGTTAATCAGCACTCTGCAATCATTTGCCTTCAACATGGAAGTGATCAATGGAACTCCAAGATATTTCACGAGTAATGTCCCTTCCTGAAATCCAAGTAGTGAGAGAATATATCCTCTGCTTTCCATTTGCTCATTAACACCTGTAATGAAACATTGACTTTTGCTATGGTTGATGTGTAATCTAGAGAGTGAAGAGAATGAGTCAATAGCATGCTTGATTGTTGTGAGAGATGGAATGCTTGCATGTGAGAAGACCATAAGGTCATCAACAAAGATAAGGTGAGTGAGCTTTAATTCCTTGCACCTCCAGTGATGTTTAAATGGCATTTCAGCTGTGCACTTGTTTAAGAGTAATGAGAAAACCTGCATAACAATCACAAAGAGAAAAGGTGACAAGGGGTCACCTTGTCTTAACCCCTTGATACTGTTAAAGAAACCATTGAACTCTCCATTAATAGAAATGGTAAATGATGGTGTAGTGATACAGGTTTGGATCCAATGGATGAATAGATGTGGAAACCCCATCAGTTTCATTGATTGCAGGAGGAAGGTCCATGAGACTGAGTCAAAGGCTCTTCTGAGATCAATCTTTAGGGCACACCAAGGTGAGTTTGAATGCTTGTGATAGCCATTGAGTAACTCTTGTGCGAGTAAAATAATATCATCAATTTGCCTACCTTGAATGAAGACTGACTGAGCCTGGTCAATGATGTGGGGAAGGGTGGGCTTGAGCTTATTTGTAAGGAGTTTAGATATACATTTGTATATAGTGGAGCAGTAGGCTATTGGTCTAAAATCAGTGATGGTGGTGGGGTTTGGGACCTTAGGGATAAGAGAGATAGAGGTAGAATTAACCTCTTTAAGCAGCTTTCCTATGGTAAAGAACTGATTAATAGCATTTGTGACATCTTGGCCTATAATTGGCCCTACTTTTTGGAAAAAAAAGGGCATTGTAACCATCTGGCCCTAGAGCTTTGTCGCAGTTGAGCGAGAACATACATTGTTGAATTTCAGTGCCTGTGGGAATGGAACATAGGGACTCATTGAAGGATGCAGGGAGAGTGGGAGCAATCAAGGTGCCCAATTGATCCTAGTCTACATTGGTCTGTGGGTTCATGCCAAGGCAAACTTAAAAGTGTGAGATGATTTCATTTTTGATGGCTGGTTGTATGTCAAAAATGGTTCCATTAGATGTTGAGAGAGAAGCTATTTTGTTTCTGTTTTGTCTGGAAGCAATGGACTTGAAGAAGAAAGAGGTATTTCAGTCTCCCCCCTTAAGCCATTGCACTCTTGATTTCTGTCTGTAAACTTGTTCCTCGATGAGTTTCAGTGATGTGTAGGATTGCAAAAGCAATTTTTCTTGGCCTCTTAGAGTATAGTCATCAGGAGAAGCATCCAAAGCAAGCTGGTAGTTAGAAAGCACTGCTTTGGCTAATATAACATCATTCTGCAATGTACTAAGTGGTCTTGAAAACTTTGATTTTAGTGGTTGCTTGAGACTCTTCAATTTTGAGACCACCTGGACCAAATTGTGTCCCTCAATATGGTTATTCCAGTGAAGCTACACTAAGGGGATGAAATCATCATGGTCACTCCAACAATTGAAGTACCTGAAGGGGATTCTTCTCTGAGGTTTCGGATTGCCAAGGTTAATGATTATGGCACTATGATTAGAAACTCCAGGGGGGAGAAAGTTATAGTGGGAGAGGGGAAAGGAGTGGCTCCAAGTGTCATTAATAAGGACCCTATCGAGCTTCCTAGAGATGTTAGATACACCAGGACTTTTGTTTGACCAAGAGTGAAGAATACCTGAAAATTGAAGGTCCTCAAGGTTAGAAGTGTGAAGGCATTTTCTAAAGTCCACCATTGATTTAGTTGTCTTCCCTGAGCCTCTATGGTCTTCAAATGTAGACTTGATGGTATTAAAGTCCCCTCCAAGGATCCAAGGAGAGGAAGAGATGATAGATGATTGTTTCACAATATCATCCCAAATAATTTCCCTTTCTGAAGCTTCATTTGCAGCATAGATGAAAGAAGTGAAAAATGTGGACCTGCAATTTAGGATGGTCATATAGCAGTGTATAGCCTGTTTTGTGCATTGAAAGATTTGCAAGTCAACAACGTGGGGGTTCTAAAGGACCCAGATCTTTCCCAAAGAAGAGTGGTTGTAGTTATTTGCTAGCTTCCAGTGACTAGCAATGTAATTATGGACATTGTCAACATTGGCTGGTTGAACCTTGGTTTTAAGAATGGCAGCAATATCTGCTCTATTTTCTGAAATAAGAAGCTTAACTTCATCTTGCTTCAGGGTGCTATTCAAGCCCCTGATGTTCCAAATGGCAATAACTACCATTTGAGAAGTCTGCCTTTTGGGAATATGTTCCCTCTAAGAGAGATTCTCTTAGAATGCTTTCTTTTGGATGAGCATCCTTTCTTGGTCTTACCTTTGTTTAAGGTGATGGGAAGACTATTGGTTGATTCATCTTCAGAGAGGCTGGTATATTCATCTGCAGCAGGTAGTAGTTGCTGGTTCAGCTCAATGGAATTCAGTGAGGTGTCACCTCTTTCAGCGATAAAGTCTAAAATGATTTTAGAGGATAAGATAGTAGGATTGTAGGAGCTTAGGTCAACCTTGAGGCTGTCTGTAGGCTTGAAGTAATGTGTGATTATATTCTTCCCCTATTGGAAACCTAAGGTGGTATAGGAAGGTGATGAAGAATCGGTTAATGCAATGGTGTTCATTGGAGGTGGGGAAGGTTGATTAGTTTTTGGAGGGCTCTTGTATGGAATTACTTTCCATTCCGAGGAAGGTTAGGAATTTTTTGCTGGGGATAACATGGCATGGCAGGTTTTTTATGAGTGGCCGCAGCAGTTACAGGTATAACAGATCACAGGGCAGTTCAAGTATTCAACAGTAACATTTTTGGTTTTTCCCGAGCTCTGGTGCAACTTAAGGATGGAGGGTAGGTCAGAGGTTGCATTAATTTCAACACAAACTTTGGCAAATCTTATTTTTTGCTTGGTTTCAGTGATTGGATCAGCAAAAAGAGGGACACCAATGAAGCTTGAAAAATAGTTGAGACCTAGCTTAGTCCAGAAGTGTAATGGCAGGCCAAAAAGCTTGATCCAGATTGGAATAGATGAGTGTTTTGCTCTACAGAAAAAGGGCTTCCAGTGGTTGAGGATGATAGGTTTATTGGCTAAGAACCAAAGGCCCTCTGCTAGAATTGCATTGCACTGGTCAGATGTGGAAAAATGGAACTCAAATAAACCTTTCTCTGAGCTAGTTACTTTGAGGAGACCCCTGTCAGACTAGAGAGAGTTCAATAGGTCCTTAACCATTCCAAAGGGTAGGGGTTTATGGATAAAGTAGCCAAGTAAGCTTGTTTTGAGGTGAGATAATCCCACTGCTTCAATCTCAAGAGGTGATGAAATGATACCATCATTTGGTGGAAGATGCTATATAAAGTCCAATGGTAATCTGGTTTGTTTTTTGGTAATGTCAGCCCACGTTGAGGAGGAAAATGGGGGTTGACTGATGGGACAGGTTGGTGCTTCAGTGGTAGGATTGGTGTGTGAGTAGGCTTGTTGGGTGTTAGCTAGTGAAAAGGTAAATGCCATGGTGGTAGCAGGTTTAGGGAGGGAGGTGCTAGTTACTTTAGTTGGTTTAGAACTATGGCTAATAACTAAGGGGCAATGAGATTTGTCACATAAAGATGGCTGTGAGAAGTGGGGAAGGGTGTCTTTGATAGGTGATGTATGGTGAGAGGTATGGTCACATGTGGTACTAGGTGTAGAGTCAGTAGAAGGTAAGCTAGTCTGACAAAGAGGAGCATAATGTGAAAGTGAATTACCTGGTGGTTCAAAATTCTTCTGAGAATTTGAATTTGAATTCGAATTCAACCGTGCATTGTCCTTGAAATGGTTAGTGTGATAGCCTTGGTTGCTGGTGGCAGCGGTGGTGGTGGTAGGACGGAGATGAAGAGCATCCATGGTTTTAGGTTGGTTACTGAGTGAGGCTCTTTGGTGATCAGAGTTTTTCATTTCAGAGCAAGCACTAGAGTGATTAACATTGATGATTTGGTCACTGAGCTCATTGATTCTAGCTCTCAGTTTGGCTTGATTCTTGAGACCATCTCTAATGATATCTCTGAGTTATTCCACTTCTTCAAGAAGGTATTTATACTTGTAGTTACTCCTGTACTCCATCAAGTCAGTACGCAACCTGAAGATCTCATCAATCAAGGCTTGTGTGTTAGATGGATCAATGTCCACCACAATATTGTTGTGATCATCCACATATTTGTAGTGGGGGAAAACTGATTTCCCAAGAAAGAGAGAGAAGACAACTTTTTTTGTGGCTTTCTTCAAGGTTGGTGATGGAGGAACAGTGGTGGAAGGTTTGCTTGGCATGGATGGTTTTTTGAGGATGGACTTAGGGTGTGGGTGTTATGGATGGATGTGGTGTGAAGGGGTTGATGGGTTATGATAGGTGGGAGATCCATTAGAGATGTGAGAGTATGATGAATTCCTTGGTGGTTGGAAAGACTTGTAATGGTACCTTTTGGAAGTATGAGATGAATGATGGTTGGATTGAAGGCGTAGGACGCCATGATTTGGTGGGAGGAAGGGAGGTTTGAGGTGATTAGGGAGATGATTCCGGTAGGATGGACGACAAGTTTTCGGTGCTCTCATGGTGCTCTCATACCACATATGTCTGTAAACAACTTGTGTATTCTTGATCATGGATAAAGTAAATGGGTTGACAAAAAAAAAATTTGAAGCCTTGTTCTAAGGTATGAACTCCAAGATAGAGAAGAGAATGGATAATCAAATATAGCCTGTCGTAGATTTAGGGTATGTTATTTTTAACAACATAAAGAGATTCGCTAGGCTAAGTTAAACCTTCAAAAGAACAAGGTCGACTGTTCCTGTTCAAGAAGAAGTTTAATGTTCCTATTGAGTGGGCTCATCAGTAAGAAACGTTTCCTCTTTTGATATGTTAGGGGAAAGATCAATTCGAACAATGGGTAAAATCTTAAAAGGAATTCCTTGACAAAGAAAGGGAGCACAAGAAATATAATAGAGAAATTGAATCTGAAAGACTTTTTGAAAAATGTCTTTCTCATGATTCTATCCGTTCGAATATATTATTACTATATTGTATAATATATTCTAACCTTATATAGGATTACCATATATAGGTTTACCTTATACAGGATTATCATATGTATAGTTACCATATACATATAGGGTTTACTTGTTCATCACACATAACCCCTCTTATATAAACCTCTCTTGTATACATCTTATTTCATATCAATATACAATGCAGAGTTCTCTCTTTTGTATTTAACATGGTATCAAAACCCTTGCATCTACGGGTTTGTTAGGTCAGATTAAATTTTAGTCTTTTGATTGTATTTCATGTCAATTGGGAAAACAGCCTGCCTTACCATTTAATAAAAGTGAGTCTTTTGCTTCTACTCCATTTGGTTTTATTCATTATGATGTTTGGGAACCTTCGACTATATCTACTATAGGAGGATCAGATATTTTGTTGTTTTTGTTGATGATTTTTCACGATTCATGTAACAACCTGGGTTTTTATTCAACCCGGTGGGTCAGTGATAAACCGAAGATTGACCTAATAATGGATCCAGATGTAAAAGCAAGAAACAAGATAATAGTCTCCCAAGGCACAACACGCCTTTAAGACCCTAAGATGACCTTCCATGAGGTCACGGAACCCAAAGGAACAAAGTGTGAAGGCAAAAGATCGAAAAAATAACAGTTAAGCCCTCAGGGGCAAAGTAGTCATTTTGCCAAAATGAAAATGGGTGCTACCGAGCACACCATTGAAAAGGCAATGAAAAATAAATAATGATGGACTCAAGAATCGCATGATTTGGAGTCCGAACGAAGGAGAAATGACAAGATGAAGAAAAACGAGCAAAACCCGTTAATCATGGGCAAAATGATCAATTTACAACTAAGAAGGGAAATTTGACTCCAACCAAGTCAAATAATGTCCACACAACCTAAACTAATCATTCCTCAACATTCCAAGAGGTTCTAAGAACTTTGGACAAGAATCCCACAAAACACCCTTTTCCGGTTTAAGCGAAAACCGACACTACCTCACTAAAACATGAATAACTCTCCCTACAATTTGAATCTGAGAATGGAATTGGTATCATTGGTCTGACTCAAAATCCATAAATTTAGGCTCAAGAATCACCCCATTTGGGTTAGAAATGAAGGAGATATGGCTATTTGAAGTCGGAACAACAGTTTTGTTACAAAATCTGAAGGGCAACTGAATGTGGGCTATTTCGGTCGACCGAAATAGAGTTTCAGTCGACCGAAACTCACAGAAACTTTGCTGAAATCTTGTTTTTGAGTGTTGGTTGGTTTGTTACGCCGAATTGAGCCATCGATCGACCGAAACTCCTCAAAAACTGCTAAAAACTCTATAAAACATGTGAGATTTGCAAAGGAACCTATGGGATTCATTCTATGCACATGCATAGGTCAAAAGCTGATCCTTTTTAAGGATAAATGAGCATGTGAGCATGCACGCAAGTGTAAAATGGCATTTAAGACGCGTCCCAATGGTCCGCGGCCTCTAAAGAACCCCAATGCAAAATATAACCTTTTAACGGCCAAAAATGCCTAAGAATACAATAAATGAAACCAAAATGTGAAACCTAGAATGAAATGGTGTTTGGCCCTTGGCCACATCTCATACATGATCATAGAAATCCTATGAAAGAAAAAGAATGGGATTGCCACACCCAATGCAAAAGTTATGAAACAATGACTTAGCATTTTACAATATTTTCATAATAAACCTTGAAAAGGAAAGTGTGTAGAATACAAACTTGATGCCATTGGCCTATGGCCTTAACTCATACATGCCAGATACATTACAAATGAGTGTACTTATGTATACATTACACAAATGAAATCAAAGAATACAAGTTTTGACATACAAAACTACGAATAGGATTTCATGCCAACATTTTCATAAAAATGATACTTCAAGTCTACGAAACTTCCATAGCGTAGTGTGCATCCCAAATCAAGGTCCATGTACCTGAAAAATGTCCCCACTACGTGGATGAGTAACATAAAGCTACTCGTAAGAGATGAGCATGCATCGACCTAGCGTTTTACAATTATATCACCTTAAGGTGAAACATGTTAAAGGGGCTCATGCCACCTAACATCTATGTCAAAGTGAGACTCAGGGATCATCCTAAACTACTCATGCAATTTAAAGTGAACACGGCATACAAGTATACATGCTCAAGTATACTAAGCAATATTAAAACATGTTATACAGCATACAAGCATACATTTCTAAGTATACTAAACCATATTAAGACAACTCATGCAATGTCTAATCATATGTACACAAGTATACATTTTATATGGAAATCTCGTAAATCAAGTATACGAACACAAGTATACTAAGTTAAAAGAAATACGCCTAAAACAAGTATACATGGCACAAACATACTAAACAAAATTTAAACTCATGGAACAAGTATAAAAGTCCAAGTATACTAAATGGATTCAAATATCCAAGGCAAGCATTAATTCTCAAGCTACAAATAATCCATGATTAACAACTTGAAATTAAATGCGAAATCAAATAGTGGAAAGACTTGGATATGCGGTCTCTAGACCAAGCAAGTATTTTCCAGTAATTACGACCCACAAGGTACCACCTAGTGCACACTTATGACTTAGAAGACTCTTGTCTCCGTACTAGAGCCAAACCCTAGCCATCACATAAATTATGTCCTCACAAGCTTTCCAAAACCAATAAGTTCAAAACTTATACAAAATCAAATGCAAATTACCACATTCCATGCACAAGTAAGGTTGAATCCACACAATTCATGTCCTAGAATTCAAATCTAAATAGCATATGACATGTCATGTCCTCAATATGCAATTTATACACAAAACAAGAATATTTTACAACAATTGAGTCATATTACCCTACTAAGCCACAAATACTAAATAGGCTACAATTTAGTATCAAGCTTTCAAGGTAAACAATTGTAATATTCTAACAAAATATATACCTACACAAGATATATTTAAACAAGCAATTCAAGACAATGATATCACCTATCATGCTAAGTCAAATTATCATCTTTAGAGATTACGAGTACTAATTCTACAACAAGTTAGTAGCATGCTCACAAGGTAATTAAACATATTCCATTTCAAGGGATTATCAACCTACTCATGAAAAGTCTCTAGATTTCAAGTCAATTCTAACTAGGCTCAAATTAATATATGTTAAAAGTCATAACATGGTATTCACATACATTTTACCCAAAAGTAATTTAAGTGACTACAACACTTAAAACAAAATTAATTAAGCTAATTAATTAATTTTTCTCTAGATTTTCAAACATATCCAAATGTCACATTACAAGTTGATTTCATACTTGATACAACTATGTAAATTAATCTTTCACAAAAAATAAATATTAAATAAATTTTACAATTCTTATTCAAATGCTCCCAATTTAATATATGTCAACAGGTATACCAAGGCCTAAATTATTAGCATGCCACAATTTAATTCTAAGTAACATACATCCATGTGAATTAAATTTTAGTCATAAAAAATAATTAAATTAAATTCTAAAACTTGAACAAAGGCATGCTTACAAGTTGTATATGCTCATATAACAATCAATACAACATTAATATAACCCTACGACATCCCCTACCTCATTTTGAGATGAAATCTCAAATCCCCACCGAATTGAAACCGCTCTGAATCTGAAAAACTCCTAGGTTTTGTCGGGGACAACACGATGAACATGAATCCCAAGGAAGCCCCATGAAAATTACAAATTAACTTCAAACCTGAACTCACGAAATGGTCAAAATTGGATTCTAATAAGGGGGAAAGATGCGCGTCATCAAGGCGAGCATTAAACGTTAAGGCCGAAGACTTTTCACCAAGGAAAAGTGGTTCAAAGGAGGAGAGAGAAGGTGCCCCATGGTCTTCTATGGCTACCGGCCAAGAGAGGAAGAAGAAGAGAAAATTTTGATTTTTCTTTTTAAGCCACCCTATTTATAGAAAAACCCTAAAAGTGCCCCGAAAGGGCCCCGCCGGGTCCAGAAAAGTGAAATTTGAGCAGACGCACTCAAACAGCAAAACTCTATGAATGAAAAAGATTCAAAATGATAAAATATGATCAACAGAAGAAATGATGTCAAAAATCGAGTCCCGAGTAGACAGATATGCCCCAAACAAATTCAGAAGCAACCGGGTCCAGAAACCCTGAAATTGGAGAAAAATGACCAGAAGGAAATTCTATGAGTACACGACTCGAGGAAATGTGAAAATGAATCCCGTACGAGGATCCAGGCTAAAAACAAGGTATTTTGTAATAACTTTCGTTAATTGCACAATGGCCTCTATAAAAAGGGTTCACTGCAAAACTGTCGTAGAATGAAAATATCTTCCAAAAGATATTTTCTTAGATACCCCTGAAATAAAATATCTTCAAAAGATATTTATGAAAAACAGCCCAAGAAAAGAAAAAGATTCTAAAGAACTGTGCATCCATGCCCCTATGGACACCGGGAGCAACCAGAGTACTTTTCTGCAAAAGTCTAGACACGTATTTCGTGGAAACCACTTAGAATGAAGATACGTGAAGTCAAAAACCAACTTTGAACACAAGGAGTAAGGTTATGCCAACCAAGTGACAAACGGGGAAAAGACAAAATAGGGAAGAGGACAAAATAGGGAAAAGGACAAAAAATGAATAGTGTCAAAAAACGAAAAATGTAGAAATGACTCGGTCCTCGAAGGAAGTTGTCAATTGAAAGGAAAGAGTCTCAGAAACCATTTCCGAGCACTCAAGACGGCACTAAACGACGAGAAATCGAACTTAGAAAAGAGATTTCAATGAAAAAAATTCATCTGTAAAATTCTAAGGAAAAAGGAAAAGAAGGAAATGACCGGGTCATTACAATTCACATGGATTTTTTTAATGAAAAATCGTTCTGAATTACTTCAAATATTTTGTGATTTTACTCAAATGATTGCTACTCAGTTTTCCAAATTAACCAATCAAAATGTTTTGGTCTGATAATGCTCAAGAGTACCAACAACATGAATTTTAAAAAATTCTTCAACATTATGGTACAATTTTTCACACTTCTTGTACTAGCGTATCTCAACAGAATGGTCGAGTTGAATGTAAATTTTGACATATTTTAGATTTAACTAGTTCACTCACTCTTTCTACTTCTGTACCTTTATCTTTTTGAGGTAAAACATCTCTTACTACTATTTATACCATGAATCGTGTTCGTACACCACTTTTACAAAATCAAACACTCTATGAATGTCTCTATAGAAAAATTCCCTACTACAGTCATCTTAGAGTCTTTGGGTGTACCTGTTTTGTTCTTCTTCAACCTCATGAGCGAAATAAGTTACAACCACGTTCTCGACTTTATTATTTTTTTGGCTATGGAATTGTACAAAAGGGGTATAGATGTTATGATCCTGTTGATAAACGCCTCAGAATTTCTCGTCATGTCAGTTTCTGGGAGCGTAAACTGTTTCATACGTTATCTAAGTTTAGTGGTGTTCATAATCAGGCTTTTCCTCTTCCCCCATTTGACACCTCTGCAGATCTCTTTCCTGATTCTACATAATCATCTGATATAGTCAACCCTCTACCAGCTAAGTCCCACTAATCTGCTCAATCCAAGGTTCTTGACAGTGTGCCTACCACACATCTTCGCCCTCATTAATCAACTCGAGTAATAAATCCACCTACACATCTTAGTAATTTTCATTGTTATCATACTCTGACCCTATATAGTAGTACGCAATGCAAGAAGAGTTAGATGCACTATCCAAAACTCATACATGGGATCTGGTTGATCTGCCTCTTGGAAAGTCTATTGTAGGATCGATGCAAATGGGTTTACAAGATCAAGACTTGTTCAGATGGGTCTGTTGAGCGCTACAAAGCTCGACTTGTTGCTAAAGGGCTCACACAGGAATATGGCATCGCCGACATTGATTTTAAGGAGAGATTTACTCCTATTGCACGTCTTTCCTCTATTCGAACTCTTATTGTCATGGCAGCTTCTTGTCATTGGGGAGTTTTTTAGATGGATGTTAAGAACGTTTTTCTCAGTAGTGATTTACTCGAGGAAGTATACATGTGGCTCTTCTAGGTTCTCCTCATCCTTCTAATAAGGTGTGCAGACTTAGACATGCCTTGTATGGTCTCAAACAGGCACCGCGAGCTTTGTTTGCCAAATTCAGTCAGACTATCTCTCGACTTGGCTACTCTGCTAGTCCATATGACTCTGTCTTATTTGTTCGACACACCAATCGAGGTATCATTCTCCTTTTACTTTATGTTGACGATATGATCATTACTGGCGATGATTTAATGGGAATTCAAGAGCTCAAACAGTTTCTCAATCATTAGTTCGAGATGAAAGATCTTGGACCCCTCAATTATTTTCTTGGTCTTGAGATAACTACATCTACAGATGGTTATTATCTTACTTAGGCGAAATCCATATCCGATCTTCTCTCAAAATTAGGTCTCATTAACAGCAAGATTGTTGATACCCCCTTGAGTGCAATATAAGACTTAATCTACATGATGGAGAATCTCTTCGAGATGGTACTTTGTATCACCAATTGGTAGGTAGTCTAGTTTATCTCACTGTCATTCGTCCTGACATCTCTCATGTTGTCCACATAGTTAGTCAGTTAATGACTGCCCCTCAGTCATCCTTCATTATCTTAAAGGCACTATGTTTCATGGTCTACATTTTTCTTCCCAATCATCATTTATTCTTCATGCCTATTCAGATGCAAATTGGGCAGGAGATCCTACATATCGCCGTTCCACCACAAGCTATTATTTCTTTCTTGGTGATTTACTTATCTCTTGGCGCAGCAAGAAACAAAATGTGGTTGCACGATCTAGTACAAAAGCTGAATACATGGCTCTTGCTGATACTACTTCTGAGCTTCTGTGGTTGCATTGACTCCTTTAAGACATGGGAGTTTCTTCATCCACTGCCACTCCTATTTATTGTGATAATAGGAGTGTAATCCAGATCGCACATAATGATGTTTTTCATGAGCGCACTAAATTTATTGAGATTGACTATCGTTTTGTTCATCATTATCTTCTTCAAAGGACCTTACAATTACTTTCCATCACTTCACATGATCATATCGCTGATGTCTTCACCAAATCGCTTCCGTCATGCCACTTTCAAGATCTTATTTCCAAACTCAAGCTGGTTTCATTCAATCCACCTTGATTTTGAGGGGGACTATTAGAATATATTATTACTATACTATATAATATATTCTAACCTTATATAGGATTACCATATGTAGATTTACCTTGTATAGGATTACCATATGTATAGTTAACATATACATATAGGGTTTACTTGTTCATCACATATAACCCCTCCTGTATAAACCCCTCTTGTATACATCTTATTTCATATCAATATACAATACAGAGTTCTCTCTTTTGTAATTAACACTATCGAAATCTCTTCTTCCCCTTGTGATCAATCTCAGGATTATCCCCCTTCATCCTCATGGCAGACTGGTAGAGCCATAATCCTAAGTCTCAGAGTATTATCAGAAGATATGATGGTCTCAAAAATATGATCTTAAAAGGTCACACTAAAATAAAGAGTTATATAGATAACTTGTGCATGAAAGCTAATTCAACCAATTTCAATCTTTTTTCTTGCAGAGAGAGATCACTTCAACAAATTTGGGTATTTGCCACGCATAAAATTTGTGGCAGAAAGTAGTAATATTGCAATCTAGACAAGTCTAACCAGTCACACTTCTTCTTCAACCGATCGCACTTAGCCAGTAGGTAGTAATAAGTAACTATTGCAATCTGTTAGAGTCCGACTGATCACACCTTTCTTGGACTAGTCGTACTTCTGGGAATTCCCATTATTTATAGACTGGGAAAGTCCAGCCTGTCCAACTAAGTTCAACCGATCACTATCTCCTGACAAGTTGCAGGATTTTCCATTTTAGTAAGTTTCCTTTTTACACAAAATCTCCTAGGAAGTCCTAGTATGATTTTAAAAGGTCATTCTAAATATTTTGGGGAATCTCTTTAGGTATAAATACCTCTCTTAACTTCAATCCTAGTGAGACTTGATTTCTTTAATCTGAAAAACCTTGATTTATTTTCTACATCATTATTGAAACTTTTTGAGAGATTGTTTAGAAAAAGTTTGTTTATCTTTTTGAAGCACACACTTGAACACAGAGTGATTTAGGGTGATGTTCTTCATCTGATCAAGGGATTTACAAAGTCTAGTTCATATTCCAAAGATTGATCAGAGTTTTGCCTTCACAAATTTAAGATTTGAAAGAATGACGTTAACAGAGCATTCGCAGAGTGTTCCTTTTCTTCCAGCAACCATTCTATAAGGATTGAGGAGTAAAATTGAATTCTAAAGCGTTATAACAATGTAACAACCCGAACCTGGGGGTCCGAATCATTATTCGGGTTCTTAACTGAACCCGATGTCATCTACTGCAATACGTCAAGATAAAATTAATACATCATCGTATGGTTTATAGTGCACCATTGCATCGTCATGCGGCTCGGGGTTGGTTATAAGGGAAGAAGAAGTGAAGATAAATGAAGACTGGGAACCAGTCGACGTATGTAGGGTAATCCTTGAACTTTGAACACGAGACTTTCCAACTCTATAATGACATATGTGCTCCAACCATGATTCAAAATCCAGTCTGAGGAAGCATATAGTGTGAACAAATTATCTTTCTCACCAAACATCAATCCAATTATTCCAGAAGACATTGGACTTCCATTATGCACATCATCATCACCAAATCTGGAATCGTCTTTGTCAATTGTACCAACCTAATTTCCATTCAAATCACCGTTTGACACAACTTTTTGGACCTCAGGTGCTTCTTGGCAGTACTTCTCATCTTGGGCAGTATAAAAACTGCCTGTTTAGTTTCTCTCACAACTTGTACATTGATAGAACCATTTTTGTCTAGGAACAATAAATACAAATCTAAAATAAAAACTCCCATTTGATTAATGATAGTTCAAAATCCATTACATTGTTTATTAAAATAGCTTAAAAAACCTTGCAAAGCATAAAATCAAACACATTTAACCTTGGAGGATTTTATGATGAACAAAATCCCATGAAAAAAACCAAGTTGAACATTACAATTGGAATATCCTATTGAAGGACACACTTAAAAGTGAAATGAATAGAAGACTTCAAAGAGCCTTGTTACTCAGATAAAATTAGAAAATAATTAAGGAATATCACATGGAAATGACACAATTAAAGTAGTTTATGATAGTTAGTATTAAGTGTTACATTTGTTAGGGAAATGGATATTTTTCAAAAATAAGAAGAGGGATTTTAATCTTTGGACCTTAATTCATCTCTAAAAGCAAGTTTAGTGCAAGAATAAGATAATGTTCATCACAGAGTTAGTAAACTTACAAAGAGGTTCGAGAAAATGTCACAAATCTCCACAAAAGTGAATGTTCTCACTTACAGAAGCTTGATCTACAATCTTTAGGCCTGCTTCTTCCTTATATGTGGATTTGCCTTTAGGAAACACTAATATGCCTTCATGAATGACCTTGGAGGCATAGCTTATGGGAGCTCTTTGAAAATGAGTACACTCAAACCCAAATTGTAAAGGCAAAAAGTATTTTGTTTCACACTCTAATGGTGCCCAAAGGCTTACTAATGATACATGTCATACATGTATATATAGACACAATGAGTGGAAATAATAATTCTTAATCTCTACAAATAAAAGTGATAACTTTAATCCTCATGGGCCTCTAATATCAAGTTGGGTTATTGTTGAGAATCTGTTGGGCTTGCTATTCTCTTGGCTCTAATGTATTAATAATTCTTGACCCGGTCCAACAACCATTAACGCAATTCAATTAATTCATAAATTAATTTCTACTCCACTAAAAGAAATTAATTGATCTCCAATCAAATAGTAAATAACCACTAAGTCAATGTTGCACTTTGACTCCTCTATGCATAATTAGCTATCGGATAATTAAAGCCATCAATTCGACCGCACAATTAATATATGTATTTTAATTCCTTGATTATTTTCCGGTTTGATCACAATAAAACATTTGTTTGGCAAAAATAATAATTTAGTAAATAAATACATAAAAACTATTTTATCTAAAACACACAAAGGCATTCAAAGTTACTTTGTAATCAACCATAATTAATACAAAATAAATACAAATAACAATAATGTAAATATTGAAAATAATATAACCCTCTAACTATTAATTACATAATTACCCAAAGTGTCGGTCACGGGATCCCATGAAATCCTTCGATTAAATCAAAGTAATCATTAATTAATAAAAGAGTCTATACTTCTCTTGTACTTAAGAGTCAAATGACATGACAATGATAGAGAAAAATTACATACGACAGCTCTCGCAATATATCTTAACCCATCGCGGATTCGGTTCAAATCTTAGTTAATTAAAACTTCATCATTAATTACCGACTATGAGCTATTTATGATTACTATTTATATTATTGTATTGATCACAATCACATACATACAAATATCTCTTGCAATCAATTGGACACATTCAATTCCATAATGAATAAAAAAAACACAATAAGTTTGCATTCACCAATTGTACCAAACATAAATATCATTTCAAATCACTACAACAGTTCTGACTTTTACCAGCGCTCAAAAGCACTGGTAAAAGTCTTAAAAAGTGCTGGTAAATCCAGTGTCGGTAGCCTTTGCCAGTGCTTTTCCAGAAGCGCTGGCATAGAGTATTTACCAGCGCTTTCTGCAAAAGCGCTAGTAAAGGGTCATTTAATTTTTTTTTTCCTCCACCCCTATGCTAGCGCTTCTTAAAAGAGCGCTAGTAAAGGGTCATTTTATATATATATATATATATATATATATATTTTAATTGTTTTTGAAAAAAAAAAAAAAATCTTTACGGCTACTAAATGTCATCCAATATAACACAAGTCAATATAAAAATACCATCCAAATTATTTTTACATAATACAACCACAAGTTAACCTACTGCCAATATGAAAAATACCATCGAAATTGACTACTAATAGATAAAGCTTGTAAATGTCAACCAAAAAGCCAAAATGTATACTAATACAACCACAAGTTAACCTACCAATATGAAAATACCATCCAAATTGTCCAGATAAAGCTACTAAATGTCACACAAAAAGAATTAATTTTTTTTGACAAATGTAGTACAAGTTTTTCAAAAATAACCCATCCATGGCGAAGGAAATTCAGAAAGCACTACCATGACCCCATCTTCAGCTTCAACTTCAACAAGTCTTCTTGCCCATTTGTTTTGAATTACCCAACATTTTTTATAAATTCATTAAGCGCACATTATAATAAACAGAAATTTAACATATAAGAGAAATTAAAAGTTCATAACCTTCATTGAATTGGCATCACAACTAGAAAATGAATTTGGGGATACTCTACGAGGAGCATTTAAAGAATTAGAACCCTTCAAAATAACAAAACAAAATACATGAAATCTTGGCATAAGTAAGCATATATTTAGTAAAGAGTAAAACTAATAATAAATATACCTGTCCACTATAATTTTGTTGTTGCATCTGCAGTAGCATTTTCCAACCTTTCGTCGTAGTTGGCTCGTAAATTTTCCAACTTCTTGTCATAATCGGCTTGCATTTTTGAAATAGTCTCCTGCAACTCTACACGTACAGCACATGCCTCCCCATCAGATTTTTTGGCATTATTAATTAGTTCAGCTTTACTAGGAGAGGGCCCCCAAACATCGTTTGGTGTAGGCTTGAAGCCAAGCATCCGCACACGACCAGTTCTCTCTTCTCCCCTCACAATGGAGAACAAATCATTGGAACTGCCAATAAGCGAGTCAGAATAACTTTTTTGAAGTTCTTTTATGCTTTCCTACAAAATAAAAAAAATAAAAAAAATAATGAATGTATAGAAAATAAATTAAACGTGTCCAACATTTGGGTGGTATATTTGACTTTCAGAATGGAGGGAGATTCTGGACTAATGTGAAAGAGCAGCGGTGAAAAATGGACTCAATTTTTTAAATTTCTAGTCCAAATGCAAGAAATTACTTGCCTTTTGATGTGAATTTATCTAAAACTTAAATCTATCTTTTGTTTACTACAACAAGTCCAAGTTTTATATGGTGGCATCTAGAAGACTAATAACATTTATGAGAAATTTTCTGAGGAATTTGGGAAGATCAATGAACTTCACTAGTTTAGAGACATTGTCCCTTACAATATATCAACATTGCACTATGTCATAGGAAATGAAGAACGAACTGGTGTCACTATAAGTCAAAGCATTCAAGTGAAATGCTCAAAAATAAGAAGTGAAGTGAGAGACAGATTTTTTTTTTTATTTTTTTTTATTTTTTAAAGTTCACTAAAATTTCAAAAACAAAAAAATCAATATTATCAGTCAATGGATCTAAAATTAAAACCCAAAAACTGCAACACATAAACGAATATTGGTGAAGTTAAAACACATAAACTGCAACACATAAAATTAAAACCCAAAAATTAGAACAGAAAATTACCCAACTTTAGCAGATTGGAAATGATTAGTGTGTATAGAAACAGTTTGTAGAGAGAGTTTTAGAGAGAGACCAGTGTGTAGAGAGAGAGAGTTTTATGAAATCATTATCTGCTTCCCACGACATTCTTTATTCTTTTTGCTGACCTCCTACAAAAAGTTGTGACAAAAAGTAAACGTTCTTTGAGTAAAGAACATTCCACCTAAAATAATAGCTGAAAGTAGGTAAACTATAAATTCAACTCATTTGACTTCAAAAAACATTGTGATAGATGGAGGATTACCTTTGCCATAGGTATACCCCAATGCCTAACCGAAAATTCCCAATGCTCCTTTTCAACATCAGGTGGTGGGTTTGCCAATCTTTCTGCATCTGTATCCATAACCGAGTAGTATTCACACTTGTACCCCCTCAATTTTATTCCGATGAAGGATAATGTCCACTGTTTTGACATGATTCCCACATCATACTTTCCCTGAAAATGTGATAATTGTTGCATGTTCATCCACTTTTTTCATTAACATTATTTTAATGTCATTGAAGGGTTTTACCTTTACAATGTTCCACATATCCTCTTTTAGCCGTTTAGGCATCTCCCACCAAGTTTTGCAGCACAAATGAGCTAATTTACCTTTTCGGGCAAGTGTTCCCAAATAATTAGTATATGTACCACTTCCAACGTCGATCGGCTGTCCATACTTATTAACCCTAAACAAAAATTAACAATTGTAGATGTTTAGTACAAAAATAAAGATAGAAATCCTTTTTTCTCCTTCATAGTGAATATAGTCTAATTATGTAAACTATATAAGATGATCTCTATATATATGTACCTTAATGGTAATAAAGTTGTCGCGTTTACGACATTGTTGCATCGTGTCAGGCCTTGTCTCTTCTTCGGCGGTGGTTGTGATGATTTTGAAGTTGAAGCTTCGGTATTTTGTTCACTCACTTTTTCTACTTCACTAACTGTTCGTTTCATTGTTAGCTTATTATTTATCCTTCCTGTAAAAGCAAACAAAAAGTGAGAATTCATTTAAGAGAATGCAATCAAATTGTTAAAAAGAGGCGGTGCACAATCCAAGTAAAACCAATAAAAAGAAATAACAAATACCTCAAAACTTTAGGGCGTTTTTGGTTGTCCAATGGAAATTATTTAAAACCATTCTGTTTTCCACTTATACAATAATGTGCCAAGAATAGATCGAAACATATTAAAAATAAATAAGCACACAAAAAAACTAAATCAGTTTTCATGGGAATTGTACATATGCATACTACAAAATATGATACTAAAGATGAAATATTACATGTGCATGCTACAAAATATGATACTGCAATATTTTGTCAAAGCTACGAAGGAAACCGAGACAAAGGCTGAATTATAGTGGTCATATTGTCAGCAATTACAATAACATAGCAAGCTCAGTGTCTTATAGCATACAAAAACATAATTTTTTGTTCAAGTAGAAGGCAAACAAGAGAACAAAATTGTATTTGACAACAAAAGAAACCAAATATTATATGAAAACACTAATCTAACCTGAAGAAGGTGGTATGTGATAGCAGCAAATTTCAATGTTTTAAGGATGATCCAATAGGAGTTAGAATGGTATTAAAAGATATGTTAGGAGTAGGAGTTACAACCTATTAGCATATTGAAAAGATGCTAGTACCCTCATTTATAAGTGTAGTAATTTATATATATTTAGTTTTAAGGGCTTATGAGTAAAATAATAGACCATTCCTTTGCTTCCCTTCCTTTCAAGTTTTAACCTAAAAAAAGGCAGGATGCACACCCTCCGGATGCCTTTTCCATCCCCGCTCTCTTCACTTCCATCCATTTCTCCATCCCCCCTACCGAACATAGCATAAAATAGGAACTAATATAACCAACTACCTAGCAGCCCAAGTAATTATTTACATATACCCCAAACACCCATATGCACATGTGGATATTGATTATTAAAAAAACTATATATTGTTTTTCATTGAAATGCAACATAATACAGCAGTAAGAAAATGGATATGCTACTACATGACATGTGCACAACATTTCCTTTTCAATCTATATGGGTTTCAATTGTCACACAAGTATGTTCAACAATTAAAAAAATTCAGCCACCTCATCACACAAATATATTCTCAGCATTGTGTATTCAACTTGAATGATACCTAAAAGAGAACTAAAAACAACGCCGGGAGTAAGAACATAGAAAAGATGGAAGGTAGAAATGAAGTTGCACCTTCAGATTTGATTCCACCTTAAGAGTCGGAGCTTAGAAAAGATCAAGAGGATCTGTCGCCACCCAATCTTGATAAGCTGACGGAAAATCTACACTAGACTTGCAAGAAGAGAAATTTTCCATATTCAGAATTCCAACCCATTCAATTATTGGTATTAAGCATGCAATGTAACAACTACTATACCAGATAAGCTCTGCATTTCAACAGAACCCTACCCAAAGCACTTCAGTATTAAGGTAATTAAAAGTTTGATGCCGCCTGACTTACTTTTCATCAATGATAGCCAACTAATTTTGCATCAATAGATGAAAGGCATTGCTGTCTTGCATTAGGACTAAAATGGCTAAAATTTGTTGTTCAAGATTTTTGTGACCCCATGTATCTAACAGCACTCATAGTTAAATTCATATACTTAAATAAAAATAAATAAATAAATAAATAAACTCATATAAGGATCATAATACAAATCATTAAAACAACAATTGAGATTTTTAATACACCTAAATCTAATTGTTTGTGTGAAATGTAATTAGTTATCAGTCATATATACTCACAGAAGCTTGGGTAGATTCGGATTCTAGGAAATAATCAGCAACTCAACAACAAATTGATAAATCTATATGGTATTCATTTCTCTCTAGCTATACATGCATATATATAAGATGAATTACAAGAAAACGAAGGACGCTCCTAGCGTTTCAAACCCTAATTTCAGATATCTGGCTAAATAACAACATATCCAGCATTTCTTGTGTTACAAACCCTAGATTCTAATTTTTTGTTTCTTTTATTAAAGAACAAGAAAAGCAAACATGTATAGTGTGTGTGTATATATATATATATATATATATATATATATAGAGAGAGAGAGAGAGAGAGAGAGAAAGAGAGAGAGAAAGGGGAGTATTTACCACCAAGAGAGAGAGGATGAGTAGGATCCGTGACGGGAAGGGAGAATATGAATTTGAGGTACTCTGAAACGCAGGTGGAAAAAAGGGGAGGATGATGGTGGTGATGGTAGAGAGAGCCTACGATGAGCTGAAGAAGTGCTTCAGCTGAGAAATGGAGATCGAGCAGTGAGAGATGGAGATAGGGTAGAGGAGTCTTGCAGCTGAGATGGAGATCGAGCAATGAGAGATGGAGATCGAGCAATGAGAGATCGAGATAGAGCAAAGAGGAAGAGAAGACTGAGGGACGAACCAAAAGGGGAGACGGATGAATTAGGGCTAAATGAAATGGAAATGGGAAAGTGGAATATAGTGTTAAGGGAGGGAAAAAGTGGAGGGAAGAGAAAAATTGGAGGGAAGGGGAAAAAAGGAGGAGGGAAAGGAAGGCCATTACTAACGCTCTTTTTAAGAGCGTTGGTACTATTACAAGTGCTATAGCGCTTTTTCTTAAAGCGCTGGTAGGATTACACCTATACCAGCGTTTTTTTGTAAAGCACTAGTAGGATTACATCTATACCAGCGCTTTTTGTTAAAGTGCTAGTATGATTACACCTACACCAGCACTTTTCTAAAAAGCGCTGGTAAAAGCCTAATCTGTTGTAGTTAATTAACGCAAGGAATATATGTCTATTTTTTACCTATTTTACTATTGTTGTTTTCATTTCTTAATTTATGTTATTATGTTAATGTTCTGTTATTGAGAGTATTCTATGTTTTATTCTATATCGTTGCTATTTTCTTTTGTTCACATTGTTTTATCATTCATTGTAATTAAAGAATTGCAAAATGAATTATTCATTATTTTATCTTATTGTGTGTTAATAGATTATTTTATTATCCTTTGTGTTTTTTTCTATAAAATATGTAAAAAAATTCACTACAAAATGTAATCTGTATCACTTTCAAATTTCAGTTTTTATTTTTAACAAACAATGTTAATGAATTCAGCATTTAAAATTAAGACATTTATCAGAAAAGTTTTCAAATTACTAAATTCAGCACTTAAATTCAGTACTTAAAACTTTCAGTGCTTAATTTTCAATTTTATCAAATAACACCGTAGTCTGATATAAACTCTCGAGAGACACACGTATTGAACTTGTTGACCTAAAGTTATTGCCTTCCCTACATACAAGTATGGATAGTGTCAGTCAGTTCAAAGATACACTCAAATCAACTCTTCGTAGCACCTCCCTTATGTGCAAGACCATAAGAAGGCAATGGTGTAAGGGCCCAAGTTTTACAAATCAGGTGCGTCAATGATGACCAGAAAGTTGACCCTATAACCTGTGACGGCCTAAGTTTTACAAACCCGGTGCGTCAATGATGACCCGAAACTTGACCCGATAACGGATCTGAAATGTGGAACCAAAAGATAAAACAAGTCCTCTAGAGATGTACGTCATCCCTAAGGCACCAAAATGACTCCCCACGAAGCCACGAAACTAAATGAGACTAGTGCGGAAACTAGGGTTTCAAAACTCGACAAGAAATGAATTAAGGGCAAAATGGTCATTTCATATAGAGATAGATGCTACCATTCACACCATTGGATAGACAATGAAAAATTAACAGGGTTTAACTCAAGAATCACTTGATTCGTAGTCCGGACGAAAGAGTTTTGGTCCAAACAAGTTCGTGGAACAAGGCTACCAAAAATGACCCAAAGGCAGCAGGCACCCGCCAAGGCCAACACTACCGGCGGACACCAAATCCTGTAGGCACCCGCTAAATAGTAGAGTTGCTGCCAAGGAGATGAAAATGGGGGTTCGGGTGGTTTTTAAAACAACTAAATTGAATATGCAGCCCTAAAATATACCCACAAGGCCAACGAAAGTTTCAGAACGGTCGACATGTTTTTCAAAAAAAAAAAAAAAGTTGATGAATAGTAACATGCTCTAAAATTTCAAAAGAGGCTTAAACCAGAAAATCTAAATTAACGCGGGATTTTCGAGACCAATACAATGTTTTTTGGAAAAAAGTTGTGAAGTGACCCTCCCTAAAATCACATTTTCTAAGTGACCATGTCAAGATCAAAGCTTATTTTTCAAGGTAAATACCCAAATTGCCCTTCTACTCTTATTTTGCGAAAAATGCAAATGCATAAGACTCAAAGTGCCCATTTCATCAATTATGAGGTTGTGTGCAAAAGTAAACATACACACAAACGTAATATGCATATTTAAGCATGCTAGAATGGCCCACGGCCTCAAAATATGCCAAACATAAAATAAGACATGTCAAGCCTCTACTATCAATAGAATTGCCTTTAAAAGTAAAATACGGAATTAAGGCACATAAATGAAAACGAAAAGGCATTTGGCCCTAGGACACATATTATACATATATAGTGAGTCTCAAAAAGTGTACGTAGGTACACATTACATTTCTCAAGGTAAAAACAATATGTTGAAACCAAACGTATATTAAAATTTTAAAAGAAAACATAGCATGCTAACACTTGCATGCATGTGAAATTTACACAAAAAGGGCATCCAAAGCTATCATGCCAACCTAGGGATATTGTGCATCCCAAAATAAGGTCTCATTACCTGAAAAGTATCCCAACAACTAAGGTGAGTAAACAAAGTTACTCGTAGGAAATGAACATGCGTATAACCTAAAGTTTTAATACTTTTTCAAATCAATATAAACCGATCTATGTGGTTCATGACGCCCAACGTCTATGTTCAAAGTGTGACTATAGGTTCGGTAATACCCCTAGTTTTCAAAAGGATATAAAAGGGATTTAATTATTTATTTTATTGTATTTTAGGTGCTTATGTGGCTTCATGTTATATGTTTATTTGTTTTAACTGCTTATTTGAGTTTATTTGATTCATTATTTATTTGAAATATGTAATTTAATTGTGTGTTTTAATTGATTATTAACGTGCGAAGTTTGTTTAATTGTGTGAAGTTTCTTGTCAATTATTTGTTAGTTGTAAATGATTAATTGTTTTATTTTAATTTTAATTTAAAAATGGAGTTGGATTTGGATTGTAATAATGGACCAAATAAATGGGTCACATGAACTACTAGGATGGATCTACATGGGTAAGGGTTACGACCCATGGGTATTGGAGGTTATTATTATTATTATTCTAATTAATAATGATAAGGAGGATTCAGTTATATATATATTTATATAAATATATAATTATATTATATTTGTAAATAGTTACATATATATGTAAATACGTAATATTATAAGGTAGTAGTAATATTACTATATAGTTGTATTATATTTATAAGTAGACTTGTATTACGTATAGGATTAAGGTTAAATAATATTGCCTATATTTATATATTTAAGTCAATAGAGGAGAAGGCTAGGTTTATTACTGGAGTTGTATTATACCTAAAGAAAGAGAAGTAATAGAGATGTCAGAAGAGAAATCGAGAGACAAGAGAGGGTTTTGGCCAAAGAATTAGGCTGGACCAAGGAGGAAGGTTGAGGGATGTTCGGGGGTTAGAACTAGAGCAGTAGAAGGCTTTGACGGTGACTAGGTATCGCCAGAAAAGCTAAGAAGCAGAGGTTAAGATTTCAATATGAAACCAAGAGGCAAGTTTTACTCTTACTCTTTCCCTTCGATTTGTGTTCTATACATGCTTAGGACAATTCCAGGATTAATCAGATATTAATTGGATCTTTCTTGCATGCTTAATTGGAATTAAAATTGAATTTATATGTTTCTATGTGTAATGACTTGATCTTAATCATACTTGCAAGAGTACTTGTTTTGATTCGTGTTATTGATGTAAAATATCTTTAATTAATTGTCTGGGATTGTTTGGGACATAGAACGGAGGTTTAGAACCTTTAACAATGTTAATCGAAAAGATAGGAGAACGCCGAGGACGAAGAAGAAGGAGTAGAACAGGTTGAGAGCCGGCTCCCAAAGGCATGGAGCCAGCTCCCAATTAAACTCTTACGGCTCTCGAAGGAGAGAGCCGGCTCCATGGAAGAGGGAGCCGGCTCCCTCAGGCCGAGAGCATGCTCTTTTAGTTGAGAGCTTGCTCTATTAGTTTGAGAGCTTGCTCCATTAATTTGAGAGCATGCTCCATTAGTTTGAGAGCTTGCTCCATTAGGTTGAGAGCTTGCTCTATTGAGGACAGAACTTGTTCTCTCAAAACGAGAGTATGCTCCATTAATAGGAACTTGTAGATTTTGTGTTTTTTAAAAGGTTATATTTAACTGTTAGGGGGGGTTTCTTCTTCGTGTTTTTCCAGAAAAATTTGCTTCGGACCTCGTTTCGGCTTTCAGTTCTGGCTAAATCTTTTTTTTCCCCTAGTATGTCATGGTGCTTGTCTGGATGCTCGTGGGATGCTCATGGGGTGCTCGTGGTGCCCCGTCGTGACGTCAATTTTTGTTTTCGCTCGTTCTTCTTTGTCCGGACTCCAAATCGAGTTAACTTTTTTTTGAACTTGACTAATTTTTTACTGTCTTTCCAAAGGTGTGCTTGGTTACAATCAGATCTTCCTGGATAATTACCAGTTTACCCTTTTAGCCTTAAGTACTCGTTTTTCTTTGTCATGTCGTTTCTCCTTCGTCCGGACTCCAAATCATGCAATTTTTGAGTCCATCCTGATTAGTTTTTCATTGTATTTCTAGCAGTGTGCTCGGTGGCACCCGAATCCATATTTTCAAAAATGACTATTTTGCCCTTGGGGCTATTTTTGTCCAGTTATTCTCGCTTTCCGCTTCCGTTACTTTCTTTTGAGTTCCGTGACTTCATGGGAAGTCACAGATGTGTTTCAGGAATGATATGCATTTTAGGGACGTCATTATCATATAAAATGACTATTTTGCCCCCGAGGGCTTAATTGTTATTTTTTCGATCTTTTGCTTCCGTGTCAGATCTCATTGAGTTCCATGACCTCATGGTAGGTCATCAAAGTGTCTTAGAGGTGTGTTGTGCTTTGGCAGACTATTGCCTTGTTTCTTGCTTCTGCATCTAGATTCGCTATCGGGTCAATCTTCGGTTCATCACAGGACGCACTGGCTTGAAAAACCAGGGTCGTCACATATATATGCGGACTACTAGTTATTGTTGGATTGCCTAGAATGTATACATGTATCGGATCTCTGCTTGCACTATAGTAGGGTAGAACTTGTTTGTGGGCCTGACGCACCATTATTTTTCAGGTGTTCGTCAGAAGTAAGGATTGTTCGTGTTAAGCAGGGATCATTTGCTTCACTCTTCTGGATTATTTACTTAGGAGTTCATTTATGTTTTAGTTTTATGATGTAGACAGTTATTGCTATCATTTGTTTAGTTTTGGTTTTCCAGGGATCCACAGAGTATGGATTTTCGAGTTGTATAAATTGAAGGATTACTTGTGTCAGAAAAATTTGTTAATGAAAATTTATTCTGAGGTTTTATTAAAGGCTTATCATTTTAGTTTCTTTAGTCTTTTATTTATTCTTATTTTTCTATTTTGTACTCTGTGTTTGATTATTACCGATTTGTTTTGATATCCTAGGGTATTCGGGCGTGGCCCTGGCCAACCCGCATCCGAAAATTCAGGGGTATCACAGTTGGTATCAGAGAACTCCAGGTTCAAGTGTCCTTAGGAGTGTCTTTTGTTATATGACTTCCGTGTTACGTCCTTTAAAACTTAGAGCCCGTATTAGGATTCGTTGTACTCTATTTACGGTTCGTTATGAGGAGCTGATGTCAAGTAAATTCCGTTGTTACGGAATGGGTGACACTAGGAAGAGGATGGGGGTCCACGGCGAAAGTGATAAAGACCCAAATAAGTAAAGGAATATGTTATCGATTTCTTTGCCATAAGGTAGAATTAGGGATCGCAGGTTTAGTCCTGGTTGGCCCTACTTTAGAAAGTATAAGCCAAGGAAGGATTTAGGTATACATGAAAGGTCATCGCATATCGAGGCCAACACGACTTCAGTGATCTCAAAAAGGAGACAAGCGAGGAGTAGGAGTCCGAAGAGGATTCTAATTGAGGAGATTTTAACGTATCCAAGAAACAGGGTACTAAATCTTGAAGATGAATAATCGCATGAAGGTGATCTTATTTGCTAGTAGTATAGCGAATGATATTAGTAGAATTGGGGTTGATCAATCTACAAATATTTAAGCTTTCTTATCATCTCTAAAAGAGGTAGATAAAAAGTACTATTCTGGAGTTTGGGGATCTGATGGAGTTCTTATCAAAACGAGATTTATGATTTTATATCACATTCAGGATAGCATTCAAATTATGTTGTGACGTTCTAAGTTGCTTTATAAAGCCACGTTAGACAGTTTACATTCCGTATAGAAGGAGGATAAGGGTTCAGCCCTTGGTATTTGCTTAGGCAAACATATGTTGCTTTTAAGCTATGTTTAAAGTATATATTTTGAGGTTGGATGATTACCTACGAAACTATAAAAGGAAATTGTGAAACAATTTGGTAGGGTTGATTTCAGAGGAAACTTTCTTTTCTAGAAAGAACGATGTCTTGAGTAGAATTATATTTTGTTATTTTGTGTTTGTCATACGTGTTTTATTTTCGTTAATGTTTCGGGTTTTGGTATGTGGTTTAGTTGGGGACACAAGTGTGTGATCAGCCGACTACTGTTTTTAATAACATGGAGTACTAGTGTTATATTACGCTACGATTATGAGCATGAGGTCATAGGATTTGGGAGATACACATAAATCTGGCCAATCTAATGAACCTAGACATGCGTCATTATGGTATATTAGTTGGGATGGGATTATTAAACCATCAGTACGAGTCAAATAATCTAGAATAATTAGTTAGATATACTTTACGCTAGGTATGAATTCGTATCATATTACAACGCCCTAATAATGGTGGTGGTTAATATTTCGGTATTCTCGAGGTTGTGATAAATAAAGACCCTTAGAATGCCACGATGGTTTCTCAGAGGTGTCAGAGTTACAGAACATCTTCTTGGAAACTCCAGAAGTTGTTACCAAAGCGGAAGAAGGATTTCGTACTAGCTTAGGTACTTATTGGAATGATGCCAAGTGAGGATAGTAGATTGAATAAATTTTCATCAGTCTATTATTAATCAAGAATTTTATTCACGAGAGTGTCATTGGGAGGAGTTGCCAGTGTTGCACTTGGAGGAGGAACCAAAGTCTCTACACTGTATAAAATATGGAAAAAAAAATTAAGGTCATATTTCGCGACAATTAGTTATTGCTAGGAAATTGATGACCTATTTGAAGGACGAAAAGATTCCATATTCTTTTGAAATTAGACAAAAAGTATAATAGACACTTACATGTGTTAAATAATCAGGGTGTGTCAAAGACATGAAAGTGAGACCGAACACCTATAGAAGGAAGAGGTGCACGGTGTGTGTAGAAAAGTTATAGCTAGTTGACTTTCGATGAATAGAATTACCGGTTGATTTTCTTTATCAGTAAGTTTCTCACGGATCAGTGGTGCATGGATTAAGTTGTAGAGTTAGCTTCTGATGATGCTCCAATTTAAACAATGGGGGCAGACGACTGCTGGTTGTACCAAACTAACGGTACTTTCTGTGGACAAATTGGAAGAAGGATGCAAGGATTGAGGTTCACAACTTTTAGTTCTTTATTCATCCTGATGGAAACATGATGCTTTATAGTATGAAGCAGATGTTTAGAGGACAGGCAGGATGAGGGACATAATGATTTGGTCTCCAAGTCTAATATTTATTAGATAGTCGAGAAGGACCATCAGAGATTACCGGGCCCTTTGTAGTCATTTCCTATACTGAAGTGGAAATGACAAGAGTATTTTTTTCCACGGATTTAGTTGAGAGATTTCTGACTTTACACAAGGGCCAGGATTCTAGTTGGGATATTAGCTGACTAATAAATTAAATTAGCTTCATTTTAGCTATTTTGAACTAGTAAGATATCAGTTCATACGAATAGAACGAATCACGAGACGGCTTCGATAGATAGAAGTGGTGATTCACACTTTGCATTAAGTTCTGTCTAGTGGAAGTAAATATGGAAGTGGATGCTCTTACCAACCGATTTGGTAATTAAACCTTCGGATAGTTGTTGAGATATTAGTTAAACTTATAGCTTGTATAATAATGACACTGGCTATTACCAAGGAAATTAAGGAAGTCAACTTGAAATATTGGAGTTGACCTTAGTGGAGGTGTTACCTTACTCAGATAGAGCTTAAGGTACTAGAGGAGGATTAGTAATTTCTGTAAATGATGTCGGAGTGACTGAGATGTCAAATTCATCAATTCTTCTCAATGCACTCAGATGATTATAAGGTACATCAAGACATCGAATGTCAGTTCTAGTGAACAGGTTGGGGTAAGGACATCTTTAACTGGTATATCTGGATAGGTTGGTTTTAAATTAATGATATGCGTATGATATGCATGATATGACTATGTGTGATTTAGTTCATCGTTAAGTTTAAAATTGGTACATGGTTGAATTGTAGGCATGGTTAATTTGCCAATGTATAAATAAATATACTTAAGCAGGCATGGTTGATTTGCCAATGGATAAATAAATATACTTAAGGAGGCATGGTTGATTTGTCAATGTATAAATAAATATACTTAAGGAGGCATGGTTGATTTGCCAATGTATAAATAAATATACTTAAGGAAGCATGGTTGAGTTGTCAATATATAAATAAATATATTCATAATGGCATGGTTGAATTGCTAAAGCATAATTAAATTGCTATGTTAAATTCGTTATTGGTTTTTGGATTAAATATAATTTTTCTTGAATTATATTTTATTATTTAAGTGATTAAACAATTATTGGCTTTTGGTATTGCCTATAGATTAACGTTACCAACTTGTTAGCACTGGATGCATAAGAATTTTGTGCGAATATCCTATGGAACTTGGATGAATCGGGATCGTTACCCTTAACTAAATATTGAGTAAGATTAAGTCGTTGTTAGATACAACCTAGGACTTGTACATTTCTTGAGTTTTTTAAATATTGGAACCTTGTATATTGTTGGATGCATTGGAATTCAGTGGAGCCCATACACAGAGGCATAATCCACAGCGGAACAGAAATGAATTTTAACAAAAATAATTCAGAGTTTCGTGAATTCCGAGGACGGAATTCCTTTTGTTGGGGGGGGGGGGGGGGAAGAATGTAATACCCCTAGTTTTCAAAAGGATATAACAAGGATTTAATTATTTATTTTATTGTATTTTAGGTGCTAATGTGGCTTCATGTTATATGTTTATTTGTTTTAATTGCTTATGTGAGTTTATTTGATTCGTTGTTTATTTGAAATATGTAATTTAATTCTGTATTTTAATTTATTATTAATGTGTTAATTGTTTGTCTAATTGTGTGAAGTATCTTGTCAATTATTTGTTAGTTGTAAATGATTAATTTTTTTATTTTAATTTTAATTTAAAAATGAAGTTGGATTTGGATTGTAGTAATGGACCAAATAAATGGGTCACATGGACTACTAGGATGGATCTACATGGGTAAAGGTTATGACCCATGGGTATTGGAGGTTATTATTATTATTATTCTAATTAATAATGATAAGGAGGATTCAGTTATATATATATTTATATAAATATATAATTATATTATATTTGTAAATGGTTACATATATATGTAAATACGTAATATTACAAGGTAGTAGTAATATTACTATATAGTTGTATTATCTTTATAAGTAGACTTGTATTATGTATAGGATTAGGGTTAAATAATATTACCTATATTTATATATTTAAGTCGGTAGAGGAGGAGGCTAGGTTTATTACGGGAGTTATATTATACCTAGAGAAAGAGAAGTAACAGAGAGGTGAGAAGAGAAACTGAGAGACAAAAGAGAGGGTTTTGGCCAAAGAATTAGGCCGGACCAAGGAGGAATGTTGACAGCTGTTCGGGGGTTAGAACCAGAGCAGTAGAAGGCTTCGATGGCGGCCAGGTATCGCTGGAAAAGCTATGAAGCAGAGGTTAAGGTTTCAATCTGAAACCTAGAGGCAAGTTTTATTCCTACTCTTTCCTTTAGATTTGTGTTCTATACATGCTTAGGACATTTCTAGGATTAATCAAATATTAATTGGATCTTTCTTGCATGCTTAATTGGAATTAAAATTGAATTCATATGTTTCTATGTGTAATGACTTGATCTCAATCATACTTGCAAGAGTACTTGTTTTGATTCGTGTTGTTGATGCAAAATATCTTCAATTAATTGTATGTGATTGTTTGGGACATAGAACGGAGGTTTAGAACCTTTAACAGGGTTAATCAGAATGATAGGAGAACGCCGGGGACGAAAAAGAAGAAGTAGAACAGGTTGAGAGTTGGCTCCCAAGGGTATGGAGCCGGCTCTCAATTAAACTTTTACGGCTCTCAAAGGAGAGAGCCAGCTCAATGGAAGAGGGAGCCGGCTCCCTCAGGCCGAGAGCATGCTCTTTTAGTTGAGAGCTTGCTCTATTAGTTTGAGAGCTTGCTCCATTAGTTTAAGAACATGCTTCATTAGTTTGAGAGCTTGCTCTATTAGTTTGACAACTTGCTCCATTAGGTTGAGAGCTTGCTCTATTGAGGACAGAGCTTGTGACGACCCTGGATTTCTCAACCCAGTGTGTCCAGTGATAACGCAAAACAGATCGAAAATGCGGAAGCAAAAGAAGAAATGTGACCTCTAGAGATGTATGTCATCCCTAAGGCACCAAATTGACTCTACATGAAGCCATAGAACTCAAATGAGCCAAGCAATAAAGCAAGAATACCAAACCCGAAAAGAAATAAACCAAGGGTAAAATGGTCATTTCACACTAAAATGGGTGCCACCGTGCACACCATTAAAAAGACAATGAAAAATCTACAAGGATAGACTCAAGAATCACTTGATTCGAAGTCCGGATGACAAAGATATGAAGATAGAATAAAGTGGCGTCCTGCGACTAAGCGACACCGGGAACCTATCTCACTAAAACCATCACAACTCTCACTACGGTTGGAGTTTCAGGGTGTGGTTGGTATCATTGGAAAGCTGACTTCAAGCTCTTGCATTTATACTCAAAAATGACCTAATTTGGACATCAGATAAGCAAGTTATGACCATTTGAAAATAGGTCATCGCTGCAGCCAAACTTAGTCGGCTCAGTTAGCAACTAAGTCAGCTCTTTTAGGCCGAGAGCAACCGTGTCGGCTGAGCTAAGAACTTAGTCGGCTAAGTTAGGCTGAGAGCATAAAAATGATGCCCAGATGAATTCAGTCAGCTCTTTTGTGAACCCAATCGGTTGGGTTGATGAAAGAATCGGCTCTTTTGGAATCGAGCCAGCTCTTTTGGGCTGAGGCATGCTGTAACCTGCTATTTTGGAAAAAAAATAGTAAAAATAGATAAAAATGGAAGGGATTTGGGATTTTCGAGGCCAAGATGACTTTTTCTGAAAAAATGCCATGAAGAAACTACCCCTAAAATCACATTTATTATGTGACGTAGTCAAGACCGGAATTTATTTCCCAAAGGAAAACCCCAAAATGCCCTTAAATTAGAATATGCGAGGAAAATGAAATATGATCCCATAGAAGGCTCATTTCACCAAGGAAAGGGTTTTACCCGGAAATGATCATACATGCAGATGTAACTTACCTATTAGAATGTGCTACAATGATCCACGGCTTAAAAATACCGCCGATGCAAAATTTGACCTCTCAAACCTCAAATGCGAGAAAAATGCCTTTTAAGGACAAACCATGCAACAACCGGACTTAAATGCTTTCGAAAGGCCGTTTGGCCTTTGGCCACACTTCATGCATACCAAAAAGGTCCTAGTGGATGTGTCGGAACACACTTTGCACCACCCAATTTGAAAATGAAGCCTTAAAGGCTCGGATTTTACTATTTAAGCCCAAAATGCAAAATATGAAACTAAAATGTGAAACCTAAAACAAAATGGTGTTTGGCCCTTTGCCACACCTTATGTATGATAAATGAATGCTAGATAATGAATTTTATACACAATGCACACTCCGGTGCAAAAATGACATATTAAAATGCATATTTTTCATAATATTCTCATTTAAGGCAATATTCTAAATTTGTGAATATACATGAATTTCAAATGAAGTTCGGCCCTTAGCCTCCTATCATATACACGAAATAAGCGTCAAAAAGTGTGCTTAGGCACACATTATAAGTTTGGAATCAAATATACACATTTGACAAAAAAGGCTACAAACGGCATTTCAAGCCAACCTTTACAAGAATTAAAACCTTCAAGTTTATAATCATCCAAGCAACGATGAATATCATGAACCAAGTCTTCATACCTGAACAAAACCCCCAGCAACTTCGGGTTTAGTAAACAAGTTTACTCGTAGAGAATGAGCATGCATAGACTCGATTTCTTTAAGATTTTTACATTAACTTGAAACAATTCAAAAGGGGCCATGCCACCTAACGTATATGTCAAGATGAGACTCAAAGAGCATCCTAAGCTACTCATGCAATTGAAATGAACAACGACATACAAGTATACATGCTCAAGTACACTAAACAATGTTAAATCATGGTATACAACATATAGGCATACATTTCTAAGTATACTAAACCATATTAAGACAAGTCATGCAATGTCTAAGTATACCTACACAAGTATACAACTAATATGGAAAACCCATAAATCAAGTATACAAACATAAGTATGTTAGACCAAGAGGGGGAGGGGGTGAATTGGTCTAAGTAAATTCTTTCTAATTTTCAAGCAAACTTGAGAATCAAAACACATTTAAGAGAAGAAGAATAAGGAAGACACAGTACAATACAAGATTTATAAGGAAACCCTATCAATAGGGAAAAACCTTGGTTCTTGGCTCCTGCCAATAAAAGCTCCACTAGGTGATGTAAGTTGTTACACACTCAACTGTTTCACTCTTAGTACAGTCCATGTACAAGTAAGAACATTGACTTTCACACCCACTACACACACACTAGCTCTTCATCTTCACTTGTTGTATGCAAATAGTTACTCACTCAGCTGCCCCACTTTCCACACATCTTGTACTAGCTAGAACACTGACTTTCACTCCCTCTACACACACACAAGCAACAACAATGAGCACACATGCACTCCCCCTGTCCTAAGCAATCCTGCTTGGACACACAAAACTTTCATGGCTTGATCAACAACGAATAAAGGTGTCAACAAGTATGAAACAGAAGAAACCCTAGCTTCACTTCACTGCAACAAGAAGGGTAGATCAGTCAAATCACAAAGCAGCTTCACTTGTAGCTCACACTAGGTTCCCACAGCCTTGAATAAGCTCAACTAACTTGCACAAATCAATCTTGGAGAATGGACAGCAAGTAAACAATAATTTCAGCACATAAGGCTTCAAAACCCTAGACAAGGGTAAATCTATCAAATCACCCTGTAGCTTCAACACTGACTGTTCTTATATATTCACAGCCTTGATATCACAAAGTAAAATTGCTCTATAGGTTATAGCAGTGAATGGAGCAAAGTATAAGAATCTCAGTTCATAATAGATTTGAAGAACCCAAAACCCTTGCTTCCAAGCTTCCAAGGGCAATTCTATCAAAACCACTGAGCCTTGATCAAATGCAGGTTCCCATAGCTACAAATCATCATAATACACTTGCACATAGAGTGTCTTCAGTAAGCACAACAAGAAAAGGTCAATAAAGCACAAAATCAGTAGCAACTCAGTTTATGCAGGGTCTAATCTGGCGCTGCTGTAATGCCTCTATTCCGAGGGTATAATAGGTATTCTATGAGGTCTCAGGTTTGGAAAATATTCTCTTATACTTGGTTCATCTTCTCACAAAAGCATAGAGTTCAAGCACTTCATTAGACAATTCAAATTCAGCCCCAAAACCTGTTAGAAACCTGTTTCTACAGAATAATTTCAACTAGCAGCAATAGACAACAATGTCATGTGGCTTCTCTATTCAGTTCAAACCTCAGCAATCTCACCTCCCAAGCAATACTTTACACTTGCTTACCATATTAAATTCAAGAACCAAGCAAGGTAAAACCATTTAATGCAAAATTCCAGAAGATCACAGTGCACAGCAGGTTAGTTTAGTCTCAGTTCAGCAACAACTTAATTCTTAGGGCAATTCTAGTATTTTGAACTTGTTTAACACTTGTTCAGCTTCTCACAGTCTTGTATAATCAATATACTCATGTTCAAATGAAAATCACAGTGATTGAAACAAGATATCTCATTTTCAGTACTCAACTCTCAACGAAACAAGGTTAAAGCCTTAGTATAGTATGGTTCTTGGGGTTAAAACTTGAGCTACCAATTTTTCTGAGATGAATTAAATTTTAACAGCATCAAATCATCAAGTTACTCATGCTCAGATGTTTAACACTAGACTTATAGCATATTAGATCAAGGAAATGGACCACAACAGCTTTTTCAACTTAAAATACTTAACAATCAAGCTTTAAGGTACCAAATTCTGAAGAAGTGTGCACGTGTCAGAACCTTGTAGCTTCACACAAAATTATATAAATATCCCTGCAGATTCCTTTTGACAAAAAGATTAAAAGCACACTGTTGCAACTTTAATTGGTCTGTCACATTGAATATTTGAGCTCACATACACAATGTAGCTTTTCAGATAATTGAAGTATGAATATTGAAATATGTATGAAGACCAAATGCCCCTAACAAGTGCTGTAGGCAGAATATAAGTGCTGTCACAGAGTTCACAACATACAAGGGCTGCATTGACTTCCTTGATGTTTCAATGAGCAATAAGATGAATAATTGAGCTTGTAACAACTTGTATATCCTTAATCAAACCCCAATATATCAACATTCCAATATCCAATTGCTTTGAGCCTTTAGCTTGCATTTTGTCATTAAAAGGGCAAACCTCAAGATAGACATAGGCATCTTAGGGACCAACATTCTCCCCCTTTTGCCTTTTAATGACAAAAACCTTAACATTCTCTTTCTTTTTGACATTGAAAGTCAAAAGGCTCAAGGGACCAACAATGAACACTTGTGTCAAATAGCTTCTTGAGTATAGCCTTTTAGCAGAGATTACAAGGTGAGAACACCATTGTACATGTCCAATTCAGCTTCCATTTAATTTCTTTAAGATCATAGCATTACCATATACACTTAGAATCAAGATAAACATTAATTGGAGCGCAATATCAGAGCCAATTTCAGTACTGAATAGTCTGAAATTAAGATTTTAAGTCAAGAAGATACTTTGTCATGATGAAACAACTTGCAAATTGGCTTAAACTTGATCTTCTCAGTCTTCAACTGTCATATTATACTTGTTCATGAATTAATATCAAGGAGAAGGCAAAGTACAGCAAGGACACATTATAAAGTAGTTCACAGCAGACTTCAGTCATAGGTTTTCTGGAAAAAAAATATTCGAGGGTAAATTTAGAATTTTACACCATTGTAGACCAAGGACAACACTCTCCCAAGCATATGTATGATGAATATTCAGGAACATAAAGTTATTCAGGGGACACCCTCAAGAGAATAATGGTGAATGCTCAAAAACAGTGCTTAAAACACTTTCACAGATTGTATTTTGCTGCATAATAGATATCACTGAACTGAGGGATAAAGACGAAATTTCATGATGACCCTTCATGAACATGGTTCATATAACACTGATTTATCACAGGGCACATTATCAGATAGAGTGAATTCATGGAATAAACTAAGTGATCTCTTTAATTTCAGCCCAATCTCACTTCTGCTGAAAGTTCTAAGTGTTTTGATTCAAAGACTGAAATAAGCTGTACTCACTTTCCATGATATTTATTACCCGTTGTAGCTTTCAATCAGTGATACAATGATGCTCAATCATTTGAAGAACATAGTGCAATATGATTATAAGAGAATAATTCCAATTCTCAGAATCACCAGTTAAGAATGTAGACAATCAGGTTTTAAGAGAATGAGAGTACCTTCAAATTGAACCAGGTCAATTGAATATTTGTTGTGGATGAAAAGTGATGAATTGAACTTGAAATGACAATGTAGAAGCCTCAGAACATACTTCACTGGACTTTAACCCTTTACAGCAAGCATCAGGCTCAGCAATCAACAGCAAGAGATATCTAAAGAATAAGAAGAGATTTGTCTCTAAGAGGGGGTGGCCTTGTAGAGACTTGAAGATGACAACTAAAGATAAAATAATGATCATACGAGGCCTTGTCTCTTAGAGGAGGTGGTCTTGAGGAACTTTAAAGTTGGCAATTAAGAATAATAGAGTAATGATCCTGAGAAGCCTTAACTCTGATAGTACTGTCTGTTTTGAAACATTTTTTAAGACCAAGCTGTGAGACTCTTTTGTTAACTGAAAACTTGAGAGTCCTTGAATTGATAAAGAGCTGAGTACAGAACTTTCTTGAGAGTCTTGAGCTTTCTTCACCAATGTGTTGATTTTGAGTTTCTACCCTCAACTTCAAATAATGTAAACGATTGTCATCCTTATTTCTTTCAATACTCGAGCTACAGATCCTGGGAGTTATACATGTAAACATATTCATTGAGAATAGCCTCAAGGATGGTTTCAACATTCTACTCTTAATGTAGTATTTCTTGTCTTTGCATTTCAGATACCAGAGTTTGCTTAACTTCTTCATAACACAACCTTGATGGAGACATGAATGATTCAGATTTAAAACAGCGGTGTTCTGTCTTTTTAACCTTGGACCAGAAAGGGAATTGTCTGTAATATTATGATTATAATCAGCCCTAACTTTAGAGTCTTGTTTAATTTCACTTTCATCAGTCAAAGACATTTGACAGCCTTCATTTTCCTTTGATCTGAGCTTCATTTTGCTAAATACCATAAGTGAGAATGAAACCATGACTGAAAGTTCAGACTTGAACAATTCAGTGCAAACATCGTTTTGAGCTTTGGTGATATGAGTGAACATACCATCTCTTGAAATATTTGATGCTACAGGTTCTTCAAAGTTTTCATTTGGTTCATAAATAGCTTCAAGAGTGTACCAAACATCCTTTGATGATTTACAATGTCTAACTTTTAAGAAATCCAGTTGATTGAGCCCACTTACCAACACTTGTCTTGTTTTGAGATCACGATTGAAGAACTCTTCTAACTCTTGAACTTTTTCACCATTGATAGCTGCATTCCATACATCATAAGATAGGAACATCAAGTAAGCCTCCATTCTAATTTTCCAATCTTCAGAGCATGGACCATCCAAGATAGGTGCTGTATTTAGATCAAGCCCTTCTTCCATTAATAAGATCTTTACTGCAGGTATATTAAACCTCAAGATAGCAAACCAAAGGCTCTAATACCAATTGTTAGACCAAGAGGGGGAGGGGGTGAATTGGTCTAAGTAAATTCTTTCTTCTTTTCAACCAAACTTGAGAATTAAAACACATTTAAGAGAAGAAGAATAAGGAAGACACAGCACAATACAAGATTTACAAGGAAACCCTATCAATAGGGAAAAACCTTGGTTCTTGGCACCTTCCAATAAAAGCTCCACTAGGTGATGTAAGTTGTTACACATTCAACTGTCTCACTCTCAGTACACTCCTTGTACAAGTAAGAACATTGACTTTCACACCCACTACACACATACTAGCTCTTCATCTTCACTTGTTTATGCAAATAGTTACTCACTCAGCTGCCCTACTTTCCACACACCTTGTACTAGCTAGGACACTAACTTTCACTCCCTCTACACACACAAGCAACAACAATGAGCACACATGCACTTCCCCTATCCTAAGCAACCCTGCTTGGACACACAAAACTTTCATGGCTTGATCAACAACGAATAAAGGTGTCAACAAGTATGAAACAGAAAAAACCCTAGCTTCACTTCACTGCAACAAGAAGGGTAGATCAGTCAAATCACAATGCAGCTTCACTTGTAGCTCACACTAGGTTCCCATAGCCTTCAATAAGCTCAACTAACTTGCACAAATCAATCTTAGAGAATGGACAGCAAGTAAACAACAATTTCAGCACATAAGGCTTCAAAACCCTAGACAAGGGTAAATCTGTCAAATCACCCTGTAGCTTCAACACTGACTGTTCTTATGTATTCATAGCCTTGATATCACAAAGTAAACTTACTCTATTGGTTATAGCAGTGAATGGAGCAAAGTATAAGAATCTCAGTTCATAATAGACTTGAAGAACCCAAAACCCTAGCTTCTAACCTTCCAAGGGCAATTCTGTCAAAACCTCTGAGCTTTGATCAAATGCAAGTTCCCACAGCTACAAATCATCACAATACACTTGCACACAGAGTGTCTTCGGTAAGCACAGCAAGAAAAGGTTAATAAAGCACAAAATCAGTAGCAACTCAGTTTCCGTAGGGTCTAATCTGGTGCTGCTGTAATGCCTCTATTCCAACGGTATAATAGGTATTCTATGAGGTCTTAGGTTTGGAAAATATTCTCTTATACTTGGTTCATCTTCTCACAAAAGCATAGAGTTCAAGCACTTCATTAGACAATTCAAATTCAGCCCCAAAACCTGTTAGAAACCTGTTTCTACAGAATAATTTCAACTAGCAGCAATAGACAACAATGTCAATGTGGCTTCTCTATTCAGTTTAAACCTCAGCAATCTCACCTCCCAAATAATACTTTACACTTGCTTACCGTATTAAATTCAAGAACCAAGCAAGGTAAAACCATTTAATGCAAAATTCCAGAAGATCACAGTGCACAGCAGGTTAGTTTAGTCTCAGTTCAGCAGCAACTTAATTCTTAGGGCAATTCTGGAATTTTGAACTTGTTTAGCACTTGTTCAGTTTCTCACAGTCTTGTATAATCAATATACTCATGTTCAAATGAAAATCACAGTGATTGAAACAAGATATCTCATTTTCAGTACTCAACTCTCAGCAAAACAAGGTTAAAGCCTTAGTATAGTGTGGTTCTTGGGGTTAAAATCTGAGCTACCAATTTTTCTGAGATGGATTAAATTTTAACAGCATCAAATCATCAAGTTACTCATGCTCAGATGTTTAACACTAGACTTATAGCATATTAGATCAAGGAAATGGACCACAACAGCTTTTTCAACTCAAAATACTTAACAATCAAGCTCTAAGGTACCAAATTCTGAAGAAATGTGTATTTGAGTTTATACCAGATATCAGCAGCTGTAAATAGGTATATGAGATTTGCTTCAACCTTCACTTAGCACCTCAAGTCTCTTGAGCACAACTTGACCTCCCATAGCAGCCTTGACAGCATCATACAAGCCTTAGGAGCATTGTTCCATTGTGAGTCTTTAAGAATGCATAAACACACAGCAGATTCTGAGAGTAAAATAAGCTTACATAGATGAATCAACACTCAAAGATATTCATTTAATTACTCTTCATGTTTTTCACTCAAGAACAGCCTCCTTTTCTAGTATAGAGAATGTGTTTTCAGGCCTTAAACGTAGCAGCAACTATAGTTTTCCTTTTATACACAAATCCTTATTGATGCAGCCCTAATACCAATGGATAGGATTGAGTTGAGATCCTCCAATCCATGAGGAAAGATATTCTGACAATGTAAAGGTGATAGGACCTTTTTACCCCTTGCCAACTCACCTTCAAAAGCATATACCAGCTCACAAAATCAATATATATATATGTCTATACCAGAAAAGCCTTTATGATCTTAAGCTCCAAGAAATGTAAAGCTGGCCATAGACTCTCACTCCAGGACCACTGTGCACATATCAGAATCTTGTAGCTTCACACAGAATTACGTAAATATCCCTGCAGATTCCTTTTGACGGAAAGATTAAAAGCACACTGCTGAAACTTTAATTGGTCTGTCACATTGAATATTTGAGCTCATATACACAATGTAGCTTTTCAGACAATTGAAGTATGAATATTGAAATATGTATGAAGACCAAAAGGCCCCTAACAAGTGCTGTAGGCAGAATATAAGTGTTGTCACAGAGTTCACAACATACAAGGGCTGCATTGACTTCCTTGATGTTTCAGTGAGCAATGAGCTGAATAATTGAGCTTGTAACAACTTGTATATCCTTAATCAAACCCCAATATATCAACATTCCAATATCCAATTGCTTTGAGCCTTTAGCTTGCATTTTGCCATTAAAAGGGCAAACCTCAAGATAGGCACAGGCATCTTAGAGACCAACAAAGTATACTAAACTAGATGAGTTGTACACAAAACAAGTATACATAGCACAACTATACTAAATGAAACCTACACACACGGAATAAGTATGCTAGTTCAAGTACACTAAAAGAGGCTCAAATACACAAACAAGTACACTAGTCCAAGTATACTAAATGAAGCCAAATACAAGAAGCAAGTATACAATCTCACGTATACTAAAGGAGATCAAAATATACGAAGCAAGTATACAGTCTCAAGTATACTAAAAGAGATCAAAATACACAAAACAAGTATATAGTCGCAAGTATACTAAATGAGATCCAAATACACAAAGCAAGCCAGCAATTCACAAGCCACAAGTAATCTATGGTTACTAACTTGGAATAGAATGTGAAATCAAGAGTGAAAAGACTAGGACATGCGGTCACTAGACCAAGCAAGAGTTTCCGGGTAATTATGACCCACAAGGCACTACCTAGTGTGCACATGCATAAGTTATTCCGGGCAATTATGACCCACAAGGTACCACCTAGTGCGCACTTATGACTTAGAAGACTCTTATTTTCGTACTAGAGCCAAACCCTAGACATAACGTAAAATATGTCCTTACAAGCTTTCCAAAATCTATAAGTTCAAAACTTATACCCCAAAATCAATAAGTTAAACCAAATTTATACATCTCAAACAACGTCTAGGAATCAATTTACATGCACATGCAAGGTTGAATCCACATAAACCATGTCTTAGAGTTCAAGTCTGCAATGACATTCACAATGTCGAATCTTCAGTGTGCGATTCGTTACATGCTATGACAATTTCATTTCAATATCAAAATGCAATCTCATCCAAACGATCCCTAATTCAAATATGTTAAACAACATGGTATGGTCACTACACAAACCAACTCAAAAACTAAATTGGATCATTGAGACAACAAAATAAAGTTTAATTGAAGCATGGTAATTAAATCTCTATATTTTCTAAAACAACCCCAAATGGCCCCAAATGGATATATACAAGTGAACAAGCCCAAGTCACTACCATTATCAAGTTAAAACTCAATCAAACTAGTGGAACCATTAATTAGATTTTTAATTAATTCATTTAATTCAAAATCTCTAGATTTCTAAACTTATCCAAATGCTCTCAATTTAACATAAGTTAGAGAACATGCCATGGCCTATTTTAATCTCACATTACAAGTTGATTTCATGCTTGTGTCAACTATGTGAATTAAACTTTCATAAAAGATAAATATTAAATAAGTTTTGCAATTCTTATTCAAATGCTCCAAATTTAATATATGTTACTCAATGGCCTAATTTCCTAGCATGCCACAATTCAATTCTAAGTCACATACATCCATTAGAATTAAATCCTATAAAAGAAAATAATTAAATTAAATTAAATTCTAGGATTTATCCAAAGAATGCATACAAGTTGTATAAGTTTATAAAAACAATCAATACAACTCAAATATGAAATTATAACACTCCCTACCTCCATTTGAGATGAAATCTCAAATCCCCACCAAAATGAAACCTCTCTGAATTCGACGAAACTCCGGGGTTTTGTCGGGGACAACACGGTGAATAAGTATCCCAAGGAAGCCCCATCAAAATCACAACTTGACTTCAAACTCGAACTCAAAAAATTGCCAAAACGAAATTCCGATCGGTTGGAATTGAAGGCCTCGCCAAGGGGAACAATAAACACTAAGGCTTCACCACTTTTCATTCAAGGGAGGAGGTTCAAAAGAGGAGAGAGAAGGTGGCAGCCATGGGAGGAGCTAGGGGAGAGGGGAGAGAGAGTGAAAATTTTGATTTTTCATTTCACGACCCCCTATTTATAGAAAAACTCAAAAAGTGCCCTGAACGGGCCATTCCAAGTCCGGGAAAGTGGAATTTGAGCAGACGCGCTCAAATGGCAAAACTCTGTGAAACAAAAAAGAACCGAAATGAGAAAAAATGAACAACAAAAGAATCGATGTCAAAAACTGAGTTCCATACAGAGAGATATGCCCTAAACAAGTTTAGCGCTAACCGCGGCCGAAAACCCGAAAACTGCAGAGTTCGACCGCAAGACAATTTTAAGAGTACATGACTCAACGAAATGTGAAAATGAATCCCGTATGAGGATTCAAGTCCCAAGGAAACACTTAGCAACTAACTTTCATTAATTGCACAAAGGCCCCTACACAAATTGATAACTGCATAAGTGACCCCAAATGAAAATATCTTCCAAAAGATATTTTCTTAGAAACCCCTAAACCAAAATATCTTCAAAAGATATTTATGAAAAATACCCCAAGAAACAAAAATATTTCTGTAAAATCTTTTCATCCACGCCCCTACGGGAAAAAGAAACAACCAGCGAACTTTCCTCCAAAAGTTAAGCTACGCCTTTCAAGAAAACCAATAAAGATAGAAGCATGGGGAGTCAAAAACCAACTCCAAGCACGAAGAGTGAGGTTACTCGAAGGAAAATTCCAACAAAAAAAATAATAATAATCCATAAAAATAGAGAAAAAGGAAAGGAAAGAAAATGACCGGGTCATTACAACCTACCCTCTTTAAAGAGATTTCGTCCCCGAAATCAGAAGCACTCCCAGAAGAACCAGGCAAGGACCGAACACATGGTCACATCAAGGAATAGATCATAAGGTACCCAAGGACAACTCCAAAGGTCTCAAGATCAACAAAAAGACAGGAAACCATGAACCATGAGACACCTCTCCAACGAATTGACATACTAACCCAATGTCAACCACTCCAAGGGAGACCAAGGCCACTACACGTCGAAACAAGGAACAAACCCATAAGCAACATGGTAGCACGAATAATGACTAGAACTGTGACGACCCTGGTATTTAGGCCAGCGTGTCCTGTGATGAACCGTAATGATGATCCGATAACGGATCCGAATGCAAAAGCGAAAACAGAAAACAAGACTCTAAGAAGTTAAAGTGACCTTCCATGAGGTCGTGGAACTCAACAAGAACTGATGCGGAAGTAAAAGATCGAAAATATGACAAATAAGCCCCTAGGGGCAAAATAGTCATTTTAAAAAACTGTGGATTCAGGTGCCACCGAGCACACAGTTGGAAAGACAATGAAAAACTAATCATGATGGACTCAAGAATCGCATGATTCAGAGTCCAGACAAAGGAGAAACGGCCTGACGAAGAAAAACAAGCACTTAAGGTTAAAAGGGTAAACTGGTAATTATCCAAGAAGATCTGGGCACAACCGAGCACACCGTTGGAAAGACAGTGAAAAATTACTCAAGTTCAAAAAAAAGTTCACTCGATTTGGAGTCTGGACAAGGGAGAAACGAGGGTTTGAAGTTGAGACGTCGCGGCGGCCCGACGAAGGCCATGGCGCACACGGCGCCCATGCGCGAGCCCACCGGCATGCATGCCGGCGCCCAAGGACATGGCTGGTGGCAGCCCTTAGCTGCTGCTACATTTTTTTTGATCTGCCTAGAACTGAGGCTTGAAACGGAGGTCAAGACGAGTTTTTCTTTAAAAACACGAAGAAGAAACCCCCCCTAAAATTGAGTTTTCTACCTGACACCGCGAACGGAATCGAAAAAAATATCACTATGAAATCCCCAAAATGCCCCTAGATCAGAACTGAACAAGAGGGTTAAAAGTTGCTACAGTGACTGTCTGCAACTGAGAGCAAAAAGGGGCTAGAAGATGAATTTTTCTGGAAAAACACAAAGAAGAAACCCCCCTCCAAATTGAATTTTTTATGTGACTCACCAGAGAATTCAAAACAAATGCAATGTAGAATACCCGAAATGCCCCTCCATGAAATCTGGTCATGGAGGTCCAAAAAGCTGCTAAATTGAAAAACTGAGAGCTGAACCTCGTAAGCGATTTCCGATATCAAGACGACATTTTCTGGAAAAACACAGAAAAGAAACTCCCCCCCCCCCCCCCCCAAATCACGTTTTCTATTCAACCATGTTGAAAGAAGGAAATAAAACCACCGTTAAAAGTCTATAATGCCCCTAGATCAGAATATGCAAAAAAAGTGCGAAATGAATTCACAAGAGGCTCAAAACACAAACGATAAGGTTTTGCCCGAAAACGACTATGCACGCAAACGTAACTTATCTATTTGGACGTTCTACAATGGTCCACGACTTAAAAATACCACCAATACAAAATTCGACCCCCCAACGGGCAAAAAGGCAAAAATGGAACTTGGAATGAAAAATCGAAATCCAAAAATACAAAACGGGATCAAATGACCGTTTGGCCTTTGGCAACACTTCAAACATGATTTATAAGACCCTATGAAAGAATGAAAACGGAATTCCCACACCCGATGCAACCATGGTAAAGCAATGACTTGCGATTTTTCAAGATTTTCACAATAATTCATGAAGTTAAAAAGTACATAGAATACAACATAATGGTCATTGGCCTCCGGCCTCATCTCATACATATCAAATATATTGAAAGGAGTGTACTTAAGTACACATTATATACATGGAATCAAATGTACATATTTTGACATATAAGTCTACAAAATGACATTTCATGCTAACATTCGCATGAAATGGATACTTGAAAGCTACACGATATCCAAGGAATGCTAGGTGTCACGAACCAAGTCTTCATACCTGAAATATGCCCCAGTATTGTAGGGGTGAGTAACATAAAGCTACTCGTAGAAGATGAGCATGCATCGACCTAGCATTTTACAAATTTATCACCTTAAGGTGAAACATGTTAAAAGGGCTCATGCCACCTACGTCTATGTCAAAGTGAGACTCGGGGCGCATCCTAAGCTATCATGGAGCATAAGCAATAAGAATCATGATGCATATACACATATGAAACAAGTCAAGTTTGGGATAATCCAAAGAACACGATAAGAATTATACACGGAATCAAGAATAAGGCATAATATCTATGCAAGTATACAAGGATGGAACATTCCATATAACATGACAATAAGTATGCTCGGACATATGTTAACAAGAATTACATTATCGATGCAATTAACATGACAAGGAGTATACTTGAAATCACGAATGGGGCATAATATCTATGTTCCAATTGAATCTGTATGATCAATCCTAAACTACATTAGAATATCAAAACACAAATTACAATTTCAATGCCATCTAACCAACATTAGAACTTCTAATACAACGCATAAAGCATGATTTCTCTAAGTTAACATCTTGCAACTTAAAATGGGAAATCAACAAAGAAACAACAAGTCACAACATCATCTAGTTATCAACTTGAAATGAAATGCGAAATCAAATAAAGTGGATACTTGGACATCACGCCGGATCAAACCAACAATGTGGTTACTTTAGGGTTACTAGCCCATGGGTAACCTCCCTATGTACGCACTAGACTATATAGAGGGACTATCCCCTGTACTAGAACCACGTCCTAGCCGTAGCCAAACAACGGTAACCCCAAGTTTCCAAAATCAACAAGTTGTGCAACAACGTATATATCAGCATGTATATACAAGATAATCAGCTATCTACCATGCACAACCAAATTTGGAAACCTATACAATACATGCTCTAAATCCACAACTAATATGATATGATGAATGTCGAATCTTCAGTGTGCGATTTGTTACACGCTATGCATGAATGATGTTAAATATGAAGTGTGCAAATCATTACGCAAGATAACAATATATTCAATATTGAAAACATAAGCTCATGAGTTTAAATACAACAACAAGGTAGAACTTTAATTAAATCATCCTAATTTAAATCCCAAGGTTCTAAAACAACTTTAAATAGTCCCAAATTAATACATGCAAGTAAACAAGTCATGATCAATACAAATATCAAGTTAAAACCTTAATTAAGCTAATGGGACCACAAAATAGATTTTAATTAATTCTTTTTATTAAAATCTCTAGATTTTCAAACTTTACCAAATGCTCTCAATTTAACATATCTTAGAGAACATGCCAAGGACTAATGTAATATCACATTACAAACTTATTTCATGCAAGTTACACCTATGTAAATTAAACTTTCACTAAAGTTAAATATAAAATAAAGGTTGCAGTTCTCATGCAATTAATCCCAATTTAATATATGTGAACAACCACACCAAAGCTTAATTTTCTAACATGCCACAATTCAATTCCAAGTTGTATATCACCATAAGAATTAAATCTTAAACAAGGAAATTAATTAAATGAAAGGTTTCAAAACCTCACCGAATATTCTAAATCAAATATATGTGAAGCAATATGGCATGTAGATCAAGAATATCAAGTCGGAATTCAAATGGAGTGAATAGTGCACTCGGGGCAAATTAATTAATCAAGTTAATTAATAATTACTAATTTTTCAAAACAAATTCCGATTTCTCTCAATTTAATCTATGTTGAAGAGCATGCCAGGGCCTAATATAATATGCTAACACATATTGATTTCAAGCGTTAAGGCCATGTGAATTAATCTTTCACCTAAGATAAATATTAAATAAAAGCTTTAGTACTTATTTAAATGCTCTAATTTTAATACACGACAATGAGCATATCATGGGGCAATATAATATCATACTACATATTTAAACCAAGTCACGAGTAACCGCGAAAATTAGATCCCGTACAAGAAAAATAAATAATAAAATCTCTAGATTTTATATTTAATCATGCAAACAAGTAGTATAAGTATCACAAACATGCTATATTGGTGCGACCGAGCGTGTGCACAAAATAATGCACAATACTTTAGGTTTAGATATAATGTCAAGTGGGCACCATATTTTAAAATTTATAAAACCACTAAACACTTATACTATGGAGTATGAAGTGAGCAGGGATCGTCCCAAGAGATCTAAACAATTATAGGTTTTTCAGAATTGAATTATACTTTAGTGCTTATGTGATTGCTAAAAAGGTTTGGTTTTTTGATTAAACTAATTTTAAACTTAATAATGCAAATAAAGAGTAGAGTATAAAAGATTGGAAAGAGACTTAGGGTGTAGGATTCACCACTAAGCATATTCCCTAACTCACTCACTTTCAACTAATTGGGGAAATAATTAAATCTAATTCTAATGTAGCTAATACTTGCAAAGAAAAGTATGAAGCATCAATTTCAAGCTTGAATTGCATACCTAATGACAAATAAACTAAGTGTAGTGCAATTCACCAATCCAAAAAATGGTCCATCAATTCAAGTTACAATTTTAGCTTACATTAATCTAGAAGATAATGCAATTGTGACAAAAAGTATAGAATTCAAACATAAGTATGGATGGTCTACTTATCTAATAATTGAATTACAATTAAATTGATTAATCTTAAATTAAACTAATTAAACATAAATTTAAAACTAATTAGACAATAAATTAACCTAAACATGTAGTGCCATCCATCAAATAGAAGTAATTTTCCATCAATTTGAACACGATTACAACTAATTAACCACATGCATAGACATCACAAGAATCAATTTACAAGGAATTCAAGTGTATAGCTTGTTTATTCATCAATAACACATAAGACAACATGAGATTAATACGAATAACAATTGAAAGAATTAAATCATGTTATTCAAGCCTATACATCAATTACATAAATAAATCCCCAAAAAGTATGAAAAGAGAGAGAGAATAGGTTACATGCTTAGGGTTTATCCAACCCTAAGTAGGAGAATTAGCGACTCATGGTTGATGGAGTTGAAGACAGAACAATCTCCATCCTTGGATTCATCATCTCTGAGCTTCTTTTCAAAACCCTAGCATGTTCTTACTTTTTCTCCTCTTTCCCGTGTTTTTCCAGAGAGAAAAAAAATATACGATACAGAATATTAAAACTTAATAAAACTTTTTCTCAAAAAAATTAATAAAACTCTCTCCTAAATAAAATAAAAACTAACCCTAAACTAAGGGCTCATTGGGCCATAAGTAATAACCCTATTAAAGCCCAATAGTTCACAAAATAAGCCCAAATAATAAGAAAATCCTATAATGTTGCCAAGTCCTGGGGGATCGATCCCCCACCCTGGGGATCGATCCCCCAAAAGTTGGAAATTTTCTTTAAGCCTTATTTAGCTCCATTTTGGCCCCAGGCTCGTTGGTTTGCTTCTTCATCTTTGAGAACATCATTAAAGGCCCGAGATTGACCACTTTTGAAGAATAAACACACTATACGAGCAATGGGCTGCGACCTTTTTTTGCCATTTTTTTGAACTTTTTCTGAATGTCTTTGCTTGACTCCAAAGAGGCTTTAATGGACCATTCTTAGCTCATTTTAACTTTATTGACCTGAAATACACATAAACATAAATTAGGACTAAAATATGAAATTAAGATAGATGCAAAGACTGAAATACCCTAGCGTAGGTGCTGAAATGTGCAACATTTAAGTACTTATCATATATAATAAGAATTTAAACCTAGAACATCCCCTACCTCAATTTGAGATGAAAATCTCAAATCCCCACTGAAACAAAAGTGCTCCGAATCCGACGATACCGAGAGGTTTTGTCGGGGACAACACTGTGAACAAGAATCCGCAAGAAGCCCCATGAAAATCCCAACTTGACTCCAAGCCCGATCTCGAAAAATTGTCGGAAATGGATTCTAATAAGGGCAAAAGGTAGAGCACGTCGAGAGAAGCAATAAATGCTAAGGCCGAAGGATTTCTACCAAGGAAATCAAGTGGAGGAGAAGAAAGAGTGAAGGCAGCCCCTTGGGCTCCCATGGCTGCCAGCTAAGAGGAGGAAGAAGGTCTGAAAGTCTAATTTTAAAAATTAGGGCAACCTACTTATAAAAATCTCAAAAATTGCCCCGAAAGGGCCCCGCCAGGTCCGAAAAATTGGATTTTGAGCAAACACGCTCAAACGGTAAAACTCCCTGAACAAAAAAGATTTAAAATAAGAAAATATGAACAATGGAAGAAACGGCATCAAAAACTGAGTCCCGAGCAGAAAGTTATGCCCCGAACAAGTTCGGTAGCAACCAGGTCCAGAAACTCTGAAACTGGGGAAATATGACCAGAAGGAAATTCCAAGAGTCCACGACTAGATGAAATGTGAAAATAAATCCCGTACGAGGATCCAAGCTCCAGACGAGGCATTTTGCAATAACTTTCGTTAATTGCACAATAGCCCCTATAAAAAGGGTTAACTGCGAAACCGCCCCAGAATGAAAATATCTTCCAGATACCCCTGAAATAAAATATCTTCAAAAGATATTTACGAAAAACACCCCAAAAAATGAAAAGATTCTAAAGAATTGTGCATCCATGCCCCTGTGGGCACCGGAAGCAACTAGAGTACATTCTTGCAAAAGTAAAGATACGTATTTCGAGGAAACCACTCAAGATGAAGGCACGTGAAGTCAAAAACCAACTCCGAGCACGAAAAGTGAGGTTGTGCCAAAAATTGACAAACGGAGATAAGACGAAATAGGAAAAATGACAGAATAAGGAAAAGACGAAATAGCACATAGTGTCCAAAAACGAAAAATACGAAAATGACTCGGTCCTCAAAGGAAGTTGTCAATTCACATGAAAGAGTCTCAGAAACCAATTCCGAGCACTCGAGATGACACTAAGCGACACGAAATAGAGCTCAGAAAGGAAAATTAAACGAAAAAAATTCATTCATAAAATTTCAGGAAAAAGGAAAAGAAGGCAAATGACCGGGTCGTTACAAGAACCCGCCCACAACGTAACCAAGGTGCAGTAGCATCCACAGTGTCAAGTGCCCGCCCACACTCACATTACTAGCTAGGTAATACAAGGTAGCATTGACGGCAACTAGCACTTGCCCACACATAACCTGTACGATAGCATGACAATATAAAGCCCCAATTCGTCATCAGCCCCCAACAAGCTTACCCGTGAAATCTATCGATACAAATGACATCAATGTCAAAATGGTTATTACCAAAAGCACCACGAGAACCAAGCATTCTGTGAGAGTTGCGATATGGTCCAAAATGTTCGGCCGAACCATTTTGGCCAATCCAAAACTCTGACAACAATGTCATAGGCATCGCTATGCTTAAGGCCTTAAATCCTCAATATTTGAAAATTTGACAATCCCTAGTCTCAAAACACCATTGTCAACCACATCAGTCACGAATCCAAAGACTGACAAGTCTATGCCCTCAAGCCAATGGATCAGACTTTACAAAATCAAACATCCTCATCATCACCCTAGTCACAACGACTCCCAACAAAACAATGCACCCAAAATCCTCCACGTCATCCTAAAGCTGACCTACTATAAGGCTATGCCTAGGAATCAAGACATCGAATCAAGCTCACACACACAATCCCGTCAACAAAGATCATACAACCCCAGGCACAATACAGGAGATAAAAGAAATGAACTAACTAGAACAATTAGTCATAAAACACATATATAACTATACACAAGTATATATTCCCAAGTATACTAAGCAGTACTAAATCCATGGCATACAAGTACACAGGCTCAAGTATACTAAACCAAAATGAAATGAAATGAACTACGTGCAAGCATACTAGGTACAAGTATACTAAACGTAAATGAAAATCCACGTACCATACAACTAAACACATAGTGTACAAGGGCAATCAAATATGTTACCTATCACATATGGGTCAAGCAATAGAGACACACTACACATCACCTATGACCCTAACATGATAAGAAGATATAGTAAATGGAAGACACATCATCCATATCATCACATAAACACCAAATAGTCACATCCCCTAACATGTTTCTAAGGCATGCTTAAATCAACAAGGCATATAAACATGTAGGAATGACTATGTAATTAACAATCCTGCAAAATCAAGAGCAAGAACGGAAGAAATGTCTCTCAGAAGGACAAACTCACTGAAAGTGAATCCCAAAAACCCGGACGAGTCCAATCCCTCACAGCAATGAAGTGAATCATCCCCCAGAATGAACACTAAGGTCCCTGAAACAAAAGTCTACAAGTCTTTCCCAAGATTGGCTCAAACACAAGGTGGAATCCAAACGCCACATAAAACAAACAACGATGTAATGGATAGTCCCAATACTAACCATTACGAGACATCAACAAGAGAACTCAACTTAAGATGCCAATGAGTTCGATGAGAACTCTACAGGATCCTATCGGAACCCTAAACGCAACCCCGAGTCTTCTATGATAAGGGAGAGTAATTGATTTCACCAATGCAATTAATTACATAAAAACACTCACACCCTAACCTAAGCTCGTAAGAGCTGTCTAAGGCAAGACAAGAAAGATCCTAGGTCAACGCACCTATCAAATCTCCAACCATCACTCTAAGAAGAAGAAACGCGAGGACCTCGCCATTGAGGCTCACGAAAACAAAACTCCTAATCCCCAAGGAAGAACTCGAGTCAATCCGACCTATCATCCCATGACGCTAGAAACAAGACCCCAATGGCGTCATCACATTAAGGTTACCACGAAACCCCAAGAGACAATGCTCTAGCATCAATCTCAACCAACCAAGCTGGAACAACACATAATGACTAAACAAGACATAAAAGTAAGTAGTTACTAAGCAACATAGCAACAACGTATATACTTAAACAAGTAATGAGGAATCACATAAGGCATGTCAATGTATGTATCATACAATCAGACTAAGGATGACAAGCATATGCAATATGCTAAGGCAAATAAGCATAACCCTCATGCTAAGCAGACAAGCGTAAATCAACATACTAAAATAGACAAGCACATACAATGTACTGAAGTCGACAAGCATATACAGTATGTTAAGGCAGACAAGCACATACAATATGCTAAGACCCACAAATATATACAATGTACTAAAGCAACAAGTATATATATATATATATATATCATGCTGAGACAGTTAAAGTAAACTTCTAAACATGTGTCCACATAAGCACATAAACATATTATCAAGAAGCAACTAAACACATAGAGCATGGCAACACAAGCATGATATGTACCCAAAACCCATTGTCCTAAGGTTTTCGAACTTAGGAGCTCTGATACCACCTGTGACGACCCTAGATTTTTCAACCCAGTGTGTTCTGTGATGACCCAAAACAGATCCAAAATACGGAAGCAAAAGAAGAAAGGTGACCTTTAGAGATGTATGTCATCCCTAAGGCACCAAAATGACTCCACATGAAGCCATATAACTCAAATGAGCCAAGCAATGAAGCAAGAATACCAAACTCGAAAAGAAATGAACCAAGGGCAAAATGGTCATTTTACCCTGAAATGGGTGCCACCGTGCGCACCATTGGAAAGACAATGAAAAATCTACAAGGATAGACTCAAGAATCACTTGATTCGGAGTCCGGATGACAAAGATATAAAGATAGAATAAAGCGGCGCCCTGCGACTAAGCGACACCAAGAACCTATCTCACTAAAACCATCATAACTCTCACTATGGTTGGATTTTAAAGGTGTGGTTGGTACCATTGGAAATCTAACTTCAAGCTCTTGGATTTAGACTCAAAAATGACCTAATTTGGACCTCAGATGAGCAAGTTATGACCATTTGAAAATAGGTCATCGCTGTAGCCAAACTTAGTCGGCTCTTGGCAACTGAGTCGGCTCTTTTAGGCCGAGAGCAACCGAGTCGGCTGAGTTGAGAACTTAGTTGGCTGAGTTAGGCTGAGAGCATAAAACTGATGCCCAAATGAACCTAGTCGGCCCTCTTGTGAACCCAGTCGGCTAAGTTGATGAAAGAGTCAGCTTTTTTGGAACCGAGCCGGCTCTTTTAGGCTGAGGCAGGCTTTAACCTGCTATTCTGGAAAAAAAAAAAAAAAAAAAAAATAGCAGAAATGGAAAAAATGGAAGGGATTTGGGATTTTTGAGGCCAAGATGACAATTTCTGGAAAAATGCCGTGAAGAAACTACCCCTAAAATCACATTTTCTATGTGACGTAGTCAAGACCGGAATTTATTTCCTGAAGGAAAACCCTAAAATGTGCTTAAACTAGAATATGCGAGGAAAATGAAATATGATCCCATAGAAGGCTCATTTCACTAAGGAAATGATTTTACCCGGAAACGATCATGCACGCAGACGTAACATACCAATTAGAATGTGCTACAATGATTTACGGCTTAAAAATACCGCCGATGCAAAATTTGACCTCTCAAACCTCAAATGCTAGAAAAATGCCTTTTAAGGACAAACCATGCAACAACCGGACTTAAATGCTTTTGAAAGGCCATTTGGCCTTTGGCCACACTTCATGCATACCAAAAAGGTCCTACTGGATGTGCCAAAACATACTTTGCACCACCCGATTTGGAAATGAACCCTTAAAGGCTCGGATTTTACTATTTTAGCCCAAAATGCAAAATATGAAACTAAAATGTGAAACCTAAAACAAAATGGTGTTTGGCCCTTGGCCACACCTCATGTATGATAAATGAATGCTAGATAGTGAATTTCATACACAATGCACACTCCGGTGCAAAAATGACATATTAAAATGCATGGTTTTCATAATATTCTCATTTAAGGCAATATTCTACATTTGTGAATATACATGAATTTCAAATGAAGTTCGGCCCTTAGCCTCATATCATATACACGAAATAAGCATCAAAAAGTGTGCTTAGGCACACATTACAAGTTTGGAATCAAATATACACATTTGACAAAAAAGGCTACAAATGGCATTTCAAGCCAACCTTTACAAGAATTAAAACTTTCAATTCTACAATCATCCAAGCAATGATGAACATCACGAACCAAGTCTTCGTACCTGAACAAAACCCCCAGTAACTTTGGGGTGAGTAAACAAGTTTACTCGTAGAGAATGAGCATGCATAGACTCAATTTCTTTAAGATTTTTACATTAACTTGAAACAATTCAAAAGGGGCCATGCCACCTAATGTCTATGTCAAGATGAGACTCAGGGAACATCCTAAGCTACTCATGCAATTGAAATGAACAACGCCATACAAGTATACATGCTCAAGTATACTAAACGATGTTAAATCATGGTATACAACATATAGGCATACATTTCCAAGTACACTAAACCATATTAAGATAAGTCATGCAATGTCTAAGCATACCTACACAAGTATACAATTAATATGGAAAACCCGTGAATCAAGTATACAAACATAAGTATAATAAACTAGATGAGTTATACACAAAACAAGAATACATAGCACAAGTATACTAAATAAAACCTACAAACACGGAATAAGTATGCTAGTTCAAGTACACTAAAAGAGGGTCGAATATACAAACAAGGACACTACTCCAAGTATACTAAATGAAGTCAAATACACGAAGCAAGTATACAGTCTTACGTATACTAAAGGAGATCAAAATACACGAAGCAAGTATACAGTCTCAAGTATACTAAAAGAGATCAAAATACACAAAACAAGCATACAGTCCCAAGTATACTAAATGAGATCCAAATACACAAGCCAAACACCAATTCACAAGCCACAAGTAATCCATGGTTAATAACTTGGAATGGAATGCGAAATTAAGAGTGGAAAGACTAAGACATGCGGTCACTAGACCAAGCAAATGTTTTCAAGTAATTACGACCCACAAGGCACTACCTAGTGTGCACATGCATAAGTTATTCCGGGCAATTACGACCCACAAGGTACCACCTAGTGCGCACTTATGACTTAGAAGACTCTTGTCTCCGTACTAGAGCCAAACCCTAGCCATCACGTGAAATATGTCCTTACAAGCTTTCCAAAATCAATAAGTTCAAAACTCATACCCCAAAATCAATAAGTTAAACCAAACTTATACATCTCAAACAACGTCAAGGAATCAATTTTCATGCACATGCAAGGTTGAATCCACACAAATCATGTCCTAGAGTTCAAGTCTACAATGACATTTACAATATCGAATCTTCAGTGTGCTATTCATTACACGCTATAACAATTTCATTTCAATATCAAAATGCAATCTCATCCAAACGATCCCTAATTCAAATATGTTAAACAACATGGTATGGTCACTACACAAACTAACTCAAAAACTAAATTGGATCATTGAGACAACAAAATAAAGTTTAATTGAAACGTGGTAATTAAATCTCTAAATTTTCTAAAACAACCCAAAATGGCCCCAAATGGATATATACAAGTGAACAAGCCCAAGTCACTACCATTATCAAGTTAAAACTCAATCAAACTAGTGGAACCATTAATTAGATTTTTAATTAATTCATTTAATTCAAAATCTATAGATTTCTAAACTTATCCAAATGCTCTCAATTTAACATAGGTTAGAAAACATGACAAGGCCTATTTTAATCTCACATTACAAGTTGATTTTATGCTTGTGTCAACTATGTGAATTAAACTTTCATAAAAGATAAATATTAAATAAGTTTTGCAATTCTTATTCAAATGCTCCAAATTTAATATATGTTACTCAATATATCAAGGCTTAATTTCCTAGCATGCTACAATTCAATTCTAAGCCACATACATTCATTAGAATTAAATCCTACACAAGAAAATAATTAAATTAAATTTTAGGATTTATACAAAGCATGCATACAAGTTGTATAAGTTCATAAAATAATCAATACAACTCAAATATGAAATTGTAACACCCCCTACCTCTATTTGGGATGAAATCTCAAATCCCCACCAAAATGAAACCTCTCCGAATCTGACGAAACTCCGGGGTTTTGTCGGGGACAACACGGTGAACAAGAATCCCAAGGAAGCCCCATCAAAATCACAACTTGACTTCAGACCCAAACTCAAAAAATGGCTAAAACAAAATTCCGATCGGTTAGAATTGAAGGCCTCGCCAAGGGGAACAATAAACACTAAGGCTTCACCACTTTTCATTCAAGTGAGGAGGTTCAAAAGAGGAGAGAGAAGGTGGCACCCATGGGAGGAGCTTGGGCCAGCCATGGGAGAGGGGAGAGAGAGTGAAAAATCTGATTTTTCATTTCAAGACCCCCTATTTATAGAAAAACTCAAAAAGTGCCCCAAACGGGCCCCGCCGGGTTCGGAAAAGTGGAATTTGAGCAGACACGTTCAAACGGCAAAACTCCGTGAACGAAAAAGAACCAAAATGAGAAAAAAATGAACAACGGAAGAAATGGCATCAAAAATCGAGTTCCGTGCAGAGAGATATGCCCTAAACAAGTTTATTGCTAACCGGGGCCAAAAACCCGAAAACTGCAGGGTTCGACCGCAAGACAATTCTAAGAGTACACAACTCGATGAAATGTGAAAATGAATCCCGTACGAGGATTCAAGTCCCAAGGAAACACTTAGCAACTAACTTTCATTAATTGCACAAAGGACCCTACACAAATAGATAACTGCACAAGTGACCCCAAATGAAAATATCTTCCAAAAGATATTTTCTTAGAAACCCCTAAACCAAAATATCTTCAAAATATATTTATGAAAAACACCCCAAGAAACAAAAATGTTTCTAAAAAATCTTTTCATCCACGCCCCTGCGGGAAAAAGAAACAACCGGCGAACTTTCCTCCAAAAGTAAAGCTACGCCTTTCAAGAAAACCAACAAGGATGGAAACACGGGGAGTCAAAAACCAACTCCAAGCATGAAGAGTGAGGTTACTCGAAGGAAAATTCCAACGAAAAAAAATTAATCCATAAAAATAGAGAAAAAGGAAAGGAAAGAAAATGACCGGGTCATTATAGAGCTTCCTCTCTCAAAACGAGAGCATGCTCCATCACTAGGAACTTATAGATTTTGTCTTTTTAAAAAGGTTCTGTTTGACTGTTAGGGTGGTTCCAATGATGTTTAATTCAGTTTGGATGATTTATATGATTTAAATAAATTGGGTTAATAATCGGAATGCATAATCTATGACTATATGCTATGGACTTGAACAATATGAAGTTGTAAATAAATTTGCATATTGTTAACAAAGGATTTCATTGCTTAATATTATTTAGCAATTTAAATGGATAAATATTGGAATTAAATTAATTTAATCAATTAATTGAATTTAAATAGTTTAATTACGTCCTGGAGGTTAAAACAATCTATTTGAGATGCATGTTAATTTATTATTGTAAAAATTAAATACATGCTACTTAGAGTTGTTATTTTGCTTAAGTATATGCAAGGATTATATATGTGATTTTTGTCATGTTATTTTGGATTATTTGATGTACTGCTTTATCTGTTGCATCATGTATTGGATTGTATGGATGTAATGCACCGGTATGGGACGATGGCATTCTAGGGACGAATTAACCAAAGAAGTTAATGATCAGTTGAGTCGATTACAATTATAAATCAACCTTCGCAATAGCACAAATCATTGTAAAATAGGGCTATTGGTCGGGTAAGTCGAACCACTGGGACTGCGCTAATCTATGGCAACCTAAGTGTCTAGAGTCTTTTTAGAATGATATGGGGTGTTCATAGAGGATTTGTTGGTTGTCACTTGAGCTATGAAATTAAGGTGCATAAATTAAAAGTTTGCAAGAGTTTAAGGGAGATGAAATACAAGTAAAGAGGACTACGGAAGTGAATCTGCCTCCATCCCTATACACATGCTAGATTAGACCTAAATTGGGGGAAAACAATATATATTATGGTCATGATACATAGCAACACTTGGTTGCTATAATATCCTCAAGAAGTTCATTAAATCTGAAGCAAGCATGATCCATCAAAGGTTAACATGTTTAGACTACCTAACTAAGGTGTAGCTTAACCATATTTACTTGAATGAAAGACTATCAAGCCCTAGATAAAATGATGAAGCACATGAAGGTAAGAAATAAGCATAAATCATCAAAGGTTTCACCTAAGCAATGATCTATCAAAGTCCTTATCAACATGCCATTAAACCATTTCATAACCTTGTCTCCATTCCCACCACGAAAACTCAAGCAATATGATTAATATAAGACATCATCTAAAGCAAGATAATCAACTTACAAAAATCATCCATACATATATCAACATTCATTATAAGAAATGAAGTGCTCTTGGTTATGAAAAGACCATAGAATATACATTTTAATCCCCAAAATATAGCCTAAATTAGAACATGCTTACAAAGGAGGGGCCTCATCACCTCCCTAGATAGAGGTTTAGTTACCCATGGGAGCCTTAGAAGAAGGAAGAAGCTTGGATGCAACCTCCATTTTCGAGCTCCTTTGTTGTAGCTTCAAGAACTCTCCCTTCTCCTCCTCTTTCTCTCTCTAGAAATCTTACAAGATGAGATATCCTCTTCTTATGTGTGGTTCTCCTCCTTTGAAGACATTCCTCTCCACCAAACAAGGCTCAACTCCCACCAAAAGACAACTCCAACCAACCCATAAAGATAGAAATTAGAAATGAGGGAATCAAGGAGCAAGTGGGCTGAAGTGATGGATCCCGGAGAGCATTCTGCTCAAAGTTCGAGCGCTCTAAGTTAGCACTTCGAGCGCTCGAAGTTCCATCAGCTTGCTCAATTCTGAGCAATTTTGGTAAAATGGCCATAACTTTCTGCTCCGAACTCCAAATGATGAACCATTTGAAGATTTAAAAAGCTAATTCAAAGCTCTAAGTATGCCATGTTTAATGGAAGTCCAGTTCTTGAGTTTGTTAGGTCAAAAATGGCAAGCAAAGTCAGACTCTACTACTGCCAGAACTTTAGCCTTGAGCACATTGCTATTCAAAGATTGAACAAAACATCATTTTTGCTCCTTTTTGGCCAATGAACCTGAAAATATATAAAAACATGCAAATAAAGTTAACCTGCATAAAATAATCAAATAATGGACTTAACTAATGCAACTAAGGGCGCTTGAATATGTAATATTCAGCGCTTATCACGCCCCCAAACTTACATTTTGCTAGTTCCTTAGCAAAACAAAACTGAACACACAACGGAATAACAAAATGACTCTTCTTTCGTGAGAGTGACGGTTGCATTTAACATATGCAACAAGCCTTTTAAACCCCTAGGCATCCCTAGAGGACGAGTGAAGTCGCGTGAGGGTTTAACAGAAATGTTACCCACAAACATCAAACATGGTGCATAAAGTTGCACAAAGCTCATCTTCAAACTTGGAACATAGAGAACATTGGAGATATGAAGACTACCGTATGTATATGAGGCCTTGATATACAAAATGGGAAAACATCTTTCAATTCTCATGCATCAACATCATGGTTCATATAAATACTTCAATTGTCATATCTATAATAGAAATCAACTCTAGCTTCAGTGAAAGTGAACTGGATTCCCAACATGTGGCTTTTACCTTCTTTTTCCAATTTCATAACACAAGTCTTCAAATCATTAAATTTCCCTTTTTAATGAGGTCTCTAAGGCATGAATTTATTCACCATACAACTTTTTGTTGCTTTTTTTTTTTTTTTTTTTAGATGATACATATTATGGTCGTGCAATGCCGAAGTCCCTTAAGCTTTCTAACTAACCCATGTAGCAAGTGTTAGGCCAGCAACTCCCAAACCAGATGGCTTTAGGGTGCTAAGTGTAAAAACACTCCTAAGGCTTAATAACTCGAGTTAGCAAGGCTACGAACTTAAACTAGCCATTATCCTTATCTAACTATATATATATATATATATTTTTCAATGCCAAAGATATCCATTCATTAGGGTCATCAATTCAAATCAACAAAGTCATGGTCAAGGTAAATCGGGTTGCATGCCTCACAATTAAGTTTCCGGTGTGCATATGTGAAGTGTGAAGCATAGAAGAGAGTGATACTCGAAGATAGTCTAATTGAAGCATTTATACAAACCATTTTGAATCCACATGTTCATTTCAAATTTTCCTCATTTCATAACTATCATTTACCCCTATACACAAAGTATTCAACACATGCTTCAATCTCCAACAAGTTCCAAGATTACAAAATCATTTCTTCCATTTTTTTTTTAAATTTTCAATTTTATACCAATCTATTTGAACAAAATAGCAAACGCAAACACTATACAATACACAATACCCCCAAACTTGAATGACATATTGTCCTCAATGTGTGAAGACGAAGATGTAAAAATAAAGAACATAGAGGGTAAAAGAACAATAATACCAAGTGGAGTGACGAAGGCAAAGGTTTCCATCTATGTGAATGCGCAAATGTTTCCCCCAAACTTGGACATGAAGACCTGTCAAAACACAACTAATGTACACTTGTAAAGGCATAGGTCTCTTAAGAAAAACCAAAACAGAAATAATAACATTAACATGAATTTTATTGAAAGATAAAAATCCAAACAAAACACAAATATGCACACATTAGCCATAAGTTTAAAACGGATAACAAAATAATACCAAAAATAGTGCCATTTAGAGAGATAAAGTTGGTTCAGGAATTTTGTCGAGCAGGTGGAGTGCACTTTGCAAAAATTAGAGGCAAAGACAGTGAATGGTTCTTGAAAACCCAAAAAATTTTACCTACAATTGACTATATACAAGACCCAAACATATACTATACCTCTACACAAACAATCCCATCCTTCATTTATACAAAAAAACGTGAAAGAGAAAAAGAAAGAAGAAACTCACCCAAAAATGGAGAACCAAAGGCCCCTTGTGCTTAGTGGTAAGTGGTGGTGATGTGGATGAGAGAGTGATGGAGATGGGAGAAGGTTGAAGATGAAGAAATGAGGAAGAGGAAGAGGAAAAGGTGGAGAAGTTAGGGAGGTAAAATGAATCAAGGAGGTCGTGGGAGCAAGGGGAATGGATGAGTGAAACTGAATAAATGGAAGAGCAAAAGTCGGTTTTTAAAAAAAGTGGGGGAGTTCGAGCGCTCGAAATAAGCCCTTCGAGCGCTCGAAGTCATGGCAGTGGGCTCGGGAAATCATGGTGAAAGCTTCGAGCACTCGAAATGGGGCCTTCGAGCGCTCGAAATAACAGCAGTGGCCTCGGAAATTTGTGGATGAAGTTTCGAGCGCTCGAAGTGAAGGCAGTAGCTAATGCATGGATGAATTTTTCAAACTTTTCAACATCTCTTTAATGCATGGATGGAATTTGGAAATATGATCCAACAATGCATTGAAAGTAAGAGGTTATACACATGAGTAGCATTCCAAAGATCCAATGAAATTGCCAGATGGAGCTGAAAATTTCCAGGAATGAAAACAGGGGTTGTAGAAGGCCTAAGAAAACCAGTTTGAATTTTTGGACACAATTTAAGATAGTTCCGAAGAAGGTCAAATTTTTGGCTTTTCTTAGCGAATTCCCCGAAAATTCAAGGCTCAGGCAATTGAGAAGAGGGAAGCTTGGGAGTAGAAAGAATTGCTTCCCTTGGATGCTAAATTTAATGTCGATAGCTAGACGAATCTCAAAGTAGGGTTTACCCTACACCAAGTCTCTTTAGAGAGTTATACTTCCCCAAATAAGAAAGTTCTTTTAAAAGCGGAAGAGAAAGAGCTTGAAGACAAAAGTTGAAAAGAGGTAAAAGAAAGACCTCAACCCACTCTTCTTCCTCAATAAAGAACTTTGGATTATTTAGGGGCTGTTTTGGATGATGGAAAGGTGGATTAAGTGAGAGCACATCTAGCAAAGGTTTGTGAAGGGTCATATTGAGCACGGGAATGCTTGACAAATTATCCTTCAGACTTTCAACATTCTCCTCACACTTATCCGGCGGTTTGGGCTCAACAGCTTGAGATAACTCAAATGAAGGAATGAGAGGAGGTGCAAGCTCCCAAAAGAGGGATACATTTGATGTTGCCCAATGAAGAGAGTGAATGGGTGGAGGAATATCAAGCAAAAAATTTACCTCCCAAATAGAATTGTCAACATCAAAATCCTCACAATTGAAATGAGCCAAGCAAGCTTTTAGAGGATCCTCCATTGAAGGAGGTGTATCAAGCAAAGGATTCTTTAGGGGCTGTTTTGGATTTTTAAAGGAGACAATCTCTTCATCATTATTTTCCTCAATTTTAACCACAAATTCTTCAATTTTTTGTGTGGCAACAATTTGATCTTCAACCACAATTTCTTAATTTTCACATATGGTAACCATTTGATCATTCTTATGATGAAGGTTACTAGGAGTAAGCTCATCATTCATAGAATTTTCTTTTGGATTGGTCACAAGTTTAATTGGAAATTCTTCTTCCTTTTCATGATTTAGAGCATTAACCATTTGTTGAATTTGAGGAATTTGGTCATCCAACTCAACTCTAGATTGGGAATGAGAATAGGTGGTGGATTGCATGCTAACAATGTCATCCAATATTTGCTTGTTGGAATCCATCATTTGCTTGTTGATAGACTCCATCATTTGTTTGTTTGCCGCAATGAACTCATCCAATTGAGATGGTGGAAAAAGAGAAGTGGGCTGGAAATAATGATCATTGGGTTAAAAGTTGGAGTGAAAATGTTGCCCATGAGATTGTGGGGCTGAATTTCCCATGTCATGCCATAAGAAGTTTTGATGATCTCCCCAACCCGAGTCATAACCATTGAAGTATGGATCATTACCAGGTTCAAAGAAATTTGCATTTGGTTGTTCTAGATAAAAATCTGAGAATTATCCCGGTGGAGGACAATCTCTTGTATGATGTGTATGATGTGTATGACTAGGGCAATATGCACAAAACTCATGCGGTGTGTAGAATGGAGTTGGAAGATAATGACCCTCCATCTAGGACTAATTCAGCCACTTGTTTAGATACATTAAGATAAATTCACACAAAATATATACAACACAAACAAGATACACAACAACCCTTCACCAAAACATCCACATGCAATGATCCCTTTCTCCTCAATTATCAAGATAGAAATAAAATTAGCCACAACAAGGACCGATGCTTGCAATTAAAAATATACAATAAATTAGCCTCGACAAGGGCTCACAATTTAACTATCACTAAATTTAACACATGCACGATATATTACAAATTCGAAACTAGAAGGTCAAGAGGCTTACCTGAAGTCCTCTAGACTTACAGATTCGCTAGTGTTCTTCTGGCGAGCCTGGAGTTCCTAGAATCTCACAAATACTTAAAACACAAAGATGGTCAAAACCGCACAAGAAATATTCACAAATCACAATATTAACAATCAAACTAAAATTATACCTAGAACTTCGTTTGCTAAACCGTTTGCAGTCCCCGGCAACGGCACCAAAAATTGATCGGTTGAGTCGATTACAATTATAAATCAACTTTCGCAATAGCACGAATCATTGTAAAATAGGGCTATTGGTCGGGTAAGTTGAACCACTGGGACTGCGCTAATCTATGGCAACCTAAGTGTCTAGAGTCTTTTTAGAATGATATGGGGTGTTCATAGAGGATTTGTTGGTTGTCACTTGAGCTATGAAATTAAGGTGCATAAATTAAAAGTTTGCAAGAGTTTAAGGGAGATGAAATACAAGTAAAGAGGACTACGGAAGTGAATCCGCCTCCATCCCTATACACAAGCTAGATTAGAGCTAAATTGGGGGAAAACAATATATATTATGGTCATGATACATAGCAACACTTGGTTGCTATAATATCCTCAAGAAGTTCATTAAATCTGAAGCAAGCATGATCCATCAAAGGTTAACATGTTTAGACTACCTAACTAAGGTGTAGCTTAACCACATTTACTTGAGTGAAAGACTATCAAGCCCTAGATAAAATGATGAAGCACATGAAGGTAAGAAATAGGCATAAATCATCAAAGGTTTCACCTAAGCAACGATCTATCAAAGTCCTTATCAACATGCCATTAAACCATTTCATAACTTTGTCTCTATTCTCACCATGAAAACTCAAGCAATATGATTAATATAAGACATCATCTAAAGCAAGATAATCAACTTATAGAAATCATCCATACATATATCAACATTCATTATAAGAAATGAAGTGCTCTTAGTTATGAAAGACCATAAAATGTACATTTTAATCCCCAAAATATAGCCTAAATTAGAACATGCTTACAAAGGAGGGGCCTCATCACCTCCCTAGATGGAGGTTTAATTACCCATGGGAGCCTTAGAAAAAGGAAGAAGCTTTGATGCAACCTTCATTTTCGAGCTCCTTTGTTGTAGCTTCAAGAACTCTCCCTTCTCCTCCTCTTTCTCTCTCTAGAAATCTTACAAGATGAGATATCCTCTTCTTATATGTGGTTCTCCTCCTTTGTAGACATTCCTCTCCACCAAACAAGGCTCAACTCCCACCAAAAGACATCTCCAACCAACCCATAAAGATAGAAATCAGAAATGAGGGAATCAAGGAGCAAGTGGGCTGAAGTGATGGATCCTGGAGAGCATTCTACTCAAAGTTCGAGCGCTCTAAGTTAGCAATTCGAGCGCTTGAAGTTCCATCAGCTTGCTCAACTCTGAGCAACTTTGGTAAAATGGCCATAACTTTCTGCTCTGAACTCCAAATGATGAACCATTTGAAGATTTGGAAAGCTAATTCAAACCTCTAACTATGCCATGTTTTAATGGAAGTCCAGTTCTTGAGTTTGTTAGCAAAAATGGCAAGCAAAGTCAGACTCCATTGCTGCCAAAACTTTAGCCTTAAGCACATTGCTATTCAAAGATTGAACAAAACATCATTTTTGCTCCTTTTTGGCCAATGAACCTGAAAATATATAAAAACATGCAAATGAAGTTAATCTACATAAAATAATCAAATAATGGACTTAACTAATGCAACTAAAGGCGCTTGAATATGCAATATTCAGCGCTTATTAGTTAAGTCATACCTATTTTGTATAAGGGAATGGATTAACTAAAAATGTTAAATCCTACTTATATTCGTGTTAGCTCAACTGAACAAGTTGAATGACTATCTGGATTACTTATGGATTGATTGGATGGATTTTATGTATATAATTATGGTGTCATGATATGAGCTTGAGTCTCAGGATCATGGTTAGGGTGTATATATCGCCTAGGATGGATAACTGGACATAGTAAACATTGTGTACCCTGGTAGGTTTAGGTATACATGCCTATTTTATGTGCAATTTTCATGTTGCCTTCTATGCAGGTTAAGACAGACCTATGGTCTAGCGAGTATCCTATAGTGTGTATCTATATATATATACGGACTACTAGTTATTGGTGGATTCCCTAGGATGTATACGTGTATCGGATCTCTGCTTGCACTGTAGTAGGGTAGAACTTGTTTGTGGGCCTGACCCACCATTAATTTTTAGGTGTTCGTCAAGAGTAAGGATTGTTCGTGCTGAGCAGGGATCATTTGCTTCATTCTTCCAGATTATTTACTTAGGAGTTCATTTATGTTTCAGTTTTCTGATGTAGATAATTATTGTTGTCATTTGTTTAGTTTTGGTTTTCCAGGGGTCCACAGAGTATAGATTCCTGAGTTGTATAAATTAGAGGATTACTTGTATCAGAAGAATTTGTTAATAAATATTTATTCTAAGGTTTTATTAAAGGATTATCATTTTAGTTTCTTTTAGTCTTTTATTTATTCTTATTTATCTATTTTGTACTCTGTGTTCGATTATTACCGATTCATTTTGATATCCTCGGGTAGTCGGGCGTGGGCTTGGCCAACCCGTATCTGGAAATTCGAGGGTATCACAGGTTCATCCTTAAGCTACATTAGAACATTTTGACATAAACCACAATTTTAAAGGAATGAAACAACATTGGAATATCCAATACAACGCAATAAGTTATAAATACTCAATATTATCAACTTGGAAACGAAAATGCGAAATCAACCAAATATTGACATACTTAGACATCACGTCAGATCAAACCGAACAATAATAGCTATTTTGGGTTACTAGAACGCAAGGAACTACCCTAGTGCACATGTGTGGGGAGAACTTTTATCTCCCGCATTAGATTCGTACTCTAACCATAGTCAAGACAACAACATCCCAAGTTTCCAAAATCAACAAGTTATGCAACAACGCATATATCAACATGTATATACAATGCAATAAGCCACCTTCCATGCACAACTAAATTTTGGAAACACACAATATATGCCCAAAGTTCTTAAGCTATAATGGCATATGATATGTCGAATCTTTAATATGCGATTCGTTACACGAGCAATGGCTTTGACAATATCAAATTGTAATATCCCTAATTTTAAAAGGATAGTCTCGGTATTTAATTAATTGTTTTAATTTCAATTTTAATTATTTATTTGATTTCTTGGCTATTTATTTAATTGTTTATTTGAATTAAATGATTATGTATTTATTTGAAATGCTTATCTAATTTGTCTAATTGAGGTATTTGCCTGTTATTGTTTTATGTGTAATTTAATTGTTAGTATTTAATTATTTATATTATATTTTATATTTATAGGAGTTGGACTTGGATAGTAGTCGTAGACCAACCTAATGGGTTGCATGGACTACTTGAATAGGAGGTTAAATGGGTACGGATATTACCCATCGATAGTTGTATGTGTATATATATAGATATATATATATATGTACAAGGATAGTAATCTATTATTAATATTATTTGTTAACATTTATATTAATAATAGTAATCTGATATGTATATTTATATAATAATAGATATATATAAGATTATATATACGTATAAATTTTTAATTAACCTTTTGATATTTTTACCTCTTCTTTTATATTTTTCCTTATAGTCAGACTTAAACTAAAATTAGGATTAGGTTTATTTTTTATATGCCTATATATATACAATTATAAGTATGACAAGGGTTAAAAACCCTATTCAAGTAAGAGAGAGAACAGAGAATTTAGAGAGAAAAACTGTGAGTGAGAAGAGAGAGATTTCGGCCAAGAAGGGCCTGGACCAAGGATGAAGGAAGAGGTTCTGCTTGTGGGTTGAACCAGGAGCAGCAGAGGAGCTTTGATGATAGTCAAGGTCACCGAAAAATTAGAGAAGAATGAGTTACAGTTTTGAACCAAAAACCTTAGAGGCAAGTTCTAATTATGTCTCTTCTCCTTTGACTTGTATTCTATACATGCTTATTTATTTTCCAGGATTTTTAATTGGATTTAATAAACTATTTTGCATGCAAAAAATTTTAATTTATAGTGCGTAGATATATGCAAAGGGTTGTATGATTTTTTTAGTTGTTTTAAATAACTTAATTCATAGTATGTGTTTAAATTGATGTATAAATGTTTATATACTGTAAAATCAATGTGGGAACAATCTGGGATGTAGTTGGTAAGCTTTGAACCTTCAACAATGGAGGTTTGAAGTAACAGAGCCATCGGATAAGAAGAAGTTGGTCTGCCGCAGAGGTTCGGTCGACCGGTTTGCTGTTTCGGTCGACTGAAGTGGCTCAGCAGTGAGGGGTAGAGATTGTATTTCGGCCGACTGGACTAGGTATTTCGGTCGACCGAAATAGCTGTATTGGCCATCCGGTTTGGTGCTTTGGTCGACCGGCTTGGTACTGGGAACTGTTTCTGGGATTTATGCATACTGTATATGCTTGCGTGTGTTGAATGTATTTTAAATATTCTAAATTTGTTAAGATAGATTCGTGGAGGAAAGGGAAAGCATGATTAAATATTAATGTGCTAATGATAGGAACAACATGGACTTTAATTATATATATATATATATATGTTGTTGATGGAGGAAATAAATGCTTAACTTTAATCTAGTATGATTTCATGATGTATGTATATGATTTTAGTCATATATTGCTAGTATAATATGATCATGTATATGTCTATCTTTATTGTACTCATCTCTAGATTTAATTGATGTAGTATTGTATTTATTTCATCAATTGTGGATTGTATGATATAATGCACCAGTATGGTATGGTGGCATTCTAGGGACGGACTAACTTATCAGTTAAGTCCTACCTATTTTGTATAAAGGAATGGATTAACTAAAATGTTAAGTCCTACTTATATTTGTGTCAGGTCAACTGTACAAGTTGAATGACCTACCGTGGATTACTTTATATTGGATAGGATGGTTGTTATATTTATATATATTTAGTTATGAGACATGATATGAGCTTGAGTCTCTGGATCTATGGTTAGGGCCCGTATATTGCCAGGGATGTATAGCTAGATATAATGTAGTTGTGTACCCTGGTAGGTCTAGGTACTCATGCTCACTATATGTGCATTTTTGCATGTGCCTACTATTCAGGTTGAGACAACCCTATAGTCTAGTGAGGTTCCTTTAGTATGTATATACATATATAAGGACTATATAGTTATTGTTGAATTGACTAGGATGTATACATGTATCGGGTCTCTGTTTGGGATGTAGTAGATTAAAACTTGTTCGTGTGCCTAACCCGCTATTGTTTTTCAGGTATTCGTCAGATCCAATCATAAAGGTGGTTCGTGCCGAGTAGAGACTATCAATTCACTCTTCCGATTCGACGTAAGAGTCTTCCTTTTGTTTTTGTATTTGTTTTTAGTTTTATTACATATCTATTTAGTTTCAGTTGGATTATGGATAGGGGTCCACATGATGGATTCCCGAGTTGTAACAGCAGATTTGGATAAAAAATCATTTAAAGGTTTATTTAATGAATTTATTGAAGGAGTTATTATTTGGTTTTCTTTCTGCTTAATTATTTATTCTTATTTCTTTTGTATTCGATGTTTGTTTAAATATTAATTGTTTGATATGCTTTAGTTTTGTGCTCGGACTTGATCACCCGTGGCACTAAAATCGAAAGGTATCACAGTTGGTATCAAAACACTCCAGGTTCAAGTGTCTCTAGGATTCTTTCGTATAAAACTTCCGTGTAGCGTATTCTTTTGCTTAGAGCCTAAGTTTAGGATTCATTGTATTCCTTTACGGTCCGTTTTAATAGTACTGATGTCTATCTTTCTATTGTTAACAAAATGCTTAACGCTAGAAGAAGACAAGACATACAAAGAAACATGCAGCATAGAGAAGCAACACGTAAGCAGCAGGATTTCCTACAACGTCAATAACTTAAGGAAGAGCAACAACTGCCTAGGTTTCAAGAGGAGGAGCAGCAAAAAGATGTTCAGCTATACATCGAGCAAGAGAAAGTTTAACTGACTTAGGAGTCTTGAGATCGGGGCTACAATCAGGGCAGGGATCTAGAGTATCCTCCTCATATAAATGACCTCATTGCTCGGGCTATAGAAGCAGGTATAGTAGCTGCACTTCGGAATCAGCCACAGGTTCAGCAGGCACCTATACTAACATAAGTGGTTCAGACTGATCCATGAGAAAGGCTAGGGGTTCTTTCATAAAGGGGAGTCTACCTGAATTCTCAGGCTCCACCGATGCGAAAGTAACTCACTAGTGGAAGAAGGACTTCAAGCGACATCGAGCATGGTGAAGTGCACAGAAGTTTAGAAGTAAATGTTTGCTACCTTCAAGCTTGTTGGAGATGCACTCCAGTGGTGGGAGTCAGTTACCACCGCGGAGGAGAGGACTTCATTGACCTATGATCAGTTCAGTGCTCGCTTCGATGAGAAGTACTTTTCATATGTAGTCAGGACAGCTATGAAGACAGAGTTCCTTAATCTAGAGCAGGGGAACATGACAGTGGCAGAGTATGAGCAGCAGTTCACACGCTTATCTCTATTTGCTCTAGAAGAGGTGGATACCGAGGAGAAGAAATGTAATAGTTTGATTAACAGACTTATGTAGTCTATTAAGTGATCTATTACAGGTAATCCAGCCTATATTTCTTATGCTTAAGTGGTAGATACTGCTCTATAGTAGTATCAGTTGACGGTGGACTCCAGACAGGCTGGGGTGAGAAGCAAGGTGACAGAGACTCCGTTAACCAGACAGTTGAGAAAGGGAATGGCAATGAACACTGACCTAATGATAAGGGCAGATTCCAGCGATAGCAGTCTTGGAAGAAACACAAGGGTTTTTCAGATGTTCACAGAGATAGGGCACCTATTCAGAAGTAGCAGAATGCAGGACCACAGGCAAGATAGGGTCAGCCACAGGCTAACTAATAGAGGAAGAAATTTGGCACCTTCCAGGGTAGTTATTATACCTGTAGAGAGTTTGGTCACACTTCCAGGCAGTGTCCTAAAGCAAGACAGGGACAACATGTGCAGCAGGGACAGAGGGCACCATTACTTTTACCCGCTCCACATATTCCACGTGTTCAGGGACAGACCTTCCCGGCTTTACCAGCACCACTGCAGCCGTAGGGATAGGCACCATAGCAGTTATATTATGGCAGGGTGCATAACCCCATGCCTGTGACGAACCTGGATTTTTCAACCCAATGTGTCCTGCGATAACCCGAAACGGATCCAAAATGCAGAAACAAAAGAAAGAAGGTGACCTCTAGAGATGTACGTCATCCCTAAGGCACCAAAATGACTCCACATGAAGCTATGGAACTCAAATGAGCCAAGCAAAAAGACAAGAATGCCAAACCCGAAAAGAAATGAACTAAGGGCAAAATGGTCATTTCACGCTAAAATGGGTGCCACCGTGCACACCATCAAAAAGATAATGAAAAATCAACAAGAATAGACTCAAGAATCGCATGATTCGGAGTCTAGACGACAAAGATATCAACTTCTAAAGTCGAAGGGAGGGAAACCCTATCCCGGTTCGAACCAAAAACAGACATTACCTTACTAAAACTTGACTATCTAGAGCTACAAGAAGAATCTGAAGCTTTAATTGGTACCATTGGAAATCTTATTTTGACACGGTCAATTTAGACTCAAGAACGGACCAATTCGGAGTTATAACGAAGAAGATATGATAGTTTGAAGTTGGAGGTGCAGTGCTGAACCAAGACACAAACACACACACACACACATGAACAGTACCATGAGCGCTCATCCAAGGGCATCGAGCGCTTGTAATTAGCCCCCAGAGTTCTGTCCAAAATTGGAGCGCTCGTATGCCCCTTGGAGCGCTCGTGCTGCTGTAGGCTGCACCTAAAATGCCAACTTAAAATGCAATTTTGAGGACTTTTAGGGCCTTTTTGAAAAAAATACAAAGAAGAAACCCCCCTCAAAATCATGTTTTCTAGCCAACCATTCCAAAAGAAAACTTTATTTTTCATGTGAAAACCCCAAAATGCCCTTATGCTCAGTTTAGGCTCAGAACGGCAAAAATGTGAATTTGCACCAAACATACATTTGACCCCAAATGCCCTTCTAGGCTGAAACAAATATGCACACAAACGTAATAAGTGATTTTGAGCCAGCGGGAACGGTCCGCGGCTCCCAGAAACGACCGAGGCAAAATCCGACCCCCCGACGACCAAAAAGGCGAAAATAAATTTGAAATGGAAATTTTGAAAACCAAAATTAACAAATGATTCAAAATTACCGTTTGGCCCTTGGCCACACTTCATACATGATTAATGAATGCTAATGGATGAATCTCATGCACAATGCACACTCCGGTGCAAAATAACATACTAAAATGCAAAATTTTCATATATTCTCATTAAATGGAAAATTTAACATCCATGACATATATGTGATTTCAAAAGAAGTTTGGCCCTTGGTCACATGTTATATACATAAAATGAGAATCAAAAAGTGTGCTTAGGCACACACTACAACTTTAGAATCAAATATACACATTTGACAAATAAGGTTACAAATGGCATTCCAAGCCAACCTTCACAAAGATGGAAACCTCCAAGTCCACAAACCATCCAAGCATAATGAGAGTCTCAACTTTAATTCCTGTACCTGAAAAATGTCCCCACAACGTGGGTGAGTAACATAAAGCTACCGTAGGAGATGAGCATGCAACGACCTAACTTTTTACAATTATATCACCTTAAGGTGAAACATGTTAAAGGGGTTCATGCCACTTAACATCTATTTCAAAGTGTGACCCAGGGAGCATCCTAAGCTACCTAAGATCAATTCTAGCACAAATCACATCATTCGTGCAATTCAAGTAACATGGGAGCATGCTATATAAAGCAACAAGATGTAGATTCTCAAGGTCACTAACTTGAAATCTAAAATGTTAAAACAACTATAGTAGATCATGCCACCTAAAGTCTATGTTCCAAATAAATCTATAGGATCATTCCAAGTCACATTTAAACAACAAAGCACAAATCACAATATCTACGCAATTAACCAACATAGACGCATGCTACACAAGTATCAAGATATAGATTCTCAAGGTTACCATCTTGAAATCTAAAATGCAATAACAATTAAATATAACAATTTAGTACAATTAGAATTTCTAATACCACACATCAAGACATAGATTCTCTAAGTTATCAACTCGAAATCTAAAAGTGTGAAAACAACTAAATATAACAATTTAGTATGGATGTACTTAACAACATCAATCGCCAATAGCCAAAACCACAAGTCACAATTAAACATGATTGTCAACTTGGAATTGAATGTGAAATCAAATAGTGGAAGACTTGGACATCACGTCTCGGATTTCCGCCAACAACTAAATAGTTATTCTGGGCATTAACCCGCTGGGAATACCACCCTAGTACATACTATCTCAATTGGGGAGAACTCATACCTTCCGCACTAGAGCCAAACTCTAGCCATATCACTTGTAACAATATCCCAAGACACCAAAATAATCAAATAAGTTCACAACTTATACGTAATTTATATAATGCACAAAAACCACCTTCCATGCACAAGTAGGTTGAAACCACACAATCCATGCCTTAGAGTTTCAATTCTAAAATGGCATATATAATGTCAATTTCAAAGTGTGCAATTCATTACACATGGCATCAATATATTCCATGAAGAAAACATATTCTCATGAATATAAATATAACAACAATGTTGTCCAATGCTCAAGACACAACAAAGTGAATACATAACAAGTTCAAATCCATGATTTGAATATAGAAATAACTTCTAAAATACCAATAGATCCATGGAGCCATCAAATAGAATTTAATTAAACAAGATAATCAAATTCTCTAGATTTCAAATCAAATTCGAATAACCTCAAATTAATATATGTTAAACAACATAGCATGCTCATTACATATATTAAATCAAAAGTGTCAAATAAGCAAGATAGCATCATCTATAATTTAAATTAATCAAATCTCCAGATTTCAAAGTCATTCAAATGATCCCAAATTAATATATATCAAGCTCCAAATCATGGTCGTACCATATCTCAAGTCTAAAATGGAATACAAGTGAAATACAATTTACTAGAATTTAAATCAAATTAAATCCATTTAATCTCTAGATTTGAAAACTCATCTAAATCATCCCAAATTAATATATATCTAAGATCAACTCATGGCTATGCCATTTACCAAGTCTAAAATGAGTTATATGCAAGATATGATAAATCACTAATTTCTGAAATTAACAAAAGACATGCATACAACTTATATAAGCATCAATAACATGCAAGAAACAAAAATATAACCATATAACATCCCCTACCTCACTAGAGAAGTGCCTCTCTAGAATCCAAGGCAAATCAACACAAAATGATAAACCCTTCAAGGGTTATGAAGAGAAGGATGAGGGGAACAAAAAGTATTCCCAAGTTCAAGCTTGGAAATCAATGGAAGGCTCTCAAAAATCAAGGTCAAGACCTAAGGCTTCAAGCTCCATCCATGGAGGCTAGGGTTTTTGGTGAGGAAGAAAATGAAATAATGTGAAAAAGTGTGAGTGGAGGAAATAGAAATCCTCCACTCACTATGTGCTCTTACACCATGGTCAACACACACATCTATGGTCAATTGCACAAAAACCCTTATTTAAAACCATAATCTCAAAGTGGTCCAAAAACAATTACAAGACTTAATTTGGAGCATACACTTGTCACAAATCCAAGGCTCCATCATCTCAAACCTACACTTGTCAACCATCCAAACCAACAAGTGCACCAATCCTAGGCCAACAAGTGCTTAAATCTACACCCTCCACATATCCTCATCCAAGGCCTGAAAATGTTTCCACACACATGTCAACAAGTGGACTAATGAGAGTGTGACACTTGTCACACTTTTCAGAAATTACAAAAAGGTCCTTTTTGAAAATATCTTCCAACTTAAATTGCAAAATGGTCCCTAAGACGAAAAATAATTACTTTACAGTAATTACACAAAAACCCCAAAAGTTAGGAAAATTATAAAAAAAAAAGGTTATGCGTCTATACCCTTTATAAGAAAAGTAAGCACTTCGCATGCTTTTCTACAAAAGTGAAAATACACATAGTATGGAATTTAAAAATCGTGGATGCATGCAAAACCAGAATCAAATCCGAACACGAAAAGTGAGGTTATGCTAACAAAGTGACAACCGAGAAAAAGACGAAAGGTGAATAATGTCACAAAAGTGAAAATGTGAAAATAACTCGGTCCTCAAAGGAAGTCGTCAATCAGTCTCGGAAACCATCCCCGAGCACTCAAGATGACACTAAGTGACGAGAAACCAAACTCAAAAAGGAAAAGATCAACGAAAAAAAAAAAAAAAAATATCCGTCAAAATCTAAGAAAATGAAAGGAAATAAAATGACCGGGTCATTACAATGCCACAGGATGTTCAGGCACCTCAGGCTGTTGAGGGTATGTTTCTATTCATAGTACAAATGGTCGTGTTTTATTTGATACGGGTGCTACACATTCATTCGTATCTAATCATTTGTTGCATTATCTGGGATGACGACGCGAGTATGCGATAACCCTCATGATATTTCTACACCTGTAGGCGATACCGCCATTTTACATAAAAGTGATGGGCCTATGACACTAGATATTGGTAGACTTAGATTTCTAGCCGATCTATTGGTCTTGGACATGCATTCTTATAATGTGATACTCGGGATGGATTGGTTATATCACTACCATGCCCAAGTGAATTGTTATGGTCGATTTATTATTTTCACGATACTTGGTCAAGATATGTACGTCGTCGCTATACCACATTCTAACAGGGTTTCTAGCACTTATTTTTTCTATGTGGAGAAGGAGACCGAAGAGGAGATTACTATATCAGTGGATAGCATACAAGTTGTACAGGAATTTTTAGATGTTTTTCAAGAGATTCCAAGGTTGCCACCTAGTCGAGAGATAGATTTTGTTATTGAGTTAGCTCTAGGCACTACGCCTATTGCTAGGGCACTATACAGGATGGCACCAGTGGAGATGCGAGAGCTGAGGGATTAGATTCAGCAATTACTCAGTCAGGGCTTTATTCGTAAACGTACTTCACCCTGGGGAGCATTGGTGTTATTTGTAAAGAAGAAGGATGGTTCACTTTGCTTGTGTATAGATTACAGGGAGTTAAACAATGTTATTATTTGTAATAAATATCCTTTGCCCAGGATTGATGATCTTTTCGATCAATTGAATGGAGCTACTTATTTCTTTAAAATTGTTTTACGTTCTGGATATTATCAACTTTGGGTTAGGGAGCAAGATGTCCCTAGGATAGCATTTCTCACTAGATATGGTTCTTATGAGTTTCGCGTCATGCCTTACGGATTGACTAACGCACTAGCAGTCTTCATGGATTTAATGAACAGAGTCTTCAGGGCTTACTTATATCAGTTTGTCATTGTCTTCATTGATGATATTTTGATCTATTCTAAGACAGAGGACGATCATGCTAGACATCTTCGCATAGTGTTGCAGACACTTCGTGAACACCAATTATATGCCAAGTTCAAGAAGTGTGAAATTTGGCAACAGAATGTGAAGTTTCTGGGTCATATAGTGTCAGAGAATGGGATAGTGTTAGATCCAGCCAAGGTTTCTATAGTGGTAGAGTGGGGACAGCCTACTTCACCTACCGAGATTCAGAGTTTCCTCGAATTGGCAGGATATTATCGTAGGTTCATTCAGGGGTTCTCGAAGATAGCGGGACCACTCACTTATTAGACTAAGAAGGGTGTAAGGTTCGTATGGGATGAACACTATCAGGAAACTTTTGATGAGCTAAAGAATAAGTTGACTTATACACCGGTTCTGTCTACTCCACAGAACGGGATAGAATATATGGTTTACAAATATGCTTCTTTGCAAGGTCTTGGGTGTGTGTTGATGCAGGAGGAGCGACCAATTTCATATGGATATCGTAAATTTAAGCCTCATGAGCTTAATTATCCAACACACGATTTGGAGTTAGCAGCTGTGGTCTTTGCCTTATGCATTTAGAGGCATTATCTGTTGGGAGAGTCCTTCAAACTATTTAGTGATCATAAGAGTCTGCAGTATTTGTTCACTCAGCGAAAGCTGAATATGAGACAGTTTCAATGGTTAAAGTTTGTGAAAGATTATCATTTCTCCATACAGTAACACCCAAGGAAAGCGAATGTGGTGGCAGATGCACTCAGTCGCCGACCCTATGCGAGTCTTTCTGCATTATTCACCACTGAGTTGAATGCTTTGAAGACGGTTGATGAGTTGTACGATGCTTTCATGGTTTGCATGGTACTTACACTTTTTATCATTCTCAAGGTTCTGAAGGCATAACTTACGGATTAGCAGTGCATTAACAAAGTTACAAAGATAGCTTCTGGGAGGTTCCATTTTACTATGTTGGGACTGATGTAGGTACAAGGGACGTTTAGTAGTACCTTCTGCTGACGATTTGAGGAAGGATGTGATGACTAAGACTTATTATTCTGAGTTTTCTGTTCATCCAAGAGGATACAAGATGTATCAGGATATGAAGCGGCAATTTTAGTGGGCAGGGATGAAGAAGGACATTCCTCTCTTTGTCTTTAATACTTGTCAGATGGTTAAGATCGATCATCAGAAGCCGCTAAGATCTCTACAGCCACTACCTATACCGAAGTGGAAATGGGAGAGCATTTCTATAGATTTTGTGGAGGGATTGCCTAATTCATTTAAAGATCACAATTCCATTTGAGTTATCGTTGATAGGTTGACTAAATCAGCTCATTTCTTGCCTATTTGCACTGATTTCACTTTGAAATAGTTGGCGAGACTTTATATTATAGAGATTATAAAATTGCATGGCATTCCGTTATCTATTATATCTGACAGGGATTCGAGCTTTGTGTCAGGGTTTTGGAAGAGTTTTTAGCAGGTTTTAGGTACAAAGTTGTAGCTTGGCACAGCTTATTATCCTCAGACAGATGGACAGATCGAGAGGGTTAACCAGATCATGGAAGATATGCTTTGTTCTTGTGTCCTTGACTTTAAGGGTCACTGGAAGGACTATTTGTCACTTATGGAGTTTGCATATAATAATAGTTTTCAGAAGACTATTGGTATGGTACCGTTTGAAGCATTATATAGCCGACCGTGTCGATCTCCTATTTGTTGGATAGAGGTTGGAGAGAGTAGATTCTTGGGTCCTAAATTCATTAAGGATACCTCGAAAAAGATTTTTCTTATTAGGGATCGCATGTACACTGCCCAGAGTAGGTAGAAGAGTTATGCAGATCGTCGTACTCGTACTTTGGAGTTTTAGGTGGGAGATCAGGTTTTACTCAAAGTGTCTCCTATGAAGGGAGTAATACACTTTGGGAAGAAAGGGAAATTGTCACCACATTTTGTTGATCCTTTTATGATTACGGATCGAATTGGAGCGGTGGCTTATCGCTTAGCACTTCCAGATAATTTAGATTGTGTCCATAATGTGTTTCATGTTTCCATGTTACGGAAATTTTTACGAGATGAGGATTATTATCAGCATATAGATGTTGGTGAGATTGAGTTGCAGCTAGATGCAACATATGTGGAACCGCCGTATCGTATTGTAGACCACCGAGATCAGATTCTTCGCAATAAGGTTATACCTTTAGTACGTGTCCAGTGGAGTCATCATAATGAGACTGAATCTACTTGGAAACGGGAGGATATCATTTGCTTCACATTTCGAAAAATAATGGAAGAAGGTAAGGGCGAATTCCGAGGACGGAATTCCTTTATTAGGGAGGAAGATTGTAATACCCCTAATTTTAAAAGGATAGTCTCGGTATTTAATTAATTGTTTTAATTTCATTTTTAATAATTTATTTGATTTTTTGGCTATTTATTTAATTGTTTATTTGAATTAACTGATTATGTGTTTATTTGAAATACTTGTCTAATTGATGTATTTGTCTGTTGTTGTGTTATGTGTAATTTAATTGTTAGGATTTAATTATTTATTTTTTATTTTATATTTAAAGGAGTTGGATTTGGATAGTAGTCAAAGACCAATCCAATGGGTTGCATGGACTACTTGGATAGGAGGTTAAATGGGTATGGATATTACCCATGGATAGTTTTATGTGTGTGTATGTGTGTGTGTGTGTGTATATATATATATATATATATATGTACAAGGATATTAATCTATTATTAATATTATTTTTTAACATTTATATTAATAACAGTAATCTGATATGTATATTTATATAATAATAGATATATATAAGATTATATATACGTATAAATTTTTAATTACCCTTTTGATTTTTTACCTTTTCTTTTATATTTTTCCTTATAGTCAGACTTGGACTAAAATTAGGATTAGGGTTTATTTTGTATATGCCTATATATATGCAATTATAAGTCTGACAAGGGTTAAAAACCCAATTCACGTAAGAGAGAGAACAAAGAATTTAGAGAAAAAAACTATGAGTGAGAAGAGAGAGGGTTTGGCGAAAAAGGGGCTGGACCAAAGAGGAAGGAAGAGGGTCTGTTTGTGGGTTAAACCAGGAGCAGCAGAGGAGCTTTGATAGCAGCCAAGGTAGCCGAAAAATTAGAGAAGAATAAGTTACAGTTTTGAACCAAAAACCCTATTCACGTAAGAGAGAGAACAGAGAATTTAGAGAGAAAAACTGTGAATGAGAAGAGAGAGTTCAGCCAAGAAGGGGCTGGACCAAGGAAGAAGAAAGAGGGTCTACTTGTAGATTGAACCAGGAGCAGCAGAGGAGCTTTGACGGTAGCCAAGGTCGCCAAAAAATTAGAGAAGAATGAGTTACGGTTTTGAACTTAAAACCTTATAGGCAAGTTCTAATTATGTCTCTTCTCCTTTGACTTGTATTCTATACATTCTTAGTTATATTCCAGGATTTTTAATTGGATTTAATAAACTATTTTGCGTGCTAAAAATCTTAATTTACAGTGCTTGGATATATGTAATGGGTTGTATGATTTTTTTAGTTGTTTTAAATAACTTAATTCATGGTATGTGTTTTAAATTGATGTATAAATGTTTGTATGCTGTAAAATCAATGTGGGAACAATCTGGGATGTAGTTGGTAAGCTTTGAACCTTCAACAATGGAGGTTTGAAGTAATAGAGCCATCGGAGAAGAAAAAGTTGGTCTGCTGTGGAGGTTTGGTCGACCGAAGTGGCTCAGCAGTGAGGGGTAGAGATTGTATTTCGGCCAACCGGACTGGATATTTTGGTCGACCGTAATAGCTGTATCGGCCAACCGGTTTGGTACTTCGATCGACCAGTTTGGTATTGGGAACTGTTTCTTAGATTTTTGCATCCTGTATATAATTGCGTGTGTTGAATCTGTTTTAAATATTCTAAATTTGTTAAGATAGATTCATGGAGGGATGGGAAAGCATGATTAAATATTAATGTGCTAATGATAGGAACGACATGGACTTTAATTATATATATATATTGTTGATGGAGGATATAAATGCTTAACTTTAATTTAGCATGATTTCGTGATGTATGTATATGATTTTAGTCATATATTGTTAGTATAATATGATCATATATATGTCTGAACTTTATTATGTTCATCTCTGGATTTAATTGATGTAGTATTATATTTATTTAATTAATTATGGATTGTATGATGTAATGCACCAATATAGGATGGTGGCATTCTAGGGACGGATTAACTTATCAGTTAAGTTCTACCTGTTTTGAATAAGGGAATGGATTAACTAAAATGTTAAGTCCTACTTATATTTGTGTCAAGTCAACGGAACAGGTTGAATAACCTACAGTGGATTACTTTATATTAGATAGGATGGTTGTTATATTTATATATATTTAGTTATGAGTCATGATATGAGCTTGAGTCTCAGGATCTATGGTTAGGGCACGTATATTGCCAGAGATATGTAGTTAGATATAGTGTAGTTATGTACCACGGTAGATCTAACTACTCATGCCCACTATATGTGCGTTTTGCATGTTGCCTACTATTCAGGTTGGGACAACCCTATAGTCTAGTGAGGTTCCTTTAGCATGTATATACATATATATGGACTATATAGTTATTATTGAATTCACTAGGATGTATACATGTATCAGGTTTCTATTTAAGATGTTGTAGATTATAACTTGTTCGTGGGCCTAACCCACTATTATTTTTCAGGTGTTCGTTAGATCCAGTCATAGAGGTGGTTCATGCCGAGCAGAGACTATCCATTCACTTTTCCAATTAGATGTTGGAGTCTCCCTTATGTTTTTGTATTTGTTTTCAGTTTTATTTCATATATATTTAGTTTAAGTTGGATTATGGATAGGAGACCACATAATGGATTCCCGAGTTATAACTGCAGATTTGGAAAAAAATCATTTGGATGTTTATTTAATGAATTTATTAAAGGAGTTATTATTTAGTTTACTTTCTTCTTATTTATTTATTCTTATTTATTTTGTATTTAATGTTTGTTTAAATATTAATTGTTTGATATCATTCGGTTCTATACTCAGACTTGATCACCCGTGGCTCTAGAATCGAGAGGTATCACACGAATTTTCAATGTGTGATTCGTTACACTTAACAATAATATTATCAATGCATAAAACCTATTCATGTGAACATACAACAAGTCTTAAATCCATGATTTAAGCATTAATACGATTCCAAATATACACTTAAATCAATGGAAGCAATTAAATAGAATTACCAAAATCACATGTCTAAAATCTCTAGATTTCAAAACACTAGCAAATTGATTCAAATTCATATATGTTCAAGATTTAGTCAAGGCCTTTAACAATAACAAGTTTTAATTGAATTTCATGCAAGGTAAAACTATATACAATTCTAAAAATTTACATAAGGACATGCATACAATTTATATTCACTTCAAGAACACTTAAAACATTAAGATTATAAACATGAAAACACCCCCTACTCACTAAAGGATTGTTCCTCTAGAATCTAAGGCAAATAGGTGAAATTCAAGAAACCGGACAAGGGTTTTGTAGAGGAAGATGAGGGGAAGCTGAAGCCTTCCAAGACTTAAGCTCAAAAATGAATGGAAGGGGACCAAAAATCAAACTAGAGGCTAGGTTTAAGGTGTCTACAATGGAGGCAAGTAAGGGTTAGAGAGAAAATGTGAGGAAGATGAAGAAGTGAGTGGAGGAATGTGATATCCCTAGATTCTAGAGCCACGGGTGATCAAGTCCGAGCACAGATCTGAGGGATACCAAACAATTAAGTATATAAACAAGCATAGAGTACAAGAAGAATTAAGAATAAATAAATAAGCGGAAAATAAAACTAAATAATAACTTCTTAAATAAAAATAATAATTAAATAGTCCTCCAATTGACAATATCCAAAATCCCTGATACCATTATAACTCGGGAATCCATTATGTGGACCCCTAACCATAAACAACTAAAATTAAATATTGAAATAAGAATGAAATCCAAACTAAATCATAAGGAAGACTCCTACGTCGAAACGGAAGAGTGAATGGATAGTCTCTACTCGGCACGAACCACTTCTATGGCTGGATCTAACGAACACTTGACAAATAATAGTGGGTCAGGCCTACAAACAAGTTCTAATCTACTGCATCCCAAACAGAGACCCGATACACGTATACATCCTAGTCGATCCAACAGTAACTATATAATTCGTATATATACACACTAAAGGAACCTCACTAGACTATAGGGTTGTCTCAACCTGAATAGTAGGTAACATGCAAAAAACGCACATATAATGGGCATGAGTACCTAGACCTACCAGGGTACACAATTACACTATATCTAGCTACACATCCCTGGAGATATACGCGCCTTAACCACTGATCCTGAGACTCAAGCTCATATCATGGCACATAATTATATATATATAATCCAGTAACCATCCTATCCAGTATAAAGTAATGGTGCCCTCTGTCCCTGCTGTACATGTTGTCCCTATCCTTCTTTAGGACACTGCCTGGAAGTGTGACCAAACTCTCCACAAGTATAGCAACTACCTTGAAAGGTGCCAAATTTCCTCCTTTGTTGGTTAGCCTATGGCTAACCCTATCCTGCCTGTGGTCCCCCATTCTGCTACCTCTGAACAGGTGCCCCATTTTTGTGAACATCTAAACCACCCTTGTGCTTCTTCCAAGACTGCTGTCCCTCGAATCTGCCCTTATAATTGTGTCGGTGTCTATTGTTGTTCCCTTTCTCAGCTGGCTGATTAGCAGAGTCTCTGTCACCCCGCTTCTCACCCCTAACCTGCCTGAAATCACAGTCAATTGGTACTACTGTAGAGCAGCATCTATCACCTGAGTATAAGTAGTGTTGGCTAGACTACTTGTAATAGATCGTTTAATAGACCACATAAGTCCCTTAACGAAGCTATTACATTTTTGTTCCTCGGTATCCACCTCCTCTGGAGCAAAAAGAGATAAACGTGGAAACTGCCACTCATACTTTGCCATTGTCATGTTCCTCTACTCTAGATTAAGGAACTCTGTCTTCATAGCTATCCTGACTGCATATGGAAAATATTTCTCATCGAAGCGAGCACTGAACTGATCATAGATTAATGAAGTCCTCTCCTCCACAGTGGTAACTGACTCCCACCACTGGAGTACATCTCCGATAAGCTTGAAGGTAACAAATATCTGATTCTGAACCTCCGTGCACTGAACCATACAAAGATGTCGCTCGATGTCCTTCTTCCACTAGTGAGCTACTTTCGCATCGGTGGAGCTTGAGAATTCAGGCGGGCTCCCCTTTGTGAAAGAACTCCTACCCTTTTCAAGGATCAGTCTGAACCACTGGTGCTGGTATAGGTGCCTACTGAACCTGTGGTTGATTCCGAAGTGCAGCTGCTAGACCTGCTTCTATAGCCCAAGCAATGAGGTTATTTATATGAGGAGGATATTCTAGATCCCTACCCTGATTGTAGCCCCAATCCTGAGACTCCTGAGTCTGTTGTACCTCCTCCTACTCTATGTGCAACTGACCATCTTCCTCCTAAAACCTAAGCAGTTGTTGCTCTTCCTCAATTTGATGATGCCATAGGAAATCCTGTTGCCTTCGTGCCACTCGCTGCCTATTTCTCTGATTGTCCCGTCTTCTTCTAGCGTTAACCATTCTATTAACATAGAAAAATAAACATTAGTACGATTTTAAATGGATCGTAAAGGAATACAATAAATCCTAAACTTAGGCTCTAAACAAAAGAATATGAATAGTGGAAGTCTTATATAAAAGAATCCTAGAAACACTTGAACCTGGAGTGCTCTAATACCAACTATGACACTCCTCGATTCTAAAGCTATGGGTGATCAAGTCCGACCATAGATCTGAGGGATACCAAATAATTAAGTGTATAAACAAGCATAGAGTACAAGAAGAATTAAGAATAAATAAATAAGCGAAAAATGAAACTAAATAATAACTCCTTAAATAAAAATAATAATTAAATAATCCTCTAATTGACAATATCCAGAATTCCTGATACTATTACAACTCGGGAATCTATTATGTGGACCACTAACCATAAACAACTGAAATTAAATACTGAAATAAAATGAAATCCAAACTAAAACATAAAGAAGACTCCTACGTCGAAACGGAATAGTGAATGGGTAGTCTCTGCTCGGCACGAACCACTTCTGCGGCTGGATCTGATGAACACCTAAAAAATAATAGTGGGTCAGGCCCACAAATAAGTTCTAATCTACTGCATCCCAAATAGAGACCCAATACACGTATATATTTTAGTCAATCCAATAGTAACTATATAGTTCGTATATATACACACTAAAGGAACCTCACTAGACTATAGGGTTGTCTCAACCTAAATAGTAGGTAACATGCAAAAAACGCACATATAGTGGGCATAAGTACCTAGACTTACCAGGGTACACAACTACACTATATCTAACTACACATCCCTAGCGATATACGCGCCCTAACACTGATCCTGAGGCTAAAGCTCATATCATGGCACATAATTATATATATATAATCCAATAACCATCCTATCCAGTATAAAGTAATCATCTACAAGTAATCCTCTATAAGTCATTCAACTTGTTCAGCTAACCTGACTTTAATATAAAGAGGACTTAACATTTTAGTTAATCTTTTCCCTTATACAAAATAGGTAGGATTTAACTGATAAGTTAATCTATCCCTAGAATGCCACCATCCCATACTGGCACATTACATCACACAATCCACAATTGATGAAAATAAATATAATATTACATCAATTTAAATCTAGAGATAAACATAATATAAATCAGCCGTGTATATGATCATAATATGCTACCACTACATGATTAAATCATATATACACCACATTAAATTACTAAATTAAATTTAAGTAATTATACTCTCCATTAACAACATGCAACACCATTTAAAATTTCATATTATTCAATACCTTAGCATATTAATTATAATCATGCATTCTATAACCTCCATGAATTTATTTTAACAATTTAAAATAATTAAAATAAATCTAAACAACTATTAACATGAACAGTATAACGAACAATAAGAATCCCCAAATCCTATGACATATTGGTCGACCGAATTTTTCCTTCGGTCAGCCCCCAAACGCTATAGAACATTGGTTACCCCAATTTTTCCATAAACTTCCAAGTCCTTGGGAAAGCGATGTTACAGATATCGATACTATCTGTATGATGAACCTTACCCCTTCAAAACCTGTATTTTGTGGAAAATCTTGTTCTCCTACTAACTGGGCAAGTTTAAGAAAACTCACGGGAGGTGGTCTGACTCTACCAATGGACCGTTATGCCATTTGGCCTCAATACAGCGCCTCAGATCTATCAACATGAAGATATCAATACCTTTAATATGCTTTATAATGGTAAAAGAGTCCCTAAATTTGCCTTTTTGATGATGTTATGGAGTTCATATTCATCAAGTAGAGGAGTGCTGGCTGGTGATTATGCATCAGCCGAAACCCCTTCTTCAGTCGGCCGAAACAGTACTGCTCATCCTTTTCTTCTGCAAGTTCTTCTTCAAACCTCCATTATTGGAGATTCAAAATTATGATTCCTCTTCCCAGAATGTTCCAATACCCAATATACATCATATGAACATATTTTAAACAATCCAGAACACAAATCATGCATCAACCTATCAAATCATAAAAAAAATTTATACAAACCCATTACATACATATTTATATTTTAACTTCAGACTTTAAACATGTAAAAAGTTTGTTTTAATCCAATTAATTCTCCTGGAATTGATCTAAGTCTGTATAGAATACAAGTCAAAGAGGAAGAGAATAAATAGAACTTGCCTCAATTTCATATTAAAACTTAATCTTCTTCTTCCTAGATTTTCGGCGACCTTTAATTGCCGTCAAGCCTCCTACTGCTCTAGTTCTACTCATGAACAGACCTTACTTCCTTCTCCTTGGTTCAGCCTTCAACTATGGCCAAAACCCTAACTTCCTCTCTTAGTTTTTCGCTCAAAAACTCTCTACCTCCACTAACATGAATAGGGTTTTTCTAACCCTATGGCAGACAATATACCTATATATATATACTAACTATATCAAACCCTTTTCCAAATATAATTATAACTTAATAAAAGAAAAGGAAAAATCATAATAATATACATATATATATATATATATATATATATATATATATTTCCTCTACTAACATACATAATAAAAATATATATCTATATATATACAAATTATAACTTTTATATATAAGTATAGTAATCTGACTAAAACTACATTAATACTATTTAATTAAATTAAATACCCCAAAGAAACACATAATTAAAACAACATTTAAACATACCATTAATACAACAATTAAACATCTAATTAATACAATACTTAAAACATACCATTAATACAACAATTAAACATCTAATTAATATAACAATTTAAAATAAAATTAATACAACAACTAAACATCTAATTAATACAACATTTAAAACATACCATTAATACAACAATTAATTCAAATAAAAGCACATTTACAAATGGCCACAAAATCAAATAATCAAGTAATTCAATTAAAATGCGATAAAACAATTAAATAAATACCGAGACTATCCTTTTAAAATTAGGGGTATTATAAGGAATGTGTATTCCTCCACTAACTTAAGGTTGATAGTCAAACACACACACACTTACACTACCTCTCTCACACACACACTTTAAGAATTTGCGCAAAAGTCCCTCTTCGAAAATATCACAAATTATAATTTGCAAAAAGGTCCCTCTTCTAAATATCTCACAAATTAAATTACAAGGTCCTTAAGACGAAAAATAATTACAAAAGATAATTACAATTACCCCAAAAAGTGAAAATATTTCCGAACAAACCATGATCCATACCCCTACGGAAAAAGTAAACAAGTAGCATGCTTTTGTACAAATGTAAAATTACGCATTTCATAGATATCAAGTGGAATGGATGCATGCAAAGCCGGGATCAAATCCGAGCACAAACCATGAGGTTACGCAAATAGAAACGATAAACGGAAAGTGAACGGAAAAAGAAAAATGCTAAAAAAAGAAAAAAAGGAAGGAAAATGACATGTCTTTATGTGTCAAGGCTTCCCTTAAAACAAGTGAAATATAGCACACAAAATAGAAAAAATAAATAAATTTGACATTGAAAGGAGTAGCAACAGAATAAACGAAAATATAGTGAAAATTTGATTATAATGTACAGAATAAGTTTTGATGTAGTTGTAATGTTATCGATTTTTCCTATTTTCTAATTTCTAGAATTTATTTGATTTTTCTGGATTATTTTAATCCACGCCTCGTTTTGTGTGCCCACGGGTCTCGTAATCCATTTTAGTTAATTCCTTAAGCCAAGGGTTTTAAGAATTTATTTTAATCATTTTAAGTCAATTTGAAGTGACAGTATCATTTTTAGAATTTTGAGGAAGTCGGGACAATTTCTAGACTCGGGAACTTCTCCCGATTTTCTCATCTTAAATGAGGGGTGTCATCGGCATTTCACATGTGTGTTCATGTATTTATACATGTATGTATGTTGTATTAGTGACACTAAATGGAGGGTGATATTTTATGGCATTGTTGAGGCTATAAAGAAGTTTAAGGGGCATTTTTGTCATTTGGATTCCATGAACCATTGACTTAGAGAATTCTAGAAGCCAAGAGGGTGGCTTCATTTTAGCCCATTCTTTCCTTTCCTTCATTTTCAAACCACACACCCACATGCTCTATCTCTCTCCATTTTCTTTCTCTCTCTATATTTCTCTCTTCCTTCTCTCTTGAATTTCTTCATGCTAGAAAAAGATTTGGTTAAGCCAGAGTTAGCGAACTATAGATTGTTGCAAGGGCTACGTTTTGGTACCGATATTGTAAGCTTTTGGTGGGATTCGAGTTTGGAGCTTGGAGCTTTGGTTGCTATCTTGAGGTAGGGTGATGAGCACTGAAAAGTGTGCATTTAAACCTCTTAAGCTCGAGTATTATAGGACCTTTATCTATCTTATTTTCCCGTTTTAGATTAATTTCATGTTATTGCCCTTTTCAGGTGCTTATCCCCAAAATAAGTCAATTCAGCCAAATTAGAGCATAAAAGAAGCAATCTCAAGCTGAATAGAAGAATGGAGCAAAGTGGAAGCAAAGTGGTAGAAAACAGCAAGCTTCGATCGATCTCACATTGATCTATCCAGCCTCACCAAGATGGATCAAACCCACTTGTCCTTATCCTCAAGAATTTCCATCTTCAATCGATCCAACTTTTTCAGATCGATCGAACTTCCTTGATCTTATCTCCACCTACCACTTTTATCTTTTTCCCAAAATATCTCAAAAATATCTCAGATTTGTCTTATTCCAAAAAGGCGTCGCGAAGGATTGATCGATCTGGCCTTACTTCGATGGATCTGGCCATAGTTTGATCAATCTCATCTGAATTCGATCGGTCGAACCTCCACAAGTCCGAAATAAAATAGAGTCCAGCTCATTAAAAGATGGCTCGTGGTGCAATTATTGAGAGGACCCTAGTGCACGAGACCTAACCATTAGGTATGACACTTGAGCTACCTATATAAGGGTTTTGAGCCATTTTTATATATATCTCATATCATATCATCATATACTATCTTGGAGAGGAGGCTAGAGATTAGAAAGACATACACTATTTAGGAGTTCTTCCATTCATCTAGGGTTTCCATCAAGAAGAAGATCATTCTTACCATGGAGATGGCCCTTAAGGGTTAGATGACTACATCAATGAGTGGCTAAACATCTTCTCGGGGCTAGAGTTAGCCCTAAGCATGCCTTCTAGACCTTGATGTTTTGTATTTTGAGAGAATTTGTGTTGTAATCTTGTCTTGATATTTTATTTATATATGAATCTTGTTTTTACATTGATTTGTGTTGATTAATACTTTCAATTGATTATTTCATTCTATTCATATGTCTATGTATGCTAGAATAGATGTTCATGTGTTTAACTCTTGGTTTTGTGATATTGATGCATGTATATATGTATTGATGCTATGAATCTAGAGATTGTCAAGGCATAGTGCTTAAATAGAATACTCTTGTGGTTTGTTTGATGGTTCATACTCATTTCTTGATGGATTCTGCTTCTACCTTAGTTTAATTAGTTTAATTTCCATGTCCTTAGCTTAGATGTAGTGTAGTTGCTTTACTTTCTTAGATAGGAGGACAATCCATGCTTGTTGTTTGATGTTTCATGCTTATGAATGCAAGTAGTATAATTCTCTAACTTGTTAGTGTATTGATTGTGAGCTTAAAGGAAGAAATAATGGCTTAGTTTGATATATTGTGTTATTCACTATGTTGTTTAGACATTGTATACTTAATTAGTCATCCATGCTTGTTGATTTAATCAATCACACCTTTTTATATTGTAACACATATTTCCCCTCATTCATTACACATTGAGTGTCTAGAATGGTGATGTTTAGTAGTGACCTCTAGATCCCAAGACCTCTCACTCTTGTTCTCTACCCTTTATTTATTTTAGTTACCTTGTATTGAATCTATTTACATTGTAGTTTAATTAACCAATCAAAACACCTTTTGATCACTTGACCTACTAATCCGACCTTGTTTCCATTCCAAGCACGCACCTAATCCCTTGGGACGATCCCTACTCACCCTAGCTATATTAGTAGTTAGAGGTAGTAGTGGCACTTTATAAATTTAAACTTGGCCACACTTTTATTGCAACTTTGGATGCATTGACGACGAAGCACACCATAAGGGAAGTCTAAATTATGAATCATATGGTTTTAGTGAGTTTCTATGTACTTTCTTACATAAAAATCTTGATATTATGAAGCATACTTAGTTTGTAAGTTTTTGGTTGTGACGTTAAGCATGAGATAATATTGATCAAATTACTTGGGTTAAGAATATGATGGTTTCTTGTATTTGTGCCAAGCATGTTATTTTTCTATGAGAAAATGTGAAAAATATGATTTATATGATCAATTTTATGTTTAGGTGTTTTAATATGATTATTATAATGATTTGTATATTGATGAATGGTAGTATGATGTGCATATCCTTGGTATAGGGTGAGTTGAGAGGATAAAGGTTTGATGTGGGAGAGAAGGTTAGAAAATGAGATGATGGTGGTGTTGTAAATTAAGGTGGTGGTTATAAAGGTTTTAGTGAGGTTGGGTTGGAAAGGAAGAAGGGAACATTTGTATTTCATGTGTGATTGAATGGTTTGTGAATTTGTGAAATTCATGTATGATTGATATGACTTATAATCCCATGATCCCTTTTCTTTGATTTCCTTTTCTTTGGTTGAGGCTCACGGGATTTTTAGAAATGTACTTTAGGCTTTTTCTACTTAGTCGTTAAGCTCACCCTATTATCATTAACATTTTTCAGGAAATCGAAGATGAGCCGGTGAATGACAGTCAACCATGGTTATTGATGTAGTTAGGATTTCATTTCATTGTTATTAAAACTATGTAATTTTGGCCATGGAGGCCCCATTCTTTGTATTTAATTCTTTTGAGATTGTATAAAAATGAGAGTTGTATAATTCAATCTTTAAACGATGTATTAGACTCGTATTTAGTTAATTGAAGGCATGGGAGTTTAATTATATTTTACACACTATTGAATGCATGAATTGGGACAGGTTTAGACCTTAAATGTAGTCACCAAGGGAACAAATGTGTAATGACCCGGTCATTTTCCTTCCTTTCCTTATTCTTAGATTTTCACGGATATTTTTTTTCCGTTGATCTTTTCCTTTCTGAGTTCAATTTCTTATCACTTAGTGTTATCTCAGGTGCTCTGGAATGATTTCTGAGACTTTTTCCTTTGAATTGACAACTTCCCTTGAGGACCGCGTCATTTTCATATTTTCATTTTTTTGACACTATTCACTTTTCGTCATTTTCCCTATTGTATCTTTTCCCCGTTTGTCACTTTGTTGGCATAACCTCACTTTTTGGGTTCAGAGTTGGTTTTTGACTTCACGTATCTTCATTCTAAGTTGTTTCCACGAAATACGTATCTTTACTTTTGAAGTAAAGTACTCTGGTTACTCCCAGTGTCCATAGGGGCATGGATGCATAGTTTTTCAGAATCTTTTTCTTTTCTTGGGGTGTTTTTCATAAATATCTTTTGAAGATATTTTATTTCAGAGGTTTTTAAGAAAATATTTTTAGAAGATATTTTCATTCTGGGTCATTAGTGCAGTTTTCACTTTTTGGAGGGGCCATTGTGAAATTAAGAAAAGTTATTACAAAAATGCCTCATTTTGAGCCTGGATTCTTGTACGGGATTCATTTTTCACTTTTCATCGAGTCGTGTACTCTTAGAATTGCCTTCTGGTCGATTTCCCCTAGTTGCAGGGTTTCTGGCCCCGATTGCCGCCGAACTTGTTCACGGCATATCTCTCTGCTCGGGACTTGATTTTCGACGCCATTTCTCTCGTTGTTCATCTTTTCTCATTTCAGTTCTTTTTCATTCATGGAGTTTTGCTGTTTAAGCACGTCTGCACAAATTCCACTTTTCCGAACCTGGCGGGGCCCTTTCGGGGTACTTTTAAGGTTTTACTATAAATAGAATGCCTTAAAGTGAAAAATCACTTTTTCACCTTCTTCCTCCCTTTCTTGGCCGGATTCCATGGCATCCAAGGAGCTTCCAGCTTCTCTTTCTTCTTTTGAGCTTCTTCCCTTTGTTAAAAAGTCGTACTGCCTTTGTGTTTTATGTTTGTCTTGACTACGCGCATCTTTCCCCCTTATTAGAATTCATTTTTGGCCATTTTTTGAGCATGGGTTTGAGGTCAAGTTAGGATTTTGGTATGTCCATTTTGGAGTTTTTCATTCACTGTGTTGTCCCCGGTAAAACCCCGAATTTTCGTCGGATTCGAAGCGGTTTCATTTTGGTGGCATTTGAGATTTTCATCTCAAATTGAGGTAGAGGGTGTTATAGGTTATTATTTTTGTTGTCTTGCATGCTATTGATGCTTATTCAATGTGTATGCATGCTTTTGTTCAAAATCTAGAATTTAATTTAATTATTTTCTATGTTTAAGATTTAATTCTCATGATGATATTCAACTTAGAATTAAATTGTGGCATGCTAGTAAATTAGGCTTTGGTATGTTTGTTAATATATATTAAATTGGGATTATTTGAATAAAGATTGCAACTTTTATTTAATAATTTTCTTTTGTGAAAGTTTAATTATTATGGTCGTACCTTACATAGAATTAACTTGTGATAGGCTATTAAATTAAGTCTGGGCATACTCTTGAACATACTTTAATTTTGGAGCATTTGGATGAGTATGAAAATCTAGAAATTTTTATTAAAATGATTAATTAAAATATATTTAAAGGTTCCATTGGTTTAATTAAGTTTTAAACTTGATATTTGAAATGACTAGGACTTGTTTACTAGCATATATTAATTTGGGACCATTTGAAGTTGCTTTAGAATTTAAAGATTTAATTATCATGATTCAATTAAATTCTACTTTGTTATTTCATTGGCCTAATTAAGATTTTGAATAGATGTATGTAACAACCATGCAATGTTGTTTAACATGTGTTAATTAGGGGTCATTTGATTGAAATTTGAAACTTAAAGAAATTAATTAGTTTATTTAATTAATTTCTGTTTCTATAGCGTTAATGATTTAATCATGTGTCTGACATTGGTTATATGTTTAAATCATGATTTTGGATTTGTATTAGATTCATGAGTTTATGTTTTCAATGTTGAAATATATTGCCATAGCGTGTAACGAATTGCACACTGAAGATTCGACATTTGCCATGTCATAGTAGTTGTGGACTTAGTGCATGTAATGCATGTGTTTCCAAATTCGATTGTGCATGGTAAATAGTTGATTATCTTGTATATTCATGTTGATATATACGTTGTTGCACAATTTGTTAATTTTGGAAACTTGGGGATGTCGTTATTTGACTACGACTAGAATATGGTTTGATGAGCGCTGAAAAGTGTGTATTTAAACCCCTTAAGCTTAGGCATTCTAATACCTTTATCTATCTTACTTTACCATTTTAGATTAATTTCGTATTATTTCTATTTTCAAGCACTTATGCCGAAAATAAGCTAACTTAGCCAAATAAGAGCTTAATTGAAACAATTTTGGGATTAAACAAAGAAAGGAGCAAAGTGGAGAAAGAAATAAGCAAATGAAGCCAAAGGTGGGAAGCAGCAAAGTTCGATCGATCCAACTTCAAGGTTCGATCGATCAAACATTGATCGATCTCAGTACTTCAAGATAGATCCAAACCTTGACCCAAAGCATAAAGTCCGAAGTTTGATCGATCCAACACCACCCTTCGATCGATCAAACACTTTTGTCCTTATTCAAATGATTGATCTTATCCACAGCTGTACCACCCACTAACCACTTTTGTCCTTTTCCCAAAAATATCTCCCAAAATATCTCGGATTTGTCTTTCCTAAAAAGCTCAACCAGTTGGATCGATCCAGCCTCAGTTCAATAGATCTCAGCCAAGTTCGATCGATCCAAGTCCAAGGTTCGATCGATCGAACTTCTTCCAGTGCGAAAAAGTTAAAAAGCCAGCTTGTTCAATCCATCCTCTATCCAATCATTAGAGAATATTCTTTGCACGACCCCAGCTCATTTTGTGTGTCACTTGACCTACCTATAAAAGGAATATGATGCACTTTTTGATAGATAAACAATTCTAGGGATTATTCTCAAAGGAGGCAAGCTTTAGGGAGGAAGAAGAAATGAGGAGGAGGCTAAAGACACCATTGGAGTTCTTCATCAACAAGGAGCAAATTTCTTCCATGGAGTTAGCCCTTGAGGGTTGGAGCAACATCACCATGAGTGGCTAGACATCCTCTTGGGGCTAGAGTTAGCCCCAAGCATGCTTTCTATATCTTAATCTTGTGTATTATTGAAGGATTAGTGTTGTAATTAATGTTTTGACACTTTGATATATATAGATCTTGACTGTTCAATGATTTATGTGGTTAAATGCTTTCAATTGATCATTTCATTCTATCCATATATCCATGTATGTTAGAATAGATGTTCATGTGCTTGTCTCTAGATTTTGTGTTATTGATGCATGTCTATGTGTATTGATGCTATAGATTTAGAGATTGTCAAAATATAGTGCTTAATGGAATGCTCTTGTGATTTTCTTGATGGTTCGTACTTATTCCTTGATGGATTGTGCCTCTCCCTTAGTTTATTTTCATGCTAGTAGTGTAGATGTAGTGTAGTTGTAGTGTAGTGTTAAATGGGAGGACAATCCATGCTTGTTGCTTGATGATCCATGCTTTTGAATGCAAGTAGCATATGTCTCTAACCTTGTGTAGTATTTGGATTGTGAGCTTAATGAAAGGATTTATGACTTGTTTTGATCTATTGTGCCTTTCACATGTTGTTTAAACAATATATGCTTCATTGCTTAGATATATTGTGCCTTTCACATGATGTTTAGACAATACATGTTTAACTAGTCATCTTTGCTTGTTGAATCAACCGAACACACACACACACCAATATTACAATACACCATTTGCCCTCATTAGTCACTTGTCAATGGTATAGAAATGCATTGCATGGTGGTGATCTCTAAACCCCAAAACTCTTCTCTCTCTTATTTGTTCTTAGTTGCATTCTTTTGTTATCACTTAGTTTAATTTAGTTGCTCTCTAGTCTAATCAACCAACCAACCAACCAATTATTTAATCACTCGACCTACTAGCCCTAATAGCAATTCCACAACCTTGTTCGACCCTCACAATCCCTTGGGACGATCCCTACTCGCCCTAGCTATATTTATAGTGGAAGGTAGTAGTGGCTTCTATAAATGTAAAACTCTTGGCCCTCGCCTAAAATTCACACTCTCAAACTTGATGGTAGTGCAATAGACCGGTCATGTTTTTGGCGCTGTTGCCAGGAATTGATTTGATTTGGCAATGTCGGAATTGTGGAATCAATTAGGATTAGTACCCTTTTGATCGTGTCTTTACTTTATTTTTTTATTTTTCTTTTTGGTTACTTATTATGTTGTTCTTACTTGACTAGGTGCATTGTTGGAGAGGAAGCAAGCAAATGAGCATTCAAGCAAAGCAAAGAAAGTAAAAAGCTAAAAATTTAAAAAAAAAAAATTGCTAAGCTGAGCTTTAAATTTGGAGTTGAAGTGCTAAAGGACCTTTGTGAGACTTTCTTTACTCAATCCCATAGTTAAATCATCGGCCAGTGTGGAAGCTTGTTTTTAATTTCTTAGACAAATCGTGAGCCTGCGTGGAGGCATTCTTATTTGTTCTTTGCATCATTATTGTTAAAGTATGGGAGTATGAATTAAGTGTTTGTGGAAGAAGTCTAATTGCATTGTTGTGAAGACATAATGTTTGTCATTCTTTGTGCTTGTTGTGTTTTGCATTGTGCATGCATGGACGTCGTTCATTGAGACCAACTCTTGTCCCTCTTGATTTGCATCTTGAATCCATCGTTAGAAATCCTAGGGGAAGAGGAAGTTCAAATAGAACCAATCTATCAATGGATGACCATAATAATGATCATGTTGAGGACCTTGGTCACATAGACCAATAAGGTATCCTTCATCCAAATGTGCACAATGAGAACATACAAGTACCATTAGGCATGCCTAGGCCATACATTTACCAACCACCACAACAACAAGGCCAAGTTCCATATGGAATGCCAAGGCCAATATATGCTCCATAACCTCCCATCATCAATCAAGGAATTCAAAACCAAGGTGTTCATGTTGCACCTCAAGTAGTTAATCCACCTCTTGCTTTAAGAGACCATTATGTGCTTAATGAGTATAATGCACTTACATGCATCCAATTGCCTCCATTTAGAGCACATCACTATGTAATTAAGCCACAAACCATTCAAATGCTTCCTAACTATCATGGACTTCCAAGTGAAGAACCTTACAAGCATTTGGATGAGTTTCTTGAAGTACGTTCCACCGTAAAATATACGGACATGCCGGAAGAGGTTTTAAGACTCAAACTTTTTCCATTCACCTTAAAAGACAAGGCAAAGTATTGTTTTAACAATCTTAGGCCTTTTTCAATCACTTCTTGGGCAGAAACGTAACAAGAGTTCTTGAAGAAGTACTATCCGGTTTCTAAGACCAATGCCATGAGAACCTCGATTCGAGAATTTTCACATGGGGATCGAGAAACGTTTCATGAGGCATGGGAATGCTTCAATGAGTTGCTTAGGAAGTGTCCACATCATGACATGCCCAAATGGCAATTAGTTTAATATTTCTTTGAGAGCTTATCGGACAATTATAAGGGTATGGTTGATGCTTCCATGGGTGGCTCATACATTGATAGGCATGAGGATGACGTGTGGCGTCTTTATAAGAGCATGAGTGAAAATTCTTTGCATAGAACATTATCATCCAAGAATGGTAGAAATTCACAAGGTAGGAAGAGTGTTAGCTTACATTAAGTCGACCATTCAAATGAAATAGCCGCCGAAATGAAGTCTTTATCTCAAAGGTTTGATCAATTTTTTATTAACCAAAACTCAGCGAACCAAGTATCTTCCTTCCCTAACCATTCTCATCGTGCATCAAATGAAATATGTATGACTTGTTCTAGTGTTCTTCATTCTACTTCTCATTGTCCTCACGGACAAGTGCAAAATGAACGGAATAAACAAGTCAATGCAGCTTTTGTGAACCAAGGGAACAATCCTTATGGTACTCATTATAATCCAAGTTGGAGGAATCATCCGAATTTCTCTTGGAAAAACCAAGGAGAGGGCTCAAACCCTCCTCAAGGCGGTTTTCAAGAGAAGTACATTCCACCTCCACTTCAAAACCAAGGATCCCAAGGTTATAAACCTTATCAATCACAAGGGAATTAATTTGTTAATTCTCATTTTCCCAACCAATCTTATTCCCAAGCAAATACTAGAAGTCCCGCCTTTAAAGAAAAAGTTTCAAATGCTTTAGGCACTTTAGAGGCTAATACACAATTGCTTTATTCTCACTCTCAATCTATTGCGAAGCTAGAAACCCAAGTAGGGCAAATAGCAAGCACTCTCAATGCAAGAGAGAAGGGAAATATGCCTATTAATGCCCCACCTAAGCAACAATGTGTTATGGAAACCCATTCCTCATCGGAAGGCCACACCATTGAACATGTTAATGCGGTGACTACCTTGCGAAGTGGTAGGATTGTGGACAATCAAGTTGAAATGTCCAATGAAGAGAGTGAACCGGTGCAACCTCAAGTTGTCACCCGTCCCGTTTCACATCCCATTCCTCCTTCATTGCATATACATGATCTTGTGAATGAGAAAGTCTTGAAAAATGTGTTTGAAAAAGAAGTTTTGAAAAATGACGTTGAAGAAGTTTTGCTGAAAAATGATTTGAAATAAAGTGATTTGAAAACTTCTTGTGTTGAAGAGAGTTCAAAAGAAAATTCTGAAAAAGTGTTTGAACCAAAAGTTCCATTTCTGGATGCCTTAAAAGGATCCATTTCAAAAGACAAGCAAAAGGCAAAAACCAATGAAATTATGGAAATGTTTAGGCAAGTGAAAGTCAATCTTCCACTTCTGGATGCAATCAAGCAAATTCCGGCTAATGCCAAATTTGTGAAAGACTTGTGCACCCAAAAGCGGAAGAACAAGAGCCAAGCACCAAGAAAAGTGGTTTTGACCAAGCAAGTAAGCTCAATTTTGCAACATAACACTCTACCAAAGTTTAAGGACCCTGTTTCACCCACTACATCATGCATTATTGGTGATCATATCATTAATCGGGTGCTTCTTGACTTAGGAGTCTTCCATACTCGGTTTACGTCAAATTGGTCCTAGGTGAATTAAAACCAACGTCGATAGTTTTGCAACTTGCCGACCGATCTATTAAGAAGCCTAGGGGTATAATTGAGGATGTATTGATAAAGATTGACAAATTCTTCGTTCCCGTTGATTTCGTTGTCATTGACAAGGAACCGGTCCCCAATCCTAAGAGCCAAATTCCCGTTATCCTTGGCCGTCCTTTCTTGGCAACCGCTAATGCTAACATCAATTGTAGGACGGGAAAAATGAAGATCTCATTTGGCCACATGAAGGTGAAGTTGAATATCTTTAATCCCACACCCAATTCATTTGACAAATATGAAGGAGAGATTAATGTTGTAGATAAATGTCATGATCTTCAATGTCAAAGAAATGAGCTTTTGTGTAAGACCAAATCTTCAAAGGGATCATCTTCAACCTTGCATTCTTAAAGTGTTGTTTAAAATTCTTGCTTTGAAAGGGCATAGAAGCCCAAAGGTTTTGATTGCATAGACAAAGGATCAAAAGTTTCTTTTGAGCTTAATCCAACAAGTTCTTCAAAGAACCATTTGTTGGGTGGAGTTCAAAACATCTATCACCCCAACAAGGAGGGGATGCATTATAAGATCTTTGATCCGGGCTAAAAGAGCCTAATGTCTTGCTAGAGACATTAAAGACTAGCAAAACCAATTCGTAGGGTGTCAAAACCCTATTCCTCCCCCATTTCTATCTTAAATTTCATTTCTTGCGAAGTCTAGATACTTATTTTTGGTTCATATGCATTGATAGGAACTTTGATTAGGATTGCATGAATTTTTATGTTGTGATTGAGCATTTTGCATAAGTTCGATCGATCTCAAATGAGAGTTCGATCGATCGAACTTCCACCTGCATCCAACACTTAGAAAAATTTTCGACCTGCATCCACCTGCATCCAAATCACCTCTCTGCCCAATCGTTCGAACTTATTCTTAAATCGATCATGAGACCTTCGATTGATCCAACTTCAAAGTTTGATCGATCTCATGCATCAACACTTAAAAAAATTTTGAGCCTGCATAAACCTGCATATTTCAGCCCTCTGTCTGATCGATCGATCTCAGTTCTCCATTTCATTGTTTGACTTTGTTTTGACTTTTCAAATTTCAAAAATCCAAAAAATATTTTCATTTCATTTTATTTTATTTTTCAAAAAGTTTTCAAAAATACAAAAATATTTTTTAGTTTATTTAGTTTCTAATTATTATTGTTTATTCAATTATTCAAAAATAAATAAAGAAATAAATAAAAAGCAAAACAAAAATCCAAAAATATTTTATTCTATTTTATTTTATTTTACAATTTTTAATTTTAATTCTAATTTTTTAATTTTAGTTTTTCATTTTTCAAAAATTTCAAAAAATACTTTGAGGAGAGTTCATCAAAGTTCGATCGATCTGAATCCTCAGTTTGATCAATTGAACTAATAAGGAAATGTTTTTAAAATAGACCTGGAGGGTCTTAAGATCGATCATTTAGATCGATCCAACCCTCCAAACCCTTGCTTCCCTCATCGCCACTGTGCACTCTCCATCTTCCTCAGCTCCGGTGAACCTCTGGCGACGTCAAGCTCACCCCGAATCTCTCCCTCTCTTCATCGCATCTTGGATTTCATCTTTCCCTCTTCGTATCCACTTCTCTCACGACTAAAGGTGAGATCCGAACCACACTTTGTCATTTCAAGCTTTCATTTGATAATATATGTTGCCTACATGCTAGATCTAGGATGAATGATAATGAAATTCGCCATTATTGAGCTTCGAAGCACTGAGTTTACATGTTTATATATATGTGTATATGCTTCGTATGTATATATATGTGTTTGATCTATCTTTGGGAGGATGGGCCATGATTGGGTGATGATTATTATTGATTTGTTGTGTTGATGGGCCCACGAACACGTTCGTGTGGGCCCTGTGCTTCCAAAGTCACAGATCTGTGACTGTTTACATTCATCGCACAGTTCAATCGATCGAACTTGTATCTCAGATCGATCTTGAGATTTTGATCAAACTCATACCTCAGATCGATCGAAGTTTTGAGATCAATCTCAAACCTTTTTGTGATCGATCGAACTTCACAGATCTCACACACACACTTCATTAATCATGCCTTACGTTCATGCTATCTCATATATGCCCAATGCCTGTGATATTCCACATTGGATGCATTTTGTACTTACATTGTTTAGTATGTTTCATATCCTATCACTTGCATAGATTCATGTCATCTATATGATTTGTCTATCTTATTTGACATGCATGTTTCTATTTTGTGCTTTCAATTCTTAATTCTGGTACTAACTCCCCTTGCAAGTTTTTTTTTAAAATTATTTTTCAGGCTATAACTAAGCGCAAGACTATTGCCAAGAGGCAACATGGGCCTCAGAGACATATCAGACCATGGCTAGAAGAGCCAGCAGAGCCCTCTCATGCACAGGAGGAGCCAATACAGCTGACTCCACCTCAGTCACCTGCTCATGAGGCTAAGGATGACCATATTCCATCCACCTCTGCAGCTCAACCTGCATTTACACCATCACCATCTCCACCACGCCAGCCAACTCAGCCAGCTCAGGAGCGTGATAGGCCCGCGCCTAGATATGCGCATATGGCAGTAGACCATAAGTCGATATTCGACACAGCCTTTTTCTCCAGATCAGTGCTGACCTGATCAGCTTACCATAACATCATTCAGAGGGGCCTTGCAGCTCTTCTTACCCCAGTTACAGAGCCAGTATACCCGCAGCTGGTACAGTTGTTCTTCCAGAACCTCCGACCATCCCCGCGTACCACAACAAAGCTGGTCACTTCTATAGATGGCCATCAGATTACTATCACTGTGGACTCACTAGCCTGCTCTTGGCATTGTCCACACAGATGCCCTCCGGAGCTACAGGAGTTATATCCAAGGCTATACAGGCCTTCTTATACTGACATGGCGGTATTTCTTACAGGTCACCATGCCGATGGAGAGACTTTCGCCACCCGCACATTCCTTCCAAATGACCTATGGTTCTTTGATTCCGTTCTCTTTCGGAATATATATATGGTCGGGCACAAGATCCAGTGGAAAAGAAACTATCTGACAGCCCTCTACGCTTTCTACACGGGGCACTGGGTATCTATTCCCGCGCTCATCTGGAGCGTGATGAGGAAGCTATTTGACGAGTATATTAGCAAGGAGACGCCCGGATGGGCTAAGTCTCTCCCATTCGGCCACCTCATCACCTAGATTCTTATCGACCAGCGCTACCCTATTCATCCTCGGGAGCACCCTGAAAGTGGTTCCTGTCACTTCTTGAAGAAGGACTGGAACAAGAGATACAATGCCATCATTACTAGACTGCAGGACCACGCAGTAGTGGCTGCAGAAGAGCTAGAGGCTAAAGAGGCAGCAGCTCAGGCAGCAACAGCAGATCCCGCAGCAGACGACGCACCAGTCGGTCCAGCTGCCGAGCATATAGATATTGACTTAGAGCACCCTACAGATGCTACAGAGCAGCACTCTCCGGCTGGGTCGCCCATTCACGAGCAGGAGAAGACTCAGGATCTTTCTTCTGACTCTTCTATACCTGAGGCTCCAGATCAGACCCCTAGCTTTGGAGTACGCCTGCAGACTCTTAAGGATGTTGGTGTTGCTATACGAGATGATCTTACAGCCCACAGAGCTGATTTTGCTACTTTCCGTGCGGATGTCGCGACCATGTTCCGAGATATATCCAGAGATATCCGCGGAGCCCAACCTGCCCATCCTGCCTCATCATCCTGAGTTCCCAGCTCCTTCTATCTTTTGATCCATCTCTGCTCTCTGATCTCAATTTTTGTCACTGTACAGTACTATTATTTTTGCAGCCGGTCTGTCGGCTTTGATATTTCTGTTGTACCTGCACTTTATCTATTTTATATATCTGTTTTTGCTATGGATGTCATATGATTATATTCTCATATCTGTGTGTTTGACTCCATTAGGTGCATCACAGTGACTTCAGTGAGAGAGTGCTACCCGATTTTCAGGACCACCCTTATACCTCTCTCATCTTTTTATCTGTTTATCCCATTTACACTTGCATGTCCACTGTGCACTAATTATCCTATTTTGTTATCTGATGAGTTTATCCAAGTACCAATTTTTAGGACCACAGTTCATCCCAAGTTTGGGGGGGGCATGCCACCCACTTTGGATACTTCAATCCTGATCATTCTTGCTTAGTTACAGTGGTATACTCTTTCATTTGTTCTCTTTGCACATTGAGGACATTGTGCCATTTAAGTTTGGGGGAATGGTGCTTTGCAATGTTAGTTTTAAATTCAAAATTTTGAGCATGACTTGTGTTTTTAAGGGATTTTTCTATGATTGGTCCATATCTATCTATGATTTTGATCTTTTGATGACTATATTGCTTAAAATTTAAAAATTGCTTGACTTGAGAGTCCAATACTCCTTGTATACCTTGTGGAAGCCATTTAGGAGTAAATTTTTCGAAAGATTGATATCTTGCTTGCACTTGTGGTCCACATCATCCTGATTTTGTGATTGTTTTGAGATTCACTCTAGGATTCTACACTAGCACAGGCGCACACTGGCATTCATTTATGGGGTACATGCTTTGTTGATTATTGAATTGGTTATATCCCAATTTAGCTAGTAGTGCATTCAAAGGTTTCATTCTTGATAAAGGTGGATAACAACCCCTTTTCACTAAGTAGCCAGGATTCTAGCCTCATTAAGCATTGAACTTCTCGCGCCGAAAGGTAGAGGGCCCAAACTCTAGGTTAATAATTGAATTCAAAAAAAAAAAAAAAAAAAAAAAAAAAAAAAAAAAAAGAAGCAAATAAAAAAGTGAGGACTTCTCCCAAAAGGTGAGAAGTGAGAAATGATTAGATGGAGGTTATCTTGATTTGTAGCCTAGTTGATTTGAGCTTGTAAGTCCGTAAGGGTGTTTAAACGCCTAATGCCCTAAAGCCGTCTTGTTTGGGAGTCATTGACCTAACGCTCGACCTCATGAATCACTAGAAAGCTTAATAGATCAATACATTGCACCATGCTTCCATCTTTGATCCTAAAAATAAAAAATCGAGCGAAAAGAATAAACGCACTTAGAACAATAAAGCTTTAATAAAAGGTCCACTTTTTGTCTTGATGATCGGTATTAGATTTGTGTGCTAGTTTGAGGGTAAGGATGTGATCATTTCTTTAGTTGGCTAAGATAGAAACATATTTGATACCAGTCCACTCAAAAAGGATTCTAGAATTGTTTTGATTTGCATGATCATTTTCTTAATGTGTGGAGGACCATATTTGTTTGCTTGATGTTGAGATTTTGGGAGATTGCTTGGAAATGTTTGAAATATTGCATACTTGAGGTAGTTTTCTCCCAATGCTTGTTTGCAATATTGGTGCCTCTTTTGAATAGGAGGATAATTCATGCTTGTTGCTTGATGATCCATGCTTTTGAATGCAAGTAGCATATGTCTCTAACCTTGTGTTGTATTTGGATTGTGAGCTTAATGAAAGGATTTATGACTTGTTTTGATCTATTGTGCCTTTCACATGTTATTTAGACAATATATGCTTCATTGCTTAGATATATTGTGCCTTTCACATGATGGTTAGACAATACATGTTTAACTAGTCATCCTTGCTTGTTGAATCAACCGAACACACACACACACCAATATCACAATATACAATTTGCCCTCATTAGTCACTTGTCAATGGTATAGAAATGCATTACTTTGTGGTGATTTCTAAACCCCAAGACTCTTCTCTCTCTTATTTGTTCTTAATTGCATTCTTTTGTTATCACTTAGTTTAATTTAGTTGCTCTCTAGTCTAATCAACCAATTGTTTGATCATTCGACCTACTAGCCCTAATAGCAATTCCATAACCTTGTTCGACCCTCACAATCCCTTGGGACGATCCCTACTCGCCCTAGCTATATTTATAGTGGAAGGTAGTAGTGACTTATATAAATGTAAAACTCTTGGCTCTCGCCTAAAATTCACACTCTCAAACTTGATGGTAGTGCGATAGACCGTTCATAGTTCTAGTACGGGGGATTGTCCCTCTACAATCTAGTGCGCACATAGGGAGGTTACCCATGGACTAGTAACCCTAAAGTAACTATGGTGTCGATCTAATCTGGCGTGATGTCCAAGTATCCACCTTATTTGATTTCACTTTTTATTTCAAGTTAATAACTAGATGATATCGTAACTTGTTGTTCCTTAATTGATTTCCCATTTTGAGTTTCAAGATGTTAACTTAGAGAAATCATGCTTTATGCGTTGTATTGGAAGTTCCAATGTTGGTTAAATTATATCGATATTGTGATTTGTGTGTTGATGTTCAAATGTAGCTTAGGAACGATCCTATAGATTCATTTAGAACATAGACGTTAGGTGGCATGATCCACTTTAGTTGTTTTCGTGTTTTAGATTTCAAGTTGAGAACTTTGAGAATCTATATCTTGTTGCTTTGTATAACATGCTTCTATGTTGTTTAAATTACATGAATGATGTGATTTATGCTAGAAATGATCTAAGGTAGTTTAGGATGCTCCCCGAGTCTCATCTTGACATAGACGTTAGGTGGCATGAGCCCCTTTGACTTGTTTCACCTTAAGGTGATAATTTTGTAAAATGCTAGATCAATGCATGCTCATTTCCTATGAGTAGCTTTATGTTACTCACCCCGAAGTTACTGGGAATTTTTTTCAGGTATGAAGACTTGGTTCGTGATGCTCATCATACTTTGGATGACTTATAGCTTTTAAATTTCCATTTCATGCAAATGTTAGTATGAAATGTCATTTTGTAGCCTTATATGTCTAAACTTGTATCTTTGATTCCATATATGTAATGTGTACATAAGTACACCTTTTACGATGTATTTGACTTGTGTGAGATGAGGCCGGTGGCCAATGACATTTATATTGCATCTTATGTAATTCTTGATTTCATGAAATGTTATGAAAATATTGAAAAATGACAAGTCATTACTTCACCATGTTTGCATCGGGTGTGGGAATTCCATTTTTATTCTTTCATAGGGTCTCATTAATCATGTTTGAAGTGTGGCCAAGGGTCAAACTGTAATTTGAAATCATTTGTTAATTTTGGTTTTCAAATTTCCCATTTCTTGTTCATTTTTATCATTTATGGTCGTCGGGGGCTCGAATTTTGAGTCAGGGCTTCTCGGGAGCCGCAGACCATTCCCACGCGCTTAGAATCATTTATTACACTTGCGTGCGCATTCGTTTCGACCTAGAAATGCATTTAGGGTCAAATGCATACTTGGTGCAAAGTTGCATTTTTAAAGTTTTTAAGCCCTTACTGATCTAAGGGCATTTTGGCCATTTCACAATATATTTTTTTTATTTTCTCTCATGTAGCCGAATAGAAAATTTGATTTTGGAAGGGGTTTCTTCTTCGTGTTTTTCCAGAAAAATTCGTTTGGTAGCCCGTTTTTTTTCTCAGATGAGAACAGTTACTGTAGTAGCTTTTTGCCCTCTTGACCTCTTCTGATCTAGGGGCATTTTAGGTATTTTATAGTGAGTTTTTTTCGTTTTCTTTTGCGTGGTTGGGTAGAAAACTCGATTTTAAGGGGGGTTTATTCTTTGTGTTTTTCTAGAAAATTCGTTTCGGACCTTGTTTCCGCTCTCAGTTCTGGTTGAGCCTTTTTTCTTCCCCTAGCATGTCAAGATGCTCGTGGGGATACTAATGGGGTGCTCGTCTCGACGTCGTGACGTCGATTCTTGTTTTCGTTCGTTCTCTTTCGTCCGGTCTCCAAATCGAGTGAACTTTTTTTTGAACTTGACTAATTTTTCGCTGTCTTTCCAATGCTGTACTCGGTTGCACCAGATCTTCCTAAAAAATTACCAGCTTACCCTTTTAGCCTTAAGTGCTTGTTTTTCTTCATCTTGCCGTTTCTCTTTCGTCCGAACTCCAAATCATGTGATCATTAAGTCCATCTTGATTAGTTTTTCATTGTTTTTCCAGCGATGTGCTCGGTGGCACCCAAATTCATATATTTTAGAAAATTACCATTTTGCCCCTGGGGGCTTATTGGTCATATTTTTGATCTTTTACTTTCGCGTCAGTTCTCATTGAGTTCCATGACCTCATGGAAGGTTACTTTGACTTCTTAGAGTCATGTTTTCTATTTTCGCTTCCGCATTCAGATCTGTTATCAGGTCAATCTTCGGTTCATCACAGGATGTACTGGCTTGAAAAACCAGAGCCGTCACAAAAGGAGTGTTTATATGCACAAGTTTATAATTTTAAGGTTTCTGGGGTATTTTTAAGATTCTGGTCATCTTGAACCGGTTCAGCCCCATTGAACTGGGTCAAGAGGTGCTTTTGGTTCAAGATTGGGCACACTACCCAACTTAAACTGGTTCAGCCCCATTGAACCTGTTCAAGTCCCCCAATACCCCCTTTTGGCTTCCTCAGTTTGACAGCTTAGATCACTCAACTTCGGGCAGTCATAACTTCTTCGTTTCAAACCCAAATTAAGTCATTCTTAAGTCCATTTTCAAGGATTTTGAGTTAGCTTTCTAATGAGACCAACCTCATCTTCAAATTCTATTTATGTTAAGATTTATGGTGGTTTTAGTGGAATAGTGTCGGAATTAGCCTTGAACCGAGTAAGAGTACTTTTGGGAATTCATAACCAATGACCATAAAACCCCTTCGAATGTCATGGAATGACTAGAATGATTGTTTTAAACTTCATTTGACTAGTTTAAAGTTATATTATCCCCTCACATTTTAAAATGACCATTTTACCCCTAGTGTGTCCTCGGGTTTGGTTAAGGACTCCATAAGCGATTCGAACCCCCAGTTCGGGTCGTTACAATAGTACTCTCGTCTTTGAAAACTAACCCATTAGTTACATAGTGTGGACTAGCACTCGCATCAATGGGCACTTAACATAAAAAGATACAATAAAAGAAGTACTCCTTAAGTCCTAAAATTCTTAAACTTTTTGGAGAATCTAACTTTTTAAGGTTTTTAGTTCTTTTTTATTGTTTTGATAAAAGTTAATTTTCAAATTTATCTTTTTTAAAAGATAAAGGAGTACTTCGTAATTAATGCACTTATTTAATCAAGATACACTAGTTACCTACTTACTGGTAGGAGTATCTCCAACGGTTGTGTATATATATAGGACAATTCTTAGCTACTCACCGGTGAGTAACTTCACCCTACTCGACTATTATGTGTTTCAATAATAAAATAACACATCAGTTTTAATAACAGATCAGCAAAATAATAATAATAATAATAAAATAAAAGTCGGATCGACCTGTTTTAATTGGGTAATCACCCTTTCTATTTTCTCTCTCTCTCTCTTTCTTTCATCGATTCCCACGCTTTCCTATCTCCGCTGTACACTTCTTTTGAAAAATGATGCCTGTGAGTAAACTGTTCCTCTGTCTATGCTTGTGCCGTGTGACGGCCATGGGTTTTTGAGTTGGTTCAATTCTTTGGGAATCATGGTTTTCTTAGGATCTTGCCTTCAATAAGTGATTTATTTCTCAAGGATGGGATGATCACAGGCTCAGCTGCTGCCTCTTCTCTGTTTTAATTTTATGGATTATGTCACCTTCTCTATACATTGTTGTATGTGACCTGTGAGGGCCGTGGCTTATGAGTTTTCTCTGTACACTGCTCCTTTGAGGACTGTGGACTTGGTTCATTGCTATGCTTGTTGTTTTTAAAGGTTTAGTTGTTTGTTGTGTTTTGGTGAGGGCAACCATCATGTTGGTTTCTCCCTCTGCCTTTTGTTGTTTTGGTGTGAGGGTATACCCTCGAATCTCCCTGCATCATATTGTTTCATTAAGAATATAAAACTGGCCATCAAGAATAGAAATTAAGAACCAAAAAAACAAAGGGAAGAAAGTGAATTTTTTTGAGAATACTAGCTTATTGAATGATGATTGAAAGCCCTTTTCTAAAAATTAAACCCTAAATGTGCTAAGCAAAAAATTAAATCATAGTTCCACTACAAGACCTAGTTGAACTTACACTTCTTGCTTGTATGTTGAGTGATGATGTTCAATGTAGCACGAGAGGAAAAAAAAAAAAAAAAAAACCCAAACACAAATCAAGCTTACTTGCTCATTAATTGATGATGTCCCATGGAGGTGAGAAGAAGAAGAACAGTGGAGAGAGGAGGGTGTGGGCTTCGGAAGCCATGAAAAATAAAAAGAAAAGAGAAAGGATGATTACCCAATTAAAACAGGTTGATCTGGTTTTCTTTTTATTTTTTATTATTTTGCTGATTTTGTTATTAAAACTGATGTATTATCTTTTTATTGGGACACATAAGAGGTTAGTAGGGTGAAGTTATTCACTGGAGAGTAGCTAAGCATTATTCTATTTTTTTTTTTTTTTTTTGTGTAAATCTGATGTTTCATAATAAATTTATATAAAAATTTTGGATTATTTATTTTGAACTCCAGCGGTTGTTTTATACCTTTTGTATAAAAAGGACTTCCACATAATTTTACAAACCTACTTTATATATGGTTAATTCGTTAATGGAATGAGAAAGATGAAGGAAAAAGGAAATATGTTGATGTGTCTGTGTAATATATACAACAATTTTACACATTGGTGATATGTGTATCTTAACAACATCTCCAGTATGATGTATAAATTTTTTTTTTTTATCTCCAGCAATGTTGATACACTGCCACAAAATTGTTGTGTATTTTACACAACTTTTTTATACAACCACATTAACATATTTCATTTCTCGTTAATAGAATCAACTATATATTAAGTAAGTTTGTAAAAATTATATGAGGTCCATACATGACACTGGTTGGTTATTGGGGATATCTTTTTACACAAAAATGTATAAAACAAAGCTAAAAATAAATAATTCAAAATTTTGTATAAATCCATGATGCATTAGATTTACAAAATAAATAAATAAATAATACAAGATGCTCTAAGTAGATGATTTTCTATTGGCCATTGATGTGTTCCAATCCCAAATGCATACATAATCACAAAAATGGGAAACTACTAATAAATAAGGAAAACAACCCCATTTTAAAAAAATAAATAAATTCAGCTACCATCTCTATTTTCCTTACTTATTAGTTTCCTTATTTATTAGTTTCATAATTTTGTAATTGGAGACTATGTGTGTATTTATGATTGGACCAGGGTATAAACGAGTTAGTTTCCTTCTTTATTAGTTTTCTGATTTTGTAATTACAGACTATGTGTGGACCACATCTAAGGCTCTAAAGGAGCTAAGGCTTTTAACCAACATTTATGGCTGTAAACCAGCTAGCTAAGCTTTAGAGTATTCTGGCTCGGCTTAGCTCAGCCAAAGGAATGTTCGAGCTCGTTCAAGCTTGGGCTTCCCTGATCGAGCTCAACTACTCGTTTAGTTGTTAAAAAAATAAATAAATAAATAAAAATTCATCAAATTCGATTTGAATTCCAAAAATAAAAAATAAAAAATTGGACATCTGTGTATATACATACCCGAATACAAATTATTTTTATTAAATTAAATTTTTTTTAAATGGATTTTCATATATGAATCTGCGTATACACCCACGTAAAAAATATATATATTAAATTAATTTTTTTTTTAAAAAATTAATCTGCATATATGAATCTATGTGCATGCATACCCACCGATCGTTGACTTACATATTAAATTAAAAAAAATTAATCTGGATATATGAATCTATGTGCATGCATACCCACCGATCTTTGACTTACATATTAATCTTCCCTCAATGTTTTATCTCCAAAGTTATCAGACCAGATGAGAGAGAAAGAAAGAGATAACAGAAAAGGATATAGCATGTGGCTGGTTGAGTGTGAGATGAGAGGTTAATGTGTTTATATAGATGGGCTTCAGAATATGGGCTTGGATTTGGGCTGTTCTAATTTGTTTCGGCTTGGTTTATTTTATTTTCGAAACGGTTGGTATTACATTTAGATGGATTGGGTTTAAGTTGTGTTGGGGCTGGGTTTAGACTGTTCTAATTTGTTTTGGATTGGTTTATTTTATTTTCAAAATGGGTGGTATTACATTTAGATGGATTGGGTTTAAGTTGTGTTGGGCTGAAATAAAAAGCCTGTAAAGAGTGGTAAATTGGTAATATAGTTAAGTGGGCCTTTTTTTGTCTTTCTTCTTTTGCCTTTTAGTTAGTATTGCATGGAGTCAACATATATATATATATATATGAGCTCAAAGCAAGTCTTTATTAAACGAGTTTGTTCACGTGTTCATGAACAAACAAGCCGAATGGACAGTTGTTTGTCCAACCTTGGTATGTTTATTAAATAAATGAAAACGAACCGAACTCTTAACGAGCCGAGTTCAAGTTATTTGTCGAACGCTTGGTTCATTTACAACCCTAACCACATAAACGGTTAGTGGAATCACCCACTCACTAGTGAGTAGGTAAGTATTATCAAGTCAATGTCAAAAGGGTAACTGAGAAATATTATAAAAATTATTACATCTATTTTAAGTGAGACATATACATTTGTAGTGTAGTGGTGCTTGGCTAATTCAGTTGTAAGTTATGAAATTTTTTGTCTGACCATGCAGGTTATTAAATTTTATTTTTATTTTTTGAGGCACATTGTTATGTAAAAGAGAGGTTGTAACGTACCTTTTCTAAAATTTTGATACATTTCCTCAATTGGATTGAATTCATAAGCAAAACATTGATAAGTTGAAGCAAAACATTGATAAGTTGTAACGGCCAGTGAACATCTAACAATAGTAATTAACACCACCTCCTCAACATAGCCTTGTCATCACCAAGTCAGTATCAAGTCAGCAAGTTAAGAAAGAAATTTATTTTTATTTTATCATATATACGAATACAATTTTATACATTATATAATATATTATACAAAGTATATTATTAAACAAATATCACTCTATACGTTATACTTTATATGTATAATAGTATATTATTATACAATTTAACTTTACCTTTTTATTTAAATTAAAATATATTTTTTACTTCTTCTCTTCTTTATCAGGAAAGAAATCGTTCACCTCTTGTTCGCAGAAAAAAAAAAAAAAAAAAAAAAATATCGTCTTCGCTATTCTGTTCTTCCCTCTATTTGGTAAAATCGTCTGTTCTTCTTCCATTATAGGTCTGATTTTGTTTCTTTGAAAAGAGAGCTTGTTAATCACAAAACATTACTTATACAATGCGTTCTGGATATGCTTTACGTTTGGTCTGGTTTTGCTTCTTTCATACTTAATTTTGATGAGAGAATTTTGATGAGGGAGAGTTTTCATTTCATTTGGATGGAAAGTTAACTTTTTGGGGGAAGATTTTTGTTATTTCTTTTTGGGATTAATACAGTAAAAGTTAAATTAATTAAAAAATGCAATATATATATATATATATATATGTTATATTCCCCGGTTACCTACTTACTAGTAAGTAGGTGATCTCTATTGACCACTGATGTGGTTCAATCTCAAATGCACACATAATCTCTAATTACAAAAATAGGAAACTAATAAATAAGGAAAACAACATTTTTTTTTTTGGAATAAATTCGGCCCAGTCTATGTTTTCTAATTTATTAGTTTCCTGATTTTATAATTGCAGATTATGTGTGCATTTATGATTGGACCACATCTAAGGCTGTAAACCAGCCGAGCTGAAATGAGTTTAAAAGTATTTGGGCTCGGCTTAGCTCAAACAAATGAATGCTCGAGCTCATTCAAGCTTCCCCTGATCGAGCTCGAGCCGAGCTCGACTACTCATTTAGCTATTAAAAAAAAACAGTTAAACTGCACTTAACATCCCTTTTGGAATTACTTTCACCCTATTGTAAAAGTTGGGGGCAGTAAACACCCCTGTGATTTAACAATTGTGTGAAAATCTCCTAAAATCACTTTTCACAAAATCTTATACAAAATACTAGAAATATATCAATTGTACTCTTTTACTCTTCCCAAAATACTCATAAGAGCTTCAAACTATCTGCAACCCAACCGTCGTGATCCCAACTGCCGTGACACAACTCACAGACCGGCCAAGCTTCATTCCTCCATTAAACACGGTGAGCACCAAGTTCCGCCAATCCCAATTTTTCCGACGAGCTTCATGGACCCAAAACGAAGCATAGCTACATCTACCTAGCTAAAACTAACCCCCCCCCCCCCCGAATTTTTAATTTTTTATTAATATACCATACTATATTTTTTCCAATATATACCCCTACAATATTACTAATGTCCCTGAAATTGTTACAAAATTTCAGCCTTGCCCCCTACCTAAAGTTTTAGATCCGCCCCTGTAATTGGATCTCGGGAATTTTGTACATAGTGGCATAAAATCACCCGGCCCAGAAGATGTTCTTAACATTTTAAAGTTAAATAATTAAAGCATCTTTCTTATCCTCTCTCACCACTAATCCATAATCGCTAGCATTCTTGTCATGAAAAAACAAATAAATAAATAAGTTAAAGCTTCTAGATCTGATTGAGAAGAGTCAAAGATAGAGGACTGAATGCAAATTTATTTTTAACTAGAATAAGATTTCATAGTCTTGATTTCATAGATGACTAACACACAAAAGGTTCCAATTTAAGCACAAACTCACTAATAAGAGATCAAAGGTACAACCAAGAGCTTAGCTAGCCATCTGAACCATACTAGCTAGCTTGAACCTAATTAACAAAAGGCTTCACTTCTTTAGGGTGATCGTGATGATCATGGCTGTGATATAATATATTGATCGGAGTGGTATCGAAATCCTTCGTGAATTTGCTCTCCGAAAGTTCTGTGTGCCCCTTGATGGTGTTTTCGTTGGAGAAAGACGACGGATCACCGCCAACAAGGTCTTGGATTGCCTTAGGCATGGGTTCCTCTTTCATTATGCTCTTCCAATAGTCTGCTGCCTCTTTTCTTCCATCAGTAGGGCTCAACACCTGATCCACAAAGAAGAAGAAATATTAATATATATATATACACACACACACACATATACACACACATAAATTAGGAGAAGAAACTGCAAAGAAAACCCATTGTAGCCAACTTTATTTCTCTCTCTCTCTCTCTCTCTCACACACACACACACACACACAGATATATATATATATATGTTGTCTAGAAATGTTTACCAAGAGAAGGGAGAAGAGAACGAAGAAGGCAGAGATGGATCTCATGTCTTTGTCTAACTGCTTGTTGAAACACACTTAGTTTTACAAGCTTCAATGGTGTGCTCTTCAACCTCTGACTTGGTATTTATATACCATTTACAAGGGCAAGAAAATAATTTTCTATAAGAGTGATGGTTACATGGTCGGTGCTCCATGATAAGATGCCATGAACCACATAGTTCAGTCCAAGGCCACAAGCAAGGGGCACTTCATACGAATTTGGTAAAGTTCTGACTATGTTTGTCCTTTAAAAAATTATTTGTACATATGAGATATCAAATCAATCGATCATGAGACCTGATATTTCAAGATATTAAAAGTCAAATATTTTTCACTTGAGTCAACCCATAAAGTAAATTTTCTTTCTAAATGAATTTTATTCTCATGGATATGTTGCTCCAAGGCCCAAAATGTTAAACCATAAACAATTTGAGCAAAGAGAGGGACAGAGTAGTTTTGACTCCTTGTATAAAACAATCCTTCAGGGTGGCATATGCTCTATGCATGTGCTCTTTGCTCAGGTTTCCCTAGTTCTTTGTACAAATGTATCTCTATATATATATATAAAAAAAAAAAATGGGAATCAGTACAAGACTCCAAGTGGGTAATAGTTTGATACAATTCATTGTTTAAAAATATGGTCATTTCATGTTTTGTTTTTATCAGGTAGCAACAATTGACATGGGCCTTCTGAAAACGATGCAGGTTAATCCCAAAAAGTGGGTGGGCTTGATTGTAGTGTTCATTTTATTTTATATTTTTATTTTGACTGCAATCTAATTGAGTCATTAATAACTTTTTTATTGCTAGCGCTGACAGGTGTGTTTGTTGCTAGGGGCTGACATAGGTGTGATAACACTCACTTTAATTCTGTCATCATCTTATACATGAAAGGCCAAAACAACACCAGTAAGGCCTGTTGGCAAAGTAAAGGTGAGTCCAAAGGTATCTTTTGTACCTAAAAGATAATGAAACATCTAGACGCTAGCTCGACATATCTATTTGTTAATATATATATATATATATATATATATATATACATAAATGACTACACTCGTTGAATTCTGGTGTTTATAATATATATGTATGTGTGTGTGTGAGACTCTTAAAAGATAACTGACTGAGTTGGCTATGTTAGCAACCTTCATTATAAAATTGTTTACAGCAGATAACTAACAAAGGAGTCACACTAATTGAAAATCACCAAACCATTTATGGATGGTTGATTAAAGACAAACTACATAGTCAACGGTTGTGGGTCCATATGTGATGTCCTTTTGTCCTTTATTCAAAATTCAACGTATCTATCTATAGTAGTGAGCTTGGATTTTCTATCATATATATTGAAATATATATATATATATCACTTTCACAGGCTCTTCTAGATCAAGGATCAGTATATTTTAGTTGACTTTTAAAAACAAGAATTTGGATATATATGGTCTCATATGAAGCCATGGTCTTTATAATTCGGCTAACACCTAAGCACCCTCAAGGTTGTTGGGACCAATATTATTTTGTGTTTGTAATTTTGTATTTGAAAGTATTAAATGGATATTTTTTATTTTAATTTAAAGAAAGATTAACTTAAAAAATTTTAATTTAATTTAATTTGATTTAAATTAAATTTATTTTGATTTAAATTTAATTCATTGATTGGGAATTATTTTTTCAATCTATTTATTGATTGAATGATTTGGAACACTTATAAATTAGTAATTAACATATATATATATATATATATCTTTGATTTACACATATCTATAGTGTGTGTATTTGTGGGTAGGTGGAAGAGACAGATGGTCAACTTGGAGACGAAGCATCATTACACCAATTAAAGGTCAGACGATGGATTGAAATCTGTACGATATCAATGTGTAAACCATGCTAATCATGCTAAGCTAGTCACTAGTGGAATATAAAAGCAACTTTGAATATCGAAGGCAACTTTCGAATTATGAAAAGAAGATGACATTTATTCAAAAATAAATATAAATAATATTAGAGTGTCATATGATCATATCATAAGGTAGCCCTTTCTCACATTCCACCTTCCAAGTGCCCGATTGACATTCCTACTTTCCTATTGTAATAATTAACGAAAGTCCTTTCAATATTTTATAAAGTATTTTTTATACTTTAATTACTTTTAAATTTATTTTGTAACAATATTTGCTTAACTCACATTTATTACATATTTTATTATTATCTCTATCTCATATTAAAAGTTCACATCAAGAACGGTGACTCTAAAATTAATTAATGAAAGTCCTTTCAATATTCTATAAAGTATTTTTATATTTTAATTACTTTTATTTTTATTTTGTAATAATATTTGCTTCACTCACATTTAGTACACTATTTGTGTCCTATATTAAAAGTTCACGTTGGGAATTGTGACTCTCAAATTATTTAATGAAAGTCCTTTCTATATTCTATAAAGTATCTTTTATACTTTAATTACTTTTAAATTTATTTTTGAACAATATTTGCTTAACTCACATTTATTACACATTTTAATATACTATCTCTGTCCCATATTAAAACACCTCTGTGACTCTCAAATTAATTAATGAAAGTCCTTTCAATATTCTATAAAGTATTTTTTATACTTTAATACTTTTAAATTTATTTTGTAACAATAATTGCTCAACTCACATTTATTACACATTTTATTATACTATCTCTGTCCCATATTAAAAGTCAATTAAGCAAATATTGTGAGTCAATGTTCCCGATATTGGTTTTTTAATATGGGATGGATGGAGTATTATCTATTAAAAATAAAGGAATGAAAAAATATTATATTGTGTTGTTATACTGAAATTACATAAAGATCATATTTATATAAATAAGGGATTGTTTAGGGGAAAGTGAGTGATTGACAAGTAACTTATACTACGTAGATAGTAATATAGTAGGCGTAATCATATATGGTAATTTGTAATATTTAAGAAATCTAGGCAGTAGGTAAAGGGGTAAACTTATGATCTAACAATCCCCTCTCAAACTTGAGATGAGTATAAACCCAACTTGAGATTGGTAGAGATGGGTTTTCACCCATGATGCAGATGGAGGCATGGTTAATAGCTAACGTGGCACTACTGATAACACCGTTGTTGATTGTGTTTGACATGACAACTGTCGTGGCAGGTGACGTGGCACTACTGTTGGCTGTATTTGACATGGCAGCTGTCGTGGCAGGTGACGCACTATTGCTGGCACCACTATTAACTGTGTCTGAGGATGAAGCACTGACGAGGCAGAATTATGATGCCATTGTTGTGAAACTGTGATGATGTGTCCTGGAGGTTGATTGGGCGACCAAAAAAGGCTTTTGTTGAACTTGAGATTGAAGGTTAGGATGCACAAGTAAACGTTTGAAGATTGATCAGCTCCATCCCTATCAATGACTATAATAAACTAATAAGACTTTTTTTTTTTACCAGTGATTGAAAAGCTCTCATATCATTTGTAATGACCCACTCCACCATATGGTATGATATTGTTTGTTTTGGACCCTAACCTGCATGGTTTTGTTCTTGAATTTTATCCCAAAAGGTCTCGTATCATGCTCTAATACCATGTTCTTGGGCCTGAACCTGACTCTGATATCATGTTAGAAATAAATGAATGAAAAAAATATTATATTGTATTGATGTAATGAAGATTACATAAATTTAAGGTTTTATATATAGGAGAAGGTTTGGAGGTAGGTAAGTGATGAACAATGAACTTATAGATAGTAATATAGTAAGTGTAATTATATATGGTAATTTATAGTATGGTAAACTTATAATATAACATTATCAATATAGTAATAAAATATGCATTATCCAAATATTAATTATTGTAAGATTTCATTGGCTTCAATTATTATATGAAGATCAAATTGTTTTGAATTTCTACTCTATTATCACATTTTTTATTAATCATATAGTATTATTATTATTATTATTTCGGAATGTATTCATATAGTATTTGACTTTAACACTAAAATACAAAATAATTTAAATATATTTAACGATTATTAATTTATATCTAATATAAAATAATTTACTAATAAAATACTAGATCGTTGGTAATAATGGCAATAATGTAAAATGAACCATGACAAAATTTCAGACTACACACGTTTATTTACTTGACCCTTCTAATAAAAGGGATAAATTATGTTTATAAAAAATAAGAGGGGTTAGACTGTACAAAAATAATAATAATAATAATTAGTTATCTAAAATATTGAACCTCAACTAATTTTAAAAGTTACAATTTTTAGTTTCATCAAAAAGCATTTCTTTGATTAAATCTCTAAACTTTAATCATTATCAAACAAATCTAAATTTTTTAAAATAAAAAAATGCTAATACCGACATTGACTTCTCATCTCATGTGGCAACAGTGGCATCCAATTTAGATTCTTATTCTTATTACAAATTTCCATAAAGAAATGAGTCAAACATCAATCTAATGGGTTCGAAACGTTTTCAAACATTATTATATCAAATGTGTTTGGTATTGTCTTACAATAGTCAAACTCTCTGTAAAAATAATAATAATAATGCATGATAATATTAATTGATCAATTTTTTTATTAAAAATAATTAGCAAACATAACAAATACCAATCTTTTATTGATTGAGAGCCGACATATTCGTACAGGATAAATGTTCTGTAGCAGGGTAGACCGTGCAGCCAACAAGATGGCCAGGTTGGCTCGAGTGTTAAATGTCAACATTTTAAGTGATAAGTATTATTGTATTAACCATCACATATATATATATATAAACAGTATATAATTATACATTCCCCTCTTCTTCTCCTTGTCATCCTGGAGTTACAGTAATGATTGGGCATTGTAATTGAAGAAAAAGTCAACCCTTTAATCAGGCTAATTTCTTCGGGACAAGTGGACTGATCTCAATGTCTGACGCACCACTTAGGTGTGAGTTACGCTATGCCGGCCGTGAATTCTTCTTTTATTCGATTTTTGTTTATTATAATTTTATTTTAATAAAATTAAAATTAAACACAAAGTAATAAATAAGTAAAGAATGGTAGTGCTTTGGCAACTTTAGGGTACTAGGGTTTTGCGTGAAAGAAGGTGGCTCTCCAATTCCCCCGCGCGCGCGCCAGAGGGTTGCAATCAATGATTAAGATATTGCTAATGAAGTAGAATATTGGTCCTCGGTTGTGTGTTATGTAAATGTGTTGAGATTTGGTGGATCAAAATATATTCAACTTTTTTATTTTATTTTTATTTCATAGTTGTATATATTTAACTTTTCCTTATTCATTTTGTTTCCATAATAGTTTACTTTTCCTCCCCTATTTATTCAATTATTCTGTATTGTAATATATATAGATCAGAAAATAATAAAAGGCAAAAAATTATTAATTTCACGCTATATTTCTTTATTTTTTGCTTAGTTGTTATTATTATTTTACATGGTATCAGAGCGTTGATCAAGTGCATTTGTGATTTTTGATCTAGTGCATCTGTGATTTTCTTTCATTGTGTGTTGTTTCGCATAATCTCTGTGAACCTTTTTTTCTCACACTATAATGACAACCGAATCTTCAACTGTGATTGGCGCCTCTGGTTCAAGTGGACCAAATCCCAGTTCACCTTTTTATCTCCATCCATTCGACAGCCCTGGCGTCATCCTAGTTTCTCAACAACTCACCAGTAACAATTATTCAACTTGGCGCCGCACAATGAGGATGGCTTTATCGGCCAAGAACAAGTTAGGATTTATTCATGGCACTATCACCAAGCCTACCGAATCAGAACCAAACTTTGCTGAATGGGTAACATGTAATGATATGGTGCTTTCTTGGTTACAAAATTCAATTTCTCCTGATATTTCAAACAATGTGATCTTCAAGGACAAGCTTCTGTCACAGCTTACTTCACCAAGCTCAAAGCTCTTTGGGATGAACTGGATTCATTTAATACAATCTCGAATTGTATTTGTGGTTCCTCCAAGGCTATCATGGACTATCAACAACAAGAGCATGTCTACCAATTCCTGATGGGCCTCAACGAATCTTATGTTGCCTTCCGCAGTTAGATTTTGGCAATGGATTCCTTACCAACTCTAAGCAAAAGTTACTATTAAACTCCCCATGAGTTACTATTAAACTCTCAACCATCTCATGATCATTTGCGGGTTTTTGGTTGTTTATGCTACGCTCAAAATATGTCACCTCATAAAAATAAATTTTTTCCTCGCGCTATTAAAGGCATATTCATTGGTTATCCCTTTGCTCAACGAGAATATTGAATTTTTGACCTACAAACTAATAAAGGTGATGTTACCCTTCATAAGACTGTGTTTCCTTTTCAGAGTACCACTCCTACTCATACTCCACCACCTATTGTTTTACCTTTCCCTACTAGTGACATAAGTGTCAACCCTCCACAGACCATCAACCCTGAAAATCCAACACCTCCTTCTGACGCATTTACTCCAGTAACGCATGTCTCTACTCCAGTACCAACTCGTCAGTCATCTCGTCCTCGCCATCCTCCGGCTTATCTCCAGGACTATCATTGCTCTCTGACCACATCTCCTCACTTATTACCATTTCATTCTGCATCTCTTAGTTCAGATTGTGCACAATTGCAATATCCCCTTCAAAAATTTATTTCTTATGATTCATTATCATCTAATCATTTTGCTTACACTGCTACTATTTCTGCTGAGGTTGAACCCACAACCTATGCTCAGGCTTCTCAGCATCCATAGTGGCATCAGGCTATGGTTGTAGAAATTAATGCTCTTAAACGGAACAATACTTGGACATTTACCCATTTGCCTCATGGTAAAATTCCTATTAACTGTAAATGGGTATACAAGATTAAGCATTGTTTTGATGGTTCAATTGAGCGTTATAAGGCTCGTCTCATTGCCAAAGGATATACACAGATTGAAGGCTTTGATTATGACGAAACATTTGCTCCTATTGCCAAATTAGTTACAGTACGGTGTGTTCTGGCACTTGCAACAATGAAGCATTGGCCTTTGCATCAGTTTGATGTTTTTACATGGTGATCTCCATGAAGAAGTATACATGAATCCTCTTCCCGGTTTCCATCGCAAAGGGGAGCATCTAGTATGTCGACTTTAAAAATCCATATATGGTCTCAAGCAAACAAGTCAAAATTGGTTTGAAAATTTTTTTCCCGCTATTTGCCTTGCTGAGTTCACACAATCCCACTGTGATTACTCTTTGTTTACATCTACAAAATGTTCCTCAATTACTGTTGTTCTAGTATATGTTGATGACATAATAGTCACAGGCAATAACGATCATACCATTAAGTCTCTCAAAGAATTCCTATATAGTTGGTTTCATATTAAGGATCTTGGCTCATTAAAATATTTTTTGGGCATTGAAGTTGCTCACTCAACCAAAGGGATTTTTTTGTCTTAACGAAAGTATGCTTTGGAAATCTTGCATGATGCTGGTGTCCTTGGTGCAATGCCTGTTGATTTTCCTATAGTACAAAATCTAAAACTTACACCTGATGATGGTGATTTATTGAAGGATCCCTGCCAATATAGACGTCTAGTAGGTCGCCTTATCTATCTCACCATCACTAGGCCAGATATAGTTTACTCGGTTCAAATTCTCAGTCAATTTATATAAAATCCTCGCCAACCCCATCTCGACGCCGCATATCAGGTTTTGGCTTATGTGAAATCTGCTCATGGCAAGGGTATAATATTGTTTTCAGATCAATGCCTTCAACTTGAAGCCTATTGTGATTCTGATGGGGTGCTTGTGCAACCACCCGTCGTTCCGTCACTGGTTATTGTGTTCTTCTTGGTAACAGTCCTATTTCATGGAAAAGCAAGAAATAGTCCACAATTTCTAGATCCTCTGCTAAAGCAAAATATAGAGCAATGGCATCCGTTACATGTGAATTAATTTGGTTACAATGGCTTCTCAAAGATTTGGGCATTCTTTACAAACATCTTATATGGTTATATTGTGATAACAAAGCAGCTCTTCATATAGCCACCAATCCAGTTTTCCATGAGCGTACTAAGCATATCGAGTTGGATTGCCACCTCATTCGTGAAAAGATTCAAGTTGGATTGATCCAAACTTCTCATATCATTTCTGCTAACCAAATAGTTGACATTTTCACTAAAGCTCTTGGGAAGGATCAATACCAATATCTATGTAGCAAGTTGGGCATTCATGATATTCATGCTCCAACTTGAGGGGGAGTGTTAAGATTTCGTGGATCAGAATATATTCAACTTTCCTTTTTTTTTTTTTTTTTTATTTCATAGTTGTATATATTCAACTTTTCCTTATTCATTTTATTTCCATAATGGTTTACTTTTCCTCCCTTATTTATTCTGTTCTTCTATATTGTAATATATACAGATCAGAAAATAATAAAAGGCAGAAAGCTATTAATTTTACGCTATATTTCTTTATTTTTTGCTTAGTTGTTATTATTATTTTACAAAATAGGAAGTAAACTTTACTTTTTAAATCGTGATGAACCAAGAGAGTGCCACTGCGCTCACGCGCGCCCGTGCCAGGGGGGGGTGTGTGATACCCCTCGGATCCGAGACACGGGTTGATCAGGCACAGGCCCAAACCCGAGGGAATATCAAACAATTAATATTTTATAACGAACACGTAATACAAAATGAATTAAGAAATGAAAGTTTAAAGCTGAAAAGAAAACTAAAAGTTAATCCTTAAATAATTAAATACTTAAATTTGATAAACCAAATATCCATAATTTGAACAACTCGGGAATCCATCTCTAGTGGACCCCTAATAAAAATCTCACACTGAATGAAAGTAAAATGAAAGATAAAATCCAAATCCAAGATCTGGAAAGAACCCTACATCGTCGGTAGAATGGAAGATCGTCTCTACTCAGCACGAACAAGCTCAAGCCTGGAACTGACGTACACCTGAAAAATAGGAGTGGGTCAGGCCCACGAACAAGTTCTATCCTACTACAATCCAAACAGAGACTCGATACACATGTACATACTAAATAGTTCAACAATAACTAATAATCCGTACATAAATATATCCACACTACTGGACTCTCGCTAGGCCATGAAGGGGGTCTCAACCTGGATAGAAGGCATCACACAATACGCACCTGAGTGGGCATGAGTACCTAAACCTAAACAGGGTATACCTCAACCTTCACAGTCAACTACACCTCCAACTGCATATACGCACCCTAACCGTCGACACTGAGACTCAAGCTCATGACACGGTAACATAAAAATATATCTAAACTCCGTTTCTAACCATCCACAAGAAATCCAGTAAGTCACTCGGCGTATTCAACCGTACCGACTTATATATATAAGGAGGATTGTATTTTATAACCCGTGCCCTTACTCCAAAATAGGTAGGACTTAGCAATTTGAGCTAATCCAAACCTAGTATGTCACCGTCCCATACCGGTACATACAATTCAATCCGTCCAATAGTTGATAAAGCATATACAAGTACATAACAATATCAACGAGTCCATATCAAGCATATCAGAATGTATTAACAACCGTTCTGGAATAGTCCCAACAAATTGATTAACATTGGAAACATAAATATCAATATTAATTACTCTATTCCACGCATTTAAATAATTTATAAATGCCAAAACCAACAATTCCAACCTAACCATGTTAGAATAGATTAACCATCATGCTTTAATAAATCCAACCATTGATTAAGTACTAACAGTATCAGTGTCAAAACCCACAGTTCCAAACTAAGCACATTAAAGTATACTAGAAAAACATGCTTAATTAATCCAACAATAAGCCATTACCTGATCACCCACAGGACTGTGTCTGTAAATGTTTATTCCCGGTATCCATAATTAACAGAGGTTAAACGAATTAAATGTTAAGTTTAATCATCAATTAATCTTTAGCAAAAATACAGATTCCTTGTATGTATGTATATTCTAAGAATTTGCAATTAGCAGTGCACAAACTCTCACAAGAAATTTTACATTATAATCTAGAAGTTAGAAACTCCAAATCCACACAAGTCTACAAGACATTTATAATTAACTCCATGTAATCCTAATGATTAATGCTTTGTGTCCAATTCTATGTTAATCTGATATTTGAATATTTATGTTTACTCTAGACCACTCCTAAACCATCCATTACAGTATTCATTCTCCACTAAAACATATTAAAACAATCACTATGAAGCCTAATCACTGAAAAGTGGAAAAACAAACAACAGAACCAAAAACCCACGTAGAAAACAACCTGGAGCCGGCTCCAGAATATTGGAGCCGCCTCCAATGGCCTTGGAGCCGGCTCCTAGACCATTGGAGCCGCCTCCAATCCAAGGAGATCCGGCTCCAACCCAATAGGAGCCGGCTCTCTCCCTCCTCTTCTTCGTGTTCTCCTCTCCAGTCGTCGTTTACGCCTCTGACACTTCACAGTATAGGTTTTCAGAGAGTTTAACTTAATCCCAGAAGATTCCAACCCTTAATTCAGTCCTTATCATGCTACTAATATGGATTAAACCAAGAATTAAACAAGAAAGTTCAAAGTTAACCAATTTAACAATTTTAAAACAAATTCAGTTTCAGTTAAACTCTAAACATGAAACAGATAACGTTTTTATTTTTAAACATGTAATTCATCCTGGAACTATTGAGTATGTAAAGAACATGAGTATAAGGGAGAGAGTAAGGTTAGAACTTGCCTTTGAGATCTTTGTCCAAAAATCTCTACGCCGTCTCTAAAGTTCCGACGAAAACCAACGTGAACACTCTCTGTTCTTCCTTTGTCTCCACAGTCGTATACTTGGTTTTGTTATGTTTCTCAAACCCTAACCAAACATCTAACATATATTTATAGGATTTTACTAAACCCTAAATTAATTCAAGCCCCAACTGAAATCCTAACCGGCCCATCCAACATACTGAGAAACCTACGACGGCTTACAAACTGATTAAAAGTAAAATCCTACTTATTAAATCAAGACAATTACCAATTTAACCCTAATTATTAAATCAAGACAATTACCAATTTAAAGTTACAATAAAGAATTAAATATAACACCATTACAATTAAACACATAACTAAACAATTAACTTAAATAATCACAATTATCACAATTAATGTAAATAATTCAAATAATTAATTAAACCAAAGAAAACAAATAAACCAACTAATTAATTCAAATAACACAAATAAGTCAAGTAAATCAAATAATTAAAAAGTCAATTAAAACATAATTCAAAACAATTAATGAACCAAAAACAATTAATGAACAGAAAACAATTAAACAAAATACCGAGACTATCCTTTTGAAAATTAGGGGTATTACAGGGTGGGTGGGTGGAATAAACTTTTCTTCTTTATATGATCAATACGATATGATGAAGATGATGACAGAATCAATAAACTTCCACACACTTGTAGTACTCGGTGCATTTACAAGTAAAACCCTCTCAATAGGGAAAAACCTTGATTCTTGGTCTTAGCCAATAAAATCTTCACTAGTTGTATGTAAGTAGTTACACACTCAATTGTCTCACTCTCTGCGCACATCCTTATATAAGATGAAACACTACCTTTCACAGCCTCTACACACACACTAGCACCACGAAGTGCACTCTGCACTCTTTCTGTCCTAAGCAACCCTGTTTGGACCCTGCAAGCTCTCACATCTCACCAAATACATATAAAGAGATGTATTACAATAATAATCAAGTTATTACAGAATATAAGAGTGAATAATCAGCTCAAAGTATCAATGCAAACACCCTGCCTTCATTCGGCTGAAACTAGGGTTTGAGGGGTAAAATAGGAATTTCGTATCCCACAAACTCAAAGATGAAATCCACAGCCTTATATCTTCATTACAGACATGCTCAGATGATAATCAAGATGAATATAGCATGTATACACAATTACAACTCACATACACGCTCACTTTTGTAGAACCTTCAGAAACTATGGTTTCACAAGGTCAAATTCTGCATTGACCTTAATTCTGTGCAAACCTCAACTTTAACAGCCTTGATCAACTATAGAAACTTACTCAGATGATAATAATGAAACTCATAGTAAGATACAATGATAATAAGTTCAGATCAACAAGCTAAACCAGAAAATTTGCAAGTGTCGGTGTCAAATTTCTAAAAAGGTTTGATTATATTTAATAAAGTCACTATTCAAATTATCAATTTTAAGTTCAAATGATTTATTAAACATTTTTACCTGTTCAATATCCTTTTCCAAAAAATCAACCTTATGGAGAAGATTCAAATTTTTATAACCAATTTCTTCCAATTTTTTATTAGAAACAGAAACTTCTAACTTATAAATATCTTTACCAAGTTCCGCAAGTTTTAATTTCTCTAACAAATTTTTAAAATCCTTTTTAAACTTAGTCCACTCAACATGCATACTTGTGACAGAACAAAAAATAGGAGGTAAAGTCAAAACATCAACAAAAGATGTAATTTCATACATGATGCAAAAATTACAACAAATCAACAAATATGATCTACTCAGTATGTCGAGTAACCCGCTTTGATACCAATTGTGAGTTACGCGGTACAGAAGCTCTTGGTTGATTAATTATGTTTAACACACTAAATGACATAGATGAGGTGATTAATTCAACTTGCCCAATTTTTGTGACTGATTAATTTATCGACAAATATGATCAATTAAACATCCACAATCACAAACTAAATACTGAAAAGTAAAGCAAGATTAGAGAAATGACACCAGGATTTTAGCGAAGAAACCAATTGGAAAACCTCAAGGATTTTTGCGTTGTCCTGAGCGTAAACGATCCACTATGTATTAAGCAAAGTATACCAAACTTTGATTCAGGCTCACACCCCTACACTCTACCAAGACCCAATCCTTTGAACGCCTTTGTCTTTGCGACCTCCTGTCCAACATCTCTTGATTTCAGACATATGCCTTAAATCTTGTAGAAGGATTGCCGGTAGATCAACAACACTCCGTAAATGCCTTGATCCCTTCAAAGTGTGATCTTCTTCTTCAAATATGAATTTTATGTGAAGGTAGATAAATCCTGCTTCTCGAAATTTCTGACTATTCAATTAAGCTCTAATTCCGATGAGATAGAGAACAACACTTCTAAATCACTCGTGTGTTTATGTGTGTGCTCTCAAAACAAAATCAGAAAAATCAAGTTTGATTTTCTGAAAAATTCATCTCAAAATAATGAATTTTTGATCCAAAAAGCCATCATTAATTTTGAGTAAAAGAGAAATTATATAGAATTTTGGAAGACATAAAAGCACTTGGAAAATAAGCCAATTTTGTGCATAATCAATATAGAAGAAGTCTACCCAAAATAAGAATCAAAACGTACTATGAAGCAAAGTTACCAAAAAGGTCTGAAGAACGTTGAACTGGTTCAAGTTGGCTGAACCAGTTCAAGTTGGCCAGTAGAAAATTTAAGAAATCGACATAGAAACTTAAACCGATTCAAGTAGGGCTAAACCGGTTCAAGTTGGCCAGACTTGAACATCTTGAAAAGCCTTTAAAAGTTAAATCGGTTCAAGTTAAGCAGAATGTAAAACTTCTCTCAAAACCTAATTTTGAACTCCTCACACACCACATACCTGTGATACCCCCAGATTTCCGGATGCGGGTTGGCCAGGCCCATGCCTGATTACCCGAGGATATCAAACCAATTAGCAATAATCGAACACAGAATAATTATATCAAAAGAGATAAATAAAATTTGCTGAAATGAAAACTAAAAGAGTAATCCAATATTTGAAAACCTCAGAATAAATAACTCCATTGATAAATAAGATATTTCAGATACAACTGATTCACCACGAACACATATCGTTCTCCATCCAGTGGACCCCTAAAATAACCCACTGAACTCAAAAGACTGGAAACAAAACCCAAGTCTAAACACAAAATATATTCCAATGTCATCGGTGGAGTGAACAACTATATCTGCTCAACACGATTAAGCTCTACAGCCTGGAACTGACGAACACCTGTAAAGAATAATAGAAGAGTGGGTCAGGCCCACGAGCAAGTTCTAATCTAGCTACAATTCATACAGTGACCCGATACGCAGATGCACCGTAGATACCTCACAATATCTATCTAGTCCATACATATATATATCCACATTATGGGACATTCACTGAACTACAATAGGGGTCTCAACCTGAATAGAAGGCAACATGCGAAAACGCACCCAAAGGTGGGCATGAGTACCTAGACCTAACAGGGTACACCTCAACCTACTATAGCTAGCTACGCATCCACTGCATATACGCGTCCTAACCAACGAGTCTGAGAATCAAGCTCATCTCGTGGTACCATAACCATATATTTAAAGTCCATTCAAATCCATCCATAGGAACTCCAATAAATCGTTCAGCTTATTCAGCTGCACAGACTTATATAAGAGATCCAGTAAGTCGTTCAGTTTATTCAACTGCACAGACTTAAATATAAGGAGAATTATGTTTTTATAATTTGTACCCTTCTTCCCAAAATAGGTAGGACTGAGTATTTTGAATCAGTCTGTCCCTAGTATGTCACCGTCCCATACCGGTACATACAATCCACAAAATCCATATAATTGATAGAACAGGCAAAGCTGTTCACCAATTAAAATCCATAAGGTAGGAATTAGCATTTTGAGCTAAACCATACCTAGTATGCCACCGTCCCATACCGGTGCATACAATCCTCCATATCCATGTAAATTACAACATTCAAATGATAAGCAAGTAATTTACAATGCAAAACCAAACCCAGATAATTGACAGAATTTTAATGTGAGAATTCAGCAATTAAAATCCAATACATAATTCCAAATAATTGGCCAAATTTAATATAAGAATTCAGCAATTATAATCCAATATATGATTCCAAATAATTGACCGAATTAAGTATAAGAATTCAGCAATTATGTTCCAATACATAATTCCAGGTAAATTACAAGGCATAAATAATAAGCACGTAATTTATAGTCCAAAACCAACCATCCATATCATTGCAGAATAGTATTTAGTATTTCAGCAACGTAAAATCAAGCGTTAATCCATGTAAAGTTTAATATTCCAACAACCACCTCCAAAACCATAATCCAACTCCAAGCCAAAATGCAGTTAATTGCTTAACCGTGTGTATATTACCCCAATTAAATCCTACAATACCATTCCGTTCAAAACCATGCAAACTACAGATTTATAACAGAGTAGTTTAGCAACCAAAATCTGAAACATGCATAGGACCAACTATATTCACTAGAAGACCCTAATATGCATTTAAAACAAGTTTTAAATTCATGCTATACTAATTCAATCACTAATTTAGAATTAGGTAATTTAAATCTTTTCCATCCGTTAATCGCATGCAAATAGGTTTAATTCCGTATTATGCATTCTACTTGTCTACCTGTATAAACCACGCACGGAGAACCATTAAGAACACCCAAGTGACATGTTAAATACCTCAGTTTACTTCCAACTCAGTCCCAGACTCATAACCCTCCAAACAGTAACAGGTAATTTGTAATTAAAAAAAAAAAAAAAAATCAAAAATGAAATTCCAAGAGAGCCTGCTCAATTTTTGGAAAGAGCAGGCTCTTTTAGAGCCTTGAGCTGGCTCCATTACTTCATGGAGCCGGCTCTTTACCTAGAAAAGATGAGGGAGCCGGCTCCCTCATTCCATGGAGCCGGCTCTCTCCCCTTCTAAGAGCCGTCTCCAACCTCTGCAATTCCTGCGACTCTCTGCTTTGCTTCTGGTCACTTTCCACCTCTACCAGCCTTTCTATTTGGCTTTAAAACAAATCCTAATAGTCTTAATAATACCCAATAGCATCTCAATGGTTTGTTTACAGTTCGTTGGAATCAATTACAAAGATTAGACTTTCAACAGTTTTAATAGGCATACAGAACCAACACTGAACCCAGATTTGCAACTACTGTAACAGAGTTATTTTAACACATATAGATTATCAAAATATCATATAATAAACATGTATTCTCAGTTAACGATAAATTAAACCCTAGAGAACATCTAGGTGCACAGAACACAGGTCAGGGGAAAGAGGAAGAAAAGAACCCGCCTTTACAATTTTGGATGAAACCATGTCGCCGTCTTTCTAAGTTTTTCCGGCGATCTCGACTGCCGTCAAGGACTCTCCTACTCCGGTTCTAACCCTCGAATAGCCCTCAACCATCATCCTTGGTCCAGCCCAAATCCCTTGGGCCAAAACCTTCATCCCCTTCTCTTTAAACTCTCTGTTTTTCTCTCTAACTTATAGGTACGTGCAAAGAGTTTTGCTAACCCTAACAGACCACTCTATTCTCTATATATATGCTAGAACAGAACCCCGTCCATATATAATTAGAGTAAAACCCTAATTAAATCCTAGTCGGCCCATAGAGCAACCTAGGTTACAATACTCAGCCGCCTAAACTTGAATTGCTATCAAAACTATAATTGAACTTAAATAAACTAACTTAATTTTAATTAAACTAAATAAAGAATAACACAATTAATTAAAATAAACAAACAAATAAAGAATTACACCCTTAATTAAAATAAACAAACAATTAAAAAATAACACAATGAATTAAAATAAACAAACAATTAGACACATAAGCATATAGATACAAAATCAATTTAAAATGCACAAAAATAAAATTTAAATTCCATTTTTATCCCTTTTGAAATTAGGGGTATTACAATACCGTACTAACGCGTTATTCTCATCATTACGGAGTGTATTGAAGCATAAGCACGAGCATGATTACTTCTTCAATTCCGTTTTTGATCTTGATTCTTGACAAAGTGAACAAAAATCTACAACTTGATCGAACTTGTTTTGACAACGAAATTAGCCAAAATATAAATTTATATTTCACGCAGACATTAAAACATATAATATCTAGCTGTAGTTTTTGTTGCTGGCCCTCTTTCTTCATGGACAGTGTATGTTCGTTGTAACGAAGTTTTGTTATATGTAATTTAGACGACCAATTATATTATACTAATATTTTTTCTTTTCTTTATTGAATTTTTCAATGGCAATCACGAGATTCTATGCATGAGGACGGCTAAGAAGTATCATAATACTCATTCAAGTATAATGGCTAGTTATTATCATGTTATGTTGGATCCATACCATAAGATGTATGACTTAGAAATAGAATTGAAAACACAAACTTCAAGTTGTAAACTAGTTTATTAGTACCAACTACCAAAAGAAGATAGTTGTTATTTTTAGTTCATCATAATTGGAAATCTAAGGGCATGTTTGGCGCTAAATTTCTGATTTTATATGAGTAAAAGTTTTTTATTTATTTTTATATTGTGATTTATTGTGAAAAATATTTTTTGACAACTACACTTTTTGGATAATATTTCAAAATATAAATTAAAAAAAAAAGGAAAAAAAATTATTTAGAGGATGGTAAAAAATTGATATTTATATTATATTGGTTTTTAAAATAAAAAATGAAAATTTCTACATACATTTCAAGTTAAATATGGTTAAAAGGAGCAGAAGCACAAGACTCACTTGTATTAAGAGGTAATGCAGGTTGTTTGCCTAGCTAACATTAAATGCAATCAAAATTCTCAATTTTAACTTGACCTAACAAGCTCTTAGAAACTAAGGTTTGTTCACAAGGCAAAGAAATACGACTTAAATGAAAATGTCTCAATTCAAAACATGTGTAGATGCAGTAGAAATAGTAGGAGTAGGTAGATAAAGTGATGAGAGTTCGAACAGTCGACCAACTTTATGCCCTGTCCTAATAATCTATCTAGTCCAAAGATCGTATACAACATAACCATTTAAAGAAAATGTTATATTTAAAGCTAACTTAGTTAATTGACCAACTGATAAGTAAGCGAAAGTTTTTGTACAAGATAAACATAAGGAACAGATGATTGGGAATGAGAAACAATCCATGTATGACTAATGGACATTGTGGATCCATCGGTTTTATGAATGCCCAGTGAGTGAGGTGTAGGAGTTTAAGTGGTAATAAAAATGGAGTCGGATCAATATTATGTGATTACAACAATCAAAATCAAAATACCAACATGAATTCTTACTTTTTGCAGGAGATATAGAAGGGGAAGATGCACCATGTACCAGTCAAAACCTAATCGAGAATTGACTTAAAGTTAGGTGCAGAGAATGCAAATAAGGAAGATGAAGATTCCCTATAAGTGCTAAAAAATAGTGATAGAGCTAGTGACTATAGTGGTATAGTGTGAGTGGTAGCCATAACTAGAGTAGACGCAGTAAGTCCAGCATGAGTGCAAAACTGATGAAAAGAATACCCTCGAATTCAATAGAAAGTGTAGTAGAAGGAGTAATCATAGCAGTTGTGACGTCTGTTGTGATGAGAGGATGTCGACTAAAAAGGAACAGTATAAGGAATAGAGGATGGCATAGTAAAACCTATAGGAGTCTGCAAACATGTCTTCTGGCCAAGTTTTTTGAGAACTGCATGAATAAGATGAATAATCTCATTTTGTGCCATTTAAAATTTCAAAATGCAAAAATGGACCAAAAATCTAGAATTAGCATGAAAAAATTGAGTTAGATAGACGGGTTTAAAATTTTTTCTACTATTGCTGACACGATAGAGGGATATGATTTGATCTGCAGGAATTTGCTAACATGGTAGTTACTGATGTAACAGAATTGTTGATGTGTCTACTTATATGGCAGGATGACGAGACACCAAAAATCTAGAATTAGCGTAAAAAAACTGAGTTAGATAGACGGGTTTAAAATTTTTTCTACTATTGCTGACGCGATAGAGGGACATGATCTGATTTGCAGGAATTTACTAACATGGTAGTTACTGATGTAACAAAATTGCTAATGTGTCTACTGATGTGGCAGGATGACGTGACACAGTTTGCTCACGTGGCACGAAAAGTGGTGTTAATGCTAATGTGGCAACTGGGTGGCTATTTACATGGCATATGCATTGGCAATCTGTTGATGTGGTTGTTGACGGAGCGCTGGCATGGCGGTTCGGATCTGGTGTAGGCGCGTGCTAGAGTGAGGTGGCATGTGGCCGAGTCATCAAAAATGTAGAAACTTATGAGGCACATGGAAGGTTATTTCTGGTAGCGTTGGGATGGTCTTAGTCTAGACTTTCGCCTAATATAATCCAAACAACGAAAGGACATTTAGAAAAACCAATTTCGGGCACTGAATAGAATATGTGTTTTTAAGGGCCTATTGAAACACTGCCAAGAACTCAAAGAATAAAAAATAAAAAAGAAGAAGAAGAAAAAAAGAGTGGATGGCTCTCATACAATGTTAAAATAGCTATAATTTTCTATATTAAATTGAATATGTAAAGTATGCAAGAGCACATTTGTTTATATAGACTAAGATACCGGGAAAAGTGAGTGTTTCCCAAACAAATTTATACATAGCAACTAAAAGTATGTGAGATGGCTATACAATAGAAACCCTAATTATAATAGTATAATCTAACATGACTCACATTGGAGAAAGATATATAATTGATTTGCATAGTAAAATAATTTCCTTTTGTGCTAATGCTTAGGTTATTTATTTATAATTTTGTTATTTCATTAAATAAGCATGACTTTTGTTTTTTTTTTTTTTTTCCATGCCAAAAATATATATTAGAATTTAGTGGGTACGAAGGTTCGAAATCGAGTTCCTAAAGATAACGGGGAACAACTCAATCACTAGACTATGAAAGCATTCGCTTTTGTGGGCATGCCTTGAGCACACCAACCACGAATGAATTAATTAGGGTTGTGTCAACTTTTATTATTTAATAAAGTATCTCAACAATTTCATCAAATCATTATAAAATTGAATCACCTATTTTTGTTGTGTTAATTTTATTTTTGTCATTCAACTTTAAGAATCCTATTAGATTTCATGTTCTTGTTTACAAAAATTCTATTTATACATATATATATATACACACACACACAGAGATATATATATATATATATATATATATAATTGAAGTTGGTTCTAAAGCATTTATGTGCTGGTTCCGAAAGATTTCTGTGATTTCATCATTCTCAGTGTCAATTCCGACTTCTTGGTTTAAAGTATTGATTGTCTTGGTGGTTGAAGGCCGTTCAAGTGTGTCAGGAATTCTAGTGGTAGAAACTAGAAGGGATTATATATTCTTGATCCTTTCTTGTGCTCCTTCAAGAGCGTTGCACTTGGATAAATGTTTAGACAAATGCAGAGGAATTTCATGGGGAGGAAAGGTGGAGCATTGTCTGATTGGTTTGGAACAACTTGTTCCTTTTGGAGCAAGGATTTAACTCTAGAAAGTTGGATGCCAAGGGTCTGGAAATGTTGATTTGCGTTGTTGTTTTGTTCCATGATGCTTTTAACATCACGAGTCGTAGAACGGGTATTATTGTCAGCTTCTTGTGTTTTGAAAGGATAAGTGGTGTTTCTTACCCTGAAATAGACTGCTTCTGCCGGAGGATGGATAGCTTTTATGGCTTCACCATGGGATATTTGTCATGTGGTGGTGGTCTTACAGGTGGCGTTTAGAGTTTTAATCGTTAAAAAAGGAAAGTCTATCTCACTGTCAATATAGTATTTTTTGAACCATACAAAGAAAAGGGCTGAAATTTTGTGATGTATACAAAAAGCATACCATTCTTCTCTGATCTCATGCGTTATTTAGGTAAAGAAGGTTTTGAAGTACCATTTTCTTTGTAGGTCATTGTTCTTTGAATAGAAGTCTTTATGTAAAAAATCCTTGTCAATTTCATAAAGTCATTCTATCATGTAAATTTAATGGTCAGGATCTTCCATTTGGGATCTATTTGGAGATGGGGGAAAATCGTGATTTTCAGGAGGAATTTCACGAGGAAAAAAAGGTCTTTAGCGCTAAAGAGAAACGTCTTCATCATCAGTTCACTCACTATCATTGTTAGTGTAAACTGGCTTGGCAACTTCTTTGTTTTTGACACCAATGAGATTTGGAGTTCTTGTTGGTGTCCCTGAGAAAGATTTCCTAAAGGGAATTTTTGAATGGATTGTTTGCGAGAAAGATGCTTAGGAACAAGATGATCTAGATTGCTCTAGATCTTTGACTGAGAATCTATTAGGGGCAAATCTGACTTTTACAGTTCCATCAGAGAATTGAGAGATTCGTTCCAATTTTTTATTCTCAATTTTTGAAGGGTGAACTGCATGCTCGAGAGTCCATTCTTCAGGGAAGGTGACCTTACTCCATGTTATAGTTTTTGGGACATACATTTGGGAATTTTCACCACTAGCATGGAGAAGAAGGGTTTCTCCCTTTGGGGACTCATGAAGGGCTTGAGGACTGACTTGAGTAGTCATAACTTTGTAATGAACTCTATAAATAATATTAAAAGGTATGGCTCCGACCATCATGTCATAACCGCTGCTTGAAATGGTTAGGGTTAAGGTATGGAAGATTGTTGGATCATCAAGAGCAACTGAGTAGTTTGGAAAACAATTGAAATGTTGGGTTCATCGAAAAGGCTAGTTTGACAGACGTCTAATAAGGAAGTTTTAAAGTTGTTATGCCTACAATCACGTACATTGAGCATAACATGTGTTAAGTCCTCTAGAGGTGAAAGACTTGATTGCAATCTGGAGAAGCCCTATATGTAAGAAGCTATACTTCTTCTGGTGTTCGACTATGGCTTTCTTTTGTAATAATTGAATAAAAATGAAAGGATTTTTGAGAGAAATGGTTTGTTCAACAGTTTTGATGGAGTATCCTATTTGGAATTTGAAAGTGGATAATTTGTAAATTTAATTGATCGGAACCTTAGTTATTTTCCAAGTATCCCACTGATCACTTTGGCTACTATCAATATGTTGTTCTTCATGGTTTACTATCATTCTGCCTCCTAGAGGGATTGACCTTGAAGACATGCTTCTGTTGAATAAACTCATTAAACTTACTCTAAATGTATGTCTGTCCGACCAACCCTAAGTGGCACATCAAGCCTAAACGGGATCCAGGTCCAGAATTAGAAAACTAGAAAGCCTAAACTAGTTTACACATCACTGCATGGCTCTGATACACACACACAGACACACAACACACACACATATATATATATACTAGCAAAAGTGCATGTGCATAATGCACGTGATAAAAAAAATCCTTGAAAAAAAAAAATTACATTTAAAATTTTTTAAAATTATAAAAAATAAAAAGTTGAAGAATTTAAGTGTAGAAATGAAATATAATATAATGTGCTATCATATAAACTACTTTATATTTATTTATAGAGATATAGTAATATTGTAACACATTATAAATTGTTTTATTTTTTTTTCTTGTCTTTTAAATATTTATTTTTTGAATTTATACAAATAAGTTCACATCTCAAAAACAAAATAACAAATATGAATATATAAATTATTCTTGGCTTGCAATCATAAGTCTAAAATATAGTTGTCATAACTTGCATATTCTTCCCAAATTTTCTTTCATAATTTATTCTTCACAAATTTTTTCATCAATTATCCTAATAAAGCTCTAATACTTAATCATTTTAGTCCCAAATTGTTGAAACCTAAATAAATAAATAAATAAAATTTAATTTAATACAAAAAACACCCCACCGAAAATGTCAAACCTTGTGTATTTTTTTTTTCTTTTCTTGAAAACGAATGATGGAAAGTCCATTGCATCATAACATAATCCACTTAAGGGAAAACAAGAGATTTGAGAACCTTGTGTAATTTTTTTCTTTTCTTGAAAACGAATGATGGAAAGTCCATTGCATCACAACATAATCCACTTAAGGGAAAATAAGAGATTTGAGTTGTTATATTCATATTCAATATGAGAAGGATTATGTTTCACGATTATGTTTCACCTTAAATGGAGCCTGACTTCATAAAGGCTTACGAGAGAATTGGAGAATTGATTTATTCCATTCTAAAAAAATTTAATATGTAACATATACCTATCACAAATTCGATCATGAATTTAAAACGCAAACACCAATCACTTGCATGCCAATATTTCTCCATAAATGATATTTCTTCTTACTTGAAGAGTTTTAGTATTTAATATATCTTCGTTCTTTTTTTTCACAATTAATTATAATTGACTAATTGACTCCATAAATCATAGAACTTGAAAATAATTGCAAACAAGAAAGTAAGAACTGGCTTAAGGTTATCAATATTGCTGCTAAAGTTGGAGAGTCAACTTACCCAATATTGCTGCCAGAGTACTTGACGCCTTTATATCCAAATATCTTCAAGAATTTCCTGCAACAAATAAAATTTTATTTTTTTCAATTTTTTATCTCAGGTAACAAAACTTCTATATATAACTAAATAGAGTAATTTTATAGGAACAAATTGGTTGGAGATACATATGAATATGTGTGTATTATTTAAATCATATACCCTAGGAAGCCATGAGGAAGAATTTGCATTGGAGGGTCACTTGTTTCTGCCAAAAGAGAAAGAAGGGAAAAATTGAGATATTTTATTTTAGTACTAATATGTGAGAATGCACAAATATTATTAAGTTAATAAAAAACGAATAACTTGGTAGATATATATATATATATATATATATATATATATATATATATATATATAAAAGAAATTGTTGGAATTGAACTATGAAAAATGGAAGAAGAATGAGGATGCCGAATTCATTATAGTAAGCATTGACGCTTTGCTTGTCATTGTCATACCCACCTCGTGCACTCTCTCACCACAATTGCTATAAAAGGCAGTAATGCATCGTTTTAACAGGATTGTAATCTCATCTAAATAGATGTGTTTCATTACCTTGGTAACTGCGAAAATAACTATTTAGATTCAGGGTAACTCACAAGACATACCTTATGATAATGAGCCATCACATAATTTAAGAAATATCTATTAAGAAACTTTGTGAATAATGAACTGTCACATAATTTAAAAATACTATTAATAATATTTTTAAACAAAAATTGTACTTTTGTTTTTCTTTTACATTTTTTTTTATTTGTCTAGAATAATGTGAATTAGGCTCTAGAATTTGCAGGGAGAAAATTTTTGGGAATGAATGGTTTCCTTTTTAAATAGTGGGAATATTATAGTTTTTTTTTTTTTTTTTTTTTTCATTTTCGTTTACGTTTTTTTCTTTTTCTTTTTCATTTTCGTTTACGTTTTTTTCTTTTTCTTTTTTATTTTTTGTGAGAGTTAAATTTTTTTTTTAAAAAAAAGTATTTTTTTTTTCCCTTTGGCGTTTTTTTTTTTCTTTTTCTTTTTGTTGCATGTATTTATTTATTTTTGTTTTTAAACAAACATGGTACTTTTTTTTTCCTTTTACATTATTATTTTTTTGAATTATGTGAATTAGGCTTTAGAATTTTTGGAAAGGAATGGGTTCCTTTTTAAGTAGTGGGAATATTATAGTTTTTTTTCTTCATATTTTTAATTTGTGAGAGTTAAATAAAGTGATTTAATGACACATCATTAGAATTTTTATAAAGAAAAATTGGAAATTATATGAATCATATGGGTTAAAAATGAATTGAAAATAAATTAGAAGATGATTTTGGTGCATTTTTTTTTTTTCTTAATTGATACTCACACACACATACCTCCACCGAGACTCGAACCCCTGACCTCTCTTTTGAAAGTAGGAGCTTGATACCGTTAGGTCACTGGCCTGTTGGTAATTTTGGTGCATTTGGAGAGACTCTGAATCAGATGTAATGGTAGAAAACTAAAGGGTTGTAATATTTATATCGTAAGATTTAAAAAGAAATAAATCATTACACTTAATAGCAAGAAATTAAAAGGTTGTAACCTTTATAGAGACATTATGAATCATTATATAGTTAATATATATGTTAATCATTTTTTAAAATTTAAATTAAGCGAAAATGTTTGAAGTGGGGTAGGCATGCATTTTTAAAACAAAAATGTATGTTTTTTTTTTTTTTTTTCATTTGGTTGCGTGAATTTTTTTTTTTTTTTTGTTTTTGTTTGTAAACAAATAGTGTACATTTTTTTTTTCTTCTACAATTTTTTGTTTTGTTTGGAATAATGTGAATTAGGCTTTAGAATTTTTATTAAAAATGTATTTTTTTTTTCTTTTTGTTGCATGTATTTATTTATTTTTGTTTTTAAACAAATATGGTACTTTTTTTTTTCCTTTTACATTTTTTTTTTTAATAATGTGAATTAGGCTTTAGAATTTTGGAAAGGAATGGGTTCCTTTTTATACAGTGGGAATATTTTTTTTTTTCCTTTTATGTTTTTTTTCTTCTTATTTTTAATTTGTGAGAGTTAAATAAGGTGATTTAATGACACATCATTAGAATTTTTATAAAGAAAAATTGAAAATTATTTGAATCATAAGGGTTGTAAATGAATTGAAAATAAATTGGAAGATAATTTTGGTGCATTTGGAGAGACTTTGAATCAAATGTAATGGCAGAAAATTAAAAAGTTGTAACATTATATCGTAACATTTAAAAAGAAATAAATCATTACACTTAATGGCATGAAATTACAGGGTTGTGACCTTTATAGAGACATTATGAATTATTATGTAGTTAATATATATGTTAATAATTTTTTTAAATTTAAATTAAGGAAAAATGTTTGAAGTGGGGTGGCATGCGTTTTAAAAACAAAAATGTATGATTTTTTTTTTTTTTTTTTTTTTTTTTTTTTTTACGTTTTTCTTTTTCATTTTCATTTTGTTGCGTGAATATTTTTAATTTTGTTTTTGTTTTTAAACAAATAGGGTACATTTCTTTTTTCTTCTACAATTTTTTGTTTTGTTTGGAATAGTGTGAATTAGGCTTTAGAATTTTTGGGAGGAAATTTTGTGAAAGCAACTGTTCATTTTTAAATAGTGGGAATATTATAGTTTTTTTTTTTTCTTTTTATGTTTTTTTTTTCCTTACTAAGGAGTATTATTTATTTGAAAGAGTTAAATAAAGTGAATTAATGATACGTAAAATTGAGATTTTTAATAAATAAAATTTGGAAATTATATGACTCAGAATGGTTGTAAATAAATTGAAAATAAATTAAAAATAAATTGGTAGATAATTTTGGTGCGTTTGTATCGACTCTCAATCAAATGTAATAACTGAAAATTAAAAGATTTTTCATTTGGAATGGTTATATCGTAAAATTTAAATTACACGTGATGACAAGAAACTAAAGTGTTGTAACATTTATATAGACATTATGAATCATTATAGTTAATATATATGTTAACAATTTTTCTAAATTTAAAATAAACAAAAATGTTTGAAGAGGAGCTAATGTGTATTTTAGAAACAAAAAAGGTGTGTTTTATTTTCCTTTTACATTTTTTTTTAGTTGTGAGAGGTAAATAAAGTGATTTAATGACACGTCATTCGAATTTTTATAAAGAAAAATTGGAAATTGTATGAATCATACGGTGATTTAATGTTTAGTATTTAATGAAATAATTTTGTATTTTTTAAAAATCTAAAAATGTCAAGAAATTAGCTATACTTTTAGAATATTTCTAAATTTAAAATAAGCAAAAATGTTTGAAGTGGTGTGAATGTATGTTTTAGAAACAAAAAAAAAAGTGTGTTTTATTTTACTTTTACATATTTTTTTCTCTTTTTTTAGCAAAAATGTTTGGAGTGGAGTGAATGTGTATTTTAGAAACAAAAAATGTGTGTTTTATTTTCCTTTTACATTTTTTTTTTCTTTTTCTTTTTTTTTTTAGTTGTGAGAGTTAAATAAGGTGATTTAATGACACGTCGAATTTTTATAAAGAAAAATTGAAAATTGTATGAATCATAAGGCGATTTAATGTTTAGTATTTAATGAAATAATTTTGTTTTTTTAAAAAATTTAAAAATATTACGAAATTAACTACACTTTTAGTATAAAAAATATAAATATAAATATAGATAAATATATATAGATATAGATATAGATTTTTTAGTTACATTTTTAGAATAGTATATATATATATATATATATATATTACCATTTTGTCACCTTTGAACGGACGCCTAATAATTTGAAGTGGTAAGGTGACTAAGGAGGTCTAATAATATAAAATGATAAATAAGGATAAAAGTCCAATTTGGGATGACAAGTAAGAATGCATTACGTAGAAGAATTACATCCTGTCAAGTATGCACTTGGAGAAAACGGCCGAGAACAGATGACACACACATGATTGATTACGCACCCTACTACTGAAAATTAATTCTATCCTAAATTTAAATCTAAATATAAATCATAATAAAAATTGCTTTTGCGTGTTTGACTTTTAGACATCAGATTTGCACAATGACCTTTTGGTGGAAATAGTACTCTCCATGAATGGGACAAGAGGAAAAGGAAAGAAAATAAGTCTGTGCTTTCTGAGGTCACCACTCAATAGAAGGGACCGATAAAAGCAAACCATAAAATTTATATCAAATAGAAATGCATTTGTCGTCAAATTGACAAATATTAAGTGATGCATTAATTTGTGTGACCCACCCAAAGCTTCGAGAGGTGCTTGACTTTTTACTCATTAAATATTTAAATATGCCAAAAATAATTTTTGCATCATGTGAAGCTCAATTAAATATATATAAAAAATTATTAATTAGCATTAAAAAAACACTTCCCATGCTAGTTTAAAACTAGTTGAGTTGATATCTTTATCCCCTCATACTGAACCAGAAGACAGAACCAACTAGATCAAGAAGTACAAAGAAAACAAAGAGATGCGTTCCATATTTGCTCCTTGCAGCCTCCTCCTTTATGTTCTATTTGTTCTAATGGTAATTTCTGTGTTCTTCAAATTCATATGCATATATATATATATATATATATATATATATATATTTGCTAGGGATTTTTTTTTTAAAAGATCATTTTGAGTTGGTTTGCTGCAGATGGTTCAGTATTTTTAACAAGTTTTCGCGATGGTTTATGACAGTGTGTCCATGGACGTAGAGACTTGGAGATTGCCGGAGGACACCGGAAAGTTGCTGACAAAAAGGTCTATAATTTGAAGCATGACATGGATGACCATCTGAAAATATTTGGTGAGCAAGAGGAAGACCATGATGATGGCCATAAAGGCATGCATGTAGATGCTATGGATCATGGGCATGATCATCCATCACCATCCCACATGGATCATATAGAGCCTTCTCAGAAAATCTTCTTCACTCTTAAAGATCTAAAAGTGGGGAAAAAATTGTCCATCTATTTCCCCAATAGAGACCCTTCTAAAACCCCTCATCTATTGCCTAGAGAAGAAACTGATTCCATTCCTTTCTCGCTATCAAAACTTCCATTCCTTCTAAAATTTTTCTCCTTCTCCAAACACTCCCCACAAGCCAAGGCCATGGAAGGCACACTAAGACACTGTGAAACTCAACCCATCAAAGGAGAGACCAAGTTCTGTGCTACCTCGTTGGAGTCCCTGCTCGATTCCACACGTGGTGTGTTCGGATTGGAGACACGTTTCAAAGTTCTGACAACCAACCACCTCACAAATCCTACAGCCCCTTTTCAAAACTATACTATTTTGGAAGTGCCCAAAGAGATCTCAGCCCCTAAAATTGTGGCATGCCATGCCATGCCTTACCCTTATGCAGTGTTCTATTGCCACAGTCAAGAGAGTGATAATAAGCTCTTTGAGGTTGTGCTAGGTGGTGAGAATGGAGCTGATAGAGTGCTCCAAGCTCTCTCTATTTGCCATATGGATACCTCTCAATGGGACCCCGATCATGTGGCGTTCCGTGTGCTCGGTACCGAACCAGGAAGCTCACCTGTTTGCCATTTCTTCCCGGCAGATAATCTTGTATGGGTTCCATCCCCTTTGTAATATGGTTCATGTAGTTGTGATGTAGTTTCCATTTTGAGGTCCTAGTAGTATATATGACCTTAATTTGAAATACAATGTATGCTTGCATTTCTAGTGAAGTGCTAATATATGTATTTGGAAGAAGAGGCAATGTTTAGTATTTGGTGCTTCTGATTTGCAGGGTTTTTTTTTTTCCAACTTGGCAAGATAAGCTAAATTTATGGTCTTAGTTTAGATAATTTTGCATTTTTTTTCCCTTAAATTTATCTTTGCAATTTAGCACGAAGTAATAAACACTGAACAGAGTATCGAGAGATCGGTGTAATTAACCGGCAGTGTGGGGATGGGAAAGAACAAGGAGGGTAATTTTGAAATTTAGCAATTTATACAAGTCACCCGTTGACTTTCTTGTGCATTCCCCCCCCCCCCCCCCCCCCCCCCCCCCTTAAATTATAAAGAAGGCAAGGGTGTTTTTTAAAAAATACTTGATAGTTGTAGGTGTTATTTGCAAAAATTATAATTTATGAAGTTTTATGCAAATAAAAGGCATAGTTCAGGAGTTTATGAACGAGGCCTTGAATTGCAAGTATTTGGAAGAAGAGGCAATGTTTTAGTATGAATTTGGAAGAAGAGGCAATGTTTGGGAGGTGTGCTCAACAATACCCCTAATGTTTTATATGTATTTGGAAGAAGAGGCAATGTTTTAGTATTTGGTGCTTCTGAATTGCAGGGTTTTTTTTCAACTTGGCAAGATTAGCTAAATTTATGGTCTTAGCTTAGATAATTTTGCATTTTTTTTTCCGAAAATGAATCTTTGCAATTTAGAACATTCTAAACATTAGGGGTATTGTTGAGCACACCTGTCAAATCTTATAAAAGGTCAAAGTAATCAACGCCAAATAGAGTACCGTGTGTAATTTATTCAAATTTCAGGAGAGATCGGTGTAATTTACCTTCTTTCTGCCTATGGGAAGTGTGGGGATGGGAAAGAACAAGGAGGGTAATTTGAAATTTAACAATTTATACAAGTCACCCGTTGACTTTCTTTTGCATTTTTTTTCCCCCTTTTAAATTATAAAGAAGGCAAGGGTGTTTTTGAAAAAATACTTGATAGTTGTAGGTGTTATTTTGCAAAAATTATAATTTATGAAGTTTTATGCAAATAAAAGGGTTAGTTCATGAGTTTATGAACAAGGCCTTGAATTGCAAGTTGGGTGAGGTGCTCTTTCATAATACTCTGGGAAACTGCCCAAAAACAATGTGATGCTACACATACTCTGGGAAACTGCCCAAAAACAATGTGATGTTACACAGTTACATTGTGTTAGAGACCTGTGATATAGAATAGCTTATTCCAGTAATAATACAATCGGTAGTAAAAATTAGGAATGGCAGACGGACAGGTTGGGTCGGGTTTGATCAGGATCAAATATGGGTGAATTGGATATGAGCTGTGATCTATAGTTCGTTTGTAACGGATTAAACATGAGTTAGGTGAAAATGAATCGAGTCAACCCGTCATGGTCTGCCAACCCGTTTTAAGAAGAAAAAAAATATTATTTTGGATAATCTCATTATTGTTATATAAATATTAATTAATATAAACAAAAATATCAAAACAAAGAACTTTGAGAGAGAGGATAGAATGTAAAGAAAGAAAACTTTCTTTATTTGCTTTGGTTTTTTTCCTATATATCTCGGATACACACCAATACTCATATATATATAAAGCCATAAGCCAAGCTTACAAAGCAAACTAAAAAAACAACTTGCTTATACGTATTTATTTAATGTGTTCACAGTCACACCTACGACATTATATATACAATGAACCAATACACATAATTCAAACCTGCGTACCAAATTCTCTCAACAGTGGGTCATGCTACTAATTCCATTTCTTCCAAATTTTCATAAATAGTGGACCCAACACCATATATATATATAAATATAGCAATTATTATATTTTTTATTTTATACGGATAAAAACTTGTAAAAATATGTATGGATAATTGTAAATTCTCTAAATTATTTTGAAAATTCTTTAAATTTATATTATTTTATTTTGTGACTAGACATGCATGAAGGTAAGATATTATATATATGTATGTATGTATGTATGTAGAATAAATAATTTAATGAATAAATCGAGCCGTTCTATTTTGAAATACAGATATAAATATAGGTTTCTTTTGAACCGTACTATTACATACACGAGGAGTCCATGATGCAGAGAGAATCTTAAAGAGAGAATTTTAGAGAGAGATAGTGGTGGAGAAAGAGAATTTGGAGAATTTAAAAAAAAAAAAAAAAAAAAAATAGATGAATTTAAGTCAAATAGAAGTTGTGAAACTGGGTTTCTTATATAATAAGTGAAATATTGGTCAAAATGGGTGAACCATATTCAACCCATTTAACCCTCTATAAAAATAGATTGAATATGGATAATTCATTTTAGCTCATATTTTAAAATGATTTATCCATATTTATTTTAAAATAAATAGATATGAGCGGATTGGTGGGGTCATGACCCATTTTATCACACCCATAGTAAGAATGAAATCGGCCTTTTAAGATGACACGTAGTGAATACTTTTCACACCAAATAGTTGAGATAAATTCTATGGGAAAAAATCATTTAGAACAAAGATCTTATTGATAAACACTCTTCTTCATACAAATATTTAGAAATTTGTACAAAAATAAATTTGCATATAAGTCGTAAAAGAGGGGGTTGAAAAAGGTTAAGTTGCTTTATTGACAAAGCAGTAAAGTGTACAAAAAGGTTAAGTTGCTTTATTGACAAAGCAATATAGCGTACAAAAAGTAAAGGCTACGACATAAAGAGAAATGGATAACCAAAAAACAGCCTTCTCCCACTTGTCCTCTTGTATATTGATCACTCTTTTGGACTCCTGAATTTAACCGAACATGGTCAATGGGCACATCATGGATCCTTATGATATGTTTGGTAACATTGAATTCGTGTCTTAAATTTAAGATGAAAATAAATTTATTTAATATAAATTTTGAATTAAATTTTTTTCGATCCTAAATCTAAGACATCGATTCATGCTTCCAAACAAAACATTAAACTTTTTCACTCAAATTTTATCCAAGAGTATTACCCGTGATAAAGTCTCAAAATTTTTAGATAAACGCATCGGCCCAACCTTTTATTCTTTGTAACCTCGAGGGATTGACCTAGTGATAAAATCACTTGGGCTTTGGTGCCTTCCTAGCACCAGGTCTTAAGTTTGATTCTTATTACGAGTTTATACTTGGGAGTTGGGGCCACGCATCCGCTGTTATACTCAGCCACTTACCCGATTCGAGGTGCGGAGACGTCCTTCCTGATTCTCAAGAATTAGTTGGGGCGAAGCGACATCCCGAGTTATCCAAAAAAAAACTTTTATTCTTTGTTCTTGCTAGTGGGCCTTCAGGATTTTGAAGCATTGGTGCTTTGGTTTGGGCCTAAGTCCCGCATGCTCTCTGGGCTTCCTAATAGAGTTTGTGGTGTCAGCCCCCACTTAAATAATAAAAAAACTTGTGCAAATCGAAATTGGTGTCTCACTTGAAGTGTTTTGGATGTTTAGCTCTTCAAACAGATTTATCCATATTCGAATCTCCTTTCCTTTTGGACTTGCATAGAAAACCATGCAATGACAAAAACACAAAAAAATAATAATAATAAATAAATAAATAAGTTGAGATTCGCACAGTAAATCAGAGAAAATGCTCCAGATGCAAAATTGCTGATTAAAATTTTGCATTCAAGTATTCTAAATATTTATTGTTCAGTAAATAATATATCTAATCCATTCAATATTTCTTTATTTCTCTCTTTTTAAGTTTTACACGTATAGATTCACTATTTTTTTAGTCATGTTGACAAGTACAAAATTAAAAATGGAAATAAAGTAAACACTTTATAAATCAATTTATACTAGAAAATAAAATTTAAAGTCGAGAAAATAAAAATAAAAACATAAAAAAAAATTGTCATTAAACTTTGTCAATGGAAAAGGTGGGAAGTTTAAACTCCACGTGAATAAGTGGGTATTTGAATGTATTTTTTTCTAATAAAAAATAATAATTACAAGAGAACATGAAAATTTTAAAAGAAACAAATTGTAGTTAGTAACACGGTAATATTTGCCAAAACAATGTGGAATCACCGCCTAATATAAAGTTGTAATATAAGGAGTCATTATAGTATGTGAAATGTTAAAATCCAATTTATTTAACTTTGATCGGTCATGATCCACATATGTTGGACAACTTTTAAAATTCGATGCATTACAAAGTCATATCAACTTTTAAAATTTGATCAGGTTAGAAGGTTCTAAAACACTTGGAAAACGCAGCCCAACTATTTAAGTGAATTGAACAGATATTTTTTAATCCTCTTATCTACATTAAATAAAAATAATAATTAAAAGAAAAACCAACTATTTAAGTGGATTGGGCAGACCATGCAAATTAATTTTCACCATTTATCTGACAAAAAAAAAAATTCAAGCGTACCAAACTAAATGGCTCAAAAATGATGGTTCTGATCACCTCTAAAATTACACAAAAGTTTGGGAATGAAATTTCATTTCTTTTATTTCCGGACCCTTGGTGTGGAGGTCAATTTAGGGCCCGTTTGGCGTGTACTTTATTTTATGCGTTTTATTTTTTGACTAGAACAGAAACAATATTTTTACTGTAAGAGTGCTTTGGAAAAAAATCGCACGCACAATTGGGAACAATGTTTTGTTATAGAAATATCGAGCCCATGTTGCACTACTATTATGGTTTTGGGCCATGAACACTGAACAGTTGTCAAGATAAAATAAAATAAAATAACTTTTTGGTATTTTGATTTTAAACACTATTCACGAAGTGTTTTAACACTGTATAAAATAAAATAAGATCGCACCAAACATGCTTTTGTTACCAAAATAGATGCGGTCCAAAAACAAAAACAGAAATAAAACGCATGGCAAATGGACCTACCCAAATGTTTGGTCATAGAGTGGCTCCAAGTCGCAATTTTCTAGGAACTCAAAGTCCGCAATTTTCTAGGAACTCACCTCTAGGTGGTTTGATTCAAATGGAGCATGGGACTTCGAGTCTTTACAAGATGAGGTTTTCTTACGTCTAAGTATTTTCATATTCTTAGATTAATTCAATCCAACACCAATTATATATATATATATATATATATATATATATATATATATAATTTAATTAAATAGTTATTTACTAATATTGACGGATAGAGTGAAGATTCGAACCTGAGTCTTTAACCACAAGTAACACATTCCTACCACTAGACTATCACGCCACATCCAATATATATATATATATATATATATATATATATATATATATATATATTATTGTCGCCCCTAAATTTAAATACAATATCACTAGTCCTATACTTAAATTCAGTGCGCATGACTTCACTTTAACATTCAAAACTCATTAGTCATGCCAAAAAATATTACCAACTAAAATATAATTCATTATAATTAAACCTACAATAAATCAATATCGACTAATAAAATTTCATCTCTATTACATGGCCATTCTTGCTACATGATCACTCATGAGTCATGCCAAAAATAAATCATGTGCTTTTCCACGTACCAAACCGGTCTGCACCTGAAATGGTGAGAAAGGGGGGGTGAGCTTGGAAAAATCCAGTAACCAACATTCTAATTAACCGACAATAATTACCATATATCAACATGATCCAATATGTCATATATTGTAAATATTTAATTAAATCATTAATATCAATTGACATTACTTAGTCAATTTCAATGTTATAACTACATGTGCTTAAACGAAAGTTTAATTACACTTTGCATAACACTAAGTTATGACCCAACCTATGCCACTACCCAAAACCTACGCCTTACTCTAAGCCACTTACAACCATGATATAACACATCCAACATTAGCCTATCAAGCCCTAAGTCACATAATTCTTCCAAACAGGTGTCTCTCTCGCTGTCGTTCCCTCTCACTTGACTTAAATTTTTGCCACTTTCGCACTCCCGCACCCGCTTTATATGACTTTGATCAAGCCACACAATACAACCAAGAGAGTACACAATCTCTATCCGATCACAATTTTTACCCCATGAACCACTTATCTCACACCACCAATATGAGCTCATTTAACCAATAACAGGTGCACTATAAATCATCTGGACTCCCACACAATTCGTCAATGTGATCATGACCAAGGTCTCACATAGAGTTACGACAACATGATCAATTACAACCGTATCACAATATCCCGATCTCACACAGTTCGACCGGATCTCTTCTTGGTCTCCCCAAGCTCCCAATGTCTCCATCACTTGCCACACAAACTAGGGGAGACTACTGCATATAGAAATCATCAAATCCTTCCCACAAAATATTAGAACCCTAAATAATTCTCTGGCTTTTGTGCCCAAAAGTGCCACTTTTCGAACTAATTAACCAACCAACCAATATCAAAATAAAAATAAAAAATTCAAGTTTCTACATCTATTCTGACTTAATTATTTTAGCATTATATAATTAAAATCACAGAGCCTTGAGAGGACAAAACGTCTAGTTAAAAAGACAAGATGTCTACAAGAGTAAGGAACAGGAACGCGCCAGAACAGATTGAAAGAACTATACGTCTGGTTAAAAGCACAAGACGTCTTCTTATGTCGCGCTTTTTATAGCTCTATTTCCAAACAGTCTCACAATTACTCTAACAGCTAGAATTTCAGCTGAGATTATAAATACGAGGTTCCTTCACCCTTTTGGTATCAATTCTGTACTGAAGAACATTTGTGCAAATTTTTGAAAAGCTTTTTGAGCGCAACATTTTGAAATCTTTTCAAAAAGCAAAAACTGTTTTGGGGAAACCATAGAGCAATCTTAGATCTCCAATACTCCATTTAAAATCAAAGAGATCTTTGATTCTATTCTCTAGTGTTAACAACCCACTACTCTAAAAGCTTAAGTTGTTAGAGAGGGTGTAATTTCAATATTTAAATCATTCGACACGCCCCCTTAAGTGCGGTCTTTTTTTGGTCCAACACGTGTTTCAAATTTAATTATCAGGGTCAGTAAAGTTTGAACACAAGACCTTGCATACTCTAATACCAAGTTAACAACCATCACTCTAAAAACTTGAGCTTTAATAAGTGCGGTCTTTTTTTGGTCCTTAAGTGCGGTCTTTTTTCGGTCCAACACGTGTTTCAAATTTAATTATCAGGGTCCGTAAAGTTTGAACACAAGACCTTGCATACTCTAATACCAAGTTAACAACCATCACTCTAAAAACTTGAGCTTTAATAATGAAATCATTCATCATCTAGAAGTTGAGTTTTCATCACTTTTTTTTTTTTTTTTTTTATTTCTTAGTTGATATTCACACACACATGCCTCCACTGAGGTTTGAACTAAAGGTCTGATACCGCTAGGCCACTGGCTCATTAGTAATTTTTTTTACTTGCTTATTCAAAAAAAAATTCTTTTTTTTTTTGATAAATTTCACTTGCTTATTCTATTTAGAGATATCTTTTGGGAGATTAATGCAATGAGTTTTCATTGTAAAATCAGTTTAGAAAAAGGGACGCCATTGTTGTGCTGCAAGCCTGCAGCTGATATATATATACGAGAGAGAGAGGTCAGAAGATTGGTATAATCTTCTTGAAGTCTGGGTGGATGTTGCTCACTTAGCAATGACAGCTCCCGAAGCACTGTAGAGGTCATCTTCGACCTGTGAAGAGAGACTGTAATGGTTTCTTCTCCCTATCAAGGAGAAGCGAGAGAGTGATTTAAGAATCCTCAAGAGGTACTCTTGAGGCGAGGACATAGGCAGGGTAGCCAAAACCCGTAAATCTTGGTGTTCTTAAGTTTGCATCTCTCTAACTCTATCTCCTTAACTTTTCAGTTTTGCATTCTCTGTTGTTTTGTGCATTTAATCGTTATACTCTATTTGCACAGCAAGACCAAACTAAAACGGAAAAACTACTAAGCTTGCTACCCCCCCCCCCCCCCCCCCCAAAAAAAAACCCAAAGCGGGGTCATAGGCAGGGTAGACGTAGCCCTTTTGTGTGCCGTGGATGTAGGCCGTAGTGGCCAAACCCCATTATATTCTTGAGTCCTTCATGTTTAATTTATCTTTTGTTTCTCAACAATGTGCAAGGGGATGGAGAAAACCATTAATAATCTTTTGCATTGCATCATAGTGGCAAGGAAGTTTTGGGGTCTTATTCTGTCCTTGATTGAGACTGTGTGGGTGATGCCTGGCTTAATTATTGATATGATGTTGGAGTGGAAATTACTGAAAAATAAGGGTCAATAATAGAATGCCACCCTCCTTGCCTAATGGGGTGCATTTGTTGTGAGATAAAATGGAGACATTTAAAAGAGAGAGCTTTTAATGCATATACTGGAACAATAAATCATGTGGCTAGGAAAGATAAGATAGCATGTCATTTAACTAAGGTTAGGGTGTTGGATAAAACAGAATGACGAAAAGAATTCACATAAACATCCCCAAATAGTTAGAGGCTTTCTTGAGCTGTGGACTTGGAACAAATTATTTTTGGGATCTTTAATTTATAAATGCACTCCGTTACCATGTCTACCAATACTTCTACGGAATATTTTTTTTTAATAAGTAGGATGTCAATAGGTGTTCAAAAGGAGAACGCATCCCGCAAAAGTTACACAAGAACTAAATAAGGCCCCTAAACGCTCATTATATCCCAAACAAATCAAATCTCTCCCCCAAGGATTTACAATTTTCCCGAGTTCATAATAGAGAATTTCAGCGTCCCAATAGGAGACTCCTCGCTATCAAATGATATCCTATTCCGTTCCCTCCACAAGCACAACCAAACACACAAGGGCGCTACACTCCAAAATCACGAACTTAGGAACCTACTATACAACCTCTCCATGCCTCAATCATGCCTTTCGAGGATCAAGGCAAAACCCACTGACCCCCAAAAAAACTCAAAAGCAAACCCCAATTGTCCTGGGCCACTGGGCAATGGAAAAGGAGATAATCTACCGACTTCTCAGTTCTCTTGCACATGCAGCACTAGTCGACAACAACATGTCTCCTCCTTCTTAGGTTATCCAACGTCAGGATCCTGCCCAAAAGTGTCGTCCACCCAACAAAAGGCCACTTTAAGAGGAGCGTTGGTGCGCCAAATCGCTGGAACCTCCGAGTGGCACCTATAAGAAGAGCGAACGTCAAACCTCTCCTGAGAAGACGGCACCCAGAATCATAAATCAGACCCTCCACCATCTAGCTCCTACCAGTATGGCAACTCCAAGATGCCGCCGGCGTCCTCCCGAAAATGCATGCCTAGCCAGAGCAATCTGGAAAAGGCTAGGAAAGATGCGCGCTAGTGAAGGGTCACTACACCAAGTATCCTCCCAAAAGCAGAGGATGCTGCCACACCCTAATTCTGATGTGTTCAGAGAATTCATCCCACTCCTTCCTGGTGAATTTCCAAACACCGACCCCTCCTAGGAATGGAAATTTACCCCGCCCCGTTTAAACCGGTTTTGGAGGCCCGTTTATGGGATTTGGGTAGGGATGGGTTTTAGGGGTAAAAACCCGTGCAGGTTTGGGGCGGGGGAAGGTCACCCCGCCCCGTTTATATTGCAAAGTTACAAATACAAACCTTCGTCTACCGGACTAGCAGGGGAATATATTCTTTATATATAAATAACACCTCCACTACTAAAACATTCACATCATCAGTTGTAGAGACTCCCAGAATCCTTAATCCTCATCCTCACGGTCTCACCATCAGCCTCGCCGACCACCATCTTGCTCCCGTCAATGTCCTCTTTGTCCCTCCCCCTTCTATAGTATTTCTTGCTCTATCTTCTCTCTAACCCTTTCGCTGGAGCCATTAAATCTGGTTCAAATTTCTCTCTCTCCACATATATATATATATATACACACACACACACATATATAATCATATATGTTGTTGTGTATGTATATATTTCTGTATCTAAAAGTTTATTCCCATAGAGTTAGATTTTTTATGTAGTGTACATGCTCCTTCCTCTCCATCGCGTCGCCCCTCATGGAGTTCTTTACTCCAGAATTCTACGTCTAATGGCTTTACGCCATTAACTTATTACAGCGAGAATCGGAATAAGGAGTGTGTGGTTATTGAAGATGAAGATATCGCTGAAGAGTTACAGTTCTGGGCGAATTCTGTGGTATGTTACGTCTTGGGAAGTAAGCCTACTTCCCCTACTTCAAATCATATGTTCAGAAAAGATGGAATAAGGATGCAGTGGTAGTGTCGATGAAGGATGGGTTTTTCCAGGTCCGATTTCCCTCTGAGGATGATCTGTTACAAGTTCTATCTCGATTTCATACGTTCCAAGGTAGAGCTATCATCGTGAAGAAATGGCATAAGAGAATACAATTGGAGCGTGATATCTTAGCCACCGTCCCCATATGGATGAGGGTGTATGACCTTCCAGTTCATGCTCGAAGTGGAACTTCAGTTTCCAAAGTGGTGTCAAACATTGCTAAACCTATATATATATGGATGATATTGCTCTTTGTAGAGAGAGGAGTTTTGGCAGAGATGGAGGTGGATGGTAAATTCCCAGAAGTAATTAACACAACGTTGCATGGGCTACCTTGTAGAGTACAAGTTGAATATGAATGGAAGCCTCAAATATGTGGTCTGTGCAAGAAGATGGATCATAATAAGAGTCTGTGTCCATTAAACAAGATTAGAATTTCTAAAACCTAAGGAGAAGTGGGTGGTGAAAAAACCCGAAAAGGAGAACATGGCAGTATCCAAGAAGAATATTAGTGATAAGGGTATCTCAGAGGGGGACAAGGATGTTTTGAGTCCTGTAAGAGAGATGATTGAGGAGGTGGATGGCTTTACAGTGCAAAGAAAATCGAAAGGCAAAGTAAAGGCAGTGTCTCAAGAATCACAGTTACAAGTGGTCTCCTTGAATGCATTTCAAGTTCTTGATGAATTAACTGAGAGAGAGAAGGGAGGGGATCCTAAGTCAGACCGTGCAATAGAGATTGAAAAGTGTAATGAGGTAGATGTTCTATCTGTGGAAAATATTCAAGAGTGTGCTGCTGAAGGTGATCTCCAGATTAAGGATAAAGTGCAAAATCTAGCGCAAGAGACAGAGGTGGGGGTTCCAGCATCACCAGAGGGAGGTACTTCTTCTTCAAAGAAGCAGAAAAAGAAGAATAAAAAGGAGGAGGTAAAGATTGACCCTAGTTTGGTTAGAGTCACAAGAGGTATGATTGCAGGTGGGGTGATTCCACCAATTTCTTTGTCTAAATGATAGGATTGTGGAATGTTCGAGGTCTCAATAGGCTGGCAATGCAGAAAGAAGTGAAGGCCTGGTTGAGTGACTCCTCGATTGTGTTATGTGGTTTGGTAGAAACTAGGGTCAATAGTAGTAAGTTCCAGACGTTGAAAGACAGAATTAGGAATAATTAGAGTTGGGATAATAATTATTCAGCTGATGTAGGTGGAAGAATTTGGTGTGGCTGGGATCCATTGAGACTTCATGTTTCAGTATTACAGACTAGAGATCAGATGATGTTGTTGCAGGTACAGGTTAGAGGGTCTAATAATAAATTTTTTGTGACTTTTGTGTATACTAAGAATACTGATAGAGAAAGGAAAGCCTTGTGGAAAGATCTTCAGGATAGTGCTCAGCTTATTGATGGGCCATGGCTTTTATTGGGGGATTGGAATGTAATAAGAGTTAATGAAGAGAAGAAAGGGGGAAGACAACATCCGCCAAAAGACTTGCAAGTTGTTGGTGAAGATTTTACTGACGCTGTTTTGCAATTTTTCTCCCATCCAGAATTGGGAAGAGGGACTAATAGTACATTCATTACTTTGATACAAAAGAAGAAAGATTCACTCAAGGTGGGTGATTATAGGCCAATATCATTGTGTAATGTATTTTATAATGTCATTGCAAAGATTTTGGCAAATAGACTTGCTAAGGTGTTGGGGAAGATTGTGGATAAAGAGCAAAATGCTTTCATTCAAGGAAGAAAGATTCAGGACAACATTATTATGGCACATGAGCTAATGTGAGGGTTTGGTGCAAAGAGAGCAAAACCAACATTAGCATGGAAAATTGATTTGAGGAAGGCGTATGATACAGTACAATGGTCATTTTTGTTAGATGTAATGAGGCTCTTTGGCTTTGGAAATACTTGGATTGCTTGGATTTAAGTGTTTTTATCCTCTGTTTGGTTCTCAATCATTATTAATGGTTCTCCTAATGGATTTTTTCAGCCTGAAAGAGGGCTTCGACAAGGTTGTCCATTATCCCCCCCTTCTTTTCACTCTGGTCACTGAATACTTTTCAGGTATGATTGATGCTGAGGTTAAGAGTGGTACAATTATTCCTTCAGATTCGGTTATTAAAGCTGGTTTAACTATCACACACCAGTTCTTTGCAGATGATCTGCTAATGGTAGTCAGAGCTAATATGGCTACTGTCTTATGCTTGAAAAGAACTTTGGTGCACTTTGAAAAACTCTCTGGACTTGCTGTTAACAAAGATAAATCAGAACTTTATTTTACCAGGTCTGTGAGAAGAAGATCTGCAGTGATATGGGCTTTGGGTTGTATGGTGGGATCTCTACCATTTAATTACCTAGGCTTACCTATCTCTGATAAGATGCTGAGAAGGCAAGATTGTACTAGCTTGATTGATAAAGTTATAACTACTACCACCAGATGGAATGGCATGCACTTATCTGTGGCTGGGAGAGTAGAGCTTAGCAGGGCTGTAATTCTTCCTGTGGTGCTCTATTGGACCTCGGTTTATTCGTTACCTGCTATGGTAATAAATTTAATTGAGAGACGAATGAGGAATTTTATTTGGGGGCATGTAGAAGACAGAAAGAAGATGCATGGTCTGAGATGGAAGAAGTTACCTGCTCCTAAAGAAGAAGGTGGGTTAGGAATAAGAAGAATAGCAGACATTGATTCAGCTTCAAAATGCACTTTGGCTTGGGATTTTTTACTGTCTAAGGACAGAATCTGGGTGGCTTGGTTTGAAAAGCATTATTTAAAGCAGGCTTCTTTTTGGAATATTGTTCCAAAGATTGCTTGTTCATCCATATGGAAGAGCATTATTGCAGTAAAAGATGTAATCAAGCTCAATTGCAGATATAGAATTGGGTCTGGACTTAATATAGGGAGTTGTTTAATCACAGATTATTGAGCTATATCAGTAGGAACAAATTGTGTTGCTTAAGTGACTTTATTGTCAACAATCAATGGAATGATGAGGTCTTGATGAATGCTTCTCAGGAGGTGCTGCAGGTGTTCCATAATCAGAAGATATACGGTGGAGTGGATGTATTGACTTGGAAGAATACTTTCAGTTTTAAGGCTGCTTGGGTGGTTTGCAGAACCAAAAATCAAGAGGTTAGGTGGAGTGGGATCTGTTGGAGTGGAGGGAGACCTCGATGGTCAACACATTCTGTACTAGCGATGCATCATGCTGTTTTAACTCAAGTCTTACATGAAGAGCAAAGGGTATTCTCTAGCATCTAGATGCTGTCAGTGTTTAAGTTATGAGGAAACATTGAATCATGTTTTTTGCAGTTGTGAGTTCACATGGAAGGTGTGGAGTAGTCTATCAGATTGTTGTGGATGGCAATTGCAGAGATATATTTCAGTTCAAGAGCTGGCTGACATGTTTATTCGAAATCCAAAGGTAAAGGGAGAAACAAGATGGCAAGGATTATTTTTACTGCTACTTTTTATTTCATATGGATGGAAAGAAATAACAGGATATATAAGGATACTTCTACAGAACCTTTAGATATTGCTAAGGGTATTTTGTTTGAAGTTATTGTTGTCTTGGGGGTATGCCTTCAAGACATTACCTAGTTTATGTTTGGGTTTAGATTGCTTTTAATTTTGCCTTTGTAAGGTGAGTGGTGTTTTCTTTGTGTTTTAATGGGGGTATGCCCTCATTGTTTCCATGTACCTTTTGCTTACATTTAATACATTCCTTCATTTGGGGGGGGGGGAGACAATAGATCATCGTATCACAATTTTAATGGAGTTTGATTTGCGCATTGGACTCGATCTCAGCCTTTTTGGGCTTGGATTCCTCTTAATTTTTTTTTTTTTTAAATTCTAAAAGTATCAACTTCAGTTCTTAGGGTTCTGTTAGGGTTTTTTAATTTGATTGGAAAAAGTAGGGAAAATTTTGAGTGGAAATCTAAACAGGGCGGGGTAGGAAATCTTAAACTGGGGTGGGAGAGGGGTTTTGCTAAAGGACCCACACCCTGTTGCCATCCCTATCCTCACCTCGAGATAACTCCAACCACCCTATCCTCCCCAAATCCACAAGAAATAACCCTCCTCTAAAGTCTCTGCCTCTCCACACCAAACCTCCACAATCACTTGCTTAGTTACTTCTATAGAATTTTCCCGGAGGCATGAAATTTCACTCGAGATTCGTTTGTTTAATTTTCAAATACCTCGCATGTAGATTGTGGAACCCCCATTTTTCTTGTGTGTAGCACTAAATCTTCTCTAGTAGCAAAGATCTCAAAATTCACAAAGGCAATAGGATGTTTCACAAGCTATCTCTAGCAATGAACAGCTCACATGATTTAAATTTTTTTTTTTTTTTTTTTCTCTTCATAAGCAGGTCACATGATTCCATGACAAACTAGATTCTGTAGGAAGAAAAAATGGCCTTACCATCCTTAAGTCAATTGGAAATATTGAACTAGCCCATTGGGCATTCAAACTTTTTCCCCTAATCATTTCTGATGTAAAACTGCAAGTCATATCCTAACTTACAGTATAAAATGAACCGGGATATAATAAGTAGCAGTCTTAAGCCTAATAGTTCTAATATGCAGTAAAATGAATATTAATTACAAAGAAAAATAAAACATTGAATTTAACATGACTAGATTTGTAAGCATACCTATTGAACCGCATCTTCAGAGAATCTAGCATCAAATGGAGCCTGCGGGTGGGATTGTGATGATCCACCCGCAGCTCCAGAACCCTGTTGCAGTTCAATCACTAACAATCTGACAGCTTTACTCATCTGTTCCAACCGAACTGCACTAATTGGCGGAAGACCAGTGGAGACAGCCTGCCCTGGTTTCCCAGCCACTGAGCCAGTTGCCTCATCCACTAGGCATTCCGATCCTATCCTCTGCTTCACAGATTCCACGAACTCCTCTGCTTGATCACAAGAAACTCGGAAGAGTTCCCACCGTTGCTTGAAGTTCTCAAGAGCAGCATCTGTAGCTGCTGTTTTCTGACCCCCAGAACTCTCCTTGGCTTCAAGAACACCAGCTGCAGCGGCAACAAACTCCTGATATGCATTGTTTAATGCGTCTACAATGTTGTCCATTACTCAGGCCCCAACCTGCAAATGGATATAACGAACAGTGGGAATGAATAACATACACGAAGTAAATTATGAATTGCAAGTCTTTTCAACTAACAAAAGAACCATTACTATTCACTTAAATACTATTGCACTATCAAAAACAATGTGCAACTTATCAAAAAAAAAAAAAACAATGTGCAAGTCCTTTCAACTAAATAGAACCATTACTAGTCTCTTAAATGTATTGAAATATCAGAAAACAAAGGCATTACCACAAGGGTCATGAGAAATAATTGGGATGTCAAGCAACTATTTTCAGCAATGTGTGATAATAAATAAAGGTCCAGTAATCCCATGTAGACAAGTAATTTTAAGTAATATATATTTCAATATATTCCAATCTTACAATATTCAATTTGAATCCATTTTAGCACATAGCCATTTGTATTGACAGAAAAGAGTAACACAACAAAACAATTGTTTTAATCAGATACAACAATTCTAATCTAATTTCCAATTGGATCTACCTTTACCAAGCACCAAACCATACAAGCACATATACTAAAACATACCCATTATATTATATTATATTTTATATATCTATATATATATATATATATATACATATTTTGCTAATATGATTACTTATTATATAAAGGAATACAAAAAATAAAAATAAATTGTATTAATTTAGCACAACAATTGTAGTTGCATTTCCAGTAGGATCTACATTCTCCCAAGTACAAGATGAGGCACGCACACATTCACACACAAACAAACACGCGCACGCATCTAAATTTGATAAAGAAAATGTTAAATTACCGCAGAAACAACTATTTCATTTCTGTAGTTTTTTCAAACAACTAATATGCAGGGCAGTATCTGACCTACAGATATTATATAATTTTTCTTCGCAAACTCTTTTTATTTCAAAGGAAAACATTTTCCACATAACACCTTTTATATGTGTATTAAAATTTTCTTCTTAGTTTCCAGAATCTTAAATATATTTCCCAAAAAAAGTTTTAGTACACAGCAAAGACATTATTCAAACCTGTTTTTCCATATAAGTTTCAATCATCTAAAGGTACAAACAACAGACAAAGTCCTCAAGTATTGTTATGATTTAATTTGTAAGCTTCATAAATACGTAACTTATTTGATTCATTATTAATAATTGTTTTTTTGAATTCGTGCAGATTGTCTCTGATAGCTAGGAGGCTTCCTGGGCGAACAGACAAAGAAGTTAGAAATTACTGGACCTCACACTTGGCCAAGAAGGACATAAAGAGGACCAGCACAGCCTCCCAATTACAATCCTAATAAAAACTTCTTTCCAACATTACTCGTTTGTATATTCAAACCTGTTTTTCTCATCTAAGTTTCAATCATCTAAAGGTACAAACAACAGACAAAGTGCTCAAGTATATGCCCCAAACAGATTAAATGTTTTTCTTTCAGACCCCATAATCAAAAAAAGGCTACCGCACAGATTCAAGTTTCAACTAAGAACTTCAAAAAACTAATTATTCTACAAATAAAGAGATGTAATTACATATCAGAAAGTTTTAGCTAAATGATACAACTAGCTAGCTAGGTTTCAAAATTATTCAACTACCACTAGCTATGTTTCAAAATTATTCAACAAACACTAGTTAGGTTTCAAAATCATACTGCTCATTTGCCAAATATGCTTCAAAATGATTGCTTAGTTGATGGTAACATACATATTAATAAAGAAATCGAATGAAATTTTAAAAATTATCAAAGAGAGAGAGAGAAAGAGCATACATGAGAGAGATTACATAATATTATAGCGGCTCTTACCAAAAATTAGAAGACCGCGCGATTGAAAGAGATCTGTGAGATTGATCGAGAACGATTGAGAGTTGTCGCCTTCCCCAGATAGAGAGTGTAATCGTGCCCTAGGTGAGAGAGAGAGTGGTGGTCGAAGAGAGATACAGGGGGGTGAGCTGGAGGTTCCGCTGGAGAGAGAGAAGGGAAGAAATCATCCGAGGGAGAGAGAGTGCGGGGAAGAGAGAGAAAAAAGATTAAAGAATAAAAATAATGGAGTAATAAATAAGGATAAATAGCCAAAAAAAAATTTAAAAAAAAAAAAAACTTTAATTATATCCAAATTTACAAATAACTCCTTCAAGAATATCATATTTTGTTGCAAGAATTTACAAACCATGAATTATAGCCCATTTAATTGCAAAATATTCCATGTCTTACTATTTTTCATAATGTCAATATTTTTTTATTATTATTAGTTTTTTGTCCTAGTACTCACACACACGCCTCTATCGAGATTTGAACCCCTTATCTTTCTCTGGTACCGCTTGGTCACTGGCCTGCTAGTATGTCATTTTCTTATTGAATCACTTGATTCAATTTTTTATTACAACAAATTATGAAAGAAATTCATTTTAATTGACAATGATTCATTAAATTTGTATAAATTCACCTTTAATTCTTGAAATTAATTATTTAGATAAAAATAAGTAAGAAAATTTAAAATAATTTTAAGTAATTTCTTAAATTTTCATGAATATATTGCATAAAAAATAACGTATTTTTTATTTAAGTAATTTATTAATTTTTTATGAATATATTGTATGAAAAAGAAGGTATCTTTTAAGGTAAAAATGTTTAAACCGAGTATAATAAGTTTTAAAAAATTATAGTTACAATTCTATTTATTTATTTATTTATTTCATTTTTATGATAAATTTATACTAATAATAAAATTAAAGTAAATAATATAATTAATATTTAGATAATAAAAAATGACAAATGTTATAAAAAAGGTAAAATAATATTTTTTTGATAGAACAATTTCATGGTGTATTTAATTTTATTACCCAATGAATTCATATAATTCATATACTTGAGCAAAATAATAGTATAAAGTGATCTCGTTGTTGTCAATTCTAATTACTGTTTAGTTTGTTATTCATGTACTTGGTTTTGCATAGATTGTGAGCTATATGTGTACCAATATTTCATTATGTGTGCTACTTTCACTGAATGGTCTTGTTTCAAGCGTGGTGTTTCAACATTGAGTTCAAGTCCATACTAGGAAGAATTAATTGCAATAAATCATTTGATACATTTCTTCCAATCTTAATATTTGCTTTTAGAATTGTTACTCCATGTTCCTTTATTTTTAACTGTTGTAGTGGTTAATTACTTCGTTTTTTTTTTTGCAGTCTGGGCATACATGCTTTTGAGAACTTTTCTAGCAGTGAATCTGCTCCTAATTTTTTATTTATTTATTTTTTTTAATTTGGATATATATGTTGGTTTATTGCAATTGACTTGTTTTCATATTGCTTTTATTTTCTATAGATTGATTAACTTTCTTTTCTTTTCTTTTTCTTTTTTTTTTTTTTCTTTTTTGCTTGAAATGGGTTACATCCTTCTAATTTTTCTACATGTAGTTTTAATGAATGAGAATTTTGAGTGCCATTATTTGATTGAGTACGTTGACTTTTGGTTCAGTAATGTGAATTTTAAAATTCAAATAAAAGAATTCATTGTTCAACTTTAGAACCCTGCAGGTTGATATCATATTCAATTGAAAAGAACAAAGTTAGATACTTGCATAATTATAAGAAACAAAGTATTGATTTCGATTATTTTCATTGAATATTTTCATCGAATACAATTAGAACTATCCTCGACTGGATTTTATTTTTTGAAAGTCATTATACATGCTTTTAAATATATCTTTTCTATATATACAACCAAGTTATCACTCATCGTTTTTTTTTAATTAAAGGTAAGCTTTAATTAATAAAAATAGAATGTACAAGAACAACCCAAAGGCACAACCAAGCACAAGGCAGCCATACAACCCAAGAACATACAACAACCCACCAACTTCAACAAGTTAAAACCCCCACATGAACAACCTAATCAAATATACCAAACCCACAAAGGATACACTGAACTAACTAATAAGCAAGACACCATGTTTGTCCTCCTGCAAAAGAACAGCCTTGCAAAAACAACTGCAATAAGCTCTCCTGTGATCCAACCATTTTGAGATGACTACCATCCCTTAGTGTCAAAGATGCAAGCTTGGCTCGAACACAACTTTTAATGAGGCAAATGATGCGATAAGGGGAAGAAGCTTTGTTCCAAAAGGCCCTTGCGTTCCTCTCCAACCAGATATAGTAAATTGCAGCATTGAAGAGCAACTTGTGGATGAAGCCAATTACACAATTCATTCTTTACAATATTCATAGCAAAAAATGCCCTCTCCACCGTGACAGTCGCAACAGGTAAAATCAACGTCAATGTCATAAGCAAATATACTAATGGATACACCTTGTGTTTTTTTGACTCCACCATTTTTTTTGCAAGAGTATAAATCTCTTTCAATCCTTCAAAACTACTATTAGAGCGTACATCAAGAATATAAGTCTCAAATTGACTATCAAGTTATTTGAGCTTAATTATAGAAAATTCTTTTTGATAAAATTTAACAAAGCCGAGTTATTTTTTGCTTGTCAAAAGAAAAGAATGCATCATCTAGACATAAACATACCACACCAACAAGTAACTCAGTATTAGCCTCACTAAAAATGACTATTTAGCTCTTGAAGTTGCATACCTATCACAAAATAAAAAATAGAAAAACTCAACACGATAATAATGCAAGTTTGTCATTTCTTGCACATTACGTTGTGGTCGTCCCTGAGCAAAGAACATATCATCCATGTTGGTCGGGAACATCAATCCCATATCTCTCACGAAATGAAGAAACTTCATCAAGTAATGAATCTCATCCATCCACCCTCGTCACTTGTAGTCTTTGCTTACATACTTTGACTAAAGACATGGCATTCACGATATCTTAATCTTTTCTTTGTAGTGATTTTGATAATTCATTTGTCATTTCTAACACTGGTTCCATCAAACGGAGATTGAATACAAAATTAAAAGATTGTATCAACCCAAGTAGAATAGCTGTTTCACCTATTTGATCAGATTTCAATCCTTCCTTTTCGATAATATTAGGAACATCAATTATAGATGAGAACATTGTAATAAAGTTAATTAAAGTACCATTATGTGAGCCCCAACGGGTGTCTCCCACACGTATAAGAGAAGTACTCTAATTTAGGCCGTGCCCACTTGAAAACTTGCCATTATTAAGCTTTCAATAACTTTAGTAATTTGTTTCTCTCAAAGTATATAACGACGTTTACATGAGGCTCCAATTACATTCACCACATTAGCAATAAATTTGAAAAAAGTGAAAAGTTGGTCATGATTCTTTCACACAACAACAAGAGCCAACTAAAGTTGGTGAGTAAAGCAATGAACATAAAAAAAAAAAAAAAAAACACATTCTTTCTCTTTCAAAATAAGCGTTTTGAGACTGTTGAACTCGCCTTGCGTATTGCTAACCCCATCATAAATTTTCCATGTAGAATATAAATTCTCAATCCATGTGTAGAAAATACATTATCAATGGATGCCTTAAGTGAGAGAACAATTATATATGTAACATATACTATACCAATAAAATGCTCAATGATACTCCCATTCTTCATGTAATATAACACAATAGTCATTTGCTCTTTTATTGATATGTCATGAGACTCATAAATTAAAATAGAAAAAAAAATCTCTAATATATATAATAATAAAATTGATGATCTCTGTTGCAATGTAATTATTAATTTGTTTTTAAATCTCATATAACGTTAATTTCAGATTTTTAGGAGCATTTTCCAATACAACAGCTTTAACATTCTCTTTGTGACGAGTATGAAATCTCAAAGTGTAAGAAAGTTCCCTCAATTGTTTGAATAGTCATATTCATCATGGCCATGAAATGCAAGTCCTTGGTGTAAAAAGATATTGGATACATTCAATTGATGCGTTTAAACGAGTTCGATATTCAATTCTAGTTTGTTGTGATTGCTTAAAGAAATTGTTTAAATGTGTTGCTTTTGGTTCATCAAAGCTTCACATGATCTCCAAGCTTGGTTGTGGGCACTATTAGTGCCTCCAGCATGAACTTTTAAGTTTTTCTTTATTCTTCCAATTTGAAAACGACTCACCCACAAAGGAGTCATCCTCTTGCTTGTTCTCCAATATCTGACTTGAAAAGGTAGCAACATAGGTAAAATACAACATCTTTGGTTATGCTATATTCTAGCCAATTAGAATAGTTACTAAACCAAGCAGGGTTGAAACAACATGACCCTCTCTCAAAACTCCTATAGGGGAAATCATGAGTCCTAAACTGACAAGGACCCTTTTGGAAATATGCTTTACGAATTTCATCTCAAATATTAGGATGATAATTCATGATATGAGTTCGTAGTCATAGACATGTTGAAAGATCCTCAAAGTTGATGTCGGAACGACACTGTTTTAAACTATCATCATTTCTCTCTATATTAGGATGGTAATCCATGATATGAGTTCGTAGTCATAGATGTACTGAAAGATCCTCAAAGTTGATGTCGGAACGGCACTGTTTTAAACTATCATCATTTCTCTCTATATGAGGTGTCAACTGTGATTTTCTTTTATAGAAGTTCTCAATTTTTTGCATAACTGTTTAAAAATAAATAGATTTATTTATATACAACTAGGAAATTTCTTTATCTGAAATCAAAAGGTATCACAAAAATACCTTAAACACACTATAAACCAAAATAGTCTAAACATATGTTAAAAAAAATATTGAAATGAGAGATAACTAGTAAGGAACAAAATAGAGCATAACTAAGATGAGATATAGTATCATACTACATACATGATACAACTCCATGAATATAAAATTGTATACAGAGATAGGGAAAAAGAAAAGAATCTTAATTTTTTTAAAAGGAAAAAATATACATCCTTATTGAATCAAATTTCAAAAACCAATTTAACATAACTAGAAAATATTAGGGAATAGGAGGCATAGAACTAAAAATTTAGAAGGAATTCAGATTGCATAAGGCTGTGATGAAGAAATCAATAAAAACTCATTACACGGGAAAATTTATCTTTGTGGTTGTAAATTGTAATTACTTATTATATTTGTCACACTCATCTACCAATTAAAACCAATTAAAACAAAAAAATCTAAAAATTAATGTGAATATTGATTAATGTAAACAAAACAAAAATAGGGTTTCCATATTCTATACAAAAATGAGTGTGTTATACCTGCAAATTGAGCAGAGAGTCGGTGATAGGTTGATGGAAAAAGAGAAGGTTGATTCTCTCTCTATCTCTCAATTCTCTCCTTCAAATTCTATTGCAACATCAGGGAGGAGCAAAATGAGTCGTGAAGAGTCTGCGGATTGGAGCGAACAAACTAGTGGTTTGGGACTGTGGGTTGTTTTATGCGAGCAGGGTTTAGCATTTGAATCTCTTGGGGTTTATTTAATTAGTAGGTGAATGAGCACCAACACATGTTTTGAACCATCACTAATTTAACGATAAAAAATAAAAGTGAGGGGAGGTGAGAGAATGCAATATAGGGTATATTTTTAAGCCAAAGACAATTATTTCATTATGCTAAAAAATGAATGCATAACCATAAACTTATGCATTCATTTTTTTTTTTCAGTCATTAAGGAAACATGACAGTTCCATTCACCTTGACAATTTATATCTCAAGCTTACCTGATATATGTGACATATATATATTTTATGCACATGCAAGCGTACCATGGTGAAAGAATCTATAATATGGAGTATTTTTTTAAGGCAGAGATAATTATTTCATTATGCTTAAAATGAATGCATAACCATAAGCTTATGGATTCATTTTTTTTAGTTCCTACAGAGACATTACAATTCCATTCACCTTGAATTCAGTTTATATCTCAAGCTTACTTTAAGCATAACCATAAGCTTATGGATTCATTTTTTTTAGTTCCTACAGAGACATTACAATTCCATTCACCTTGAATTCAGTTTATATCTCAAGCTTACTTGATATATGTGAGATATATGGCAATTTCTCTACAGTATGGGCATACATGCTTTTGTCTAGGCAATTTCTCTGCAGTATGGAGGAGTAGAGATCTTTTTTATAGGCAAAGAGAGTGGATTCCCGAAAATTGGGTGCTAAGAATTGAAAATGAGTAGCCTGGATCATTTCTTTGAGGCCATATGCACCGGCCTCTCCGGATTTTGGCTCTCTAAAAACACCACATCAGCTTTTCCAAGATCCATGTCAGCAATTCCAAGAGCCACGTTCGCAGCTTTCGCTCTCTAAAAACATGCACTCCATCAGGCTCTCCGAATTTTCGCTCTCCAAAAAAAAATAATAATAATAAATTAAGATTATTATTATTTTTAACTTTTCCTAAACGGCTATATTAGTAACGGCTATATTTTTAACGGCTATATTTGCAATGGCTATATTTTCTCAACGGCAATATTTTGAGATCAAACAATATTTTTGCTAATTATTAAAAAAAAATTACGATTGATATTAGAACTTGAAACAATACATTATCCATTATGGATTAAAAAAAACAAATTAAACAAAACAATTAAAAATAACTTAAATAATACAATATCCTAAATTGAAATAAGAAAATAAATAGACCAAGGATTACAAAATCCTATGGAAACTTTGGGGCGGACCGTGAATTCAAAGATGTCAATATCTCATTTTGTCGTGCAATAATCTAAGCTTTCCCTGCTTCTGTTGGTGCCGAATTTGGATCTGTTAACACGAACTCATTCTCTTCAAGTCTCTATTTCTCTAGAATCTTTAGCTGCCTTATCTTCTCTTTCTCCATTTTTCTTATCTTTCGTGCCACTTGGGCATCCTGCATTTTCTCCTGACGACTCTCAAAACAGGTGGTGATATTATTAAATTTCGAAACGAATGAAGTTTGCAATTCATTCGTTGAATTAATTTTTGCTCGACTCTGCTTCGCTGCTTTTCTTCCTGCTGGTCTTTGTAGTTGATATTCTTCTACACCGGATGAATCATTTTCCCCTATGTGTGGTGATTCTTTAGTTGAAGCTCTATCTGTCGTGATTGCATGACTTGACGGAGTAGATGGTAATGAGTGCCTAACAAACTCATTAATGTTAAAGTCAGATCCACTCCTCTTCTTCGGCTCTTTTTTCTTTTTTTGCCTTTTCTTACTTGTTCGGCACAATATGAATTCCATTTATTGTTATGCTTTAAGATCTCCCGGCAACTTTCTAACTTAAATTCACCACCTGTTTGGCTACGAAACAGGTCTTTAGCTACTATCATCTACACGAAAAAATTAAAAAAAAAAAATTAAAAGTTGACTATTTAAAATATTTACGAGTTATATTTAAATAATAAATAACTCACCATATCATCACTGCTAAAGCCGCTGGGATGATTCATTTCTATAGTACTCATGTAGTCGGAAAATTTGCTGATTTTTTGTTGGATCACCGGCCAACGATTCATCAAATATCCATCATTTCGCTCAGTTGGAACACCAATATGTTGTTTATATTGTTCCAAAATTCGCTCCCATAACTTCTTCTTACTTTGGTCTGCCCCCGTAATCGCATCAGAGGTAATGGACATCCACGCCCAACATAAAGCCTCATCTTCAGCCTTGCTCCAATTAGTAGGTTGGATAGCCGGTTGTTTTGGCGGGAGTTTTGAGTTACTTGATTATGGAACATAATGAAAAGTTTGGGATGGTTGATGAGAAGGTTGGGATGGTTGATGAGAAAGAAATTGAGAATCTCCTCTATAAAAATTGATATTGTTTTCAGGAAATGGCAAAAACTCATCGTTTGATGGGTTAAATTGGGTGTTGTAATAAAATGGATGTCGAAGATCCATGAAATCGAAATAACTTTGAAAATAATGGCTAAGATTGAGAAAATAGAAGAAGAAATAAGTTAAATGGTAGATAATAAAGATGTGATAAGTGATTGTAGGAGTTGGGGTATTTATAGAGATTTAAAAAATTTTAATTAATTTTTTTTTCTGAATACAGTTAAAAAAATTTGAATTTTTAAACTTTTTTTTAAAAATTATAGCTGTTAAGGCACTGTTTGGTACTGTAAAAACAGTGTCTTAACGGCCAAATACACTATTTGGCCTATACATTTAAAATTTAAAGTAAAAAAAAAAATTTTTAAACCAAATTTTAAGGGAAAAAACAAAAAAAAAAAAGGTTTTTTAATTTATTTTTGGCCCAAATTTTTCTTTGGACAAACAATGCCTAAACAATATATTTTTTATTTAATGAATTTTATTTTATTTTTTTCCCAAAAAAAGAGCTCTAAATAACCTATTTTTAAGATTTTTTAAAAAAAATTTTTTTGCCAAAGGCACTGTTTGGTACTGTATAGAGCCGCTGCAAGAAAAAACAAAAATTACTTAATGCAAAACGGCGCCGTTTTGCATTAGGAAAAAACAAAAAAAAAAAAGAAATTCCAGCGATCACGGGCCAGCTCACTAAATACCGCGAGCCGTTTTGCATTAGGAAAAAACAAAAAAAGAAATTCCAACGATCACGGGCCAGCTCACTAAATACCGCGAGCCAATCTGCAATCGCTAATGGGTCCCATCAAGTTTAGCTAGGCCGCTGCGCGACCTTTAGTACATTGGCTCGCCTAAAATAGGCTTTGAAAAGCCCGGTGCAGGTGCTCCGAAGGCAAGAAGAATGAAGGGCTAGCTGGATTTTGCTGATTTTTAGGTGGTGATGCATTTCTTGGTGCATCACCCTCCAAGATGGGACCCCACTTTTGCTTTAAAATTGTATTTTTGTATATTTTCAGAATTTTTGAGTTTTTTGACATCACTAGTGACATTAGACATGTGAAATCACCTAATTTGTCCTCTAGTTAGATCAGTTCAACATAATGTAAAATAATCGTTTTACCCTCAGACTAAAACTTTGTCAAATGAGCATTGGTCAATATTATAATGGTTTAATTTTAGGGATTATTACATATAAATGGACTTAGGGTACCATATTTACTAAGAGACTGAGTCAAAGTCCCATAGTTTCTTTTAAATAGGTTTGACCCAAAAGCTGAGGTGGCACATGAAAAAATACTATTTGATATTTCTGTTGCCTAAAATACCCTTCTTCCTATTTTATGTGTTGCCTAAAATGTCCTTTTCTACACTTGCCTAATTTCAAGCCCTAATGCCTTTCATATTCCATTCGGTGTAGCCCTCTCTCACGACTTTTTCTCCCTGACTTGTTTCCTGCGATACAGATACAATCTGCCATGGCACGAACAATCTTCGATCTGCTGAAGGGAAATCAAATACTCAGGCTCAACGGTTCCTCTTTCCCTCTTTGATGAAACCCTAACCTTTCTCTTCCTAATTTCTGGTGTAGCGGCAATAACTGGACGGTTGGAAACAATTGGGGTTTTTTACCGTTATCTCAGCCTCCGGTCACGTTCTAACTCTTGAAATAGGTACTGTTTGTGTTGATGAATCTGTATATTTGTGGTATTGTTCATTAAAGACTGATACACTTTCGATCAAACCTCCTCCAGTCCGCCATCAATCGAAGCAAGTCTTAAGCCCTAAATGATAACACACGGCTCAGATTCCTTTGTCTGATCAGTAAGCAAATCGTAACTTTTTCTATTTAATTCCTTCCTCTTGATTCCTTTTTCACACACACTCGCTAACACACACATATGTATATGTATCTGTGTGTATATATTGAACATATTGCAATGGATTTTATTTCTTTTCGTCATTAATCTATGCTCCTCTGCTTTTGAAAAAAAAAAGAAAAAACATATATAAGTATTTGATGATGGACTTGTTGGATCAGTTTACGAGCCTTTTAGGATTAGTCTCAACATGGAAATCCAAAAAATTTGATATCAAATGCTTATAAAAAATTTGAGATCAAGTTTGGATTTTGGTGGATTAGGACCTTTAGATTTTATTTATTTAAGGTCGCTAAATCATTTAAAATTAGATAACCAATACTATACTAAAATTTCTTCAAATTTTAGCAATTTTAAAAAAATTAAATTAGATGGAGACCTCTTAGCCTGCCCTGGACACCAAAGTAGGCAATAGTTCGATCATTTCCTGCTGGACTGAGTGTGTAGCATATAGGTTTCATCATCCCATTTATCTTAATTTGCTGCTCATCATTGTGGAATGTGGGCCTCAATTTTAAAGCAGATTAAATAAACACTGCTCCATTGATGTGGATTATTATTCTCTTAATGGATTTGTCAAAATGACTCAAAAACATGTGATCTTGGAGGCATACTTCGTTAAGCAGAAGAAAACAAAGTGTATAAGAAAAAGAAAAGTTGGAAAGGATAATCTTAAAAAGCTTTCTTTTATCTCCTAGACTCCAAAGATAACAATGAGCAGCAAGTGTTCATTTAAATACGTTTATAAATCATAATCCAACGTAATAGATGGGTGTTTTACATTAATTAATATTTCTTTGTCATAATGGGTGATGTGTGAAAATCATTTGTTGGTCAGTTATTCAAATTCCAACCTTTGTTAACGATAGCATTCTCTATATATTTAAATTACTTCTTCTAAGTTTGATCTAGTGTTATGTGTGTAAATCTTTAACTAGGAATTTTATACACATTACATACATATATATACACACACACATATTCTATTTCTTCATTCCATAGTCTTAAATCTTTAACTAGGAATTTAGGAGTTAAAATTCAAAGCCACCAACACATAAGTAGTCCAATTAGTTTTTACTTATAATTAATTATTATAAGTCAATTTGGATCAAGAATTATTCAAGATTATTGCCTCTTTCTCAAATGGCATGTAGAGTATACCTTTGTGTAATGTATCTTTAGGCATCTACGCACATGATAGGGTTGATGCAAAAGCTAGCAAACTCTATAAATGAGGCTTTTTTAATATACGTATTTAGTATTAATTTATCAAAAAAATGTATTTAGTATTAATTTATTATTCCAACATTCCCTTGTACTTGTCTCCCCCATTTTCAAGACTTAACATATAAATTATGTGTGTGAAAAATATTCAACACTCTGCTCTCTCTCTATTTAACTCTCAATTTTTTATTTTCAATTTATATTGTCCTATTTAACTCTCAATTCATCTCATAATCTCCCTCATCTTGTAAATATGTTTGTTGTACACATAGTGATACAATTATCTAGTAATCAATGGCATTAATTTTGTGGTTGTATTTTGATTTGAAAAAGGTCTGTAGTGTGTCTTTAGGAAAAGTTTAATCTTGACACTGCCTATCCCTATTGAGGGAATTGGTAGTGTTTCGCTGTAAATAGAGGTAGCCCTTCACCTGATGGAAACATAACGAGTCCTTGGAAGCAAAGGGGGAGGGGCAAGGCAAATTTAAATTTATTTATTTATTTTGATTTGAAAAGGTCTGTAGTGTGTGTTTAGGAAAAGTTTAATCTTGACACCGCCTATCCCTATTGAGGGAATTCGTAGTGTTTCGCTGTAAATAGAGGTAGCCCTTCACCTGATGAAAACACAACGAATCCTTGGAAGCAAAAAGGGAGGGGCAAGGCAAATTTAAATTTATTTATTTATTTATTTTTACCAATGAACGACCCTTTCACTTACATTAGCGAGATAGGACAACCAATTGGAGAGAATGGATATAAGTTTACTTCTTATGTAGGAGTTCTAGTGAGGGAGATAGTTTTAGAGTTCCAGTTACATTAGTAGGATGAAAAAACTTTCAACTAATGACATTGAGATGTTATGGGCTTGCATAAAGAATTGAAAAGTTAGAATAAATATTTGGACTTTGGACTTGCTCCATTGATGTCTACAATCTTCCTCACCCCAAAACAACCTTCGGACTTTGGACTTGTCACTCTATTCCAACCTAAAGCATGTAATTTTCTATTCTCAGAATTAGATCCCCACAAGAGATCCCTCATCTTCTTCTCCATGTACTTAATCTGTAACGACCCGAAATTAGGGGCATAAACAAAACATGATTCGGAAACCGTCCGGATAAATTCTCCAAAAATCATCCAATAAAAAATTCATAGTCCATTCATTGTCCCAATTATACTTAAAACAACCTCAATACACTTCCAATGCGCTACAGCGGATAATTAACAACTTAAACATGCCACAAACAACCTCAAAACAAAATATGCGCTGCCACTAGTTTAAAAATTCGTAGAAAATTCATTTTAAATTGAAATGGAGCAAACGAAAATGATTTGAAAAGTAGACTCAAAGGGTAATGTGACACTGCAATTCCCAGCAACTTAAGCTTTGCCAATAAAATCAGTTTTTGGAAGGAAAATGGCTAACTAAGAATGAGTTGAAAATAAAGTGTTTCAGAAAACTTCATTCATTAGAAAAATATCCGGAGCTAAGAAAATTCCAATAAATTTATTTTTAGAAAGTAGACTTAGGGAAGTATAAAACTAGAAATTTTTATAAAGATCCAGTCTCGAAAAGTTGGTCAAATAATTCAAGTAAAATCTGATTTCCAGCAGATGTAAACTTCGGACAGCTGGTACTCTCGAATTTTTAGAAAAACAACTGCTGATCCAAAAATTACGAAATTTTATGGAGAAATACTAGATGTATAAAGGAAGTTGTGGTAAAAGTTTGAAAGCATTTAGATCAATACAACTCCTTGTAGAAATTTTTGAGTTTCAGCAAAATTGAAAGAAAACTGAATTTCCTGTGCAACAAAGCAATTTCTGATTCCCCATCATCAATTCCATCATTCAAACCCACAAGAAACATCAGCAAGAAGTCTCTAGATATCCATAGGGTAATTTAGATACATGGATAACCACATGAAATCCTCAATTTTACATCAATTCCCAAAATTACAATTGAATCAAGCATTTTATGCTTTTGTGTGCTAAGAAACCTTCAAAATTTGACGATGCACATTTTAACTTATTAATCCACATAAAGAAGGTAATATTTTCAATTAATTTTGTGGCATCTTAAGACATAATCTATTGTTGATGTTATTATCTTACGTTGTTTTGTGGCCAACTGTTGGCCTATGAGTTTTGTCATTACTTTAGAATCATCCCCAAGGCAGTTTTGGCTTCATATTTTGATTTTCTATTCTAGATTATGCTATGAAACCAACCCTCCTTATGGATGTGCAATATGACTTACAAAAATCATCATGCCACTTTTTCTTTGTTAAAAGGGAAAGGAGTAGAACAATAGTTGTAGAAATGTCAACTTTGCCAACTCTTCCATCACTCCTGTTAGATTAGTTGGCATTTCCATCTAAATTTTAAAGGTAACTGAAAATAAGTGAAAAAATGGAGGTGGTTAATGTAAAATGAGGAGGATGGGCATAGACTGAGCCAAGTGTCCATATGGAATCTGTTGCAACTTTAATTTATTAGACAATGTTGTGGTCAAAACTCTACTTATCATTATCATTAATGTGAATTAAATTGCAAGCAGTTTTATGGTCACTTTAACTGTGAATGTTGTTTCTGTATTTTGATTTTTTTTTTTTTTTTTTTTTACTATGGTGCAATGGTAAAAGCTCAGATTGACAAGCATGAAACGCCAGTTCAAGTCTTGAGAGCAGCTAGTCATTGCAAAATAATGTGTCCAGTCTTGCTCTCCGAGCACTCTACGTAGGCTGGACAACAATAAAATTTTTAAATTTTGACATTCCTCAATCAGTCAACATACACCAACATGGTGTATAGGAAGGAAACAAAAAGTTGTGCCTAATGGGAATTCATGATACAGCCCTTTCTTGCAATGTACTTATATTCCTTAAATAGAAAAAGAGAAGACTTGACCAGTCGTTTGATTGAAGCAGGGAGATTGTTCAACCCTTGATATTTGGGTTTTAAATGTTATGTTCCTTATTTCTTGTACAGTATATAGTTATATACTTGTAGATGCAAGGTTTTGTGCGACACCTACTTCTTCCTTCTGCAACTCATATTATCTAGAGCTTGAGTAATGTTAGATATACTTAACAAGCATGTGTCTAACAATTATGCCTTTCTATTTTAGTTATCTTTTTTTATTTTCAATCATTTGCACCTAAAATATGATCCACATGCAAGCATGTAAGAGTAATATCAGACTGTGTTGTTTCATACGTTCACTAGAACAACTTTCTACCACGGTTATACACCGTGGTAGAAAATAGACTTTCTACCACGGTGTTGAACCGTGGTAAAAAGTCGACTTTCTACCACAGCTGTTTCTACCACGGTTCAAAACCGTGGTAGAAAGCCTTTTCCACTGTGGTAAAAAGTCATTTTTCTTGTAGTGACAAGGTCCAAACCAGTCCTAAGTCCTCAAGTCCCTCGCCCATGCTTATGAACAATATGGATTCTAAACAACAAAAAACTGAAAAGGCCATAATATGTAATTAGAATGGTGGAAAAATTGTAGTTTATGCTGTTCATAAGAGAATATGTTTGGTTGTGAATATGAAGCTTGTTTAAAACTTATATAGCATGAGTCTATGGCATACACTGAAATAGATATGATCATTTGAAAGAAGTACCCAATCTCAGACTATGAAGGTTAATTTATGTTCCTTATTAAGTCCTCAATTTGTCTTTTCTGATTTCTATATCCCCATGCCTGTCACTGTTTTCCTACATTATTTATTTATTTATTTATTTTTGGCTCTTTTGTCTAGATGTTGTCAAATCATCATATGGCTAAAATTCATATGATTTCTGTGAATTGGGCTCCATATAAGAGAACATATGATGCCATAGAGAGATATGTGAGGTGTTGTCAAATCATCACATGGCTAAAAATAGTGGTGCTAGGTGTATTTATTTTTCAATGTGTTCAAGTGTGTATTTATTTTTCCTTCAATAAAATAAGTGATTGTGTTTCTAAAAATGTACCATTTATGAAGTTGAGAACATGAGAATTCCCTCATGGAACTATAAATGGTTTGTGTTGTGCTTACCAATGTAATAATATATTTAAATCAGTTGATCCTTGCAATAGTTTCTCTTGTCTTGGTTTTCTTTATTTCTGTATGTTATTTTGTTCGTACGTTTTGGTAGTAGTTTCTTCGCTACATTTTGTTTGAATAACTGATGATATCTCTTTGATTCATAAATGACAATCTTGTTCTTTCCCTTTTATGATTAGCATACTGAATTTGAGACTTATGTGATGCAGCTACTTGCTTGGATTTTGTACCATAAACAATGAGGTGGTTTTTTGACAAGTGCAGACTGAAACTCAATAAGAGAAATGGTTTATAAATATGCTAAACAGGAGTGCTAGGAAATTGATGATATTCTTGACAAATGGATTTAGTTCCTATTTTGGAACATTGATGAATGCTGAATTGTTTTAGAACATTAGTAAACGATGAATTTTTTAATTGTATAATGAATTTTTTGTTCTAGTGATAGGCAGACACCATTCGTGCACAAATTGAAAAAGTGATGGATGAAATAATTTAAAGATTATTCAAATGATATAAATAATTTATAGGAGGAAATCTATTTGAAAAAGAAATTAATATTATAATAGTTTTGTTAAAATAAAAACATTAGATGAGTAAATTGCACTTACAAATAGGGATGCCAATACTTTACCTTAGGACAACAATGCCACTGTTTATAACTTTTTCAAACACTAAAGCTTTTTCTTGATGATGTGACCATACCTCTTTATCTGCCATGGTCCAAGGCTGATTTACATTATTTGGCTTTTTGTTCAATCACATGGCTAGTCCCTTTTGTCAAATCATGATATAGGTAAAATTCATTCACATGTCTGTAAATTAGGCTTTATAAATAGACATATGGCATATGCACAAAACCATAACATTAGCACTAGTAAATCTCAGTTGTTGATGTATGGACCGAAAGTATATAGAGCGAAAGTACTCATTAAGAGATGCGTGGATTGAAAGTAGTTGTTTTACATTCTCAATCGTTCTCAAAACTATTCCATTTTTAACTCCTCACATCGATGGTTCATTTTTTTATGTAACACTAACCTGGCATATAATCATCGTCCCCTCTATCGGGATTTGGTGTGTATTTATTTTTCCTTCAATAAAATAAGTGATTGTGTTTCTACAAATGTACCCTGTATTTATTTTGCTATTGTAGACATAATACGTGCCATTCGGAAAATAAAGTGTCTGTGCCTTACACTCATCCCAGTTTGTGTATATTCCAACATTTCGGCTAATGAAAACAAAATAGTATTTTCGTCCTCCCATCAGCTATCTACAAAAAATTAACATTATCAAAATACAGACATTACATAATTGTTATTTGTGTCACATAGATTTCTAAGTGCACTTATAAATAATTACGTTACATAATCAAAATGCAGTTAGAAATCTATTTTAAAAAAAAATTATAATAACTTTAATTAAATAGAATCAAAATTACATTGGATAATCAAAGTGCACTTAGAAATGTGTTTGGAAAAAATAAGTTCCTTTTGCGAGGGTACCACTTTTTTCCAAAAGGTACCACATTTTTTAACTGAAGGTACCACTTTTTTGGCGTCAAGGTACCACGTTTTCTCTTAACACTTATTCATGGTGATAATGGAGCTGTTTATGGATGTAATGTGCAACTTAATTACCGGTGTGGGGTGTAATACCATTTTCAATTGCAAAAATAAGTCCCTTTTGCGAGGGTACCACTTTTTTCCCAAAGGTACCATGTTTTTGAACTGAAGGTACCACTTTTTGGCGTCAAGGTACCATGTTTTCTCTAAACACTTATTCATGGCGCTAATGGAGCTGTTTATGGATGTAATGTACAACTTAATTACTGGTGTGGGGTGAAATACCATTTTCAATTGCAAAAATAAGTCCCTTTTGCGAGGGTACTACTTTTTTCCTAAGGATACCAAAATTTTTAACTGAAGGTACCACTTTTTGGCGTCAAGGTACCACGTTTTCTCTAAACACTTATTCATGGTACTAATGGAGCTGTTTATGGATGTAATGCGCAACTTAATTACCGGTGTGGGGTGTAATACTATTTTCAATTGCAAAAATAAGTCCCTTTTGCGAGGGTACCACTTTTTTTCCAAGGGTACCACGTTTTTGAACTGAAGGTACCACTTCTTGGCGTCAAGGTACTACGTTTTCTAAATACTCGCTTAGCTAGCTTGAAGAATATTTTGTATTATTCATGGAGCTAATGGAGCTGTTTATGGATGTAATATGCAAATTAATTAGCAGTGTGGGTTGTAATGCCATTTTCAATTGCAAAAATAAGTCCTTTTGCGAGGGTACCACTTTTTTCCCAAAGGTACCACGTGGTTGAACTGAAGGTACCACTTTTTGGCGTCAAGGTACCATGTTTTCTAAACACTCGCTTAGCTAGCTTGGAGAATATTTTGTGTTCATCATGGTGCTAATGGAGCTGTTTATGGATGTAATATGCAACTTAATCACATTACACATATATGTTTATTGAGATAGTGTGTTATTTCTTTGACAACTATTGAGATTAAATTATCCATTTATCGATACCATGGAACCAAGGAAACAATAGGCCAATTTTCCATTCATTAAACTGCTTCAATTTTAAACTCCATCAAATTTGAAATTAGTACATTAATATTGTAGTGAAAGAAAATTCAGTGAGACCCTAATATAATAAGCCATACAATACTAATTCATGAAAAATCAAAAGAGCAATTTCATTTGATTCCATCTAAGGTAGATGCTAGTATAATAAGCCATACAATAGTTGTAAAAACATACCAACCTAATCCACAATCAAAAGTTGCAACGCTACTCTTATTTAAAACTTAAAAAATAGCTAACACCAACAGATTGCAAAATACATGCCAAAAAAATGACACTGTTCAACATTACAAATGTCTTATATCCCACATCACTTGGCGTAACACGGATCTGAGCGCCAGATTCAAGGGTGAGATGGGATGTTCTAGGATCAAAGTGTTCTACCAACCATAAGCACAGGTTACGCTACAAAATGGTACACTCGATGTCTAAAAAGGACCCAAACCCAATCTCTTGTACGGCACCTTTTTGACTTCACTTAAATTGCAAACTGTTTCCTTGAATTTATTTGGAGAACACCGGGTATTAAACATCTACAAATAAATTACCAACACAAGCATATTAAATACAAAAAGGAAGGATAGAGCACATATAGGGACAGAATTTAAATAAATAGAACAAGGTTATATTGCCTTTTATGTTGCTAGTGATGAAACAGGCTCAAATATAAACCAGCCTCGTGTGTATGTGTGTGAGAGATTATTATTTTTCAAGTTTGCAATCTCTTATTGTATTTAATTTAAGTGTCCCACTTTTTATGTCCCTTTTGATATACACACACACACACATATATTTATATTTGTAGGTAACACACAAATCTGGATCCTCGCTAGTACAGGCTTTCTTACGTAGTTTAGGTGAAGGGCAAAGAAGGCCTCTGTGTACTTTACTATACAATTAAATCAAGGATGTAACACTATGAAATCTAATATGAAACGACAAAAAATTTCTAAATTAAATACGATATGTTGAATGAGTGTTGCATCCTTAAAGTAAATGTGTTCACGAATGTAATACCGATTTTGCATGGACATTGTGTCTTCAATTTAGGATATTGTTTTTCGGATTTAAATTGCACAAAATCTTTAATTTCACTAGATCATGAAATTGAGACTTTTGAGTTTAAAATAACCTTATTCAAAGTACTTTTAAAGTCAGTAAAATGTTTTAATGTCCGAACAAGAAAATTCATTTTAAGTTACAAGGATAACAAGTGAGTGATGATATTTAGTCCATTTTAAGTTACAAGGATAACAAGTTACAAGGGAATGAAAGGTCACCCCCCCCCCCCCCCCAACTGTTTCATTCACTCTACTATGTTAAAAACCCATCCCAGGTAAAACTTATTATTATAATAATTTTATAGATCCAAATAATCACCTTAATTAAGCCATTAGCTTAATACTAATCCTATATTAATTAGAAATAAAGGAAATATTTTTGTTTTAGGAAACATAAAAAGTATATTGTTTTAATTCATGCCCACCATATAATTTAAGGAAATGTTAAACACGTCATGCAACATCTCATGCATCAATATTAGGCCTTTCTCTAGTTTCATGCATCGAATCATCTATATCATCTTCAGGGCTTCTTACTCCAAATGCGTCATGCAACATCTCATGCACGCCATCATGTTCGTCTATGTCCTCATTCTCTACCGTTTGATTAGTAACACCATAAGATTCTCTCCCCATGAAGCACCCAATGTGTGTAAATTTTAAGATACCCGTCAACAATAATATCATCTAATGCATCTTGACGGCACTTCCACAAGCAATTGCAAAACGTAACACATGGGCACAATATCATCTTGACTATGCCTACATTGTCAAATGCAACATCCAAAAAGATTCTAACTCCTCTTAGGTGTTCTCTGCTCACTCTATTTATCAAGCACAAAAAAGTTTAACAATTAAATAAATGACCTAGCTAATTTCAATAGGACATCGTTAATTTTGTCAATGAAGCCAAAACTTGGTTTCATCATTATCCTGATAATCAAGCTAATAAATTGAATTGAAGAGAATGGTGAACACTTGGCTATTTAAAACTATTAAAAAAATGACCTAGCTACCAAAAAAAAAACTATAAAGGAAATGGGATATTAAGATGCCAAGAGACCAGCTCATCTGTAGTGTCATTAGCAAGCAAAACAATAAACAACTCTTTGAGCAAAAACTATACCATGTGTCATACTGATCGTAGAAATTTATAATAGATTGTATATAATTTTCGGTAAATAAAATGGATTATAGGACCTGAGTATCTAACCAACCACTACATGGAAGGCTTGTCTTTCCTCCCCTGGACCTAATTAATAGTAATTAAACCCGTGACATCAACTCTTTATGACTACAATAGTGAGTCAAGAACAAGAATAAACATGTGAACCTTAACAGCAAATCGCTATAAACAAATTAAATGGAAATTAGTTAAAGAGACCATGAGGGAATACTACTAAAAGGGGAAGTTTTCAGCAATTATTGCGAGTATGAGGCTTCCCGAGTGGAAAAACAACATTTGATGTTAGTAATTTTCTAGTTTTAGATTGACAACTGATTTTGAGGTCATAGTGAAAATTTATGATGTTAACCACCTTAACTCCTATTACTTTTGCAAAGCAAGCACTTATTGAAGAAAGGAACCACAAAGCAAGACTAAGTGCAACAAGGTGATGACTGAAAAGAAACGTTAAAAGACAGCCATAACGCCAGCTATGAAATAAAATTGTCCAATTCGCAATGCTAAAAACCAGTAAAGACAAGGATCAAAAGGCAAGTCAACTTATACCTTTTGCATTTTCCACTTTGCTACTAAGGTAATCGTTCTTGTGTACTGTGGATTTGTTTAGATCTGGTCTACGCCGCTTGAAGCCTCACCGAGATCATGTCCTGCCAAATGCTGTCTCAAATCAAAGATTTCAAATTAAAAAACCGGATTTGATATTTTAGAAAAACAATCATATACTCTCAATTTCAGAGTCGAAAAAAAAAAAAAAATGGGAATAATCAAGCACCTGTATTTTCTTCCATCACTTCCTAAAAACAATATCATTCAGTCTTTTTGGCAAAATTTTTAGTGAATTTCTGGTTAAAAAAAAAAGGATCAGTGAAAAGTCATATCGTTGCGCCAGGAATATGACATATTTAAGAAAATAAATAAAACAATTAGTGAACAGAACAGTCTAATTCATGGGTCAAATTCAAACTAGTGGAATGTTACTAGTCAAGGGAGGGTTCGTTAATCTAGATGTCTGAAAACCCAGGTTAATTGAAGAACACAGAAGGGTAGTATTAGCATGGTAACCACAGTTCATGTGCTTAAGTTTGAAATCAGACAATTAAGCCTCAAGTTCTTTGATAGAAAGTAACAATACGACAATGCAGTAGAATTCTTGTATATTCTGTTTAAACGCGTTATAGATCTAGTCTTCAAGTATTTAATACCTCCACCCCTCCACACTTGACTACCACCATAATTTCACACCCCGAACCAACCAATGGCAACACCAGTTTATAACAACTAAGGCCCTCAACCTTATACCATGAATAACCACACCACTTTTGCTTTGGCTAAGCACAAATTATAGCTTCTTAGTTCATGAATGATTCACAAATTTTTCGTATTGTGGGGGGAAAAAAACAGTATAATTAGAGATTCACAATAACCTACACATTTGAATACATGAGTAACTATGAAAAGGTAAGACGATAAATATTGAACTCAATTAACAACTAAAGAATAAATAGATTTAAACAAGCAGGGAAGCATTAAATCAGAAAACCAATTTCGTCACAACATCAACATGCTATCTATTTCCTCATGCAAACAAATAGTGTTTTTTTATCAACGATATATGCAGATAAAAGAATAAAAAGGGAAATTCAACTGCAAGCAAAATAAAAATACCATGTTAATCAAATCTGGCAAAGAATAAATGAAAAAATAATATGAAACAAATAAAGAAAAACGAAATGCAAGGTAGATTTTGCTAACTGGATTTCAGAGACCCAAGGAGCAGGTGCTGATCATCTTTGTTAAACAAGTTGACCCAACATGCTTAAGCTTTTAGGGTAATTGCCTCGCACATTGCACAACCAAAGCTACACCAGAGAGAGGCCACAGATGACAACTACTACATAGAAATTGCAATCTATGAAAATAACACGTATTGTTTGGTGCAACACCAAACCCATCTCCAAGACATTCACTGCTCCAGCCCAATTATGCCCATTTTCTTGAGGAAACTGACTTTCGTCATGGAAGTCCTAAAGGATTCATCACTCCGATTATACTATAAGTGAAGAGAAGAGAGGAATTCACTGGACAGAAACAGAAATCATAACGATTAAAATCATAAAAATAGGCGATTATAACAAGGTACCTTCGTCCTTGCTCACTCCCTGGTAGAACTGAATAACAGTGACTGGTTGTTGGCTTTCGTCACTCCCCTCTGATCGCTGCTCGTTGTTCATCGTCTTCTTCGTCGCACGAAAGTCGTCATATGGCTAGGGCGCTGTTTTACAGAGAGGCGGAGAGAGAGGGCTGCTGCACTGAACGAATGGTTATGATATTAGGGCTTGCAATTAGGTCATTGTATGAAAGGGTATTTTAGGCAACACATAAAATAGGAAGAAGGGTATTTTAGGCAACAGAAATATGAAACAGTATTTTTTCATGTGCCACCTCAGCTCTTGGGTCAAACTCGTTTTAGAGAAATATGGGACTTTGACTCAGCCTCTTAGTAAATATAGAGCCCTAACTCCATTTATATGTAATAATCCCTTAATTTTAAGTCTTTTGAACCTTCTGAGCACAATGGTGAAACCCAATTTTCGATTAGACGGTCAGATTCTTGTTTCTCAATTTTTGGCCGCATGTGAGGGCCTACCGGTGACATGGTTTAAGGAATATTGGAAGCGCCGTTCCTTTCTTGTGACTGGGGGGATTTGGGATTTCAAATGGGGAGGCGAAAATGGGTGTCTACAGTTGTTAGAAGACACTTCCCTTGGGTGGTTTTAGTGGTGGGAAACAAAAAAGGTATCATAAGTCACAATTTTTAACAAAATTTGCTCTCCATGAAACCAAATTATAAGCCAAATAATTAAGGTGACACTCTTAAGATAGTTTATGTTGAGACTTTCTCTTTGTGAGTGCTTTGAGTACTTTATGTTGTATTTCTTGCCAAGCAAATTTGGTTTAGAGCCAAGATATGTTTGCTAGGTTGTTGCTGAACCAGCGCACATGTCTTTTATGTAATGAAAATTTGTTTAGGCAGATTTTTTCTTTACTGTTTTAACACTTAAGTTTGAAAAATATTTATAATTTGTTCTACGCATTAATTTGTTCTACTCATTAATTTGTTTGTACATTTTTGCTCAACCATTTTGTTTGAGCCATTTTAGTCACACACACAGGAAGAATGAGAGGGGAAGAGAGATTTGATTTTCACTTAAAAACTTTAAAAAGACCTTTTAAATAAGAAATTAAAAAAAAAAAGTATATAAAAAAAAAAATTTATGTCGAAACTAAATGGAATCTAAATTGGTGTATCACAAAAGTATGTGATATACATTAAATATGAATAGTATAAGTAAAAAAAACTCCAAAAATAAAGTCTACAATACATACTACAGATTTAAATCTATGTACCATAAGAAATGGATTGTTTTATACCACTTTGTAGAAATCTTCTCCTAGTAATTTACCAAAAAAAAAATCTTCTCCTAGTATATCAATCCTAATTAATCAAATAAAAATCTTATAATTTTTTCATAAGATAGAAAAAAGTTGGGACAATTTTTCATTGGTGAATGTCGATCGGCATATATTGGAACTCACTTTCGTATCGCAAGCCTTCTGACACATCAATTCATTGAACTAAGGCGAAAAGGTATGTTGACTTTTCGTACGTACATTTTCACACTCTCCAAAGTTTCCCATTAAACAAATGACACTCGATCGATATTGGACACACAGGAATTTCAAGAACACCCTTAGTTTACTCAATTCCACTTTTTTCGGATAATGATAACTTCTATCGTTCATGAATCCCTAACTAAGACGGTAATATATATATATATATAAATATAGACAATGCTCCAATGAGAATTGTTGTTGCTTTGTGTCTTAATGATTTATTCTTGGGTAAATAATAAGAGGTACTAGGTTATTAATTATAAGATTTAATTTTGTTTCTAAATAGTACATATAAAATTTGGTAGAATTAGGGTTACTATATATATGAAGAGACGAATTTTCTTTGAATTGGTAAATACCCAAATTATTTTCAAAACAAAATACGATTTGTCCAATTGAAAAAAAGTTCTACTTAAACCGACAAAGTAGTTGAGTGGACAATTTAAATTTTAAATTAAGAAGAACTAATCTAACCTAACCTTAAGGAATTTACCGTACAGCTGGTTTCTTCATGTCTATCTCTAATATACCATGTATATATCTCTAACAAACCCTACTTATTCTCTATTTCTTGCATTTGCTTTCCCTGTTCTATTCTTGCCCTACACAGGAGCCCTTCACACATGAAGAACAAAGATGAAATGGCCAGCGACCAAGAAATCAATCGAAAGAGGAAGAACAACAACAACAACAACCAGGACTTCCATATCCCAATAAAAAAACTCTCAGCAGAGCCCGAAGAAGACGACAATGATTTGCAGCTCACCCTTTCCCTCTCTTTCCGTCCCTCTCGGCCTCGGCGACACTCTCCGGCGAAGCCAACGCCGTCACCGCCGCCAGAACCAACACCGTCACTAGCATCACTCTTATCCCAATCCACAACCCAAACACCACTCCAACTATCACAATCACATCCCATCTACATGTCACCGCTGCCTCCTCCACCTCCCACGACGGATCCATCACCGAATACGAAACCCCCGGCCACAACGACCACGCAAGCCGGTCCGTCGCGGGTCCGCCGGAACCCTACGCAGGCTCCACGCGAGGGGAAGAGTGACACGGTCCCCGCCCCGTTCCCGTGGGCCACCACTCACCGGGCCACGGTACATAGCGTCGATTATCTCGTGTCCAAAGAGATCTTTAGCATCGCCGGAGAGGTGCAGTGCAAGCGATGCGAGCGTAACTATGAGATGGAGTTCAATCTTAGAGACAGGTTTTATGAAGTGGGGACGTTTATAGTGAAGAATAAGTCCACCATGCATGACCGTGCCCCGACTGTGTGGATGTACCCGGTTCTTCCGACCTGCAAGTTCTGCAACCAAGAAAACAGCGCGAAACCGGTCATCTCGAACAAGAAGAAGACGATCAATTGGCTGTTTTTGCTTCTAGGTCAGATGCTTGGGTGTTGTACCCTAGAGCAGTTGAAGTACTTTTGCAAGCACACAAAGAATCATCGAACTGGTGCCAAGGACAGGGTTCTTTATCTCACTTATCTTAGCCTCTGCAAACAACTCGATCCCAATGGCCCTTTCGATCGCTGAAGATCATACAGCAAGCTTTCACTTCATTGAATACTTAATTAAGTACTGTTAGCTTTCATTATAATAGGTATTAATTAATCTGATTAATTAGCAGTATGAGATTGTATGATGATTTTTATTTTTATTTTGTATATATATGCACTTTATGGGATATTTTCTCCCTCCCTCCCTCTCTAATGTTAGTATTAGTTTAGGGTTTTTTATTTCATAAAAAGAAAGTTCATTTCTTTAAGTAAAATGATTTTTTTTTCCTTTTTCTTTTTACATTTTGGTGCCATTCTTTTATTTATTTATTTTTTGAAAGCCGGATTAGTGATGAATTTTTTTTTTTTTTTTCTTTTTTTGGTATATAAATATGGATTTAAAAAAGTAAAGTTTAAAAGGTTTCAAATTGAAGATTATTTATTAGCTTTTTCTTGGTATATAAAGGTAAAGTTTAAATGGTTCATTTAGGGGGAAAAAAAAGTTTAAATGGTTCCAAATTGAAATTATTATTTTTTTCATATGCATGTATTGTATTGATGTATTAATGATAAAAGGGAAAATTTAAAATACCAAAGTTTAAAATATCACTAGTTAAGTCTTACACATCCAATAGTATAGGGGTGAAAGAGCCATTAAACTAAAATAATTACTAAATAAAATTTTTATTCTTTTGGTTCAAAATACCCCCACCACCTTTAATTTTTCCATCCAACCATCACCACCACCAATACCCACCATCACCACCGCCCACCCATCATCACCACACCACCAATACCCACCCACCTCCATTCTAAACACATACATAGCACCCCACCCCATCAACAATATCTTTAATTCTCTCTTTCTAAAAAAAACTCATGCACCACTCCCACCCAACCTTACCTCCATCCCCACCGTCCATCACCACCATCACCGACCACTAATGATATAGGACAGAATTATGAACAATTCGACAAACAATTGGAAAAGTCCGTTTTCGACAAACCAATAGTGGAGTTCGATAAGTCCGTTTTCAACAAACCAATAGTGGTTGTTGGGTGGAAATGACGCATTGAGAAAAACCGACTAGCTTTAACTTGTGTGCCATACTGATTTTTAACTGAAAACCTTCGTTTAGGGTTCCGAAATTGCATTTTATTATCTTGTGGGAGACCTGCTAATTATTTCGGGAAACAAAGTCTAATTGCTCTTAAATTTTAGATTTAGTATTTTTTATTTATTAGGTTTCTTATTCTATTTTTTTCAGAATTTTTAGAGAAACTTTGTTTTTAAGCTTATTTTTAGTGTTATTTTCCTTTTGGTATTAGGTTTCTTTTATATTTTTAGTTTCCTTTTAGTGTTAGGGTTTCTTTTATTATAAATACATATACTGCCAAGTGCAGAATTAAATTGTATTCATTCAATTATCAATAATATATCAGATTTCTATGAATTATCTCTTTGTTTTATAGATTCAAAGTAAACTATTCCTTGTGAACAAATTTATTGCTTCCGTTTATGTCAGTTAGTATCAAAGACTTGTCTTTTCCTGGGCTAATGACAATTGATTGTTTTCGTGGCAAACTCGCTGGCGATGAAGATCGACAGAGAATGGTTTTTTCTAAAGCCGAATATCAAGAATGTCAACGTGAAACCAAGTACACACTGCAAGATATTCAAGCATTGTTTGCTAGGCTTAGGTTGGGTCTGGAGCAAAATAGCGATAACAACAGGATTCGCAACGACGACGCAGTTCGTGTTCGTCCTGTTCGTATTCGCAACCCTTCCCTCTGCATAGTCAGTTAGTCTATAAGGAAAAAGTGTTTGGGGGTCATAGAGATGCACAAAGATATTATGATTATGGAGATTATGATTTTAGAAATTTTTGTCCTAGTAGTTTTGATGGTCTCTTTCATGTTAAAGATATTCTAGATTAGTTAAAAAAATTTGAGGAGTTTTTTTATTACATGGAGATTCCAGAGGTTAGGAAGGTGGCACTCGTCGCATACAAATTGAAGGGAAAAACTTCTATTTGGTGGGATCAATAACGGGTTACTCGTATACGACAAAGAAAAGCACCGATATGATCTTGGTTAAAGATGAAACGTCTTTTAAAAGCTGAGTTTCTTCTACTAAATTATGAGGAGTATGAGGAGATCCAATTTCAGCATTACACGAATTATCGACCAAGTTGTACGAAGGTTTAGCCCTATACTGATTTATCATTGTTTTCAAATCCTCGACCTCCTCCTACAATGGTCAAGTTTACACAAGAAAAAAATTGTGTCCAAAACTCAGAATGGAGATAAATTGCTTTGAAGAAAAAAAAATTATTAATATTAATGAAGTTGCTGATTTTGAACAATCTAAACAAGGAAAAGCTAAAGATGATTGTGTTAATCTTGTAAAACAAGTTGCGACTACTACTAATACTGTTGGGGTAATAATTGTTGAAGGAAGTATATTAATAGTTACTGATATAAACGTAATAGATTTGCAAATTGAAATTGATGTGGCGGTTAATCATGCCATGGTAGAGTTGAAGAGCAGTCCAGTGGTGGTAAGCTTATAGGAAGAAGTTACACAAATGGATACTATTTCTACCAATGGTGGGTATAAGATTGGAGTACAGGAAGATGACATTGAAAAGTATGTAGGCCGGGATTGGAAAACGTGACAAGACATGACATGCCTAAGTGCCCCACTGGTTCACTTATATTTGGATATCAATATTTATGCAAAGAGTTTCATTACATCTATTTAGCAATACCATGAGATGTGTAATACAAGTCAGTGTAGCCTTTACGGTCAACTTTGGACAATTCAATCTTGAAACAATTAGCCAACAATAAGAACCGGTCATGTGATGACTGTGTCATCTTTCTCATTTTTCTAACATTTTTATTTTATTTTATTTTTTACTATTAATACATGATTTAATCTCATAGAAAAATATGTTCGTTTAATTTTATTTTCTGGGGGTATGAATGCATAGTTTCTTCAGAAACATTTCATTTTTCAGGGTGCTTTGTGTAATTAAGTTTTTAAGATATTTTGTCTTAGGGACCTTTTTGCAATTATTTTTGTGAGATATTTAGAAGAGGGACCAATTTGTAATTTTTGAAAAGTGTGACAAGTGTCATACTTTCCTTGGACCACATGTTGACTTTTGGGTGGAACACTTGGAATCCTAGAATGATGACAAGTGTAAGGCTTAGATTTAGCTTTGTGAGGAGGCCTAGGATGGTGACAAGTAGAGGATGCATGTGTGTGTGTGTGTGTGTGTGTGTGTGTGTGAGGTAATGTTAGTATAATATATTGATGGGCATTGAATATTACATATTCGAGCCCCTAAAATATGTTAAGGCCTAAAGTGATACTTCTATCCAATTTTAGACTGATTTATGTTTATTTCATGTTTTTAGGTACTTTCCCAAAGAAATGGTTAAAATCGAGATTTTGTGATGAAAAGACTGACATTGAACCTTACAGAGTCGTTACCGGTCATTTGAAGCAAGTTCATAATCAAAATGGTGATTTTGGAGAAGTCCAAGTGCCAAGGCTTGAGCCATAACTCAAGGTGCTCGAGCTAGAATTACGTCGGAATATGAAAAGACACTTTGGAAATTCCATGTTGCCAAATCTCGAGTCAAAGTCAAAAGGCTCGAGCCATAACCCCAAGGCTTAAGCCTTAAGTTGTAGTGATCGAGCACCATGAAGATTCATATATCCCAAAAATATTCTAAGTGTTGATGAAAAAGATGATTCGAAAAAGATTTGATGAAATTTAATTAAGTATTGAAAAAGGTGCTCAAGCCTTTCCCAAAAGGCTCGAGCCTAGGCCAAAAGACTCAAGCCATAACTTCTAGGCTCGAGCCTCTATTAAAAAGTTTTATCCAATTTTAGACTGATTTATGTTTATTTCGTGTTTTTAGGTATTGATGAGCAGTGAAAAGTGCGCATTTAAACCCCTTAAGCTCAGCTATTTAGGACCTTTATCTATCTTACTTTCCCATTTTAGACTAATTTCGTGTTATTGCCCTTTTTAGGTGCTTATCCAAAAAATAAGTTAATTCGGCCAAATAAGAGCTTAAAAGAAGCTAACTCAAGTTGGATGGAAGAAAGGAGCAAAGTGGAAGCAGATTGAAGCAAAGTGTGGAAATTCAGCATGTTCGATCGATCTCATCATTTATTCGATCGATCGAAAGTTCATCGATCTAGATATTTCAAGATAGATCCAAACCTTTGTCCTTATCCAAAAGAATCCAGCAAGTTCGATCGATCCAATATTTTCCAGATCGATCGAAATGATTTGATCTTATCCACACCTACCACCCACTTACCACTTTTGTCTTTTTTCCCAAAAATATCCCAAAATATCTTAGAGATTTGTCTTTATTCAAAAAGGCGCCACCAAGGATGATCAATCTCTGCAACATTCGATGGATCTCAGCCAAGTTCGATCGATCAATCTCACCACAGTTCGATCGATCAAACCTCCTCAAATCCGAAAAAAAAATAGATTCTAGCTCATTAAAAGTTGGCTCATGGTGCAATCATTGGAGGGACCTTGGTGTACGAGCCCAGACCATTGGGTGTGACACTTGACCTACTTATATAAGGATTTTGAGCGAATTTTTACATCATAACTTGTAACATTCAACATAACTTGTAATTTTCTTATCTTGGAGAGAAGGCTAGAGATTAGGGAGCTTTACACATTTTTGGGGAGTTCTTCCATTCTTCTAGGGTTTCCATCAATAAGGAGGTCATTCCTACCATGGAGATAGCCCTTGAGGGTTGGATGACTACTTCAATGAGTGGCTAGACATCTACTTGGGGCTAGAGTAGCTCCAAAGTTTGCTTCCTAGACTTAGTTCTTTGTATATTTTTGGGGATTTATTTGTAACAATATTTTGATCTTGGATTTATATATATATCTTGTGGTTTCTACTTGATGTGTATGGATTAATGCTTTCAATTGATTATCTACTTCTAACCATATGCCTATGTATGCTAGAATGGATGATTCATGTACTTTTTTTTTCTAGATTTAGTGGAATTTATGCATGTCTATGTGTATGGATGAGTTAATCTTGAGATGGTCAAAATATAGAGCTTAATTGAACAGTCTTGCAATTTATTTGATGGTTTACAATTGTTTCTTGATGGATTGTACCACACCCTTAACTTACTTATTTTAATTTCATGTCTTTAGTGTAGATGTAGTGTAGTTGTTTTAAATTCATAGGTGGACAATCTACTCTTGGTCCTTGGTGTTCCATACTTATCAATGCATTAGGTGCATGTTTCTAGATAGTTGTGTATGCATAAATTGTGGTCTCATTGAATGGATTTTGGTCTCATTTGATAGGTTGTGTTTTCCATTTGATTTGGCCTGACAAAATATGCTTATTTGCCATCCATGCCTAGTTTCAATTAATGTCACACACACACACAAATTACAAGTCAATTTTTCCATTAATATACAATTGCTAGTGTCTAGTGAAGTCAAGCTTAATGGTGAGCTCTAGTACCCCAAGTCCTCCCCTCTATATCTTTCTCTACTTTATTAATCATTAAATTTTGTTTACTTTAATTTCATTTGCATAATAACTTAATCAATCAATCCAACCAATCTTTGATCATTCGACCTACTAACCCTATACATTGTTTCCATTGCTTGTGCACACCTATAATCCCTTGGGACGATCCCTACTCACCCTAGCTATATTTTTAGTTAGAGGTAGTAGTGGCTTTTATAAATTTAAGACTTGGCCACATTGCACACTCACACTCTTAGTTCATCTCTTTGCATATTTTTAGACGTTGATGCAACGACACACCAAGTTTTGGCGCCGTTGCTGGGGATTTAATTGGCAACGTCGTGCTTTGGAAACAAATAGGAATTAGTACTCTTTTGATCGTGTCTTTACTTTATTTTCTTTTTGATTACTTATTGTATTTGTTCTTGATTGACTAAGTACATTGAGTGAAGGAAGTTGAGCAAAGAAGAATTCAAAGTAAGGAGCTAAGCAAGGCAAAAGGACTAAAAATCTAAAAAATTGCAAAGTAAAGCAAAGCTAGAAAGTTGAAAGTTAAATTGAAGTTGCTTAAGGACCCTTTGTGATATCTTTCTAACTCAAGCTCTAGTTAAATCGTCGGCCCGCGTGAAGACTTGTTTTTACATTCTTAGATAGATCATGAGCTCGCGTGGAGGCAATTTACTTTTCTTTGCATATTGTTCAAGTATGGGAGTATGGGATCAATGTATGTGAAGATTTGTTGATTTGTTGTGGGGGCGATGTGTTTGTTACTTGCTTATTTCTTGTTATTTGTTTTACTAGTGCATGCGTGGTCGTAGGTCATTAAATCCTACTCTTATCCCTCTTAATTTTCATCTTGAATCGGTTGTTCGTAATCCTAGGGGAAGAGGTAGTTTTCATTACTCCATTTCATCAATGAAGAAGCAAAACAATAACCATGTGGAGGACCTTGGTTACATAGACCAACAAGACATCCTCCACCCTAATGTGCATCATGAAAACATCCAAGTACCATTAGGCATGCCTAGACCATTTATTCCACCACAAAAAGAAGGCCAAATTCCATTGGGAATGCCTCAACCAATCTTTGCTTCACAACCTCCTATGGTTCAAGCTAACCACGGTGTTCGAGTAGCACCACCAGTTGTAAATCCCCCTCTTGCTTTAAGAGACCATTATGTGCCTAATGAATATAATGCACCCACTTACATTCAATTGCCTCCATTTAGAGCGCATCACTATGAAATCAAACCACAAATTATTCAAATGCTTCCTAACTATCATGGACTTCCAAGTGAAGAACCTTATAAACATTTGAATGAGTTTCTTGAAGTGTGTTCCACCATGAAATACACGGACATGCCAGAAGAAGTGTTAAGACTTAAAATTTTTCCTTTTACCCTCAAAGACAAGGTAAAATATTGGTTTAACAATCTTAGGCCTTTTTCGATAACTTCTTGGACGGAAATGCAACAAGAGTTCTTGAAGAAGTATTATCCCGTTTCAAAGACCAATGCCATGAGAACTTCAATTAGAGAATTTTCTCAAGGGGATAGGGAAATGTTTCATGAGGCATGGGAAAGATTCAATGACTTGCTTAGGAAGTATCCACATCATGACATACCTAAATAGCAATTAGTTCAATATTTCTTTGAAAGTTTACCAGATAATCACAAGGGTATGGTTGATGCATCTATAAGTGGTTTTTATCTTGATAAGCATAAAAATGATGTGTGGCAATTGTATGAAAGTATGAGTGAAAATTCCATGCATAGATCTTTGTCTTCTAAAAATGGTAGAAATCTAGGTGGAAGGAAGAATGTTGGCTTGTATCAAGTTGACAACTCTAATAATATAGCCACCGAGATGAAATCCTTATCTCAAAAGTTTGATCAATTTTTGATCAACCAAATTTCAGTGAATTAAATGCCTTCATCCCCTAATCATGTTCATCATCGTGCATTTAATGAATCATGTATGACTTGTTCAAGTCTCTTACATTCTACTTCCAATTGTCTCCATGGACATGTGCAAAATGACAACCATGAGCAAGCAAATGCCATTTTTGCTAACCAAGGGAATAATCCCTATGGCAATCATTATAATCCAAGTTGGAGGAACCATCCGAACTTTTCTTGAAAAAGCCAAGGGGAAGGCTCAAACCCTCCCCACGGTGGTTTTCAAGGAAAGTATGTTCCGTCTCCAATGCAAAGCCAAGGTCCCCAAGGTTTTAGATCGTCATCATATCAATCACATGGCAATCAATTTTCAAATTCTCATTTCCCTAATCAACCATCTTATTCTCAAGGAAACTCTAGGAGTCCCGCTTTTGAAGAAAAAGTTTTGACCGCTTTAGGCACTCTAGAGGCGAACACTCAATTACTTTAATCTCATTCTCAATCCATTACTAAGCTTGAAACCCAAGTAAGGCAAATAACTAGTATTTTAAATGCTAGAGAGAAAGCTAAAATGCCTTTGAATGCCTCACTAAAGCAACAATGTGTTGTCGAGACTCATTCCTCATCGGAAGGTCCCACCATTGAGCATGTCAATGCGGTAACAACCTTGAGAAGTGGGAAGATTGTGGACAACCAAGTAGGTATGTCTAATGAAGAGAGTGAACTGGTGTAACCAAAAGTTGACACCCGTCCCATTTCACATTTTATTCCTCATTCATTGCATGTGCATGATCATCATGTTGAGAAAGCATTGAAAAAAGATTTGAAAGATGAATTAAAGCATGATTTGAAAAAAGGACTTGAAAAATTCTTGTGTTGATGATGTTTTAAAGAAAGATTTTGAAAAAGCTTTTGAGCCAAGAGCTCCATTTCCGGATGCCTTGAAAAGATCTATTTATCTTGATAAACAAAAGACCAAGACCAATGAAATTATTGAAATGTTTAAGCAAGTGAAGATTAATGTCCCGCTTTTGGATGCAATTAAGCAAATTCTGGCTTATGCCAAGTTTTTAAAAGATCTTTGTGCCTAAAAGAGGAAGAATAAAAGCCAAGTACCAAGAAAAGTGGTCTTGACCGAGCAAGTGAGTTCTATTTTGCTACATAACACTCTCCCAAAGTTTAAAGATCCGGTTCACCTACTACTTCTTGCATCATTGGTGACCATGTCATCAATCGGGCGCTCTTAGACTTAGGAGCAAGTGTCAACCTTCTTCCATACTTAATGTATGTCAAATTGGGCTTAGGAGACTTGAAACCGACGTCGGTAGTTTTACAACTTGTCAACCGATCAATCAAAAAGCCTAGGGGTATGATTGAGGATGTTTTGATTAAAATCGATAAGTTCTTTTTCCTGATTGATTTCATTGTCATAGATACGGAACCGATTCCGAATCTTAAAAGCCAAATTCCCGTTATCCTTGGCCGTCCTTTTTTGGCAACTTCAAATGCCAACATTAATTGTAGGATGGGGATAATGAAATCTCATTTGGCCATATGAAAGTGAAGTTGAACATTTTTAATCCAACCCCGAATTCAATGGACCAACATGAAGAAGTGTGTGTTATAGAGGAGTGTGTAAACCACGAATTTGATGAAGTTAAGTCTTTACTTAATGTTGAACATTCCCATAGTTTATCTACCAACTTAAAAGCAAAGAAAGTTACATTGAAGTCAAGTGTTCCAAGGGCATGGAAGCACAAGAGTTGTTTTGACCAGGGACCGTCAATGTCGTTTGAATCAAATCCAATGAGTTCCTTAGGGAGCAATTTGTTGGGTGGGGTTCAAAAATCCATTCACCCCGTCAAGGAAGGGTTGCATAACAAAATATTTGATCTGGGCTAAAAGAGCCCAACGTCTTGCTAGAGACGTTAAAGACTAGTAAATGCTTCGTAGGGTTTACAACCCTATTTCTCCCTCATTTCTATTCTACCTTTCATTTCTTGCATCGTCTAGATATGTTTTGGGGTTTATACACATTAATAGGAACTATGATTGAGTATGCATGCACTTTCATTCTAAAATTAGGTATTTTGTTCATGTTCAATTAATCTCAAAAAGAGGTTCAATCGATCGAACATCCCTTCCTGCATCCAATCATCCCTCTGTTCCATCGATCGAAAATTTCCTGTATAAATCAGCTCTCTGTGTATCGATCGAAAATTTCCTTGGATCGATCTGAAAGTTCTTAAATCGATCAAACTTTTTCTTGGAACGATCTTCACTCCACACTTAGAAATTTTTTTGAGATCTGATAGGGAAAAATTACCTACCTTGACCAGCCGCCAGACCTCTTCGACATATTTCATTATCAAAGATAAAGATTTTCCTCGGATAAGAATGATGACATTTCTTATCCAAGATAATGAATGACGACGTGGTTCAACAGGGTGAGGATAATCTTGGCACAATTTGATGAAGTCAAAGGAGTAAATCTTATTCCGACAAATCTGGCAACAATCGATCTCCTCTGATCTCACACAAGCCGATCTCCTGCAGGATCAATTTGATTCCAATCGACAGCTATAAATAGGGCACCAAGCCGTTAAAGAAGGTACGAGAAAAAACCCCTAAACAGAATATACATAATTATTATGTGATACGATTACAAGTACTAACTTAATCGTCGGAGGGTCCTCGGCCGGCACCCCATTGGTGCCATTCGAGGTGACATCCCTTTATTTTACAGGTAAAGTGCCGTCGTTCCGAGTCGTGAGGATTTCCGCTTCAACAAGATCCATGAAAAAAGCCTCTCTGTCCATCGTTCGAACTTGTTTATAGGTTTTCACCTGTTTAATCGATTGAAAATTCTTCCAGATCGATCTTGGATTGATCGATCTGTACCCCCTTTGTTGACTTTGATTTGACTAATCTTTTGAATTTTGAACTTTAATTTAATAAAAATTCAAAAATATTTTAAATTTTTAGTTTATTTTATTTTCAAAAATTTCAAAAATATTTTTAATTTTAGGAAATTTTTCAAAAATCTAAAAATATTTTCATTTTATCTTATTTTTATTTTATCTTTTATCTTCTTTTTTTTTTTATTTTTGTTTTTATTTTTATTTTTATCTTAAAAATACTTTCAAAAATTCCAAAGATTTTTATTAATTTTATTATCCAAAAATCTAAAAATATATTTTCTTTTTAATTCCATTTTATTTTAAATTTTCTAAAAACCCATAAAATATTTTCAGTTTTCAAAAATTTATAAAAAATTTTAAAAAATACTTTATCATTTCGAAGCATATATCGATCTGTGTTCCTTCAAGATCGATTTATGTTCGATCGATCTGAGATTTTTCCAGATCGATCGAACTTGTCGGGACCAGTTTTTAAATAAAACCCTGGGGTCATTTTGATCGATTTGTACATCGATCTCAGACCTTCATCCATCTCGCCACTGCAAATCGCATCTTCCCAACCTCCAGCGTGTGTCTGGCGAGCTTCCCGAGCTTCAATTCTCTCTCCTCCACCTCAGATCTCATCTGTCTCTCCCTCGAACCACTTCTCTCCCGTTTTTGTAAGTTTGAGTTGGGTTTTGAGTTTCAATCATATATTTTTGATGTTGCCATGTTAGATCTGAGCTTCCCATGTTTGATTCTTGCCATTTTTGAGTTGATGAAGCATATGTATATATGTGTATCTATATATGTATAAATTTTTGTATATATTTTCATTTCCAATTTGATTTTGAGGGTCACATGCCCAAACAAGTGCCCATTTGTATATTGTTGAGGAATTATGGGACCCACGAGCTTGCTCGGGTGCCCCCGTGCCATCCATGTCACAGATCTGTGACAGTTTGCATTTTTTGCAGAGTTCGATCGATCTCTGTTTTTCTCAGATCGATCTGGTAAAGATTGATCTCACTTAAGTCCAGATCGATCCAACTTGAATTAATCTCATCTTTTCCTGATCGATCGAACCTCACAGATTTGCCTATACACTTCACACACCATCTTTTGTGTTCCATGCTATCTTATTTATGCCCAATGCCTGTGTTTTCCACATTGGATGCATTCTATACTTATCATGTTTAGCATGTTTCATTTGGTCACTGTTTATTCGGCTGCGTCATCACTTGCATAGATTCATGATTATTATTCTGAGTTATTTATCTTATTTGACATACATATTTCTATATATTGTGCTCCAATTCTTTATGCCGGTACTAACTTATTCTGCAAGTATTTTTCTTTCTGTTTTGCAGGCCATGGCTAGGGTAAAGACTGTTGCCCGTAGGCATTATCCACGCTGAGTGAGGCAGAGAGTAGAGGAGTAGGTAGGACCATCTCATGTTCAGGACCCCATTCCAGAGCCAGCTCCAGAGCAGGTTGATGAGCCTAAGCAGTTAGAGGTAGATCCAGCTCAGTCCCCTTCAGCCGATTCTAGACTACAGTCTTCAGCTTCTGCATCATCTTCTTCAGTTGAGATTGAGCATGTACCTTCTCCCTCACCACCATCGGCACAGCAGGCCAGGTTCGCGACAGACCTATCAGGAGATACTTACGCCTTGAGGTGGCGCTTGAGTTAGTGTTTGATATTGTCTTCTTCTCCCGATATCTCCTGACCAGGTCAGCTTACGATGATATTGACCGGAGGGGCATTTCAGCTATTTTAGCCCCAGTTACCTATCCAGTTTACCCGCGGCTTGTTCAGTTGTTCTACTAGAACCTCCGGCCTGCCCCAAGTAACCTGTCAGAGCTACACACTACCATTGATGATCACCCCATCTGGATCATAGTTGATATTCTTGCCAGATCTTCTTGATGCCCGCATGTCTGCCCTCCTGATGTTCATTATCCTATCTTGGAGTGGAGGCCTTCTTACGCAGATATATCTGTGGCACTGATTGGCCACTATGCAGATGGTGAGACTTTCGCCACCCGGACTTATTTGCCCATTGACCTTTGGTTCTACGATTCAGTACTATTCCGAAACGTATTTATAGTGAGCCATAAGATCCAGAGGCGTTCAGACTTTCTGGTTGCTTTATATGCATTCTATATAGGCCACTGGGTATTTATGCCGGCACTTTACTGGAATGTCATGATGAGATTGTATTCGACTTACATTAGTAAGGCCAAGCCCAGGCGGGCCACTTTCCTCCCATTTGGCCATCTTATCACTCAGATCCTCCGAGATCAGTGCTATCCTTTCCATCCAGATGAGCGTCCAGAGACAGGATCTTGCCATTATGGCAAGAAAGAGTGGAATAAAAGCTACAATGCTTTTATCAAGAGTCTAGTAGAGGACGTTGTTCTAGCAGCTGAGGAGCTTGAGGAGGAGGAGATGACAGCAGCAACAACAGTAGCAGAGCCAGCAGTAGATGATCCTGCAGTCGCACCGGTGGTTGTAGTATATATGGACATTGACTTAGAGCGAGAGCTTCCAGCAGAGGAGTTACCACATCACTCTCCGACAGGGTCGCCAGTTCATTCTCCGAAGCAGGCTCAGGATGTACCACAGTTTCATGATCCAGTCGTCCCTGAGGCTCTAGATCAGACACCTGGCCTAGGAGAACGTATCCAGACCTTGGAGGACGCTGTTGTCTCTCTTCGGTCAGATGTGACATCTCTTAGCACAGATGTGACTATACTCCGCTCCGATGTCTTAGCTGCGTTGCAGGGCATATCCAGAGATATCAGGGGATCACGCCCCACTCGCCCTACTTCATCTGCCTGATCTCTATTCCTCTTTTTCATTATTCCATTATATCTGTCACTGCAACAAACGGGGCCTTTTGTGACCAAATTATTTGCGACCAAACTGAAAAAGTCGCAAATACTATGTTATTTGCGACCAAAATGAGTTAGTCGTAAAAGTTAACATATTAGCGACTAAAGTGAATTTTGGTAGCAATTGATAAGCACATTAACGACTAAAATAAATTATGGTCGCAAAATAATTGGTTTTTAACGACCAAACTTTATGGTTGCAAAATGATCCAAGTTTGATCGCAATTGGTCAAAGTATTAACGACCAAATTAAATTATGGTCGCGAAAGAATTGGTCTTTTACGACCAAATTTTATGGTTGCAAAATGATCAAAGTTTTGGCCACAATTGGTCAAAGTATTAACTACCAAGATATATTATGGTCGCGAAAGGATTGATCTTTTACAACCAAATTTTATGGTTGTAAAATGATCAAAAATTGGTCGCAATTGATGAAAGTATTAACGACCAAAATAAAATATGGTCACGAAAGAATTAGTCTTTTATGACCAAATTTTATGGTTGCAAAATTATCAAATTTTGGTCGCAATTGGTCAAAGTATTAACGACCAAAATATATTATGGTCACGAAAGAATTGATCTTTTACGACAAAATTTTATGGTTGCAAAATGATCAAAGTTTGGTCGCAATTGGTGAAAGTATTAACGACCAAAATATATTATGGTCGCAAAAGGATTGACCTTTTACGACCAAATTTTATGATTGCAAAATGATCAAAGTTTGGTCGCAATTGGTCAAAGTATTAACGACCAAAATAAATTATGGTCGCGAAAGGATTGGTATTTTATGACCAAATTTTATGATTGCAAAATGATCAAATTTTGGTCGCAATTAGACAAGGTATTAACAACCAAAATAACTTATGGTCGCAAAATGACAAATTTTGTTAAGAATACAAGATGACTTCTAAATTTTTTGTAAAATAATATGTCGACTAATTAATGACTTGGCAAAAATGTCATTAATTGCAAGATAGACAAATTAGTCATTTATTGTTTCGAGCTTAATTAATTTGTAAAAATATCAATATAAGAAAAATATAAAGAAAAGTATGAATATATAATTACTAAGTGTTTTATTAATTCTCAATCTAAAATGACCTGTACCTTAAATATTTTAATAAATAACTATTGGTAGTTAATAAAAATATAAAAAAAAAAACATATTATGGAGTATATTTTTAAGAGAATTGACTAAAGTTTAGATATTGAAAATTTTAAGAGCGATATCAATATCGCAAACACTATTATTTTATTTTCATTAAATATATTATTGTATAATTAGATTTTATTTTATTAAAAAGCATTTAGATATTGTGATAGAGTTTTATAGGAAATAAAATAGCTAATTTGTGGTAGATTTTATAGAAATTATTTTATTTTTATATCAATTAAAAAATATTTTTATATTAATAATTCTTGTCGAATTAGATTTTCTTTTATTAAAAAACTCATACTAAATAGATAAATAGGTAATTTGTGTTAGAGTTTTATAGAAATTCTTTAAAAAAACTTTTTTTATATCAATTAATAACTATTTTTAATCATTCTTGTCTAATTAGATTTCCTTTTATTAAAAAACTCATAAAAAATAGATAAATAGGTAATTTATATTAATTAATAAATACTTTTTATATTAATAAATAAATACTGAAATACTGAAACACTGACACTCTTTATACTTTTAATAGTTTTTGTATTTTATTTATATGTATTATTATATATATTATATATTTTCTTTAAATATATATTTCTCTAATGTGATAGAGTTATATCATTGTCTAATTAGATTTTCTTTTATTAAATAACTCATAATAAATAGATAAATACATGATATATATAATAGAGTTTTAAAGAAAATAAAATAGGTAATTTGTGACAGAGTTTTATAGAAATTATTTTTAAAGAATTTTTATAAAACTGTAACACAAATTACCTATTTATCTATTTATTATAAGTTTTTTAATTAAAGAAAAGCTAATTATACAAGAATTATTAATATAAAAAATATTTATTAATTGATATAAAAAATAAAATAATTTCTCTGCAATTATTAAGTGTTTTATTAATTCTCGATCTAAATTGACCTGTACCTTAAATATTTTGATAAATAACTATTTTTATTTAATAAAAATATAAAAATACATATTATGGAGTATATTTTTAAGAGAATTGACCAAGGTTTAAATATTGAAATTTTGAAGAGCGATATCAACATTGCAAACACTTTATTTCTCTATTCTCAGCCATATTCTTCAAAAACTCTTATTACAACCTTCAACTTCTTCTCTATTTAGGGTAAACTGATATCTCATTTTTGTTTGTAATTTCAGCGATATCTCATTTCTTAATTTATCTTGTTCTCAACCATAACGATATCTCTTCTCTTAAAAAATGTATTATATATTTAAAAGAATTAACTAATTAAGTAATAGAGTTTGTGTTACATACAACTTTTTGTTATTTATATATAAATAAATTCTGTGTATATTTAATAATAGTGTATATATAGAAAGAGATATAGAAATATTTAACGGAATTGGTAAGAGGAATGTTCATCCTTTTATATAATTTTTTTTAATGAAATATAAAATTTTTTTTGTAGGGTGGAGTTAATGTTTAACACAACTAGTGAGTGTAATGGTCAAATGCTCAAATCTAGGAACTCTATCATTGCCAATTCTTACTCATAATAAAATTGATTGACTTACTCATTGCCATTGAATTAGTGGGAGATGATTTTAAAAGAACTAGTTGGTTTGAAAAAAAAAAAAGAAAAAAAAGAAGAAAAAAAAGATAGTTCTAAGAGAGACCCAACACCACCATCTTTGACAAAAATTAAATAAAAAATTGTTTAAATTTGGGAGGTATCTCATTAACTTTGTCGGGTTAAAATTACCGCATGACAATTAATTAATATTGAAGCAGGTCTTAAAACATAAGAAGATAATTTTGAAATGATAAATATAAAAATAAAAATTTGCTATTTTATTCTATAAATAGATGAAATATTATTTTTATTAAATTAAGAAACAAATCTATTTTAGAACTTAAATGGAAAAAAAAATCACAATTCAGATTTATTAGTACTAAAGAATTTCTTTTCAACTTACTTATGTTTCAATGAACAAATAGAACTTATTTGGACATTTATTTTAAAAATATTTACCACAATCATTTTGTCATGGTTAATATCTGCTAAAAATTTCAGACTCTTTTTAAATATATCATTGTCTAATTAGATTTTCTTTTATTAAATAACTCATAATAAATAGATAAATACATGATATATGTGCTAGAGTTTTAAAGAAAATAAAATTGGTAATTTGTGGTAGAGTTTTATAAAAATTATTTTATTTTCTTTAAATATAATCATAATAAATAGATAAATACATGTTATATGTGATTGAGTTTTATAGAAAATAAAATAGCTGATTTGTCGAAGAATTTTATAAAAATTATTTTATTTTCTTTAAATATATTATTGTCTAACTAGATTTTATTTTATTAAAAAAGTCATAATAAATAGATATTATGATAGAGTTTTATAGAAAATAAAGTAGCTAATTTGTGGTAAATTTTATAAAAATTAATTTATTATATTATTAAAGTATAAAGATATCAGTATTTCATTATTTATTAATTAATATAAAAAATATTTATTAATTAAGTAAAGATTGAATCTTTGATTGAAATTACCTCAATCATAGTACCTATTATGTCACTCGACATTTTTAATGAATAAAGATTGAATTTTTGAAAGAAAATAAAAATTTTGAGTTAAACTTATTCGGGAACCTCCAACCACCACCACCCCCCTGTCCACCAACCACCATATTTTTTGATGCATATACCTTGGTAAGTCTATGCACCTAAAACCATATGTATAAATTTAATTTGAACAAGAACTAATATTCCACGCAAATACACTCGTGAATAAAAAAATATATATAAAAACATATGTATAATCACATATTGTTCTTCTTTGTTGAAAATTCTTTAATTTTTTTCAATTAATTTTTATCATGTTGATTTATTTTGAGGGCTGATTAATATTCCAAAAAATGCAAAACAGACAATTTAAAGGAATGGACAAATACCGCCTTAATTAGTTTAATGTGACCGCCAACTATAACTCCAAATATTAACGTTTTAAGGCACATGATACTTGCTGTGATTTCCACCACAGGACATAGTATTTTGTCATGGTTAGTATCTTATACACTTAAAATTTTCAGGCTGTTTTGAAATATTCATTTAATTTGGGAAATCTATTTTTTTAATTTTTTAGAAAAAAAAATAGTTAATTGCTGTTTATAATCTACGGATTTAGAATTTAAAACATAGTTATTAGATATATAAATTTATTTTATTAAAAAATCATTTAGCTATAAAAATAAATTCATCCTGAAAAATTCAGAATTTTTAATTTGCCACCCCCACCAAATTTTATACCGCGCAACTTAGAAATGAAATTTTAATTTGCGGCCCCCACCAAATGTTCAATGGCGCTCCTTAGAAATTCTAGGGCTATGACTTCATTTCCACTCAGACGGCTCCCCATTCTTTCCTTACTCTCGGTATCACTCTCAAAGCAGTTCTCTCACACACTCTCTCTCAAAAACCTAATCACCATTGTATCCATCAAGATGAACTGGGACTCAAAGGCGATTTTGGAAAGACCCAATCACCCCTGTCTCCGTTAAGGTCACCAGCGAGTCAAAGGCTATTCGTATGTTCTCTTTACCGGTTGCAAAGCGAAGCTTTCGACGGTGGGTATTCAACTACGTAAAGGGGTGATTCAAAGATGTTTTTGGAATTTCAAGCACAAGCAACTTCGTTCGATTTATGAATCCTCATTACAAGGTTGGTATTCCAGAATATTTTCTAAATTTTTTGGGTATATTATTTTTCCTAAATTCAATTTGAAAGCAAATGTAGAGAATGGTTGTGATTGCTGCTTTGGTCATTCTTGTCATGTGCTTGGATTGGGTATTTATGAATTCATTGGTCACTGATAACCAACAATAATCCCTTTGACCATAAAAAAATAAATTGGGGGTATGGGAATAAAAAAATAAAGAGGAAACATGTTAGATAATAGTTTCTACCATTCATCTGAACGCTTAAATGTTTTTTTCTGGGGACCAAAATAAATTTTTTAAATGAAATTGTTGTTTTGTACAATAATTTTTCAAAACAAAAACATTTATATTGAGACATCTTTATACAAACAAAGTCGAAACAGTACTAACATATAAAGATTTGAGGTTGGTCAAAGGGATAGGGACAGAAGGTGAACATATTTCCATAGAAACTGCTGAACTCATTGCTTTATAGTTTATAAGGCATATATAAAACAGTATGACACACACGCACACACATAGAAGAACTGTTTTTTCTTTGTATGGTTGTTGTTTATTAGACTAAATAGTAGTGCAATAACTCTTTTTTGTTTACAATGTTGAAGTCCCCCCATAACCTCTTCCATTCATCAAGGCGACATGTTTTTCCTTTGCTTATAGCATTGTACTATATTGTTCATATCTACATTTTTTTTTTTTTTTGTCATATTACCCAGGGAAAAAATACTAAGAATTTGTCTCCAATCCCTCTCTCCAAAATTAAATTTCACCAAATATTCCTTCCATCTGAGTGTATGACTATCTATTAGATCCACCACTCTAAAGACGGTAGTCACTGGGCCTCGTAGAAGAAATTTTTGGTTCGCTAATATCAGGATCTTACCAAATATAAATCTATCTACCATTGCCATCCCTCAAAAATAAATATTTTTTTCACAATTTCTCTCTACTATTACCAAAATTTTTTTTCACAAATGTTGGTTTGCTAATAAATAAGTATTTAGGAAGAGACTTGAATTTTTTGAGGGTGTATTTGATAAACCCAACTGTTTAGTTTTGTTTACGTGTGAAGTTTCTAAACTAGAAAATTGGAAGCAAATAATGGTCGCTCTAGTTTGTTAATTTAATGGATAATGTACTAACATGTATTTATGGAATATTTGAATTATATTATATTATAGTCATCAATTTACTTTGTATTCTGATGGAGCTCTTCTATGTAACACATTCCTATGATTCTTTGTGGTTTATTTGCTGAAGTATAAAGAATTGCTATTAGTAATAAGTTTTGAATTGAGTTAACCTAGGTGTAAACCAAACTTATCTTTTAAGTCAAAATACTTTTTGGATTCTCCTAATGTTACCTTTGTTACAAGATCTATGAACAGCTTATGGTACTAAGTGAACTGTTGTTTGTTGAATCCATAACCAAATGAATAATTAGCGGCTATATGTTGGATTTATTTGTGATTGTTTTCAATTTATGTTGTGAATTTTTTACTTAGACTTGTAAATAACAATTCATTGAATTGGGATGCAAAAAGGAAGTAGAACTAATATTGAAACTAAGTAAAAAAATTCTATAATCTATCTTCAGTATAGACTTGTCGAGCCGAAAACGTACAACAATTATTGTTGGAAAAGAAAAAGGGCACAAGTCAAGCTAATGAGTTCAAACATGCATATTAGTACTTGAGATCAGTAAATGTCTATTGGTTGCAGTGGCATCATGTGAAGTCAACAAATTAAGAAGCAAGCAGTCTATTTTCTTTGAATTCTCTCCAAATCATGATAGGCAATGGATATTTATGTTCTTAAATAAACAAAATTTAGTACAAATTATTGGTCCTCATAACCTTGCCTCCAAAACTTAAATAAAATGGTACTACATGTTAATTCACTCTGATTGCTGTTTAATTTTGTATATGCTAGTTATTGCATAAAGGCAAATAAATGAAATCCCATTAATTTTCTACTTTGATATATACCTGAGAGTAAATATTTGAATAGTGAGGAGGCCACATGGCCTATTAGAAAATATGAGATATATTTGCATGTATTAATGGAATTAAAGACTTGTTCATCTAGAAAAGTATTTATACACAGATACACCTTCTTATTCTTTTTATCATTTTGAAGGGGAGAAGATTCGAAGCAACTACACTCGATTCGTGATCCTGATGTGGCTTTTTGTGGTGTTGATCTTAACAAATAGCTACAATCTATCTTCGGTGGTGCAACAAATTTGGTCTTTTGTCACAAAAGACCGAATTTCTTGTAGTGTATTCTTTTAGTCACTTAAGACCGAATTTCTTATAGTGTATTCTTTTAGTCACTTAATTTGATTTAATATCTCAAATTAATAATCTTTTTTATTTTTATTTCTTCATACCCTTAAATGGGATTATTTTTTTTTATATAAAAAAGTTTAGTATTAGTTAAGTGATATGATCTGGGATGATTAAGAAATTCAAAGCCTAATTCAGATAGTAAGTTTGGTTCCTATTTTAGGTTGTCGTTTTTATGGGATTGGGCACTTGATTGGGTTTGTAATGCGGATAATTTATCAGGCATCTCTTTTTTGGTTATTGTTAATTTTTTGTTACCATTACTTTGTTGATCTGTGTGTGCATTGTCTTGTCTAAAGATGCAATTTGAGTTGAATTATATGTAATTTGAAACTAATTGTTCATGGAAAATTATGAGAATAGGAGAGGATTGCTTGATTATAGTTTCTAGTTCTCTACCTAATAGAAATTTCAAGTTAGTAAGCAGTGACAAGCTTATAAAAAAGTATGATGATCAATTTTGTTTCACAAAGTATATATTCATAACTGATGTTGATTTTTCAAAGCTTAGCTTGTTAGTGATAAATATTAATAGTAGTATTTTGTCTTTTCTATTTTGTACTTTTTCTTATCTTCTAGAAGATGAATTGGTATTCTTATTCTCTATTTATATTAATTTTTTTTTTTTGACTGTTCAATTTTACTTAATTTTTAGACTAATTAAAGTGATTCAAAAATGGGTTTAACCATCTCTTATTAGACAACTGTTAAATTATTTTCTGTGGGTACAAGTTGAATTTAAACAACCTTAGTTCACACTATATTTGAAATGTTTATACTTTTGGTTCGAATCCTGGTATAAAGATTACTATGATTATGCTAAATCAAAAGGGCTAGATGTAGGTGTATCAATATTTGACATTTTTACAAAATCAATAAAGGTTGCATTTTTTACCAAAAGTTTTATGAATCAATATTTGATATTTGCACTTTAAATCATTATAAAGATTATTATGTTACAATTTTACTTTAAATTAACATTACATTTTAATTATTAGGAAACGCTACCACTAGTATCCTACCAACTTCCTAGTGAAAAACTTTTTAAAAAATGTTGTAATTTATTTTTTTTATTCTGAATTTAGTTTGGTTCTTTATTTTACAAAAATAAATTTTCTACACTTATGTGTGACTGCAAATGACACACTAGGACACAGTCTGGTGGAATGGACCAAGTTATACTTTCTTGTTATGGGACAATAGTTTTTTTGCTTGCGTGTCTAATTAGGAATTTATTTTCCGCTATGATTGTATTGGCAAATTGAAAGTCAATAAAGTTGTAATTTTTATTCAATGTAGGATGATTAAAGTGTTGCCATCCTTTCATTCTTGATGATAAAATGACTTTAATTTTCTATATTATTTTATGAATCATCATATTCAATTTTAAGATATTGTATTTCTAATTGGGACACTCTTAGAAAAATTGTATTGGCCTGCTCATTATACGAATTATTTAGTGGTCATAACTTATCTTTAAATTTCTTGTTTCTTTTGATAGGTAATCTCTATCATACCTAAGAGAAATGTTGTTATAAAGACAAATTGTATCAAATAAATGGAATGCTGTGAAGAAAACCATTATTCTAGGAAGTTTACAAATGCTTAAAGTGAGAGTATGGAAAGTCGAAAAGAAAAGTTGTTAAGGCTTTGGAGCAATACGAGTAAACGACATAAATGTATAAAACTATCATGGACAAGCTTGACATAGCCTAATTCCCTGAGCAAAGCGATATCTTTAGCAGTTCGTTCATATTTTGTTTTCTTATGGACATGTTAATTCTTTTATAGTTTATTAGTTGGTTTTTAATGGACACATTATTGGTAGATGTAATGGAAATGCCATACATGGATGCATTTAATAATTTTTCTTTTTTCACGGACAAACCATACGGATATATGTATACGGTGTGTAATGGATGTATTTTATTTGAAATAATTAATTCAATTACTTTTTTAGTTTTTACTATATGTGATTGATGGTATTTAATTATTAGCGTATTTTAAATTAAAAAAATTGAAATGTTGATAGATTTATTAATTATATTACCTGTCCAAAATTTTTTTTTTTTAACAAAAGAATTGGATATTTGCGACCAAATTTTATGGCCACAAAAGGATTATCTATTTGTGACCAAATGCTATGGTCAGAAAAGGATATATTATTTGCGACTAAATTTAATAGTCGCAAAAGGGTGCCTCATCTGCGACCAAAAATAAGTGTCGCAAAAGGGTACCTCATTGTGACCAAATGCTATGGTCGGAAAAGGATATATTATTTGCGACTAAATTTAGTAGTCGCAAAAGGATACCACATCTGCGACCAATAATAAGGGTCGCAAAAGGGTACCTCATCTGCGACCAAAAATAATGGTCGCAAAAGAGTCCCTCATTTGCGACCAAAAATAATGGTCATAAAAGGATACCTCATCTGCGACCGATATAATGGTCGCAAAAGGTGATCTTATCTGCGACCAAATATAATGGTCGCAAAAGGGACTACTATTTGCGACCATATAATTTATCTTTAAAATTCATTTTGGTCGATAATATAATGGTCGCAAAAATGGGTTTATTAGCGACCAATTCATTTTTTGGTCGCTAAAAACCATCCGCGTCACTGGTATCGTCAGCCACGGGGTGACCAAAACATTTTGGTCGTTACAGGATATTTGCGACCAATTTTTGACCTTTTAAGACCAAAAATTTGGTCGCAAAAAGCCCAATTTGTTGTAGTGTGTGATACGTTACTGCTCTTTTGATACTATTGTGATATTTCTGCGGCCAGTCTGTCGGCCCCATTACTGTGATGTACCATATACTGTTTTTATTTTCTTATTTTATGCAAGATCTTTTGGATGTCATATTCTTCTATTGATATATCTGTCTGTGACTGACTCCATTATCAGGTGCATCCCAGTGACTTCAGTGAGAGAGTGCTGCCCGAATTTTTCAAGACTACCCTTATTCTTCTCTCATTATATCATTTATTATCCCATTTACACTTGCATGTCCACTGTGCACCATTATTGTCCCCTTTGTTATCTGATCAGCATTTCTCCCAGTGCCATCTTTTCAGGACTACAGTTAATCCTAAGTTTTTTTTAGGAAGAGGGGGGGGGGGGTTATACCACCCATTTTGGATACTTCTGTCCCGGTCATTCTTTGCCATAACTGCACTGGTATACTCTTTCCTTTGTTGTCTTTGCACATTGATGACACTATACTATTTAAGTTTGGGGGTAACGGGTGTTGTTACAATATTTGCTTTCAATTCAAAACTTTGAGCATGACTGTGTATTTGAGAGATTTTCTATGATTGGTCCATAATAGCAAATGATTTTGATATTTTGAGGATTATATTGCTTAGAATTTAAAAATTGCTTGACTTGAGAGTCCAATACTCCTTGTATGCCTTGTGGATGCCATTTAGAAGTAAATTTTTCGAAAGATTGATATCATGCTTGCATTTGTGGTCCACATCATTCTGATTTTGTGATTATTGTTGAGATTCACTCTAGGATTCTACACTAGCACAGGCGCATACTAGCATTTATTTGTGGGGTACATGCTTTGTTGATTATTGAATTGATTATATCCCAATTGGGCTAGTCGTGTATTGAAAACTTTTATTTTGACAAAAATAGATAACAATCCCTTTTCATTGAGTAGCCGGGATTCTAGCCTCATCAAGTACTGAATTTCTCGCGCCGAAAGGTGGAGGGCCCAAACTTCAGGTTAATAATTGAACTTAAAATAAAAAAAAAAAAAGAAAGTTGCAAAAGTAATAAAAAGTGAGACTTCTCCCAAAAGGTGAGAAGTAGGAAATGATTAGATGGAGGTTGTTTTGATTTGTAGCCTAATTGATTTGAGCTTGTAAGTCCTTAGGGGTGTTTGAACACCTAATGCCCTAAAGCCATTCGGTTTGGGAGTCATTGACCTAACGCTCGACTTCATGGGTTGTTAGAAAGCTTAATAGATCAACACATTGCACCATACTTCCATCTTTAATCCTTAGGGATAGATAAAAAATAAAAAATAAAAAAATTGAGTGAAAAGAATAAGCACACCTAGATCAATAAAGCTTTAATAAAAGGTCCACTCTTTGTCTTGATGATCGGTACTAGATTTGTGTGCTAATTTGAGGGTAAGGATGTGATCATTTCTTTAGTTGGCTAAGATATGAACATATTTAATGCCGGTTCACTCAAAAAGGATTCTAATGTTGTTTTGATTTGTATGATCATTTTCTTGATGTGTGGAGGACCATACTTGTTTGCTCAATATTGAGATTTTGGGAGATTACTTGGAAATTGTTGAAAATTTGCATACTTGAGATAGTTTTCTCCCAACGCTTGTTTGCAATATTGGTGTCTCTTTAGTGAGAATAAGCTTAATGTTTGTGGGTATCATTACTGGAAACCCTCACGAGACTTCACTCGTCTACTAGGGGTAACCTAAGGATTTATAAGGCTTGTTGCATATGCTAAATGCAATCGTGTTCCCTACGAAAGTGGCGTTATCCATTTATTGCTTTCTAGTTCATAGTTGTATAGTTGTTCATTTCATTCCTTTACTTTGTAGTTCATTGTTAGGTAATAGCAATATTTAAGTTTGGGGGTATGATGAGCGCTGAAAAGTGCGCATTTAAACCCCTTAAGCTTAGGTATTCTAGGACCTTTATCTATCTTACTTTCATGTTTTAGACTAATTCCGTGTTATTGTTCTTTTTAGGTGCTTATTCCAAAAATAAGTTAATTAAGCCAAATAAGAGCTTAAAAGAAGCTAACTCAACATGGATGAAAAAAATGAGTAAAGTGGAAGCAGATTGAAACAAAGTGTGGAAATTTAGTATGTTCGATCGATCTCAACATTTATTCGATCGATCGAAAGTTCATCAATTTTAATATTTCAAGATAGATTCAAGCCTTTGTCCTTATCCAAAAGAATCCAACAAGTTTGATCGATCCAACATTTCCCAGATCGATCGAAATGATTTGATCTTATCCACACCTACCACCCACCTACCACTTTTGTTTTTTCCCAAAAATATCCCAAAATATCTCAGAGATTTGTCTTTATTCAAAAAGGCGCCGCCAAGGATGATCGATTTCTGTAACATTCGATGGATCTCAGCCAAGTTCGATCGATCTCACCACAGTTCGATCGATCGAACCTCCTTAAGTCCGAAAAAAAATAGATTCTAGCTCATTAAAAGTTGGCTCATGGTGTAATCATCGGAGGGACCTTGGTGTACGAGCCCAGACCATTGGGTGTGACACTTGACCTACCTATATAAGGATTTTGAGCTAATATTTACATCGTAACTTGTAACATTCAGCATAACTTGTAATTTTCTTATCTTGGAGAGGAGGCTAGAGATTAGGGAGCTTTACACATTTTTAGGGAGTTCTTCCATTCTTCTAGGGTTTCCATCAAGAAGGAGGTCATTCCTACCATGGAGATAGCCCTTGAGGATTGGATGACTACTTCAATGAGTGGCTAAACATCTACTTGGGGCTAGAATAACCCCTAAGTTTGCTTCCTAGACTTAGTTCTTGTATATTTTTGGGGATTTATTTGTAACAATGTTTTGATCTTGGATTTATATGTAAATCTTGTGGTTTCTACTTAATATGTATGGATTAATACTTTCAATTGATTATCTACTTCTAACCATATATTTATGTATGCTAGAATAGATGATTTATGTGCTTTTCTTTAGATTTAGTGGAATTTATGCATGTCTATGTGTATGGATGAAGTTAATCTTGAGATGGTCAAAACATAGAGCTTAATTGAACATTCTTGTAATTTATTTGATAGTTCATACTTGTTTCTTGATAGATTGTACCACACCCTTAGCTTACTTAGTTTAATTTAATGTCTTTAGTGTAGATATAGTATAGTTGCTTTAAATTCATAAATAGGTGGACAATTTACTATTGTTCCTTGGTGTTCCATACTTATGAATGCATTAGGTGCATGTTTTTAGATAGTTGTGTGTGCATAAATTGTGGTTTCATTGAATGGATTTTGGTCTCATTTGATAGGTTGTGCTTTCCATTTGATTTGGCTTGACAATTTATACTTATTTGCCATCTATGCCTAATTTCAATTAATGTCACACACACACACACACACACACACACACACACAAATTACAAGTCAATTTTCCCATTAATATACAATTACTAGTGTCTAGTGAAGTCAAGCTTAGTGGTGAGCTTTAGTACCCCAAGTCTTCCCCTCTATATCTTTCTCTACTTTATTAATCATTGAATTTTGTTTACTTTAATTTCATTTGCACAATAGCTTAATCAATCAATCCAACCAATCTTTGATCACTCGACCTACTAACCCTATACATTATTTCCATTGCTTGTGCACGCCTATAATTCCTTGGGATGATCCCTACTCACCCTAGCTATATTTTTAGTTAGAGGTAGTAGTGGCTTTTATAAATTTAAGACTTGGCCACATTGCACACTCACACTCTTAGTTCATCTCTTTACACACTTTTAGATGTTGGTGCGACGACACACCAGGTACTTTCCCAAAGAAATAGTGAAAACCAAGATTTTGTGATGAAAAGACTGACATTGAAGCTTACAGAGTTGTTGCCGGTCATTTAAAGCAAATTCAGAATCAAAATGGTGATTTTGGAGAAGTCCAAGTGCCAAGGCTCGAGCCTAGATCTTAAGGCTCGAGCCATAACTCATGGTGCTCGAGCCAAAATTACGACGGAATATGAAAAGACACTTTGGAAATTCCATGTTGCCAGATCTCGAGCCAAAGGCAAAAGCCTCGAGCCTCTTTCCAAAAAGCTCAAGCCATAGCCCCAAGGCTTGAGCCTTAAGTTGTAGTGATCGAGCACCATGAAGATTCATATATCCTAAAAATATTCTAAGTGTTGATGAAAAAGACGCTTCGAAAAAGATTTGATGAAATTTAACTAAGTATTAAAAAAGGTGCTCGAACCTTTCCCAAAAGGCTTGAGCCTAGGCCAAAAGACTCCAGCCATAACTTCTAGGCTCGAGCCTTTGTTAAAAAGTCAGATTTATCAAATGCAGGATTTGTCTTAATTAAGTTATCTTTCTTCCTAGATGGATCATGATTACCCTAGAAGACATAAAAGTCTGTTCAACCCTTATTAGAAGTTAATTCTTCTATAAAAGGAGGCACAAGACCACAAATCAAAGGTATCCCTTCTTTAGTATTATTCTCTCAATTAGTGGTGGCTTTTAAGGTTTCAAAGGTGAAGATCTCGAGAGTAGAATTGTAGTCCGTCACGATGAAGACTACGACAACACTGATGATATCTTGTGTCATCATGAGTAGCTAATTTTTCTCTTAGGGCATTAATGTAGCCCGAATTCAAGTATTATGGTTTGATCGTTCTAAACTTTGGGGATTTATATGTTTATGTATCTTGATTGCATAGTTATGAGTAATTGATTACGGATCAGTTGGTGTTTTAATGAATTAATGATTTTTGAATAATTAATACATTGTCTTAGATTAAATTGTTTTTAAATTGTTCTCAACCCATTCTTATTACATGGTATTTGTGGATGCCTATCGGACATAAGAATTGAGATTATGCAATGGTGTTCCAACGTTTTTCATGAATGAATGTTTTTATAATCTATGCCTAGGGAAGATAAGTTATACTGCAACATTAGATTAGAAGTAGGTAGATAGATAATTTGTGCCAATCGAAAATCGGTTATAATTAGTTGAAGTTCATGTAACATCTTTCTTTAAACCCAAATTAAACGAATGCTATTGAGTTTAATTCATCTGATACATAAACTGTGAAATCTCAAGGTTGAATGGTTGACTATAGTACGAGATTCGTGGTAAAGTCAATCCCTAAGAGTTTCTCTCTCTTGATCTTATCTTTAATTTATATTATTATATTTTTATGTTCATAACAAACAACCAAAACAATCAATCTTTTTCCTTAAATTAAAGTAATATTAATCAGATGCTTAAATAAACTATGACAGTCTCTGTAGTTCGACACCCTTAATATAGCCCTATTCTGCAAAGATTCGTGTTATTGCGAGTGGTTATAATTTGGTACACATCAATTTTTGCCGCCATTCCCGGGGACTGTGTAACAGTTTATTTAGTTGAAAATTAGTTTTATTTTGATTATTAGTTTTAGGACTTTCTTATATCTCACCTTATTCTTTTTTCTTTTTAAGTGCATGATGAACGCTGAAAAGTACACATTTAAACCCCTTAAGCTTGAGTATTCTAGGACCTTTATCTATCTTATTTACCCGTTTTAGTACTTATTTGTGTTTTTGTCTATTTCAGGTCAATAATGTTAAAATGGGCTAAAAATGAGTTCTTAAGGCCTTTTTGGAGTCAAACTAAGTCTTAGCGATGATCCGGAGCAAAAAGAGGCTGATTTGGAGCAAAAAGAAGCTGATACTGAAAAGCTGAAAAGTTGGATGGATCGCAGAAAAAGTTGGATCGATCAGAAAAGTTGGATCGATCGAAAAATAAATTAGATCGATCGAAAAAGTTGGATCGATCGAACTGGACATGCTGGCAGCAAGCTGTCACTTTTTTCGTGCGCGCCCAAAAGTTCACTTACCAAAATGTTGCGGGATTAGATATTTTTGGGCATATATTCTAAACTTAGTGACTAAGAAAAGGACCTTCTATATAAAGGGAAACAACCCATTTGTAAAAGAGGATTTTTAACTTTTATCATTTTATTTTCTATATTGTAATTTTTATTTCTCTCTCTAGAAAAGTTAGAGATTAGGGTTAGAAGAAAAGAGAGAAGTGGAGGCACATCTCAAGACCACATCTCTAAATCTACTATCTCTCCATCTCTAGAGCTTAAAAGAAGAAGAAGAAGAAGAGGAAGAAGAAGATGGAGCCATGTTTGGAGCTTGATTTCATGACTACATCCACCTCCTCCATGATTGACTAGATCTACACTTAGGGCTTGGATGAGCCCTAAGTCTTGTGTAATCTAAACCCTTGTATTTCTATTTTTGGGGATTTATATATATATTGTTGTGATTAGTGTTCTAGCCTTGTGAATTTCATGAATCTTGGTATATTTCTATGATTTTCATGGTCTAATTCTTCCTATTAATTCTTTAGTTTATTTACATGTCTATGTGTGATTAAATTAGGAATTATGTCTCACATGATTCATATGGGTTAATTCTTCCATTGATTCTCTATTTTAATTACATGTTGTCTTATGTGTGATTATTTGGGGAATTGATCTCTACACTAGTTTTTCTATATTAATTGCATGTCTATGTGTGGTTAATTGAGAATCTAGTGATGGCTAGACATTAGTGCTTAATGGAATGCTCTTGTTATGTCTCTTGATGGTTCATACTTATTCCTTGATGGATTGTACCTCTCCTTTAGTTTATTTTCATGCTAGTAGTGTAGTTGTAGTGTAGTGTTAGATGGGGGAGACAATTCATGCTTGTTTTTTGATGTTCCATGCTTTTGAATGCAAGAAGCATATGCTCTAATATTGTGGTGTAATGGAATTTTGAGCTTAATGAAGGATTAATGACTAGTTATGATATGTTGTATCTTTCACATGTGTTTAGACAATTTATTCCTCTCCCAATAGATATATTGTGGCCTCTCACATGATGTTTAGACAATACATGTTTAACTAAGTCATCCTTGTGAATTATTTGGACTATGAGCTTAATAAAATGTTTAATGACTTGATTTGATATTTTGTTCTCTTCACATGTTGTCTAGACAATATATTCCTCTTCCAATAGATATATTGTGGCCTTTCACATGTTGTTTAGGCATTATACACTTGTTGAGTCACCTTTGCTAGTCGAACCAATTTTGTTCACAACAATGTATTCCCCATTAACGGAAAGCAAGTGGTTAATTACATAAGCTTAGTGGTGATTCTAACACCCTAAGTCCTCTCTTCTCATCTCTTAAATCCCCATCTCTACTTAGTTTTATTTTTATTGCATTTTAATTAATTCTTTTCTAGAAGTAATCAACCAACCCAACTCTCTTTTGCAATCATTTGGTACGCTAGAGTCGAAGTTGAAATTCCAACACGTATAATCCCTTGGGACGATCCCTACTCACTCTTGTTACGTTAGTAGTGGTGTTGGTAGTGGTTTTTATAAATTTAAATTTGACATAAAAGGCTTTTCTTGAACCACACATTCACTACATTCAGTTTGGCGTATTGGAACGGTCGTCGTCAGTGCAGGAATCCAACAGCGAGGGCAATGGCGCTTAAGGAACAGAAGCTTCTGTTTTTGTACCTTTTATGAGTTCTTGTTATTTTCTTTACTTGGAATTTTTCTTTTTGGTACCACTTGTGTAATTTGACTTAGTACATGTTAGGTCGCCGTTCTTTATCAGAACCAATAATTATGTATGACCCTGAAATAGAGAAATCTCTTAATCAAATTAGAAGACTTAAAAAGAATTCGAATTTGCTAGGAAATTCCTTTATACATAACATGGCTGATATTAATGCACCACCAAATGGGGCACATATGCCACAACCCTTGTTCCTCCACCACAACCACAATTGAGGGATTACTTCATTCCCACTTCATATATATCCCATTCGTGCTTTCAATTTTCAAATGTTGATGTAACCTACTTTGAGATCAAGCCTGCTATGATCCAAATGCTTCCTACATTCCATGGGTTTGCAACAGAGGATCTTTATAAGCACTTGGATGTGTTTTTGGAATTGTGTTCAGCTACCAAGTTGACCACTCTTTCAGATGACGCATTTATGATGCGACTTTTTCAGTTCTCTCTCAAGGATAAAGTAAGAACCTGGTTGCATTCCCTTCCAACTAATTTTATATTTACTTGGGACATGTTGCAACAGAAGTTCTTGAAAAGGTACTACACTGTGGGTAAAACCACACAAATGAGAAGAGAGATTATGGCGTTCTCTTAAATCTCGGGTGAACACCTCCATGATTTATGGGAAAGGTAAAATGATCTTCTGAGAAAGTGTTCATACCATGATATTGCTAAATGACACTTAGTACAGATTTTCTATCATGGTCTTTCTGATTCACATAAGAACATGGTTGATGCCTCCAGTAATGGAGCTTTTCTTCATAAGAATGCAGCTGATGCTTGGGAACTGTTTGAGGCCCTAAGTGAAAACTCCATGTAGCGAGCTTCTTCCTCAAGGTTTAGGTCTACTCCTGGAATCCACAAGGTTGAAAAACTTTTTAAGGTTGAAAATTCTAGCGAGTTAGCCACTCAAATAGAAACGTTGAACTGTAGGTTTAACTAAGTTTTGTCTTCTAGTTATGTTCCTGTTGCTGATCCATCTGCTTCTTTGCCAAAGGAAGTATATTCAATCTGTGTTAATCCATCCCATTTCATTGATGCTTACCTTATAATGGGACAATCATCTAAGACTCCTCAAGAGCAAGTAAATGCAGCATTCTCCGGATCGGCCTATAATCCATATTATTTTACTTATAATCCTGGTTGTAGAGATCATCCAAATCTATCATGGTGGAATCAGAGCCAAGGGTCTACTGTTCCACAATCTTAAGACAGTATCAAAATACATCCAATCCTTCATCCCAAAATAATTCTTTCAATCCATCTTCCATATATCATCCACCTCAGTTTAGGAATCAATCTACTTAAGCTCTTAATCTTAATCCTCCTAAATATTTGCCAGGTTTGAAGAATAAGAGTTAAATTCACTTGAAGAACTTAAATCTCATGCCCAAATTCGTCATTCCCATTCCCAAGCCATAGCAAAGCTAGAGGTGCAAGTTGGGCAAATAGCGAATACTCTATCTCGTAGAGAGGAAGGAAAGCTACCTAATCAGCCAGTGGCCAACCCGAAAGGGCAGACTTACATGATTGGTGAAACCAATTCTCTAGGTATTCATCATGAGTAGGTCCAGGTCATATCTACATTAAGGAGTGGTAGGGTAGTTGATAATCAAGTAGAGAAGGCTCAGGAAGAAATAGAATGGCTTAGGATTCCATTTGATCCAATCATTCTTAATCCATACCCCAAAGATGTTCCCTCAAATTCCATTCCATCAAGTTCCAAAGGAGTTGAAAGTAAAGTCACTTCTTCATCTGCTCCGAACCTTGAGACAACTTATGAGCTAAGAACGCCTTTTCCTGAATGTCTCAAGGGGCCCTCTTACTTTGGTAAGCAAGGAGAGAAAATTCAAGATATAATGGATGTCTTTAAACAGGTAAAAGTCAATATTGCTCTCATAGATGCTATCAATCAAATCCTTGCCTATGCTAAATTTCTGAAAGACTTGTGCACCCAAAAGAGAAAATCAAAAATCCAAGTCTCTACGAAAATCTTTCTCACCGAGCAAGTCAGTGCGCTAATTTGGCACAACACTGTTCCTAAGTTCAAAGATCCTGGTGCTCCTACCATGTTTTGCATCATTAGAAACAATGTAATAGACCGTGCACTTCTTGGTCTTGGAGCAAGTGTTAATATTCTTCCATACTTGGTGTATGAGAAAGTAGGCTTGGGAGAGCTTAAACCCACGTCGATTGTAATCTAACTTATTGATCGATCTGTGAAGTAACCCCGTGGGATCATTGAAGATGTTCTTATCAAAGTAGATAAGTTTTATTTTTCAGTTGATTTTCTTATCCTGGATACTGAACCTGTTTACGATCCTAATAAGTGTACTCCAATGATCCTCGGTCGTCAATTCTTAGTTACAGTGAATGCCAACATTAACTGTAGGACTGGGGCTATGGATATTTCTTTTGGAAACATGAAGCTTAAATTAAACATCTTCAATGCCATTCCATATTCCTCAGAGAAAGATGAGTGCTTCTTTCTTGATGTCAATGATGAGGATTCAGTCATTATCTTTCTAATAAAAGATCTTCCTCATTTGATTTCGAGTCCTCCTTATCCTTCTTGTGAGTCTTCTCACAAACTTAAGCCTAAGCCACCACTGGATAAGCTTGAGTATTCTTTCTTGGGTCTTGATGGAACCACACTGGTTTCTCTTATTCCGAATTTCATAATCACCCATAGGACTAGTTTTAGGATGATGGAGGTAGTTGAGTTATTGGATAATGCTAGGGAGTGGCCTACTGTCGAGCTAGTGACATTAAATTAGCAATGATGTCGAGTTAGCAATGTTAAAATTAGCATTTGTAGGTTTGTACTTTACATCGGTTTATTTTCTTTTTCTTCTTATTGGGGCTATGTCGTCGACCCAATCCAAAGTTTGTGTAAAAGAGAGTGGTGTTGGATTATGGTTAAGTTTTACATTTATAATATGCCACTACTACCTTTCACTAAAAATATAGTTAGGGGGAGTAGGGATTGTCCCAAGGGATTGGTGGGTCGTATTAGGTTATGGAATCGAGATTAGGGTTAGTAGGTCGAGTGATCAAAAGATTAGTTGGTGATTGAATTATACTAAGATGCAATTTAATCTAAAGTAAACAATTAAATGTAATGGAGAGAAAATAAGAGAGAGAGATCTTGAGGTTTAGAGATCACCACTAAGTATAGCTTTTCTACATCCTTAATGAATGATTAATGAGGGGAAAAACATATATTGCAACATTAGTGTGTGTGTGTGGTTGTTTCAACAAGCATAGATGACCAATTAAGTATATATTGTCTAAACAACATGATGGATAACACAATATATTAAACTAAGCCATTAATCCTTTCTTTAAGCTCATAATCCAAACACATCACAAGGTTAGAAACATATGCTACTTACTTTCATAAGTATGGAACATCAAACAACAAGCATGGATTGTCCTCCCATTTAATATCTAAACTACAACTACATTACAATTAAGTTAATGACATAAAATTAAACTAATTAAACTAAGAGAGGCACAATCCATTAAGAAATGAATATGAACCATCAAATAAACCACAAGAGCATTCCATTAAGCACTATGTCTTGACAATCTTTAGACCTATAGCATCAACACACATAGACATGCATCAATAGCACAAAATCTAGAAACAAACACATGAACATCTATTCTAGCATACATAGACATATGGATAGAATGAAATGATCAATTGGAAACATTAAACCACACAAATCATTGAATAAACAAGATCTATGTATATAAATATGTCAAAACATCAATTACAATACAAATCCCCTCAAGAATACATAAATTAAGATGTAGAAAGCATGCTTAGGGTTAACTCTAGCCCCAAGAGGATGTCTAGCTACTCATGGATGGTGTCCTCCAACCCTTAAGGGCTAACTCCATGGAAGAAATTGCTCATCTTCTTGGTTGATGGAAGAACTCCAAGCTTATGTCTCTAGCCTCCTCTCTTCTTTTCTTCCTCTCTAAGAATAGAATATGGAAATTCTCTCTAGTGTATGTCTATCTAGTATGTGTCAAGAATGGCTTATATTCCTTATATAGGTAGGTTGAATGTCACCCCCAATGAGCTGGGCTCGTACACCAATATTCCTTCCAATGATTGGATATGAGACAACTTTCAATGAGTTGGAAATTGGATTTTCTCGGGCTTGAGGAAGTTCGATTGATTGAACTTGTGGTGAGATCGATCGAACATGGCTGAGATATATCGAATTTAAGCTGGATCGATCCTCGATGGCGGTGCCTTTTTGGATAAAGAAAAATCTGAGATATTTTGAAGATATTTTTGGGAAAGAGACAAGTGTGGTAGGTAGAGTGGTACAAATGGATAAGATGAAATCTTTTCGATCGATCGGAAGAAAGTTGGATCGATCAAACTTTGTGGGATCTTTGGATAAGGACAAAAGAGCTTGAATCCATCTTGAAATGCTGAGATCGATGAACTTTCGATTGATCGAATATTTCCTGAGATTGATCGAACTTGCTGAATTTCCACCACTTGCTTCCTTTTGCACCCACTTTGCTCATTTCTTTGATTCATCTCAAGATTGCTTCAATTATGCTTTTATTTAGCTGAGTTAGCTTATTTTGGGGATAAGTACCTGAAAATGAAAATAATACAAAATCAATCTAAAGCGAAAAATTAAGATAGATAAAGGTTCTAGAATACCTAAGCTTAAGGGATTTAAATGCGCACTTTTCAGCGCTCATTACACTCCCAAGCTTAAATATTGCTAGTCCCTAGCAATAAACTAGAAAGTAAAGGAATGAAATGAACAACTATACCACTATGAACTAGAAACCAATAAATGGATAACGCCACTTTCGTAGGGAACACGATTACATTTAGCATATGCAACAAGTCTTTTAAACCCCTAGGTTACCCCTAGTGGACGAGTGAAGTCTCGTGAGGGTTTCCAGAAATGATACCCACAAACATTAAGCTCATTCTCACAAAAGAGATACCAATATTGCAAACAAGTATTGGGAGAAAATTACCTCAAGTATGCAATTTTTTAACCCTTTCTAAGCAATCTCTCAAAATTTTAACATCAAGCAAGCAAGTATGGTCCTCTACACATCAAGAAAATGATCATGCAAATCAAAACAACACTAGAATCCTTTTTGAGTGGACCGGCATCAAGTGTGTTGCTATCTAAGCCAACTAAAGAAATGATCACATCCTTACCCTTAAACTAGCACACAAATCTAGTACCGATCATCAAGACAAAAAGTGGACATTTTATTAAAGTTTTATTCATTTAGGTGCGCTTATTCTTTTTACTCGATATTTTTTCTTTTTTTAGGATCAGAGATGGAAGTATGGTGCAATGTGTTGATCTATTAAACTTTTTAGTGATCCATGAGGTCGAGCGTTATGTCAATGACTTCCAAACCAGACGACTTTAGGGCATTAGGTGTTTAAACACCCCTAAGGACTTACAAGCTCAAATCAACTAGGCTACAAATCAAAACAATTTGGGCCCTCCACCTTTCGGCTCGAGAAGTTCAGTGCTTGATGAAGCTAGAATCCCGGCTAGTTAGTGAAAATGGTTTGTTATCCACCTTTATCAAAATGAAAGCTTTCAATGCACTACTAGCTCAATTGGGATATAACCAATTCAATAATCAACAAAGCATGTACCCCACAAATGAATGCTAGTGTGCTCCTGTGCTAGTGTAGAGTACTAGAGTGAATCTCAAAATAATCACAAAATCAGGATGATGTAGACCACAAGTGCAAGCAAGATATCAATTTTTCGAAAAATTTACTCCTAAATGGCATCCACAAGGCATACAAGAAGTATTGGACTCTCAAATCAAGCAATTTTTAAATTTTAAGCAATATAGTCCTTAAAAGATCAAAAGTTATGGACCTCCAATCTCAATCATGCAATTAAAGTTGTAACGACCTGGTCATTTACCTCCCTTTCATTTTTCCTGAAATTTTAAGGATAAATTTTTTTTCGTTTAATTTTCTTTTCTGAGCTCTGTTTCTTGTCACATAGTGTCTTTTCGAGTGCTCGGAAATGGTTTCTAAGACTCTTCCATGTGGATTGACAACTTACTTTGAGGATCGAGTTATTTCTGCATTTTTCACTTTTCGGACACTATGCACTATTTCGTCCTTTTTCTTATTCTGTCTTTTCCCCATTTGTCACTTGTTTGGCAAAGCCTCACTTTTCATGTTCGGAGATGGTTTTTGACTTCACATATCTTCATCTTGAGTGGTTTCCTCGAAATACGTATCTTTACTTTTGCAAGAAAGTACTCTGGTTGCTCTCGGTGTCCGTAGGGGCATGGATGCACAATTCTTCGGAATCTTTTTCATTTCTTGGGGTGTTTTTTGTATATATATTTTGAAGATATTTTGTTTCAGGGGTATCTAAGAAAATATCTTTTGGAAGATATTTTCATTCTGGGGCAGTTTCGCAGTTAACCCTTTTTGTAGGGACCATTGTGCAATTAACGAAATTTATTGCAAAATATCTCGTCTGGAGCCTGAATCCTCGTACGGGATTCATTTTCACTTTTTGTTGACTCATAAATTCATAGAATTCTGTTTTGGTCGTTTTTCTCCAGTTTTAGAGTTTATGGACCCTGTTGCCGCTGAACTTGTTCGGGGCAAAACTTTCTGCTCGGGACTCAGTTTTTTGACGCCTTTTCTTCCATTGTTCATTTTTTCTTATTTTGAATCTTTTTCGTTCACGGAGTTTTGCCGTTTGAGCGTGTTTGCTCAAAATGCACTTTTTTGGACCTGGCGGGGCCCTTTCGGGGCATTTTTTAGATTTTTCTATAAAAGGGGGAGGAGATATTTCATTTTTCATCTTCCCCACACACCTTGCACAACCAGAGCTCCCATGGCAGCCCAAGGGAGGATGCCACCAACTCTCTCCTCTTTTGAACATCATTCCTTTGTTAAAAAGTTGAAATGCTTTTACGTTTTGTGTTCGTGTTGACTACGTGCTTCTTTCACCCTTATTGGAATCCATTTTTGGCCAAATTTTGAGTTTGGGTATGAGGTCAAGTTGTGATTTTCATGGGGCTTCCTTCAGATTCATGTAGATCGTGTTGTCCTCGACAAAACCCTTCGGTTTCGGCGGATTCGAAACACTTTTCTTCCGGTGGGGATTTGGGATTTTCATCTCAAATTAAGGTAGGGGGTGTTGTAGGTTTAATTCTTGTTATATAACATGCTATTGATACTTATACAACTTATTTACATGCTTAAATATGAAATCTAGAGATTTTATTATTTATTTTTCTTGTATTGGATTTGATTTTTCCGGTTGCTCATGGCTTGTTTTAAACATGTAGTATGGTAATATAATACTCTATAATATGGTCATTGACATATATTAAATTGAAAGAATTTGAACAAGTATTAAAGATTTTATTTAATATTTATCTTGAATAATTATTTAATTCACATGGCCTTAACTAGATTGAAAACAATGCGTGTTAGCATATTATCTTAGGCTTTAATTCACTCTTCAACAAAGGTAAGTTTGAGAGTAATTGGAGTTGTTTTGAAATTTAGTAATATTTAATTAACTTGATTAATTAATTTATTCCGGATGTACTATTCACCCCATTGGAATTTCGACTTGACATTCTTGATATGCATGCTATATGGTTTCACATATATTAAATCTAGAATATTTGGTTAAATTTTGAAATCTATCATTTATTATTTTTCTAGTTTTAAAGTTTAATGCTAATGGCCATTAATTACATGGAATTCACTTGTGTCGTGTTTTTAAATCATGTCATGGTATGTTGTATAACATATTTAAATTTGAGATCATTTGGATGAATTTCAAAACTTAGAGATTTTAATTAAGTGTAATAATTAAAATCCATTTAATAGCTCATTGGTCTTGATTAAGTTTCTAACTTGGAATTCATGCTTTTCGTGACAAATTCCCTCACATGTATCAAATTGAGAATAATCGGATAAGTTTAAAACTTATATTCATTTACTTCCTTTGTATGGAACTTAATTCACATGGTTATGTCTTGCATGAAATGGACTTGTAACTTGACATTGAACTTGACCTTGATATGATCCTTGACACACCTTGTTCATAGAACATTTGGACTTGCCTTGTAATCATGATAATTTAATCTCTTAGGTTGATTAAATTTTCCTTTTTATGCTTCCATCGGTTTAATCATGACCCCTTGTATCTAGGTTTCATTAATGTACTTAATGAACATGCACACTTGTCTTGGAATGATTTAATTACTCATATGTTGCTTCGAAAGTAATTGAATTATGTATCTTATACTTGTGGTATATTTACTTCAATGAACTTCATGTACTATATATTTTGGATGTTGTCTATATAGTTGCATATTATGATTTCTTGTCATTTCATATGCCATGATAGTTGATGAACTAGGGGGATGACTTGCGTGTTTCAAAATCTTGGTTGTGCATGAAACATGGTTAATGTATTTATTGTATTTGATACAATCTTGACTTGCACAACTCATTGATTTTGGGACTTGGGATATCAATTAAGAATTGACATGGCTAGGACTTAGTTCTAGTACGGGAGAATGTCCTCCTACAACTATAATGCGCACTAGGGGAAAGGTACCCATGGGTTAGTAGCCCTAAAGTGATCTTAAGAGAACAGTTTTAATCCGGCCGATATTCGAGTTTCCACATTGGTTGATTTCGCTTTTTAAATTTCAAGTTGCTATTCCTTGAAGATTTAAACTTTTCGTGTTATGTGAAATGCTCCAATGTTGTTTCATTGCATAAATATTATGCCTCATTCATGATTTCAAGTATACTTCTTGTCATGTTAATTGCATTGATAATGTAATTCTTGTTAACATATGTCCGAGCATACTTATTGTCATGTTATATGGAATGTTCCATCCTTGTATACTTGCATAGGTATTATGCCTTGTTCTTGATTCCGTGTATAATTCTCATCGTGTTAATTGGTTTAATTCCAATCATGTTAATTGCATCGATAATGTAATTCTCGTTAATTTATATTTGAGTAATTTTCTTGTCGTGCTTTATGGAATATCTCTACCTTGCTGCATTGCATAGATTTTGTGCGTTATCCTTGACTTTGTGTATTTTTCTTTTCGTGTTAAATCGGTATGTCCCAATCATGTAAATTGTATTGATAATGTGATCCTTATATTCCATTATTTTTTTATCATGTTGTATGTATCTTATTGGTTATATTCATTGGATTATCCCGATCTTGATTTGTTTCATACATGTTTATGTATCATGATTCTTGTTACTTATACTCTAGGGTAGCTTAGGATGCTCCCTGAGTCTCATCTTGACATAGATGTTAGGTGGCATGAGCCCTTCGACATGCTTCACCATAAGGTGATATAATCGTAAAACGCTAGGTCGATGCATGCTCATCTCCTATGAGTAGCTTTATGTTGCTCACCCCTACGTTACTGGGGCATATTTCAAGTACAGGATTCAAGATTTGAAGATTTCATTGCCTTGGATGATTTGTCGCTTCTCATGACAAAACTTGTATTCTTTGATTCCATATATGTAAAGTGTGCATAAACACACTCTTTTCATTGTATTCAACATGTATAAGATGAGGCCGGAGGCCAATATCATGTATAATGTATTTTATGCACTTTTACTTTCAAAGTCATTGTGAAAACCTTGAAAAATCAATAGTCTTTGTTTCATAACTTTTGCATCGGGTGTGGGAATTTCATTCTTTCTTTTTCACAGGGTTTCTATGGTCATGTATGAGGTGTGGCCAAGGGCCAAACACCATTTCATTCTAGGTTTCTCATTTTGGTTCCATTTATCTCAATTTTAGGCATTTTTGGCCGTTGAGAGGTCATATTTTGCATTCTTGACATTTTGAAGCCGCGGACATTGGAACGCGTCTTAAATGTCTTTTTACGTTCGCGTGTATGTCCACATTGCACAAAACTCTTAAGTTTCATCTTTTGACCTATTTTTGGGCGATTTTTATGAATTTTTATGAAAAATTCCTCCATAGGGTGTCATCTTAAGTTCCCTCTTGTTTTAGCATGTCTTAGATACTTTAATGATGTTAGAAAGTGTTTTCGAACTTGTTCGGAACATATTGGATGCATGTAGAACCATAGAAGTGGACCTAGCATCACAAAAACACATAGCAGCAGCTTTATATAGCTGCAGCAGATGTGTTGGTCGGCTAATGGAGCTTCATTAGCCGGCTGACAAGCCTCGAGACTCCTTTCCAGTAGGCTTTTAAGGAAAAACCACGTTTCGGCCGACTGACGATTGGGGTAAAGTCGACCGATGGTTGGGGTTCGGTCGACCGATGTTTGAGGTTTAGCCAGCTGATGGTTGTATTTCGGTTGACCGATCTTCCTTGGGACCTTCACCTTTTAGATTCTCTTGGACAGTTTTCTTATTTTGACTTCAGAGGGTCGTATCTCACTCATTTTAAATCCAAATCTAGTTATTCTAGATTCTAAGTTCAAGAGCTCGAATTTAGCTTTCCAATGGTATCAACCAATCATCGGAACTCCAATTGTAGTGAGAGTTATGCCAGTTTTAGTAGGATAGGGTCGTGCTGTCTCATAAGCGGAGGATGCCTCTTCGTTCTAAATTCATATCTTTTCCGTCCGGACTCCGAATCAGGTAATTTTTGAGTCTAAGTTCATTAATTTTTTGTTTTCTTTCCAATGATGTGCTTGGCAGCACCCACTTTTAGGTTGGAAATGACCATTTTGCCCTTTGGTTCATTCTTATCCGCTTGTGAATCGTTGCTTCCGCACTTGTTTTCTTTGAGTTTCATGGCTTCATGGCGAGTCACCTTGGTGCCTTAGGGATAATGTACATCTCTTGAGGCCATTTTGCTTATTCTGCTTCTGCATTTCTAGATCCGGTACGGGTCATCACAGTAGACACTGGGTTGAAAAATCCAGGGTCATTACAAAAGCTCAACTTAAGTAGAATGCAACAAAGACACCTTACCCCCAAACTTAAACTGCACATTGTCCTCAATGTGCAATGAGAACAATGAAAAAGAAAGAGTATACCATGGTGGCAAAGACATGAAGCCCGGCAGTGACCCAATTCTAAAGACGTCTCCCCCAAACTTGGAATCAATAACCTACTTGAATAACCACACTAGCAAATTCACATCAAATCTCAAATGGGATAAGAATGATCAAATCATGCATTCTAAAACAATATAACATAAGATGAAAGAGAGATATGAGATCAAGCCTAATAGCAAAGTAGCATGACTACACATAAAGGCACAATGGTGAAAAATATTTATTTTTATTTTTATTATTTATTATTATTTATTTATTATTATTGTTATTGTTATTATTATTTTTTTTTTTTGAATAAACAAATTCAAGAAAGTATAAACAAATTAGACGTAATGCTGTTTTGAATAAATAAGCTCGAAATTCAAAAAGGGAAGAAAAAGTCAAACCAAAGATGTTCAGATCGATCTCAAAAACTTTTCGATCTATCGAACATGCATGAACCTGCAGAAATGTTCGAACAATGAGACAGAGGTCTTTGGATGCAGGTTCAAAATTTTTCTAAGTGTTGAGACTACAGATCGATCCAAGATGAAGTTGGATCGAGAGAAGAACTAAAGATTGATCTAGGAATAAGTTTAGATGATGGGACAGAGAGGTTTTTGGATGCAGGTTCTAAATTTTTCTAAGTGTTGAGACTGGAGATCGATCTAAGATGAAGTTGGATCGATCGAAGAACTAAAGATCGATCTAGGAATAAGTTCGAATAATGGGACAGAGAGCTGAAATATGTAGGTTTTCTTCAAACGATTGGACAGAGAGGTGATTGGATGCAGGCATGATGTTCAATCGATCAAACTTTCATTGAGATCGATCGAACATGCAAAAACTCTTCCATTTTGCATTGAAACCCTAGATGTCTTCATAAACAGGGTCTATTAGATGTGTAGCTTCCAAATATCTTTGGAAGACCTGTCCCTCAATGTAGGGTTTTAATCTCTGCCCATTAACCTTGAAAATGTTCCCCTTTTTCAAAATTTGAATTTCAACCGCCCCATGAGGTGCAACAGAGATGACTTCATACGGACCTTCCCATTTGTTTCTCAACTTCCCAGGAAAAAGTTTCAATCTAGAGTTGAAGAGCCAAACTTTTTGACCGGGTTCAAAAGATTTCTTCACAATGTGCTTATCATGAAAAGCTTTAGTTCTTTCTTTGTAGAGTTTGGCATTATCATAAGCATTATGTCTCAACTCTTCCGACTCACTCAATTGTAATAATCGGTTCTCTCCGGCTTTATCAAGGTCAAGATTGAGCTTTTTAACAGCCACAAGGCTTTATATTCTAACTCAACCGGAAGATGGCAAGGCTTTCCATATACAAGTCTATAGGGAGACATACCAATGGGAGTCTTGTATGCCGTCCGGTAAGCCCACAAAACATCATTTAACTTCCGTGACCAATCTTTCCGGGTGGTGTTAACCATTTTCTCAAGAATATGCTTAATTTCCTGGTTAGACACTTCTACTTGCCCACATGTTTGATGGTGGTAAGGAGTGGCCACTTTATGAGTAACAGAGTACTTAAGAAATAAATGCCTTAAGAATTGGTTACAAAAATACTTTCCTCCGTCACTTATCATAGCCCTAGGCATACCAAAACAAGTAAAGATATTGGATTTGATGAATTGAATAACCACGGAATGGTCATTTGTTTTAGTAGCACAGGCTTCCACCCACTTGGAAACATAATCAACGGCAAGGAGAATATATTGCAAACCATAGGACATAGGAAATGGACCCATAAAATCAATGCCCCATATGTAAAAGATTTTTACAACAAGGATATTGGTCAAGGTTATCATATCTCTTCTTGACATTGATCCCATCTTTTGACATCTCTCACACAACTTGCAAAAGTTGTAAGCATCTCTATGAATAGTGGGCCAAAAGAGCCCACTTTGAAGAACCTTCAAGGCGGTCTTCTTTACACTAAAATGCCCACCACATGTAAGTGTATGATAAAAGACAAGAACACTTGGAATTTCGCTCTCCGGAATGCATCTCCTCACAATTTGATCCGGACAATAACAGTACAAGAAAGGGTCTTCCCAATAATAATTCCGGATGTTGGCAAAGAAACGATTCTTCTCATTCTTTGACCAAGAAGTTGGAAGCTTGCCAATTACCAAATAATTTACAATGTCGACAAACCAAGGCATTTGTCCATTGGAAATTTGAAAGAGCTGTTCATCCGGAAAAGAATCATGAATTGGTGGGCTAGGGGAAGGTTATATCAATAACCTTGAAAGATGATCGGCAACCACATTTTTGGTGCCTTTCTTGTCCTTGATTTCAAAATTGAATTCTTGAAGAAGCAAAATCCATCAAATCAATCTAGGTTTTGTTTCCTTCTTTGCCAAAAGATGGCTCAAGGCAGCATGATCAGAATAGACAACAACCTTAGACCCTAAGAGATAGGATCGAAATTTATCAAGGGCATATACTACGGCAAGTAACTCTTTCTCGGTAGTGGAGTAGTTCAATTGAGCTCCCGAGAAAGTTTTGCTTGCATAGTATATGGCACATGGAAGCTTCCCTCCTTTTTGTCCCAAAACTGCTACCATAGCATAATCTGAAGCATCACACATTATTTCAAACGGTAATGACCAATTGAGAGGCTACATAATAGGAGCGGATGATAACATGTCACGTAATTTATGGAAAGTGTAAAGGCATGCTTGATCAAAGACAAAAGGAGTTTCCTTGGCGAGAAGATTGCACAAAGGTCTAGCAATTTTGCTAAATTCTTTGATGAAACAGCGATAGAAGCCGGCATGACCTAGAAATGAGCGAACTTCTCTCATTGTAGAATGTGGAGGTAATTCAGAAATGAGCTCAACTTTCACTTTATCCACCTCAATTCCCCTTTTTGAGATGACGTGACCCAAAACAATACCTTCTTGAACCATGAAATGACTCTTTTCCCAACTAAGAACAAGGTTTGTTTCATGACATCTTTTAAGTACCAAATTTAGATTCTTGAGGCATACATCAAATGATGACCCAAAGACAGAAAAATCATCCATAAAGACCTCTAGATACTCTTCCACCATGTCCGAGAAAATTGACATCATATACCTTTGAAATGTGGCAGGGGCATTGCACAAACCAAATGACATCCGTCTATAAGAAAATATGCTGAAAGGATAAGTAAATGTGGTTTTCTCTTGGTCTAAGGGGTCAAGGGCTACTTGATTGTAACCCGAATAGCCATCAAGAAAATAATAGAATTGTTGCCTGGCCAATCTCTCTAGGATTTTATCAATAAATGGCAAAGGGAAGTGATCTTTCCTAGTGGCGGCATTCAATTTTCGGTAATCAAAGCATACTCGCAATGAATTGGCGGTACGCTTAGAAATTGCTTCCCTTTTTGCATTTTCAACCACCGTAATTTCTGATTTCTTGGGAACTACTTGAGTTGGACTCACCCATTTGCTATCAGAGATTGGATAAATAATAACGGCATCTGAAAGCTTAACTACCTCTTTCTTAACCACTTCTTTCATGTTTGGATTAGGTCTCCTTTGGGCATCCTTAAAAGGTTTTGCATCCTCTTCCATAAGTATGCGATGCATGTAAATAGAAAGATCAATTCCCTTAAGATCTGCCACACTCTATCCTATGGCTTCTTTGTTCTCTTTAAGCACATTTAAGAGCGTATCTTCTTGGTCCTTTTCAAGACTTGAAGAGATGATGACTGGAAGAGTGTCTTTTGGGCCTAGAAATGCATACTTGAGATTGGAAGGTAGAGTTTTAAGCTCAAGAGCTAGTGGAGAAACTAGAGATGGGACTGGTGGAGTGCTAGAGAGTGGAGGAAGAGGTTCTATTGGAGTTTTCTAAGGTGGAAAATCTAAGCTTGTAATAGATTCCATGAGATTGCTTACTTCATTCATTGATTTTTCATTATCAAACCCATAATTGCTATATATATCAAGAAGACAAAAAGCAAGAGGATCATCGGATAGGAGAGATGAAAGGTTATCCTCGATTGGTTATTTCATAACCATGGTTGGAATTGACTTTTCAACAACCTCATCCAACACATCTATAAGACAACATTCATCTTCATCTATGGGATGTCGACTTGCATTGAAAACATTAAGCTTGACCATCATATTACCAAAAGAAAGGTCCATAACCCCGGATCTACAATTGATGGTTGCATTTGCAGTGGCAAGAAATGGCCTTCCCAAGATAATTGGGATGTGGTTGGTAGGATTGGCAACCGGTTCGGTGTCAAGAACTACAAAATCAACCGGAAAGTAGAACTTATCAACTTTGATGAGAATGTCCTCAACCGTGCCCCTAGGTGTTTTGACGGATCTATCGGCCAATTGAAGCACCACCGAAGTTGGCTTCAACTCATTCAAACCTAGTTGGACATACACGGAGTAAGGAATCAAATTAACACTCGCTCCTAAGTCAAGAAGAGCTCTACGAACTTCATGGTTTCCAATCACACAAGAAATGGTCGGAGCACCGGGATCTTTGAACTTAGGTGGAGTGTTATATTGAATGATGGAGCTTACTTGCTCCGTGAGAAACACTTTTTTAGGGCCTTGTCCCTTGCTCTTCCTCTTTTGCGTGTAAAGATCTTTCAAAATTTTTGCATAAGGCCGAATTTGCCTAATTGCATCTAAGAGAGGAAGGTTTATGTTGACTTGCTTAAAAATTTCCATCATGTCATGAATTTTTCCTTTTTGCCTCCCAAAAGGCGAAGTCTTTTTTAAAGCATAAGGGAAGGGAGCTTTTGGCTCATAAGACCTTGCAACTAAAGGAATTGATGATGAAGATTGAGAATTTCGATTAGGGGCATTTTCATCCAAGGAAGTAGGAGTAGGATTGGAAACGGGACGGGTGACAACTTTTGGTTGCACCGGTTCACTATCTTCCTTTGCTTATTCAACCCTATTGTCAACTTGTCTATCACTTCTCAAAGTGGTGATGGCTTGCACTTGTGCCTAGGAAGAACACCCCGATGTGGAGTTTGCTTCCACAAAATGTTAAGCTTTTGAGTTCCTTTTGGGTTGACTAGGAAATTTACCCACTTCTCTTGCATTTAATGCATTAGCTATGGTCCCAATTTGGGATTCAAGCTTTAATATGGATTGAGAATGAGAATGCAACAAATTGGTATTCATTTCTAAACTACCCAAAGCCACCAAAACCTTATCTTTGAATGTAGGATTGCTAGAAGGAGCATGAAGATAATGAGAACAAACTTATAAATTATACATTTGAGGATGTGAGAAGTGATTCATTCTTTGGTGATGAGAAGAAGAAACAAATCCTTGGGAACCTCCATTCCTTTTATGAGGTGGAATGTATTTGCTTTGAAAATTTTTAACTTGATAAGGACTTGAGTTTTCATTCCACACTGGAAGATATGCACTTGAATAAGGATGAGCAAATGTAGCATTGACTTGTTCAAAATGTTCATTAAACACATGTCCATGGGGACAGTTGGAAGTAGTATGTAGAACACTTGAGCATGTTATGCAAGGCTCACAAGGATGAGAAACATGATGAAGAGGAGATGATTTGATAGCCAGTCTTTGACTTAACAAGAATTGATCAAGTTTTTTAGAAAGAGTCTTAACCTTGTCTACAATCTCCTTTGATTCTTTAATTTGACACACTTTTGCATTTTTCTCCTTTTTATTAGAATCGTGATCAAACCGAGAAGTGTAATATTTGTGCAAAGAGTTTTCACTCATTTTCTCAAAAATGTGCCAAATATCATCTTCATGTTTTCCAAAATATGAACCTCCACATGATGTATCAACTATATCCTTATGCATGCCAGATAGGCTTTCATAGAAATATTGGACAACTTGCCATTTTGGAATACCATGATGTGGACATTTTCTTAGCAAGTCATTCAATCTCTCCCAAGCCTCATGCAACAACTCCCCTTCCATTTGAGAAAATTCTCTAATCGAAGCTCGCATTACATTGGTCAAGCTTACGGGGTAAATTTTTTTTAAAACTCATTTTGCATTTGCATCTAGGATGTTACTGAATTTGCCCCCAAAGTGTTGAACCAATGCTTTGCTTTGTTTTTGAGTGTGAAAGGGAAGATAAGTAGTCTAAGAACTTTTTCTGGGACATTCATGTACTTCACGGTGGAGCATATTTTAAGAAATTCATTGAGATATTTATACAGTTCCTCACCATCTAAGCCATAAAATAGTGGATACATTTGAATGGTCTCGGGCTTAATTTCATATTGATTGGCCTTAAAATTAGGAAGCATGATGCAAGTTGGTGCATAGTATTCATGAAGATTATAATGATCACGAAGGATCATTGGAGGAATTGGAGCTTGAACTCCGGGAGGAAATTGATTGAAAGAAGGATACACCATGAAGTTCGGGTCTAAATAACCAAGATGACCCTCTAGATTTTCCATTGGTTATGATAAGGTTGGTTAAGACCGCATGAAATTCAAGAAACACGACAATGAAATCAACTAAGCAAACACTTCACCCCTGCAACAAATCAATCAACAAATCTCCACATACAATGATCCCATACTCCCATGCTTTCAAGAATATGCAAAGAACAATAAAATTGCCTCTACGTGGGCTCACGATTTATCTAAGAATTGAAATACAAGCCTTCACGCGGGCCGACGATTTAACTAGAGATTGAGTTAAGAAAGAGCTTACAAAGGGTCCTTTAGCACTTCAATTCAATTTTCAATTTTAGCCTTACAAAAATTTTTAGATTTTAGCTTTTTCCTTACTTTTGCTTAGCTCCTTACTTGAAATGCTCATTTGTTCACCTTCTAGCTCAATGCACCTAGTCAAACAAGAACCAACACTATAAGTAACCAAAATGAAAATGAAAACAAAATAGAAACACGATCATAAGAGTACTAATTCCTAATTGATTCCACAAATACGACGTTGCCTTCAATCAATCCCCGGTAACGGTGCCAAAAACTTGTTGGGCTATGTCGTCGACCCAATCCAAAGCTTGTGTAAAAGAGAGTGGTGTTGGACTATGGTCAAGTTTTACATTTATAATATGCCACTACTACCTTTCACTAAAAATATAGTTAGGGCGAGTAGGGATCGTCCCAAGGGATTGGTGGGTCGTATTAGGTTGTGGAATCGAGATTAGGGTTAGTAGGTCGAGTGATTAAAAGATTGGTTGGTGATTGAATTATACTAAGATGCAATTTAATCTAAAGTAAATAATTAAATGTAATGGAGAGAAAATAAGAGAGAGAGAGATCTTGGGGTTTAGAGATCACCACTAAGCATAACTTTTCTACATCCTTAATGAATGATTAATGAGGGGAAAAACATGTATTGCAACATTAGTGTGTGTGTGTGTGGTTGTTTCAACAAGCATGGATGACCAATTAAGTATATATTGTCTAAACAACATGATGGATAACACAATATATCTAACTAAGTCATTAATCCTTTCTTTAAGCTCACAATCCAAACACATCACAAGGTTAGAGACATATGTTACTTACTTTCATAAGTATGGAACATCAAACAACAAGCATGGATTGTCCTCTCATTAAACTACAACTACATTACAATTAAGTTAATGACATGAAATTAAACTAATTAAACTAAGAGAGAGGCACAATCCATCAAGAAATGAGTATGAACCATCAAATAAACCACAAGAGCATTTCGTTAAGCACTATGTCTTGACAATCTCTAGATCTATAGCATCAACACACATAGACATGCATCAATAAAACAAAATCTAGAAACAAACACATGAACATCTATTCTAGCATATATAGACATATGGATAGAATGAAATGATCAATTGGAAGTATTAAACCACACAAATCATTGAATAAACAAGATCTATGTATATAAATATGTTAAAACATCAATCACAATACAAATCCCCTCAAGAATACATAAATCAAGATGTAAATAGTATGCTTAGGGCTAACTCTAGCCCCAAGAGGATGTCTAGCCACTCATGGATGGTGTCCTCCAACCCTCAAGGGCTAACTCCATAGAAGAAATTGCTCCTCTTCTTGGTTGATGGAAGAACTCCAAGCTTGTGTCTCTAGCCTTCTCTCTTCTTTTCTTCCTCTCTAAGAATAGAATATGGAAATTCTCTCTAGTGTATGTCTATCTAGTATGTGTCAAGAATGGCTCATATTCCTTATATAGGTAGGTTAAATGTCACCCCCAATGAGCTGGGCTCATACACCAATATTCCTTTTAATGATTCGATATGAGACAACTTTTAATGAGCTGAAAATTGAATTTTCTCAGGCTTGAGGAAGTTCGATCGATCAAACTTGTGGTGAGATCGATCGAACATGGTCGAGATCTATCGAATTTAAGCTAGATCAATCCTCTACGGCGGTTCCTTTTTGGATAAAGACAAATCTGAGATATTTTGAAGATATTTTTTGGAAAAAGACAAGTGTGGTAGGTAGGGTGGTACAACTGGATAAGATGGAATCTTTTCGATCGATCGGAAGAAAGTTGGATTGATCGAACTTTATGGGATCTTTGGATAAGGACAAAAGAGCTTGGATCCATCTTGAAATGCTGAGATTGATGAACTTTTGATCGATCGAATATTTCCTGAGATCGATCGAACTTGTTGAATTTCCACCACTTGCTTCCTTTTGCTCCCACTTTGCTCCTTTCTTTGATTCATCTCAAGATTGCTTCTATTATGCTCTTATTTAGCTGAGTTAGCTTATTTTGGGGATAAGTACCTGAAAATGAAAATAATACAAAATCAATCTAAAGCGGGAAAATAAGATAGATAAAGGTTCTAGAATACCTAAGCTTAAGGGGTTTAAATGCGCACTTTTCAGCGCTCATCACTTCTTTCTTTTATTTTTGTTTTCTAGGTTTTTAGTTCATTGGTTTATTTTTATTTTATTTTTAGATTAGGTTAGTTTAGGTTTGTTATAATAAAAAAAAATAAATAAATAAATAAAAAGGGGGTGTTTTCTTTGTGCATGATGATATATATCTGTTTTACTCCATATACTTGATACTATGATATGTGCCGTGTAGTGTAATTCTTTTGTCAGGTACTAAGGACTAAGTTTGGGGGTGAGATGCCTATCTTGCCCTTCTGCGTTATAATTGCTGATGTTTGCTAGTTCTGTGTAATCTGGTAATATTATTGTTCTAACTCTACAATTGTTTTCACGCATTGAGGACAATGTGCATCATAAGTTTGGGGGTAAGGCAGTGTCGTTTAAATTTTTGCTGATGATATGTTGTGCACAAGAGGATGCAATTTAACTGTTTAAGCATGAGTTTGAATCTGTTGATTGTTATGGTGTCCATATGCAGTCTGATATTGGTTTATTATAGCTTGTATACTGAATTCATGCTAAATAGGGATTTTTGAAATTTTTTTATATCAATTGGTGGCTTGTGGTTCACTTTGTCAGGATAGTTACAATTTAATGATTTTGATTCCTTTAATACTTCATTTGGCACAAGTTCACACTTATATGCATTCTGTGGGGTATAAACTTGAAATCTTATTCTGATTTGAGTTAAACTAAAATGAGCAGGTGAATTTGATGATTTTGAGAACCAAGGTATAAAAATAAAAGAAACATGGTATGTAAAAAAAAAAAAAAATTTATAATAAATAAAAAAATAATAAAAAAAATGAATGAAAAGAGTTCTTCATCAAGAAGTGAAAGAACAGAAAAAAAAGAGAAACAAAGGGTCAAGTTTAGGTCTGTACCTAAATTGCTTGAGCAATTAAGTCTTTAGGGGTGTTCCAACACCTAATTCCCTAAAACCACCTGGTTTGGGAGTCATTGGCTGGAAACTCGTTACATAAGTGGTTTAGGTTGTCAAGATTACTTGAGCAATTAGGTCCTTAGGGGTGTCCTGACACCTAATGCCCTAAAACCGTCTGGTTTGGGAGTCATTGGTTGAAAACTTGTTACATGAGTGATTTAGAAAGCTTAATAGACCTGAGCATTGCACAGTACCCTTCCAAAAAAAAAAAGTTGAAAAAAAATGAGTGATGAAATAAATAAATGCATACCTGTAGAAAATTAGAAAAAAATATCTTAGGGATCAGAATTTGAAAGGTTTACTTGTGAATTGAGGGATAACATGAGTTAGATATAAGTCTGGATAGTAAGCCACTTGTTTAAAACTGTAGGTTCACTTCTAAAAAGGATTTTGAGGATTAAGATTGTTAAATATGTGGTTAAACTGACATATGGGGACCATGGCTGTTGATATGATATCGAGAGTTTGAGATTTTTCTTATTTAATATAGTTATTTATACTTGTTGTATTTGACTGATTGATGCATTGTTAGGACATTGTGATATGAAAATAGGTTTAAATGAGCTTATCGTGCAATTAAGGCACTGATTTGAGATGTTTGTGGGTACCATCACTGGAAACCCTCACGAGACTGCAACTTATCCACTAGGGGTAACCTAGGGGTTTAAAAGCTTATTGCATAAGCTAAATGTAACCGTGATCACCACAAAACGGCTCTTTTATTTCCGTATTGCTAAGGGACTAGCAATATGTAAGTTTGGGGGTGTGATGAGCGCGAAATATTGCATATTTGAGCCCTTAAATAGGCATATGTTAAGACCTAAAGTGATGCTTCTATCCAATTTTAGACTGATGTATATTTATTTCGTGTTTTTAGGTACTTTCCCAAAGAAATGGTTAAAATCGAACTTTTGTAATGAATAAACTGACATTGAAGCTTATAGAGTCGTTGTCGGTCATTTGAAGTAAGTTCAGAGTGAAAATGGTGATTTTGAAGAAATCCAAGTGCCAAGGCTCAATCCTAGATCTTAAGGCTCGAGCCATAACTCAACGTGTTAGAGCCTTTGCAAAGGTGCTTGAGCCAGAATTATGTCGGAATATGAAAAGACACTTTGGAAGTTCCATGTTGCCATATCTCGAGCCTTTTCCCTAAAAGCTCGAGCCATAACCCCAAGGCTCGAGCCTCAAGTTGCAGTGATCGAGCACCATGACGATTCATCCCAAAAATATTCTAAGTGTTGATGAAAAGACACTTTGGAAAAGATTTGATGAAATTTGACTTAGTGTTGAAGAAGGTGCTTGAGCCTTTCCCAAAAGGCTCGAGCCTAGGCCAAAAAGCTCAAGCCATAACTTCTAAGCTCAAGCCTCTGTTAAAAAGTCAGGTTTATCAGATGCGGAATTTGTCTTAATTAAGTCATCTTTCATCCTAGATGGGCCATAATTACCCAGAAGACTTAAAAGCCCGTTTAACCCTTATTATAAGTTAATTCTTCTATTAAAGGAGGCATAAGGCCACAAATCAAAGGTATCCCTTTTTTAGTATTATTCTCTCAATTAGTGGCGACTTTTAGAGTTTCAAAGGTAAAGATCTCAAGAGGAGAATTGCAGTCCGTGACGATGATGACTACGACAACACAGATGATATCTTGTGTCGTCATGAGTAGCTAATTCTTCTCTTAGTACTAGGGGTGCACAAAAGAATCGTGGAACCAGAATCGGAACCGTAGGAACCAGAACCAAATTTTCGCTTCTTACGGTTCTGGTTCTGGTTCCTAAAACGAGGAACCGTTTAGATTCGGTTCGGTTCCGGTTCCGGTCTCACGGTTCGGTTTCGGAACCAAACCGAACCGTAATATATATATATATATTATATATAATTATATTTGTGGGCTGTGGGCGATTGGGCCTTGTCTAGCCTATAAGTTTCAAAGTGACCACATCCACATATTCATTTCGACATTTCAGAATTCAGATTGGGTTGTGGGCAATTGAACCGTAGGAACCAGAACCGAATTTTTACTTCTCACGGTTCTGGTTCCTAAAACGAGGAACCGTTTAGATTCGGTTCGGTTCCGGTTCCGGTCTCACGGTTCGGTTTCGGAACCAAACCGTACCGTAATATATATATATATATATATATATATATATTATATATATATATAATTATATTTGTGGGCCGTGGGCGATTGGGCCTTGTCTAGCCTATAAGTTTCAAAGTGACCACATCCACATATTCATTTCGACATTTCAGAATTCAGATCAGATAAAATATTAAAAATCAAAAGTCACAAAACTCTTAAAACCTAAATCTAAGATTTAGGTTCACCACTTTACCTAACCTTTAAACACACTTGGCGGCTCCGCCTCCCCTCCTCTCCTCTCCTCTCAGCCTCTCGGCCCTCTCACTAGTCTCTATCTTCTCAAATCACCGGTCGGATCGGTCAAATCGGTCTCTGTCTCAGCCTCTCCTCTCAGCCTCTGATTTAATTAAGTCAATTTTAGGAGGGTTTTCTGTCAATTTTTGGTGAGGGAAGACTCGATCCGGTAAAATGAGGTTCGGAACGCGGAGACTAGACAGAGTGTTTGAGAGAATTGGTGAGAACGTCGGTGTTTGTGACCGATGATCGACGACTGGAGCCGATCGGAGATGGAGGCGATGCTCGAAAATCGATAACTTTTTCTGATTCAATCACTTCTACTCAGATTGGTTTCTGTCTTAGCCTCTGATTCAATCACTTTTACTCAGATCTTCGCCTCTCTTTTCAGCCTCTTCTTCTGGTCTCAGTTTGGTCAACAGTTCCGGCTTTGTTCTACTGCTCACGGTTCCGGTTCCGGTTCCGGTTCTGGTTCCATTTTTTAGGAACCGTTTAGACCGGTTCCGGTTTCAGTTCTGGTAGGAATCGTATAAAATCGAACCGTGTGCACCCCTACTTAGGGCATTAATGTACCCCGAATTTGAGTATTATGGTTTGATCATTCTAAACCTTGGGGATTTATATGTTTATGTATCTTGGTTGCATAGTTATGAGCAATTGATTACGGATCAATTGGTGTTTTAATGAATTAATAATTTTTGAATAATTAATACCTTGTCGTAGATTTAATTGTTCTTAAATTGTTCTTAACCCAATCTTATTGTACGGTATTGGTGGATGCCTATCGGACATAAGAATGGCGATTATGCAATGCCGTTCCAACGTTTTTCATGAATGAATGTTTTCATAATCTATGCCTAGGGAAGACGAGTTATACCACAACATTAGATTAGAAGTAGGTAGGTAGATAATTCGTGCCAACCAAAAATTAGTTATAGTTAGTTAAAGTTTATGGAATATCTTTCTTTAAACCCGAATTAAATGAATGTTAGTGAGTTTAATCCCTAAGATTTATTAAATTAAATGAATGTTAAATGCTTAGGGAAGACGAGTTATAACAATAAATGAATGTAATGTTATTGAATAGTTGACTATAGTACGAGATTCATGGTGAAGTCAATCCCTAAGATTTTCTCTCTCTTGATCTTATCTTTAATTTAATTTTATTTATTTTCCTTAAATCAGAGTAATATTAATCAGATGCATAAGTAAACTACGACAGTCTCTGTGGTTCAACACCTTTAATATAGTCCTATTCTGTAAAGATTCGTGCTATTGCGAGTGATTATAATTTGGTACACATCATATATGTGACTAACAATGCTTTAGGTTAGTGGAATTTCTAGTATTTTCAAGTTGTCTTCTTCACCTTAAGCCATCATTGTTAACTTGATACCTAGACTTGAGAACTCACTTTCAAGCCTCTTCCCTTTGGCTTTTAGTCTTGCACCTTGAAGACAAAAACTTCCTCAAATCCTTGTCAACCACACCTTTGCTTGGTTTCACATTTTGCTTCCATTTCTTTGAAGTTTCTAAAGATACAATTCTCTAGTAAGGTAAGAGTTGTTTTATGTTTATATTCTTTATGTTTATTGTGTTCTTTGTAGTTGATATACATTATATGCATGTATATAAAATTCTAGGGTTGTATATAGATGAAAGTTGTATATATCTAACCTAGGGTTTCATATGTGCAAGACTTATATATGATTTATCTCTTGTGTAGTTGTTGTTTCTTTTAGTAGAGAATTAAATTCTAGTATTATTTTGTTGTTCTAATTATAATATTCTAGAATTATTCTTGTCATTGAATATGTTGTGAAATTAATACTAAGTTATTGTTTAAATTAGGGATTTGAAGTTTACTATGTTAACATGAATGGATTTCCTAATTTGACAACCTTGTAGTAATATAGTTGTATTCATATTGTAAACTTGACATTGTAAATGCCATTGTAGTTTTGAAGACTTAGAGTACGAATTGTGTAATTGCATGTCTATGGTTTACAATACTAGCATGATTAAATCCTTTATGTGAATGACATAATATTAGTATAAGTGTGTACAAATTTAGAACATGATTGAATGACTATTGAGTAGTCTACATTGTTTTAGTATTATAAAATTATTGATATATTCTCCATATGTGTGAATCATGGTGTGTGTGTGCCACTTTGTCCTTAGGTACATAGTGGTCATCATTTTGTTAATGAGTTACGAGTTGTGTGTGTACGACATGCATGACATGATTGAATGCCGTAGTGCCTTAGTGTTTAATGTCCGTCTTGACGAGGCCTTCGATTCCAACCGATTGGAATCCCGTTTTAGCTATTTTTTCAGTTCGGGTTTGAAGCCAAGTTTGGATTTTGGTGTGACCTCCTTGGGGTTTAATGTTCGCTTTGTTGTTCCTGACAAAACCCTGAAGTTTCATAGGATTCGGAGCGGTTTCATTTCGGTGGAGAATTTGAGATTTCATCTCAAAGTAAGGTAGGGAATGTCTTAGGTTTATTTAAATGTTGTATTAATTGTTTTATAAGCTTATGCAACTTGTATGCATGCTTTTGTTCAAATTCTAGAATTTAATTTAGTTATTTTCTATATTTAAGATTTAATTCTCATGATGGTATATAGCTTAGAATTAAATTGTGGCATGCTATTAAATTAGGTCTTGATATGTTTATTAACATATATTAAATTAGGGGCATTTGACTAATTATTGCAACTTTTATTTAATAATTTTCTTTTATAAAAGTTTAATTTACATAGTTGTAACTAGCATGAAATCAACTTGTAATATGATATTAAAGTAGGCCTTGGTATGTTCTTTGACCTATGTTAACTTGAGAGCATTTGGATAAGTTTTGAAATTTAGAGATTTTAAATTAAATGAATTAATTAAAATCTATTTAATGGTTTCATTGGTCTGATTGAGTTTTTAACTTGATAATGGCAATGACTAGTGCTTGTTCACTAGTATATATCAATTTGGGGCCATTTGGAGTTACTTTAGAATCAAAAGATTTAATTATCGTATTTTAATTAAATTCTATTTTGTTGTTCCAATGACCTAATTTAGTTTTTGAGTTAGTTTATGTAATGAGCATGCTATGTTGTTTAACATATGTTAATTAGGGATTATTTGGATGAGATTGTGTTTTCGATATTGAAATAATATTGTTATAGCGTGTAACAAATCGCACATTGAAGATTTGATATTTTGGACGTCATTGTAGACTTGAAATTCTAGGACATGGTTTATGTGGATTCAACCTTGCTTGTGCATGAAATATGATTTTTATGCATTACTTGATCTTATATAAGTTTGGTTTAACTTATTGGTTTTTGCATAAGTTTTGAACTTTTTGATTTTGGAAGGCTTGTAAGGAAAATGTACATGTGATGGCTAAAGTTTAGCTGTAATGACCTGGTCATTTTCATTTCTTTCCTTTTTCTGAAATTTTACGAATAATTTTTTTTTCGTTAAATTTTCTTTTCTGAATTCAGTTACTCATCACTTAGTGTCATCTTGAGTGCTTGGAAATGATTTATGAGATTCTTTCCTATGGATTGACAACTTCCTTTAAGGATCGAGTCATCTCCACTTTTTTTCATTTTTTGGACACTATTCACTTTTCGTCTTTATCCCGAGAATGATTTTCTTCGCGTAACCTCACTTTTTGTGCTCGGATTAGGGTCCAATTTTGCATGCATCCATGATATGTTATTTTCATGATATTTATTTTTACTTTTTGTAGAAAAGTATGCTAGTGGCTTACTTTTCCATAAAGGGCATCGATGCATAATTTTTTCGGAAGCATTATTTGTTTTTGGGATTTTTTTGTAATTATAGAAAGTAATTATTTTATTTCTTAGGGACCTTTTTGTAATTTATTTTGGAAGATATTTTCAAAAAAGACCTTTTTGTAATTATCAAAAAGAGTGACAAGTGTCTCGCTCTTATTGTGTAATACCCCTAATTTTAAAAGGATAGTCTCGGTATTTTAATTAAAGATTTTATTGCATTTTCATTGAATTATTTGCTTATTTGGTTAATTATGTATTTATTTAAATTCACTTTTTAATTATTTATTTAATTTAATTATTTGGTTAATTATTGATTTAATTGACTTGTTTTATTTAATAGCTTATATGATTTATTTGTTTTAATTCTGTGTATGCTTAGGTGGACTTAATTGGTTTATAATTTATATGTGTCATATATAGTTTAGGTTTAGGGTTTTCTTTTATGAAGTTATGTTAGCCGACTTATAATTAGGTTGGAATTAGAATTAGGTTTTATAAAAGCCTATATATATATAAGTTAGGTGTCTGCCAAGGGTTTTAGAACCCTATTCATGTACTGTGAGGCTCAAGGAGGAAAGAAAGTGTGTTGCTCATGGGTTGAACCAAGAGGCAACAAAGGAGGAGAACAGTCTTGGGATTTGTCAGAACTTAGAGACGGTGGTTTAAGGTTTCAAAACAGAAACCAAAGACAAGTTTTATTCTAACTCCTTCCCTTAAACCTATGTTCTGTGCATGCTATATAGTCTCCAGAAATTAAATTAAACTTTAAAATAGATGTTTTATGCATGTTAAATTAAACTATAAACTATTGTGGTTTTGTTTAAACTGAAATTGTTTTGTGCATAAACTGTTATCAATTATGTTTTAAAGCTTGTTAACAATTCGTATTGGAATTTGAGGAGTTTCTGGAACTAGTGGGACATGAATTGAACCCTAGGAACTGTATTAGACATCATAGTAGGTTCGGTAAAGTCGTCAGAGGCGAAGAAGACAAACCAAAACGGGTAACGGCTTTCTGTGAGAGAGAGAGCCGGCTCCATGGATTAAGAGAGCCAGCTCCCTAGGCCACAGAGCTGGCTCCCAAGTTGTGGGAGCCGGCTCCCAATGGTTGAGAACAGGCTCTCAACTTGTGAGAGCATGTTCTTATGCCAAACTTGGTACTGGATGTGGTTTGATAGACTGTTTTGGTATTTTTGAAATTCTTGGACTGTTTTGGGTGAATAGTAAGGACTTTAAACATTATATTATGCTATATTAGAACTCACAGAGCATAATTAATGTCTTTGTGCTAATGGATTTAACAGTAGGGAAGCTTAAACAATCTGGCATACTGTTAACGGATAAAGGATATAATCGCTTAATTTTTATTCTAGCGATTGAATGGACTGTAGCATGATTTTAGACATTGTTTTGGATGCACCATAGGGTCATATACATATCAGACTTTAGCTATGCTTACTCTGGATTTATAGTTGAGGATTAAATGGACATTATGAAATTTATATATTAATTTGCATGCTGTTAATGATTGTGGAAGATTTAACTACTAGTTTTGTTTTAACAAATTAAATGGACTAGTATAAATGTATTTTTGGGATTTTGGTATAATGTGCTCAGTTTGTATTTCTGATTATCATTATAACATGCTATGGATTTTAATTGATGAACGATTATAATTTTTGTTTCGTCAATTATATGGATATGGATAGTTTAAATTGTTTATCATTATTCTAGCAATTTAAACGGAGATTATATGTTTATAATCATATACTGGATGCATAATAGGATTTTGCATATATTTGACTTCTATTATGTTTGTCTCTTGATGTACTTGATGTTCAAATAAGTGTGTATCATTTATGGATCATATGCATTATATGTACTGGTATGGGATGGTGACATATTAGGGATGGATTAGATCAAAACGCTAATTCCTACCTATTCATATATACGGAATGGATTAACTAAAACAGTTAAATCCTACATGGATTTATGTCTTGTTAACTAAAACAGTTAAACGACATATTGGATATTTGTTTTATATTCTGTATTAGAAAGGATTTATATATATATTTATGGTACCGTGATATGAGCTTGAGTCTCAGGATCATGGTTAGGGTGCGTATATCGCCTAGAATGAGTAACTAGATATAGTTGATGTTCCCTGGTAGGTCTAGGTACACATGCACACCGTAATGTGATTTACATGTTACTTTCTATTTAGGCTAAGACTATACTATAGGCTAGTGAACATCCTATAGTATGTATTTATATCTATATGGACTACTTTAGTTATTACCAAGCTATCTAGGATATATCTGCGTATTGAATTTTTGTATGGGTTGTAGTTAGATAGAACTTGCATGTGAGCCTGACCCACTCTTATTTTTTAGGTGTTCGTCAGTTCCAGGCTTAGAGCTTGATTATGCTGAGCAGATACAGTCATTCACTCCTCCGGCTGCGTAGGATTTCCTTTCATATTTTAGTGTTGGGTTTTGATTCTGTATTTCACTTTCATTTAGAATTGTTAGGGGTTCACTAGGTGGATTCCCGAGTTGTACGGATATTGGAAAGTTTAAATTATATTAATTTATACTTTGGAGGATTTTAATATTTAGAACTCTTTTCAGCTTTTATTATTTTATTTATTAATTCATTTTTTGTATTCCATGTTCAATTACATATTAATTGTTTGATATCTCTCGGATTTATGCTCTGACTTGATCACCAGTGGCTCTAGAATCGAGGGGTATCACACATTGTGCCACTTATAAGCATCTCATTGGTTAACACTTGGAAACCTTGGATGATGACATGTGGAGGGTAGAGATTCACCCACTTGTTGGCCTAGCATTGGTGCACTTGTTGGCTTAGATTGTTGACAAGTGTAGGTTTTAGATTAAGCCTAGAATGAACCATTGGATTAATGACAAGTGTAGACTTCTAATTAAAGTCTAGCTTTTGTGTGTGTGAGGGGATGGTGCAAGACTAGGTGTGTTTGACTTCCATTAACCAAGTGAGTGGAGGAATACACTAAAGTGTTTTAATTATTTGATTTTACGCATTTAACTTCTTCTTCCTCATTTAGAACCCTAGCCACCATTAAAGGAAACCATTAACCTAGGCTTAAAACCTTGATTTTGATCTCCTTCTACTTACCTTAGACCTAAAATCTTGGAACACAAAACACTTGCCTCACTGTCCTTTATATAACCCTTGAAGGAAATTCAAAAATTCCTTTGCTTGCTTTGGATTCAAGAGGAACAATCCTCTTATGAGGTCGGAGTGATTTAGGTTTTTAATTTAAGTGTTTTAATTGTTTTTATACCTTATAATAAATTGTTTACATGTCTTATACTTAATTTTTAAATTAATAGGTTGTAGTACCTTGCATGAAATTAAGATAGGACATGATATTCTTGAAGGTCATGATTTGATTTATAACTTGTATTAGTATAAAGTCATTTGGAGTTGTTTTAGAATCTAGAGATTTAATTATTTAGAATTAATTAATTTCTATTTAATTATTTCACTTACTTAATTAAGTTTTTGAGTTGATAGATGTGATTACCATGATAGTACCATTGACATATAATTATTTGGAGTCATTTGAAATTGATTTAAATTCTAGAGAAATTAATTAGTTAGTTTAATTAATTTCTATTCAAGTGTTACATTCATTTAAATTGACATTTGACTTGATATATGTAATGAGTATGGTATGCTCTTTAACATATATTAAATTGAGAATATTTGAATGAGTTTAGAAAACTTTTATTTAATTATTTTCTTGTATGAAATTTAAATAACCTAGTTGTATCTAGTGTAGAATTAACTTGTAACTTGATTTTAAATAATGTCATGCTATGTTCTTTCACATATATTAAATTGAGAATATTTGAATAGGTTTTGAAATTTTTATTTAATTATTTTCTTATATGAAGTTTAATTTGCCTAGTTGTAACTAAGGTGTAACAACCCGAATTTTTAAGAGTTGAAATTATTTTTATTTCATTGTCATAGTTGATTATTAAAATTTTCATTGGAGATTTGTTAATTGGAGATTGATATTTTTATTTTTGTTATATTGGAGACAATTATTGATTTGGTTATTTTGTTGCATAATATATATAAAATATAATTATGCAATGTTGAAGCAAATGGAAGAGGCTGCCAGCGAAATTCAGAGAAGGAAAATTCATATGGCTTTTGGCAGGTCCCATGGGTGACGATCTAATAGGCATGAAATTGGTTTCATTGTATATAGAATATACATATATACATTTTGCTTCAGAGGGGAAAACAGGGGCTGCGAAATGAAGGGAAGAGAAGTGGGTTTTGATTAGCTTTTCATTATTTAAGTCTTGGATATGTATTACATAAATTGGTGATGATGCAATACAGTAAGCTGCCAAAATGGAGGGAAGAGAAATGGGTTTTGATGTCTGTTGAAGGAATAAGGAAAAGTGGAAAAATAAAGAAAATAATGAAAAGAGAAATTGATAATTACCGGGTCCCATTGGTGATGATTTAATAGGCTTAAATTTGGTTTCATTTGTATTTATATTGTATGTATCTATGTGATTGTCTGATGGAAACGTTGGCAGCGAAATTAAGAGAAAGAAATTGAGATGGATGGTGATGGTGCGGTCCCACTTGATAACTTTTGGCCAAATTCATTTGGCCTTGAATTATACACGTGATAATGTGTTTTTGTTTGGAGAGAGAAATTGTATTTGTTAAGTTTGTAGATTCAGATGAATGAATGTAATATAAAGATAAGGAACAAAGATAGGGTGGCGGGACCCAACTGGACTTTTTGGTTCAAAAATGTGATATTTTATTTTGGTAAGCTGAATTGATATTTTATGTCGGTAGAATGCTTTATAAATATTGGATGTCTTGTAACCTTGGTAATGATACAAATAATAGAGGAAAGATTACAGAGAGAGTTTAGAGTTACGGAGAGAGCCAAGAGTCTACACAGAGCGCCGGACTTGTGGCTTTGATATTCTAGTGTTAATTTATTCTTTCACAGGGTGGGGTTCTTTATACCTTGAATTGCCTGGGTAATTTTATCTCAAATATTTTGTTAATGCTGTTTTGGTTAAATTGCATATATATATTTTTTGTTTAAAAATATATTTATATTTTGTGAACTAATTTTCATGAAACCTCTTTGAGATTCTTGTTATGGTTTTTCCTACTAGGATTTCTCCCGTCTCACCCCCCTACAGTTTTAGGTACCGAGGATAAGCTTGGATTGCTAGTTGCGGGATTAGGTGGAACAGTAGGAGTTGAGGAATTAAATTATTTTATTTAGAGATTTTTATGTATTTATTTGAGAAAATTGATTTAGTATCAATTTAATTAATTTGAGATATTGTCTTATTTATTTGAGGAAATTTGATTGATTTTGTATCAATAAAGGGTATTTTATTTCTTTTGAGATCCTGGGTGTCTTTTATGAAGTATTTTGATTTAATGAAATCGAGGATTTTATTTAGAAAAAATTCAGGGCGTGACATAAGGTAGAATTAGCTTGTGACTTGATAGTAAATTAGGCATAAGGTAGAATTAGCTTGTGACTTGATAGTAAATTAGGCATTGATATAACCTTTGACATATGTTATTTTTAGAACTTTTGGAGTGGCTTTGTATACTTGAGAATTTAATTACTTAGTTTAATTAAATTCCATTTATATGCTTCCATTAAAGTAGTTAGGTATTGAAGTTGTTTTCATGCTTAACTTGTAAATTTGGAACTTGTTGTATGATTGCATTATAGTATTCCATAAGTAGAAGTTATAGTTTAACTTGCTTATATACACATTATATATTTAATATGTCATATGCCATTACAGCTTGAAGACATAGGATGAATATTATGCGTTTTACTTGACTTATTTGTGCGTGGTAGTTGACTAATATATTATGTATATGTATTATACCTTGATGTACGACTTGATGATTTTAGGAAAGGTTATGAGGACATTGTAATATGTTACGGCTAGGGCATGGCTTTAGTACGGAGGATGAAAACTCCCCCTATAACATATAGTGCATACCGGGTGGTTTCCTGAGGGATAGTAACCCTAAAACACCAATATACGGTTTAATTCCGGGTTTAGTACGCACTAGGTGGTTCCCTGAGGGCTAGTAACCCGAGATCAGCTTGCTTGGTCATTGAGACTGTATGTTCTTATCTTTCCACCACTACTTGATTTCGCATTCAATTTCTAATTGTTTAATATGGATTATTTATAACTAGCGATGTGGTGTTTGACATTTCAATTAGGTGTAGTACACATGTGCTTAGTATACTTGCATGCCTTGCTTTTTAATACAAGTTAATAGCATTAAATTGTCATAACTTGTAGTTTCCGTATTTTAGATTTCAAGGTGTTAACTTTGATGATATATGCCTTGATGTGTTGTATTAGAAGTTCTAATGTTGGTTAAAATTGCATGGATATTGTAATTTGGGTATTGATTGTTTAATGTAGCCTAGGATGATTCCTTAGACTCATTTGGAACATAGACGTTATGTGGCATGAACCGTTTTGGTTGTTTTTACATTATAGGTGGCAAGTTGATAACTTTGAATACCTATGTTTTGTTACCTTATACTATATGCTCCTATGTTGTTAAAGTGCATGAATGATGTGGTTTATGCTAGAAATACTCTAAGGTAGTTTAGGATACTTCCTGAGTCTCATTTTGACATAGACGTTAGGTGGCATGAGTCCCTTTAATATGTTTCACCTTAAGGTGATATTATTGTAAAATGCTAGGTCTTTACATGCTCATCTCCTGCGAGTAACTTGTTTACTCACCTCGAAGTTACCATATTATTTTTAGGTAGGGATACCTTAGTTTGAGATGCACATCATTCCTTGGACGACTTGTAACTTTTAAGTTTCTATTTCATGCAAATGTTAGCTTGAAATGTCATTTTTTAGCCTTATATGTCAAAACTTGTATCTTTGATTCTATATATGTAACATGTACATAAGTACACCTTTTACGATGTAATTGACATGTATGAAATGAGGGTGGAGGTCATTGACATGTATCTTGTATCCTAAGTAACTTTTGATTTCATGAAATATTATGAAAATATTGATATATGACAAGTCATTGCCTCACCATATTTGCATCGAGTGTGGGAATTCCATTTTTATTCTTTCATAGGGTCTCATTAATCATGCATGAAGTGTGGCCAAGGGCCAAACGGTAATTTGAAATCATTTTATAATTTGAAGTTTCAAAATTCCCCCTTTTATGTGCATTTTCACCTTTTTTGGTCGTTAGGGGGTCGAATTTTGCATCGGGTCTTCTCGGGAGCCGCAGACCATTCCTGCATGCTTGAAAACACTAATTACACTTACGTGCACATTCGTTTCAACCTAGAAATGCATTTAGGGTCAAATGCATACTTTGTGCAAAGTTGCATTTTCTGAGTTTTTGACCCTTTACTGATCTAGGGGTATTTTAGGCATTTCACAGTGTATTTTTTTCGTTTTCTCTAGCTATGCCGGGTAGAAAACTCGATTTTGAAAGTGGTTTCTTTTTTTTGTTTTTTCATAAAATGTCGTTAAGGGCCCCGATTTTGCTCTCTGTTCTGGCAGATTTCAGAAATACCCCTATAGCAGCTTTTTAACACCCTCTTGACCCTATGCTGATCTAGGGGCATTTTAGGAATTTTACAGCTTTTTTTTTTCATTTTCTTCCACATAGCCGGGTAGAAAATATAATTTTAAAGGAGGTTTCTTCTTTATGTTTTTCCAAAAACTGTCGTCTCAGACCCGAAAACCCCGCATCAAATCTAATTTCGTGTGCGCACCGGCACTATTTGAAAAAGTCTGTTATAAGGGCATTTTGGAAATTTCACGTCAAAAATAAAATTTTCTTTCGACATGGTCAGCTTGGAAAAATTATTTTGAGATGGGTTTCTTTTTCATGTTTCTCCAAAAAAACATCGTTTAGTGCCTCAAAATGGCACACGAATTTCAGCATTTTGCCTAGGTTACTATTCATTACTGTCAAAACACTATTCATGGTCTCAGCGACGTCAAAACTTTGTTTTGACTTTTCTCTTCCATCCGGATTCCGAATCAAGTGATTCTTGAGTCTAACTTGATTAGTTTTTCTCTGTTTTTCCAGTGGTGTGCTCGGTAGCACCCGATTTTATATTTTCTGGAATGACCATTTTGCCCTTGGGGCTAAATTTGTCCAGTTTTCTTTTAATTCGCTTCCGCTACTTTATTTTGAGTCCCGTGACTTCATGGGAAGTCACAGATGTGTCTTAGGAATGATGTACATTCCCAAGGATGTTGCTTCCATGTGAAAAGACTAATTTACCCTTGGAGGCCTGTTCGGTCTTTTTCTGATCTTTCGCTTCTGCATTATTCTCGTTGAGATTCGTGGCCTCATGGAAGGTCATTTTGACTTCTTAGAGTCTTGTTTTATGTTTTCGCTTCCTCATTCGGATCCGTTATTAGGTCAATCTTTGATTCATCACAGCACGCACTGGTTTGAAAAACCAGGGCCGTCACATTGGCTCTAGTACGGCGAGAAGAGTTTCCTTAGTCATATGAAGTGTGCATAGGTAGTACCTTATAAGTGGTAATGGCCCGAAATAACTTATACACGCCAATTAGGTAATTTCTTTCGGGTCATAATTACCTAGAATAACTTGCTTAGTTAGTAACCAAGTATTCCTGGTCCTTCCACTATCTGATTTGATTTCGCATTCAATTCTAAGTTGTTAATCATGAATTACTTGTAACTTGTGAATTGGTATTTGCCTTATGTATTTAAATCTCATTTAGTATACTTGAACTGGTATACTTGCTTGTGTATTTAAACTTCATTTAGTATACTTGTGCCGTGTATACTTGTCTTATGCGTAATTCATTTAGCTTAGTATACTTGTGATTATATACTTGATTTATAAGTTTTCCATATTAATTGTATAATTGTGTATGTATGTTTAGACACTGTATAACTTGTTGTAATATGATTGTATACTTGAGCATGTATATTGGTATGTTGTAGTTCATTTCGATTGCATGAGTAGCTTGAGATGACCCCTTAGACTCATTTGGAACATAGACATTAGGTGATATGATCCTTTTGAATTGTTTCATGTTAATTTGGTAACTTTGTAAAAAGTTAGGTCTATGCATGCGCATTCCCTACGAGTAATACGGTTTATTCACCCCTCACTGAATGCGACCCGTTTCAGGCAAGAAAACTTGGTTCCGGGATGCATAATATCCCTAGGTCATTTCGATGGATTTAAATTCTTTTAAATGTATTTTAACGAGCATGCAAGTATTAGCATGCATCGTTTTGTTATTTCAAGTTATAATACATAGTTAGATCAAAATGTCATTTTTTATCTTGAGACTTGTAATATATGCCTAAGTACACTTTTTGATATTTATTTTATGTATATGATATGTGGCTAAGGGCCAAACTTTATTTGAAATCTATATATATCCATAAATGTAGAATTTTGCCTTAAATGTGAAAAATATGAAGAACAATGGTTTTAGCATGTCATTCTTGCACTGAAGTATGCATTGTATATGAAAATTGTTCTCTGGCATTCATTTATTATGTATGAGGTGTGGCCAAGGGCCAAACACCATTTTGTTTTGGGTTTTGCATTCTAGTTTCATATATTGCATTTTTGGGCTAAAATAGGAAAATCCGAGCCTTTAAGGATTCATTTCCAAGTCGGGTGGTACAAAATGTGCACGAGCACATTCATTAGGTCTCATTTAATATGCATGAAGTGTGGCCAAGGGCCAAACGGTCTTTTGATTACCTTAAAGTCCGGTCGTTGCATTGTTTGCCTTTCAAAAGCATTTTTCACGCATTGGGGTTTGGATAGTTCATATTTTGCATCAGCGGTATTTTTAAGCCGTGGATCAGTGTAGCACATCCTAATAGGTAAGTTACGTCTGCGTGCATGATCGTTTCCGGGCAAAATCTCTTTCTTGGTGATTTGAGCCTCCTATGGACTCGTTTTACATTTTTTTTGCATAATTTGGTTTAGGGGTATTTTAGGTATTTCACTTGAGAAAAAAAATGTTGGTCTTGACATGGTTGACCAGAAAACGTGATTTTAGGTGGGGGGTCACTTCATAACTTTATTTCCAAAAAATGTCATCTTGGCCCTCAAAAACTCATTTTTTTTTCGAAAAACCCTAGCTATTAGCTTTTTTACTGATCTATAATACAACTGTACGGGTGGTCTGATTCTCGTAACCGATTAGATGACTTATGGCAGCATTACAACCATTCTGTTTTGCCATGTAACCGGTTAAAAAAGTCTTGTAAACGGTTAGATGGTCTTGGGTTACCTTCTTTGGACCTTTTTCTTCCGCTAGCCATGACTTATTCGTTCGGACTCCGAATAAAGTGATTCTTGAGTCTAACTTTGTTAATTTTTCATTGTCTTTCCAATGGTGTGCACATTGGCACCCATATATAGGTAAAATGACCATTTTACCCTTGGTCCATTTCTTATAGGGTTTTAGAACCTTTGTTTCCTTCTTACTTACGTTGAGCCTCGGGACTTCTCAGGAAGCCACTTTTGTGTCTTAGGGATGATGTACATCTCTAGAGGCCATGCTACTGTTTAGCTTCCATAGTTTGGATCCGTTACGGGTCATCACAGGACACACTAGGTTTGTAAAATCCAGGGTCGTCACATCTCGGGAAGTCAATTTGGTGTCTTAGAGGTGGCATTCATCTCTAGAGACTTCTTTTCTTTCATTGCTTCCACATCTGGGATCCGTTATCGGATTAGTTTTTAGGTTACTCGCTGGTGCATCGGGTTCTTTGAAATTCGGGCCATCACAAGTGGTATCAGAGCGTCTGGGTTCAAATACCTTAGGATGATGGGTTTTTGGTTCATTTCATGCTTCTTGTTGACATGTTGTGATGTGTTCACATGTTTACGTGCTTATGTACTTAAGTGTTTAGAAGCATCTTTTATATAATAGGTATGCTAATGTGCTAAATTATTTGGCACTTTTACTATATGACTTAACATGATTGGAGTACTTATGTGTTTAAAGTATTGATTATGTGATATCATATGATCTAGGTGTCCTTGTGTGTATTTTCATATTTCATTTATGCATTCATGAGATGAGTTGCATGTGGTCATGAGTGCATATAAATGATTGATTATCCTTCCTTGCCATTCATCGTGTCTCTGACGTAGACCGTTAATAAGATGTTTGAAGGGCAAGGAGCTTCTCATTTCGAGTTTCATACATTGTTAGACGCACATATTTTCTTTGGACTATGCTAGTTGTTATGTTTACGTATATGCTATGTGATAAGTATGAGTATGTTCATCTTGATATGATACCTTCTGATAAAGCATTTAGGACATTAAGTTACTATTTATACAAGTATGCTATTTGGTAGCTTAACGGTCGCATGTTATGTGTTTTATGCCTGATAATGTATGCTAACAATTGAGCATGATTGAGTGTTAAATGATTGTGTTAGCCTTGTGCCTTGTGGTGATCATACTTGTTACTATTTACGTTGTTTGTTTTGATTTTTATCTAGTTGCTATGTGACAGAACATGCTATATGTGGATTGTTTGCTACTTGTATAAGTATGTGATCCTGTTGCCATGTTGTAAGCTAAATGTTTAGCGTGCCTATATGTATAAATGAATGTATTCTACGTGTTTAACTTGATTATAGTGATATCATAAGACGTAGTTTAGTAAAGTGTTTTATCTTGAGATTTTTCTACATGACATGCATGATCTTGGTAGCCTTATGTTTATTTTGTAACTTGTTTTGACTTCGTCTATTGTTCATGCTAGGGCATTGTCTCTTAGAGTCCATAGTATTCTTAGACACGTCTTTGTCATTTATGACTTCTTCTTTGGGTAGAAGGAATTTGTTTTGTAAGGTCTCCACGGAGGGAGCCTTTTTGTCTGTTTTGATAACTTGGTGGTTTTGAGACTCAAGGTTAGTGGTTGATGTGAGCGTAGGGTGGTAGTCTTTGTTTGAGGAGATGAGACGTGGGCCATGGAGGCACCGTTTCATCTCATTTTCTTTTGTTGCTTCATGACGTAGTCATGGTTGTGTTTGGGGTTTTGGTATCATGTCTTGGGGCCTTGTGGTGACCTTGATGTGATGACATCATTGGGGTTTCATTTCTAGTGTCATGGGACGGTGAGCCATGATTGACTTAAGTTCTTCCTTGGGGAATGAGAGATTCGTTTTTTTAGGCCTCAACAACGAGGTTCTTGTGTCCTATCTTTTTGAAGTGATGGTTTAGGGACTTGAGAGGTGTGTTAACTTAGAATTTTTCTTGGGGTTTGCTTTGGACAGCTCTTGCGAGCTACAATTGGGATGTGTGTTTTTGAGTGATTAATTACATTGGTGCAATTAATTACTCTCTCTTATCATTGGAGACTTGGGATTGTGTGTTAGGGTTCTGATAGAATCCTATAGAGTCCCCATCGGACTCATTGGTATCTTGAGATATATCTTTCTTGTAGATGTCCTGTGATGGTTAGTGATGGAACTATCCATTACAATTGTTGTTTTGTGTTGTTCTGTTGTTCAGTGGTCATTTTGAGAGGCATTCCATTTTGCTCATGATTTTATGGCACTGTTATATGTAGTCACCCTTACATGTTTATAAGCCTTATCGTTTTGAGCATGCCTTAGAAATATGTTTAGGATATGTAACTATGTGTTGGCTAGTGTGATGATGGAGATGATACGTTTCTCATATGTTATATTTGTTTAACATGCTAGTATCATTAGTGATGTATAGTGTAGGCTATGTGATGTGTTTTTAAGGTATTATTTGGTTTACATGATTTGATATTGTGAGTATGTGCTACGTGGGTGTCGAGTACATGCAAAGGTACATTGTGTTGCATTGGAGTTGCATACATAGTGTACATTTATTTTGAGATTGTAACATGGTCACTATATATATGGTTGTTTTATGATGAGGGATGTGGTCCTATGTTGTAATTTTCTTATTGGTGTTTCATTTACGAGTTTCATCATTACATGGTGTTCATGCTATATTATTGTTCCTTCACTGATGCACGGGGTTTTTTAACCTTGGTTGTTAGGATTGTGATGTGTGAGCTACGTGGTAAACTTGGATTTTCGAGGATTAGGTTGTCCATGATAGGGACCTTGATTTGGTGTTGTGACTTTTCTTGTGCAGCCTCGTAGTAGGTATGGTTGAGGATATTATGGGTTTAGGTGTGATTCCTTATGATGGAGTCTAGTTTTGTGACTGTTGATGGCTTCCTAAAAGAGTTTGGCTTTTGAGCTATTTTGGGAGACTTGTCGACACTTAGGGTTTCTGATTCGTTTGAGGTTTGTCACATTGGCGATAGGTGACTATTTTATGGTGACTTCTTTTTTCAATTCTCTCGTGGAGAGATTTTGTTTAAAAGATAAGTTCGAGATGCGATATTCAATTTGGAGACTTGTATTAAGGAGACTTTGTGTGTAGGATTTTTGGTGTATTGTCTTATGGTAAGGATCACTGTGACTAGGGAGATCTTGTTGCCTTTATAATTTTGTAGAGTTTGATCCATTATCGCTTGAGGGCACAGACTTGTCAGGCTTTGGATTTGTGTTTTAGAGTTGTTTGAAAGAGGTGTTTAGAGGAGTCCTGGATTTGATTAAAGTGACTTGATTTTGAGGTTCTATGATTTTGAGTTGTAGGTTTTCTTCGTATTGAGGATTTAAAGCCTTAAGCATGACGATGCCTATAACATTATTGTCAGAGTTTTGGGATTGGTCGGGATGGTCTGGCATGACGTCTTTGGACCATACCCCGACTCTTACAGAATGTCTGGTTACCGTAGTGCTTTTGGCACTGATTGTTTTAGGGCATTGATGTCATTTGTATCAAAAGATTTCACGTGTAGACTTAGTGGGGGCATGTTATGAACTAGGGTTATATATTGTCATGCTACTATACGAAATTATGTGCCGTGGGCGGGTGCTAGTTGCTGATGATGCTAACCTACTGACGAGTATGTATGGGCGGGCTCTAGACACTGTTAATGCTATCATACATTTGAGTACATTGTGGGTGGGTTCTAGTCGCTATTCATTCTGCCATCTTGCCTTTAGCTAGATACCTTGATTCGTTGTGTTGTTGTTTTGGAGTTCTTTGGGTGATTGTCTTTGGATTCGTACTTTGGTTCAGTTGGTGATGTGTCTCACGGTTCGGTGATTCCCTATTTTTTTTGTTTGATCTTTAGGTTTTGTGAGTTGTCCTTTAGTACTTGATGATGTGTTTCTAGATGTGACCTTATGTTCGGTACTTATTTTGTTCTCCATAGGATGTGTCTAATTTCGGGGACAAAATCTTTTTAAGGAGGGTAGGTTGTGATAACCGTGTCATCTTTCTCCTTTTTCTAACATTTTATTTTATTTATCTATTTCTTTTCAGGTTTCCTTAGGGTTTTGTCGAACCCAAGGTAGGGTTTGGTATCCGAAACCAATTTCTGGCACCACGCGCATTACATTATTTTATTTTTTACTGTTAATGCATGATTTAATTTGATAGAGAAGCATGCTTGTTTAATTTTATTTTCTGGGTGTATGAATGCATAATTTCTTAGGAAACATTTTCATTTTTTGGGGTGCTTTGTGTAATTAAAATTTTGAAATATTTTGTCTTAGGGACCTTTTTGTAATTATTTTTGTGAGATATTTAGAAGAGGGACCAATTTGTAATTTTTGAAAAGTGTGACACTTGTCACACTTTCTTTAGACCATATGTTGACTTTTGGGTGGAACACTTAGAAGCCTAAGATGGTGACAAGTGGAGGATGGATGTGTGTGGGTGTAAGAGAGGTAGTGTTAGTATAGTACATGTGACTAACAATGCTTTAGGTTAGTGAAATTTTTAGTATTTTCAAGTTGTCTTCTTCATTGTTAACTTGATACCTAGACTTGAGAGCTCACTTTCAAGCCTCTTCCCTTTGGATTTTGGTCTTGCACCTTGAAGACAAAAACTTCCTCACATCCTTGTCTACCACACCTTTGCTTGGTTTCACATTTTGCTTCTATTTCTTTGAGGTTTCTAGAGATACAATTCTCTAGTGAGGTAGGGATTGTTTTATGTTTATATTCTTTATGTTTATTATGTTCTTTGCAGTTCATATACATTGTATGCATGTATATAAAATTCTAGGGTTGTATATAGATGAAAGTTGTATATATCTAACCTAAGCTTTCATATTGTGCAAGACTTATATATGATTTATCTCTTGTGTAGTTGTTGTTTCATTTAGTAGAGAATTAAATTCTAGTATTATTTTGTTGTTGTAATTATAATATTTTAGAATTATTCTTGTCATTAAATATGTTGTGAAATTAATACTAAGTTGTTGTTTAAATTAGGGATTTGAAGTTTACTATGTTAACATGAATTGATTTCCTAATTTGACAACCTTGTAGTAACATATTTGTATTCACATTGTAAACTTGACATTGTAAATGTCATTGTAGTTTTGAAGACTTAGAGTATGAATTGTGCAATTGCATGTCTGTGGTTTACAATACTAGCATGATTAAATCCTTTATGTGAATGACATAATATTAGTATAAGTGTGTACAAATTAAGAACATGATTGAATGACTTTTAAGTAGTCTACATTGTTTTAGTATTGTGAAATTGTTGATATATTCTCCATATGTGTGAATCTTGGTGTGTGCGTGCCACTTTAGCCTTAGGTGCACAGTGGTCATCATTTTGTTCATGAGGTTACGAGTTGTGTGTGTACGGCATGCATGACATGATTGAAAGATAGAAGCTATCTGAACTTAAGAAGTGGACATCGAGTCCAAAGGTTGAAAATCCCTAATCACACTTGGCCAGTAGGGTGCGGAAGTGCACCATTCGTTTAATTATATAAGATATCCGGCATAATATCACATTGTATCATAGAGTCAGATGCGTGAGTTACCTCATAACGGAGTCTACGTGTGTGTTGAATTATAGTCCTTGGAGTGGTGTAAACTTTGTTATCCAACTAGCTTTGTGGTAGTTGTTCTTGTAAGTATATTACTATTGTTAAATTTCGCATTTTATTTCAAGTTAACAATCCTAAATAGTTGTAACTTATTGTTGGCATTGGTGTCTCTAATATTGTTTACTTGCATTGCTTGTTGTGGATTGCTTTCAAAATGTTTCAAAGTTAGCTTTAGGATGATCCCTTAGCTTCCCCTTGAAACTAGACGCCAGGAGGCATGATCCATATGTGTTTGGTTTATATTACACTTACAAAAACTATTGAAACTTTAGGGTATACGCATTTGCATCGTCCTGCTGAGTAACTCGTTTCCTCACCCTAGTTGATATTTGTTTTTCAAGCAAGGTGACTTTCTTTTTGGATGCACAACATCCCTAGCTTGACTTGAGTTTCATTTGGATACCTTTTGTATATTTTCGACATTCAAGTGTTGGCATGATATTGCTCTTTTGAAGTTGTTAATGTATAACTTGTTTAGAAGCATGCCTTACTTTCTTTTGGATGTGTAATATGAACTTAAGTACTCTATTTTGATGCTACTTTAACTTATATGTAATGAGGCCAAGGGCCAAACACTTTTTATGTATGGAATGTATGACATTTTATAATATGTTTTTATCTCTTTAACGTAGTTTAATCTTGGGGGCATTTTGGTCATTTTACATTGCATTTTATTTTTGGTTTGGATCATGGTTGATCAGAGGGCTCATTTTTAGAAGTGAGGTTTCTTCACAAACTTTTTCCAAAAAGTCCCGTTTTAGCCTTGAAAATCACATATTTTCGAAAAAATGATTGCTCGCAGCCAAATCGATTGTACCAGGCACATTATGGCAATTTTTTTTGTAAAACTACAGAAATTTTTATCTTTTTCGTTCTAACTCCAAATCAAGTGATTTTTGAGTCAAAGTTCATTAATTTTTCGTTATCTATCTAATGGTATGTTCGGTAGCATCCATTTCTATTTGAAATGATCATTTTACCCCTAGTGACATTTTACCCCAACTTTCGCGTTTATTTCCTTTTGAGTCTCGTGACTTCTCGGGAAGTGACTTTGGTGTCTTAAAGGTGGTATTCATCTCTAGAGCCTTCTTCTCTTTCATTGTTTCCGCATTTGAGATCCATTATCAGGTTAGTTTTCGGGTTACTCACTGACGCACCGAGTTCTTTGAAATTCAAGCCGTCACAGTCAACGGTACGTAATCGATTCCTTACATTCTTAGGTGATGAGAAAGTGCACCTTATGGGCTAGTTACCTCTTAATACGATAAATAACATGGAAAAGACTTGCTAAATATCAAGCATAATGACTCAAGCTACAGATTAACTTCAAGAAAGAGATCAAAGAGCTGAGGGAGTACGTTATGGGGACTTGCTCCTATGTGAATCAAAAGTGACCCCTCTCCCTTTGAGGTAGACCTAATATCCCTTAGCCACTCACCGATCACCTATTTTTGGGAATAAGGGTTGGCTTTTGATTTCTAGTTCTCTGTTGAAGACTCAGAATCTCAATAGATAAGAAACGATATGACACGAGTAGATTCTTAATAAAACTAGTAAAGAACGTCGAAGGAAAGAGATCTTAGAGCACCCCTTCATATAAGCGGAGTCCCTACAAACTTAAATCGAAACATTAACGATAAACCCTATTCTTGTGGATAGAGGTCCTGAAACTCAACTCAACCGAAGTACGTTTGACTTGATTCCCAAATCCCAGGATACATAGATAGCTTAGGCAACCCTAAGTTCACTCAAAACCATCTCCACTTTCTTAGTCATTCTCTATCTCTATTATCTCACTTCATCCCATCCTTTATCATCACCATCATTATACCATCCTTATGAAAATCTTTAGCATGCATCTCCTTATCCACAATATAATTATGTAATGGAAACGGAACTTAACACAAAGAATAGGTAACCGTACTTGGAACGGACGTCTTGGGGTGCCTAACCCCTGCCCTAAGCGTAATCAAACCCCCAAATCCAATCTTTTGGTTAAGCAAACCAAACGGTAGTCATATAGTGCCCCACACCTATCAATACCTCATCATTGGTAACCTAACATAACATAACTCAATGTTAGGTGGCTACTAAAAAAATCTCTCATTTGGCCTTACCGCACCCCTTCTAAATTTCAAGGTTGTAACCACCCTATCACATTTTAAAGTCCGTTTTTCCAGGGCATGCCAGTTGATCCCCAACCTGTGTGGGGATAAGCTCGAGTGGATGTTCCTGCAAAAAAAATTCGAGCACAACACTCACTATTACACACACACCAATGCTTGTAACACATATAGATGTGCAATTTGTATACTGGATTATAATAGGGCTTGTTAAACATGTATTGGTCTATTAAACACTTTGCCTTGTTCTAACCTAAGTCATATAGAGCAAGAGCGTGAAAATGGAAAAATCTAAGTCACATTGAGTAAGAGAAAAAACAGGAGTGCGTGCAGAGCATGAGAGCTGGAGTACATGTGGAGCGTGAGAGTGAAATTCGTTTAGAAGAATTATGTGACCTAGGTTCTAACTATTTTAAAAACATGTCCAGATTCATTTTAAAAAATAAAAAAATAAATAAAAATAAATAAAAATGAAATGCTAAAACCACTTTTAGGACCTCACACACTCACTCAGCTAAATCCAAGTCTATGAATTCACTTATGTGGCTTGCATGTCATCTAACATACACTCTATTAACCAAGACTCAAAAGTAAAAGTCAAAACAAGTTTAGGAATTAAATTTGACAATAGTTTTTTTTTTATAATTTATAATTTTATTTTTTTATACATCAAAATACTCAACAATACCTTTTCTCAAAAAATTCCTAAATAATGAAAAAAAAAAAAAAATGATCACATTCTCCTTTTCTTTTTCTTTTACCTCATCTTGTTTTGAGAGAGAAGCACCATTTTTTCTTGATGATGTTTATAACCTCTAAACAAGAGTGTTGGCTTTTCATAGAGGCAATGACGTGCTTACAAAGGATGACAGTGGAGCGGGGAGCGGGTTTGGGGCACCTCCCTTATTTCCATCATAGTCTAACAAAGTAAAATTCGTTCCTGGCCAAATTCGTTTATCAAAAGACACTTGTACCCTGTCTCAACCCCTATTGAAATTCTCCAACCCTATACATGCTCTGCCCCGTTTAACAATTTTTGATAAAATATATAATAGAAATAATATGAGTTTATTAAATGATATATACATAAGATATTAGGATTCTGGTTATTAAAATTGATTTTAAAATGTTAAATATAGTAAATAAAATGATATGTAATAGAAAAGATTGGAGGAAGAGACCATTCATATGAAATTAAGAAAAAGATGATGATAATGATAAGATATTAGAATTCTTGTGTTTTAGTTTATGTATAAAAAGGTATTTTAGTATCTTTAATGGGATAAAGTGCAAAAAAAAAATCCTTTAGCTATTAGCCTTTTGCAAATAGCCCCCTTAACTATAAATTGCCTCCTTGAACTATTGATTTAGTGCAACGTTAGGATAGCAGTGACATCTCGAACAATTGCCCTCACCAGAAGTGTTGACATTTACACCCTTGGATAAAACGACATTGTTTTATTGTTGTTTGATATTTATAAAACTTATCCAATGACATGTAGGATTGTAATATGAACGAGCTTATCAGAAATTGACATGTTAGCAACCATCCTTATCAAAAACTAGAAGGGAACCACCTCAGCTCTGTCCGTTCATGCTCAATTTCATGTATTTGGCTCTGCAATTTTAGCACCATTGTCGTGGAATTCGTTATGAGAAACAATGCATATTGTCGATCTGTAGGGGTGCATATTATCGATTTAGGGCTTAGGTTCGAACTATCGATTTAGAGCTTGGGTTCCAACTGCCAATTTAGGTTTTGTTCTTGTTCATTGTATTTAATGGAAGTTGGGTCGCTAAATGAAGCTCGCCCGTTGGTCTTGAGATGGAGATCGCCGGACTAAACTGAAGCTTGTTGGTCTAGACTGAAGCTCGCTAAACTGAATTAAAACTCACCAATATGGACCGAACTGTTGGGAAACGTGCTAATTTTAAAAACTTTTCGAGGGATTTAAATTCATAGATCTTGATTCATTACATAGAGACAAGTTTTATGCAAAAATAAAACATGATGTATCATTCAATTAAAAGATTGAATACTTACATCAAGGTTTGAGTAAACCTTAGATCTCTACTCTAAAGTGAATGTTCTCACTTATTGTAGATCCCTTAGCAAGATGCATTCTCCTTGGATCTCCATCTTCTTGGTAATTATTTTGCCTTTAGGAATCACTCATATGCCTCCATGAATGACCTTGGAAAACTAGGCTTGTGGGAGCCTCCATTAGATGAGAACATAAATCCTAATTTTCTAGAGAGAGAAAATATATTCCTTTTTCCTTCTACTAAAAATCACCCTTAAAATATACATAGACCATGTATATTTATAAGCAACATAAAGGTAAAGAAAATGAAACAACGAATCCTTCTCAATCTCTAATTTACATGTCTCAAATCTAATATGATTCCAATATTAAGTTGGGCTATGAGTGAGAATCCATTGGGCCTATTATTTTATTGGCTACAATGAATTAATAATTGGCCCGGTCCACGGACCCAATTCAATTAATTCATAAATTAATTTCTACTCCACTAAAAGAAATTAATTGAACTCTAATTAAATAATAAATAACCTCTAAGTCAATTTTACACTTTGACCCCTCTATGCATAATTAGTTATCGGATAAATAAAGCCATCAATCCGACTACTTAATTAATATATTTATTTTGGTACCTTTGATTATTTCTGGCTCGATCACAATAAAACATTTGTTTGACAAAAATAATAATTTAAATAAATAAATATATAATAAATCATTTTGTCTAAAAAAACACGAAGGCCTTCGAATTTACTTTGTGATCAACCATAATCAATACAAAATAAATACAAGTAACAATGATGCAAATATTGAAAATATAACCCTCTAACTATTAATTACATAACTACCCAAAGTGTCGGTCTAAGGATCCCAAAGAATCCGCCGAACAAATCAAAGTAATTATTAATTAATAAAAGAGTCTATAATTTTCTCATACTTAAGAGTCAAATGGCATGACGGTGATAGGGAGTAATTGCATATGACGGCTCTCGCAATATATCTCAACCTAACGCGGATCCAGTTCAAATCTTAATTAATTATGAGTCCATCCATATTGATTGCCATCACAAACATATATATAAATATCTCTTGTAATCAAATGGACACTATCAATTCTATAATGAATCGTAATACAATACATTGAATTCACCAATTGTATAAAACATAAATATTTCATAAACGTCAGGAACATATGTCACTTTAATCCAAACAAGAATTTGCTATGCCAAGGCATATAAATCCCAACAGCTCCCACTTGCCCTCATAGCCAATTCAAATTGCACCTAACTCTAATGTTATCCAGATGATGATCAAAATTATTGATCAATAACACCTTTGATAATGGATCAACAAAGTTGTGTTCCAATGCAATGTTCTAGCCACAAGTACATTTTCCTCATAGCCAATTCAAATTGCATCTAACTCCAATGTTATCCAGGTGTTGATCAAAACTATTGATCGACGACACCTTTGTTAATGGATCAACAAAGTTGTGTTCCAATGCAATGTTTTAGCCACAAGTACATTTTCTTGCCGAACAATATCATGTAGAACATGTACTTCCTATCAGTGTATTTTGTTCATCTATGGAACCTTGGGTCATTGGTTTGGACTACTTCTGCACTATTGTCGCAATATAGCTCGATAGGCAGGCTAGTATGCTCCATAACCTCTAAATCAGTGAGATAAAACCAATAGGCTTCTTTTGCCGCCTTTAAGGCTGCAATATATTCCACCTGCAGGTTTGAGTCAGCAGTTGAAATTTGCTTAACAATCTACCAACTGATTTCCCTTCCATTAAGTGAACATACACTAAGTCATGAATATCTACTTCTGATTGAAAATCAGAACTAGCATACCTGACTAGGACCATATCATCACATCCATAAATGAGTATGATATCATTGATTCTTCTTAGGTACTTAATGATATTTTTCACAACAGACTAGTTGTCAAGTCCAGTATTAGACTGATCTTTACTGACTATCCCTACTATGTAGCGGATGTCCTGTTTGGTATAGACCATGGCATATATGAGACTTTCATATGCCGGAGCATATTGTTCCAGTCTCATTTACTCAATCTCCTTTGATAGTCTTGAAAAACTACTTACTAGAGAGAGCAATCCATATCAATAAAGCAAGAACTCATTCTTTGAGTTATGCATACCAAACCTGGTCAAAACTTTATCAATGTAGGATTATTAAGATAAACCTATTTTCCTTTTAACCTGATCTTGCAAAAGCTTGATCCTAGGAATAAGCTTACATCTTGAAAATCCTTCATTTAAAAGTAATTGAACAACTACCTCTTTATCGATGATAAAACTTCCACATCATTCTAAATGAGTAGGATGTCATATATATATATAGAATCAGAAAAATAATGACATTCCCTTGTACACTCATGATTTATTCACTAAAAAAATCTTCTGGTATCTTTTTGTAGATTAACTTGCCTTCCATAGGAATCACCCTACTAAAAAGTTCTACAAGATCCCAGAATTTATTAGAATACATAGATTCCAACTCTGATTTCATAGTAACTCGCCAAAACAATCTGTATCCATATCGGTTCACGCTTCCGTGTAGCTTACTGGGTCCAACTCATGTTTAACAGGGATGTCCATAATTGTCTCACCTAAAAACATGATTCTGTCGGCTGGATGATAATCCTCCCACTACATTAATGTACCGATGCAGGAATCTGTGTACTAGATGATGCTGACGCATCAATAGAGAATTCATATATTTTCTCAATCTCTATAATAAGTGTGTTCACATGTGGTACATCTGGTACTCATACCATATTCTCTAACATTATGTTACTAGGTGTGTGATTCATAATATGATTCTCCTATAGATAAACAGTGAGTGTAAACAATCAACTTTTATCTTTGAGATCATAAAATAATCCATCCTAGTGACTTAAGAGTAGCTATCAAATCTAGCATGCCTATGATCTGCTTCCAACTTACTTGTCCATATCAAACGCACATGTGCAAGACTACCCCATACGTGCATGTGATTCAAACTAAGATTTAGTCAAAAACGCAGCTCAATGGTATCCTTGAGACAGACTAAGATGGAATGCAGTTCATAATGCACATCGATGTCATTAACGCTAAACTCTTAAATGAAAGAGATAATGTAGCATAACTGATCATAGATTTAACCATGTTAAGTGGAATTCTGTTATTCCTATTTGACACCTAAATGCATTTAGTGTCAATTGCGGAAAACTGGTACACAACATCCTCATTGACCATATAGTCTTTGCACTATCCCAAGAAATACTCATATCCTTGATCAGATTGAAATGTCTTGATAAGTTTACCTAATCTGTGCTCCACATCAGTCTTGACCCTCTCGGAATATACCAAAAGTATAAGACTTGTGTCGCAACAGGTAAATTTATCCAAAACGTGAGTAATCTTGCTTGGATGTTCACAAGACCACACGTGTCTGTGTGTACCGACTCTAATTGTTCTTTATGTCTATTTCATTTGGCTGATTAAGCCTTTAGAGTTATCTATCCTTCAAAACAGGATTCACAAGTTTGGTTTAGGTTCCTCTGCCTCACTAGATAATAAACCTTCTTTGACCAATCTTTGAATCTCATTTTGATTGATTACAACCCAAAAATTGACACCAAAAAATACAATGAGTCAGGAATAACAAATTTTCTCTTAACATTCAATCTAGAGATGCAACATTAGTTTCTACATCCTGCAAATCTTAAGAGTTTGTGATTATAGTATATTAACCATCTTTCAATGCACCAGAAGCAATCGCATATCTATTCAATTTTATAAAACCAATTTTACAAAATAACAACACAGTTTTTTTATAAACCACAAGTGAAACAAGAATAAGATAGCGTCTAACTTCTGTGCATAAAGATAGTTCTCTAATACTAATATCCTCATACTCTCTAATTTCAGATGTAAAACTCCCACTGACTTAGCTACAACCTTGACATCAGGTCAGGTACAAATATATTCCATATCATCGAGGCTTCTGGATTCCTGAAATCTTTGCAACGAATTGCAAATATGTTTAGTGGCTCCAGAATGTATCCATCAGGAATTAATAGATACAACCATATAACATGGCTCAATAATTAAATATATATTTTCCTATGCCATGTCATTGCTTAGACAGTTCGTCCTTTAGTGTCTTCGTTAGCAGCAAAAGAAACAATTTAATTTGCCCTCAACATACACTGCCTTATTCCCTTTAACCTTTTGGATATCCATGTTTTATGCTAGCCTAGTCCTATTATCATCCTTCTTCTTTACTTTGCCCTTCCACTTGGGCCTAGAAGAAGATGGTATAGATAAGGTTAGATTGATAGGAATACTTATACTATTTGATTATCCTTTCATTTGTTACCAATTCTATAAAAATATCAGCGAGTATAAACTCAAACTGATTCCTTATTTAGTTCACTCTAAAAGAGTCGAACGAGTTTGGTAACAAGGCAATAATCATATTAACTTGAAACTTACCACCCAAGTCAGCTCTATTGATCTCCAGCTAATTTTTAAATAATAAACAATCATTTTCCAAAATTCGATTTCATACTGGAGTTCCTTAGGCTATCTTGATGGTGTTCAAGTCTGACATAGTACGTAGGCATACGCCCTATCTAATCTCACCAAAACATCATATTGACATTTAACATGATGCTTTGAAAAAAATAAAATAATGTAAATGTTAGCTTTGGAGCGTATTCGAGATAAACTCTAGAATATTGCACCAAGTCATCTCATTTGCCTTATTTCACTTATTCAAAGCATTAATGTTCTCTTGGGTGTCTTAAAGTAAAATGATTAGGTTTAGGAGTAGTAAATACGTTTGTACCCTTACGTTGTGAATAAAATATCTAAATTCCTTTCCCAGTCAATATTAATGAGGTCCAGTTACATTGAATATGTAAGCAAGCAGATAAACTGGATTAGACATAATTAAATTGAATATAAATGCATTCATACAATATGCAAGGTGAATTATTAATACTGTCATGCATATTTAAAATTAAAATGAGTTTGTTTACCACATAATATAATAAATCTCAATCGAACAAGAGATCATTATTATTATTGGTGAACAATCGCTTTTAATTAATGCGGGTCCCTCAACTCTGTAGCATAATAAATCAACCAATCAATATGTCAATAACTTATCCTGTTGGAGGAGTTCATTATTACTATTGTAGAGATTCATTTGCTATTAGGTGAGTACTTCCATTAAAATAATAATATGTGGGTCCCTTAACCACTGCATGAAAAATCGGATAACCAATACGCCAATAACTTATTCGGTTGGCGAAGTTCATTATTACTATTGGCGGACAAATCCCATCATCTCCATATCTCTTAAGACAATGCCTTGTCTATCTATATGAAATGATTCCCGATTATGTTTAGCCTTTCTAAAATCACCTAATATAGACCACTCCGTTGGGGAGCTAACATTATTGATTTTAGATTGAGTGTATAATGTTATTAAAACTCTAATGAAAAATAAAATATTAAATATCTTGTTATTATAATCTAGACTCTTTAAATCATGCGTAGGGCCTTATTTTTAAAGATCTAATTACAATGAACATTTAATATTTTAATTTTCATGTGACAACCATTCTTGTAATATTAAGACTCTTCAAATCATGCGTGGGGCCTTATTTTTGAAGATCTAATTACAATGATGTTAATAATGAAGGCCATGGGGCAATGTATAAAAATCCCCGCTCCCACTCAATTTTTAATCATTCATAATTAGGGTTTTCAATTTATTCAAATACATGATATGATGCATGCAAAACGTCTTGATTTTAATCCAATTAAATTTAGAAAATATTTGGACTTTAAACAATTCACTAATATTTAATTTGAGATACACTTTAAAAATAATTTACAAAAATAATTTTTCATTTCCCAATAAGTGCACTCAAATTAATTAGTAATCAAATCCAATTAATTTTCATAATTTAATTAATATAAATCAAGTCATTTAATTAAATATCATGGATCCAATGCATGAATAATAATAATAAACAATTAATTATTCCATGCATCAGTTAAATAAATAAATAACAGACAGAAGCAATTTAAATGGCCAATGGATTCAGCTTTTAACATTTATATGCTCTAAGTAATGCGCGAGGGTCTATCATTAGCCGCATCACATGGGATTATTTCCCATCAATCCCTCTTGATCTCCGGCCAAAACCTTGCCACCGACAACTTTCCGGTCGCCGGAAAATCGCCGAAAAATTCCAGAAATTAAATTAGGCCTTAAAAAATTCCAGAAAAATTCCGAAAAATTTCTAAAAAATCCCAGAAAATTCCTGAAGCCTAATTTAACCCTCTTGGACCTTCTTGAAGCTTCATAGCATCCTTTGACGAAGATTACATGGCTTTAAAAATATTTACAATTTGAAATACAATGGAAAAAATTAAATTACATCATTAAACTTTCAAACGGCTAAATCAAAGCCTTAATTACATTCATCCAAAGATAAAATTACATTAATTTAACCTATAAGCTTCATCCATGGCCTAACCATACATCATCATTCATTCACAATTATTTATACATCATCATGTATCAATATATATCAACATATTAAATCATACATCAACATACATCAATAAAAATATATATGAATATAATTTTGGATCCATGAATGATGATTTTCATAAAATCATGATCTCTAGTAATGAATCAAACCATGCTCTGATACCACTGTTGGGAAACGTGCTAGTTTTAAAAACTTTTCGAGGGATTTAAATTCATAGATCTTGATTCATTACATAGAGACAAGTTTTATGTAAAAATAAAACATGATGTATCATTCAATTAAAAGATTGAATACTTACATCAAGGTTTGAGTAAACCTTAGATCTCTCCTCTAAAGTGAATGTTCTCACTTATTGTAGATCCCTTAGCAAGATGCATTCTCCTTGGATCTCCATCTTCTTGGTAATTATTTTGCCTTTAGGAATCACTCATATGCCTCCATGAATGACCTTGGAAAACTAGGCTTGTGGGAGCCTCCATTAGATGAGAACATAAATCCTAATTTTCTAGAGAGAGAAAATATATTCCCTTTTCCTTCTACTAAAAATCACCCTTAAAATATACATAGACCATGTATATTTATAGGCAACATAAAGGTAAAGAAAAGGAAACAACGAATCCTTCTCAATCTCTAATTTACATGTCTCAAATCTAATATGATTCCAATATTAAGTTGGGCTATGAGTGAGAATCCATTGGGCCTATTATTTTATTGGCTACAATGAATTAATAATTGGCCCGGTCCACGGACCCAATTCAATTAATTCATAAATTAATTTCTACTCCACTAAAAGAAATTAATTGAACTCCAATTAAATAATAAATAACCTCTAAGTCAATATTACACTTTGACCCCTATATGCATAATTAGTTATCGGATAAATAAAGCCATCAATCCGACTACTTAATTAATATATTTATTTTGGTACCTTTGATTATTTCTGACTCGATCACAATAAAACATTTGTTTGACAAAAATAATAATTTAAATAAATAAATATATAATAAATCATTTTGTCTAAAAATACACGAAGGCCTTCGAATTTACTTTGTGATCAACCATAATCAATACAAAATAAATAAAAGTAACAATGATGCAAATATTGAAAATATAACCCTCTAACTATTAATTACATAACTACCCAAAGTGTCTGTCTAAGGATCCCAAAGAATCCGCCGAACAAATCAAAGTAATTATTAATTAATAAAAGAGTCTATAATTTTCTCATACTTAAGAGTCAAATGCCATGACGGTGATAGGGAGCAATTGCATATGACGGCTCTTGCAATATATCTCAACCTAACGCGGATCCAGTTCAAATCTTAATTAATTATGAGTCCATCCATAATTACTGACTATGAACCATTTATGATTACTATTTATATATCATGCATTGATTGCCATCACAAATATATATATAAATATCTCTTGTAATCAAATGGACACTATCAATTCTATAATGAATCGAAATACAATACATTGAATTCACCAATTGTATAAAACATAAATATTTCATAAACGTCAGGAACATATGTCACTTTAATCCAAACAGGAATTTGCTATGCCAGGGCATATAAATCCCAACACGAACCTCATTGGACTGAAGTTCACCGATCGCTTAGTTGTTATTTTAAACCTTTTTCAATTTAGGTCGCTGAAATTCTCAGGTGATGGTCGTCTGAAGCTGTTGCTTTCAGCGGACTGAAACTCATTCAAACTGAAACTTGTTAAGCTCGACGAAAAAATTTGAAATTTGCAACTTGCCAGAACTGTTGGTGAAAAATCTGTGTTGTTCTCCTAAAATATGTATATGCATGAAGCTTGTTCAGATTATGTTCGCTGCTCTCAATCTTCAGACGTCGCTTGTTGGCTCTTCTTCATGGACCATCGAAGGTCTCATTTGGGTCTTATTTTGATGTTCTGATCAAGGCTGTCAGTAGCTCACTAGTTTTGGTCTGTTTTGAAGCTCGAGGGTGTTTGGATAAAGAGGGGAGCAAATAAAAGAAAGGATATTATTAGATATGTTACGAGAGAAAAGTAAAGAAAAAAAAGAATAGTAATAATTTTTATTTATGTGTAAATAAATAAGAGAAAAAAATAATAATAATAATTATTTTTGTTTGAATAAGATAGAGGAAAGAATATAAAAGAAAGGATAGTGACTAAATTATTATCCTATCTTTGCTGGTCACTATAAATTAAATGTCACATATCGTGCAATTAAATGCGTTTCTTTATTGGTCAACTGCCAATAGTATTAAAAAAAAAACTAAAAAATTAATGTTTTTACAAATAGAATCAGCCTTACTGCAGCAAATTATTGAAAGCAAACTAATCAATTGAGAATACTTTTGGTATCAGTAGACTAGTACATATTTGCACTGCTCAATAACTTAGAAAGACACAACAATAGATTCAGTACATTGCCCAACCACTAACATGATATAAAAATATTATATTTCAAATACAATGATAAAGTTAACTAAAGCTGCATATTAACCTCCACCTGGTGAATAACGAGACAAGTGAAAATATATTAAGCGAGGAGCTGTGAGAGTGGAATTGAAGTATGATGAAATGGATCTCGCAGGACATCTCAACATCAAAGCTCTTTATATATATATATATATATATATATATATATTATATTTTTATATCATTTAGTTCACTTACTTTTTAATGTAAGTTTTATTATTTTAGCAATATATATATATATATAGTTTGTTAGATCTCTTACTCTGCATCTTGTATCCCCTTCCTCATTTATTAAATATATATTAGATTTCCAAAATTGTTTTTTCTTTTGTCATGACGTCCTTCAGTTTTAGAGTCCCTGATCAACTTGAAGAAAAGAGACATATGCATTTCCTTCTACAATCATTTATATATATATGGTAATATATGATTTCTTACTCAGGGAACAAGAGACCATTTCGGTATGTTATATATATATATATATACTCTTGATGTTTGTGTTCCAATGCCACATAAACGCCCCCACAAAGGCCTTAAGCAATTTTAATTTCTTGACATGAAGCAAAAATAAACTCCAACTAGGTTAGCCATTTATTTTCCAATTATTTGACCTGATATATATATACTTGCATGCAATTGATAAGCCCAAGAAAAAAGATAACTTGGCTAATCAAAGAGATAATGTCTGTAGCAGGTAGCTATAACAACCTAGCTCCCAATTCGATTGAGTTAATAAGATGGCTCATGTGGAAGTTAATATGGACCTGAGAGGCTGAATACCTGTATATTAATTTGATTTTGACTTTAATAAGCAGTCCTTCCAACCTGAACTACTACTGGAAATTGATCAGGCCATTGAAGACTGTCATCGTTGCAACAACGGTTTCCAAAGAGCAAAGTTTTGGAGATCTCAATAAGCCAGCTAAAATTATAATTTCTCTCTCTTTTTGATAGCGCTGCATCCTTCATGTGTGATGTGTTTAAAAATAAAAAATAAAAAAAGGAGAAAAATATATAAAGCTAAAGTGGCATATTTCTGTATTTAGGCCAAAACGTCACACAGGATTTCCAAGCTGCACTACAAATTATTTGGTTTCATCTACTGCCATAACTCATAAGCAGTAAATATTGGCATTTCCTGCCAGTGTACATAGATGCCTTCTGTTAATAGGAAATATTAATTTAATGTACAACACACAGCAACAAAAAGCTTTCATATGGCACAACATTGACAAGAATGTCTGAGCAATGACTAAAGTGAACAAAATGTTGGTGCTCACAGCAAATGCAACCTGTCAGTAATGTATACAAAAGACTCAACCCTGCTAAATTCAAAGCATGAAATTTCTCATATAAATGATATGAGAAATTTCACAAAATGCTCACAAAATTCAAACCTGTTAGTAATGAACTCACAAAATGCTTCCACCACATTACAGATACACTAGTAGTGAAAAAAAAAATAAAGTAACCCATATCAAGCCTTCCATAATAGATAACAAGCAGACAAACAAATAAAATAACCTATATCAAGCATTCCAAAATAGATAACGCCTTATAATGTCTCATGAAAATAAAACAAACATACGGTCTCAAAGTTCCACCAAAAGACAATAGAACATAATATAACTAAACATAGAAATAGTAAAAAGTTCCACCAAATTACATGCCCAAAAGACAATAGAACTACAACCATAGTCAACGTCTAGAATCACGTGACATCAATTCCTCCAAGAGTTGCTTGCGATGATTAAATGGACAACCAATAAATTGTCTCATTCTATTAGGATGGTCATGCGTAGTAAAAAATATGAAAGCGTTAACAATTGCATGCTCCTCTATTCCAATTGCTGTCAACTACTAAAGATATCTTCTTCATATTTTCCCTGTAGTTTGCTCTTCTCATAAAGATTGTTGAATGTTTTCTGTAGATCATTTCCCTCTTTAAAAAATTCATTTCCCTCTTTAAGAGATTCAGCAACACCTCTCACTACTCCAATCATTAGGTTGTCTTGATCAGCAGTCGAAGAATTCTTTTTTTTTTTTTTTTCCTCTTGAAGAAGAAGCGGAATGGGAAGGTACACTTGAAGGTGTTTTAGGAGATATCATATTCATATCTTCAAACTCAGTATCCAAAAAAGCCGTATTATCCAAACTTACTTCATTCCGTGACACCAAGTGATCAATACCATAAATGCTATCCATAGGATCATCATTATGAGTTGGCACCCATTCATTGCACCTTTCACTAACACTTGCTGCTGATTCATTATTCTTCTCCCTATCATTTGTTGCCCATTTATCCATCATCTCCTTAGCAGTTAGGGCATTAAACCCCCTTGCCTTATCCTTGCCAAACAAATCCAGCAACTTATCATAATTGAAAATCGTAGCAGTCTTCCATTTCTCAGCAGCTGGTTTTGCCTGTTGCCAAATCATTAAAGAAAAAAAATGTATATATTATCATTATTTCAAAATGAAAAAATAAATAAATAAATGATGTATCTCTTAATAGTAAAATAATAATAATAATAATAATCACAATTAGAATACCAACCGTAATCAAATCAGCCCAAACTTCAGGTTTAGCGCTCCACATTTTTGTTTCTGGATTCCAAGCAAACCCACTCAAACCATTTTTGAACAAGTCAAAACACTCGTTAAAACGAGTCTTGGTTGTTTTCAATCGATTCTTCACTTTAGCTTTATTGATATCAATTCCGAGTTTTTGTTTCAATTCTTCAACAATTTCACGATAAGCTTTTGTTGTGAATGACCCATCAAGCATATGTCCCTTGAGATATAAATTATGTAATGCATCCACAAATATATCATCCATTTGTGCATTCCAATCCAATCTGTCCCTCTTCGACACACCACTAATGGTTGGTTCTTTACTCATTCTTATGTCTATATAATAACAAGTATAATACAAAGAAAGAAACAAAAAAATAAAATGAAAATTGAAGATAGATAAAAAAATTCATGTAAAGTAGGAGTTTATAACAAATTATTAACATTCTACATCTCCAAATCAAAATAAGCACTAACATAAAAAGACGTGAAGTTTTTTCAAGCAAATAAGCATATGAAATATCACATTTGATTAGCTACATAATCATGCCACATATGGGAAGCTATTGAATCTCTCAAGTATTCCCCCAAACTATGATCTTCACTTCTCTCAACTAGACCAGCCTCTTCATTTCGAGTTTCATTCAACAGATCCCGGTCTACTTCATTAATAAGGCTTTCATCAGGATCCATGCCCATTAAATAGTTGTGTATGATGCAACATGCTAAAATAATCAACTTGAGTATTAACATCATATGTTGGTTCAGTACTGCTTCTTATGATAGGAAATCGTTTCTTCAACACACCAAAAATTCTCTCAATAACATTGCGTAGTGATGCATGTCGAAGGTTGAATAACTCTCGAGGATTCTCCGGTCGATTTGAGGACCACTCTTTTAAATGGTAGCGCACACCTCTATAAGGCGTGATAAGTCCAGCCTTCAATGGGTATCCTGCATCAACAAGATAATATTTTCCTATTAAGAACAATAATAATTAAAATTGGCTTCATAGTAATAATTTATTAGTTAATATTAACAAAATTTACCTTGAGGAAGTTTTAGTTTATCTCCATTTCTTTCTAGTGCACTAGCCATAACTCTTGAGTCTGAAGTGGTACCCTCCCATCCAGGTAAGACATAGGTAAACTTCATGTTAAATGAACAAGCAGCTAACACATTTATTGTTGGATAATTCTTCCTACCACGATATCTTGTTGCATCTTCATTAGATACTCTCACACAAACGTGTGTTCCATCAATTGCCCCAATGCAATTCTAAGATAAATTATTATATAAAATTTTACATGTAATAGTTGGTGAGAAAAGAAAAATTGAAATATTGAGCGGTAAAAATAATAATCACGTTTACCTTAAAATATGGATGAAACCTATCATTATTGAGTATTTCTGGGGGGACGTCCAATCCATTAGGTTGCTTGAGGAACTGTTCTTCCAAGTATATTATTGCTTTTAACACACTATGAAAATGACGGCTTATGGTTTCACCAGAGCGACAAAAGAAAAATGACATTGTCCGATTCCTCACATTATGTAATATAATGTGAAGAAACTTGACAACTTGTTCTTCAACATTTGCATGTCTTGTGGGTCGAAGACCACCATATCTCATAAGCAGCTCACAGAAATTTTGAAAAGCTTCTGGTCCCATACGAGTAATGTTACGACATTTCACACTTACCCTAAGCTCGTTCATTAGTATATCCCGTGTTATTTGCCTTTCAATTTCTGGTTGTGTAATATGTTTATCTATATAGTTTCTACGTTTTCGACGCATAAACCAATACTCGGCAATGGTAGTGACTAGAGTTGCAATTTTACGTCGTCTTTGATCCCACATTAAATGTAATTTTCGTATCCCATTTCGTTGTCTCTCCATCTAAAATTGTAAAATGTAAAATGATACATTAATAACCAAAAAAAAAAAAAAAAAAAAAAAAAAAAAAATTGAAAGCAATTAAAATTGATGAATAATCTTAAATATGTTCAACTATACAATACTTGGACTGATATATGATCTCGACCCTCTTGCTTTTGGCATGCAATGGATAAACATTTTTCCCTTTAAACAAATGCCAAGCTAGTTATGTCTTCTTTTAAACAAGTAAACAAGAAACAAACCAAAAGCTAATCAAAGTTGATTTACATTCATTAGGTGTTCACAAGCATTGTTGTCATTTTTGACAGTTCGCTAAAACGATATACGGAGTAGTTATTTTATACATTGTTTCCGCTTTTATACTGTCATAAGCTTATGATTCTCCCTTATATTTGAAGGCCATATTTTGCAATCTCTGTAACTTGGACACCCTAGTACCAACACAAGTTCTTTGAGGCATTATGTAAAACACCTTGACAGCTAAATCAAAGTAGCACTCCGTAGTGCAAAAATTAACAGTTTGTAACTTTTCATTCATCATAGAAAGCCATGTTCTGATGCTAATTGTTTTCCAGCTGATGTCCAGCATGAGCATCCATCTTGACAAGCTTACTGAGACTATTTTTAAACATATCCAGTTGTACCATGAACATGTTTCCATGTGAAGCTCATCCACATTATTAACAAAACCTACACTTTGACTCGATAAGATAATGCAAAGACCTCATCCTTATGTGTCTCCTAATCCAAGAAAAATACATCCTTATGTGTCTCCTAATCCAAGAAAAATATAGACTTACATTTCAATACACTCTTTTGTTCTCTGTTTAAAATTAATTGACCATTATTGACTTTATTTTGTGTGTTTTACATATCAATAAATTCATTTTCTTATGATTTGCAGTCACACATTTGCGCATGAAGACTTCTACCATGTTAAATGGTCATATCCAAATTTCATCTTGTGAAAAGAATAATCTGTAGAAAATTGGAAGCATCTCAGAGAAAGACACCAGAAATCCTTACATTTATATTTTGAGGTATCAAATAAACCATGTACAATTTTGGGAGTTAATATCATCTTTGTACACTGTAGATTACACTGCTTAAAATACATTAGAACACTTTTCCCAAATTCAACAGGAGAAATAAAATAAAAAAAATTACATAGATCTCCACTTCCACTGAATATATTTCAATCATCGGGGTCAAGTAAACTACAAAGTGACCATATTTTTATTCATTTCTACACTTTGACTTTTCATATCCCATTTCGGTGAAATTAAAAACTAGGGTTTACTAAAAATTAACAAGAAAAACAAATCAAAAAATTAATTCAAAAGCATCAATTGATTGCAATAATACTAACCTGATCTGGAGAAGAGGAAGAAGTAGTGTCACCCTTGCCCGAAGCTGGAGAAGTATTCTGAAGCAGCGTCGCCTCTCAAGTTAATCGGTCTTAGCGTCACCTCTCACTTCTAATCCGTTGTTGCCCTAGGATGAATAAGTAATAGTTGGGACATGAATGGAATTAAATTTCAGTGTGTTGATTTCTACAGGGTATTTTTGGTATTAGCACTTTATAACTTTTTCCACTATCCTTTCTCTCCCTATCTTCTCAATTTAGGAGAGAAAGGCAATAGCTGATAAGGAGGGATAGCTATCCCTCCCTATCTCTCCCTATCCCTCCCTATCCCTCCACTTAAGTTACCCAAACACAACTTTACACTATCCTCTCTTTTCTTTTCTCTCCCTATCCCTCCAAATCAACCCTACCAAACACACCCTGAAAGTGTATTCTGAAGCTTACTGGAGTTCACGGTGTTACGCTTCTTAGTTTGGGCTTTCAGTTTGGTGTAGATATGAAGCTTTGCTTTTTTGACTTCAATGGAAACAGAAGAGAGAGAGAGAGAGATGGGTGAAGAGGATAAAGATAGAGAAGAGATCGAGCAACTGATTTAAGGAATTAGGTTTAAGGATTTTGGGGTTAAATCGACTAACAATCCATATATAGGGCGTGTTTGGCCTTTAATGTTCATAAAGGGCCAACATGATTTTTTTAGTATCATAAGGTTGAATGGTCGTTAATTTAAATATGGTATTCACTTGACACGCGTGCTCGATTTAACGGTCAAAAACAACATGCCGGTGTCCGAACTAGGGGTTAAAATGCATATTTATATAGTTGCTCATAAGACCTGGGGGTTTATTGCACTTTTCACTCTTTAATATTAAAAGGGTTTGGTATTTAAGTTAGGGTAAAATGCAAAATCCCCCCTGAACTATTGAGAAATCAGTAACCCCCCAAAAAATATCAAAGTTGTAACTAACTCCCTGAATTATGCATTTTTGTTGCAGATTGCCCCTTCCAGCCAATTTCCGTTCTAAACTTGCCGTTAAATGACCATGTGACAGTCACGTGACCCTCAATATATAATTTAATGACTATAATACCCTTATGAGTATAAAAAGACTTAAGGCAAAAGTGCAAACAATCCCCCTGAACTATCACAAATCGGCAATTTACCCCCTTGGACTACAAAAATGAACAAGTCAATACCATAACTATCCAAATCATGCAAATTAACCCCTAAAACGCAATTCCGACCACTTTTTGGCTCACAAGATGGGCACGTGACTGTCTTTTTCTTTTAATTCTAAAATTTCCCTTAGATATTACCGTTGTAGCCCTTTGCCTATATGTAAATATATGTGTGTGTGTGTGTGTGTGTGGCGCTACTGTTGTAGCTCAGGCAACCTCGCTGCTTCAGCGCCGCCATTAAAGCATTGGATGGGGGTTCCACGGCGAAGGTGGTGGTTTGGGCGAAGAATTGGGATGGGATCGAATACAAGCTTGTCGGAGAAAGCCAAAAGGCGACACCAGAAGAGTCGCCACCACGTGAAGCGGCGTAGTCTGGCCGTGATTACGACGGTCGGCTTCGGTGATCGAGTGGTTCAGTACACTCGCCACCTTCGGCGTTAGGGTTTACTGGATCATACTTAATCCCGCTTTCATCTTACGATAGGGAAACAAACAATCTGAAAAACCTTTTTTTCAGCTTACAATTGAAACTCTTTTGAATATCTGATAAACCCCAGAATTAGAATTGAATTCCAGGAGTCTGAGAGGAAGAAGAGACACAAGGTGGAGACGACCATGGATCACAAACCAGAGAATGGATCTTCTTCTTTGTCGATGATCGAGCACAAGGCTTATGCTAGGGTTGGACTTCTTAGAAACCATAGCGACATCTATTATGGTCGCACATTTCCTTCACACTCGGTAACTTCCCCGCCTCTGTACGATTGTAGCCTTCTCACGAACTCGTCATCGTCCTTCACCCCACTCATGATCTCGTCCACTTCAACTCTCTCGATCAGATCACCTAGTTTAAATTATCTCCCTATATCTATATATATGTCAATATATATAAATTTGTCTCGTTGTACCAGCCGGCCAAACCAGGAATCCTTGCCTAAAATTGCACATCGCCGATTCAGTCTTTGCTGCCGATTTAGTCTTGCCGTCGCCATCATCGTTCTTCGCCGGATTCTCAGCAATCAACAAGCTTTGTTTCGCAGCCAACGATATAATGGAGACCATCCTATGAAGTCGACCAAATTTGCCGACAAATAGAGAGGGTTACAACACTTAGGCATCGTTTGGGGGCATGGAGGGTATTTCACGCTGATTATTTATTTTAGTATTTTTTTTTCTTAATTACAGTGGGTAGTTTTATAAATATACTATGAAATCGGCCGGAAAGTGGCTAGAATTGCGTTTTAAGGGTTAATTTGCACGATTTGGATAGTTGTGGTAGTGACTTGTTCATTTCTATAGTTCAAGGGGGTAAAATGCCAATTTGTGATAGTTCAAGGGGGTTGTTTGCGCTTTTGCCATGTCGTGACCCAAGTTTTTCAACCCGGGACATTAGTGATGGCCTGAAAGTTAACCCGATAACGGATTCAAAATGCGGAAGCAAAAGATGAAACTAAAGTCCTTTGAGACAAAAATCATCTCTAAGACACCAACGTGACATTCCATGAAGTCACGGGACTCAAGAAAAGCGAATGAGGAAACTAGTGTCAAAACGAGCTAAATCCGTTAATTGAGGGCAAAGTAGTCAATTCATAATTAAAAAGGGGAGAATTGACTCTAAATAAGTCAAACAAGGTGAATACAATCTAATTTAATCATTTCACAACATTACAAGAGGTTCCAAAAACATTACCTAAGAATCCCACAAAATGCCCTTTCCCTGTTTAGCGAAAACCTACACTGTCCCACTAAAACATTAATAACTCACCCTTTGATTTGAATATGAGAATGGAATTAGAACCATTGAAAAGCTGACTCAAAATCCTTGAGTTTAGGCACAAGAATCACCCCATTTGGGTTAGAAACGAAGAAGTTATGATCGTTTGAAGTTGGAACTTCAGTGTTGAAACATAACAGAGAGAATGTGAGAATGTATGCTATTTCGGTCGACCGAAATAGAGTTTTGGACGACCGAACAGGACAGAATGTTTTTTGAAGACAAGTTTTTAAGGGTTGGTTGGTTCGGTAGATCGAATTGAGGCTATCGGTCGACCGAAACACCTCGAAAAGTTGCTGTAAGGCCTGTTATAAGCCTAAGGTGTTAAGGTTCAACCTATGCTTTGAATCCCATGATGATTTGGTTCAAAATTGAATGTTTAAAACTGATTTTCAATGAGATATGGATGTGTAGACATGCCAACAATCTTAATATGAATTATTTATACATAGAACAACGGTTCATGGTCTCATACACATCATTTACAAGAATCTCACATGCTAAACCTCCAAAGTTTGTTTAAATACATTCTTAAAGCAAAAGATGGCACCAAATGACTACAAGTGCTAAATTAAACATGCTTGACCCTTGGTCTCAATACATACATGTTATTTAAGCATCAAAAAGTGTACTTAGGTACACATTAACACTTGCATGTTTTAAAAAATACAACAAAATACATCAAGACTTCAAAGCAACTTAAGGATGTGATGCATCCCAAAATAAAGTTTATTTACCTGCAAAATAACCCAAACAACTAGGGTGAGCAATCAAGTTACTCGTAGGATGTGGTGCATGTGCATACCCTATAGTTTCAAGTATAATATGAACCAAACATAGACCATCACAAGGGTGCATTCCACCTAACGTCTATGTTTCCATGGTACTCTAAGGGATCATCTCAAGCTATACAAATGTTTGAAATGATAAACACGTAGCATCCAAGTATACAAAACAAGTACACTAACCACATTAAAACTAAGATTACGAAATCACAAGTTACAAGAAATCCATGATTTACAACTTGGAAAGTAATGCAAAATCAAATAATGGAAATACTAGGATATGTGGCCACGAGACCATACAAGTTATTTTGGGTAATTACGACCCACAAGGTACTACCTAGTGCGCACTATGACTTAGGAGAATTCTTACCCTCCGTACTAGAGCCAAGCCCTAGCCATCAACATTTCATATCCTTACAAGCTTCCAAAAATCAACAAGTTCATGACATTTATATAATCTTAAATGCATGAAACTACCTACCAAGCACAAGTAGGGTAAAACCACACAAACCATGCCCTAAGGTTGCATGTCTAAAGTGGCAAGCTAATGTTACTACACATTATGCCATATGAATTTAATATTAATGTAGGCCACAATTACTAATCATGCAATATAGTAATTTACCTACAAGTAATTATAAGTGCTATATACATGATTTTCATACTAGACTCTCAATGAAATCTTCATTTACTTAACAACATAAGTGAAATTTCAAGATATTCATAATAAAATCTCAATGAAATCACAAGTATTAGGTAAATCATTAAACAATAACCTACCTATATAATTTAATAGTCATATACATGCTTTAATCCACAAATCCTAAGTCAAGCATATAAAATCTCTATTTATATGTAATTACAAGAATTTAAAAAGCATGTAATCAATATATATCAAGCTCCAATATATATAAAACCCAAAGAGGATAAACATACAACCACCCTTACCTCACAAGATGATTGTTCCTTTTGAATCCAAGGGAAGCAAAGGAATTTCAAGTTTTCCTTCTAGGGTTATGAAGAGGAAGATGAGGCAAGGCTTTTGTATTCCAAGCTTAGTGGTCTAAGGTAAGTGAAAGGGTATCAAAAATGAAGTCAAAGCTCAAAGTCAAGCTTTGCTCCAATAGTGGCTAAGTTAGGGTTTTTGAGAGGAAAGAGATAAATAAACTAAAAGTGAAAACCCTAAGTTAAAATGGTGGGATTCTCCACTCACTAGGTGCTCTTGCACTACCTCTCACAACACAATAATGCAAGACCAATTGTGAAGCCTACACTTGTCATGAATCTAAGTAAGCTTCCAAGATTAATATCCAACCTACACTTGTCAACCATCCATGCCAACAAGTGCTCCAATCCTAGGCCAACAAATTGGTGAATCTCCACCCTCCATGTGTCATGAGATTAAGCTTCCAAGTAGTTCCTCCACAATGTCAACAAGTGGCACCTTAGGATTGTGACACTTGTCACATTTTTCGGAAATTACAAAAAGGTCCTTTTTAAAAATATCTTCCAAATTAAATTACAAAATGGTCCCTAAGATGAAAAATAATTACTTTATTTAATTACGTAAAAACCCCTCAAGTTTAGAGTAATTACCAAAAGTTATGCATTTATGTCCTTTACAAGAAAAGTAACCATTTAACATGCTTTTATACAAAAGTGAAAATGTAGATATCATGGAAATGAAATATCATGGATGTATGCGAAGCAGGAATCAAATCCAAGCACAAAAAGTGAGGTTATGCAAGGAAAAATGAAAAACGACTAAAAGACGAAATAGGAAAAAAGGCGAAAAAATAAAATTGGCTGAAAAAAGAAAGGAAGGGAAATGATCGGGTCATTACAACCTACCCTCCTTAAAAGGATTTCGTCCCTGAAATCGAATCGTATCTAAAAAAAAGAACAAATGGGGATACCGAGAGTGAACCTCCTGCTTGAGCTCCTAGGTAGCCTCCTCAACGCCGTGGTGTCTCCACAAGACCTTAACCAATGGGATGGTCTTAGTCCGTAAGACCTGCTCCCGTGAATTAAGAATCTGGACCGGACCCTCCTCGTAGGTCACATCCTCATCATCAACAACATCCGTCCACCGTAAAACATGTGATGGATCTGGCTCGTATTTCCTCAACATAGAGACATGAAAGACGTCGTGAACCCTATCCAGGTTTGGCGGTAACGCCAAATGATAAGCAACTTCACCGACGCTCTCCAAAATCTCAAATGATCCAATGAACCTAGGAGACAACTTGCCAGTCTGTCGAAATCTCAGAAGTCCCTTGCATGGAGAAATCTTAAGAAAGACATGGTCCCCTACCTCAAAAGACAAGGGTCGTCCCCTCCTATCAGCGTAACTTTTCTGTCTACTCTGTGCGGTAGCTAACTGTTGCCGAATCAACTTAATTTTCTCTGTAGTCTCAATGACAATGTCGGGACCCAAGGCAACGGTATCACCGACCTCGGTCTAACAAACTGGAGATCTACAAGGTCTACCATACAATGCCTCAAAAGGTGCCATGCCAATAATGGTCTGGTAACTGTTGTTGTAGGCAAACTCAACTAAAGGTAAGTAGTCCTCCCAACTACCTCCGAAATCCAAGATATAAGCCCGTAGCATATCCTCCAATATCTGAATGGTGCGCTCCAACTGACCATCAGTCTGAGGATAGAATGTTGTGCTGAAGTGAAGCCCCATATCAACAGCCTCCTAAAAACTCTGCCAAAAATGAGAAGTGAACCACGGATCCCTATCTGAAACAATGGATACAGGAACCCCGTGAAGCCTGACAATCTGCCTCACATACAGTCCACTCAGTCTCTCTGTACTGTCTGTCACTGCCATGGGTAAAAAGTGAGTCGTCTTAGTTAACCTGTCAACTATAACCCAAACGACATCATTCCCTGCCTGAGACCTCAGAAGTCCCGTTACGAAATATTGCGTATGGCAGAGATGAGTTTGGTTATCGACTCTCGGATAATCAGAACAAGAAAATCATCAGAAGTAGATATGTGGTTTGCAACGAGAAAGTATTGTATAAGGATATAGATGCAGCACAGTCAACTAGTCCTGTACAAAGTAAGCCTGAGTTTGTTGAGTTAGATGATGATCCAGAGAGTATTGTCGTAAAACAGACATATGAGGGTTCTTGGCCGAAACTCACAGAGCATAGTTCACCGTGGATTCCAACTCCTAAGACTGTACCCAAAAGGTCCATATTGTGATGATCCTGGATTTTTCAACCTAGTGTGTCCTGTGATGACCCGAAACGGATCCAATATGCGGAAGCAAGAAACAAAACAATGGTCTCCCAAGGCACAACATACCTCTAAGACCCTAAGATGACTTTCCATGAGGTCACGGAACCCAAAGGAATAAAGTGCAGAAGCAAGAGATCGGAAAAATAATAATTAAGCCCCCAGGGGCAAAATAGTCATTTCTAAAAACATGGATTCGGGTGCCACCGAGCACACCTCTAGAAATAAAACAAAAAATAATTAAGATAGACTTAAGAATCGCATGATTTGGAGTCCGGACGAAGGAGAAACGACAAGATGAAGAAAAATGAGCACTTAAGGCTAAAAGGGAAACTGGTAATTCCTATTGAAATGGGTACCCCCATGTATACCATTGGGTAGACAATGAAAAATTAACAAATATGGACTCAAGAATCACTTGATTCGGAGTCCGGATGGCAAAGATATCAAGTCTTGAAGTCGAAGGAAGGAAAACCCTATCCCGGTTCGGACCAAATTCTGACACTACCTTACTAAAACTTGAATATCTTGAGCTAAAAATAAAATCAGAATCTCTAATTGGTGCCATTGGAAAGCTTATTTCAACGTGGTCAATTTAGACTCAAGAACGGACCAATTCAGAGTTAAAATGAAGGAGATACGATGACCCGAAGTTATAGGTGCAGTGCTGAACCAAGACACACACACACACACACATTAATAGTATGGACGAGCACTCGTCCAAGGGCTATGAGTGCTCATAGATGAGCACACCTAGGGAAAAAACCCACTACCCTATTTACGAGCACTTATCCCCCATGGACGTGCGCACAAGCTTAGCAGCTTTTTAAGTTTGAAATGTGATTTTGAGGACTTTCTGAGCCTTTTTGAAAAAAAACACAAAGAAGAACACCCCCCCCCCCCCCAAATCATGTTTTCTACCTGATGAGGTGGACAGAAATAAAAAAATAAAAATAAAAAATAAAAAAAAAAAACTGCTGTGAAATGTCTAGAATGCCTCTAGATCAGATTAGGCTCAAAACGGCGAAAAGGCAACTTTGCACCAAGCATGCATTTGACCCCAAATGCATTTCTAGGTTGAAACGAATATGCACGCAAACGTAATAAGTGAATCTGAGTGCGCGGGAATGGTCTGCGGCTCCCGAAAACGACTAATACAAAATTCGATCCCCCGACGGCCAAAAAGGCGAATATGCACATGAAAGGAAAATTTCGAAAACCAAAATTAACAAATGATTGGAAATTACCGTTTGGCCCTTGGCCACACTTCATACATGAGTAATGAGACCCTATGAAAGAATAAAAATGGAATTCCCACACCTGATGCAACCATGGTGAAACAATAACTTGTCATTTTTTTAATATTTTCATAATATTTTATGAAGTCAAAAGTTACATAGGATACAAAATAATTATCATTGGCCTCCGGCCTCATCTCATACATATCAAATACATTCCAAAAGGTATGGTTATACACACATTACATGTTTAAAATCAAATATACTTTGACATATAAAGTTGCAAAATGACATTTCATACTAACATTTGCATGAACTGTAAAATTAAAAGTTACAAGTCACCCAAGAAATGATGTGCATCTCGAACCAAGGCATTCGTACCTGACAAATCACCTGATAACTTTGGGGGTGAGTAAACAAGTTACTCGTAGGGAATGAGCATGAATAGGCTCGATTTCTTTACGGATTTTTACATTAACTTGAAACAATTCGAAAGGGATCATGCCACCTAACGACTATGTTAAAGTGAGACTCAGGGATCATCTTAAGCTACCATAGCTCATTTATAGTATAAATCATATCATTCATGCAATTCAACAATATAGAAGCATGTTATATGAAGCAACAAGATATAGATTCTCAAAGCCATCAACTTGAAATCTAAAATACGAAAATAACAAAAGTGGGTCATGCCACCTAACGTTTATGTTCCAAATGAATCTATAGGATCATTCCTAAGGCACATTAGAACAATAAAACACAAATCACAATATCGATGCAATTTAACCAACATTGGAACTTCCAATACAAAGCATAAAGCATGATTTCTCAAAGTTCACATCTTGAAACTCAAAATGAAAATCAAATAAGGAACAATAAGTTACAACATCATCTAGTTATCAACTTGAAATGAAATGCGAAATCAAACAAGGTGGATACTTGGACATCACGCCAGATTAGACCGATACCATAGTTACTTTAGGGTTACTAGTCCATGGGTAACCGCCCTATGTGTGCACTAGACTATAGAGGGACATTCCCCAGTACTAGAACTATGTCCTAGCCGTAGTCAAACAACGACATCCCCAAGTTTCCAAAATCAACAAGTTGTGCAACAACGTATATATCAACATGTATTTACAAGATAATCAACTATCTACTATGCACAACCAAATTTGGAAACACATACAATACATACTCTAAGTCCACAACTACTGTTGCATGAAAGATGTAAAAAACAAAGTGTGCAACTCATTACACAAGACAACAATATGTTCCATAAAGAAAGCATGTTCTCATGAATGTAAATATAACAACAATGTTATCCAATACTCAAAACGTAACCAAGTGAATATACAACAAGTCCAAGTCCATGATTTAAATATAAAAACAACTTCTAGAACATAATTAAATTCATGGAGCAATTAGATAGAATTTAATTAAACAAAAATAATTAAATTTTCCAGATTTTAAATCAATTCCAAATAACCTCAAATTAATATATGTGAAACAACATAGCATGGTCATTACATGTATCAAATCAAAAGTGCAAAAGGAGCAAGACATCATTATGTAGAATTTAATTAATGTAAATAAATTAAATCGCTAGATTTCAAAAGTTATTCAAATGATTCAAAATTAATATATAACAAGGACAAAGTCATGGCCATGCCATATATCAAGTCAAAAATGAAATACAAGTAAGGTACAATTAAGTAGAATTTAAATCAAATTAAATTCATTAAATCTCTAGATTTGAAAACTCATTTAAATCATCCCAAATTAATATACAACAAAGATTAAGTCATGGTTATGCCATATACCAAATCTAAAGTGAGTTATATGCAAGTTACAATAAATCACTAATTTATCAAATTAACATAAGACATGCATACAACCTATATTTCATTACAAAAGCAATTAATTCACTTAGAAAAATAAGCTAGAACACTCCCTACCTCTCTAGAGAAGAGTTTCTTTAGAATCCAAGGCAAATCAACACAAAATGGCAAACCCTTCAAGGGTTATGTAGAGGAAGGTGAGGCAAAGCTTTTGTATTCCAAGTTTTATAGTCTAAGGTGAGTGGAAGGCTCTCAAAAATCAAAGTCAAGGCCTAAGCATCAAACTTCTCTAATGGTGGCTAGGGTTTGTGGTGAGGAAGATAATGACATAATGTTAAAAAGTGTGAGTAGAAGAAATAGAAATCCTCTACTCACTATGTGATCCTACACCATGGTCAACACACATATCTATGGTCAATTACAAAAAAACCCTTCTTTAAAACCATAATCCCAAAGTGGCCCAACATTAATTGCAAGACTTAATTTGGAGCATACACATGTCACTCATCCAAGCATCCATTGTAGGCTTAATCCTAAGCCTACACTTGTTAACCATCTAAGCCAACAAGTGCACCTATCCTAGGTCAACAAGTGGTTAAATCTCCACCCTCCACATGTCATCATCCAAGGCATCTAAGTGTCTCCACACAAATGTCAACAAGTGGACCAATAAGAGTGTGACACTCTCCGGAAATTGCAAAAAGTTCCTTTTTCAAAATATATTCCAAATTATATTACAAAATGGTCCCCAAGATGAAAAATAATTACTTTACATAATTACACAAATTCCCCCCAAAGAAAGAAAAAATGCAATGAAGTATGCATCCATACCCCTTTACGTAAAAGTACACTACTAACATGCTTTTCTACAAAAGTAAAAAAACACATAGGATGGAATTTGAATATCTTGGATACATGCAAAATCAGAATCAAATCTGAACACGAAAAGTGAGGTTGTGCCAACAAAGTGACAAACGGGAAAAAGACGAAAAGTGAATAGTGTCCAAAAAGTAAAAATGTGGAAATGACTCGGTCCTTAAAAGAAGTTGTCAATCCAAAGAAAAGAGTCTCGAAAACCATTTCCGAGCATTCAAGATGACGCTAAGTGATGAGAAACTGAACTCAAAAAAGAAAAGATCAACGGAAAAAAAAAAAAAAAAAAAAAATCCGTAAAATTTGAGGAAAATGAAAGGAAGGAAAATGACCGGGTCATTACAACCTACCCTCCTTAAAGGGATTTCATCCCCGAAATCCAGAACATACAAAAGAGAACCGAACAAGATCGACGTAAGGTCAAACCAAAGGACAAACCATAAAGTGCGAAAAGACAACTTCAAAAGCCTGAAGGTTCTCTGAAGGAACGCAAAAACCAAGGATTGAGAGACACTCCTCAAACGAATCAGCATTTTAACCGAATGTTAATTACCGAGAGAATCCCAAGACAACGACAAGTCGAATCAAGACAGATGTCTAAGAATGATATGGCAATACGAACAATGACCAGAACCCGCCCACACTTACTCATCAGTAAGGTAGCATGAAAGTATAAGGCACTAGTTCATAACATGCTCTCATCAGATCATCTCAGAAAGAAAATTTTCGATACGAATGACGTCAATGTCGAGAAAGATCATTACCAAAAACACTACGGAAACCAGGCATCCGCGAGAGTTGGGGTAGCTAATCCCAAAACTTTAACAACAATGTCATTGGCACCGTTACACTTAAGGCCTTAAATCCCTAATGTTGGCGTAACAACTACTCCCACATCTGAAAACGCTACCACAACAACACCAGTCACGAATCCACAGCCTAATAAGTCTGTGCCCTCAAGCCAATGGATCGGACCCATAAAACTGAAAACCTAAACACAGATCTGAAGTAAACCTACCGTAAGGCTACATACAGAAGACAAAACGCTGGGTCATAATCCATATAGTGGACAACTAAAATCCTCAAAATGGAAGTCTACCACGTAGTTCACACATCTCTATCCCAACAACCACTGTCACAAAACCCCAACATGAGTGCAAGAAAGATGAAACAGTATAAACTAAATACTCACATAGTACATACTTGCAAAAATTGAATGACATAAATCAAATAATATCATAGTACTAAACACACAGTACACATAAGGTAAACCAAATAAACCATCTATCACATAGGGGTAAAACAAATTGCGACGCGCTATACACCACCAACGACACAAACATGGTAAACAGATACTGCATAAGCAAACGTATCATCCACATCCTCATACAACTACCATATAGCCATATATCTTAAACATGTTTCTAAGGTATGCCCGTAAACAAAAACAATGGGGCTCATAAACATGTAAAAAGTGATCTTCCAAATAGAATTTTCACAAAAAAGAAGAAATGAATGGAATGCCTCTCAAAAGGACAACCTCTCAGAAAACATAACACAAAACCTTGATGAGTCCAATCTCTCATTACGAGGAAATGAATCATTTCCCCTAACGACCACTAAGGCCCTCGAGATATAGGGTCTATAAGCCTTTCCCAAGACCAGTTCATACCCTGATGGAATCCCAACACCACACGAAACAAGACAACAACGAAATGGATAGCCCCAATTTTAACCGTTACGAGACATCAACAAGAAAATCCCTAATCCAAGATGCCAACGAGTTCTATAGAAACTTTACAGGATTCTATTAGAACCCTAATACAACGCCCCAAGTCTCCAATGATAAGGGAGAGTAATTAATTGCACCAGCATAATTAATTACACGAAACCGCTCACATCCCAATAGTAGCTCATAAGAGCTGTCAGAGGCAACACAAGAAGGATCTCAGGTCGACACACCTATCCAAATCCCGAAAACATAATCCTTAAAAAAAAAAAAAAAAAAAAAAAAACAAGACACGATAACCTCGCCCTGAGGCTCACAAAGTGACTTCCGACTCCCTAAGGAAGAACTCTAGTCAGTCCTGACTCATCGTCCCATGACGCTAGAAATAAAGACCTCAATGACATAATGACATCAAGAACACAATGAAGTCCTAAGAGTGATACCAACACCTCCAACACCACTATGACTATATCATAAAAAGACAACGGTGCCTCTGTGGCCTACGTCTCATCTGGCCAGACGGAGACTACAACTTTACGCTCACCTGAGCCCTAACGAGAAGACTCTCCGCGAGTCAAGACTGTGACACTATGTGCATGAAAAGGAAATGAGGTCAATAATAACACGAGTTATTATGATCGAATGCAACTCACACTATGAATGTATCAAATAAATAGCACGTCAATGTATGCAACATACGGTCATGCTAAAACAATCAAAGAAAGTTGTTTAAAGGGCTAAGTACTTAAACAAATAAGCATACATATCAAACAAAGATGCTTTTAAACACATAAGCATATAAATATAAAGACATGTCATAATACAGAGTGTATTATAAAAAAAAAAACACGTAACATGTTACAACACCAAAACATGTTATCAAAAGCATGTAAATATGTTATCAAAAAACATGTGGACATATCAAAGCAATTCAAAAAAAGCATGAAATGCACCCAAAGCCCGTTGTCCAAAGTATTCAAGACTAGGAGCTCTGATACCACCTGTGACGACCCTGAATTTTTCAACCCAGTGTGTCCTGTGATGACCCGAAATGGATCCAAAATACGGAAGCAAGAAACAAAACAACGGTCTCCCAACGCACAACATACCTCTAAGACCCTAAGATGACCTTCCATGAGGTCATGGAACCTAAAGGAATAAAGTGCGGAAACAAGAGATCAGAAAAATAACAATTAAGCCCCCAGAGGCAAAATAGTCATTTCTGAAAATATGGATTCAGGTGCCACCAAGCACACCTTTAGAAATACAACAAAAAACTAATCAAGATGGACTCAAGAATTGCATGATTCGGAATCCGGACGAAGGAGAAACGACAAGACGAAGAAAAATGAGCACTTAAGGCTAAAAGGGTAAATTGGTAATTCTAACTTAATGGGTACCCCCGTGTACACCATTGGGTAGACAATAAAAAATTAACAAACATGGACTCAAGAATCACTTGATTCGGAGTCCGGATGGCAAATATATCAAGTCTTGAAGTCGAAGGAAGGAAAACCCTATCCCGGTTTGGACCAAATTCTAACACTACCTTACTAAAACTTGAATGTCTTGAGCTAAAAATGGAATATGAAGCTTTAATTGGTGCCATTGGAAATCTTATTTTGACACGGTCAATTTAGACTTAAGAACGAACCAATTCGGGATTAAAACGAAGGAGATATGATTACCCGAAATTGGAGGTGCAGTGCTGAACCAAGACACACACACATACACACACATGAACAGTACGGACGAGCGCTCATCCAAGGGCAACAAGCGCTCATAAATGAGCATGCCTAGGGCAAAAACCCATTGCCCTATTTACGAGTGCTTGTCCCCCATGGACGAGCGCTCGTCCTGCAAACAAGCTTTAACAGCTTTTTGAGTTTGAAATGTGATTTTGAGGACTTTCTGAGCCTTTTTGAAAAAACACATAAAGAAGAAACCCCCCTCCCCCCCCCCCCCCCCCCCAAAAAAAATCATGTTTTCTACCCAACAACATGGACAGAAATAAAATTAAAAAAAAACTGCTGTGAAATATCTAGAATGCCCCAAGATCAGAATAGGTTCAAAACGGTGAAAATGCAACTTTGTACCAAGTATGCATTCTAGGCTGAAACAAATATGCATGCAAACGTAATAAGTAATTTTGAGTGCGCGAGAATGGTCCGCGGCTCCCGAAAACGACTGATGCAAAATCCAACCCCCCAACGGCCAAAAAGGCGAATATGCACACGAAATGAAAATTTTGAAAGCCAAAATTAACAAATGATTGGAAATTACCATTTGGCCCTTGGTCACACTTAATACATGATTTATGAGACCCTATGAAAGAATAAAAAGGGAATTCCCACACCCGATGCAACCATGGTGAAACAATAATTTGTCATTTTTTAATATTTTCATAATATTTCATGAAGTCAAAAGCTACATAGGATACAAAATAATTGTCATTGGCCTCCGGCCTCATCTCATACATATCAAATACATTCCAAAAGGTATGCTTATACACACATTACATGTTTGAAATCAAATATACAAGTTTTGACATATAAAGTTACAAAATGACATTTCATGCTAACATTTGCATGAAATGTAAAATTAAAATTTACAAGTCACCCAAGGAATGATGTGCATCTCGAACCAAGGCATCCGTACCTGAAAATCACCCGATACCTTTGGGGTGAGTAAACAAGTTACTCGTAGGGAATGAACATGCATAGACTCAATTTCTTTACAGATTTTTACATTAACTTGAAACAATTCGAAAGGGATCATGCCACCTAACGTCTATGTCAAAGTGAGACTCATGGATTATCCTAAGCTACCATAGCTCATTTCTAGTATAAATACATCATTCATGCAATTCAATAACATAGAAGCATGTTATACGAAGCAACAAGATATAGATTCTCAAAGCTATCAACTTGAAATCTAAAATACGAAACCAACTAAAGTGCGTCATGCCACCTAACGTCTATGTTCCAAATGAATCTATAGGATAATTTCTAAGGCACATTAGAACAAGAAAACATAAATCACAATATTGATGTAATTTAACCAACATTGGAACTTCCAATACAATGCATAAACCATGACTTCTCAAAGTTAACATCTTGAAACTCAAAATGGAAAATCAAACAAGGAACAACAAGTTACAACATCATCTAGTTATCAACTTGAAATGAAATGCGAAATCAAATAAGGTGAATACTTGGACATTACGCCGGATCAGACCGACACTATAGTTATTTTAGGGTTACTAGCCCACGGGTAACCGCCCTATGTGCGCACTAGACTATAAAGGGACATCCCCCCGTACTAGAACCATGTCCTAGCCGTAGTCAAACAACGACATCCCCAAGTTTTCAAAATCAACAAGTTATGCAACAACGTATATATCAACATGTATATACAAGATAATCAACTATCTACCACGCACAACCAAATTTAGAAACACATACAATACATGTTCTAAGTCCACAACTACTATGGAATGAAAGATGTCAAAAACAAAGTGTGCAACTCATTACACAAGATAACAATATATTCCATAAAGAAAGCATGCTCTCATGAATATAAATATAACAACAATGTTATCCAATGCTCAAAACGTAACCAAGTGAATATACAACAAGTTCAAGTCCATGGTTTAAACATAAAAACAACTTCTAGAACACAATTAAATCCATGGAGCAATTAGATATAATTTAATTAAACAAAAATAATTAAATTTTCTAGATTTCAAATCAATTCCAAATAACCTCAAATTAATATATGTAAAACAACATAGCATGGTCATTACATATATCAAATCAAAAGTGCAAAATGAGTAAGACATCATTATGTAGAATTTAACTAATTTAAATTAATTAAATCTCTAGATTTCAAAAGTTGTTCAAATGATCTAAAATTAATATATAACAAGGACTAAGTTATGGCTATACCATATATCAAGTCAAAAATAAAATACAAGCAAGGTACAATTAAGTAGAATTTAATTCAAATTAAATTCATTAAATCTCTAGATTTGAAAACTCATTTAAATCATCCAAAATTAATATACGACAAAGATCAAGTCATAGCCATGCCATATACCAAATCTAAAGTGAGTTATATGCAAGTTACAATAAATCACTAATTTATCAAATTAACATAAGACATGCATATAACCTATATTTCATTACAAAAACAATTAATTCACTTAGAAAAATAAACTAGAACACTCCCTACCTCACTAGAGAAGAGTCTCTCCAAAATCCAAGGCAAATTAACACAAAATGGCAAACCTTTCAAGGGTTATGTAGAGGAAGGTGAGGCAAAGCTTTTGTATTCCAAGCTTTATGGTCTAAGATGAGTGGAAGGCCCTCAAAAATCAAAGTCAAGGCCTAAGCATCAAGCTTCTCTAATGGTGGCTAGGGTTTGTGGTAAGGAAGATAATGACATAATGTGAAAAAGTGTGAGTGGAGGAAATAAAAATTCTCCTCTCACTATGTGATCCTACACCATGGTCAACACACATATCTATGGTCAATTGTAAAAAAAACCCTTCTTTAAAACCATAATCCCAAAGTGGCCCAAAAATAATTGTAAGACTTAATTTGGAGTATACACTTGTCACTCATCCAAGCATCCATTGTAGGCTTAATCCTAAGCCTACACTTGTCAACCATCCAAGCCAACAAGTGCACCTATCCTAGGTCAACAAGTGGTTGAATCTCCACCCTCCACATGTCATCATCCAAGGCATCTAAATGTCTCCACACAAATGTCAATAAGTGGACCAATGAGAGTGTGACATTTGTCACACTTTTCGAAAATTGCAAAAATATTTTTTTTCAAAATATCTTTCAAATTAAATTACAAAATGGTCCATAAGAAGAAAAATAATTATGTTACATAATTACACAAATATCCCCAAAAGAAAGAAAAAATGCAATGAAGTATACATCCATACCCCTTTACGTAAAAGTACACTACTAACATGCTTTTCTACAAAAGTAAAAATATAGATAGTATGAAATTTGAATATCGTGGATGCATACAAAACCAGAATCAAATCCGAACACGAAAGTGAGGTTGTGCCAACAAAGTGACAAATGGGAAAAAAACGAAAAGTGAATAGTGTCCAAAAAGTGAAAATGTGGAAATGAATTGGTCCTTAAATGAAGTTATCAGTCCAAAGAAAAGAGTCTCGAAAATCATTTCTGAGCACTCGAGATGACACTAAGTGATGAGAAACTGAACTCAAAAAAGAAAAGATCAACGAAAAAAAAAAATATATCCGTAAAGTTTAAGGAAAATGAAAGGAAGGAAAATGACTAAGTCATAACACATGTTTCCTCATGTACCGAACAGAAATATATGGATTATATGTTGCTCATAGATGATGGTGAGATTGAATGCTATGATGAAGCATGTCAGGTTGAAGATGCTAGTAAGTGGGAGCTTGCAATGGAAGATGAGATGAAGTCCCTTATCTCTAACAAAACATGGGAACTAGCCAAGTTACCCATTGGAAAGAAAGCTCTTCAAAACAAATGGGTGTACAGGGTAAAAAAGGAACACGATGGTTCTAAGAGATACAAGGCGAGATTGGTGGTCAAAGGCTTTCAGCAAAAGTAAGGCATTGGCTACATAGACATTTTTTCCCCGGTTATGAAATTGAGCACCATTTGCTCAGTTCTTAGCAATGTTACAGTAGAAAGGTTGCACCTTGAGCAGTTAGATGTCAAAACTGCTTTCCTCCATAGTGACTTAGAGGAGGAGATTTACATGTAACAACCGGAGGGCTTCTCAGTCAAAGGGAAAGAGAAACTAGTGTGCAAGTTGAAGAAAAACTTGTATGGTTTAAAGCAAGCCCCGATGTAGTAATACAAGGAGTTTGATGATTTTATGAAGCAACATGGCTGCAATAAGTGCAGCGCTGACCATTGCTGCTACTTCAAGAGGTTTAAGTCAAGTTTTATTATCCTTCTACTTTATGTTGATGACATGTTAGTGGCAGGTTCTGATTTTGAAAAAATTAGCAAATTGAAGAAACAGTTGTCTAGTGAATTCGAGATGAAGGATCTTAGTGGAACAAAGCAAATTATTGGTATGAGGATTAGTAGAGACAAGTAAAAAGGTACTTTACAGTTGTCTCAGGCTGAATACGTTGAACGGGTTCTGAAAAGGTTCAATATGAATAATGCTAAGGCGGTGAGTACTACCTTAGCTAATCACTTCCGATTATCTTAAGATAAGTGTCCGAAGACATAGGATGAGAAAAACTTCATGGCTAAAATTCTATATGCCTCAGGCATTAGAAGTTTGATGTATGCTATGGTGTGCACAATACCGAACATTGCATATGCAAAGGGAGCAGTAAGTAGGTTTATGAAGGATCCGGGTAAGCTACACTAGGAAGCAGTGAAGTAGATATTAAAATATCTACGGGGTACCACATACAGATGCCTATATTTCAGAAGGGGCGAGGTGAAGCTACATAGTTATGCGGATTCAGAATTTGCTGTTGAGGTGGACCACAGAAAAAGTATTACCGGGTATGTGTTCATGGTGGGTATAATTGTAGTTAGTTGGGTTTCGCAAATACAAAGGATTGTAGCATTATCTACTACAGAGGTAGAGTATGTGGCGATGACAGAGGCCATCAAGGAGGTGATTTGGTTATAAGGTTTGTTGAAAAAGTTGGGATTCGAACAGGTGAATAATGTTTTGCACAGTGATAGATAGAGTGCAATACATCTGGCAAAGAATCCAACATTTCATTCAAGGTCCAACCATATAGGACTTCAGTATCACTTCATCAGATCGTTGTTAGAAGATGGGGTGCTGACACTTGAGAAAATTCTTGGCATTAAGAATTCGGCTGACATGTTGACCGAAATAGTGACCGTGGAGAAACTGAAGTTGTGCACAACTTCAGTCGGTCTTTTAGCTTGAAGATAGAGAGAAACATACCAACATGCATGAGAAGAAAATGGAATGAGTTTACAAGTGTTCCAGCCTCCAAGTGGGAGATTGTTATGGTTTTGAGGAGTTTGATTAGGTGAAAGATTTTTAGGAAGATTTAATTATAAGAAAACTTCAAGATTGCTGAATTTTAGGGAAAATCCAGTTTCCTGATCTGTTTTAACTTCCTTATTGGTTTTAGATTCTACAAAAGATAATTTTTTGTTGGACAAATTATTTGGGGCTATATATATATTGTTGGTCCTAAGTTACGTTAAGGAATGTTTGCCTTTTAATGTCAAAAAGTATTGCTTCAGAGGTCTGTAGTAGTACATTGCAATGCTTCAGCCTCGGCTAGTGACAAAATTAGCGGAGGTGGCAGGCCTGCATTGGTGCATTGCTCTGAAAATATTTGAAATATGCTCTCTCAATCATTGGCTAGAGTTGACAGGTGTATATCCATGGTGTGTGAGGCCTTGTGTAATTCAGTGTCACTATAAATATGCTGATATAGTGACTTTTAGGGTTCAAGCCTCTTGAATATACATTGCACATTGAGCTGCTGCTGAGAACCCTCGACTATGCTATGTCAAGCAAGTTTTTCTCTGCTGTTTAATGATGATCTATCCAAGAAAAACTCATTGAATCAACTCTGAGGCATGTATTGATTGCTGAGATAAGGGTGCTATCAAATTTGCTGATGCAAGGGTTGTATTGAGTAGTGACTTGGTGCTTCAAGCTGTTGTGGTCGATTCTGAAGGTTGACACAGGTATAATTCACTTTTTACACTTGTTCAGACTAAGTTTGTGTTGAGAATATACTGAAAATGAATTTGGATAGTGTGGTCACTAATTAAGCTTGTTTTTCTGAAGAAATCTTGGATTCAAGTGCTATTTGATTATACTTAGCTATTTCATGATGATCTATGCTGCTAGCTAGTATATTTTGATGAATCAAGATTGTTTAAGTTGAGTTTGTGACAAAAATATGATATGCTTTGAGTTTGAGTATTCTGTACGAAGCTATTTGTGCCGAAGCTATTTGTGCTGAAGCTATCTTGTGCCGAAACCTATCTTGTGCTTAAGCTGTTATATGCTGAACCAAGGACTTTGACTGAACGTTGTGATATACTCATGCTGTGTTTGATTATGCAAATCTATGAACATGAGTACAACAGTGAAAGAAGACTGTATGAGGCGCTGATGAATTAATCTTAAAAGGAATTTCCCATTTTACTTCTCAGACTGTAGATGCAGCCGATTGCAGTTCTGAGGCAGTAACTTGGAATTCTGGGTTGTCCAGCCTATTCTAATTGTTGCAAAGATGTTATTGTATTTAGTGTGTTGACACTTATTGTAAGTGGCACTGAGGCTTTAAATCCTCACCCCATTGTTAAGTGAGCTATGATAGCTTAGTTGGTCTACGCATGGTTGCTTAGGACAAGGGGAGTGTGTGGATGCACTGTGGTATACTAATGTGTGTATTGGTTGTGAAAACTAGTGTTTATTCTTGTGCCTGGGTGTGTGCAGAGAGTGAGATAGCTGAGTGTGTAACAAAATACATACAGCTAGTAGTGGATTGCTTATTGGCCGAGGTCAAGAACAAAGGTTTCCCCTAGTTAAGAGGGTTTCCTTGTAAACCGTATGTTATCTGTTCTTGAATGCTTGCTTAGTTGTGTTGAGAAAGTTTTAGAATGTAAAGTTTTAACCAATTCACCCCCCCTCTTGGTTCAACATATACCAACTCTAATCAGATTTTAGGGTGTGGTAAAAATAGAGAAAAGAAAAAAAGTGAGGATCATCATACGTGCTATGTGGTTGATTAATTTGTGCCAATATAAGATAGAGTAATTGAGAAAGATTGAGAGAAAATTCTATATTGTAATTTTTCATGTTCTTCATATTGAATTTGTTCGGTGTGCTCCATGAACGTAGCCCTAAGATTTGGGTAAACCATGTATATATTGTGTTCTTGTGTGTGATTTTTTTTTCTTTGTTATTGCTTGTGATTATTCCTCGAACAACGTTGTTATTTGCATTTCCGCCACAACAACTGGTATCAAATCCGGTTGATTGTGCAGAGCAACTCCAACATGGAGCTGCTATGTGACAATTTCTTGGTTGGAAAGGGAAAAAAATTGAAACAAAAATGGTTTTACCAAACAAATTGAAAAAAATATATATAAAAAAAAAAATCAACAAAAAATAAATTGAAAATAGTATTCCACCAAACAAGTTTTGTTTATTTTGCTTTCAGTTTCTTGCAGTAATTGTCTTTGGTACACATGTTTGTGTCTCCATGATGAAATATTTGCTTTCAAATTTCACTGCACCATTTTGAGTTAGGAGACATGATTTCAATATATCCAAAGAACTCACGGCACAACAAAAAAATATGGATTTCTGTTTCATGTCAAAACGAAAACGCCAAACAAATTAATAACGGTTACCAAATGGACTTTGGAGTAATCCGGTTAAAAATTATAACAAAGTGATTACATCGAATATAACCAATTGTGGTTACATTACATCCACTTCCACATGAATTTATAAAACAGTAAGGAATGACGTGAAGCTAACAAATGTCATTGACCATGTGGCCCATATATATCACCATAACCCTTGCATGCCAAGTACTCCAGAGCTTAGCGCTGAACCGCTCACAACAACTGGCCATATCCCCTCCATCTTTATCATACATACATATATATATATATATATATATATGTATAATATTTAGATCTCTCAAACCATATATGTCTTAATAATAATCTGTGAATTAATTTATCCCACATAACTTACTCTTATTTCTCAAGATGACCAACAATGGCTCAACTCCAGCTTTTGATCCGCCCAAGAGAAAAAAGAAAAACATGTTTGCTGTTCTTTGTGGCGTTTTAGCTTCCATGAATTCTATGCTATTGGGATATGGTGAGTTGCTATATCTATTTATATATACACACACTACTTTCTCTATACATATCCATTCTTCTCTGAGTTTGCTATATATATATATCCACACACAAGTAATCTAGTTAAAATTTTCTGAAGTCTGTGATATTGTTCTTTGAGCAAGAAATTCATTCACACTATACAAAGTGACGATTGGATATGATTACTATATTTTTTTAAGAAACTACAGTTTTTAGGTCGCTACGCAAGGTGTGGATGAATTTTTTACTCACCGTTAAACAAGAGATCATTTCCGTGTGTGTGTGTATATATATATATATATATATATATATATATATATATATATTTAAGAACACTATTTATATATACGCACTTCTTTCTCTACACATATCCATTCTTCTCTTATCTGAGTTTGCTCCACACACACACACATGTAATCCACTTAAAATTTTCCCACTAATGTAATGTTAATCTTGAGTAAAAATTCATCCACACTGTGCATACTGATGAGTGACTATTGGATATGATTGCTATATTTTTTTTAAAAACTACATTTTTAAGTCGCTAAGCACGGTGTTAATGAATTTTTTACTCACCATTGAGTAAGATATCATTTTCGTATATATATGTATATATATTTGAGAACACTGTATTTTTATATCAGAGTTGGGAAAATCATATCATAATATTACGTTATCTTCAGAGAACGAAATATTTATAGAACTTATTTGTCTTTTATAAAAAGAAAAAAAAAAATAGATATTAATAATTAATTAAATTGATACAGATATTGGAGTGATGAGTGGAGCATCAATCTACATAAAGAAGGACTTGAATATCAGCGATACACAAGTGGAAATTCTAGCCGGAATCCTCAACGTCTATTCTCTGATTGGATCGGCGGCGGCAGGACGAACCTCGGACTGGATCGGACGCAGGTACACTATAGTCCTGGCTGTTATAATCTTCTTCGCCGGTGCACTGTTGATGGGTTTCGCCACAAACTATGCATTCCTCATGTTCGGACGCTTTATCACCGGTATCGGTGTGGGCTATGCTATGATGATTGCCCCAGTCTACACCACCGAGGTCGCACCCGTTTCCTACCGTGGCTTCCTCTCGTCTCTCCCAGAAGTCTTCATCAACATTGGTATGGTAACCCTAATATATATATATATATATATATATATATTATGATATTGATATATGATCGAGGATATTAATCATTATTTATTTATTTATTTTGGTATGATGGATTTTCAATTGACGAAGTTCAGCTCCTTATCCTTGTGCATCCGATATTCCGAAACAACGAAATTTTGAGTAGTTCTATTTAAACTTTCAACTCACTCTACCATAATTCTTATCTTTCATTTTTATGAATTGCTTTAAATTAATTACAACAGTCCGTGATCGCAGGTGCTACTGAGAACTATTATTACAGGGATAATTAGATTTACCTCCTCTGTACATACCTCTTCTATGGTTTCTAAAACAACAGTTTCAAGCTTTCTAACAATACTTTTGGATTTTAAGTAAATTTAGAGTATGAGGAGGTCCGTATTCTATTTAAAACTAGTGGGAAAATTCTTGGCATTTAGGCAATATACAGGGAAGGTAGGTGTAATTATTTCTGGCTTCACTAAAAAATGAGAATAGATATATATATTTTGTTCAGAATTGAAAATTTTCTAAAATTTTTATGCATTCATTTAGTATTATTTATTACTTTTTTCTTGCTTTTCCTCTTAGACACAAACTCAACAAAAGTTTTAGCCTTTAGGCTTTTGTAACTAAAAAATAAAAAATAAAAAATTGTTCTAAGATATATAGTTGCCTTTATTATATATATATATATATATATATATATATATATATATATATATATATATATTTCTAAACCAGGCCTAATGACATATTTAAAAAGTATTCCGCAACAGTATCATATTTATTAATTATTATTTGTAAGAAATGATTTTACTTTCAGAAAATAAAGTTCATATGACTGCAGAGACATTTATGTGATTATTATGTTTTGTTTTTGTTTTTTTAATAGGTATATTAATTGGATATTGTGCAAACCTTGGATTTTCCAACTTCCGACTGGACTTGGGTTGGCGACTCATGCTCGGTATCGCAGCCGTTCCAGCAGTTTTCTTGGGGATCGGTGTCTTAGCCATGCCCGAGTCACCGCGTTGGCTAGTCATGCAGGGTCGACTCGGCGAGGCAAAGAAAGTTCTCTACAAAACTTCAGATTCCGACGAAGAGGCCGAGTTCAGACTTGCGGACATCAAAGAAGCCGCCGGAATCCCCCTAGACTGCACCGACGACGTCGTTGAGCCGGTCAAGCTCAAGAAAGGCGACCCCGTTTGGAAAGATTTACTCGTCCATCCAACACCGGCCGTCCGCCATATCTTGATCTCCGCCATAGGTCTACACTTCTTCCAACAAGTCACCGGCGTGGACGCCGTCGTTTTGTACAGCCCTAGAATCTTCGAGAAGGCCGGTATCGACGACGACAACAAGAAGCTGCTGGCGACCATGGCGGTCGGATTCGTCAAAACCATCTTCATCTTGGTGGCGACGTTCATGGTGGATAAGTTCGGACGCCGACCGTTGCTCCTCACCAGCGTGGGTGGTATGATCGTGTCACTTTTTTTTCTGGGTTTGGGTTTGACCGTCATCGATCAGTCGACTCATACGATACACTGGGCCGTCGTTTTGTGCCTGGTAACCATCTTATCAAATGTTGGATTCTTCTCCATCGGGTTGGGTCCGATCACGTGGGTGTATAGCTCCGAGATATTTCCGTTGAAGCTACGAGCTCAAGGTTGTAGTTTCGGAGTTGCGGTGAATAGGGTTATGAGTGGTACTATCTCCATGACTTTTATCTCTCTCTACAAGGCCATCACTATTGGTGGGGCATTCTTCTTGTTCTCAGGGATCTCAGTGATTTCTTGGGTTTTCTTCTATACACTGCTACCCGAAACAAAGGGCACGAGTCTTGAAGATATGGAGTTGTTGTTTGGAACGTTTTTCAAGTGGAAATCAAATGCCAAGGAACTAAAGAAGAAGAAGATGATGATGATGATGGACGCTGAGATTGAGATGGGAAGTAACAGCCAACCTTAGGTTGAGTGGGTCAAATACTGTATTTGTTATAGGTAAAGTTTTTTATGTCATTTAATTGTCGTGGCCCCCTTCCCGCTCTGTTAAATGATCTTTGGGATCAAAGAAAATGGAAGTGTGGTGAGTAGTGGACATAGAATTTCTCCAACTCAACTTTTGTTGTAACTAACTTTTTCTTTTTCTTTTTATTTATTTTTATTTTTTTTAAGTTATAAAAATGTCCCCACTTAAAAAAAATAAAAATAAAAATAAAAATAAAAAATAAAAAATAAAAATTTCTTGCCGTTACCTAATGTCCTATTTGTTAGAGCGCAACTCTCTAAACAAGTATGGCGTGTTCGAATTTCCCGCATATATATATATATATATATATATATATATATATATATATATATATATATATTGTTTTTAAGTTATAAAAATGTCGCAACTTAAAAAAATAAAATAAAATCTCTTAACATTACCTAGTGTTCTAAATGTTAGACCGCTGAGCACGCAACTCTCTAAGCAAGTATGGCATGTTCCAATTTCCCCACACCCTAATTTGTTGTAACGAACTCTTTTTATATATATGGTGTATTTTTTTTTTTTTTTAAGTTATAAAAATGTCCCAATTTAAAAAAGTAAAATAAAATCTCTAAGCATTACCTAGTGTTAAAAAGGAAACACATATGGTATATAAGGGAGGGAGCTAGAAATTTCCGCCGGGATATCCTTCCTCCGTCCCTGATTGATTCAATGTGTTAAATTAATAAGTTCTGCTGAAGTTATCTTCTTTAATTTGTTTACCCAAGTACACTTTGCTAAAAATAAAAAAAAAAAGAAAAAAAAAAAGAAGTATGATATTTCAAATAATTTAATAATCTGAATATCGGATTAAATGGGTAGAAATAAGTCTGGCTAGTAAACAAAGAATGAGTTTGGCTTAATACAACAAAACCTGACCCACCAAAAGCTAGGACGTTGCAACCATATACAAGTGCTTAGGGCATAAGGAAGTGTTGAGATTTTATCTCTTATAGTACAGCTATAAGATTGAATTATTTTTTCATTAATTTAGGGCTAATTGGGAGGTAATTAGTTACCTATTTTAGCTAATCTTATTCTATAAATTGGATGTTACTCATCAATGATGAATTGAATAAAGTTTAAATTCTCATATTTTTCCTTTGAATTTCAAGATGGTATCAGAGCCATCATTGAACCGTAACTTTGAATCTCTTTGAATTTATCTTTGAATTATTTATCTTTAAAATTCAAAAGCCCATACATATATACATAAATACCCATGCCCATACACAATTCAAAGACCTATACCCATACACATACAATCATCCATACCCATACACATAAAGTCGCCATCATCCATACCCATCACAAGTCGCAGTCAACTTGCTGTCCATAACTCTGTACTCCTTGTAATACCCCTAATTTTAAAAAGGATATTATTGGTATTTATTTAGTATTAATTTTCGTTTTAGTTGTTTTATTTGTTTATATTTGCATTAATTGTTGACGTGTATATGTGTTAATTTAATTGTTTTTATTGTGGTGATTTAATTGAATTTAATTATTTACTTGCTTTACTTTAATTGTTCTAATTATAGTTAATTATTTAAGTGTCTAATCTCGTTGTTTTAATTGAATTAAGTTAATTAAATTTAATTGGTTTAATGTGACTATATGGTGGCACACATATAGTTATATTAGGGTTACAGTTTATAGCCGACATAGATTTTAAATGTAGGTTGTTATATGGGCCGACTAGGGTTAGGATTAGGGCTCTGTCTCTAATCATACTGGGAATAGGTTTGTATTCACGTCTCTATTTATATATAACAATACGTTGGTTTAGGGTTACAAACAAAACCTTATTCACTACAGTGAGATGGTGAGAACTTTGAGAGATTTCCAGAGAGGTTCAAGGATAATTGGACAGAGTGCTTCTGGGTTAAACCAAGAGCACCGGAGGTGTAGAACAGGAGTCTCGGACGTGGACGGAAGCTTCAGAGATGGTGGTTTAGAGTTTCAAAATTGAAACTCAAGGCAAGTCTCTATTTTATTCCTTCCCTTTAATTCGTGTTCTGTGCATGCCTAGTTAGACTCCAGGGATTAATCAAGTATTAAAACAGATTAAATTGAAGTTAATATTAATCTTGTAAACATGTTTGAAACAACTTTTAAATCGTTACATGAATCTGTTTTGTGTTGAATGTTGTTCCCGCTTAAGATTCTATTTGCATTGGTTTAAATCTTGCTTAGCCTTGGTATATTTGGGATTGGATGCATACTTATAATTAATTCTAGGACATTAATTGAACCCTGAAATAAGTTATAAAAACTGTACAGTGGCTCTGAACTTCGCCGGAGGCGAAGAAGACGAATAGGTTAGGGGATACGGCTCTCAAAGGAGGAGAGCCGGCTCACCAAAAGAGGGAGCCGGCTCTAGGGATTGTAGAGCCGGCTCTACAAGGGGTAGAGCCGTCTCCACATGAGGTGGAGGCGGCTCCACTATGGGGAGAGCCGGCCCCTTTGTTTTAGGAGGCGGCTCTACCCTCTTTTCTTCAGTTTTTCAAGTTCTGGGTTTGGTTTGGACTGTGGGAGTTGTTTCTAAATGGTTCCAGTGGCTGTGAATGAGATTTATATCTATTACAAACTTGTAAAAACTCTTGGGAAGCATGTTGATGTTAATATGTTGCAATAGGAAATAATATTAGGTTAAACAATAAACCTGTATGTGGAAGGTTGGATTATACATTGAAATCGCTTATTGTTTTTCTAAAGCAATTTGGTTTATTCGCATGATTTTAAACTGTTAATTATGTCTCAACTATGTTATAAGTATATAGTTATTTATCTGGAAAAATAAGTATGCTTAAATGGAAATTAATTGATGTTTTAAAATCGACTGTATATTGCATCAGTTATGGTACTGTTTGGAGGAGTTGTGTACGTAGTCCTACTTTGTAAATTTGAAGGACTGGAATAAAATCTCTAAATCTTATATTGGATGTATAATTTGATCATACACATATTAAACTGTATTTATGCTAATTCTGGAGTATGGTTGATAAGTATCTATTACTATTTTTGTCAACTTTGTTAACTGGAGGATTGTATGTACCAGTATGGGACGGTAACATACTAGGTATGGATTAGTTCAAATATTAAGTCCTACCTAATTTGGATTAAGGTACGAATTAACCATATAGGTCAAGTCCATCACCTACTTGTGTCATGTCAACAAAATAGTTGAATGACTTAATATGATTTCAGGACGGATGATTATACATATATCAGACCACTACACAGATGGATGGTATTTTATATTAGGAGGAGTATGGACTTTATATATTTATTATATGGTGCCATGGTATGAGCTTGAGTCTTAGGACCATGGTTAGGGTGCGTATATCGCCTAGGATGAATAACTGGACATAGGTGTTATTCCCTGGTAGGTCTAGGTACACATGACCACATTATGTGCAATTTGCATGGTATCTCTACTCAGACTGTGACAGACTTATTGGACTAGCGAGCGTCCTATAGTGTGTACTATATATACATATGGACTACTCTAGATATTGTTGGGCTATCTAGGATATATCTGTGTATTGGATTATTGTATGGATTGTAGTAGAATAGGACTTGCATGTGGGCCTGACCCACTCCCTTATTTTTCAGGTGTTCGTCAGTTCCAGGGCAGATACAGACATTCGTTCCTCCGACTACGTAGGAATCCTTTCTATGTTTAACTTTAGATTCTATTTTTTGATGTTTTAGTTTCTATTGGGATTTTAATAAGGGGTCTACTAGATGGATTCCCGAGTTGTTAAACTTATGGAGTTTTGGAGTATTGGATTTTAATAATTATATTTTGAGGATTTTAAACTAGCATTCCTTCAGTTTATTATTTTTATTTCTTATTTCACTTTGTATTCTGTGTTCGTTACATATTGATTGTTTGATATTCCCTCGGGTTTGGGCCTGGACCTGATCAACCCGTGTCTCGGATCCAAGGGGTATCACACTCCTCGACCATCCCGACGCTGCCGAAGATCTTCCGGAGATCTGCTGAACAGTACTGCCGCTGGATCACGTCGGATCGCTGGATCTCCTTGCCGCGCCGCGAGTCCAAGCTTGTCGCCGTCGCCGGAACTTCCGAACCGAACCAGATCTGCTCTCTATGAAGTCGCCGATCTCTTGACGACTTGCCACCGTCGCATCGCCGGTCGCCTTCCTCGACCGGAGCTCACGGCTGAGCTCTACCACCGATTCGTCTTCTCCTAGCCAAGTCCTTCTGATTTCTTCTTCCTGGTATTTTTTGTTCTTCTAATAGATACTGATATATATATTATATTCTCAAAAAAAAAAAAAAAAAAACCTCTTTGGCCACAAGTGTAATACTATTCCAGTTCTGGATTAGTTCAAAACTAAACCAGTTTTGTAACCTCATTTGAAAACTGGTTCTGTGATAAACCAGTTCCAAAAAATAAAAAAATGCGTGAAACAAATATTGAATCTTCTGAAGTAGACAAGCTTACCTATAAATGTACTCATTACAACCAGATTGGTCATACCAAAAGTCGTTGTTTCAAACTTGTAGAATATCCGGAATGGTGGGATCATCGCCGTTAGAAGAAAAATTTAACAAAGACCTCCACTGCAGCAGTTATTAAGACAACAGTTACTGGTGGTAAGAATTTCAACATTTCTACACATGTTGCTAATAGTGCATGAATAATTGATTCTGGTGCCACAGATCATATGACATTTGATTTTAGACAGGTCTCACCTCTTAATTCATCCTCACACAAAGTTGTTTCTACTGCCAATGGGACTTTGACCCCAGTTATTGGGGAGGGATCTTTGACACTCACTGATAATCTGCATTTAGATTCTGTTTTAGTTGTTCCATCTTTAGATTCTAATCTTTTGTCAGTTTCCCAAATAACCACAGCTTTATCTTGTATTATCATTTTTTGGCCTGATTTTTTTGTGTTTAAGGACATCCATACAAAGCAGATGATTGGTTATGGTTTTAGGCGAGGGAAACTGTATTACTTGGACTTGATGTCCAAAAGTTCTAACAAGCTACGGCAAGCATTGACAGTGGATGGTTCTAAGGGAGAGGAAAAAAAAATCTAAAATCTGGTTGTGGCATTGAAGTCTGGGGCATGCTTCATTTGGTTATCTGAAAAAATTATTTCCTTGTTTGTTTGCAAAATGTGATGTTTCTAGTTTCCGTTGTGATGTTTGTGCACTAGCAAAGAGCCACTGTATTTCGTATCCATTATGTTTATATAAAAGTCCGCTTCCTTTTATGATTATACATTCTGATATTTGGGGTCCGTCCAAAGTCACTACTTTAGGTGGTTCCCATTGGTTTATTACTTTTATTATTGATGACTGTACCAAGATAACCTAGTTGTGCTTGATGAAGCCTAAAGGTGAAGTGAACTTATTGTTTCAGAAGTTTCATAAAATGGTTGCAACTCAATATAATGCACATGTTCAGGTTCTCTGTAGTGACAATGGTGTAGCATTTGTACACCTCCATAAGCATCAACGCAACAAGCTAACTCCTCGTGCATTGCGATGTATTTTTCTCAGATATGCTACTCATCAAAAGGGGTATCACTGTTATCACCCTCCCACTCGACGAATGTTTATCACAATGGATGTTGTCTTTCATGAAGACTCGATATATTTTTTCCTGTTGTCTAAACTTTAAGGGGAGTACCAGAACGAAATTCAGACTCTAGATTATGATTATCACATTTTTTAGGACAACGATTCTAGTGTTAATGACTCATAAGTTGGACCAACTAATCAGGAATCAGGCGGATTGGATTCGAGTGGTATAAGTTTGGATCAAAGTGGTGATGAATGCCTAGAAATGGAAAGTATGGTGCCAACCCCATCGTCGTCTGAGTTCGAGTCCCTCGCAACTGATATATCAAACCAATCGCTTTCTGAGGATGTTCCCGATTTAGTGCCTGAGCCACTCAAAAAACAATTACCATCGCGTCACACTAGAGGTATTCCTAAACCCACATATGAACCCGAACTTTCTAGTAAAGTTAAGTATCCCATGAGCAATTATGTGTCGAACCATTGATTATCAGAATCAAATTTGTCATTTGTAAATCAATTATCTACTGTATCTATTCTTAACAGTGTGCAGGAAGCCTTAGTTGACCCTAGGTGGAAAGTAGCTATGAACGAGGAAATGAAATCGTTGCAGAAAAAAAAACTTGGGAACTCATTGATCCTCTACTAGGAAAGAAACCAGTTGGATGTTGATGGATTTACACTGTGAAGTATAAGCAGATGGCACAGTTGAACGCTTTAAAGCAAGATTGGTGGCAAAAGGATACACCCAAACCTATATATGGAATCGATTACATAGAGACGTTCACACCTGTAGCCAAAATAAACACAGTTCGTGTCTTGTTGTCTTTAGCTGCAAACTTGGATTGGCCATTACAACAATTTGATGTGAAGAATGCCTTTCTGCATGGTGAATTATCTGAAAAAGTCTACATGGATCTCCCACCAAGATGCATGATACTTGAAATGTATAGTCAGAAAGTCTGCAGGTTAAAGAAATCATTATATGGGTTGAAACAATCTTTGAGAGTATGGTTTGGAAGATTCACAAAGTCGATGATAGCCTTTGGCTACCGTCAGATCAATTCAGATCACACATTATTCCTGAAGAAACAACAGGGTAAGATCACTGCACTTATTGTATATGTAGATGACATGGTGGTTACAGGGAATGATCTTGAAGAAATGAAGGCTCTCAAGAAGTACTTGTCCAGAGAATTCAAAATGAAAGATCTAGGTCCTTTGAGATATTTTCTTGGGATCGAAGTACCTCGGTCTAATAAAGGAATCTTTTTATCTCAAAAAGCATATGCCTTAGATCTATTATAAGAGACTGGCATGACAACATGTCAACCAGTTGAGACACCAGTGGAAGAAGGACTGAAGTTATGTGTTGAGTCCAACCAAGTACTTGCTAATAAAGGAAGATACCAAAGACTTGTAGGGAGATTGATGTATTTAGCACACACAAGACCGGATCTGGCTTATGCATTGAGCATTGTTAGCCAGTTTATGCATGATCTTGGAGAGCAACATATGACTGTAGTTATGCGCATTTTGAGGTATCTGAAATCTGCTCCTGGAAAAGGAATTTTGTTCACTAAAAATGCTGGTTAACAAAACATAGATGCATATACTGATGCTGACTGGGCTGGAGCTATAGATGATAGGCGATCTACTTCTAGTTACTTCACTTTTGTAGGAGGTAATCTTATTACATGGAGAAGTAAGAAACAAAATGTTGTTGCTCTCTCGAGTGCAGAAGCTGAATTCAGAGGTATGGCGCTTGGACTTTGTGAAACTTTGTGGTTAAGACTTCTCTTGCGGGATTTGGGTTATCTACCTGGGCAACCGATTCGACTATAATGTGATAATAAAACAGCATGTGATATTGCCCATAATCCAGTTCAACATGATCGTACGAAGCATGTCGAAATAGACAGATTCTTCATTAAGGAGAAGTTGGATGGAAAAATTGTGGAGTTTCCTAAGATTCGATCTGAGGATCAACTAGCCGACATTCTCCCCAAAGCAGTCTCAAATCAAGTGTTTTCAAAATTTTTAGACAAGTTGGGCATGTGTGACATCTATGCACCAACTTGAGGGGAAGTGTTGAGATTTTAACTATTGTACAGTGGTAGGATTGAATTATTTTTTCCTTGATTTAGGGCTAATTAGTAGGTAATTAGTTTCCCGATTATTGTATATTTAGTTACCTATTTTAGCTAGATATTACTCTATAAATTGAATGTAACACCATCATACATATTATCGAATAGAGTTTTTAATTCTCATATTTGTTCTCTGAATGACGAGGAAATGAAATCCTTACAAAAAAATGAATCTTGGGAACTCATTGATCCTCCACCAGGAAAGAAACTGATTAGATGTTGATGGATTAACACTGTGAAATATAAAGCAGATGGCATAGTTGAATGCTTTAAAGCAAGATTGGTGGCAAAAGGTTACACCCAAACCTATGGAATCGATTATACAGAGATGTTCGCACCTGTAGCTAAAATAAACACAGTTCGTGTTTTGTTGTCTTTAGCTGCGAACTTGGATTAGCCATTGCAACAATTCATCAGTCCAGAGCTAGGGTATTATTCATGTATAGCTAGTTCTTAACAATTCTCCAGCTAAGGTTCCCCAAGAGAAGGTTCAGTCTTTAACAATTCTCCATCTAAGGCAGAGTTTCAGTTGCACATTCCAATCCAATCCAACCACTGTGAAATATAAAGCAGATGGCACAGTTGAATGCTTTAAAGCAAGATTGTTGGCAAAAGGTTACACCCAGACCTATGGAATCAATTACACAGAGACGTTCACACCTGTAGCTAAAATAAACACAGTTCATGTCTTGTTATCTTTAGTTGCGAACTTGAATTGGCCATTGCAACAATTCGATGTGAAGAATGCCTTTCTATATGGTAAATTATCTGAAGAAGTCTACATGGATCTCCCACCAGGATGTATGATACCCGAAAAGTATAGTCGGAAGGTCTGCAGGTTAAAGAAATCATTATATGGGTTAAAACAATCTCCAAGAGCATGGTTTGGAAGATTCACAAAGTCTATGATAGCCTTTGGCTATCATCAGAGCAATTCAGACCAGACGTTATTTTTGGAGAAACAACATGGTAAGATCACTGCACTCATTGTATATGTAGATGACATGGTGGTTACAAGGAATGATCCTGAAGAAATGAAGGCTCTCAAGAAGTACTTTTCCAAAGAATTCGAGATGAAAGATTTAGGTCCTTTGAGATATTTTCTTGGGATTGAAGTATCTCGATCTAATAAAGGAATCTTTCTATCTCAAAGAAAATATGCCTTAGATCTATTACAAGAGACTGACATGACAGCATGTCAACCAGCTGAGACACCAGTGGAAGAAGGACTGAAGTTATGTGTTGAGTCCAACCAAGTACCTGCTAATAAAGGAAGTTACCAAAGACTTGTAAGGAGATTGATGTACTTAGCACACACGAGACCGGATATGGCTTATGCATTGAGCATTGTTAGCTAGTTTATGCATGATCCTAGAGAGCAACATATGAATGCAGTTAAACGCATTTTGAGGTATTTGAAATCTGCTCCTGCAAAAGTAATTTTGTTCACTAAAAATGTTGGTTATCAAAACATAGATGCATATACTGATGCTAACTGGGCTGGAGCTATAGATGATAGGCGATCTACTTTTGGTTACTTTACTTTTGTAGGAAGTAATCTTGTTACATGGAGAAGCAAGAAACAAAATGTTGTTGCTCGCTCGAGTGCAGAAGCTGAATTCAGAGGTATGACGCTTGCACTTTGTGAAACATTGTGGTTAAGACTTCTATTGTGAGATTTAGGTTATCTACCTGGGCAACTTATTCGACTATATTGTGACAATAAGGCCGTATGTGATATTACCCATAATCTAGTTCAACATGATCGTACGAAGCATGTTGAAATAGACAGATTCTTCATTAAGCAGAAGTTGGATGGAAAATTGTGGAGTTGCCTAAGATTCAATCTGAGGACCAACTAGCCAACATTCTCACCAAAGCAGTCTCAAATCGAGTGTTTTCAAAATTTTTAGACAAGTTGGGCATGTGTGACATCTATGCACCAACTTGAGAGGGAGTGTTCAGATTTTATCTCTTATAGTACAGCTGTATGATTGAATTATTTTCTCCTTGATTTAGGGCTAATTGGTAGGCAATTAGTTACCTATTGTAGCTAATCCTATTATATAAATTAGATGTAATACTCATCAATGATGAATCGAATAAAGTTTTAATTCTCATATTTTTCCTTTGAATTTCAAGAGAAAGTTTTCCTATGCACGACCCGTTAGCCGGACATTGACCCATTACTAACTTGATCCCAGTTTAAACTCCAAGTGAATTCAATAATAATTTTTGACAAAGGTTGGCTCATTGGATTAATATGTTAAAGTAATAAGTTCTGCCTAAGTTATCCTCTTTAATTTGTTTACCCAAGTACAATTTGCTAAAAAAAAAAAAGAATATTTCAAATAATTATACTTCAATAATCTAAAAATCAGATTAAAGGGTTGAAATAAGTCCAGATAGTAAACAAAGAACAGGTTTGGCTTAATCACAATAAAACCTGACCCGCCAAAAGCTAGCACATTGCAACCATATACTTGTGATATGCAAAACCCTTTTTCTTTTTCTTTTTCTTTTTTTTTTCTTTTTTTTTTTATATGCAAATTTACACAGAGAGAGAGGGAGTTAAGGCAACTATTTAAGTTACCATTTCCGGTCATTACTGCAACCAAAACTATTACCAATATGCCAATGAATTCTTTTTCCCTATTTTCATTGATAAGAGAATAATAACATGGTGAACCCTATTATTGCATAAAAGTCAAGAAGTTATCTGCTTATTTTCAAAATCAGTATAGTTTTCCTCATTAAAATAATAGGACTTTCATATTGAAATAGACGTGATTATATATGCATGCAACAATAGAGAGAGAGAGAAAAAAAAAAAGAAAAAAAAAAGGGGAGTAGCTCTTGAGTAATTAGTATGAAGATGCATGTATAAAAAATGAGTCTAAACTTATTAACCTGCTCATCCATATAATACAAAACAAAGCCATATCCTGACAATGGCATATATAGAACCAAATCCTAACATTGGTCCTTAAACAAATATTTCAAATATATATATATATATACATATATATATATACATATATATATATATATCATGTTACAAGATTATAAAATACAAATATGCAATTGATTATAATCATATCATATCATAATAACAAATAATATATAATTTCATGTTATCAAATCATAGGAATGACTTCTAATTTATTTAAGCTTCCTACATCATTTATCTTGCATAAACTAAATCTTAAGCATGTTGATATTTTAACTTTACAGCCTAGTAAGTATTCTCCAAACACATTTCATGCTAAACATTTAATTTCAATTACTAAAACAAATTAAAAGATTAAATTCATCAATTCTTTATTAAATAAATTCAAATTGCATGTATCATTATATTCATGCCTATTTAAATTCACATGTCATCATTCCTAAGTCCCAATGTAGTGTTCGGGATCTTAAATAATCAATTCGGGTTAATTTAGGTCTTTTTACCAAAATTTCCCATATGGTGAGTGTGCTCGAGCACTGTTTCCCAGAAAAGTGCACTCGAGCACTGTTTCCCAGAAAAGTGCGCTCGAGCACTGTAACAGTGTGTTCAACTCGAGAAACCCAATTTTAAGCCATGTTCTTCATTGTTAAGGTTCCTAAAACATGTTACTAAGTTCTATCAACGCATAAGCACAAAATTACATCATTATAGCATGTAGAAATCCATTAAAAATCAGATTTAAGCCATGAATTTATCAAACCATACATCAAGAACAATTATGAATATAAACCCATAAAAACCTAATACTCTAGATCAATTTAAACATGGATTCAAAATTTAATAGTTCTTTAATCATTTCTAAAGTTATACTAGAGACATATAGATCACATATTTTAAGGAAAAAGTGTAGAATAGAGAACTTGCTTTAACTTTCGAACTCCTTCTTCCTTATTCTTTTTCTTTAATGGTTATTCTTCTTCTTCTTCTTCCTTCTCTCTCTTCCTCTTTCTCTCTCTAGCTTTCTCTTTCTCTTTCTAGATCTACAACAGTGATGTACTGGATCAATGAGGGCAGCAACTTTGTGAATATTACCTCGAGTAAAAGTTGTTGAGACTCTAAAATGAGATTTTCCTGGAAGCCACGGGCTGTTCCAAGGGTCCACCTAGTGGCCAGTGCCGATTCTCTAATTTAAACCCTTAGAAACAATCTCCTTAGGGCCCGTTTGGGAAGTGTTGTGTAGTGTAGTGTAATACTCTAGCCTAGAACAGAACAAGTGTTTTGTGATGTAATATTCTGAAATGAGAATAAAACATATTTGGGACGAAAATTTGGAGTGAGAATTTTGGAATAGAAATTATTATTATTTTTTTATGATTAATAAATTAATTACAAAGCTTGATTAGTTTGCAAAACAAGAATTACAGAGCTTGATTAGTTGATTTAGAAAAAAAAATTAAAACAAAACCCATACACACAGAATTGCAGTTGCAGAGAGAGAGAAACTAAGGCAATTGGGAGGCTGAAATGATTTGCCCTAAAAATGGATTTACAGAGTTGAGAATGAGAATAGAGATGGAGGTGTTTGGGAGGCTGAAATGATTTGCCCTAGAAAAAATTAAAACAAAACCCATACAAGTTTGCAGTTGCAGAGAGAGAGAGAGAGAGAGTGAGAATAGAGATGGAGGCGTTTGGGAGGCTGAAATTACTTGCCCTAAAAAAAATTAAAATAAAACCCGGCCATAACAGTTTGCAGTTGTAAAGAGAGAGATTGAGAATAGAGATGGAGGCATTTGGGAGGCTAAAATGATTTGCCCTAAAAAAAATTAAAACAAAACCCATAGCAGTTTGCAGTTGTAGAGAGAGAGATTGAGAATAGAGATGGAGGCATTTGGGAGGCTAAAATGATTTGCTCTAAAAAAAATTAAAACAAAACCCATAGAAGTTTGCCGTTGCAGAGAGAGAGATCGAGAATAGAGATGGAGGCGTTTAGGAGGCTAAAATGATTTGCCCAAAAAAAAATTAAAACAAAACCCATACAAGTTGGCAGTTGCAGAGAGAGAGCGAGAATAGAGATGGAGGTGTTTGGGATGCTGAAATGATTTGTCCTAAAAAAAAATTAAAACAAAACCCATACAAGTTTGCTGTTGCAGAGAGAGAGAGCGAGAATAGAGATGGAGGCGTTTGCGAGGCTGAAATGATTTGGTATGGATGAATGAGATTAGGGCCTGTTTAGCTACAGTAAATATTGGGCTAGAACAACATAGAACACCAAAATCTTGTTCCAGCTTTTGGGCCAAATAGTGGATTTGTTTTTGAAGTGTTTCGTTACAGTTGAGAACAAAACAATGCGGGCCAAACATGTTTTGGGCTGAAATAGTGCTATTGTAGCACTTTTGGGATAACACAGAACACTACAGAACAAACACCAAACAGGCCCTTAGCCTCTTAAAAATCACATCAGAGGATTTTGGATGTATAATTATGTAAATTATGGTTGTTGTGTTGGTGTAACTATGAAGTGTGATAATATAAATTTGTGTTTAAAAACTGAAAATTAAGTACTAAAAACTTTAAGAGTTGAATTTTAAACCGATGAAGTTTGCAAGTAACTAAAAAATAAATATTTTTTAATTTCTTTTTAAATTTTCAGCGTTTAGCATTTAGTGAATAAACACTTAATCTATATAATCAAACAACACCTTAGTGTAAAATAATGTTAAAAAGTATTTTTTTTTTCTCAGCAGATTAATCTTAGAAGGTCCGTAAGTCAACTAGAAAAATTTGGTGTAAAATAATAATAATAATAATAATAAAATAATATAAAAACTAGAAAAAAAAAAATAATATTGGACTTTTCACTTGGATTATATTTGAGCCTATCCAGATTAATGCTTAATTGACCGACTTCTAAATTAAAATCAAGAATAGTTGGAGATCTAATCTTGTTTGCTTTGCTTACGTCAAAATGAGTGGAGAGAAATTAATTGGTTGCATACAATTCTTATTGTGGAGTGCCTTGTCTGGCCCGAGTACAAATGTGGTATTAAGAGAAAATATAATGGTTCTGAAAACTAAAGACGGATAGGTAAATTTATTTTATTTTATTTTATCTTTTGGTGAACGATTTTCATATATCACATATACTTTCTAAGTAGTTTATTAGTACTACCATGCAGATTGTAGATTAATTTTATAGTTTTGTTAATCTACATACAAATGCAATTGATGCTTCAAAAAAAAAAAAAAAAAAAAAAAAAATTGCAATTGAATGCTGTTTCACGGTGATAGTTCACAAAGCCTTTATGATTTAATTGAGAAACATGGTTGCAAACTTTTCATGATAAATGGCACAATTTTCATGAACATTTTTCAAAAGTTATCACCAAATTAGGATGTAAAATATTTCAATATATTTGTATATAAAAAAAAAGAATAAATATTTCATAGATTTTTTAGTTCTCAAATTCTTCATCTGCTATATGCCAATTTGTTTCTTTACTGAATACATTAAGGATGAACAGACGCTGTACTACAAGAACAAAAAATTAACAACATATTACATGAATTGATAAAAACAAAACGATTTATATATGTTATAAAAAAAAAAAAAAAAAAGTCATTATATTCACTAGAAAAAATACATAAATAGTGCCATTACCATCGATGAAAAAAAAATAATAAAAAATGACAATTCCAATTCCAATCATTCAGTTACTGATCTCTAGCCAATGAACAATGCAACCTTCATGGTAGATATGATCACGTGGCATGCAAGTGACTTCTGAACCAACTCGAAACTTGACGAAACAAATCATACATGGATCCATGTAACCCTGTTTTACTATCACTTTCTCCAAGTCCTTAACGGATGGTTTACTTGCCGGTACGTTCCCATCCCCATCGGACATCCCCATCCCCATCGGACGGATAATACTAAGCCAACGTGTCTATGAAAAAAAAGGCGTGCTAGCGGTGCTAGAACAAGTGTCGTCAATGGTTATGTCACCAGAGAGAATGCTACTATATGAATGGTCAAGTGTGTGAGAGAGCTGGTCACGATTGCTGGGGATTACCTCCGTGAAGTCGTAGGATTTAGAGAAGGGTTCGGTAGTAGTTATGGCACGACAACCACAGAGAATTTTATGTATGCTTCGTCATCAGACGACAACACAGTTGTCGAAATTGGGTGTTTTGTTGGACGACTTGAACTCTTTTCTGTAAACTCGAACAGTTAGGCCAAACGAATTAGACGGTGGAGGATCAAGATTAAGATCAACTCTGCTGAACCACCAATATGTCCTTAGCTGATAAATCATATCCATTAAAAAATAGAGATGGTGATGTGATAATAATGGAGATGATGTAAGTAACCTTTGCACCTCCAATATCTTCTCCTTCCAGGACCCTGACATGAGACGCTGAAATGGAAGAGATCCGAATGAATGGAAAGGAAAATCAAACCGATGAATTTCACTTTAAATAGCCCAATTTCTGTGACTCCTTATCTGGATGGGAATCAACAAAATAGCCCAATTTCTAAGACTTCTTATCTGGATGGGAATCAACAAAATTCCAAAATAAAGAAAATTCTATACAAGAAAATAAATACACATGTAATAAAAAATTGATAAGCTGGATCCACAATTTACGCTAGCCAAAAATTGAAAATCTTATGCAGTTCAGAAATTATACAAGAGACACTAGGCCGTTGTTTTGTGCCTGGTCTCCATCTTATCAAATGTTGGATTCTTCTCCATCGGGTTGGGTCCGATCACGTGGGTGCATAGCTCCGAGATATTTCCATTGAAGCTACGAGCTCAAGGTTGTAGTTTCGGAGTTGCGGTGAATAGGGTTATGAGTGGTGCTATTGGCGGGGCATTCTGCTTGGTCTCAGGGATCTCAGTGATTTCTTGGGTTTTCTACCCGAAAATAAGGAACGAGTCTTGATATGGAGATGTTGTTTGGAACGTTTTTCAAGTGGAGATCAAATGCCGAGGAAGAAGAAGATGATGATGATGGACGGTGAGTTTGAGATGGGCAGTAGCAGCCAACCTTGGGTTGAGTCGGTAAGGGGTGGTTGGTCAAATACTGTATTTTGTTATGGGTAAAGTCTTCTATGTCATTTTAATCGTGGTGGACCCCTTCCCACTCTGTTAAATGATGTTTGGGATCAAAGAAAATGAAGTGGGGTAGTAGTGGACATAGAATTTCCCCAACTCAACTTTTGTTGTAACTAGCGAAAAAAAAAACTTTTGTTGTAACTAACTTTTATATATATATTTTGAAGTTAAGAAAAAAAAAAAAAAAAAAAAAAAATTTCTTGCCATTACCTAATTTTTTAATTGTTAGAGCGTGTAACTCTTTAAACAAGTGTAGCCTTTTTGATTTCCCCCTCCCTTTAATATGTTGTAACTAACTCCTTTTATATATGTTTTTTTTTTAAGTTATAAAAATGTCCCAACTTAAAGAAATAAAATAAAATCTCTTGGCATTACCTAGTGTTCTAAATGTTACAGCACCCAATTCCTGGACAAGTGTGGCCTGTTTGAATTCTACCTCCCCCTAATTTGTCAAGGGGAAAAAAAAAATTCTCTTATTAGTTCTTAATTTTTATCTCTTCAAATGTTCTTTCAACCTGACTTTTTTAGGACGAGCCTTAGGCGACGTAAATGAGACCTAAAGCCTCAAAATTTTATTTATTTATATTATAATCTTAAAATTTTATTTGCTTTTCTCATTAAACCTATCCAATAAAAATGCCCCAAAATTCTCTCTCTCTCTCTCTCACTAAATAAACGTTTTCACTTGTTTTCATTAAATCAACATGTCAATTGTGTTTGAATCTTTATTTCCTTTTAACATTACTAAACAAATGTTTTCACTTGTTTTTGCTATTCTGACTGAACAATTGTAAGGAATTTTTTTATTTTTTATTATTATTTTATATATATATATATATAAATAAATATAGCCAATATAATGTACATACCGTAATGGAAGACAACTGGGATGAAAAAGATGAGAAAGAGGCAACTCCCAGCTCTTGAGCTCCTATTTCGTTCGCTTTGTTCTTCCAAAGAGTCTTGTCGCATCCGAAATCGTATGTCCGACCAAAGGCAACCCCATCCCTTCTAAGTTCTTCCTCTCACAACCAAGCCTTTATGTTCATCTCCACTATTTTCTGACACCTTGTGATAATAGAGATGTTATTCATGGTACTCTTGACTCTAAAACCAACCTAGCGCCAGAGAGGGTAAAAAAAGAGCTAACCTTTTACAATCATAAAAACAATTTTATTTTATTTTTGCTTTTTAAACATTGTGCAACAAATGTGAGTTGCGCAGTGCAGAAGTTGTCTATTAAATTAGTTGAAAAGGGTGTTCTAATGGCCTAGAGGGGTTGAATAGGTCAACTTCTTTGATTTTAGTGATTATTTAATTTATCCAAAATAATTAACAATTAAACATCCACAACCACAAATAAAACGATAAAATAAAGCAAGTAAAACAGAGTTTGAGATACGACATTGGGATTTTAGCGTGGAAACCCTATTAGAGTAAATCATCCAACTCTGAAGAAAATCATGTTTAAGTGTCTGCTCTAAAAACAAAATAAAATTAGATGAAGAACATCACCCTAAATTACTTACATGTTTAAGTGTCTGCTCTAAAAACAAAATAAAATTAGATATATATATATATATATATATATATATATATTTCAAAATCCCTCTGTTGAAGCCCTAAAAATGGTGTGAAAGTTGATTTAAGTTTTTTTTTCTCTTAAAAAGCACATTAAGGCTTAAGTTTTGAGAGGTATTTATATCCAATGGAGTCCTCAAAATATTTTTGAAAACTTTTTAAATTGTAGTAGGACATGTGAAGAAGTTTG